>NC_142089.1:82453129-84853129 GCF_054644295.1 Miniopterus natalensis
TGGGAGTGAGCAGGATCAGAGGCAGAGGGGAATGGAGGCCCCCAGGAGTGGATGCTGTGATTACCCTCCCAAGGGGAGGGGAAGTCACGTGTGCCAGCTCCATCCCCCCAGCCTCTTGCTGGAGCACCAGCATAAAAATAAACACCAGCAAAACTCATAAGCAAAGAAAGGGGAAAATTCATTTCCCTCCCAAAATAGGAGGGACACGAATGAGTGAAATTTGGATCGAGAAAACAAGCTCTTCCTGTGCAGTACTTTAACCTGGAAGTAGAACATGTGACTTAATTAGGGAAACACCAGAAACAAATTATACTGGAAAACTTAAGAGCATTAACCTCCTAATGAATGGAGCTGGAGAAGTTTGGGGAGGATAGCTGGATTCTCTGCAATCAGCAAACATTGTTCAAAAGGAGGGAAGCTAATTCTATACTTACTCCTCTCCAAACAGTTACAGTAGCCTCAGGGCTCGCCCTCATCTCTCAGCAGCAGTCAGGGAAGCCACTGCTGGACTTCTTGGGCTCAAGTCCCAGCTCAACTACTTCCTAGCCAGCAAGATACTGAAACATCTCTGTGCCTCAGTGTCCTCACCTGCACACATGGATAATTATAGTACTTCCCTCAGAGGACTCAGATTGGAAAGAAATATAAGTTAATACATGTCAAGCATTTAGGATTAAGTATCAGATGTAAGTTGATATCTGAAAATCATTTAGGAAAGTGAGCGGTCATTGCCATGGGATAGGAAGGGACCACAGCTGCCCTCTGCAAAGCCCCCGCACTCAGTGCTCTTGGTGGAGAGCAGGCCTGGCTCATGCCGTCTTTATTCCAGTAGAGCACGGGCTCAAGGCCTGTGCTGAAGTGGAGGTGGCCTAGCCTTGCTGTCCCCATCTCCCAGGTCAGGGGCACAGGCTATGGCAGGGATGTCATCCTGGCCGTGCTTCTACAGAACTACAAACATGGAACCCAGATCCCAAGTCCGGAGGCTGTGAGCAGCCCGTCTAGGAACCATGGCGGAGGCGAGTCCGGACGCCCTTCCCAGCCAGCGGGCTCCAACTTCCTCTCCAACCCTCTGACTGTGCTCGCTCATCCCCCCTCCAGCCCTCTGCTCTGTGGGTGTTTCCTACAGCATCCATCCCCCTGACGTTTCCACACTGCGCTGTTCACTGCCGGCTCTCGCACCTGCCTGCAAGCTCGATGAGAGCAGCTTTGCCTCTTTTTTCTCTACTCTAGAACAGGGCCTGGCACATGGCTGGTGTTAGTAAACACCTGTGGGATGGAATTTCAGATCATGGTGGGAAATGTGTGTATCTCTCTGGGACAAGGTCCTGCAGTTTATTTTCCTGGGAAATTTCTAAAAACAGTGCCATTGATACTGTCTTCAGGTTGGGGCAGTGGGTCGGTCCACCAGAGGCTTTCAGAAGGAGGTATGCACCTCAGGGGTCAGAATCTCTAGTGGTCACTAAAAGTGCACATTCTTAGGCTTATTCCAAATCGAATGGATCAGACCTCTAGGTGCAGGGAGGGCCCAGGAGTCTGGATTTTTAACAGCCCCCCAGTGACAATATGCAGCCACAGCTGCAAGCCCGGTCTGCCCTGTGGTGATGTCCCCAGTGCAAAGGAACTTGGTGGACCTGAACCCACAGGTGGGAACGCTTCACTTTCCTACTTCTTCAGCCCCCACCAATAGGTCATGAGAGGTATAGACGCTGGTGGCTCCCTGGAGGTCAGACTTGGGGAGAGAGGCAGTGAAGCCAGCCACGTCCCCAGCCAGGGCTTGGCAGGCACCCGAACCTGGCAGGCAGGCAGGGCGTGCCAGGCTCCGGCTCCTTCACCTCTCCCAAATGCCCCCTTGACGACCAGGTGCATGTGAGGCTCACGCCTCAGCTCCGGGTTTGGGCAAGCCAGGGAGGCCCCACAGGGTGTCAGAGCTGGTCGGTAAACACCCAGCTCCTAGAGGATGGAGAGAATTTCAATTCACCTACTTCCCTAGCCTAGCTGCAGACCAACCGTCACAGGAAATTAAACAGCTAGCATGGGCAGCTGCTTGGTAAAAACCAAGTCATCCCCGGCATCGGGGACCTGCTGCGACTGGTCCAGCACCGGACAGGTGGCGCCTCTCCCAGGGCTTGTACTCACCGGGCATCACGCCTTTGATGTCACTCTCAGGGCTCATGCGGTTCTTCTCTGTGAGGTGCAGGATCAGCTTCTTAGCAGCCTCAAACTGCTGAGTAGCCATCAGCCACCGCAGGGACTCGGGGAAGACCCTTCAAAGACACAAAGGGAGAAGGTGAGCGCCTTCCGACTCTGCAGGGTGGGAGCTCGAGCCCGCTGATGGCCCCCCGGGCAGGTGAGCTTTGCAGGACCTGTTCCTCTCAGTTTCCGCCCTTGGGCTGTGGAGGCCCAGGACCAAGCAGGACTCTCATTAGCTCAATTAGGGGCAGTAAGACCGTGCGTGCTACAGTGTTGCTAACTTTCTTATAAAAAGTATAAAAACTGATTTTTTATTTAGTTAATCCTCACATGAGGATATTTTTTCCCCACTGATTTTTAGAGAGTGGAAGGGAGGGAGGAGCAGAGAGAAAGGTAAAGAGAGAAACACTGATGTGAGAGAGACACATTGCTTGGTTGCCTCCTGCATGTACCCTGATCAGGGATCGAACCTTCAACCCAGGTACGTGCCCATGACCAGGAATCGAACCTGAGACCCTTCAGTGCACGGGCCGGCGCTCTAACCACTGAGCAACACTGGCCAGGGCAATATTGTGATTTTTAAAATGTGGTAGAAGGGAACAACACTCTACCAACTTTGTTAAGAAATCAGCATATGTATACTTAAAAAAATAACACATATTTCTAAGCCATGTCTAAGCAATTCATCGAAGGGCTACATTTGTTATATTTTGTCACACAAAAAAACAAATGTTAATACTATAATTTTTAAGTCCAAAACAATGCCCCGGATACTAGCAACCTGACAGTTATTCTCGGTTCTTGGAGATTTGAAGGCAGACCTTCCCAGGCCCCCCCCCAAAGAATGAGCTTTGTCTTGCTAACTGCAGCCATGTCTGCCTGAGATGATGCCATAACACAGCAGTTTCTATGTTTTGGAAGCAACAGATTCCTTGTTTGCTTGCTTTTAGGATAAAATCTTGTGAAAAGTGCCAATAGGAAAAATCTAGTGTTTTATTACCCATGCATTTTGTAAGTTTACATTTATGACATTTATAAGTCAAGGAGGTCGGTGTTCTTGTGTGGAGCAGGATTGGCTCACTTTTCCTGTAAAAGTCCAAATAATCCATATTTTAGACTTTGTAGAGCCATAAGGTCTCTACTGTAACTGCTCAGCTCTGCCTGGTGTGCAAGCGGCCAAACAGCGTGTGCACAGTTTCCCTTAGAATTTCATTCCGAAACGGTGGCGCCCGACTGGGAGAAGCAAATATTGGAAATCGAAGTCGTAGCCTCTGAGCCCAGTGCTTTGCTCAGTCACCACTCTTTCATTTCAACGACATGATACCAGGAGTCGTGACTGGCCCTGACAAGAAGCCTTCATTGTAACCACCCAACACCTGCCCTGCAAGCTCAGGAGAGTCTCCTAAGTCAAGTGATCCAGAGGCTGGAAAAAGTTACCCTGGAACATTTTTATTTCAAAGTCACATCACTAATGATATCTAATAGCTGCTGTGTCTCCCTCACCTATTTGAACAAAAATCAAGTTTCTACTTGCTTGTGACTGCATTTTGCAGAAACAGTTGGGCAGGTTCCCACTGAATTTGGGGGTACGTTTGGGATGGTCTGATCTGGACGCTAATCCATGCTGGAGACCTGGGAGACTCCTCAAAGAGTGAGAGAGCCCCATCCTGTGCAGTTGCAGAGGTACGGGAGGGCTGTGTGGCCACCCAGGGGAGAAGGCTTCGTCCAAGCCTTAAGACAGAATCAGAAAGTCTCGTGTCCTTTTATCTGGGGGCCCAGTGGGAAAGCCATTAAAACATACATTTCAGATTGTAGGCACTCATTAGAAAAACCAAAAACAAAGTTAATGTTTGTTTTCCTGGCCTGCAGTTTTTACAAATCAACTTTGAGAACTATAATGCAAGCAAAGAGAAACATTCAGAATATATTATAACAGACATCAATGTAGATGCTATATAGATATTAACATCTGGCCATTTTTTATCAGATTTTTTCTGTATAATGAAATAACCTCACCCAAATGCCAACCTCTATATTGCTCATCTGTATCATTTCCATCGTTCTGATCTATTTGGCTTTAGTGCTATTTTCTAATTTCTTGATGGACACAAAGATCATTAACTTCAATTCTTCCTTTATGACATATGAATTCAGCCTTTGATTTTCATCTAAGTATCCTCTTAGCTACATTTCACAAGTGTTGATATGCTGTTCTTACTGTGATTTGATGTAAATATTTTATGATCTCTTATCAGGATTTTCCCAAACATAGAGGTTTTGAGATGGGGCTGGTGGGCAGGTTGCAATCTTGTTTCATTAACTTTTTTAAAAAAAAATATCTTTATTGATTTCAGAGAGAGGAAGGGAGAGGGAGAGAGATAGAAACATCAATGATGAGAGAGTCATTGATCGGCTGCCTCCTGCACGCCCCAACTGGGGATTGAGCCCACAACCCGGGCATGTGTCCTGACCGGGAATCGAACCTCGATCTCCTGAATTGTAGGTCGATGCTCAAGCCCAGCCGGCTGTTTCGTTAACTTTTTATTTTACTAGATCATGATCACGAACGCAGTGTGCACTGCTGGCCTCTCCAGTTTCTGTGGGACTGGCTGTGACACAGGCCTAGTCAGTTTCCATAGGCTTCCCTTCCTTTACCAGGGCTCCGTGCACAACTATGAAACCCGGGACACTGTGCTGCATTTTCTCCACTCTAACATCCACCCTCCAGTTGTTGAGCATCAGAAGCAGGTCACTGCCCTTCTGATTGCAGGTTTCAGGTCCTGGTTTGGGCAGAGCCCTCTGCATGTGGGCCCCACAGCGGTTGACGCAGGAACCCTAAGATGTTGGTCAGAGGCTAAAGAGACTCAGGCCAGCCAAGGAGGGCCCCCAACTTCAAGATGCCTCATATGACATTCCACAGTGGGAAGGGCCACCCTCCATCGCAATGGCTGGGGCACAGTGGCAGTGCAGAGCCTGCTGGCTCTACCTGCCAGGGCCGTGTGGGGCCAGGGCGCTGCTGTCCACAGGGTGGTGTGTGCGGCCAGTCTGCACCGGTGCGGAGCTGCCGCCTCTTCACCAAGACAGTTTATGAGCAGTTCAAACATCATTTGGCACTTTAGGAAAACTTTTCTAAAAGGTCTCAGAAACCAGTGGCCATGCTGATCTGGCAGCCCAGGCTATTCTGCCGGTGGTCTCTCACTATGAAATATGGTATACAACACATGCACCTTCTGAATCCTATTAAAAGAACTTAAAATAAGATATCAAATGTTTATGAAACTAACTCTACAGCAGGAAACAAATTTTGAAAATACAATAAACAATGCAATGCAGGTGAAGAGCAAAGCCAGGGGACAGGAGGCAGCGGGTGGGGAGGGGGCGGGAGGGCAGGATGGGAGCCCAGGGCCACAGGCACAGGGAGTAAACACACCCGGGAACGCTGTGTACCGGAGGATGTCAGGTCTCTTGTCCAGGCAAGCTGGAGTCCTCTTCCTCCCTCTAACCCAAAGCTCTGCAGACAGGGTGGGGCTGGGCAGGAAAGGCCTCCGCCAGCGCTCTCTGGGCACAGTTCTGGTCCCTGATGGGAGCGACAGCTCCAGGGCACAGGGAACCCTGTGGATTTGATGTCATTTTGTCTTTAGGGCAAAGCCCTGCATTTTGCATAAAAGGCAGATGTTTTGTTACTGACAGCCCGTCAGCCTAGGTATTAAAGCTGCTGTCCACAGGGTGGTGTGTGCCTTTTATCAAGACTCGCAGAGCCCTTGTCTGGAGGAGAAGTGCCCCGATTCCTGGGTTTCGGAACCTCAGGCAGAGCACAGTCCAAGAGGAGCCTCATGTACAGTCCAGTGGCCGTGGGCTCGCAGGCCTCAGGGCTGCCCTGCGCCCCACGGGCCTGTCACCCTGATCATGCATCTTTTCACTCTCAAGTTGTGCCTAAAGACAATAGAGTTTGGGTAACTAAAACTTGGTAAAAATAATAAACACCCTTATGAGGAAGGACCGTGAACAGGTTTCTTCCTAGAGAGCCTTTGAGAATCGCACAGCTCATAGAAGAGGTTTCAGCACCGCTTGCAATGCTTGGTGTGGTCTTAGAGTTTGAGAAGTGGGTGTGGGCCCCTTTTAGAGCTCAAACTTTCATCTGATTTCCAAATCATTTATTTTTCTAATATGTACTGAGAATTGTCACTACAAACGCGTCCCAGGTAAATACATCCCTGACCTAAAGGAACGTGAGTCCTGTAGAAGGAGATCTCTGTAAACAAACAGGTAGATACTCAAAGTAATCTCTCCCCACCCCAGGTGATTTGGATAGAAAAGCCTGCACAGCATGCGGCACCATGGGGCCAAAGAAGAGAGCGGGTGGCTCCAGGAAGGGTGGTACAGGGTGCCCAGGGAAGGCTCTGTGGAGGTAGTAAGTCTGTGCTCAGACTGTCTTGGGAGGTGAGCAGGTGTCGGTCAGACTAGTATGGGGTGGGGGTGGGGTGGGGGTGGGGACAGGATCCCGAGAGTGGGCAGCAGGCCATGAAACAGCATGCTGTGTGGGCAGCCGGGAGCTGCTAAAACCAGACCACTGTTTGTGAGAGAAGATGGGAGAGAGGCAGGACCCAGCAGGTGCAGTCTTATGAACAGACGTCGTCTGCCTGGAAGGAACCAGAGCAGAGAACCAGGCTCCCCCAGGAGGTGTGGGCGCAAGACAACGGGGAAGCCCCATCAGCCACACAGCCCATCTCCAGAGGCCCACTGCCCGCAACCACCTCCCCACGCTGGCCGGCACGCGCCCAGTGCTCTTCTCCATGCTTCCTGTGGGTCTCGTTCCCTCGAGCGTGTTACACAGGAGCCATATCCCCATTTCATGGACGGGAACTCGGGCACAGAAAGTTCAAGGACACAGTCCAGACCAGAGCTGTTCAATGGCGGAGCTGGATCTGCACCCAGGCAGCCTGACTCAGGAGCCCACATCCTTTCCCTCAGTGGACAAAGAATCCCCACGTGCCTGCATGTACTCGGATGACTGAAGTTAGTGGTTCTAGCGACAAACCTAAATTTGCTGCAAAGCCATGAACTCCTTGGCTGCCAGTCTATGAGAAAGCCCAGGGATGGCCCTTCCAGCTCAGATAATGGGGAAACTTAATGAAATCTCTCGACAAGGACATAATGTAATAGCACCATGCAAACCACAAATCCAGCCCATGGCCCAGGTTTTGTGAGGAAAGAGACGCCGATCATGGCAGGCAGCAGAGTTCACGTCTGCTGGAGCACACTCACATGCGAATGGTGAGACAGTGACCTTGAGGATTACCTCTGCAACCACAAAAGGTTAACGAGGCATAAGAGCCACCATGGCTTCTCCAGGAGACAGCTTTGCAGTGGCTGCTAGAAGCAGCTGAGGCCATGGGAAAGGAAGTGGTGCCTGGAGACAGTGGAACGAATGGGAAGCTTCAAAAGCTAGAAGCATGTAATCTTTCCAAGCTCCTCAGGCAGCAGTGCTATTATTACGCCTCTTTTACAGATGGGAAAACTGCAAAGAAAGTCCAAGTCCCCAGCCCAGATAACACAGCTATTAAAATGGCAGAGCTGGATTCGAACGCAGACAGCCCACCTCAGACTGTCAGGCTGTGATCACTTGAAGCTGGTGGTTCAGTGAGCCTGGGGCTTCTGTGGAAAGGATATGGGCAAAACTGAGGGCTCTACTGACCCTGCTTAGTCTGAAAGACCTTGCAGGAAGAGAGAGGCACAATAGGGCAAACAAAGAGCACCCCTGGGCAGAAGTCTCATCTCCTCCCTGCGGATGGACCTTGTGCCCCACGGCCAATGGCAGGTTATCTGGAGGCCTTCTCCCAAATGTGTTCAGGATGGTGAGGAGGTCCATAGTCCCTGCTCACAATTCCAGAATCCAAAGCTTCTGAAAGCCACAGCCATTCCATTTCACTCGCTTGCAAGGGCCTGGACTCGTGCAGCACAGACATTCCACTGCAGAAACGGCGACTCTCTGAGCCAAGTAGCCCGAGGGCTTGAGGAGAGTGTGACAGGTCAGAGTTTCCAACGGGCAAAGGGAGGGCTGTGCATGGGACTCGGCGTACGGTGTCTGCTGAGTGGCGACCGGCTGTGGGGCTGCGCGGGACCCTGCCTGGCCCCCTGAGGTAGTCTGGCCACAGTCAGAGGCGGGATTACCACTAGCAGAGAGTTACAGCTGAGGGAGCTGGAGTCAAAGTCTTTGCTAGGAAGTTAATTTTTAATTAAGCAAATCACACATAAATCCATTCTCCAACTAAAAATGAAAACATTCCAGAGAAGACAAAAGCCCTCCTTGACCTCTTGTCCCGACCTGGTCCTCCTGCATGGCCCTCTCCCACCAGGGGCTGAGCCGTGGAAGTGGGTACGAGCCCTTTAATCACACTGCGGGCATCACACACCCACAGGTCTCACGCTTCCTCCGTGGGAGCCACTGCCCACTCTCAGTGAAAGATGTCAGCTTTGCTCTCAACATTTCCCTTCCTCCCAGACCGCTGCACGTCCGCCCACCCACTGGTCCAGCTGTGCACAGGTTTCTATCTGTACAACTCACACACTTTCCACGTGTGAGTGCAGGGCACCGACCCAAGGGCGCTCCAACCTCAGAGCAGCCTGAGCAACATGAATTTCAGTTCTTAAAACTTAAAACTACCACCTGGGTCTACAGAAGGTCACTTCCCCTGTGGCCTCAGTTATTCTACAAAATGCCAAGAACTAGAAATTAAGCAAAAAGGCCTCTGAGTGAATAACACAAAGGTTACAGCCGCCGTCTGTCAAAAAATACAGCCTCTCTTCGGAGGAGGGCCCGGGGGCTTCCCTCTGACACCCAGGATCCATGTGAGACGGCCCAGGCCGCAGGCAGGGAGGGGGAGGTGCTCGGGGCAGAGAGGGGCACGCTGACAGGCGTTCCCTCCTCCACCAGGAAGGTACGGGACTCCACCCGCCACCCTTTGAAGGCTAACACTCCTGTACCACGGGCAAGCCTGAAGCTATGATGAAAACCTCGAGCTGCTCACCAGGGACAGGCTGTCACGACACTGGGCTTCAGAGTGAGAGCCGGCCTTGGATTTGCACTTGGCTCACCCCACATGCACAACAGGTGAGCTGAGCCCCGAGAGCACCTTCCTGGGACATCAGGCAGGGAGGGACCTGGCACTTGGCCTTTAGATCTCTACACCAGTGTCATTTCTCCACATCACACTACGTTTATACTACTGCTTAAAAAGTAGAAAAAATATATTTTAGAAAGATACCCACCAAATAGCTACGAAGTGTTAATTCTTACAGAGTTAAAACTTATTGACACGGAGCCACTTCCCCATGGGCATCACGTAAATAACATTACCACTCAAGAGAGAAACATTTTCTGTGTTTTCCCGATTGATGCCACTCAGTGCTGCTCCTCACAGCCAAGTGTCGGTGTGCAACTGAATCAGGAGCCCACCGGCCCCTCCTCGGCACCAAGACCGCCTGTGCCTTTCAGACCACGCCGCCTTCGAGCACAGCAGCTTTCACAGTAACATGCTGCTCCTCAGAGCTTCCCATCTGCGTCCACGCGCCTGCTTTCTCTATTGTTTGGCTAAGCCTCAAGCCCATCTCATCGACATTCATGGATCTGTTTACCTTTTAGTCCCTGTAACTCCATAGAATCAGTCATTAAAACCCATGACCTGATCCTTTCATAGTACTACGAAGTTGATATTTTTCTTGAAATTTAAGAATAAAGCCAAGCATTCCGTCTCCCCAACTGGAGGGTCTGACAGACAGGTGTACACCTGGGCTGCCTTCTGGCTAATTCATTTAACACCTGTCCTAAAACACCAGCTGGTGTTCTCTACACTAGAAGCATGTGCATCCTCTTCAAATTACATGAGAATATTTACTCATAAAAAATATAGAAAGGAAATAAGATTAACTGGTAACACTGTCAATTTTACCCTCAAGTGACTTGTTTTTCTGAAGTGCTTAGTTTTGGTACCCGGTGCAGACAGGTACGCCTTCATGTTGCGATGCAACATTACGCCATTCACAGGATAAACGTGTACCGAGCACGCTCAACCTGCCAGTCAAGAAAAACATGTAGACTAGTGAGTGCCTTACAAAAAATAAGTAAATGCCTTACAGGTAAGAGCTTCTATCAAGTACGTTACCCAACGCAGAGGTAAGGGTCCCACGTGGACATGGGAGAAGCACCTTGAAGGTCTGGGTGCTTCCCTGAGCACGTATATAAGCAAAGCCTTAGATTGATAAAGGCCGCTTTTGATTTAAAGAGGTGATTCTAGCTATTGACATTGTGGGATTCTACCAAGTATCTCATGAATATGAAATTCTGAAAAGATTCTCCAAATAAAATAATTAAATCAAAGTCTAGAACTGAATTCAATACCAGTTGGGAGAATATTTTAAGTTTCTGGTTCAAAGCTCTTACAAAAATATAGTCTTGGTTCTAATGATAAGCTTTCCCTTGGATTTTGTTGTTGTTGTGAATCCTCACCAGAGGGTATTTTTTCCATTGATTTTTAGAGAGAGTGGAAGGGAAGGAGGGAGGGGAAGAGACACACATCGAGAGAGGGGGGGGAGGGAGGGAGGGGGACACGGTGGGGGGTGGGAGGGAGGGGGACACGGTGGGGGGTGGGAGGGAGGGGGACACATCGATTGGTTGCACACCCTGATGGGGGCAGGGGAACAAACCTGCACCCAGGCATGTGCCCTTGACCCAGAATTGAACTCATGACCCTTCGGCTCCTGGGCTGACGCTCTAACCACTTAGCAACACTGGCCAGGGCTTCACTTGGTTTTTTAAAAAACTTTTGTCCTGTTTGGTATATAAAAAATAAGGTAAGTAGGTTCAGGTCAAGACGTAGCAAATGGGTATGAATTAGCTCTTTAAAAAACGTCAAGCTCATGATTCAAGTTAAACAGTAATTTAGGGAGGAGAGATGAGTGTCATGAAATCAAATGAAAGATGGCACTTAGGATGGTTAAACCCCAAAGTTTTCCTAAGGCAAATGGACTCTTCTTGCAAATCTCTTTGTAAAACAAGGGATTCTTAAACTCACAGTGTTGTCGCTAGTGTTCTTCAAAATGTATACATAAGCTCCTTCTTTCTTCTACTCTAGAAAAGTTACGGAGGGAATATATCAGTTCTGGGCTTAGAGACCAGTTTTGTGACTGTGGGCAAGTCAGCTAACCCTTCAGGCCTCAGTTTCCCCACACCTGTAGAATGTGGGATAGTGGGCGGCGGAGTGGTGGATGACACCGAGGCCCCACTGGGCTCCAACATTCTCTACCGAGATTTATTTCAAGGGACTAGTGGTGACTGCTGCCTCCTTCTGGAAGGTGAGAAAGGTGCTGATCATGGTGATGCACTGAACCGACATTCCACAGGTGCCTAGGCTTTGGCTGGGCAGAGCAGAGCCCACACAAACACACGCCTGGAGCTGGCCCTGTAGGTTAAGAAACTGAATGTGTAACAACTGGGGTACACGCAGAGTGTTTCACAGTGACTAGTACAGCCAGATGAATACCAGGACTTCAGCAGGAGGCGCCCTGCGGCAGGGCTGCTTTCTCCGCCCCTCCTCCACTCTTCCCGTTGGCTTTTCCCGGTAAACAGTGACAGGCAGCAGGGTGTGCAGCACACGGCATTCAGAACGCAACGCTGCAGGGGGGTTAATCCGGCATTTTTGCAAATGATAAAAATAAATGTGATAGTGACAACAATTTGGGAGATAAGTGGGCAGGAGGAACAAAGAAAGGGTTTATGTCAGTTCTTCTAAATGGAGCTTTACTGGGGCCTCTGTATTAGCAGCTTATTGAAGGGGTCAGTTAACCCTCTCCCCAGCCCGCCTCTCCTGCCCTGCCCTGCAGCTCCGATCCTATCCCCCGGCAGGAGATAAGGGGACCATGAGGTCACACGCTCACTGACACATCACCCCGATGGCCCTGCTGGCTCTGCTCTGACCTTATGCCTGGCTCTGGAGAGCAGCCTCTTGCCTTTGCCATGCTCACCTCTCCCAACTCCTGCAGGAAGGGTCACAGCCTGCCACCGCATCCCAGGGACGGTGGGAGGCCATCCTCATCTCCCTTCTGGATTCCCACTTCCTGTGACACTGACGTGTGCTTTGCCAGAATCCCTAAGGCCAGCCGACGAAGGCTGGGCCCCTGGCCTCTCTTTCTTTTTTCTTTTAAATATATCTTTACTGAGTTCAGAGGGAGGAAGGGAAAGGGAGAGAGAGAGAGAGAAACATCAAAGATGAGCGAGTCATTGACTGGCTGCCTCCTACACCCCCCCACTGAGGATGGAGGCCGAAACCCAGGCATGTGCCCTGACGGGGAACTGAACCTGTGACATCTTGGTCCAGGGGTTGACACTCAACAACTGAGCCATGCCAGCTAGGCTGGACTCCGGTTCTTCATCCACCCACATGGATTTGTGCCAGCTGCCAGCAGCAACTGCTTAGCAGCTATCACGAGCCATCTACTTGACTTCTGCCAGCTGCCAACAGCTCAACCCCACCACTCCCACAAAACACCCCAACCCCCGTGCTCCTGAGGTCAGCCTGGTAGCAGGGCTTAGTGACCTCCAGTTTCCTTGAGGGGGGTCGAGAGATGAAGTGTTGGGGTTCATTCTGGGCATGGGGACAGGGAGGACAACAGGGTGCCACTGGAGTCAGTCACTCTGGCCTTTAGAGCAGAGGCTAGAACCTTGCCCAACGCAGGCCTTTCTCTCTGTCTACCAGGAAGCATCTTCCTGGCCACAGCTGTTCCTGCTATTTTACATAATCTCTGCACACTCAGAAATTGAAAACCAACAGCCTCTTGCCCAAGGGCTTCCTCAAGTTCCATGCCACCAGCAACCCCCAAAACACTAAGTTAGAGAACATTTCCATCTCACTTTTAGTTGCTCCTTCAATGGTTATGAATAAAATGTTGGCTACCATTTTTATTTATACACTTTGCAATTAGTCAACATTACTCCACCTAGATAATTTTTATTTTATTTATTTTTTTAAACATATTTTTATTGATTTCAGAGAGAGGAAAGGAGGGGGAGAAAGAGAGAGAGAAACATCAATGATGACAGAGTCACTGATTGGCTGCCCAGCCCGCAACCCAGGCATGTGCCCTGACCAGGAATCGAACCCCGATCGCCTGGATCCTAGGTTGATGCTCAACTGCTGAGCCACACCCGGCCGGGCCCACCTAGATAATTTTTAGACAAATAGAATTTGACTAAAAAATTTTTATTTGCTTTAAATTTCCTATAAGTCTCCCAAAATTAACTACCTGATAACCTATAAAAATAGTTACTGCAGATTTATTCAAGCTCCCTGAGACTACATACATGCTTATAGTGATCCACTGCCTCCAGTTCCTCTGAGGAAAATATTTTCCTGTAGGACTTAACTGCTGGTATATTGAACTCCCATTCCCTCCTGGTGTGCAGAGAACCACACAGCCCCATTTACCTGGAGCAGAGCTAGCATAATGTGGTACTTTGTCCCCTTTTGAAATAAAAGCATTTGTTAAAATCCTCACCGAAGGATATGTTTCTATTGATTTTTAGAGGGGGGAAGGAGGGAGGAGGAGGGAGGGGGGAACATGGATCAGTTGTCTCTTGTACCCGTCCAACTAGGGATCGAATCTGAAACCTGGGTATGTGTCCTCGACGAAGAATTGAACCCAAACTTTTTGATGCATGGGAAGACACTCAACCAGCTAAGCCACCCAGCCAGGGCTGAAATAAAACCATTTTTGATGAAGGAAGGTGTTGTGTCCTCAATTGTGTATAGACAAGAAAAACAGCTGATAATTGCTGGAATGAATACATATGTAATTTTAAAGGGTCTTGTAAAGTCATTTCAACAATGACAAGAAGAAAATTAATTCATTCACTTAAATTCTTATTGAAACCTCATTAGGGAAGGTAGTGATATCCCAAAGATTTTCAGAAATGTTTTTGTAAATGTTTAACAATACAGACTAAGTAGCCTGGCCACCTGGCTCAGTGGTTGAGCTTTGGCCTATGAACCAGGAGGTCACAGTTTGATTCCAGTCAGGGCACCTGCCTGGGTTGCAGACTGGGTCCCCAGTGGGGGCGTGCAGGAGGCAGGTGATCAATGACTCTCTCATCACTGATGTTTCTATCTTTCTCTCCCCCTCCCTTCCTCTCTGTAAAATCAATAGAAACATATTTAAAAATATCTGTATAAACTAAATAAAGAAGAGTAACTAGAAGAGAAACTTCTTGGGTGAGGAGCTTAGCTCTGGCCGGGCACACACTGCTCCTGGTGGCCTAGGGGACTCCCTTCCGCCCAGCATTTTGGTCCCACCCCAGGGTCCCTGCAGCCCCTCTACACTATGACCTGAGCTGACCGCCTGGTGTCTTCACTCTGGCTCTGGGGTCCCCTGCCGGCCATCAGGCCCTGGCAGACCTGCCAGCCCCGAGGCGGTAAGCAATCTGGCTGTGCCTCAGTTTCTCCACCCACGCTGGAGGCTATCCCAGGGCCTGCTCCAGAGGGTCCACGAGAGGATTAAAGGGCTAAGCTGTAGAACGTGCTTAGCAGCGCGAGGCAGAGCAAACTTTCAAGAAGTGTCTAAATTAGGATTATTCTGGCCAAAACATTTCTCATGATATTTAAAAGAGCCAGTGATATTTAGGGCCATTTACATACTGGAATTGTGAGCAAATTTTTTTCTGAATATTTATCTAACCTGAGGCCATTCTGAGTGTATTACGCTGGCTTTTGGGGAGTTGTTGGAAATTAGAATCCCTCGAGCACACGCCTTTTCCCCACGGCGCTGCCCGGCTGCCCGGCCGTGCACAGCTCGCCCGCTCCTCCCTAACCCAGGAATATTTTGGCTAGTGGACCCATACACAGGGAGACTTTCGTTGACCTTGGGGAAGTGTGTCCCTAACATTCAGACATGCTCAGATCAGCATATGTCACAGCGCCTGGCCAGGCATCCCGCACAGCGGCACAGCAGCTGCCAGGTTTAGGATGGCCTCTGACACCTGGCAAACGCTGCCTGAGGAAGGGCCGCGCTCCCGTGTGGCGAGAGACCTCCCGGGAACATCAGTGAACAGGCATCACGTTGTCCCTGCACAGGCGGGTCCCAAGCGGACCTGCACCTCTTGTTTTCACAAAGCATCCTGCATACTCCGCTCCCTTAATTCACGTTTTGAGGTGTGGTGATGGCAGGCACTGACCTTGTGAGAAAGTGGCACTAACATCACCGTCTCTTCGGGGAGCTCAGGCCCATCTCGGCAAACCGTGCAAACCCGGGTTAGTGCCGTCTCTCATCCCTGTGTGCCAGTGAAGATCCACCCAGAGCACGCACGAGAGCACATTCCTGCCCTGAGCAAATTCCGACCTGTCCTCTTGCTTTAGAATAAACCCCACCTGGCTGACCCCCGCACGTCTGACTGTCTTTAGCCCTGCCTTTTCCCGCATGTTCGCGCCACACTGGCCTTCTGCCTCCTCTCCCAGGAGCCGCACGGAAGCTGGCTTTTTCCCTGGCTGCTCCGTGTGCTGGGAACGTGATTACGCCCAGAACTGTGTGACTTCCTCCTCTGACCACTTAGGCCTCCGGGGGATGTCACCCCTTCAGCACGGCCTCTCCGCCTGCACCTCACTCTCTTCACGTGCTGGTTATCTGAAGGCTTGCTCTGCTTGTTTGCAGCTCCATGGTCAGTGGGCTCTCTCACCCGACACCCCATTGTGAGGACAGCTTCGGTGCGTGGGGATCTGCCCTATGCACGTGCAATATGTAGAACACTTAGTGTCCAGAACACCACCTGGTGTGGGGAGTGTAACCACTCAATAGATTAGCTGAATTAACTTATCTCTCAGATTGCTCGATTTTCTGGGATGCAAACTCCTCAATTTACAGTTTGGGGCCTCACGGTGGATGTTTAGGACTCTGTGAACTTTGCCTGTGAGATCATCCTTGGCAAACATTTTCTTCCACATGAGTCTTGAGTAGATTTCCCAGGAGGTTTGTTTTGACCTTGAGGGTCCAACGAATTCATGGTTCTACGCTAATGCCTCAGCCTCAGAGAGGGGCTGGAATTTAGAGCACATAGCATGTGGTGCAGACTTTGAGGCTCCAGTGTCTTCAGGATGAACCTTCCTGCCCTCAGCCCCAGGCAGTCAGCCAGCTTGGAGTTTAGTCTCTGCAGTGGGGGAAGATTTTTCCAGTCCTGTTACCACCTACAGCTCTGACTCCTGGCTTCATAAGGGGCCCGATTCTTAGTGCATATCAGGCCTGAGATCTCAGCTCCAGCCTCCTGTGCAGGTGTTAAAACCCAAGCTCCTTTTCCTGGGCCAGGTGCCTGTGGGCTGCCTGGGTCCACGCCTGCTTGACGCTCTCCTTAGTCTGGCCCTGGGAATCCTCCTGTCCTGCACTGGAGCTCAGCATTGCGTGTCTGTTTGGCTAATGTGACATCTTTGGCATCTGTGTGTGTCTGGAACGGCCCTGCCAGTCTAGCCCTCCACTGGGACCAGAAGACCCCCTCCGGCCCCTCTCCACCTTTGTCGTTACTGCTTCTAGCCCAGGACCCTGACTCTCCGTAACACTGTGTCATGCAGTTTGGGTTATGATCCTTGTTAATGCTCTACTCTTAATGCACTGCTGGGCTCTGGGCGCACAAAATAAACACTTGCTCACTAAAGGAAAGCAAGTGACATTCTATATTTCGTCACCAAGGGCTGGTCCTGTGGGTGGTGCTGCTTACCCCTTCCCCTGACAGCCCACTTCACCCTCTCAAACCACAGAGCCTCAGGAGCCCCAGGCTCCCACTGCAGCAGATGCGACAAGGGTAGGAATCAGACCATAAAAAAGGAGGCACCGCAGTGGCCTTCAAAAGTCAATGATAGCTACGGGGGCTTTCAAGTCAGAAAGGCGAGGTGGAATGCGTCTCTCACCACAGATTTCTTTACCTTCCCCAGGCCACCCGCTGCCACATAGGTGAAGCAGCGACATAATCATCATAACAGCAGCTAACGCTAGCGAGCACCCGTGCAGGCCAGACATGTGCCCTGCCCCTTGAATAATAATATGAATGAGAAATAATGCCCATTATGATCACAGAGGTAAGATGTGTGGCAGTGACTGCATGGAGTCTGTGCATCTGGATGTCCGTCCCTCTGTCCACACACACACTTTACTTGTCAGAGTACCCTGGACATCCTTGATACCGTAAAGTTTTGTTTTTACAATTGTGTGTTTCAAAGAACTTTTCTTAGGTTTTGGCATGTATTTGAATAAATGAACATCTTACCTCGCCTGCCATTAAACCCTGATGTATTATAAATTTAAATGAGAAAGAACAAGACAAGTGAAAACCCCAGCCCTTTCCCACGAGGGCCAGGACTCCAGACCTGCTCCAGGAAACCTTCTCTGCCATTTCTCCCCATCAGGTGTCCTACCTGGGACATGTGGGAGCAGAACCGGGCTGAGACTCAGAGCCTGGAGGTAATGGAGACAGCCCTGTCTGCCCTTACAGGTGTGAGTCTCCAAGAAGCTGTGGGCCCCTGGCCCCCCACCCCCAGGGGCTAGCAGACAGCACTTGTGCCCTTGGGTGCTGTGGAGGCCAGGAAGTGAGAGAATGTAGGTGGGGGGATGCCAGACCACGCAGAAGATCCTCTAGGGCAACGAGGCTCCTCTCCCAGGACAAGTGTCCCTGGTGGCCAGGGTCAAGGCGCAGCAGCTGAGGGAAGGCGGGAAACAGCTTGATGTGCTGCGTTTAAGGGGCAGCTGGGCGGCCTCGGTTTTGTCATCTGTTCAATGGGGTGGTGAACAGGAAGACTACATGATCTACTCTTGTGTAGTGCTAGCATTTTGCGTCTGGTATAGACTAGACATTACACAAACATTTGTTGAATAAATAAATGCTCCAAATTCCAAAACAAGCACAGCCCAGCTCCGGATGTGGGGGAGGGAAAAGGAAGGGCTTCCTCCGACTGAAGGAAGAGCTGCCCACTCCATCCTGCTCTGCAGAACCATTTCATTCTTTGCCTCTGTTTTAAAATATTTTCATTGACTTTTAGAGAGAGAGGAAGGGTGCTTGGCTGCTTCCTGCACGCCCCCTACTGGGCATGTGCCCTGACCTGGGAATCCAACGGGCAACCCTTTGGTGCAGAGAAGGACAGTCAACCAACTGAGCCACACCAGCCAGGGCCATTCTTTGCCTCTTCAGACCCTGCTGGAGGGAACAGGATGTTCTGAGACCTGCGAGGCTCCTGCCGGAAGGCAGTGATATCCGACTTCAGGTGCAGGAGCCCGGCAGAGGCGCGGGCGATAGGACTGCAGTGTGGTAGCTACTGCGATGGGGCCTCCCTGGCAGGTGGCCTCTAGCTCCTCGCTGCTGTTGAGGCTCTTAGGACACTGTGAGCAAGGACTGGGCTCTAGAGGAAAAGGTACCTGCACCTCGCTCACTGATTTTTCTCTGCTGGGGGGGTGATGACCCAGGTGGGTAGCCAGTACCATGAAGTTAAAAAGCAAGGACTCTCCCCCCACACTCCGCTGCACCTTTGAAAAGGAAGCCCCAGTGGTGCCCTCTCCGCTCCTGTGAACAAAGCTGAGACACACGGATTGACCTCTTGCCAGACATCTGGTTGCCATTGACGATGAAGGGACAGAAATAGTATAGTGTCACAGTCTACAGACAGTACCTGTACTTGTGGGGAAGTAACGGAAGGGAGGGAAAGAAGAGTTATTCATAGAAAGGCTAGAGCACTCATTTTCTCTGAACATCTCTAAGAGGGGTGGCCTTCAACCTTGGCTATAGCTGATCCCCTGGGAGTTTAAAAACTCTAGTTGCCCAGGTCACACCCCAGACCAGTGCGCTCAGCTGTTTCTTTTTTCCTAAAGTCAGCAAGCCCAAAACTTAAAAGTTAGAAACTTAACAGCTACACATAGCCCTAAAATTCCTGCCGAGCTTATCTAGAGCAGGTGAAACAGACTTTTCCTACACAGGACCACAGCACATATTCTGGGCTCTGCAGGCCACACAGCCCGAGTGGCAGTGGCTGTCGGGGTGGTGGCCCAGGGCCCGGCCTTTGACCATTCCTCGTCCAGAGGAGATGAGGTAGGTTGCTGAGTCACTCCTTGACCATCTCCCTATTTCCCCTCCTAACACAGGGATCCCCCCCTTGGCAGATCCATCATGGAAATCACATCCAAATAACCCAGTGAGCAGCTGTGAAACCAGCCTGATGAGAGAGTGTGTTCAGAGCTGGTGCGGGCACTGGGGCTCTCTCCACTCTGTGCTTTGTGCAGGTTTGAACATTTCCCAAGTTAAGACATAAAAAATGAAGAAAGGGGAGGGGGGAGAGGAACACTCCCTCACAAAACACAAGCTGAAACGAGGGAAGTCTGGGAATAGCGGGTCGGGCCCTGTGCTCCCCCTGCCTGCCCCTGGGGTGGGGCGCGGCCGTGAGGGCGGCAGCTGGTGGGGGACAGCCCGGGCGGGCTGGGGGTACTCACGACCAGTAGAGCAGCATGAGCAGGAAGGGGCAGATGATGAGAGCCTGCAGCACTTGCCAGTCCCGGCACAGGGCCGCCAGCCCGGGCATGAGGAGCTGCCCTGCCATGGCCACAAAGCTGGCCACCATGGTGATCATGAACCGTTTTCCGGGGGGGCACAGCTCTATTCCTGCAACACAGAAGGGACAAGAGAGACATGAGCGATCTCTGCGGAGCCACGGGGGCACTGGGGCCAGTGCACTTCTTAACCAAACAAGAACTGTCAAATTGGGGTCATTTGCTGGTCATCCCGAAAGCCCTGTGTGGTATGTCAAGGCTGAGATCCTCATTTTCACAGCTGGATGAGCTGAGGACCGGACTGGGAAGGGAGCGAGATCGTTGCTCAAGGTCAGAGTGAGTCAGTGGCAAAAGGTATAATTCAGAGTTCCCTAGTCCAGAAACAAGCAAACACTGCAGGGTGGCGCTGCACCCCACACTGGCAAACACTGCAGGGTGGCGCTGCACCCCACACTGGCAAACACTGCAGGGTGGCGCTGCACCCCACACTGGCAAACGCTGCAGGGTGGCGCTGCATTGCACATTGCCACTTCTGCTCTCTAGGGGCCACTGAGCATCCTGTAGAGCAGACTCCTTCATGCCTGCCTGTTGCCACTCCTCCCATCTGCAAGGCTGTCCTAGGGACCCTCTGGATCTCTGTGCTCACACCCACCAACCCGCACCACCCCTCCTTTTGAACAAGACAACACCCAAACAGTAAAGCACTTGGATCTTGTTTGACATCTCACCAGAAGCTTCTCCTCCCCACTGGGACTCTGCCCACTGTGATGTGGGTGTGGTGCATCCCACTCTAGATACCTTGGCAGGGTGTGTCTGATTGGTCTGTGCAGCTCCAAAACACCAGTGTCTGCCTCTACTGAATGGAAGGGCCCCACGGTTCCTTGCAAGAATCTGTGCCCTCAAATTTGACCTTGAGTAAAAGAGGTGGTCACAACCTTAACCTGCAGCACCCAGCAGAGACCTACTGTGTGAGTTCCTGTAACAGAGGCCCTTAACACTGCAGACGACAGTGGGGTTTTCTGCATTTCCCCCCACAGAACATACAAATTTGTATTCTTCTGCTACAATATGCAGCATTCCCTAGAGCTGGCTGGCTTTTTGTTTTTTTGTTTTTGTTTTTTGCAAGTGTAGTAAAAATGAATCTTCTTTTTAAAAGAAGATTCAGGAGAAAATACTTTTCATGCCTCTGTGTCCGGACACTGTTTATAGATCGGTTGCCACAGCCCATCACCCACCTTCCAATTGTCTAGAGACCAGCGCAAAGGTGGGGGTTGCAAGGCAGGGAAGGGGAGCAGATTACAGGGGAGAAGAGACAGACTACACTTGGGCACAGGGACGAATCAGCCTCAACAAGGAGAGGGCACCATGCCACCCAATATCTGCACCGGCTTGTCTGTAGGAAAGAAATAATAAAGTGATCAGAATTTCCGTTCCTGCTCTCCACAAACAAGCATCGTCGTCCCAGCTATCGGCGAGCAAGAGAAACCCGACCTCCTGAGAACGGGGAATAAAGAACTCTGTTTCCATTTAATTAAGAAAACAGGGTTAAACAGCCCATCCTGGCCACGGCTGTGATGTTCTTTTCAATTCACAGGCCAGGCTCACTTCACAGATGACTTCCTGGCAGGGCTCAGGCGTTCAGCCCAGGCCTGGAGGGTCTGCTCTTAAACATAATAAAGAGACCAGAGTCTTGTCAGAAGAGACTGCCAGTTGCAGGTTCGGGCTTTCCCTTACTAAGCCCAAGCAGTGGGTTTGCTATGGACACCCGAAATCGGCACTAGGCGGGGTAAGTCTGGCGTCTGTGGCTCAGCACAGGCTCATATCAAATGAGGACACTGAGCACTTGGCTACTCAGGCAACTTTAAACGGAGTCACGGAGATCATGTCGGGGCAGCATCGTGGCTTCGTGTCAACGGCACACGAAGCTGTACAACGGCACACCTTTCTCTTTAGTTTTGTGATACCAGAGTGTGAAACTATCCGCGACTCCAATTCTGTCCCACAGATCCCTTAGGACGCCCAACCCCACACACCAGCCCACACGATGCACCATCACACAACTTCCAAGCTGGGCCGGGTCGGCGGACGACGCAGGGAAGTGACCCCTGTAGGCTGTGATTCCAGTTTGACCCCTCACTGTCCCGTCGCTGCAGAGGGGATGTTGTGTGGAGCACATGCTAGTGTTGCGGTGGATATGAGTCCTTGGCCAGAGTTTTTCCTCCGTGGGCTTCTCTCGTCCCTCTCCCGTAAGTGGTCTGAGCAATCCTCTAACGCTTGCTACTTGGACCTGAAGCATCAGCATCTCCTGGGAGCTTGTTAGCGATGGGAGCTCAGGCCTTGCCCAGGCCAGAGAACCAGCACCTGCCTGTTAACAAGGCCCCCAGGTGCCTCAGCAAGAAGCACTGGCCAACTATATTCCCCCAGACCAAAAGCATCACCCACAGCAGAAGCAATGTCCTCGCCTCCCACACACACATCTCCAAGGGCTGACTGAGTAAAGCTCCTCCCCAACCTCTGCATCCCTGCGTTTGCTAGGAGCCCAGCTGGGAGTTGACTGTTTCGCCAGGTTGGAAGATGCGAGGGGCCCCAGCAGCTATGTGGCTCGTTAGCATTCCTGCAGGCAATGGAAAACACAGCAATCAGATGGGAGGGCACAGGCATGACACTTGCAGATAATGACCTTTTTGCCTCAACTCACCAGAAATTCTTTCCAAACTGCCTGACCGCAACTACGTTCTTAAGGTGGCTATTAGGATGTGTTGTTTTTTTAAAGCAATTATCAGAGAACTGTAGGCACCTGAAGCTTGCCATTAATTGCATGATCCTTCTGGGTGATGAGAATCAGGTATTCTAAGCAGAAGAGAGGGAGACATCCATCAGGATGCTAAAAGCCTACCTCCCAGCTTGGGCAGGAGGGCGGAGATGGCAGGTGGATCCTCTGCCCACTAAGGGTTGACCCCAGCTCTGCACACAGGAGCAGCTTGGTCAATGGTTCACACACTCCGGAGATGCTTACAGGCTCCTAGCTGGGCCCGGGGCCGTGGTCTTCAAAGGCAGGAAGCCTGCCAGAAGCAGGGAATGGTGTCCTGCCCCAGCCACCTGTTCAGGGCCTGGGATGTGTCAAATAACAGGTCACCACAGGCAGGTGTCCATGGTTCTGAGGGCCTGCTGGTCCCGGGCCATACACGGTGCCATCACTTCTTAGAGCTACTTTCTTTGCCACGGGGGCTGACCTCAAGTCCTCGTAGCAGATTTTCACTTATGGCAGCAACCCCCCCTTCATTATAGAAAACAATTAAAGGTCACAAAAACTGTCATCTTAGGTGATGCATCATCAATTCAAACACAAAAATATCTCATGTCTAGTGAGCAGCACTTTCATGCATGGTTGGGAGCCTGGAGGTTAGAGCCAGACATCTGAGTACGAATCCTGTCCCAGAGCTTAAGAACTTATGACATTGGTTCAGCCATCCAGGAGTTCTGTGTCTCAGTTTTGTCATCTGTAAAATGGGCTGTTGTGAGCATCAAAGAAGCATAGAGTGCCTGAACACAGTAAATGCTATATGTTAGTTTTTATAAGTAATATTACTGTGCACCATTACCATATATAACACTGTAATTATTGCCAAGTCATTTGACCTTGTCATTGTTCACCGACATGGTGAATTTCAGGGTGGGGCTGAGGTTTGCTCTAAGATGACGGGGAAAGAGAAATAGCTACATCAGTCTACAAGCTTTCTTCTCATTACTTTTTATTTCACAGACATTCTCATAAACCAGAAACAATCCATCAGTTGAAAAACAGAACTAAGTGAATCCAAGGAAACCACCACCACAAAAATGCCCTTTGTTAAAATTACATTTCCCCTAATGCCTTAATGGGGAAGGCTTAAAAGCCATTCCTACAAGCCTGATATACTTTGTTGAAAAACAAGAAATTACTGAAGGTTATGAGAATTAAATAGCATGTAA
Organism: Miniopterus natalensis; assembly: GCF_054644295.1. NCBI lineage: Eukaryota > Metazoa > Chordata > Mammalia > Chiroptera > Miniopteridae > Miniopterus > Miniopterus natalensis. The sequence continues at coordinate 82,476,851 of NC_142089.1, forward strand.
TTAAGATGTAATAGAGGCATTTGGCTTGTAAAAAAAGGGAGCATGACCACAACTGTCTGAGCACACAAGGTGCGGGAGTAGCCTTGAAGCCCTTCTCGAGCTCTGCTGGGAAATGCGGTGTTGGGGTGCAAGGTATTTTAGGGGGCTTTCCAAAGCTTTCAGATTCTTATCATTTTCTAGTCACTTCAGATGAGGAGGAAGACAGACCGAGGGCAGGAGCCTGGGGGTCATCAGCTGAGTTTCCTATGTCAGCATTGCTAGGCTACAGTCCCAGGCGTTCTCACAACAGTAATCCAGGTGTTGCTGTCAGGGTATTTTGTAGAGGTGAATGAAGTCCACAGTCAGCTGATTTAAGTGAGAGAGATTATCTCAGATAATCTAGGTGGGCCTGGCCCAGTCAGTTGCAAGGTTCTAGAAACAGAGCCGAGGCTTCCTTGAGGAAGATAAGAACATTCTGCTCGCAGGCGGCAGTCACCCAGAGCCTGCAGTCGAGACTGCCCTTCCTGCCAGCCTGGCCCACAGACTTCAGGTCTGCCCAAGCTGTCTCCACAATAGTGTAAGCCAACTCCTTGCAGACAATCTCTTCCCGTGTCTCCTCCTGGTTCTGTGTCCCTGGGTGAGCCTTGAACTAGGGGCCAGGCTTCTCACACCCACACCAGGTCGCACAGGGCCCATAGAGCCTGGCTTAGAAGCTGCTTCCCCACCAGCTGCGGTGCCTTCCCACACCTCCCAGCCCCGCTTCTCTTCCCAGGCAGCCTCACAGGGCACTGGCAGGCTCAGGGAGCATCTAAGTCAAAACCCGTGAAAGTGGCAGATGTTCCACTCTCTTTGTTAAGTTCGTACATGGCCCTCTGACGGGACCCTTGGATTAGATGACAAAATGGCACTGAGAGCAGGCAAGGGGAGGCAGGGAGGGCAGTGTGGAAGGGAGAAGCTGAAGAGTGGGGGGGCGGTGACAAGATGTAAGATTAAACTCCTGAGTTCAGAAAGGAATTCAGAAATTCTGCCATAATAAGAAAGCACCATGGTGGCTTGTATCTTTGCTGGGGCAGCAGGAAGGCTGGGGGTGCTCTGTCCCACTGGTCACCTCCCACCAGACATCTGAGGGCCAGTCTGAGAAGGCAGCAGACACCTCCCAAGGCCCCTCAGCTTAGAAATCCTGTGATCTCCACAAGAGCCGCTGGGAGGCCTTAACTACGCATGTGCAGCAAATCTCAAACACGGCCACTTACAGTGACGGCCGACGCAGAACTGCACAAATGACCACGTGGTCTGACTGAAGGGGTTTGAGGGTGCAGAGCCCCAGGGCGGGTCCAGGTAGCCCCATCCCCGGAATCCAGCTCCACTGTCATCTCTCTACCAGGAGCCCTAGAGTACGGCGTCCACAGACTCCGCGGGCTGGTGACAGGCCCCTCTGGAACCTGGCTGAGTGGTTGATGCTGCAGGAGGAACCCAGAGTCGGGCGGCTATTACAGAGAAGAACAAAGTCATCCTGAAAACCCTCTGAAGACGTCCACCAAGAACCTCCACACACACACCACCTTCCGCTGGCCTACACCAAAGGCCTGGCTTCTCACTCACTCGGTCACCCACGCTCGGCCTCATGGGATTTAAAAGCCTATGGTTTAAAAAAAAAAAAAAAAGCCTATGGTTTTGCTGGTATTTGATGCCAAATAATGATTTTAGAAACTCCTTGTTTATACAGCTTCAAATTAAAAAAAAAAAGATTCCTGTTCATGTAAAACGGAGCCTATCCCAGCCCTGGCAGGCACAGCTGCCTTGCAGCTCAGGACGCATGGGATTAGGTGGCAGTGCCGGACCCTCACGCCCGAGCCTCCAGGCCAGGACGCCGGGGGCGAGACGAGCGCGGTGCTGGCGGAGCTCACCCTCCTTCAACGCCTACGCTGCCTGCCAGGAATACCAGCCAGAGAGCAAGGCTTTAACATTCCCTCCCCACCTCCCCAGCCCCGCCAACACACTGACCCAACTAGCTTGTCACTGCATTTGGGAATTATGATTATTTAATTTTTAAAAATGTTTTTGGAACCAGTGTTAAAAAGACATGTCCCATTCTTCTATAATATGTAAGTAAATGAAACAATTTTTTTTTCTTTCCTCTTTTTTTTAATCCTCACCAGAGGATTTGTTTTCATTGATTTGAGAGAGAGAGAGAGAGAAACATCAGATGTGAGAGAGAAACATCAATCAGTTGCCTTCCGCACGTGCCCTGATGGGGGATCGAACCCGCAACCCTCTGGTGTACAGGACAACCTTCCAACCAACTGGGCCACCTGGCCAGGGCCAACAATTTGTACTTTCTTGAATATATTTTTTAAAAACTGGGTGTGTTTGCTAAAGTCTTGGAATTGCTACATGTTCACAGGTTCTCTAAAATAGCCCCCAGGATTGTTCTGGATCCGTCCGCTAGGAAGGAAGGAATGTATGAGCTGACTGACACTATTTACACCAGCGAACGAGAAATGTGCTCCTCTGGGGGTGGGGGAGGCTGAGGCCCAGACTGTGGGTGGGAAGCAGGGGTTAAATTCCTTCCCTGCCTCTTCCAGGCCAGGGATGCCACTCAGCCTGTCTGTGCTCCTGTCTCCTGGTCCCTGAGGTAGACAGTACATACCTGCTCCACACAGGTGCACGTCTGACCTCTACAGAAATCCTATTTGCAGCTGTCCTTACAGACCTCTGGCCACTTTGGGGAGGCTCTGGGTGGGCTTATGCCACTGAGAGATTCACTCAGTGAGTTAAGTTCTTCCAAGTGGGACCGAATCTGTGCTGTGTTTTTGGCAAAACTTGGTTAGAACTGACGACATGTTATGATTTATATACAAGCTCCTTATGACAGGATTCTGATTTTCAGTAGCTGCTGCTCTTTGGGGAAAGCTGGTGGAGTTCCTTGAAAAGAAGAAAGGTCCCTTCTGGATGAGGGTCTTTGCCCTGTGGAGGTCGTGAGGGCATGGGGGACAGGGTGGGGGGCACCGGCTGTCCCTCCTTCCTGCACCCACCTCCTCCCACAGGACTTCATTCTAGCCAGGACGCCCAGGCCCAGACCCACCTCCCCTCTCATAAATTATACACCAGATTCCAGGGAAGAATCAGAGAGGTCTGGATGGTGGAGAAACAGGCCTCTAAGCTGGTACAAACACACGCTCCTCCCAATAAGCTCAGTAAGGAGTCAACACTTTTGCAGAACACTCTGCTGGATGGGAGGAGTCAGCTGGGCAGCTCCCCTGCCTGCCCTGCCGGTCGCTCTGCTGGACTAGACACTGCACCACACAGGATGCGGGGACTCAGTCCCCGGAGGAGGGAGACGAGCCAGGCCCAGAAGAGGGTGTCTCCCCAAACTGCGGTCAAGCACCATAGTGAAACACTATTCCCGGGATGGCCTGGGAATGAGACATCTGTCAAAATGCAGGGCACTGCTGAGCGGCTGGGCCGGCACACAGACGAAGACCACAGGACGCCAACAGGCCACTGCCACCAGGCTACACAGCCCCAGGGAAGCACGTGCCATTCACGGAGGCCCTTTCCAGACTGTCTCCCTTTCCTCTCCCAAATCTCCTCCGTCAGATAGCTTAGGAGGGCATGGGAGGAAGACTTCCCAGCTGAACAGAAGGAAGCCTCTTCCCTCTGCAAGTCCTCCCACCTCATCTGGGAGACCAGGGAGTGGGCAACGCCACCTGCCTCACCCGGGCACTGGCTTCCTCCAGCCGGCTCCAGCTGGGCCTCGGGGCTGCTGGCACACACATGGGGTCCACTAGAGGCTCCTCCAGGCCGACTGTGAGCCACTCTGGTCACACCCAGCAGGGGGCAGCGCCCAGAGCTGCCGGTGCTGGCTGCCTCCCGTCTCCCAGCACTGTGAGCCTCTTGACTGCACTCGCCCTCCTTCCTGCCCCTCAGAGGGGCCTGGATGCGAGTGTGCTGCTCACTCGTTACTGCCCTGACCAAGAACACGGGGCCCAGGAGCCCTGCAAAGCGACCTCTGCACATCGATTGTGGAATTCCTCATTATAGCAGGAGCACCTGAAACTGCGGGTCACGTAGACTCAAATAACATTGTAGGTGTGACTGCGAAAGGCTGCTTCTACCGACAGCTACAACCCCTCCCTCCACAGCACATGGATTTTCCTCTCATTCAGGACCTGCCAACCCAAAGGAACGCTCTGCAGAGCCAAAGCTGTTTCCTCCACTTAGAGAAAGAGGAAATAAAAGCTACCAAAAAATTTAAATATTTCCTACCAATCCCATTCTAGTGTCCACCAGACACATGGACATTTTAATACTCAAACTCGGAAGCAATGGGGGAATTAGCTGCTGACCGTCTCCAGTGCTGGGCTGAGTAACAACCCCCACTCACTATGGGCCAAACACTCATGCATTAAATTCATTTAATCTGCACCACAACTCTACGATGTTTTAACTGTCGTTTTACACAAGGATCCTGACACTCAGAGTGATGAAGTGACCTGCCCAAGCTCACATAGCTAGGGAAGGAATGAGGTCGGAATTGAAGCCAGGCCCCCTGTGTGTCCCAGCCCTTTGCTGCAGGGTCCCTGGGGGGTCTGGCCTCTTCCCTGTGCCCCACAGGAGTCCTCGGCCTCCGAGCCCAGGCCAGCGCCTGGCACACTGCAAGGGCTCAGATGTCTGTCCACCGCAGGACTCACTGAATAACGGGTTCTTCCTGTCTGGTTCAGTCACTTTACCTGCGTTCCCTTTCCTTAGGTTTCCGCACTAGAACCAATTAGAGCCATGGTGGCCAAGACCAGTCAGTGAGTCTGAAGGACCGGTCATACGTGGAGCTTGTCAGGGCCCACACGCCAATAACATGGGAGAACCATGAAGCCCAGCCACCCAACAGGAGCCATGAGGTTCAGTTTCCTTTCTAGACAACTTCTTTCTATCACCTTATGCTTTTCCCTTTGAACTAATATTACAATTACTCAAAATGAGGAACAGGGATTTAACTGCTTGTAGCCTTTCTGCTCCGCAGTCTCCTCTTGCTCACAAACAGTGACTGATGCGCAGTGGCGCACACTTAGGACTTTAATGTCACTCAGGCTTCCGTGTCTAATGCGAGAAGAAAAACCCAAGGGGAGGAATGGCTTCAAACAGCAGGATAGCTTTGAGTCTGGGGAAACCCTGCATTTCGGGTCTGCTGAGTATTTTCAAGCTGAGCAAAGGAGCGGAGACAGAGAGTGGGTGGTGGAGGGTCGAGAGCACACTTTAGAAATTGCCATCCAGGCTTCCCAGTTCCAAAGTGACAGTTCTCAGCCCCTGCTTTCTGTAAACTATCCACTCTGAGTCAGAGTCACAGATACTGACTGACCGCGTTTGCATAATTAGATTATGAATCTGAGCAAATGGAAGCCTCACAGGCCTTCGGATGTTAAGACCTCAGAGAGCGTCCGAGTTAGTCCAACCCTGGCCCACAACAGCACCAGCGGAGCCTCCCAGATGTCAGAGGGCAGGGAAGGTTACCCGCTTTTATTTCTCATCATCAGTGTTGTCAATAATGTCGTTATTTTATGAGCTTGGCAAGCAATCAGAAAACTAGGGGTTGGGTATATGGTAAATAGGATATATCTCAATAGGAGCTGATAGTCCCATTACTATGTGACGTCTAGCCATAGTGCATGCCTTCACTCTCTGGCATAATTTCCCTACACAGGGAAGAATTATTAGCAACTCAGTCTTTCTAAACAAGGCTTTCCTTTTATATTTTCTTACCTTCCATCTTTTCTTGTGTTTGCATTTAGAAAACCTTTTCTTTTCTTCACAAAGAAGACAAAACAGTTTAATAACTCCCTCTGTACCATCTACAAGGGTCAGTAATTATTAATATTTTGCTTCTCTTGGTTCTTCTGCCTCTTTTCTCTCTTTCCTGTAAAATTTTAAATCAAATTCTTGAACATAATCAAGAATTTTTAATCAAATTCTAAATATAAATATATATCTCTCTATAAAAAAAGGACACGTTCTTACACAAAGGCAATGCCATCATCATATCTAACAGAATTAATAATTCTTTAATATTACTTTATTCAGTCTGTGTTCAAATTACTGTTACCTCAAAAAAATCTCTTTATGGTTGTATTAAAATAAAACATCAGGTCCAAACAAGATCCATACATTGCACGTCTTCTCTGCAGCTTCAGCATATAAAATAAAACAAAACAAAGCTACAGTACAGGTTACACCACCTGTCAGCCTACTGGTAGCAGAAGGACCCAGTGATGGTTTACGTTTCTCCCATCATCAGACATGTTTTTATGGTAATCTCCATTTAAAAATAAACCAGAAGCAACCCATTGCAGGAAATAGTTCTTCCTGTGTCTGAAGGGCGAGTCAGGTGGAGGCATAAGAGACCCGAAATTGCAAAAAAATTTGCGTCTCAGACAATTTAGCCGAAAGGAAACTCAGGGCTGGTGGAGTCCAAGGCCAGGCAGGTGAGAAAAATGCCAAACTGACCCGGTGGGAGGGGCGGGGCCGTGGCAAACCCTGGACTGCTTGCCCGGTTTAAAGGCCTTTAAATTCAATTAGAAAATAAAACACTGTCCAGGTCACACGAGGCAGGGCTAGGGTCAGGACCCAAGCACACGGCCAGCCTGCAGAGCCAAGCCTCACCCAAACTGTTCACTTTACTGAAGGGGAAATAAGGTCACAGTTAGTTGGTAGCAAATGCAAGACATGAATTCTACGCCCAGGGCACTTTGCCCTGGAGAACACGAGTCGCTGGGATTGCTCCTGGTTTATTTTTAAATGGAGATTACAATAAAAACAAGCAGCAAACTCGATGTGACACAAAGCAGTTAAAATTAGCTCTCTCCTCCACCAAATCAGGAAACCCCTGGGTATTATATTCAACCAACATCAGCCAACTGAACAAAGGGTCAGGGAGCCAGCAGAGAGGAAGGGATTTTCAAGACACAGGTCCTTGGGGAGGGAGATACTGGCCACAGGGACCAGGGAGTGTTTTTCCTCCCAATCGGAGAGAAAGATGTGTCCTCAGCAGCAGTGGCGGAAGGACCTGAGATGCTCTGAGACGAAGGGCCACCTTGTCCCAGGGCCACCTTGCTTCTGACAGAACTTGTTCCATGACATGTTTGCCTTTTAATTTGCTGCACATGGGGGGGGGCTGGGGGAGGATGAGAATTTGGACACTGCCGAGCATAGGTCTCAGCCAAGTCCTGCCCGGGACTTTAGGGAAATGCCCCTCTGTGGCCAGGCCCTGGGAACAAAGCCAAGGGCTTGGTGTGCAGTCCCCTCCGGGGAGCTGAAGGTCATGTTGCAGTCACCACACCCATACCCCCTAGAGCTGCAGTGTGGCCTGGTGAACAGACGCTGAGTAACACATCTGCAACCTTCAAGTATCAGAGCCCTCCTCTGCTTAAACCCCCGCGGTGGACGGAGCTCCTCACACTCAGAACTCACAGCTCAGGACAGAGCCCCACTGTAACCCCCACTTACACACAGCCGTGTGGCCTTAAGGCAGCCAGGTTCCCTCGGACAGCCTTAGTCAGGGCCCCCTTCTCTGCTGGAAGTCAGGGGCGGTTCTCCCCTGGGGGCGGGGCTCTATCTCTGACGTGTGTGAAGTTCTAGCCCCAGGTCTGAAATAGGGGCTCGGAGCACCCCCGGTGCTCTGCTGCTCTCCAGGAGTAGCTGCAGCAAGCTGTAGAAGATGCCTGCCCAGAGGTCGGCACCTCACCCGACTCAGCAGCGAGGCAAATATTCCCAACAGGCGATCACCTGCTCCCAGCCGGCGGAGGTGGTTTCCCTTCCACTGGACTGCTCCAGTAGCTTTCAGGGAGGCTTTTCCTCGAATCCACCCGACACTGTGGACAGATTACTGTGCCTACAGCCAGCTGTTATATTGCAGCATTTCTGAAAATGCCAAGTCAGGTCCCAATTCTGTGCATGCCGTCCTGGGCTGCCCCTGATTCCACCCCAGCCCACCTCCCAGCCCCATTTCTCTTCTCACTCTCTGCTCTTCTCATATAACTCAATGTTCCTGGCAAATCAGACGGCCCTAAGCCTTATATTGCCTGCCACTCCCCACACCCCTGCCACACCCAGCTCCTGTGCCTCTGTGCACTCAAGCCCTTCCCATCCGGCAAGGATCTGCTCCCTCCCACACCTCCCTCCATCACCTTGAGACGCCAGGCCAGGTGTACCCCCCTTCCTGGACCCCAGAGCACTCTGTAGCCACGTCCTAGAACCTGGGACTCCTCTTCCTCTCGTACCTGTCAGTGTCTCCCCCACAGCCGTGAACTCCTTGAGAATGAAAACCATTCTGGCCCCCCTCTGCATCCTCCTTAATGTCTGGTCCTGTATTCAGCACCTTTCCGATGCTCTATAAATGCTGACTTAAAACAACAAAAACAAGAGAGGCACAGATTTCCATGGCAGCCAAGAGGAACTGGGCCGCTGAAGAAAGGGCTGCAGCCGTATCAGCCCCTTACATGAGGACATGAGGGTGTGAAGGTCTGTCACGATCCGAGCCTCCAGGGCTCTGCACCAAACACAGATGCCCGAGCTCCTCAAAACCGCCGGAGCACAGAGAAGCTAGCAGGCTGGTGGGCAGAGCAGCTCCCCACCTTGGGTGCTGCCCCCTCGGGTGGAGCACGTACGGAGTTGCCCCACGGTGTGGGTGGCACCGCATGGGCTTGGCGCTGTGCACGGCACCTCTGCTTTGTCTTTTTCTTTTTCTTCTTGGAGGAAACTATGAGGCATCTCATTACTACCTTTCTTTAACAGACGGGCTGAACCGGCGTGGAGACTTTCAGTGACACACCTAGGTTCTCGCCAGACCAGGTTCTTCGCACACACCTTATTTAAATTTCATCAGCACACCCTCCCTCTTTGGTAGGTGTTATTGTTATCTGAAGCTCAGGCAATTAATTGGCTGGCTCTCTGTGGAGAGGTGGGAAGGTAACAGGAGGGAAAGGCGCAGGACCTGGAGGAGAACTCCCTGTGGACTGGTGCGTGGAACCTACAAAGGGTGCGGCCTGCCAGTGAGAGAAACCTCAGCGAGGCTCCAGGGCTGGCTCTGCCTCCGTGACCCACGAGTACTCCCTCGGGCACTGGGGGAGAGGAATGTTGAACTCGATGACAAAGGGGACCGAGTGTGCCGCTCTAAACTGTGCCGCTGTGGTGGAAGGGCTGCTTACAGCTGAGAGAAACAGCAGACACGAGAAAAGCTCTTTACCGTGCTCCTTTCGGCCTAAAGGCAGGGCGCACGTTTTCCTCGGTGGAGGTGTCCCTCCTTCCTTCTCCTGTGCCAGGGAGATGGGACAGCCCATCCCTGGGGATGGCATCCACGTGAGTCACTGAGATAGCCCTTATCGTCCGTTTGTTTCTCTCCGCAGCGGACCACCCCGTATGTTCCCTTTTCCTCTGTCTTGTCACCCTGCCACAAGTTTATAGTTCTTTGTTAAAATGGCATATGAGCTCTCAGGCCTAAATGTTTCTTTAAGTACTCACTTCCTTTTCTGTGAGACCTGTGTATATATAAAGATTAAAATATTAAACTCAAATAAAATCTGTGCTCTCTCCTGCTAATCTGTCTTGTTGGTTTAGTTTGCAGGGCCCTGGGTGCCGAACCTGAGAGGGTGGAGGAAAAAGTGTTTTCCTTCCCCACAGCTGTATCCTCAAAATGGTACATTTCACGATTGCATGAACTGCTTTTGCTATAATTATCAAAAAAGAACAATGTTGTTAGAGAATGAAAAGTCTTTACAAAATTTAGCAGTAGCATTAAGATGAGCTCAGTCATACAAGACGTAGCCTTTTGGATTTCTTCTGTCTGAGAAAGTTGACCGTTTTGAGCCCAGAGTCACTATTCCACCAAGAGGGACAATCGGGCAAGAGCAATCCCAACCTAGGAGCCCCAGAAAGGGAGCTTGGAAGCCACCCCTAGACAGGTGCCCTACGCAGGGTGGGGTCGAGGGGAGAGAGTAGCCAGTTGTTCCTCAGGTGACATAATAGTCATTCCCACTATGACTAAATTCCATGCCAGCCTCCTGCCAGGGCTTCCCATCCTTTAAAACCCCTCCTGAACGTTGATAAAAATAAAACTAGAATTCTGTTCCCTGCCCTGCCCCCGCCCACAACCTGATGACCCAGCACCATGAGCGCAGGCCCTGATGGAGACCAATGAGGATCTGTCTTCAAAGGTGAGTCAAGCTTCGCTTTTTTCCTGTTTGCTCCCCAGGGGCTGCCCAGTTCCCTCACCCTGGCCGCTCCCCTCCTGGGGGAGGGCCTCAGCCTACCACCAGCTCACAGTGCTTGGGACTCAAAGTGCCTGTATCCAGGGAGCCCACCTTCCCTCCTCTTGTCCCCACAGATTCTCCCACGGAAACAACACTGTCCAGGAGAGACTGACTGAGGGCAGAAGGAGCAGGAGGCTTGAAATCGGTTGGAGTTTCCATTCTCCAAGTGCCAGCTGTGTGGCACTGAACAAGGTGCTTAACATGCTTGTGACTCTCTTATGAAACGATGACAGGACTGTCTGGAAACCTTGGTGTGAGACTGACAGAGAGTGATGATGGAAGGCAAGACGCAGGCACACTTCCCGGTGCCCTGAACAGCCCGTTAGTGTAATAATTCAGGACACAGTTCAACAACCACACAGAGACTAGAACAAAACATGCCCGCAGTTCCAGGGACCCTGACAGAAATGAGCTTTTGCAATAGTTTGCAACCCTTGTGAATTCAGAAGATGTTCTGCACAGGGACGGCATCACCCAGAGGGACAGATTTCCTGCCACAGTACACTGGCCTTTCTAAACGGCCCTCATGTAAAGGCGGGAACCGATTTCCAAGGTCCCGTGTGAAGAAGAATGAGACTCCCCCCCATAGCAGGTGCATAAAGCGATCCTTCTGAAAAGGGAACAGCGGCCTGGGAAAGACGGCCCTCACTATGCCCTCCGGAGACAGGGGACGGAGGTGTTTCCCAAGGGCGTCCGCGGTTTTGATGAATCAGTTGGGAACGGACACCTTTAGTATTTGGAAAAGCAAAACTGGAGGCAGTAGAGGTTTAAAGGGATTCTATTTAAAATACTGTTTTCATGCTACGCTCCCTCTCTGGGGCAGAGCTGGATGGTCAGACCCCATCCTTTACGCTCCACGTGAGTGTGGGCACCACTGTCACCAGCGCACCTCCAACCACGTCACACTGCCCGAAAGGCCTGCTGTGGGCTCAGGGATTACGTGGCTCCCGTAAGTTCTTGGTTTTGCAGGAAACATGTTCAGGACACACAGCACTTTATAAAGAGAAACATTCCCCAGATCAAGGCCCTGAGGAGGCCAGCCAGAGTACAGCCGCCCCCAGGAGGGTCGGTGGGAAGAGAGTTTCTCAGAAAGCATCCTCTCGTGTCAAGTTCAGAGAGAACATGTTAAATACAAAGGATTTAAAGTTTTAAAACACCCTGCCATTGAATTACAATTTTTTATTCAAAAGCCTTTATTCCGAAAGCCTACCTTTGATATGGTGCAAGTGGCTGTGTCAAGCTTGAAGATCATGTTTAAAACAAACATCAGAGCTGCCCTGGCCCGTGTGACTCAGTGATTAGTGTCAGCCCACTCACCAAAGGGTCGTGGGTTCAATTCCCAGTCAAGGGCACATACCTGGGTTGCAGGTTCAATCCTGCCCGTTGGGGAGTGTGCAGGAGGCAACCAATCAGTGCCCCTCTCTCTCACAGTGATGTTTCTCTCTCCCTCCCTCCCTCCCTCCTACTCTCTCTAAAAATCAATGGAAAAATACCCTTGGGTGAGGGTTAACCAAAAAAATTGTTCATTTTTAGTAAAACAAGTATCAGACCTCACCGATGTGTTTTATGGTACAGAACACAAAAACACAGGAAAAGTCATCCCATGACTCCCCTCTGGATGTGGTGCCGCAGTCACTGGTTAATCACTTCTGTGGCATCGGAGGACATTCCAATGGAAATGCTGTCACACGAAACAGCCCCAGAGGTCCAGGGCAAGTGTTTGCCAGCACTTCTGATTCACACTGGGCAGCCTTTGACAAAGTTGACAGAGATAAAGAGGCAAGACAGCAGAAACAAAGGAACAATTCATTTATCATCTGCAGTGGCCAGAGCTTTCCCCCCAGCACGGGGGTGGGGCAGGGAGAGAAGCAGCATGTCTGGCAGTAAGACACAAGCAGAGAAAACTACAAGTAAGACATTGGTTTGGGAAAAATAAAATAAAATTCAAGTGATGTGCTTTATGCAAAATAAACAATGTAAACTTTTGAAAAGTTGACAGATTTTTAAAAATCATGTAACTTTAATCTCCATGTACTTCTCTCATTTCAGAAACGAATCCCGGGGCCCAAGTGGTTAAATATATTTTGATTCGTGGACAGAGGAAGCAGTCTTTCCAGTACAGTTAAGAAGATAATCCAAGTTTAGTAACTCCTCACCTAGCATTTTGTTCCTTTAGGTAAATAACACGGTTTTAAATGCCAGGTGTGTCTATGTGAAATTTATTTTCAGTCACCATTTTGTTCCAAGATGTGGCCCTGAATTTCAAATCAAACCCATGAGGGCTTAATTTTTAAAGATATGTGTCTCCTTGACAACATTCAACTCCTTCAAAAAGTTACTCGGTGTCTAGCAAATTGAGATAAAGCAAAATTGAAAGTGCTATCATAATTAGCTAGTTATTAATATTAATAATAGTAAAGGAGCAAAGGGGAGGCCGGATATTGTAAGCATGGTCATCTGGGCAGCTTCACCAGGAAGCTGCAGCTTCGTGCTCCCCAGGGAACCGCCGGTCCATTCCCTGCAGACCACTGGGGGAAGGAATAGAACAAAGGGGAAGATGGGCTCATGCACAGTGAGGACAGGGTGATGTAGGGAAGGAACACGTTTAGTATTTGGAAAAGCAGAAATGGAAACAGATAAGTGGCTAGGTGGGTGAAGCCACCGCAAGCATGCGACATCTTAAAGGGCTAATCATTTAGGCTCCAGGTCAAACCTTCAGACAAAACGTTCTCTCTCTTTCTTGGTTCACTCTTACCCGCTTGCTCCTCTGCTCCATGACCCACACTCTCCCGTCCACTCATCATAGCCATGTGGCCTTAAGCAGCCACATGGCCCAGGACCCTACAGGCTCCACACGCAGGATGCTGGACTAGACTTTAATAAGGAGCGGAGACTGGGCAGTGGCCCCAATCTTAGACCTGCTGAAGACAAGATTGGGCTTCTTCCAGAGGGAAATACAACATGGGAAACCCAGGAGTTTAACTCCACGAAAATAAAGATCACTTGTCCTCCCGCGAGAGCCTCAGGAAATTTCTTCCATTGCAACATCACAAGAACTCCACTTCCACCAGTAACAGCTGGGGATGCGGACAGCACCCCACCCATAACAAGAGGAGCAAACCATTTCATTTAGGCAACCTTAAAACTGAAATGCAGAATAAAGTTCAGCTTGGACACTGTGAAGGTGAGCCATCCTGGGACATCCCCACTCTGCAGTCTTCCTAGAGGCAGAGAGCCCTGTGCCCAACGGAATCGGATGCTCCCAGGAGGAAGCCACCAGAGCCAGAGGGTGATGGCCCAGGAAGGAGATCGGCCGCGCAGGAAAGCCTGGGAGCGTTTGCCATGTGTCAGGACAACACCTGGGATTTCTTATCCCCTGAAACTACCATCATACAAATAACACCTTCACCTGTTAGCGTTGGGAGGGGGACTTTCCCTCTATCCTCTTAAGTCAATCACTGGGGGGCCTGTGAATTAAACTGACAAAGATTAACAAGAAAAAAGACAAGGTTTGTTGAGGAAGGTTTGTATGGGGGGGGGGGGCTCACAAAGGAAGTGGCTGGAAAACAGTTAGGATTTGGGGCTTGTACACCATCGAACACAGGGAGGGAGCTAGGATTTCAAGGGATAATAAATCCACCATTTATTGCAAAACAGATGAGGAAAGCTAGTGGGAGTCAAGGTTTGTGTTAGCAGAATCTGTTCAAGGTGACAGGAGTTTTGCTTTCCCCTGAAGTTCAAGGGGGATTTGTAACAGTTGAACTCTTTTAAAAGGACCTACTCCTTTAGGCAGTCAAGGGGGTGCAGAGAAAGCCTCTTCCTGCATCTGTTGCTTCTCAAGTGCCTTCAGTCCAAAAGAATCCTTCTGCCACGGTGTCAGACTGGGGACCCTCACTAGCAAACACGGTCACCAGATCACCACATTTATTCCTGACCCATTCTGGTCATGCAAACAAGAGTTACTCCCATTTTACAGGGGAGGGGGGTCTCCAGAGGCTGGTGACCAAACAGGCCTCAGATCATATGGCTTCTAGTACCCAGGACTTCAATCTAGATCTTTTGATTTTAAAACCAGTTTACCCTTTAAGAACCACACAAACCTCATCCTCAAATACATACACAAATGCCCTTCATTTAAACGCACGATTCTCTTTCCATGTTTCTTTTCAAAAGACTGGCACAATTTATTACCACGAGCATTCAGGAGACCAGCCCTCAATAAGTTAAATCTATTAATGAAGGCTCACTCCATTAATTACTCAGCAACCAGCCAACAGTCTAAGGACCACAGGTAGCCTTGAATTGTCCATCTGCTTCCAAACATAATGATACTCGCTGACCTCAGGACTAAGGTGTAGTTCAGCCCAGGGAAGAGCCAGTCATGGTCAGACACGAGTGCCTGTTAGAGAGCAGACTTAACGCAGGAAGGAAACCATTTCATTCAGAAAAGGACAAGCAGGAAGTACAAGCTGGCAGAAGAAAAAACTTACCCCCCATATTTAGGATATCATTTCCTTCAGTACATTTCAGACTTGGTTCATTAATTCCTAACATCTTTTAAGAGGATGTCTGCTAAGGAACGGCACACAATTAGAACAGACAACCCTGTCTCTGATGGCCAGACAAGTATCCTGGCTCTGCAGCTTTTCCTCCAGAAGTGCAGTGCTCAATATGGTAGCCACACATGGCTACTTAGACTTTTTTTTAAATGTTTTTACTGATTTCAGAAAAGAAGGGACAGGGAGAGAGAGAGAGATACATCACTGATGAGAGAAAATCACCGATCAGCTGCCTCCTGTATGCTCCCTACGGGAAACTGAGCCCACAACCTGGGGATGTGCCCTGGCCAGGAATCGAACTGTGACCTCCTGTTCACAGGCTGATGCTCAACCACTGAGTCACACTGGCTGGGCTAAACTTAAATTTAAATTAATATTACATAAATTAAAATTTCAGTCGTTCAGTTATGTTAGCCGCATCTCAAGGGCTCTATTGGACAGCACTGGCCTGGAATTGGATGGCGGAGTGTTGAAATGAAGACATGGCAGGCGCCAGTTAACAGCCACAGGGCTCAGAGTTTTGCCCTGTATTCTCACGTGACGGGGCACTCGACTGGGGACAGCCTCCTGCTCTGTTGTTAGCATTCTGCTCGCCAGCTTCCCACTGGGCTGGCAGCCCTCGAGGACCTGCCCCCACGGCTTCCCTTCCACAGTCCACACCAGCCTCAGCGGCCTGGTCCCTGGGCCTGCAGCAGCAGGCAACATCCCCCCTTCGCTGACCCCTTGGGACTCATCCTGAGGCCCACTGCCTACAGCCCCTGATGGGCATCAGAAGCCAGCTTTCCTCTCAGCTGAGCATGTGAGCACAGAACACGCAGGCACTGCCACTTTTTCCTGTGACTTAAGTTCCTGTCATTTCAAAACAAAACAAAAACACAAGCAGCTGCATCTCCCCTCCACCAGCCAGTGTTCCTTCCTGTAGCCCTGGCTCACCTGTCCTCACCTAGCACAGCAGCAGGGGAGGAGCTCCAACAGCACAGCCCGGTAATGTCAGGGTGGACGGCAAGTGGCAGCCAGGCTACCGGCCAAAGCGGGACGGAAGTAAGAACCAGCGCAGCTGGGGTATGGCGGCTCCAGCAGCCTTCCCCTCCAGACCGGGGTGCCCAGCCCAGGCTGAGGGGGCTGGGGGGGAGGAAGGGCTGGAGCAGCCAAGGGAGGAGGAACGGGCAGGAATCGGCTTTGGGGTCAGCCCCTGCTCACCGCCTGGCTGCTGGGTCACCTGGGTAGGACAGGCTGCTGTCTGCCAAAGGTCTGGGGTCTTGTCACCTGCTCTCCAACAGGGACAGTGGCACACCAGCAAGGACAACCACAGCACAAACACTGGCCCTTCCTCACTCCCACCACCATACGTCCCTGGAGAGAAAGGAGCTTTTCCAGGGGTGGTGGGGAGCCACTGGTCCTGGCCTCTGCTCAGCTCCACCTCAGCCACAACTCCACTACCCCCACTCTCCACGCCTGGCCACTCAGGGGAATGAGCTTTACAGGTCTGAGAGGACCGGGAACATGGGGCACAGCCAGGGACCGGCTGACCCCACAGGCATCAGCAACCTACAAGCACAGCCCAAGGACAATTTTCAACGTTGGGGCATGAGATGCAAGCCTGGTCAGGTTGGTGGCTCAGACAGGGGCCGGCTTTACATGGCCCGGCCTGCGGGCCCAGGCACCAGAGGACCTAGGACAGCCAACGTCCTTGCCTCCCACCAAATCACGCCGCCCCTGGGGTGCTGTCACGAGCCCCTTTGGGATGGGAAAAGGTAAGGCACACATGGAGGAGAGAGCTCACTTTCCAATTCACACACAATATGCCAAGTAATTTTGCTTGGAAAGGATCAGAGTCCTGAAGGTGCCACCAGACACACAGAGTTGGACCCCACGGTGATCAGGTAAGACAGAACAGACACAACTCCCACTTTTTATTTTAAGAAGCCGACATGGCTAATAAAGTGTTCGCTTCAGGACCAGAGTCCAGGTGTCAGACTCCTGGGCAAAGGATCTTTCATATTCATTCCTTTCTTTAAAAAGAGTCTGGGCCAGTGCAGTAAAGCACTATGGGACAAGGCCACTGCTGTCCTGGATGCTGGACTGTGTATGAGGCCACACCTGTCCCGGGTGCCCTGCCCACACTGTGGGATGAGGCCCCACCAGAAGGGCATTTGATCCAGCACAGTGAGGGTGGGTGTCAGGAGGTGGCCCACCTGTATCTCAAGGATCAGTGTGTGTAGCTCATCCTTGAAGGAGCAGCTGGAGAGAGAAGTTGCTCCAGCCTGGGGGCCTCTCAGGGGAGGAGGAGGGTGGGCCTGGCTGGGAGCCAGTGCAGCCAGGGGTGGCAGGAGTGTGCCCAGCCCGCCCACTGCCCAGGGCGGCATGGGTTAAATGGGACTCTGGGGTCAGTCCCTTGAAGGACGTGAAGCAGAAGAGTGATGTGATGGGTTTCAGTACAGAAAGGTGCCTGTGAAGTGGGGAGGGGTCAGGGGAAGGGCAAGATATTGGGAGTTCTCAGGAGCAATCAAAACCCGGGGTGGAGGGGAAGTGAGAGGATTGAGGGGAGAGACGAGGTGTGGGGTCTGCGGCGAGCTCTGCAGCTCAAATGGACAACACGTCCACGTCCCGTTTTGGCTGAGGGAAACGTGAGGAGCCCTACCTCAGCACAGTGCTCTGGGCACAGAGTGGGACTTCCTGGAAGACTGGCCTCTAGGGTAGCCCAGTAGTCACCATGAGTGCGCCCTGGTCGGCACCGAGGGCGCAGCAGTGAGCAAACTGGCGCAAACACCTGCCCGTGGGGGGCACACATTCTCTATCTCATGGTGTGTGGGGCAAAGAATTAAACATTAAAGAACACAGATTAAATCTACAACCATGAAAATATCCCTCATGGATTTTCCAGAATAATCCCATTAAGAATATTCTTTTCTGTTGTTACCATAAGACATGTGTTTAGGTTTTTCTCCTCCTAAAAAATTTAAAACATTAAAAAAACAGTCATCAGTTCTGTAATGCAAGCGTCTTTATCCTGAATTCTGCTGGGAACATCAGAGGCAAAAGGAAATGGAAACCAGAAAACTGTCTTTAAAACAGCCTCCTGATTTCCAACCAAAAACCATGTTGGTTCCTTCTTTCATTCATTTAACTTTTCTCTGACTCCTTTACGTTGCCATAGGCACTATGCACGTATGAGGGGTTTACGCACCAGGAGAGAGCACAGGAGCTGGCGGGAGGACCCTGGGAGTCAGAGGGAGAAAGACGGGAAGACGTGGGGAGGAGCTGCGGCTGCACCGCAGGGAGGCTGGTGGCCTTGGCCCAATGTTAGAGCTGCGGTTCCCGTCTGCCAGGTGCTCCATGTTCTACGAACAGCACTGTGGGGGTGGGTCGAGTCTCCGCTGAAGTTCCTGACTCAGTAAGGAGCGTATTGGTTCATTACGATTATTGCCACCACTCATGCATAAAAACGGACTTTTCCCAAGTTATCTGCTACTCAAGGTACCTCACATGGAAAAATACCTCCACAGGGTCTATACAATGGCTGAAGTCCACAGAGCTCACTCAGACCTTTCCCATAAGCAAGACACCTGCCCTGAGTATCATTCTTAGAGAACTCCTAAACCAGGCCAGCCCCGGCTGGAGCCACGTGGACCTCAAACACGAGGGGTCCCAGCCACGGTAGGTGAAATCTAGGTTAAGCAAGAGGCTTCTCTGCCGCACTCCATCTCCTACTCAAAAATAAAGCTTTGCTGGGACCTGTCAAGGTTGTGGCAAGCCCCTGACATATTTCCTCTAGAGCAGTGGTGGGGACTGTCTGGCCCGTGGGTCATATTCAGTCCGTGAAATCATGTGGTCTGGACCTGCCAACGCCTCCCGCCTCCCCAAAGAGAAGCAGTTCCAGCCATCACATTAGGGACGAGTTAAGGAAATGTTTGACCAAACAGAGCAGGCTAATTTTTAAGTTGATAATTTTGTATGGCCTGCAAATGATGTTATAAATACCCAAATGGCCCTTGGCAGAAAAAGGTTCCCCATCCCTGGTCTAGAAAAAAAGGGCTGGGGATGACCCCTGGGGATGACCCCAAGTCTCAGGCAGCCAGCAGAGGGTCAGGATCCTCCCTGCACGTGAAGGCGGCAGTCAGACACTCGAGTCCCACGCTCCCGAGGGAACATGCTGCCCGCCTTCCGCAGGTGTCTTTAGGCAACCTCTGGAGAGCGTGCGCGTGGAGCGGGAAGGAAAGACTTTCCACGCAGCGCTCAGCTGCTTCAGCTGCAGGAGCACGGCTCCCACGGCCTCAGGAGCAGTGCGGACGCCACTTCTGAAGGAAGGATGAGGTCCCGCTGTGCAGTTAGCTGGATATTTGGCTTTCGGTCAGCATTTAGAATGTCTATTTCTATACCATCACTGGGGCATTAGCGAGCCACGCCTGATGGCACCCACGGGGCTTTCTCCCATGGCCTTGGGACTGGCCTCGACAGGGTCTGCAGAGAGTTCTGTGGTCATCTTACTCCGTTTCCCCTCAGAAGGCAGTGTGGGCCCACGGCCACCACAGCCACCCAGCCAGAGTGAGATGCCTGGAGAGTGGGGAGGAGGCGGGCATTCGCTCCACAGCTGCACAACATGGGCTCACCACAGCCCCGAGGGGGAAATATTAGCATTCCCACCTCACAGATGGGCAAACTGAGGCCCAGGGAGGTGAGTCAGGTTGCCCAGTCACACAGCTAGTGGTGGCAGTCGAAGGGCAAGACTGAGTCCTAGGTGAGGTTTGCTAGTGGCTGCTCCACTGGAGGGCTCCTGACTATCCGTTAGCACTTAGAGATTAGTCATCAAGGCGAAGGGGAGTACAGGCTCCCCACCCCCATTCCCTCAACATTCTCATGAATAGTTCAGCTTAGCTGATAATTCCTCCGGTCTCCGAAAGCATTTCTTCCAAGGACAGAGGGGGCCGTTCCAGGCAGGAAGGAACCGATACAACCATGTGAGCCCGTGTGTCCCACCCTGCAAGATCCCCAGTTAAAAATAAAAGGCCAAAAAAAAAAAAAATTGATGACAAAAAAGGACTGTAACCCTAGCATTTTAAAAATCACCATTTCCTCCCTATAATTTTCCTCCAACCCCATGTTTAAGGCAATTTCCACCTCACAAATGTTTTCCAAATGTTTATGTGTAACTTGCTTTTTAGAAATAATGGTGTAAACATAGGTTGAGGTTCTCAATTAGAAGCCACAATTTTGAGGGGCCCAGACTAGTCCACACAAGTATGTCAACCCAAAGACTGTTGAAATGCTTCATGCTTAAAATGTGTGTGATACAACATTGCTTCCATATTAGAAATCATTTTAAATATACCTTCTTTTTTATATATATCTTATTATTTTGAAATATTTTTATTGATTTCAGAGAGAGGAAGGGAGAGAGAGACATAGGAACATCAGTGATGAGACTCATTGATCAGGGGCCTCCTGCACGCCCCCTGCTGGGGATCGAGCCCACAACCCGGGCCTGTGCCCTGACAGGGAATCGAACAGAGATCTTCTGGATCCTAGGTTACGCTCAACCGCTGAGCCACACCAGCTGGGCTTAAATATACCTTAACCCTAACTTTTATCTTGTGAAAGTTTCCTTTACACATAGGTACACTTCCACACTCAAGAGCAAAAGTAAAAAGGAAAAACTCAGTACACTGTAACCACAATTAATATTTGTCGAGCACTGTACTTTTCTTTTGAGAGAAAGAGGCAAATTATAGGAAAATAGACCCAATTTTATCAGGATGACTGTTAGAAACTGGACTACAGGGTGCACCACTGCACTGCACTCTATGGAATATGGTATATGCTTCCCTTTAAAAGAATGCCTTGGTTGGGGAATTTTCCCCCCTACATTTATAAAGAAAATCCATTGATATTCTTTATAAAACTAGAGGTGGTTAGCTACATCTAGGAATGAAAAATATCTTTATAAAATTAAGTGTTGGGGGGAAATGACTTCAAGAAGAATTACTTAATAAAACAATTCAAACTTTTTAACAAGTTTTGAAGAATCCGGAGCAGACCTTTGAGGAACTTCAAGTCCGATGGGGCAGAGAAGGTGCATGCTGACTTCCCAGGGCGGGTAGCCTTGGCTCTGAGTTCTGACTCCACACACGTCTGAAGAATGGGGGGGCTCTCCCCCAAGGGACCCGTGAGCTTGAGAGAAAGAGTCTCCAGGTGGGCAAGAGAGGGCCGTAGCTTGTCAGGGCTGCTCAGGGTATAGCCAGTGCAACCACAGGAAACTCCTGGACGCCTCACGCCACCTCCCTCGAGCAGCCTGAGGGAGCGGAGCTCCCCGCGCCCCTCAGTGCCTCTCACCTGACCGGGGCCCACATGCCTGAGGCCCGGCTCAAACTCCACGTTGAGCAAGCTCCCCCAGCAACCTTGATGTGCCTGCACGTGTCCACCTTGTAAACATTTAATGCAGAGGAAACATCAATCCTGGTTTAGGTTTAAGAACTTGATTGATCTCTTGAAACCAACAGGGCCTTCAAAGCCAGGACACCGTGGAGTCACTTCTCTGCACACCTGTGGAAGGGTCCAGGCAGATGAAGCCCCTGCCATCCTCACCTGGTCCTTCAGTGGCCCACAAGGGCCTCTCAAGGGGCCAACACACAGGAAACCAAGGGTTCAATTCCCTTAAAACATCTCCAACTTGAGGCTCTTTTCCCCGCTCAGCTACTCCTGGAAACAGCCTGGTACTTCGGAAATTGCTTTATTTTATTTACTCTTGAAGAGATATTGCAAAACAAATGTGAACTTATGGGAAAAGGAGTTTTGGAGAGTCTCTGCAGCGGGTTTCCCCTCTCCCTGAGCAAACAACCGCTTCATTTTGCTGTTTCTCTGTGGCCACGGTACCAGGAGGACTTGCGATTTACTTTTCAGACATAGGAGCGACAATGGAAATTCAGCCCAGCAGCCCCTACTGAGTGCCCGCCAAGTGTGGGAGGTAGAAAGATGAACGAGGCACCCTCTCTCCTCAAAAGGACACGTGCCGGGGTGCCCAAGCCAGACCTGGAGTCAGCACACGTTCCCTGTGAAAAGCCACACGGCAAATACTGTAGGTGTTGTGGGCCATGTGTTTCTGCTGCAACAACTGAGCTCTGCCACTGCAGGCGAAGCTGCCAGAGACGTTAGGTGACGTCTGAATAGGGCTGGGTCCAACAAGCCTTTACTGATGGCCGCTGGAGCTTAAATTTCTTACAGTTTTCACATGTCACAAAATATTAATCTTCTTTTGATGTTTTACAACTCTTAAGAAACGTAAAAACCACTGAGGAATCACAGACCATATAAAAAGGCAGCTGGGTGATGTGGGCCAGTGGCCGTAGCTCGTCGACTCCTGGAAGAGACTCTCAGGTTCAGCCCCGCTAGCCCTGGGGAGAGGGTAAGTTGCCCCAACTTCCAGGGCCTCGCTTTCTCATCTGTAAAATGGGGATGAGACTCTCTGTCTTGTGTGTTCTAAGAATTAGATCTCTAACAGAGGAAACATTAGTGAATGTCAGCTGCCCTCCCTCCTGGTGGGATGTCCTGACTGATGCTGACAATGACACTAACAATAACATCTAACCTTTGAGAGAATTTTTTTCCTGCCGGCATTGTGTTCAGAGCTGCATACTTCTTACAGTGTTTTATCTAATCTTTGAGGCCATCGATTTTAATATGCACCATTGTTGAATGTACCAACTGAAAGAAAAAGCTGCCAGGTAAGCTCTGACACAGCCTTGATATAAGATGCGTCCTAATTCACAAATGCTGGGGGGGGTCGGGGAGTGCATTTTAGAACCAAGGAAATTTGCTCTCTCCTTTAAGCCCACAATCACCCTAGGACAGGTACTACCGAGTACCTAGGTGGGCACTATTATTGTCCCTGTTTTGAGAAACAGTTTTTAGTCTACATTCAAACAGCTAGAAGTGTTAGTGCTGGGACTTTTTTCTTCTTAATCCTTACCGAAGGACATGTTTCCAGTAATTTTAGAGAGAGAGGAAGGGAGAGGGAGAGAGAGAGAAAAAACACATTGATTGGCTACCTCATGTATGCGCCCCAACCAGGGATCAAACCCACAACCTGGGTATGTGCCCTGACCAGAATCGAACCCACAACCCGCTGGTGCACAGGACAATGCTCAACCAACCGAGCCACACTGGCCAGGGCCAGTGCTGGTATTTTAAATACGGGAACTCTGTCTGGAGTCAGAGCTCTGCCATAAGGGCACAGGCACCTGCAAGGAGGTAGGAATGGAACTTGAAGCCTGAACAGCAAGGCCGATGCCTGGCGGCGCACCTCCTCCTCAGCCCGAGGAAACACCATGGCGGGCTCTGGGGTTTCACAGCAGGGCGCGAATGCAGGAACAGGGAACAGGACACAGGGATTCCAAAGTGCAGAGTAAGAAAGGCAAGAAGGGAGTCCTGTCCAGCTCAGGGAAGGAAGGGAGCCATGCCGAGAGCATGTAACACGAAGGGACTGGCAGACGGAGGCGGCCAGGGGCGAGGTTTCTTATCTTTGAGCTTTATTTTCTTGTGGGGTGTGGAGTCCAAAGGCCAGAGATCATGCTTTGGCTCTGTCACCTAGGGAGCCAGGCTCATTTGAGTCTCCCATCCTCACTTCACTCCCACCTCTTGGCTAGGCTGTGTGTGTCAGCCAGAGAGCTGGAAGCACAACACAGGTGTTACATGCGAGCCTTTGAATGCAGAAATCACAGGTGAATTTAGGCCAAAACTCTTAAATTCTGATTTGTTTTTCCTCTCAAAATTTTGGTCTCAAATCTCTTTCTCCAATTATTTTGTCTGGCGTCCAGGAACTTGGGTGTCAGGACTCGTCCCTCCCGTTCCTAAAGTAGCAGCATGGCTCTCTGCGCCTACATGGTTTGCAGTGTGGTGTATGGTGAGCGCCTGCTGTCCTTCGGAGAGTTTGGAGTTTGGGACGTGCTAGGTAGAGAGTACTATGAGACCAGCTTCCAGTAAAAACCCTGGGCACTGGGTCTAATGGGTTCCCTGGTAGAAAGCACTTCATGCGTGTTGTCACAACTCACTGCTGGGGACCAAAGTGCATCCCGTGAGGCTCCACGGGGTAGACTCTGGGAAACCAAGCCTGGTTTCCTCTGGATTTTGGCCCATGTGCTTTCTGTCTTTGCTGATTTTGCTCTGTGTGCTCTTGCTGTAATAAATCAGCCAGACTAGATGCTGAGATACAGAGTTCTGAGTCCTCCAGGGAATCATCCATTCTGGGGGTGGTCTTGGGGACTCCCGGCACAACTGTCCTCAGCCGATTCATTTTAGAATACTGTACTTCTGAAACAGTGCTGTGCCAGCACAGGAAGGCCTGGGGGAGAGACGGAGGCACTTGCTATACGGATCCTGAAGCAAAAGTTTGGGAGAAGCCAGGCATCAGATTATCTATTGTTCCATTCATGTGTTGGCACATGCTCAGGGAGATATTAACCTTGTGATTTCTGTCCTTCAGAAATTTGCAGTCAAGTATAGGAGACAACAATGGAGATTGATGGTGGTGATGGTGGTGACGGTGGTGATGATGGTGATGGTGATGATGGTGATGATGATAGTGATGTGGTGATGGTGATGATGGTGATGACAGTGATGGTGGTGATGGTGATGACGACAGTGATGGTGATGGCAATGATGACAGTGATGGTGATGACAGTGATGGTGATGACAGTGATGGTGATGATGACAGTGATGGTGATGGCAATGATGATAGTGATGGTGATGACGGTGATAGTGATGATGGTGATGGTGATGATGACAGTGATGGTGATAGCAATGATGATAGTGATGGTGATGACGGTGATGGTGATGGTGATGATGGTAATGGTGATGATGGTGATGGTGATGGTGATGACGGTGATGGTATTGGCAATGGAGGCAATAATAGCTAACGCGTATCTGGTACTTACTATGTGCCAGGCACTCTGCTAGCACTTCCTGTGTTAACTCATTTAATCCTCACAGCAACCCTGGGAGGCAGACAATTTTATTGTTTCCATCTTTACTGATGAGGAAGTTGAACACAAAAAGGTGAAGTGCTGCCCCAGGCCACATAGCTAGTTATTAGCAACACATCCTCTGGCTCAGGAATCTGAGTTCTTAGCCTGTACACCACACTGTCTGTCTCTCTGGACATGGAAATAAATCCTAACTAGTATAAACAGGCCCAACTTAACCCACAACTTTTAAAAGTATAGTACTTATTACATTCTACCAAACATCAGAATTATTTCTATGCATATTTTAATGCGTGTGCCAAACTCTGTGTGGTAGGCTTGTGCCCAGCGCAACTTTGAGTCACCTCCATGGCTCATGCTTTGCACACAGAAAGCACTCCAATGCAGGTGAATGGAGTAGGACCACCTAGAAGTGGGAGGTCAGCAGTCTAGAGCTGTGAAGACTGGTCCCAGGGAACACCAGACACTGAGGAGGATCTCAACGGTAAGTTCCAAATAGGCATTCCACATGGCCACAACAACATGAACAGAGAGGTGGACCCAACAATGACCATGGCAAGTTGGACCGAGGGAAAGCTGGCTGGAACAAAGGGTGTGCCTTGGTAAAACTGGGTGAAACCTAACTATGATGAAATGAAAAGCAAGAGTTACAAGCAGTGGGTAGCCAGAGAACAAGAAAGTGACAGTGACATAAGCAATGATTTGGTAAGATTCATCGGGGGCACAACAGAGAGAGGGTTTGATGGGCCAGAGCAGGGTGAGGAGTTGAGAAACTGCTACACAGAATATCAACACGGTCAACCAACATACTAGGCCAGAGCCCACGACCGGGGGTGTCAGTGCTGATCTGCCACTGAGATGAGTAAGATCTTGGACAATGTCTCCTTTCTGAGCTGCGGGGTGGCACCTGACAGCCTCAGACATTTCCCACTTTAACCTTTTAAGGAGTCTGATAGATGTGGGTTGGAACTAGGATGGTAGGTGTGGGTTTTAAGAGGCATTTCTAAAGAGAGGATTTATGGAATCTGGTAGCTGATTAATAGTGGCAGGGGTCTTAAAGGGGGCGGAGAGTGAGTGGAGAACTGAGTAGATAACGGTGACCATGACTGGAGTGAGAAGTCTGCCCTCTGAGACAGCTGGGTGGACCTGGAGAGGACTGTGCTCAGTGCAAGCAGCCAGTCAGAGAAAGACAAGTGTCACATGATCTCACTTATTTGTAGAAACTAATGGACAAAATAAACTGATGAACAAAACAGAAACAGACTCAAAGACAGAGAACAGACTGACAGCTGTCGGAGGGGGGCTGGGGGCTGGGTGAGAAAGGCGAAGGGATTAAGGAAACACCAACTCATAAGCACAGACAACACTATGGTGACTGCCCGGGGGGATGAGTGAGGCGAAGGGGGAGGAGGGTGGTGGGAGGAGGCTTGACTTGGGGCGGTGAACACAGTGCAGCACACTCACGGTGTACTGTAGAATTGTACACTTGAAACCCATACAATTTTATCAAACACTGTCACCCCAATAAATTCAA
This sequence comes from Miniopterus natalensis, assembly GCF_054644295.1. NCBI lineage: Eukaryota > Metazoa > Chordata > Mammalia > Chiroptera > Miniopteridae > Miniopterus > Miniopterus natalensis. The sequence goes on from NC_142089.1 coordinate 82,503,195, forward strand.
TAAAAAAGAAATTGGTGGTCGTTTGATGCCAGTAAATTTAGGATGATCTGTTGCACAGCAACAGCGCGCGACAAGGAACGCTCAGGTATTCAACCACCCATTTCCTTCTGGACGTGAAGGAAGAAGCCATCTACCAGCTCTTCTGTAGGTCATCTGGGTGCCATCTGACTGTTAGCCAACGGGATACAGAGGGAAGCATGCCACACCGAGGTCTGCTATCAAAATTCCCGTTCAGTCATTTACCGCCTCGTTCCTCTCTGCAGTGACAGAGGCGGCCAGAGTATAAAGACGCCAGTATCAAAAGATGGGATGTTTCCAAATCACCGAGTCACCATAACCTGTAGAGATCTGTCCCGGAAACCCAGCTAGCGTCGGATCAACGCATGACTGATAAATAAACCACCACTGAGCTACTGGGACTTGGCAGATTGTATTACAGCAGCTAGCATTTGTTACTCTGATTAATACACGTAACAGATTCGCTGTATTTGTGTTACTACACTGTAATTACTAATACAAGTTCATTGAGCACTTGCGATGTGCTCGAGAGTTTGCTTAATGCTCTGCCTGTGTTGTCCCTCTGAAGCCCAGATCAACCATGTTACCATGCAGGCAGGCTTGCGTTCCCTGTTTCATAAATGCAAACCCGAGTGGAAAGAGAACTTAACATGCTCAGGGCCACAAGATACTGCAAAGAAGGGGCTTTCCTTGAAGACGGAGCACTGGGAGGCAAACCTAAAATAAGCTTGCCTTCCAAGAGTTAAATTAGCAAAATCCATTGGAAGAGGTTAGCCATCTATAAATGTATTGTTGATATAAATTCTTGCTAAACAGGTGCTCTGAATTTATTCCTAAACCACAAATTTTAGTAATAATAGAGTATATGCACAAATCCCTGGTTTTATTTATATATATTTTAGTAAACAGACCACTATAGACTGTTTAAAATGTATTTTACAGCCATTTTTTAAGGGTTAGAGATAATTTTTGTTATGGTATCTTTCTATATTTATGATTTTAATTAAATTTCTGATTTCTGTTGCAAATACTGCAATATAAGACAGTATAAAAAAATTTAATCATTAAAAAAGAAAATTCAAATACATTACTTCACACAAAAATATGTTTAATTGAAAAAATCTCAATAGCTGTAAGAAGTGAGATTTTATTTTATTTTTATTAATCCTCACCTGAGGATATTTTTCCATTGTTTTTCAGAGGTGGGGGAGATAGAGAGATGGAGCGAGCAAGGGAGAGAGAAACATTGATGTGGGAGACACATCAATTGGCTGCCTCCCGCACGTGATCCTGCGACTGAGGTACGTGCCCTTTGGCTGGACTTGAACCCGGGACTCCAGTCCAAGGGGTGACACTCTAACCACTGAGCCGTACCAGCTAGGGCAAGAAGTGATATTTTAAATGACAATAGGCTACAAGAAAAAGAAAGGCAGAGAAAAATTAAATAAAAGCAAGCCCAAGAGAAAATGACTTCGTCGGTAGCTACTTTATCTGCTCTTACCCACCATGTAGCATTTTCAGTGCTCCCAGCTTCAAAAGAAACCACCCCGTTCAAAACATTGCTTATACAACTGTGGTTGAGCCTGATTAATTCTCATGATTATATCTGAGCACATTCTGTGTTTTGAAAAAGAATATCAGCTACCGACCCTCAGGAAGCTAACTGCTTTTCCACGTATTCAGCACAGCTCTGCATCCAACTAAACCATCCACCGGCCGCATGGTGGGCGCCACCGGGCGCTTTCCCGCCGGGGGTCAGCACGGCCGGCGGGCTCATGTGAGGCCACAGCTGCGGGCAGAGATGGAGTTCCGGGGACAAACCAATCGGTCCTACTGCACAGCCTGCTTACGCAGGTGGACCTTACCGCTCTTTGTCCAGCGTCTGTCTCCAGGGAGGGGACTGAAAGCCTCGCATGTGTGTATCTGTATTGAATGTGCCCGGCTGACACTGAATGGGACAGGACTAGCAATTCCACAGCTGGCCGCTTCAAGTTAATTACCTTCCCTTGTCCACATACACAAGGTCACTATTTCTGGTTTAATGGAGCACAAAGAAGAGATCCAGATATAAATGTCTATCAACTGTCTTTATTCTTATCAAAATAGTCCCCATAGAGAAAAACACATGACTATTCTCTTTACTTAAATTTGCCTTTTAGGAAGTTGGTAAACTAGGAATTTAATAGTAGAAACAAATTCATTCTGTGCTACGTGTCTTTCAATTCCACCTCTAGTAGCATTAGGAAGCCTCTCCTATATTTGATCTTTGAATATTTTACAGCCATCTACATTTCTTTGGAAAAACACATGCACTGGGGTAGTAAAGGCCCTGCAGATTTTATTACGCACTTGTGCCAGCAGAAGCAAAGCCGCGAATACCAAGGCTGGCTTCCGAACACACGTCATTGGGTAACCACTCCAGACTGGAATCCTCTAGTGAGCAGCCAGACCAAAGACTGACACCCAGCACCTCCTCCCTCCTCATCTCATGTCTGAGCTGAACAATATATTTAACCATTGCTGTGCCTTGGCCAGATGAGGTCGACACCAAATCTCAGTGCAAAATGAACCCTCCCACTGCTTTCCTGTTAAACCAACCTTCTAAGCCAGGTTGAGCCCCACCAGCCCCGCACCTCCCACCATCCCTTCCACCTGCATCTGTTCATGCCATGAGACTTCTCATCCCCTCGTCACTCACTGCCTCCCATCTGCAGCCCTCCAAGGCCTTCTTGCCTTCTCCTGCATTTCCAATTACTTTCAGCCACTCCATGCCAACCCCTAATTCATTCCTCTACATTACAAATATCTTACAGTCTGTTGAGTGCTGTTCAGTGCATTTGGGTGCAGTGCACTGTACAAACACTGTGTGGGGTCATTTGGACAAAAACGAATGGGACAGCTGGAGAGAGACGTGACGCAGTTCATAAGAAAGGCAAAGGCAGCCCAGCCCGGCCGGGTGTAGCTCAGCAGCTGAGCATCGACCTAGGATCCAGGAGATCGAGGTTCGATTCCCGGTCAGAGCACACTCCCGGGTTGCGGGCTCCACCCCCAGTTGGGGCGTGCAGGAGGCAGCCGATCAATGACTCTCTCATCATTGATGTTTCGATCTCTCTCTCCCTCTCCCTTCCTCTCTGAAATCAATAAAGACATTTAAAAAAAAAAAAAGGCGAAGGTAAAGTCTGGCAGGAGTTTCCAAGTGTGAGACTAGCCCCTAGCTTGGGGGTTGGGGAGATGGGAAGATCTGGAAAGAAAATGGGCCTTTGTGCTCATCTGGGCTGCACATGAACCAGATTCGGAGGGGTGCAGAGAGTATCAGCACGAGGACACGCCAATCTGACGCAGTCCACATTTTCAAGAAGAAAAGCAGCAGGGCCTTCTGAGGCGGCCGTGAGAAGGGTGGAATCTGGAAATGCAAATGGGGACAGAGGGCTGAGGACACTTCGGGCGGAAGGAGGGGGCAGTGAAGGGTGAAGAGAGGACTGGGCGCGGGTGGGGAGGGAACCCAGGAAGGAGAGCAGGGGGCGGCCCGGGAGAGCCCTCTGCTGCCCAGAGGTCGCCTCCCCACGCCCACGTGCTCTTGGCTGGGGCGCTTGCCCAGCACGCGAAAGGAGCGGAGCGCGGGGCTCCTTCTCTCTCCAGGCTGTGGCAGCAGGAGGGCCGGCACCGCCTCTCCTGGCTGGTGCTGGTCCCCTGGGTTTAGGGGTCACCGTCCAGCGGCATTTGCAGAGGGATCTGTGCCCCTGGAGAGGCCCCGGGAGTCTGCTGGGAAGGCTGGGCAGGGACCAGTCAGGAGATGCCTGACACACTCCGGCAGGACCTGGTGACAGTGGGTGGTGGCCCTGGCAGGAGGTACTTCTCTTTCCCCTCGGGAGACTCACCCCCCCTCCCCTTAGCACATCAAGTCCTCTCCAGGGCCGGCTGGACATTATGAGAACAGGACACACATAGTTTCCCCTGACTGAGGACACAGCTGTTGGGCAACTGCAGTGAGTGGCTCCACCCCAGCCCAGGACACACACGAGGATGTCTGAGGTGTGTGAAGGGCTGGGCAACACCCTTACAGATCCTGTTTACATGGAAACTGGCAACAACAGCACAGGCCTAACCCACTTGTGACCAATTCCTGCATGTCCTCAAGTCCTCCTGCAACACTCAGTGTTACCAGAGGCCCCAGAGGCTCTGTCCTTCGCACTCTGCTGACCTTGTGTCCTTTGCCCTCTTGCTGGGCCCACCCCTGTGGGGCGGGTGTGCTGGGAGGCCAGCGGTCAGCATGGCCAAAAGTCCACCGAGCACAGGCGGTGAGGGCCTGAGTGGTCTTCCCTCCTGCAAGACTCAGGGGAGCTAAATAAAGGCTTCACACAGCGACACTGCTGGCACTGCCCCTGAGACGACACGCACCCGTTTCCCTGAAAAGCAGCCATTCCCTTTCCTTTGAATATTCCTGGACAACTGCAAGCTCCTTTTATGTCTGCGGGGCATTAGACTGCTGTTCAGGAGGCCTGAGTCCCGAGCCCATCTCTCTAGCCTTAGCCAGGTCTTTGGCGTGTCTTCCACTGAGTTTGAACACGAAGGACACGCTGGACTGTGGTCTGGCGCTAAGCTGTGGCTCAGCAAAGCCCGTCTCCGCGGCACAGCCTGGTTGGCCTGCCCTTCCGTCAGCCAGCCTGCCATGGGCCCCGTGCTCTCCACGACAGGGTCTGAGCCCTCGGCGAGCTCCAGGAGACCCTCCCCTCGCCTGCCTGCGAGACGAGCGCCGTGATGCTGAGTGAGACCCGAAATCTACTTCCCTGTCCTCAGCCAAAGGGGCACAGGCATCTTCCCCCCAAACGTGCTCTTTCTTTTCAGCAAAAGCCTTTCAACTTACTAGATTAGAAGCTTTAGGCAAAGGCCCACTTTTTAAATGATAACTTATAAACTTCAAATATCACCAAATACTCCCTGAGAAAGTTCAGTGTGCTTCTCACTGCCGAGGATGAAAGTTTTACCTTCCGCCTCGGGGGCTGTCAGGGAGCTGGCGAGCCCGCAGGGGGTGGGCGGGAGGGAGACAGTGTCCGCTTGGGTTTGAAACGTTCGGCTCAGGTAAAAAGGCAGGCAAACACACGCGCCTTGTGGGGGCTGTGGTGCTGCCATTCTTTACCCTTCCCCACATTAAATTTCTCCCACGAAGCCTCCTGCTCCTATCACCTGGGACACAGGTCGAAAACCTAAACTGCTGGAGTCTGACAGGGCTTGACACAGAGGCTTCTGCAGGTCTGAGTCAGGCAGCAGGCGGCTCGGATGCCTGCCGGCCGCTCAGCAAGCCTCCCTCAGGTCCTAGCAGGAGCGCTGAAAGGGTTCCCGCAGTTTTGTTCATTTGGGATGAATAACATATTACCCCCCCCCCCCCCCCCGCCGCGTGCCAGGGATTTTAGAACAGGGTCAATTTAAACCTTTGGGGAGAGAGAGAAGGAGGGGAAGAGTATGCCTGTGTGCAAGCAAGAGACAGGGAAACATAAAGCATGTGAGGAGGATCGGGGAGAGGGTGGAAGGTGCAGGAACCCTACGTGGGAACTGCTCAAGGTGGACTTAGCACAAAACAGGCTCTGGGACAGAGACCGCATACCAACACGCAGGGCCAGTGGGTGGATGGTTTGCCCAAACTCAACAAGTTAAGCAGGTTTTGGAAATGTTAAGATGAAAGTTGCAAATGCACAGGAATCAGGAATGACCTTTTTTAATACAATACCCACACTGACTATCCTGTAACATAGCTGGGCGAGATGTTAGTAAGAAGTCTTCCTACAAAGAACCATTTCAGACCCAGCCGTAAGGCACTGATAAGCCTATTCGAGGGAGTAACTGACTTAGATACACCAGTGAGTAGTATTTATATACACCTGCGTATTTATATACATTGCCTGCCAACGAGACAAACACGCCCTCACGTGCCACGAACCAGCTATTTTGGTACCTTGTACAATTGCTATGTACAAAGTCCTACGGAACTGGACTCTACTCTTGGAACTTATTTACTATCAAACTCTACACACTCACCGTCAGCACTGACATTGTTTCATGCCAGTCCTAACTTATGTTAAGTCATTTAAAAAATGTACAGCCTGCTCCCCAGGATGGAAAGCTGCGGTGGGTCTGTGGGTTAGTCCTCGGCTGTGCCGTGCTGCGGTAACAACTCTTTACAGTATCAGAGCTTTAAAACATCAGATGTGTATTCCCTGCTCACACCACCTGTCCCATGAGGGCTGCTGCTGGGGTGCAGGCTGAAGGGGCAGCTGCCCTCTGAACACAGCTGACTGATGTGTCGAGGCCCAGGGGCCTCTCAGAGGGAAGGAAACGTTCCAGACCAGGGGAGGCGTCGTTTCTGCGCACGGTTCACCAGCCAGAACTAGACACAGGGAGTTGCCCAACCTCAAGGGAAACAGTGGCAAAGGGCACCAATGACTTCCATGCTTTGTTATGTGGAGCTGAGTTTTCAACCATGCTTCAAACACACATCATATGTGACATGATTTCCCGGATGCTTATAACCTTACAGAAATAGCAGATGTCTCTATACCATCTTCTGTGTCTCCTAAAACCATCACTGGGACTAACTAAAGACCCACTGTGAGAGAGCATTGCTGGAGGTGGAAACAGAACATGCTGAGCGGCCTCGGCTAGCCTCGGACCACAGTGCCAGCCCCACAGTGGAGGGTCTGCCTGCCATGGACCACAGCTGCCCCCAGACCCACAGTCGCTGCCTGAGCCCTGACCACACGCAGCGCACTCCCTGGTCTGCGACACTGTGGATACAGGGCTGCTTTCACGTAAAGAGATGACCCTCCACGTGCACCAGAACTCTCCGAAGAAGCTGTGCTTCTCAATGTGACAGACATGAGACAATGTTTTCTCCATCAGAATATACTCTGAGTGCTTGAGGGAGTGGAGGCACCAACTCCTGGCTGTGTGCACAGGAGCCAGCAGACTCAAGCCGCAGGTGCTGGAGGTGACAGGGACGAAGGGTCTCGATGGAGACAGTGCGAGGGCACCCACACTGCCCAGCCTGGGACTCAGGCATCACAGCATCGTATCCTGGCTCTGTGGCGTTGTCTGTCTACACAGCATGCTACAGGCGAGACGTGCGCTGGTCACAGTCGGATGCACTCTGCCACTTTTCTGCCCTGACTAGAGCCATGTTGTTTTGCCTATGACCTTACAAGGTGACACAAGCCCACTCGGCCCTTGCCGGTGCTAGACAAGGTCCCCTAAAGGACGAGGTGTGGCCAGCTTCCTCTCACTCACCCAGGGGCAGCACTGCCTTCCCTCCCGACCAGGCACGCTCTCTAGAGCAGAGGTTGGCAAACTATAGCCAATGGGCCAGGTTCAGCCTGGTCCCTGGTTTTATAAATAGAGCTTTATTGGAACACTCATTTGTTTATGTATCACCTACAGCTGTTTTCGTGCACAATGGCAGAACTGAGCAGTCAGGAAAGAAGCCAAATGGCCCGCAAAGCCCAAAATGTTTACCACGCGCCCTTTGCCTCCGTGTTCAACGGGACACGGCTTCAGCTGTGCAAGGCGGGAGCTGGTGGGCGGCGGCGACCGCTGCATGGCCACGTGGAGGCGCTTAATGCCGCCATATCCCAAACTGTACACTTAAAACCAGTTAAAATAATCAATTTCATGTTATGTATATTTGGCCACAATCAAACAAAAAATTGCAAAGCTTGGGTGTCTGAACTGAACCACAGCTGCTGAGTCCATGACAGACGAAACGTGTCCCTCGCTGTTGGACCTCATCTGCTTGGTGCCCGGAGAAGGCTGTGGTTGCGTGTGGCAGTCCTCTGAAATCTCAGCGAGTGCGTGACCAGGGTAAGAGCATCCCACCCCCCCGATCACGGTACCCAACATATGTGCCTACTACTGGCCCACATGAAAAACCAAAAACCTCTGTTCTCCAGACAAAACATTCCTCTGAGCACACCTTGTTGCCAGGAGGTGTTCTACAGCTGTGACGTTGTAAGAGTGAAGGCCACCTAAGTTTTTTCCGCTCGTCTTCTCTAAAGCACACGCACAGAATATCCATGAGACTTCTGAGATATGCAACAGGTGCAGGCTCTGCACTCAAGCAGGATATGCTGCCAGATTAAATGCACCGCAGTGAAGGACGTGGCTCGCACACTCCACACGAAACCACAGTGCCTGCCCGACATGGAGAAGAGTAAGCTTTAACAGGCTTAAAAAGCACACCTTTCCACGTCCCCCTAGGTCTTTAATTGCCTGGCCCGATGGAGTCATTAACAAACCCAGCTCCACATTAGCTGGAAACGACACTGACCCCACCCGGGCCCTGAGGGCAGCCGTTAGGAGTCCAGGGCTCATCTGCAGAGAGGTGAGAAACAGGCTGATGGGAGGAGGCAGGCTCACCTCCGAGCTGGAGAGAGGAGAGAGAAACTCACTTGCTGCCCAGCAGCCACACCCAGAGCAGCATCTATGGGGTCAGCAAGTGGCCCTGGGACCCCCTTCTCCCTGCTCCTCCTCAGAAGTGAGCCTGGGTGGAAATAAAGTAGCCGCCGGGGCTCACAGTTCCAAGACGGCCTCGTTCTTAGGGTCACAGAGGGGATTGGCACCGCTGAGTGACAGCCGTCCCGTGGGTGGGGGGCTCTGAAGGCCCTTGTTCCTCAGCACCCAGCCCGGCGCTGCTGGAGACAGCCCCAGCTCAGAGCAGCTTGAGGGCCGACCGTCTGCTCCACAGATGAAGAAAGTGAGTCTGATGTTCCAGCAGCCCCACTTCAGGGTCTATATCCAAAAAAATTGACGGCAGGGTCCTAAAGAGGTATCTGTGCCCAAGAGAGAGTTACCTGCCCATGTTCAGAGCAGCATGACTCACCATCGCCAGAAGGTGGAACCACCCCGTGTCCAAGGCTGTAAGGGAACATCACTCAGGCTTAAAGGGACATTCTGCTACCTGCTGCATGGGTGCACCTGGAGAACAGTATCTCGGTGGACTGAGCCAGTCACAGAAGGCCCCTTATCTGAGGCCCTCAGACACAGAAGGTAGAGCGGCAGCTGTGGGCTGGGGGGGGTCGTGTTTAACGGGCAGAATTTCAGATGGTGGTGGTGATGGTGGCACACTGTGAATGTCCTTAACACAACTAAGCCACACACTCAGAAACGGTTAGGATGGTAGATTTTATACTATGTGTTTTTTTACCACAATTAAACATTTTTTCAAGCATATGCAGGGAATGAGAGTGTGAGAAGAGAGAGTGGATGCTGAGTGAGTGCTCAGGGAAGGCCTCTAGGAGGACAGGGGCGTGAGGGTGGGATCCATGTCTACCCAGAACTCCGTGGCCTCTTTCATTCCTGCTGCTCCCTGACCGCCCCGCCTCTACCTTTGCAGGCTGTGTTCCTGCATCACCGCCTCCTCTCACCTCAGGAACGCCTGAACTCCTCGGGGTGGGGCCTATGCAGGAGGAAGGACAGAGAAAGGCCATCCGTGCAGGTCAGGTGCTGGGGTGATGGGGTCTGCACTTGTGAACTGCGTGAAACCCGCCGGTGACGCCGTGCATGCGAGTGGAAAGCTGCCCTGCTGGGACCAGCTGCAAGGATTTCTCTCTACTGTTGGCCTTTTTTGCTAACTTTGCAAACCTGATGTCACTTGTCCTCAAAAAATAATACTCAGCCAGTCAAAGGGAGGGCTAATTAGGAAAATGACAGAATTCTGCATTTTAAAAAAGGCCCGGCTTGGAATGAGCTGAGCAGCCTGCTCCTGCCCCATCTGTCCACTGGCTCATCTGGAGCAGCCACCAGCTGTGCACCACAGCCAGGCATGGGGAGTGGGCTTCCGCTGCATCCTCTCGGCCTAAACCAGCCTGGTATCCAGTGTCATGGAGGAAGAAGATGCATGGCTGCCTAGAGAACTTGCATTAGCATCTCGAGGAATTGGCCTCAAATTACATACAATTGTGAAAGCCCCCCCCCCCCCCCCCCATGGAATGCAGAGGTCTAAGCAGCCTTGTTTCCCACACCCTGCCCCACGCCCTCTTTCCTCCATGCCCAAACCTGGCCAAGTCCTAGTGCGAGCCTGTGTGTGCAAGCCAGAACTCTATCCACATCTGCAGCAACCTGAGTCCACAGGCTCTCCCACAAGAAGTCCTGGGGGCCCCAATTCTCGGGGCGGCTCTGCTCACCCAAGGCTTCAACATCTTCTAAGGAATAACCAGGCTGGGATGTGTCACCTGTGGCCACCTGGGCTCCACTTCACTATGAATGTGTTTCGCATGTCAAGGGCTGGGTGAAAACGGGGAGCTGGCACCTCCCACGCAGGGGACCTGGTGCCCCAAGTCTATTACGCACAACTGAACCCCAAGTGAGGATGCAGAGCATTTAGAACTCGGCTCTTTTATTTTCTAAACATTAGTTTCAGGTCCTGTAGGCTGGAAGGAATTGGAGCCAAGGACTCTAACCCTGAAGCGGGAATCCTGCCTGAAGGCCCTGCCCCTCAACGAGAATTACCCAGAACACTCACAGTTGATGCCAGCTCCGCTCTGCAAGCGGGTCTGATGAACTGCGTAGAGGAAATGCAGAGAAACGACACCCTGGCCTTCACAGTGATGGAACGTTCCTTAAACTTACCCAAAAGCCCCGGAGATTTTTCTCCGTGCCTCAGTGATGAGGCCGCACCCCTCACACGTCCTTAGTCAGCACCTCCTGTGGGCAGGTGCTAGGCTACCCACAGAGGATCGAGGCACAGCCCGCCCCTCTCCTGGGCCCCTGCGAAGATAAAAGCCAGGGCTCACAGAGAGTGACCACCAGCGGGAAGGCAGGGAAAGGAAGGTGGTGACCCCACCCCACCTATCAGTCATTACCGACCACCCCCCACGTGTGCTCACTAAAACATTACTTGCACACAAATGTCCTCACCAAGTCACTGAGACCTACCTTGTTCTGACTGCTCCCAATTTACCAATCAATAACTGTATGATACGGCTGAGCAATCAGTTTCGAATCCAACCAATATTTTGGCATCCAGTCCAAATCTGTAGTTCAGGGGCTTTCATGAGAAATTTTAGCAAGTTATCTCTACTATTCACAACCACCTATACTTGACAACATCAGTTGTCCTTTTTCCTTATGTTTCATACATGGGAACTGGACTAAAAGAACTCTAGTTTATCCGGCTTTGGTATTTTAAAGTCACACGCATACATCTGTTTTGTAACAGTGCTGCGTAGATTTCATCATGTTCCATGAATCCATTCGTTCATTCATTAAGCCAGCTCTTATTCAGATGCCCATCTGTCCAGGTACAAATCTATGCACTGAAGATACCATGGAGAGGACAGTAAGGCAGGCCCTGCTTTAGTGGAGTTCACTCTAGAGCAACAGCGGGGTATGAACAGAGATGCAGATAAGTACATGTATTCTCAGGGAGTGGTAGATGCTTGAAAAAAGGTGGATAACTCCCAAGGAATTATGTGGGTGATGAGGATATGGGAGGTCTGAGAAAGCGCTGCAGATGTCACAGGAGCAGAATCATAGTGACGAGACATGGCCAGGCCCGCAGAAGCCAGGGACAGAGCATTTGGGGAAGAAGGAAAGGCTTGTAAAAATGATCTAAGGACCAAGTAAGAGCTTGACATGTAGAGAATCAAAAGAAAGTCAATTTGGCTCGATGAGGCCACATAGGACTCACAGGCCACGGTATGGAGTCTGGACTGCACAATGAAAGCCATTGGAGGGCATGGCAAAGGCCACCAGTCACCCTCCAACACCCATTCTGCCTTCTTCCTTCAGGATCATCACTGCACAAAATAAGACATTTCCCAGCCACCCTTGCGACTGGACGTAGGCAAGTCACTGAATTCTGGCCAATGAGATTAAGAACTAGTACCTACAGCTTTTTAGAAGAGATCTTAATGGGAAAAGGTATTGCTGCCTTCTCTTTTCCACCTCCCTGAGGCTGAAATATGAGCATAATGGCAGAATTATTGTGTCAGGAAGGGTCTGGGTCCCCAGGGCCATGAGACTGTCCATATCAGCCCTGGACTAACTACAATGACAGCAGAAATGAATGTCTACTTTGTGTAGACCCGTGTCTTCGGTTTCCAGTCTTTCATGGTGAAGCAATTGCTGACTAACAGAGGGTTTGAGGTAGGTGAGGGTAAGGTCTGATCCAGGTTGTATAAATGTCACCCTGAGCGGGAAGCAGGAAGATACTGGTGTAAGAGGAGAATTAGCGGTGGGGTTTGAGGGGAGCAGGAAGATCCATCAGAAAGAGCTGCAGTTACCGGGCAAGAAGCTAGGTGTCTATGCCTCGAGGGCTGCTAAGGGGATAGAGAGAAATCAAGGGACTCGGGGTATAATTTGGAGAAAGAGCTGAGAAGATTAGTTGATCAAGGAGGAGTGTGCAGAATAAAGGGCGACCCAAACATTTCCAGCTTGAGCAATCGCATGGGTGGTGGGTCTGTTTACTGAGATTGGGAAGACTGGGATGAGGGTTCTCTTTGGCCACACTGCATTTCCAAGTAAAATCTCCAGGGGTAGCTGGATACGTGAGTCTGGAACTTGGTAGGGACGGGAGAGGTGGTGCACAGACACGATCGAACAACACACTTACGGCACAACTGACGGAGAGAGTAGCCACCAGCTACTTGTGGTTACTTAAATTTAATTAATTGAAATTAACTAAGTTACAGATTCAGTCCCCCAATCACAGTAGCCACATCTCACGTGCTCAGTAGTCACATGTGACTGACTAGTGGTGGGAGCTGCACAGTGCAGACAAGTCTCGTACAGGGCTCCGGCCCACACCTCTTCAGAACAGGTTATTATCACTGACTTGCCTGGTCTCGCAAGGTACGTGTAAGAGAAAATGGGCAGAATAAACAGATGCATTTCCCCACTTGGGTTCATTTTTTCATTCATAACTTAGACATGGAAAAACCACTGTTCCTATTCCTTTGCCCAAATTCTTCAGGTCCATGTTTATAATAATCTTCTACTTGGAGAGATCGGAGGTCTGCATAACTTTAGAAGGTAATTACCCTAAGGTCTTCCACTGTTCTTTCATTCCAAGTTGCCTTATCACCCCTTTAAAAAGGGGATGGGAACAAAAGATGCTCCTCAGTGGGCTGACAGCAGCAGAGCCCTCCCCAGGCACGCCCCTCCCCTCCCCTCCCCTCCCCTCCCCTCCCCTCCCCTCCCCTCCCCTCTCCCCACAGACGCCAACTGTGCAAACATTCGCCTCCACTGTCACAAGGTACAAGGGACACATGCCAAAAGGAGAGCTCAGAGAAACAGCAAAAGTGCAATTATTCCCTGAAGAGAACATGAAATAAGACCGTACAGTGACCCCACAAAGGAAGTGGAAAATACAATCCAGCCACAGGTCAGAGAACACCACTGTGTTTTGGGGTAATGATTACCAACGAAAAACAGAGTTTGGGCTCTGTGCTATCTCTCTATCCCAGGCCTTCAGCCCAGGCCTCCCTGGGTGGTGCTCTCTGTAATTCAACGGAAACCTCTGAAAGAGCAAGATTCTGTCTCCTAGAGCAACCTAGTTCTCTCGACAACCCCAAGCTCACAGGAGACGTCTGACGGTCATCCTTCTACGTGGTGGGTCGGCTGTGTTGCAAAAGGCTCAGGAAGCCCACGTGAGAAGAGGACACTGAGAAATGACCGTGAGGAAGACCATTGTTTCAGTGACAAGCCACCGAGAAGCAGAGTGATCTGGGTACGTTTCATTCATGGGAATACAGACATGGATGACTAGTTTTCCATATAACTTTTTCCAGCGGTGCCGTCTTTGTCAAAGAGGAAACTACTGGTTCAAACTAGTTTAACAGCCCAGACTATCGCTGCTTCGGGGCAGCCCCAGGGACAAGAAGGGCACAGCACCCGGAGTTATCTCCCCAAAACAAAACAAAACTTTCTCAAAAAGCCAGCGAGAGCTCTCCACTGCCCACAGAACAAGCACAGACACCTCATCTGGGGCATATGTCCCCCCGTGGCCTGAGCCCTGGGGAAGCCTTGGGCCGTCCTCTGCTGCATCTCTGCTCAGCCCCCTGTGGAGACTCCCTGTGCAGAGGTGCTGCCTGGGCAGGCTGGGCTCCCTGGGGAGGGGCTGAGGGGAAGGCGCCTTGTTCTTGGATGTTGGAGAGCAAGGCCCGAGGCCAGAATGGAAGCTGAACCATGGAAGGAACTGGGAGCGGGGAACAGGCCTATGTCCAGCCACCTGCCCAGCAGTGCAGCGAGCAGGAGGGGAGCAGGAAGGAAGACAGGGACAGTGGGTCACTGGGTGGGGGTTGCTAGACTCAGGGTCGTTGGTTCCTGAAGGGAGCTGGGAAGCCTGTGGCCATCTGTGGATGCATTCTTGCAGTCTACAAGAATTTTCAAATTTTATATTCTCGGGTCAATGAGAATCTGCCTACATGTAAATGTAACCTGGGTGGCCTAGATAAGCAGCCATAACCCAGTGGGGCCTAGACTTGAGCCCACAGCCCACGCAGCACCTAGATTTACACTTGCAAAGACCGAAGGTCACCATGAGAGGCTACACAAATGAACTTAATGTGGTCTTAACGTGCGATGGGGACTGCGTCAGCACACTGCAGGGCAGCTGGGCCTGGCGGCAGGCTGGGCATACAGGCATGTGCTCCACTCGCCAGCAGGCTAGCTGTCACTAGCAGAAGAGTGTTAGGAGACAAGCAATAATGCAGGTTCCTCGTCTCATTTCCAGCCATCAATGGATTAAATACCTATTTAATTAATACTTTAATAATGCCACAAATCAAGTTTATCCTCAGGAGAAGTGGGCAGGTTAGCAGAGCCGTCAGGAGGCGCCCATCACAGCATGCCACGCGGTGGCAGACTATGGAATGTGAGGCGTCCACGCTGGCAAAGCCTTCGACTGTTAACATATCAGACAGCACAGTCTGTGGGGCACGGCACTGTGTGCGCTGCGGTTTCTCAAGTCCAAATGCCAAAACAGATTAGATACGAGCCCGAATGTGAAGCTGTGCCTCTCTGCCATTTCACCCAGGGAGGGTGGCTCTGTCCCAGGAAACGACCACACCCAAGGGCCACTGGGAATTTGCATTGTATTAGTTCTGAAATTGGACATTAACATTTTGGTCAGAGACTTACTTAGAAGAACTAATGCAAACTCCTCACGGGACATTTGTACATATTTAAAGAACGTCATAATGACATATTTTGAGTCAGAGGAGAAGAGGATTATTAGGAACAACGCAGCAGTTAACAAACAGCCCTGGAGCCGCAGGGCCCTGGGTATGCAACCTGCACGAGTCGCCTCACCCACACCGCAGGTTTGCCTGTGTGACATGGAGACAATCATAGTATCCAGATCATAGGATTCTGGGGTGGATTAAATGAAATGTTTGTATTGCACAAGGAAAACTGTAAAAGTCTAATAAATGTTAGACTCGCCTAACGGTCCTGCTAGGGAAGTAGATGAGGTGCTGGGATTGGGGGGGTCTCAGTGTCCTTTTTTGTAAAATGGGGCTATTAGTAGGATCTACTTTATATAGTTAATACAAAAATTTTAAAATATGTATGTGTGAGTAAATAACCTAGCCCAGTACCTGAACTTAGAAAATGCTCAATAACTAGCTATTATTGTTATCAAACAACCATCAAGACCTCTTCATCTCTCTGTTTTACTCCTTTCTATCAAAATACCGCTCAGCTGCCTGGCGCCCTGCCCCATTCACGCCTGCAGGTGCTTGAGGACACAGAAAGGGGGTCTGGCGCAAGGCTCACCTCGGCAGCCCTCGGCCTGATCCTGCTCATCAGGACTGTCTCTGATTCTTTCCTACAGGGAATAAGTGAGTCTGTCTCTCTCTCTACCCATGCGAGGCAGTGATGTGATGGGACAGCAGACAAAATCATGCTTCAGCACTGAGGCCAGCTAACAGAGAGCAGGTGGCCAGGGGCGAAGGGCCTCCCTGCAAGCACCTCCTGTACAGTCAGCCCCCCCCACCCAAACGCAAAAAAGCCAAGAATATTTCTCAACATGGACAAATCATATTAATTCCCACACTCTCCATCTCAGGAGCCCCGAATGGCCTCTGCAGTTTGAGCCAGGGCCTTCACAGCAATGCCAGTTTGACATATTACATAGATATCAGGGAAGAAACAGTCATCAATCCCAAGTCACATTGGAACTAGCAAAATTTCTCTCTTCTGTAAGGCTGACTGGCTGGGGAGCTAGGCTTGAACTAACTGGTCCTTAGTTCCTCTCCTGCCTGAGGTTTGGAGGGAGTTCCGAGCCCTTTCCCAGAACTGACACAAAGCAAATATCAAGCAGAGATGCTTTCCAACCTTTCAGCTTTCCAAAAAGAGTGGGGAAAAACAACTCAGGCTGGACACAGGCACCTTAAGGCACCTTTTCCACAAGAATCATCAACAGCTCACAGAATGGGAAACGAAGGGAAAATAGCAGCCTTCAATCAGAGATCCATAATTTTCAGGTCTCTGTATTTGGTGCAGAAGAAGGCTCAGAGGGGACACCACACCTGGGCCTCTGAGCTATCCTACTTGGTCACCGGGGATGCCACCCAGAGGGCAGAGCATCCTGACCCAGGGTAACCCTTTCCTGGCTCGCCGACTGCCCAGGCTAGTTTCCATGAGGGTAGAGGGCACAGCTCTAAAGACGCCCAGGGAGTCTGTGAGTCCAACTTCACACAGCATCACCAGAAAGGCTCACCGAGTCTCAGCCACTGGGAGCTGCAAACGTGGCAAAAGGAGGGTCTGTCTGCCAGTCACAGAGTTTGGAATCCAGGGAGAAGAGATGGATGGGTCTGCACAACCCAGAAAGAGCCTAACAGGACATCCCCACTCAGCCTTGGGGCGCACGGACTCTAAAGGCCAGATTCTGTGTTGGGAGGGCTCGTTCACACAGAGGGGGGACAGCAGGACAAACAAAACCAGGTTCTCGGAACAGCGATTGGAAGGTGGCTCCTGAACAGCTTTTCCGAGAGGAGACTCATTTGGAAATACAAGAGAAAACAAACCCTGCCCTATTTAAAAATAACACCCTTCCTCACAGTTACTCACACCTGTCCTGGGAGCAGATATCACACAGATCACGTCATAAATAGAAACTGTCATCATCCCAACACGAAAGAAGGCAAATGAAACTTTACAGAGAACAAGCCACCAACAGGACAGAGAGGCCACAGCTGTGGGAGGGGACAGTCAGCAAGCTGCACGAATTAACGTTTAAATATAGAGAAAATGTACAGAGGCATGTTTTATAAAACAGAACTGATGATACAGGGAAGAGAAAGGGAGAGCTTGTTTGAATATGTGTAAGATACAGCTTGACAATGGCCACCAGTGTTCTGTTTCTTCAGTGCCTTTCCTCAGTGATTAATGGAGGTTTCCAGGTGCAATGAGCACTCAGGTGCTGACATCCGACAGGGAGCCACGCTCCCTATGTGTGATCTGTCCATCGGTTTATTACCTTCTCCCAGCCTGGACACGGTTGGGACTTTTAAAGTGCAGTCCATGGCGCGCTGAATGTGTGTTACAGGAGAGGTAATTTATTAAGCTGGCAACTAGAGAAACGCTCATGAAGCAGATTCTTAGTCCCCATGACCCCCCACCACAGTGGTTCTCCTGTGTGGCCCTAAGCTAGTGGCAACCTCAGTCCAAAGTGCCTCTTCAGTGATGGTTTCCAAGCTTGCTGCGACCGCAGAGAAGCCCTAACCTGAGAAGACCAACTGCCAGAGGGAAGGGCTATCTCAGCACAGGGGCTACCATGGGACAGAAGCAGACGCCTTGCCCACCATTTCTCTGGACACTCATGGTTCATTGATGGTGAGGACATTCACAGTCTCGACCCTGAACACAGCCTTTCCTCAGGGAGAAAATCGATTTAGACTTAAGTGGCCTGCCCAAGGTCACAGTGCTCGAGTGGTAGGGCTTGGCTGACGCCCAACACGAGGAGCCTTCCCCTGATCTGGTCAACTGCCCGTCGTGACCATGCACACGGGTTCCTGTGTCCTGGGCAGATGCACAGCAAGGCTTCGGACTCTGCCTTCAGAGAGCAGAAACTCAACAGAAACGCATCTCTAACTCAGCTGTGGCTCCGAATTTCCAGTTTCTGAGCCATACTAGCTACTGTCTCAGGTGAGTTGAAAAATAATAGTCATTACTGATTTGCCTTCCAGTTCAATTTTTTCTACCCAATTATAATGAACATTAACCATTATTAAAACGTTATTTTCTTACACAAAATGAATGCACTGACCCGTATACTTAGAAGCTGTAGAAATGATAAATTTTATTTTACCACAATAAGAAATGTATTTTCTTTCTAAAATATCTGACATCATAACAAGACAGTACTCTTCTAGGCAATTAAAACGTACACTTGAAATAATTTAGATTACATTAATCACTAAACCAAACTAAAGTTGTTTTGCCCCAGTTACTTCTGGCCTACTGGACAATGGCTGCCACAGCCAGTGGGCCTTTCTCAGTCCCTGTCTCCCATCACGTGACACCCCCGTGGCACCCTCCCAGCTCCCTGGTTATCAGCCTGCTCTCGGCTCTCCACCGAGCACTCAGGCTATTCCCACGCCTCTCCCTCAACTGCTTCTCCTATCTCCACTCAGTTACTGCTCACGTTACAGAGTCTCGGGGTGATCTCAGTATTCTACCTGGACCCTAATCACCACAGTACCCAGAATGCCCCGGGCTCCTTTGGCCTCTGAGCACCCACTGCAAACAGCAAACACCTACTGTCCCACAAAGCTCACGACTCGGCCGTCACGTTCCGGCAGCCCAACCAGGGCCTGTCCCGGCATCTTTACACACTAACCCGCGTCCTGGAGGCAGGAGGGCGGGTCGGTCGGCCTTCGTGGGCTCAGCATCTTGGTGTCCGGCAAGTACTCGAGGTAACCAATTGTTGGTCCCGTGGCACCTAGTCGGCCTTCAAATGTTTGCCAAGCAGATGAGTGCGGGAGAAAGAAGTCTAGTATTTCCATGAATCACCAAAACAAAACAAACTGCCTGCAGCAGAGTTTATGTGGCAGGCCAGAGACACGCAGCGGCTAACTACACCATTTGAGTTACATTTCTCTCTCTTCTCTCAGCCAAGATTTTGGTTCTTGTTAACATAAGACTTGGCAGACCAGTAATGATTTTACTTCCCATCAGATGTGTTTGGATGCTGTGAAGAAGCCTAGTGTTCCTTACTTGGTTTCAAGGTGACTGATTTATTTCCTCTCTCTTTATTTTGTATCAAAAGTGAAAAAATAAAACAACATAAAATCAGCCCAAGATCGCTCTCTTACGTCTCCTCAAGCCCCTCTTCTAGTCAGCACAGCTTTCAGCTTCGTGCCTCATCCCGTCTTTCCGGGTGAGAACGGGAAATTCTGTGGAGTGTAACAGGGCTCCTAGAACAGGCCTGTGAGTCTACCAGGCAACGGCTTGGTGAGAAAGGAGACTGGAGCGAGCGGGGAGGGGTCTGGGAGGGTGACGCTGTTGACAGGAGGCTAGAACCATGGGGGAAGGGAGGCCTTGGCCATCGATCCTCCCCAGCGCGCTCTCCTCCCAGGTCACCCTGGCAGACACTTAGCGCCGTCTCACAGAAAGCAAAGACTCTCAGTGTGGGTGTGAGGACAGCATTTGGGGGCCAGCACCCCTGCTTTCGTGCCCCCCTTCCCAGAGCCATGAAATGTTCAACACTGAAGGAGGCATCCTGCTGAGCTTAGACTTCAAAAGCCACAGAATCCAAAACTGGAAGGTACAAGGAGACCAGTGGTTTTCCGTTTTGTTATTTTGTTTCTACAGCAGTATTAAATATTGTCACATAGAATCCATTTGTTTTTGTTTTCTATCCATTTTCCCCCACAAATGGTGCTAGAAAGGGATCCCACAGCTCCACAGTACACAGTCTGGAAACCCATGCCCCCAGCTTTACGGAGGGGGAGGCAGGAGCTCAGAGATAAAATAGTTTGACAGACACAGTCAGTCCACTGCGAGCTCACACCACTGCCAGGATACCCGGGCTTCCAGATCTTTCCGCCTTCCCTTTCAGTGTGGGAACAGCCCTGTCTCCAATGAAGCACCCATGCACCACTGCAATCCCAGCCCGGGAGAAGCCACGCCCCGAGGGACATGCTCCGCGTTAACAACGTCCTCCACTGTGTAGAAAAGGCGTCCAAATGCCCAACAGCTACATATTTGCTGTTTTCCCCTCTGATGTTGAGACAGGACTATCTTCAATGAATTCAAAACGTCCAGCGAAATGTGCACTCAGAAGCTCACGTGTCCATTTAGGCAATATGTGTATACAGGCTCCCTTGCCGTAACTTCTGGACAAAAGAACCGTGGGTGTATGGTCCTGAGGACGCCACCCAGCCACCGCCTCTTCCTCTGCCTCAACTCTCCATTTTTACATGCAGCCTCACAAGCTCTTACAAGACATACACGCAGCTCAACTTTTTCAAAGGAAAGTCTTGCCATTAGCCCAAGTTTGGGCTAAAACTAAGTAGGAGTAGAGAGAGGTTCAATAATTTTTACTTGAAGGGCGGTACAACTTTGAGAAACATTAGTCCTCGGTGGCATTTTCTGGCTACCTCCTGGATGACACAGTCCTCCAGTCGCAGCCAGCGATCAGCACTGCCCTGGGGAGGCCACACTCTGTCCTGTGGCCTAACACTCGCCAACCAGGAGTTCTGCCATCAGTCACCACGGCAGCTACCAGGCGCTGTGACTCCCCAGAGGTGTGGCAGGGAAGATGGGGTGGAGGGACAAATGCTTCAGCACATTTTTGCTGATACACTTACTCCTCTGCTTTTCACAGCCTGTCTGCAGGGTTACCAACATCCTTCCAGAGAACAAAAAGACCGACGAAGCCTCAATCGCGCTGACTCCCTGGCCCTCCCGGTCGGGACCTGGGTGAAACTGAAATTCTTCTGAAACCTTTTAAAAATATATAAAATCATTTGTTAAAGGCATCTGGAAAACCGTGACTCATTTCCCTGGTGGAAAAGCTCTGCCCACAGAGTCAGTCCCACAGGAAGAACAGGGTTAGGGCTGCAGGGCTTGCTGCCACTGGGAAGGCCCAGGTGTTGGAAGCTGGGGAGGCGAAGGGTGGGGAACAGAGACCTACAGGTGATGGTAACCCAGCACGCATTCCTGACGCTCCCCCCTCACCCAGATACATGCAAATATTTGCTCCATGGAAGATGTGAAACACAAGGCAGTTCAAGCCCCATATATCTGACAGTGGCGATCTCCATTCCGCTGGCTCCACAGCCCAGCAGTCTCCGCTTCATTCAGCCCACAGCTCAGCAACTCACACATGCAGCCACCTGGTTCAGCTGATTTTTTAAAAATGTACAGCACAGCTCTGATGCTTAAATAATCATGTAGAATAAAATATGTCCTGAGGAATATTAGTTCAGGAGAACATCAGATTATAGAAATATATGCAACAGGGAGAAAAAGTCACCTCACCCCAGCACATTAGAAATTACTCAACCACACGTGAGAGTCTGAAACTATGCGTGCAATGTGAGAAAGAGCGTTGCCCCACCCAGAGCAAACTCCAGAGTTTCCTGAGTCTATTTACCAGCTAAGACTTGGCTTTGAATTTTGTAAAGTAATCAGTTACTTAGTCACCTGTGAAATTTATGGTCACTCCTTGATTATGTACAAAATTCATCCAATTATTTAAGCTATCTGGGCAGAGGGAGGGTCACTGTAATGAGAACATGAAACTTTAAGGTAGTGTCTTGTTATTAGGCCAAAAAAGCTGTTCATTTGCTCATAGTAACTGGTACAGTCTCTGACAGCCAAAAGCAATGCTCATTGTTTCAAACTGGGGGGGGGGGCATGTTAACGGTGGAGAAGGGGAAGACCAAGATCAAATGAAATGAAAAAGTATTTATATTTTAAAAAATATTTCTCTCCCACAGGACTTAGTACATCCAACATCAAATCAAATTAAAAAGCAATGATCCCCCATTGGCCTCTGTTGGAGAAAGACACATCTCAAACTATGCTGTTACCCTGTCTCCAATGTTATGATCTGAATTCACACCATCACAGGCACGTCTGCCTGCACTGAAATGTGGCTCTGTCTTCAGTCTTGATAAGACTTCGTTTTCATAAACAAGGAAATGTGGTCAATTCTTTCCTTGGTCTGTAGTTCCCTGTCCCTGGCCCAGCTAAGATTTTCTACCCGTTTTTTGTGTGGTTCAGCAGTAAAGAGATACAATAGGCTACTGATGTAGCCCAAGGGCACTGAATCAGCTCGGAGCCAGAGGCAGGCAGGAAACAGACCACAGCCCTGCACACACCCTCTCGGTTCCCCATCCTCTCCTGCCAGCGCACACTCAGCTCCCCTGTAAAGATTCCTGGGGAAGCTGCCAATAATCTCTGCTTTATGTCCTAACTGTGCAACCATGTCCCTGTGTTGACTTGAAGGAAACAAAAGTTTAAGGGAGAGTATTTAACTGGAATGTACCTTAGAAAAATCCCAAAGCATGAAAAAACCTCAAGCAGCCTTGCATATAAAGCACAAAACTTTCCCAAGTCAGCAGCATTTCTCAGAACGCAGAGTCCACCCACAGGCCGGCGACATAAGAAATGAACTCTGCAAAAATCATCACTTTCCCCTCCTGACTGCCAAGCCTGCAGGACTGAAAACGAATGGCATCCACCTCCCTGAGAACGTGCTGGCCTTTCCAGCACACACATTAGGTGAGGTGGAAACCTACCACGCTGGGGGTAGAAAAAGTCCAGACCATTAAAAACGTATCTCCCAAACGATCAGTGCCCACAAGTTTTAAACTTTTCCTTAGAGTCAAGAAATACTTCAACCGAGTAATGGAGATGATGAGAATTTCCTTTAAACAAAACAAATTCTTAAGCATTAACTAAGCACACAGACTATTCTTGTGAAAACTGCTGGCAAGCACACAGATTTGGAAACTCAGTCATCTGCCCTATTGCCCAGGAGCTTGTCCCTTAACTTCTGTCAGCAGCCATGTCTCGATCCAGGACTGACAGAGGCGCCCGCCCCAGCCCATCGGCAGCATCCTCCGCAGTCCCGCCTGCCTCACAGCTGGGTGTCCTCTCCCGCCAAGCTTCGCTCTTCTGATATCTCTCAATCTATGGCCCCTTATTTACATTATTTAACTATAATCTCAATGAGCTCTAAGTAATCACTTATGTCCTTCGCTTTATTTTAATTTTGCTATACCAGACACTATATTAGCTCAGACAGTAGGCCACTGCTTAATACTTGGAGTTTTTCATTCCAGTGGTATTTGTCATGATGTCTCATGTAATTCCAATCTAAGAGATCATAACTATTTATTTATGCCCGGCTTTATTTCAGAAAAATTTAAGGTTGCTTATACAAATACACACAATCAAATAACAATTATATGATAGAAACAGAAGACGGGGACAAGGGGGAAATTAAAGTAGGAGAGTTCCAATGAAATTAGGAGAGCGCCCTAATTTGAAGCTCAACTCGTCAGGCCATACACCTGCGGGACCAGACTCCAGGCTTTCTAAGCTACCTAGGAGTCAACAGAGAGAGGCGAACTCACATCAGCTGCTGAAATACTAGAGCCTGCTGGTCAAATCCAGCCCACTACCTGCTTCTGCAAATAAAGTTTTATTGGAACACAGCGACACCTAATCATTCACGTTATTGTGGCTGCGTTCATGGTACAATAGCAGAGTTAAGTAGTTGTAACAGAGACGTGCAAAGCCTAAAATAGTTACTACCTGCCTTTTACAGGAAAAATGTTTGCAGATACCTGGGTTACATGATCCTGTGCCTAGGGATAAAAGCATAGCAGCCTCCTGGGTGAGCACATTCTCTGTATGGTTCTGAGATGAAAGAGAACTTCCTACCACAAAGAGCTCACTATGTAATCTCCTGAAAAAAAAACCCTTAACTTCATTGTTATGGTAAATAAGCCAACAGGTTTCACAGAGCCAATGGCCTGATATCACATCAGTCAGTAAGATGATTCTGCGTGAGGCTGACAGGATGCAGTCTGGGGGTCCTCTCCCGATCTGGCTCCGCTCAGGAGGATCTGTGCAGAGGGTGAGTGTCAGCTCCAGGCAGCCCTTCCCCACCCTCCCTCCTAATCCCAGGCAGACACGGCTAATGTATCAGGTGTTCCTTCCAGCTGAGGTCCTCTCTGAGCTCCCTGGCAGCCTCAACCAATCATGAGCAGTTGGCATGCAAGATAAAACCGGTATGTCATCTTTGTTTGAAGGCAATTTGCCATTAGCATTCTCTGCACCAAGTCCGATGAGTACTCGGGTGGTGGGGCTGAGGTCACACTCTCTGCTAAGTTCCTCAAGTGCAGCTATTTTAGTGGCCATCCCGGGGAAGCCCTGGATCGACGTCCTCCTGCAAGAATCAGGGGCCTCACAAAGACGGCCACCTGGAGAGAAGAGCACATCACACCTGCACAGATGCAGGGCAAGTGGGTGTCTGAAAGCAGGGCCTGGGGTCTTCCCTGGAAAAAGGGTGGGGAAGCTGCCCTCCCACAGACCAGTGGGCGGGTGGGGCCAGAGGACAGCACAGGCATTTACCTGGAAACGTGCAAGCCCCACACTCGTGTGGCTGTTCAAAGCAGCAAAACCTCCAAGCAGCCATGACCTTAACCCACTGACCTTGAACACACACACTCCTAGAGAACCCCCCTCAGAAGCAAGGGGTGCAAAATAAATGCAAATGAGCTGGAACCAGTTCAGTGCTGGGAGGACGACAGAACTGTGGACTGTGGTTCAGGGGGTAGGCCGTGGCCTTTCTCTTTGTGGCTCTAACACTATGCTACAAACTGACTATATTTATATTCTAGATAACAGGGGAACAAATATTCAGGATACCTAGAAGTGTTATCAAGTTTTTAATAAGAAAACTTAAGAGAAGCAGAACTATTCTTATTTGACCTCCCTGGAAATTGCTACTTAATCTATAACTGACTCCTACCCATGTTGACAGAGGGAAAGAAAACAACAAAACGCCCTATAAATCAATTCTTCTTTATTCCTAACATTCTTTCCACCAGGTGACTAGAAGGCATAAAACTGGAGCATAAGTGAAAACATTCATGCCTAAAACCTGCCTCCTTCTTATGGGTTTGGGGCTGTGTTCTAGAAAACACCAACTACAGAGAAGTGAAACATGACCAGACCGGGAGGGGGAGACACAACCGACAGACACGACGGATTCATGGAGGATACTTTTCCTCACCCTACAAAGAGCAGATACTAACAAATACTGCCACTCACTCTTCCAGTACCAATGCATGGGTTCAAGTCCAGGCCACTTACGGCCACATCTGGGCACACGGGACTGTGGATGCTGTGGACTCTGCATAGCCTTACAGAGAAAAAATTAAAAAAACTCTTTTTATCTATTTTTTTCTAAGAGAGAGAGAGAAAAGGGGAAAGGGAGAGAAACATTCGTTGTTCCACTTATCACTGCTTCACTGGTTGCTTCCTGTATGCACCCTGACCCGGGATCAAACCTGCAACCTTGCTGTATCAGGACGACACTCCAACCAACTGCACTGCCTGGCCAGGGCTGGAAGAAAAACTCTTAGAGTCCATCAAAACAGAGACCAGTACAAAGGGTAGCAGCAGCGGGTATGCTTTTCCAGAACCCAGCACAGGGACGCCTAGTTATAAGCTGGACGTGGAGTGCACAGGACACTAACAGAAAATGCTTGGGGAAAGCAAAAGCCCCCCACATCAGCTGTGGGCTGGTCCCTGCTTCTCCAAGCAGCTACACCACCTTCCACGTCCTCAGAGGGTTGTCATCACACAGGACAGACAGGGTGTTGGATGACATTTCCCAAGAAAGTGTTTTCACACGAGCTCAGTCCACTCGAGCTTGTGCTTCCAAAACATGGGCATCCCATCCCTTCCCAGAGCCCCCGGGGCAGCAACGCTGCCTCCGGTTTCTTCAGGACGGGTGTGAAGGCTCCTACTTACTTAACGCATACAAAGTGAGGATTATCCCAGCCAGGCAGAATCCTTCGAAGAACCTGAGTGTGCTGAACATGGTCACATTCACAGACAGGGCCACGGTCAGGCCGAAGATCAGAATGAAGACGATGGAGCAGAGGAGCACCGGCCGCCGGCCAACCCTGTGCATGGAAAGGAAGCGTTAGGGGGGTTGCCACAGGGCGGCAATGCTGCCCAACCCAGCACCCAGCAGGTGCTCAGCAGACGCTGGGTGAGGACGGGGCTGTCCCACTCACCATGCCCACTCTGGTGAACCCAGGAATAGAGGGGCCCTCAGGCGAAATTCAGCCCGACCCCCTCGTTTTGTCGATAAAGGGGCACAGATTAAACAGCTACTGCATAATAGAACTGACATAGGAACCCAATTCCTGTTTGAAAGTCTATTTCTGAGTATATAGGAGGATAACAAAATCAATAACAACTCCCCAAAAGTAAACCTTGACACGCCCAGCATATCTTGAGAAACCCCTGACCTTTTAACTGGCTCCAAAGTCAGCACAGACGGTGAATGAAGCAGCTTCATCTCCTTGGTCAGGGCTGGTAACTAGTCAGGGGCTTGGCCTTGGTCAGGGCTGGTAACTAGTCAGGGGCTTGGCCTTGGTCAGGGCTGGTAACTAGCCAGGCACCTGGCACCACACACAGCCCACCAGAGCCAGGGCCAAGCCAGCTGCCAGTCTCTTTCAACTATATGATGAGAAGTCATTTTTAAACTGAACTGAGACTAAACTAAGATAGTTGGAAGTTTAAATAATGGGTGTGAACCTGAATGTGAAGCCCACCAGGCAGCAAGGGGTTGGAAGGAGCCCAGGCCTCGGTCTCTGGAAAAGGCAGCCCACAGACTCGGCAGGCAGATATCAGAGCCTGGGAGATGGGCTAACGCTAGGTGTGGCTGCTTCTAGCTGTGGCTGAGAGGTCGGAGGGGGGTCCCCGGGGTTGGAAAGTAACTGGTTCTCTACTCCTCCCTTCATAACCTCCCAGATTTTCCTTCACCAATTACTATAACCCAACCAGCTTGAACTAGAACAGCTCACAGAGAACTGGAGAGAAACTCTATTTGTCAAAGGAAGGCAATCCAGGCCTGGCAGCCCAAACACCCAGAGGGCAGCTGAATGCCTTGATCTCACCTGGACATACATGTAATAAGGTATGTACATAAAAGTGAAATGCCCAGGAAAGGCAAATAGGAACAGAAAGTAGATTGCTGGCTGACAGGGAGTGAACGTAGATACTGAGACTTCCTTCCAGCTGGTGGACATATTTACGCTGGGAGTGGCGACTTCTGTACAACTTTGCAAATACTCTGAAGCTCCTGGGCTGTGCACGTCAACCAGCGAGCTTTGCGGAATGGAACTTACTCCCAGCAAGGCTGTGAGAGAATCTTAGTAGCACACGGCTGTGCTCTATGGAGATGAATGTAATTTCCAGAAAACTCGGGGGGGGGGGGCTACAGGACACAATTTCATTCTGAACTTTTTAGGCTTCTAACATTCCCCATAGTGAACTCAGTTTAGTGAAATGAGGCCAAGCTATGGGACCGATGCCGGCGTAAGTCAATCGTCCTGTCGGAGGTTTTGACCATCTCCTCCCAGGGCTGGTGCTAGGGTCCTGGCCTTATCAGAAAAGGCTGCAGGTAGTTCTGTCCACACCAGGCACATTTATAGAAATAAATTTAAAATATATCTCAATTGGCCTGAAGGAAGGCAAAATCTAACATCAATTTTCATTTCCATTTGTGTCCCTGAACGGGGGTATCCATCTGTAAAATGGGGTGACCGTCCTACTTCATAGCACATTGAACCCTGAAGAGCTGGTGGTCATGAGCACAGGGCCTGCACGAGCAGGCAGCTCAGTGCTGCAGCCCTCACGGCCCCGTCCTGCAGGCCGGCATCCCTGACGCCCACCCAGCCTGGTGTGCCCTGTCCTGACATTTTAGAAAAGAGCCTCGATTTTCTTTTCACTTGTAGAAATTATTCTAATTCTCTCCTCCCAGGTGATTGCTAAAATCAGTGAGTAAACATTACTGCTAGGAACTGTGGGCAAACGTGGTCTTCACGTCAGAGCACTTGGTCTTGAGTCCATGCCCACGGCTTATAAACCACGTGCATGGCCACGAGAAAGGCCCCCCGCTTGTCCGGTCAGTGCTAACCTACAGGGCTGCTGTCAGGGTAGGAAGTGCAGGTGATTCAGCATATGGTAAACAAAGGTAGTCACAGCCCTGAGTTTCTGTGTGGACTGGCTCCCGCAGAGCAGAGCCCCGTTAGTGAGGGGAAGGCTGTATCCGTGAGGCTCTGGGGGGCCCAACAAGGCCCTCATGGGTGTCCACATCCTAATGTCAGAACCTGCGAACATGTTACCTTTCGTGGCAAAGGGGCTCTGCAGATGCGATTAAGGTAAAGGACCTTGCGCAATGGGCGATTATCCAGGTGGGTCTGATCTAGCAAATGGACAACCTCTCCTGGCTGCAGGGAACTGGAGAGCTGGCGGTGTGGGGAGTATCTGACTGGCCTTCACTGGTTCTGAGGCTGGAAGAGGGGCCATGAGCCAAGGAATATGTGCAGCCTCCAGAAGCTGGAAAAGGCGAGGATCTGGGTTCTCTCCTAGAGCCCCCAGGAAGCAGTGCAGCCCTGCGGCACCGACTGAGCCAGTGTGGACTGCAGAACAGCAAGTTAGTTTATTTAAGCTGCAGAACACGTGCAGTGGTCACAGCGGCCTAGAGAAGTGCCGCAGGGTCTCAGCGGGAAGCTGATGTCCTGCTCAAAGGAAGTAATCTGAGGGGGTTTTAATAAAGGGGTTATTTGCAGAAGGGTGGGTGAGTGTGAGGGAAATCCCGGGAATACCCACAGCAGGAGCTTGGAGGAAGATGGCCATGGGACTCAGAGAGAGAGGCTGTGTGTGAAATCCCCTGAGGGAGGGAGGCAGGCAGCCCTGGCAACCCTGCCGAGACTAAACTGGGAAATAAAATGCCCCACCTCACTCTCCTCTGTCCCTCAGACCTCCAGGTGTTCCCCCTCTAGCCCCCCACCTACCTGCCAGGCTGGGTCAGACGCTAGAGGTCAAGAGGTCCTCTGGTGCAGCCCAAAAAGGGGGTGCAGGGTCCCTGGGGTGAGGAATGTGACCATCTAGCAAATCAACCAGCCAGGGAGGGGTGAGGTCATCCTGCAGAGCCACTGCCAGGGCTGTTCCCTCAGCACAGAATGTATGTCCTCAAACAAAATGTGTGCGGAAAACAGTACCTTCCTAAGGGATAGAGCACACAACCTAACATTTATCATGTGCTGACTGCAGCCTTAGAGAGCTCACCCCGGCTCCACAACTTCCCCACACGCCGGACTCGGGCCAGCAGCTGTGAGTTTGCAGTTCCCACTAAATGTGTCCGTTTCCTTTTCAGTGAGGCTCTCGGGGAGCTCTGTGCCAAAAGTTAATATCCTCCGGGGGGGAACACCAAACTCTGCAACTGCAGCGAGGCCCACTCAAATTTTCAGACAGCCACAGCGCAGAGCCCCCCGCCCCTACCCCGGGCACCCACACCACCCCCACAGCCTCAGCAAAGCAACTGCAAAGGAGGGGTCTGAAACTTGGGCTGGTTACTCCAGAAAGAGGACCCCAAAGTATTCCACATCCTGTCCCTAGGCCTGGTGTGTGATCAGGGAGGACAAACAGCATGTGTGTGTAAGAAGAACTCACAAAACAACTGCTACACAATTTAAACCCCTCACAGACTGATATTTACACAAGCCCATATCTGCTTTCCCTACAAATTCCCTGAATGAGGAAACTAGCACTGGAGTCAAACTGCGCCTCTTTAGAAGGAAATGATGTGAATTATATGAATGTATCTTCCTAACCTACCTCAATGCTGATTTCTGGGAAACAAAAGCCCTTATGGTGAAAATATTGAGATTAGAGTATCTTTTAGATCAGTACCGTTTACTCTAAAACCTTTAAGCTCAAGTATTTGGTTAAAAAACAACACCCTGCAATTGTCCCACCGGCCAGCCCCCCAGGGGGCCTTCGCCCAGCTTTCCAGAGGCCATTCACAGCTTCTCTGTTACTGTCCCTCGGGAACGTGTCCTCAAGAAACATTTACAAATGATGACTAAGTGAATTCTGGACATACAGGAAATCACGCGTTAGTGCCAGGAACTCCCAAATAGTCACTAGCTTTTGAAAAGAAATTTGCAACACTTGAAAGTGGTGTCTGAAAGCCTCCGGGCTCCACCTGCCGCTCTGTGCCCCAGGCTCCCGCCTTGGCCAGCTTTCTCAGCTAAGCAGCCTATCATTCCTGGTCCTTAGTGTGTCACTGGGTCCAAGATGTCCTTATTCACACAAAAAAGTGCCTTTAAAGATAGAAGAAGGTTGAGGGGACAGCTAGCCCCGCCTGTCTCCAGGAGCAGTCATGTTACTTAAAAGCCTTGTCAACAGCGGGCAGCTGCCTCCCTGCTCGGACGTGTCGCTGCCAACGTGCCTGCCCGTGACCACAGAAAGCCTGAGATGGAAGTGTGGTGGCACCCTTGTGACCCTGAGCTATGGGGCTTGGTCCCAAACCCTGGCTCTCCAACTGGAAAGCTGAGTGAACTGGGGGATTTTACTTAAACTTCTGTGCTTCTGGTTTTCCACGATAAGACAGAGGTGATAATAGTATCTACCTAACAGGGTGCTGTGAGAATGGAATATTTTCATGTCTGGAAATACCCAGCAACAGTAATCAGTCAGTAACTGTCAGCTGCACTGGTGCTGTTATTACCATTCCCGTATCTGCTCCCATCCCCCTCCCACCTCATCACTTCGTTCTGAACCAGGCACTCTGCTCCAGACCCTCGGGCGTCCTCGCCCACCCAGATGAAGCATACCCGTCCTCACCTGGTCACGGCCACCTCTGCCCCCAATGCCTATCTGTTACCCGAGTGCAGGCCCAGCTCCCCATGGACCCTACAGAGGCATCTCCTGGCCAAGCCAACTTCAGGGCCTAACCCTCTCTAAAACCTGCGGGACATTTTGAGGTGCCCCCTGTTAAATTCACTAGGTCCTCCTCCCCATCTCTGGATGCCTCTTGTACATCCAACCCCTCAAGGCTCAGCCCAGAAAGCCCTGAACATACATCCTCAGGCTCTTCCTATCTGAACACTGACTGTCAGTGGGAGAGACGGCTGCAGGCTACAGGCTGCTGGCTGGTTTCACTAAATTCTAGTGCTAGAGAATTGCAATGAATTCAAAGTCTCCCTTCACAAGGGTCTGTTACGGGCACTGGCCAATTCTTTTAATTCTGAACTCTCCAGGTGACGGCTTCAGCCTTCTGTTCTTGCACCAACACTGGGGCAGAGAAAAGACTCAGTGACAGCAGCTAACACTGACCACTCCTCTTTAGCCAGCAGTCTCGCAGTGGCCTCCCAAGGTTCGCATGTGGGCATGTGGGTACTCACCAGTCCGCAATGCATCCAGTTATTAGGTAGCCAAAGATTAATCCAACCAGTAAGGAGAACTTAGCGATATGGACCTTCCAGGCATTATCACACACAAGATCCCACTAGAGAGGGGCAAACAGAAAACAGATCAGAGAGAGCATGCACAGGGGCCAGTCATCGTCAATCACAGGGCAAAACAGTACTGCGGTGAGGACCATGCGCCACTTACAGCACCACGTCTCCTGTACCTTTAAGAGCCTCTTCAATGTTTTTGACAATCCAGCAACAACCGTTTTAGTCGGACGCAGATAACAAAAGTCTGCAGGGAGCACCCCCATGAAACCTGAGATGTGTGTTCCGCCTGCCCCTGCTACCTGGGGAAGGCCACGCAAGGGGCAGGGGGCGGCCAAGGGGCTGGGGCTCCTGGCCACCAGCCCCCGTGAGCTGCCCAGCAGACCAGAAGCCAGGTAGCAGAATGACA
Source organism: Miniopterus natalensis (assembly GCF_054644295.1). Classification (NCBI taxonomy): domain Eukaryota; kingdom Metazoa; phylum Chordata; class Mammalia; order Chiroptera; family Miniopteridae; genus Miniopterus; species Miniopterus natalensis. The sequence continues at coordinate 82,535,118 of NC_142089.1, forward strand.
GGAGGAAATTAAAAGCAATCTTTGTGTTTCCATTGCCCCAAAGTTCACAAACTTCATAAGTAGTCTTAACAATAAAGTTGGTTAATAACAAGTGTTGAAATACCACCTTTAAGTCTCTGTATTGTTTCCCTGGGATGTCCCTGCATTTCCCACAGTGCACCGCAAAGCTCTCTGCTCCACGCGCAGGGAAAGCCGGTCCTTCTCGGTACAACATTTAGACTATTTTTGCAATTAAGTTTCATAATTTATAAACAAATAAAATCACCCTCTGATTTTTCTCTCCTTTTGCAGATGCAGGAGAGAAGCCCGTTTATTACCTTGAAGTGACATGTGTCCCAGGGGAGCACCTGTGAGGACACAGCCGTCGACCCACAAAGAGTGAAGTCTGGGCTCAAGGGGCAAACAGAGTCTCTGCTGGGGGCACCCGGAGGATGCAGTCCCCATCCGCGCCACCCCCAGCCCTGGGGAGCATTAGTCACCCCAGGCCAGTGGAGAGGGGGCGTGGAGAAGGAAGCTGGAGAGGCAGGGGGGTGAGGGAGGGGGACTGTCAGAACAGGCACCTGGAAGCAGAAACAGGATTCAGGGGGTGGCTGGGCTGAGGCTGGATCTTAGCTCCGCCTTCTTCCACATCTCCCCCCTGTCCATCTTGAAACCCAGAGCATAATGTAGGGGACCCTTAAGGATGTGGCAAGCTCAGGTCAGTTTCTGGAAAGCCGAGCCCCTCAGCTGTGGGTCTCGGCTTCCACGGGCTTTGAGGAAAGCTGACTTCGGCATCAGACTCAAGGAGAAGGGAGGGCATCTGGCCCAGACAGGGCAGGAAGGCAGCTGCCTGTCAGGTTTTGCCTGGACTCCTTGGGACACATACTTGCTCACTGGTGCCCCCGAGGCATGGTCAACTTTCCAGAGACCTTGGGAGAGCGGCTAACTCCTCTACCTATGGCTTAGGAGGAAAGGGAGTGCAGGCATGGACCCCTTGCCAACGGGGCAGGGCTGGCTGTGTTGCCTCTAGGTTTTCTCATGTCTGGGGAGTGGGGGCACTGCTGGTGCTAGGATCTTATCATTAGGAATCAAAGTACAGGAGATTTTTAGAAGGGCAACTTCATCCTGTGTTTGTCCCAGTGGTCCTCAAAGGTGATCCAGGGACCAGAAACATAAGCAGCACCTGGGAATGTGTCAGAAGCATGAATTCTTGAGCCCCACCCCAGGCCCCTGAGAGCTTCCAGAGTGAAATAAGTGGTAGATGCAGCTTAACTTTAGCAGCTTAACTTTAATGCAGCTTAACTTTAATGCAGATTAACTTTGATGGGCTTCCAGGTGATTCTGACCCCTGCAGAGGTCTGATCACTGCTAGGGGCCCGGCCCTGCCATTCTGGAGCCTGACTGAGCTCTGCTGTTCTGCCCTGGGTCAGGAGCAGATTGCAGCCAGACACTGGACAGACCCTGCACAGCAGCACTGGCTACTGTTTTGTACTGCAAATGCAGGATTGTGAAACTAGATTATGAGTTCAGTAGGTCTTTGACGGCAAACTTGGAAAACCAATATTCATGTATAGATTGTTTCTAGGAAAAAAGAGATTTTTAATAACAAACACTTTCCAAGGTGCAAGCGATCTCTCGCCTGGGGAACGCAGGCTGTGCCTACACTGTGAGTTATAGCATCCTAACCAACAGTGTGTGTAGTCTACTTCCCAGCTGGGTTTACACACTGAGGCCATCTGCACTGCTTTCTCCCCTCACTGCGCAGCCCAGGAACCTGCCCGCATCATCGACTCCCACAGTAAGAGCTACACCCATAGGACAGCTGGCTAACCTGGGAGAGGAGGTGCTAGGACACCTGTAATCATCGTCCAATCACATCACACCTGCCTGTGCCTCAGCCTGACACATTCTTAGCAGGAGAGGGGCATACCTGGCCCCAGGTTGCTGCTGACACCAGCTGCTGGCTCTGTGGCAGAGCACCACGCACAGGTCTCCACCCAGACTTCCTGCTGATGAGTTTACTTGAGGATAAGTGATAGATACAAAGGAGCACATCATGCTTATATTAGATGCCAGAAGACCAGAGATTTTATAAAAGCATCCAGAGGGTGGGGGAATTGCCAATACTGTAGTGAACTCAGTCACCTGAGTAATAACTCTATCTGGCTGCCCTTGGGCAGCCAAGAGCCAATTTAGTTGCTACCAAATCAAACATTCAGTGACCTCCTCAATGAACCTCGATTGATGGACAACACTCAAGTGGAAACTGAAATGGTCGAGAGAGACGGGACCACTTCCACAGCCAGTATGAAAAGAAAGCAGGTCGAAGAGCTCTCAGGCACCTTTGCTCAGCCTTGGGAGGGGCCAGGGGCCAGGACCCAGGACCAGGCAGCGCCTGGTGCACAACCCCTCGGTCAGGCTCAGGGGCAGATGGCATCTCTGAGTCAACAAGCAAACCAACTCCAGGCCCAGCAGGTTCCCCCAGAAGGCCCCTCATGCCTGGGGCTCTGCCCGTCACACCACCCTTAAGGCTGCAGGGCCCTCCCAGGCACATTCCACAACCTGGGGGCTGGTGGCACCACTGAGACAACATCGCATGCTTGACGTCTACTTCTGTGCCTACAGAAATGTACTGGGAAAAGGAAGTATATTCCGACATATTATCTTCAAAGGAATCTCAGCAGTATGAGGAAGCTTTCGGATCACTCGTTCTCAAAATGGGTTTGCTCCACTGTCGCCACTGATCATTTCACAGCGAAGGCTACGGACAATAAAAAGTCTGAAACATGCAAAACCAGGACTTAACGCAACAGGGTGGGTCCCCGACATTACCCTTGTCAGCTCCCTCTTCTCCCCCCTACACCATCAGTCACCACTTCCAGGGGCTCTCCCTTTCACACACTCCAGCACCCCTCCCCCATGCATCTCCACCAGGACAGCCTGCTTCACGGGAGCAGGGCAGGGGTTCACTCACCATCCTCCAGGTATGGGGCCGAGAGGCTTAAAAAACCCCAAACACTTCCAGACTCCCTTAAAGCTAAGGTTTCAAATGTGATTTAGGTTCTGCCAATCAGCTGTATACCCAAAATAACTTTCAGTGCACAACCTAGTTCTAATTTTTGGGATGACTGGAATTCGGAAGCGTGTGAAGCAGGGAGTAAGCGGGACATCCATTCTCCCAGCCACATCTGGTTGGAGGACTCGGTCCGGAGGTGGCTAAGGTGTGACCTTGGAGCCAGAGGTCAAACAGTGGTCCCAGATTCCCCAGCCTCCTGACTGTGACTCAGTGCCCTGGGCAGGCTGGTCTAGGGAGCTGTCCTAAGAAAACTTCCAGAGGCCCAGCCTTCAGCTGCTCCTACAGGTTAGTGAGCACTATTTCCCTATGTTTAATCGCTAGCTCCTTCAACACTTAGTGTGGTTTCTGTTATCTGCAAATTGGGCCCTATCCCCTGATTAAATTTCCTTTACGGGGTTTGCAGAACTGGACATCATCATCCTCCCTTCCTGAAGTAATATAGGAGCCTCCATGCATTTACTCCAGCCTTCCTCTAGTCCATTCCCTGCAGAACACTGAAAACAATCCTTGAATTAGGCAGGTAACACCTCATCGGTTGTTCTGACAAGATCATAGAGGCGGTCAAGCCGTCGCCCCTTTCATAATCGTGGGCTTGCTTTCTGTGCCTCTGTTCCAAGACCAGGGCTAGTCTACGGGGAGGCCGTGTGGTGCTTGTGAGCCAAGACTAAATAGTGAGAAAATTTACCCTAAAAGTGCTCTCAATTGTAGTTGCACATATTCCATTACAAAATAAAAAAAGGCAGAGGTTACAGAAAATCTGGTAGGTTTTTCTCTACCTATATATTTTAAGGATATGCTAAAAAAAAATAATTATATGACTTTCAAAGGAATAATCTAATTGCTTGACTTGCCAGAGTAAAGAAATAGTCATCAAGGAAACTAGTAAAATTTCTAATGAAGATGGAAAATAAATGGGAAATAAGGAAACACTCTTAGTTTCAGCAAGAGTGGATACTCTGACAAAGGTTTTTAAAAACAAGAACGTGAAAACAGAGAACAAACGAAAGAGTATAAAACCCTTGCAAGGGAACGTGACTGATTCAATTCTGAAGTGGAGCTGGAATCCCTCAGGGTAAAACTAAGGTGAGAAAACCACCTATGGAAGTGCCAACAGGTTTTACAACAGTTTAACTGAGACTGCTTAATTATTATCCATATTAATGATTTAAAAATTCCATGCATCAAAAATATATAAAGACCCAAAATTATAAAGACCCAAAATTGCAAAATACTTTTAAGGGGACCAGGATGTGCCACTCCAAAAGATGCCACTGTGGCCTAAGGATGACTTTGAACTGGAGGCAAATTAGAATCAACAGGGGCAGACCGAAGCCTTCCCAAAGCTTTGCTTACCTGACAGCAGACACTTCTGAGAAGTGCTGGTGCCCGGCCTCGCGCTCCTGGGGGACTCCCGTGGCCACGGGACAGAAGTCAGGCCTGAGATGGGTCTGCAGGCCAGTCTGACTGCAGCGACCTTATTTCCCTCACGTATGTACCTTCCCACGTCGGCTGCCCCTCAAAGCCCAAACCCCTTTTCCTTCCTCTTGTTGCTTCCCTACAGATGTGCTGTTCTTTTGTTAAGATGCTAAATAAACCCAAGCTCTGGCCACCCCTCTGAGTCACTGGCCAGGGAGCAGCTCCGATGTGCAGGCTCCTGCCCCGGAGAAGGCGCCAGCTTCCTCCCTCACCTGGCCTACCTCAGACTAACCCTCAGGGCCCAGCCACAGGGCCTAGGAGGGCGGAGGGAAGAGTCGCTTCAACAGTAGCCAGCACAGCTGCCAGGTAGGTTACAAGGGTTAGTACCTTTCACATTTAATAAGTACCTAGTAACAATGTAGACTAATATTCCAACTAGAAATAAGGACCTAGGCAATTAACAAAATATAAATGGCTGAGAAATCCTCCATTCTACTAATGAAAATCAAAACTGAATATTCTATTTTCAAAAAAAATTTTTTTTTTAATTTCCCAACCATTAAGGAGAAACAGGCGCGGTCCGCGCGCAGAGCGAGGCGCGGCGCGGTTTCCGGGAGCGGCAGCGCCCGCAGGACGGGGCTCCGGGGCGCTTCACCCCAGCGGGGCGCCTTCACCCCAGCGGGGCGCCTTCACCCCAACGGGGGCGCTTCACCCCAGCGGGGCGCTTCACCCCAACGGGGGCGCCTTCACCCCAGCGGGGCGCCTTCACCCCAACGGGGGCGCTTCACCCCAGCGGGGGCGCCTTCACCCCAGCGGGGCGCCTTCACCCCAGCGGGGGCGCCTTCACCCCAGCGGGGGCGCCTTCACCCCAGCGGGGCGCTTCACCCCAGCGCAGGCCCTGCCCGACCTTCTCCCCAGGAAGCCAGGCGCCCGCGGAGGTGCCGCGCCCTGAGGCTGGAGGGCTGTAACTCATGAGGAAAGCACGGGGCCTTGCCTAAATGTGCAACAATCCCACAGTACATTAAACGTCTGCTTCGAGAACCAAGGGCTGAGGCTAACGCTCACCCACTCGGGGGAAACCGGGGACAACTCTCCAGAACATCCCAAGTGGCCTCCGGAGGGTTGAATGAAGACAGTCTTATTTCCAGCTTTATACTTTCGACTTTCCCAAATTTTCTACAATTCACCTATAAACCTTATGTGAGAAAAAAATACAGATAAATATGATGAAACTCCCCTGGTGGCACAGGAGGCAGTGATGTTGGCCAGGGCTAAGACAAAAATCATAAAAAATAACAAATAACCACCTTTTCAGGGATCCGCCCTGCAGCGCAAGGTAAGAACCCGCGCCCAGGGGAAGCTCGTTTGGAGAGCGCCTTGGAGCGCACGGGCCTCCCGGCCGCGTCCCTCGCGGTCACGCACACTGCCTGCAGCAAACAGCGCTTTTAGGGAACGAAAAGGAAAACGTCCCGGAGTTTCATCTTCGGTGGTGGAGATCCCCACATGAGCTCTCTGCAGGGGAAACCGGGAGGGGTCACCGCCCTCTGAGACGTTAACAAGCCCAAGAACGGGGGCGAAGAGGACACACTTCTGCTCAGCACCGCAAAGGGGTACAATACCCCTTAAAACTTCAAGCTTAATAAAGCAAAACTCCTGGATGAGTTGTAGAAATTTAGAGAAATATAGGTCAGCTTCCTGCAGCCCCTTTTCCCCCAAAGCTGCCCTTCAGCAGCCTCTAGCGAACCACGGTTTTGCAGCAGGCGCGGCCCTGAGCTCGCCCACGGCAGCCGCGGGCGCGCAGGAGGCCGCGGGGGGGGGGGGGGGGGGGGGGGCGCAGAGGGAGAGGCCGCCGGGGCGCGCGGAGGGGGGCGCAGAGGGAGCCGCCCAGCCCACTGATGGGCACAGCGGGCACCACCAGCTTCTCAACGTTTGAGCGCCGATGTGCCTGTTTTTCAGTATGTATTTTCATCTAGCAATACACGATTTTTTTTCTTCTTAAAAGACTGTATCAAAATTTAAGCTCTGCTACTTGTTTTGAAAATCACTGGCTGCTTCTTGCCCCTAAGCTCATCCTTCCATTGTAGGAGATTCGCTCTCAACAGCAGCCAACACAACGCCAGTTGGGCCGGCGTCCCCCGGCTTCCGGGGCGCGAGCGCCCTTGGGGAACGGCGGGAGCATTAAAAAATTTTTAGTTTTGTTTCTGTTTTTCGTTAATTGCTGCTCATATTGCTCAACTTTTCTCCCCAACTTAGTGCCAAAAAACCAAACATGGCACACTGAGGAAAAGGGCTGCGCCCAAATCCACCGCGGGCGGGCACGCGGGGCGGGCGGGCACGCGGGGCGGGCGGGGGCCCTGCGTCCCGCGTGGGCACGAAGCCCGCGCCCAGCCGGAGCCGCGGCCGCGGCCGGGAGCTGGTTGCATTTCCTGACCTCCGCGCGGCCCTTGGGGCCGATGCAGTATTCTGGGTGCGTTCTGACCCTCGCCCAGTGGCCTGCGGCTCGTTTTCTCCTCCCGGTGACGGCTCTCGCCGCCGCTGCCTCTCGCGCCTCCGCCCTGGAATTCGAGCATGTTTTTTAAAGGGCTACAGACAGGAGGCCTCATTCAAAGACAGCTTAACAGGGAAACAGAAAAAGCGCCACTGACCAGGCCCGGGGCCCAGGCGGGGTACCTCTGGGAGAGCAGACGGGGAGGCAGCGCTTCCCCCCACTTCCCCGGGGCACCGGGCAGGCGCGCTCCCCAGCAGCAGAGGCCGAGCAAGCAGGGGGTGCCCTCCTGCAGCCAAAGCCTTGGCCAGTCGCTCCAAATTCTGCAATTCATCTTTTACTCATGGCCTTCAACAACGACCTCTAAAAAGGGAAATTAAAAGTAAGCCCTATAAATTAAAGAGGCCTGTTGCAAAACCAGGAAAAAAAGGGGAAAAAAGCCACCCCACAGCCCTAAGCATGTAACAGAGGAACCACGGCCGCCCTAAGTGAAATCAAGACAGGCCTCGCGCACACTAAGGTGTATTAAGTCACTGGGAGGCCGCTCACACGAGAGATTAAAGGGTCGTTTCATGTGCTGACAGGATATCCTTTTGGTATAAAAGGTGCAAGAGCAAAGCTGGACTGTATCACGACGTGTAAAATGGCCACACTCATTCTGGGAAGGAGCCAAGTGTGGGGAACTCTGACAGCAGGATCGGGACCTCTGACAGCAGGATCGGGACATCCTTGGGAAGGGATGGATTAACGATCACCCAGGCATGGTCAGTCCTGGGAGAATGGAGGCAGGAGAAAAACCTTTCACTCGTAGAAGTGCCTCAGTCCCTTCGCACTGCCCGGCAGGCTGTGACCCTGAATTAACGCCGCCCTGTTACGCTCCCTTTAGGACCTGAGTCATCCCTTTCATCTGTCAACCCCCATCCACATGCCTGCCCTTCTGCTTGCCAACCTCTGCACGAGCCAGCCATGCCAAGTGCCCGCCAGTGTCCACACCTCCCCCACGGGTTTTTCTGAATCAGCGCCTATTCAAAGGATAAAGCTCATTTCAACCAAAATTATTTAGCATTGTATATAACCTAGGGATAGGAGTAGGGCAGACTTTCTTGCATTTTTTCTTTCAGTAAGCATATATTACCTTTGTAAGCATGCAATTAAGTGAAAAGGGAAAGAGGTACAAAATTACAAAGATTCAAATAAGTACAGTCCTATATTTCTACCCAATTTAATAAACTCAGGTGAGGGGTCTCTTCCTTCTAGGCTGGTCAAGTGAGGCTTCTCTGTACTTCTATGGCGTCCTGCACTCATGATAAACACCCAGACTTTTTATCACAGTATATTATAATTGCTAGCCTTTTACAAGTCTTTCTTTCACTAGCTCAGAGGTTAGCAAACTACAGCCTGCAGGCCAACTAGGGCCCTGTCCCCTGTTTGTAAATAAAGTTTTATTGAAACAGCCACACTGTTCATTTCGTCTCGTCCCTGACTGCTTATGCACCACAACTGCTTCTCCAGAGTTGAGTGGTTACAACGCAGATCACATGGCCTGAGAAGCAGAAATGTTTACTGTTTGGCCCTTCATAGGAAGGTTCCCAACCCTGGCACTAGACTGTGTTCCTCAAGAAAGGGACCATGCCTTATTTCTATGTGCCTGGTCTCTAAGCTCACATCTGAATGAGGAGATGCAGAGGCAGAGCGTCAAGCAGACACTGTTACTCCCAGGAGTCAGATGCTCTTTGTGTCTGCTGTGTTCACTGTGCTGAGCATCTTCCTAATCCTTTGTTCTCTGACTATAATTTAATTCAAGTAATTAATACATAATTATTATACAAAATGTATATAGGCAATATAGTTTTTGTTTCCACCAAACTTTCCACTATTAGTAATTTTCCCCCAGAGAAAGATAATTTTATTTTTATTATAAAAGCCAACAATATTGAGTATAGAGAAATTTATTTAAATTTCTCTCTTAATAGAACAAATCTATAATATAAATTAGGCGCTGTTCTAAGAAGAAAGGAAACTAAGATTTGTTAAGTACCTACCATAGTCTAGGCACTGTGATAGCTGTTTTGACTAAGCTCTCTCATCCAGCGATCACAACAGGCCTCTGACACAGGTGTGTCCATTTTGCAGGTGAAGAAACTGAGGCTGAGAGAGGTGAAGCAACTAGACCAAGATCAGATGGCTTAAAGTAGAAGATTATAAATCCAGGTCTGATTAAAACTCATGTTCTTTCCCCCAATAAATTCACAGAAGCAGCCCTAGTTCATGCAAATAGAAACACTTCTCAAGTTTATGTTAAATTGTTACAGGTTATAGCATTTGTCTCGCCAGGTCTTTGATACACTTGGTATACATGGAGGCACAGTTACAGAATTAGGGCAGGCTTCACTGTTATTTCATGGTTAGGTAACCAAAGTAACTTTCAAAATGCCTGTGAAGAGCGGGTATTTAATAAATGATAGCTTTAAAAAATATCACGGTATCTTATTCTTCATAGAATTTTAGTACAGAAATGCTGGGAAAAGTCAAGGTCAACCTCCTAATTTTAAAAATGAGGAACCCAAAGCCCAGATTGGTGAAGTGACACTCAAACTAACCCAGCTTGCCACTGAGCCAGGAGTGGGCTGAGCCGTCTCCTGGGTGACAGTTGCTCTACCCCAGCTTCCGCGGAGAATCCCATTTCCCCACAGGTCACCCCAATGCACAGGGACATGTGGCTTTCTCCAAAAGCCTCACTAGTCAGTCACTGCTGAGCAAGACAATAAGGTGAACCTCCAATTCCTAACCTCATGGTCATTCTGTCTGCCTTCATTCTAGTCCAAAACCCTTACGATTTTTTTTTTTTTCATTAACCCAACCTTTTAATTGAGAACAACTCAGGCTTCCTGCCAGTCATTCCTTTTATAATTTATGAATCAGAATAGCTGAGACGCCAAACCAGTTTCCTCCTGTTTCAACCGGTCTAACCATCTTGAAAGGACAAGAATGATATGAAGTAAAAGCGAGGGTGTCGCCCGCCTTGTCGTCTCAGACAGGGAGCCGCACAACTGCGAGTCTAACTGATGACCTGTTTCCTGAAGACAGTGGCACCCGCCTGCTGTAGCAAAGGGGCACAGCGCCACAGGCTGCACCTGGCCCACAGTGTGTCCCAAGGTTACCGAACTCAGCAAACGTCTAGCCAGAGGGCAGCATGGCCCTGGCCGGTGTGGCCCAGTGGTTAGTGGGCTGGCCCTTGGACTGAAGGGTCCCGGGTTGGATTCCGGTCAGGGGCACGCACTCAGCTGTGGGCTTGATCTCCAGCCCTGGCCGGGGCACGTGCGGGAGGCAACCGATCAATGTCTCTCTCTCTCTAAAAAATCAGTGGAAAAAATATCCTCGGGTAGGGATTAACAACAAAAGCGCAGCACAGTTTTGTGAACTTTTACCCATCTAGTCTGTCTCTTTTTTTCTTTTTAATCCTCACCTGAGGACTTTTTCCACTGCTTTTCAGAGAGAGTGGAGGGGAAAGAGAGAGAGAGAGACATCGATGTGGGAGCGACACATGGACTGGCTGCCTCCCGCGCACAGGGTCGAGCGTGCGACCGAGGCACACGCCCTTGGCCGGAATCGAACCTGGGACCCTTCAGTCCGCAGGCCAACGTTCCACTCATTGAGCCAAACCTTTTAGGCCTGGTCTTTGTCTTCACTGCGCTTGGGCTGGGCTGTCGTTTGCTGTCCCCCTGAGGAAGAACATCACAGGTAAGGAGAGCCTGGCGGAGGCATGGAGTCCAGGGCCTCCCCTGGGGCAACTGGCCTCATGGTGAGAGTGCAGATTCCGACTCGGATGGACTGAGTTTCGACGCTTGGGAGTTTTCCCTTGGTGGCCCTGTGACCCAGGGTAAGTTATTCCACCTCTTGGGGCCTCAGTGGTAACAGCTCTGATACAGGAGTCACAAAACCAACAGCATAGGTTTGTTTTGAGTCCAAAGGAACGAGTAGTGTGTGCCCTGAGCGGTAACTGGCAGAGGCGACCATGGCTCGTTAATCCATCCGTCATTTAGGCAGCTCCTTGGGGGCTGTTGTTAAGTAACATTTGACTGTGAGAATCACAAAACTGCTTTCAAAAGGGTTCTGACATTGAGAGTCTGCGCTATTCATGGAGACTTATCCCTAGCTGATGCTAACGAAGGGGCCTTCAGCCAGCTGTACATCCCGTCTGCACAGCCAGCCCCGGAACAGAGACGGGAGAGGCGGGTACAGAGGTGCCCCGCTGCTGCACTTGCCGTGGGAGGCACCCGAGGGAGCAGGCAGCTCCACGCGGGGTTCTCCACACCTCCCACCCTTCCCCAGAGCACAGGACGAGGTGCCCTTCGCTGTGCCCTCCATCAGCACAGGGGAGCAGCCGGGCACCGCCTCCCAGATGCCCCACACTCGTCCCTCAATATACGATTTCCCTGGCCCAAAGGAAAAGCAGCAGGTGGCTTCTCAAAAGCCAACAACACTCCTATACCCAAAGGGGTCTTTATATTTTCTTCTTGAACTACTGACCTCCTAAAAACACGGTGCCTAACCAGCAGTGTGACAACAGAGGGTGACTGTGCGGTCTGCCTCAGCAGAGAGCACGAGGGGGCAGGCACAGGCCACGGGCCGGGCAGGAGGGGCGGCGAGCCCCAGGCGGTGAGCGGTGAGCAAGGGAAGGGCCCTCACCGACCACTCCGGGTGCCGCTGGCATGGGAGTGTGCTAGCTGACGGACAGCTCGCCAAGGTATTTCCTCAAATACAACTCAAAAGTATCCTTAAACCAAAGCCAGAACCATCTCCCTGAGAAGCACTGCTCACTGCTGTGAACCACTCCTCCTGGACAGACTCCAGGGGCCCACACAGGCGTGGCCAGGTGTGTGACAAATGGGCGTGGAGAGCCTACCAGACAGTCAACCTCAGCAAGGAGGGAGGCGGGAGGGCAGAGACCCTCTCATGCCCAGTTGGGGTCTTTAGGAGTGTCTTCCAACATGTCCTCCAGCTTTGCTGAGCTGCCCGCCCGCCCTCTGGGTTGACAGGGTGACACAGGACTTCATGGGTGGCACCCTCAGATGACCAGCTCAGAGAGGACCTCCTCCTGCTGGGACGGATCTGGATTTACAGCACTCAGGAGCCGGGGGGTGCGGGAGCCCCTTAAGGAGCATGGAAGCAGCTGTCTGCCTGTCCTACTGCTACATGCTAACTGCAATCAGGTCTGCTCAGCTGAGCCAGGACCCCTGAATTCCATCCCAGACTAAGGCGTGCCCTGAAGAGGTACACTTCACAGACAGTCCAAAGCAGTGCTTGCGTTAGCCACTGATGCAACGGAGTGGACCGCAGGGAGCTTTTCACAGGACAAGCAAGCCCCCCACTCCGCATTCCCCACTCTCTCCTCTCTCTAAGGCACACAAGCAGAAGACAAGGTAAAATCAATGGTCCAAACAAAACCCTTCCACTGGACTGTGTGCTGTGTGGCTGCACCTTTAAGACACACTCACTTCCACCTCAGCAGCTGAAGCTTGTTCTCTGGGCAGCAGACTGGAAGGGCAGCAAGAGGTGTTCATCTCACAAGGGCCCAATGGTCCAGCCACCACGATAACATCACTGAAAACAGGGTTTTCAGGAGCCCTTACTGTGTCAGCGGGTGTCAGGAATCCTGCACGTGTCACTCCCAAACCTACTTGACCTGGGAAACCAGCTCCCCCGATGCATACTTCACAAGGCCTATTTTTGGGTTGCAGAATGAGAGATGTTACCGCGTATATTTTGTTTGCCTTCATGACCTAATATATGATCACAATGCAAATTGTAACACGTGATAATTCTGGCATTTGAGCCCATGAATATCAAAGGGTGGTCTAAGTAAGCAAAAAAGTTTTTCTACCTTTGATCAGAGAAAATAAAAATAACTATTTTCTCTGTCTTCACAACAAATTATAAGGGCTAATTAGCAACAGATGGACAGATATCAAATACTCAGGAAATTATATGCAAAGGTCAGTCATAACAAAAGCAATCACTGTGTCCAATTCAGCTTCCTAGGAAAGCAATGTAACTGCACTGCAGGACCTCACCTCTTCTGCAGGAGCCAGTCAGCCCAGGTCCAGGGGCGCTTACGTCTTCTAGGAAATTACTGACACTATCTCATTCTTTGAAAAGTAGCCTACATGCCCCCCCAAAAGGGAGAGCAAGCACAAGAGCAGATATTTGTACTTCCATGTTCACAGCATCATTGCTCACAACAGCCAAAATGTAGAAGCAACCCAGGGGTCCACTGACAGACAGAATGTGGTACAGACATACAAAGGAATACTACTCACCCTTAAAAAGGAAATTTCTGACACCTGCTATTACATGGCTGTGCCTTGACATTATACTAAATGAAATGAGCCAGGTACAGAAGGCCCAATCCTGTATGGTCCCACTGATGGGAGGTCATGGTGCCATGGCCTGAGGGGAAATGAAGCGCGAATGTTTAATGGGGACAGGCTTTCAGTGTTGGAAGATGAAAAAGTTCTGGAGATGGGTGGTGGTGATGGGTACACAGCATTGTAAATGTACTTAATGCAACAGAACTGTACACTTAAAAATAAATTGGTAAATTTTATTTTGTGTATATTTTATCACAATAAAAAAATGTAGCCTGACTGGAGTGGCTCAGCGGTTGACCTTCAACCTATGAACCAGGAGGTTGTGGTTTGATTCCCGGTCAGGGCACATGCCCACGTTTCGAGATCAATCCCCAGCAAGGGGCATGCGGGAGGTAACTGATCAATGACTCTCTCATCATTGATGTTTCTCTCTCCCTCTCCCTTCCTCTCTCTGAAATAAAAATAAAACATTTTTAAAAATGTGTATCTCTAAGTCTTAGCCTGAACTCTTTGACTCATTCCAGTTCCGCCAATGACAAACCCAGGGTGGGGGAATGGGCAAGGTGCTGTTCCGTTTAACCTAAACTCCGGTGGCACCGCTGTGAGGAGAACCAGGAACGAAGATCTTGGCAGAAAATGATGGAGCTGTCACTTCCTTCCTGCACGTGCCCAGCCTTACGGAACATAGTAATCTCAAGATCTCCACGTTCCAGGCCGCTCTGCACAGCATCTTCTCTCCACTGGAGAGACCAGTCCTTTCTCCTCAAAGCTGCCTCTGAGTGGAAGGGTACAAGGGACACTGCTCACAAAAAAGGAGTCACCACAGCTCCCTCCACATGGTCACCTGCCCCCTTAACCTGCGCCTTCCACTTCACACAATGGTCTAGGCAGGTGAGCCCGAGTGCTGTCCTCATGCAGAAAGGCTCTCTCCCTATCGCTACCCAACAGCCAGCACTGTCATCCAGGCCCACCAGGACCTCGTCTGTGTGTTGGAGAGAATGACAAAGCTTTACTATTTCATGCTCAGCTCGTCACCTATTGAGTCCCAGGCCCCAAGAAAGGAACGGTGCAGAGAGGATGTCTCTGCTCTCGAGTCAGAGTGTAAGGATACAGAGCAGGAGGGGCGGAAGGACTGACAGGCTGAGAAACGACGACTGCAGCAGCAGGTGCAGGTGCTGGGCCCTGGGAACAGAGGGGCCTGAGGCTCCCTTTCAGTCCCGACTCTCTCTTCTCCACGGTCAGGTGCAGGGGCTAGGCAGTGAGACGAGAGGAAGTGTGGGGCAGGCAGGAGGCTGGCCGTGGGGCCAGGCCCTGAATTAGAGATGAGGGTGGAGACAAGCAGGGGGCAGACCTGTACGGGCCTTGCATACCATGTTACAGAGCCAACAGTTTATCAGAAACAACTTTTGCCCTGGCTGGTGTTGCTCAGTGGTTAGCGTCCGCCCATGGACTGAAGGGTGGTAGGTTCGATTCCTGGTCAAGGGCATGTACCTCGGCTGCAGGTCTTATCCCCGCCCCTGTCTGGGCACATGTGGGAGGCAGCCAACTGATGTGTCTCTGTCACATCAATGTTTCTCTCTCCCTTCCACTCTCTCTAAAAATCAATGGAAAAAAATATCCTCAGGTGAGAATTTAAAACAAACAAAAAAACCCACTTTTAAATGGAATTAAACTGTTAACAGAAATGCAACCTTATTTTGGCATTTGGTTAATGCTGCCGTTGTCAGAAATAGCAAAATATACCACCTATAGTTGCAGGCTACCAATCAATCACTGGCTGCCAGGTTTAAAGATATGGAAGAGCCCCGAAGGGGAAGGAGAAGGGTGTCCCTGTCGGTCACGGGCACCTTGGTGTGAAAGGCTTTAATCTCTTAGCTAAGGTCAGTTGCCCAGATGTTTCAGAAAGTAGGTAGAGAAACAGAGGACATTTCAAGAAAGAGGGCATTTTAGGGGACCTGGGAGATCCACCTAAGTAAGGGTGTTGAAGAGCTGGATGTGATATGGGCTAAGGGAAGAGGTTCTGAGAGCGAGAGAGCAGGGAGCCATGTGTCGGTGGCCCAGCGGCTGGCCACACGCCACAGAGGCAGTCATTGCCAGGCTGATCTTAACTGCATCCTGTGAACGCCCACAGTTCTTGTTTTAAAGGTCTGGAGTTAATGGGTGGAAAACTGCAGTGGGTTGTGTAAGGCATAATAGCCGTCCACCTGGCTGCAGAGAGGACTCAGATGAGATGTTTCTGAAAGCACAAGCTGCTGAGAGGGGGCCTGCTCCCTGACTGTGTCCTTCAACCCCGCAAAGCCGTACCCAGGAAGTGTCACCTCCGCTTTGGAAATGAGGTCCCAAGAGGCTAGGGAACCCCGAGCATCACAGTGATGATGTCGCATGGGCGGCACGCTGGGCCCCCCTCTCCGCCCCGGGCGCTCAGTCCGAGCAGTGCCCGCGTGCAGGGCAGCCCTGATCTCTGCTGAAGACAAGGGCTGCGGGGAAGCTGGCTGAGACGGTAAAAAAGCCTGCGCTGAAAATCGTTTCTAAAATGACTTTTTACAGCCTGGCCAGAGTGTCTTAGCTGGTTGAGCACAGTCCTGTGCACCAAAAGGTCACTGGTTCGACTCCCGGTCAGGGTCAGGGCACGTACCTGGGTTGTGGGTTTGATCCCCAGTTGGGGAGTGAACAGAAGGCAACCAACTGATGTCTCTCTCGCTTTCCTGTCCTCTCTCTAAGCATGTCCTCAGATGAGGACTGAAAATAACAACAGCCCTAGACGGCTGGCTCCGTGGTGAGAGCACTGCCTGTAACTGAAGGGTCCGGGTTTAATTCTGGGAAAGGGCACACACCTCAGTTGCAGGCTCGATCCCTGGCCCTGGTCAGGGCTCATGCGGGAGGCAACCAGTCAATGTGTCTCTCTCCCCCTCCCTTCCACTCTCTCTGAAAAGCAATGGAAAATATCTTCAGGTGAGGATTAAAATAATAATAATAATAAAATTAAAACATCTTTTTTCCCAAATCATGGGACTACTCTAACAGAACCTAAAGGAACCGAGTCTCGTTGCTGCTGTGCATAACCACTGTTCAAACACTCAGTACCTAAATGTGCGAAGAACTCTGTAAAGTCGCCGCCTCTGTACCTCCTGTATTTCTTCTCTGGCTCAGCAATTTCAACAACCATTGTGATAAATGTATCATTTATGCTGAACATTTTGGGGCCTCCAGTCTCTAAACGGTCATCTCAGTAAAAGTTCATCACTGCCTCCTTAACCTACTTGAAAAGAAACGCAGTTCCACTTGGGGCGACGTGTGCTCAAGAGCAAACATACTTCCAACAAAATGCTGAGTGACCCATAACACAGCAGAATCCCGTGAAAAATGGTGGGAAATGTCTGCCTACATTTCATTGCTTCCTTCATGGTTTTTTAAAAAAATTATTTATTGATTTGAGAGAAAGAGAAACACTGATTTGCTGTTCCACTGACTTGTACACTCATTGGTTGCTTCTTGCATGTGACCTGACCAGGTATCGAACCCACAACCTTAGTCTATCAGATGACCTCTAACCAACTGAGCCAGCCAGCCAGGGCCCCTTTATGGTTCATAGCCAGGAGAGGACGACTCCCTCCTTCCTGTTGGGAAATACTCCTCTAATTCCCTCCCAGCCAAGTGCAGGTCAGGTCCCATGAGAAAGGACTTCCCCTTGCCGCCCCTTTGAACTGAGGCTGCTCCTCTGCCTTCAGCTGGGTGACGGCACAGGCTCTACCTGTCCTATTTGGGGTTTTGCTTTGAAAGTTCTTTACGCCTGGAGCTGCTTGCCCTCCCAGGGCTGACCCAGGCCTTTAAGAAAGAGTGAAGGGGCTTCCCTCCAGGACCCCAAACGGCAGCAGGTGGCCACAGGCCAGACCGTTGGCTGCTCAGGGCACTCCCTGGTTTTTCAGGAGACAGGAGGAGGCATGGGACACCTGGGGAACTCCCCTCGGGTGACAGCATAGCAGCAGACTGGCAATGCCATTTCTAGGTGTGGCTTCTCCCGCCCAAACATATTCCTGTCACCACGCCATTCCTAGGGCCTCCTTCACAAACCTGGGAGTGGCTCGCTGGAGCTGTGGGGCCACATTCTCAGGGCCAGGGTCACACACACTGGATTCCTGCCCCTTAGAGAGGGTAGCCTTCCTCCCACACCCCCCACATGCACCTGTCACTCCCCTGCTTCCTATCCCTGAAAGAAAGGAGAAAGAAGGAAACTTACCTAGGCTATAAAAATGTCAAGATTTCTCACTAGCTGCTCTGATTCTGTCAATCAACTTTAAACATGAGAACTTGAAAGTAGTAAGAGGTAGAAAGGATTTATAAAATTCAGATGCTAAGGCTCACAGAAGTGTAAGCATCAGTCACAATCAGGAAACCACCCAATGCCCACAGCAGGTAGAGAGGTAGACAGAAGGCGGTCTGCACACACACTGGAGACCACTGAGCAACAGAAAGGAGCAGTTACATGGACAAATGTCAAAGGTGGTGCTGGGAAAGTAAGCAGGCACAGAGGTCTACACACTGCATTGTTCCACTCACCGAGCTCTGAACACAGCGTAACTGCTATGGTGACGGAAAGAGCAGCAGTGGCTGCCTGCGGGGGGGGGGGGGGGGGACCAGGGACGGGAACTTGAGAAAAGTTCTGTATCTGCATTTAGGTGGTGATTAATGGGTGTAATAAGTCAAAACCCACTAAACTATACACTTAAAATAGGTCTTGCATTTTACTGTAAGTTAATCATACCTCAATATTTAAAAATCTAGGGAATTGTTTTAAATGGGTCCCTGAGGATAAGGCAGAAATATCCCGTCTCCTCTTCTTTGCATTGGTCCTGTGGTGGCAGGTGGCAAAGAGAAAGGAGACGCCAGGGGGTGGACAGTTCCCAGATAGAAAAACCCAAGTCACGGACTAACCTCGGAATGAAGACATCTGCACGCTCCCTGAAGCTTCAGAAGTCAATCTCTAAGCCAAGACTCAGAACAGGGGGCCAACAACTCGCACAGCTGCTGTTTCAAGGCCTACAATTCCAGTCCGAAACAAGAGCTGCTATAACTGTATCAAAAGCAAACAAAACAGTCCCTACCCTTGGTCTACCCTCCTGCACAAAAAGGAAGAGAGAACCCAGTGCTGCAACCTTGTAAGGAGCCCGGGAGCACGGGCCTTCCTCAGCCCCTGCCCAGGGGCAATGGTGCCCCAGCACGACTGGAACCCAGGCCTGCTTCCCGCCTGGCCCAGCGCGGTCAGGTCAGCCACATCACAGGTCAGCCACCGCCCTCAATCCTCAACTCCAGCAGCACTGTGAGTGGGGCAGGCCCCTCCTCAGGAGGCTATTGTCAGGATGCAGCTTGGATGTACCAAAGACTAAGATGCTCAGCCCGTAAAGCTGACACAGCCTCTTCTCTCCTGCTCTCCCCAGCCCCCTGCCCCCGTGAAGGGTGCCCGTGGGCACTCCCACCCCAATTTCACAACAGACAAAATGAGTGGGAGGCCCTCTTCCTACAAAACTTGTGAGGACAGAGCTGCCTGTGTTCTGGCCATAGGAGCCTCCTCCCTCCTCCCCGAGAGGACTCTGTGGTGGGCTGAGCTATGTCCCCAACGCGATCTGGAGGAGTCCTAACCCTTGGTGCCGCAGAATGTGGCTGCATTTGGAGACAGGATCTTTATAGAGGTAATCAAGGTAAAATGAGGTGATTAGGGTGGGCTTGTGTCCTCCTAAGAAGATTGGGACACACAGGCACACAGAGGGAAGGCCATATGAGGACACAGGAGGAGATGGCTACCACAGGCCACGGAGAGAGGCCTCAGGAGAAACCAGCCCTGCTGACACCTTGATCTCAGACTTTCAGCCTCCGGAAGTGTGAGGAAGTAAATTTCTGTTGCTTAAGAAACCCAGTCTGAGGCTTTGTTCCAGCAGCCCAAGCCAACCAACACAGTATTAGAATGAACCGATGCTGAGGACAGTGACTTCACTTCCAGAAACGTCACAAGCATTTCTGTATATCCTTCACTCCATCTGACTGGAGTGAAGAAAAATGCCTTTGGAGACTTAAAAACCTGTTCTCAGTTTTCGACTGTTTACAGCAGGCAGCATCCTAACAGGCCTCCTCCAGCTTTCAAACCCTTTACAACACTGTGCGTCCCTTACTCTGTCCCATCAGAGGGCCTGCAGCCCAGTTATTCCCAGATCATGCGCCACCCTTCCCAGCTCCATTCGTCTCCCAGTGCTGCCTTCCACCCATCGCTGTCCAGCAGGAACACCCACTCCTCAGGAACAACCCTCAGGCTCCTTCCTCCTGCAGCTCCCGACAGTGTTTTGCACATAGTAGCTGCTCATTAGACATCTGAACATTACATACTGCTCTGGACTTTTCTTCTGTGACATTTTCCCTGCATAAATTTTTAACTACTATCTGAGATTACGCCACTATATTTTCTGCAGATTCAAACAGATCAGCTAAGAAAGACTACACATCATTGCCACCCTACCCTAAAGAAGAAAATGCCTTTGGAGACTTAAAAACCTGTTCTCAGTCTGATAAACTACAAGTCTTTAAACTCCCTGGTAACCTTTCATTCAGTAAAGGTCATTTAAGTTTCCCCAAAGTTGCTGTTGGAAATGAGATTCATAACCAGGGTGGTAGCTTTGCTTTCCCTTTAGTTACTTACCGAATAATCTGTCCAAACAGAACTAGGGTTCTAAAAACCATATGGCAGATGAAAAATTAATTAAGTAGAGAAACCACAGCTTATACTTAAACCACAATCCAATTCAGTTCAAACATGTTATCAGCAGACAACAACACAAAAAACCCCTCTCTCACAGCCTTGATATCCATTTTTGAAAAGCTGCTCCTTATGAGACTTACCAGAGAAAGGTTAAAAACAAATCTCCTATTAAAATGAAATAACCAAAACCCCTGCTCGGGAATGTAGATTTGATGATTCAGGGCCCGATACCCTCCGCAAACTGCCAGGTCGTGAACAGGGTCCTACAAAGCCGCGCCAAACCTCCTGAGCTTTACTTCCCCTCCCTGGACGACCCCTAGTTGAAGCATCTTTATAACTCAAAGGTTATGTCTGCGTCCCGATCAGACACCCCATCCAGCCCACAACACTCAGATTGTCTCACCCTCCACACCCTTGAGAATTCTGTACCAGGGGGACCACGCATGTCAGCACAAACACGAAGAAGCAGGAGCGAGTAGGACGCACAGCCGGGCTGTGAGCATCTGAGCGGAGGGCGGCTGGGGTGAGCAGACGTGGCCCCACCAGCAGCCGCTCACGCCTGGCACGCGTACCTTCACAGGTGCACGTGTCATGGGAGCTGCCGCACTCAGACCACTTTAGGTTCATGCCTGTGCTCAAGGCGAGGTCATCCCCATCTGTTCCTCAGCAAACGTAAAGAATGCTTGTGTTTGGTCTGGCTGCTAGCTCCTGGTGTCTGGGTCTCTTGGGGGCCTTCTCGTTTCCAGCTGCTGAAAACACTAGCAAACCACCCTGACAGGAATTAATTATGGAAAAGGCTGGTCTGAATTAGAGACATTCTGAACATAAATACCTTTATGTCCAAATTCATGTTTCTTTTTCAAGTAATCAAGGCTTGTTATAAGTGGAGGCTCAAAGGAGCTTCTTTAATGAGCACCATAGTCCTTAACAGCATTTTTCTGCATAAACACCCTCAGGCAGATTTTCATATGCGCCTCTGGGGTGGACTACACGTGCCCGGAACACTCAGTTGACACCGTTAATGTGCTTAGCAAACCATTTCTTCAGAGGGCAAGGGGGCTGGGCTGAGTCCTGGTGATTCCTGGCACTGTGAGCCTCCCTGTACAACCTGAGCCTGCCTGCCATGCTCCCTCTATGGGGTACAGAGCAGCTGAGGTCTCCCAGGCTGACCCGACCATATAGAATGTGGTTAGGAAACACAATGAACTTTTATATTAGCCTGGACCAAGATTACTCAATCTTGGCATCCAACATTTTGAGCTGGATCACTCTTTGCTGGAGGGCTGTCCAATGCATTACAAGATGCTCAGCAGCACCCCAGTCTCCACCCACTAGATGCCAGTGGCACTCCCTCCAACAACCAAAAATGTTTCCTGGACACCAAGAGTCCCCTGGGAGGGAATCATACTGCATGGGAATCATCCAGAGAACTTTTTAAAACAACTGTGCCTGGGTCCCACAGGTGTTTCTGAAAGTTCCCCAGGTGACTCTAAGTGCTCCAGACACCATCACCACTCTGCCCCCAATCCTAGCTCAGACACACCAATATGGAGCTCTCAGGAGAAGTAGCTTTTTGACTAACATTCTGAAAAATGGTGGCTTAAAGTAAGAATAATGTACTCCATACCCCAGTATGGTTTCCAGTTTGATTAGCTGTTGTTTCAGATTAATCACATGCCTCTTCTCAGCTCACTGAAATTCGACTTTGGCTCCGAGCTGACTCAGCTATCTGTCCTTTTGTTCCTGCTCTCGTCACCCGGAAATTAAATCAGCTTCCCTTACCCAAGAGAGGGTGGCAGCCTTTCCCCACCTCCTCACCTACACCACTCAAGAAATGTTAGCTGAGCACCTACTAGGTCCAGGTCCTGAGAATATGTGTATGGGCCAGGAGAGCAGAGGCAGGGACCAAAGCAGAGGACCAGGGCATCAGAAAAGGCCTGAGGGCGGTGATAAAATGGCAGGAAGAAGTGGATTCTGGGCTGAAGGAAGGACCGCCACTGGCAAAGGTCCAGTGCTGAGAATCCCTCAGGGACTGGAGCACAGGCTTTCTGTGCAGGTGTGATGGGACAGCCACAGGCGAGGCAGGCAGGTGCCGACCATGAGGGACCTCGAAAGCCCACCACATAGGCTCCACTCATCCAACAGGCTATAGAGAGCCCCGACATTGTCTGAAGCACAGGCATTAAAAGAGCCACTCAGCTACTCAGGAGCAAAACTGGGACTTGAGGCGGGGCTGGGGTGGGGGGTACATCAGAGGCCAGAGGAAAGGCCTAGCCCAGCAGGTACCCAAATACTCAGACCTGGGGCTTGCAGGAAATGCTGGGGTCACAGACAGAGATCAGGGGCTGCTGCACTCAGGGTGTGCTGGACTCAGGAGCTGGGGGCTGTATCATTCCCCTACCAAAACCCCTACCAAGAAGTGCTGACCCCATGCCTCAGGCTGTGGCCTCATTTGGATATACAACCTTTACAGAGGTAACTAAGGTAACACAAAGTCACTGGGTGGGCCCTAGTCAGACAGGACTGGTGCTCTTGTAATAAAAGACATGCAGAGGGAGGACCCTGTGAGGACACAGGGAGGCAGCACCCATACACAAGCCACAGACAGAGGCCTCCGAGGAACCAACCCTGCCGACACCTTGATCTCGGACTTCCAGCCTCCAGAAATGTGAGAAATAAGCTTCCGTGCTACTTGTTTCAGCATCCAAGCTGATGCATACACCTGGGAGCTATTGCAGGGGTGAGAGACTGAGGACTTGGGCAGAAGACTGGAGAAGAGGAGGGCAGAGGCAGGACTGGAAAGGACTGAGAAAGGGCCTCATCTGCCAAGGGGCTGACAGCTGCTGGGGGGGGACTCTGCAGAGGGGCAGGGACCTGGGGGAGGGTGGAGGACCCGACTCCACAGGTCCATGGTCAGTTCCTGGGGCTCAGCTTGATGTTGTACCAGTGGACTAAGAGCGTCTGAGATTCCTAAACCCAGAAACGAAAGAAGAGACCCAGGAGGGTCGTGCTCCATCCCCAGGTCTGTGTCTCCTGAGGCTCAGAGCCCATCCACAGCTGGTCCTCAGCTCCCTCCCAGCCTCCCAGTACACTGCAGCACAGAGGTGAATCAGACCCTTCCTGAAAACCACCTGGACACGCCCTCACAGCTATGCAGGGGGAGGGGCCACTGCCCTCACCCCCTCCACTGGACTGTGCTCCTGGCAGGAGCCAGCTGTGCCCAGGGTCCCCACTTCACCAGCCAGTGGTCTCTGTGCCCCAGACAGGCCAGGCTTGCCTGATGCCGGGCCCCTCAGGAAAGCCTCAGCAGTTCTGGTTGTCTCTGTGAGGCCTCAGCAGTGGCCGGTCAGCCCTGGACACTCTCCTATGACGGGAGTGAGCTTGCTCTTGACTGTCCTTCTGCCCCTGCCTCCTCTACTCCAGGCCCCCAACTGAGTCCTCAGCTGCTTACCCCTGTGGCAGCTCCCAGGTGTATCAGTCAGCTTGGATGCTGAAACGAGTACCACGGAAACTTATTTTCTCACACTTCCAGAGGCTGGGAAGTCTGAGATCAAAGTGTCGGCAGGGCTGGTTCCTCCGAGGCCTGTCCCTGGCTTATAGGGTTGTCCGAATCCCAGCCTCCCTCCGGGGGGCTCACAGGCCACAGCACCCTGCCCCCTACTGGATGGTGGTGGGCAGTTCTAAGAAGGTGCGCCTGCTCTCCCACACCCTCAGTTCCCAGCCCCTCACACCCGTGTCCCAGCTCATCCCACACTGCCCTGGAGTCCTCCACTCACCAAAGTCTCAGCTCTACCACTGGCTCCTGCTCAGGGTAGAGACAATCTTCTCTCCACCCGTGTCACCTACCAGGGCACAGCAGGTCTGCCCAGAGTAGGTGTTCTGAGAGAAAAACCAGGGTCAAGTCCTACACAGGTGGCCGCAGAAATCACCTCTGACAGGAGAGTGGGAAGTGGAGGGGTTTGTATGCAGCTGTCTTCAAAAAGCAAGATAACACTATATCCACAGTGGCTTTACTCACAAGAGCCAAAAGGTGGGAGCAGCCCAAGTGTCCGCTGATGGATAAATGGATGGACTAATGTGGTCTCTCCATACAATAGAATATTGCTCCACCTTAAAAAGGAAAGACATTTTGATACTTGCTACCACATGATGAACCGTGAGGATGTTATGCTCAGTAAAATAAGCCAGTCACAAAAGAACAAATACTGCATAGTTCCACTTATATCAGGGTCCTAGAGTCGGCAAATTCACAGAGACAGAAAGTAGAATGGTGGCTGCCAGGGTGTATGGGTGGAGAGTGGGGAGAGCAGTTTCAATCTGGGAAGACGGAAAAGATCTGGAGATGACAGTGGTAATGGTTACACAGTAGTGTGAGTATTTACTGCCACTGAGCTGTACACTTGGAAATGGCTAAGATGATAAATTTTGTGACATGTATTTGATCACAATTTAAAAGTTTTAAGTAGGACAAAAGCTTTGAGTTAACTGCAAACACGTATACCCAGAGGAGAGCAGCGGAGTCCTCGGTGTGGGACGCTCGGCTGCCCCACACGTAAGGCACCTTGTACACACACAGAGAAAGTGGCTTTTCATCCATCGGAGAGGAGCACGCAGTCCCGCAGGCGGCCTTACGCAGGGCTGCCGTCACTCAGCACCAGCACTGGGCCGTTTGCGGCTGGCTTACGCAGGCTGAATCGCCTAGCACTTACTCTTTAAGTGATGCTAAGAAATTAAGTGTGGCTATTACCAGTAGAATTAAATTATATGAAGGACTGCCCCTCCTTGCACTCAAAGAGGAGCAAGGCTGATAAACACTGAACTAGCATTCTGGATGACTCAGCATTCTTTACCACAGCTCCGGTGCCTCAGCTCTAGGTTCTCTGCTCCGATAAGGAAACCGACTGGGACTGGCTCCCTTCGGAGCAGCACATTCAAATGTGAGAAGACGCCTGGCTCCTGCTGGCTCCTGCACACCTCGAGCTAACGCAGCATCCAAACAGCACTGGTGAGGCTCTGAGAGGCTGTGCCTGAGGAAAACAGGCCTATAAGAGGTACGGGCCACTTTTACTACCAGAAACCTAGAAAAAGATACAAAACACATCAAAGCTTCACAGCAGTGAAAACACACTTTGCAAACAACTATAGGCTGGAGATCACAGAAGCAGGGCCCAGTGCAGAGGGGACTTGGCTCCATGCCAGGTTATCACTGTCTTGATCTTGGGAATTTTTGAACAAGGGGCTTTGTGTTTCCGTTTTGCACTGGGCCCCTCAAGCTCTTCAGCTGGTCCAGACTAGAAGACGGTCTGGAGACCTGCAGGGGGCAGGGGTGGAGGGGAATTTGCCAAACTGCTTCAGCAACTGCCCAAGGGCTTATTCCAAGCTCCCGTGGCGACTGGAGCTGATAACTAAGGCCATCTATAACCATGTCCAGAAAATAAGCCTTAGGATAGGTATTCTTGCCAATCCCACACTAAACTTAAGTGGCTTAAGCAGCCAGGTAAGTTACATTCTGAGACTCTGGGAAGAAAAAGAATACTTTGTTGAAAGCATTTAATGGTCAAATCATCAATATTCAATTATTCTTGATGAACTGGCAAAAAGATCCTAACCCCCTCCCGGCCAACCCGTCCCAACCCAATGGAGACCAGCTCCTGTCACATGGTTTGGAGGAAACCCTACCCACCCGCGCTCGCGCACACGCGCACACACACAGCCCTGGACAGCCCACCCACTGCTCTGAAACCTGCCCAAGCTGGGCATCAGACTCCCACCCAGGAACATGGACCTGGACAGAGGAACACTGGCCTCCATGCCGGCCATTGCTGACAAGGGACCAAGCCAGCATCAGCAGCAGACAACGGTGGTCTGGAGGGGGAAGGAAGCCAGCTCTGGAAAAGGGGACGAGAGCAGATGTGGCCTCTGGAAGAGGGAGGGGAGCAGCAGGGCTCCTGGAAGATGCCCCCCATTTTCTGATCTCAGACACCACCCCAGTTTTCCTGAGCCATCATCCCTGCATCTCCCCAATACATTTCTTTTCCATTTTGTTAATATAATTTGAAATTTGTTTTCTTTACTTGCAATCAAGAGTCCTAAGAAGAAAAGTTGGATGGGGTATAAACTATGCAAATGGATGGCCTCATAGGCCCTGGCCCTGTTGTCACAGCAAACAATCAAAACAATCAACAAGCACTGCCCCCTCCTAGAAACAAGAGCCTCCTCAATCTCTAAGTCCTGTTGGGAGGAGGTCTGCCCGTGGATAATGCCCAGTGTTGAGTGAACATTGAGGAAATGGAAGAAATCCCCACTCACTAAAGATCAAAGTCTGTGGGCTACTGAGGTCATGGTCAATGTCCTCCCACAAAACCAGGAAGAGTAACACTCCTGGCGGGACAGGGCAGCTCTGTAGGGGCCGCTGGCCCTGAAGTTAGCTCTCTGACCCCAGCTATGGCAGCTCAAGGTTACCATCAACTCTGAAATTCCACTTTCTCTGCTCCATTTTCACCTGGCTCAGCCAACTCAGCTTCTAAACAGTAGAGATCTCTCGCCCTCAGGGCCTTGGCCCCTCGGGAAGGTCCGTTCCTTTCCAGATCCTCTCTGAGCCCTGTGGCTGGTGACCTGTTTTCTTTTCAGATTAGAGCTCTGAAAACAAACCCTTTAAAGGGTCTTTTAGACAAGATCCTGCAGGTCAGTTTTGGATCCAGATGTCTTGTCTTGTGGGCACACCTGGCTCCCACATCATCAGTCGCTAAAGGAAGGTAACAGACACTTTGGAGCTCCCAATGAATAATCACCCTTCCAGGTGTGGCCTGTCAGCTCCTCCCCATTGAAGCATTTCTCAGATGACTTACTCAGCCAGTCCTCAGATGGGGGAAGATGGGTCTGAGGTTCCCAGGTGCCTCCTGTTTGCAGGGGGCTCTCCCCAGCTGTTCTCATTCTATCCTCAGAACAGCCTTCCAAGTGAGGGGAGTACCAGGTAAAGTGAGCAATGACCCCGTTTGCTGAGGAGGTTCCTGCAGCTCTCAAAGGTAAACTGGTCATGAGCAGCCCAGTCAAGACTTAGGCAAAAGGCCAGTAAGACACACCTCCAGTGGGGGAGACAGACACCATTCTGACCACAGTGAGTGCTATGAGGAAGGGACAGCTGGGTGCTGGGGCACCAGAGGAGGACCAAGCTGATCTGAAGGGTGGCAGGACTGCCCGGATGAAGGAAGGAGGAAAGGGAGTTCCAGGAGATGGGGAAATGGAGGCAGAAGGAGCAGAGATCAGACATCTGCCCAGAGGGGTGGTTTCCACAGGGCACCCTCACAAAGCCCTGGTATAGCCACCCACACCTCACTTTGCAGCGACCAAGGCAAAGAACACAACCATCTTGGGCAGAAGACCACCTCTCTGGGCCAGTTAAGAGGAGCAACCCAAGAGCAAGAGCAGGAGCCCAGCCAGTGCTTCCTGGCGCCTCTCCCCTGAGGGGGTGCTGAGGGGCAGAGCAAAAATGCCCTGCAGGGTGAGGAAAGCTGGATTCTAACCCTAATCCTGGTGCCTTTGGACAAGTCAAAGACCCTGCCCACTCCAAGCCTCAGTTTTCTCAACTCTAAACTTAGGACTTTGGACTAGAAGATAACATTTTATGTCAGCTATGACCCAGACGACCTTTTTACCTACACCGGGCACTTGGCAAAGGAGCAGCTGGTTGAATGGAAGTAAATTCTAGACTGATGGTTTCCCATATCAGCTCGTTCAGCCTTGTGGAAATTTAATTAGCATCCTCCCCTTGTGAGCAGGAGGGCAATGGAAAACAAGAGAACGCGCCACGGCCGATCAGGTTCCAGGCCCACCTGCCCAAAGTCTGGTCTGGACCTACAGCTCCGGCATGCTTTCCACAGCTCCCCTTAGGACCCCTCCATGGGCCAGTCAGTCTCCTTTCAGCAGCATGAACAGGCCCCATTTCCCACAGAACCTTCAGTCCGTCTGCCTCTCTCCCTCCAAAATGCCCCCTCCCTCCCCTCTGCCTACCTGCAGAGCCCGATGTCTCCACTGCAGGCACAGGCTGGGTCCCAGGCCCTCCTCTCACCCCAGGTCCTCCCCTGCTGCCCTCTATTCCCAATTCATCCCCTCACCTGGCTGAGCCCATCTCATGGCTTACTTTCTTATAAGCCACCCCTCCCCATGTCCCAGCTACACAGCCTCCTATGTGTCACAGGGCCCTTGCAAATGCTGTTTCCTCTCTCTGGAAAACACATACATGCACACCCCTCTTTTGCCTCCCTCTCCTACTCAAACCTCTGAGCTCATCTCACATTGGTTTCACTCAGAGACCACTCTAGTCTCTCATTTCCCTTTCTTCCCACACATTTAACTGTTTGCAATTAAAAGGTTATTATTTATTAAAGTGTGCCTCCCTCCTTAGTCTATCTGCTCCATGGGCGTTGAACTATCTATTTCCACTTATCCCCAACACACAGCACGACACTTGGCTCAGAAGAGGCACTCGTATCTATGAAAGAAAGGAGAGAAAAGGAAAGGTTTTTTAAAAAAGGAAAGTTGTGGCCCAGGGTCAAGCTCAGAGGAGTGATAACTGCTTAGTAACTGGCTTTCTGAAGAGGCCAGCTGGCTCCCGCACACCCTGGTGTGTGTGATCCCAAGATGGACACTCGGAGTCCAACATGCTTTCATTGACATCAACTTTGGTTCACTTCTACCTTAGACTAGTGGCCAAAATGAATTGAGACTTGCAAAAAATGCTAAAGACTCAAAAAAAAAAAAAAAAAAGATGTTTTGCAGCTAGTCCAAAGCAAGAAGATAGAGGGGAGGGGAGGGGAGGGGAGACCTACTGTGTGCAGACAAGTGCTGTCTCCAAAACGGGGTGGACAGAGCCGCCTGACCTCTGTTCAGCTGCCCGCCCTTCCATCAGCGAGGCCTCTGCCGCATTCAAGCTGTGAGACATTGTCATGAGCAAGTGGATGCCTGTGAAATGCTGGTCAGATCATCTGGCCTAGTACTTATTTCCCTTTCTAGCAATGTCTCCTAACAGCTCAATAAAGCAGCACCGATCCCTGCAACACCAAATTAAAGAAGCACTGAAAGCTCTGGCCGGTTTGGCTCAGTGGTTAGGGTGTCAGCCCACAGACTAAAGGGTCCCAGGTTCGATTCCAGCCAAGGTCTCTTGGTTGCAGGCTTGATCCCTGGCCCCGACCAGGGTGCGTGCATGAGTACTGAGATCATAACACTATTAAGAGACAACACGGGCATTTTCCTAATATTCCAGGATCAGGGAAGCCCTTAATCTAACACAAAACCCAGAAACTATTTTTAAAAAAAGAATAATTCATTTGATGCTATCCAAACCAAAGGTTTCCGCCTGACAACAGCACCATAAACACAATCAAAAGACAAACAACAAACCAAGAAAAAACATTTACGAGACATGGAAAAGGGTTAACTGGCTTTGTGCATAAAGTATGTCTATAGATCAGTAAGAAAACAATGCGCCCCCAACAAGCAAAAGGGCATGAGGAGACAGGTCACAAGAAAGGAAGCACAGTGGCTCAGCCAACCTCAGGGAGATGTTTAACCCCCTCATGACAAGCCAAGTGCAAATCCATAACAATAACCAAATACGGCTTCTCGAATATGCAGGAGAGGAGGAAGGAGACATTTAGAAGTGTGGTTAACTCCCTGGCACAGCAAGGACTTGAAGAAGAGAACCTCACACATCACTGACGGCCGTGTCCCATGGTAGTAAGATCCATGTAGAGAGCACAACATCTACCAACACAAAAATGCGGCCACACTGACCCTCCACTGCTAAGAATTTTGTTTGTGCCAGGATCTCATTATATATTGTGTAACAGCCAAGACTGGAGACAACCTAAATGCCCCCTATTGGGTGACTAATTGAATAAACTATGACCTAGTCATACAATGGAATACTGTTCGGACACAGAAAAGAATTAGGGGCTGTCTATGTACTAATATCCGTCCGTCCCCAATACAGGCAAATAAAAGAGCATAAAGCAGTGCATATAATGCTACTGTTTGTGAGGAAAAATATATAAACGAAAACATACTTAAGAGTTATTTCTGAAAGGATACATAAGAAACTGGTAACCACGGTTGCTTCTGAGGAGGTAAGCTAGAGGCAGATATGGCAAGACATTTTACCTTACCATCTGCATCTTTTATTAGTCAATTTCTAAAAATAGACATGCATAAAGATGTTCACTGTTGTGCTGTGTATACTAGATGAATCAATAAAACACCACTAGGAACCTACCCCTAGCAGTGGGTTCTTTTCTAAATATTACTATTGCAATGTAACTGTAATTATTTTTAATCTTAATTAAATTGTGCTGAGTCACTTTCTCACCTTGAGTACCAGTTAAAGAATACAAATTACTTGTCAGGATATTTAAACAACTCTCAGGTGTCCTTACAGGATAAAAGCCAGCAATCTGAGAATTCATGGAGAACAGAAGAAATATCAGAGACTGGAGAGAGACCAGCATCCCAAACTTCATTGACAGGAAAAGAATGGAGCTTAGAAAGTTTAGCTGACATTGACTTTTTGCAAAATTCTAGGGATTACTCAAGGAAGTAGTGAATCTTAGAAACCAACAAGAATTCACTCAGAATGATGCGGAATAAACTATGCAAGTTATTAAGAGAAATAGTTTAAAAGCAGCAGTTGTTTTCTTTAAACTTGTTGAGTAAAATCTCAGACACGCCCGGCCTCTGGGCTGCACAGGGCATGCTGGTGTGGGTCGTGGGTCAGGAAGCCAAGTGAGCAGGCCTGCCCCGCCCCCATTCCCCCAGAGCGGCCCTCTCAGTGACTCTGCAGGAATTAGGCTCCTCTTTTCAGGAAGGCACTGGCAATGTCTTTCAACATGACTGGGAGATAAAACACAGAGCTATACCTGACATCAGGAAGTCGAACACCGGCTCTGGCATAGAACACCTGGCCCGCTCAGGTGTGCATCAGCTGATTTAAACTCCAAGGTAACGCTCAGTGTTAAGACTGGCCTTGGCTTACTCAACATTCTTAATGACAGGATAAATATGTCAAAGGGTTTTGAAAACTTTATAGGACTACACAAAAGGAAGTTAGTATTATTATTATTAATTATTATTATTTTGAACACATGACAAATTCTGGAACAGATAACAAATACCAAGGACCAAGGCAAAAAGAGAAATAAAAAAGATCCTAATAGGAGAGATATAACCCAAAACTATTAAGGTGAAATCTATGTCACACAAGCCTGGGCTGAGAAAGCCCTGGCAGAGCGTAATCCCATGAAGGTTTGGTAGCTATGGTCTCAAAATACTTAGAAGCATGTCACGTCTACTAAGAGCCTGGTTCATCAACTGTACGCTGCATTCATGGAGGCAGAGCCCACACCTCCTCTCTCCTAATTAGAAGACAGGGCCTGCGGGCTGGGTGCTGGTGCTGGCGGAAGACATACGTCAAGTGGAGCTGTCAGTATGGCAAAGTTTGTCATGTACAGAAACAGCTGAAGCACCTGGTGATTTCTTAGCCAGGAAAGAAACTACATACCTGGCATCCTCAACCATCTGAACACATATTTTATGAAGGAAATGAATCCTTCAGAGGGACAAGTTGCACAAATAGGCATGAGATGAACTCTCGTGGCTTCCTCCCCCCAAGGATGTGCAACTATGGAGTCGGCCGCGTGGGGAATGGCGCTCATCACGGATCTCATTCAGGAGGGCAGAGGCACCTCGGCTTGAAGATCCCTTTTAAGTACAATAACCTGGGATTCTAGCTGGCTTGATAGTTTCACGTGTGTAGGTGCAATTACAGCATAAATATAAGGCTATTTAATATACAATACAACACAGGTAACATATACTAAAATGTTTATAACATACTATATTAACAGTATAATGTACTTATAATATATAATGTAATATAAATGTAATAATATATGCTTACCTGTTCTTCCGTAACCCCCTCCCCACCTAATGCCCAGGGATACTCTAAGGTGTATACTGCAGGGGCACATATATGCTGAAGCAAGTCTAATAATGATAGAGACATTGCATGAGGCTTGTTTGCAAGTGGCATGGAGTCAGGGAAGAGGGTACAAAGGGCAACTTCTCAGACCCTGAGTGTCCACCCACTTCTGCTTCTACTTACAAAGCCGACAGGCACCTGACTCCTATTCAGCACCCATCACAGCATACTTGCCACGAGTGTATGTCTGATAGTGTACCCAACTTGCACAGCCCACAGAGGAGAAAGTCTGCCTCGGGACCTGCCCAAATGTGCTCTAAAAGCTCTTTAAAGCATTTGTTATGGAACAGAACACTGTGGAGGACAGTCCTTTATTTAGATCTTGTTTGTGTGTGGAAATCGATATGAGCCTTCCAGTCTTTATCTTACAAGAAAATGTGTCTCTAGCCATTGTACCGGCCTTCTCCTCCCAGTCTTGCCTTGTCAGCTCTGAGTAACTGTGACTTATCCAGCACCCCCCAAACACACAGCACACATTAGTGCCATTTTTGACCCTCTTGAGTGCTAATTTAGAAAAATTTTCCAGCTCGCCAACATGCCTCCATAGCCTGTTTTCAAGAAGTGTTTTAGTTCTCTCCTCCCACCGTCCATGGCAAAGACTGAATAGCTTGTTCCTGGGTCCCCACCACTAAGTTCATGATAGTCAATCCCACCTCCTAACTGTTAAGTTTGCCCCCCTCCTCCCCAGGACAGAGCACCCTCCATCCACATTTGCTCTGATCTATTTTATCCTTCCTCTGCTTTAAAAAAGGGCTTAAAATATTTGAAAATGTTGCCAAATCCTTACTTTCACAGAAATACAGAGTATTAAAATAGTCATCATAGTCATTGTTCTTAATTTTTCCATGCTGGTCAAAGCAAAAACCAAGTATTGCCCTCCATTAATGGGACTTGGGGAGGGGGAGGGGGAGGGGGAGTAAACTAAGCTGGAAGGACCTTCCCTATTTAACAGCTAATCCAGACGGTTCCCACGGGACAGATCATTTCTTGCCAAGATTAAAACAAGGGCCACGATGATGTAAGAGTTTCATCTTACACATCCCTGAGCTACAAATGTTTACTAGCACACACTTGGGGGAAAAGCACATGCACAGTGATCATCATAAATTGTTAAATTTCAGTCTCACATTTAAACAAATCTTTTAAAACTGCCCAGAAAGGCCCAGAATAAAAAAGGGCCTATGTTTACTTTGAAATGCAAATTAGTTCTTTAAAACACAGAAGGGACAAAAAATACAAATTGCTTGACAAATTGGCATATCTCTTTTATGTTAAGAAATCCAGAAAATTATAGATGTCTTGGGCACTGATTTTCTAACATTGCTGGTTCTCCATTTCTATGCTGGCAATGCATCTCTCACCCAGCACTGCTCCATTCCACACAGTGCCATCCTCTGCCAGGGGGGCTCCACCAGCCTGGCCACAAGCTGGAGGTCCAGCTAAAGCTGACCAGGGGCCCAATGCCTCAGAGGAAAGCAGCTGCTACGTAGGAGTACTGGGGGTCCCGGAGTACCAAAGCATTCTTAGCCTCGTTCCTATACCCTGTGACATTTACTAAAATCCTGAGAAATCGTTGGAGTGAAGAGCCAAATATGCACATTTTAGGAGAAGACTGAGCCTAGGGAGGAGAAGGGAATTCTCAACTTCGGTTCCTTAGCTGGCTTTAGTCTGTTTCCAAAGCGAGCGGGACATGGCTGAGGCACCTGAGGACAGGGCAGTATGCTCACGGTCGGTGTTTCTTCTCGGCAGACAGGGACAGCGAGCCAGGCAGGGGGCAGAGCCCTGGGCCTGGCAGCCAGCAGACCTTGAATGAGGCCGGGCCTCCAGGGCAGGCTTGGCGACCGGTCAGAGGCCTTGCCCTGCCCGGCCACTGCTGCCCTAACGAGGGTGACGGCCAGAGGCTGGGAGAAGGAGCTCTAGTCTTGGGGGGGAGCGCCCTTCCCCCATGTGCCCCGGGACGGGCTGGGGTGCAGGCTAGGAGGGGCTGGTGCCCGTTAGCGGTGGGAGGCGGCCTCACCGCGGAAGGCGGCAAAAGCCCTCGCTTCACACCCGAGTTCATGCCTCGCTCGTCGGGGGCACGGGCGGCGGCTGGGAGCGCGAGGTGCCCGCGCACACGCCCGGCTGCCCGCGCGGGGCGCAGGGGGCGGCGGGGAGGGAGGGGCGCCGAGGGCCCCCCGCGAGGCCGGGCGGTCGCGGCCCTTACCTTGCTGACCACGTTTTGGACGAGGCCCGTGCGGATGCCATAGTCCCACGCGTGGCAGTCGCAGTGAGAGGCGTTGTCCCCCGCGTCCCGGGGCGGCGGCAGGGGCGGCGTGTCGCCCGGGCCCGCTCCGCTGCCGTTGCCGTTGCCGTTGCCCAGCCGGCCCGCGGCGCCCCAGGCGGGCGTGGAGAGGCGGGCGGGCGGGGGGCTGCTCGGGGCCGCGCCGGGGGCGCCCCACCGGCCCGGGGCGCCGCTGGCTCCCGGCAGCGCGGCGCCGGCCTCCCGGCACCAGAAGTTCGGCTGGTCCAGCAGGAAGGAGTCCGAGAACTGGCTGAAGCCGATGAAGAGCGCGGGGATCCAGGTGAGCAGCACGAGGGTCCTCTGGTAGCCGCCGCCCAGGCCCCCGAGGAAGGGCAGCACCGACCCGTCGTAGTCCAGCAACAGGAGGCTCGGGGCCGGGCCGCCGGCGCGCGGCGAGGGCAGCGGCTGGATCTCCCCGCCGCCGCGCGGGGCACCGAGGGGCACCGAGGCCGCCGCGTCGCCGGGCGGCAGGGAGCCGTTCTCCTCGCCCAGGGGCGGCTGCCTGCCCGGCCCGCCGCCGGCCGCCTCGCGCCGCCGGTCTATCGCCATGGCCCGGGCCCGCGGCGCCCGCAGAGGCGCATAGAGCGCGGCCGAGGCGCCCGGGGCGGAGCGCGCAGGGCCGGGCGCCGCCGCCGCGCGGGGCCCGGGCTCGGGAGAGTGCAGCGCTCGGCCGCCCCCGCCTCAGTCCGCCCCCATGTCACCGGCGCGGCCCCGCGCCCCGGGCGCTGCGGCCCCGCTCGGGCGCCGGGCGGGCGGCGGGCAAAGGCCGGCTCGGCCCTCAGCCGCCGCCGCTCATCGGCCCCGCGGCCCGGCGCCCGGGGCCGAGCCCGCCGCGCACGCGGCTCCGCGCCGGCCGCGGGAGGAGGAGAGGGCGCCGCGCCTCGGCGGCGGCTCGGCGGCCTGCGGGCGGCGGTGCGGGCCGTGCGGGCCGTGCGGGCGGCGAGCCCTGCTCCCCGCGCCCGGGATGTGTTTGTCCGACCTCGGCGCCTTCCGGAAGCCGCGAGCTCGGGTCCCAACCTGCCGAGCCGGCCGCCGCTCCGGCTCCGCCAGCGACCTCCCTCCCCCTCGGCGCGCCTCCGCCCCCGGCCCGCCCCCTCTCCCCCGCCGAGGTGGAGGTAACCGCGGCACCTGCTGCGCCCCGCTCCTGCGCGCGAGCGCCCCCTCCAGCCCGGATGCGCCGCCGCCGCGGGATCCACGGGAGGGGGCGGGGACGCGGGACACTCCGGCCCCCGCCCAGCCCCGGGCCCCCCGCGTTCCCCTCCCCCGCTCCGACCGCGGCGGGGAAGGAGGGGGCGCGCGGAGCGGCCAGCGCGGGTGGGCTGGGGACCCCGCAGGGGTCCGCGGGCGCCGGGAGCGTGGGAATGGGGCTGCGTTCGCGGCTCGGCTCCCGCCTCCACGCGGTTCCCCCACCCACCCGGCAGGCGCCCGGTCTCGGTGACCTCCGCTGGCCTCAGAGATGCCGGCCGCGAGCCCACGCGTCGCCAGCATTCGGAGCGACCCTCTGGCGCTTCTTCCAGGCGCAGAGAAGGTTGATTTCTGTGTCCGCGGAGGAGCACCGGGGTAGCGCGTTTGCCGTTTCGGGTCGTCGGCCACCCACCGCCGACCGCAGCACCCACCGCCAGGTCGCCATTTCTCCCCCCTTCCCAAGTGAATGCTACACGAACGCGATGCTACAAGGGTCTGTCGCCAACACAAGCGACAGATACATAAACGTGAATGGTGACGCACTCCCCACGCCTCCCCAGGATCTTGAATTCCCGTTTCCAAGGCCTCTGCTGAGGGCACCGGCGCGCGCGGCTGCTCCGCACGTGAGGACAACGCGCCGCCGCCGCGCGGCGCTGCGCACCGGCCCGGCCCCGCGGCGAGCGGCTGCGGTGCCCCCGCGGGCGCGCGTCGTGGCTGAGAGGCTCGGGACGTCTTGATGCAGGACTCCATTTCCAGTCTTATCTCGGGGTGGGGGAAGAAATGCTTTTGCTTTCCAAAGAATACACTCTGAGCCACATCTACTGGATGTATTCTTTTGCATTTCCAGTCTATGTTTACATATTTAACCGGACGTTCTTTTTGTTGTGGGCAACGTGTGCTCCCTGGGAAACCCTGGCGCGTCAACTCCTCCGCCCGCTGCGGGTGCAGGGCCCTGGGGCGGGCGGCGGCTGCGGGGATCTAACGGCCTGTGGAGACGAGAACCTCTAAGAAATGGGCCTCGAAACGTGCTCGAATTTAATGAGATTTTGGGGGTGATAGTGCACATTGTGCGTAGTAATGTTTGTTTTTCCAGCTTCACATTATTAACTTGACTTTTTCTTCCCTGTCCTCAGCCCATTATGAGCAATAATAGATGCAGAGTGTTTACTTCCATGCCTGGAATAGACAAAAGTGATCAATAAATGTTAGCCACTTATTACTGCCACTACTGCTCTTATTATATAAAGCCTGCATTTCTATTTCGGACATTAAATATAACTAAAGATGTTATTTATTTGGTCTTTGGTGGCAGAGTCACAGAAGAGGTCTCCCTGTGCTTGGCTCCGCCTCTTTACCCATTTGTTGTGTTATAACTCGTTGTGGAACAAGCATGACCTTGATGGCCAGTCCAGTCATCATAATAAATAATATTGAGCTTTGCAGGGTCGGCTTTCAAATACACACTGTTGCTCAGTCCTCACAGCACCCCCAAGAGGTGGGTATTCAACAGGAGGCTGTGAGAGTTAGGTGACTGTTGGGTGAAAGAGGAGGCCCCCGGCAGAGCCAAATAGCTGGCTTTGAACCCCGATCTCTGACTTGACATTCCAGGGTTTCTCCCTGTCACTGTGCAGGGAGACACAATGCCATGGGGAAGAGTTTTGAAAGATACTTGTCAATGTGCATGTTTGGGTGAGAGAAGCCTTGGCCTGGCAGAGAGTTTCATTGCCAAGCTGTTATCAGTCCTTGTCCCCAAAAGGTGATACGAATCCTCAAATGACACATTCCCAGAATCTGGAGACATGCTAGAAGATGGTCCTCTCTAAAAGGCAAGCTAAGAGGAATCAACACAAAATCTTTGGAATCAGCCATCTGCATCCTGACCCAGGCATTGTAAGAAAGTTACTGGTTAGCTTAGAGGTTTCCCCAAATCCTTCTTGGATCAGCATGACCCCCAAATCTAGGCAAGAAGATGAAAAAGAACCAATTTAAAATAAACTGGTCTTCAATTCATTAAGACGTAGGAGA
The DNA here is from genome assembly GCF_054644295.1 of Miniopterus natalensis. Taxonomy (NCBI): domain Eukaryota; kingdom Metazoa; phylum Chordata; class Mammalia; order Chiroptera; family Miniopteridae; genus Miniopterus; species Miniopterus natalensis. The sequence goes on from NC_142089.1 coordinate 82,572,712, forward strand.
AGTGACCTCACACAGGGACCTAGAACAAAAGGAGCAGAGAGGAAGAATTCGACACTCTGATACCTCCAGGCTGAGGATTTAGGTTCACTGGCTCCTGTGGGGAAACCAGTCTGCACCTGCTATTACATTACCCAAGTTTACTCTTCTGAGTGGTGGTTATCACCAAGTGCTAGTTTTCTTGTTTACTTATTTATTGACTACCTCCTACCTCTAGATAGGCACCTTGTACTCAGTTCTATTTCTGGTGCCTAAAACAGTGCCAGTACATGTAAGACACTCAACATGTATTTGTTGAATAAATGAGTTAATCAAGTTTTCAATCAGGATCCTATAACTCTGTTTACTAAAAAAAAAAAAAAAATTTTTATTGATTTTACAGAGAGGGGAAGGGGGAGAGAGAGAGAGAAACATCAGTGTGAGAGAGAAACATCACTACATCAGCTGTCTCCTGCACATCCTCTACTGGGGATTGAGCCCACAACCCAGGCATGTGCCCTGACCAGGAACTGAACCAGTGACCCTTTGGTGCCTGGCACGACGCTCAACCAACTGAACCACACTGGCCAGGGCCTATAACTCTGTTTACTTTGATTCTTAAGTCACCAAGCAACCTTTTCGTATTTTTTTAAGCTCTCATATATAGTGCTCAGATCAGCCAAAATGAGAATTCAAATGAACTTGACAATTATATTTCTTATTATAAATAATTGTGCTTAATGGATTGGCTCCCAACATGAAGTTATTGTGGGCAGTTATTGGCTTATCGACTGTAGGCTTGTAGGCCAAATGCATCTCACAGAGTACACACAATCTTTGAAGAAAAATAATTGCCAGCATCTGAAAATCAGGAGATTGAACATTAAAACATACACACACACAGCAGAAGCTTCCACGCTGGTTTTTGGGGGGACCGCGCTGCCCCGGAATGCAGTAGAGGGATGAGTGTTCTCCAGCTCCCCAGCCCTGCCCAGCACTCATCTCTCATGCATCTCTCTTTTGTCTGGCCACTGAAAGCGTCTGAGCCTGTGACCCTCAATTTATGAAAGTGTCCTGAACCCACTGATTCCCATAAAGAAGCTGAGCCATTCTCCCTTCCTTTGAAAGCATGTTAAATAACTTAACAGTTTGTATTTTCCTAAAAATTGAGAGGCTGAAGAAAAGAAAGATACAACCTAATCACCAATGTGCTCGAACAGGTTTATTTCCTTGAAGATAATAGGAGTAAAAAAAATTAAATGAAGTTGATAGAAACCTAATTTTAAATCCTCTATAATTTTATAAAAGTTAGTTCCAAGGAATTGGTGTCAGGGTTAATTAACTTAAAATTACAAAATCAGTCATATCAAATCGATTTCATATTGGTTTTATCTGAATGTTCATGTTTTTATTTATACCTGAAATATAGATATCCCATTTTAGAATATTGTGTGTCCTTTTAATTCTGACTACAGTGTGATTCCTTTCTTTCAAATAGTTATTTGAAAAGCAGCTTATCCTGACTTGGAGGGTGGAAAAACAGACACGAAATTACTTCAAACTCTGTGTCTATGGACATGCTTTCCATCAGCCTCTGACTTTTGGAACTTTAATTTTCTAACAAGGAATTTGACATTTACAAAACCTATCCTAAACTACAATGAAAAAGCTACTTTGGTTCAGTGGCAAAAGTAATAAAAATGTCACATAATCTATCCTCAGGAAAATGACAAGTCGTTCCTTGAGAAGAACTACACGTCCTGTACCAACCAAATTCACCCTCCCGACCAAGGGCCAAGTGGAAACAGGACAAAACGCAGATAGGACGTCAAAGCCAAAAGCCATTCGGTTGCAAATGCATAGGACCCAATCACTTTTAAAAGCTTGCTCAAATCTTAATTTTGAATTCTTTGGTTGAGTTAAAAAAAAAAAATTAGCAAAACAAATTGATCTAAAATTGGAAGTCAGCTTTTGTTTGCTAAAAATCAAAGATGCCAGTTTGCTTTATTGTGCTTAGGAATGTCTCCGTCTCCCCCACACAGGAAAAAGAACAGAACGCCAGGACTCACCTGTGAACATTGTATCTTTCACTCCAGCAAGGAAGCAGACTCTTTTTTTTATGAGAATCATCTGCAAATTGGAAAATGAATCTCAGGTTTCAAGTCGGGACATTAGGGTTTTCCACCATGGGTGAGCAATCTGAAGACAACCACGTCTGGAGGGTTTGTAGGGACAGCGTCAAGTAGGAAAGGTTTAGGGGAAGGAAGCATGCTCTTTAAAGGACTCTTTCCCTAATAATTTTAATGGAGATGAGGAAAAAACCATGGTCTGGCTGTTGTAACCAAATCTAAAGTGATTAAACTAATTTCCTTCAAGAACTTAGTTAATTTCTTGAAGCTGAAAGAGGGTAGGAGTAGGAATCCTCTTAAATGGGGTAGACCACAGACCCAGAATATACTTTCTGAAGCAAGGTGTTTCCACCAAAAAGTTTTGATAAACTTTTGGTCTCTAATACAATTGGTTTGAATTTATGACTATTAGATAGATAGTCATAAAGGATTTTTTATATTTAAAAAATTAGCTGCACCTATATGCATATTATCTTCAGCATAAATTATGGGCTATCTTTCAGGGCTTTGATTAAAAATTTAGTGTCTCTATAGCAAAAAGCATATAAATCTGCAAAGTCACTGATTTAACACTCTTCAAACATTAATATTTCATGTTAAGCTCTAAACCAGTCATTTCCCTCTGTATAGGTTCTATCTCTGATATTTTTAATCAAGTAAAGATTTAATGGTTTGAAACCCAAAATTGATGATTTTTAAAAATACTCCAAAATGTTAAAAGATACCAACATTGGCAAACTTCTCAGTTGTAGCCTGGCCAGGTGAACCTCAGGCTCCATCTGGGGGACGTGGCAACTGTAGCTTTGTTTAATTTGAGTTTACATTTCCATATTTTATCTGTTTTCATCATGGACCCAGATATGCATTTAAAGCCAGTTTTTCTTTAATTTCTCAGAGCTTTTTTCTCCTACCTTCTTAACCTCCTCAAAGATTCCATTTCTTTAAAGTTAACGTAGAACCTATAGGGAGACTGAGAGATCCATGTGTGTGGAATAACCACACGCTCTGAGTGAATGTAACAGGGCTGCAGCAGCCTCCAGGTTAACGGGGTCCAACAGTCTTTTTATTAGCCAGAAAGTGCTGGGAATATAAATCTAAGGGCTTTCAAGTAAAACTCCACTTTCTAGCATATGTTAGAAAATATGCTAGAATAGGATATTTTATGGTTTGAAACACAAAATTGATGAGGGAGCAGAAAAAATATTAACAATTAAAAAATAAATTTTAATGTTTATTATAGTAACTGAGGAAAGGCCCCTGATTTATATGTTTCAGTAGCCCCACAGGGTCAGGCATTCAATAAATATTTGTGGAATGAATTAATGAATTAATGGAGAATGGGATGATATATTATAGGCTTTTTCCAGGGAAAGAAGAGGGGAAGGGGGACCGTGTATTCCAAGTTGAAGAAACAGCAGGCATGAAGACACAAGGTAATGCAGTAATAAGAATTTTGCCCTGGCTGGTGTTGTTCAGCGGTTAGAGCATTGACCCAAGCACTGAAGGGTCACAGGTTCGATTCCCGGTTAAGGGCATGTACCTGAGTTGCAGTTGCTATCCCTGGCCCAGTTGGGGTGCATGTGGGAGGCAACCAATCAGTGTGTCTCTCTCACATCAATGTTTCTCTCTCCCCCTCCCTCCCTCCCTTCCACCTCCTCTAAAAACATCAATGGAAAAAAATATCCTTGGGTGAGGGTTAGCAACAACAAAAGTATATATATAAAAAAAGGATTGCACGTTTGGCAAAGTTTATGGACCTAATGGCATTTCTATAATATGATTTAATTATAAGATTTATAGAATGAGATTTGATGATACTGCTTTTGAAATAGTAAGATATATATTTGGTCTCCTCCCCCAGTTCCTAGCACAAGGCTCTTAAAACCCTTATAAATTCCTAAGTGGTAAGAGCACTAGGAACATCTTTTGTTCTCACGAGGTGACTCTGGGTGGGCTCCTGGCTGGGAATGGTCACCAGAGAAACTAGGCCATGACTGGAAGTTCCCAGAGGAAGGAGGGCTGGAGATGGAGTTAGTAATTGATCATGCCTCCGTGAGGAAGCCTCTGTGAAATTCCCATAGGATGGGGTTTGGAGAGCTTCCAGGAGGGTGAACACATCCACACCCAGGGGGTGACACACCCAGCCTGGACAGAGTGTCCTCTGAGCTGGCGTGGAACAGCTCACAACCTTGTGAAAAGAGGATAATGCTCCTGTCCTGTGAGGACACGTGTGACAATGGGGAGATGGCACAGAATATGCCAGTTAGTGCATCTAAAGGTTAACACTTTATGAGTCAGTGTTTGAAAATTGACTTATTTTAGGTAGTATATCAGGGTCTCGTATTTACTAACATAGCAAGAGATCTCACACCAACACTGTGAGTGCACTAGTATTCTTCTATATGAAAACTCATAGAAAACCCAAGACAAACTGACTTATGCTAAAAAGGGACTTTATTAGCTTATGTAACAAAAAAGACCAAGGGTCTCGTGGCTTTAGACAGGGCTGAATCCCGCATGTCTCCACCTCTTGGGTTTGCTTTCTTCTCTGTCACCTGCTCTCAGGGTCTATCTGCTCACCCCTGGCAGCTCCAGCAGATAGAGAACCCTTCTCCAAAAGCTCCAAAAACACCCCAGCCCATCTTATTGCCTCTGATTGCTGCTGGTGGGTCAGGTGCTGTTTTTCTGCCTATCCCTGTGGCTCCAGGGCTGTGATGCTCTGATTGGCCAAGCTTGGTCCACATGGCACCAAAGGAAAACCAGCGATGTCCATTTCAATTGTTCTTGTTAGAAATAACATCCAAATTCTAGATTTTTAAAAATATACATGTCTTTTTGGGCCCTCAATCTGGAAGAGAAAATAGATAAGGTGTTAGCTGCAAACTATGTCAGGAAAGAATCCTCCACTTTTCAGGAAAACCCAGTGAATAAATTAGAGGTAACTACTACCTGCAAGAGCCCCAGTGACTCCAAGTTACCTGAACTCCATCTTTACCTAAAGCAAGTATGGAGGTGCTATGAACATGGCCCATCATTAGGTGATTGGGACCCAGGGCCCTTCAAAGCCCTCCTGGCTAAAGTGGCCACAGGGAATGACCTCAGTGCTTTGTCTAGATCCCCCTTTGAACTATTTCCTTTTGGAGTCTGGGAGCTGAGGAAAGGAGGCCAGTTTTAAGAAGCTCTTACTTCTGGCAGCTCCCGCTGGGACTTTTGTTCAAAGCATTGCTCTTGGATTACTGGAGCTGATTTGCCAAGTGAGCAGGAAATCCCTGAGAATTTAGTTCCCCCTTCACCTATGGCAGAACCCCCTGCCTGGTTCGTTACACATGAAACCTCATTTCGGGGTCTACTTCTAGGAATCAAAGGCAGAGTCTGTGAGGATGAAAGTTTCAAGCCCGAAGAAGCACTTGGCAGGCTCCGGTGGAGGAAGCAGAGAATCTAAAGCCAGACTTCTGACTTCCTGTCCAGAATGTACTGCCTTCTAGTTATGACTTTGTCAACGTAAGAAACCTCCAACGCTGGACAGAATTTTTTTTTTTTTTTAAAGCTTTTTTTTTTTAATCTTTATTGATTTCAGAGAGAGGAAAGGAGAGGGAGAGAGAGATAGAAACATCAATGATGAGAGAGTCATTGACTGAGCCCGCAACCCAGGCGTGTGCCCTGACCGGGAATCGAACCCTGATCACCTGGATCCCAGGTCGATGCTCAAATGCTGAGCCACGCCCGGCTGGGCGTGGACAGAATTTTTTATAAGAATGTATATGAGCTAAACTGATGACCTATGCTGGGCAGCAAGATCTCAAAGGCTCCAGAGGATGACAGATTTGCAGCTTCTGGCCTGTATTTGAGGTTCAGGAGAGAACATAGATGGGATTAACTGCATAGAGGTGAGAGAAAGCAAGAGGGGTCGGATTACAGGATAGTGAATGAGAGTGTGTGCTCTTTTGAGGGTGGTAACCCCCTTGAGGGATATTACTTCTGGTCTTTCAAAGGTGTGTTAACCCAGATGCGCAACAGTGAACAGGGCTGCTTAACACCTTTCACTGAAGAAGTTACAGGCCTGGGCGTGACCACCCACCATGGATTTATGATCAGGTCCTCTGTGAGGTTACTTTCCAAAGCACCCCTTTGGCACCCACAGCTTGAACCAGTTGCATCACTTCTATGAACCTTGCCTCCCTCGTCGGTAAAATTGGGATAATCACAACACCTGCCTTCCCCGCCTATCCCATAGGGCTGCTGGGAGCAGCACCCGGAATAGTGAGAACAAAGGGGACTTGGAAGTGTAAACGATTATATAATATCCAGTTACTTGGGGGCTATCAGACGTCCTCATCTTGACCCCAAGCACTCAAGATGTCTCCATTGAGCTTATCTGATTCTTCACCCCGGGGCAGATTCCAGCAGCCATCAAGTACTGGACCGCTCATCCCATCAACTCTGCTAAATAATTTTACAGTAGAATCAGTAGACACAGAGCTTGAGGTTGCTGCCCTGTGGTCACACTTTCTGACAGCGAGCGTTTGCTGGCCCAGATCTCTGAGTATTGTCCTGAGTCCTGGTTTCCTCTCCTTGTCCAGGGCAGGCGAGCCGTCCTCAGGCTAAACCACACCGTCAGGCGTGGAGGCTGTCACGTCCTGGGCATTGCCTTGCCCACGAGCCAAACCCCGCATGGAGGCTGTCACGTCCTGGGCATTGCCTTGCCCACGGAGCCAACCCCGCATGGAGGCTGTCACGTCCTGGGCATTGCCTCGCCCACGAGCCAAACCCCGCGCGGAGGCTGTCACGTCCTGGGCATTGCCTTGCCCACGGAGCCAACCCCGCATGGAGGCTGTCACGTCCTGGGCATTGCCTCGCCCACGAGCCAAACCCCGCGCGGAGGCTGTCACGTCCTGGCCGTGCCTTGCCCACGAGCCAACCCCGCTGGGAGCCAGGGTGCCGGGCAGAGCAGGGGTGGGTCCTGGCCCCTCCTCGACCCGCCGGCCACCTCCCGCTGCAGACACGTTGCTCTGCGTCTTGGATGAAGCCGGAGACGTGACACACTCGTGGTCGTCCTGGTGGCGACGGCAGCTGTCGCTCCGCGCGCCCTGGGACGGCTTTCTAGGCAGGCAGGCCGCTAAGGGGCCCCGCGCCCCACGAAGGCCGTGCCGTGGCGCCGTTCCGGGGGCGAGGAGGCGCCGTTCCGGGGGCGAGGAGGCGCCGTTCCGGGGGCGAGGAGGCGCCGTTCCGGGGGCGAGGAGGCGCCGTTCCGGGGGCGAGGAGGCGCCGTTCCGGGGGCGAGAAAAGCGGCTTCAGAGAAGGCGAGGGAGGCGCGCGAGGTCACGGCGGGCGAGCCAGGCCTGAACAGCGGGCGAGGACGGAGCGGGGTTCCCGCCGCACGGCAGCGCCCCCGTGGGGCCCCCTCCCCGGGAGACTGCCCAGCCCCAGCGGGTGGTCCACGGCCGCCCGGGCCTCCCGCCCCCTCCCCCCAGCGCAGAGCTGCCCCCGGCCCGGGCCCCGCAGGTGCCCTGGCTCCAGGACCCGCCTCCTCCGCGCCCGCGGCGACCGCACAGACCCCGGGCGCCCCTCGGGGAACAGGCCCGCCGCCCGCCGCCCTCCCCGGGGCCGCCCAGCCCGGGGCCTCGGAGCGCCGCCCGGTGGCGGGGTGACTGCGGCGCCAGCGGCCGGCCGGTGAGCAGGGGCCTGGACGGCGGGCCTCGGGGGCGCCTGTGCTCGGGTCCGAGCCGTCTTCCCCTCCCCGCCGGGCGGCGGGCGGACCGCGGGCGCCCCCCAGGCCCCCCCCCGGGTTGGGGGCGCCCGGGCGGCCCCGCGGGAACGGCCCGAAGAGGAGCCGCGGCGCTGAGCCCACGCTGCGCGCTCGCCGGTCATCTCCGCCCAGCTCCCCGAGGAAACGGCCCGGGCCCGCGTCGGGGGCTCTGCGCGCGGAAATGGGGGCTCTGCGGCGGCTGCGCCCCGGACCAGGGCCCCCGCGGGCAGCCGCTGCTCCCGCCCGCCTCGCGCCCGAAGCACCTCCTTCCAGGCAGCCCCAGTCGGGGCATTTACGCTGGAGGGGCTTAGAGAAAAGTGGCTTCGAGCCCATTGAAACCAAGTTTAGTGACTAGACAGAAATGTCACCTGGGGCTCAGAGGACCTGGGACTGTAAAGGAAGGAGGTGGGATTCCCGCCGCCTCCCGCCTATTGAGGGGCGCGGGGGGCGGGGGGGCTGGGGAAGCTGTGAGGTGAGCCCCGAGGGGGGGGGAGCGCTGTGAGGTGAGCCCCGAGGGGGGGGCTGGGGAAGCTGTGAGGTGAGCCCCGAGGGGGGGGGCTGGGGAAGCTGTGAGGTGAGCCCCGAGGGGGGGGGGAGCGCTGTGAGGTGAGCCCCGAGGGGGGGGGGAGCGCTGTGAGGTGAGCCCCGAGGGGGGGGGGGAGCGCTGTGAGGTGAGCCCCGAGGGGGGGGCGGGGAGCGCTGTGAGGTGAGCCCCGAGGGGGGGGGAGCGCTGTGAGGTGAGCCCCGAGGGGGGGGGAGCGCTGTGAGGTGAGCCCCGAGGGGGGGGGCGGGGAGCGCTGTGAGGTGAGCCCCGAGGGGGGGGGGAGCGCTGTGAGGTGAGCCCCGAGGGGGGGGGGCGGGGAGCGCTGTGAGGTGAGCCCCGAGGGGGGGGGAGCGCTGTGAGGTGAGCCCCGAGGGGCGGGGAGCGCTGTGAGGTGAGCCCCGAGGGGGGGGGGAGCGCTGTGAGGTGAGCCCCGAGGGGGGGGGGAGCGCTGTGAGGTGAGCCCCGAGGGGCGGGGAGCGCTGTGAGGTGAGCCCCGAGGGGGGGGGGAGCGCTGTGAGGTGAGCCCCGAGGGGGGGGGCGGGGGAGCGCTGTGAGGTGAGCCCCGAGGGGGGGGGGAGCGCTGTGAGGTGAGCCCCGAGGGGGGGGGGAGCGCTGTGAGGTGAGCCCCGAGGGGGGGGCGGGGAGCGCTGTGAGGTGAGCCCCGAGGGGCGGGGGGGGGGCGGGGAGCGCTGTGAGGTGAGCCCCGGGGGGGGGCGGGGAGCGCTGTGAGGTGAGCCCCGAGGGGGGGGCTGGGGAAGCTGTGAGGTGAGCCCCGAGGGGGGGGCGGGGAGCGCTGTGAGGTGAGCCCCGAGTGGGGGGGACTGGGGAAGCTGTGAGGTGAGCCCCGAGGGGCGGGGGGCCCTGCCTCCCCGTTGCCGCCCCCGGCCCCCCGAGCTCTGCCGAGGCCCCCCTCACGCCTCCACTCGATAGCTGAGGGCGCCCGAGCCCCAGAGGCGCCGGGGCCCAGGCCGCCGCCCGCCCCGGAAAGGCTGCTCCGCCGGCTGTTCCTCAGCGCGGAGAGCGGGGCTCGGACAGCCGGCCGCTTCCGCCCGGGGCCGCGTGGCGGGCGAGGAGCCCGCGGGCCTGCCTGCGCCACTTCAGCCCGGCCGCCTTCACCCCGGGTTTAGGGTCTTCGGCTGCCTAGGGGAGCGGGCTGGTCAGCCGCCGGGCTGCCCCGGGGAACAGCTCCGGGGGCGCCGCGCCGCCCGGAGCCTGACTTGGCCGTGTGCGGGCACCTGCCGCCCCGTGAGGTCTCCGCTGCTAAGAGAAGCCGTTTTGCATCAAACCCAAGTGAACTCACACTGATTACGGCCTTTACAAGTAGCCACTGTGCTTATGCCCGGCCAAGGAGGAAGGAGGTCTTTTCACTCGTGTTATTTTATTTTTTAAAAAATTATCTTTATTGCTGAAAGTATTACACATGTTCGCTTTTTCCCTCCCACGGGTCCCCCCCCCGGCCGGCCGCCCGCCCCAGGCTCCCCCGCAGTGACCACAGGCTGTGCACTGGTGCATTAAGCCCTCTCCTTAATGTCCCCACCTCCCCTGAGGTCCCTCGCCTGCCCCTGCTCCTGCCTCTGACCTGTTGTTCATCAGTCACTTTGTTCGTTAGATCCCACACAGAGGTGACATCATGTGATGTTTGTCTTTAACTGGCTTATTTCGCTGAGCATAATACTCTCCAGGCCCTTCCAGGACCCTTCCTCTTTGCAGCTGAGAGTGTCCAGGGTGTGAATGTGCCCCAGCTTTTCATCCATCAGCTACTGAGGGGCACTTGGCTGTGTCCAGGCCTCAGCTATTGTAAATAACATGCTGTGAACATCGGGTGCATGTATGCTTTCCGATGAGTGTCAGGACCCTCGGGTACATTCCTGGGAGTGGGATCCCTGGGCCAAATGGCAGCTCCATTTTGAACTGCTTGCGGCTCCTCCACAGTTTCCCACGGCGGCCCGTCCGTCCCGCCAGCGGCGCGGGCCTTCCCACAGCCTCGCCCGCACTGTCCTCTGTTGACGCGTTGGTGGAGCGATTCTGACGGGTGAGGTGACGCCTCCTTGTGGGTTTAATTTGCACCGCTGTGTGATTAGCGACCTCGAGCGTTTTCTCCTAGGTCTCTGGGCACCTGTGTGTCCTCTCTGGGGACCTGTCTGTCCAGGCCCTTGGCCCATTTCTTCAAGCAGCTGCCGAGGTCCAAGGCCGGGCGGGACGCAGGCGGGGGTGTTGGTGTACTGGCAGAGCACCGTGGCTGGTTTTCTTCCAGGACAACATGAAATTCATAATTTCTCCCTTTCCTGGCAGGAAATTACTGTTTTTGAATGAAAACAAATAATGGAGCTAATGGAATCTGTAGTCATCTACTTTAAGCCTGTGTTTCTTGGCAGAGGAAACTGAGGCCCAGGAAAACGGAATTTTTTGACCTAAATGAGAGAGTTGATTTACTTTTAAAAAGTCAATGCAATGTTTAAACTAACCTAAAACCCACAATAAAAACGTTGCCCCTTCAGTTCCCCTTTGTCCCCGGGACTTTCTCCCTGGTCTCCGAAGAGGCCTTCCCGGGGCGCCTCCCAGCCGCCCGCCGAGCCGGGCCGCCCCGCCCGCGCCTCCCTCCGCCCGGCGCGCTGGGCGCCTGGGGGCCGGCTCCTCGGGGCGGTCACGCCGCGGACTGTCCGGCTGCGGCCCGTGGGCAGCGGCTCCCTCCCCCGGCTCCGCGGGCGTGGCGCAGGCGGGCGGGCCGCTCGGGCGGCGGGACCGTCTGTGAGCCGGGCGCTGGGCCGCCCGGTGCTCCCGCTGCGCACGCCCCGCCCGCGCCCATAGGGTTAGACGGCGGGAGACGCGGCCTCTCGCAGACCCGCCGCCCCTCGGGCCTCGGCGGCCTGTCCACGGGGCGCCCGTCCCCCGGCAGGTGGGCCCTGTCGGCCGCCGGTCAGCGGTCGTAGGGGGTCCTGACCCCGGGGCTGCGGGGCCGGTCCGCGCGGCGAGGGAGCGAGGCGGCCGTCCCGGGTCCCCGCGGACCAGCTCGCTCCCGCGGGCGCGCCCGGGGCAGGAGCACCTCGCGGGGCCGCGGGCGCCGGGCTGTGAGGTTCCGCGAGCTTAGGGGGGCCGCGGCTCTCTCGGGGCGCCGAGGGGGCGCCGAGGGGCGCCAGGCTTCCGGAAAGGTCGGAGGTCCTGGGGCGGCGGCGTCTCCTACGCCGGTTACAGAGACGTGCCATTAAACGTTACCGCCTCGCCACGGAACTTAAATGTGCACATTAAGAAGTGAATAACTTAAAAGTACATTTAATTGCTTTTATATTTAGGACATAAAGTTTGTAAGTGATCGACTCCGTGCAGGACAGCGCCCCGAGCAGACGCCCCGCGCAGACGCCCCGCGCCCCGAGGCTCAGGAGGCGGCCCCCGTCGGGCGCAGCCTGGGCCGCCCGCCCTGCCCCCCTCGGCCGCCGCGCCCCCTGCCCCCCTGGGCCCTGCCCCCCTCGGCCGCCCGCCCTGCCCCCCTCGGCCGCCGTGCCCCCTGCCCCCCTGGGCCCTGCCCCCGTCGGCCGCCTGCCCTGCTCCCCCCCTCGGCCGCCGCGCCCCTTGCCCCCCTGGGCCCTGCCCCCCTCGGCCGCCTGCCCTGCCCCCCTCGGCCGCCCGCCCTGCCCCCCTCGGCCTCCGCGCCCCCTGCCCCCCTGGGCCCTGCCCCCCTCGGCCGCCCGCCCTGCCCCCCTCGGCCGCCGCGCCCCCTGCCCCCCTGGGCCCTGCCCCCCCTGGGCCGCCGCGCGCCCTGCCCCAGGGCCGCCCCCCTCGCCTCCCGGCCAGGGTGCGTGCGGGAGGCGCCCATCCGCGCTCGTATTGACGTTTCTCTCTCTCCGTCTCACTTCCCCTCTCTCTAAAAATCAATAAAAACACATATATTTTAAAAAGAACCTTTGACCTTTCGTCCTTTCTTGCCCAAGAGACTCAGACAGCGGAGATCTTGGGATGATGCCTCCCGAGCCTCGCGTGAACTAAGTGGGGTGGGTCGCGGGGCTTGGGCAGGGCGGTGCCCGCGGGTCCCACTGCCTGAGCCCCGCAAGAGCCTCCCCGGGTGCGCTCAGCTGCCGGCCTGGCCCGGTCTCCCCTCGGGAGCCCAGGGCCCAGGACCCTCCGTTCAGAATCGCCGCAGCACCCGCGCTGCCGCCCTGCCTCGCACCGTCACGCTCACGCCAGCGCCCCTGTGAATGTTACAGTTTTGATTCCTCTCCTATTAGTCTGTTAATTTGATTGTTAGCACAGCTGGGAAAATTTTAAAGGTGGGGGCAAAATTTTAGTTTTTTTAGCTCCCACAAAACTTTACAAAGGTACCTTTGTAGCGGAAAAGACTCGGCCGTACCCCGGAGGAGGCGAGGGGAGACCTTTATTCACGCGTGCGGTCCCGGGGGAGGCATCTCCAAATTCTGGGCCCCGAGCAAAGGGCTTGGGTCAGCTTTACAGGGTCGGAGGTCGGGCCTGCTTGTGGCGAAAATAGTGGGCGGGGTTAGGAGGTCAGATGAGGTCACATGTACATCCAGGCGGGTAAGCTGAGACCTGAGGCGGGGAGTCTCCCTAAAACGGCGCCGGTCCTGCCTCACCCCGAGCCTGAAGCATCTGTGTACCAAACTGTGGACGAAAAGGGGCCACGCACTAACCCCGACACAGCTGGGGGAGGCCTGTGCGGCTAACCTAACCACAGAGCATGGTCTGGTCTGAAATTAAGACTTTTTAAAACTAAAAGCAGTTTATGGTGAGTAGCTATGTCCTAAAGCAGTATTTTTCCTAACAAAGGTTAATTTTCACCTTAACTAAGTCTTTTTGCATCTGAGATAACGCACCTGATTAACACCTGCCTTTGCAAAACAAAGCAATTTCCCCTTTTTCCAGGCCCTCAAAGCAGATTGCTGAGGCCCCAAATCCCCTCAGTTATCATGTTAATTGCTGGCTGTTGACTGTCCTGCACCCACCTATGTAGAAGTGTGTGTCCATTGTTTTACTTTTCAGCCCATCCAGAGGTTTCCCGGATTTGCTTTCTCCCGCCTCCCTAATCTATCACCCATGGATTTCATGTAACCCATCCACGCCTCCTCTTTGGACTGTAATCTATAAAGCAAGGTGCAAAACTGCCATTCTCCAGAGCATTTTCTCAATTTGTTGAGATTCTGCATCCCTGCATTTGTCTGTAGTTTGGCTCAAATAAACTCAAATATTCGCCACAGGTGTGAATTTTTCTTATGTTAACTAAATATTTGGATGGCAGAGTAAATATAGTGAAATTTCTTTGAGGTCGCCTGTCCTTGCAGGTAGGTGGTTTACCTTCTTATTCTCTCTCTACCCCGTTCTTGGGGCCCTGGAGCCTGCTCTTCTTTCCCCCCATCAGAGACCTTTGCTGTCTCCAATGGGATCAGCGAATCCTGTCACTGGCCTGCACTCTGGGACCGGGTTCCTGACTTCTGGGGGCTCCAATGCTTCATCTACAGCAGGGGTGGGGAACGTCCGGCCCATGGGCCATATACTACCTGTGAAATCATTTGCTTTGGCCCTGCCAAGGCAACCACAGGACTCTAAATTCAATAAATCTAGGAGCATTTGTCATAACTAATTTTCAAGTTGATAATTTTGTATGTTATAAATATCCAAATGGCCCTTGGCAGAAAAATGGCCCTATTCTCTCCCTCTGGTTTGCTGTCATCTAACACCTCCTGGTCAGTCCCCTCATTTGTGCCTTAAAGACTTAAGGAATGGCTCATTGTCTTGGCCACTCTAAGCCCCACCATGATTCTGGTGATTTAATTTGTATGGCTGACCCAGCTCTGGAATTCTGGCTTCTCAGCTCCTTGATTGCTTCACCTCCAGGGACCTTTTCCTTCCCTCCACATGAACTCTCTCTCCTATGGTCACAACAGTATTAGCTCAGGCTGCCAGAACCATGTATATACATAGTACTGTCCCCCTATTACCTCATTTAACCTTAATTAACTCCTAGCAACCCTATCTCCAGATACAGTCATATGGGGAGTTAGGCCTTCAACATATGAATTTGGGGAACACAATGACCTAAATGGCATCAACTCTGAGCTTGATTACCCCATTCAAATACAGCTTTGCTGCTTCCAGATCCCTCACTTAGGTGCTCCTGTGGTGGGTAGTTAGACAGACATAAGCAGAGCAAGGACCATGGGCCAGGTACAAAATGTCACCAGCGTGGAAAGCCAAGGGCACCTAGCAAGGGGCAAAATTGGGAAAACAAGGACCTTTCCCCCAGGGGAACCCTTCCTCCCCCAGCATATCACTGGTCATGCGGTTTAGACCCCTGACCTTTCTTGCCCTGGCATGTCACTACTCATGCGATAGAGTCTCTTTGAGGAGGACCTAGGGGCCAAAGAGTGGCCCCATGGGACTCCCATGCCAGCCCTTGCAGGACCACTCCCTTAAGCATTAACTCCTAAGAGATAACATCTAGGCTCAGTTGAGTTTCAGCTCCAGGCCCAGAAAAGCAGCAAAACCAGACAAGCAACACCATGGCTGACATCAGGACCTGCTACATAGACTAATGACCCCCAGCCCTGGCGCCAACCAATCAGTGGAGACCCCACCCCAAAAGGACACATCTGGAAAGCTGATGAATATTCTATTGAGACCCTCCCCTAAAATCTCCACCCTTAACAGCCCTTAGGACCAAGGATCCAGCGTGGCATCATGACATGCCTTTCCCCACCCCCTTCCCCCGGGCGCGTTTCCTTGCCTCCCTTCCTCCTAAGCTCCAAGGGCCCTTCTCTTGCCTCTGTAAATTGTTCCCTGAGCTGTTTCTTCTACAGCTCACTTCTTGTACCTCTGTGACTTTCTAAATAAACTTTCTTTATAGTTTAAATCTTGGTTCTGAATTCTTTCTTCACCAGAGCTCAAGTTCCAAGGTCGCTGAACCTAGGTCCTGTTTGACCCCACTGGTCTAACACCTAGTGGCATTTCACTGCCAACAGTCCCACTACACAGGTATTTTTAGTAGTTTAACTTTTCTATGCATCTGCTTTTCTTTACCACCCTGCTTTCTGCTCTCTTCGTTCCTTCCTTCTCTTACCCAGACTCTGTGGCCCCCATTTTCACCATATCTGGCTAACATCCCAAACTCCACTGTTGTTCTGATGTACCCCCCTCCTCCCAAAAACCCTCCATTCCTAGATCAGTCTAACTCTCCCCTTTGTGCTCTTGAACCTAGGCTGTGAGCCTTGCTGGAGAGCATTTCTTAGTGCAAGTAGTGTTAGTACAAGTCCATGGTCAGCAAGCCATACGCACTACCTAGCAGCCTTCGATATTTCCAAAGCCTACCTCCACTCTTTACAGCATCTAATTTAGGCCAATTCTTCTCATCTCTGCCTCCTGCCCGCAACCTTCAGTACCCTGAGCACAGCTGTAGCTCCACAGACAGGGACAGTTCCTGCCGAAGCCAAGCAGGGCCCTCCACACACCTGCCGACCTGGTTTCCTCTGTCTTCCCCCTTGTCCTTCCAGCTGTAAGGGTGGGAGAAACCTCTCTGTTGCCAGAATTTGGGCGTTTGAACACCCCTCTATCCTTTCAACGACAATTCTACAGTTTTCTGACACCAACTAGATGTTTCACAGTTCACTTCAATCCTGACACTAACTATCCAGAGTAGCGCAGACCCTCCCAGGTTAGGGGCTCAGTCCCACAAGATTGCCTCCACTTCCGATGCCAACCACAAGTTCCAGGTCCATAGGGGATCCATGCTTCTGTGCAACCTGGCTACAAATTCAGGGATTGCTGAAATTCAGGTTGCTAGAATGACTCACAGAACTCAGGAAAGCACAATACTTACAATGAAAATTTTGTTGTAAAGGATACAGCTCAGGAGCAGCCAAGTGGGAGAGATGAGTGGGGTAAGGTCTGCGGAGGCCTCAAGTGCAGGCACTCTGTCCCTGTTGAGCCAGGTGCACAGCCCTCCTGGTACATCAGTGTGTTCACTAACCAGGAAACCCCCCTGAGCCTCATTGTTCAGAGCTTCTATGGAAGTTTCATTACTTAGACATGATTAAATCATTGGCCATTGGTGATTGAACCCCATCTCCAGACCCTATCCTCTCTCAGGAGACCAGGACTCAGGGCTGAAAATCCCAGCCCTCTAATCACAGGGCAGTTCCTCTGTAGATTAGCCCCATCCTAAAACTGTCTTGGAGCCCACCAAGTTACCTAATTAGCATGCAACCAGGTGTGGTCAAAAGGGCTCAGCATGAATAATAAAAGATATTCCTATGTTCAAGAGGTACCAAGGGTTTTAGAAGCTCTGTGCCAGGAACCGAGGACAAAGACCAAATTCTTTTTATTTTATTATACCACGCCCCTCCTCCCTTGTCTTCTGGAACCCTCCTTAAACCTTCTGTTCAGAGGAGTCATTTGGGTGAAATGTGTTTCTGCCTATATACCTGCACCTTCTCGGCAGACAGTGGTCCGCGGGGCACCCATATGCACCTGCCGTCTCACAACAGTCCTAACACTGCATCTTGTGTGCCTGCTTGTGCTCTTCTCTACGCTGTGAACTCCTCGAAGCAGAGACATGTCCTGTCCACCCCTGTATCGCCACCATCTAGCCCAACATTGGCCGTAGTGCCTGTCGATCATTGCTTAATGGATCAGTGAATGGTTCCATCTCTCATTCTGGGCATCTGTTCATTCAGCATCTCAAATGGGAGAGCTTGCACTAGTCACTGCCAGGTAGGACCGTATACTCCGGGGGGCTTGGGTTTCATCCTGGAGTAGACAGAAGGACCACGCAGGCTTATCTGTGTTTCTACCACGCCCAAGATGTGCCTCAGAAGTGGCACGGGTTTTCTCACAGACACTAGAAGCCTGTGGCACCAATGACTTCCCTGTGGCTCTCAGGCTGGGAACACTGTCATTCTGCCCTTTATGTTCACCTCCTTGGTGTCTCTTCTGGGACATGGGGAGCAATTGATTCTGAATAGTTTATCCCTTGGAGGTAACAGAAACTCTCTCTCTGGATTTTTCTCTCTGCCTGAGAGCCAAGAGAGTAGAGGTTAGGTGCTCCACCCTGCCTGGTTCAAGTTACTTAACTCGGTTTGTACTTGCCTTAGTTTGTGCATCTATAAAACGGGCATTACAATAATATCTCCTAGAATGGACTTGAAGATTAAATGAGCACTTAGAACGTGTTCCTTCTAAGTCCATAATAAATGTTACCCGCCCCGGTTGCAGTGGCTCAGTTGACTGGAACGTCTGCTGTGCACTGAGGCGTTGCGGGTTTAAATTCCTGGTCAGGTCACATACCTGAATTGGTCAGGGTGCGTTGAGAGGGCAATTGATCACTGTTTCTCTGTCGCTGTCTCCCTCCCTTCCCTCTAAGCGTGTTGATGAGGATTTAAAAAATCTAACCTGAACTTACGTCCATCCCTTATAATCTTCCTCTTATGGGGGAAATGAAATGCGTCCCACGTGCTACAGGAATGCTGGAGAGACACACCAGAGACTACAAAGGAGTCATGGGAGAGTGACTTTTCAATGTCCATGTGTTTAAGTTAATTTTTTTCCTTGTTGTGAGTTTTAACCATGCGAATTTATTTAAAAAACACTTCACTGTGTCTGACAGGTTCTAAACCTCTCCTCTGCACAACCTCGCTCCCTGAAGCTGAGCACACACACACATTTACACCCCCCAGGTCTGCCTCGCGGCCTGTGGACCGCAGTGAAGATCCCCAGTGGCTCGTCTCAGAACGTCTCTGCTGATGTTGGTTGAGCTTGAGAACGAGCCTTTGGACAGATGGCCGGGGTAGAACTCACCCCACACCAATGCCCTGTTTGTGTGAACTTGGACTTCCACCAGTGAAGGCAGTGAAACCAAAGCAGAGCTTGGATTTTAAGTGATTTGAATATATTATAGCACATTAATCTCATAGAGGCTTTCAAACCAGACTGACCAGGTATTTGAAAATCATTGATCTTGAATGGGTCTCTGAAATGGGTCAGGACATTAAAAATGACATCGAATTGTGTTTACTTTGTGCTTTACATTAAAAAATAGAAAGCATCACAATTCCTATTCTGGGTAAGGGCATTTTCTTAATCCCATAATTAGTTCTGTGAGCATCCAACATCACATCTAACTCCCGTTGTTTGAATAGCCACCTCTTTTAAAAAGTCAGCTAATATATGTGTTTACAGACACACAGACCAAAATAAACAAGTGGTGCCTGCTTTGGCGATGAGCTGTGAGAGAAAGGGACAATTGAGGGAAGACATGACTGGCACCTCTGGCTCTGGGGCTTGACAGTGACCCTCTGTGTTCACCTGCTGAGCCATCCCACTCACAGCTTCGGCAATGAGGAGACTGTGTGCCCAGATTGGCAACACAGAGATTAATAAGAGGTACTCCGGGCCCTCGGGAGTTCATGCCTAGTGAGAGCTACATGCCTGGTGGGAAGTGCTGATGACAATAAATAGTGCTATTAGAGAGCCAGAAGTGAGGGGCCTGTGAGCACAGGCGATCTGCCCCTAACTGTTTGCAGGTTTGTTATTGACCTTAGGCACTGGTCTTGTCTAAGGTGGCCTGTGTTGGTCTCCTGCTCACTTGCTTTGCCATTCTAGATACGATGCTCAAGGCACCCCGTCTGCAAGGCTTCTGTAGTGCTGCTTTGGGCTTATGCACAGGGGTCACCCCCCCCCCCCCCGCCCCCAGGAAGGCTCACTTAGTGGGAGGCAGGATGCTTATTTCGGTGAATACTGAGGGTTGACAGGATAGTCATTTTGGGTTTAATCATTAAGCAGTGCTCACTGTCTTATGACACTGTGATTCCACATTCTTGAACAATACATACCCATACTGGAGTAGGGTTGCTGAGAGCCTAGGAAACTGAGAAGCAAGAGCCCAGGGACTGAATCCCACAGCCCAGAGTCTGAGCGAAGTCTTCCCCTCCCCCTATGCCCCAGGCTGACCCCACCACCCAGTCAGGCCGAGCTGAGACTCCACACAGCTGAGACTCCTTTGCAACACAATATTTGCTATCCTTGGTCTTCATTCTAAACAACGACCCACAAAAAGGAGGCCACTCCTTCCACACTCCCTTGCAGGCAAGAGGTTAGGGTGAAGGGTGTATGCTCGGGCGGAGGGTGGAGCTGGGCTTTAGTTGCTGACTATGAAGCCACTTAGGGGCCTGGAAGGCTGTGACGAGGAATCCCTCAGGTGTGCAGGGCACAAAAATGTGCCCCCTTCATGATTTGATCTAACCTTTTGTACAACTCCCAGAAAAGGTTATGCCCCCTCCCACCGTGACAGTACTGAGACCCATAGCGGTTAATGGCGTCCAAGGAGGAAGAGCTGGGACGAGCGCAGGAGGTGGCCTGACGGAGGTCCAGTGCTCATTCCACGTGGCACAGCCACCTGAACAGAGACGCTACTGGGGACGGATTGTAGAACAAATTTCTTATGTCAAAGCCCTAACCCCCAGTGGGACTGCATTTGGAGATGGGCCTTTAGGGAGGTAACTAAGGTTAAATGAGGTCATAAGGGTGGGACCCTAGTCTGTCGGAACTGGTGTCCTTGTAAGAGTAGGAAGAGGCCCAGCAATCTCCCTCTCTCTCTGCGCGTGCCTAGAGAAGAGGCCGTGGGAGCACGCAGCAAGGAGAGGGCTGTCTGCCAATCGCGAAACAGAACCCTTACCAAGATCTGAACTTGCTGGCACCTTGACCTTGGATTTTTAGCCTCCAGAACTGTAAGAAAATAAACTATTGTTTAAGTCACACAGCCTGTGGTATTCTGTTATGGCAGCTTAAGGTGACTAATACACAGGGGTGGGCAAAAGTAGGTCTACGGGGTGAAACAGAGTTTACTCTTGTATTATTATTATTTATTTATCATTGTATTATTTTTATCTCCATTATTATTACTAATGTACTTTTGCCCAGCCCTGTAGATTTTGGTACTGAGAAGTGAGGTGCTACTGTAACAAACGCGTAAAAATGTGGAAGTGGCTTTGGATCTCCGTGATGGGCAGAGCGTGGAAGAGTTTTGAGGTGCCAGTTAGGAAAAGCCGGGACTGCCTGAGGGGCTGCTGTGGGCACCTGGAGGGTGAAGGAAGGAAGGGCAGAGAAGAGCTGGAGAGAAAGCCTCCAGTGTCTCAGAGCACAGGGGTTGGCATGGGCAGGAAGCTGACAGGAATACGGATGGTAGGGGCCATTCGTGTGAAGCCTCCACGGAAGTGAGGAGCTTGCCACTGGCAATGGGAGTGAAGGCGGTCCCTTTAAAGGGAGCTGTGCTGGTGTTTTGTGGATGGTGAAACTTGCTGAGGAGATTTCTAAGCAAAATGTTTAAGGGACTTGGTTTGCTCATGGTAAAATTCAAGAGCAGACACATTAAAAGCAGGAACTCAAACAGACATTTGTACCCCCATGTTCATAGCAGCAGTACTCACAATCGCCAAAAGGTGGAACAACCCACACGTCCATCCCGGGTGAAGGATGAACGCGATGTGGCCCAGACGCACAGCGGAGTGCTGTTCAGCTTGAACAAGGAAGGCGGTCCTGCGCGGGGTGCCACAGGGAGGAGCCTGGAGTTTAGCTCAGTGAACTGAGCCAGTCACAAAAGGATGAATGCTGGATGATTCCACTTATACCGGTTTCCTAGAGCAGTCAAGTTCATGGAGACAAGACATAGAATGGGGGGGGGGGGCGAGGCTGGGTGGAGGAGGAATGGGGAGTACTTGTACCATGGGACAGGGGTTCAGTTTCAACATGAGAAGAGTTCTGGGGACGGCTGCAGACACTGAGATGCCGCTGAGCTGTGCACTTAAACATGGTTAACATGATAGATTTTATGTTACGTACATTTTATCACAATTTAAAATACTAATAAAATATATTTTGAAAGGAAAGAAAACTTGCCCCAAACTTTTTACCTCTCTTATGTCCTGGGGCCTGAGAGTCTCTCTTTTCATCCAGTCAGTGAGGGCATCCTGTTGTTCTTGCCTGGAGCTGTTCTTTCTTTCTCACCCCCACCCCGCTGCTCCAGGCCAGGGCCAAAGCCCCTTGTGCCTGCCCTGTGCCCCCAGCTGGTGTCCGCACAGTGCCTGGTCTGTTTCCTGTCGGGCCTGCTGAGAAAGTGGATCTCTCTGAATTACCCACCTAATGCTTCATACACCAAGGCTTTCCTGTCACCTGGCAGCTGGCCCCACCCAGCCAGTTAACCCTGTGGACCAGTAGCCCCCCACACACCCTCCGTCTGGGGGCAGCATCCTTGAGGTGCTCAGAGGCAGCACCTCTACCCCTCTGCTCTCAGGCTCACTCTCCCGACCAAGCTTCCTCCTTTCTGTGCCCCACCTGCTCAAGTCCAACCCCATGTTCTCTGCCTACTCCTGTCCCTGGTCATCTTTCCACCCCGGAAAGATGGAAAGGTGACAGCAGCTGTCACCTTCAGCACCCATGTCACACAGCAAAGCACCTAGCTGCTGTCCTCAGGCCCTTGTGCCTCCCTGGGGAAGGGGGAAGCTGCCTCCTTGTATGGTGTTTCTTTTGACCTAGCAGGGTCCCAAACTCCCAGTAGGTATTTAACAGCTACAAGCTCATTGATATGAATAAAAGTTCAACCTAGGCAGCTGAGCCAAGCAAACATCAGGTTCCCAAATATCAGCTGTGCTATTTTAAATCTATTTAGGATGTGCAGTCTCAGCCTGAGGGTGCCTGCCAGTGGCAAAAATGTGCTGGGCCTCTTCATTTGGAAAAAGGCAGCTTCCAGGGGCACTTGAGGGCAAGGCTGGGAGTCTCATGGCAGGGCTGCTTGAAGTGCAGTGAGATGGAGGATCTGAGGGACAGAGAAGCTGAGGGACGGGACACCCCAGTCTTCTGAAGCAACACCACTCTATAGAAAGTCGGCTGGGATTCCTGATGCTCAGAGCTCAGTGGTGGGGTGGAAAGGACGTGGCTGGGCTGCTGGAGCCCAGTCTGTCTCAGGGCAAGAGTGTAGGTCAAGGTTGAAAATGCCTCACCCCCCTGCCTCTTACAGCCACCACCTCTCACCTGTCCCATCCTCCCTTCTTCTAAAGCAGCATCAATCTGGGCAAATGAAAAAATCTGAAAGATCACGGGCACACTTTTGTGTAGTGAGAACTTGACCTTCAAGCCCTCCCAGACCTAATGCTCATTTACCATGTATTTGCTGAGCTGCTCTCTTCCAGGCACTGGGGTAGAGCAGTGAGCAAATCCTGCGGACACCCTGCCCTCTGGGTGCTTGAATCTAGTCTGCCTAGCCTGCGAGGTTGCCATGGGTCAGGCATCCTGCTAGGCACTGCAGAGTCATTGATAAAGACAACACAGGCTTTTCTCGCCAGCATGGCTCCGCGGATGAGCATGGACCCCTGCACCAGGAGATCACAGTTCCATTCCCAGGCAGGGCACATGCCTGGGTTGTGGGCTCGATCCCCAGTAGGGGGCATGCAGGAAGCAGCCAATCGATGTTTCTCTCTAGATGTTTCTGTCTCTCTCTCCCTCTCCCTTCCTTTCTCTCTAAAAAATTCAATAAAAACATATTAAAAAAAAATAACACAGGCTTTACAAGAAGGGACTTCAGTCAGGGAGGAAACGGTCATCAGGAGGCAGTTACCACACCTTGTGTGATGAACATTCTAAATAGTACAGTGTCTAGGACCATTCCACTTTGACCAGATTTCACCTTCTTTTTTTAAAAATTTATTTATTTTTATTTTTAAAAAGTTATCTTTATTGATTTCAGAGAGAGGAAAGGAGAGGGAGAGAGAGAGATAGAAACATCAGTGATGAGCGAGCCAATGACTGGCTGCGTTCTGCACGCCCCCGACTGGGAATCGAGCCCGCAACCCTGGGCATGTGCCCTGACCGGGAATCAAACCCCAATCGCCTGGATCCTAGGTCAACGCTCAACCGCTGAGCCACGCCCGGCTGGGCAGATTTCAGCTTCTTGCTTCATTGCCATCACCTCAGGCCTACATAGGCTTCCTCTTGCAAAGACATATTTGATGATTTTCAAGCACCTGGTCTTGGGAGTGTCCTGCTGGTTCATGGTCCCAAAGGACTGGTGGCAGAAGGCCCATTCCCATCCAGATGTCCTTGTTCTGCTAAAGCACCACCAACAATGGAAAGACTATTTCCTGTCTCATGAGGAGTCCAAGGATTGTATAGGGTAGGAGCTAGCACCCGCCTTGAGCACGCCTCACTGCATCCTTGGAGAATGGGCTCCCAATGAGGGAACTGACACTATACCGACGTCTCCAACCCCTATGCTTTCTGGCAGGGGTGATCTTACAAAGCACTAAAATGACCTCACTCTGTTGCTCTTTGAACAAAAGACTTATCTGTCCACAAATATTTTCCCACCATTGAAATTAGTGTTGAACTTCTAACAATTAGGGTCACTTCTTTTTTTTTTTTTTTTTTTAGGGTCACTTTTAAACAAGTGTATCTGTTAAAATGTAAATAGAGGACCTGTGGGAAGGGTACCTGGAAGTTGTGGCAGAAACACCTGGGAACTTTTAAAAATTCCTGAGGCCCATCTCAGACCAGCTATCTGGATCTTTGAAATGTGGGGCCATGAAAGGACTTTTCTCAAGTTCCCTGATTGGACTGATGTGCAAAGGTTGGGGCCTTCTGTCACGGTTGATGGAACACAGGATCACGGAGAAGAGTTCGGTCCTTCAGGTCAGTGAGTCCGCTCAGGGGGAGAGCGGGGCCCTGGGAGAGGCCCTTCTCCCAAAGTGCTCAAGTTATGGCTCCTGACCAGCACCATCTGCCAGTTCTTTGGGAAGTACAGAACCCTAGGGCCCACCCAAATCTGACTGACTCAGCATCTGCATGAAATAAGACCCACAATGACCCACGGGCACATCACGGTTTGGGAGGGACTGGCCAAGATGCCTTTCAGTGTCTGCTTTGAGTATCTGTCGACTGCTAACTGTTATGGGATGAATTGTATCCCCCTAAATCCACATGTTGAAGTCCTAACCCCCAGTACCTCAGAGTGTGTCCTCATTTGGAGATAGGCTCTTCACAGAGGAAATCAAGTTAAAGTGAAGTCATTATGGTGGCCCCTAATCCAATATGACGGGGGCCTTATAAAAGCAGAAATTTATACACAGAAAAATGCACATGAACTGAAGATGATCATCTACAAGCCAAGGAGAGAGACCTGGAACAGATTCCTCCTTCCCTCAGAGCCCTGAGAAGGAACCAACCCTACCAGTATCTTGATCTTAGTTATCTAGCCTCCATAACCGAGAGACAATACATTTCTTTTCTTTTTCTTTATTAAAAATTTTAATGTTTACAAAATTGCAGGTGTCTCCCTTTATTCCCCCACTTTGTCCACCTCCATCCACCCCCACCTCTCACTCCTGTGGCCTTCACCAAACTATTGTTGGTGTCCATGGGGTATGCATATATGTTCTTTAGCTAATTCCTTCACTTTCTTTATCCAGTCACCCCCACTCCCATCCCCTTGGGCACCAGTCAGTCTATTCCATGTGTCCATGCTTCTGGTTCCATTTTGTTCCTCAGTTTATTTTTATCATTAGGTTCCACATATTAGTGAGATCATATGATATTTGTCTTTCTCTGACTGGCTTATTTCACTTAGCATAATACTCTCCAGTTCCCTCCAAGTTGTTGAAAAGGTTGAGAATTCCTTCTGCCCGGCCGGGTGTGGCTCAGCAGTTGAGCATCGACCTAGGATCCAGGTGATTAGGTTTTCAATTACCGGTCAGGGCACATGCCCGTGTTGCAGGCTGCAGCCAATCAATGACTCTCTCATCATTGATGTTTCTATCTCTCTCTCTCCCTCTCCTTTCCTCTCTCTGAAATCAATAAAGATATATTTTTTAAAAAAGAGAGAGAATTCCTTCTTTTATACAGCTGCATAATATTCCACGGTGTAAATGTACCACGGCTTTTTTATCCACTCATCTGCTGATGGGCACTTGGGCTGTTTCCAGATATCAGCTATTGTAAATAGTGCTGCTATGAACACAGGGGTGCATATATTCTTTCTGATTGGTGTTTCTGGATTCTTAGAATATATTCCCAGAAGTGATATCACTGGGTCAGGTGGCAGTTACATTGTTAATTTTTTGAGGAACCTCCATACTTTTTTCCATAGTGGCTGCCCCAGTCTGCATTCCCACCAGCAGTGTACTAGGGTTTCCTTTTCTCCACACCCTCGTCAGCACTTGCTGTTTGTTTACTTGTTGATGGAGCCATTCTGACAGGTGTGAGGTGATACCTCATTGTAATTTTAATTTGCATCTCTCTGGTGATTAGTGATGTTGGGCATTTTTCACATGTCTCTTAGCCATCTGTACGTCCTCTTTGGAAAACTGTTTATTCAGGTCCTTTGCCCAATTTTAAATTGGATTGTTTGTCTTCTTGCTGTTGAGTTGTACAAGTTTTTTATGTATTTTGGAAAGAATCCCTTATTGGATGTATCATTGGTGAATATGTTCTCCTATACAACAGGTTCCCTTTTCATTTTGAGTATGGTTTCTTTTGCTGTACAGAAGCTTTTTAGCTTGATGTAGTCCCATTTCTCTTTTCCTGAGTTTCCCTTGCCCTCAGAGACATATTGGCAAAGCAGGATCACTGGGTCAAATGGCAGCTCCATTTTGAATTTTTTGAGGAAATTCTGTATTGTTTTCCACAGTGGCTGTGCCAGTCTGCATTCCCACCAATAGTGTACGAGGGTTCTCTTTTCTCCACATCCTTGCCAGCACTTGCTGATGGCTGATTTGTTGATGCTATGAAAGATGTCTGAGATGTTACTGCCTATGTTTTCTTCTAGGATTTTTATGGTTTTGTGACTTACATTTAAGTCATTTATCCATTTTTAGTTCAGTCTTTTGTATGGTGTAGGTTGGTGATCTAGTTTCATTTTTTTGCATGTACCTGTCCAATTTTCCCAACACCATTTAGTTAAGAGACTGTCTTTACTCCACTGTATGCTCTTGTCTCCTTTGTCAAATGCTAATTGACCATAGAGGCGTGGGTTGATTTCTGGGCTCTCTGTTGTGTTCCATTGATCAAATGCCTCTTCTTATGCCAATACCAGGCTGTTTTGATTACAATGGCCTTGTAGTATAGTTTGATATCCAGTATTGTGATCCCTCCAACTCTGTTCTTCCTTCTCAGGAATGCTGCGGCTATCTGGGTCTTTTTTGTTTCCATATAAATTTTTGGAATATTTTTTCTTGTTCTGTGAAATATGCCATTGGTGTTTCAATAGGAATTGTGTTGACTCTGCAGATTGCTTTAGGTAGTATGGACATCTCAATGATATTTTCTCCCAATCCTTGAATATGGTATACGCTTCCTCTTGTTTGTATCGTCCTTAATTTCTTTCTTCAACGTCATATAGTTAGTGCTCTGAAAACAGGTCTTTTACCTCCTTGGTTAAATTTATTCCTAGTCACCTTATTTTTTGTTGTAATAGTAAATGGGGTTGTTTTATTTTAGTTTCTCTTTCTGATAGTTCATTATTGGTGTATAAAAATGCCATTGATTTCTGGATGTTGATTTTTGTATCCTGCTACTTTGCTGAATTCATTGGTTTAATCTGGTAGGTTTTTGGTGGAGTCTTAAGGGTTTTCTATGTACAATATCATGTCAAATACAATAATGACAGTTTACTTCCTCCTTTCCATTTGAATGCCTTTTATTTCTTTTTGTCTGATCACTGTGGCTAGAAATTCCACTACTGTGTTGACTCAAGAGAGATGGAAGTGGACACCTCGTCTTGTCCCTGTTCTTAGGGGAAATGCTTTTAGTTTTTGCCCAGTATGATGTTGGCTATAGGTTTGTCATATATGGCCTTTATTATGTTGAGGTATGATCCCTCTATTGCCACTTTGCTGAGACTTTTTAAAAAAAATCCTCACCCAAGGATATTTTTTCCATTGCTTTTCAGAGAGAGTGGGAGAGAAAGAGAAGGAGTGAGAGGGAGGGAGAGAGAGAAACATCAATGTGAGGGAGACACATTGATTGGTTGCTTTCAACACATGCCCCAGCCAGGGCTGGGGATTAAGCCTGCAACCCAAGTAAGTGTCCTTGGCCAGAATCAAACCCAGGACCCTTCAGTCTGCAGGCTGATGCTCTAACCACTGAGCAAAACTGGCTAGGGCTGCTGAGAGTTATCACAAATGGGTGCTGGATTTTATCAAACGTGATTTCTGCATCTATTGATATGATCATGTGATTTTTGTCCTTCATTTTGTTTATGTAATGTATCACGTTTATTGATTTGTGAATATTGTACAAACCTAGGATCCCTGAAATAAATCCCACTTGATCATGGTGTATGACCTTTTTAATGCATTGCTGGATCTGATTTGCTAATGTTTCACTGAGGGTTTTAGCACCTATCAGGGATATTGACCTATAATTTGCTTTCTTTGTTGTGTCTTTATCTGATTTTGAAATCAGGATAATGTTGGCCTTGTAAAAAGAGTTTGAAAGTTTTCCCTCCTCTTGAATTTTTTGGAATAGTTTAAGGGGATAGGTGTGAGTTCTTTGAATTTGGTGAAACTCCTCTGTGAAGCCATCTAGTCCAGGACTTTTGATTGCTGGGAGTTTTTTGATTACTGCTTCAACTTCATTAGTTGTTATTGGTCTATTCAGATTTTGTGATTCTTCATGATTCAGTTTTGGAAGATTGTATGTTGTCCGTTTCACCCAGGTTGTCCAGGTTGTTGGCATATAGTTGTTCATAGTATTTTCTTACAATACTTTGTATTTCTGTGGTGTCAGTTGTTACTTCACCTCTTTTGTTTCTGATTTTATTTATTTGGTTCCTCTCTTTGTTTCTTGATGAGTTTGGCTAAAGAGTCATCAATCTTATTTATCTTTTCAAAGAACCAGCTCTTGGTTTCATGGATCTTTTGTATTGTATTTTTAGTCTCTATGTCATATATTTCTGCTCTGATCTTTATTATTTTCTTCCTTCTACTTACTCTGAGCTTTTCTTGCTGTTTTCTTTCTAATTCTTTTAGTTGTTGTGTTAGAGAGTTTATTTGAGCCTTTTCTTGTTTCTTGAGGGAGGCCTGTAGTGCTATGAACTTCCCTCTCAGAATTGCTTTTGCTGTGTCTCATAGATTTTGGGTGTTTGTGTGTTCATTTTTGTTTGTTTCCAGGTAATTTTTTATTCTTCCTTGATCTCATTGGTAACCCATTCATTGTTTAATAACATGCTACTTAGCCTTCATGTGTTTGAATATTTTTGAGCTTTTTGATTGATTTTGTGGTTGATTTCTAGTGTCATGCCATTATGATTGAGAAGATGCTTGATATAATTTCAATCTTCTTGAACTTGTAGGGACTTGTTTTGCATCCTAACACGTGGTCTATCTTTGAAAATGTCCCAAGTGCCCTTGAGAAGAATTTATATTCTGTAGCTTTGTGGTGAAATGTCCTGGAATGGTCATGGAGGATCTCATGTCCATGCAGTCCCTCAGCTAGTCTTGAGCACTCACCATGGCCAGCACATGGTCTAGAGCACCCTGGGGACTCAATTATTCTTATCATTGTTAAGCCACCATGCAGACTGATTGGTGGAGAGGAAGTCTCAGTAACCCAATACAGCCTTGGGGGGTCACTGGCCTCTCTTAAGGTGTCTGCTTATAGTCCACTTTCTTCAGCCAATTATGGTAAGACCTAGCCCCTCTCTGCCCCAAACTCAAATCCAACTTTAAGAGCTACATGAACTGTAAAACTTTACTGCAGGTTTTTTTTGGGAAATGGAGAAAAGGCTTGCATTGCCCCACCCCCCCCACCCCCCGACAACTTACTTTAATATGTCTTCTCAACTTCTCTCTCCCTTTGGACATTGCCAAACCCCTCCTTAACCTTCAGTACCTCCACTTTATCTTCCTCTCAACCCCCCTCCTTAAAATGTTGGCAGTTAGCATATCCCAGTCCATCAAACAAAAGCCAGTGAACGGCACTGTTGGCACTGCCAGGAGTCCAGCCTGAGGCCACCTAGAGCCCACTGATGTTCAATGCTCAGAAAAGGTGGGCTCGTTACTGGCTGCAGTGAGCAAGGGGCTCATCGTGAAGAGGAAGGGGGATCTTAGTGAGAGGGTGTTAGAAAAGACCTACTGTGGGATATAGAATTTTGTTGGAGGATTTGCGGGAAGGTCTAAGGAAGCTGGGATTGGCTCTAGATTGGAGATTGGATGCTGTCAGAAAGTGGGACAATTCTTTGACTGGGCATCTTAATAAATCTTTATAAGGAGGGGAGACTCAAACAAGATAAAACTGTAATTGGCAAAGTAGTAATCATTCATTTTAGCCAAAAGAGGCATTTTGGGGGAGTATTTTGTGGGCAACCCTGCCCTTGTTTCTGTCTGTGCTTAGACGGAATTATGAAGTGGCCTTTCTTTGTCTCGCTTTGTCCTGGGTTAGAGTGGCCTCAGGAGCTGGTGTTCTGAGCTATGACCTGCATCCAATAAGAGAAGAGCACAGCTGGCCCAGTCTGTGGTGTCAGGGACCCTCCTGTTTTTAATTTTTTCCATTGCTTTTCAGAGAGAGAGAGAGAGAGGGGAACATCGATGTGAGAGACACATTGATTGGTTGCCTCCCGCCTGCGCCCCAACTAGGGGTCAAGCCTGCAGCCCTTGACTGGAACTGGACCAGAACCCTTCAGTCTACGGGCTGATGCTCTAACCACTGTGCCACACAGGCAAGGGCAGGGACAGCGCCTTTAAAATTTTTTCAGCACCCAACAAAAGAAATACCTGTGGATTTTCACCTGATCCCTTTGGCTTGTTGTTTCTCAAGCATAGCTCTGGGCAGGGGTGAGGGGTCTCAGTCTTTACCACACAGCTCACGTGTCAGGGGAGGGGTATACAACAGGGGCTTTATAATGAAATACCAGGATGGTACATTTTTGGATACCATTCCATTGATTCAGTCAACATCCGTTTATCAAAGGGACTGCTAGAGCATGAGGAGTTCCAGGATGAACAACCCCAATCCCCAAGATGCCCAGGTGTTTGTCACATTTCTTGGGGTCAGGGGTATTTCCTAGGGCTGCCATAACTAATACTCAGGCTCGGGGCTTAAACAATGGAAATTTATGTTCTCACAGCTCTAGAAAGCATGCTCTCTGGAAGTCCGAGAGCAAGGTGTCAGCAGGGTTGGCTCCTCGAGGCCCCTCTCCTTGGCTTGCAGACAGCTACCTTTGCCCCATGGCTTCAAGTGGTCGTCCCTCTGTGTGACCTGATTTCTTCTTTTGCAAGGACACCTGTCATGTTGGAGTAGGGCCCACCTTAATGTCCTCATTTAATCTTAATTATCTCTTGGGGTTAAGGCTTCCATATGTGAATTTGGGGGACACAGTCCAGCCCATAATAGGGGGTCAGAGAGGGGAAGGAAAGAGTAGTTTAAAGTGTCCCTGAGGCCAAGGTGGAAGCACATGGGTGCTGGGTCAGGGAGGGAGGAGTGGTCACCACATGCTGAGGGAGCAGGTCTCAAAGCCCCTAGTGGGGCGCTGATGGGCTGAGCCTTCTCAGATGAGTACTGACTCCTGTGGGCATGGGGCCAAGTGGAGGAACAGGTAGAGCTTTCTGACCACCAGAAAAGGCATAGCTGTGTGAAGGGAAGTTCAAGGAAGGGCAGCTGGTGGCCTCTTGCTCTCCTGTAAAGTCTTTGCAGCAGAGACGAGGGTGCAATTGCTCTCATTAAATGGTTGATTCTGGGAGGATTGTGTGAAGTAGACCCTGGAACTGGCTTGGCAGCCACACTAAGACTGCACCCTCTGTGGCTGGACCCTCGGGGGCATTATGGTTTGCTTGTCTGCATCTGTGTATCCCACCCCTCACCCCTTATCACCCAGCACAGGCCGCCAAACAGCAGTCAGATCTCAGCTTCACCACCTGCCCACTGGGCAGGTTACTTAGCTCAGTTTTCCCGTCTGGAAGATGGGATAATGCCACCTGCCCCATGGGGCTGCTCTAGGGAATATGTGCGGTACTTACACAGCGCCCAGCTTGGCTCCCTTCCCTTCCCTTCCACCGTCACCACGCGGGGGGCGGGCAGGATGCCGAGAAGCAGGAGCAGGAAGCACGAGCGCCAGTCCACACAGTCAGCCTGCCGCAGCCTGAGCTGTACAGGACTCAGGTGCTGTTGCACCTAAAAGTTAAAAAAGAATGTGTGACGGGGTGTCCTCACAGCCCAAGAACATGCAAAGGGCTTCCAGTAAGCTCTAGAAATCACTTTGTATTTATATGAAAAGTCAGCTAGCCAATCCTCCCATTTTATGGATAAGGAAGCCGAGGCCCAGTTGTGAGGTGACCAGTCTTAGTCTCACAGCAAAACCTTGGCAGAGCTGAGAGGAGAATTCAGGCTCCCACAGCAGGCATCCCACAGAGCAGCTCTGCTGACCGCGAGCCGGACTGGGGCCGCAGAGCAAACAGCGGTCATCTAAATGAAAGGTTCATGTAAGTTAGTACTCGTGCGTGGTCTTTACCACGTGACAGGTGTTGCTCTAAGCGCTTTACCCATATTAATTCCTCCAATTCTCTTAACAACACTATGAAGTAAGTACCTGTAAGTAACTACCATAATCCCCATTTTAAAGGTGAGGAAACAGGCACAGTAAGTAATTGCCCGGGTCAGCCTGTATTCTTAACCACTATAGTTTTCTGCCTCGTAACCAGTAGCTCTCAGAGTGGTTTCTGACCGGCAGCAGCAGCAAGCCTGAGAACTTGCTAGAGATGAGAGCTGCGGGCGGCCGCAGGCCTGCCGTGGGGGGCCTGCTGAGCCGGAACAGGCCCTCCCGGTGGCTCCGGGCGGCTCTGAGAGCACCGCCCTTCCACCTTCTCCCCAGCACCTCGGTGGGGGTGGAGAGGAGGCTAGAGGCGCGTTGGTGAGACTCGTGGACGCCGCCTCCAGGACAGCTTGGGTCACCGCTCCTGAATTTTAATGAGCACAAGAAATGATGGAGGCTGGGAAAGGCCAGAGTGGTATGGGGCCCATTTCTTTCTGCAGAAGTAAACTTGAAGCTTATTTCCATTTTTCTTTTCTTCCCCTCACCCAAGTACCTACCACAGAACAGACCACTGATGATCAATAAGCTTTCATGGTGCCACTAAGTTACTTGTTTCCCACAGAAGCTAGTGGGAAAGTAACAGGTCTCTGATGGGAAAGGCTTCCTGGGGGGATGCTGTTCGTGGGAGAGAAGACTGGGCGTCAGGAGGTGTGGACAGCCTGCCCAGCCGTGCCGCGTCGCACCCCCTCTCCCTCTCTCTCTGCAACATTCCAATTCATTATCAGTATTTTTAAAATGACTTAAATAAGATACTTTGCATTTATTTGGAGGGGATATCCTTAAGAGCAGAGGTGAAAACCTAAATCAGAAAAGAATAGAAAACGGGAATAGGGGGAAGAAGGTGAAGCACAGCACCCCACCTTCTACCCTGACACCTGCTACTTTAAGATAAACAGGAGCAACAGCATTTCTTGTGTAGAAGCAGCGGCCGCCCCCTTTCCCGGAGCCGCCTAGAGCAGTGCCGCCCCCCGAATCCAGGGGACAGAGAACTGTGCAAAGTTGACTGACGCTTATCTTAGCTTCTGTCCGCTGCCTCGCTGGTCCCCACCTGCGTCCCCTTGGCCCAAGGCTCCCCCTTCACCAAACAGAATGTAGTTTGTTTGTTTTTTCTGCCTTTATATTTTCCCTGCAAAGACCGTTGGGGCTGCGAGTTTGCTTGGGGCACAGGCCCGCTCGCAGCCACTGCCGGCCTCTGCATAAATCTCCAAACACTCGACTTGGTCGCTGTGTGAATTAGTCCCGCATTACCTGGGTATAGCAAAGGGACAATGTACTGGTTGGCTTATCAAGGATTCCACTTTTTTCTTTTTTGTAAGTGAGAGGGATTCCTTCCAGGCGCACAGGGAAGCCACTTCGCTCTGCAGAGCCACCGCATGAGTGAACTCGCTGGGAAGCTGACTCCTAAGGGCAGACTCAGAAGCCGGCCGGGCTCGCAGGGAGACCAACGCTGAGCCCCAGCAGGCGCCTTCCCGGCGGCACTGGGCCCCCTCGCGCGGGCAGCGCCTTCCCCGACGGGCGCTGTTCCGGACCTGGGCACACCCTGCGGGCTGCCCCTGGTCACCCCTCCCGCCAACAGCCCCTCCAGGGCCGCCCTGGTCACCCCTCCCGCCAACAGCCCCTCCAGGGCAGCCCTGGTCACTCCTCCCGCCAACAGCCCCTCCAGGGCAGCCCTGGTCACCCCTCCCGCCAACAGCCCCTCCAGGGCAGCCCTGGTCACTCCTCCCGCCAACAGCCCCTCCAGGCGCAGCCCTGGTCACTCCTCCCGCCAACAGCCCCTCCAGGGCAGCCCTGGTCACTCCTCCCGCCAACAGCCCCTCCAGGGCAGCCCTGGTCACTCCTCCCGCCAACAGCCCCTCCAGGGCAGCCCTGGTCACCCCTCCCGCCAACAGCCCCTCCAGGGCAGCCCTGGTCACCCCTCCCGCCAACAGCCCCTCCAGGGCAGCCCTGGTCACTCCTCCCGCCAACAGCCCCTCCAGGCGCAGCCCTGGTCACCCCTCCCGCCAACAGCGGCTCGGGCGAGACCAGCGAGCTCCGGTGGCGCAGCCGCTGTCCCGTGGCCGAGCCCTCCGGACCCCAGGAGGCCTTGGCTTCAGCCTGGGGTGGGGTGCACCTTGCTTCCTTGGGGCTCTCAGTCACCCGCGGGGCCATCGCGGCTGCTTACACCTGCATTTCCGATACTTTTTTGAGTTCTCTTCGTTGGAGCCAATCCCTCATATCTCCCCCTCCCCCGTTATAGTCAATAATTCTTTTCTTCAAAGTTTGCCTGTTTCAAATTACGGCGTGGTTTCTGTATCCGATCGGACCCCAATGACTCACACGGAGAGGGAGCGCATTCCCTGCCTGGGCCCAGGGTGCTTTCCCCCTCGCGCGCGGGCCTGGCCGCCCAGGGAGCGCCCCACCAGCAGTGTGGGGGAGGGACATCGGGACTCCCTCCAGATTCCCTGTTTCTTTGCTAACACCCCATGGGGGCTCCCCAGTGAGTCTCTGACACCCCACGGGAGACTTGGCACCCAGTCTGGCCGGCACCAGGGCGAGCAGTGTCCCGCCGGCACCCGGCCCGCAGCTCCCCCCAGCGGTGACTGGGCTGCGGGCGCAGAGGAGCCCGTGGACAGCAGTCACGCCCCACGCGGCGCTTCCTTTCCCCAGGTTTTCTCACCGCTCCCAGGAGCAGATCTCTCATTCCTACTTCATAATTCTGCTTATTAAACTTTCTCTGTTCGAATTTCTGGTGTAGTTTCTGTCTCCTCTGACCCCGAGTGATAGATACATTCATTGTGAAACTCTGTATCAGGCGGGGCTGGCAGCAGGTCACGGAAAGTTTAAACAGAAAGGGATTTAATAGGGAATCTTTTGCAGAAAGGAAAGTGAATATGGCCTCTGGGGGCACTGCGCAGGAAAGGGCCACCTCTGCTAGTCAGGCCCTGGGGTCAGGAAGGCATGCGGGCCTCTGGGCTCCAGAGCACAGAGCCTCAGCTGCAAACAGAGGTCAGGGGGTCATCACTGAGCTCTCAGCTCCAGAGCCCACTGCACCCGGGGACCCTCCAAATGCAAGTGGCCTGTGAGTGCAGCGATTGGCACCATGTTTAAAATATAGTGTATTTGTAGAACATTTGAGGTATAAGCAAGGCCAACAGGTCAGGAAACAATCTCATTGGAAAGATAGCTTATATTTCTCACAGCCCCCAGGTCACACTGTGCCATTCAGCACCACGCAGGTAGTGCTAGAGTCAGTGGCGGGGGGATGTGAGCAAGAGCAGGTGAGGCAGGGTGAGCAGGCTTAGGACTGGCTCTGGGACACATAGGCTCTCCCAGGGTGTTTGTACCTGGCCCCGGGTGACTGGTGCAGGTGCCAGTGGCCAGAGTGTGAGAGCTCATAGAGGAGGTGGGGGCTTGTGAGCTCTGGATGGGTTGGTTTGTATTTGAAAAGCACACACATCCCAGAGGACTCCTCCTCCAACATGTCCCTGGGCATGTGCAAGGACTACAGACGTGAAAGCCAGAGCACGGTCTACACGCAAAGCTAATCACCTGATACTATAGCCACGGGGGTCTGGGACCAATCTACCATCAAACATATGAGTCACACACTCCAGAGATGCACACAAAAAGAGAAATTCAAGGCTGAGAGCAAGCATTGCAGGCATTCTGATATTTTCTTCCTGCCCCAAATGGGTCCTGCTGCAGACCTCTGTATTTTAGAATAGTAACAGAGAGCCATACAACAGTGCTCTGAGTTTGGGCAAACTCATATGCTACACAGGGCCTCCAACGGGCATTAAATCATTTGAAACCAAACATAGCTCCTGAGGTGGGCCTGATAGGTGCTACTCCCAGAGGGGGTCACTAATTCGACCACCATCCCATGGAAAGTAGCAGCGGACCTGCAGGTTGAGTTCCGGTGTCTTCTTAGCCACAAACCATAGAGTTCATGAATGTTCGAGACGAGCTGCTGGTCTGGAAAAAAGCTGTGTTCCTGCATCAGGGCCCCTCCTCAAGTGTGTCTTTGTCTTTCCGTTCAGTTCAAGGCCCAAAACTCAGCAAATGTTTAGGAAGAGAACTTCTTCTGAACTTTAGGTCAAATATTGTCTAATGCTGTACTGCCATAAAGTTTAACAGATTTGCAGGGTGTGTGAAGGCACCTCTGGGAGGGCGGCCTCTCTGGGTTACCGGCGGAGCAGCCGCAGCAGCATCCAGCATCGCGTGACAGTCCAGGGCTGTGAACACCCGCAGCAGAGCTACGAAGTTCTTAAGCCGCGTGAGCAAATTCTGAAACGGAAAACATGGAACAGGTTGGGCTCTGAACTGGGTAGCCTGTTTCTAAATAAATCATGTTTTGAAAAAAATAACCCGTGGAGATTTAGAAAACAAGTGAAAAATGCCTCGAGGGAGCTCCATGACTCGGGCTGCAGACAAATAAATTACACCTTGGGTTCAGACCAGTTCTGTGTGTGCGCTTCTAAAAAATATGAAGTGAAACTGAAGAGTTACTGAGGGCTTAATTGGTTTAACGTTTTAATCACTACACTGCAAAACCAGGACACTAAGCTAGCAAATTTAATTGTGGAAAGAGAATCCAATTGAAGATTTCATTTGTCTGGGAAATATTGACCTTCACTTTCTCTAGGATTCTGTTACAGCAATGAGTAGTCCTACCTCACTGAGACCTTTGTGTCACCAGAGAAACCGAAAGGCTTAGTTTACTTTTGCGTCACCGAGCAGGAAAAGGAATTGGCAGGTGAACTGGGAATCGGCAAGAAGGATCCCAACTAGCCAATGGGGAAAGCCCACGGGGGCCGGATTGGCTGGTTTTGCATGTCCTGTCTATATGAAGGAGCCCCAGGTCATCCTCAAAATACATCTGTTTCTAAAAAGGAAAGGGATCCAACAGGACATCCTCCATCTACCTCTGAAATGAAGTCTCCATCACTGATCTGTGTCAATCCTGTTACACCAAGCTTTCGAGAGACTAATTCACACAGAGACCAAATTGACTGTTTGGAGATTTTTAATAGCCGGCGACTGTGAGCGGGCTTCTGCCCAAAACACAACTCGGAGCCCCGAACAGTCTTTGCAGACTATAAAGGCAAAAAACCGAATTCTATTTGGTTAAGAGGGGAGCAGGTGTGAGCTGTCGAAGTGGCAGACAGACGCTAAGATAAGCGTTAATTAATCTTCTTCTGTTAGCTGTTCCCTGGAATTTTGTGGGCAGAAATCTTTTATAAAGTGCCAGGAGAAGGGAAGAGGTCATTGTCTCTACATAACAAATTTTGTTGCTCTTGCTTCTCTTTAAAGTAGCGGTTGTCAGGGTAGAAAATGGGAGCGCTGTGATGGGGGCGCTGCGCTCCAGTCCAGTGTGGTCCTAGAGGCTTGCAGTCACGCTGGGCAGGGGCGCAGGGTCCCTGGAGGCCAATTAAATGTGTATCTACAGCCACTTCCAGGCGGCTCAGTTGGTGGAGTGTCCTCCAGCACCCAAAAAGGTCTCGGTCCAAACCCCGCGGGCCTGTGCAGGAGGCAGCCTATCTGTTTCCTCTCACATCGATGTCTCTCTCTAAAACAATAAACATATGCTCCGTGAGGATGAAAAACGAAATGATCCTTCTGTTTAATACAGGCTTTGGGACACCCTGGTATAAGATGGCCTCCAGCAGAGGAGTGGACAGGACGCCTGTGGGAAGCCCAGTCCGGCCTGGTCTGCGGCCGCCCGGGTGGGTGGCGGCGACGGGGGCTCTTCATTCTCTGGCCCTGGAGTGCTCCTCTGCCACACGGATGGATTGAACTGATGGTCTCCTGAGGTTGCTTCTGTTTTTAACATTCAGGCCATTTGTGACTACAGAGGCCAAGAGGAGGGCAGGCCACGTGGAAGGAGAGGGTGAAACGGAAAGTGGAGCCTGAGGAGGAGGCAAGTGGGAAGAGAGAGGAAACCCCCGCGGAGCCTTTGTGGAGCACAGAGTATGTGCCTTGACATTCTGTGTCCTTAAGGGAGGCTGGTTAAGTGGTGGAACCGCAGCCGAGTGACGAGCCCTGAGCACTGTATCTCAAAATAGAAGTCTCAGTATGTAAGTGGAAGGCAGTAATTTCATTTTCCAGGGAGGATTTTCGGTAAAAAAGTTTACATGGGCAATTACTTTCTTATCTTTCAACGTACTGGCCTAAAAGCTATAAAAATAAGGTCAGGTATTTCCTATGAGCCAGCACTTTCTAAGGGTGTATATTACCTAACAGTCCTCACGACAACGCTGGGCAGTGAGCGTCACTAAAATCCCCTTCACCCATAACACACGTGGCTCAGAAAGGCTGAGTCGTTTGTCTGGCAAGAAGGCAAAACACCAAGATTCAAAGCAAGATCTGTTTCACCCCAATGCCTGAGTTTCCACCTCTGGACTCCCAGCCCGTGGCTCGGCCACAGGAGAGACTGTCCAGAGCTCGCTGGGCTTCCGATGAAGCAGCAGCGCCCACCCTCCGGCCCCCCTTCCTCTCTCTCTGTCTTCTCCCCGGTTTTA
The DNA here is from genome assembly GCF_054644295.1 of Miniopterus natalensis. Classification (NCBI taxonomy): domain Eukaryota; kingdom Metazoa; phylum Chordata; class Mammalia; order Chiroptera; family Miniopteridae; genus Miniopterus; species Miniopterus natalensis. The sequence continues at coordinate 82,611,170 of NC_142089.1, forward strand.
TTTCTCGCTCTCTCCATCTCTGCCTCCCCCTCCGCCTTGCTCAGCTTCATCTTTTGGAACAGGCACTACGTTCATTTCACTCAAAAATCACACTGAGCCAGCCGATGAGCCGAGGTTGGCTGAGCTCTGTCCCCGCACCGAGAGGTGGCCCTTTGATGCCGGGTCAAGGACACGCTGCAGACCGAGACCCCGCGCAGGGTGTGCGGGCCGCAGCCGATCGATGCTTCTCCCTCACCTCTCCCTCTTCTCTCTAAAATCAATAGAAACGTGTGTGTTTTTAATTTTAAAATTTTATTTTTGTTTAAAATATTACAGCTGTCCCTTTTTCTCCCCAGTGGCCCGGTCCACCCTGTCCCCTTCCCCTCCCAGCCCCTCTCCCCACCATGGTCCGTGTCCTTGGGTGGTGCATATAAGCAAGAAAGGTATTTTTTAAAATCACCCTGATAGGGAAGGTCCTGGGGAGACATCTCACTGCACAGCACTCCCACCCGGCTACCTGCTGTCCGTTTCCTTGGTAACCAGCCCTTCCGTGTTTCTTTTTCCTTTGTTTTTATCCACACGGAGGATATTGTTTCCACTGCTCTTCAGAGACTGGGGCGGAGCAGAGGAGAGAATCATCAATGTGAGAGAGACGCGGCGAGTGGCTGCCTGCCACACGGGCCCTGACGGCCGGGGATCCAGTCTGCAACCCGGGCACGTGCCCTTGGCCGGAATCGAGCCTGGGACCCTTCAGTCCCTTGGCTGACACTAACCGCTGAGCCACACCAGCCAGGGCTGTGCTTTCCCCCAAAGTTGGCAAGTACAAAGTAGTGTGCTTTGTACTTACCCAATTTTACTTGGTGATGTGTCTGGGCTAGTCACCCCGTTTGTAAGTCACAGGGTTATTTAGATCTTAGACATGGACACTGGCAGTTTCCACATTTTTTAGCATCACAGACAAAGCTGCAGGGAACAATCTTGTCACATGTCAGTTCCTACTCATCCGATGTAACCCAAGGTGTAGGGCCATTGTGTCTGAGGGAAAGTGCGCCTGGCCCGGCTGGTGTTGCTCAGTGGGTGAGCCTCGTTCCAGGCACCGGGGGGTGGCTGGTTCTATCCCAGGTCAGGGAACATGCCCAGGTTTCGGGCTCGATCTCCAGGAGGGGGCCTGCAGATCATTGTTTCTCTCTCGTCAATGTTTCTATCTCTCTCCCTTTTTCTTCCTCTTTCTCTAAAAATCAATAAAAACATATTTTAAAAAAAAGAAAATGTATTTGAAATTTTGGTGACTCTGCCTCACAGGGGCTACCCGGCTGGCAGTCCCCTGAGGAGGAACAGCCGTGTCTGCTCCCCTAGCGCCCAGCCAACAGTGCTTGGCCAGCCTCCTGGCGTTTTCCCAGTCTCACCCAGGAAACTTTGTATCCTGGTATGGTTTTCATTTTCATGTCTTTGATTGTGGATTCTGGCAGATATTTAGGACCATTTGTATTTCCTGCTCTGCGAACGATCCTGACTTGGCCATTTCTCTGTTGGCCTCGTGATCTCTATTTTTCATCTCAGAGCTCTTCTTATACTGGAGAAAAACGTTTCTGTTTCATGAGGCACAAACATTTCCCGTAGCTTTTGTCTTTCTTTTTCTTTGTGCTGTGTTTGGTTTTGTTTTCTATGTCAACGCTGTTGTTTACATTGACAATTATTAATCTTTTCTGTTGGCTTCTGGATTTTGAGACCTAGTTAGCTAGGCCAGTCAACTCCAAGGTTATTCGGTCCACCTGAGCAAATGGCACACTTGAGTTAGGATAATTCAAACAGGTTTGTGTACAGAGGGACTAATTTACAAGGGCAGGGCAAAGGCAAGTGTTAGGGCTCCGGAAGGGTGGTGCAAGAATCGAGACCAGCAGCAGCAGGATGGCATGACCCTGGGCCCCGAAGTCGAGGGGACAGAGCAGTGATTTCAGCCTGGAAGGAGGGAGAGGGGTGCAGAACAGGCAGGGGGAGACCAGGAGGTGAATCGCCTGCCCTCATCCCCCTCATCCCTCCTGTGTCTTGCCATGGGCCCCGCAGGCCAAAGGGTGTGGGAGGTGCTGGAGTCAGCCATGGGCACATTCCCTCCGAGTGAGAAAGGGCAAGTGGGTGGAGCCCAAGGCTCTGGGGCTGGGGTGGAGGTGAAGGGAGAGATCCAGCCCAAATACAGAACGCCTTCTGGCAGTACTCACACGGTTTTACTTTTTACATTTAAAACTTGGATCCATTGGATTTCATCTATTTTTTTTAAAAATATATCTTTATTGATTTCAAAGAGAGGAAGGGAGAGGGAGAGAGAGAGAGAAACATCAATGATGAGATTCATTGATCGGCTGCCTCCTGCACACACCTGACGGGATGGAGCCCGCAACCTGGGCATGTGCCCTGACCAGGAATCGAACCGCGATTGCCTGGATCTTAGGCTGACGCTCAACCGCTGAGCCACGGCCGGCCGGGCCGGAGTTTATCTTGATGTATGAAGTGTAGTATGGTTCCAACTTTACCTTTTCCTTAAGGGCTGTCCACTCGTCCTGGTGCTGTTTATTGCAAAGCCCACCTTCAGCCGCTGATTAGAACGTCCATGTTGGTCACATTTTAATATTCTGTGTATACTTGGGTCTATTTCTGGATTTTTTCTCCTGTTCCATTGGGCTGTGTGTGTATTTGCGGTCATTCTGTGTTAATTATTGAGGCCCTATGATGTGTTTTAAGAACTGGGAGACCAATGCTACCACAGTTTCCTTCTATTTTAGTTTACCTGGGCTATGCTTGCTTTTTTATTTTATTTATTTATTTATTTGTTTGTTTGTTTGTTTAAAATTTTAAAAAAAATCTTCACCTGACGATATGTATTTATTGATTTTAGAAAGAGAGGAAGAGAGAGAGAGAAACATCTACATGAGAGAGAAACATTGCTCCGTTGCCTCCTTTAGGTACCCCAAACAATGACCAAATCCGCAATCTGGGTATGTGCCCTGTCTGGGAATTGAACCCATGACCCTTTGGTGCACCCGATGATGCTCCAACCAACTGAGCCACACTGGCCAGGGCCTTGCTTTTTGAGTGAATCTGTTTGTCTACTTCTTTTTAAAAATTTTATAAGAGTTTATTTGAGTCAAACTATGTTTGTCTGCTTCTGAAGGAAGAAAACTTGTTAGGAAATTTTGGGAGATTATGTTAAATTTATAAATTTATTAATGGAAAACTCACATATTTAGAACACAGTTGATTTCTTCTTTAAAACAATGATATGTCAAGAAACCTGGTAGACATAGCGTTGGCAAGAGACAGAGTCATCACTCACAGTAGTGGCACCTGCTGATGAAAGACCCCTCCTGGTGGGATGTGTTGAGAAGAACACAGCACGCAGGTCGCACTCCTGCCGAAACGCACAACCTGAATCTAATCACGAGAACATGCTGTAAACATCAAGCTAGGGCGTTCTTCCAGAGAGGTGGCCTGTGCTCTTTGAAACACCAGCATGGCCAACTTCACCTCAACAAAGCTGAAAAAAACAAGATATTTAAGAATAAAGAAAGTTTGAGGATCTGTTCTAAATTAAAAGAGATGAAGTTGACACAACTACATAAACTGTGAGGTCCTGTTTGGACCCTGGAATCAGGGAACAGTATCCATAAAGGGCGTTCATGGGACAACTGAAAATGGAATGTGCTCTACGAATTGGTCATAGTGTTGGTGATGCAGTTCGTTCTGTGAGAGAATATTCTGGTTCCCATACAATGCATGATGAAGTAGTTAGAGGATGTTTGCTGCTAACTTCAAATTGTTCAGGAAAAATAATAGTGTACACACGAACTTAGAGTGCAGTAGTAAAGTAAACGTGGCAAAATGTTATTAATTGATAGTGGTGTGAAGAATATATAGGGAGTTTTGTTACTATTCTTGTAACTCTTTTGTAAACTTAAAATGATTAAAAAGTTAAAACAAAAAATGTTTGGGTGAGTACAGAGAGGAGGGTGGTAAAAGGTATGACTGTCCTCCTACTTTTTGCCAACTGAAGCTCGGTTCTGCCTTTTAATACATTGTCTCCAAACCCAGAATATCAATCAGCCAGTATTAGTCAATTTTATTTTCAATTAGCATTAATCCCCGCTGCTTTGATTACAACACACACACAGCTGGGCACACAAACTCCTTCCACCAGGCGGTAGGTCCAGGTAGTGAGCTCTGAGAGGGCATTGCCATCAGCTGGTAATTCCTTCTTATGGCACCAAGAAAACAGGCGAGGGGACAGCTTGTTCCTGGTGTGTGTTCCTGGTGTCAATGCCAGAAAACGGCATTTGATTTTGGTTTGCAAAACCAAGAGGGACTCTCCCTAAAGCTCTTCCTCCGGTCCATCTCCAAGATGGTAAGAGCAATTCCTGCCACTCCTGCACCCACCCACCACGCACCAAGTGCTCATGCTGCTCCGGGCTGGGTGTTATTCCCCCGAGTCCTGGTCTTGCTTTCTCAGAACCTGGTGGGTAGACACTATTATTATTTCCCCTTGACAGATGGGGAGAGAGAGCCAGCGCTCCCTCCCCTGGCACGTGGTAAGAATGGGACTGAGAGCTGGCTGCATGCTTCTAGAATACACTCCTTATACCCTGTGGCATCTCCACAATGCCCAACATCATGGGGTGCAGCCTCAGGGTCGGGGGTTGTGGGTTGGTCTCCAGCTAACCCGCAGGCTCTGGCTCCAGTAAAATTGGGAGAAACAACAATAGTTGCTAGGAAAGGACAGCTCCTGGTCTTACAAAATGTGGGCCGGTGCTCTGGGAACAGGAACCGTGGAGGCCAGGAACCCAGCTCCGGAGCCCATGGGAAGGGTTTGTACACAAATGTGCGTGCTCCTGAAAGGATGCACCAGTGAATCTCTCGGATGCAGAGGAAGACACAGGTCAGAGATGAAGGATGCAGGGCTCAGGGAACAGATGCTCTTTCTCAAAGTGATGCAGAGGAACCAAGAGGTGGCATGAAGAAGCCAGGAGTGTATGCCATTGTCACTCTGTTTGCACGTGACAGAGATGGGGGGTAGGGGGGTGGGGGTATAGGAATGGGGGGGAGAGAAAGAGGGGGAGGGGAGGGAGAGAGGGAGAGGCTAAGATATTAAGATTGAGGCTCATCTTGGTTACCTGAGAATGCAAGGATTATAACTGGATTCTGCTAAGGTATTTATTAATCCCCAATTCTTGGCAGAGTCAGATTAAGGAGTAGCCCAGGTGGGTACCAATTGTTCAAAGTGCCACTCAACAAGCGTCAGAATGGCGGGCACTGTGGTGCTCCGCCCAGATCGCGTGGCCCCTTTCATTGTACCCAGGCCCCTGAGTCCTTGTGTTTCACTTCTGACTGCCCTTGGGTGACAAGCTATTTGCCTTCACTGGGAGAGCTTCAAAGTGTCAGGGAATTAAATCCCTTAAGGTGTGAACACCCAGGTCCCTCGCTTCAATGGAGGCTGAACGCCACGGTGTCACTTCCACTCCGGACTCCTCTTCGGGGTGGGCTGAGGCTGCTGGGCGGCCCAGGGTCACCACTTCCCACTTCCTGTCCTGTGGTCCCCACACCTTAATCAGTTTCTCCAGGGGGACTGCCTGAATAAATCGAGTGTGCTCAAATCCTGTCTCAGGCCCTGCTTCTGGGAGCCCGATGGTCACTGGCACAGTCCTAGAAACGGCAGGGGGAAGGGGAAACATTTGCCTACAGACCGTGGCTCAGGGAGGTGGCCCAGGGTGTTGGGAGGACTCCTCTGATAACTCAGCGAGGGGTAGTCCCTCCCCATCCCAGCACATTGGCTGAAGTGCCTTCTAGAGAACGCAGGCCCGGTTCCCTGTGGGCCTTTTGTTTTCCAGTTTAGATGGATAAACCAAGGGTCTGAGAAGAATTGTTTGGGACATTGGCTTAGAGCTTGAGTTTTGCCTGGAGAGAGTGAGGGGGAGGAGGGCTGGAAGCAGCACTCAGCAACACCTTGACAAAGACATTGAATAATATTAGATTTCAGTAAAATGTTAGCTTTCTTGGGGTATCTGCATGCCTCTAGCTGACCCTGCTTCCTAGTGAGAAAGGGGTGTGTTCTGCTGGGTCCCCTGAGGGGCGCTAGGCGAGGCGCCCAGCCCCCGGAGGGGTGAGGGGTGCTGCAGCCCGGGTGCCCCTGCTCCCGTCCCCGCGACCGGGCGAGTGCCACGCCCTGGAACCAGGGCAGCTCTCCGTGACTGCGTGGTACAGGTCACAGTCGGGGGTCTGGTGCCAGCTGGGCAGCGTCCTTCCACCTGTAAGTCTGAGAAGGGCAGAGCTATTCTTCACAAGGTCAGTAGAGGAGCCAGCCCATCCCATATCACCCGCCCATCAGCCCCGAACTTCACCTCTGAGCTTTGGTGGTACTTCTGTGTCATGAGCAAATGAACAGGATAAAGGACGTTGAACTAATGGATTGTCAACCAATGGTCATTGGCACCAATTCAATGGCGACAGAAATCCCCAAGATGCAGTGTGGTGTGAAGGAAACTTTATTCGGTGCAAACAGCTCGGTTGTGACACAGCAGCAGCTGTGAGGACAGGACAGCTGGGGCACAGCTCACTGGAAGCAGCCCCTCCAAACCAGCAGAGCTGCAGGCGCCCCGCCCCGCCCGCCGGCGGCTGCCTTCCGCTCGGCCGCCCGGCTGTCTGCTCCGCTCCGGGCCAGCGAGACGCCCTCGGGGCTCCATCTTCAAGGTTCAGGTGGGGACACCCAGTCTTCAGTGGAAAGGAGAAATAGGCCCCCGCCCCGCAAGAGGGGGGCTGACCTTCGTGGACAGAAGTCCCTCCCCTGGTCCCTGAAGGGTCTGTGCTCATGCAAATAAAGACTCGAAATCCTCCCAGTTTGATGGATGCTCGTGGTCCTGATTGGTCGCAATGGAGCTACTTTGATTGACTAGTGAAGATGCTGATGGGGGGGGGGCGGGAATATAGCTGCTCAGCTCTGATTGGGTGGGAAAGCCTCAAAATAAGAGGCTGAACTAGGATGGCAGGAGCTCCTTTATAAGGGCTGCTCAGCTGGGGGCGCGGCGGGCAGCTGGGTGCAGGCAGGTGTTTCAGCGCAGGCTTCTCCCTGAGGTGAGGTTGCCGGAGAGGCCCCTGTGTAGACATGGCTGCTAGGCTCTGCTTTCTAATTGGAGCCCAGTGAGCCACCAGAAGTCCTTCTAGGTAGGCATCGTCTTTCTCAGGGTCCACAGGGTCTAACAGATACCCTAAAGATGTGGCCAAGCGAATGTCTGCAGCAGAGAACAGTGAACACATGCATCACTCAGCTGTTCATACAGTTGAGTTCAACATGTCAGTTCTCAGGCCTGAGTTAGTTTGTGCGGGAGCCTGTGGGAGCCAGCGTGACCTGCTATGACGAGTTCTGGGCTGCAGGTAAAGGGAACAATCCTCCCTCTGGCTGTGGACAGGCTTCTCACATAGTAGGGAGTTAGGAATTGTGTCCTGATAACCCTGCCAGAGGGCAGACCAAGGCCTGCTCGGTCTCAACGAGGCATAAATAAAGTACCCTCATTGAGAAGGGGGCACAAAATCCACCCTTACTGAGCCATAGGGGTGGGGGTGAGGTGAACACCCGAGGTCATAGAGCTGCGGTGAGAATCCAGCAGGAAATGCATGTGGAGGGTCAGGAAGAGTGGCCGGCCCGGAGGAACATGCTGCATGTTGTTAGTCTACACGCCCCCACACGGAACGTCACTACTAATTATCATGTGAATACTCAGTGCTGAATAATGATAAATCATTAGATTGTAACACCTATTGGATGATATCTTACGTATACTATAATATATAATGTATGTGATACAATATCTTATGTATAACTTATTAATGTAACTTCACACATGTGCTTTACCTTCTGTTGCTGTACTATGCAGAGTACATTGCTGTATTAGTATATCAACATACCATTCCTTATGTTATTCCTCACTTGAGGATATTTTTTCCATTGATTTTTTTAGAGAGGCTGTAAGGGAGGAGGGGAGAGAGGAACATTGATGTGAGAGATGCACTGATTGGCTGCCTCCAGCACGTACCCCGACTGGGGCTGGAGATTGAACCTGCAGGTACGTGCCCCTGACCAGGGTCAAATCCCTACCCTTTGGTGTGCAGGCCGACACTCCAGCCACTAAACCACATTGGCCAGGGCTAACATATTAACCTATTGTTTAATAATTTATTATTAAATATACATTAAATATTATTACATTTTAATTACATTGTATATTAAGTTAATGTATAAAGCTGAGTGTTATCCTGTCCTAGCATATTACATACTACACCTAGTCTACAGTAGGTACTGGGGTGAGCAGGGGCCACGTGGGGCGGCTGTGGCCTGTCAAGAAGAGCGGCCGCCTGCTCTGTGCGGCCCATACAAGGACGGGAGGGGAGGAGGCTGGGAAGGGGCTCCAGGGCTGCTTTTGTGGGGTCTTGGGAGTTGTCCAGTGGACAAGGGGACCTTTCTTCACTCAGAGTCTGTGCTTGCTCTTCCCACAAGCCCCTGCTGGGCCGTGTGCAGGCAGGGCCCCTCCCTGTGGAGGGCAGCAGGGAGGCCCAGGCAAGGGGCCCGGTGCCCAGCTCAGACGCACTGAGAGGAGAAAGCCTGGCAAGGAGCTGTGGCCGCCAGGGCAGAGGGCGAGGTGCTGAGGGCCCTGTGAGGGTGCAAACCCGGCAGAGGGAAGCTTCCACTCTGCTGTGTGCACCAGGCAGCCGAGGGGCGGCGCTGGCACAGGGGAGAGGCTGGAGGCCAATATGAGGCTTGGGGAGCAGCAAGGACGGCCTCAGGAGGCCCTCAGGGTTCTGGGCTTACTGATGGGGAGGAAGCATTGTTGTTGAAGGTGGGGATAGGTCTTGGGAAAAGGCTGATGTTTATTTTAATATTTCCAACTTTAGTATTTGCAAGTTGGCTGAATTTGCCTCCCTGTGTGAAAATCAGAATTATAAATTCAAATAGGCTTCTGAAATGAAAATACAACTTTTACAATTAGTCATTGATAACTTTTAATGGAACGAATCACTAGCTTGCTTGCTAATTGTCTGTAATTGCTGAGATTATACATCTAAACAGAGAAAGTCCCCTTCACTCCACTCCACCCACCCCAGCCTCTATAAGTTAAATCGCTGACTTCTGAGAGCCACCTGGGAGCGTGAGAATGAAGGCTGGGAGGTGGAGGGCAGCCCACGCCACCCAGGGACGGCGTGTTGCCAGTTAGAGCTCGCCCAGTGCAACGCTAGGCCACGGGAGACAGCTCTCCCCACGCCGTGCGCAGGAGGCGGGGGAGCCCGCTCACCTCTGAGGTGACCCCAACTGACTGCACAGCCTTCAAGGGCCTTCCTCCCCTCCCTCCAGTGATTGCTTCCCGCCCACAGTCCTCCAAGCAGTCTTTCCAAATTCTCCTTTGAGAGAGCCCTGGGCTGGCTCATCATGGAGCAGTGCTTTGGCCTGGTAAGTCCGATAGCCCCCCTCCTCTGCTGGGCCAGGGTCCTCTGAACCCCCAATCTTCAGGCCCATTAACTCTGTTGTTTCTGCAGGGTCATAGTGCAACAGCCAGGCCTCCCACGGGAGCCTCCCTGCTCCCCATCACCTGTCCCCTCTCCCCATCACCTGTCCGCCTCTCCCCATCACCTGTCCCCCTCTCCCCATCACCTGTCCCCCTCTCCCCATCACCTGTCCCCTTCTCCCCATCACCTGTCCCCCTCTCCCCATCACCTGTCCGCCTCTCCCCATCACCTGTCCCCCTCTCCCCATCACCTGTCCCCCTCTCCCCATCACCTGTCCCCTTCTCCCCATCACTCTCCCCATCACCTGTCCCCCCTCCCCATCACCTGTCCCCTTCTCCCCATCACCTGTCCCCCTCTCCCCATCACCTGTCCCCCTCTCCCCATCACCTGTCCCCCCTCCCCATCACCTGTCCCCCTCTCCCCATCACCTGTCCCCCTCTCCCCATCACCTGTCCCCTTCTCCCCATCACTCTCCCCATCACCTGTCCCCCCTCCCCATCACCTGTCCCCTTCTCCCCATCACCTGTCCCCTTCTCCCCACCACCTGTCCCCCTCTCCCCATCACCTGTCCCCCTCTCCCCATCACCTGTCCCCCCTCCCCATCACCTGTCCCCCCTCCCCATCACCTGTCCCCCTCTCCCCATCACCTGTCCCTTCTCCCCATCACCTGTCCCCCTCTCCCCATCACCTTCTCTTATTCCCTATCATCACCCCACCCCCACCAACTTCATTGTAAACCAAGGAAGCAGAGTGAGTGGGAGCCAAGACTCTCTGTCTTTCTGCAGAGAGTCCCACCCGACAGAGACAACTTTCCAGAAGAGACTGGTTTGCTCTGTGACCTGAAGGTGCTGATGCCACGTTGTTCATTATGTCCTTCAGGTCCTCTCCGCTGAGCCAGAACAGAGAGGCAGATGGTGCCTCACCCCTGTGATTCCCAGGACCCTCTAGAGGCAGCTCCACCCGTCTGTCCTGTGGGGTCCCTGGCCCCCTCCTCCCCCCAGCCCCCACTGCCCTGCGACCTTCCATCTCGACTGGGGACGTGCCTGCCAGGTCCCAGCATGTCCGTCTGCTGGTGCTGCTCTCATGTGTCAGCTTCCAGACCTTAGACCTTGCAGAGTGAAGCACTGCTCAGAATCAACATTTTGGAGGGTAGCACTCAGAGAGATCACACTTCAAAGAAGCAGGAGAATAGCCCTGGACAGGAGGGTCCCGTGCACCCCTGTGACCTTGGGGAAGCCACCTCAGTGTCCTCCTGTCTCCTCTCTGTGGAGCGGGGACAGTGATCAGTGATCTCGGAGGTCCAGCCAGCTTGGAACCTCTATCACCCGACGGCTAGGAAAGAATTCACGGCACCATTTATTTTCCTTTTACACCTTCTTCTAGTTAGGACATTAAACTGGGAAATCAAACCAGACCTGGAGACAGAAAGTCCCATGCTGGGGTTGCAGCCACTCAGTGTGTTTACCAGTTGCCACCTGGGCCTCAGCCCCCAGGTCGGTGCCTCCCCTCTCCAGCAGCTGCTCTCTCCCCTGCCCGCCTGTCAGAGTCCTCCGAGGAGCCTGAGGCTGTGTTCATGCTGCTCCAGGACTCCTGGGGTGGCAGGTGCAGGAGAAGACCCAGGGACACTCTGGGGGAAGGAGAGAGGAAGCTGACTGCAGCTGGAGGTTGTACCGAGTGGCACTTCTGGCCAGAGGGAGTGCTTGGCAGTGTGGACGAGTCAGCAGCCTGGCAGGTCTGAGTCTGTGACTGAGCAGAATATTGACTGCACTGGGGTGCGAGTGAGAAAGAGAGGGGTGGGGAGGGAGGCAGGGAGGGAGGGGGGGCATTCACAGCAGACAGATGCACATAAAAAGGTAAGAGGTATTGGGCCCTGGTTTTCTTCTCAAGAGCCTGTTAATGAGAGCTAAGGCTAGTGCCATACTTGCAAGTTGTTTTTTACTGAACCCAAGTCGCTCTCTGTTGCCTCCCAAACAAGCTGCAGGTGAGCTGGCACAGAGGGCAGGGGACAGTGGAGGTGTCCCAGCACGCCTGTTGGCAGCTGTCAGCGCCAGTCCATTCCCGAGCTGGCTACTCTCATCAGCAACAATAATGTGTTGAGGGGCAGGAGTCCAGCCCTGGCAGCTGGCAGACAATAGGACTTTAGAGCAGGGGGCCCTGAGTATAGACAAGAAGGATTCCTTTTCTCTCAGTACAGGGTGTGCGCACCCGAGAACAGTCGTAGCCTTTCCCTCTTAACAATGTCTGCGATTAATTTCACAGAGTTAGGCCGTTAGGTGCAGGAAAGAAATGAAAAGCAGTTCTTGAAAGCTGGACACCTTGTTCCCAGTGGACACCGGGTTCCACAGGACATGCGGCCTTGGTTTTGTTGTGTGTGATCTGGTACAACACTCTGCATAATTAGCAGCAAACTAGTCCAGCTGAGCACAGGCATCTGAAGCAGGCCCTGCGGGCGGCCTGCTGCTTGCCCTGGAGCTTCCTGCGACTACAAATTGGCCTATTCGCATGCTTTCCGACGGTCTCGGTGGTTGTCAGGCAGGAAGGTTGTATGATTAGAACTGCTCAATGGAACAACCTCTTAAGTAGTTACTAGAATCTTTAAAAGAATAAAAATTATTACATTTAGATTTTACTTATTTTATGGGAGAACAAAAATAAACTGAAGTTACTGAACCTTAAATAAATCTTTCTTTATTACAAAACAGATTATTTCTCTAAGTGTAAGAGATTACAGAAAACTCAGCAGGTTGGGGTTTTTCATATGTGCGTGAGCACACACACGCGCGCACACACACACGCACACGCTGTATGTCTCAAACTTAGAGCATTATCAATTGTCTCCTTCTGAATGAAGATGGGGACATTGGCATTCTCAAACTGCTCTCATTTACCCTCCTCTACCTCTTCATTTTATTGTTATATTATTATCTTTGTTGACTCGAGTCCCCCAACAGATATGTTCAGGTCCTGACCCCTGGCTTCTGCGATGTGACCTTACCGAGAAATAGGGTCTTTGCAGATGCAATCAAGTTGAAGTGAGGTCATACTGGGGTACAGTGGGCCCTAAACCAGTTATTTACATCCTTAAAGAGGGAGATTTTGACATAGACACACAGAGGAGAGAAAGCCAGACAGAGGCAGAGATTTGAGAGGCACATTTATAAGCCAAGGAGCACAAGGGTTGCTGGCAGCTGCCAAAAGCCAGGAGGCCTGGAATGATTTGCCCTCAGAGCCTCTGGAGGGAAGCCACCCTGGGACAGCTTGAGTTTGGACTTATGGCCTCCAGAACTGAGAGATAATAAATTTCTGTTGTTTAAAGTCCATTTTTGTGATACTTTGTCATGGTAGCCCTAGCAAACCAATACCGCCACTCTCACATTGCCCAGGCTTACGTTAATCACGTTCTGTTTGGTAGGCATAATTCCTATCGGTGGGTGACACATGTTTTATATTTAAATAAATTCATTGCTTGCCACCTGTTTCTCTAACCTTGTTAGTTTATCTTCTCATCTTTGAATGCTTGCTGAGTCCTCCCTTTCCCTTTCTTTGTGCTATATGTTTGCATAGTTGCTCAGCTATTTCTTTTCATCTGATACATGCTTGGGTAGCTCTCTCCAGACATTCTGTTTGCTCTGAATTAAAGAGGGTAACTTTGTAACGGTGGGGATTGTCACCCACTCACCATTCTTTTCACATTGTTTCTGTACATGCTCACTCTGACTAATATGTAGCTTGTAGATAAACAGCATGTTTGTATAAGAATCCTAGGAACTAACTTCAGAAGATGCAGACTCCGACCTTCAGTCCTCCCAGCTCTGGGAGATTTGCTGACCTTCAACCATACAACTAAGGATGACGTAGAACCAGAATGACTTAGAACCAGAACGAAGAAGAACCATGACGATGTAGAACCAGGATGATGAAGACCAGGATGATGAAGACCACACCATCACTTGACCAGTTTCGAGGTCCTCATTGAAATGGACGGCCTTCACACAGAGAACTTTTCAACCCCTCCCCTTAATCCCTTGCTTCTGCTTTCCCTCTCCTTATAAAACCTCTGCCTTCACTGAAATGTTGAGATGAGCTTTGCAACAAGAGTTCCCTCAGGTGACCAGCATTACTTTTTTTTTTTTTTTACCAGCACCTGTCTCACGGATTTGGCTTTAGTCACAGCAGGCAGCGAGACCTAGTTGGTTTTCTCTACAAGCCATCTGAAGACTATTTCCCTTTCTGTTGCCATAGAGAATTGCAGGGATAGAGGGAAGCAAATCAGTTGGCATGATCTGGTATATTTGTTGTACTATCTGGGCTTTCTTTCAGAAAGGGGATTTTGTTAAGTATCCTGTACCAGGACCTACTCCACCCAGTTGCAGGGCCTACTCCATTCCCATGGGAAGTGCATACCTGGAGGCCTTACTTCAGGCCAAGTTCACCCACTTCCCTATTTACCCATTTCTCTCTCATAGCTGATTCCATTACTCCTTGGTCAGAAGATAAGAGAGAGCTAGCTCTCCTTTCTGTTTGGCTCTCAACATTTTGGGGAACCACAAGTGTGGCTTCTGGGAGTGGTATGGGGGCTGCCCAGAAGATCTAGCTATGCTGGGTCTGTGCTCTGTGCTCCACTCCAGAATCTTCCTTTTTCTGGCTTCCAGTTTTTAAAATAATTTTTTTTTTTTTTTTTGCCAGTTTAAAATTTTTTCCTTATTTTTATTGAAAATTGGGAAGGGAAATTCTGTAACACCATCTTACAGAATGTAAGTGAACTTACATTGAACTGATGTTTAACATAATAGCAACTAATGTTGATGGGTAGCTGTGTGAATATATTGTTACTCAGACTTCTGATTCCATCAACCTTATCCTAGGGAACTGGCAACGAGAAAAGGACCATAAAGGACCACAAAGGATGGTTTTGGCTGGAGAGGCAGTGTATTAATCAGAGGTCTCCAGAGAAACAGAACCAGTAGAGATCTCTACCTTTCGACCTATACCTATATCTATGCACATCTATATGTCTATCTACCATCTATCTATCTATTGAGAGGCTGATCATGAGGAAGTGGCTTGTGATTACGGGGGCTAAGTCCCACACTCTGCTATGTGCAACAGCAGAGACCCAAGAGAGCCAGGGCTGTGGTTCAGTCTGAGTCTGAAGGCCTGAGAACCCGAGAAGCCACTGGTATTGGTCCTTGAGTCCCAGAACAGGGGATCGATGTCCCAGCTCACACAGTCAGGTGGTGAGAGAGAGAATTCCCCGTTTCCTCCACTTTTTTGTTCTACTGGGGCCTGCAGAGATTGGAGGAGGTCCACTCACATTGGGAGGGTTATCTGCTTTACTCAGTCTATGGATTCACATACTAAAATCTTCTGGAAACACCCTCACGGAAACATAGGTAACGCTTGACCGGATATCTGGGCATCTCCTGACCCAGTCAAGTGGACACATAAAATTAACCGTCACTGGCACTAATCAGCATAATAGCTAAGATTTGAGATTTTGGAGCCATGCGGCCTGGCTCTGCTGTTTACATGCCGTGTGGCCTTATTTTAGGGCACTTACCCTCCTCTGTAAGATGGGATGAAAGGAGCTGGCTGTGAGGATGGACGGTGATGTGAGTGAAAGCTCTGGGCTTTGGGACTGGAATTTTGGAAAGTGTGGGCTTGAAGGTATCTTCTAGTTCATCTGATCCTTTTCTTACATGTCCTATAGGAACAACAAAAGTGGAGCCGGGAAAAGCGTGGCCACCTCTAGGGGGATGGTGAGGCAGTGGGTTTTGTGTGTGGTGCTCAGAGTGAAACGTGAGCTATGAAGTGAGGCCAGAGATCACACTGCACCATGCATGCGGTGTAGCTTGTGAGCCGAGCAGCCGGACCGGGAGTCCGCTCAGCCTCCTGAACGGAGCCTCGTCGTTAGGGCCAGGGGGCTGCCGGGGCAGGGTCTGCGCAGGAGCGGAGGCCAGCCCTGTGCCCGGGCCTGACCATCAGATTATGCCACTTGCGCAAACTACTTTGTTTCTCCCAGTGGGGCCATCTCTATATCCTCACATTTCTCCATTAGTTTGATTTTTTCACTCTTTACCAAATATGACCTTTTGGAGAGAAAGTTTTTAAAAAGCAGTGAGGAGAGTGCTATGGGAGCTCAGCCACCATCGATAATAGCATCAGTGCTCGCCATGATTTATTCATCACAGCAGGCCTTCTGAGCCCAAGCCCTTCCCAGGCATCGCTGGCTATTTTTACGCTGCCCGATGATGCAGCACAATGGGATTCATTCTCTGCGTTGAGTCATCTGTGGGGAAGCAGAGCCACCAGTGGTCAATCTCTTACCAAGGACACTTGACAATTGAAAAACTGAGCAGCTCAGCCCGGAGGGCACCCCGGAGACAGGCTGTACTCTTCTCACGTGGGTGCCCATCACCCACCTAAACCGAGAGCAAGACCCCGAGCAGAGAATAGGCTATTTGAAATTGTTGTTTGACTGGCTATAGATTTTACACACGCTCCCCGTCATCAGGATGGCAGGTGCCCCTCAATACAGTGTTTTCCAAGGAAACAGCCAAATAACTTAAGACTCACACTTCCCCCTGATGTCCTCCTGGCCACACCCTCCCTCAGCCCTGGAGCTCTGGCGGCTGCGGAGGTGGTCCTCAGGCACCACGCTGTGAGCCGGGGGCCCAGAGGCCCCCCATGAGCCTGCTGTGGTTTCTGGCCCTGCCATTCTCTCCTCGACACGCTACAGGCTCAATACTCATAGGTCAAACTGAATTCATTCCTATCAAAGTAATGGTTGATAGCACCGAGGGTATTCCAAACAGGCTTCAAAGGCAGTTCCCAAAGCAAACTGTTTTAGCCAGGAAAATTGCATGGGCGAGCCCTGGCTGCTGCAAAGGCAGAGCACACGAGTGTCCAGCGTCCTGCAGTCTCAGCTTAGTCCAGGGCGGGTCTGGGGGCTCTCTGCCCACCGTGACGTGGGCCTGGGCTGCCTCTGTCACCACATCACCCCCAGGGACCCTGACAGAAAGTCCTCTTCTGAATCAAATATGGATCATGAGAGTCCTGAATGTTGACTTTTAAAACGACTGTATTTATACTATTGATCAGGGAAGCCTAATTTAAAAGCATCATTACAGTCCAAACTGCCTTTATCAAGTCATCTCATTCTTTAAAAAGGTGTAGCAAATGGTTATCATGGGCCCGGCACTATGCTAGACAAGGCCTGGGAAGCTAACAATCCGCCCGGCGAGATAAACCAGTTTGGGAGAGGGTGGAAGGTGAGAGTCTCAGCAGGGGTGAGTCCGTGCCCCAGGAGCCCGGAGGAGGGATTCTCACTGGGTCCTGGTGTCCCTGAGAGAGGACCACAGGGGAGAGCTGAGGAACCAGCAGAGTTTCCCAGGTAGAGGTTGGGGGAGGAGCTGGGGGTGAGGCTGAGGTAGAGGGAAGAGGTGGGGAAAGGCCCTGAGGCAGAGAGAGTGTGAGACATACCTTTTGTCACCTTCAGAGGCCTGAACGGTTTACTGCGGCTTGAACATCTGGGCGGAGGCGGTGAGCCTGGCCAGAGGGGCAAGCAGGCGCCAGGCCCCGAGGGCGTGCAGGCGGGGAGGGAGGCAGGCTCGGGCTCCCTCCTCTCTGCGCCACCCCTAACCTTCCCGCCCAGGCCAGGGGCTCTGTCTTGCGCCCCAGTGTAGCTCTTGGCCATCTACCTGTAGGCATAGAAGTCAACGATCCCAGAGGAGCTGTCAGCAGGGAGATGACAGATGTTCATAAAAGACGAGCCAGGGAACTGGGAGAAGATATTTGACACACACATGTAACTGATACAGGATGAACCACCATAGGACATAAAACATTACTACAGGAAGCTAAGAAGTAGCTCAGTAGAGAACCAAGGAAAAGCACTGACGGCGTTTCGCAGATGTAGAACCAGGACTGGCCAGTAGCAGAAGGACAAGGCCCCACCAGGCCAGGAGTCAGGAAGATGCAGAAGCCACGGGGTCTGGGGTGCTCACTCCTTCACGCCGTTTGCATTTTTATTCAGGGACTTGAAGCCCAAAAAGCCCTCTGACCCCAAGGGATGGCACTCAGGTGTGACATTTCCAGTCTAGGGTCAGGTTGGTTCAGAAGATATTTGGGCAAAGTCCCTTGCTTTTCAAATCTCATCAGTTGGGAGACTGCTCCCTCCTTTCATTGTTAAGGAGACAGAGGCTGCAGTTCTGGCTAATCTAAAGCACTTCGTTTAGTTTAACCCTGGTCTCCATAGAGTAACTAATGAGATCAGCAGGGTCTCTGGCAGCAGCTCCCTGAAGCTATCATTGTAGCAGGGTTTCGACAGAGTTCTCCCAGCTCCGCTCGTGCAGCACCCTCGCCTCTTATACTCCCTACTCCAGACGCAGGAAACTACTTAAACCCTCTGAATATGCCATACTACGTCAACCTCTAAAACTCTGAATATATTTTCTGCTCTGCTTGGAATGCCCCTTTTTATCCATCCTGCTGGAAAACTCTTATTCATCCTTCAAGACCCAACTGAAATGTTCCTTCTGTGGTTCATTCTCTTCCTGATTTAGCCAGGCAGCATTAATGTGGCTTCTCCTCTGTGTTTCCATTGCACTTTACAAAAGAAAATTATCTTCTATTATAGTACTTGCCCCTTTGTGTTGTAAATATTATATATTGCCCCCTACCCTCAAGTGTGAGCCACTAAGGGTGGGGATTGCATGTCTTCAACTTTGCATCATGATAGGCCTGGCCTTTGAGGAGTAAATGAGTGAATATCCTTTTAAATGAAAAACATCCACAGGTTCTCTGAATATTTTTAGGATAATCTGTGAGGCCATGGGTATCCAGAAAAAGGTTTGGATGGACTGCAAAGTTGGGTCCCACAACTTCTAGGCTCTCGTTAACTGCACGTTTGTTCCTGCTCAGCAAGTTCACACAGATTGCTTAACAGCAGTTTTGCAGGAGTGGGACAGATGTGTTTTAAGCATGAGCTTTTCATTTCACCTTTCAGAAAATCTCATAGGAACTTCTCTTACCTAAGGTACATTGGCATTCTGAGGACAGTATTCAGTTCCCGTTAAATCCTAGATGGATTCTGGACCAACTGCACACTTATTATGTTTCTGAGAGAAGGCAGGAAAGGGCTGCAGGAAAGTGGCAATTGGAAAGCAGGGTTCTGCCCCCCCCCCCCCACTCTCTGACAGTGGAGCCTGTGTCTAATGTTGGCTGTGGAAAAAGGGGCCACTGGCTCCTATTCGCAATGGGACCCTCCCTGCAAAGTTGCCTCCAACCCTGCTGGGCCTGAGAACCCTCACAGTTCTCATCAGAGAAGGCTCTTTGGGCCAGCGCCCTCTCGTGGTGCTGGTCACGGCACGTTCTTTTCAAAGCAACGTGGGCTTGCTCAGCAGGGCGTAGGAGGCAAGTGGGTGATCGGTGTCACTTAGGAATGGGGCACCAACGCGACTGAGACTGGTGGACGGGTCATGCTGATGGGTCCCCTCAGAGAGCAAGCAGCTTGATGTACTTTTGGAAAAGCTGACAGAGTACTGGGTCCCAGGGCCACTGTGTATAGCTACCAGGCTGTTCTCTGAACACCCCTAGGGGGCACTGTCACTTAGCCTACACTGGGAACAGCGCCCCCCAGGGGCTGTCCAGCTGCAGAATGACACGTGGCTTCGGCTTCGGCCTTCCCATGTCCGGCATCGTCAGGGCAGACTATAGACTGTCCCTGAGCCAGCAGCGCAGACTGCGGCTCCAGGGATCCTGTTCTCCTCACCAAATCTGCAAACAAGTAACCAAGGACATAGGGAGGGAGCCTGCCAATGCCAGGCAAGGCCTCCTGTCCTCCGGCCAGCTGAATGGGAAGGTGATGGGGAGAGGGCGGCCTCCAGAGTCAGCAAGACCCAGACTTGACCCCTTCCTCACGTGTTCCTGCAGCAGGCACCCTGGTCAGCTTGGAAGCACCCATAGTCTCTCGCCTCCAGGGCGTACTGCAGGTCTCCTTGCTCTGGGCCCTGGAGAGGCCACCTGGTCCCCGCATGCTCTCCGTCAGCCCCACAATCCTAGAGGCATGCTGCAGCCTTCTGTCATTTCACAGGCATGACCCGGACTTTTTGGGATCAACCTCCAAGTTACGTACTTGTACCTAAGTCTGTCTTGGGCTCTGCTCTGGAGAGAGCCCAGGTTAAGAGTTACTTTGAGCACCTGACTTGCCTGCGCCTCATTTACCTCATCTGTGTTATGGCTGTGTATGTGTCACTGTCAAGCACTCCACAGGATCCCGGTGACGATTGCTGGGGCTAAGACTATAAAACATTTCGCACAGTGTGGCCCTAAACGACCATCCACTACGCTATTTATTTCCATTTGACGAAGAGATTCCATCTACCTGCTGAAGGGACCACAGGTCTGTGCTGACACCTGACATCTCCCAAAAGCATTACCTGAATCAATATTTTGATTATCTGAGACCATCCATAGGAAAAAAACAACAAATGCAAGAACTAAGAACAGTCTCAGTAAATAGGAAATAGGCAAATAGTAAAACAAACAATCAAAACTACAGGAAATAGTTGGTACTTTTTAAAATATATTTTATTTCTTGATTTCAGAGAGAGGAAGGGAGAGGGAGAGAGAGAGAGATAGAAACATCAATGATGAAAGTCGTCATTGATCTGCTGCCTCCTACATGCCCCCACTGGGGATTGAACCCGAAACCCCTGCATGTGCCCTGACCGGGAATCAAACTTCGACCTCCTGGATCCTAGGTGGATGCTCAACCACTGAGCCATGCCGGCCGGGCAATAGTTGGTACTTTGAAGGTAACTCTCCCTCCCTACCCAGAACCCAGCCAAATCTGCTTCAGACTTGGGAAAGTGTCTTCCAGAACTTCAGTAACAACCGAACTGTACCGTAGTGCATGTCTTTTGCCCAGAGTCACACAGGGACTCCCTTACCTTTGCATCTTTGCAGCGTGAGGGCTCTGCTGTCCTCAGAGACCCCGCCGGCCCTGGGCAGGTCTGCAGTGAGGGAAGGAAGGATACTCTGCCTGTGGCATACTTACCTCATTGCAGAGGTGGCTTGCCTGGCCCCTGGCGCTGTCCTGCGGAAGAGAGCTCCTCTCAGCATAAAGCAGAAATTCCTGAGGCAGACCCTGAAGAGGGAAATTTGGATATGCCCCAGGTTCTGGCTGGGAACACGCCTCTTCCTCTGGTGGACAAGAATCTAGAAACAGGACGTACCTATGGCTCCGGGTGAGCATCCAGGTGCTGAAGTTGCTCTCTTAACTGGGCCTCGAGCTGGGAGCTCACCACAGGCTTCTGCTCCCTGGGCTCCAAGAGCCACAGGGCGGGGACCAGCTCTGAGTGTGTGAGTTCATACAGCTGGCCTGGTGACAGCCCTGCTGACACTGCATTAGGTCAAACTTGTTTTAAGGACAATGAAATTTATTATGCCCCCCAGAGGGCATTTAGAGCCCCAGAGAAGGGGATTTCAATGATATTGTAGAGCCTGAAAGAGTTCATTAACTCCACTTAGCGAGAGATTTACTGCCGAGAATCTTAGGGAGGAGATGGTTGATCAGATTATCTGGATAATACACTTACAAGAAGGCCTGGATAGGCCAGTGAATTAAGTAGAGAAATGCTTCCATTCTCCGGCCCCCTCCCCCAGCCCTGGCTAACAAACATTTTTTTCTCCTTTTGACATCAGGCCTGTTTATGTTGAGGTGTAGACCAGGGGCATAAACTTTTCCATAAAGGGCTAGATAATAAATATTTCAGGTTTTCCAGGCCAGATGGCCTTTCATAACACAACTCTGCCATTGTAGCAGGAGGGCGCCACAGACAATAGTAAAGCAATGATCAAGCCTTGTTTACAAGCACAGGCTGGGCAGGATTTGGCTGCAAGTTCCTTCTGACAGGTTATCTCACAGAATCGTCTTACTGGCCCCTCCCGGGGGTCAGTCTTCACTGGACAGGTTTACTTCCAGCACCTGCTACGTGCTGAGACCATGGTGCCAAGTGCTGGAGGTAAAATGGGAACAAGAGGCACAGCCCGTCCTCCGTGAGGCTTATAGTTGGGTCTAGAGGATGCAGGTAAGCGGACAGGCTGTGACACCACTGTGCAGAAACCCCGGGTGGGGTCGCTTACGGTGTGATGAAAGCAGACTTGAGAGGCCAGGGCAGGCTGCCTGGAGGAAGCAGCCTCAGAGCTGTGGCTGCCGGAAGAGTAAGAATTGGCCAGGCTGTCCAGGGAGGACAGCTGGACAGGAGCAAAGGGATCATCCTGGTAAAGTGGAAATGACGTGAATCTGAGAAGCAGAGGCAAAGTGTTGAGACCGTACGCCTAGAATTCCCGGGCAGGTGGGGGGGTGACGAGGGCAGGAGGGAGGAGCCGAGCCCCACAGGGTTCAGGAGACCGTGGAACCGAACTTGAACTTTGTCCTGAGGGTGATTTCATCAGTTATGCACGAAAAGAAAATCTCATCTACTTGCCCTGCAGAGAAAGGACCCAGATGGGGGCGGTCAGGGAGGTGTGCACCGTGGTCCCGTGGAGACCACGGCGGCCTGAAGGAGGTGAGCCCCGAGGAGGTGGGGAGTACCATGGAGATTGATTGCCTCCCACATGCACCCTAACCAGGGCTGGGATCGAGCCTGCAACCCAAACGTGTGCCCTGGGCCAGGAATCGAACCGGGGACCCTTCCATGCCCTTCGCTCTAGCCACTGAACCACACTGGCCAGGGCAGAAATATGGATTTTAAAGGCAACTGTAGTGAGAACTTAGAAAGAAAAGAGAACTGGAGAGAAAGCTCCTATTGCCTGATGAGAGCAGCAGGCGACTGGACACTGGGGAAAGTGGCAGAGGACTTGGCAAATTGTGTTCCACTGTTTTGTGGAAAAAAGAGCTTGAAAGTAATGAACGTGCAGGCGGAGGTTTCTAAGCCAGGTGTCGGAGGAGCAGCTGTTTCCTGCCTCAGCCGCCCCATCGGTGGCGTTGGTTACAGCAGCCCAGAAAGTGGTGAGAGCAGCACCGGGCTGGCCCTGGAGCTCCTTTGCCCACCTGTCCGTGAGGACGAGGCCTTTGGGAGGGGAAGTCAGGCCCCAAGCAAAGCAAAGCTGGTACCTGGGAGCCGGGTGGTGGCGCCTCATCGCCCTCCCTGGACAGGCTCCCTGGCCCTGGTTGGGCACGTGTGGGAAGCAACCAATCGATGCGTCTCCCTCACGTTGATGTTTTCCTCTCTTTCTCTCTCCCCCTCCCTCCCACTCTACCCAAAATCAGTGGGAAAATGTCATTAGGTGAGGGTTAACAAAATGAATATTAAAAAATCCATATTTCTATCAACAATTTCTTCCAGGCAATCTAGGTTTTTCTAGCAGGCACCTCAAAGGTCTCTCAGCCTCTCCCCAATACCCAGTTTCATGCCACTCCGCCACTTTAGGGATTTGTTACAGCGGTGTCCACTTCCCACACCCACACCTGCCTTGGTCTGCAGAGCTGCTGCACAGAGCGCCACAGACCAGGAGGCTCACATGGCGGAAACTCATTGGCTTACAGTCCTGGAGGTCAGAGGTCCAAGATCAAGTGTCAGCAGGTTGGTTGCTTCTGAGACCTCTCTCCTTGGCTTGTAGATAGTCACCTACTCTGTGTGTGTCTGTATCCTGGTCTCCTCTCCTTTTACAGACACTAGTCCTACTGGATTAGGGCGACTCCAAGACTTCATTTTAATGTTGTCATCCCTTTAAAGGCTCTGTCTCCAAATACAGTCACATTCTGAGCTCCTGGGGGTTTGGACTCCAACATATGAGATTGGGGGACACAGTGCAGCCCACAAAACCCACTGTGCTGTGTCTCCATCACACAGTGACTGGGTGGCACTGTGACTCCCACTTCTCAGATACTGTGCCATGTTTGGTTTGTACCTGGAAAAGCTGTTTGAGATGGAGACACACTAGCCGGGGACTGGGACTACCTTTCCTACAGTTGGGTGAGCCTGTGGTGACAATGACCCCTCCTCAGCCCCAACCCCAGAAAGAGCCACATTTGAGCAATTACAGACTCATGCTTTAACCTTTAAAAAACCCAAACAAGCCCTGGCTGGCATGGTTCAGGTCATGGGTTCTATTCCTGGTCAAGGGCACATAACTGGGTTGCAGGTTCGATCCCTGGCTCTGGTCAGGGGCATGCAGGAGGCAACCAATCGATGTGTCTCTCTCTTTCTCTCTTTTCCTCTCCCTCCCTTCCACTCTCTAAAAAAATTAAAGGAAAAATATCCTGGGGTATGGATTAACAAAAACAAAACAAACAAAACAAAACATTTTCTCCTGATACAGCCCCCGTCAATCCCAGTGTGATGGAATGGGAAGAGGTGGGATCAGCAGGGTTTGGTTTTCAGCTCTGCCTCTTATCTGGTCTGCAATGTTAGCTGAGTCATGTTCCATCTCTGAACTCAGTCTTACCATCTGAGACGGATAGTTTTATGTGTCATTTTGACTGGGCCAGGGTGCTTAGACATTTGGTAAAACATTATTCTGGGTGTATTTGTGAGGGTGTTTCTGGATGAGATTAACACTTGAATCTCTAGACTGAGTAAAACAGATTGTTCTCCCTAATGTGGGTGGGTCTCATCTAATCAGTTGAAGGCCTGAATAGAACAAAAAGCCTGAATAGACCATTCCCTGAGCAAAGGGAATTCCTCCTGCCTCGAGGTTTTCAAATGGGAACTTTGGATTTTTCGTGACTTCAGACTCAAAGGAACACATCAGTTCTTCCTGGATCTTGAGCCTGCTGGACTTTGAACAGGAGTATCCCAGGTTTCCAGCTGTTGATTCACCCTACCGACCTTGGGACTTTTCCATAATCATCATGTGAGCTAATTCCTTATAATAAATTATATATATGAAGGTATATATGTATATATAAGTGTGCATATATAGAGAACTGACCCTTTAACAATGGGAGTTTGAACTGCGTGGGTTGACTTATATGCAGATTCTTTTCAACTGACCCATGCAACTCAACTGACTAGTGCAGTTGAAATCCAGGTTGTTCACGGTTCAGTGCTGTGGTTGCGAATCCCAGAATGAGGAGGGTCCACTGCAGCTACACAAAGATTTTTGACTGCATGAGAGGTCAACTTCTCTAACCTCTGCCTTTTTCAAGGTGATCTGTACAATTTTTCCTGTTGCTTCTGTTTCTCTAGAGAACCCTAACTAGTATGGCATCCTTATAAGTTGAATAGACATCTAGCCCACCCATTCCCATGCTCATTGTTAGGATTAATAAGTGATATATTTGAGGGCATGCTGGAAAAAGTGACATGCTATTCCAGTGACAGTCATCATCACTGTCATTGTCAACAGTGACTTGGTGTTGCTGAGTCCCAGGTCAGCTTCCAGTCCTTGTCTCCTGGACCAGCGGTGCCTGACCCAGACATCACTCTCCTGCCTCCTGAGGAAAACACTCTCCTGGCTGCCCTTTCTCCTTGCTGGTTTCTTCTCAGTCCTTCTGCTGCTTTCACCTCTTTCCTGGACCTCAGAATATCACAGCACCTCAAGTTCTGTCCTTGGGACCCTTTGCTTCTCTATGGATACTCATTCCCTTGGAGAGCTCAGTGAGTCTTAGATTCTAATACTGTGGCTCCCCAGGAGCAGACTGTGAGAAGGAAACTTGCAGGAAGTTTATTGAATCATGCTCTGCAATCAACCTGGGGGTAGGGGGTTAAACAGTAGGATTAGAACTGGAGACTCACTGGGTAGAAGCTGAGCTGAGATGCGATTGCAGTGGTCAAAGATAAGCCAAGCTGGACACTGGCTAATGTGGCAAGGACAGAGATTAATCAGGAACATTCTGTTGCAATAGGGAAGGGAGTCCAGCTTTGATTTGTGCAGAGGTGACTGGGAATTTTGAAGGGAGACTGAAGGCATAGGGAGGAGTAGAGCCCGGGAAGTAAAAAATTACAAAGAGGGGAGGGGAATGGGGTGGGGAGGACCCGTCCCTGTGAAACCCACCTGTTTGCTCCCTGGTGCTTGTTGACGTGAGGCTGCTCCCCCTGCAGAGGCTGGGGCAGGGCCTGCCCTTGGCTGCACTCTGCTGCAGCCTTGAGTGTTCTGAGGCGGCATTTCGTAGGGACCGAGGGCCAGCCTGGGGTGTGGCTTTGAGCCACTGGAACGGATTTCACTGTCTGCTTGAGTTTTTACAGGTCAAGGCGGAGCCAAGCTGAGAAGAGGGCTCATGGGAGCCTGGCTGCAGTTTGGTCAGGGAGAGACTCTGTCACAGTGAAATGACTCGTGGCTGCCGAGGCCTCTGGAGCTGGGTGACCCTGCAGAGCCAGTGAACTTGGAGGAGGCTGGGGCACAGGCTCTGCAGTGACCGCCATGAGATGTGCTGTGGGAAGGGGGTGACCTCGGGCCAGGCCGTTGGCTGCCTGCTCCCAACAAGAGGAAAGTGAGCGCCTGTTCTCAGAGGGCTGAGGCCCAGGAAGGCTCCGCCCCTGACAGCGGGAAATCAGCTCTTCCTGCAAATGGCAGGATTTGAACGGGCCTCGGCCTCCAGAGCAGTTGCAGCTCCAGAGGCTTCCAGAGTTATTGTAAATATTGCAGGACTGAGAGGGTGACCAGAGCATGGGTGGCAAACCTCATAGCACTGTTCCCATAACTTGGTGGTTTGCACTATCACAATGGGTCCCCATTCCATCAGCAGGCACCACACTTACTGGCTTAAAATTCAGTCTTCATTCTGTTTTATCTAAAGGTACCTGAGCTTCACCCGACAAGGGGACTGGCGGTGGTCCCAGGAAAGCCCAGGACCAACCTAGCAGCGAGGCTCCAGGGCTGCACGGCAGGGCGAGCTCCCAGGGCTGATCTTCAGTTACCTCATGGGAGCTTCTCTGTCATCCAGATTGTGACGGCAATGTGGATTCTGCCCAGTCACTCAGTGCTGAGAGGGACTTTCTCAGCTTTCATTGTACGGGACTGAGCGTGGAGCTCAGTGTGAACAATTTCTCTTACGATTACTCTGCTCAGTTCCAGTTGAACTATCCCCAGCACGTTGGGAATGGGTCGGACACTGGGCCCACCTTCACCTCTGGTGGCCACTGAGGGTCCCTTCCATAGCCCTGAGGACCAAGGCTGAGCCCTGCTCTGCTTCCACCCTGGGGAGTCAGGCTGCATCATCACCCCTCTACCACCGTTTGCTTTTCCAGATAAAATAAAATGAAAGATAGGTATTTAAGGAGAGCCTGGAAGGGGTTCGCATCTCCCCTTTGCTAGCATATGATACTGAGAGATTCCAGTGTATTAATCAGAAGAGAAGATGAAAGTTGCAGTACCCAAAGAAAGTTGCCCCATTTAAATTCAGAAATGAATTTCAGGAAAAGTAACTACTCTTTCACTTGGGTCAGGATGACAGGTTGAACTGCGAAATATACCCTCTTCTCTGTCACTCGCCTATCCCCACAGGCCCCAGGGCAAAGGGGCTCTTAGCAGGGTTTAGAGGTGGGAGGTGAGAGCTGTTGTTTTTCTCAGAGGAACTTGGGTTCCAGTGCTTGGCAGGTGGAACTTCTAGCTTCCAGCTCAGAAGGTGGTCCCGGGATGCAGTAATTCTTGGATGCTGAGTACCTAGGGCCTGGCATAGAGTAAAGAGCCCACAGACGTAGCTGTTATTATTATTTTCCTCTTTTCTGAGGAGGAGCTGTCCCAGGACCGGGAGTTGGTGAAGATGTGAGCACGTAATCCAGACAGTAGTTGAACAAGACCATGCCCATGCTGGTCAGTGATGTCAATTATGTGCCCTTATTTTCAACGTGAGTTTTTTGTAAGTATTGTAAGAAAGGGCCCCCTGAGTGCCGACTGTCACGGCGGGGGTGGTGGCATATCTGTGGGTGTTTCAGAAGGAGGCTGTGTTGGAGACGTCCTTGTGAGTGCACCTGGGGATCCAGGCCCTGAGCCCCTCCCCCAGGTATTAGCAGTGGCAGGTGAGCTCGTCCTCACAGGCTGGATGGCCAGGGGCTGAACTGGAGGGTCCCTCTAGCCTCAAGTCTTGGTCTTCGCTCCATTTTAGTTCTTGTTTCAAAGGTGGCAGGAAAGCAGCCCTCATTCTCACGGCAGGGTGTGCGTGAGGAAACACATTCTTTTATATTTTTCTGCAGACCGTCTACCTGTGGCGACTCCTGGCCTCGGCCGGTATCGGGGGAGTGCACAGGCTGACACCCGGGAGAGCGCCTGGCTGCATCGCAGGAGCTCAGTGCGTCTGTGTCAAACGAACACTGTTCAGAGCGCCGAGAGGGTGAGTAAAGGGGCCAGTGAGGCACTCGCAGGCAACTTGCCCCAAATGCGGTTCTGGAATGGCTGGTGG
Source organism: Miniopterus natalensis (assembly GCF_054644295.1). Taxonomy (NCBI): domain Eukaryota; kingdom Metazoa; phylum Chordata; class Mammalia; order Chiroptera; family Miniopteridae; genus Miniopterus; species Miniopterus natalensis. The sequence goes on from NC_142089.1 coordinate 82,639,035, forward strand.
GCGACACGGTCCTCCAGAAGGGTCCGTGGGGCTCCCAACAAGAGTGGGACATCCCGCGGTGCACATGCACGGTGGCCCCCAGCCCCAGGGGCCCTGAGGATGCACAAGGCTGGCCTTCGGAGCCTTAGGGCCATGACCAGCACCACGCAGATGCAGAAAGCCGAGTCTGTTCGTGCTCTCCCGGCGAGGGTAAGGGAGGGCCCGCGGCGCAGGAGGGTGAGGAGACCACGGCCAGCCTCGCACTGAGGTAGGGTGGGCGCTGCCTCCTCCACGCAGCCCTCGCTCCTGCTGTACCCGGGAGAACCTCAGGCCCTCTGCTCTGCGAGAGGAGGCTCTCCTCTGCTCTGGACTGACCGTGTTCCTCCCGGTGAAGGATGGCCCCCGGAGCCGAGCCGAGGGAAAGTGGGCAGCCCTTGCCGGAAGCACAGGCTTCCCTCGGACTCTCAGCCTAGGGGGAGCCACTGGTCTTTGCTACTTCAGGTGATTATTTCAGGAAGCAAAGTGGACGAATTGTGGACACAGGTTTCCGGGTGCAGTTGCAGGGCAGGAGAGGGTTTCAGTGCTCAGGAAGGGAAGTCACATGGTCTGCGAATGTTCTAGATCAGGAGGCAGAAGTGTGCCTGAGCCCCCTCGCCTCTTCCCACAGAGCCAGGCAGGCCCTCCCTGTAAGGCTTCTGCTCTTTGCTCTTTGACGTGGCAGAAGTGGCCGGGTCCCGAGGTGCGGGGACCTTGGATACCTGCATCAAATCCCTGCCCTGCTGCCTAAAAGCTGTGCGATGGTGGGGAAGTCGCTCAACCTCTCTGAACCTCTTGTCTACCTGAATAAAGGTGTTACAAATAAATTAATTCCACCTTTAAAAAACTGAGATTCCTTGCATGAAAGTGGTTTCCTAGCGTAATGTCTCCCAAGTAGCAGACCCTGAGCAAATGCTTCCTGTCTTCCTTCCCCTTTCCCTTGCGCCCCTCCCTTCCCAACTCCTCCCCCGGAGGGCCCCAGGGTTCCACAGTCCCTTGGGAGCAGGAACACACTGCTGGGAGGGTGAAGGGGGCTCACCTCTGCTCTGTGTGATCCTGGGGGCGGGGGCCCCAAAGCCCCAGCAACTAGAGTTGAAATGAAGAACTGCAGCGTCAGGCCCCACAGCCGGGCTGCTGCTGGAGGGCGGGCAGGCGGCGGAGGCAGTGGCCTGCCCCGTGCTGTTCTCGTTCTCCCCAGACACCCTGTGCAGCGGCTTCTCCCGAGTGCACAGCGGCCAGGGCGAGGAGCGGGGCAGCGCGGGCACAGGGCCGCCCTCTGCTTTCTGAGGTCCTTGCGAGGGATCCAGGATGGTTGGTAGATCCTAGGAAACGCCCCCTGAAAGGAAAGGAAAAGGAAAGTGCAAAACTTTAAACTGTGCAAGACTTTAAAATTGTAAACTTAAATAGAAAGTAAAACAGAAATTTAGCCCGGCCGGGCGGGGCTCAGCGGTTGAGCGTCGACCTGGATCCGGGCGATCGGGGTTCGATGCCCGGTCAGGGCACATGCCCGGGTTGCGGGCTCGATCAGTGACTCTCTCATCATTGATGTTTCTATCTCTCTCCCTCTCCTTTCCTCTCTCTGAAATCAATAAAGATATATTAAAAAACAAAACAGAAATTTAGTTTTTTGTCGGACTGATAGCTCACTGGGAGAGAAACTAGAAACAGTATTGGTTGCTGACGGCCGAAGCCCCGGAGTGCAGAGCGAAGGGGCTTCACGGGGAGGCTGCTTCCTGCTGCTCGCCAGCGTTTCTTCTTACACCTCTCCAGGTTTGTAACATTTTTTAAAAAGTACAAGGTGTACACTGTAGGAGGGGAAAATGCCCCTTTGGCCTTCTCTCGCTGGGAACCAGTTCTGCTTCCAGGAGTCCAGGCTTGGGCATCTTATCAGATGTTTAACTCACACTATAGCTCAGAAGTTAGACAGGTTTCTGGCTTTATCTGCATCTAATTTGACCTTTCTCTAAGCCACAGGTTAGCAGAGGAACATTCTAAATTATGTTATATTTTTAAATTTAAAAATGTAAATTAATGTCCATTGTGGTTCAAATTTTTATTTGAAAATGTAAACAATTCCTTCAGATAATTCTCACTTTTTCTAGGCAAATATGCCCAGACTTTCAGATTGCCTCCTCCGGTTCCTGGCCCTCTCTGTGCCTCATGGGAGAAAAAGTGGGGGCTGCCAATGACCTTGGCCAGAGAGGAAGAGCTGGCACTCCCAGCGTGCTCCCTGCTGGAGGATGTCCCATGCCCCCACTGTTGCTTTGTCTGGCACCTGCCCACCCTGGCAGAGGGAACCACACCTGCCACCACCGTCTGCAGACCCCTGAACCTCTCTGCCTCGTCCCCCCTGCAGGCCCCTCACCTGTTCACCCTGACCTCTGCAAGGTCACTGCTCACCAACAAGACAGGCCGGGGCTGGCCCACGGCTGTCTATTCAGTGTCCACCCCCAGCCCAGGGCCACCTCTGTCGTGCCCGGCTGTTCTACCAGGTTGATGTGGCCAAACCTGAGGTTGGCAGAGGCAGCTAGTCAGTGAGCACCTTTCATCATCCAAGACAGGCAGCAGGAGCAAAAGCCCACCCTCCTCCGGGTCCTGCATTTATCCTCTGCGCTTCCTCTCTGGGCTGAGGCCAAGGTGGGGGAAAGTGACAGAGACCCTGCTTCTCGCCCTGGGCCTCCTCTCCTGCCCTGTCCTCCCTCCCCCCTCCTGCACCAAACCCTTCCCACCCCCAGCTTCCCCTGGGCCCTTGGGGAGAGCTAAGATGCCTCTTCTCTAAACAGGAGTGGCCCAGGGGAAGCAGGATACCTGGTGGGCCTCTTTCTGGACAAAACCGCATGTCAGACGCTGACCTCTCCTGTCTGCCGTCTTTTTCTCTTTTCTGCAACAACCCAAATCATCTCCAGGCAGGTGGCTGCTAATGGATTATGCACTCAGGAAAAGGTGGAAATTCATTAATGATATTTGAGATATAATCCTGGTGTGAGTATGGGAAAATAATGTTTTCTTGAAAAACAGAATCACTTTGGACATGTGAACTTTCAGCTCGCTTGACTCACCACATAAACCTTCTGCACCTGCCCATAGCAGCTTCTTTCCAGTGGCTTCATGCTAATCCCCCGCATGGTGCAACGTAACTTATTTGGCCCCTTTCTTTTGATTTTGGAAGTTTCCGGTTTTTCTTTATTTGTTCCCAGGACAGTGAGGACAAGGACTCCTGAACATTCGCTTGTCAGCCTGTTTGTCTGTTGTTTACTCTCTGACCCCCCCCAATAGAGTAAGAGCTCATCTGCCTTCGTTGCTCTGTGCCTGGAACAGCACAGAACAGACAACACACGGGTTCATCATAACTGGACAAAATGAAGGTACTTTTTTTCCTTGTGCAAGTTTTCTGCAGAATAAGATTCTAGAATTGGAACTGTGGAGACTGGGGTTACGCATACTTAGTCTGTACTCCGTAACCAAACTGTGCTCTGCGTCTGTGTGAGTCCGTTTGCCTGTCCGTCAGCAGATCCTGGACTTTGAGACTTCTTCGGAAGGCAGAGCCTGATGGGCTTTTGGGAAGCAATGCCCAGGAATGGGAATGGAAGAGAGGGAGGGGTGAACAGTGCAGGGGAAAGTGCTTGAGTGGGACGCTCCAAGGACCTGCGTAGACCGTGCGCAGAATTGTTCTCAGAGAAAGGGAGCAGAGAGTGTGTCCCAAGCTCTTGTCAAGCTTTGCCCGGAGCGTTACCTTCTGAACTTTACCACGTGGCTCACATGGCCAGAGGGGCCCGGCTGGCTGGGGGAGGGGGCGGGGTGCAGGGTTGACGAGCAGCAGAGAAAGCGAGAGACAGTGTGCTGAGGAGAGAGGCCATCGCTGCACCTCACACAGCTGGTGGCTGTGTGTGTGTGGTCATGCAGGGTGTCCGACACGCTCCTTTTCCTGACATTGCCAACCACCGAAATCTCACACTGTTTACTTCTTGCCAGGCTGATAAGTGAGAGGATAACCCTGGCCACTGAAAAATGTGCATGGCTTAGGAAACACGATGGCGGCGTGGGTAACAGCTGCACCTGCCGCCTTCTGCAACCACATCAATATTACAACTAAAATACAGAACCACCGTCACTCAGAACCTCCTGAAATCTGGCTGCACAGAAGCCCCACAGCCAGGGAGCTGAAGAAGCATCCAGAGCAGTAGGAGGGGCAGAGATGCGGCCGCGGGCCCCACCTGGTGCCATGGGTTAAACCCGGAAGGGCATCTCGGTGGTGGAGGTTTCCCAGAGGAGTGAGGGGTCCCAGCCCCACAGCAGGCACCCAGCCCAGGGCTCCAGGGCCCGAAAGAGATGTCCCCACAACTCCGGACTGTGAAACCAGCGGGACTGTGGCTGAGGGTCGCGGAGGCTGCGGGAGCCCCAGCAGCTCCTCTTAAAGGGCCCGGCGCGGACTCACTCAGACGCTCCCTCTGAGCCCAGCGCCGGGCAGCAGCTTGAAAGGACCCGGACACTCGGGGAGGAACTAACCTGCCTGGAATCGGGGCGAGAGGTGGAGGGCGGCTTCCTCCCAGGCAGAAGAGCCAGCAGAGGCCGTTGCTCCTGTGGCGAGTCCTCCCCCCATGCAGCCGGCCGGCAAGTGACATATTTGAATGGCCAACACCTGACTCACACCTTTGGCCCCGCCCCGTGATTCCTGGAGGCCCCGCCCCTCCCCACCTGCCCCTCATCCAGGCCATTTCCAGGGGCTTTTCTGTGCAAGTGGCCTCTCTAGCCTCATGCTTAGGACTTTCCTAAAATCTCTCAAACAAGCAGCAGAGGGCCCCATTTGGCTTGATAAGTGGCCCCAGGCCTGGCACTAGTGGCAGCTGCATTGGCTTTAGCTTGGCCTCTCCTGGACACCGCCAAGCCCAGTACAAGTAGCAGCCAACTACGGTTTGCTGAGTAGCTCATGCTGGGTGGCACTGGGCAAGGCACTGGCAGAGGCTGACTTTGCACACTCAAGGGGTGCACTTGGTGAACACCAAAGCCCCACTGAAGTAAATCCTGCTCCATAGGGGTGTCTCCAGCATGGCAGCTCTTTGGCTGTAGTTGCAGCTGGTCCTCACAGCTGATTAGAACAGATACAGAGTTCAGAATTTTGTTTATAAGGATGCTTGAGCATATTAGTATGAGTATCAAGAAAACAACTGAGAAAAATCAATGACATAATAAAGTACCAATTTGAAATGAAGGCTACAGAACTGAAATGAAAAATAACTTACAGGGAATCATCAGCAGAGTAGAGGATGCTGAGAATCAATTCAGCAATTTGGAACATGAGGAAGCAAGAAACACCCAACCAGAAGAGTAAATAGAAAAAAGAATCCAGAAATATGAAGATACTATAAGGAGCCTCTGGGACAACTTCAAGAGGCCCAACATTCATATTATTGGGGTAACAGAAGGAGAGGAAAGAGAGCAAGAAATAGAAAAAGTATCTGAAAAAGTAATGACAGAAAACTTCCCCTACTTGGGGAAAGAAATCGACTTACAAGTCCAGGAAGCACAGAGGGTCCCAAACAAGAGGAACCCAAAGAGGCCCACAGCAAGACACATCATCATTAAAATGCCAAAGGTTAAAGACAAAGAGAGAATCTTAAAAGCAGCAAGAGAAAAGCAATTAGTTATCTACAAGGGAGCACCCATATGACTGTCAGCTGATTTCTCAACAGAAACCTTGCAGGCCAGAAGGGAGTGGCAAGAAATATTCAAAGTGATGAAAAACATGGAACTACAACCAAGATTACTCTACCCAGCAAAGCCATCATTTAGAATTGAAGGTGAGATAAAGAGCTCCTCAGACAAGGAAAAGCTAAAGGAGTTCATCACCACCAGACCAGCACTACAGGAAATGTTGAAGGGTCTTCTTTAAGAAGAAGCTAATGAACAAAAGAATCTGATGAACTAAAAGATCCAGAGACATTGACGCATGCAACAGACGATCATATTTCAGGGGAAAGAGGGAAGGGGGATGGAGGGTGGGAAGAGATTAATCAAAGAAGTTATATGTGTATATGCATAACCTGTGGACACAGACAATAACTGGGTGAAGGCCTAGGGAGGGGGTGGGACTGAGGTGGAGGGGGTCAATTGGGGGGAAAAATGGGACACCTGAAATACTTTCAACAATAAAGATAAATTTAAAAAAAAAGAAAAAAAGATGTGCATGCCTTTGACTGTGGTAAGGCTAAACATCTTTCCACAGTTTATTGGCCAATTGTATTTATTCTGTGAATTTCGTATATACATAATTTATTTTAATAACTGTTTGCTTCTTGTGAAAAATTCAGACAGTATTTTGACCACCCACCCTTTCCTCCAAAGTAACTACTGTTCTTACTTGGTATGCATTCTTTCCTACTTTTAAGCTATGCACTTGCTTATACATCTGTTCCCATAAAATTATATATTTTGGTGGCTTGATATATATAAATGTGTACACAGAGAGGCCTGCACAGCCACACGTACACACATATGTATGTGGTGTGCATAGATGTAGATAAATGCTAAGGTCTGAATTATTCTGAAGGTTGTTGATTCACCCAAAATATGCCTTGACTATCATTCTCATCAGCGCGTATATAGTTGCTTTACTCTCTTGCCCCACAATGTGGGATTTTATAGACACTGCACTCCACTCCTTGCAGGGAAATGTGCTGGGCTGCTTACAATAGATCAGCATTAAGAACCAGGCTCCGATGGACACACTTCCTTTTGCAAATGTCTCGGCTTTCTCTGGGGTAGGTACCCCAAGGGGGTTCACTAGCTCAAATGTATATACCTTCTAACAACATTTTAACCCTTTGCGGCCGTTTGTCTACTCTCAGCCACCAAAGCTTTTTTACCGTTCCGGTTGTATGTCTGCTCTCAGCCACCACAGCAAGGAACCTTAACTCTATTCATTCATGTATCAGTTCATAAGTCTTGTTTATCCTTCATAATCTTGCATGTTATGTATCACTGCTCTTTCGATGGAAATTAATTCCAACCAGTACGACACCCATGTCCAACTTTAATACGACCGCAAAGGGTTAAATAATGACCAGCAATACACTTACCCCTTGCTTTGGCACAGATGATAGCACCCAACCACTGACTGCCTCTGAGTGGGATTTGTGGGTCTGAGGACATGGCTGGGTGAAGCTGGCTGTGCCCTGAGGCTGATGCCGTTGGGACCCTGAGGTGCAGTCCAGGTCTAGACCCAGCAAGAATGCTAAACCAGGTCTGTCTGCAAGGTGGGGCGAGGAGGCAGGTGGGGCGAAGACTGTGGTTGACAGTGAAAATGGCTTCCCAGGTGGGTGGTTTGGCTCAGTGGGTTTAACAACAAGCAGTGACAATGGTCACTGAAGACCTGGCCAGGAGGTGTCTTGTTCTCAGCTTGATGAGCCTTAAGATGGCTGAGTCCAGTTGTGGGGTAATGGCAGGAGAGAATGGAGGTGCAGACTTGATGCTTGCCCACATTCCTGCTGCCCAGGCTGGAGCCAGGGGAGTGGGGGTGGGCTCCTTTCCCTCCAGTGTCAGACCTGGTCCACGATGGTCCCCTGCTGCCCCCACCTGGCACAGGAGCGAAAGGGTCCAGGGGATCAGGACAGGTCCTTGCTGGAGGGGTTTCTGGGCCAGTTGATCTGAGCCCAGGCCTGAGCCAGCTGTGTCCTCAGTGAGTCTTTTTAAAATTTTAATATATAGCAACAAATGATTCTTGCACCAATTGCCCTCCCACCAGGAGCGAAAGGCCCGTTGTCCACACTCTCCCAGGTACGTGATGTTGTCTACCAATCAGATGAGTGGAAAGGTGTATTTCACCTCCGGGGCAATTTGTCTTTTCCTGCCTGGGGGTGAAGCTCCTTTTCATGTGCTTGCTGGCCATTTATATTTTTTCTTTGTGGATTTTCTGTTCCTATCACTTGTTCATTAAAACAATTCTTTTGTCTTTTCTTCATAAATTTCTTTATAAACTATTTTGTCTTCTATTTGTAAATTTTCTTTATAAATATTTTTATGGTTTGTCATATATTATTTAATTTCATACATCTTTAATATTTAAGTATTTATATAATTTTATTAGTTTAATCTTTTAAAAATAACTTGTGGGTTTTGTGTCATGCTTAGAATTTTCCAACCTACAGTTAGAGAAAAAGTGTCTTATATTTTAAATAATTTTATTTGTTGCTTTGTAATTTTTAAGTTGGTGACTCTCTGGGAGTTATTTTCCTCATGGTAGCAAGTTTGGAGGTGGGGCTGGGGTCTAACGGTCCTTCTTCCACCTTCCCCATCACCCAACATCACTATGAAGCGCTTACTCTCCAGTCCGACTGGATCCCTAGACATCACTGTGAATGAAGCTTTAAAAAAAAAAAAAAAAAATTTATTGATTTCAGAGAGAAAAGAGAGGGAGAGAGATAGAAACATCAATGATCAGAGTCGTGGATCAGCTGCCTCCTGCACGCCCCCTGCTGGAGATCAAGCCCTCAACCCAGGCCTGTGCCCTGACCGGGAATCGAACCGCGATCTCCTGGATCCTAGGTTGATGCTCAATCTCTGAGCCACTCTGACCTGGCTGTAGATGAAGCTTTCATCCCCACATATTCTCCCCCATTCTCTGAAGAGGAAAGTCATGTTTTAGGGCTCTACAGAGTCAGAAACCTGAGGTGCTGCTAAGGTGACGTGTCACCCCAGGTGGCATTATGGTTAGTCGTGCCCTTGGTTCAGTCGCTGGGACCAGCCACCTGCAGACCCGCTGCTTCTCCTGGGCCCCTGCCCCGGTGGGCAGCCGCCTGCTTCTGACCAGCCCTTTCTCATCGCCTCGCCTCCCGGTCCCCACTCTGACCAAGCAGGTCAGGATGCCTGTGGCTGGACTGGCAGCTCGCAGGTAATCCCAAGGCGTCCAGTTCTGCGTGTCACTGAGGTGGACTCTCACCAGGAGTCTGCTGCCAGCACAGGACCGGCAGAGGGGCGATTCCACTCTTGCTCAGGTATGATGGTGACTTTTTGTTGTCCCTTTGCTGTAAACGTTTTTGGGGAGGAATCTCTAAGTAGAAGGGTTGCATTGTGGGGCAGGGAACTCTCACACACACACAATTTCTTTTTCTGGTGATCTTTCTGTGCACTTCTCTATCTGCTCCAAGTCTGATCCCATGCTGTCCTGCAGGGTGACAGCTTAGGTAAAGGCTAAGCTCTGAAGTGGCCCATAAAGCTGGAATTGCACATAGACAAAACTGCTGTTGAAAATCCTTTAAACTGACCATAAAGTGCAGGGCACAGAGCGCCAGGCTCAGTGAGCTTGGCCAAGATGATTTTACTCCATCGGTGAACCTAACATCTGTTTTCCTACTTGGATATGGGGGGAAAGGATGGCTTTCTTTAGGAGCAGTGTTGTATGAAACACATGTGTCTTCAACATTAGATCCATGGGTTTAGTGGGAGGCTCACACCGTGAGAGACCCGGCCTCCGAGATGTTCAGCACTGACTCCTACCGGTACCATCACTCTGCCACGGCAGCGGGTGTGGCACTGTCTGTGTCCGTGTGCCAGGCTGCCACAACCACCGCAGAACGGGGCTTAACCAGTGCACAGTTATCTCCTCACAGTTCTGGAGGCTGCAAGTCCAAGACCAAGGCGCCAGGTTGTTCTTCTGTGGCCTCCCTCCTTGGCTTGCAGGTGGCCTCTCACCGTCTTCCCTCAGGAGCTTGTGTCCATGTGTACGTCGGAATAAATCTCTTCTTATAAGGATACCAGTCAGACTGGATTAAGACCCACCCTAAGGGTCTCATTTACTTTAATTACCTCTTTCATTTCTCCTGGCCTGGTTTGATGTCCTGCTTTTACAGGGTACTTCCTGTGGTGTTCATATCACTGCCATTCATCACAGCGTGTTCCTGACATCCTTGCTCTCGTCTTTCTTTTCTACCTTTTCCTTTGTCACATGTTGTATGTACCTTAAAAATAGCAATTAGCTGATTTTTGCTCTGCCACTTAATCTGCCCTTTTTTACTGAATATAAGACATAGCAAAGAGAATAACTTTATCCATGCACATTATTTATTGTGATTAATGACATATTCGGCCTCTCTTTTCACATTGTCTTCCCTGTTATGTGTGTTGTGATTTCTTATTACTTCCTTTGTCATGGTCCCGCCTCTTCCTTGTCTGATCACAGTTTTTTCTGTTTTTCCTCTGGTGATGATGAAATATTCTATCTAAATATTATTCTAACAGCAGTTACCCTTCATTATCGCAAGCATACTTTATCCCACATTCTTCTCTCAGACCTACGGCTTAAACCTCACTCAGGACCACCAGCCTTCACAGCCACACTGCACTCACTTCAGTTTTCTTCCCCAGGTCGCCTGGTTTTTATGAAGTAATCTGGACTTTTATTCCTATTTCTCCCTCTCCCATTCATTCCTTAAAAATAGTTTACAATGAACTAACTTTCAATATTATGTGTAGTGGTGAGAATTGGAGTAGAGGTAGTTTTAGGATGGAGAGGAAAATCACTTTGGAGTGTGTGCAGCTCTTTATTCTCGAGGTACATTTTGATGAACCCCGTTAGTCAGACAAGAAAAATATCTACTCATTAGGGGAGGCCTTGTGTGAACCCAAGCGCAGCTGCTTTGGGATGAGACGTTCTGTGTTTTGTTCAGTAAGGTTAACGCGGACAAGGCCTGACCCAGGGTGGAAATCACTGTTTGCTCTCAAGATGAGCGCTTCTTGCACACCCAGGTCTGCAGCCCGGGGTTCGTGCACGGCTGACTTTCCCTCCATGGCCCACGGAAGGGGGTGCCCGGCTTGGCACAGAGCTGACCGTGCGGCCATCGCTGTCCCAACCCCGTTCTTTGGGGGAAATGCCCAAGCGTGTGGGGGAAAGTACTGTGGGTGACTCAGACGACGCCCCACATGCTTGGGGTCGCGCCGGGACGACGCAGGAGAACAGGCGTCTCCTCTCCCGGTCACCAGCGTTCCTCGGTGGCCCCGCGCCGCACGTCCTCCCGCGCGCAGCCGCCGCGGAACACCCTGGCCCTGGCCCTGGCCCTGGCCCTGGCCCTGGCCCTGACCCTGGCCCTGGCCCTGGCCCTGACCCTGACCCTGACCCTGACCCTGGCCCTGGCCCTGATCCTGACCCTGACCCTGGCCCTGACCCTGACCCTGGCCCTGACCCTGACCCTGACCCTGGCCCTGGCCCTGACCCTGGCCCTGGCCCTGACCCTGGCCCTGACCCTGACCCTGGCCCTGGCCCGGCCGGGCGGGCGGCGCGCTCTGTCCCCTCCTCTCCTCACAGTCCCAGCCCTCTGCCGCCTGGTCGCGTCTCGGGGGCTTTCTGGACTTGACCTACCGATTCCCAAGGTGGATTTTCAGCGGTGTGTCGTTCCGTGGGTCGGCGCCTTGGTTAGAGGTTGCGGGTCTCTAATGACGTCTTCTCGCCGCAACGACGTTTTGGCCCCTGGTGGGCGCCTTTTCGCGGGAGCCGCGGCCTGTCCTGGGACAGCACCGAGCCTGCGGACCCGGGTTCGCGAAACGCCATCGTCTGCTGCCCGCGCCAACCTTCTCGTTCGGGGGAGACGCGCGCTCGTCGCCCACGCGGCTTCCTCCCAGGTCACCCGCGCGGCCGGGCGGGGCCTCCGCGTGGGCCGGGGCGGGGCCGCTTCCTCCGCCGAGCGTCCTGGCCCGCGCCCCCCGCCGCGCCCCCCGCCGCGCCCCCCGCCGCGCCCCCCGCCGCGCCCCCCGCCGCGCCCCCCGCCGCGCCCCCCGCCGCGCCCCCCGCCGCGCCCCCCGCCGCGCCCCCCGCCGCGCCCCCCGCCGCGCCCCCCGCCGCGCCCCCCGCCGCGCCCCCCGCAGCGCGCCCCGCGCCCCCGATCCCGCGGCGCCCCCTCGCGGCCCGAAGCCCCGGGCTGCAGGCGCGTCAGCGCCTGAACCCTGCAAGTGTCCACTTCTTCCCGCAGCCAGGCCCGCAGCCGGACACTGTGCCGGAAATATAAGAACAAAATACTAAAAAGAGAGAGAGAAGGGGGGAGGGGGGCGGGCCGGGGGACTCGCCGGGGGGTCCGGTGACCGGAAGAGGCCGCAGGGACCGTCCCCGGCGTGTCCGTAGCGACTGTACTACAGCGCTGCCCGGCGCTTATGGGGGGACAGGCGCGAGCCCGGAGCACCCCTGCAGGTTGGAGTGACTGGGGCTCTTCCTCAGGGGGGACCCCAGGCTGCGCGCAGAGACGCCTCGGAGACGCTGTGGGGGCCCGAGGGGAGGGACCAGCCGGAGCCGAGGACGGGCCCCGTCGGGGCGGGGGCGCGGGCGGCTCCCGGGGGCGGCGGGGCGGGGGCGGCGGGGCGGGGCCGCTGGCGGCTCTCGGGGGCGGGGGCGCGGGCGGCTCCCGGGGGCGGGGGCGGCTCCCGGGGGCGGGGGCGGCGGGGCGGTCGCAGCGCAGCTTAGGAAGGACGGTCGCGGAGCCGCTGGCCCGGCCTCGGGGGGGCGCCCCTGAGCTAAGGAGACTTGGGAAAGGGCCCGAGAGGCCGTGTCCTCAGGGCAGGGACAGATTTTACAAGGGGAGGAACATTTTGTTTGTCCGTTCCTAGGAGCCAGGAATCCAGAGGGTGCCCCACCGAGGGCAGAGCAGACGGGAGGGGTGCCGCCGGGGTGGGAAGAGGCCGGGGGAGCCGCGGGAGGGCCGGGCCCCGGAGGCCGCAGCGGGGCCACGGGGTGCCCGCGGGGGGGCGGCCCGGCCCTCGGGGAGCGGCTGGCTCGGGAGGCCTCGGGAAGGCAGAGGAACGGGAAGGAGCAAGAATTCCTGCGTAACAGGCCCTCGTCGGCCCGGCGCCTACATGTGGGGCCCGCGCCCGTTTCGGTGACGCCGGTGCCAGCGTGTGCGGCGCCCGCCCGGGGCCTGGCCTGAGCCCCCTCGGGGTCCCCGCGGAGCTGCTTCGCTGCTGGCGGCGGCGTCTACCGAGCGCTTCCCGTTCACGGCCCTTGAGTTAGAAATTACCCACGGAAGGCGGTGCAGACTCTCATGGCGCAGGGCTTTCAGAAGTAAGTTTTATGTGAGTGTATTTCTAGTTATGCAGCTATGGGGAGGAAGACGTTTTCCTCTGCCCTTCTATGTTCTTCCAGCTGGTCTAATAATTAAATGGACATGGGACAGATTAACAAGAGAAATACCACACTTAATTACACACATGAGAGTCAGAGACCCTGCCCCTGAGGCTCCAAGAAGGAGGAGGGTCGTTCACAGGACCATAAGAGCAGATGTTTTAATAATTAGGAATGTGCTCTACCCTACAGATAGGTCATAAAAAGGTATTTCTGGTGATAACTCTTATTATGTGCAAGGCCCTAAATTTAAAGTCTTTAAAGTGAGAGGTAGAAGCTTCTCTTGAGCAGAGTCTCAGGGTCCCAGTTGTCTTCAGCTCACAATGCTCTACGTGCCAGTTAACACATCATGGGGAGGCCTGTCTGAACCCCTCCACAAGCAAGCACAGTATTTCCAGGCAGTGCCAATTCAGCAGTTTCACTTTGTCTCATGTGGAGGATGGTATATTAAAGGTGGAGTCATGCCCAGGCAAGGAGAGCGTTGAAGCCAAGGCGCAGGGGTGTCTGGGGAACACCCATGGCGTGATAGAAGGAAGGGTGGCCACTGTTACAGAGCCAGGCGGTTTCGCCTTGCACAACATACAGGTCCAGCCAGTCACATACTGAGATACACTGCAGATAATATTAACAATAAGCTATGTCATTAGATATACAGTCCCCTATGACTTGCCAGATGCCATCTATAAAGTGTACACATCTTACTTTTTATTGCTGTGGTTTTCTCCTCTACATTTTGCTGCTATGCTTACTTCATATTCGCTCCCCCAAGTCCCCTAGAGGCACTTGGAACACATGACCACGGCCCAGGAACCACGGCCTGGTCAGTGCAAGTCCCTCCCCCTCCACAGCTCCTAGGAACCTGTTCACCTCCCCCTCTGGCTCCTGGAGGGCAGCAGGGAGGAGTCTGGACTTAAGCCAGGCCTGGATCAATGTATTCCTGGCATGCTGAAATGACAATAGCTTTTCAAAACAATCTTTAAAAAGAGTGATTTGGTCCTCTGAAGTAATTAGTAATATCGTCTGGTGGGGTTTTCAGTGTATATAAAGGATTATAAAGTTTCTAGGTTGTATTTTTAATAGTAAAAGTTGGTAACAGTAAGTTAACATATATATATATTGTAATATTCAGAACCATTTAAAAATGCAAAGAGAGATAGGCAAAAAAGTGAAGAGATAACAAGAAAAATGGAACACTAAAAATGTTGCCAGTAATTCAAAGAACTCAGAAAAAGGGAAACCCCACCAGACATTGTCATAATTTTTTTCAGTAGTCATATATATTTTAAGAAATGAAAGGGGAAAAACATAATTTAATATTTATTTAGATTTTTGCCCATCTGATTGCCTATCCCTGATAGCAAGTTTTCCTGCAGCCTATAAGACTTAATCATTCTTTTACTTTATGCCTGTTGATGACAAATCCTTTTACTTTTAATCAATGAGGATATATTTATTTCATATTAGTCCTCGATATTTTCACTCAATATAAAATTCTGGGTTGATGGTTATTTTCTTTCATCACTCTAAAGATATATTCCACTGTTTTCTAGCCTCTGTGGTTTTTAATGAGAAATCCAGAGTAATTCGCATTGTTAATCCTTTATATGTCATGTGTTGTTTTCTTCTGGCTGCTTTCAAGACTTTTTAAATTTTGGTTTTCAGAAATTTGATTAGATGAGTCTGGGTATGAGTTTCTTCATACTGCATTTTGCTAGACTTCTCGAATCTATAAATTTTTGTCTTCCACAAATTTGGAAAATTGCTGTTATTGTTTAAAACATTTTCCTCACCAATCTTTTTCTCCTCTCCTTTGGGACTCAGCTGAGATTTTTTTTTTTTTTAATCTTTCCATTTATTTAGAGTGTGCATTTTTTTAACCTCATAAAATGTAGTTATAATAGCTATTTTGAGGACTTTCTGATAATCCAACATCTGGGTCATCCCAGAGCTGCGGCCATTGGTTGTCTTTTTCCTAGAAAATTAAACACATTTTCCTGAATCTTCATATATTAGTTAATTTTGGATTGAATGCTGTACATTTTGAATATCATGTCACGAGAATCTAGTTTCTACTAATATCTGCTGGATAGCTTCAATGCAATTCCTACAAAAATTACAGTGGCCTTTTGCAGAAATAGAAAAGCCAGTCCTCAAATTCACATGAAATTGGAAGGGGCCCTGAGTAGTCAAAACAATATAAAAAAGAAGTTGGAGAACTTATACTTCCCAATTTGAAAACTTACTGCAAAGCTACAGTAATCAAAACAGTTTGGTATAGGTGCAATGACAGACATATAGGCCAATGGAATAGAATTAAGTGTCCAGAAATAAACCCATGCATCTATGGCCAGTTGATTTTGAATATAAGGTACTGAGACCATTCAATGGGGGAAAGTACAGTTTCTTCAACAAATAGTGCATGGACAACTGAATATACACATCGAGAGAATGAATTTGGACTCCTGCCAGGTACCACTTACAAAAATCAATTCAAAATAGACCAAGTATTTAAATGTAAGAGCTAAAACTATAAAACTCTTAGGAAAAAACAGAGGTACGTCTCTATGACCTTGGATTTGGCAATGGTTTCCCAGATATGACAACAAAAGCATAAGAAAAAAATAGATAAATTGGGCTTTATCAAAATTAAAAACTTTTGTGCATTAAAGGATATTATCAAGAAAGTGAAAAGAGAAACTATTTGCAAAATTTATATCTAATATGGGTCTAGTATTCAGAAGATAGCAAGAACTCTTAACAACTAAACAACAAAAAGTCAAAAGGCCCCATTAAAAAATGAGCCAAGGATTTGAATAGGCATTTTTCCAAACAAGATAGACAGATGCCAAGAGGCACATACAAAGATACTCACGGTCATTAGTCATTAGGGAAATGCAAACCAAAACCACAAGGAGATATCACTTCACACCCACTAGTATGGCTAGAATATGAAAGACAGTGACAAGTGTTGTCAAGAATGTAACAAAACCAGAAACTTCCCACAATGCTGGTGGTCATGTAAAACAGTTCTTTGATTCCTTAAAAAGTTAAATATAAAATTATCATATGACCCACCAATTCCACTCCTAAGTATGTACCCAAAAGAACTGAAAGCAGATATTCAAACAAAAACTTGTATATAAATGTTCATAGTAGCATTATTCACAGTAGCCAAAACGTGGAAACAACCCAAATTTCTATCAACAGATGAATGGATATACAACATGTGGTATATCTATACAATGGAATATATTCAATGGAATATTATTAAATAAAAAATTAAATGCTGATAACATGATACAACATGGATGAATCTCAAAAACTTGCCAAGTGAAAGAAGCCGGACACAAAAGGTCACATATTGTGTGATTCCATTTACATGAAACATCCAGAATTGGTAAACCTGAAGAGACAAAGCAAGCTGGTGGTTTCCCAGGACTGGAGAGATGGGGGAGATGGAAGTGACTGCTGTGGGTTTTCCTTTTGTGGTGATGAAAATATTTTGCAACTAAAAAGAAGCGAACATTCCAAATGCCCCGAATTGTACAGTTTAAAATGGTTAATTTTATCTTTTGTGAATTTTATCTCAAAAACAAAACTTCATAATCCCAGTCTAATGAAACAAACATTAGATAAATTCCAATGAGGAGCATTCTACAAAACGCCAGAGCAGCCCTCCTCAGAACTGCCCAGGTGACAAACACAAGGGAGACGACCAAATGAAATGTGGGCTCCTGGGTAGGGTCCTCGGGGGAGACAAGTGAAAACTAAGGAAACTGTGAACTTTAGTTCTTAATAATTTATCAATATATTGGTTAATTGTAAGGAATGCACCCCATGAATGTAACATGATAGTAACAGAGAGAACTGGGTGCAAGCTTTCGAACCAAAAACTGTTATAAGATACTAAAGTCTGTTAACAATCCTCTGGATAGTGTTAGTCTCTTTGTTTTGTGGGCAAACAAACTGGTCAGGTTCAGACTGCAAATCCTGACTCCCTTTTTGGGGCTGGTGGTTCCAATGTCAACCCAGACTTCAAGGCCCGCCCCATGGTCCTTGAGGGCCCAGGCAGGGGCTCCTCCAGGGTGAATCTGGAGGCACTAGGGTTGTTCTAGATTGTAGTTCAGTTTCCAAAACCTTTGCTAAATACTCCTTTGGGCCTCTTCCACATCCGTGCAACTTGGGAGTGAAATTAGGACTTTTATTGGTTCATTCATGGAATAAGGGGATGCCTGTCTGTAGCTCTCTTCTCACTTGGATTTCCCCCACACCCTGCTTCCCAGGTTCCTCTGGCCAGAAAGACAGGTTGTTTACTCCAGTGTTAGGTGTCTGTGCTGCGTGCCGGAAGCCACGAGCTTTGAAAAGGAGGCTGACCTTGGGGCAGAGATAGAAAAATGGGCAAAAAGAAAGGCAGGCAGGTGGATCCTCCCCCACACGGATCATGGGTATCCATCCCTCCTCCTGGTCCTGCTAGGCAGAGCAGGCTACACAGGGGGAGGGCTTTTGTTTTTTCTGTGTGTTTTTTTTTTTGTTTCTTTTGGTTTATTGAAGAAAAATAAATCAGTCACTGGCAGAGCTAGTAGCTGATCACTCATCCATTGACCGCACGCATCATTATTCAGGGCTATTTTATATTAAACAGCATATTGGAAGATAGAAAACTAATAACTCCAAGTCTCCTAGCAATTTAGATGGAACTTACAAAATGTTTGCGACCCTATTTTGGATCTGTCTGCTCCCGGGAGTTCTATCTGTGCCCCGCCACCCTGTAGCCAGGAGAGGAAGGGAAGAAATAAATAACCTCATTGATGTACTTGCATTCGTCACGTCCTGGCTCCCTCCCCTAATTGCCAGCTCTTGTTTACACTTCAGGGTCCTCAGTCAGTAAGATGCTTTTTAAAGTCTTTCCGGAATTTCTAGCTGTAATTAGTGGGAGACATAGGCTGAAACGGGCTCACTCCATCTCTGTTGGCACCTGAAGCCCAGGATTTGTTTTTGAATCAGCCTTCAGCCCACCCATCCTCTCCAGTGCCCTCTAGTCCCAGCTCCTTCCTCTCCTGTTTCAGCTTCCAGGTGATCAAACTGTCCATTAACTTCTAGGTGGCTGACTTGTCTGCTTAATGTCCTGGCTTTTTTCAGTTCTCCCTCGCGTGGGGCAGCTCTTCAAACTGAGTCCCCAGGCAACACATCTCTCCTGTTTTTCCCTAGGACCACCCACACCTGTGAATGGACATCGCTTGGCCCTGAGGATGCTGCTTTCACCTGGTCCTGGCCAGGACTAGCTGTGCTTCATTTTTCTAGACCTTTTGTTATGTTCCAAACATACCATCTGGAGTCACACTTAGAAGTCATCAAAGACAAGACGGGACAGGGTCAGAGCTAAGGGAACTAACCCAGATATAGAGGTGGCTCCAAAGGGTGCCGAGGGCAGACCAGCAGCCAGATCCCCACTTCTGTGATGGCACAGGGGACAGAACCTCCACACGCACAGGTGCTGTTGTTCACGGCTCTTCTCTCTGCCGGTTCTTCTGTTGTGTATAGTCTTGCTGAGAAAGGACAGAGAGGGGTCTAGGGCCAGCCTGCAAGTGATTTCATATTAATGACTTTGTGGTGACGAAACTCATCCTATGAAGGTTCATTTAATTTTTGTGAGATAGTCAACAGTCAGCTGGAACGGAGACGTTTCTGGTCAATGAGGTGGGTTATCAAGCTCGCGGTGCTGCTATTAACCAATCAGAGTGGAGTGTGAAGGACCTGGGTAGCCCATAAGTTCTCTCAGAAGACAGTACAAAGGGGATTCAAATATTTTTGGGGGAATGTTGGTATTGCCTGCCCAGGTAACTACTTTCAATGATATGGGTCTCATTCAGATAGTTAAATCCTCTCCTGCTTAGCTTTGGATGTGAAGCCAGTTTGTTAGCTTATAGACACTTGATTTACCTGCTTAGTTTCCTAGACTTTACTAGAATTTTCCCTTTTGTTGTGGCATCTTTTCAAACTGATTAGTCTATCAGGAGCAACAGCTGAGAGATAGGTTAGGCTGCAAGTAACAACGTTCTGAAAAACAAGGGCTTACAGCCATTAAGGCTTTAACTGAACACTCTAGGCTGCAATGTGTCCCTGTTGTCCCCATCCCCCCCAAATTAAGATTCTTTTGGTAAGAGAAAAAGGGACAATGAATCTTAGGTTGGCCAACTGTCAGAATCTCTGTCATATCTGGTAGACTAAAATTGTACCTAAGTCCATGGATCTGCTGGAATTATATGGGAAAATATCGATTAATGCTTTAAGATTGGGGTTGTCAACAGGAAGTAATGGAATATGGGGATAATCCTACTGGTTTACCAATGGCTCTGTCTTGGCTCCTGGTTACCGTTGGACATGGTGCCAATCTAAGTTGGACCCAAGATTTTGTTGGCCTTGACCATGGGTGAAAATTAGGTATTCAACTCCATCATCCCAGGTCATTAAAATTCATTTGAGTTCATGTGTTTTGAGAACTTGGACTATTAACTAATTTTAGAAGATCCTCATGAGGGTTTCCAAAACAAGGACTATGTAGTGAAATGTTGATTATTCAAAATTGCTTATCTTTACCTACTCCTCTCCTCTGGCTAATTCTTATGGCTAAACCATCCATCCATCCATCCATCCATCCATCCATCCATCCATCCTCCATCCATCCATCCTCCATCCATCCATCCTCCATCCATCCATCCATCCATCCATCCATCCATCCATCCATCCATCCATCCATCATCCGTCCGTCCATCCATCATCCATCCATCCATCCATCATCCATCCATCCATCCATCCATCCATCCATCCATCCATCCATCCATCCATCATCCCCCATCATCCATCCATCCATCCATCCATCCATCCATCCATCCATCCATCCATCCATCGACCCGCCCACTTGTCATTTATTGAGAACCTGTGTGAACCAGGCCGGGGTTAGGCACTAACACCTCCCAGATAAGTGAGAGAGGCAGGGTCTTTACTGCTAAAGCCTCTGAGCCTCTGAGCAGGAAATCACTGCATGACACAGGCAGGGGATCAGCCGGCACGTGTATTTGTGTGCAGCTGCCTTTATCGTTTCTTCCGTAACTCAGGGTTATGATACAATTTGGTCCAAATCCACCCCTCTATTCCCTTCTATTTGTTTATTTGGGTAAAAAAAGAGGCAAAACTAAGCATTTCTCTGCTGTATAAAACTTTAAATCTTAAAATACAAGCCATGGCCATGCTCTCCACACAGAGTGTAACCGGAGGGAGAGGAAACCGTGGTTCTTGAAGGCCCTCCCTGATTTGGACCAAGTCTGGATTGTGTTTTGCTTTATGTTTTCCCTGTTCCTTCCCCAGTTCCTGTGCTGTATTCTCGGCCCAGCACAGGGCACTTCACATGCAAACCACCTCCTCAGATGGACAGGCCTCCTGTGGGGACACGAGGGGGGGAAGGGAGGGGCGGGGGGCTCTTGAGCACCAGGCAGGTGAGACAGGTGAGCTGGGAGGAGAGTCGCCTGCCCCATGCTCTGCTGGCCTACAGCTGCTTTGTTTAAAGAAAAGAATTTGCATTTCTGTGTTTGTTTTTCTGTTTATGAGTTTAAAACCTAATTCTAGGCCCAAGTGGGAAGACATTTTAGAATTAGAATTCTATAATAATTGACAACAAATGATGCCAAGTGGCTTGTGTGGAAAGAGCACTCTGGGTTATTGCTGCTGTTTTTCTTTCTAGGTCTACACCACGCTCATAGTCTCACAGGAGGGGCTGAGAAGGACGAGTCTTCTGGGCTCAGCAGGACCGGGATAGATTGTTAAGGGTGGGGGGCCGGGAGCCCCTTTTGCCCACCAGACGCCCGCAGGGGAGTGCACAGTGATCAGAGCGGATGTGTCAGAGCACTTTGAGTGGAGTGGACACTGTTATGAGAGCTGTGTAAGCGTGAGCTCGCTCACTCCTCACAGCGATCCTGTGAGTTGAGCGGTGTTGTCGCTCACAGTTTGTAGACAGAACACTAAGGTCCAGAAGCTCAGAAATGTGCCCGAGGTCACAGCTGGAAGCCACTGTGTCTTGAGAATCTACTCCAAATCACAATGTCACAAAGGAGAGGAAGTTAGAAGGAAAAAAAGGAAGGGCCAATTACCTACATGTCTGAAACCCTGCAAGTTGTCAGGAGACTTCATCTCTCATCCATTCAAAATACATTTGTTAAATACCAACTAAGTGCCGGGTACTGTGAGTTTTAAAATATGGTATATTAATAGGAAATTTGAGGTGTAGTAAGGCCAACAGATCAGGAGATGGTTGCCATTGAAAACATAGTTTGTTAGTACCCACAAGGAAGGGGGCATGTCAGGCCCTGGGGCCACAGGGACATGCACCAGGGTGAGTCGAGTGGCAGAGGGAGGGGAGACTCTGGCAAGGGCCTTCACTGTGGTTTCTGCAGAAAGGAGCCGGTGAGGCAGGTGAGCAGGCTGAGGATTGGCTTTGGGGCACAGAGGCTGCCCCTGGTTGTCTGGTACCTGCCCTGGTGACTAGGACAGGAATAGTGGCCTGAAGTGAGAGAGCCCCATGGAGGAGGTGGTTGGGGTGTGGGGTCTGGATCCGTGGCTTTTATTTGAAAAGTGCACTAATAAGTGAGTTGTTTACTCTTTCTAGGAATTGGCTATTCTTGGGAGGGGTGTTTTTTCAGGGTCAGCAAGACCCAGATATCAAAGCATCAAAACTACAAAAAATCTAAGACATGGTTGCACACTGTGCTTAATGCTGGAGACACCGCGGTGCACACGGCAAGTAACAGGGAAGTGTGTGTGTGTGCATGTGTGTGTGTGTGTGTGCGCGCGCGCAGGAGGTAGACAGGTAAAGAAACATACGAGGCCATTAATTACACTTCCCTGTGGCAGCAAAGTCTGGGTGCTAGCAATACACGTCCCGGGATTGGCCTAGTCTGAAGGATTCAGTCCCAACATCTTTTTTAAAATTTATCCTCACTTGAGGATACTTTTTCCATTGATATATATATATTTTTAGAAAGAGTGGGAGGGGAGAGAGAGAGAGAGAAACATCGATTGGTTGCCTCCCACTTGTGCCCCAACCTGGCCGGGGATCAAACCTGCAGCCAAAGTTCACGTCCTTGATGGGGAATTGAACCCGGGACCCTTCAGTCAGTGGGCCGATGCTCTAACCACTGAGCAAAATTGGCCAGGGTTGCCCACAACATCTTTGTGAAAAGGCAAAACAGGAGTTATTTGCACTTTATAACTGTATTAAGTAAGTTTGCACTGAGTTCCAACTGTGTCCCAGAGCATTAGGGATGCTGGGACCACAGAAGAGTTGAGTCCTGCCCCAGAGTTTGTAGAGAAGCAGGAGAGTGAGATGGGGCCACATGCTGCCATCCGGGGGTGAGCCCAGGGCAGAGGAGCGAACATCCTCCTGCAGACAGTGCTAGGAAGGGGAGGGGAGGGGAGGGGAGGGCAGGGGACCCAAGAAGGCCTTGGGGATAGAGGGAGGAGCTTGAGGACCAGGCCAGCCGGGTGGGGTGGGGCCCTGCTGCTTGCCACGGAAGGAGGACTGTGTAGAGGATACTGAGGAGTGAGGGAACCTGCTGGCTGGGAGAGTCCCCGGTGTGGGCCCGGATGTGGTTTTCCTGGAGGTGGTGATGGGGGAGCTGAGGCTGGAGGCGAGGTCACCACGAAGAACCTGGGCAGCTGCGGGCCCCAGGTGTTGAAGCAGGAGAATGACAAGTCCAGATTGGCATTTAGGGTCAGAGTCCCTCTCCCCCGTGCTGTCCCCCTGTTTTCTCAGTGTCCTCCCAATCTGTGGCAGAAGTGTGAGAGGCAGTGTCAGAAACAGAGCTCAGTACAGGGAAACGGAACTCCAGGGAAAATCAGTGACAGCTCACCTGAGGCCCACAGCCTCAGTGAAGAGATGGGACCAGAGCCCAGACTCCTATCTTCTGACTTTGCCTTTTGGTTTTGATCCAAACCAAGGAAGGCAAAAAAAGAGACAATGCAGGAGACAGAGACAGAGAGTCTTCCTGACTGGGTGGGACTTAAGGGTACAGAACAGGTGGGGCCCATTCTAGTGAGGGCAAGACACCTGAGCCACTTCCTTTTTTGGCTCCCACACCCCATAGATTTTTACTCTGAAGTTCTCTCAAGACTGTCCAGAATGAGAGGGGCTGAGGGCCAACCCCTCCCCACAAATGGCCTGCCCCACGGCTGTGGAGAAGAAAGCACTTTGACTTTTCCTGGCCAGAGAGGGTCTTTGGTGAGAATTGGTTCTGTGACTCTGGTCTGGGGATAGAGAAGGGGCAGGGGGAGCTGGGTCTTCAGGGATACCTCAAGGCCCTGACGGAGAAGGGAGCTTCTCCCCGAAATCTCCTCCCAAAATCAAAGACTTTTCTTTATGAAAAGTTTTTTTCTGGCTATCCTGACAAATCACAAAATCCTAAGCTAGCTGATCCCTTCTTTGAAAAAAAATTGAGTAAAAATTTATACACAGTTAAATGTACATGTAATAAGTTTTGAAAAATGTTTAACAAAGTAACCAACAATCGACAACATGAAAAGACTAGCTGCAGAATGGGAAGGATCACTGCAAACCATACATCTCATAAGGGGTTAACCAAAAATATATAAAGAACTCATACAACTCAATAGCAAAACCCCAAATAATCCAATTTAAAAATGGGCAAAGGACCCAAATAGACATTTTTTCAAAAAAAGATATGCAAATGGCCTACCGGTACATGAAAAAGTGCGAAACATAGTAATTATTAGGGTTATGCAGATCAGAACCACAAGATATGACCTTAGGCCTGCTAGAATGGCTACCGTAAAAGGCAAGGGGTCACATGCTAGAGAGGGTGTAGAGGGAGGGAACCCTCGTGCACTGCTGGTGGGGCTGTAAATTGGTGCAGCCACTGTGGAAAATAGTATGGATGTTCCTTAAAAAATTTTAAAAATATAACTATCAGATCTCCAGCAATTGCACTTCTGGGAAAACATTAGGAGGAAATGAAAACATTATGTTGAAGAGATATCTGCACCCCCATGTTCATAGCAGCATTATTTACAATTGGCAAGACATGGAAATAGCCTAAGTGCCCATCGACAGATGAATGGATAAGTGGTAGTACATCTATATAACAGAATATTACTCAGCCATAAGAAAGAATGAAATCTTGCCAAACCTTGCCTACAACATGGATGAACCCACAAGGCATTATGCTAAGTGAAACAATTCAGACAGAGAAAGACAAATATTGTATGTATGATTTCACTTAAATGTGGAATCCATATATATAATAGCACATTAGGTCATAAAAAAGGAATCCCTGCCATTTGTAGCAACATGAATGGACCTTGAGGGCATTGTGCTAAGTGAAACGAGTCAGAGAGACAAATTCTGCATGATCTCACTTATCTCTGGAATCTAAAAACAAACAAACTTGTAGAAAATGAGAGCAGATTTGTGGTTACTAGAGGTGGGGTAGGGTTGGGAGAGGGGAAATTGGATGAAGGTGGTCAGAAAGTATAGGCTTCCAGTTACAAGATAAGTAAGTACTAGGGATGTAACGTGCAACATGGTGACTGTAGTTAACACTGCTGTATGGTACATATGAAAATGTTAAGAGAGTAAATACTGAGTTTTCTTCACAAGGGAAAAAACACTTTTTTCTATTTATATGAAATGATGGGTATTAACTAATTGTAGTAATTCTTGCACAATTATGTAAATCAGGTCAGTATGCTATACACCTTAAGCTTATGCAGTGCCATATACTGATATAGCTCAATAAAACTGGAAAAAATAAAGTATCACAAGTATTTGGAGTTACCTTTTGAAGTGAAAAAACAAACAAAACCAAAAAAAATCATTATCTTCATGATTTCTTCAGATAAGGATTTTGAGAGTAGTCTCGGTGGGTGGTCCTGCCTTGGGGGTTGCAATTAAGAAGTTGACTGGGCTCTGACTGGAATAACTCGGTTGGAGCATGTCCTCACACCCCAAGGTTGCAGGTTTGATCCCCAGTCAGGGCACATACAAGTATGAACCAATGAATGAATAAGTAGGTGGAATAAGAAATCTCTCTCAAATCAATAAATAAAAATTAAAAAAAAAGATGTTGATTGGGGTTGAAGAATCAGAATCTAAGATGGCTCACTCACATGGCAGGCAAGTTGGTGCTGGTTGTTGGTGGGAGACCTCAGGCTTCCCCCTGTGGACCTCGCTACAGGCTGCTGCCTGAGTGTCCTTACCAGATGGATCCACAGAGCAACTGATGAGAGAGGGGTCAGGCGGAAGCTATCTTTGTTATGAACTATGTTTGGAAACCTCATAGCATCATTCTGTTGCATTCTATTCCTTAGGAGCAAATCACTAAGTGCAGCCCACCTTCGAGAGAGGGGATAAGTTTGAAAAGTGTCAAATAATTTTTTAACATATTTAAAAAATACCATTGTCCTATTGTCAAATTATTTTACTTCTGCATATGCCCTAAGCCCCATAATAAAATACAGTTGACCCTTCAACAATGAGGGTTTGAAGTCATGGGTCCACTTATACTCAGATTTTTTTGGTTGACCCATGCAATTCAAACCTGTGTGGTTCAAGGTTCAACTGGTGGTTAGGAATTCGCATACACCGTCTTAAGTTATAATCAGATTTCCAACTGTGTGAGCAGACTGCACCTTCTACTCTCGTATTGTTCAAGGGTCACTGTATAATTTTTTTATTTAAAAAGTCAGTTTTATTTAAAAAGTCAGTTTTCCTTTAAGGAAACTAAGAGAAAAAAAGGTTGCCTTTTGTATTCCCCCCACATTTAGCATTTCTAGTTTCCCCCACTTCTTCCTGTAGATATCAGTTTTCTTCAGATACTATTTCCCTGCAGTCTGAAGAGCTTCCTTAGCATTTTTTTTTAATACAGGTTTTCTTCTGATAAATTTTCTGAGCTTTTGCTTATCCTACAACCTCACATTTGAAGGATGTTTTCTTTGGGTATAGGAAACATACATCTTGCTTTCAGCACTTGAAAGCTGTAGTTCCATTGTCTTCTGGCATTCATTGTTTCCCATGGGAAATTAGCCATAATTGTTTTGTTATTCCAAATGTGCTGTGTTCTTTTTTTTGGTTGCTTTGCATATCTTATCTTTATCTTTGGTTTTCAGCAGTGTGACTATGTTGTGCCGAGTTTTAGTTTGTGTTTTTTCTACTTGGTGTTCAAAGTATTTATTACTTTTTTATTATGTGGGTTGATTTTTGTAACCAAATTGAGAAATATTCAGTTTTAAAAGTTTGTTCTATCAATCAGCTATCATTGATTGATAGTTTTATGTTAAACCACCTTTGTATTCCTTTGGAAAATCCCATTTAATTATGCTAATAATTCTTTTTATATGCTGCTGGATTCAGTTTGCTAATATTAAGAATTTTGTGCCCTAGCTGGTTTGGCTCAGTGGTCAGAGTGTTGGCCTGCGGGCTGAAGGGTCCCAGGTTCAATTCCAGTCAAGGGCACATACCTCGGTTGCAAGCTCAGCCCCTGTAGGGGCATGTACAGGAGGCAACCAATTGCTGTGTCTCTCTACCACTGATGTTTCTCTCTCTCCTTTTCCCTCTTTCTTCTACTCTCTCTGAAAAGCAATGAAAAAATATCCTCAGTGAGGATTAAAAACACACACACAAGAATTTTGCAAGTATATTCATAAAGAATATTGTTTTGTAGTTTCATTTTCTTGTAGTACCTTTGTATGACTTTGATATTAGGGTGATGCTGACCTCATAGAATGAGTTAGAAAATAGTCTCCACTGTTCTATTTTTTGGAAGAGTTTGAGGATTGATGCTTTTTTAAAAAATTTATTTATCTTTATTGTTGAGAGTATTACAGGTATACCATTTCCCCCCCCCCCAACTGATCCCCTCCACTTCCCTCCCACCCCCTTCCCAGGCCTTCACCCCATAATTAACTGTGTCCATGGGTTATACATATAACTTCTTTGGTTAATCTCTTCCCACTCTCCACCCCCCTTCCCTCTTTCCTCTGAAATATGATCATCTGTTACATGTGTCAATGTCTCTGGATCTACTTAGTTCATCAGATTCTTTTGTTCATTAGCTTCTTGTTAAAGAAGACCCTTCAACATTTACTGTAGTGCTGGTCTGGTGGTGATGAACTCCTTTAGCTTTTCCTTGTCTGAGAAGCTCTTTATCTGACCTTCAATTCTAAATGATAGCTTTGCTGGGTAGAGAAATCTTGGTTGTAGTTCCATGTTTTTCATCACTTTGAATATTTCTTGCCACTCCCTTCTGGCCTGCAAAGTTTCTGTTGAGAAATCAGCTGACAGTCCTATGGGTGCTCCCTTGTAGGTAACTAACTGCTTTTCTCTTGCTGCTTTTAAGATTCTCTCTTTGTCTTTAACCTTTGACATTTTAATGATGATGTGTCTTGCTGTGGGCCTCCTTGGGTTCCTCTTGTTTGGGACCCTCTGTGCTTCCTGGACTTGTAAGTTGATTTCTTTCCCCAGGTAGGGGAAGTTTTCTGTAATTATTTTTTCAAATAGGTTTTCAATTCCTTGGTCTCTTTCTTCCCCTTCTGTCACCCCAATAATATGAATGTTGGGCCTCTTGAAGTTGTCCCAGAGGCTCCGTATACTATTTTCATATTTCTGGATTCTTTTTTCTTTTTGCTCTTCTGGTTGGGTGTTTTTTGTTTCCTCATGTTCCAAATTGCTGATTTGATCTCAGTGTCCTCTACTCTGCTGTTGATTCCCTGTAAGTTGTTCTTCATTTCAGTTCCTGTAGCCTTCATTTCAAATTGGTACTTTATTATGTTATCAATTTTCTCAGTTATTTCCCTAACAGTCTGCTTAAACATCCTTATAACCCAAATTCTGAACTCTGTATCTGTTAGCTTGCTTGGATCTATTTCATTTAGTTCCTCTTCTAGAGGTTTCTTCTGTTCTTTCCTTTGTGACATCTTTCTTTGCCTCCACAATTTGGCTGCTTCCAGGTGTTTGTTTCTATGTATTAGGTAGAGCTGCTATGTCTCCTGGGATTTGTAGAGTGGCTTTGTGTAGTAGGTGTCCTGTAGGGCCCAGTGGCTCAGCCTCCCCAGTCACCTGAGCTGGGCCTTCCAGGTGCTCCCCTGTGTGGGCTGTGTGCACTGTCCTGTTGTAGTTGAGCGTTGGTTGCTGTTGGCCTCACTGGGAGGAACTGACCCCCAGGCCAATCAGCTGTGAGGACCAGCTGCAACTACAGCCAGAGAGCTGCTATGCTGGAGACAGCCCTATGGAGCAGGATTTACTTCAGTGGAGCTTTGGTTCACCAAGCGCACCCCTTGAGTGTCACTCGTGGATGTGGTAGGGTTGTAATCCAGTGTGGTAGAGTCTGCCCACCAGGTGCACTGTCTCTGGGGCCTCCCAGGAGGTGCAAAGTCAGCCTGTGCCAGTGCCTTGCCCAGGGCCACCCAGCATGAGCTACACAGCAAACTGTAGTTGGCTGCTACTTGTGCTGGGCTTGGAGGTGTCCAGGAGAGGCCAAGCTATGAGCCAATGCAGGCTGCCGCTAGTGCCAGGCCTGGGGCCACTTATCAAGCTGTATGGGGCCCGCTGGTGCTTGTTTGAGAGATTTTAGGAAAGTCCTAAGCATGGGGCTTGAGAGGCCACTTGCATAGAAAAGCCCCTGGAAATGGCCCAGATGAGCTGCAGGTGGGGAGGGGCGGGGCCTTCAGGATCACGGGGTGGGGCCAAAGGTGTGAGTCAGGTGCTGGTGATTCAAATATGGCGCCTGCCTGCTGGCTGTGTGCCCGGAGGACTCGCCAAAGGAACCATGGCCTCTGCGAGCTCTTCTGCCCGGGAGGAAGCCGCCCCTCCACCTCTCGCCCGGATCTCAGGCAGGTTAGTTTCTCCCCGAGTGTCCCAGGTCCTTTCAGGCTGCTGGCGCTGGGCTCAGAGGGAGCAAGTCCGAGTGACTCCGTGTGTGGGCCCTTTAAGAGGAGCTGCTGGGGCTCCCGCAGCCTCCGTGACCCTCAGGGACAGTCCCCACTGGTTTCACAACCCAGAGTTGTGGGGACGTCTCTTCCCGGCCTGGAGTCTTGGGCTGGGAGCCTGCTGTGGGGCTGGGCCCCCTCCCTCCTCCCGGAAACCTCCACCGCCGAGATTCCCTCCGGGGTTTCAGCCTCGGCACCAGGTGGGCCCGAAGCACGTCTTTGTGATTCAGCCCTGATCCGCCCGCCTCTGCGCCCCTCCTCCCGGTCTCGGTGATTCTTCAGGTCCCTGGTTGTGGGGCTTCTGTGCAGCCAGATCTCAGGAGGCTGTGAGTGATGGTGGTTCTGTATTTAGTTGTAATTTTGATGTGGTTGCGGGAGGCGGCGGGTGCAGCTGTTACCTACGCCACCATCTTGTTGTCTCTCTGATGCTTATTTTTTAAATGTTTGCTAAAATTCACTGGTGAAGCCATCTGGGCCATAGGTCTGATTTCCCATATTGTCTCAGACAGTTTTTATAATCTGTTTTTCTAGAAAATTGTCTATTTCATCATCTAAATGATTTTTAAAATGAATATTTCTCAAGTTTGGTTGCATTTAGGTTGTCTAATTTGTTGGTGTACATTTTTTTACAGTATTCTCTTATGGTACATTTTATTTTTGTACAACAAACAGTAATGTCAATGAATTTTTAAAACTCAGGTATTATAATTTTCAGTTCTAGAATTCTTATTCTGTTCTTTTTATAGTTTCCATTTATGTGGTGAGATTCCCCATCTCTTCATTCATTATATTCATGTTTTCCTTTAAGTCTTTGAACATATTTATAATAACTTTAAAATTTTTTATAGGTGAATTTCAGCCTCTAGACAATCTCAGGGTTTTTTTATATTGAGTTTTCTTTTTTATCATGGTTCACGTTTTCCTGCTTCTTTAATTATCTAGTGGGTTTTTATTATATGTTGACATTATGGATAATATGTTTGTAGAAGGTCAGATCGTTTCCTCTGCCTTTAACGGTGCGATGGGTGTGGGTTTGTTTTTACAGGTAGTAAATTACTGATGGATCTTCTTGATCTTGTAAAAATAAGTTTTATTCTTTGTTAAAAAATTATTTTTTAATCCTCACCTGAAGATATACTTTTAATGATTGTTTTACAGAGAGAGGAAGGAAGAGGGGGAGAGATACATTGAACCCACAACCTGGGTATGTGCCCTGACCAGGAATCAAACCTGAGTCCCTTCAGTGCACAGGATGACACTCCAACCAACTGAGCCCCACCAGCCTGGGCTGGTTCTATTCTTTGTTATGGCTTTTTAACTTTAGTTTTGTACGTTAGTCCTAAGGCATGGTTTTTACTCTATGAGTTACAATTATTACAAAACATGGGCTTCTTGGATCTCAACTGAGTGCTCAAGTCCTTGGTGAGGCCTTCACACTCTGGCTCGGGTGAGATTTCACCATTCACCATGTTGTTTTGCAACATTTGACCTATCCTTTAGTCTCTCAGCCTTGCGCCACCTCGCTAGTTTAGGTCTACATGGAAATAACCTGCATGTTCATCAGTGAATAAATGGATACACAAATGTGGTGCATTTATATAATGGAATATTATTCAAACATAAAAAGGAATGAAGCCTGATGCATGCTACAATGTAGAAGAATCTCTACAACAGTATGTTAAGTGAAAGAAGCCAGACACCATAAGTCACATAAGTGATTCTATTTATATGCAATAGCTAAAATAGGTAAATCTGTAGAGACAGAAAGCAGACTGGAGTGTACCAATGGCTAGGGAGAAAGGGTGGTGGGCATTTTACTTTCACTGGTGGCTGAAATGAGCAAAAAGGATAACTGCTTAGTGAGCCTGAGGTTTTGTTTTGGAGTGATGATTCAATCAAAGAGGAGAGCTCTGCAACCCTGCCCGTATGCCACTGATTTTAATTTAGTATTGACCCTGGTATCTGTGTGTGTTTAAGTAAATCACTGGAAAATCATCTTAAATTTAATTTTTATTCTATTTCATTATTGGCTTATTGTATAGTGACATTTAAGCAAATGATTTGTCTCTATTAGTTTCGCACCAATCCAATAGATGTAGAATGTGAAGTCAGATATTTACTAGGGAACTCTGGGATGCCTGGAGTTACAAATGGCCTTGCTAGGAGGTCTCTTGGGAGTCATGGTGAGAGGACTCTGAGCTGCGGGCTGAGGTCTAGGGCCCTGGACTGTTAAAGATGGGGTGAGAGCTGCTCTGGACCTTTGTGGAGTGTCTGACAGTCCTTGAGGAGAAATAGTCTCTTGCTATCAGAATCCATGTCCTGATGGGTGTGTCAACAGCAGCAGGACCCTCCTGGAAGAGAGGCTACGACACTGAGTGACTGGCAGTGACTGAGTGGGGTGTCTTGGTAGAGACAGGCTCCAGCTGACTGAGGGACCAACAAGCTGTTCCAGAGATGAGTGTGGGAGAAGCTGGGAGAGAAAAGGCATAGAGTAGGAAGAGTGAAGGACACAGAATGGCCCAGGCCTGGAGAACTGGGTTTCATTTCCTAAGGAGAGGGGGTCATCATCTGAAGATGCACATGGCCCCTTTGTAAGTTAGAAAAGAGAAGCTATAGCCCTGGTGGAGAGTCTCCACAGCCTGGTTAAACGGTCAGTGACAGTGGGAAGTGGGAAGCACCTAGGGTGTACCCAGGAGCTCCAGGGTGCAGGTTGGGATGCAATGCAGATCGCACCTGCAGACAAAGCACCAGTGACCGCTCCTGTGTCACCCGAGAGTTAAGTAATTTGGGGATCAGTTTTGGTGACCACCCCAAAGCTTTGTATCTAAGTCTCATGATTTGGTGAACTGCCCAGGAGATGTTTCTGTGCTGGATTCTCAAACATCCAGAAATGGCCCCATCACCAGGTGGCCATTGGCCCTAGTCTCCGGCTGGGGCTCAGAGCGGATGTCGACAGGGAGCTTGGTCTCCTCCACATGAGCTTCTCCACACCGCCACTTGGGCTTCCTCAAGTGGGGAGCAGCATACAGAAAGGGGTATTTCAAAAGGCAAAGGGCGGAGCTGTGTCTCCTCAATCCTGATCCTGGAAGTTAGAGTCATTTCCATAGAAGTCTATTGGTTAAAACAGGCAGCTGGGCCTGTCCAGACTCAAAAGGGAGGGACATCAGCTCGCCTCTTGGTGGAAGGGTGATGAGGTCACCTCAGAAGGAGGATTTGGAAGGGAGATGTTGTCGTGGTTCTTTGGAAACAGTCTACTGCAGGGTCTTTCCAGGTGAGGGAAGGGGCCTGGGAGAACAGTGAGGTCTCAGTGATCCTACTGTCTGAGACAAAACAATACTGTGCTTACCAAAAAATTAAGTCAGTTACTCTTCATACCACTGTGACAGTGCAACACTGCTAGTGTGCCCACTTTCACAGGTAGGGAAAGTGCATCATGGGGAAATTATGCAATTTTGTAAGGTTGCCCAGTTAGTAGGTTGTGGAGTCAGAATTCCCACCCTGTCTATAGGGCTCTAGAATCTGCATCTGCATTGCTGTCAGTACCATCTAGACCCCTGAGGCTACTTCACGGGCTTCCCCACAGGCACTCACTGGAGTAGAGATGGTGACAAGCATTTCAAAGCCCATCTCCTGTTTTCATTCTTGTTTTGCCTTAACAGCTCTATGTTTGTGGCATCTAATTCTCATGATGCTGACATTTTCAGGCTTCTCCCTTTCCCCGTAATGTGGTCTGCTTTATCCTGATCACTAAAAACACACTGATGCCGCCCTGGCCAGTGACTCTGTGGTTAAAGTGTTGGCCCACTCACCGAAGGGTCAAGGGTTAGATTCCTGGTCAAGGGCACATAACTGGGCTGCGGGTTTGATCCTTGCCCCTGTCGGGAGGCAACCAATCGATGTGTCTCTCTCATGTGGATGCCGCCCCCCCTCGCCCTCCCTCTCCTCTCCCCTCCCCTCCCCCTCTCTCCCTCCTCCCTCCCCTCCCTCTCCCCCTCCCTCCCCCTCCCCTCTCCCCCTCCCCTCTCCCCCTCCCTCCCCTCTCTCCCTCCCCCTCCCTCCCCCTCCCCTCTCCCCCTCCTTTCCCTCTCCCCCTCCCTCCCCTCTCCCCCTCCCCCTCCCTCCCCTCCCCCTCCCTCCCCTCTCCCTCTCCCCCTCCCCTCTCCCCCTCCCTCCCCTCTCCCCCCTCCCTTCCCTCTCCCCCTCCCCTCTCCCCCTCCCTCCCCTCTCCCCCTCCCCTCTCCCCCTCCCTCCCCTCTCCCCTCCCTTCCCTCTCCCCCTCCCCTCTCCCCTCCCCTCTCCCCCTCCCCTCTCCCCCTCCCTCCCCTCTCCCCCCTCCCTTCCCTCTCCCCCTCCCCTCTCCCCCTCCCTCCCCTCTCCCCCCTCCCTTCCCTCTCCCCCTCCCCTCTCCCCCTCCCTCCCCTCTCCCCTCCCTTCCCTCTCCCCCTCCCCTCTCCCCCTCCCCTCTCCCCCTCCCCTCTCCCCCTCCCTCCCCTCTCCCCCCTCCCTTCCCTCTCCCCCTCCCCTCTCCCCCTCCCTCCCCTCTCCCCCCTCCCTTCCCTCTCCCCCTCCCCTCTCCCCTCCCTCCCTTCTCTCTAAAAATCAGTGGGAAATATCCTTAGGCGAGGATTAACAACAACAACAAAAAACAAACAAAAAAATGCTGATGCTGAATCCCATAGGCCCCTTTCCTGTCGCCTCTCCCTGCTCAGCAGAGCACAGGAATTTTATTCAGAGATATTTTCTGGCGTCGAAGGAGCAGGTGCTGGCAACACGCAGGGTGTTTCAAGCTGGCAGGCGCTCAGCTTCTGGGGCCCTGGGAACCTGGAGGCTCCCGGGTGGGAGCAGCGCAGCCGGTCCGCCGGTGGCAGCAGCCACTTCAGCCCTGCTCTGCCACCTGCCGGCTGCGGGGAGCGCGGCGCCCCCCGACGGACAGCCCGACAGGCTCAGCCGCTGTTCCGAGACGTGGTGTGTGTGTACATATGTGTGTTTTATGAAAAAAATCTAAAGTCTAAAGCAAAGCAAGTGAAGAGTCTTTTGTTCTTTACAAAAGGACAGTGGAGGCGTGGGCTCCTGTCCCCTCGCTCCCACAGGGGCGTGTGGAGGAGCACAGCAGACCCAGCGCCGGTGTCTGACCCGAGAGCAAGGACGGGGGCGGGCCGACGGGGAGATTCTCTCTGCTTTTTCTTCTTGTTTATTTTCATTAGTTCTAATATCAAAGTTCATGCAATTGTTGCCATTTTTCTGTTACAGGCTCCAGGTTTATTTGGTCTCTATTGTCCAAAGCTTTGCACATGTAGGTGTTCACCAGATATTTGCCAAATAAATTAATGCTCAGTTTTGTTTTTTCACTGAAGAACTTTATAAAATGCAATGCCCCGGGCAGCATACATCTTGTTAGATCGAATTGCTCCCTCCAGCCTGTTGTAGACCCCTGGGGCTGAAGTCCCAGCATCACCTATTCATGCCCAGAATGTCAGGCGGGCAGGCTGAGGGCCGGGTAACCAGCATTCGTGGTGCTGAGAAGCCTGTTCAAGGTCCCAGGAACCACAGCTGAACGCACACAAGACCTCGTCCATGCGCAGGCAGGTTCCTGCGGCTCCACCACCTGCAGGGCCAGCGGGACCAAGGGAAACACAGGCCGAGAGCAGGTGCTAAAGCGCTGAGGCCTCTCTGGGGAGGGCCTCCCGCAGGGCCAGCACCTTTATCCTAATTGTAAATGAGGCTGTTCTGTGTCCTGTGGCAGGTAGGAAGCTGTAGTTTAAGAGTGTGTGTGTGTGTGTGTGTGTTGTGTGCTCGCGCCACGGGGGGGGGGGCGGGGGGGGCGGGGGGGATGTTAAGGGTCATCATGACCTCCCCAGTGTCTGGCAAGGCTGCTCTTTCCTCCCAGCAGGTGCTCTGTGCCCCACCCACGGGTGGCCTCAGGCCCTTCTCAACCCGCAGCAGCAGGGGCCAAAAACCTGACTGTGTTGCTGGAGGGGCTTCGGACAGCAGTGGGCATTCAGTCCTCAGGGGAGATTACTTTTAACTACTTCTGTGGACAGGTTTTTTGTTTTTGTTTTTGTTTTTTGATTATGATTTTAATAAAGTTCTGTTCAGCTAGTAGCTTTAATCATTTGGGGTGACATAATTTTTTCCCCATGGTTAATCTTCCCTTTAGTGAAAAAGCAAAATTTCCACACCTGTGTTCTTTGTGACCCTGTACCTGCCCTCACCTTCCCCAATAAGGACAGGCGGGGGGACAGATGTTGTATCATTTTTAAGAATACAGTTTTTATCCCTGGTGGGTGGCTCAGTTGGTTGGAGTGTCAGTCATCCCACACACCAAAGGGTTAGGGATTCGATTCCCAGTGAGGGCACATACCTATGTTGGGGGTTCAATCCCCAGTCAGGGTGCATACAGGAGGCAACTGATTGATGTTTCTTTATCTCTGTCTTTGTCTCTCTCTAAAAATCAACAAATAGCCCTGGCTGGTAGCTCAGTGGTTAGAACATCAGCCCACAGGCCAAAGGGTTGCAAGTTCGATGTGTCTCTCTCCCTCTCCCTTTGTGCCTCTCTCTCCCCCTCCTCCCTCCCTTACACACTCTCTAAAAATCGGTGGAAAAATATCCTCAGGTGAGGATTAAAAAAATAAAATAAATAAACATATTCTTGGGTGAAGATTAACAAAAAAGTAGTAAATACATTTTTAAGTAGTTTTTATTTCTTGGTTTATAACTGCAGCCTAACTACATGCCATGAAGATGGGGCTAGAAAAGGGTGCCTTAAAATGTATTTGCCAAAAGAAACTTATGGCATCCACTGTGTGAGAAGGAAAGTTATCAGGGCTTAAGTTATCTTGCCCTTGAAAATGAAATAAGTTGGTTTTTTTTTATTAAAATGTAACACAAAATTACTTTCCAAATTCAGAAAATGTAAAGAAAAAGGGTGGTAAGAAAATAAAAGCCTCTGGTAATGCCGCTACCCAAGTGAGTATTGTTAACAATATCATGTATGTGTTTCCACATACTGGACGGTCTATGACTGCACACACATGCTTATTTCCTTGTTAGTTTATACAAAGTGGGCTGCAGGGACCCCTGACCCCAGCCATCCAGAATCAGCACAGAGAGGATGCGGGCTCCCTCCCCCCAGGCCTGCCCTGGCTGCGGACAACAGCTGCGAGCGCGGGCTCCCCGGGCCACCGTAGCCTCAAGGCCACTAATTCACTGGAATGACTCTCAGAACCAAGAAAGTGCTACACGTGTGATTCAGTTTTATGATAACGAAAGGGTAAAAATCAGAAGAGACACAGAGTAAAGCTGGGGAGAGTCCCAAATGTGGCGCTGTTTCCACATCCTTCCTCCTGGCACGTTGGTGTTTGACAATACTGCTTGCCCGGGATGCTCACCCAAGCTTCAGTGTCCAGAGTTGTTCACTGAGGCTCCATGACATAAGTAGGATCGATTAAACCATTGTCCATGAGACAGCACTCAATCTTCAGTCGCCCTTCCTTCCTAGGAGGTGAGTCTGGTATCACAGGACTCAGAGGCCCGGCTCTCAGCTCCCGTGGCTGGTCTTCCAGGCATGTCGGCCAGCCCTCACCCTCGGCCCCCGCAGCATGAACTACCAGGACTCATCGTGAATAGCAACGGCACTCCTGTGGCTCGGGAGGGTCCCAGGTCTAGAGGCTGGTCCCCTGAGCCCGGGACAAAGGACGCCCAGATTCTTTACAGGAGACACCATGCTATATTCACTGCTATGTTTCAATGATTCTGAAATGCATTTTTCTCACCGTTGAATGTCATTGAACATGGGACATAGCTCACAACTGCTGCTGCCCTTATAGTAGTTGTGGCTAAGTTATTCTCTCGGCTGTACATCAAAGTATGCAAAGTGGATGTCAGAAGCTTGGAAGGAAATACCGGAGACAACAGTGGAGCACTTCTTGGGGAAATGCAGTATTGCCAGCGCTCTTGCTGGTGCGGAGGATGTTACTGTGTGGAAAACTTAGGCAGCAACCTCGCGGAGCCTGCGCCTCCTTCAGGGGAGTTGGGTGCCGAAGGTCAAGGAACTTCAGGGCGCTAGTCAGTTTTGCTCAGTGGTTAGAGCGTCAGCCTGTGGACTGAAGGGTGCCGGGTTCGATTCTGGCCACGGGCATGTACCAGGGTTGCAGGTGCAATCCCTGTCCCTAGTTGGGGCGTGCGTAAGGCAACCCATCGATGCGTCTCTCTCACATCGATCTCTCTCTCTCCCTTCACTCTCTCTGAAGAGCAATGGAAAAAATGCCCTCGGGTGACGATTAAAAAAAAACACTTCAGGGGCATCTTAACTCATTCATTTTCCTTATAGCTTTCTTTTTTGTGTGTAGAAATGTTTTTTCCTTAGTGATACACAATGTAATTGGTGCATCTTTTGATAGAAGGTGTGCTATAGTCAGTGAATATAGACTTTCACATCTGTTTTTTCTCTTAGTATATAATGAACATCTTTCCACATCAAAATACTTCACATTTGTCATGACTCGTAATCTTTTACTGCATTGCTTTATCGTGTTTACTTTACCAGCCCCTACCCCTGGGCGCTGGTGCTCTTTCCATTTCCGCTGTTACAGCAAGGGCCGAGCTGCACGCACAGCTCACACACTTGTTCAGATGCTTCTCTAGGATAAATTTGAAGAAGCATAATCTGTGGTCATCGTATAGATGCATTTCAAAAACATGCTGCCAATTTCCTTCCAGAAAAGTGTGCCTATCCACACTCCTGCCTCAGTGGCTGAGTTCCGCTTCCCACACACCCCATGGTCTTACCTGCTGATTTCCTGGCAATACTGACCCCGCCCCTCTTATTTCAAGGATCTCAGTTCAATCTTAATTTCTTTGGTTATCAGTGAGGTTGACTATTTTTAAAATGTCATTGGTCATTTGTATTTTTTAAAATAATTGCTTGTATGTGTCCATCGTATTTTTTAAAAATGTATCTTTACTGTTGAAAGTATTACAGGTGTCCCCTTATTGGGTTGTTTTTCTTTTTTTCTCATATATATTATAAATATTTTCCCCTGGTTTTTAGATTGCCTTTTAATTTTGCACGTTGCCTCGTCACATCTACACCAAAGACAAAACAGGACCAGGTGCGCCTTGGAGGGAGCTGACAGGCGGCTGCCGGGCTGCCTGTGGGGTGAGGCAGGTGTGGCCACGGCCGCCCAGCCTCCCCGGGCCTGTGCTCCGGGGCCAGCGTCCCGCACGGTGCCCACGGTCCCATGTTGCGGAGCTGATGGGGCTGAGGCCACCACCCAGGGCAACACTCCTGGTTACGGTGAAGCCATTTGAGATCCAAGCTCACAGCAGCTGCTGCGCTTTGCGTGCCTGAGGACCAGCCGCACTGCGTGAAATGGGAAACGCATCCTTCGTAAGAAACGGGTAAAAGAGTGTGGTTCGTGCCGTACCTGACCAGCTGCTGCTCTCAATATCCGTGTGTTCACTGGCAGTCTCTTCCCGAAGAGGGGAAGTCCTCTTCCACACCTAAGGGCACCCGAGCCTCACGCCGGGTGCTTTATCAGGAAGCCGTGAGGAAGCAATAAGCCCCCGGCGAGGCTGCTCCTTGTTGCTGAGAACTTGCTCTTGGCCCCCAGTCCACGTCACCAAGTGGACACTAAGCCTTTCAGCTCGCCTCGGGGAATCGGTGGGAACCAGGACAGGCCCAGCCCTTGGCCGCCTTATCAAGCCAGACGCCGCCGTCCCTCCGGACGGTGGACTGTAAATCCATCTGTTCTGTTTCTGAAAATCGATGACGTTTGTTCATTCTGAGGCCTTCCCTTTACATAAAACAACATCATGCTATTTGTTGGAAGAAAAGAAAAGAAAAGAAAAGGAAGCTGACACTTAATAAGGGCCAACCATGCGCCAGACCCTGCGCTGAGCACTCCGCGTGTCCCCGTAGTTGGGGGGGGAGTGGGCACCCGAGACCTGCGTGTAACGTGCGAGGGACCGTTATAAACCCCACGCCACACGGGCGCCACGAGCAGCTTGGAAGCTGTTTCTTTAAGGCTTCACACTTGAAAGGAGACGTAAGGACAAAAACCAAGCACCTTCCCCAGGCATTCAAATCAAATCACACTTGTTCCATAGACCCTTATACGCACAATCAAATATATGTAGTCAGATATGTATACACAGTCGAAAGCATACAGTCATATCTAGTCAGATACACGTGCAGTCACATAGCCGCACGCACATGCGTGCCCTGGCCCCTTGCTTCACTACAGCCCGTCGTAGCATCTCTCTTTGGGGTGGTGGGAGATCACAAAGCTTTGGATGGGAGGGAAACTTTCGAGTCAAGCTCCTTTTTAATCTCTCACAACAGCAGAGCAGGAGTCCTCCTGGAGCAGAAATAAGGCCCCGCCTTACGAGAGGTGGCATGAAGCTACGGCCCCACTGCGCTGTCCTGGGTCTGCGCACGACCCCGCATCAGACTTCGGCTGACAGGTGAGACTGGGTCAGCCTAGATATGTGGAAAGTAAACTTTGTAAAGAGAGAAAGACAAACTTGAAAAAGATGTGGACTCATCAGGAGCACCCGGTGGCGGCAGGGAGCTGGGCCCTGTTGTCCGCGTTCCCCCTCGGCCTGCTTTCCATCCTCCACAGATGCTGACTGGTGGCCGTGGGGCGCTCGCCTTAACTGGTCACTCCAGAGCCTCGCTCCGCCAGCTCCGCAGAGTGAGCGTGTGGGAGGGTTGAGGTCCAGGCGCTCTCCTTAGGAAATGACGGTCCCACCCGGGCTTAGGGGTCAGTGGGACACCTAGACCGTGCTCCTGAAATCCCTTCCTGCCCCACCAGCCAGGGCCCTTCCCTCCGAGGCAGGAACCGATTCCCCGAGGCGAGTAGAGCCTGGAGAAGCCGTTCCTGTCTCCTGCGCCCTGAAGCCTCGCGTGCGTCAGTGACAGGATGTGGGCAGGGAGTGGCGGCAGCTAAGGAAGGCCTGCCGTCCTCTGGGCGGCCACCTCCCAGCGGGCAAACATGTTCTTGGAACTCCCTGAAGCCGGTTCCAAGGCCCTTCCGGCTCCTAGGGTGCTGGCTCCTGGAGGTGAGACACGAAGAGGGAAACTCCTCCAAGCATTTCTGACCCTCATTACCTTGTGGCTGTTCCAGGAAGGTCCCGATTCTGTGAAACTAACTGCGCCTCCCTTGACTGAGCACCCACCGCGTGAGAGGCAGGCAGGGGGCGGCTGGGTGTGTGCACAGGACGCCCTCAGCCAGAGTCACTGCTTACCTCATAGTTGTGCCCATTCATGCTGTTAGGACTCTGTGCCTCAATTTCCTCATCTGTAAAGTGGGGGAAAAGATGGCCTGCTTCATTAGATTACTGTGAGAATTAAGTGGGATTGTTATGGGAGGGGAGCATGTCTCATCTCTCCCGTTGCTAGTGGGAGTGGGTTCTTGGGGTGCCACTGGGCTAAGCATTTCTGGAGGCCCCCTCAGGAGGATGAGATATGGTAGGAAGTTTGTTTCTGTGGAATTACATCCCTGGGTTTCCAAAGTCCTATTTCCCTTAGTTCAGTCACGGAAGAAGTGTAGCTGGGGCTTCAGCAGAGCTAGAAGCAAAGCCAGTGTCCAGAGTTTCCGTTCCGCGGTGCAGCCGGGTCCAGGCCAGCGTTAGGCGAGCTTAGCTTGTATTTCCCACTGCAGCCCATCAGTCCATTGTGTGTGGGGTCCGCATAGCCACGGGCCATACAGTTGAATGCAAGAGAACCAAGAGCATGCCCCAGCAGCAAGAGTCCCAAGAGGCCCAGAAGCACAGAGAGAGAGCTCCTTTGTTCCGAGGGTGCCGTATTCCAAACCTTCGAGGACTTGCAGTGGCCATACCCATTCTGGGCAACCGTCTCTGTCCCCAGCTGTGACTGACAAAAAAGCATCTTTCCTATGTCACCCCAACTTTACTAGACATGCTCTATCTTCCCTATGTGGTTCCCCCCACCAGGGTTTTGCAGGAAACATGCCTACAATGCCTGGCTTTCCCTTTGCTCCTGTTCTGTTATTAATAACTAGTTAATTACAACGGTATCAGGATGATACATTTAAAAAATTAGAACAGTTCCTGGCAAATAGCAAATGATCATTAACTGTTAGTGTTATTTCCCTGCATGGCTGAGTGCATTCCATGTAACCGCAACCTGGTGAGCGAGGCGGTGGTGTGATTCTGTTTTAAAGATGACAAAACTGAAGGATTTCCGTTACTGGCCCGTGATCACATGTAGAAGGTGGAACAGGAGAGATTTGACTCCAAAAGCACAGTGTGTAATGGAGGCAGGCCTGCCCGGCGCGCTGCACCCCAAGGGCCGAGCGGCCTTCGCTCGCCCCTCTCCCCCGTCCTTCGCATTCCCCCGGCACACGCGAGGCTGCTGCTGTGCGCCGGGCGCCGCGCTGGCCGTGGAGTGCGGATGACCAGTGCGGGCGTGCTCCTGCCTGGCGAGCCTGCGGGCGGTGGGCAGAGCTGGGCTCCGCCACACACGGGCATGTGCACCGACCCTCGGGGCGAGGAAGCAAAGGGCCAGGGCTGGGCCGGGGCTGGGCCGGGGCTGGGCCGGCGGGTTCTGACCTGGGGTGAGGACTCGCTTCCCTGGGGAGCGGCTTTTGAGCTAAAATCATCACGAGGAGGGGTACACAGGAGGCGAGGACACTGGAAGAAGGTAGAGAAGGGTTGGACTGTGTCAAGCATCTGCCAAAAATTCTATTTCTTTTACTGTATTATACGGAGAAATAAAAGTGCTTGTTAAACGTGCTTTATTATTTGACCTGAACATTAGATCTCATGGTAGGTATTATGGGTTTCATTACTGTGCCAACTCTGCCTACTGGAAGTGACACTTCTGCCTGTCATCCCACGGCGAGGAATTCTGACAAAGGGGAGCTGGACGGGCTTTCCAAAGTATTCCTCACCCCCACCCCGCTGCCCAAGCAGCACTGCCTGTTCCCACCTGAACATTGGCTCTGGGCTGGGGAGGACTTGATTCAGCCTTGACTCAGACAGTGTGGCAGGTGTCCTGCTCGTCTGGCTCCGGCCCACCTGGGCAGGACACACCATGTACCTGCATCCACCATCTGAGCAGCAGATTCCCTGAGTGTGTCTGCAGCTGTGCCCGTGACCCCTCTAGATGTCACCGCTCTTTGCTGTCTTAGCCCGTGGCTCTCACCTTGACGCATCTCCGGCCACCTGCATTTGGAACCCGTGCCCTGTGTTTGAACTTCACCAGGGACTTGGCTCACCTTGCTTAGTCCCTCTGGCTGGGTGCTGGCTGTCTCGTGCTAATTCTGGTAGAGGAAACATTTTGTTCTTGCTGGGAACAGAATCTTCTCCCCATCACCCCCCACGCCACACACAGGGGGAGTCAGCAACATTCTAGGTTGAATGATACCTCTGAGCTCAATTCTGGTTCCCCCAGCCCAGCAAACAGGTTATCCAGGGCATGGGATTCTGCAGCTGTGGTTTTCAAACCTGAGCCCACATCAGAATCCCCTGAGGGGTGTGAAGACAGATTATGGGCCTCACCCAGGTTTTCGGATTCCACAGGTCTGGAGAGGGCCGAGAACTTGCATTTCTAACCTGTTATCAAGTGGCAGTGCTGCAGAGATGAGCAGCTGGCCGGTCAGTGGTAGGCAGAAGGCTGGCCACACCCTCACCCAGCACACAGGCCCCTCCATGGGCCACAGAGCACCTCTGAGTAGCCAGCAAAGCCTCCACTTGGGGTGGAGGGTGCCGCCTCTGAGGAAAAGTGTCTCTTTTGCCAGGTTAAAGGCAGAGCCTCCTTTCCTGTGTAGCTGGAAGGATGAAGCAAGAATGCTGGCTTGGCAGTCACACGCGCCTCGGTCCGAATCCTGCCGTCATAAGTCACGGTTACGCAGCCTCTGGGATCCGCAGAACAGGACAGGTGTCCCCCCATCAGGTTGCTATGAGGCTTCACACGATGTGTCCAGCTCCCAGCACAGCCTGCAGTGGAGAAGCAGCTTGTTAAAGGATCACTGTTTTATTAATAGGCCCATGGGGGACATTCTCTCAAATCCCATCCTCTGCTCATGAGCGGAAAGCAGGGGTCCTGGTGGAGGTCTTGCAAACACGGTTTTCCTCATTATTTGTCTAACCCTACAGAGTTTCTTTTAGGAACCACCTAGGGGCTCTAATAAACAAAGCTAATGGCCGCGGCACCCTCACAGTGCTTGGAAAACAGGGAGAGGGAGGGAGCAAAGGGAACCACAGTTAGCAGTGTATCTACTACTTGCCCGGCACTGTTTCCATCTTAGAGATGGGGAAACTGAGGTTAAGGGACTTGCTATAAGGAGAAGCAGAGCCCGTGGATGGACTCCAAGTTCCTCCTTTTAGAGATGAGAAAACCAGAGAGGTTAAGTAACTTGCCGAAGGACACATAGCTGGTTTGATGACATAGTTGGGGCAAGTCTTAGCTTTTAAAAACTGGCCTTGTCTCATTATAACATAGCTTCCTCCTCAGGCCTTACTTGGAACAGTTAAACTCGGCAGAAAGGTGTGAGAGCATTTGAGCTAAAATAACTTTTTGGTTTTGTTGTTGTTTTGAACAAGTTGGAGCAGGTGTTGGGTC
Source organism: Miniopterus natalensis (assembly GCF_054644295.1). NCBI lineage: Eukaryota > Metazoa > Chordata > Mammalia > Chiroptera > Miniopteridae > Miniopterus > Miniopterus natalensis. Next base: position 82,682,723 of record NC_142089.1, read on the forward strand.
CCCTTTGGGAGACTAATGAATGTTCATCAAGGAAGGTGGGGGCGCCTGCCAACGGCAGGCTCCGAAGCACGTCCCCACCACTCCCACCATGCCGCGTCTGAGGGGGTGCCGCTGACCAGGGGCCCTCGCCCGAGGAAGCCGCCACCATCTCTACATTTAGATCGCAAAAGTTTTGTAAAAATTCCTGCCCCCAGAGAGTTCTTCTAATAGACAAAATAATGCCTGACAATGGCAACTTCAGCTTTGGGGCAATTCCGGAACCCAGTGGAAGACTTTCAAGTCATCAGCTGCTGGGGAGAGACCTTGTTCCTGGAAAATTAAAATGGGCCCTGACAGAGCAGACTTGGGCTCACAGTTAACATGAAGGGATCCATCTCCTTGACTTCCTTCCAGGTAACAGCCACCCCTGCCACATGCATGGTTCCCTCTCTTTTTCCTGTACCCTGAACAGAGCCCACATGATATGGTTTCTGAATAAGCAAGTTATTCATTAAAATAAGATAACGGAAGTATGAACCAGTACAAATTTTTGAATACTGTATTTTTAAAAATCTAGTAGTAGAACAGAATGTCTTAACCAATTAAAAAACCCACCATATTCTAATCTCACTTTTCTCTCTGTCTGAAATTCATTGCACACTCCCTGAGCATCTTCCTGGTGCCAGGCATGGTTGCAAGTACTTGGCTTAGATCAGGGAACAAAGCAAAGGCTGTGCCAGCTGCTTACACTGGACAGGCCTGAGAAACATGTCCTCTCAGAGGCAGCCTGCACTGCCCCCTGCTGCTGCTGTGGACTCGCTGTCTCGGGGTGACTTTGGATGGAGCTGGTCTCCACAAGGGCACAGCAAGGTGCGGGAGAGGCTGCTGCTGGTGGATTTTTTGTTGGCTTAGTTTCTATTTCATAATCATAAACTTAACTCTGCAGTCCAGCTGGCCTTGGAAGGGGTAAGGAAAATATGGAACCCAATAAACTGTGGCGAGAGCACGAGGACTATAGAGCATTCCGGGCGGGTGGGGTGGGGGATGCTCTCCTGAGTGGCAGGAATGGTCTGGGGGTTAACAGAGATAAAACCAAATGTATTAGCATTTCCCACAGTCTGCAGTGGGGATCTTCTTGCTGGTCTTGCCGTTCCTAGACCCAGAGAGTTCCATGGCTCTCACAATATCCATACCCTTGTTCCCCTGGCGAAGACCACACGCCTGCCATCTAACCACTCCGGCTCGCAGTGCAGATGAAACACCGGGGCCTTCATGTTGGGCCCAGCATTTGCCACAGACGAGATGCCAGGGCCCGTGCGCTTCAGGATGAAGTTCTCATCATCAAGGTTCTTCCCACAGATGTACTTGCGTCTGTGCCATGGTGGCTGCGAGGTCACCGCCTGGCATACAAATCCCCGAGTGATTCTGTGAAAGCAAGAACCTCTATAACCAGAGCCACCGTCCCCAGGGTGAGGGCAGGGTTTCCTGCTGTCTTTGGAACTTCGTCGGCAGACAACTCCAAGGAGACGGGCTGAGGGCTTGCCGTGGAGACTGCACAGTGGGGTTCACCAGGCTGGGCTCTGGCCCTGGCAGTCTTCAAGGCCTGCTGCTGGGTTCTCTTTACTGTGCCTGGAGGCGGGTTCTATGCGGAGCCAACTGCCAGTTTCTTGTTAGTCAGCAAGGACTGGGGCCAGCAGCAAACAGAAGCTCTCTGGGGTATCTAGTGGGGCCCCGGCTGCACTAGGAGCAAAAACAGACAACCACCTGCCCGGAGGTACCCCTCGCCCACCCTCTCACATGGAACTTAAATTCCGCAAAGGCTGAGTTTCTGGGGATCTTTCCTGTTCTGAAGCCGGAGGGCACCACAGCCGATGCTGGCTTTCTATGGGAGGAATTTGCGCATTTGATGCTGAAACACACGCAGACCCCAGGCCCTGCTCAGGCCAGGCCAGGCTAGGTTCCACCCACAGGAAATTCACCCCTGGGAGGAGCTGCTCTCCACAGCAACTAGGGTGCAAATTTAGGGTTCTGCCAGCACGGTTTTATCCCAAGCCCTCTTTGCCTTATGGCTGGAGAGCACAGCCCAGTCCAGGCCTGGCGTTACTCAAAACTTGCTGCAGTGCCCGAGACAGGGTGGTGACAGGAAGGGGAAGGGGAACTGCACTCTGCTGGCTTGTGTGCCTGCTCTTCCTGGCTCTGGACACCAGGAGCTGTTTGTCAAGTCCAGTTACCTGGTCTTTAATGTCATCACAGGTGGGAAAATGAATCCTTGGAGCTGGGCTCCCTGCTGGGCCACACTGGAAAGATAAGCTTTTAAAAAATCTCTGTGGGGCCTGAAAATTGCTGAGCTGGCTGGCGCCTTACACTCTATTAGAATAGTCATTGTCTCCGAGCTGGGCAGGGAGCCCCTGAGCATCGGTGCTGCGTGAGGTAGGACACGAAGTTGCTCCCACCCAAGAAATTCCAAACAAGCCGACAGTGACGGAAGTACTTACTCTCCTGATTTGAATTCCAAGTCTACCTTTCTGCCCAGAGAAATAGTCTGGAAAGTTGTGAGTATATAGAATTTTTATGCACGCATATCATTGCTGTTTTGACTTATGGGGTCAGTACCACCCTTTGATTCAGGCCAGCCTGCTCCTGCCTGTGGTGGCTGGAAACTGGTGTTGTGAGCATGGGCCCTGAGCCTGGTCTGAGGACATGTGAGTCCCAGTCCTGTTCCTCCCTTTTGGGAAAGTCTTCAGATCCCCTGCCCTCTATCCCCTGCGTGGGGTTGAACAAATGACCTGGAGCTCTGTGCTTCTCACAGTAGGGTCAGCCTGGAGGGTTGCCTGGCAAGCACCGCACTCTCACTGACTGGTCCCAAACTGGTATTTCTCAGGATCAGATGAACTTAGGCAGCCAGAATGATGCTGGCACCAGCTGACTCACATTGTTTTCATAGATAGGGGCCTTGCAAAGAATCATTGCCCTTCTCATGGCTGGTGTGCAGGAAGTAAAATTTCCACTAGTTCTGAATTTCTGAAAATTTGGCCAAGAGATGATTTGACATTTAACTTTCTACCATTAAATGTAAAAGTGGTGTTTAAAGCAAACCAGGTGTATAAACACAATGTTAAGGGGAAACGGTTAAAGTGCTTAAGAGAAAAAAATTACTGCAGGCATCTTTGAAGTTCCTCTTTACAAATGATTTTAAAGTGTTCTCATCAGTGAGTTAAAGGTGTGCCATAGGGCCTCCGCACTTCATTGTATGTGCTCACAGTAAAACAGTCCCTGCGGACTTTCCAGACCCTGTGCTTCATTTCCGAATGGACTGTGGTGAAGCTGTGTATTTGTAATGATCCTGTCTCTTCAATTCTGATCAGCCTCTACTACTGTTTTAAAGATTCACATTCACTTAATTTCCTTTTCCCACAACCTCCGAGGAAAAGCAGCATGAAACAGGAGAAAGCACTGGGCTGGGATTAAGACACGTACATTCACTTTCACTCTTTGCTGTTTATTGTCCTCATCTGACGCCAGACTGAGTCCACGTGTTATCGTTGTAATAAGCTAATTAATATTAACATAGGAAGAGAGCAAAGGGGAGGCCAGGCATTGTCAGCGTGGTCACCTGGGCAGCCTCCCCTGGAAGCTCCAGCTTCACACAGTGTTGTCCCTCCCAGGGGATCAGCAACCCTCTTCCCCGTCCGGTGCTGGGTCGCTGGGGGGAGAAGGGAAAACAGGCCCATGCTCAGTGAGGTTGGGGCGACACAGGGCAGGTGTTTGACTGTCAGCCTCGCCTGGGGAGCAATGGCTTGGGTAGGGGGTGGCATCAGAAGCGGCATCCCTCTCACTCTTGCCCACCTGCTCTCTCTCACTTGTTCCCAATTTTACTCTCACCCTATGACCCGCACTCACCAGTGTGCTGGCCTCTTCTCTCTCCATGGCCATGCAGACCCCACATGCAATGGACTGCAGCTGGGAACACAAGCTAAGCAAGCCAGGTGCTGGACTGGACTTTATGTTTATATTATTATTATTATTATTATTATTACTAAAGTGAAGAACTTACTTTATTTTAAAATAAACATTGAAGACCCCACCCCTTCCCCACCACCCTACAAAACTTAAATGTGGAATGTTCAGCCTCCTATCCACTTTAGTAGGTTACAAAACCAGCAAAAACTCCAGTTGTCTAATGAAGAATGTTTGAGAATAGTTTTGTGTTATGTTTGTGTGTTTTTTAAGTAGCTGAGCACCTACTGGAAAAATTCCTTAGCTAAAGGCTGAAAACAAAACTTAATTTCTGCAGAGAAATTCTCATTAACTTAGTAGGCTTTGCTTAGTAAGTGGGCTTAGTTCTCCATGAAGTCAAAGTGGGATACGACAAGCAGCATTAAGTTCACAGGCGCATAGAACTAGTGCTCAAACTGCTAGCACATATTCCAACATAGCACATAAATTACTAAACTGTCAGTCTCCATTAAATTTGTGACTTTCCCTATGCATCTAAGGAAAGGAATCACCACTTTGAATATAAATACCTCCAGGAGAAAAGAACAATTAGGGTTAGACAAAAGGTAAGTGCAGGTACTATAGAAACAGCTGCTGGAGATGCCCAGAAAATCTGCAACAATGCATGTGAACCACATAAGCTGCTAGCTGTTGAAATCAATCTAAAACACATACTGGTGCTTTTCAAAAGATAGCAATTGAAAAGGGTGGTAGCAGCAGGCATTTGATCTTTTAAAGATCTTCAGGCTACAGGAAAACATGTGACCAAGAGTTATGATTACCCATTATAGACTTTCATCAGTACCTGTACCAATTTAGGTGACAATACGTTAAGATCCAAGGACAGTGAGAGGCAGTGAGCACCATAAGGAATGACACACAGCACCAATCCTTACAGTCACTATCAACGAAAATGTTATGTGTTCAAAAGTTATCTAAATTCTTCACATTAAGTACAGAAGCTGCCATCCAGATTACATCCCATATCTGCTGCATAGTTTTCAAAGTGCCAATCAAAGCCTAATTTTGCATCTTGGCTTTGTCTTATACAGTATTAGCTGTTAAGCAATTTACATGTGTTTTTAACCAGTCATTTGGCCAGAGGATGAATAGTGCTGTGTCAAAGCCAGTAGCCAGCCCCGTATGTGGATTAAGGGCCCATGCGTAATTTGGTAAGCACCCAAACGTTCAGTGCTCCAATTTAACTGGAAAAGCTGTGAAATGCAGATTTTCTGCCAAACGACACTCCTCCTTCCATCTTCCTTCCAAGGGAAATATATTTGTCGATTACCACTGAATAATGCTAGGGCTGATTTGTAGATTTTATCCAGTGTCAAAGTCAATCTTGCTTTTTCCAAGCCACTTCGATTAACTATGGAGCTATGATCACCCTGTAAAGTATATTATGTTTTACTCCTAAGCAAGGGTGAGGAATCTGAGCATCATGTGCAAGGCTCGAGACAACGCTCAGGACAGAACCTGCAGAGTGAAAATAGTTTCCTCCCATATCTTGGTAATATAAAGCTGACGATTGTAGTCCTGTCTTTATGGAATGAAAACAGTCCCTTTACAATAAGTTTCCTGAAGGGGAGAACAAATAGATAATAACTCTTCTGGTAACATATTATGGTACACTGGCCAGTGTGTTTTTGGCGATTAAACATAATCCTGTGAATCAGATTAATTCACTTGCTGAGTGTTCATTTGCGGTATCCCTCTGTTGGGTCTTGGGGGCCCTCCACGACCCCGTGGGGCTCCCCATGGTCCATTCTGCCCAGAGCCTCGCTTGAAATTCTGCTGATATCCATCCCGCTGATAGCCAGAGTAGTCCCGGGGAGCACTGAACTGAGACTGTGTGTAACCACTGTTTGGAGTGTTAGAGAATGAAGGGTGGTAACCATCATATCCTCCTCTGAATCCATTGGCAGGGCCCCCGTGTCCATTCATCAAGCCTCCAGCCCCACGAGAGCCTCCACGAGACACACCGCGACTGTTGTAATAGGGCTGACTGCTGCGAGGAAATCCAGTGTTCTGCTGAGGAGGCTGCTGGTGGTTACCAGGCACTTGATGGGGCTGGTCCTGGGAACCACGGTAAATGCCAACCACTGTTTGAAGCTGTTCTTGCTGAAGCTCTGTTTGCTCTACTTGGTGAGGCTGACTGGAAAAGCTCCGGTTATAACTGGCCTGGTACTGATTCCGCTATTTTAAAGTTTCTGGTTCATTAGTGGGAGGAACTGGGGCACTCATATTGAACACCGTTTGCATGGATTGGAATGGAGCTGCATTTACGTTGATTCCACTGCTATGTAAAGCTTTGCTTGTCCTGGCCTGGACACTGGGGCAGAAGCAGCAGGAAGGGATGAGGAAGCTGGAGTCTGGTCTGCATTTAAAGAGATTGTCGCCTGAGTCTGATCGACTGGTTCCTTTTGTGGTCGTTGCTCTGTAGCATGAGAAGGCTGGTGCAAGGGTTGAGATGCTGCATACCCCTCACTTGTGGATGAAACCAAAGGAACCTGTGTAGCTTCTGGTTGTACAGGGACTTCGTTAGGTTGAGCAAGTCTAGATTCAGAATGAACGGGAGGGCAAACCAGCTGGGGCGTGTCCATGTTTTGTGTTGGATTCATAGGCTGCGCAGACACAATGGCAGGATCAAGTGTCTGGTTTTCAAAATCCAGCGCTGAGTCCTGTATGAGATTATAAGGCCCCTGCATTTGTGCCATAAGGTCCTGTACTCGCTGTCTTCTCACAAGCGGGTCTGCCTGAGCCTCTGGTGTCAAAGAATGGGGCTCTGGTTCTGAAGGAGATGCAGCCTGAGGCTGCTGCTGGAGTGAATGTACCACCTCAACTGCTTCAACCGTCCACTCCGACCTGCTGCTTTTCACCGCTGCCGAACTGTGTTTCAGCCATAAATTGTCTATTTACATACTCTGTTGATTCAACTTCACTTTGCTCAGTATATTCCTCTGCTGGCTCAGGTTCAGCTTCAGCTACCTGGTCTTCAACAGTAGGTACTGAGGCTGCCTCTTCTTCCTCACATAGCCCATTCTGGTGGTTGTGGCTGCTATGGAAGTAGTTTGACTGGAAAACACGCTCAACAATTTCCTTTAGAGCTTTATAGGTTGTTCCACATATAGGTTTTTCTTTGCCTTCCAGCAAGTCCCACAGATGAATGGAAGCACGTTCATACTGTTCATTCAACCTCAAGCTCATGTCCCGTTCAGGGTCTGCTAACTTGTAGAATTCATCCAACAATGACAATTCCTCTTCAGACAATATTGGCACGCCATTCAAACCCTGTTTCAGGTCAGTTTGCACTTCTTCATCTCCCAATTTGTCCAAAACATACTGCAGCTCAAGTACAGTTTTTACACGTTTTTGTTCAACTTCTTCTCTCATAGCTGCTCCCGTCGTGCTGTTTTCTTTATTGTTTTCTGAATATCTTGACTTAATGCCATGAAACTCCTCTGTAATTCTTTTGCAAACTCCAAGTTATTTGTGACTCCTGGTACTTAGATACGGCATCCAGCCGATCTTGATTAAGCCTTTCCCCTTTGTTCATTCCTCCTGGTAATCATCAAGCTTGCCCTTTTTCTCCTCCAGGTTCTGAAGTTTCTTGTAGATCACCCCGAGAATCTGTTTCATGGCCTCGGTCTGGACAGCACCGGTGCCGGTTGTGGGGTGCTGAGAAGCCGGTGCAGAGGCCCCCACCTCACTCCGGGAGGAACCCGATGGGGGTGGCGGTCCGGAGGACTTGCTGCCGCTTCTGCTGTGGCTGGTGGCCGAGGGCATCTTTAGACAGTGAGGGGAGAGAAGAAAAAGCAGGGGGAAGGACAGGAGCCACGAGTCAGGCGGTGGACGGAGCGAGATGCAGCTATATTATTTTTTATTTTTTTGTTGTTATTGTTTTTAAATTTATCTTTATTTTTGAAAGTATTACAGGTGTCCCATTTTCCTCCCAATTGACCCCCTCCACCTCGCTCCCATCCCCTCCCCAGGCCTTCACCCTGTTATTGTCTGTGTCCAATATTGGTTATGCATATATGCATATAACTTCTTTGGTTAATCTCTTCCCACCCTCCACCCTCCTCCCCCCTTCCTTCTTTCCTCTGAAATATGATCATCTGTTACATGTGTCAATGAGTCTGGATCTATTTAGTTCGTTAGATTCTTTTGTTCATTAGCTTCTTCTTAAAGAAGACTCTTCAACTTTTCCTGTAGTGCTGGTCTGGTGGTGATGAACTCCTTTAGCTTTTCCTTGTCTGAGAAGCTCTTTATCTGACCTTCAATTCTAAATGGTAGCTTTGCTGGGTAGAACAATCTTGGTTGTAGGTCCTTGTTTTTCATCACTTTGAATATTTCTTGCCACTCCCTTCTGGCCTGCAAAGTTTCTGTTGAGAAAGCAACTGACAGTCTTATGGGAGCTCCCTTGTAGGTAACTAACTGCTTTTCTCTTGCTGCTTTTAAGATACTCTTTTTGTCTTTAACCTTTGGCATTTTAATTATGATGTGTCTTGCTGTGGGCCCCCTTGGGTTCCTCTTGTTTGGGACCCTCTGTGCTTCCTGGACTTGTAAGTCGATTTCTTTCCCCAGGTAGGGGAAGTTTTCTGTAATTATTTTTTCAAATAGGTTTTCAATTTCTTGCTCTTTCCTCTCCTTCTGTCACCCCAATAATATGAATGTTGGGCCTCTTGAAGTTGTCCACGAGGCTCCTTATAGTATCTTCATATTTCTGGATTCTTTTTTCTATTTGCTCTTCTGGTTGGGTGTTTTTTTGTTTCCTCATATTCCAAGTTGCTCATTTGACTCTCAGCATCCTCTACTCCACTGTTGATTCCCTGTAAATTATTCTTCATTTCAGTTGATATAGCCTTCATTTCAAATTGGTACTTTATTATGTCATTGATGGTCTCACTTGTTTTTGTAACACTCTCACTGATATGCTTGAACATCCTTATAACCATAATTCTGAACTCTGTATCTGTTAGCTTGCTTGGATCTATTTCATTTAGTTCCTTTTCTGGAGATTTCTTCTGTTCTTTCCTTTGTGACATGTTTCTTTGCCTCCACATTTTGGCTGCTTCCAAGTATTTGTATCTATGTATTAGGTAGAGCTGCCATGTCTCCTGGAATTGGTAGAGTGGCTTTGTGTAGTAGGTGTCCTGTAGGGCCCAGTGGCTCAGCCTCCCCAGTCACCTGAGCTGGGCCTTCTAGGTGCTCCCCTGTGTGGGCTGTGTGCACTGTCCTGTTGTTGTTGAGCGTTGGTTGCTGTTGGCCTCACTGGGAGGAACTGACCTCCAGACCAATTGGCTGTGAGGACCAGCTGCAACTACAGCCAAAGAGGTGCTATGCTGGAGACACCCCTATGGAGCAGGACTTACTTCAGTGGAGCTTTGGTGTTCACCAAGTGTGCCCCTTGAGTGTGTCACTCATGGATGTGGTACGGTGGTAATCCAGTGTGGTTGAGTCTATCCACCAGGTACACTGTCTTCGGGGCCTCCTGGGAGGTGCAAAGTCAGCCTGTGCCAGTGCCTTGCCCAGGGCTACCCAGTATGAGCTACACAACAAACAGTAGTTGGCTGCTACTTGTGCTGGGCTTGGAGGTGCCCAGGAGAGCCCAAGCCATGAACCAATGCAGGCTGCCACTAATGCCAGGCCTAGGGCCACTTATCAAGTGGTATGGGGCATTCTGCTGCTTGTTTGAGAGACTTTAGGAAAGTCCTAAGCATAGGCTAGAGAGGCCACTTGCATAGATGAGCCACTGGAAATGGCCTGGATGAGCTTTCAAATAGAGAGGGCTGGGGTCTCCAGGAATCACCAGGGTGGGGCCAGAGGTGTGAGTCAGGTGCTGGCCATTCAAATATGGCACCTGTCTTTTGGCTCTGTGGGGGGAGGACTTGCCAAAGGAACAATAGCCTCTGCCAGCTCTTCTGTCTGGGAGAAAGCTGCCCCTCCACCTCTTGCCCCAATTTCAGGCAGGTTAGTTCCTCCCCAGATGTCCCAGGTTTCAAGCTGCTGCCCGGTGCTGGGGCTCAGAGGGAGCGTGTCTGTGTGAGTCTGTGCGTGGGCTTTTTAAGAGGAGCTTCCTGGGGCTCCCGCACCCTCCGAGACCCTCAGTGATAGTCCCCGCTGGTTTTCACAGGAAGTTGTGCGGACGTCCCTTCCTGGCCCTGGAGCCCTGGGCTGGCAGGCTTGATGTGGGGCTGGGACCCCTCACTCCTCCGGGAAACCTCCACCATCAAGGTATCCCTCCCGGGTTTAAACCGCTGCACCAGGTGTGGGACCATGGCTGCATCTCCACAATTCAGCCCTGATCCGCCAGCCTCTCTGCCCCTCCTGCCAGTCTCATTGGTCCTTCAGTTCACTCCTTGTAGGGCTTCTGTTCAGGGAGATTTCAGGAGGTTCTGAGTGATGGTTGTTCTGTATTTTTAGTTGTAATTTTGATGTGGTTGTGGGAGGTGGCGGGTACAGCTGTTACCTACGCCACCAGCTTGTTTCTTCTCTTGCCTTCAATTTAAATTGTAGCCTTGCTGGGTAGAGTAGTCTTTGATTCCAGTATTTGCTTTTCATTACATTGAATACTTCATGCCACTCCATTCTGTCCTGATGTGTTTCTGTTGAGAAATCAGCTGACAGTCTTATGGGAGCTCCCTTGTAGGTAAATTTCTGTTGCTCTCTTCTGTTTTTAAGATTCTTTCTTTGTCTTTAACATTCATCATTTGAATTATGATGCATCTTGGAGTGTATCTCTGGGTTCATTTTGATTGGGAATTTCTGTGGTTCCTGAACTTGTGTGACACTTCCTTGACCAGATTAGGCAAGTTTTCTTTCATTATTTCTTTAAACAGGTTCTCTATTCCTTGCTCACTTTCTTCTCCTTCTGTGACCTCTATGATGTGAATGTTGTTACTTTTTATGTTGTCCCAAAGTTCCCTTAAACTGTCCTCCTGCCTTTTAATTTTCTTCCTTTTCCTACTCTAATCACGTGTTTTTTCTACCTTGTCTTCCAAATCATTGTTTTTATCCTGCTTCGTTCAATCTACTTTTGATCCCTTCCAGTGTATCCTTGATGTCAGGTATGGTATTCTCCATTTCTAACTGATTCTTGTTTATGGTTTCTACATTTCTTTCCATTACTTTGAACTCTATATCTGATAAACTGCTTGACTCTATTTCATTTAGCTCTTTTTCTGGAGTTATTTCCTTTTTCTTTCATTTGGGGGTTACTTCTTTGTCTCTCCATTTTTGCTGTCCCTTGTATCCATTTCTATGTATTAGATAGAACTACTATGCCTCCCATCTTCATAGAGTGGCCTTATAAAGTAATTGGCCTGTGGAAACAAGTTGTGAATTCTCTTTGACCTCATGAGCTGGATACTCTAGGAATGTCCCTTGTGTTGGTTATCTGGGCTCTCCTATTATAATTGGGTCTTGATTGTTGTTGTCCCATTTGTGGGTGGGGTCTCTCCTTAGGGTGGCTGACCTGACTACATCATGTGAGGTGTTGTACAGGTGCTGACAGAAAAAAGCAAAGCAAAACAAAAACATAAAAAAGATCCCTACAACAACAGCAAAGACAACCACAAAAGAAAACAGAATTAGAAAAGATAACAAGGATAATAAAGAAAAATAAAAGAAAAAATATGAGAAGAAAAAGGGAATGTGAAAGAAAAGAAGGGAAAGAAAATATAAGAATAAAAATTGGAAATGAAAAGGGTCCAAAGGGGAGAGGAAGGAAAAAAATTATGAAGAGTAAAAAAGGGGAGAAAAAAGAAATACAAAGATAAGAAAAGGAAAAAAGAAGAGAAAGAAGAAAATACAGAGTAAGAAAAGGAAAGGGAAAAATAAGAGATATGAAAGAAAAAAACAGAGACAAAAATAATAAAGAAGCAATAAAAAAAAAAAAGCAAATAATGCAAAGAAAAAAGAGTGAAGCGGAGTTCGTCTCAGCTGAGTTTAGTGCCTCCTGGAAGCTCCCTTCAGATCCTGCTCTTATGTCAACTAGGCCTGACTGTTTTGTTGCTTTTTTTAAAAAAAAGAATGATAATTTTTATAGACTTTTCTATTGGAACATTTAAGGGTTCACAGCAAAATTGATCAGAAAGTACAGAGAGTTCTCATATATTCTCCCCCATACGCACAGGATCCCACCACTATCCACATGGCACCAGAGGGTACATTTCTTACAATGTTTTAAAATAATTTTTTATTTTCAATTATAGTTGACATACATAATTATATTAGTTTCAGGTGTATACCCAAGTGACCAGACATTACATAACTTAATAAGTGATCATCCCAATAAATCCTTCACCCATATTCAGTACCACCCCTAGTTTTAGAATATTATTGAATATATTCTCTATGTTGTAATTTACATTCCCATGACTATTCTGTAACAACCAATTTGTACTTCTAAATCCCCTCACCTTTTTCACCCATCCTCCCAAACCCCCTCCAGTCTGGCAATCAACAAAAAGTTCTCTGCATCTATGAGTCTATTTCTGTTCTGTTTGTTCGTTTTGTTTGTAGATTCAGTTGTTGATAGATATGTATTTATTACCATTTTATCTTTCATATTTTTGATCTTCTTCTTTAAGAAGACCCTGTAACATTTCATGGAATACCGGTTTGGTGGTGATGAACTCTTTTAGCTATTGTCTGAGAAGCTCTTTATATGTCCATTGATTCTCAATGATAGCTTTGCAGGTCAGAGTAACCTTGGTTGCAGTTCCTTGCTTTTCATCATTTTGAATATTTCTTGTCATTCCCTTTTGGCCTGCAAAGTTTTTGCTGAGAAATCAGCTGACAGTCTTATGGGAGCTCCCTTGTATGTAACTAACTGCTTTTCTCTTGCTGCTTTTAAGATTCTCTGTTTGTCTTTAACCCTTTGCGTTTTAATTATGATGTATCTTGGTGTGGGCCTCTTTGGGTTCATCTTGTTTGGGGTCCCTTATGTTTCCTGGCCTTGTATCTCCTGGAGCTCCACCTCCCCACACCTGCTGGCCAGCTGTCAGACTTAATCACTGAAAAGGCTGTTTCTGAAGGAGCTTTGGCGGAATCAGGAGTATGAGATCTCTGGGTCTCCCATGAGGAGGTGCTGTTCAGATTTCAGGGAAGATAGTGGGTATATTCCCTGGCCAGAACCACTCATTTTAGTCTGTCCCAGAATACTTCCCTGACCTTGGCAGTGTGGGGTCCTTGAATTCAGTCCAGTGGGGTCTGCTGGAAGCTGGAGTTTCTTTCAGCTCTCCTGTGAGGGGGAAGCACCAATCAGGCTCCCAAGACTGGGTGAATGACTCCACCCCAAAGCCAGTCACTGATGTCCCCTGAGCCTGTTCAAACCAGTAAGCTTGGCCTTTGCTGCTGTCTCCTCGGCAGGGATCGAGATGCATGGTGGGACAAGCAGGATTCCTGAGGATGGGGTGAGCTGAATCCCAAAGGGCGGGGTATTTGCCTTTTTTCCAAGCTGTTGCTGCTGAGAGGAGCCTGTGCCTCTCGGATAAATGGCCACTTGCAGGTCTGCTCGTGGCTGATTTTTCACATCTCCCCCCAGTGCTTCCTACCCTAGCCTCCCCTCAGTGAACTCCAGTCTGCACTACTCTCCCTCCACCAAAGCATCAGGTGAGTAGCTGCAAAGGAAAGTCCTGTACTTTGGGTTAAAAAAAAAAGTGGCTTTATCTCTGACTTGCTCTGGTTCTCCCTGGTGGCCAGAAGCCCCTCCACTTTTCATGGATGGATGTTATGTGGGCAGCTGTTCTTGGCTCTGGTGCTCTAGTCTGAGAGCCCAGTCTGGGGTCTGGGCCTCACTCCTCTCAAGTGAAACAACTCCACCCCCACATCAGAAAGACATCTGTCCTCACTCTTGGCTTGCCTCTAGCCCCTGGAAGCTGGGCCAGCCCCTCTCATGACCCACCCCCTTCCTACCTGTCTCCAAGTGGTTTCTGCCCTTCCTTGTTAAAAGTGTCTTCTTCATCTAGTCCTCAGTTGGTAATTCTGGGTGACTGTTTCTCAGTTTAGTTTTATTTCCAGTCAGGCTCTGGGAGGAGGTACAAGAAAGATCCACCTACTCCCCGGCCATCTCGAAACCCAAGCCTGTTGATTCAGTCTTGCTCCTTTCTCTCGATCATGAGGTACCTTAAAAATTCTTCTTACTATTGAACAGTTGACTCTGTGAGGGCAGAGATCTTGTCAGTTTTGGTCAATATTAATTCATGAAGATCAACCATATAGTAGGTGCCAGGAGAGAAGAAATCTTAAATGTTGCCAGAAAGTTGTAAGTCTGATTAAATGCACCAAGAAGCCAGATGACCAAGTGATTCAGTGAAAGGCCTGACTCTCCTCCCTCGGCACTAGGAATGGAGCCTTATTTCCTCTTCTTTTCATGGGCTGCCTGGGCTGGGACTTCGGGGTGTCCTTGCCTGTGCAGCCCAACCCACATCTTACATTTGCAACACCTGAGTTTTTCATGCTTAGAATATGCTACAGGCATCCCAGGCAGTTAAAATCAAGAATAGGACAGAGTTCTCTTCATCATGAAAAACTCACTGATGAGGCAATGAAGAGAGTATGCCACATACTACATTAAAATAGTGGTCCTATGCGTTTCCACAGCACCTTTCATCTGAGGATTTCAAAGTGCTCCTTTAATTTTAGTCACATTTTCATGATGAGACTTCATTGTACAGATGGAGAACAAGACCTTGCACCTGGCTGGTCCACAGACACCTGACATTCACCATGTAGCTGACAAAAGTCACTATCTTTCCCCCAAACCTCTTCCTTTCTCTGGATTCCCCTGCCTGTGAGTGATACCTTTACCTACCTTGTCCCAAAGCCCAAAATTTAGATACCGTTCTAGACTTCCAGCCCTCCCCAACGTCTCTAATTGAATTATCCCCAAATGTGTCTCAGCCCCTCCCCCCACTGCCATCACTGTGCCTCAGCCCAGAGCATTGATCCTCACAAGTCTCACGTCACCTGGAACTCTGCAAGTCTTCTAACTGCTATTCCTACCACCTCTCTTGCCCTACTCTGGTCCAGCCTCCACTCTGGTCCTCAGGTATCTTCTGAAGAGGCAAATGTGATCATTGCGATCCCTCCCTCGGCTTGAAATCTTTCAAAAATTCTCCATTTTCTTATGAAAAAATTCTAAGTCCTTATCATGCCACACATTTGTTTCTGCCTACTTCATTTTCATCTGCTGCCACATCCTTCCTCAGCTGCTCCCCTGCAACAAATTCATGCAAGCACTCATACGCACGCGTGCACACACGCTCACTCGCTCACCTACACCACAAGTTGCAAGCCCACGGATCCCTAACCTTGCCATGATGTTTCAAACCCCAGGACTCTGTGCTCATTCTTTCCCTCCCCCTCCCCCATGGGGATCTGCTACCCATCCTGTAGGATGCAGCTCAAGTGAAACTTCGTGAAGCCTCTGTCTCACCAGGAAAATGGCTCATTTTTTGTGTGTGCCATCATATAACTTGTACTTGTTTCATTTCTGCTCTTCCATTCTGGATGGCAATGATTGGGCTGGAGCTATGTACTTTACTAGACTGAGGTGTCCTTTGAGGGCAAGGCCTGAGTCATCCATCTTTATATCACAAGCACCTATGTAATTCCTGGCAACATCCGGGGCTCCATAAATGTCTAATGGCTTCAGTGGATCAACAAATAATTGAGTGAGCCCCTTCCAAAGCTAGGATAAAGGAAGATTAACTCACTCCAGGGACAGAGATGAAGAGGGTGAAGCGCCGCCAGGAGAGGTGATCTATCCCTGAATCTTCCCTATTCAGACTGTGACCAAGGGTGAAAGTCTTGTTTTCATGTAATTACTTCAAACCAATACCCGGTAGGAGTGATGGCTGCAAGGACTTCTACAAAACTTGATAACAATTTCTAAAATGAGGGCAGGGGAAGGAAAAGGTGTCAGGATGGCATCATGAGTCACTAGGGCTCTAAAGTATCTTTTCACAAAGAAAGTTACCAGAACACGTATGCACCCATGAATTATGGTCTAGTCTCACCCCAGTAGCTTTCCTTGACCGGAAAGCTTAATGGCATAGACCGAATTCATTACCGCTGGTCAGATTACATGAAGGGGCAGTTTGGAGGGCAAGTTGCCTGCTGGCTAGTAACAGGGATTGGAAATCAGGGATTTAGGGTGTTTTCCTTTTTATTAGCTGAACAGCAAACTGGGTGGAATAAAAACCACTTTTGACTCTAGTGTTTTAGAGCCAGAAGAAACAGTAAAGCTTCCACATTTCAGCAGTTGTCACCCAGGGTGTCAGGATACACTGGAATTCTTGATTTGTTGTGAGAAAGGGTAACTTCAGCTACAAACGAGAAACCGCACCGCAGGAGCAAGCTGGAAGGCTGAATTACCAAGTGCCATCAAAACTGGGGTCCATCAGTGGGAGTGTCCCCAGTGTTGGCTTGATTCATAGCAGAAGAAACATGGAAAACCACAGGCTAGCCCAATTAGTTCACTCTATGAAGGAAGAAACTAAGAGTTACAACAAAGTGACACGTGCACCGTCACACTCCTTGGCCACAGAGCTGAAGCTAGAGCCCGGGTCTGCCCGAGGGGCCTGGGGCTCTTTCTGCTCCTCCGAGCCCATCTCTGGGTTCTTTACCTTCACCCCCATCCCGAGGCTGCGACGTGACCAATCCTGAAATTTAACAATGTTCCAAAGGCTTGGGGGAGGCGACAGTTGGGTTTGGGTTCCTGAAATTGCTTTGGAACCCAGCTACTTTCTGTGCTCAATTTATAACATGAATAACATTAATCGTTGGAGTTTTGCATAATTATTACTGCTAGGATAAAAACTTAAACTATAGTACATCTAAAACAGTGACTCTCAACTGAGGGAAGTTTTGCTCCTCTCTCCCCACCCTGGGAACATTTAACAGTGACTGGGGACACTGTGAATTGTCACAGCCTGAGGGGGAGTTGCTCGTGGCATTTGGTGGCACGATGTAAACAGCTGACGAGGCACCAGCAGCCGCCACAGCAAAGGGTGATTCAGCCCCAAAGGTCGACAGTGCCAAGAGCGAAAACCCTCATCGACATCAAACACCTCCTGTTAAAACTGGGATCCCCTGGGTGTTTCCACTGGTTTAAATACAAGCTTTTCTCTAAATAGGTCCAGCCTGCTGAGTACTGTTAGTCATAGGAAGGCATTTTGGAGATGGTTTTCCTCAGTATAAAGTCTCCCAAACTGTAGGCTCATTCTAAGGTGCAAACATGGGCACGAAGCCTGTTTTCAGGAACAAATCTCCAAATCACCCAGATTAACCCAAACCAGTGGAAGGAACGTTAGTGCAGCAAAAGATGGGACTGTGAGGACCAACCCTGAGCCTTGGGCCAGGCCTGCAGGAGCGAGGATGAGACCGGGTCTGGGGTGTTCCCTGGATCCCGGCTCTGACCCGGTGATGTGTCACTTGGGCCCTATCTCCTTGCTGTTTCCCCTTACACTGCAGTGACTCAGGACTTGAGAGTACAAGGGTGTTAAGGTTATACTGTGTTAATGCAGAAGCTATTGACACACCGTCAGTGATGCTATGCACATTTTTGCACACCCAAAGGCACCCCGCACAGTTGCCGCCGTGCCCGTCAGCAGTATTTTCCTTAGGTTTTGCAAGCCCCACAGGCAGGAACCATGCAAGCAGTTCCTATGGCACAGCCTCGGAAGGTCTCTGCTCACATGCATGGCAAGTGTGATGCCAACGGCACAGTGAGGGCTGGAGGTGCCCCTGCGGAAGTGTCTCCCACAGGAACAGTTCCCTTAGAGGGTAAGTTCATTAGAGCAAGTCCCCCGCTCGTGCCTGCTCGCTCAGAGAAAGGGGAAAACTGCTCCTTCTCTTTGTCATTTTAACGAGAAGACGGAGTTCCAGGCTTTTTGCTGCTGAACAATCAAAAATTACCTGAGACTCTTCCTTCACATGTCAGGCTGGCATTTAGCCTGACAGCTTTCTCACTGTTGTGCAGAGAGATTCTCTAACCAAACCTGTGAAAGATTCCTAACGGGAGCAGGGGGCTTGCAGACAGTCGTGATTCTGAAGCCCTCAGCGAGCTCAGGAGAGAGGTGGGCGTAGGTGTTCGCTGACACCGGGAGGCCCCACTGAGTTCTGGAAAAGGAACGGGCGAGGTTAATATGGGGGAGGTTTGAGGGACACCTTCAAGTGACTGCTGTGGACAAGGCCCTGGGTGCTTCGTCTGTGGTCCTCTCTGAGAGGGCGACCAGCAGCCCAGCAGGACAGCTTCAGGCACCGGGCCGCGGGGACCCCGGGATAAACTGGAATTCTGGTGCCAGTTGACTCAGCTTTCCACGTGGACTTTGTACATGATCTGCGGTGAGGATGTTGGGTCCACTTCTGCTGCAGAAGACGGTGCTGGACTGATGGAGACACGCCAACAGACCAGGCGGAGGACACACGTTCCTCGCGCAGGTGAAGCACACACCTCTCCGCCTCTCCCACTCACCAGAGCTCCGTCAGACAAGTGGCACTGCGCCTTCCTGGCCTGAGACCTAGTGTCCCGAGGCCTCTGGCTTCCACGGAGGCACTCAAGTTGGTTCAGGCTGGGGGTGGGGCTGACCTGGTCAGTCAAGAAGCTCTCTGTGGCTACTTTCAGGGGTTTTAGACCCTCCTGACTCTTCGGGAGATCCAGTCTCACATGCCTGCCCCCAGGTGCAGGTCTCCTGAACATTTCCCTGAGGGAGGGTGACTAAGGCCCTCTCTCTCCATCTCTGAGCACAGGCGAGCTGCTTGGTCACAAGTCAGCAGCAGCAGGATCTCCGCTGCGCGTGATCAGGTGAACCCAGAAACCCAGCCTTGCTTCTGCAATCAGGCCCACAGTCAGAGTCAGCTAAACTTGGAAAAGAGTGACAGCACTGCATGTGCTTTTTATTGGAAATGTAGGATTATTATTACCCACATTTTAAGCAATTTAACTTGTTTATGGCTGCCCATAAATTGTGCAGTCTGAAAAATCACATCTAATGAATGCATGTAATAAATCCTTTATTTTGGACATAAATAAAAGGTATGTAACATTTATTAGTAAAAATTGCCATGTCTGCTAAATAAATGTTGGATTGTTATTTAAAGAACATTATTCTGAAAGGGTTCAAGTGATGCTCAGCATGAGCACACCTCTTGGCCCTGCATCTGGGTGAGAAGGGTGGGGCCTCCTCAGCATGGGGGGGGGTGTCGCCTCAGCACCCTTCAGAAGTGATAGCCTTTCTGCTCCCTGTAGGGTTGGGGCAGGAAGGGGGCAGAGCCTGACTCAAGAAAGGACTTTGTCAAAAGTGGGGATCCTTCCTTACCCCCCAGGGGTGTCTAGTTCCATGGAAGAATAATGAAAGAGAGGGCTGAGTGCGGGGTATTGAGTGTGGGGGTGTTGAGTGTGGGAGGTTGAGGGAGGTTGAGGAGGTGTTTGAGTGTGGGGGGTTGAGTTGGGGGTTTGAGTGGAGGGTTTGAGGGGGTTTGAGTGTGGGGTGGAGTGTGGGCTTGAGCGGGGGAGGGTGGAGTGGGGGGTTGAGTGGGGAGGCCTCCTCGTGATGGAAAGCTATGATTTGATAAACAGCTGGGTCCTGGGCCCTGCTCCCTGGGCTAGGCCAGCAGGAACTTGAGGTACGTCAGCTCATTGCCATCACGCTCACATCTGTCTCTGTCGCTTTGGAGCACACACACTCACTTCTGGGACAGAGCGCAACTTGCGAGGCGATGCGGAGTCTCCCGCGCTCACCTCCTCCAGCCGCCAGTGGGAGTATGAAGAGCTCCCCCTCCTTAGAGGAAATGCCGATGGCAACGTCGTCTTGGGCAGTTTGGGCCAGCGCGAAGGGCCAGGACCAACCACCTGGAGAGCATCTGGCACGCTGTGGGGAAACTGAGGTCGTCCTCAGTAAACTCTATTCCTGCTGTGGCCAAGGTCACACAGCTGCCACCTCACTGCTGCTGCATGACTGTCCCCGAGGGCAGGGTGCCGCCCGGCCCCTCAGTGCTCTACCACCAGGGTGGAGAGGGTTTGGTCTCATGTGCTGATTCCGACCAACTGTTGGTGACTCCCTGGAGGCTGTGTTGACAAGGTTATCACCTGAGGCTCGGCCCAGCCAGAAAGAGGCTGGGCTGAGTGACGTGTGTCAGGAGTGGAGGCGGTGGTTTCAGTGATGGCTCCACCTCGCTCACCATTCCTGGCGTGAAGACGGAGCCCTTTCTTTAACTCCCGGTCCAGCTAATTCAAGGCTGAGGAGCACTTAGGTCATTTTGATCGGCAGCTCAGGAAGAGCAAAAGGGAAAGAAACACAGCTGTGTGTGACTGGACAGCGGCTCGCTCACAGGTTGGAGCGTCTGACCTGCTCTGCGGGTTCAGCAGGACCTGCTGGACTCCAGCCCAGCTGGCTTCCAGTGCCAGCTGTCACTGTAGCAACCTAGGCTGGAGGGACACTGGCTCCCTGCTGGCCAAGAGGCCACTCCCACTGTGGATTACTCACTTTGGAGACGTCCAGCACCTTTAGAGGGAACCGGGTGTATAGGAGAGGTGTGGAGAGTAAGTAGCCAGCATCGCCCCGAGGGTGGTGGGAGTGGCAGGGGGAGACTGGGGAGCTGAGTTTGGCTGACTTGCCACCCACAGGCTGCCTGGGACTCCAGTCCTCTCTCTCTGAGTCTCAAGCTCAGCTCACCAAACCAACAGGAATATGGGGCAGCCAGGTAAAAAGAAACTGGGGCTCTAAGAGAAGGAAAGAGAAGGAAACTCAGAGGGTTTTCTTCCTGCTGTGCCCTGTGCTGGATTATTTTACTGCACCTGGATGAGACAGCATATTAGTCTGTTGGTGTTGCTGTAGCAAGTGCTCCAGACTGGATGACTTAAACTACAGAAACTGATTTTTTCACAGTTCTGGGGAAGTCAGATCACGGCACTGGCAGGATGGTTTCCAGGCAGCTCCCCTTGACTTGCAGACAGCTGTCCTCCCTCTGTGTCCTCACAGTGTCTTCTCTTGTGCGCGACCATGTCTAACTCTTCTCTTCTTATAAGGACATCAGTCAGACTGGATTAGGGCCCATTTAGATGCAATCCCTTCTTTAAAGGCTCTTCTTCGACAGTCATATCCTGAGGGCTGGGGATTAGGATTTCAACATATGAATTTTGGGGAAACAATTCAGCCCACAGCAGGTAGGTAGAACAATCCCACTTTATAGAACCTGGGGTTCACGTTAGTAAATAGCTATGCTCTCTCCCAGCATGAGGTTCATGTTCTCACCACTGGAATACGCGGCCTCTCTGTGTCCCCAGTTTTCTAACATGAAATTGGAGTTCATATCTGCACAACCCACCCGTCTCCACTATAGTTTTGGTGTCAAAATATAACTAGAAAGTCAAAAGCGTTCTGGAAAAATGAAAGTGCTAATCCAGTGAGAGCACAACATTGCTTCCCCTGTCCGTGAGGAGTCTGGGGCAATGAAGTGAAGGCTGCTCGTTCGGAAAAACGAGAGCAGCATGGAGCCACTTTCCAAATTGTCATCTCTGAGCTTCCCAAGACCCTCCACACACCTGTCCCCATGTCCCAGCCCTGAGCGCTGTGGTCACTCCTTCTTGGCATCAGAGCTCAGGGAGACGCCGCTTCCTGTCCGAACAGCCTCTCGGGGAGTCCTGGTTCACAGTCCAGGGGCTGCACTGCTTTGTCTGTCTAGCATAGTCTTCCTCTCCACCTCTGTCTGGGAACTGTTCCCCCTCAGGTTCAACTACACGGTTCTCCTATGAGCTGCCATTTTCCCAAGTGACTTCTCTGCCATATGGTTTAGTTGTGCAAGGGTGGCCTCCTGGTCCAGGCTGGCCCCTGCTGCTGAGCTCTGACCTTGGGAAAGGTGCTGTCAGCGGCTGAGCTTCTTACCCTATGGAGGGACCAGTCTGCCCGAGGGAATGAACCTGACTCTCAGAGGGGGGCCGCAAGGGCCCCGGTGGTGGCAAAAGGCCTGTGGTTGCTGGTCAAAGACTCTGGTTGTTCCCGAGACCTGGGTTCTCGGCAGGAGGTTTGGCTGCTGTGGCTAAAGCTCAGTAGCAAGAGTCCCCTGAGCTCCAAGTGCTTTGAGGAGGGAGGAAGTCCCCAGACATCTTTCATGAGCCCTGTCTTTCTGACACCTGTCAGACCGGCCTCAGGGACACAGTGCCTACGAAAGCATGGGGTCCATGATTCCTTGGCAGGGGGTCAACACTCACACTTGTCACCATTCAATGCAGACTCAACTTTAATGTTTCACAATATCCTGGTTGTCAACTTTCTGAAGTTTGGATTGTCTTTAGTTTTATTCATTCATTTAATATTAAATTATTTAATATTTCATATTTAACTGTTCAACATACTTAATATTATAATAAATATGTGATATTTAACATTTATTTAATATTCAAAATGTCATTTTATTTATTCAAAACTCTGAATAAAATAAAGGCAAATTGTTGTCAGGCTGGCGTGGCTCAGCGGTGAGCGTCCACCTGCAACCCAGGAGACGGAGGCTCGATTCCGTCAGGGCGCAGGCGCGGGTTGCCCGCTCCATCCCCAGCAGGGGGCGCGCAGGAGGCGGCCGATCCTTGATTCACTGCCGATGTTTCTAGCTCTCTCTCTCCCCCACCCTTCCTCTCTGAAATCAATAAAGACATAATTTTAAAAAATACAAATAAACAAATAAAGGCCAGTTGTGCTGTGTGTGGTTACACAAGACGAGGGCCTGTGCTCTGTGGCGCGCACGGGCTCGGGTGTGGCGTCGGCGTCCTAGGAAACGGCTCCCGCTGCGGGCTCCCCTGGACGGCAGAGGGGCGCAGCGGCCGGGCACAGTCTGGGTCTGGCAGAGGGGCGCAGCCGCCGGGCACAGTCTGGGTCTGGCAGAGGGGCGCAGCGGCCGGGCACAGTCTGGGTCTGGCAGAGGGGCGCAGCCGCCGGGCACAGTCTGGGTCTGGCAGAGGGGCGCAGCGGCCGGGCACAGTCTGGGTCTGGCAGAGGGGCGCAGCCGCCGGGCACAGTCTGGGTCTGGCAGAGGGGCGCAGCCGCCGGGCACAGTCTGGGTCTGGCAGAGGGGCGCAGCCGCCGGGCACAGTCTGGGTCTGGCAGAGGGGCGCAGCCGCCGGGCACAGTCTGGGTCTGGCAGAGGGGCGCAGCGGCCGGGCACAGTCTGGGTCTGGCAGAGGGGCGCAGCCGCCGGGCACAGTCTGGGTCTGGCAGAGGGGCGCAGCCGCCGGGCACAGTCTGGGTCTGGCAGAGGGGCGCAGCCGCCGGGCACAGTCTGGGTCTGGCAGAGGGGCGCAGCGGCCGGGCACAGTCTGGGTCTGGCAGAGGGGCGCAGCCGCCGGGCACAGTCTGGGTCTGCCGCAGCCGCCCACGGGCTCCGTGCCAGCTTTCTTTGCGCTTTGTGTGAACCTTCCCCGCTGCCCATCTCCACTTCTCCGCAAACCCCCCCCCCCCCAAGGAAGAGCAGAGTCCTAAGGATGGAGTCCACACACTCAGATGTTGCTTGAAAGTTTAAAGAAGTGAGATTTTTTCCCCTTTGGAAAATGTCAAAGTTCCGCACAACACGGCTCTCGAGCAGGTTCTTCTCCCACCGCCGCAGAACCCGCGGGGCTCCCGGGCAGGTGCGGGGGCCCCAGGGTCGGTCCCTCCGGGCGAGGCGAGCTCAGCGCGGGCACAGCGGCCGCAGGGACCCGGGGCCACGGCGCCTGGTGTCCGGGCCCTGCCCCGCCCCCCTCGGGCCCTGCCCCGCCCCCCCTCGGGCCCTGCCCCCCCTCAGGCCCTGCCCCGCCCCCCTCGGGCCCTGCCCCCCTCAGGCCCTGCCCCGCCCCCTCGGGCCCCGCCCCCTCAGGCCCTGCCCCGCCCCCTCGGGCCCCGCCCCCTCAGGCCCTGCCCCCGCCCCCCTCGGGCCCCGCCCCCTCAGGCCCTGCCCCGCCCCCTCGGGCCCCGCCCCCTCGGCCCTGCCCCCGCCCCCTCGGGCCCTGCCCCCCCTCAGGCCCTGCCCCCGCCCCCTCGGGCCCCGCCCCTCGGGCCCCGCCCCTCGGGCCCCGCCCCCTCGGGCCCCGCCCCCCCCCCCCCCCCCCCCCCCCCAGCCAGCGGGCTGCCGGCTTCCTCCCCGCTGAGGGGCGCAGGCGGCGAGCCCTCCCGGGACACACTCTCGCCGGGCTCGTCCGCGTTCAGAGCCCTTGCGGCGCACAAACCAGCCCCAGCGCCCGGGCGCACGGAGTCCAGGCCCTGATGCGAGGCCGGCGGGTCTCCGGAGCAGCCGCCGCCCAGAGTCCCGCCCCAGGGCCCCGCCGGCGGCGGCCACTGCAGGAGGCCGCCGGACCCTGGCATCCTGCACGCAGGCCCCCACCCCTCTCAGTCACTCTCAGTCACTCTCACACGCTCACTCACACTCACACACTCACACACATGCACTCACGCATGCACACAGATACACTCATACACACACATGCACTCACACACATGCACTCACGCATGCACACAGATGCACTCATACACACACATGCACTCACACACATGCACTCACGCATGCACACAGATGCACTCATACACACACATGCACTCACACACATGCACTCACGCATGCACAGATACACTCATACACACACATGCACTCACACACATGCACTCACGCATGCACAGATACACTCATACACACACATGCACTCACACACATGCACTCACGCATGCACAGATACGCACTCATACACACACACTCACACACGCTCACTCACACTCACACTCACACACACAACATAACTACAATGTACCATAACCACACAGGCATGTGTTCTGACGTTTCCTCTTCTATTTTGCCCACTTCTCAGCCTTTATTTAGAGTTGCTTACAATCCACTAATCCAATTTCATGACCGACTAAAAGGTCACAACCCACAGTTTGGAAAACATGACTCAGGCCCTACCAGCATCATCAGATGAAGCTGAGCCTGAAGTTGAGCCCTAACGTCACTACTCTAAAACCTCCTGGTCTCTGCACACAGGATTGTCTCTCACCCCAGCAGTCAGACTTCATTCCATCTTGCTGGGCGGTTTACTTTTTCATTTCTCATAAATTGGTCGCCAGTTGGCATATTTATGCCCTTTGAAACCCGCATGCCGCCACGTGGCCTGCCCTTACTCTGCTGCTTTTCTTTCTCTAATCCCTGCCTCCCACTCGGGACATACTTCCACACAGCTCTGAGACCCGCACAGAATGGCTGCGTGTCCCTCAGTCCCCATTTAAAATCTAAATTCCTAAAATTTATATTTGGGTAGAGAATTCTGCCTTTGCCACAATTAAACTTTAATGCACATGTCGTTTACTGAAATTATATGTAGAAATAAAAGTAATAATATGTAGGCCCCTGCTTTGTTCTTAAATGGCTGACAAAGGCTGTAATGAAGACTTGAAAGATGGGTGTTCTTTTATTAAAATTTATTTTTATTAAATTTATTGGGGTGACATTGGTTAATAAAATCATATAGGTTTCAAGTGTACATCTCTATGTTACAAGATCTGTATACTGCATTGTGTGGCCACCACCCAAAGTCAAATCTTGTTACATCACCATATATTTGACCCCTTTTACCCTTCACTACCCCCACCCCCTTCCCTCTGGTAACCACCACACTGTTGTCTGTGTCTCTGAGTTTCAGCTTTATATCCCACATATGAGTGAACTCATATGGTTCTTAGCTTTTCCTGACTTATTTCCCTTAGCATAACATCCTCAAGGTCCACCCATGTTGTCGCAAATGGCAGTACTCCATCCTTTCTCATGGCTGAGTAGTATTCCACTGTGCACATGTCCACATCTTCTCTATCCAGTCCTCTGTCGCAGGGCACTTTGGCGGTCTCCATGTCTGGGCCTCCATGAATAATGCTGCACGGAACATAAGGGTGCACGTCTTTGTGAATACATGTTTTCAAATTTTTTCCGGTAGATTCCCAGGAGACAGTTTGCTGGGTCGTATGGTAGCTCAATTCTTAATTTTTTGAGGAACCACCAGGCTGCTTTCCATGGTGGCTGTACCAGTCTCCATTCCCACAGCAGTGAGTGAGGGCTCCCTTCTCCACAGCCTCTCCACACTTGTTATTACCTGTCTTGTTGATAACAGTCTTTCTAACAGTGTGAGGTGGGATCTCATTGTAGTTTTGATTTGCATTCCCCAAGTAACTAGTGAGTTGAGCAACTTTTCAACTATCTGTTGGCCATTTGTATGTTTTCTTGGGAGAAGTGTTTGTTCAGGTCCTCTGCCCATATTTTAATTGGGTTGAGTTTGTTTGGTGTTGAGTTGTATGAGTTCTTCATATATTTTAGATATTAACCTCTTATCAGAGCTGATTGCAAATATCAGCTCCCATTCCACTGGCTGCCTGTTTGTTTGGTTGTCAGTTCCTTTTGCTGAGCAGGAGCGTTTTAGTTTGATTCAGTCCCAGTCATTTAGTTTTGCCTTTACTCCCCTTGCCTTTGGGGTCAAGTTCATAAAATGTTCTCTACGACCAAGGTCCATAAGTTTAGTACCTACGTTTTCTTCCATGTAATACATTGTTTCAGATCTTATATTTCGGTCTTTGATTCATTTTGAATTAATTTTTGTTCATGGGGACAAACTGTAATCTAGTTTCATTCTTTTGCATGTGGCTTTCCAGTTTTCCCAGCACCATTTATTGAAGAGACTATCTTTTCTTCATTGTATGTTTTTGACTTCTTTGTTGAAAATTATCTGCCCATATACATGTGGGTTTATTTCTGGGCACTCAATTCTGTTCCACCAGTCTGTGTATCTGTTTCTCTGCCAGTCCCATGCCGCTTTGATTACTGTAGCTCTGTAGTATAATTTGAGGTCAGGGAGTGATACCTCCAGCTTTGTTCTTTTTTTCTCAGGATGGCTTTGGCTATTCAGGGACTTTTGTGGTTCCATACAAATCTGATGATTTTTTGGTTCTAGTTCTTTTAAAAATGTCGTTGGGCCTGGCCGGGCGTGGCTCAGTGGTTGAGCATGGACCTAGGATCCAGGAGACTGCGGTTCAATTCCTGGTCAGGGCACATGCCCGGGTTTCTGGCCTGATCCCCAGTCAGGGGCATGCAGGAGGCAGTCAATAAATGACTCTCTCATCATTGATGTTTATATATATATATCTCTCTCTCCCTTCCTCTCTCTGAAATCAATAAAAATATATTTAAAAAATGTCTTTGGGATTTTGATGGGGATCACATTAAATTTGCATATCCCTTGGGGCAATATGGACATTTTAACTATGTTGATTCTTCCAATCCATGAACACAGGACATTTTTCCATTTCATTGTGTCTTTTTCTATCTCTTTTAATAATGCTTTGTAGTTTTCAGTGTACAGATCCTTCACATCCTTTGTTTAGTCCTAGATATTTTATTCCTTTGGTTGCAATTGCAAAATAAATTGTGTGTGTTTTCCATTTCTTTTTCTGAAATTCTATTGTTAGTATATAGGACTGCAGTGGACTTTTGTACATTGACTTTGTATCCTGCAACTTTACTGTATCTGTTTATTGTTTCTAATAGTTTTTTGGTGGATTGTGGAGAGCACATTCATCACTGGAATAACACTGCCCTGATGCAGCCAATCACCAGCACTCTTGGGAAAATTGTACATGCCAATGGCATCTTCTTAAATTGTCTTATCCAAAGTCTTCCCCAGAAGCTTCATGGCTCTGACTTATACTGCTCAGGCTTAAAAATTTTCAGTAGTCAAGTCCTGACCCCTCCGTCACTGCCTAGGTCACTCTGGAGGGTGCACCCAGGAGGTCTGCAAGGCCCCGCTCCCTTCAGCCCCAGGCAGCCTGGCTTCCCTTGCTCTGCACGTCTCCACACTCAGCCACAGCAGCTCTGTTGGTATCAGGTTAAAACTGGCCTCGTAAAATGAGTTCAGGAGTCCCACTTCCTTCTCTGTTGTCTGAGTTTGTGCACAACTCTATTATTTGAAAAATTGGTAGAATTCAGCCATCAGGGCCCGAGATTTCCTGTTTTTTAAATTTAGTTTTGGTAATCTGTGTAAATCAACTGGAAATGTAGCTACTTTCATAAGTTAGCATGTATTTTCAACACTGGAAGATTTAGGATGAAGTGTAGAAATGTTTAAGTGACCCTGCTGTTATGTTGGGAAGACAGTGGAGTGTGCTTGCTACTTATGCTTCGGCATGAGGAGAACTTGTCCTCCAGGGGTGGGGGGGCGGTTAGAGGACCTGGGGTCTGAAAGCTCTGCCAACGCACAGTGGTGAGCCTGCACTTGCAAACTGTCCTTAGGTGTCAGGATGGGCATGAGGAAGGCCTGTCATAGATAATCCAGAGGGATGGACCGTGATGAGGGTGAAGAGTGTCTGGCAGAGGGGCAGCAACGTGGTCACAATGACTAGGACTCCTGAGACAGGAGGGGACAAGGTGACAAGTGGCCACGGGATGCTCCCCTCACTTGATTTTCATTTATTTCCCACCCACCACTGTTCCCTTCTAAGGGCATCCCTGGGAACACTGTTCTTAATCCAGCCAAACAAGCAGTTCGAATATTGTCTTAACCTTGATTCCTGGGGGCCATGACCCTGCATTTGTCCCTTAGTAATTGAGGTCAGGACAATATTCCAACAGCTTAGACCCCACCTTTACCTCCCAGCCCTGTACTTGAGGCCATGCCCGGCTGCTGCATTAAGCTTTTGTGAAGAGGGGTCCTTTAAGACGATGGTATAAATGGCAGAGGACTGGGCTCCAGCCCTGGCTGGGCCGCTTGGTTGGTTGGAGCGTCGTCTGTGCAACAAAAGGTGCAGGTTCAATTCCCCAGTGAGGGCGCGAGCAGGAGGCAGCCAACGGATGGTTCTCTCCCTTCCTCTCTCTAAAAAAAGGATTAGACTCCAGGCAGAGCTGGTGGCATGACCACAGTAGGGGACTGTCTGGACACGGTGCCCTGACTGGCAGGTCCCATGACAAGACAGTTTAGTGACCACCCATGAGAGGTCATTCTGAAATCCACTCCCATTTCCCGATCTGAAATCCCCTCAGACTTAGAGGAAGTGAAACGCCATCCCCAGGCCAGGGACCAACCACCCCAGCTTGCCTGAGACTGAGGGGTTTCACTGGATATCAGATCTTTATACCTAAAACTAGGAAAGACCCAGGAAAACTGAGACAAGTTGGTGACCCTATGACCCCAGATGCCTGGAGAAGGTGCAACTGTTGGCCTGAAATCCAACTAAATCATTTTTGTCCACTTGGTTTTATTTATTTTAGCTTTGCCCAAGGTCATATGAGTAGGTACCAAAGAACAACAAATACGTTTTGCAACACCTGGTATACATTTATATAGCACGATCTAATAAGAAAACACCTTGAACACACACACACACACACACACACACCCCTAGAAGCCAATGTGCCAACCATCCTGAACACTTAACATGGCCCAGTCCCCAGCCCTCTGCACAGTGTCTGTCATATGAGCTTGATAAATATTTGATAAGCTCTTGAACCAAGTTTAGCTGAGTACATTATTGGATCTCACCCAAAACCTCAGGGCCAGCCAATCTGGAGAAACTCGCTGTTCCAGAAATTCCTCACAGCAAGAAAGAGAGAGACTTCAGGACCTAAACACAGCTGGTTGCGGGCTCCTCCCGACCAAGTGGTCCCTCAGCAGAGGTGGCCTGCCACCTGGTGGTGGCTGGTAGCACTGCTCACTGGTGAACCACAATTAATTCCTTGCGGGTGAATTGATGGGGCACAGAATCATCCAAGGTAAGGGCGGGAGAGTCCCCGGGCGGTAACTGTACTTCTAACCACTAGGATAGAGAAACCGCACAAAGACTATTTTAAATAATTTATGAGTTCATTTATGTGAGAAATCTCATAATGGGGTAAAGCAAAGGCAAAAGGAAAGTAAAATCTGTGGAGTGCTTACTGGAACTAGGTATTCTATGTAGATTTCCCCCTCACAACAACTAGTAATGTGAATGGCATTATGTCTCTTTTGCAGATGATAAAAGGATACTCAGAGAGGTTACGATCTTCTCTGATATTAAACAATAAAATAAAAGGGTAGATGCAATTCTTTCTGGCTCCGAAGCATGAACGCAGGCTGTCGCACTGCACTTGGCCAAACGTTTAACAAATGAGAGAGAAGACGGACCTGGGGCTCTGTCTTTATTGGGTCCAGGGTGTGGTGCCCGACCAGAAAAGCTAACTGACAGGCCATTTAATACACATACCCACCCCTCTCTCTTCCACCATTCCTAAACACAGGGGACCTTCGCCTGTGCACATCTCCGTTGCTTGGACTCATACCGTAGATGACCTTTGAGACTGCCTTTATTTCACTCAGTGTAATGCTCTGAGGTCCACCCTTGTTGCTGTGTGTCAATAGCTCACTTCTCTCGATGAGTCAAGTCCCACACGGAATGGATGTACCACAATTCGTTTAACCATTTACCTGCTGGAGGACATTTTAGTTGTTTCCAGGTTTTATTATAAATAAAGCTTTGATAAACATTTACACAAAGTGTTTTGTGTGGAAATAAGTTGTTTCCATTTTCCTGGGTCATACTGTAGTTGCGTGTTTAATTTTTAACTAGTTTGCCATAGACCTTTCCAGAGGGTAGGCCATTTGACTTTTCCACTAGCAACGTGAGAGGGGTCCCCTTTCTCCACATCCGTGCCAGTGCTGGCATTTCCACCCATTTTTATTTTGGTTGCTTTAATCGGTGTGAAGTGATAGGTCAGTGTGGCCTCAGTTGCATTTCCCTGGTGGCAGGTGGTGTTGAATAGACTGTGCCTGGCTTTAGTATGTCCACTTCCGTCAAATGGCTTTACATGTCTTTTGTCCACTTTCTAATTGGATTGTTTGGGTTTTGTTTTTTTACTGTTAAGTCTTGAGCAGTCTTTCATAAATTAAAATATTTAAAATATTTCTGAGCATTCTTTTAAAAAAATTTTTTTTATTGATTTTGGAGAAAGGAAGGGAGAGAGATAGAGAAACCTTGATGTGAGAAACATTGATTTATTGCTACCCACACATGCTGAACCCTCAACCTGGGCATGTGCCCTGGCTGGGAATCAAACCTGCCACCTTTTGGTGCACAGGATGACTCTCCAGCCAACTGAGCCACACTGGCCAGGCCTTGAGCATCCTTTATATATTCTAGATGTGTCCTTCTGTTACCAGGTTCCTTTCCTGATGCATACAGAAGAGAATACTATGGCATCAGCTTTTGAGATAAGAAAGCAATTTATTTATTGCCGAGTTGGCTCTTAGGAGACAGCAGGCAAGGCTCAAATATGTCTCTCTGATCCAGGCTTGGGGATAAAGTGCTGGTGGGGCAAGTTTTATTTGGAAAAGCTTGGCACGTGGCCATTTACGGTAAGGGGTTCAGCATCAGATCTTCCTGGACAACAAACCAGGTGAACCTAGAGGCCAATTTTCTTTTTTCTGTGAATGCCATGGCTGCATAACTTGCGGCCTTGGTCTGCTAAATAGCAACTCAATATATTGTTAAATAGGATAGGACAACTTTGAGCTGGCTCTGTTGGCAGTGGTGAGAACTGCACCAGGTGTCAGACAGGTAAGGTCAGACCCAACCTGGGTTCAGCAACCTCGGTACTTGGGTTCTGGCTAAGAAAGAATTCAGAGCCAAGATGAAAACTGTAAGAGAATACGAGGAAGGTAATGGTAATGTCCCTGGGGTGGAGAAGATGGGAAGGAAAAGGGAAAGGCCCAGCGTGCTCCAGGGAGGGAGAGTGTACTGGGTCTTCCCTCCTAAGGGTTTTAGGGGTGGAGATTTTAGGGGAGGTCCCAGGATAAGATCTCAATAGAATATTCATCAGCTTTTCAGATATGTCCTTTCAGGGTTGTGAAAGGACATGTCCTATCCTCCCATGACGACATCAAACCTACAGCTAACTGATTGATTGGTCAGTGCTAGTACAGGGGGTTATTACCCAATGCAGCTGGGCTTGAGGTCAGCTGTGGGGATGCTTGTTTGGTTTTGCTGCTTTCTGGGCCTGGAGCTGAGATACAACTGAGGCCTAGATGTTATCGCTAGGGAGGAAAGCTCAGGGGGTCCAAACTGCATGATTGTCGATATGCTAGGGGAGGAAAGGTCATCCTGGGGGCGAGGTCCCACCCTACAGCTGTCCTTTGCTAGGTATCTGGGGCTTTTGGCCCTGGTGACCTTTTGCACCTGGCGCATGGTCCTTGCTCTGCTCATGTTTGTCTAACTGCCCACCACAGTCCTGCAATTACAATGTGGTTTGCAAATATTTTCTCCTAGTTTGTAGCTTGTCTTTTCATCATTAACAAGGTCCTTCACAGAGCAAAAGTTTTAATTTTGATGAAGTCTCGTTTTTCAAACTTTCTTTTATGACTCATGCTTTAGGCACCACACTTGAGCTCTTCACTGAGCCCCAGATCCTGGACCGTTTCTCCTCTGTAACTGTGGTTGTGATATAAGATACATATTTTGTTTTTCCTCTATGATTCCTCCTGGCACACAGCCCCTAAAACCCCTGTAATTTCCTAAGTGATGAGAGCTAAGGAGCATCACTTGTTAGAGGATTTTGTTTTTGCTCCCAGCTCCTGAAGTAGCTCCAGAGGACAGAGTGAAAGGGGTGTCTTGTGTTACTCATTACATGCTCCTTTCTACCACACCTGAGTTTGTTTTAGTGAGGAGACTTTTGGAAAGCCTCTAAGGATGGGGGAGCTGGTTGCCAGGGGAACCAACCTTGTGATCAGAGGTTGGTACTTTCAGCCGCACAGGTGGCCATGGACTATTTCCCACTTCCTGGCATCACTTCTTTCTTCAACCCTAACTTTATTCCACTCCCTTCTACATGGACTTCTGAGTAAGTAACTCTGTTCAAAGTAAGCAAAGCCCAAGTTCCCCTCCACCACAATTGGTTCTGAGCAGGAATAGTCCTAAATTGGTCTAAATAAAGTAAAGCCAGGGGTTTCAGCCAAGATGACAGAGCAGGTGTCAACTGCATTCGTATCCTCCCATGACGACATCAAACCTACAGCTAACTTACAGAACAATCTACCTGGAGAACCACGAGAACACTAGCTGAACAGAAGTCTTATAACTAAGTGGATATAGAAGAAGCCATGTCTGGGCTGGTAGGAGGGATGGAGATGCAAAACGGCCAGCCCTGTACCCACGTGTGGTGGTCCAGAGTCCAGAGTGATATCTCAGCTTCACAGGCCCTCAACTGAGTGAGGGGTCTCAGCCCCATCCCAGGATCCCTAGCCTGGAGTGCGAGTGCCAGGACTAGGAACCCAAATAACTTCTGGCTGTGAAAATCAGCAGGTTCCCTCTGCCTAGAGAGGACAGAAGACTGCTGGAAACCCAGGCATCCTCTGAAAGGGCCCACACACAAACTCTCACTCTCAGGCACTCGCCAGGGGCTCTGGCAAAGGGACAGCAGTTTGGAAGGTGTCAGAGTCACATAGGGAGAGACTCAGTGGTATAACTTCAAGGAGAGGGCTGGAGGGACGGCTGCCAAGATCCCTGTGTCAGTGCCTGTCCTGCAGGGCTCATGAATGCCATCTTTCCTGGGTGGAGCACTCCCCAGACGTGGCATTAGCCAGGAAGCTACACTAGCCCCACCCTGACATTTCCCAGAAACCCCGCCCTACCCAATTTACAACCATAAACTTTGACAGGGGCAACTGGCCTGGGCCCACAGTGCCGTCTTTCTTTGAAAACTCTCCAGGAACTCCAGGCAAGCTCAGGGGTGCCTGAGAAACACAGGGAGAAAGTGAGTTGCATGGCTTTGAGGTAACTTAGTAAGAAACTAGGAAAATTCCCTTGCAAGTGGAATGAAGAAAACAAACAAATGGCCAGAATGGCTGAGCAATTAACAGCCAGATAATAAATCACAAGACCCTCTCCCCACAACGAAAGACACCTAAGGACTGGTGGTCTAAACCTATCCCCCTTAGCCAAAGACACTTAAGAGCAGTGGTCTAAACCTATACCCCTCAACGAAAGACACCTAAGAGCAGGTGGAGGAAACTGAGACAAATGGCTAAACAACAGCTGGAACAGCTGAGCAATTAACAACAGCCAGCTAATAAATCACAAGACCCCCTCCCAAGCGGAAGGTGGAGTCAGAATTGGCACCACAAAGCTTGGAGACACATAAAATCCCAAGACACATAAAATTCCAACCCCCTTTGAAAACACATAAAATCCCAAGAAATGACTGACCACATGTGCAATTCACTCCTGAATTGGCCCATGCCCCCTCGGATGCAAACTTTTGCTTCTTTTGCAGCAGCACTTATGCCCAGGCCTCTTCCTTTTTTTCTACCTGAATATAACATACTCTGACTGTCATCTGGACTTGAGTCTTGACATTTTTTTCTGCATGAGTCAAGAACCTGGAGGTCGCCTGACATTCCAAGAGGACCTGTACTGTGCTGGGGCCGGGGGCCAGTCCTCAGCCTGAAAGCAGTCTGGGAACAGTGTTAGGGCAAGAGCAGTCTTCCCACACCCAGCAGGTGTCACCTTTTATGTGCTCAGCCCTCCCTCTACACAGCCAAATCTCAATTGCTTGAACCTGATGAACTTGACTAGCTCCACCCTGACAATTCCCTAAGACCCCAAGTGGGTGGCGCCTGGCCTAGGTGTACTGTGAGGCTCACATACACACATACACACATAGAAACATTCCTACAGCACCTAGCTCAGGGGATCAGGGAGATTGAGCCATGGGGCCCCACAGGACACAAACTATGTAAGGCCACCCTATCAAGACTATAAAACATAGCAGATCTACCTAATACATAGCAACAAACATACAGAGGCAGTCAAAATGGGGAGACAAAGAAACATGTCCCAAATGAAAGAACAGAAGAAATCTCCATGAAAAGAACTAAATGAAATGGAGGAAAGCAATCTACCAGATACAGAATTCTAAAGGATGGTTATAAGGATGCTTA
This sequence comes from Miniopterus natalensis, assembly GCF_054644295.1. Classification (NCBI taxonomy): domain Eukaryota; kingdom Metazoa; phylum Chordata; class Mammalia; order Chiroptera; family Miniopteridae; genus Miniopterus; species Miniopterus natalensis. The sequence continues at coordinate 82,717,668 of NC_142089.1, forward strand.
ACGGACTTAGTGACAACTTTAACAGCATAAAAAAGTACATAAAAAAGAACCAATCAGAAATGAAGAATAAAATAACTGAAATGAAAAACACACTAGAGGTATCAACAGTACACTAAGGAATTCAAGCAGAGGCTTGAATCAGTGATTTGGAAGACAAGGTAGCAGAAAACACCCAATCAGAGCAGCAAAAAGAAAAAAGAATTCTAAAAAATGAGGATAGTTTTAAAAACATCAGGAACAACATCAAGAGTAACAACATCCGCATCAGAGGGGTACCTGAAGAACAAGAAAGACAGCAAGAGACTGAGAGCTTATTTGAAGAAATAATGATGGAAAACTTCCCTAACTTGGCGAAGAAACTATATAGACCCATAAGTCCAGGAAGCACAGAGAGTGCCAAATAGATGAACCCAAAGAGGCCCACACCAAGACACATCATAATTAAAATGGCAAAGGCTAAAGACAAAGAGAGAATCTTAAAAGCAGCAAGAGAAAAGCAGTTAGTTACCTACAGGGGAGCTCCCATAAGACTATCAACTGATTTCTCAACAGAAACTTTTCAGGTCAGAAGGGAGTGGCATAAAATACTCAAAGTGATGAAAAGCAAGTACCTACAACCAAGACTACTCTACCCAGTAAGGCTATCATTTAAAATTGAAGTAGAAAGAAAGAGCTTTCCAGACAAGAAAAAACTAAGGAAGTTTATCATCACTAAACCAGTATTACAAGAAATGTTGAAGGGAATTCTTTAAGAAGAAAGAAAAAAAAGAGGAACATAAATATGAATAATAAAATGGCAATAACTTTGTACCTATCAGTAATCACTTTAAATATAAATGGGTTAAATGTTCCAATCAAAACACATAGGGTAGCTGAATAAATAAGCAAACAAGATATATATATATATATATGTGTGTGTGTGTGTGTATACATACACACACACACACACACATATATATGCTGCCTACAAAAAAACCCCACTTCAGATTGAAAGACACACACAGACTGAAAGTAAAGGGAAAGAAAAAGATATTTCATACAAATGGTAATTTTTTAAAAGAAGCTAGGGTAGCAACCCTTATATCAAAGAAAAGAGAATTTTTAAAAAAGGGTTATAACAAGAGACAAAGAAGGATACTCCAAATGATAAAAGGATAAATTTAAACAGAGAATATAAGCCTTGTAAACATTTATACAGCAAACACAGGAGCACATAAATATATAAAGCAAATATTGATGGACATAAAGGGAGGTTAACAGTAATACAGTCATAGTAGGGGATGTTAACACCCCATTCACATCACTGGATAGAGCTTCCAGGCAGAATACCAACAAGGAAACAGTGGCCTTAAATGACACATTTGACTAGATGGATTTAATTGATATTTTTAGAGCATTTTACCCCAATGCAGCAAAATATATATTCTTTTCAAGTGAACATGAAACATTTTCAGAATAGACCAAAAAACAAGTCTCAATAAATTTGAGATTAAAATCATACCAAGCATCTTCTCCAACCACAATGATAGGAAACTAGAAGTCAATTATAAGAAAAAACAACTGAAAACCACACAAACACATGGAGGCTAAATAATCAATCAATGTTACCAATAATGTTACCAGTCAATGACTGGGTAAACAATGAGATTAAGAAAGAAATTAAAAAATACCTTGAAATAAAAAAATAAAAACTAAAAACACAATGACCCAAAATCTGTGGGACTCAGCAAAAACAGTCCTAGGAGAGAAATGCATTAGCAATACAGGCCTTACACAGGAAACAAGAAAATTCTCGAATAAAAAATCTAACCCTACAACTAAAGGAACTAGAAAAAGAACAACAAACAAAGCCCAAAGTGAATGGAAGGAAGGAAATAATAAAGATCAGAGTGGAAATAAACAAAAAGAAGTTGAGTCTAAGAAAACAATACAAAAGATCAATGAAACCAAGAACTGGTTCTTTGAAAAGATAAACAAGATAGATGAACCTTTAACCAGACTCACCAAGAAAAACAAAGTACCCAAATAAAATCAGAAATGAAAAGAAGTAACAACTGACACAGAAATACAAAGGATTACAAAAATATATTATGAACAACTATATGCCAACACATTGGACAATCTGAAAGAAATGGATAAATTCCAAGAAACATATAATCTTCCGAGACTGAATCAAGAAGTAGAAAATCTGAACAGTCCTATTAAAACCAATCAAAGCAGTAATAAAAAAACTCCCAAGAAATAAAGATCTTGGACTGGATGGCTTCACAGGTAAATTTTTACCAAAATTTAAAGAAGAATTAACACCCATCCTCCTTAAACTATTCCAAAATATTCAAGAGGAGAAAAGACTCCCAAGCTCATTTTAAGAGGCCAAGATTATCTTAAGTCTCTACAAAGAGAAAAAATTATAGACCAATATCCCTGATGAACACAGATGCTAAAATTCTCAACAAAATATTAGCAAACCAAATTCAGAATACATTAAAAGATCATACACCATGATCATGGGGGATTTATTCTTGGAATGTAAGGTTGGTACAATATCTGCAAGTCAATTAACATCATATACCACATAAACAAAATGAAAGGTAAAAATCACATGATCATATCAATAGATACAGAAAAAGCATTTGACAAAATCCAGCACCCATTTATGACAAAATCTCTCAGCAAAGTGGGAATAGTGGGAACATACATCAACACAATAAAGGACATATATGACAAACTCACAGCTAACATCTTACTCACCAGGGAAAAATTGAAAGTAGTTTCCTTAAGATCAGGAACAAGACAGGGATGTCCATTTTTACCACTCATATTCAACACAGTATTAAAAGTCTTGTCCACAGAGATCAGACAAAGAAGAAATAAAAGGCATCCATCTTGAAAAGGAAGAAGTAAAACAGTCATTATTTTCAGATGATGTGATATGATATATAAAGAACCCTAAAAATTTCCCCCCTAAAACAACAGAATAAATGAATTCAGTAAATTTGCAGGATACAAAATAAATATTCAGATATTAGTTGCTTTTTTATACATCAATAACGAACTATCAAGAAGAGAAACCAAACCCGGCTGGTGTGGCTCAGTGGTTGAGCATCGACCTATAAACCAGGAGGTCACGGTTCAATTCCTGGTCAGAGCATATGCCCAGGTTTGGGGCTTGATCTCCAGTAGGGGGCGTGCAGGAGGCAGCTGATCGATGTTTCTCTCTCTCCCTCTCCCTTCCTCTCTCTAAAAAATAAAAACATACTTAAATAAATAAATAAAATACCTAGGAAAAACTTAATGAAAGATGTGAAAGACCTGTACTTCAAAAATTATGAGACATTGAAGAAAAAAACTGAAGACACAATAAGTGGAAGCGTATACCATGCTCATGGGTTGGAGGAATTAACACCATCAGAATGTCCCTACTGCCAGAGCAATCTGCAGATTCAATGAAGTTCTCACCAAAATACCAACAGTGTTTTTCACTGAACCAGAATGATTCAGAATTTCTAAGGACCACACAAGACTTCGAAGAGCCACAGAAATCTTGAGAAAAAACAGCGTTGGAGGGATGGCACCGATATCAAACTATAGTGCAAAGCTATAGTAATCAAAACAGCATTTCACTGGCATAAAAGATACATAGGTCAATGGAATAGAACAGACATCCCAGAAATAAACCCATGCTTTTATGGTCAATTAATACACAACAAAGGAGGCAAGAGCATACCATGGGTAAAGGCAGTTCATTCAGTAAATAAGGTTGCCCTGGCTGGGTGACTCAGTTGGAGCGTTGTCTGGTACACCAAAATGGTTGAGGGTTTGGATCCCTGTCAGGGCACATACCTAGGTTGTGTGCTTGGTACCCTGGTCAGGGCACTTACAGAAGGCAACCGATCGATGTTTCTCTCTCTGTCTCCCCCCGCCTTTCTCCCTCTTCCTCCCTCTAAAATCAATGAACATATCTCAGGTAAGGATTAAAATAAATAAATAAATAAATAATGTTTGAAAATTGGACAGATACATGCAAGAAAATAAAACTAGACCATCTTCTTATATCATATTTAAGAATAAACTTAAAATGAATTAAAGACTTAAATGTAAGACTCTAAACCATAAAACTAGGAGAAAACACAGGCATAACCTCTCTGACATTTCTCTTAGTAATATTTTTTCTGATATATCTCCCCAGGCAAGGAAAACAAAAGAAAAAATAAACAAATGGAACTATATCAAACTAAAAAGCTTTTGCACAGCAAAGGAAACCATCAACAAAAGGAAAAGACAACCTATTGAGTGGAAGATATTTGCCAATGATATGTCTGATAAGGGGTTAATATCCAAAATTTATAAAGAACGCATACAACTCAACACTAAAAAAACCAAACAAGTTAATTTAAAAATGGGCAGAGGACCTGAATAGACACTTCTCCAAAGAGGACATACAGATGGCCAAGAGACATATGAAAAGATGCTCAATGTCACTAGTCATCAGAAAAATGCAAATTAAAAGCACCATGAGATATCACCTCACATTTGTCAGAATGGCTACCATCAATATCTTAAGAAACAATAAGTGTTGGCAAGAATATGGAGAAAAGGGAACACTCCTGCACTGTTGGTGGGATTGCAAATTGGTGCAGCCACCCTGGAACACAGTACGGAGGTTCCTCAAAAAATTAAAAATGGAACTGCCCTAGGACCCAGCAATTCCACTTCTGGGTATATATCCAAGGAAACCCAAAACACTGATTCAAAAAGAGGTATGTATATCCCCATGTTCATTGTAGTGTTATTTACAATAGCTAAGATATGGAAGCAATGCAAGTGCCCATCAATAGACTAGTGATAAAAAAGCTGTGGTACATATATACAATGGAATATTACTCAGCCATAAAAAAGATTGAAATCTTACCATATTCCACAGCATGAGGGCTCTAGAGAGTAATAGGTTAAGTGAAATAAGTCGGACAGAGAAAGACAAACACTGTATGATTTCACTCATATGCAGAACTAAAGAATAAAATTAACAAACAAAACAGAAACAGACTCATAGACGCAGAGAACAGGCGGATGTTTGCCAGAGGAGAATAGGATTGGGGGGCTGGGTAAAAAAGATGAAGGGATTAAGAAGCATAAATGGGTAGTTACAGAACAGTCACAGGGATATGAAGTATAGCACAGGGAACATACTCAATGATAGTGTAATATCTACTTATGGTGACAGGTGAGCACTAGAAGTAGAGAATCACTTAATAAGGTATATAAATGTCTAACTACTACGCAATACACCTGAAACTAATATAATAGTAAATGTCAACTGTAATTGAAAATTAAAATTTAAAAATAACATGAAGCTGAGGACTTCTGACCAGAGGGTGAGGAACACACACCTGGAGCTCTGGTAGTCATCTTGGGATACGGGAGAAAGTGCCTGAGGCTGGAGCTGGGTCATGGGTTACAGTCACTTCTTTGAGGTCTAACTCAAGCCATGCTGTGGGTGTTTGGTTTTGGGAACCAATCCATTCCTTTGTGATTGGGGCCAGTTTGAGCTGGTTTCTGTCACCCAGTGTTGAAAGGTTTCCTAACTCAAAGGACTCTCTGGGTGGGGCTTCTTATGCTGGTGATAGGCTGGTAAGAAGGGAAGTAAATCCAGGGGGAAAAGAGGTTTGAAACCAGTCACTGAAGCCTACTGTTTGGGGCAAAAGGTATCCTTCTCAGACAGCACATTCGCCTGTCACTGCATTAAGCTGGAGGTGGGGGGAGGCAATGTCCCTGAGGCAATAAGGAAAAGCATGTTTACCTTAGGGGAAAAGGCTCAGGGAAGCTACTCTGGGCTCCTCAACACAAATCTGTGGAGCCCCTTCTGGAGGCCTCTGCCCTGAATGTGCTCCAGTCCCAACAGCATGTCTTGGGGAGACGCCCAGTGTTTGGAAATTACTAGGGTGAGGCAGCCTCCTGAAGGAACCTCAACCAGATGAGCTTGCCACCAGAGCCTGAGAGGCTTTCTCCCTCCCAACTCCATTTTCTCTTTACTGTACAGTGAGTGTCACCAAACAAATCCTTCCTCCAGGGAGCTCTGTCCTCCTGAGGCTGAGTTACAGAGGCCCCAGAGCTGTGTACTTAAACTGCTGGGCTCCACCTACCGGGGGTTGCAAAATCAGTTTAGTAGGTTTTTAATACAAAATATGGGTACATTACATATAATAAAAGCCGTTTTCATGAATACTTTTTCCAAGTTGCTATGTAGAATGTGGTGCTTTCTGTGGGGCCTGAGTGAATGAAAGGTGGAGGGGGCTTGGCTGAAGCTCCTCTCAGAAGACTTGTGGTGGGAGGCAGGGTTGGGATGGAGAGCAGATGAGGAAGGGGAGAGGAAAGAGGCTGGAGAAAATTGAGCTGCTAATTATAGCTGGTTTTGTGTTTGTGTTTGAGGCCCTGGGGGAGAGGACAAGTGTGTGGCTACTCCGATGCCCATAAGGTTTCTAAGACAAATGCTGGGTACCACTGTGTAAATGAACTGGTGCTTCAATGGGAAACTTTTGCAGGAGAACAGAATTGTGTTTTCTACAGTTTGGAGGGTGGTGCTGCGATATTTATGTGAACCTCACCCATGTGAGTGAAGTCTTTCCCTCTAAGGTTTGGCTGAGCCCTGAGTCAGAAACATCTGCAAGAAAACACTTGCTGTAAAAGACAACCATTGCCGTACTGAGCACCCAGTAGTGCACACTATGTGCTCCATACAGTAAACAGCTGAACAGGTGCAGAGGGGAAGTATTCCAGCTGGAGTTATCTTGGATGTGGTTCTATCTTGGTTTGTGGTTTCTTGGAAAAACAATTTCTTAAGCTGAAAGCACTTGTAAGCTAATAAAGGGGGAGGCTACTCTACAGTACGCCTGGGGCCAAGTCAGGGTGAAGGTGGGCAGTTGGGAGGATGAGGAAAGGAGCCGAGGGCTGGTGCCCTGTATTTATTCATCCTGCAAAGGTGGGGATCCAGCAGTGAAAAGAAAGGCAAGTTCCCCTTATGTCTGAGAAGGGGGAACACAGGCAATAAAGAAGAAAAAGATTACTTAACAAGATGACATTAGAGCCCAGTAGGATGATAGGAAGGGCATGAGAGGGAGACTGGTGGGCTGAGGTTCGGGGCAACGGTACTTTATTAAGTGATCGGGCAGGTAAGACCTCTGCGCCAGCAGAGACCTGAACTAGGGGAGGAAGCTAGTGTGTGAAGGAAGGTCCAAGGCTAAAATGTGTGGCCAAGTCTCAGAAGGTACCCCTCTGTCTTCTCTGGAAAACTCAGTTGTATACTGAAGTAGCAGGACAGGTGATCTCCTTCCTCTCTTGCCCCCTTTCCTAAGTGGGAGACAAATTCATCCCTTTTTGGGGGCCTGGTACCTGGAAAATCAGACAGATGCTGCTCAAGGCTGAATAGAGACAAGGTCTTGGGGTTAACGGCATAGGTGTCAGGGCCAGAGTGGATCCTCTGACAGGTGGGAAGGATGGATAGGCCTTCTTGTGGATGGTCCTCCCCACATCTGCAGAAAAAGCTTGAATTCCTTCATTGCCCCCCTCCTCCATCCATATGGACCTGAACCTACTCTAGCTCCCTCCAGAGGAAATAATCAATGGATATGATGACAACCTTGACAGAGGAGAAGCACTGGGCATCAGGGAACAACCAGCAGGAGTGGTGGTGAGGAGGCGGGAGTTCCCTGGCGATAGGATGGGCCTGGAGAAGGCTGACCAGGTGGGAGTTCTGGGTGTGGATGAAGCAGGTGAAACAAGCTGCACAGGGCAGAAAGCCACCCAGGAGTCCCAGCCTGAGGATTCTTTATGATGGGCTTCTCAGGCTCAGCACCACTGACACTCTGGGTAGGAAATTCCTTGTGTGTGAGGCTGGCTGTGCATGTTGGGTGTTAAGCAGCCTCCCTGGCCTCTACTTACTCAATGCCAGGAGCATCCCCAGCCATGACAATGTCTCTAGATACTGCAAAATATCCCTTTTGGGGAAAAAAAATCACTCCAAGTTGACAAATACTTCTGTAAAGATTTTGAAAGGCAGCCTGGTCTGTAAGCAAGAAATGGTATCTCACAGCAGGAGGAATTGTGCTATACATTTATTTTTTTCAGAACCATATGGTCAGCCAGCAGGAAGACTCAGTTTTGGTAAAGGGGGGTTGCCAGTTTACATCCCAGTGTTAAATGTATAGCAGGGTGGTAATACTGATGTATTTACCGTGGCTCACTTTAATCAATAGCCTATCAGAAATGATAAGGTCTCACGTCTTCCTATACCTTACCAGTCAGTCAAAATGATCAGTAGACAATAAACTTGCCCTCAGGAACTGGGATGAAGCAACGCAGGCCACAAGTTAAGGCTCCAAAAGACCAGCCTAAGAGTGTGAGAGTTGGATGTCAGCTAAAGTACCTATTTCTAAATTAGTATAACTGCTGTATAAAACTAGGCCAATCCAAACTCTAGCCTGAGGCGTGTTTGAGCCAGCACCACTCGCCTCTGGCAGGACCCCAAATCCATTCCAGCGTCTGCTTTGTAGCTCTGTACAGCCGGCCCTGGGAGCCCCCTTCCAAATGACCACACTGAGGAAAACAGAGGCAGGGAAGGGAGGTGGGAAGTGGGGAGAGATTTCCCGCTCCACTGAAGCCCAGGCAGGCACATGATGGTGCTGTGTTCCTCCCTGGGGGCCTACACCCCAGGACTAAGGGAAGTGCTCAGTGTTCCTCCCAGATTGGACCACACTGGAGCAATCAAGGGGGTGAGGTGCCCAAGGCCCTCTCCCTACCAATAATAGTGCAGGATGAGTTCTGCCCTCTGTGATCCTTCATTCTGGCCCTGAAGTCTCTGTTCCAAGACTGTCAGGTTCCATTAAAGAAGGGAAATGAGCCCCATGTAGTTCTTCCCAGTGGAGTAAGCTAGAAAAAAATTAAAATTTTTGGCAGGTTACTAAGATTATAAAGTAGATTGAGCTCACCTTTATGAGGTCTGGAACATGGTCCACCATCTGAAAGCTACACTTCCCTTTACTCAGTAATTCCTCATTTACAGTTTGTTCATTCTTTTTCCCCTTATTACCCATTTTATCTCAGGGTCCTTGCTGTTACTTGTGACTTGAAAGAAAAAAAGCACGACTTGTGTGGTTTACACATCAAAGTTTAGGGCTAGATTGGTGGTGGTGGTGTTGATAATAAAGCTCCACCTGGGTGATTCTATCAGATCCAAGTGTGGCCCTGGAGTCACTGAAAGTTGGATCCCAGCTTCACTATGAGCAGGGGGCCTTGGCCAAGTGAGGACTTCCTTCATGCTTCCTCTGTGTAATGGGGGAACAGTACCTACTTCTTGGAGTTGTTAGGACTAAGTGTGACAGCATCTGCAAAGCACTTAGATTGGTGCTTGGCTCCACCACCAATACATATGCAAGTAAGTCTCCTAGGAACACGGTAACATACCATTCCAAGGGTCAGCACAGTCTTCAGCCCCAAGAGGTGCCAGTGGGACTTCAGAACATTCGCGAGAGTCAGTGGGCATCACTGCAGACCTAAGGAGAAGGATTATGTGCGGCAGGAATGAGAAAGGATCACAAGATGAGGAAAGACAGGAAAGAGGCACAGATGGGGAGAATTTTGTAGAACATTGGTCACCCTCAAAATACTGAGCCAGGTGCTGCCCTCTCTAAGGAAAAGAACTTGTAGTCTTTAGAATCAAGTGACTTGTAGTCTTTAGAATGAGACAGTGAAGTGAATATATCGAGATAAATTGTGACAGAGAGGGTACAGGTGACTGGAAGCACAGAAGAGCAGCTACCCCAGCAGGGGAGGAGTCCCTAAGGATGTCTGAGAGCTAGAAGGGTAACTGTGCGCAAAGACACGGAAGACAGATGATAAACAAGTACAAGACTAAGTAAACAAATCCGTGAGAGGTCTGCTGGAAATAAACAATGGGTAAAGTGATAGATGAGTGGGTAGGAACCCAGTTTAGATAAGGTGGTCAGGAAGACTGAGGAGGTGGCATTTCAGCTGAGGGAAGGATAAGATTAAGCTGGCAGTGCAGAGACGGGCAGAGCATTTAATGTGGTGGGAAGCCCAAGGGCAAATGCGGAGGCTGGAGGGGTAAAGCAAAGACTGGCTACGAACAATTGCTCCAGCCTCTGGGTAGTGAGTACGGAGGATCCTGAATGGGAAAAGACTGCCCCCAGGGGGTGCAGAAAAGGTTACAGGTTCGACTCACATAGCTTTCAAAAGAACAGACAACAGTAGTGGGATCCCAAGTCTTTTGTCCTGCATCTTAGCCAGAACTTTGTGCTAATTTCCAAATTCTGCCTAAAATCTAGGACCCAAATAACTTTTCTTCCTCAGCTAAGGTGGAGAGGTCCAGGGACTGACAGCCTTAGTGGGCACAGCAAAGAAAATCTGTGATGACGGGGACAATAGTGGCCCATACTGGTGCTTTGCACACAGGGAGAAGGCTTGGAGTATGAAGATGACTTCATGGGCAGATGGGGAATCCCACCAACACGGGTGAGAAGAACAATAGCTGTGAGCTCTGTAAGGACCTCCAAGTAGTAGGTGTGGCGGGGTTGGCATTAACTTCCCAGCTTGTAAAACGGGTGGCAGGTTAAAGTTGGTGGTGTGCAGGCAAGCTAAACAGTCATCTCAGACAATGAGTAAAGAAAAATAGCATTTATTTAAGGAAAAGGGGATGGGGGATGGCGATATCCAAAGGGACGGCTGCACAGCACTGAGCCAAAGGATATTGGGTCCATGATGGCAGCAAAATACACTTAGGACAGTGAAACAAGGAAGAGCACAGACAAAGCAACAGGAGAACCCGGGCTGGGCTGCTCTGGCTCACTGAGAAGTCAGAGAAAAGGAGACTTTGGAGACAGGTTCCGGGGGTAAGTACCGGCCAAGCTGCCGCTGCCCTTTGCTCACCTGGTTGCAAGTCTGGTGGGGTCCCCTCGGATGGAAGAAGGGGGGGCAGGGACTGGCACTTGGTCCTTTGTCCTGAGCATACTTATTCCTCCGGAAGGTGGGAATCTCAGGGGAGGTCTCAGGGGAGGGTCTCAATAGATTATTCATCAGCTTTCCAGGTTTGCTCTCTCAGGGTCAAGTCTCCGCTGACTGGCTGGTGCCAGGGCAGGGGGTCAATAGTCAATGTAGTGCTTCCTGAGGCAGCCACAGGGCAACTTGTCTGGTTTTGCTGCTTTTCTGGGCGTGGATCTGAAATACAACTGAGGCCTAGATGCTATCTTTAGGGAGCAATCCCTCAGGGGTCCAAGCAGCATGACCAGTGATACACTGGGGGAGGAAAGGTCACCCTGGGGCGAGGGTCTTGTTTCCCCAGTTTTGCCCCTTGCTGGGCAAGCGGGCCTTCTGCCCCAGTGTCCCTGCACCTGGGTTTCTGTGCCTGCCGGTGTCCCTGCTCACACCCCACGCGGGGGCCAGCAGACATTCTCCTCACTACTCCCTAGAGCAGGATTTTCACCTTTCCCACCTCCTGACACACATGGACTCATGACTTAAAATTCTGAGGCACAACAACAACAAAAAAAAGGAAGATGTAATGCTGATTCATTCACACGGAGGGCTACGCGCTGGCTGTTGTCATTTAATCTGGCAGCCTCAGGGAAAAGGGGTCGGCGCCCCGACTACAGTCCGGCGCTGCACGTTTTCAGCTCTGGCCGCTCACCTCTGGGAATCGCTGCCCCAGGGGAAGACGCCTCACTGACCGAGGGAGAGAAAAAGCTGCGGCCTGCAGTCCCCGCGAGCCCGGGCCTCTGCGGGCGCGGCGGGGCAGGCTCCGCGGGGGCAGGGCCGCGTGGGCCCAGGTCCTGCCCGTGCCAGTGCGGGGTCTCCCCGGGCCGCACAGGCGTCCTCGGGCGCGGGGTCCCATGTGCGCTTCTCTTGGGGGTCTAGAGACGTCACTCTCCAGCGGACGTCTCCAGAAATGGGGCCCCCGCCCCGAGGTCTCCTCCACTGCTGGGAAAACAACAGGGTGAGATCAGCACCGCGCCTCGGAAGCCCGGGAAGACTGGAAGACCTCCAAGTCCACCCAGCCGGCGCGCGCTCCCCGCCACCGGCGATCTGCGCACGCGCTCGCGGAGCATTGTGGGGCTGGTAGTCCGGGCTGGGGCGCGGCTCCGGGCTCCGGAAGCCAGAGAACTGCATTTCCCAGGAAGGCCCGCGCGGGCGCCCGTCGTGTGCGTGACGGCCAGACTTCCGGGAGAACCTGGGGAGGGACCGAGCTGGGGCCGGAGTCCCGGGTCGGGGTGCAGCGCCCGGGGCCCTTCAGCACCCTCACGGGCGGGTCCTGGCCCCGCTGCCCGGGCGGGCCGGGGGCGCGGCCTCTGGAGGAGGCGGGAACAGTTGGGGTGTCCCGGGCTCCCCTGTGCACCCACCGATGCTCGCGGTTGCGGACCCCTGCTGCGCCCCAACCAGGAGCAGCGGCGGGGAACCCGGCGGCGCCCCCCGGAGCCTGCACGGCGTCCAGGCTGAGGAGGCGGGGCGCCGGCGGGCCGCGCGGCGGTGGGGGATCGCGTGCTCGGCGAGGGCTCGCGTCGCGCTCCGCCGGCCCCGGTCTCGAAGGGCGCGGGCCGCGCGACAGGGCCGAGGGCGCGCGGGCCCGGGCGGCCCTGCTCCTGGAAGGGCGTTTTGAGGCGGGATCTGCGGGGCGGGCTCTCTGGAGACTCCCGTGCGGCCGGAAGCGGGGCTGCGCAGTGGGGCAGGTGGCGTCTGACGGGGAGCGGGGCTCGGAGGGCCTTGCCCTGGGGTTTCCTCATCAGCAAACGGAGACGGTGGAGTCCCGGCCGCGGAGAGGCCGCCTCGCTCTCGCGGCCGCTGGCGAGCCGGCTTGGGAAGTGCCCGCGCGTGCGCCCGCCCGAGGGTGCCGCCGGGGAGGCCCGGAGGGGAGGACGCGAGCGTTCACGCCCTGCAGCCTGCAGGATGCTGTTCGAGGCGTCCAGCTGTTAGTGCTGAGGCTGTGGCCCCACTCGTTTGTTAAGCGGAGTGTGTGATGCTTTTAGCGGAGTCTTTTGACCTGAGTGGATTTCTGTTGCCAATCAAGTTAACTATTTTAATTATAGTATTTTGGGAGCCAAGTGGAGTATCTCTCCCTGTAAGTAAAGTTTCTTTGCCTTTATTGGCTTTTTGTTTTTCTTTCCTATTTAAAAAAATGGTATCCTCTATTGATAGTTCTTTATATGTATTTGATAGTGCATTAGCTTACAAAGTTATTTTGCATAGATGGATGATGTTCGATCCCCACACAGCCTGTTGAGGTGGGAGGGGCCAGGGCAGCAAGCTGGGTCAGCGTGTCCTGTAGAAGGAATGGCCGCGGTCCTCCAGGAGAGACTCCTGCCCAGGGCCCTTCCACAGCGCCAGCCGCCCTGGCCTGCCGGCTCTTGTTCCAGGCCTGTTAGCATAGGATTTCCTATGGGCATTCACAGAGTGAATGTAAAATGTGTACTCTGCCTCTACTTTTGGGATTCAGTGCCTCAGCTGCAAAATTGGGACAGTAAGCTGAGATTTCAAAATGCCTGGATAATGGGAATAGCTAATCTACGGGTTAATGAAATCAGTACAATTAGAGAAGCCCCATATCTTAGTTTTTCCTCTTAACCTATTTACATTAATATTTAGTGGTACATTGGTTTTATGTATTTGCTTAAATAAAAACCTGCAAGCCCCCGCCTCCATCTACAGCCCCAAACACTGGATTCCAACTACATTATTTCAGAAGTTACCAGGTGATCCTGGGGAGATCTCATTGGCCTTTTGGGGGCACCTCACCCCAGTCTCAGTGGCACCCACTTTCCCTACCACCATTCTTCCCTGAGATGCTAACACTACTTGAAGTTTGTGTTTCCTGGTCTTTAATGGGGGTTTATTTTATTCATTTGCCAGGTATTTATTGAGTGCCCAGCAGTGTCAGACAGTTGGTAGGGTCACCAGAAATGTGGCTAGAAGGGGGAGGAGAGTCTGGTCCTGGATATTTTGCAAGTAGGATAACTAATTCAAATCCACACATTTATTGAGCATATCCAGCTACTTAATTGTCATGTATTTAGTTGCTCTCCCCAGGGAGTATCCTTTCCGTCTAAGGCCATGTTTTCCTCTAGCACTTTATGATTTGGCTTGGTGTACTCACTTGTGTAAGGTTATCGGGGTGGGTTATATGCAAATTCCTTTTGGTTCCATCTTTGGAATGTTCTTAGAGCTGACCCTTCCCTTTGACCTACCAGCTTGCCCCGTTTAGGCTCTCCCCGGGGCCAGGTGATAGCCGTTGCTCTTATCTTGTCTCCTCTGTCAGTCTCCCAAGTGGTGCATTATTGTCTTCTGAAGCTGTCATCTGCTGTTGTGACAGTGGCCTTCTTGGGGCTTTATCCTGACCTCCATGTGACACATCTGGAGAATCTGTTGTAAGTCAGGTACTCAGCCAGGTGGGGAGGATCTATAGACAAGAGACTGGTCCTTGTCCTCAGTTCCACCATCTTGCTTCCTTCTCTGCACCCTTCTCCCCATGTACCAGAACACTGGACAAGTCAGACTACTGCCATGTAGTGTTTCAACATCATATCCTCGACCTCGAATGCTCTTTCTTGTCCTCTTCCTTTATGCTAAAACCATGTATGTCCTTCAGGATTTGCTTCAATGCCATTTCTTCCTTTCTGGTTTACCTCAGCCTCATAAGGGGAGGGCAGATTCTCTTCTATTTTTAGCACTTTATACTTCTTAAGTGCCTTATGCAGGTGTCTTATGTTCTAGGCATCTCTGTGTTTGTGTCTCCCAGCCCATAAAACGTAAGCTCCTGGGGAGGAGTGCGGGTACAGTGGGCCTTCCTAGTCAGTGTTCAGTGATTTGGGTGACGTGTGGACATAAATATGGAGGTCGTGGGATTAATGGTGGGTTGAATCTCTGGGTGTGGGTCCATTTCTGTAGTCCACTGGTGTTTCAGTGTGGTGACCACTTCCACATCTGGGTGGATGGAGAACTTGTAGAGTTTCCACTGAATCCTTTGGGTAGCCATGCTGAACTCAGATCTGCCAGTTTCTGGGAGTATAGCACGCTGAATGGATTGCCATCCAGGGCCCTGCTCTCCTGAAGGTCCAGAGCCCCCTTTACTCTCTTTGGAGTCTGGATTTTTTGTTTTATTTTGTTGTTGTTGTTGTTGTTTTTGACTGGCTTAGCTTGAGGAAACCATGGGACAGTGGTTCCAGTTGGTTAGCAGAAGTGTATCCAAGGTTACCCCACTGGACAAGGTGAGTGAAATTCTGATGTTGCACATATGACATGTGGTTTAGTGTTGCCCATTAGAAGGGCCTACTCCTCCAGCACAGCCTGCTTGGCAGCCTTCTGCCATTGGGCCACATCATGATCAGTCTTTGACCACGTCAGTTTGGCTTTGGCATGGACACTGATTCCTGGGCCTGTGATTTAATCCCAGGACCCCATCACATGGTTGAAGAGCCTTGGGCCTGGCAGCCCCCTGCAATTTCTGATCTCCTCCAAAAGCCGAGGGAGGAGCTTCGAGCAGAGCTTGTGTGACTCACCCTACTTCATTTTCATCTGTTTGTCACCTGCCTGCTGGGTGACGTGAGTGTATGGCTGAATGTTGCAGTGAGGAATGAAGCCGTAGAATTTCTGTGTAGCTAGAGCTCTTGGCTTCAGGTGAGTTTAAGTCTACCTAGGCATGAATAAGTCAGGGTATTTATTTTCTCATTACTTGAAGATCTTTACAAGTTCTGATATTCAGCTACTCTGCATGATTTTATGTTGCTAAGTACCATTTACTTGTCTTGAAGACCTTGCTGTTGAGGTTTGCCCAGGTAGCTGAATGCCTGTTGGGTGCATTGCCTTCTTGAGGGCATCATTGTAGGTGGAATCCTGACCCAGCATGAGCTCTGTTTAAAGGCCCTTGATGTATTTGGTGGCTTTGGAAATGATGAGCTATCCATCATGTCAGGAATACAGAGGTTGATGGATAAAGCCCTCTGTAGGTAGGGGAGGCCCATCCGGAAGCCGGACATTAGCATTTGACCTCTTTTTTATAACTCCCTCCACATGTTGGTCATTCTTTCCAGTCTTTACTAGTTTGAGATGTAGTCTCATTAGGCAGTGGGGGAGGGGCTGGGGCTGACATTGGGTATTCTCTGACCTTAGTCCTGTGGGGAGGAGGGGTGTTGGCTGCAGCCCTCATTTTGTCCTGAGTGGCCTCCAGAACTTTTCTTCCTCTACAAAGCAAGTTTCACTGAGGGCTTCCCTTGCCAGATGAGTTCATTGTTAATCAGTTGCTGGAACTCGAAGACATTTTAAGTGAAATGATTCAGCAAATTGAACTTCCTGAAGTCGCTTATTCAAAGTGAGGTAGTGTAGGAGGGTTATAGATATTGTTCAGAGATGGTTGTTCAGAAAGGTAAAATTATGATTCTTATACATATATAAACCTATATCAGAGATTTTATTCAACTCGTTAAAGAGGGAACTGGAAATATGTTATGACCTGTTCACAGGAAATACCAAAGGACCATAAATTTATGTGTAGTCAGAATTGTTAAATTTTTTTTTTTATAAAACTATTTATTTTTTAATATATATCTTTATTGATTTCAGAGAGAGGAAAGGAGAGGAAGGGAGAGATAGAAACATCAGTGATGAGAGAGTCATTGATTGAGCCCGCAACCCGGGCATGTGCCCTCACTGGGAATTGAACCCTGATCGCCTGTATCCTAGGTCGATGCTCAACCGCTGAGCCACGCCCAGCCGGGCAGAATTGTTAAAATTTACAGTGTATGTCTCCAGAGTGATATCAAATGGATCTCATAAAACACAATTTGCGTTTCTATGGACAAGAATTATTTGTATTGTTAACAGTTTTTTAGTCTATCTCTACAGAGTTGTAAAATGTCCTAGTCAAGGTATTACAGCGTTGGGGTTCTTGGGTTCCCCATGATAGAAATCAGGAGGAAACCCCATAGAAATTTCCAGACAGATTTTACTAAACTTATGCTTGAGCACAAGGGAAGCAGCACAGTGGAAAGGAAAGTCCTCTGAACTGCCCCGGGAGCTAAGCTGGGGACAAAGTGAGCTGGCCTGTAGGGGGAGCTTTTTGAAAAAGGCAGGCAGGCATGCAGAATTTTCTATTCCAGGCTTGGGTGACTGCCTTTTCCAGCTTTGTTGCCTGGTTTGTACATTGGCTCCTGAGCTGTGGGGGCAAGATGGCCATCTGCTCATTACCCCACCATGGGAAGGTTAAATAGCAATCAAACCTTGATCAACCGCGCATGCTGATCAGCCGTCAAGGAGGCAGTTAGAAGGGGGATAAAATTAGCTACTTCTGCATTTTTGAGTAGGGAGAGGAGGGGTGGTGACAGTTTGCGATCCTACGTTCCTTTGGACCATCTATCACCCTTGGGGTCCTGGGTCCAGGTCCCTGTGCTGTGTCAAAGGCAAAGGCACTCCCCCCAAGGATCAGGTAACACAGTACCTACAGGCTCCAGCATGACACTGGACATCTCGTGATCTCTTGTGCTCATTTCTAAGTCTTCAGTTTTTCCTAGAGTGTTGAATTCATCTCTAACGTGGGAATAATGGGTCTTGAGATCACATGGGGTTGTTGTGAGAAGGGACTTATATAACATTTATCCCTTTTCTCGGAAGACGCTTAATAAATGGTAGCTGCTGCTTTGGTTTTCAGCCCTTTGGCCTTAGACTGGCGGGAGATTGCTCCCAGAAGTTGCTTAGGACCTGGGCTCTGCATTAGTTCCTGAGTGTTCTGCCCTCACCTTGGGCTGTGTGTGGTTTAACTGACCGCAGCTGGGCCCCTGCTCTGACCTGTCTACTCCTAGGCACCTTCTCCTTTGTTAAGAAGGCAGGCTTGGTAGTGTGAGGCCTGTGTCTTTTCCGTTGCACCCAGTAAGTGTTCGACATCTTTACAAGTCCTTTTATTGCAGATGGAGACTTTTCCTATGTTCCTAACTAAGCATTTGCCTCTGCAGACTCTCTGAGGCAGCTGATGCAAGATGTGGGCCCCTTGGCATCATCTGCACAGAGGCCAATATAATTGCGACGTCGAGGCTGCTTCAGACTCTCCCCTCTTTTGTTGACTCTGGGGAGTTCTAGACGGGGGTGGATATGTTCCTCAGGTTCCTTGTGATGCCGCCAGTGTGAAGGTATCTGTGGTCAGTCCCCTGCCTTCTAGATATTAGGCTTTTGTGAGAAGGCGCTGAAGCCGGAAACCCCTGCTTTCTGCTCTTCGGGTGCATCTAGGCTGTGCTGTTCTTTCCTAGAGCTTTTCCTCTCTGATGCCCCTCCTGGGGGTTGGGCAGGAACCTTTCAGGGCTCACCTGCAGGCCGCTGTTGGGAGGCCAGCTTCAGTTGCTGTACATTGTAAGTGAGCCAAGCCGTTTGTCTGGCAGAGGGTATTCACTATTAGACAGCAGCCCCAAAATGGAGTCACTTATGCTAAGCCCCACATCACCAAACCGAGACTTAATGACAGTTTTGGCTCCCAGAAATGGAATCCTAAGTCAGTCAGCCAGCCTGACAGACCCTGCCATCCCTTAGAGGGGAGTCTTTTATTTTGGACAGTTCCTTGGAGCTCCTCTCTGTCTCATAGATTGGATGCTGCCCATTTCCAATCAGTTTTTGCTCAAATAAGCTCTTAACATTTATAAAGTTGCTCAGTGTATCTTTCAACAGGAGGAGGTGATGATGTCAGTGTCAGAGATGAAAGCAGCGCTCTGCTGATAAGCTGCCACTGGGCACTATGATTAAGACCAGCTGTGAGGTTCAGTGGTTATATGTCTGTAAAAGGGGCACAGTACCTGCTTGCACCCTGGTTGGTGAATTAATGTTCATGATAATTTTATAGCTCTGGGAAGCAGGCTGGAGAGGGGATAAAAGATGATATTAATAAGTTTTGGTTATTTTTCCTCCCCTTTTCTGGCAGAATGAGCAAGTGCTGGGAATTGGAAATGGTTCTCCAGTTGTCCACGCAGTGCAGCAAATAGGCATGTTCTCAAGCTGTCTCTTGATGTTTTGTTTGGTGCATGGGCGTGGGGAGGTAGGAGGGTGGAGGAGAGGGGCAGAGGTTTTGCACCTGCCAGGTTTGTCTCCAGCCATAAGGAGCTGGGGAGAGGGGCTGCTTGCCTGGGGTCAGCTCTGTGTTCCTGCTCCTCCCTGAGTGGGTGTCATCAGCCACTTTGGGGGTTACCTTAGCTTTGTTTAATCAGCTGGGAGGAAGGAGCTAACTCAGTGGGGCCTCAACAGAATTTTAATCCCCATCAATCTGTGTGTGTGCGTTTTCCTTCACAGGGACCCTGAGGCAAGCTCTCTGAAGCCTGTGGGTTTCTCAGGCAGCCTCAGCCAAACAAATCAAGGTCAGTGCAGGCTTGACCCTGGAGTGAATGGGAGCTGACTTGATTCTGATTAGGGTGATTCTCTGCTTAGGAAAGGCTCAGGAATTCTCAGCCCCTGTGGCTGCTCAACAGGTTTTCCTTCCCTGCTGTTGTTTGTAAGAGCAGAGCCCAGAGGAGAGGCTTGCCT
Organism: Miniopterus natalensis; assembly: GCF_054644295.1. NCBI lineage: Eukaryota > Metazoa > Chordata > Mammalia > Chiroptera > Miniopteridae > Miniopterus > Miniopterus natalensis. Next base: position 82,737,219 of record NC_142089.1, read on the forward strand.
GAGTGCTGACCTCTTCTAGTTCCCTGGGGACAGGTCTCAGGAGACAAAGTCCAGCAACGCTCTGTCTTTAAGGAGTGGCAGTGGGGCTGGAGCAATGGCTCCTGGAAGCCGCCTCATTGGCCAAGCTGGGGTTCTGATGCTGAAATTCCTTCCTCTGTCTGTCTGGCCAGTTCCTCCTCATCTTGGTGAATGTTCCCAAGCTCCAGAGTGGGACCCTGGTAGTTGGCCCTTTTCTAGTCACAGTTTCTAAGATGTACCTCTCTAAGATGTATCTTTAGTCTTGTGGCTTTAAACACCATCTCTGTAATGGTGACCAAATGGCTGTCTATCCAGGCCCCTCTCTCCTGCATGCATCTGCCACCTCCCACAATGACTTCTTTAAGAAGCCATCTCAAAACCACTTAAATAGGCAAAGCCTGGTTCTTCTAGAATCTTCTGCATCTTGTCACATGACAGCAGTATCTTCTCCATATCAGTTTATTAGGAAATTCTATCTGCTCTGTCTCAAAATGTACCCCAAATCCCAGTTTTTCTCACCTCCTTAGTATCACCTTCCTAACCACCTTGCCTTAGTTTATCATAGTTGCCTCATACCTGTCCGAAAACGGTAGCCCTCTAAGCTGTTCTCAAAATAGCAGCAAACATGATCTTTGGAAAACATGAGTCAGATCATGTTCCTCCACTCAAACCCCCAGTAGGTCTTCATTTTACATCAAGGTTCTTACAATGACCCAACCTTGCACAATCCCTCCCTCCTCCCTCCAAGCCCCGCTCCCCTGTGCGTGTCTCCTGAGCAGCATAGGCTCTCTGCTGCTCATTACACATATTGGACCCATTCCCTTCTCCAGCTCCCCACCTTGACTGGGCTTCCCCAACTGCAGTGAGCTTGGGCTGCTATGACAAATACTATAGACCCGGGGCTCTAACAAAGGCCATGTATTTCCACAGTTCTGGAGGCAGGTCCAGGGCCTGGGAGCGCCTGCCTCTTGACTCACAGACAGCCACCGTCCCATAGTGTCCTCACGTGGCCAAAGGAGAGCTCTAGTTTCTTCTTAAGGGGATACTAATAGCCTCATGGGGCCTCTACCCTTGTGACCTCGTCTAACTCTGATTACCTCTTAAAGGCTCCACCTCCAAGTACCATCTCCTTAGGGAGCAGGACTTGACAGGAATTTGGGAAGGACTGTAACACCCTAGACACTCACACGTGGACTCCCTCATTTCTTCCTGGTCTCTACTCTAATGGCTCCTTAACAGGTGTCTTCAAACGTGGTAATTCAGAAAACTAAATATTCAGTGACAATACAATAACAGCTTCTTTATCAATGTTGGCATGAAAACAAGAATCTGAAAGCAGAAAAAATGTTGATTGCTGGGAAATGCTTGCTGGTCTGCAGGTAGAGACTACAGCTGTGGCAGAAACTGAAGGAAGTGAGGCTGCAGCAACAATTTCAAACAAAGCCACCAACATTGTCTGTGATTTTCCTTTTCACGTCCCACAGCCTGAACACCTGAGCCGTGTCCTCCTCTCAGGACTCAGTCCTTGTTCTCTGAGGCAGGTGAGACGCCCAGCAGTGCTCGGTGGCCACAGGCAGATCGATGGGCACATGTCTTGTTACTCCCCAGGCCAGCCTGTCCTCGCTGCACAGATTGGGCTCCCCCTCTCACCCCATGGTCATGGGCAGGCCACACACTCAGCAAGTATCAGAAGCTGTAGAAAAGGTTCCTTTCAGCAGATGATCATGTTTAAAGTTATTTTACGACAGTTATTTATTTCGATGTTTCTCATATTTCAACTCCCAGATAAATGATCTTCAACTGTAGTAATAATGTCAGTGGCCACCACATATATTAAGCACTGTGACCAGTGTTTTGCGTGGATTACCTGATTCCCAATTCCATTATACTGCAGAGAAGTCAGAATTCAGTGAAGTGGGAAACTCAGACACTGAACATCCTCCCCTTTCCCACAATTTAGTAATCAGTCCTGAAGATTAAATAACTCCAACTTATGGCTTAAACAGTTCTAATTGTGTCTCGAAGTCAGAAGGAAAAGAAAAGTAGAGTAGGTGTTTGGTAATTCACAGGAGAAAAGTAGAGAAAACAGTCATTAAAATAATGGCCCGTCATGCCTCTGTCACCATCCCTTCTGACCGGCCAGTGTCCCCGCCCTGGAGTTATTGCTGTTTTGAGTGTGCCCATGCTCAGCTTTGCCCCTGTGCTCAGGCCTGTGGTGCTACAGAAGGGGCCTGCCCTGTACAGTCCCCGCCTACTGTCCAGGAAACCACCCCTCCATTGCTCTGCACCCTTTCCCAAGAGTACATGTCCCAGTGCTGAGCTGTTGTTTAACGTAATACACTCGAGCTGTGAAGGAGAGAGGATGGTCTTGGAGTCCAGGTCCTCTGAAGTGGGCACAGACAGGCCAAGTCAGTCCCTCTGAGATGCCAGCAGCATCACAGTGAGTTGCAGGTCTGTGACTTCATGATGTATTCTCCCAGAGATGCAGGGTAACAGCTTCCTTCACACACACACACACACACACACACGCATTCTTCTCAAAGGCAAGTGTCCATCTTCACACCGAGCACAGTGTGACCCTTGAGGGGAAGCCTCTTCGTAACTGCTCGGGGCTGAGGCAGCCTGGCTCACAGTAGTTAGCACTTCACACGATTTCACAGAATTGTGCAAAGCATGAATGGTGCTCTTTCTTTTTCCCTTGGTGCATTTTCATATATGCTGCCAGGAGTCATAGCCAAGCATAAACTTCTGAAAGAGCCATCCACAGCCACACGAGACTCAGCAGGAGCTCCCCACTTCACCCCCAGTCTGTGGTTAGGAGGAAGGCTGGGAGCTTTGTCCTTCCAGTTGAAATGACACACCAGACCCAGAGAACAGTATGTTCAGCCTCCCCCAGGGAGACAGTATCTCACGGAATGGTGCATCTGAGGGCATACCAGTTCAGAAATGGTCAGGGCCCAGGGAACTGAGGACAAGGCCAGCCCTGAGATGGATCAGCATCTAGGAAAAGGGTGCCACAGCAGGGCTTGACAGAGGTGATAGAGCCAAGCAGGTAAAACACGGCATCAGGTTGGTCCACTGTTACCTAGTTATGGGCCAGGCAAATGGGCAGCAGTGAGAGAAGAATTTGGGCCACATCAGTAGGAAACCCTGAGCTGCTGATGCTCAGCAGACAAGGTGGGAGCAGCATTGGGTGGTCTGCCTGTAGTAGCCGGACCCCTGGCTGGGGCGTAGGTGGGGGTCCTGACCCCTTGGGAAGAGTCAGGCAGTGTGCCATAGAGCCCCAGGACGTCTTAGTGCGTCTCTAGTAAATATAAGTCCAGCAGAGAGAAGTCAGAGTAGTGATGGAGATCGGCGCCCCCCAGGTATCTGTGGAAACCCTGAGCTGCCAAACAGGGACGGGTACTGATGACTTTATCTGCCCCGAGTGTGTATGAAGCAACAAAATACATTGCTGAGGACACTTCTTTTTCTTTTGTTTTAATCTCACCCAAGGATATTTTATCCATTGGTTTTCAGAGAGTAGAAAGGAGAGAGAGGGAGAGAGAAACATCAGTGTGAGAGAGAGACATGGATTGGTTGCCTCCCACATGCGCCGACCTGGGGATCGAGCCTGTACCCGAGGTACAGGTACATGCCCTTGGCAGGGATCAAACTTGGAACCCTTCAGTTCGAGGGCTGACACTGAGCCACACCACCATCCAGGGCCTGAGGATCCATTTTTAAGTGAATGGACCAGCACGTACATTTAGAGAAAGTGATTCTCACTTCAGGTGGAAGAAGGGACCCTGGGCGTGCACTACGATGGGCTTGGCTCGGCCTCATCACCCTCTGTCCTTTCAGTGAGGGCTCAAGACTGCTTTTCACAGCCCCGTATATTTGGGTGGGATTGTGTGACAGCCTGTCCGACAGAAGGGGAGGCAGCAGTGACCTGGCGTTCTCAGGCCAAGGAGGTGAGGAACCCATGCAGTGTGTGCCGTGTCTCCACCGGAGAGGAGACTGAGGAGCCTGAATTGCCAGGTCCCCGCGCAGGGTGTGCCTGTGAGGGGCTGCTGTGTGTTCCCACAGCACAAATTCGAAACATTAAAGCATAAGCCCATGCCTAGAGGTTCCAACAGGGAAAATATCTCAGGAGTAACTAAATGGTTTTAAAAACACTAAACAAAAAGATCCCTCTGACTGCAAATAAAAATGACCGAGTGCAGAAGCAGAGTAGTGATGCCTGAAATGGTGTGCACTGTGAGTCAGTGAGGTCTGATTCACGCGGGTGTAAACCGACGGGTATGTGGATGGACATGGCCAACCATAAATGCAAATGAGCGTTCAAGTGGATTGTTTCAGGAAAGACCATTCCTTAAAAGAATAAACCTTGTTGAAAATGCCATGGGCCGTGAAAAGCCCTTGTTTAAGTACGACCAAAAGTAAAAAGGACCAGCCCTGGCCAGCTGGCTTGGTTGGTTGGAGAGTTGTCCCATCACCAGAAGGCCTTGGGTTTGATTCCTGGTCAGGGCACATTGCCAGGTTGTGGGTTCCATCCCCAGTTAGGGTGCATAGGGGAGGCAACCAGTCGATGTTTCTCTCTCAGGAAACATCAGTGTTTCTCTCCCTCTCCCTTTTCTCTAAAATCAATAAAACCATATCCTTGGATGAGGTTTAAAAAATAATAAAAATGTTTTTAAAAAGCAGCCATGGAGCATGGAGCAGAGCTGCGGAGGAGGGGTGATTCTCCAGGGGAAGGACACTGGGATGAGAAAATACAGTCAGCCTGGGTCCTATATCTGAAGGTTTCCATGTGGAAGAGTGATCTGATAGGTGGTAGGTGATGTGGTGATGTGCCAGGAAGGCACCGTGCACCTGTGGTGCTGTTAGGAATGACAGCATTCCAAGCGAGGACGTGCGGTTGTGCTCCTGGTCCCACTGTGGGGACTCTTCTGGATTCTCGTGCCTGGTGCTGGCACAACCCTTTTAAAGGAAACCTAACAAGTTAGTTTTATCCCGGAGAAGTGACAGGGAAAGCACAGGTCTGAGACCCTCTTAGAGGAGGGCAGGCTGAAGAAGATGAGATTCCAGCTTGGGAAAGAGCTGATGCAGTGGGACATAAGGGCACTGATACCATCATTGATACCAGACAGGAACCTTGGGTGGAAGTGGCCAAAATCCAACTGAAACTAGGCTAAAGGAGGGAAAAATGTACCATAGAAACACGTTCTAGACTAAGGAGCTAGGCAGACCCAGCCTGGTGTTTTCTGACTCATCTCCCTCCCCCTCCCCCTGCTCTGCTTCCTTGAGCGTTGTCTTCATTTCTGCAGGCACGTCCCCCTGGGCAGACTCCCTGCCCCTTCCCCACAGTGAGAGTCTCCTGCCCCTTAGTCGGACCACTGTGGTCTGGGTGATGTCTTGCTGGCCTGGCTGTCCCCATACCCGCACCTGGGCAGGGAGAGGGATAGCCCGACCCTGTGGACAGAGCAGAACTGTGGAGGAGGGGAAGGGTGAATCTCCAGGGGAAGACACCAGGCTGGAAACATCAGCCTGGGTCCTGTATTTGCAGGTTTCCATGAGGCAGAGCGATTTGATCTGAAATCCTCATTTCTAGGGGGCATTACTCAGTACAAGTGGCAGTAAATTTTATTTAATCTAGGGAAACGCATTTTATTTATTTTTTATTTTTTTAAAATATATCTTTATTGATTTCGGAGAGAGGAAAAGAGAGGGAGAGAGAGAGAGAAACATCAGAGTCATTGATCGGCTGCCTCCCGCACGCCCGACTGGGGATCGAGTCCGCAACCTGGGCATGTGCCCTGACTGGGAATTGAACCCCGATTGCCTGGATCCTAGGTCAGTGCTTAACTGCTGAGCCACACCTGGCCGGGCAAAGGAAACACATTTTTAAAAAAATCAGACTTTAAAAAGGGAAGAAGAAATGCTGTGCTCCATAGACAGAGGGCTGTTCATCTGAGTCACGGGGATCAGTGCTGAGGTAGGGGAGAGTCAGACCACTTTCAGAGTCAGGTTCCACATGGACACCCAGGCCCTGGGATACTGGTTGTGTTCAGAGGAGAAGCATTGTAGCCACAAGGGGCTATGTCTTAAGTGGCCACAGAATTTGGAGGTCGAATACGCATTCACCACGCACACTTGAGATGGAGTTGAGGCAACAAAGCACTATTTATTGGAGCGTTAAGTAAAACAGAGTAAAGCAAAGTGAGACAAAGGGTAACGATGAGTCCTCACCACCCAGTGTTTCCAAGAGTCGGGGGAACTGAGGCAACACCTTGGCTTCAGGGGTGTCTGGCAAGCATCCCCGTTGGAGAGTTCCGAATAGGGCCCCCCAGGAAGCTATTTTCATAGGATTTGATTTATGGAGTTTCAACAGCTCCGTGCTGAAGAGTGTTTGATTTATGTAGTTTTGACAGCTCTGGGACGTATATGAGGTTTCTGCAGCAATGGGGCAACCTATGTGTTGTTACCATAACCACAGGGGCACCTCTGCCTGGTCCTATGCATGCATCCCACCTGTGGGTCAGCTATCAGTCAACCAGGAAGGCTGGCGAGGCCGTTCAGAGATCACTGCTGCCCCGGTGCCACCCAGACAGAACGTTTCCAGAACACAAAAAGTGGAAGGCACAAAGGGGCACCTGCTTCCTATTGTATTTACTTAACAAGCACATACCTGGAAGCACAAACCTGGAGGCAGTCTTTCCAGCAGGATGTTGCTGTTACAAATGTCCTGTTTATATGCGCCCACAGTGGGCTGGCCACTGTGGGAGCCATGCAGTGTGTGGACTGAGTGCCAGAGCTCTAAGGTGGCCCCCTACAGACACCACACTCGTGTCTCACAACAGAGCCTTTCAATGCATGGTTTTGGTTTTGCTGCTCCTGAGTGTGTAAGGTGCCTCACGCCTCCTTGTGAGCTTTGCAGAAAATGGGGTTATGCCCACCCACCCTGTTCACCAGGCAGCCCAGCTTTCTGGCATGAGCAGTGCCCCTTCAGCGACGTAGGTCTTCTGGGGATACCCACTGGGTGAGCACATGAGCAGGTTAGTCATTTGAGGCCTGGTGTGGACATGTGTTTTCACTTATTTGGTGATTGACTCTAACCTTAACTGCTAAGCAAACAGCCCTGTCCTTGGACAGAACTGAATTTTACCTCTCAAGAGAAGAAAGGCAACACTCATGGGCCACCTGATAGCCTCCTGGAAAGCAGGAGGCAAGAACGTGAGCACAGCTGGTAGGCAGAAGGAAATCCCGCCTGCGCAGCTGGGTCACAGAAGAGGTTTCCCACACGGCCAGAGAGGAGCTTGGGGAAGGGGAAAGCCCTACAAAAAAGCAAACACATCCCTCAATAACTGAGAGGAGCCCCTTAGGACCAGCCCTGAGGGGCAGGGTTTGGTTCCCACCCCTCCCTGGCAGGCACTAGGAGCCACACCTTTATACACTAACACTAGGTCTGTAAAAGGAGAGGAATATATTTATTTAATTCAAATAAGATTAAAAAACAGACTGTAAAAGAATTAGGATTTTCAATAACTTACTATTATTTACATTAGCAAATGCTGGTCCTTAGTAGACACTGTGAGGAGATAGAGATAAGCTCGCAGACCCTCCCCCCCAGGACCAGAGAAACAGGCAGGTTGAGGGCAGGACTCCCTCATTCCCTCCTTTCACGTTACTATGGCAATTACGTCATCTTTGGGACTGGTAACCAGCAGGAGGGGGAACCTCTGGGGCCCAGGTGGTCACGCCATTACCCTGAGGAGAGGCTGGGGCCAGGCAGGGTTCTCTCCCTGTTGAGGCAAATCTTTAACTTGGCCCAGCTCATAAGCACCTGATGGTCGAGGATTCCCTATCCCTGTCCCCATTCACAACTCCCCCCTGTAAACACCAACTGTGGCTGACACAAAGCCAGCCCACAGTGTCTGGGAAAAGGTGAAAAACAAGTGAAGGCCACATGTCCTGCTTCCCAGGAAAATGCTGACGACTTAACATGCCCTCCTGGGTCCTCCAGAACTTGGCAACTCAACAAAATCTCATGTGGATTGTTCTGTCCGCTTGTCATGCTGGGGATGGCAAGAGGGAGGGGGCAGCTGGCCCTGGGCCACTGGACCAGTAGAAAGGCTCCTCCCAGGAAGCAGTCGCAGGAGAGGAGAGACCCAGCAAGGCCCGGGGCGTCTGCCCTTGCACTGCGAGGTCCTGCAGGCACTTACGGCTCCTCCACACACAGGGAGAGTCCCAGGAATGCAGACACAGGCCAGTGTGCAGTGGGGACTCCTGGAACCTGGCCCCTGGTTGTTGGAGATCGTGGGGTTGGCCCTAACCCTGGAAACCTCCACTGCTCCACTCACAAAACACCAGGCCTCCCGGTGCAGGTAGCTGAGCGGGGCCTGGCCGCAGGGTGATACTTGGTCAGCGCAGGCACGGAGCCCTGGCCTGGCGCCGGTGCAGTGAACAGCGGCAGAGAGCAGCTGAGGGCTGGGGAGGGGGCCCCATGGAGACTCAGTCCAAAATGTCTGTCTCAAAGGGGACCAGGTGGTAGTAGGAAAGGTTGGTGTCATAAACTGCTGGGTCATCGCCATCCTCCAGCTCCGAGGTAAACTCACTGCCGTTTTCAAACCTGAAACAGGAAAGACAGGTGAGGGCTGCGGCCACCGGCTCCCGACCCCAGCTCTGACCTCAGCTCCTCTGAGATGGGGAAGCACAGCGGGCACTGTTAGGAGGGCACCAAGGGATCGGTGTCAGGCAGTACAGGGACCCTGCACTGGGCTGTGAACCAACATGCTTCCCACACACAGGGCACAGTGCTGCGGGTGTCAGGGCGAGGCCTGCAGAGGGACAGCCTCCCTCTGCCTCACCAGCAACCCGCTTACCCCGGCATTTCAGGACATACTTGTGCCATCTACCTGGGAGACACCAGAGACTCTAAGGGAGTGGGAACTGTTGGCTGGTGCCTGGTCCATGAGGCTGAAGGGCTCCCCCACCGGGGGGAAGTCACATCCTGAGGTCACACTCTCTTGCAGCCACCCAGCCCAGATGCGGACATCAGCATGGGAGTCTGTCCTGGTCCTTTTCATTTTCAGTGGAGTGGATGGGCTGGGACCTGGGACTCGGAGAGGCCCCTCCACCCACTGGTTGTGCTCCCCTGGGTGCACAGGGAGACCACACCCAGTGCTGCCTGGGGGTTGAACCAGGTGAGTCACACTCCTGACCTGAGGTCTTCAGACTGGATCTTCGAGAGCAAAGTGGCCCCACAATGAAGATTAAGAGGAACCAGAGAGGTTAAACAACTTCCTGACACTCACACAGCCAGGGGAGCCCTGGGCTTGGTCTTGACAATCAACAGAGGCCCAGCTGGGATGCCCCTGAAGCTGCTGCCTGGTAAGATAATTCCCAAGGAGACAGCTGAGGCACAGCAAGAAGGCCGCTGTGCCTGAGGGCCCCACGGGCCCCTACAGCACTTCCCGTCAGAGTTCCCTTATGAGGGAGAACCAAGAGGTTTCCAGCTGTCCTGCCTTCTCAAGTCAGACTGCCCTCCCCCTCCAGAGCAGGCCTCAGGCTCCCCACCCCCCTCCAGAGCAGGCCTCAGGCTCCCCACTCCCCCTCCAGAGCAGACCTGCTGGTCCAGGATCCAGCCACCTAGCATCTGGAGATTCTAGCCCTGCGCTGGCATATGAGGCCAACATGCTGGTGACACTTCTCCCCAGAAGACCAGGCTCTGCACCCCTCAGGGCCCAGTACAGACGAGACCCTGAGGCCTGGCCACAGCTGCTCAGTGGCCTGTCACAGCAGCCATGAGGGTGAAGGAACTGTGGTCCCACAGGTTTATGAACCAAGGTCTCATGTCCTCTAGAAAAGGAAAGCTCTTTAAGTGTCCATTACAGGCAGGTCTTGCCCACAGAGCCCCAGCACTGGCTGATGGCTCCACGACCCATCTGTAAAACAACATTCAGACCAGTGTACTCACAAGTGCTGTGTTGCATCCACACCCAGGTGCTGCTCTTTCCCATTTGGTATACTGTGGTCAATAACAATGGTTTCTGTATTTGCTAAACAAAATCCATTGGACCTCATGATTTCTGAAAATGAAAGCAACAGGTAGACATTCAGGAGGTGTGAGGTTTTGAAGTTTGGGACTTACATCAATCTATAGACTGTTCTCCACCTGCTGCCCTGTCTCCCCACACTTTAGGGAACTCTGCACCCCAGAGGTGCATGCTGGGGCTACCCTGGGGTCAGGGCACACAATTCAGGGGCTGATAACCTCCACAGGAGCCACACCCACTGCCCTATGCAAGCTTAGGGCGCCTCTCCCCCCAGGGAGCGCTCTGGTGGTCCGAGCTCTCCCTGGACCACCCCGGTGTGTTTGAAGCTGGAGCAGAAGGAACACTGAGCTCACATCTGAGTCTGGATCCAGGGCACACTGCAGGCTATGCAGGTCTCCAAACGCCCGCCTGTCTGAGAAGAGACAGCACTGTCCCCGCCCTGGGCTGCCAGGAGGATCCTATGAGCTCAGGGTGCATTTTAAGCCATGTGGGTGACTTCACTTCTCACTTTTATCTCATTCTGCATATATACAGATTTTTTACCAACAAGCACAAACTCTGATTAAAAAGGCCCACAAAGAAAATGTCTTCACATGTCTGTGTTCACTGTGAGGCCTCAGTTTTCCAAGGACATAGGACTTGAGTTGTTGGCACTGGAAAGGGTGGGCATGGTGGTGCTGGAAGAGGTGGCAGCTGAACAGTACCAGCTGGGAGCTCAGCCCATCCGCGAGCTCTCTGATCCTGGGACTCAGCACCCTTAGCTGGAAAGTCTCTGGTGCACCCTCAGACTCAAAGGATTATCCAGTGGGTCGCCTTCCCATTCAGGAACTAACATGGAAACACGCAGCTCCAAGGAGCCCTTCTTTTCTGGGTACAGGCACAGGCCGTGAGGCCACCCGATCACTGGCACCTGACACTGCTATGCTTTGAGAAATTTATTTTTTTCTTACATCTGACCATAATTTAGATTATTTTATCCCCATGTATGGTTTTTCTTTTTTATAAGTGAAACTAACTCCATGTGTATTTTTTTCTCTCTCTAGATATTTGGTTCTCAGTTCTTTAAATTTCTCTCCATATGAAGAGAATTAGGGAAACTACACAAAAATGAAGAAAGAAGAATAGATTTCCTCCTTACCCTACAGGATTAAAGTGACTTCCTGTCCATCAGATCTGCCAAGTAATTAGTTGCTAAAATTTCCGCCTGGGTTTATGGAAAAGTGATAGCTCATGTTTCATGGGTTTTCTCAGCAGCTCAGTCAGCCCCACTGCAAGTGACGTCAGAACGACATCCTGGGGGCCCAGCAGAGCTGCCCGCCTTCCCTGTGTGAGAACCAGCGCGAGAGCCTGAAAGTCCTGAGACTGAGCACCGAAGGCCAACAGGAGGTTGGTGCTGGGGTCAACATTCCTGGTGCCAGAAGGTGCAAGATGTTTCCCTGAGCTCCAGTGACTCTGAAGATGACTAAGTCTTAACCAGAAAGACTAAGATCCCCTCACCTCTCAGCTTTAAGCATGTGGGAGCACTAATGAAAGCAGTAAAAACACCGCTTTCTTCAGCTGCCTTCAGTAAGTCTGACTCAAATCTGTCTCAGGAAGCACAGAGGACCCCAGAGTGACACAGCCAGTGAGGGCCAAGCACCTTTCTCCACCCCTGGCCAAGGGAAGGGAAGGGAAGGGAAGGGGAGAACCTCACAAATGAAAACTAGTGTCTGTGCCTCAGCACACTTCTGAGTGTTATGAAAGGACACTTGTACAGGAACTTCCTACTCTCTTAAATGTAAAATGTGGAGCTCTAGAAAGGGGTTTGTGACCAGCCCCTGAAACAGCCACTCTGCCTGTGCTCAGCCTTTGTGCCCACCCTTGAGGAAACTCCAGTCCTGCTACTTGTGCCTGGGGAAACAGGTGACTTCTTGCTCAGTTAGTTTCGTCACCTGTGAAATGGGAACAACAGCATCTATCCCAAAGGGCACCGTGCGGATGGAACGAGGTGGTGGTGGGTAAGCGGAAGTTATTATCATCATTATTGCTAATGGCTCCATATCTGTGTCATGCAAATAAAAAAACCCAAAAGCAATGTTGTGATTACAGAAAATTATAGCATTTGAACCTATATTCAAACACACCTAAAATGCAAATTTCTCAGAAGTCAGTTTAGTACCTACAACAAAAATTAAAAAAAAAAAAAAAAAAAATCACTGTCCAGGGAGTCCATGAAATAGATTGTTCTCAAGCTACATTTTTGCATTTGTATTTTTTTCACATTAAGCAGAGTCCTGCTTTGCCATTTCTAATTTTTCCTAAAATTTCTGAGCTAATCTTAGAATGACAAGAAAGTTGTGAAAACAGTATAGAGTTCTCACATATCTCTCACCAGCTTCTCCTAATGTCGGCACTTCAGGTAACTAGGGTCTGATTACCAAACACAAGAAGTTGACATGCACAGTGCTGTTGACTGAACTTGGCCTTCACATGCGTTTCACCGGTGTTCTCACTAATGTCCCTTGTTTTGGTTTCAGACCCAGTGCAGGACCCCGTTGCATTAAGCTGTCGTGTCCAATCTCTCGTGACCTCAGACAGTTCCTCAGTCTAATCTCATTTAGTGACCATGGCACTTTTGAAGGGGACTGGTGAGTTATTTTACTGACTGCCTCTGATATATCTGATATTTCTGTGCCTTTCACCGAAGTGGTGCGTCCTGGGCGGGAACCCTGCAGAGGGCACCATGCCCTCGCTGGCACCACCTAGTGGAGCCCTGGCCATTGCACAGTCTGAACATTAGCACAGAGGCCAGATTGGCCTAAGTCAGGAGAGGGAAGAGCGGCCTCTGCCAGCCAGGAGGCCTGAGCTGGTCCCTATGGCACCTCCTCCCTCCATGCCACGCCCATGGTGTGAGGAGGCCTTGGGAAGTCTGTGGGGAGGGGGGAGGAGGAGGAGAGGTTGGTGAGTTGCAGTAAGTGAGGGTGTTTTCACAATAAATGGAATTTAGCAGGATAGGAGTGGACGTGGAAGGGCAAAGCCAGCACAAGCAAAGCCCAGCCAGGAAGAGGCTCAGGGTCTGCAGTTCCATGGGGACAAAATCAGGAAAAGCTAGAGTCAGCCCAGGGCAAAGCAGGCTCCCACAGCCGACCTGGGCTCCAGGCTGGCACGAGGGGCCAGCACCCTGTCTTCCTGGACCTGGACCCTAGCCTTGCACAAAGGCCTCGCTGAGGTGCATCCCGCACAAGCCTGAACCTGTCTTCAGTCCTCACAGAGACATGGAGAACATACTTCAAACCTTGGCCGGGACTCTGCAGCCACCGCTACCCTTCACATCTTGGTGTTCTCCGCTCTGTAGGGTGAACACGGCCAGGAGCTTGTCCCAGTCACTGAGGCTGGGCTGTGCCGGCAATGCCACACGTCCCGAGCCTGTCCTCCACTCCAGGGCCAACCTGAGCAGCACCAGCTCCTGCCACCAACACTGGCCCTGAAGGGGTCGTGCGGCTCTTTGCTCTCCCATTTGCTCTACACAGAAAGAAATACAGCAGACACCAGTGCTGGGCTCTCCCACCATGTACTGTGGACAGAAGCTTGTCCCCGCTCCAGGTGGCAGCAGGCAAACACGGCAAGCCTGGCAGTTAGGGTCCTGGAGCCCATGGACATCTGCTAGAATAAATGACAGACATTTCACTCCCCTGTAAAGAAGGAGGGCTCCCAACCCCCTGCTCTTCTTTCTGAAAACACACAGGAAGCTGCCGTGGGTGGACCTCAAACGTGGCCAACAGATGTGCCCAGGCTTAGGCTTAGCTGTCCCGCTCACAGCCAGTCACGCCTGGGAGCACCTTCTCCGTGCCGGGCTCCCAGAGCTCGCCTGCCCCGGCCCCTCACAGCACACAGACTGTGGTCCCTGCTGTGGCACAGAGCTAAATAAGGACACTTTTCTACAAACGATATCATCCCAATTTGTCTTGTTCTGTCTCCCCATCACCATGGCCACCAATTTCTTCTTAGGAGCTGGCTCTGGACCCTTCTCCCCTCTCATCTACTGACTTTCTGATGAACTTCCTTCCGAGTCCTGCTCCTCCCTTCTGCCTCCACTCAGAATGGAATGTGGACACGAACCCTCCTCTCCCTCTTAGAGATCAGGGTGTCCTGCAGGCTCACGCCCAGCCGAGCTGCACCTCCTCTTACAGCTGCCTCCCGCCCTCTCCACCCAGCAAACGCCTGCGAGACTCCACTCAAATGCTACCTCTTAGGCCAATACAAGTGGACTGCCTGCTGCCCGGGGCAGCCCAGCTCCTGAGCCCAGGAGAGAGCATTCCCTCAGCAGCCTTCAGAGCAGCCCTGCAGAAGATAACCATGTTCTAACACCTCAGAACGCCCCTGAGGGTGAAGGCCAGGCTTCCCCTCCTTTCCACTGACCCCACAGGGAGTGGGCCCGTGCTCTGCTCTCACCGCCGCTGCCCACTGCTGCTGGCCTTGCCTCTGGTTCACTTGCTGCTGATTTATCAACACTCATGATACCTAAACGGTGTGCTCCCCTCGGGGTGCCCGAACTAAAAACTAACTCAGCGCTGCCTTATGGGAACAAGCTCATTTTAGCAGGTTCGACTCCTGAGAGTCCAGAAGTTTGCTTCACAAATGCCTCCTTAATAAACATTTAGGAGGCATCATCATACTATTTCTTAAGCTCCAACTTAAATGCCAAATAACTCCCTTAGGAAGGAGGAGGGGTGTGAACTCGAGGTCGGAAAACACGCTGTTTCATAAAGATCCACTAACAGCCTCTCCCCCACCCTGGTCAGCGTTCTGCTGGACTGTCTTCCTGGAGCCTGGGGGTGGAAGGTGTGTCCAACCTCGCAAGTGCCTCTCGGAAAACCACCCGCACTCCCCCAGCCTCCATGCGGCTCTCACCTGATATTTTCACTGGACTCTGAAAGCTGGGTTGAATTTTATGCACACTGTCATTTTTTAACACCTGATCCAGAGGAGACCTTTCAAAGAAGGTGAGCACGACTTCTGACCTGGAATACTGAGGAGGAATCGGTGGATTACTAGGAGTTACTCTTCTGCAAGGTGGCCTGTCTGTTGCTTCCGCCTGAGTTGCTCAGACAGCCCACAGGACCAACCACGCTGAAGAGGCTGCGGTCACTGACCTTCTCCTTTACTTACAGCCCCACGTGGCTGAAACGCAAGGCCCCAGGGACAGGCAGGATGGGCAACGGAAACTGGCTGGTTTCTGGGTGCGCTATGGCTGCCATTTCCCTAGTCTCCCCGCACCTCACAGAACACTAGGAGCCGTCAGTCTCCCCTCCCACAGGGGAGAGGAAAGCTGCCGGAGGGAAGCGATCGCCTGAGACCTGTTCTTCACGAAGGCTGCATCCAAGCCTGCAGGCGGTATTAAAGGCCGATGCCGATGTCCACACTCCCTCGGGCTCCCACACGCCCTCTCAAACACCCTTAGCTACCCCAGGGGGCTTTTGCATGGAGGCAAAAGCAAAGACCACCGTAGCGAGGGGCCATATCCCTTCCTAGTCAATACTTCCTTGTCCCTCACTCCACTTCCCCTGGGAGAAAACCATGGAGCCACAGGAGCTCACCAAGCCTTTCTTTCCTGGTTCTAGCCACCCACCTCCCCACAGCCCTCACTTCCGGGAGGGCAGGCAGCCAAGGGAGCCAGCAGGCAGGCCTGTGGGAGCTGTGGGAGCCCCCCATGCAGACACCCACTCACCTTGCAAGGCATGCTGATGATGGCCTTCAGCAGCTTCTCTGCCTCATTCAGCCTGGTCTCTATATCATGGGCATCCTTTATGGCGACCAGTCCTGCCATGGAGACAGACATGCCCGGTCAGAAACACAGACCAGGACACAGGCTCCCACATTAATGCAGACAACAGGCCTCCCACAATGAGGGTGCTGCCCCATGTCACCAAGCATAAGGGCATCTGCGTGCATCTGCTCGGCCTCCCTCACGTGTGTACAGCCCACCCTGAGCCCTGCTCTATGCCCCAGGCTGTGTGTAAAGATGAGTGGATGGATGACTCGTGTGTGTGCTGGTGACGGTGTCATAAAGAAGTCTGGTTGCCGGGAGAGCCAGTGGGTGGGGCAGGCAGGTAGGAGCCCCAGACAGACCATCCAAGATCCCTAAGGGGGACACTTGTGCCAGTGTCATCAACGCCCAGGGCCATGCAGGTAGGCAGGTGGCTGTACCAGGGGAGGCTGCCCTGGACACACCCACTCCCAGTGGCAGAGAAGGAGGGGCTCACTCTGCAGACATGCTGACACAGGGCCCATCTCAGTGGAGCCCATATTTAGGCAAGTCATTTAAAGGCTGGGTTTGGAAGGAAAAATCAGATTTGTACTCAGACAAAACCAATGTTTCAATGTTTCAAAGTGCATGACTCAGCACTTCTCAGGAATCTGAGCGTCTGTCCTTGTTATGAGGAGTCTGGCTGTAGGAAGGGCAGGCTATTGCTTTGTACACACTAGAGGCTGCAGTGTGGAGACTCGGGGAGTTTCTGTGCATTGGCTTCTTGGGGGATGGGAACATCAGATTCCCAGGGAAACCTGCATCTTTCTGTACTTCTATGACCTGAGAACGCTGTCCCCTGAGCTCTGACACAACCACACAGCCAGGAATCCCGGAACTGTTACAGTGACTGAGCCTAAGGTCTTCAGAAGCTCCGGCTTCATTTTTTCTTTTACAGGAGAAAGGGGGGCTCACATTTTTAGGCAACTCGTTGACTGAGTCTACATAAGTGATAAAATTAATTTCTTAACTTACATGATTGAACTGAAGAGGCCACACCACAGGGCCCCTGGGAATCAGGAGCACCTGACATGGGGCAAAGGCATTTCCGAAAGCCTGGCTACAGTAGGGGGACCCTCGACAACGTCGGCTCGGATCCAGACCAAGAACTGTCTGCTGGACTTCCTGAAGCACAGGCCCCCTGGGTGCGGGCAGCCCTGCTTGGCCCAGCCCCCCCTCGTCCATGCAGGCCCAGGCAGGCAGCTGTCAGCTGTCCAGGGAGCAGGAGGCCTCTATCCACACAACCCGGGCGCCCCTGCACAGTGCCCCAGCCATCTCCAGGGAAAGGGACTGGGCCCCCTCCCCTCCTCCCCAGGTTGCCTGGCCCCACTGAACCACCCTGCACGTTGGGGAAAGCAGGGAGAAGGAAGGAAATACCAGAGAGCCAGAGTCCCAGGATGTTTGTTTTCCAGGCCCTGAATTCCTTGGGATAGAACCTCAAACACACACACGCATGCACACGCACACACAAACTTTGTACCAAAATGCTTTTATCTTTTCCTTTCTACAGGGAAGTCTACAGAGGGATTGTGTGAAAACACAATCACTAATATAACCTGAAGGTTGTTTTTAAAGAGAGAGTTTGTAGCCCGGCCGGGCATGGCTCAGCAGTTGAGCATCGACCTAGGATCCAGGTGACTGAGGTTTGATTCCCGGTCAGGGCACATGCCTGGGTTGTGGGCTTGATCAATGACTCTCTCATCATTGGTGGTTCTTTCTCTCCTTCTCCTTTCCTCTCTCTGAAATCAATAAAAACTATATATATATATATATATATATAAAGCTTTACAGAGATAGTTTGTAAATCATGCCCACAAGGTGCTGCATGACTCCAAGATGAGCAGAACTAGTATTGTGTTTCAGCTTCTATTACAGCTGGACTATTGGTCTTTCAGTCAGCTTCCAGCACTAGTACTTTATGTTCTGCAGGCACATCTGCAGGGAGATTAGCCTCCTGCATGGTGAGAGCATATGGCATATCTACACTCATTTTACAGGTTGTAAAATGTAATTTAATCTCAAGTCAGTATAGAGGTTTATAATTCTTGCATCTTTGGTCTGACAACATAATTTTGGTTACATCTTTGATTTAATGCATGTTTAACCTGTGGCTGGGTTAATAACCTCCAAGGATAATATTCCATTAGATAAATACATTCCACTCTACACTGATCTTTCAAGGTGGCCAAATTTAGCAAATAAAACACAGGATGCCTATTTAAATTTCAGCTGCAGATAAACAATGAATAATGTAATAGTATGGACAGACTTCTAAAGAATGACTCACTGTTTATCTGAAACTCAGCCTTAGCTGTACTTATCTGGCAACCCTGCCTTCTTGGTAGTCCATCTTACAAAACAAACTGGAGAAGGGCAAGAGGCACATGCTCAGGCCTCTGGGAACTACAGTGTATGCATTTTAACTCAGTGCACAGATCCTCCTCGAGCTGAGCAGCCCACCTTGCTGGTCCTGTACCCTGTGAGTCCCCCACACCCTCACACTGACACCCCACCCCCGGAACAGGCCCATGCTACCCAAACACAGCCCTACCCTCACACAGTGCTGCCTGTAGCTGGGAGAACTTTTCCTGCTGACCTGCCCCCACCTCCAGGCTCCTGTGTGACAAAACCCCACCCATTTCCCACCCATTCCTCAAGGTGGGGCACATGTCCTCTGCTCTGCAAAGCCTTCCCCACATGAGAGGCTGGGAGACCTGGTCTCCTTCAGACTCCCAGAGAACTCTCCTGACCTCTCAGATTCACCACTCTGCAGTGTTCGCGCTCCTTCGCCTGTGGTCTCCCCACGCCTCCTGGTTATGAGACTGGTTCCAGGACTGGCCAGCAGGGGGTGCCAGCACTCTGGAAGCCATGCCAGGCAGTCCAGCGAGGGCGGGGCGGGCTAAGCCACCACCAGACACTCCGATCAGGAAGTTGATGAAAACACAATCACTAACATAACCTGTTTTTAAGATTTCACGCTACACAATTTGTGATGTGAAATTTTATCCAGATTTAGCCCCAAACAAATACTTGAAATCAAAAAATTGATAGCACAATTCTAAATTTCAGTTTTATGTACATCTGAGGGCTAACACCAGCCTAGGGCAGACGGGTCCCTTTCCTCCTGCACTAGTTTGGCCTTGGAAACTGAGCACAGATGTGTTTCTGTCAGTTTCACAATCAGCTTCTTCATGCAAACACCTGATTTATTCTCAAAACCGGGACTGAGCACGCTGACATCAGCGACAGCAAACACACTCCAGTTTCCTGATCTTAGAAACCTGGGTCACAGTCCTGTTTCTTCAGGAAGTGGGGGCTTTGAGGGGAACAGCTCAGGGAATCAGGCTTCCTCCGAGGACAAAGCTGGCTGGGAGGCCCAGTCCCAGCCTGAGCCTTTTGCTACTCTGATTCCGGAAGGAAACAGGCAGCTTCTCTGGCCAGTTCAGAAGGAAGACCGTCCTTTTCGAAGCACATGAAGGAGTGTCTGTCACCCAAAAGACACAGTCGCTGAAGCAGAGACCCCACAATAGAGCCCCAGGAAAATTTTCTGTAAAGTGAACTTTCAAGTCAAGTCAAGTAATAAATTACATTTAGAGTTCCTTTTCCATTCACAAACGGGTCCATCAACACCCCGTACAGAAGTGGACTGCGGATGTCAGGAAGGAACGCAGGGTCATCCGTGCTGTGCATGAAAGAGGCATTCTTTAAAGGTTGAGCATAGTACAAATTCTGGAGATAAAATATTTTAAATTTTCTAGGAAAACTTTCTAGGCTTACCTCTAAGTATCTGTTTTCTAAATGGGTAGCCAACATTCAAGAAATGGAGACTATGCCCTGGCTGGTATGATCAGTGGTTAGAGCGTCGGCCTGCACACTGATGGGTCAGGGGTTCGATTCCTGGTCTAGGGCACAAGGGCATGGGCCAGGTTGCAGGTTCGAGCCCGGGCCTGGTCAAGGCGGGTTCGGGAGGCAACTGATTGATGTTTCTTCCCCCCCCAAAATCAATGGGAAAATATCCTCAAGTGAGGATTAACAACAGACAAGAAATGGAGCCTAAGAAATGAAGAAACGAGCCGGAGAACGCAGCCAAGTGGTTACATTCACTCCCTGGGACCACCGCTCTCCTCCATGCACCCTCGACCCAGTGTTCACACTGCGAGGTGTTCTGCGGCGCTTACAAAGGACAGAAAACCCGCCTGCGCCTCGCTGCCGCCTGCCACGCGCAGGTGTGCCCGGCCGGTTGGCCCTCCCCGCCGGCTGCCTGGCGCAGTGACTGGAAGGGCTGGGAGCTGCTGGACGTGCAGTGCTCTGCACCTTCCTGCGACGAGGAGCAGGGCAGACGCAGCAGCAGAGGAGACGGGAGCGGTGGAGGCAAAATAACTGAGGAGCCAGGAAGGCCGGGAGGAGCCGTCCTGCCTCCCCCTGCGGGGTCCGACCCGTGCGCGCTCCCAGTGGGGGAAGTGTTTCACTCGAAAGTACTGACCTCCTCTGTGTCCTTCCCTTAACCCCTCCTCCCCCAGGCCGCCTCATCACTCCCACTGAAAGCAGAGTTCTAAACACATTTTTTGTGTTTTTTGTTAACCTCACCCAAGGGTGTTTTTTTCTATTGGTTTTTAGAGCAGGTGGGAGGGTGGAAGGGAGAGAGAGAAACATCAATGTGAAAGAGAGACATCGGTGGTTGCCTCCTGCACACGCGTGGGACTGGGGCCGGGATGGAACCTGCAACCCAGCTGTACTAAACATGTTTGAGAAACCGTTCATGAAGCTGGTCTTAGAACATCAGGAAGCACTGATCTGCTCATCCCAAAGTACCACCTGCCCTCCAGCTCCAGCCAGGTGGCCCATCAGGTGTGGGAGGTACCTTGGCCAACAGCTGGCAGGATCCCTGCCTCCCCCCTGCTTCTGTGCTGCCAAGATGGATGAGGTGAACACTGGCCACAGGGGGTGGAGTGCCACCTGGGAGGCTAGGAAGATTCACAGCAAGGGACCCCCTCTCAGGTGAGGAGGCCTGAAGGAAGGGGGTGAGGAGGACAGGGTGTGGGATCTGGAGTGTCAAGCCCTAAAGAAGCCGGGGGGGGGGGGGAGCTGGGGCAGGGGTAGGGAGGGCCAAGATAAGCAGGGCCTTCCACAGCACAGGAAGGGTTTGCCCATGGGGGCAGAGGGCAGCTGTGGCCTCGAGCTCCACCCACCTGTCCACAGTCACCTGCCCCTCATGAAACTGCCCCCTGGAGCGCAGGCCCTGGGCCAGACCCATGCCCACTACCCAATTCTAGTCTCTGCCCAGCAGAGCCAAAGGCCTGTTCTGTGGGGCCCCCTGAGATGATGCCCCTTTGTGGGCACTCTCTGTGCCTGGGCAGGACTGGAGGAGGGGGAGCCACACCTGCAGAGGGCGGAGCCAGGAGCAGTGGGCAGGTTCTGGCCCCGGAGCTCCACCTGCAGGACATCCCGTATCTTGACTGTCCACCTGCAGGAACACATTTCACCTTTCAAAAGTTTATAAAAAGAGCTGCAAAGGGCAGAAGTTCCAGGGTCACATGGTCCTGAGTCCAATGCCAGCTGTTCTCAGGTGTCCAGCACAGTGCTGGGGACTCTGTGGCGTGCACATGCTTGAGACAGCCCTTCCCTGCAAACATCACTGCTGCCATCTTAATCAACCATGGACGGGCCTGGAGGAACTGAGCAACCTGCCTGAAGTCACCGGGCAAGACAAGCCAGAACCTGAATCCTGACCTGTCTGGTTCCAAAGCCAGTGCTTTTGGCCACTTCCCCTGACCCTCCCACTGTCACCTGCCCCCCTATCTGCTGGGCCTTGTTTTCTCACTGGGGAGGCAGGGCAAGTGTCTGGTGGACTAAAGGCACCACATCGGAGCAGAACTTACAGGTCACTCCCACCCTCCTCGCTCAGTGTTTCCTCAGGATTTCAAGTTACCTGCCAGCCAAGGGTGATTCGTTCTTAAAATGAAAATGAAGTAAAACTTGCCAGTGTGAATTAGTCAAGGAGCCTGGGTGACTGTGTCCACTGCCGTGACTCCATCTAGGAGGAAGGTGGGCTGGAGAATGACATCTGAGCATGTGGGTGCTCTCGAGCAGGGAGGCCGGGCTGGCCCAGAACAGACAGTAGACCCTTTGTCTCAATTCTTCCCCCCCCCGCCCCCCCCGCCCGGCACCAAGGAGAGGATTCTGTCCCAGGACAAGGGGACCATCGTTTTAGCAGTGACAACCAAAAGTGACCCGTGGATGCTGACCATCACCCAACAGAGTAAAAGCGAACAAAAATACAGATAAAAACTGGATTTCAGTGGACAGGCAATGCCAACCGCTGATAACAGCAATGTACTATCCTGTTGACCGTCCCTGCTGCCCAGAGCCTGGTGCCCCTATAGAATGCCCAGCAGGTAAAGTGCAGGCTGGCATGCTACTCACTGCCCCTCTCCTCAATCTCCTGAGCCCCACGAGCAGGACGCAACTCCAAGTGGGGCTTCAACCAGAAGCAGCAAACATCCACTGCCCACTGTTGTCAGCTCTGGCTGGCGCTCACCGGGCCCTAGCACTGAGTCTTCCCTTATCTCGACTGTCCGCAGTAAGTATCTTTCACTTTTTGGAAAAGTGTTTATTAAAAGAGGCAGCAGAGAAATGTGAGGCCCAGACTTGTTTTAAGAAGGGAAGGGGACCCATGTCCTTGCTGCGGAGGGTTCACGGTGCTGTCTGATCCAGAAGAGTTGAGCCCGGCTGGGCATGGCTCAGTGGTTGAGCATCTACCTTGGATCCAGGAGATCAAGGTTTGATTCCCGGTCAGGGCACATGCCTGGGTTGCGGGCTCCATCCCCGGTGGCAGGGCGTGCGGGGGGCCACCGTCAATGACTCTCATCATTGATGTTTCTTTCTCTCTCTCCCCCTCTCCCTTCCTCTCTCTGAAATCAATAAAGATATATTTTAAAAAAAAGAAAAAAAAGAATTGAGTTTCTTCTTTGAAATTTAATGGAAAGGACCCCTCAGGTAGAGAGCCTGAGGCCTGTGCTGCCTGGGGGCCTGGGAGAGCACCCAGCCAGGGAGCACTGCACATGAAAGAGATTCAAAATTGGTCTGTGAATCAGCAAGGGTACCCCCACTCCCCAGACATGAAAATGACCTGTCAGGAGGGGCAGGACACCCTAAGGGGAAGCTATGCGTGGGGGTGGGAGCTCTTAGCATCGCTGGCAGAGATGGCCCTGGTGCCCCTGATCTGCTGCCCAGGACCCAAGTGGCCTCACTTTCTTCAGCCACTTAGAAAGTAAACTGGAGACTGTGCAGTTCGTCCCCTCCACCAGGTGGCATCCCCCCAGCTCTTTCTGTAGTAGTACAGGGCTCCTCCCCTCTCTGCCCACTGAGAACAGATGGCCAGGCTCAGGCCTGGGGGCAGAGCTGTCAGGGTGGTGGGAGGCTGGTGGGTGTATCCTGGTAATACCGTAGATACTTTAATTCCCATCCCTCGGATCTCAAATCTAAGCATAGACAGTCCACAAGGGTGCACGTAGATTAATGTCTTCAGTGACAAAGGTGAACACAGACATGGGACTAGCCCCACACAGGCTCCCAAAGAGAGGTCTTATCTGGAGAAAACACTGAAATACTGCACTCAAAGCTGGAGCCCCACAGGGCTCCCGTGGGCCCCGTCTCACTGAGTAGCTGCTCCATTTCTCAGGCTGAACGCTCTGCTGTGAGCCTGAGGCTCCTTCACACCCCCTCAGCCAGTGCTGTACCCTCCCATCCAGACTGGCTGGGCACGTCTCACACCTGCTCTGCCACACCTGCCACAATGTCCCAGCAGCTCTTGCCCACCTCCCTTCCTTCCCGAGTCTTTCTCAGCACAGCAGCTGGGGTGCACGTCAGACCAACTCCCTGGGCTCAGGGCTCGCCCCCTCCGAGTAAGAGCCCAGGTCCGAGTGCCCTGCCCACACCCCACTCCCTGTCTCCCATGATGCCTTCTCTCCATGCCAGCCACAATGGCCTCACTACTCCATCACTGGGCACATGCAAGCCGTAGGTCCTTGCACTTGCTCTTGCCTCTGCCTGGAATGCTCCTTCCCAGGTAGTGATGTGGCTTGGCTCCTTCCTTCCCTCCCTCCCTTCAGGTCTCTAGGTCTCTACTCAAAGGTCACTTTCTTTGAGACGTTCCAGACCATCTACCTTCCCTGCCCCACAAAGAGCTGCTTTCCTTGCTTATTTTTTTCTTCTTCTGAACATTTATCACTAACATATTTTTAATATGTTTGTATTTATTTGAGAGGAAGGGAGAAGGGGAGAGAAACAACGAGCCCACAACCCAGGCATGTACCCTGACCGGGAATAGAAGCAGTGACCTTTGCATTCATGGGACAGTGCTCAACTAACTGAGCCACACTGGCCAGGCTGTCTAACATACTTCTCACTTATCTTGTTTATCACTAGGCTTCTCCCAGCCAGAATATAAGAATCACGAGGGCGGGGATTTTTTCTGTTTGGGGCACTGCCGGGGTCCCCCAGCACCTGGGATGATTGTCTGCCATGTGGAAATGAGGTGGGCTCTTCCTTACAGAACTGGGATGTGTTTTACTTAGAAAATGACTTCCCTGGACTTGAAAACACCTGAGAAAGGAAAAGGCCATCCCTTAGGATTGTACGACAAAACTCAGGTGGTGCTTGTGGAGGGCCTGCCGTGCCTCCACACGGAGAATCAAGGGCTCGATGGAGAAGGAGGGCCACCCCTCCTCTGTCCCGCGGGGGCTGAGCCAGCTCTTTCAGGAACCCAGCCAAAGGCTGCAGCAGCTCCACTGCAGGCGCTTACAGAGTCCCGCTGCCCAGTGCCTAGTCCCCAGCCTCCCCACCCTGACGCTGTCACCACCACGACCTCCCGGTGTCTAATGCCTAGCTTGACTTTCCCCCCGTCAGATAACTGAAAGTACTTGTCACATCCTGTCTGAGTCTCCTTCTCTCCCTGGTAATCAGTCTCTTCTTAAACCTCTCTCTGCTTTTGCAGGGGGTCCACTCTTCAGAGGCGCTCTGTGTATCTACACCTCAGGAACTTAGAACTGACCCAGCACAACTCAAAAGAGCACAGAGGGGACAGGGACAGGGGCCTGTGGAGGGCGGGCCAAGTGCCTCACACCTCCCTTCTGCTCCAGGTAAGACTTTTCACTACCCTGTCCCAGGGCGGCCAAAGCCACAGCCTGCTCCCCACCCACCACCCAGTCTCCGCAGCAGCAGTGGGCTGAGGGGAGTGACAGCTAGCAGGAGTGCAGGGCTCCCCACTGCTGAACACTCCACTCTGCGTTTTAATCTCACACGAAAAAGCAGGCAACAGGTGCCGTGTTGCAGAGGAGGAGCCAGAGGGCGCGGGGTCGCCGCTGCGCTGGGCCACCGACCAAGGGACGCCTGGGGGGCAGAAGGGCGAGCGCCCTGGAAGCTCTCTGGGGCTCTAACTCGTTTATGGTTCCCCTGGTCCAGGAAGGATGAGAGTCAGTGAAGAAACTGCTGTTCACTCAACTCAACTCAACTCTCCTGATTTGGGCATTCATTTAAATTTAAAAATATAACAACATACGACGCACCCAAATAGCAAACCCAAGGAAAACTGTTGCCACGCTTAAAATAATCCTAAACTACCTCCGACCGGCGGAGGATCGGGGAGCCGGGAGCAGCCCAGGAGGCAGGCCGCCCGCTCGGGGCCTCCCACCCGCCGGCTCCGGGCGCCCTGCCGAGCTCAGGGCCGCGTCACGCACACTCTGGGGCGGGGGCATCGCGCGGCGAGAAGAGGTCATCCTGAGACCTCAGGCAGATCGAAAGCCAAGACTTGTCCCAGCCACCCCCGCTTCGGAGATCCCCCCAAAGTGCCACCAGGCCTCTGCTTGGAGGACCACAGAAAGGAAGGCTTCGGGGTGTCACCCAGGGTGGGAAGGGGGGCGCTCCGAGCCTCACGGCCCTCCCCGGCCCTCCCCGCAGCTCCACTCGGGCCTCTCGGGCCCAAAGGGCAGCCGTGGGGCGCGTCGGCCAGGCCGGGAGGAACTGCGGAGCCACCGCGGGCCTCTGGGGTCGCCAGTCTCCCGGGGCCGGGCCCGCCGCTCGGCCGGGGGAGGCCGCGCTGCCGGCCGCACCCGAACGTGGCCCACCCCGGGGCGGGGCCCGCGCTTCCCCCGCGGCCGCCCCTCCCGCCGCGACCGGCCGCGTGGCGAGGCTGCTCCGGCTCCTCCCCGGCGAGTGCGGGGCGCGGGCGCCCCCAGCGGCGGAGTCTGAGGGGCAGCTGCCGGGCCACGCGCGACCCCACCGACCGTGTCCTTCCCGCCCTGGCCCTGGCCCTGCTGCTGCCCGCGGGGCGCGCGGGCGCGGCGGGCCCCCCGGAGGGGGGCGGCGACCCGGGGGCGCGGGCTGAGGCCGGAGGCCGCCCCCACACGGGCGCCGCGCTGGGACTGAAAACCCGTCGTGGGTGACGGGTCAGGGCACGTGTCCCGGTGACCTCGGCCAGGAGGCCTGGGATCCCGCGAGTCGACTCCCTGTCCTCTTACCACTGGCGCCTGGGGCGCCCTTCTCCGGGGGCGGAGGTCGAAGTCCCGGCCGGCGCTGCCCCTCGCGCCCCGCCCCGTCGAGCGCCGTCCCAGCCGCCCCGCCCCGGGCCCGCACCTTGGCGCAGCGGCGCGCGCGCCAGCTCCGGCCGGTCCTCGGGGAACGCGTCCCGCAGGCGCCTCCACAGGCGGCCCAGGTCGGCGAGGCTGCGGTGCAGGTAGAGCACGCTGCGGTCCGACCACTCCGTGCGGATCTCGAAGAACTCCTCCTCGTCCCCGCGCCGGCTGACGATGAGCCTGCGCACGCCGTTCACCCAGCAGCCGCGCACGAACATGTTCACGAGCGACGTGCCCTCAAACACCGCCGAGGCCATTCCGCGGCCCACGCATGGCCCCGCTGCCGCCGGCAGGGGCGCGTCCGGGCCGGGCCGGGGGGCCGGGAGGCCGCGGGTCCCTCAGCGGCAGGCCGGGGTCCAGGTGCGCCTGGAGTCCGTGGGGTCCCCCCGGGCCCTGCGCGCGCTCCGGAGACGACGCGGCGAGAACCGGCGCCCGCGGCTTTATAAGGCCCGTCCCGCCCCGCGGCGCGGGCGGCGACGTCGAGGCCGCCGCGGGCCCGCTTTCCTCCGCCTCCGGGCGAGAGGACGCGCCACCCGAGGCGCGTGGAGGGGTGGCCTGGCCCGCCGCCCACCGCCCGGCGCCGCCCACCCCGGAGCCGCGGGGTTCCCTGCCGGCCAAATTGGGGCGAAACCCGAGCTCCCGGCCCCGCCCCCGCCCCCGCCCCGACGCGCACGGCCGGGCCGCTTCCTTCCCCAGCCTGGAGCCCCGCGGGCGGCGGGACCAGGAGCCGGGAAGGGTGGGCGGGGCGGGCTGCGCTCCGGCTCCCGGGAGGCTTTTCTCTCTTGGACCTTCGGTCTCGCTCGGGTCCGGGGCTGCGCGCCCCACCCGGCCGCGACGGGGTCGGAGCTCCCCGGGTGCCCGGCAGGGAGCGAGGGCTCGGCGGGGCGGGGTCACCCTCCCCACCCGGACCCGACGCGCCGGCCCGGGGGCTGTTCGTCTCGGCCGCGTCCCCGCGCGCGCCCCGAGCATTCCAGTCGTGCCACGGCCCGGGTCGGGCAGCCGGCGGCCGGAAAGACCGGGGAGCCGCGCCTCCCCTGCCTCCCCCGGCGCTGAGACGCGGGCCGGGCCTTTCCCAGAGGGATTTCGGGGTCCAGCCGCCCCGTCCCGCACTGAAGGGAGACGGGGTCGCGGCGCCGGGCTCGCAGCCTCCGCTCCCGGGGCTGCTCCCCGCTCGGGGCGAGTTCCAGCGGCGCCGTAAGGGGGGCAGCGCGGGAAGTTCGGTTCCGGAAGGGGCGCGGCGCCCGCTCCAGGCGGGGCGGCGGCGGGGGCGCGGAGCCTCGGAGGCCTGCGCCGGTCTCCCCACCCCGTCAGCCCGGGCGCCCCTGCCCGTGCCCGCCCGGGTGCTGTCCCGGGGGGAACGCGCCCCCGCCGCCGGGGCCTGGGGGTGCTGAGCGGGCGGCGGACTCGCCGAGGGGCCCGCCCGGGAGGGGCCTCCGCGCAGCCCCTGCCCCCGGGAGCGCTACACCTGCTCCCCCTGCCCCTGCCCCCCTTGCCCCCGGGAGCGCTCCCCCTGCCCCCCCCGCCCCCGCCCCCGGGAGCGCTCCCCCGCCCCTGCCCCCCCGCCCCCGGGAGCGCTCCCCCTGCCCCCCCGCCCCCGCCCCCGGGAGCGCTCCCCCTGCCCCCCCCCGCCCCCGGGAGCGCTCCCCCTGCCCCCCCCGCCCCCGCCCCCGGGAGCGCTCCCCCTGCCCCCCCCGCCCCCGGGAGCGCTCCCCCTGCCCCCCCGCCCCCGCCCCCGGGAGCGCTCCCCCTGCCCCCCCCGCCCCCGGGAGCGCTCCCCCTGCCCCCCCGCCCCCGCCCCCGGGAGCGCTCCCCCGCCCCTGCCCCCCCGCCCCCGGGAGCGCTCCCCCTGCCCCCCCGCCCCCGCCCCCGGGAGCGCTCCCCCGCCCCTGCCCCCCCGCCCCCGGGAGCGCTCCCCCTGCCCCCCCGCCCCCGGGAGCGCTCCCCCTGCCCCCCCCGCCCCTGCCCCCCCCCCGCCCCTGCCCCCCCTGCCCCCGGGAGCGCTCCCCGGGGCGCACGCCGCCCCTGGCGGAGGCAGCGCCTCAGGACTTGGAAGGCCGTAAGGAAGGTGCTTTTATGCTTCCAGTTTTGGGGGCACCCGTTGCTGTGTGAAATCTTTCGCAGGAAAAATACTTATTCCCGTGGCCTCTCCTCACTCTCTCTCGGTCCCTCCCTTCCACTCTCTCTGAAAAGCAATGGAGAAAATGTCCTTGGGTGAGGATTTTTAAAAAGGGTGGGGGGATGAACAAATTAGTGACATATGAGTATGGTGGAATACTATATAGCCACAAACATAAATCCATGATAAAAGAATAGCTAGGTCTCAGAAACAGTGTCAGTGGACATGACTGATGGGTGTAGTGTGATGAAGCAGATCCATGCGGCAGAACAGTGCTAAAGTTGTGAAGATACCTGCAAACCCGGGAAGGCGTCTTGGGGTTCTGAACGGGTCAAGATGGGGAGGTGTCGAGAAAGACTTTTGCTTTATATATAATGTTCTTACATATATTTCAGAATTAAACAAGTGCATGTATTACTTCTGTAACTTTAAAATTATTTTCTGATGATGACGATGAAAGAATCTGAAATAAGTACTGGAACTTCTGACTCCTGGTCCTGCCCCGCCTCTAACCAACCTCAGTCCTATAATCTCGAACTGCTTGCCCAAACTTGAGTCGCCTGGATTTGCCTTTCTATGAATTAGGAGATTGATTGATTTGTTTATTTCTAATCCTTACCTGAGGATATTTTTCCCGTTGCCTTTCCGAGAGAGTGGAAGGGAGAGAGAGAAACATCGATGTGAGAGAGACACGTCGATGGGTTGCCTCCCGCATGCGCCCTGACCCTGCAGGAGATCGAGCCTGCAACCGAGGTACATGCCCTTGGCTGGAATCAAACCCAGGACCCTTCAGTCCATGGGCTGACGCTCTAACCACTGAGCCAAACTAGTAGGGCTGAATGAGGAATTTTAAACAAAAATTTTTAAAGCCCTACTGTTGTGAGGACAAATAAGCCGGTAAATGGCAGGAAGTGTGCTGTAAACACCTTTGAGAGCCTGCGTTATATAAATGCTGGGGGCCGTGCCGAGGAGCTGGACTGGTTTCACGTAAATCAAGCCGATTGGCGAGCTCAGTGCCTCAGGCTACAGAGCAGATGTGAAAGTGGAGAGTGAAGAGTCGCTCTGCTGCGTGGCTGTCCCTGCCGACCGGAGCAGAGTGACAGCGGAGTATCGAGCATGGAGGAGGAGCCCTGGTCCTGGGTGAGCGGCTCAATCCCATGGATAAGAGTAAAACCGGGAACTAAAGACTCCATGGGATTCAAGGCCTTAACTTCCAAGGGGGTGTTTCTTCCGCAGGTGTTTTGTTTTTGCTTATACTTTTTTAAAGTTGGTCCTTCCTCTCTAGCCTTCCTAGCTAAGAGGAAGACAGCAGGGAGGTGGTCAGCAGCCCTGCAGGCCCCCTCCTCCTCCTGGACCTGACCGCACACTAGGAAGCCGGCAGCTGCGAGAACCTGAAACGCAGGAGACGGGTGAGGAAGGCGATCCTGGACCCAGGGCAGCTCAGACCCCACAGGTTCACAATTTGTAGCCACCCCTCCAACTCCAGCTCCCCCAGCACGCCAAGTTAGAGCTAAAGAGTCTTTTTTCATCACTAACTGCTTGCGTGGGTTTGATAAACGATTCACACGAGCACCGTGACTGGCTTTTGTGCTCGGCCTCCAGTTGCTCTCGACACAGTGTGGTCACTGGTAGCTTTCCAACTACACCTCTCTTATCTGTTTCTCTTCAAAAGCAGCAGTGACGGATCTCACAGCTGTGAGCATTTTCAGACACACTATCTGATCTGATCCTCACAACAGCCCTTGGGGATGGGGAGGTGGAGGGTAAGTCGTCCCAAACCCATGACTGACTAGCCCCAAACTGCCCCTCCCTGCTGATTCCACTGACCTCATCTGGCCTTGGTCCCAGCGGTACTGGTCCTCTCAGAGCCTGCTCCGGGGCCTGGCAGGCCTTCCCCCTCCCTCCACTCGATTCCCACTCATCCTTGAGGCCAGCGCTTCTCAAACCCTAATGTGCCCATGAATCCCCTGGGATCTTGCTGAAGAGCGGATCCTGATTTGGTAGGTCTGGTTGGGACCTGAGGGTGTGCTTTTCTGACCAGTTCCCAGACCTCATCGTCTGCAGGCTGCTTGGTATAGCAAGGCTGATTCTCTCATAAACTGGACAAAGTGAGCCTGGAAAGTCTCAGGAGACACTGTTGTACAATTCCATAGTGTCTCCACAGCTTCCTAATTGTAGCTAAACATCAATTATGTTTTCCCGACTGGAATGTAATTTCTCTAAGGACAGGGATTGAACAGTCTCATTCATGTTTGTATACCTGAGGCCTAACACAGTACCTGGCACATGATAAACGCTCACTAAATATCTGTTCAGTCAGTGAGCCCTGGAAATGAATGACTGACTGAGCCAGAGGCTAGCACTGTTTTTCCCACAAAAATGATGCCCTCCCTCGATTTCCAGCCATTGGACATTTGGGAAATTTTCATAATCTATTAACAAATCCAGATTTTCCCGGAGACCCAAATCCCAGGCATGGAGCCATCTTAAAAGGGGACAGACCAAAATGTTCACAGCACACCTCTCAAGAATGGGATTACAGACTTTTATTCTCTTTTGTGCAGTTTTTGTGTTTCCCAAACAATGCAGTAAGCAAGCATTGCTGAAGTACTTCGAAGGTAGTACTGAAAGTTTTGTTTAGTGGATTCTTGTACTATCCACACGATCACCGCTTTGCCACTGCCGATGCTGAGCTAGCTGTGGAGTCGGCTGCTTGTGCTCCTACCATCTCAGTTTCCTGACTACAAAGTAAGCTGGGGCTCCAGACAACCTGTGAATTTGCTCGGGCACTG
The DNA here is from genome assembly GCF_054644295.1 of Miniopterus natalensis. Classification (NCBI taxonomy): domain Eukaryota; kingdom Metazoa; phylum Chordata; class Mammalia; order Chiroptera; family Miniopteridae; genus Miniopterus; species Miniopterus natalensis. The sequence goes on from NC_142089.1 coordinate 82,768,598, forward strand.
ATTCTCCCCGAGTCTGTCCTTTATTAAAGTATTCCTTCTCACCCTGTCACCCCCAAGGAATCCTAACCCCATTCCTCGTGACCTCACCTGTGCATGTTCCTGCAGAATATTGTTTCTCTTTGCCCCTTTTCTGAAGGTGGAATTTTTAATTTAAGGGCTAGTAACGGCAGACTTCACCCACAGCTGCAGCTGAGGCATTTGCATAAATTTAAGTCCCTATTTTTGAACGTGACACTAAGAAATCAATAAAAACTCAAGACTGTTTAAGACCGTTTGTGTTTGTCACAGCACTAAACAATCCCATCTGGAAGGGTTTGCTGGCATTCAGAAAATATTCTTCAAATAGATCCTATGCAGCCTGCGTGAGGGTGCCCAGACAACAGCCTCGGGACGAGCAGAGCGTTGGTGCCTCCCCACACCCGCGCCCTTGTTCCCAGTGGCGTGAGCGCGTGAGCACAGGAAGTGAGTTAACAGGAGGTTTCGGTTTGAAGCTGGGCATTCTTTTCATATTTATCAGTGGCTGAAACGTACACTCAGGCTGCTCTCAATCTGCTGCCCTGAGCCGAGCTAGCCAACCCGTTTGTGGGAACTACATAGAAAAAAATCAAGCAAGATTAAAGATCAAAATTGAAATAATGGTCAACACTGTAACTTGAGACGGTGCATGCCCATGACATCTGTACCAGGACCACCTGTCGTATCTGGGTAAACACCAGGCCTCTTCATATGGTGTTAGCACCTGTTTTGAGCTAACGTAGCTGCTCATATTAACCAACAATGTTAGCCCGAAACAAGCAATAGAATTTTAAAGTTCTTACTGCGTAGATAGATACAGAGACAAAAATATGTCATGTTTGATTCCACGAAAGATCTAAGATGACTTGCCAAAATATTTATACAATGAGAATGCATAAATTAAAATCAAAGCTCCAAGGAAATGCAGTAGGAGATAAAAAGGAGCCTAGGAAATTAGAATAACCTTATGCAGTTACCAAGTGTGAATGGCACATGGCTTCCCTCCCACAGCTCCCCATCGCAGAGCTAGACTCAGCCTGGCCTCCAAGATGCCTCTGTGAGCTGCCCATCGCCCATGACCCCGCGCCTCATGCCCTGCCTCCCTCCCCCTGCCCCCATCTCAGTCCTTCCTCTTCAGATGCCAGGCAGGTCCCACCCCTGGACTTGGCAGTTACCTTGCCTCAGTCTGACGCTGCCCTGTGTCCTTCAGGTGGCTCCCTCCCTCCCTGGTCAGTGCTCAATTCGCCACCTCACCCAAGAGGCCCCACCACCCTCCCTCAAAGAGCATGCTCCTGCCCATCACCATCTCCTCCCCATGTTCTGTTTGTCGTCACAGCACACAACACTGCATGTGCTCTTGTGACCTGTCCCCCTCACTAGCAGGGACACGCTGTGAGAGCAGAGGCCAGGGGCAGAGGGAAGGCATTTTTACACGAAAGAACATTCATCCTACAATCTGAGTGCTCAGTTGTTATTTTGTCTTTTTTAAAGCACAGGGATACACCCTCAATCAACAAAACAGAATTTTTGTCTGAGCCTGATTCGTCCTCACCACAGCGACGTCTGAGCATTCAGCTCTCCGTGATGATGGGGCAGGAGAGCTGGAACTGAGGTCCCCACAGCCCAGGAGCTCTACTTCGGAGCCAAAGGACAGGCAGGACCAAAGCTGGTCCACGTGATCGCGTTTCCTCACCGTCTGCTGCTTGTCTGTAGGTACAGACACAAAACCAACGGAGATTCCTGGTGAGCCCACCAGGCTGCCTTTGTTATCAAATAGAACATCCCTTCAAGTAACTGAGTTCAAGTAAATTCACCCAAAATGAGAATTTTGGTGTTAGAAGTCTCCTAGGCCATGCTTTCTGACAGTTGAGTGACGCCAAGAGCTGATAAGGTCACCCCAGTGCATAAAAATGAAACCATATAAAAAGCATGAAGAATAATTCTTAGGCCATTGGGAAAACTACCAACAGGATAGTAAATGGTATTTCAGATATTTTCTTAAATGTAATAACGGTATTTTTTGTAATGAAAATGTCCTTGGTTTTCAGCTTCACGTGCCAATGTCCCCAGGAACATTGTCCCCAGTTTTGTCACAGTGTCAAAACTGTCTTTTATCTTGGGCTCCAAGATAAATAATTACATAGACAGGTAAAATGAATATAGAAAATGTTAATATTATATTCCTACTCCTTTATGGTAGTTTTATAATATTTTTATTTCTACTCCTTTATAGTACCCAGGTAATCTAAAAGATTTCAAGTCAACAAGCTATAAATTAACAAGAAGAGAGAGAAAAAGCACTGTTTTCTGCCTTGAGAAAACACAATTTCTGCTGATACTGTGTAAGCATCAATGCCTAAGGGCTTTTACCAAGCACACAGAAATTAGTCCCAAGCTAGTTACTGTTCACTGAATTAAAGGCTAAAGAACAGGCAAACTCTACCAGTATTGCATCTTGTGGGTCACTTGTAGGTCACTCGTAGCGTTCGGCACGAGGTGGCATAGAACCTGGCTGCAGCCACTGGCAAAGGCTCTTAGTCCTGAGACCACTTTTAATACAGGACATGAGCCCCAGTAAACTAAGTCCAGGATATTGCATTTTGTACCCAATTCCCCAAGTTGGATATTCAATAAGCTTTAATAGAATCAATTCACATGCTAGTTAAAAAAGAGTTTAATGATCATTGAACTCTACTGACTGTTGATAGTAATTAATGCTCCTGAGAATAGATTGTTCTGAACGTATTTGCCTGAGTTGCACCTCAAACATAGAGGCTAGATTGGCATCTAGGAAGCATTTTATTCTATGAGTGAATGAGGAGACTGAGGTGCTTTAGGATCATTCAAAAAATGTGGGGAGAGATCTGGGTTGATGTTTACTTTATTGGATATCTGTTCATATCTGGATGCCCAGCATCTTGTCCACTTAGAGCAATCTCAGTTTAATCACATCACCAGCTACTGAGCAGGAGGTGAGCAAGGGCTCTTAGCCAAAAAATACCAAGGCTGAATTCTATTGCCCTTCATTTTATGGAGTAGATATGTTTCTGAAAAGATGTGGATGGACCACCTTTATGTAAATTTGATTAGCAGGAACAGGAATGTGAAATGGGAAGTGTATTTTGTGACTCAACCTCACCCACATACAGGGGCTTGAGTTTCCTCCTAATAGCACTGCTGAATAGCAGAGAGCCACTCTGTTTTGGGGAGAATTTCATAGTTTAGGCCATTCAAGGGAGGGAATACGAGGGGTTTCTGGGGCTCAGCGGGTGTTTGGAGAGATGGGCACCTCGTCTGTAGGCAGTGGGCAGGCAGGTGTGAATGGGGTGCCACCCAATGAGAGCAGAAAGAGCAGCTCCCAGCACCTGCAACGCCAGGATGCAGCAGTGTGTGCTGGCCGCGGCCTCCCCCTTCCCAGCTGCCGTCCCGGCTCGGCTCCTCCGCGAGCACCTGCTGGCACGTTCCCTGCCATGTGTCCCAGGTGACTTAGGTTCTTCCTTTCCTCTCCTTCCAAGGCATAAACTTTTGCTTCCTGCCTCCAATGTGGCCTTTGTTTTTGGAATTTCAAGAACGCTATTTGGGAATGGGAAACCCTTGTTTATCGCTCTTTGCTTTCTTGACACAATTCTAGTTCTTGAGGGAAGAAGGAAATGGGGACATTTTACATCAAGATAAAGTTTGAAGGCATCTTACTACAAGTCAAGAAAACTTCAGAGAGTCCCAGGTGACTGTCCTTGCTACACAGGGAACCACACCCGGATCTCCCTTTCGGGCACATTTATATTCTCACCCCCAGATTTGCTCAATGCAGGGACAGCCACGTGAGTGACTGAAGCCTCCAGTTATACCCGTCTGTCTTTCTCTCCAGTTGGCTTGAATATTTATTTCCAAATAGCAGCCCAAATTACTAACCTTACTTGCCTGCACATCCCAAGTGTTTCAGCTAATTGTCAAATTTCTGCTCTATGTTGTCACATGACTGTCACTCCCTGACGGTGGGGCTTTGATTCTGCCCAGATAGAAAGAGCTCAGGGAACCGGAGCTGGAGCAGCGTCTGAGGCGACAGCACAAGCTCCCGTGTGCTGCCTGGTTCGAGGAGCTGATGTTCATACTGGTTGTTATGATGAACTGTTCTGTCACCCAGACAGAAAGGTGATTGAGTTTCTTTTTCCCAAGGCCTCTTTTAACTCAAACACGCAAAGTGACCTCCTCAGCCTGGAGCAGAAGTCGTAAGATTGAAAAAATAGGTAAATACATTTTTACAGCGATGGAAAAAGCACTAGGTTCTGAAAACATCCAGTGTGGGCCAGTCCTGGAGGAGGGCTAATAATAGCCGGAACGTTCGCTTTCTCCTTACTTACATTTAAAAAAAATGCTTATAATGTTTACGTTGAGCCTGGGGTGAGGACAGTGTGTATGTATGGGAAGTTTACGCCGAGGGACTTCCTTTCAACCCCCCATACACACACACACACACACACACACACACACACACATATGTGTGTATATATATAGGGTGTCCCTAAAAATGTGCACACACTTCTAATAATGATAAAGGCAGTGGTTATTAAAATACACTTCATTTTCAACATTGAGCTGTCAGCTGTTAGTGTGTATATTTTCTTGGGACATCCTGTGTTCTAGAAAACCAGTGCCAGCTCTGAGGGCGCCCGGCAGTGTAGAAGCTGGGCAGCTGCAGACTGCTGGCGGACTTTGCTTTTTGTTAATTACCCATTTTAAAGTTCAGCAGACTGGCACCTCCTGTGATCCTGATTATACTCCTAGAACTCCACTCCAGTTTAGTGTCAGCAGATCCCAGTCTCACAGTGAGATTGTTCCCTTGGTTTGCTTGGAGCTCTGCCCTTAAAAGATTCTCAGCGCAGAAGTAGCTGCCATGACAAGCCCACACAGCCCCCCTTAGACCACAGGGTCAGGTGGTTTTGCGTCACGGCAGCCTCTCGGACGCTGTATGCCGGCGCAGCTGTGCGGACTTGCTTTGGGCAGACAGCCAGCGGACGGGTCATAGCCACATACTCCACCCACGACTACACTCTCCTGCGGTTTCAGTGCTGCCTAGTCCTCCGGGCCTTTAAGTAATTCAGTATTCAATGATAATAGCTCTTGGCGATTAATTTTGATGCTTTTGGTCACTTTCAGGGAAACAGGGTTTGACACATTGTCAGTAATTTTCAAAGTGACAGAAAGTGGAGGCGAGTGTTTTCAAACTAATTCCAGTGATTCTAACGCTCATGTCAGGAGAAACGCGATTTCCCCTTGAATGCAGCTGCACGCATATGGCTTAATTATTTATTATAGCGATTTGATTCTGAGAAGGGCTTGAGGCCTGGTGGGTGGCCCGGCTGGTTGAAGCATCACCTTGTATAAAAGGGTTGCAGGTTTGATTTCCTGTCACAGGTTTCAGGTTCAATCCACGTTCGGGGCTCCTATGGGAGGCAACCAAATGATGTTCCTCCCTCCCTCCCTCGCTCTCTCTCTTCGCTTTTTCTCTCTAACACCAATAAAAACATCCTCGAGTGAGGATTAAAAAAATACGCATTATCAAAAAGGGTTTGAAGTGGCTTCCAACACAGTGAATAAAAAATGAAATTAATTGCTGAGGCTATTGGGTATATCTGACTCTGCTTCTCCATTGCTCTGGCTGCCACTTTACTTCACGAGCCATGAGGAGTGAGGAAGGGTCCTTGGCCGGGGAAATGAAGCTGTCCCTGGGAATTCCCCGCTCGCGTCATAGGCTTCCAGGAAAACAGAAGGGCCTGCGCAGGTTGGCTAGGCCACTTTTCACAACATTTAACTGTTACCTACAAATATAGAATTTAAAAGCATTTTAATAAGATTTAATCACATCTCAAATTACAGTAGTCCTGTATTATCCCAGGGGTATCTGTCCAAGACCCCCAGTGGATGCCTTAAATTGCAGACAGTACTGAACCCCATATGCACAGTGAGCCCTTCAATAATGCACAGAGATTTTTGGAAACTGCAGCTGTAAGCAAAACGACATACAATGAAACCAGTGTTGCCAGAGGTTAATCAATACCAATTAGAGTTAAGTTCCTACAGCATATTTCTGGTCACAAAAACATCGTCAAACTTTTAAGTAAAGACCCCAAATACTTCTAATATTAAACATTGAAATAAATGTGAGCTACACATAGATTTAAGGAAGATTAATAAAAACAAGTAAGATCATTATTTTCCACCCCAGTTCGTGGTCGTGGGCAGCCGGAGCCCAGCGCAGCGGCTCTGGGCGCAGGTGGGACCCACCCAGGACAGGTCGCCTTCCATCGTGGGCCCGGCTCAGCTCCCAGGCTCACTCGGGTGGGACCGTGTAGACATGCCGGTGGCCCATGTGCACACCTCTGGGGTTGGTGGTGCGAGTGCTCAGGCAGCTCACAGTGTCCCCCGCCCGGCACTGAGTTTTTTCTCATCAGCGTTATAACAAAATAGTGTTGAGCAAAGCGATCTTGTTCAAGGACCCGCTGTGCGGTGTTTTTCCTGTACATACACACCTACAGCAAAGTTTAATGTATACATTAGGCACAGCAACAGATTAACAGTGACTCATAGTAAAATAGAACAGTTATGACAACAGGCTGTGCTGCGTCGTGTAAATGTGGTCCCTCTCTCAAAACGCCTTACTGTGGGGCACCCACCTTTTCATTCGGAGGAAGCACTTGCTGGTGTCTCACTGCCAGCGTCACTGCTCCTGCACTTTGGGGCCATTATTAAGTAAAATGAGGGCGACTTGGACACCAGCACTGCCAGCCCCAGACGGCGAGCTGGTAACCCAGCCGGCTGCTGAGTGGCGAATGGCTGGGCAGAGGCTGTTGCCCCGAGGTGCTGAGCAAGGGGGTGACTCACGCCCGGGCAGGACGGCAGGGTGATGCGAGGTTCCCTCACACCACACGGAATGGCATGCCATTGAAAAGTTACGAATTGGTTTGTTTCTGGAATTTTCCATGTAATATTTTCGACCTAAGTTGCCCTCAGGTAACTGAAACTGTGGAAAGAGAAACTGGATATGGGGATGACTGTGTCTCAAATGAGACGCTCCATTGTCAGGAAGCCTGCACTGTCTTCCCCCGCCACCCACCTGCCCGCACAGCTGCCCGCAAGCTCTCTTCTTCTTCTTCTAAATATGTTTTTATTGGTTTTAGAGAGAGAGGGAGAGAGAGAGAAACATCGATCGGCTGCCTTCCGAACGCCCCTTACTGGGATGGCGCCTGCACCGGGCATGCGCCCTGACCGGGCATCAACATGTGACCCCCTGGTCCATGGGCTGAAGCTCAACCACTGAGCCACCTGGGCCTGAAGAGGTTTATTCTTAAAAATAGCTGCACTTTTCCTCTCACTTGGCTCCTAGCTGGGGGGAGTCATCATTGTTTTCCAACAAAAGACATTTCCAGCACCTCTTTCATCAAAGAGAGGACTCTCAGAGGGCCTTAGCTGGGGGCTCTCAGGGGGAGATGAAAGTGGGCCGGGACTTCTCTATCTCCCCTTCACCAGTGCTTGGTGGCCTCCCAGGTCCTTCAGGGGTACAAAATGGCCAGAAAACACTTTTTACAAGTCTCTGAGACAATGTGGTACGAATGAGCACACTTCCTAAGGAAATGAAACTCTTAAATGCTTCTGTAACTTTATTGGTGATCTCGAAAGTTTTCTGTTTTTTTTCCAGTTCATTGATTATAAATCCAGGTGCAAAACCTGTGACTATTGACCAAATTGACCAGCTTTTTTCATGTGTGCATTTTTTCATCTCCTCAATTTAATTTTTAAAAATACATTTATTCTGTCCAGTTTTCTCAGTGGTTAGAGTGTCGGGCGGCGGACTGAAGGGTCCCAGGTTCGATTCTGGCCAAGTGCACGCACCTCAGTTGCAGGCTTGATGCCTAGCCCCGGTTGTGGTGTGTGCGGGAGGCAACCAGTCGATGTGTCTCCCTCCTTCCCTCCCTCCCTCGATCCTGTCCACTGACTCTGAAAAGCAATGGAAAATATCCTCAGGCGAGGATCAAAAAGCAAAACATTTATCCAGCACCGTCTTTCTCTCCCTCTTTGTCCCTGTTTCAAACCCTTTCACAATCATTCACTCCACAAGTGTTCATCGCAGGACAGTAAGTGGGGGAAACGTATGATGGGAGCAGAGGATTCTGCTGAGCTTTGCTGCTCCCTATAAAAGACACAATCCCTCTGGGCCTTGAGAAGCAACCAGACAGTCAGGGTTTTCACTTACCTTTTGAAGATTTAGGTTTTTTTAGCCTAAGGGATCTTTGGGACTGCGATAAAGGAAAGATGATATTCCAGAAGCGGATCATCTGGTACCTCTGATAAGCTCATATCAATTTTTAATTCCACTAAGGTTCAACTTTCAAAGCTCGAGAAATTTGTAGCATAATGTAACCACTAGGTGCCCCCTGCAGACTGTGACCAGGGTGAGCTCTTTACCAGGTTGTTTCATGGGTACAGGTGGCTGTGCTATTGGTACCTTCTGTAGGATGCTACCTGGGAAGTAAGGTTTTGTTATTGGTGGAACTGGGGTTTCACTGTCCCCACCGAGTGCTGGAGGTGGGTCCTTACAATATCTCAAGAAAAATAATTTTCTGAGACTTGCACAGGAGGATCAGTGATTTTTATTACATGACATTACATCTCTGGGTTCCCCAAGTCCCATTTCCCTTAGTCCAGTCCTGGAAAAGGTGCAGCTGGGGATCCAGCAGAGCTGGAAGCAAAGCCAGTGTCCAGAGTTTCCGTTCCAGGGTGGAGCTGGGTCCGGTTTAGCATCAGGCTGGATCCAGTTCATCGGTCCACTGTGTGGGGTCCACATGGCCGTGGGCCACGTGGGTGAGTGCAGGAGCGTGAGAGTGCAACATCCCAAGAGGCAAGAGTGAACTCCTTTGTTTAGGAGCTTAAATATATCAAATACTCCCTCGCCTGCAGTGGCCACGTCTGTCCTGGCCAATGACCTGTTCCCAGGTGTGACTGGCAGACGAGGACCTTCCCCTATGTCACCCAGACTTTCCTGGGCAGATGTCTATTCTCCCCCTGCCCAGGCCCTTCCCTCCCCCAGCGATCGGTGGGAATAAACCAGTGGCTTCCTGGGGAGCGTTAAACTGAGCTTCCTGGCAAAGCTGCACAGATGGCGTGCCCATAATATTTGGCCTTCCCTTTGCTCCTTTCCAGCTATTAATAACTAGGTTAATTTACAATGGTATAGGTTTAGGGTTTTTTCCTACACACCCAGACATCAGACCATTTATTTCTGCACCAATTTTCTTGCCCATGTTAAGAGACACTTCCTCCGTGGTAATAAACCCCAAAGACTGAGCTTACATCTTGAGAGACCTCTGTTTGGCACCTTTCCAGTAAACATCAAACAGCACATTAGGTTTGTCACAGAAAATACTCTGTTCTCTTTATAAAATCCGGGTACACATTTCTCATCCTGAACTTAGCCTGTGAACAAAGGGGAAAATCATCGAGGAGAGAAACTATGGATACATCACTTTATGAACAGGAATGGCCCGAATTCCAATTTCATTCTTCTGACGGAAAGAATTATCACCATGTGGCATATTTCTGCTGTAAGAATTTTTGCTGAAATATGCTAATAATTTCCAACAGTAAGAGCATGTGTCTGAGAGGAAATGAGAGATGAAAACAGTCAGCTCTAACAACAGGTTGACGGGAACTATGCCTAACCACAGGGGTAGAGATGAAAATAATCCCTCCATTGTCCGCCCTCCTCGGCGCTGCAGTGCCATTGTGTCTTGGGCAGCAGGTGGGGGTTCATCGCATGGGCCTCCCAGAGCTCCCCCTCCCGCAACCCACTCCACAGAGCCGGCCAGGGCCCAGTGGGAGACAGCCTCTTGGGACACTTCTGAACTCACCACATTTTTTCTTTAAGGAAAAGGAAGGTCTCAAGATGGCTTTCTTTCTATTTCTCATCACTTTTTTGAATGATACAGACACATTGTATTTGCATAACGTGTTTTTGTTCTGCTCTGGGAGCCCATCTCCAGCTTCCTGCCTGTGTATTTTTTCTGTGTGATGCCAGAGAGTTGAGTTTCTAATCTGGTACCAGCCTTTATGCTCCAGGGAGTTATTCTATGGGCTTCAGAGCGTACCTCAAATTTGTAAACCTAGCTAACAATTACATTTTCACCCAAGAAAGATGTTAAGTAAAAGAATGCTTTGTGCTGAGAATTGAATCAAAGATCTTAGCATGCGCACCCCCACCTCACCCCCAGCGCCCCCGGGGCCTTCGCCTGCTCCACAGACATGGGCGTTATAAACTCCCTTTCTCTGGAACGCTTGTCTCCATCCAGAGAACCTTGCAGAACCACATTCAAAACACGGCGTTGTCTCCTCCCTTTGGCCTGATGGCCCCACAGAATGCTGAGCAGCCTGGGAGGAGTGCTCGCTTCTGAAGGTGGCCGGAGAGAAGGGGCCTGGGCCCAGAGGGGTGGAGTTTATGAGCAGATTGTTCATCCCAAAAGGCTAGGACAACAAACAAGTTAGAGGTTCAAAAAATATAACAATCATTTCCCGGAGACAGGTCGAGGCGGTATCACAGTCCCTCCTTCCAGCCACTCCCTGCCCTTCTTTGAGCTCTCTGTTCACTGTAGCTGCTCAGGGACCGAGTGCTTGGCCTCAGTGACTTCTCTGAACCCCGACCACAACCCTACAAGGTTTTAAATTATTGTTAAACCGATAAGACACCTGAGTCAGGTGACTTTACCGAGGTCACATGGTAAGAGTGTTGATCCATGGCCAGGGATTGAACCTGCAACCCAGCAACGTGCCTTTGACCAGGAACTGGACCTGTGGCCCTTCAGTGCCTGGATCAACACTCTAACCACTGAGCCACACCAGCCAGGGCCAAGATTATTCTGATGACGAGCCTGGTGGGAAATACCCATCTTGTCAGAAAGCAATTCCCCGAGGCAGAAAGAAGGCATGTGCAGGGGGCAACCAATCGATGTGTCTCCCTCACATTGATATTTCTCTCCCTCCCTCCCTCCCTCCCTCCCTCCCTCTCTCTCTCTCTCTCCCCCTTCTCCCTCCCTTCCACTCTCTCTAAAAATCAATGGAAAAATATCCTCATGTGAGGATTAAAAAAACAAAAAAATAGATGTGCCCAGCATCTCCTGGACACTCTGACTCATGGATCTGGGGGGAGCTGGAAGTCTCGTTTAACAAGCTCCCTCTGTGATTCTGGTAATCAAGTTGGGGGAAGACGCCATTTCCCCAAAGTTTTTGACACCTGCACCTCTTTCATAATCTGAAAAACTCTTTCAGAATTAAAAGAATAATTTTATCATTTTTACATGGGGTTGACCAAAAGTTATTTTTAGTATTTTGTTTCAGATCAACATAATCTCAAGGATATGATAAACATGTCCAATGTAAGGTCATCACTGATCATAATTTGTAAGATGCATTTTTACTTTTTCCTGTTGAACGAGTGATTTCTGCTACTTAATACACTTTAATTTTATATGAAAAAGCACAATTTGTTGACAAACCAGTTTAAAAATTACCTATTATATTGTGTTTAGTTTGGACAAAAACAAATATTAAAATATAGCTTGAAGTCTAGTCATGTTTAGGGCATAAAAATGGACTGTGGAGCTAATACTTTTATAATTTTCATGTTTTGTTTTAAAATGAAAGGAGAGAATGTTTCTTTTGTTAAGTTTTATTTTCAATAAAAGGAAAAGTAGTTGGATAAACTATTTGCTATATTTTCTCTTTGGACAATGGTTTTGAAACACTTGAGACTCCGATGTCCTTCAAGAATTTCAATTCAACTAATGCAACTCGTAACATTTTTGAGGTTTATTTGATGAAGGGTTATGTTATTTTCTTCATAAATATGTACTTAAATGTCAGTACTCCAAATGCCTTGTTTATTTAACCAATGGCCCATTATGGGCATGAACCAAACAATGTAAAACTCAGATGAAGCCCCAGCATCACAGAGTCAGCTGTAAACAGCAAACTGAGGGACAAAATTCGAACCCCGCTCCACATACCACTATGCAGGCTCACTCCCTGAACACGCAGGTTGAGGAGATCTCAGAATAGTTCTTTTATGTATTTTTTTAAAATGAAAATAGAAGCAAGTGCTATTAGCACCTTCAATAGCATGAGCCCTTCTGAGCACCTTGAGTAACACTGGCTGGGACATGGGCCTCCTGGGCACCTTGAGTTACACTGGCTGGGACATGGGCCTCCTGGGCACCTTGAGTAACACTGGCTGGGACATGGGCCTCCTGGGCACCTTGAGTAACACTGGCTGGGACATGGGCCTCCTGGGCACCTTGAGTAACACTGGCTGGGACATGGGCCTCCTGGGCACCTTGAGTAACACTGGCTGGGACATGGGCCTCCTGGGCACCTTGAGTAACACTGGCTGGGACATGGGCCTCCTGGGCACTTTGAGTAACACTGGCTGGGACATGGGCCTCCTGGGCACCTTGAGTAACACTGGCTGCGACATGGGCTCTCCTAAGCACCTTCACTAACAGAGAGAAGGTGTGTCAGTGTAGATTTCAGTCTTGACTGCCCGTTAGAATGATTGGGGCAGCTTTTCAAAAACTGATGCCCAGGCCACCCCAGACCATTCAACCAGATCTTCCTGGAAGCTTTGATTGCCGGGACTGAGCTCCCAAAGGGCTCTAATGTGTGACCTGGGTGTAAAACCACAGCCCCAGCCCAAGGGGATAAATCCCACCCTGCTGCAAGCTCAGTGTGGAAGGTGTTTGGGATGTGTGTCTTCAAGGGGGCTGCAGTGGCACAGATTGGCTTAAGGAAACCATGTACACTCCCAGAAAACTTGCCTGCAGGATTTTGGGAACTTACCTGCAAGTTGCTTGCAAGTGCCGGCTCACAGAACCCCACACCTCACCCTTGAGCATCAAGGTTGCTGCCGCTCAGCACAGACGTGCCCCTGTCCTATTTCATATAGGAGAACGCAGGGACCCCAGCCCTGCTCGCCCTATCCTGAGAGCTGGCTCTGTGCTGACCACTGAGAGCAGATGAAGACAAGCCGCTGCCCCTGAGGAGTCTCCTTCCAGTTGGAGACAGAGAAGCAAAGCAGGGATTACAGCCTGATGTGCTAAAAGCCTCGATAGGAAGGCGAAGGGAGCCGGTGGATCAGCGTCCAAATCCTGCAGACCCTCACCCCCGACTCCACGCCAAAGGTTACCAGGGGGAAAAGCTGGCACTGAGCAGTTTCTCCTCCACACAGACAGAGACATAGTCTCCCGCATGTGCATGTCTTCTGTTGTCTACAGAACAGATAAATAACCACAAAATATTGGATTTAAAACTTCTTTCCACTACAGGTGATGAGCTTGTTTCAAACCATCCCTAAGTGTGTCATCCCTGGAGCAGGGGCTGGTGTGAGCATAGGCTGGGTGGGGGGTGGGCGTTAACGGTGGGCAGCTCTGCGTGCCAGGTGGGCATTGTTTAGGAGCATTATTCTGAATATTATGGAGACCTGGCGGGAGTTTGTAAACGTGTGTGGGGGTGTAGGGGTGTGTGTTAGGTGTGTGGTGTGAATGGTGTGGGTGTGCTGTGTGTGTTGGTGTGTATGTTTACATGCACACGCACATGTGTGTTCAGGTGTCCTGATGGGTGCCTGGCGTGGTGTGTAGGAGGTGTTACCGGGACAGTTTTAGTGGGGGGGGCACTGTAGGGCAGGGAGAGCAGGCTGCAGGCTGTGGACTCTGACAGTACCCACGGACACAGAAAGAGAGGGGCTGGGAGGCAGAGCACGGAAAAGGGCTGGCATCACATTTGGCGCCAACTCAGTGCAGGGACCTGGGAGAGGATGATGGTGGCTGTGAGCTCTGCTCCCACTGTGGTGGCCCCTGTGATAGAGGTGGGAGCACGGGAGGCGGGGGGCCTGGGGAGAGGCCGGTCCGTGGCTCAGCTGAGTGTGAGGTGCTGAACATTTTTGTTTACAGAAACTTGAAACTCAAGACGCTAGTTAAAATATTGTCTAAGAAAGAGGAGTGAAAGGAGGAGATGTTTGGATGGGGCAGGAGGTGGTGTTAGGAGAGCTGACGGTCCTTGGGGTATGTGTGGTGTCCTTACACACGCCCACAACACACATGTGCATGTGCACACACACATACACACCCAGAGCGGTGTGTCCCCGAGCTCCAGGGCCTGTCACCCTGGCCAGCTCTGCTTCCCAGCCAGGCACACTGTCCTTTGAATGTGGACAGAGGCTGTGATGAGGGGGCTGTGAGGCAGCCCAGGAACTCTAAAGAGAAATGAAGTTGCCAACACGCCCGGAGGACAGCACTGAGATGCGCGTCCGACAGGGGCTCCCTGCTGGAGGGTTTTCTCCGGGGTTGGTGCCAGCCACCAGGGAACCTGAGCATTTGTGTCAAGGTCTCTTCTTGGAGCGAGAAGGCTCTAGGCCTGTCTTCTCAGTGGCATCTGCTTCCCTCCATGCGATGTTTTTGTTGTTTGTTTGTTTGTATGATTACTCTCACCCCAGGACACTTTTCCCATTGATTTCTTTCTTAGAGTAGAAGCGAGGGGGAGGGAGAGAGAAACATCGATGTGAGAGAAACATCAGCTGGTTGCCTCCACAGGCGCCCTGACTGGGGCAGGGATCAAACCTGCCACCCAGGTACGTGCCCTGGGCTGGAAGTGAACCCCGGGGCTCTTCGGTGCGCGGGTGACTGACCGCCCACCGAGCCCGCCGGCCAGGGCTCCATGCTCTGTTTCATTCAACAGCACTGAGCAGGGCGGAGCCTTTTCCGTCAGCTGGTCCCTCCTCTGAGCGAGCGGCTGGGCCACGGCCTCGGCCCCACGGCCTCTCCAGCGGGAAGCTGCCCAGGCAGCTGCCCTCGGTTTCTCATCCCCACGAACGTGCAATTTTCATGCAGCAGCTTGAAGCTCCTTCCAAGAAAACAAAACTCGATGAAATCAGCAAGGACGCGTCGCTGCAGCCCTGCCCGCGGGTGCTGACAGGCTGCCTGTGCCGACCCGCGCCCCTCCCAAGGCGCCCCTGGGGGGACAGGCAGTGTCTCTACCAGCAGGGGGGTGTCAGCGAGCCCAGGGCAGCCTACCTGAGCTGATGTCAACTTTCACTCTCTTAGAGCTGAAATCCACACCTACTTTTGAAGCCGTGTTTGCACTGATTTATTATTTTTATGCAACATCAAGGCACGAGCCTCCCATAGTCTGTGTCCGTGTGCATGGCGCTCAGGCGTCTAATTCCTCATTCATCCCAGGATACTTTATCTCTTAGATTTTCCACAGCTATGGTTCCAGGGTCCTGCCCTGTGGAATGAGCTGAGATCTGGGTGATCAACATCCATCCCTGGGTGTGAAGTCATTCCCCTCACCCAGCCGTGGTTCCCAGCCCCCAGTCACCTCTGTAAAAATTAGCATGAAAAGCAACATCGCAATATCTGACAAACTGCGCTGATTTGTGTCCTAATTAATCCTGTACCCTACCTTCTCCTTTCTCTGCTTCAAGCCTTGCATGTCCAGACCAGCCTGAAGTTGCTCAGGGTGTCTGCATTGGAGCATGATCTTGGCCGTGATCTCCTTCTCAGGATGCTAACTATGCATCGTTTCTGTGCTGCTGGGAGAAACACTGCCACTTTGCCGTTACGTGCACACACGATGCAGGTGATATACCTGTCTCTCTGCCGGGTCAACTCAGACGGGACTGAGGTCTGCCCCGGGGCCAGGCTGGAGAGCTCCTTTCAGGGCTTGGTGGCTCTGATTCCAGTCAGCAGTCGCTCCTCAGCTGTCCTGGTGGACGCCAGACAGCAAGCTTTCCACAGCTGTGCGTCATTCCCGATCGCCGGGAGCACTTTTGTGCTCGGGAAACTGCCGCCCACTCTTTGCTTCTTGCCGGGCTGTCTCACCCTTCTCACAGGAACACTTGGGCACCTGAAACTCACCTGCCAGGGGCTCAGGGCTCAGGTGGCAAAAAGGCTCCAGGAGGCTCCAGCCAGCCCAGTCTGAGCCTGAGGATCTCCTGGCAGAAACTATTTTCTCTTCTTCTGCTTGTTCTTCCCTGAAACTAACAATACAAATGGAACTTTTACCACAAAATTTGAGGCATGGGGATCAAAGGGTGGGACTGAGTGTTTGATGGGTTCTGTGCCACTGTGCCAGGGGAAAGATGTTGGCTCAGGGATGGATCTGGGGTGATGGGAGAGGGCCAGGTAGGCCAGGGCATAGAGGGGCAGTGGGGCAGGCCCATGGCAGGCTGCCTGCTGTCTGAAAGCATTGCTGTGTGATCTTACGGCCTTACTGGAGAAGAATTTCAGCCCTCCCATTCCCTTGCTCCCTAATCCACAGCCGTTCAAAAGAAGTTTACTGAGCTAGTGGAGCAATCTAGGAGCTCCGCACAGGGGTAGAAGCACAGACAAATAAATGTGCCCTTCCCTGCATGCATAACTAAGCAAGCGCGAGCGCTGACCTCAGGCCAAGGGCAGCAGGTCATGGCCACACCCTGGCAGTGAGGGCAGTGCTGTGGGAAAGGAGACTGACAGGTCCCGGCAGCTGAGCCCGGGTGGGTGACAGGATCAGAGCTTTCTTCGAGTGAGTGTGGGTGAGACCAGCGGGAGAGCAACAAAAAGCAGAGCCTTCCTGAGTGGGTGCATTACCCAGAGCAGGGAGAGCAAACGGCGCCTCACAGAAGGGCTTGTAAACCCATACACTTGGCGCATGAAGTGGGTGGGGAAGAGTGGGAATGAGACTGAGTCGTTGGGTTGGGGGCAACTCTGGGAGGGTTTGCATACCATATTAGGAACTACATTTCCAATTTTTTATTGTGATAAAATACACATAAAATTTTAAGTGTACAGTTCAGTAGTATTAAATATTCATATTGTGCAAACCACCATATCCATCTCCAGAGCTCTGTTCACCCTGCAGAACTGAAATTCCATTCCACTAAACACCGACTTCCCATTCCGCCTCCCCCAGCCCCTGGCAACCCCCATCTACTCTCTGTGTCTATGAATCTGGCACAAAGGTGCCTCATATCAGTGGAAATATACATTTTTGGCCCTTTTGTGGTTGGTCCATCTCACTGAGAACAACTTCCCCGAGGCTCATCCATGTTGTAGCAGGTACCAGAACTTCCTCTCTCGGCTGAACCACAGCTCGCTCACTCATTCATCAATGGGCACGTGGCTGCTTCCTTGTTCTGTTATGAATCGTTCTGCTATGAACGTGGGCCACACATTCTGCTTGAGACTTCGCTTTCACCTTTCGGATATATACCCAGAACTGGAGTTGCGATGGCGATATGGTAATTCTATGATGCTTAGTTTGTTGAGGAACCACTCAACAGTTTTTCACAGCAGCAACACCATTTTATTCCCACTAGCACTGCACAGGGTTCCGATTTCTCCAAATCCTAGCCAACAGTAATGGTTTTCTGTCATTGTGATAGTGGTCATCCTAATGGGTGTGAGGTGGCATCTCATTGTGGCTTTGATTTGCATTTCCCTAATGAATAGTGTAGAGACTTTTTAACTCTATTCCATTTTATTAACTCACAAATAGAGGAGTTAAAGAGCATCATGAAGAACACCTAGATCAACACCGTTGGTATGTTGAGTGTAAGTCACAGCCCCTGAAGACTTCAGTGTGCACCGCCTGAGGGAATGTGGAGCCTGGCTGGTCCGTAAGGAGGACGCGTCAGGCGTCTTCGCTGCTGGGACAGAGGTACAAGGACTACAGTGGAGAAGCATCTGCAGTTAGAGAGCAGCTGAGAGGCTGCCAAGACAGACAGACCAGCAGTTCTGAGGACTGCCTGAGGTCGGACACCCCGAAGCAGACCCTGAGACAGAATTCATAAGCAAGTGGTCTGTTAAGGGAGAGATCTCAGGGGGACCTGCAAGGGAGTGGGGGAGGGAGGCAGGGCCCCCAAGGCCAAGATCTCTGGCAAAAGTTCCAGAGAAAGGAACGTTGGCCGCATCCTGCAGGAGGAATTGGGGTGTAGGTGCTACTCAGTCTTAACTTCAAACAAGGGAGCTGGGCTTTCACACTCTGGCACCAACAGTGAGTGTCGAAGACCCTCAGGTGGGGCCCAAAGCACAGACATCACCTGCTACTGGGGCCTTAGATGGGCAAGGGCTGTGGGTGGAGGTGGAGCAGGGGGCTGCAAGGTGAGACCCAGGAGACTGGGTAATGGTGAGGCAAGGGCAAGGGGAGAGGCGAAGCAGCTTTCAGGCTTCCCGCCAGGGCAGTACCACGTCTGACAGAGAAGGAGATTGGGAACAGAAAATGATTATTTCAGTTGGGCATATGCTGATGTTGAGGTATCTGAGGACATGCAAGGAAGTCTGGACGCAGGGAGCTGGATGCTTGTCTAACTCAGAAGAGACTGGAAGCCCTGGGACACAGAGGCCCCTCCAACAGGGTTCCCATGGGTTCTCGGTCCTCCTGGCCTGTGGGGCTGGGTCCTGGGAGAACAGACTGCAGCCCCAGGAAGGCACGAGGCAGGTCACAGGCACTTGGAGGGATTTATCGTGAGGAGGTAGCCAAATGGTACATAATACTAGCTGACAGTTATCAGGT
The DNA here is from genome assembly GCF_054644295.1 of Miniopterus natalensis. Taxonomy (NCBI): domain Eukaryota; kingdom Metazoa; phylum Chordata; class Mammalia; order Chiroptera; family Miniopteridae; genus Miniopterus; species Miniopterus natalensis. The sequence goes on from NC_142089.1 coordinate 82,787,204, forward strand.
CCCTGCAGTGTGCCGACAGAGCCCTGTGTGCATCATCTTATTTTCTCTTAAAGAGATGCATATACTATTATTATTCCAACTTTACAAATGAGAAAATTGAAGCTTAGCGAGGTCTGGCATTGTAATCAAGGACATAGAGCAGATAAGTCCTTGTTTTCATTTATGATCCCGGAAAAAATATCTTTGCGGAAGCATTCCCACAGTGCGGCCACCTTGTGCACGTTTCTCCGGTTGTTCTGCTGTGCCCCCTGCTCTTTACCCTGGGAAACACGCCTGCTGGCCAATACTTCTATCTCCAGCTGTTCTGAGGCTCAGCTACCTCGTTTCCCTACAGCAGAGCACACAGTCTAGGAAAGATTATTTGTGAAGGGCATTTACTTAGCAGTTTTCATGATGTGGAGCAATCTGGGCCACGGTATTTTGTAAACACTAACAAAAGGCATTTTTGCACATCTTAGTGGCTTCCCAGGGCACCCACGTCAGGACGAGTCCATCCCGGCAGGCCGGCAGGTCCATGGGAGCCCTGCCTCACCCTCAGGAGAGGGCGGCTTCACCGCAGTGAGCTCTGATAAACCAGCTGTGCAGAAGGAAGGGGAGCGACTTTTGTCTAGCACCACAGATGTGTCAGAATCGGACTGCAGTGGCCTGTGAGAGAAATGCACACGCTCTGAAGGCCTCTGGGTGCTGCAGCACTGGGTCCTGACCTAGCACAGGCTGCTGCAGTCTCAGCGCCCTGCCAGGCACTGGGGAGGGGGGGCAGGAAGCCACCCGCCTGTGTTGCCCCCCAGCCCCCGGTCAGCCTGCTGTCCCAGCTTGGTCCAGGCAGCCTACTTTTTCTCTCTTTCAGCTCTGACTTGGTTTCCCATGCTAACTAATTTCAGAGGAGGGACAGACTTCCTGCCCAAAGCCTCCAAGCCACCCTTGGGAAAGAATGGGCAGGTCAGTCTCCCAAGAGAAGAGCACCCACAGTCACCGGCTGATGGTGCGGCTGTGGCCACACATCCTACGTACAGTTGGCCCTTGAACAACACAGGGGTTAGGGATGCAGACCCCCCTCACGCAGTCAAAAGTCTGGGTATAACTTTTGACCCCCAAGACTGAACTACCAGCTACCTCCTGTTGAGCAGAGCCCTGCGGGTAGCGCAGGCCCTTGGCTAGCGCACAGTGCGTGTGTCGTCGGCATCCTGTGCTGTTTTCTTAAAGTGAGCTAGAAAAAAGGTTTTTAAGAAAGCCATACAGAATTTAAAGAAGTAATCCGCGTGTACACAGACCCGCCCGCTCGAACCTGCGTGGTCGGAGGGGCGGAAGGGGCGGCTCCTGCGGCGCGCGTGGGTCTGTCCGCGGGGGGCTGCGCGGGCGCAGAGGCTTCCCGCCCAACCTGCCCCCCCCGCCCCCCGAGGCGCGCGCTGGGGGGCTCTGGGCAGGTCCACCCGCGGCGCCGGCCGGCGGGTCTGCGGCTCCCCGGCTCCGCCCGAGATGCGCCCACGCGGGGCCCCCCACCCCCGAGGGGAGCGCGCCCCGCCCCGCCCAGCCCCGCGGGTCGCAGGTTCCGTCTGTGCCCTTTCGTGGTCTTTTTTGGGGCGTGGGGTGCAGACGCCCGACTCCACCCCCGCCGGGCCCACGACTCGCACCTGTTTTCTAGCCGAGGTCGGTGGTGGGCCCCGCGGACCCGGGCGCGGCCGCGGGAGCTGCGAGGCCTCCGCACGCCCCCGAAATACCGCGGGCTCGGTCCCCCGCGTCCCCGCGCGTGTTGTTTGACAAATAGCGTTGGGCCCTGACGCCGGGGTGCCGCCCGCGCTCTGGACGCGCGACAGCAGTTTCCTGGGGCTCCAGGCGCCGCGTCCTCGCAGCCGGGCGGGGGGAGCCCCCTGGCGTCGCCCCAGAGCCGGGGGAGGGGGGTGGGTGGAAACCCGCGTGGCCGCCGCCCGTGCGCAGAGCTCCCGGCCCCCGAGCCCTGAGGGCGAGTTCGCTCCAACAACCACGGCTGGAGGCGCGCTCCGGGCGCACCTGAGAGTCAGCGGGGAGCCTCCGAGCACCCCTGCCCGGCCCGCCTGGGGGCCTCCGAGCAGCCCTGCCCGGCTCCGCCTGGGGGCCTCCGAGCACCCCTGCCCGGCCCGCCTGGGGGCCTCCGAGCACCCCTGCCCGGCCCGCCTGGGGGCCTCCGAGCACCCCTGCCCCGCCCCGCCTGGGGGCCTCCGAGCACCCCTGCCCGCCCCGCCTGGGGGCCTCCGAGCAGCCCTGCCCGGCCCGACCCGCCTGGGGGCCTCCGAGCACCCCTGCCCCGCCCCGCCTGGGGGCCTCCGAGCACCCCTGCCCGGCCCGCCTGGGGGCCTCCGAGCACCCCTGCCCCGCCCCGCCTGGGGGCCTCCGAGCAGCCCTGCCCCGCCCCGCCTGGGGGCCTCGGAGCACCCCTGCCCCGCCCCGCCTGGGGGCCTCGGAGCACCCCCTGCCCGGCCCGCCTGGGGGCCTCCGAGCACCCCTGCCCGCCCCGCCTGGGGGCCTCCGAGCACCCCTGCCCGGCCCGCCTGGGGGCCTCCGAACACCCCCTGCCCGGCCCGCCTGGGGGCCTCCGAGCACCCCCTGCCCGCCCCCGCCTGGGGGCCTCCGAGCACCCCCTGCCCGCCCCGCCTGGGGGCCTCCGAGCACCCCCTGCCCGCCCCGCCTGGGGGCCTCCGAGCACCCCCTGCCCGGCCCGCCTGGGAGCTTCTAATCCGCCCCCCCCACCCCGTGCCCGGCTGCGCCCCGCGTGAATGCCGCCGAGCCCCTGGGATCAGCACCTTTAAACAAACACCTGCCCAGGTGCCTCCAGTGAGCAGCACGCTGGAGAATCGCCGCTGCTCTCGCTGAGCTTCTCAGAGGCCGCGTGACCCCTGAGGGGAGCCGCCAGGCACCTTGCTGAGCACAGATTCCCCATCACAGGTCTGGGGAGGGCCCGGGACTCTGCATCTCTGAGATGCCTGCACTGGAAAGCGCGCTGCTGGGCCAAGGAGCCGCCTGGAGTGAGGAGGGCCCCCAACAGGGCTGGCCAGCCCTGGACCTCAGGCCAGATGCCTATTTTTGTAAACAGAGTTTGATTGGGGCTCAGCCACGTCCAGCTGGGTGGTTCTAACAGACTGTAGGACCCAGGAGCCTAAAATATTTACTATCTGGCTCTATGGAGAGAGAGGGAGCCTGCGGGTTTATGACGTCCTGAGGCTGGCACACCTTTGGGAACTCGAGGCCCAGGTCACAGGCCACGCTCACAGTGAGACAACCGGGATCTGAGGCCGCACAGGATTTTGAAGTCCCAGAAATTATTAGCTCTTCTGAGCTCCTTTTGAAGCTGTCAGATCAGGTTTGTAATATCGGCAGTGAAAACTGTCCTGTTTGTGTTGTGTGATCAGAATGTACTGAGGAAAGAGAGAAGCAAGATATACACTCCTCAAAGTCCTTTGCCTAATGTCAGGCTGTGCAAAAAAAAAGAATGACTGTCATTTAAAAGTTTTATTTTCATTTAAAAATTATGCAACTAATATATCCTTGTAGAGAAAACATAGGTACATACAGTATTTATAATCTGAACATTCAGAAGTAATCACGGCCACCTCGCAGTGTGTAGCTTCTCAGGCCGTTTCTGTGCCTACACATCCACATGCCACAGGGTGAACTGTGTCTCTAGCTCTGGTTTTCTTACCCTAAGGTGGGGACAAGAATAACAATACCCATGTGAGAAAAGAGAAGATACAGACTGGTCTGTGCCTCTTGCTCCCGACACAGGGCTCCTGACACCCATAAGTTCCTGGGTGAGAGCAGTGTCTTTTGTTCTAATGAGGAAACTCCAGGTGGGCTCCAGGATGAGGGATGCTCACCAGACAAGTCATGGTTAGCAGCTCAGAGTTCTCAGCCTCAATCCCATTCTCTTGAGAAGGGACGAAGGCTGAGAATGGAGTTTATAATGGATCGTGCCTATGGGATGAAGCCTCCGTAATAGCTGCAAGCACAGGGTTCAAAGAGCTTCCAGGTGAGTGAGCACGTGGAGGTGTTTGTTGGGAGAGTGGTGCACCTGGACAAGTCGTTGGAGCCCCGCGCCCCTCCCCACATTCCTTGACTTACCCATCTCTTCTCCTGATTTCTGAAAGGTCTCATTAGCCCCCTTAGCACAGTAACGGCTGTTTTCATAAAAGTAAAGATTCTCCTTTGGTTTCTGTTGGTCAGGGAAAACAGGTACTAATGTAGGCCTTTCATAAAAGTGAAATGGGCTGACATAAACTTCCAGAGAGCAGGGGAAACTCTTTGCTTCACAGTATTTGGGCTCAGGAAAGATTGCATTGGGGTGCTCCACTTTCAGAGAGCGGGACAACTTGTATGTGTTACGACTTGGATACAGGGTTCAACTGCTTTAATAGCCCTGAAGGTTTAGGGGTGAGGTACAAAATCAGGGCATTCCACCTCCATCTGTCTCTGTTGGAGGGAACCCGTGAGACCACACCTACCTCCAGGGGAGGCTGGGAGGGCAGTGTGACTGCACAGGCCTGCCCTGCATGAAGCCAGGACTGCAGCGGGGTAGGGTGGGTGTTGTTGGAAAGTTAATCTCCACCGCAGCATATTTCACCCATTTTTCTATGTTCATCTTTTGCTTTTTCGTATGTGTGAGTCCTTCGTAGATTAATGATAGTGACTTTGTGACTCATGCAGATTTTTCTTTGACCTCCTGATTCATGGTTAACTTTGTTGATAGGGTTTTCCATCTTAAAACATAACTTTTAGCCCATCTGGCCAGCATGGCTCAGCGGTTGAGCGTCGACCTAGGATCCAGGAGATTGAACTTCGATTCCCGGTCAGGGCACATGCCTGGGTTGTAGGCTCGATCCTCAGTCGGTGCGCTGCATGCAGGACGCAGCTGATCAAATGTTTCTCATCACTGGTGTTTCTATTTCTCTCTCCCTCTCCCTTCCTCTCTCTGAAATCAGTAAAGATATATATTTAAAAAAACAACAACCCATAACTTTTAGTAATATATGCATATATACAGATTGCAGAAAATTTTGAAAATAACTGAAAGGATGAATTGGAAAATAAAAATTGCTCAGAATTCCACAACTATAGGTAACAACCCTGCTAACACCTTAATGTAACTGGTGTGTGTGTTCTTCCTCAGAGGCCACTAAGTGTCTACTCTATATTCTGTATATAATTTTATATCCTTTTTAATTTAAAATTATATTGTGAGAATTTTCCCATGCCACTGGAGTTTATTTAAAAACATAATTTTTAACGACTGCTTAATATTCCATTGCATTGATGTTCAATATTTTAATCATTTTTCCAATTTTAGGCATTTAGATTGTTTCTAATATTTTCACTATTGCAAATAATGTCAATAAGCATCTTTCTTTACAAATCCTTGGCTGTTCCTTCACACTGAGTGCTGCCTCCGTACTGGCCGCAGGGCCAGGGTTAGGGACACACCAGTGAAAAAGCAGATGTAACCACTCCCATCATCCTGAGCTCACAAGTCTCACCCACTTGGTTTTTTAGCATGAGCTCCTAGAAGTGGAATTACTTGTGTCGAAGACTCAGCGGGAGAAGCTGAGAGAAGGGAGTAGCTGAGCGTTGGGGTGGGAGGAGCCCTGGAGAGGGATCTGCCAACTCCTGCTTCTGTGGCCTAGGTAACTGTGTCCCTGAGGTGGCGCTGACTGGGACAGGCTTTTGCCATGAGCCACACCCTGGTGTCTCGTGGCCAGCTTGTGCTGTATGCTGCTGTTTCTTTAAGGTTTGGTTCAAACGTCACTTAAAGCAAACATGTTGGTAATGAAGCCATATACATGTGCTTCTTGGAAACAGTGGGCTTGTGTACAACATGCTGGAATCTGCAATCTTTGGCAGAGTGGATGTGCGATGGAAACGTAAAGGACTGTAGTTGTCAGTCTGCTCGCAACACTGTGGGGTTCAGGCAAAAGAACAAACGGAGGCCCAGGTACCATAGGTCTCAATACTTCAAAGTTCTCATCAAACTGTTAAACAGAGCGTGTTCTGATCCTCTTGCTTTTACAAATACACCTTTCTAATGACCTGAAGACCAGGTGCAAATGTAAGGTTTCTGAGCACACTGAGGTAATAGCATGCACAAGCCCCGTGCTGACGAGCCTGCTTGGGGCCCTCATCCACCCCCTGTCCCTTTCCCCAAAGCTCCAGAGGCCTCCAAGCTCCAGCTTCACCCCACCAGCTGCCCTTCTTTGCTCCTAGGACCGGGGGTATGACCCACTCTAATAGGACAGACCCTGGGGAATAGATCCATGTGGCCCTGAAGGTAGGAACAGGCAGTTTGGGCAGGAAATTCGGGCTCCCAGTGCCCTAGAACATGGTCTAGAAGAAACATGGGCTCCAGGTGGGCACATCCTTACCCCAATGGGAGGGGTTCCTCTGGGGCCCTGTAAGCCTGGGGCCGGGACAGGGACCCCTCCTGCCTGGGTGTAAGGTTGCAGCCAACAGCTACTGTTTAGTGAGCTGTACCACGAGCCAGGTCCTGTTCTGCATGCTTCCCATGCCTGTTATTTCCACGTCCCAGGTGTTCAGGTGCTTGCTCCACCCACAGGTAGATTCCCCTTGGCAGTCTGACTCCAACCTCCACACTCTCAGTGGCAGGGCTTTACTGCTTCCTGAAAAAAGACAGACGCCCTGGGTTAGCTTATCCACAGACCCGCTTCCTATGGGTGATGTGATTCAGCTGTGAGCTGGGCGGCTCCCCCTCTGCCAACCCTGTGATGAGCAGGGTCAGACGTCACTAAGGTGCTAAGTCGATTTCATACCAGCTCACTCGCCTCAGACACTCCCCAGAGAGAAGTTTCATGACTGAATATTCCGAGTCCAGCCTCCGCTGATCGTCTATAAGCACGGGTCATAGCTTCTTCGTCCGAGTTTCTTCAGCTGTCTCCTGAGCGAGTGGGGATGTTGAAATAGTTCTTCCCAGATGGACTTCTCTCTCATCCTCACGGAAGTTATGTGGTTCTCTCCTGCTCCCAGCGAATCACAGTGTGGAGTAAACACATCCCCTTGGAAATGCTCCTAATTCTAGGTTTTTCCAAAATATAAGTATTTTATCAAAACAACAGACTACAGAAGCCTTTTTTCTGTTTCAGCATCTTGGCTGTGTGAAGAATGCTTTGGCCTAGTGTTTGATCCCATTCCTGCATCTCCGGGGATAGGAGCTGTAACTGGATAATTGGACAGTCCTTCACTCCCTCTCTGTGCAGGCCAGCGTGGGAAAGGTGACTCCCCTGTCTCCCACTGTCCCTCAGCAGTCATCTTGGGGGCCCCTCACTGTGCCTTTGGGCTGCAAAGGCACATGGAATGAATATTTTCCCTAAATTAAATCTATAAAATATTTCATATCTCCCTTATTGCCCTCCTTGGACAAAGGCTTAAGAGGAATTGATGCAGAGTTCTGGTCAGTCAGATAACCCACTGGCACCATTTTAAAAAGTGCAACAGCACTTTGTATAATTGCACCAGTAGGAGTGATTTCAGTATGTGTGTATTTTTCCCAGGGGCCGTGGCAGGACAGTTCTGTGTTTTACTGTCCTCAACCAGTGGTGAGTTTGTTTCATTCTTTTTTGTATGTTAACATCTTCAGCCCTTGCAACTACCCTCTGAATCTAGTCAGAGTTTTGTAGGGGGAGGGGTTGTGTGTTCCTCCTACATGAATATTTTGAGTTTGTGTTCATGGAGTTACAGATCCATTTGGTCATTTTCTAAGTCTCAGTCTCAAGTTTTTTTCGCTCTAGAATACCATTCAGTGGCAATTTAGAGCCCCCACGTGCCTTTAGGAGAATGATCCCAAGTCCCAAGTTCTATTCCCAGCTGTGCTGCTTCCTCACATAGAGATCCAGCTCTGTGTGTGTTTCATTGAGAGTCAGGTACACGTAAAGGAAAGTACGTGCCTCGCCCACCTGGAGAGCTGGGCAGCCATGCATCTGAGGATTATCTCAACAGGTATGAAAGCGTTAACAAAGGAGGCAGGAAGGTGAGTGAGACATGGTCCCTGCTCTCAATGAAAAATCTGCAGGTAAATCGCTGACTATGGCTTGCACGGTATGTGAGTGAGAAAGAGTTGAAACTTTAGAAGTACTTTGTGTGTAGTGTTATTATTGTTAAACATTTGCAGAGTGGCTGTAGCTTGGGAGGTAGCACCAGTCTGGGACTCTCAGTGGCTGAGTTAGTTTGGGTTGTCAGTCCCAGTGGAAAACACTGGCTGTAGGCACCAAGAACAAGCTCCTGGTTCATCTAACGGCAGCTTTTGGAATTGCAGAGGGGCCTGGGCAGAAATGGCTTCTAAGGACTGACCTTGCAAAAAACAAGTCTTTCTGTCAGTTTCCCCAACTGTGTTCCATACTCTTTCTGGAGATGTAAATAGTGCAGTAAAAAAAGAAAAAAGAAGAAGAGATAGAAGAAAAGTGCAAAGAGGTGGGGGTATGTTATATACCATGTGCCCCTTGAAAATTCATATGTGTCAGCAGATTTAAAAGACTCCAAAAAACGTAAAAGTCTTGTGTTAAATAAATCTGTTTAATTTTGTTTAATTCTGTTTAATTTGAATTTGTGTGTGGAAGACATTTTAGGGCCCCATCTTGTAATACCTGGTTGACAAGGACTCTTCAAGGTCCCCATTCGGGAAACACTGGATGGTGAAGATGATGGCAGACATCCTGGGGATTACTAGAGAAGCAGATGAAACATCATAGATATCTTGGTACAAATTTATTTCTAGCAGTGCAGAGAAAAAACAGCCCCAAACACATGATCTACAGGCTACACATCAGTAAATGAAACACAAATGTGCTCATCATGTTACTGTCAATGGTTTATACGAGGGATGTGTAGGTGCTGATCCATTCAGCATTTCATCTTATCTTTCTACTGAACTCATTTGAATGTTTCTTATCTAAACCTAATATTTTATTTTAAATCTATGTTTGAATCTCATCTCTGTTACTTTTACAAATTGACATGAGTTATGTGATATCCCTAAGTCTTAATGCTGTGAGGGTAAAGAAAATGACTGCAAAAGTGCTTGGCACACAGTAGGTCCTTTGTAAATGGTTGCTTTCATCTGCACTACAAGCGGTTATTAAACATGCCTGTCGCAGCTTTATGTGAAGCCCGTGGGATTCTGAAGTGAAGTTATTACTAACTGCTCAGGGCTCCTGGAGCCTGGAGGGCGACTTGCTTCACGGTTATTCCTCTTTACAGAGAGAAAAGAAAAAGGGTTTTTGACTTCTGGTGCCACTTCCTTCTCAACCCCAAGACAGGAGGCTGTGGCTATTCAGATGAAGTGTCTTGTCACCGTGGCTGTGGCTGGCCCTACAGCCCTCGTGTCGTCCCTCCTTGCCGTGGGTGGCCAGGACTGATGTCATCCAAGGAGCTCACTTCCTTTATCCAGGTTTCCTCTTTATGTGTGTGCAGAATCACTTGAGGGGGAAAATTTCTGCCAAAAACCCAGAGGGAGCAGCACCTATTTTTGCAAAAGTGGTGTCTTAAGACCTGGGAATCGTCTCCCCACATGATCTTTACTTCGAGGAGGTTGAGAGCATCTACCCATCTGTCTGCAACATCCAACGTCAACATTTACTGGACACCTGCTGTGTACCAGGCTGTGAAGAAGGACCCTTAGTGTCCAGGTGGGAATGAATTTAGCATCTAACTCACTGGGTGGAGGGGCTACACACAGCGATTTGCAGGTGACTATCAGGGATGCATTTGGAAGTCACCAGCAGTTTGGCATAAGGCATGACTAGATTGTAGCTGTCATTTGAGAGTTTCAGGGCCCACTTTAGAGAGTGAATGAATAAATATTGACTTCCTGTTAACCACAGGTGGACCCTTACCCTTGTCTTTCCCACCATGCAAAGTTCTGAGTCTGAGACCCTCTGATGCTTAAGAAGCCACCCTGCTTCCAAACACAGAGGAAATTATTGGCTCACACTTGATACTTACTGTCTGACAAGAAGACTTGGGCATCTAATAGACTTTGTCTTTGCTTTACAAGGCCAGAGCTGTTATGGATGTATTTGGTACACAACAGTGGAAGGCCAAGGCTTCTGGTCAGTGCCTGTGGAGAGCCCATGACTAGGGCATACCTTCTTCCTCAAGTTTCCAGTTACCATGTGGAAGTACAGCCCTGGAAACAGCAAAACAAGGACAGGCCTGTGGAGATGATGACTTGGCATATTTAGATGTCAGGCATTCTGTAGGTAGTTCCTGGGATTATCTCATGTAATCTTCCCTACAATTCTATAAATTAGTTTTTATTTCCCAAATAGAGAGCCCGAGGCTCAGAGAGGTGAACTGACCGAGATTCTAATCAAGGTAGATCCTGTTGCCTTTCAGCTGTGTCTGGTGGAATCCTGGTTGGGTAGCATCTGATGAGTTAGACAACACACAATTGTACGCTCTCCTGACCTGTAATTTTCCAAAAGCTCTATCTTTTGGTAGCAGCAATCATCTGTCTTCGGTCCTCAGGGTGATGGGTGAAGAAGCCTTGGGTGGGTCTACCGCCTACCAGCTGGGTGACCTTGGATGGACCACTCCCAATCATCATTCAACATTAGTTTCCTCAGCTCCCCAGTGGGAATATCAGCGATGGGAAAATAGAAATAGCAACAATAAAGAGCGCTAGGAAAGGAGGAGCAAACGCTTAGACCCACAGGCGTTTGAATTCAGGGCCCACTACTCACAAGTGGTGGGACCTTGGGGAAGTCAGTTAAGTTCTGCAGACTTCCATTTCCTCGTCTGACAAATCAGGAAAACACTGAGTATTGCGGTGAGGACGAGATTAATGAACGCCTACACACAGGTAAACATTTTGCACAGTGATTAGCAGGCTGTAAGAACTTAATAAAAGTTAGCTACTGTTATTACCCACACTGACTAGGTCACAAGACTGTTGTCACTCCTGAAACTTAAAGCAATAACAGGCATGGGAGGTGTTTTGTAAACTGTGAAGTTTACTCTGTTGTGTTGCTTATCATTAGTGATGGTACCAGTTGTGGTTGGAGTTGTGTTTACTGCTAATGCTTTTCTTTGCGGTTATATGCTAAGAAAGGCCAAATGGATCAGCTACCTCTTACCCTGGAAAACAGAGATTTGAGTTAAATATCCCTGGTTATCAGGGATATTTAGACCAAATTCACTCAAAGTGGCCACCACAGGTGAAATAAACATTTAAAGAAGAAAACATTAGATGGTACCCACAACACAGCTGATCTCCCCCAGTCGGTCCCAGTACCACCCAACACTTATTCCCAGGACGAGGATTCATTTTAATCATTTCAGTTATAAATATGTGGCAAAGAAACAGCCCAGATGTCAGGAGAGAGCAACCAGAGTGGAGGGATGTGTGTGTGTGTGTGTGAGTGTGTGTGTGTGTGTGTGCGCGCACACGATCACAGAAGCTCACTGCTGTCCCCACGGGAACGATGTTGGTGTGTCCAGCTCTTCAAATGCAGGTTGAAGTGCTTTGCAAAGAAATGAAGAGAGCTGATAGAACAGGCTGGTCCCTCTCCAGACGAGGTGTGGCAGGTTGTGGCCCACGTGCGGACACTTCCTTCTCCTGTTCCCGCAGCAACATCACTAATTGCTGGTACCCTTCTTTCCTGCTGAGCCAGACAGAACTGCAGAATCCTTCCCAACAAAGCATACCAGGCAAGTGTTGCTGGAAGAGTGGAGTTTTCACGCAGGGTGAAAGCTGACGATAATCCCCCTTTATAGGATTAGCCTACTCGTCAGCCAACATTTCCAAGGACAGTGGCAACAGCAGAATTTGTTGGTCATCTACCCAGCGGCTGCTCCCCTATTCTTCCTCTTTCTTGGTAGAATCTACATTGCGTTATGGTGGCTAGAAATGCCAGGAACTCCACTTCCCTGTCTCCTCTGTGGCAAAGATGTGGGTCTATGTCCCTGTCACCACCAATGGGAAACAAGGGGGTGCTTCCAGTATAACGTCTCATGAGGGTTTCTCTCCCTGTGAAAAGGGATGTGCAGAGAGAAACACCGCTCGCTCTCCTTGGGACTTGCTTGTGTGACAATGTGATGTCAAGGATTGCAGCCACAATCTTATAACCAAAAAAGGCCAAGCCTGACCGTGAAAACCAGCGCTCTGTGGATGGAGCAGTGGAAAGGTGCACCGTCCTGGGCTTCAATAGCGTTCTTGTGGCTGCATTTACCAAATTTGGAACCACTTAGTTCCAGTCTTCTCATGATATGAGAAAATAAATGCTTCTAGTTTAAACCACCTCTAGGTGGATATACTATTACTGTCACCAAAGTATCCCTACTGGTCCGAAACTTTTCCTTCAGTTTCTGTCATCCCCAACCTTAAATGGCCAAGCTCGCCTCTCAGTACAAACGCTGATTATGTCAATTGCTCACTTTCCTGGCTTCCTGCACAGTTTGGAATGGGCCTATCACCTGGGCTCCACCGATCGCACGCACCCATGGCGAACCTTGAGTCAGAAGCCGGTGGTGGGAAGAAATAGAGACAGTGCAGAATCCACACTCGTGCAGGAGGCAGCAGCGTCTGGGGCTCTGGGATGCCGATTTGGATTGGGTGGGGGAGGGCTTTCCTGGCTGCATGGCTTCCAAGCCTGGGTCTCCAACTTTCCAAGAGAGTTTTTGAGCTTGTCAATAACTTTTAAATCAATTCCCGTTTTGCTTAAAATGGGAAAATTGGTTTCTGTTGCTTACAGAAATACTGACTGCTACATCCAGTGGTACTTCTTTCAGTACCAGGGGTGGTACTGTCTGAAAGAAGTTCGTTGTTAGCAACCTGCTTGTTCGCCACCTATTTTGTATAAACAGATACATCTCTGAATACTACTGTGTAAAAAATCAAAACATTTTTTTCTTTATATATTTGAATCTCCATGGTGAGGAAGGTATAAAATTCAATTAAATCATTAAGCCCCCAAAACCACACATGAAGTAATGTTTTTTATTTCCTGGAAGGAAATGGGAGCTCAGCTCTTACTGCCTTTCTGGTTGCTCAGAAGATCCAGAATGGCCTGTTCCATAGGGAACGCTTCCTTTCCCAAGCACGGGGAGGCGCAGCGGCTCAAGCCCTTCCAGCAGGCTTGCGGCTCTTTCCTGCCCCTCAGGTGCCTGTTGTATTGTTGGCCCCATCGCTGCTGCCTCTCCCCTTTACACTAACCTTATGCCATGGAGCTTCCTGAGGCTCGTGGCGGGGCTCACTGAGTAGATTTCGGTAACAGCTGTTTCTCTCCTGACACTATTTTGAGTCAGTCCTGTGACAGATGAGGCTCTGAGTGAAGCCTGAAGCCAGGGGCAGGAGTGATGGGAGAGCCAAGAGCTGAACCACGCCTCTCTTGTTCAGGCTCTTATGCTACTTGAGCCTGATAGTCGACCAGATGTCCGACACTGACCCTTTAACTGGTCAGTGGCCTCTAGATTGAAACTTCTGCCACAGGCTTACTGGCCTCAAATCTTAATTCCCTGCTTCTCTCCTCATGTCCAACCTCTTTTTCTTCAACTAATCAACAACAATAATGCAATAACTGCCAGTGCTTATTAAGCACACACACATCACCCTTGCTACACGCTGGATGTTTTATATAAATTATTGAATTTAATCCTTTTATCTCCTCCACTTTTCCAGATGAGAAAACTGAGATGCAGGGAGGTTAAGACACTACCCAGGTCACTCTGATTAGTGATCTTTCCAATGCCCACGCATTATCCCCTGGACAGTCTCCGTGAAGGCAGGAACCAGGGAATACTGAGCTTTCTGGACCCGCAGTGTTAGAAATAATGCAAGGGTGGGTCAGTTGCTCTGTCTTGTAATACATCCAGGTGTAGGAGGGGGAGAGAGGCTGACATTACAAGGAGCTAGTGCTGCACTGGGGAGGGTTAAGCCATAGGCCTTCCCAGGGACAAAGGCTGATTTGTACTGCTCACCTGTATCCTCTGTGGGGACACTCCCACTGCCCTGATTTTGAGCTGCACTGTGAAGGTGTGGCACAGGGGGGTTACGGTCGTCTCTCCTGAGCCGGTGAAAGCCCCAGCACCTCGCTGGCTCCCGGGAGTGCACAGATTTCTAGCCCCAAACCTTCTGTGGCTGTTGGGGCAGTATTTGGGCTCTGTGATCCTCTCATGGTTTCTCAAAAGCACAATGCTTTGGAAGAGTTTGAGAATGGGGCAGGGTGATAATCTGCCTAAATCTTACTCTGACACAGAAGTTCACAGTGGTCTTGGCTGTACCCACTCAGTGTAGGACACACGAGCTTCGTGTCAGCCCCCAGGGCAAGCTCCCTCAGCGTGGAGTTGTGTGCAGGCAGAGAAGCGAGGGGACCATGCCAACCCTTCTTCATGCAGGCAAACAGCAGAAGCAGCGCTGTTTCGCTGTGACTTAGAGTACAGGTGAGGAATTTCTTCCAGGAACGATTAATCGTGAAGATGTGCAAAACACATTTGACCAGCACGACGTTTAATGATAAGACGCTCTTTCTGCCAGCTGGCAGGTCCCTGCATCATTCATCTACATCAGGAAACAAAACACCTCTTCTTTCAGCCCCGAAGTTTGATCACACGAGCAATGCTACGGTGAGTCCTGCCGAGTCTGTTTCTGAAGCAAGTGTACACAGAACAGTAAGTGAACATGCAGGTTGTGTTGTGAGAAGGGAAATGGATTTATAGATTTTAGTAAATCTAGAAAGAGCTCCAGATCTTTTACCTTAGCTTAATGAAATTGAAAATAACATCCGGCAGCTCAGTAATAGCATGACATCATAGGCATGCACGCGTGGACTGAGGAACTCATTCATTCTTTCAACAAACTTTTATGGAGTGTTTCTTAGGTCAAACACTCTGTAAGGATGGGATATAAAGGAAAAGCCACACAGGCCACTGGCCTCTGGATGAAGTGGGTAAAGGATGCTCCAGCCCGCCTAGCCCACAGCCTGGGCGTTTGCTGGACACAGCCCCCAGGACGCGCAGACCCGCTGCTGCGGCTGCTGTTACCAGGCAGTGCTGCGGCAGAGGCTGCATCTTCACAGGGCCTGAAATGCTTAACGTGGCCCTTCACAGAAAACGTTTGCCAAACCCTTGTCTAGGAAGAGACGATGCAGGCCTAGACTAAGGTGCTGACGATGGGAGCAAAGAAGGGACAGAACCCGATGGGATTCAGTAGGTGGGATCTTGGGGCAGGATATGGGCAGAGCAGGGAGTGAGGCCAAGGACAACAGCCCAGCTATCCCTGGGGCCTGGGGGGCTCTGCTTCCAAGCTGCTCTCCCCCACACTCCACAGGCCCAGGCCCGAGGGCCAGCATGTCCAGCATTCCCTGGTGCCCAATAGGGCAGACTATTTACATGCTTTTCAAAAACACCCCTGTATTAACATGAATAACTTCTTGTTCTGGAGAGATTGGGAAAATGTCTAAAATAAACACTTCTTTTTTGAGTTAAAAGTTTATTGGACACGGAAGCATGGAACAGACAGATCTCAGAGGGAAGGTGGGAAGGGGGTGGGAGGAGATTAACAAAGAGCTGACAAGCAGGTAGGGGCAGCGGGGCGCGGATAGCGGACGGGAGGCGGCTGGGGGGGAGGGGAGGCGGGGCGGGGCTCAGGGGGGAGGGGAGACAGGGCGGGGCTCAGGGGGGAGGGGAGACGGGGCGGGGCTCAGGGGGGAGACGAGACGGGGCGGGGCTCAGGGGGGAGGGGAGACGGGGCGGGGCTCAGGGGGGAGACGAGACGGGGCGGGGCTCAGGGGGGAGGGGAGACGGGGCGGGGCTCAGGGGGGAGGGGAGACGGGGCGGGGCTCAGGGGGGAGACGAGACGGGGCGGGGCTCAGGGGGGAGGGGAGACGGGGCGGGGCTCAGGGGGGAGGGGAGACGGGGCGGGGCTCAGGGGGGAGACGAGACGGGGCGGGGCTCGGGGGGAGGGGAGGCGGGGCGGGGCTCAGGGGGGAGGGGAGGCGGGGCTCAGGGGGGAGGGGAGACGGGGCGGGGCTCAGGGGGGAGGGGAGACGGGGCGGGGCTCAGGGGGGAGACGGGGCGGGGCTCAGGGGGGAGGGGAGACGGGGCGGGGCTCGGGGGGAGGGGAGGCGGGGCGGGGCTCAGGGGGGAGGGGAGGCGGGGCTCAGGGGGGAGGGGAGACGGGGCGGGGCTCGGGGGGAGGGGAGACGGGGCGGGGCTGGGGGGGAGACGAGACGGGGGCGGGGCTCAGGGGGAGGGGAGACGGGGCTCAGGGGGGAGGGGAGACGGGGCGGGGCTCAGGGGGGAGGGGAGACGGGGCGGGGCTCAGGGGGAGGGGAGACGGGGCGGGGCTCAGGGGGGAGGGGAGACGGGGCTGGGGGGGAGAGACGGGGGCGGGGCTCAGGGGGGAGGGGAGACGGGGCGGGGCTGGGGGGAGACGAGACGGGGCGGGGCTCAGGGGGGAGGGGAGATGGGGCGGGGCTCAGGGGGAGGGGAGACTGGGCTCAGGGGGGAGGGGAGATGGGGCGGGGCTCAGGGGGGAGGGGAGATGGGGCGGGGCTCAGGGGGGAGGGGAGATGGGGCGGGGCTCAGGGGGGAGGGGAGATGGGGCGGGGCTCGGGGGGGAGGGGAGACGGGGCGGGGCTCGGGGGGGAGGGGAGACGGGGTGGGGCTCAGGGGGGAGACGAGACGGGGGCGGGGCTCAGGGGGAGGGGAGACGGGGCGGGGCTCAGGGGGAGGGGAGACTGGGCTCAGGGGGGAGGGGAGATGGGGCGGGGCTCGGGGGGGAGACGAGACGGGGGCGGGGCTCAGGGGGAGGGGAGACGGGGCTCAGGGGGGAGGGGAGACGGGGCGGGGCTCAGGGGGAGGGGAGACGGGGCGGGGCTCAGGGGGGAGGGGAGACGGGGCGGGGCTCAGGGGGAGGGGAGGCGGGGCGGGGCTCAGGGGGGAGGGGAGATGGGGCGGGGCTCGGGGGGGAGGGGAGACGGGGCGGGGCTCGGGGGGGAGACGAGACGGGGGCGGGGCTCAGGGGGAGGGGAGACGGGGGCGGGCCTCAGGGGGGAGGGGAGACGGGGCTCAGGGGGGAGGGGAGACGGGGCGGGGCTCAGCGGGAGGGGAGACGGGGCTCAGGGGGAGGGGAGACGGGGCGGGGCTCAGGGGGAGGGGGGACATCTGCAATGCTCCCAACCATTAAAAATAACCTAAAAGTATTGTTACAGGATCGTAAAAAAAAGTCCACGGTACTGTTGTTACCTACTTTCTCTAACGTCGGCCGCGGGCGTCACGCGGAGGCCGGCCCCTTACCCAGACCAGCGACACAGTTAAAACCTGAAAGGGCCTTTCGAAGCCAGCCCGGTGACTGCGGGCCTCACGGCCGCCCCGGGCGCGCACTGGAGGCGCTCACCGCGTCCCCGGCCCGACCCCGAGCCCCGCGGCCCGAGACGACGGGCAGAGACCCGAGGTCTTACCAACTTCGTGACTCGGGCCGCGTGGACTCCGCCGGCGCAAAGCAGCCTCGGGGGCGAGCACGGGCTCGGCGGGCAGCTCGCCCCTCAGCCGCCCCTCCCGGCGGGACGCGGAGGCCCGCGGGCCCTGTTCCCGGAGCGGCCCCGCCCCGCCCCCGCCGGCGCGGCTTCCCCGTCACGGCGCCGCGGCCCGCGGCCCGCAGGACGCCCCTCCCGCCGTCCCCGCGCGGGCGCGGCAGGGCCCAGGGGCGCCCCCGCGGGTGGAGGTCGGGGCGCTGCCGCCGGCGGCGCGGGAGGAGCCGCGCGCTCCGCGGCCTCAGGTCTCCGGCACCCGGCACCCGGCGCCCCGTCCGCGGCCGCGCCTGGAGTCAGCCTCGCGGGGTCTCCGGCCCTCGCGGGAATTTTTCCCGTTAAATGGGTGACGGGGGGCGCCGAGGAGAGGGAAGGTGCGTCCCCCTGGGGCACCAGGGGCTTCCGCCGAGGCCTGAGGAAGAGGAGGGTCCCCAGGGCGGGGCCCCCAGACCGGCGGGCGCGCGCGCAGGCTCCCGGCCGGAGCCCGTCCGCTGTGGTCGCGCCGGCCCGGGAGGCGGGAGCCAGACAGGCCGGCAGCCCGGGCCCGGGCGCCTGGGGTCCTGTGGCGGGCTCGGAGCGCCGTCCTCCCGGCCTGTCCGTAGAAATCACCCTCGGCCTGTGGCCGCCCGTGGGCAGCGCCAGGGGGCGCGCGCCGCTCGGCGGTTCCCTCCCCACGGCCTCCCGGGACCCTCGGTGACGGGCTGCGCCTGCGCACAGGGAGCGCGCGCGGCTCCGCGGTTCCCTCCCCACGGCCTCCCGGGACCCTCGGTGACGGGCTGCGCCTGCGCACAGGGAGCGCGCGCGGCTCCGCGGTTCCCTCCCCACCGCCTCCCGGGACCCTTGGTGACGGGCTGCGCCTGCTCACAGGGGCAATGCCCGCGCCTTGGGAGGAATGAGCCGCTGAACCCGCGCTCTGTTCTGAAACAGTATTTTCGTTGCGTTTTAATTTGCCGGTGGCTGCTGCTAATGATTAAAAACATACGCGCCTGGGCCTCGCCCTTGGAATGCGGGCGCTGCGCTCAGAGGAGAAGCTGTGGGCGCTGCGCCCCGCGGGCCGCTTGCAGGGGCCGCTCACCTTGGCCGAGCAGGTGCTAGTGAAAATACTAGTAGGGCCTCGTTCTGAGAACAGCTTCTGAAAGTGTCAGAGGCCTACCTATTGCTGCGATAAAAAATAAATTGGGCCCTGGCTGGTTTGGCTCGGTGGTTAGAGCGTCGCTGCGGATTGAAGGGTCCTGGGTTCGATTCTGCCAAGGGCATGTGCATCAGTTGCAGGCTCAATCCCTGGCCCAGGCTCAGTCCCTGGCCCAGGCTCAATCCCTGGCCCCGGTGGACGTGTCTCCCTCTCTCTCCCCCCCTTCCACTCTCTCTCAAAAGCAATGGGGAAAAGATCCTCGGTCAGGATGAAAAATAATAAACAAACAGGAGAGAAACAGGACTTCTCTACTATTTTTGCAACTTTCTGAGGGCCTGTAATCATTTCAAACGTTTTTAAGATGGGGCTGGGGCTGTGGTTAAACACATTTGGGAGATCCTCAACACTGTTATCCCTGTGCAGCAGACTGACAAAGCACATAAACTTCCAAAGATTCTGAGAAGTCCTGTAGCAAAATAACAAGATTCTTTAGGGGGGTGGGGTGGTTAAGGACTTACTTTCATATGTAATAGCTACACACGTGGTAAATAGCTGCACAGCTGGTAGGATAGGTCTGCCTCTGTAACAGACATAGGTTGAATTGTCTGTTTTCTTAAGGGGTCCAGACCACAAACAAAGTTTGGAGAGGCCATGGGTAAAGATTAGAATTCATCTGGGGCTCTTGGCTACCTCTTCCGAGAACTATGTTTTGAGCCAGCTTGTCCTGCCAGGCAAAGAACATCCACAGACTCACACACCTGGCATTCTTACCCATTAAAGATATGCTGCCTGGGAGGCCTGGAAGCACTGTGGCCTCTTATCCCCTGGTAGGACACTGGGCAGGAGTTAGCCTGACATGGTTTAGGTGAGTGAGGAGGCCAATGGCTATCATTCAACATAGACGGTGAAATAAAGAGCTTCCCTGACAAAAAAGGGCTAAAGGAGTTTATCACCAGCATTGCAGGAAATGTTAAAGGTACTGTTGTAATCATGAGAAGAAATACAGAAACATAGGCGTAAATAATTAAAATGGCAATAAAAAAGGACCTATCAGTAACAACCTTAAGGACTTTAAGGGAGAGATCAACAGCAGTACAGTCATAGTTGGGGACTTTAACACCCCACTGACTTCACTGGATAGATCTTCCAGACAAAAAGTCAACACAGAATCAGTGACTAAATGGCACACTAGATCAGATGGATTTAATTGATATTTACAGGACATTTCACCCCAAAGCTGCAAAATATACATTCCTCTCAAGTGCACATGGGTCATTCTCAAAGATAAACCCCATGTTAGGATACAAAACAAGTCTCTACAAGTTCAAGAAGATTGAAATCATATCAAGCATCTTCTCGGACCACAGTGACATGAAATTAGAAATCAACTACAGTAAAAACACTCAAAAACATTCAAATGCATGGAGGCTAAATAGCATGTTATTAAACAATGAGTGGGTTACCAATAAGATCAAGAAAGAAACCAAAAACTTCCTGGAAACAAGTGAAAATGAACACACAACAACCCAAAATCTATGGGACACAGCGAAAGCAGTCCTGAGACAGAAGGTCATAGCACTGCAGGCCTCCCTCAAAAAGCAATTTTTAGTAAACTAACCCTACAATGTGAAGAATTAGAAAGCTCCCCTGTGAAGCCGCCTGGACCAGGGCTTTTGCTTGCTGAGAGGTTTTTTTTTTATTGCTGCTTCAATTTCATCAGTTGTTACTGGCCTATTCAGATTTTCTGATTCTTTCTGATTCAGTTTTACATGATCTCACATGTGGAATCTAATAAACAAAATAGACTGAGGAACAAAATAGATCCAGAGACACAGAAGCATGGAACAGGCAAGGGATCTCAGAGGGAAGGTGGGGGTGGGGGAGTGGGTGGGGAGAGATTAATCAAAGAGCTTATATGTCTTTGTGCATAACCCATGGACACAGACAATAGTGTGGTGAAGGCCTGGTTGTGGGGGGATGCAGGGTGGAGGGGATCAGTGGGGAAAAAAGAGGAGACATCTATAATACTTTCAACAATAAAGATAAAAAAGAAAGAAAGACCAAATCACTCATAGTATTGAGGCATATTCTTTCAGTATTTGTTTAATAGAATTAGGATTGCACTTTCAATGTTTTATAATCTTTTTCTAAAACTTAAATTTTAACGCCTTAGGACTATTTCATCATATGGATGGATGTACCAAAAGTTACTGAACAGTTTCCATTTAGGGGACGTTCCAGCTTTCACTCTTTTCTACTGCATCAGTGACTTGATCGACCTGCAATATTCCCTAAGTAGGGTGTTTGCTGAAAGGACACGGATGTTCTTAGCACTCTTGACTCACTTAGTGGCATATTCCTTTGATTCTCCTCATGGATGACAAATCATCACTCTTGGAAAGTTGATTTTATTTTTAAGTCATTAAAACTCTTGTAGAGCCATGTCCCAGGAATAAGACAAGCAAGCTATACAATGCCATGTGAGTAACATGACCATACTTCTGGAAAATTCCATACACTGTTTCTGAAGGCAACTGCTGTGAGGCTGTGCACTGGTCTGTTGATTGTCCAGAGTGGCTCTGGACCCCCCTCCTTCTGAAGTTGCCTTCACAAGACAACGTGTTTGAAGGACAGCTCTCATGTGGGTAGGAACATCCCACACATTTGTTCCTCTGCCGAGGTCAGCACTATATGGTCATCCTCCTATCTGGGTACATGTGTACACATATATTTGTATAAGGCTGATTTCCTTATACATATATGGGTTACTTACCTGTTTACATAACTACTCCATACCTTGGCATGGTGGGAAAGGGGCTGCAGAATTTTCTGGACTCACTGCCACACTCTCATTACTGCTCATGGAACCACACCTATAAGAAGTACTCATCTTGGCTGTGAGTCATGGGGCCTCCAGGCTTGTCTGTCACCACCTGGGATGAGTAACCTGGGTGTGTCACACTTCTGAAGGCAGCCCTCAGGTGGGCTGTTCCAGTGCAGGCCTGAGTTTTCTCAGGGTCATGCCTTCCTTTGTAAGGATATCAGTCGTTGGATTAGAGGGTCCGCCCTCCTGCGGTATGACCTCATCTTAACTACGTCTACAAAGACCTTATTTCCAAATAAATTCAGTCACAGGTACCTGGATTAGGACTTCAACCTATCTTTTGAGGGGACACAATTCAACTCTTTATGACTTTGCTTTCTTATTCCAGGTTAAACCAACTTTTTATAATTTCTGTTCATAACCAAAAACTTCATTATAAACTCACATCAAGTAGGAACCTCCTGATTGAGTATGTAAATCATTGCTTCTCCACTGGGGGCAGTTTTTACCCTCAGGGGCAGCTAGCAATAGCTAGAGATGTAGGGCTGTCACGACTGAGGAGTGGTGCTATTGGCATATGGTGGGTGCTGCCAGGGATGCTGCTAAACATCCCATAATGCACTGCGCAGCCCCCAGAGCAAAGATGGGTGTGGTCTAAACGTCATTATTGCCAAGGCTGAAAACTCTGATCTAAGTCAAACAACCCATATTGGTTAGGACTTCAACATACCTGTTAGGGGAGCACAATTCAACCTGTAACAGATCTCCCACGTAATTTCATTGGGCTTTATGCCAAGTCAGATATCTCACACTTTATCGAGATGATGAATGTTGCTCAGAAGCAAGTCGGTTTGACTCTGGGAAACAGCTGAGAACTGGACGTAACAGAAAACGAGAAACATTTACTTTACATTGTGATTCTTCATTACTGATCTCGATTAATGCCTGAAGCAAACAAAACCTAGCAGTGCTGGGAGCAGAGGCCAAGGAAAGGTAAAATACCAGACTCTATACTTTTGGAAATGTCCCTTCATTTGAAATAATGCCTAGTTCCATGAAATTGGGGATGGCTTCTGCCTGTTTGCCACAGTATTGCCAGTACTCAGCATAGTGACTAGTACATAGTAGGTGTATAATAAATACTTATTGGATGAAATAAATAGTATCACAGAGAGGAGTTTTCAGAAAAATCCTTACCTCAGAGGCCTCACCATTTATTATTCAAAACACTTTGAAACCACTCCAACTGCACTTCTGAAATGTGGAAATAGTTTTTTGAGATGATAGAGTAGACCTGTGTGTGAGCGTGTGAGAAAAGTGTGAAGTATTAGAGCACATATGAAAATGTGGAAATAATTATATAATGCTCACTTCGTAAACCATCTGAGATAAGAATGAGGAGGATGTTGGCTGAAAATGCGAAGACTAAGCTGATGGCTAAGGTGGTGCCAGAGGAACATCCTCTGTGAAACAGGGAGAACATTCTGGACACAGGACACATGGTACAGACGGGTGGTCCAGGAGGCCCCACAAACGCATGAGCTGGATCCCGCTGGACAGGCCGCAGACCCATGGCCATGCTCCCTAAGGTCACTTTCTGCCTGTGTGTCCCCACCCAAGTTTCGGTTCTGGTTCTGGTTCTGGTTCTGGCTCTGGCTCTGGCTCTGGTTCTGGGGGGTGAGTCCCTCTGCTGGCAGAGCTGCCACTCCCCAAGCTACCCTCACAGAGCACTTGGCCTGCACCAAGGACGCCAGCTGACGCCTTCTCCTTTCTCCTGTCTTTTTGTTTAAAATATTACCGATGTCCTTTTTTCCCCCATTGACCCATTCCACCCCGTCCCTATCTGTCTTCTTTATGCTCTTCCACTCAAAAGGCACTGAGCCCTGGCTGGTGTGGCTCAGTAGAGCATCAGCCCGCAGACTGAAGGGTCACGGGTTCGATTCCAGCCGAGGGCAGGTTCAATCCCCAGCCTGGTTAGGGTGCGTGCGGGAGGCAACCAATCAATGTGTCTCTCGTACATCGATGTTCCTCTCTCCCCTGCCCCCACCTCCCTTCCACTCTCTCTAAAAAATCAATGGAAAGAATACCCTCTGTGAGGATTAATAACCAGAAAAGGCAGTGGGAGGAGAGGCAAGGGCAGGGAGACTCAGAGGAGCCGAGGGCTCTGCTAGTCGGCCTTGGGTGAGCCTGCCTGCCATAAAGTCCAGCCCCACAGAGATAAAGGCTCTCCCACTGCTGTGCTGGATGAGACTTTAACCTTGGGGCTGTAAAGCAGGGTAGGACCACCCCAGGCAAAGTGCACAGGAGACAGTCCCTGCCTTTCGAGTCCCCTGTCAGGGGCCCTTCTTGCTCCCAGATGTCCCCCTGTGCTCACACCCAGCAAGCGCCGGCCCTTGCGCTGCCCAGCCCCCTTCTGTCTCAGAGCTTTGTGTCCCAACAGGTCCACCCAAAGGCAAACCTCCCCGGGGGTCCAGGTGGGCTTGTCCGGGGCATGGCTGACAGCTGGCCCTGGCAGGGCAGCCACTTTAATCTCCTGTCCCCTCCGCTGCAGCCTCCCCCCCAGGTGCAGCCCTGGGACCCCAGACCAGGAGGTCCAGCCCTCAGCCCTCACTCCCCTGGGAACCCCCACCATCCAGGGGCTTCTGAGCACCTCCTGAGACTCAGTGGGGCTCTAAGGACAGAGGGGCTGAAGCATATTATAGTTTTACTACAAATAATAATAACAAGAAATGTAATGCTAATTCTGTGCCAGTCACTGTTCTAAGCCCTTTACATGTATAAATCCATGTAATCCTCCCAATGACGCTATGAGACCAGGTATATCCTCACTTTACAGATGAGGAAGCTGAGGCAGACATCAACTAATACCCTATGTGAAACAGCTAGTAAGGTACAGGTAGATTAAATACCTATCTATGGACTTAATAATAATACTGTTTCTACAGAGAAATTCTTTTTAAGTTCCAAACAATTACTTCTTAACAAACTTTTAAGTGTAATCAACCTCGGGACTGCATGTTGCTGTTTTAAGAGTGGGGTTCAGGCCCTGTGGGCCCTTTGAGGAGAAGAGCCTTCCTCCTGCTCCCACTGTACCTCACAGGCACCAGGCCTTCTCCCGCCTCCTCTCTTTCCCACCAGCAACGGGACACACTTTCATAAGAAAACCAACACTGGAACTTCTTTCTTACTCACATACAGTTTGGGGAGAGCAGATCTTTCTCAATGGAAGAAATTACCATAAAGAATATCCCTAAAGTTTGCCAAAATTTTGACAAAATTAGAATTACCTTAAAAATTTTTTTTTTTTTTTTAAATAAGAAAGTCTAGAAACAGCAGCACCTCTTAGCAAGTTATTAGTAAAAGAAAGCCTTTGCTTTGGAACAGGTGGGCGAAGGAAGAGAACTGATTCAGATGTATCCGGTTCAAGAGGGGCTTGGAGCAGGGAGTCCTGAGTCCAAGAATTCCCCAAATGCTCAGTTAATTTAGAAGGAATGAACAAGGTATCACATTCCAGTTGGCTCAGCCAGTTTTTGCTAAGGCTGTCTTTCCGTGTTAGAAAGCATTGGCCCTGGCCGGTGGTTCAGTGGTTAGAGCATCGACCTGGGCACTGGAGGGTTGAAGGGTCCAAGGTTTGGTTCCTGGTCAAGGGTGCGGGTCAGGGTGCATGCCGGAGGCAACCAATCCATGTGTCCCTCCCTCCCTCCCTCTTCTTCTCTCTGAAAAGTAATGAAAAAATTATCCCTGGGTGAAGGTTAGCAAAACAAAACAAAACAACAAAAACAAAAAGGAAGGTGCGATCGTTATTTTCAAAAGAATGAATAAAACGTGCCAGTCACTTCACAACCTGGAGGGACCCATTTTTCTTTATGATAAAAGGGGTCAGGCCACCCTGGGGCCTGTTCAGCCCTAGATTCCATGTCAGTGAGCAGAAATGTCAGGACTGACCACATGTCTGACGCATTTAACTTAGAATTCTGAGAAGGCATTACTTACTTGCCTATTATGGCTGCAAAGTCAAAACACAGTTCCCAAGGCCAACACATTTAGTGCAGTGGAGAGAAAGGAAGGGGCCCTCTGTGGCATCAGCAGTCCTGGGGGAGGCCTGTCCAGGCAGCTCTGGCAGGAAGGGCCAGATGGTGTCACCTGTGCCGGCCAGAAGTGATCCGTGAGTGTCTGGGTGTGTGCACGTATGTGCATGTGTGAGCCCATAGTGACTCACTGCAGCACTATCTGTGCTGTGGACTGCTCACCTGAGGAGCCAGGGCGTTGTGGATGACTTCCATGTGGGTCCTGGGGGCTCCAGATGTGCCACACTGGAGTGTGACCCCTGGTGACTAAGCAGGGAAGATGGTGGGAGCTGGGGTGACTCTGGGCAGACAGGGACAGCAGGGATCAGATTCTCTGCCTGCAGAGCCAGCTGGCACTCAGTCTCTTCACTAGAAACTTGGATATGGGGAGAGCTCCTCCTGGCTTCTGAGGGGACATACCTCTGTGTCACTATCACCTGGACCACCCAAACAGCCTCTGTACATTGCTGTGCACCTAGTCCCAAAAGGGACTTGGGCACACTGCACCAGCCATGTGGACGAGGCCCTGCCATCCTCCCCGGAGGCAGAGCGGCCATAAGGAAGGGGGAAGGGTAAAGCAGGGCCCCTTTTCCTAACTGTACCCCACTTTCCCCTGGCTCTCAACCAGCACCCCACACCACAACTGCCCTTGACATCCCCTGACATCAGGCTGGGAGATTTCAGGAATTCAGAATCCCATTCAGAACCTGGGCCCCAGATCTTGCCTGGGAACAAACTCCTCGCTGGTCCTGCTGGTCCGCCCCGCCCTCCTGTGGCCCCAGCCAGGGCTGTCCACACCTGAGCCTCTGCAGCAGGTGGTGCTGTCATTTCTGTGTGTGCTGGTCCTTCAGCTGGCCCCCTCCCAGGTCCCCATAGGCAGGTGGGGACCTGAGGATGCCCTCTGCTGACGCGGGAGCTGAAGGGGACAGGCAGGGTCATTTACCACTAGTCTTTCGGCCAAATCTGGCTGTCTGGCCTGCTCACTTGGTGTGGGTACTCGGCAGGGAGGCCAGTCCAGATCTCAGGTCAGGGATGGCAGGTGAGCTGAGCCCCACTGCCCAACCTTGCCCTCAGTTGTTCATTCGTCACATCCACCACACTCACGAGATTTGCCCTCTCCCCTGCTCTGCCCTCCTCTCTCACAGGCACAGGCTGGGCTCTCCCTCCAGTAACAATGTTCACCTCTAACTAGGAACACGGGCTCTGCAGCCAGACTCCCTCGTCTGCAACTTGCAGGCAGCCTGAATCAGCCCCTTTGCTTACTACTCTGTCCCTCAGGTGCTGCTTTTTTGGTTTCTTTATCTTTTTAAAAAAATGTATCTTTATTGATTTCAGAGAGAGGAAGGGAGAGGAAGAGAGAGATAGAAACATCAGCGATGAGAGAGTCATTGATGGGCTTGCCTCCTGCAAGCCCCTGACTGGGGATCGAGCCCGCAACCTGAGCATGTGCCCTGACCGGGAATCGAACCGCGATCGCCTGGATCCTAGGTCGATGCTCAACTGCGGAGCCACACCCAGCTGGGCTGGTTTCTTTATCTTTAAAATAAGGATAAAAATGATACCTTTGTAATTAACTAGTTATTAATAACAGAAGAGGGGCAAAGGGAACGCCAAATATTACAGGTATGTCATTGGGCAGCTTCACCAGGAAGCTAAAGCTTTACACTCCCCAGGGGTCCAGTGGAGGGGAGATAGATGCATGCCCAGTAACGTCTGGGTGACTCAGGGAAGGCACTTGCTGGCCAGGCACACCTGGGAACAGAGGTCATTGGCCAGGGAAGATTTGAGATTCTTGATTCCCTAAACAAAGGAGTTTGCCCTCTTGGTGCTCTTGGTTTCTCTTGGGCTCTTCTGCACTTGACTCCTGGCTTGGGGGGCTCTCACCCTCCAGTTCCCCTGCACTCACCCACGTGGCCCAGGGCCATGTGGACCCCACACACAATGGACTGATGGACTACAACTAGCTTGATGCTGAACCGGACCCAGCTCCACCCTGGAACGGAAACTCTGGACACTGGCTTTGCTTCCAGCTCTGCTGGGTCCCCAGCTGCACCTCTTCCAGGACTGGACTAAGGGAAATGGGACTTGGGGAACCCAGAGGTGTAATTTCATGTAATAAAAATCACTGATTCTCAGAAAATCACTGATTCTCAGAAAATTATTTTTCTTGAAATATTGTAAGGACCCCACCCCCAGCACTCGGTAGGGAAAGGGATCCCCCCGTATCCACCAATAACAAGAGCAGTACTTCATCCATAGAGTTAAAATGAAGATTAAATGCACTAATATTTTTAATTACTTTGAGTAATAGGTCACCAACATGATTAAATCCCACCACATCCCCTTAAAAAATGTTTTCCATGCCCATTTTATGGAAACACTTTGTCTCAGCAAAGCTCAGCTTTCAGCACTTTATCTTGCTGGTCACAGCCTCTTAATTTGGCCAGTAGAACACGAAGAATAAGATGCTCTTTCACTTCCTTCCCCTGCCTCCCCAGCCAAACCCCACCCACCAGGCCCCATACTTTAAGTGCTTGAGCCCGCCGGCAAAGTTGAACGGTCCTGAGGAAGGGGTGAGGATTAAGAAAAGACAGACACAAAAAAGATGGGATCGGGAGGACTGCAGCTCGTGACTGCAGCCCTGAGTTTATTTTCCCAGCTCAATTTATACAGACACTGTTGATTTTGCTGAATAGTACCCTGCCCTGCGTTCCTTCAAGGCCGCATGAATGCTCTTTCAGAGTAAACACCCTGCCACCTGCATGAGCTCAGACCTTGGTAACTATCTTTATCTCAGCTTCTAATGGGAACATTTGGGGAGGATTGAGTCCTTGGTTTGGGATGTGGTTTAACTGCCCCTTGACCCTACAGGCCCGGGCCAACTTCCTGATAAGCCTTTCTGGAATTTCTGGCTGCAAGCTAAGTTAGTACTGCCTTGGTGCCTCAAGGTCTGGGTCAGGGAGCAGGAGAGCAGATCTGCAGCTCACCCAGGCAGCTCCTCCGTGCGAGGAGCAGATCCTGGGGCCACAGAAGCTCCCCACATTTAAGTGAGAGTATCCACAGAAGAGCTGCTGGGGCAGGTGTTAGGTGGGATCACACCAGACCTGGGTTCAGCAATCTCGGTACTTGAGTTCTGGCTAAGAAAGAATTCAGAGCCAAGACTCAAACTCTAAGAGAAAGCTTATTTGGAAAATCACAGAGGTAGAAGTCATTAGTAGAAGAAATGGGCTCCTGGATTAGTTATAGAGGCAAAGGAAGCTTAGGAGTGAGGAAGGTCAGTCAAGGTGAGGAGCTGGGGGGATGGGGAGGGAGAGGGGGAAGGGAAAGGCCCAGCATACTCTGGGGAGGGAGAGGGCACACAGTCCTCCTCCTAAGGGCTTTCCAGGTGGAGATTTTAGGGGAGGTCCCAGGGGAAGATCTCAATAAAATATTCAGTAACTTTTCAGGTGTGTCCTTTCAGGGTCCTGGTCTCCACTGATTGATTGGTCGGCACCAGGGCAGGGGGTCGTTATTCAATGCAGCTGGGCCTGAGGTCAGCCGAGGGGTTGCTTGTTTGCTTTTGCTGTTTTTCTGGGCCTGGAGCTGAAATACAAGTAGATATTATCGCTAGGGAGGAAAGCTCAGGGATGCAAACCATGTGATCAGCAATGTGCTAGGGGAGGAAAGGTCACCCCCCACCCTACAGTTGTCCTTTGCTAGACACCTGGGGCTTTCTGCCCTGGTGACCTTCTGTACCTGGCCCACCATCTTCGCTCTGCTCATGTCTGTCTAACTGCCTCCACAGAGCTAGGTCGTTACTGACTGAGAGGCCGTGGTTCACTTTGAAGGGCATTGCTAGCTTTGGTTCTCAGGCTCTTGATGAAACTCCTTGTTGGTATTTCCAGGTTGCTTTTCTTCTCCCTCCTCCAGTGAACACCTCCCTTTAACTACATCTGATGAGTGATTATTAACATCACATGATCTCACTTATATGTGGAATCTAAAGAACATAATAAACTGATGAACAAAACATATTCAGAGACATAGAAGCATGGAACAGACTGACGAATCTCCAAGAGAAGGTGTGGGGGGTGGTTGGATGGGGGAGAGATTAACATAAGAATCTATATATATATATATATATATATATATATATATATATATATATATATAACCCATGGACACAGACAATAGTGTGGTGAAGGCCTGGGGTGGGGAGTGGGTGGGGGCCAGAAAGGGTCAATGGGGGAAAAAGGGAACATCTGTAATACTTTCAATAATAAATTAAAAATGAAAAACAAAAGAACAGAAGAAAACAACAAAAAACAAGAGGTTTGTTCCTGTTTTCATATATTGGACTCTAGAGTTCCTCTCTCCCTTAATCAGGAAGGCTTAGGTCAAAACCAAGAAATGATTCCAGAGAAGGAATTTCAAAAGTCTTGGAGGAGGGATGAGGCACACAGAAGGACCAGGAGGCGTGCTTACCCCAGGGTTCAGATTCGTGACTTAAACAAAAGTATCAGAGTGGAGTTCAGGGCAGGCAAGGATT
Source organism: Miniopterus natalensis (assembly GCF_054644295.1). NCBI lineage: Eukaryota > Metazoa > Chordata > Mammalia > Chiroptera > Miniopteridae > Miniopterus > Miniopterus natalensis. The sequence goes on from NC_142089.1 coordinate 82,817,253, forward strand.
TCCTCACCCTCACTTCTTAATCTGTGTCCTTACTTTTGTCTTAGGTTTTGATGTGGCCTCATGGAGGAATGGTCCAGAACTCAAGTGGCCACAAAACAGCTGCCCTATGATGACCACGGCTGAAGAGCACGTGGATTAGCAGACAGACCCAGGTGAGGAACCAGGCTCCGATCCAGCTGTCTGAGGTTAGTCAAGTTATTGAGCCTCCCGGGATCCCCTTCCCCATCTGTCAATTGGAGAAAATGATGTTATATTAGTCTACTCGGGTGGCTATAAAACAATACCATGGACTGGGTGGCTTAACAGCAGAAATTTAATTTCTCACTATTCTGGAGCAGTGAAGTGTGAGAACAGGGTGCCAGCATGGTTAGGTTCTGGTGAAAGTTCTTTCCTTGGCTTGTAGTTGGCCACCTCTCACTGTGTCACTATGTCCTCACAAGGCCTTTTCTTGGTGTGCAAGTGTGGAGAGAGGGAGAGAAAACACTGGATCTTCTTACAAAGGCACTAATTCCATCATGAGGGCCCCACCCTGATGACCTAATCTAACCGCCATTACCTCCCAAAGGCTTCATCTCTAAATACCATCATGCTGGATGTTGGGGCTTGAACATATGAATTTTGAAGGGACACACACATTTAGTCCATGATAGATGTCTACCTTACAGGGCTGCTGTGAGGGTTAACAAGATAGTCTCTCTCCTGTAGTGGGCACTTAGATATTTGCTCCCTTCCCCGATCCATCAGTAAGTGAACATAGCACCTTAAAACTTAGTTTCACTGGATGAACATGAGTATTCATCAATAGAGGGCTAGTTAAATAAACCAGTTAAACTAATGAGACAAATGCAATGGGTATTGTGTGACTGTAAAAAGGAATGAAGAATCCCATTGTGGGCTGATGTGGAGTGGTCTTCAGCATTTATCGTCCAGGAACAAGCAGAATGTAGAACGGTGCACATGGTGTGCGACTTCTGTGTAAGAAAGGGGGAGGGGCGGTAAAGCCATGCATTTGTATTTGATGTACTTAGATGAAAGGATCAGTCAATTCTCTCTCATATCATTTGGCAACTTCCAGAAACCAGATGTAGGGGAATCCGGAGAGAGACACAAATGCCTTCCTGCTGAGATCACAGGGTTCTGTGCAGGAGCCTCCACCTTCGTGCCTTTGTGTGGAGGAGGTGAGGCAGTGCTTTCTGCCCTGCTCCCCCCCCCCACAAGTCACCTGCCCTCCCTGGTCTGCAGGATCTTAGGGAGGCTGTGCTCCCACACTGACTCCTTGCCTCTGAGGATGCAGCAGAAGAGAGAGCTCCGGAGAGAGCAGCCCTGGGAGTGGAGAAGCAGGGGCCTGGCTGGAAGGCAGCCCTTGTTGGTGTCTAACACACAGCACTCCCAAAATGTGTTTCAGCTTCCGGCCAGTGGGCACTCTAACCACCTGGGCTTTAGAATGACAGAAAATTTCCATTGGAAAATGACTCAGAAATTGATAAGATCAGGGAAAGCCATGGTTTCCACAGAAACCATGGAGCTTCAGTCTGGTGGGAAAACACACAGGCTCAAAACAGCATGGGACCAGGGGCCATCTATACTCAAGACTGCCAGGGCTGCCACGTCCAGGTGGTGGCCATGGGACCACAAGGTGGGGTGAGAGTCTTCCCCCTTTTACTTATAACCAAGTCCAAGCCAGCCTGGTATGCTCTTTAGGACTGTGTCTCACTCCCAGATGCTGAGAAGGCTGTGGCTAGGATCATGGGAGAGGAAGGCAGCCTCAGGCCAGGACCAGTGATTGCAGTGACTGACCCTGAGTCTTCCTGTGCTTACTGGAAATTGGGGTTCTAACAGTGGCTTGTGAAGGTACAGAGTGTGGAGCTTGCACAGGTACATTCAGTATTGCAGAGGGTAGGGCACTTCGAGGGTGGGGTGGAGACGCCTCCGGTCCTGGCAGCGTCCTTGGGGTATCCAGGGTGGGACAGGCACGTGTCCTGGGCACCCACACTGCTGGCCCATAAGTGCTCTTCCCTGAGGCTCCCACGCTTGAGTGTGTTGAGGACCTTGACCTGGCCCTACCCACCAGGGCTGGGGCTTCATATTTATGCCTTGATGGAAAACTTCCCATAATAGGGCTGAAAACTGAGAAGAATCTCTGGTTTTCTACTCTTGTTTCACTTTCCTCTTTCATGATTTATGACTCATTTATTTATTCATTTGTTTTCTAATCCTCACGCCAGTATATTTTTTTCATTGCTTTTCAGAAAGAGTGGAAGGGAGGGAGGGAGAGAGAGAGAAACATCGATGTGAGAGAGATGATTGGTTAGAGAGAGAGAGAGAGATCGATGTGAGAGAGATGATTGGTTAGAGAGAGAGAGAAACATTGATGTGAGAGAGATGATTGGTTAGAGAGAGAGAGAGAGATCGATGTGAGAGAGATGATTGGTTAGAGAGAGAGAGAAACATTGATGTGAGAGATGATTGGTTAGAGAGAGAGAAACATCGATGTGAGAGAGATGATTGGTTAGAGAGAGAGATATCGGTGTGAGAGAGACACATGGATTGGTTGATTTTCCCGTTTACCTGACAAGGGTGCCTGCAACTGAGCATGTGCCCTTGGCCAGAATTCGACCTAGGACCCTTCAGTCCACAGGCCCATGCTCTAACCACTGAGCAAAACCGGCCAGGGCAATGACTCATTTACTTTTTGCCATTATTTTATTGTACATTTTTGTGGTAAATTATCTCGGGCAGGGAAGGGAAAGGAGGAGGGAGTTTAGATGGATAGATGATAGATTGACAGACAGATGATAGAGAGATGAGAGAATAGACAGGCAGATATTGATTGATAAATGGACAGATGGGTGATAGGTGCAAACTGCTGTGCTGCAAAAAAGATGTAGGAGGTGCAAAAAAAAAAAGCAAAAGAGAGAGAGACTTAACTGGACAATTTTATGACCTTGTGTTCACCCCAGCTCTGCCCTCAGGAACTTTCCTAAGCTCAGAAGGCAGCTGACGCTTCCCACGGCTGCGTGCTAGGGCCCATCCTTTTCATGTCCAATGTGCGGGCGGCCCGAAGCTGAGCTCCAATGACAGCAAACAAGGAATTAACCAAGGCTCCCAAGTGCCCACTAGGCCCCGCAGGTCCTCCGTGAGCTAGTCAGTTACTTTCCAATCCTGGCTTCAGGGCAGGCTCACCACAGCCCCACAGGTGGAAACTGAGCTGGTTGATGTGTCACTAAAGCTGAAAACCCAAAACTAAAAGCCAATTTTCAAGAATCACAGAATATCAGAGCTGGATGTTGGTGCTGAGTCCCAGGGAGGTGGCATGACTTCTCCTGGGTCACAAAACACAATGCGTAGGACTATTTTATATCTCACTGTTTTATATCTCACTATTTTATATCACATGTGTACACAAACATCCAGATGGTTTCATAATGACGTCCTGAACTATCAAGTGCATTGGACGTGAAAGCCCTGGTTTTGAGTCTTGAACTAATGTTTTATTCTTTGAATAAATACCTGCTTTTTGAATGAGTGCTTCAGTAAAACAATAATATACAGGGTGGGGCAAAAGTAGGTTTACGTTTGTGAGTATGTGAAACACAGAATTTATTCTTGTATTCTTATTGATTAATTATTGTATTATTTTTCATACAAACAACTCTAAACCTACTTTTGCCCCACTTTGTACACACTCTGCATCCAAAAATCTGAAGCAAATTAGACTTTGGATTTTACGAGGTCACAGTAGAGTTAGTTTTAATACTTCAAAATCTTGGTTTTAATTTTTCAAAACTTTCTGTGCTGGTGCTCTGTCCCCTCTCCCACTCCACCCCTTCCTCTTGTGATGAGTCTTGTGCTCCCTCTCCCTAAGTCCTTACAGCTCTTAACATTTATTACCAAGCACCTGCTTAACATTGTTTATTTTCACAGTCCCCATGATTTGAAGGTGTGCCAAACCTTCAAATAATTTCTTTTATATTTATTAAAAAATAATTTCTTTTCCAAGATGTGGAAGAGTAAAACCACATTCCGTGAATAGCTGACTACTGGACCAGTAAAATGGAGGGGGGGGGGGGCTGGCAATGACCTTGTGCAATTTCCAGACAAGATCAAAAAAGGCCCTGTAGCTCCTACTAGTGCTCTCCCGGAATGTTCCTGTTGCCACAAGGCGCCCAGGCTGCCTGCTGGAGAACCAGTGAACAGCCCCAGCTAACTAGCAGAAGTGGGAGGGAGCAGCCTGAGACCAGGCCCAGAAAACCCTCAGATGGCTGCAGCCACATGGGTGACCCCTGACATGACTAGCAGAAGAACCACCCAGCTGAGCCAAAACCAAATGGCAGAGTCTTGAGCAAATAAATGATTATTGCTTTAAGTTACTAAATCAACATTGCCTGGAGTGATATGAAACAATAGTAGATAACAGAGAAATTGTTACCAGGAGTGAGGTGTGGTGCAGTAAAAATGGCAAGATTGTGGCATTGTCTTTGGGACCAGGCAGCCTGAGTCTGGAAAAGCAGTGAGGAGGCCGTGAGTACAGCTTTGAGTGGCAGACAGACTGTCGGCAGAGGCTGGAGAACCGGTGAGGAGGAGGCTGTTATTTGAGGCTGGAAAAAGTCAAGGTGTGTTGTGTTGTGGTGGGACATGGGGGAAATGTTGCCTGTGGCAACTTAGAAAACAAAGTGTTAGTGAACTTGTAGCTCTGGGTAAGAACATCTCTATGTACAATGTTGAGGGTCAGTTGAATGTTTTTAGCTAAATATGATAAGATACTGCAAAAGAGATGAGTTAAGAAAAAACTGTTGGGTTTGCAAGCAGAATTTAGAGGAAATAATAGATGACACAAAATTTTTTAGTTTTTAAAGTGAAATTCAGCTAAACAAAAGGGCATTGTCCAGAAGCAATCTGACAAGTGCACCTGCCTTGATGGAGCCCCCATTCTGGAGGCAGCTGTTATTGTCATTGTTATTTCATGGCCATCAATCACTATGATGCTATGAATTTATTTCATCTGCGTGATGGAAGCAAGTGACCAGGCCAAGCTGAATTAATAGGAGAGATATCTGGGCAGTTTCTCTGGGCACCAGGTGTAGACATGCTCAAGCCTTTTGGAATCAATCACCAATGAGGGATTTATTCATTCAAGTTGCCCTGCATGATTCTTCAGATAAATGGCTAAACACAAATTGCCCCTGTACCCACCAAAGCGGTCAATCCCTTCAGGAGGAAAGTAGGAAGCACTCCCCGAATACGCTCATCTTTCTCACTGGCGTGAATAGTGAAGGTGCGACCATGGTCTCCGAGGTTCCGAAATCCAGTAGTGAGCTGCACAGGGATGTTTCCTGGGACCGAGCAGCTTGTTTTATTATATAAACTTTAGACTGTGTACTACTCTGTATCCAAAAAGTATGTTCAGAAAAGTACAAAAGAAAATCCAAGAGATAATAAAGACTCCAGAAAAATAAAAACTTTTTGGGGTAATGAAAGCCAGGAAAAATAATTTTAATATCTATTTTGAATAAGACTCCGTGTTATTTCAGTCCTTTGTGTCTGTGAATCACTCATTGTAATCCAGTCAGAATGACGGAAAAACTAAAACAAAAGACAAGTCTAAGTACACTAAGTTTAGATGCTGTGTTGCAGTCAGTTTATCTAATAACCCCCCCACCTGGAAATAAATATACATACATCTTTACCAAAAGAAAAATTTGGCCGGACCAGTGTGGCTCAGTGATAGAGCATCGACCTATGAACCTGGAGATCATGGTTCAAATCCCTGTCAGGGCACATTTCTGGGTTGTGGGCTTGATCCCTGGAGGGGGCCTGCAGGAGGCAGCCAATCAATGACTTTCATCATTGACGTTTCTATCTCTCTCTCCCTCTCCCTTCCTCCCTCTGAAATCGATTAAAAAAAATTTTTTTTAAAAGACCAAGAGTTAATCCATGTTTCCCTTCAAACTTCCATGTAAAAAAGAAAGAAAGAAGAAAAATAAAAATCTGTTTTTCTCACTAAATAAATGTGGATTAAGTATTACGAGGACATTGGCTTGAAATAGGACTGAATTCACAGAAACCCTCGTGTCTGGATCTGTCCTTTGGAACTGAGGTTCTGGGTGCTCCGCCTGGGATGAGGGTCCCCACAGCTGGGGTTAACCACTCGCTCATTTATTAATTTAAAAGCCTTAGCCTGGCTGGTGCGGCTCAGTGGCTGGAGCACCAGCCCGCACACTGAAGGCCCAAGGGCTCGATTTCCAGCCAGGGGCACTATCTGGGCCCAGGTGGGGCACCCTCAGGAAGCAGCCAATGTGTGCGTCTCGCCTGACGTTTCTGTCACTTCCTTCCTCCCTCCCTCCCTTCCCCTCTAAAAATCAATGGAAAAAATATCCTTGGGTGAGGATTAATAAAAATAAAATAAAATATAAAATAAAAATCCATTGTGCACTTATTTACTAATTAAAATAAAAGCTATCGAGCACCTCTTATGTTTATTACGAATGCAAAGATGAGCTTGCCTCAGCCCTGTCAGGGGCTCCCAGACGAAGGGAGAGAGCCCAGAGCAGTAGCCGGGCTGCAGGGAGGCGGACAGAGCCAGCCCCGCCCATGCCCCCTTCCCCTGCCATCGGTCACGTGCGGTGTGTGCCAGAGGGCGGAGCTGGCAGGGTGCCACACCTGGAGAGTGGCGGCTCTCGCTGCCCTCTTCTGGGCAGGGAGCTCTGAGATGAGAGGGGACTTCCCCCTCTGGGCAGCTCTCTGGCTTTAGACCAGGACTCAGTAAACATTTTGTAAAGAGCCAGATAGTAAATATATGTACCTTTGTGGGTCATGCAGTTCCTGCTGCAGCTGCTCAAGTCTGCCTATAGCAGCGTCAGACACAGTTCACCGGATGGTGTTCCCGAGGCCCGCAGACCAGACCGGCAGCTACAAAGCAGGCTGCGTGCGGAGGGGCCGCAGGCCTCTGCTGTAGACGCTGCTGAGTTACCAGGTAGCTCACTGTCCGCTCTGCCAGGCCTGCTGACTTGCTGATGCAGAAGCTGTTGGGCAGCATGAGCTTGTGAAGAAAGAGAGGCTGGGTTTCTTCCACCTCCCAGATCTCCATGCACAGCCCCTATCTCAGAGCCCCTAGTGTCTGGGCTTCAACTCTGACGTCAGCTTTTACTGGCTGTCTAACTCCGGCCAGGCATGAGACCTCCTCTGACAGGAGATAGAAATGCCCCCTCCTCTTTGTCAGAGGGCAAAGCCTCCCCTTGGCCCTGGCACCCACACACCTGCCTCCCTCCTCACAAGAAACAGTGAGTGGTGGGCTCCCAGCCGTGAGGTCACAGTCCCAATTTCCCCTGAGTAGCCTTTTATTCGGGATGAACTTTATAAACAGCAAGAGACTATTTTCCCAAAGCCTGTTGAAAAACCCCCCGGCACAACAAAAGCACATTGTGCTTCTCAGTACTGGTTTTTAAGATGTGTTTTCCCACTGGTGTCTTAACTGAACGGTTCTGTTCCTTCTTTTATTTCTCCCAGCAGTTCTTGGCGACAGTCCACATACTGGTCTTTCACCTTTTACTCACTTTCATGGATAAAATGTTCAAGTTCAAGTTTACTGCACTGAGGGGTTGGTCAAGCAACCAAATAGCTTCTGTCTCCTGTGTCTCAAAATCCATGAGGCGATGCAGGCTGCATTTTTCCAGGACTGGGACAGGATGCCTGCGTGATGATGTCAGGGCCCCAGCAGCCAGCCCTTCGCTTCCCGTTCTTTCCTCCAGACAGACTCATGAATCATATCAGCTCTATCATTTGACTCCAAGCTCATTTCCCTGTTCCACAAATATTTGGACTTAAAGGAGGTGGGAGCCAAGTACAATCAAAACACAAAGTCCCAAGTTGATTTTTCCTTGCAAAGCTGGAACACGTGTTCTCCCACCATCTGGCTTAATGTGGAGTTTTCTGGCCACATGCCCTGGGCCATACAGTGGTGATGTCATCTGAGAAGCTGGGTTCTAGCTGTGCCAGAGGCAGGGGAGGCCCCAGCCCAGGTGCAGCAGGGCCCTGGGCATGTCCACCGCTGGCACTCATGGACAATGTGCACCATAGAGAGGGCATTTGTAAAGTAGTCCAGCTGAGGGTTTCAGATGGTTATGGACATGTGCGCTCTATGACCATGTTTGTAATCCTCCCCAGTGACATTTCTCCCCTGTGCACCTCTCTCTGCACCTCAACTTCCCCGACCTTGAGTAAAAGTGTTGATTGGAAAGGGAAAGTCTAACCAAGAATTTAGATACATGAGTTTGAAACTAAAACATCGACGACTTGTAAGTGTGAGGTGGGTCAGAGGAGAGAGTTATCTGGATACTCAGCTACCTGGAGGGTAGGCTTACTTGCTCACCAACACAGGGTGTGAGATGTATTGAGCACTTACTGGACAACAGGCCTGGCTCTCAGGGCTCACATGCACAGTTCATATCATCTTCACAACCCTCTGAGGTAAATATAATTGTTGTTGCCATTCTACAGATGAAAAAACCAAGGCACTAGAAGGTGCCTTGCTAAGGTCACATGGCTAGTAAATGTCAAAGTCTGGGTTAATGGTGAGGATTCTGAACACTGTGTATGTGTGCCATGTGATATGAGTATAGTATTATAAATAGTATTAGTTTTTAAAATTTTTTTATTTACTGGTTTGAGAGAGAGAGAAGAGAGAGAGAGAAAAACATCAGTTTTTGTTGTTCCATTTATTCATTTATTGGTTGATTCTTGTATGTGCCTGACAAGGAATCAAACCCACAACCTTGGCACATCAGGACAATGCTCTAACCAACTGAGCTACCTGGTCAGGGCTAAGAATATTAGCTTTTAAAATGCACATACATATTTCAGAAATTCCATGCATATTTTAGTACAATTATATTTGGCATTATGAGATTTGACATTTATGTTCACCAGAGCCACAGTGATGTGGTATGGAAATGTACAACTTAGCCCATATGCAGTGTAAATATGCATGTGTGCAAATAGTGTTCCTCTTTAACACTGCAGGAGCCTCTGCATTCCAGGGGGCTCTGTGGCTCTGGCTGGCTCTGTGATGAACCTCTGCCGTTGCAGGTGCTGGGTGAGAAGAGCAGATGAGACCTTTCATCCCTGGCTACGATCCCACAGGCTGGTCCTCTGGGCTATGAAGACACTGACCAGGTAATGCCAACTACTTTCCAAAAATGTTGGTCAGGCCAGGCTTGTCCATATGTAATTGACTTCCTCACATCTTCTTTGGATAATAGTTATTCTGAAAACGGTTGTGACAATTGAATTCTGATTCTCTCGCATGTGTCTAAGCAGGGGAGGTGTTTACTGGCCAGGAGGCTTAGGGTTGAGGAGGCCCCTCGTCTGGCCTGTCAGCCACATGAACCCTGTGTTCCTCCTCTCATCTCCTCACCTCTGATGGCTGTTCCACATCCTCTGGGGCAAAGAAGCTGAATTTAATGTTGACATTAAGTGAGAAGCTGTAGATCACAAGTATATCTTTTGTGTTTACCTTTTAATTGCATGTAAATACACATAGCATTCAATTTACCATCTTAACTGTTTTCAGACACAGTTCTGTGGCATTGAGCACATCACCACCGTCTGTTTCCAGAGCTGCTTGCTCTTCCCGAACCGAAACTCTGTCCCCATTAAACACCAGCCCCCACCCCCGGCAGCCGCCGCTCTCCTTTCTGTCTCTGTGAATTCGACTGCTCTGGGTACCTCGCCGCGTGTAAGTGGGATCATCCAGTGTTCGTGCTTTGTGATGGGCTTAGTTCACTTGCAATAACATGCTCCAGTTCACCATGTTTGGGCGTGTCAGGGTTTCCTTCATTTTTAAGGCTGAATATTGTTCTGTTTGGTTTTATGCAGGTGTCTGTGGATGGACACGTGGGTTGTTTCCACATTTTGGCTGCTGTGCGCATGGTGTACAACTGTCTCTTTTAAGAGTCTGTTTTCAGTTCTTTTGGGAATACAGCCGGAAGTGGAATTGCTAGATCACATGGTGGTTCTCTGCTTAAGGTTTTGAGGAACCAACATGCTGTTGTGTTTATTTTTTCCTTATCCTCCCCCGAGGGTATGTTTCCATTGATGTTTAGAGAGAGGAAGGGAGAGAGGGAGAGAAACACCCGTGGCTCCCTCCTGTGTGCACCCTCCTGGGGACCCAGCCGACGTCCTGGGCATGTGCCCCGAGCGGGAGTCAAGCCCACACCTTTTGGTGCATGGACAGCTCTCAGTGGGGTGGGCCACACAGGGCTGCTGTGTATATTTTTTAAAGGTCTGCATAAGATGAGCAGGTGACTTTTCAAATTCCTATGTTTAAATTTTTTAAAAGATCGTTTAATAAACTTGGGCTTCATGACAAATTGTGGTAACTCACTGATGGGGCTGCAGTTCCGCCTTTGCTTTCTCATTTGCCCGCTTCTTTGAGAAGTTCTACAAACTTCCTTCTCTTTACAGGTCCAACGAAATTAGTCTGTTATTAGTAAACAAAGTCAGTATTATGATATAAAATAACTAATAGAAATAGAAAGCTCCACTAGATTTGCTCTGTAGAGAAGCTGCTGGGCAGCTAAGATTATTGCCTCGCTCTCTGTCCTCCTGGCATTTTCCCCATCACTTATTCAACAAATGCGAGGCCCTTTGCCATCTGCATGGGCACCGTCCGTCGGCACTAGCTGTCTTGTCCTGCAGGGTCTGTGTCTGTGTCTCATGTGTGGCGCCCCCAGGGCCCCCAGGAAGTGGAGGGTCTGAGGGCTATGAGGCCATGGGGACTCGGAGAGCCTGTGTCCTATCTAAGGAGCAGCCGCTTGTTGCCCTGTGGGAACGCAGGCCCAGTTTTCCAAATCTTTGTAATTTCTAGGAAAAGCAATAAATCTAGATTTAAATTTGAAATATCCCAGCTTTTAAATGCTAGCCACTTATTCTGAAAAAAATTGTAAACACTGCAAAGGCCAAATAAAAACACATTTGCAGGTCAAACGCAGCCCGTGAGCCATGAACTTTGACCTCTGCGGCCTCTGCTCCAGCTGAAACTCCTTCCTGGATCACAGAGGCCATATCTCATGAACGTCTCGTTGTGCCCAGCGTGTCTCTCAGGAGGGGGTGACTTGGATGTGGGGGGAAAGGGAAAGAGAAAAACAAAGGTGACTCCCACTTTTTTGGTTTGAGCAACTGGTACAGAAAAACATAATATTAAACAGTCTTTGTGAGAAAGCTGTGCATGTGTGTTTCTATTTAAAAATATGTAAAGTGTACTTCTACATGTGTGTATTCTTTTTTTAAAAAAATACATCTTTATTGATTTCAGAGAGAGGAAAGGAGAGGGAGAGAGAGAGATAGAAACATCAATGATGAGAGGGTCATTGATCGGCTGCCTCCTGCACGCCCCCGACTGGGAATGGAGCCCGCAACCCGGGCATGTGCCCTTACCGGGAATCAAACCCCGATAGCCTGGATCCTAGGTCAACGCTCAACCTCTGAGCCACACCCGGCCGGGCTACATGTGTGTATTCTATGTATGTGTGTACATATGTTCAGTTTTATTATACATAAGTGTATAATATATAATCCTATAATGAGAGAGAGGGAGGGCGAGGGAGAGAGAGAGGCGGAGAGAGAAAGAAAGAGAGGCACATTGTTAAAAGCGGTTTTCCCAGAGGAGTGGGAGAGTAGGGCAAGGTAAAGAAAAAAAGCGAATTTACTTTTTTGACCTATTTACTTCTGCTTAATTATGATTTTTCAATGTCAATGTATTAATTTTAACCAGAAAGATATGCACAAAGCTGTAACCAATGATGATCTCTGGATAGTGAGAATGTAAATTTTTTTGTATTTGTATGATCTAGTTGTATTAGTTATTGCCTCATACAGCAATATCACCACAAACCTAGTAGGTTAAACTGCACATATTCATGTAAACAGCAATTGAAAAAAAATAAAAAGAAACAGATAACACATTAAAGAGAGAAAAGAGGGGAGGAGTGAACCAGAAATGGAAATAGAGGTGAATTTCCACAAAGCTGACGGTGGCTATAGCTCCTTGGCCCTTCCGGCGGAGCCCCTCCCTGGGGCCACCTACAGCTGCAGTGTTGTCCAAAGTCAGACACGTCAGCCACACTGACCGGGACTGCTGCCTCTTTGAATTCTGACTTCCCTTTAGTCACACTTCCCCTCACCTCAGGTGGCACTGAACTGGCCAAGAATATTCTTGGGAAACTGTAAAAGGAAAGTTGAGTTGAAGATACATTTAGTTTGAGTTGAGAGGATTTATGTTTGGGGTTAGCACACAGTAGGACTGCCCCCTGACCAGTGACTGGCACAGGGCTAGAAATCTGCAGGACCAAGTTGTTGGACCCACCCCAGGGCACAAGCAATTTCCAGCCCAAGACCTGGGGCCTTGGGCCTCTCATCTGAATCTACCTTCTTGTGGATGACAAACTCCACTGCTGGGTGTGTACCCCTAGGCCCGAGAATGGCCGGCGGCTGTTTTCACAGAGTATGGCTCAAACCTGGGCATGAACCGTGTGAGGCCCTCAGGGTGCTGGATGGTGCCTGGGGAGGGCAAAGAAGGGGAAGGTCTCCCCACCATTGGGAATTCTAAATCCAATCCCAGTCATTATGAAGGCGTATTTTTCAAGGAAGGAAGGGAGAACATATTTCTTTAATAGTTTATTAGCATGACTTATAATAGTTAACTTATAATCTTTAAATATTTAGAAATGTGGTACATAGGCCTCCACGTGTGTTCAAGCCTGGGACCCCACAATATTAGGAGTGACTTTTGCCCATAGTTGTTTTGCTCACTACTGCTCTGTAACTGTTGCTCTAAAACTTAGTGGCATAAAACAACCATGTTATTATGCTCATGGCTTCCGTGGAGCAGAAATTTGGACAGAGCACAGCTTGTCTCTGCTCCACAGTGTCAGTGATGCTATAGCTGGGGCGGCAATTACGTCTGGTGGCGGGTGCTGCCTGTCAGCTGGGCCATGGACCATAGCACTTAAATGTGGCCTAGGCTTTCTGAAAGGGTGGCAGCCACAGAGGATTTGAAATTCTTGTAAGGTTTGTCAGGGCTCAAAGGCAAGAAGCCCAGAGAACGAAGCAGTAGCTACATTGTTTTTTTCTGATCTAGTTTTCTGTTGGCCACAACCTAGCCACAAGTCCTCCCAGGTTCAAGGGAAAGAGACACAGACCTCCATCTCTCAACTTGGGGAGTGTCAAAGAATTGGGGGGCCATGTTTTGAAAGCACCACACAGGTTAAAATATTGTTGGCCCACCTGGTGTTGGAACAGCTTCCAGGGATACATCTAAAGGCAATTCAGAGAACATTCCAAGGAACCTTGAAATCTCCTGAAATTGTATAGCTAGTACACGGAAACATGAAATTTTTACCACAGAAAGAGGAAATAAAGAATGTGCTGCCGAAAAGTGCAGGCAATTTAGACTCATATCGTCTTATGAATATCTTTAAGAATATTCAGGACACAGAGCAGTAATTAACCCTAAAGAAGTAAAAAAACGGCGTGAGAAAGAGCAGCCCAGGGAAACGTGGAGGGTGAAGGAGAGGTGGGGGCCTGAGGGCAGGCCCAGCGGCTGTTCAGCCGGCCTCAGTCTCCGCAGCCGCCGAGCCCTCAGTCCTGCCTGACGCGGCTCCGCTGATGGGCCGGCGCCAGCCTTAGTGGCTGGTAAATATGTTGCATATTCCGGTCAGAGGGAATAATGTTAGCGAAGAAACAGAGAAGGAATATTCTTAGGTCATTTATCAAAAAGCAAGGGAATTAGCCCTGGCTGGTTAGGCTCAATGGTTAGAGCGTTGGCCCTCGGACTAAAGGGTCCCGGGTTTGATTCCGGCCCAGGGCACGGACCTCGGTGGCAGGCTCCAATCCTCCCTGGTTGGGGGTTGTGCAGGAGGCAACCAATCAATGTGTCTCTTTCCCATCCATGTCTTTCTCTCTCCCTCTCTCTTCCACTCTCTCTGAAAAGCAATGGAAAAAATATCCTCAGGTGAGGATTAAAAAATACATTAAAAAAAATAAGGTAAGGGAATTGGACGGGCTTGAGTCCAGCTGGGGCAGTTGTGGGGGGCACAGCTGTTCAGTGGCAGTGGAACCAGCTGTAAGAGCGGTGGCTGTGAAGCCAAGGGATTCGTCCCTAACCCTGCAAGCAGTGAAGTAATGGCCCTTTCTGTAAAACAATGATCAGATGGCGATTTTTATTGTGTTTTAGTAAGATTACTGAAGTGGCTGAATGAGGTGAAAAGACACGGACTTTGCTCAGGGCGCCGGTGTCATAGCCCAGGCGTGGGCTTATCCGACGTCCACCGGGGAAATGGGAATTTAGGCTTGTTTGTGTATCACTTTCTTAACTCAAGTTTTGTATTATTAGGTTTTAATGAGTTAGGTGTTGCGGACTTGTAGCGCCCCATTTAGAGTCCTGTTCCCATCTCCTCCAGACCACTGCTGCGGGGCAGCTGTTCCACCAGCTGCATGCTGGGGCGCCTCCCAGAGCCCCTTCTCATGCCCCAGCTTCTCTGACGCAGGAAATGGCTGGCATGTCCAACCAGGCCACTGGGCACTCGCCGAGGAACGGGGCAACCGTGGCCACTGAGGACGCGCGCTCTAGGGTAAATGCTTCCCCTTTTCTCCCTACCCCACGGGGACACATTTCATAAAGCTTCCAAAAGTAACTGTGGGGTCAAACAGTCACCTATAAAGATGTGCTGACTTTCCTCCTCAGCCTCCCTCCTCACCCGACATGCCTTCCTGCTCCTCGTGACCACGTTCCCAAAGAAGGTACCCACACACAGGCTTCGGTACCATGCCCTTCTTTGGGAAAACCCAGGCCAAGCTAGAGCAAGGCCTTCACTTCTAGTTCTTTTAAAGCAACCATGATGGAACCGCATGTAATGTTCTGCCCCCATTAGGAGAATCAATATGGTCAATAGCTAATATCCTCTTTTGATCCTTTAATTTTTAAAAACAAGTGTGTGGAACTGATGCAGCTCTGCATGCCAAACAGTGGGTTTAAGCCAATGGAGAGGTAATTTACAGTGCTGGGAGGAGCAGAACATTTAGAGTCCTAAGAGCTAGATTTGAGCTTTGCCACTTACCAGGTCAAGGCAAATCACATAACTCTCTAACCTTTAGTGTCTCCATCTATAACATAAGGACGTGAGTGACTCCCAGCCTCACAGGGTTCCTGTCCGCATCAGCAGGGCAATGTGTGTGTGGTGGGCATTTGCTAATCTGAGGGCTTGGCTTTTGTCTCCCTCTTAGTCACACAGTCCCAGTTTTTGTTTGGATGGATATTTGCCTTTCCCCAGCTATCCCAGCTTCACGATGCCCCCATGCCCTGGGCTCTGACTGAGTGACTCTAAAGAGCCCATATATCATTTCCTGGACACTGTGATTGGAAAAGGCAAGGGAACGTTTGTTATGAGGCCTGGGAAGAAGCTCCCTCACTCTTCTGAGAGCAGTCAGGGGAACACGCTCCCTCTACCCTGGACAGGAATGGGGCCGCTGTGGCTTCTGGAAATTGCTAGGCTCCTCTTTTGACCCTAATGAGTGTCAGCTTAAAACAGAAAGGAAAGATGGTAAGATGACTGGGCTTCTGAATCAGGCCATCTCCTACGCCCACATGACCTCTGGTCTTTCCAGATAAGTGAGTGATTAAATCTTCTATTTAAGCCATTTTGAGTCAGCCCTCCCCCCGCCCCCACTCCCGCTCTCTCTCTGGGTTACCTGCACTTGCCCTGTGTGTTTGCGAATTCTCACTCTATAGCCACATGGCCTTAGCAGCAGCTGCATGGACTCCACACTCCAGGCGGGAACCTGGGTACAGCAGCAAAGCAACAGATTTCAGCCAGGAGCACAAGCTAAGCTAGCAGAATGCTGGACTGAACTAAGCTTTAATATGGCACAGAATCTCTGGACATTGACTCTATTTCTGGCCCTGATTTTCCATGGTGGGATGGACAGAGATGTGAAATTGGAGGGAAACTCCTTTGATTTTGCTTCCCAAATAAATATTGCTGCCAGATCTCATCCTCCCTTGCAGGTCCCTGGAAATGCTTTTCTTCGAGACACCTCAAGAACCCCACTTCCACTGGCAACAATAGAAAATTGGTCAAATATGTTATGATACATTCCTATATTGAAATATGTTGGGGCCATTAAAAAGGATCTGAAAGGCCTTTAAGTGTTAGCATGGAAAGAATGTGGAATATTGTTTGAGGTTATCAGTGTGCAGAATGATCCCATTTATATTAAAATACATAGGTACATATGCATTTAAAGTCTGGAAATAAATGCCAACTATTAATAATGGTTATCTCTTAGGTGTAGGATTGGATAGAGATTATTTTATGTAAAGTTTTTACAAAATTCATGCAGTATAAAAATATTTTTATTTAAAAATAAATAATTAAATTAGTACAAATCAGAGAGAACTTCAGTTGAATAATCTGTGGAAACTTTGATGGTGAAATGCATCCCTCTTGGCCTTGGCTGCTGAATGCTGATGAAGCATCTGGCAGAAGCTAGTGCCTGTCATGTGTGGGAAGGGTGAAAGGAAGGAGGTTGCTGTGAGATCTAGACACTCCACCGTCTCAAAGCAGTTCATGGAATGGGGTTGGAGGGCTGGCGTGAGTAGAGGGAAGGGCTTCCCAGAGAACTGTGAGTGAAGAGAAACAGAACTTCCCCAGCCAGTAAATCAAGAATGGAAAAAATTCCACAAGCGTTAGGTAAATGTAAGAGACAAGTTTCTTATGCTCACTGTCCTAGAGCAGCGCCTACTTAAGGTGTTCAGAATTGCTTGAAAAGTATGAGAAGTAGCTGTCGGCCGCGTTCTGGCTTTGAAGGGTAGAGTTACCCCAACTCCTCTGCCACCAAACAGGAGTTTCTAGTACCTATTCCAATCCCTCCCCAGCCATTTGAATTTGCTTTTGGACTAACTTGATAACACATAAGCCCTGCTATGACCAGTCAACATCTGATAAGATCCTATGAGCTAATACCTTTGGGTGAGGTTACGTCTTCTCCAACCCTACTGCCAGGAACTGGAGTTTGGAGCTCCAGATAACAAGCAGCAAGGAGGAATTATGCAAACAAAGAAGCCTAGACTCCCGTGATCCTGTCTTGGATCAACTTAGATGAATTATGAGAAAGTTCTCTTGATTGAATCCTAGACCTGTAGAATTCAAAAGCATCAGACAATTCAGTTTGTAATTTTTAAATGAGAAAACTGAAGCTTAGAGAAGTTATATGAGTGCCCTGAAGCCACACAGATTGAGAGGCCGTGGTGAGAATCAGGCCTCAGGGACCACGGTTTCCACGCTGGCATTCTGTATCTTTAGCTGCCACACTTCCAGCTGCAGGGTTTCAGAGCTTGAGGGGTTTGTAGAGAGTGACCTTTTACATCTTCAGTCTAAACAGAGAATTGAAAATGAACATGTAGAACTTGAATACTTTCACTGGAACACCTTGTGTTGCTAATATCAGTAGTGTCTCAGAGTCATACTATCAAACAATGTGATATCTGTTCTGTAGTGAGCAGCTAGACAGACACGAGCAGAGCAAGTATGATGGGCCACCAGGTACAGGTCACCAGGGTGGAAAGCCCTAGGTGCCTAGCAAAGGAAAACTGTAGGGTGGGACCTCACTCCAGGGTGACCTTTCCTCCCCTAGCACATAGCTCATCATGTGATTTGGACCCCTGAGTTTTCCTCCCTAGAGATAACATCTAAGCTTCAGTTGTATGTCAGCTCCAGGCACAGAAAAGCAGCCAAACCAGACAAGCAACACCATGGCTGACCTCAGGACCAGTTGCATTAGATAATGGCCCCCTGCTCTGGCTCCCACCAATCAATCAGTGGAGACCCAGACCCTGAAAGGACACACCTGGAAAGCTGCTGAATACTCCACTGAGATCTTCCCCTGGGACCTCCCTTAAAAATCTCCACCCCTAAAACCTTAGAAGGGAGGACCCAGTGTGCTCTCCCTCCTAGGAGCACACCCTTTCCCTTTCCCTTTCCCTTTCCCTTTCCCTTTCCCTTTCCCTTTCCCTTTCCCTTTCCCTTTCCCTTTCCCTTTCCCTTTCCCTTTCCCTTTCCCTTTCCCTTTTTTTCCTCCCCCTCCCCCTCCCCCTCCCCCTTCCCCTTCCCCTTCCCCTCCCCCCAGGCTCCTCACCTTTACCTCCCTCACTCCCAAGCTCCAAGGGCCCTTCCTATTGTAGACTGCAGGACCAGGACCAGGTGTTAGACAGG
This sequence comes from Miniopterus natalensis, assembly GCF_054644295.1. NCBI lineage: Eukaryota > Metazoa > Chordata > Mammalia > Chiroptera > Miniopteridae > Miniopterus > Miniopterus natalensis. Next base: position 82,835,519 of record NC_142089.1, read on the forward strand.
GGGGTCAGACCAAACCTCAAACCTGGGTTCAGCAACCTCCGTACTTGAGTTCTGGCTAGGAAAGAATTCAGTGCCAAGACCCAAACTGTAAAAGAACATTTATTTATAAAATCACAGAAGTGGAAGAAGTAATTCCCAAAAGGTCTTAGGAAACAAGTTAAAGAGGCAAAGGAAGGGCCCTTGGTGCTTGGGACTGAGAAAGCTAAAGGTAACGTGCCTGGGGGATGGGAATGGGATGGGGAAGGCAGAGGGCCCGGGGTCTTCCATCTTAATGGCTTTAAGGGTGGAGATTTTAGGGGAGGTTCCAGGGGAAGATCTCAATAGAATATTCAGCAACTTTCCAGGTGTGTCCTTCCAGGGTTGTAGTCTCCACTGATTGATTGGTTAGTGCTAGGGCAAGGGGTCATTACTCAATGCAGCTGGTCCTGAGGTCAGCTATGGCTGGTTTTGCTGCTTTTCTGGGCTTAGAGCTGAAGGCCTAGATGTTATCTCTAGGGAGGAAAGCTCAAGGGGTCCAAACCACATGACCAGTGATGTGCTAGGGGAGGAAAGGTCACCCTGGGGGTGAGGTCCCACCCTACAGTTGTCCTTTGCTAGGCACCTAGGGCTTTACACCCTGGTGACCTTTTTTTAAAAAATATATCTTTATTGATTTCAGAGAGAGGAAAGGAGAGGGAGAGAGAGAGAGAGAAACATCAATGATGAGAAAGTCATTGATCGAGCCCGCAACCTGGGCATGTGCCCTGACTGGGAATCAAACCCTGATCGCCTGGATCCTAGGTGGATGCTCAACCACTGAGCCACGCCCGGCTGGGCCTGGTGACCTTCTGTACCTAGCTCACCATCCTTGCTCTGCTCATGTCTGTCTAACTGCCTACCACATTCCTTTGCCTCTATAACTTGTTTCCTGAGCCCATTTCTTCTACAAATTACTTCATCTACCTCTGTGATTTTCCAAATAAACTTTCTCTTAGAGTCTGAGTCTTGGCTCTGAATTCTTTCCTAGCCAGAACTCAAGTATGAAGGTTGCTGAACACAGGTCTTGTCTGACCTCATGGGTCTAACACCTGGTGCCGTTCCTGCCGCCTTCAACAGTATATTCATTCATTTATCAAACATTTATTGAGCATATACAATATGCAAGGCTCTCGAGCAGGAGAAATGAAAAAACACATATAACTTAGTCATACTTTTAAGCCATACACCCCTATCCAGTCAATTTATCCTGCCACTTGGTCTTGGCAACCCTTGTACAGAAAATTAGTACATTACTGCAAAACACAGTTTTCTGAAGACCCTCTGGAAACATTCACTTGCTATTAGTTCTCGGATGCAGCCCCTGTGGATAGGAGTCTGATAGGAATCTTGGAAAGAGAGAAAGTAGAGCAGATTTCACCTCTTCTGTTTCAACCACCACTGGGATCTTAACATTCTTCATGGCATTCATGGTAAGTCCTGCCAGGTAGGACGAGCTGTGTCATCAATTAGACACAAGACCCAGTCCTAACCTTTGGCACAGTTATTCCATGGACTTGGCAAAGACCCCAGCTAGTTAACTTGGGCTACAAAGAAAGCATGGCTATATGTTAGTAGACTCACAAATTACACGTTATGAACAGTGAGAACGATCTTTCCTGTGTCAGAATGGCAATGTGTGCATGTCTTGAGGAGATGCATGGGGAAGCCCCAAGCCAGGCTATTGCTGGTATGCTGACCATTGACATCACTGACTGCCAGCTGTGTTGCAGGTGTCCAGTATGTGCCAAAGAGGCTGTGTCCACTGAGACCGCATTGAAGCCAGCGACAGAGGGAAGCTCTGTGTGGTGCTCTCTCATTTGCTTTCTGCGGTCCTTGAAATAACCTTCAACACACTGAAGAGTAAACATCCTATCTCCATCACAGATTGACATTGTAAAGAGAAGGTAGACTGACTTGGTTTGAAATGTAGGTGACAAATTGGTCACTTCAAACCGAGAATGATGTTCTTTAGATGGAAGAGAAATGATACTAGAGAGAAACTTGTAACTTTAGGAATGAAGGTAGAGAAATGGAAATGGTAAATATCTAGGTAAATATAATCAATTGACTCTTTTTCATGAGTTCTGTAAACTGTGTGTCATGCTTGAAAGCAAAAATTATAACATTGTCCAATGCGGTTTTCAATACATGTAGCTGTAACACATACAGTAATTACAATATGTAAGGAAGAGTAAAGGGACTTATATGGTAGGTAGGTTTTTACATTATTCTTAAAGTAGTAAAACATTAAGTCAACTGAAAAATTAAGAATATATGTTGTAATCCCCAGAGCAACCACTAAAAATCCACAAAAAAACAGCAAAAACCTATTTATCTAATAAATCAGTAGATAAATTAAATACTAAAAAAAAAATCAAATAATTCAAAAGAAGGCAGTAAAGGTGAAACAAAAACATAAAAATAGGACGAAAAACAGAAATATATATAATAAAAAGGTAGATCTAAATCCTAACATGTAAACAATAAATGTAAATGGTTCTGAACACACTGATAAAAATACAAGGATTGTCATATTAAAAAAAAACAAGACCCAATTATGTACTGTCCACAAGAAACCCACTTTAAGTACATTGGTATAAGAAGGTTAAAGTAAACAGATGAGAACCATATGCCATGTAAACACTAATCAAAAGGAAAATGATTGGAGATAAAAGGGAGATATGATAAAGGTCAATCCACCAAGAAGTTGTGACAACCCTAAATGCATATGTACTTAACACCAGAGCTTCAAAATACATGAAGCAGAAATGGATAGAACAGAAGGGTAAAATGGAAAAACTGACAATTATAACTGGGAGCTCCAATACTTATTTTAGTAATTGATAACACAAGTATACAGAAAATCAGCAAGATATAGAACTGAACCAACTGCTCTACTGACATTTGTAGAGCAGCCCAATCCACAAAAGAACACACATTTTTTTCAAGTACACGTGGAACATGCACTAATATTGACCATATTCTGGGTCATAGGATTATAGGACAATCCTTACAAATTTAAAAGAATAAAAATCATACAAAGCATGTTCTCTAATCACAGTGAAATTAAACTAGAGATCAATAACAAAAATGACTGGAATATCTTAAAATACTCAACAATCTAAAAAACCACGTCTAAATAAATAACCAATGAATCAAAGAAGAACACTCAAGGGAAATTAGAAAACATTTTGAATTGAATGAAAATGAAATCACAACATATCAAAATTTGAGAGATCCAGTTAACATAGTGTAGAGAGAAATTTGTAGGTTTAAATGCTAGTCTTCCCTGCATCTACCCCATCCCCAGGCCGTCCCCATACCAATGTCTGTGTCCAGAGGTTATGCATATAAGCATAAAGTTTCTTTAATTAATCTCTCCCCACCACCCCCTACGCCCCCTTCCCTCTGAGATCCCTCAGCCTATTTCATGCTTCTATGAGGGATCAATGGGGGAAAAAGGGGACACCTGTAATACTTTCAACAATATAGATAAAAAACAAAACAAAAAAATGTGGTGGCAGGTATGGGCTCAGCCTGTACATGGGAAAGGGTGGGAGAATAAATAGATAAATCTATTAGTCATCTTAGAAGAATGACTTTAGCCCATAATGTAAGCTTTTCCTGTAAGAAGCTAGAAAAAGGGCAAAATAACCCAAAGCAAATAGAAAAAAGGAAAAAATAAAGAGCAGAAACCAGTGAAATGAAAAACAGAAAAACAGTTCAGAAAATAAATAAAACCAAAAGGTAGTTCCTCAAATAGATCAATCAAATCTGGTGAACTGCTAGACAGACATAAATAAAAAAGAGAGAAGACACAATATAAGAATGAAAGAGAGGAAATCGCTATAAACTCTATAGACAGTAAAAGCGTAATGAGAGAATACAAAACTATACATGAAAATTTGACCACTTAGAAATGACCAAGGCCTTGAGGGCCCCATGTTATCAATACTCACCCAAGAACAGGCACTCCTGAATAGTTCTATCTATATCTATTAAATAGATTGTAGTTTTTTTCTTTGTTTGTTTTTGCCTGGGGCAGGGGGCAGGTGTGGGGTAAATTGTAGTTTAAAACCTGCCAACCCCCCCCCCCCCCCAAACACAGCACTCCAGGACCAGAAGACTGTACTGACAACTAATGCCCAGTGCTTAAAACAGAAATAACACCAGTTCTACACAAGCAACATCACAATGGAAGTTCTAGTTGAAGCTATAAGGCAAGAAAAAGGAGGAAAAGACATATCTATTGAAAAGGAAGAAATGAAACAGTCCCAATAGTGGTCTTGGGAAACATGATGTCTCCATAGAAACTGCAAGGAATCTACCCCAAAGTTTGTACAACTAATACATGAGTGTGGAAAATGGAAAGATACAGGACAACAGACAAAAATAAATTATATTTCTATATGTTGGCAATGAACAATTAGAAACCAATTTTTTAAACACCATTGACAATAAATAGCTCCAAAATAAGTAAACAAACAAATAAATAAATAAATAATAAATACTTGGGTATAAAGCTAACATGTGCAGGATCTGTATGCTAAAAACTACAAATTGTGAGGAAAGAAATCAAAGGAGACCTGTGAAAATGGAGAGGCTCACAATGTTCATGGCTTGGAAAGCTCAGTAGCCAAGTCTCTCCAAATTGATCTATAAATTTAATGCAACTCTAATAAAAACCCAAGAAGGATTTCTTTACACAGATAAAATTTATAAGGCAAGCCAGAAGGACTAGTATATCTAACCAGTTCTCAAAAAAGAAGACTGGAGGATTCTTATTGACGAGTTTTAAGACTTGCTATATAACTGCGGTACTATAAGATGCTGTGAGATAAGCAAAGGCACAGATACACAGTTCAATGGAATAGAACAGAACACAGAATTTAATTTCCTGAATTTACTGGGCAATCTTTCTCCACCCATCTGAATTGCCAAGAAGTTGGTATTTCTGGGTAATCTTCCCTCTACTGATCTCATTATCCATGAATCCTACATGAACCATCTTAAAAGTAACCCCAGGAATAGGTTTTCTTCTCTAAATCCAGTTGGCCCCCAGCATGCTGGTCCCTGGGGCTCGTGCTGGCTGTGACAGTGTCAGTTGTGCTGTCATCGAGCCCCAGACAAAGGCTCAGCAAACCGCAGATCTGGTTGTGGCTAATCACTCCCAGTTGGGAGAAAATAAAGATCTTGAGGTAATCAGTCCCCCTATTGTCCCTCTGCCACAATCTGAGCCATCCATTTTTAGCAAATCAAGAAGATCAGGGCAATGTTTAGAAACCACTAATCTTCGTTGACAACAGTATCAAAAGCAAGAGGAGGCACTGACCGAGCACCGGAGTTTACTTGAATGTCCACATGAATAATGACTGAAACAGGCCTCACCTTACTTGGACCAGTCTTCTAAGATGCAGTGTAGAAAGCCACATTCACTGTGCTTGCAAAAAACGTATCTATCTCTATCTCTACATCTCTCTCTCTATCTCTATAGAGCTGGGCATAGCTACAAATAGATGATACAGACATAGATAAATACAGATACATGTCTCCTTGAGAAAGCTGCAGTGTGGGGCTGCAACGCTCCCTACTTGCTTCTACACAGCACTCTTCCCCTGCTGCCCTCAGTGTCCTGCGGAAGGAGCGACAATCCAGATTTGTTTAGAATATTTTCATTTCTGGGCAGACCTCTGATTTTTCTTTTTCTCTGACTTTTCAATGGCACTTTTTCTCTATGGACATCTTTTGAAAGAGAAAGAAGGTCAAAGCTTCCCCTCCTATCTTCCCTTCATCTACCAAGTGCCCATGGGATCCTGTTTACGTCCACGCAGCTTGGAGGCCACTAGGTACAGGCTAAAATTACCCATAATTCCATTTTAGAAAAAACTAAAGGACATAAAAGTGTACTATTACATATGACATTTGCTATAGGTTTTGCAAAAATACCTTTTATCAACTGAAGGAAGTTCCCTTCTAGGTCTAGTTTGTTAATTTTTTTGAGTTTCATGTGTGGACATCGAGATGTTGTTAATGTGGTAAATTACACAGGCAGAGATTCTAGTGCTGAACTATCTGAATGAAGCCTACTTCATCAGTTCATATGTATATATTTGTAAACTGCTGGATTCAATTTGCTAATATTTTATTTGGGACTTTTGCCACTATATTTATAATTAAGATTGGTGTATAATTTAATTTCTTGCATTTTTTTATCTGACTTAAATACTAGCAACCTCCATAATAACCTCTTTTTCATGAGTTAGCCACACATTTTATTCAATTGTAGGGAAAGATGAAACCTTCATCTACCAGGAGAAGCCAATAGATAAAGTAAAATTGATTAATCACAATAGCAATATAAAAGCTACTGGAAAAATAAGGTAACTATGAGAAGAAATATCTGAAAGGATTGAAAGTTGCCTCTAGAAAAAACAGCAATAAAATTGGCAACTGCTTACTTTTGTTTGATTTGGTTAAAATAATCCTTTTAGCATTATTTCTTTTTTAAGCCATGCATTAGTATCACTTGGATAAAAACTAAAGAAAAAATTTAGATCCCACAAAACTCAGAGATATTTATGGTGCAGAATGTATTTGAAATCTGTGACATCTCCCGTGAGGTGCTTCTTTCTAGAGAACACGTAGAAGTCATGGGCTGCTTTTTTCCATGTAGTATATTTTGCATTTCCTTCTCTCCAAACATGTGAGGGTTCTTCCCCTTATTCTGAAGCATGCCAAAATATTGGCTTTCTCCCAAGCAAATTTTGGAAGACATTTCTACCCCCTTCCCCCATTAGAACACATGCAATAAAAGCATCTTTATATTTATTTTATTTTTTAAAATTTATCTTTGTTGTTGAAAGTATTACAGATGTCCCCCCTCTACTTTCCCCCAGTGACCACCCTCCACCTGCTCCCACCCCCCAGGCCTTCACCGCACTATTGCCTGTGTCCATGGGTTATGCATATATGCATATGAGTTCTTTGGTTAATCTCTGCTCCCTCCCACCACCCCATGAAGGACTTCTGGTCTGGTTACAGAACTCTGTACAAGGCATGCACTGGCTAGTTGGGTGTTTTTTGTTTGTTTTTATTTTTGGCATCTGGTTGAGTGAGTAGTCCTGTGGCTTTGCTTGGACAGTGATGGCTGCTGGGGGGATCCTTGGGCCATGATCCTATTGGGAGGCACATCCTATACCCAGTCTGGGCTGATTGGGAAGTGCCGGCCCTCACAGACACTGTTCATGTCAAGGCTGAGCTGGAGACGGGAGTGTATCCATCATTGGCAGGATTATCATTTTAAAGTGGATGGAAGGTAAGTTGAAAACCAATCATGACAAAAGGTGTTCTCTTTTGCTTTGTTGTTGTTTGCCATGAAAACAGAATTGTTTTTTGTTAGAATAGTTAAAGCAGTAGCTTTTTAGTTTTGTGGGATTTTAAAAAATTGCTGCACATTTATTTTACCTTGTAACTAAGCCTAGAGGGGGCTACGTTTTCTCTACATTAAAATTTAACACTTAATCAACATCTAAGATTCACTGGAGTAGACTTCTGCTCCCTCCCCTTTTTGTCATTGTTACTATGAATAAAATTAGAAGAGTTTAAAGCAGGAGCTTTTAGCTTTGTAGTGTACTTTTCATTGAGAATTGAGGCCACAAGTGGTGACCATCCTGAACTTGTGGAGAAACTTCTTAAAATCAAGATTTCATACTCTCAGGATAAATCTGCTTCCTTCTGTTATTTGTTCTCCTTGTCAGCCTTTTTGAAGTTTCAGACTAACTTTTTTAATTCTGAAGGCTGGTTGGCTATGGTATTTAAAGGGATGAATGCTAGATAACAGGAAAAGGTATGCTGTGATTTGGGTACTATATTGACATTCAGGTTCTGATTAGATTGCAGGAAGGGTAATTAGAGTATAGACGTGGATGGACTATAGTTGACTGGATTAAAGTGTAGGTGGTTGGATTACCTAATTAAAGAGCAATCTGATTTATGTTATGTCTAATAAAGGTAATTATATGAGGAGCGCAGAGGGAAGAGGGTATTGGTAACTGTATTTGTGGGTGTGGTGGGTGCTGAAGTCCTCCGCAGGACACTTGAGCGGACCTGGAGCTGGCACCATGGAGAGCAGGGCCTTCTAGGAGGAGTGTGCACGAAGCTAATAGTTATGAAAGGGTACCTTCTGTTCAGGACCAGTGAGAAGTTCAGGGTGGCCCTGAAGGTGGTTAGAGCATAGTCCTGCACACCAAAGTGTCCCTGGTTTGATTCTCGGTTCAGGGCACATACCTGGGCTTCAGGTTCCATCCCTGATGTCCTCCTGCCCACACCAGGGCAGGGAGAGCCAGCATAGGGAACCTGCGATGCTTCACTGCCAGCTGAATTTGATGACCTCAGTCTCTTCTCCGAATCTAAAAAAAACAGAGGGTTTGCATTATTCAAATTTGGTCATTGTATTGCTGACATTATTTTGTTTTGTTTTGTTTTTGTAGTATTTTTTAAAATTTATTTTTATTGTTGAAAGTATTACAGATATCTCCTTTGTTGCCCATTGACCCCTTCTACCTGGCACCCACCTTTAGCCCCAGGCCTTCTCCACACTGTTGTCTGTGTCCATGGGTTATGCATATATGCATATAAATTCTTTGGTTAATCTCTCACCCACCCACCCATAACCACCTTCCTCTGGGATTCGTCAGTCTGGCCCATACTTCTGTGTCTCTGGATCTATTTTGTTCATCAGCTTATTTTGTTCATTATAGTCGACATATAAGTGAGATCATGTGATACTTGTCTTTCTCTGACTGTCTTATTTCACTTAGCACAATACTCTCCAGATCCCTCCACACTGTCCCAAAGGGTGAGAAATCCTTCTCTTTAACAGCTGCATAGTATCCATGGTGTGAATGTCCCACAGCTTTTTTATCCACTCATCTACTGAGGGGCACTTGGCTGTTTCCAGATCTTAGCTATTGTAAACTGTGCTGCTATGAACATAGGGGTGCATATAATTCTATCTGATTGGTGTTTCTGGATTCTTAGTATATATTCCTAGAAGTGGGACCACTGGGTCAAAAAGCAGTTTCATTTTTAATTTTTTGAAGAACCTCCATACTGTTTTCCACAGTGGCTGCACCCGTCTGCATTCCCACCAGCAGTGCACTAGGTTCCCCTTTCTCCACACCCTCGCCAGCATGTGTTATTTGTTGATTTGTTGATGGAGCCATTCTGGCAGGTGTGAGGTGACACCTCATTGTGGTTTTAATTTTCATCTCTCTGATGATTAAAGACATTGAGCATTTTTTCATATGTCTCCTGGCCATCTGTATGTTTTCTTTGGAGAAGTGTCTATTCAGGTCCTTTGCCCATTTTTTAAAAAATGTCTTCTAGACAGTTCCACTTTATTTTCATTTTTAAATTTTTTGAAAAATATGTCTTTATTGATTTCAGAGAGAGGAAGAGAGAGGGAGAGAGAAAGAGATAGAAACATCAATGATGAGAGAGTCTTTGATTGACTGCCTCCTGCATGTCCCCTACTGGGGGTCGAGCCCGCAACCCGGGCATGTGCCCTGACCGGGAATCGAATCTCAAACTCCTCGATGCTCAACTGCTGAGCCATACCGGCTGGGACCTCTGCCCATTTTTAAATTGGATTTTTTGTCTTCCTCTTGTTGAGTAGTATGAATTCTTTGTACACTTTGGAAATTAGCCCCTTATCAGATATATCCTTGGCAAATATGTTCTCCTATACCGTGGGGTTCCTTTGTATTTTGAGGATGATTTATTTTGCTGTGCAGAAGCTAAAATCTTGATGTAGTCCTATGTGTTTATTTTTTCCTTTGTTTCTCCTGCCCTAGGAGATGTATCAGTGAAAATTCCACTATGTGAGATGTCTGTGACTTTACTGCCTATGTTTTCTTCCAGGATTTTTATGTACATTTCAGTCTTTAGCCATTTTGAATTTATTTTTGTGTATGGAGTAAGTTGGTGGTCTAGTTTCATTTTTTTGCAGGTACCTGTCCAATTTTCCAAACACCATTTATTGAAGAGACTGTCTTTACTCCATTGTATGCTCTTGCCTCCTTTGTCAAATATTAATTGACCCTAATGGCTTTAGTCGATTTCTGGGTTCTCTCTTCTGTTCCATTGATGTATATGTCTGTTGTTGTACCAATACCAGGATGTTTTGATTACAGTGGTTTTGTAGTATAACTTGATATCTGGTAAAGTGAATCCTCCAACTCTGTTCTTCTTTCTCAAGGTTTCTGTGGCTGTTAGGGGTCTTTTTTGATTCCATATAAATTTTTGGAATATTTGTTCTAGATCTGTGAAATATGCTATTGGTATCTTAATAGGGATTGCAATGACTCTATAGATTGCTTTTGGGAGTATGGACATTTTAATGATGTTAATCCTTCCAGTCAATGAGCATGGTATATTCTTCCACTTATTTATATCTTCCTCTATTTCTTTTTTCAGTGTCCTGTAGTTTTCTGAGTACAGGTCTTTTACATTCTTGGTTAAGTTTATACCTAGGTATCTTATTTTTTTATTTGCAATGGTAAATGGTATTTTTTTTTCTCCTTAGTTTCTCTTTCTGAGAGTTCATTGTTAGTGTATAAAAATGCCATCGATTTCTGGATGTTAATTTTGTATCCTGCTACCTTGCCAAATTCATTTTTTAAAAAAAAATTTTGTTTAAAATATTACAGATGTCCCCTTTTCTCCCCAATGACCCATTCCACCCCATCCCATCTCCCTCCCCAGCCCCTCTCCATTTTGATGGAGTCTTTAGAGTTTTCTATGTACAATATCATGTCATCTGCAAATAATGACAGTTTTACTTCCTCCTTTCCAATTTGGATGCCTTTTATGTTTTCTTCCTGTCTGATCACTGTGGCTAGGACTTCCAGTACTATGTTGAATAAGAGTGGTGAAAGTGGACATCTCTGTCTTGTTCTTGTTCTTAGGGGAATGGTTTTAGTTTCTGCCCATTGAGTATGATGTTGGCTGTGGGTTTGTCATATGTGGCCTTTAGTATGTTGAGGTATGATCCCTCTATTCCCACTTTGCTGAGAGTTTTTGTCAAAAATGGGTGCTGGATTTTGTTGAATGCTCTTTCTGTATCTATTGATATGATCATGTGATTTTTGTCTTTCATTTTGTTTACATGATGTATCACATTTATTGATTTTCAGATATTATACCTGCCTTGCATCCACGGAATTAATCCCACTTGGTCGTGGTGTATGATCTTTGTAATGTTTTCCTGGATCCAATTTGCTAAAATTTTGTTGAGAATTTTAGCATCTATTGTTCATCAGGGATATTGGCCTGTAATTCTCTTTCTTTGTAGTGTCTTTATCTGCTTTTGGGATTAGAATGATGCTGGCGTCATAAAAAGAGCTCAGTAGTCTCCCCTTCTCTTGAATATTCTGGAATAGTTTGAGGAGAATAGGTGTTAATTCTTCTTTGAATGTTTGGTAAAACTTGCCTGTAAAACCATCTGGTCCAGGACTTTTGTTTGCTGGGAGTTTTTTGATTACTGCTTCAATTTCGCTAGTTGTTATTGGCCTATTCAGGTTTTCTGCCTCTTCCTGATTCAGCTTTGGAAGGTTGTATGTTTCTATGAATTTGTCCTTTGGCCCAGGTTGTCCAGTTTGTTGGCCTATATTTGCTCATAGTATTTTCTTACAATCCTCTGTATTTCTGTTGGGTCTGTTGTTATAGCGCCTCTTTCATTTCCGATTTTATTTATTTGATTCCTCCCTCTTTGTTTCTTAGTAAGTCTGGCTAAAGGTGCATCAATCTTATTTATCTTTTCAAAGAATCATCTTCTGGTTTCATTGATTTTTTGTATTGATTTTTTAGTCTCTATGTCATTAATTTCTGCTCTGATCTTTATTATTTCTTTCCTTCTACTTCCTCGGGGCTTTTCTTGCTGTCCTCCTTGTAATTCTTTTAGTTTTAGTGTTAGATAGTTTTTAGAGCTTTTTCTTGTTTCTTGAGATAGGCCTCGACTGCTATGAATTTTCCTCTCAGGACTGCTTTCACTGTGTCCCAAAGATTTTGTGTTGTTGTCTGTTCATTTTCATTTGTTTCCAGGAAAGTACTGATTTCTTCCTTGATCTCACTGGTAACCCATTCATTGTTTAATAACATGCTACTTAGCCTCTATGTGTTTGAATATTTTTGAGTTTTTGTTATAGTATTTGATTTCTAATTTTATGCTACTGTGGTCCGAGAAGATGCTTGATGTGATTTCTTTTCTTCTTCTTTTTAAATCCTCACCCAAGGATTTTTTCCATTGCTTTTCAGAGAGAGTGGAAGGGAGTGAGAGAGACATTGATTGGTTTTCTGTCACAAGCACCCCAACTTGGGCTGGAGATTGAGCCTACAACCAAGGTATGTGCTCTTAGCCAAAATGAAATAGTCTGCAGGCTGACACTCTGGCCACAGAACCAGACTGGCTAGGGCTTGGTATGATTTCAATCTTCTGAACTTATAGAGATTTATTTTGTGCCTTAACATGTGATCTGTTTTTAAGAATGTTCCATGTGCACTTTAAAAGAAGGTATATTCTGGTGCTTTGGGATGAAATGTTCTGTAAATGTCAGTTAAATCCATTAGATATAGTGTGTCCTTTAAGATCTCTGTTTCCTTGTTGATTTTTTGTCTGTATGATCTATCCATTGATGACAATGGGGTGTTAAAGTCCCCCACTATGACTGTATTGCTGTCGATCTCCCCTTTATAGTCCACCAAGAATTTTTTTATATATCAAGATGGTCCTATATTAGGTGCATATATGATTATACAGGTTATGTCCTCCTGTTGGACCACTCCCTTTAGTATTATGTAATGACCATCTTTGTCTCTTGTTATGGTCTTTATTTTGAAGCCTATTTTGTCAGAAATAAGTATTGCTACCCCAGCTTTTTTTCATTTCCATTTGCTTGGAATATTTCTTGCCCTGAAGTGTTTCTGTTGAGAAATCTGCTGACAGCCTTATGAGGGCGACCTTGTAGGTCACTGATTTTTTTCTCTTGTGGCCTTTAAGATTCTCTCCTTATCCTTATCATTTACAATTTTAATTATGTCTTGGAGTGGGTCTCTTTGGGTTTCTCTTGTTTGTTACCCTCGGTGCTCCCTGAACTTGTGTGGCTTTCTCCTTCAACAGCTGAGTGAAGTTTTCTGTCATTATTTATTCCAACAGGTTCTCTATCACTTGCTCATTTTCATCCCCCTCTTATACCCCTATGATGTGGATATTGTTTTGTTTCATGCCGTCCCAAAGTCCCCTTAAACTGTCTTCATACTTTGTAAGTATTTTTTCTTTTTGCTGCTCTGATTGTTTTTTTCTACCTTATATTCTAAATTACTTATTCAGTCCTCTGCTTCATTGAGTCTGCTTTTAACTCCTTCCAGCATATTCTTGATGTCACACATAGGTTTCTTCATTTGTGCCTGGTTCTTATTCACAATATCTATGTCTTTTTTTATGGTGATGTAGCTTCCACTAAGTTCTTTGTATTTACCACAAAGTTCCTGATTGTTCCCGTTAAGTGTTTTGTGGTTCTCACTAATTTCCCTGAGCATTCTGATAATCATTACTCTGAACACTATTTCTGATAACTTGATTACCTCCATCTCATCAAGGTCTTTTTCTGGTGAATTTTTCTTTTCTTTGGTTTGGGGGCTGTTTTTTTCTCCCCATTTTAGTGTCCCTTTGTGTTTGTATTTGTGTATTAGATATATTTGCTTTCTCCCAGTCTTGTGGGCTTTTGTGGTGAATGTTTAGTGGGACCCAGAGGTGTGTTTTTCTTATATTTCTGAGCTGTATGCTTTAGATGTGTCCCTTTTGTGGGTCCTTTGGGCTCTCCTGTTGTGATTGGGATAGATTGTTGATCTGTTTGTGGGAGGACTCTCCTGTAAGCTAACTGTGAGGCTCAGCCACAACCACGCCATGGTGAGCTGTTGTACAGGTGCAGTCTCTACAGTGCTTCTTCAGTGCTCCTTATTTGAAGTATGTCCATCACCTATGTTTCTCTTATTTTGCTAAGCTGGCTACGCAGTATTTTAGCTGTAAATACAGTATGTGGCTGGAAGCAAGGGCACTCTGCTTCCTGTTAGAGTGACATCACCCTGCTGAGTCTCCTAAAATTTACTTTAAATTAAATAAATTCAATGGCTTGCCTGTAAAGTACCATTTTCAATAAATAATTGGATAAAAAATCTGTCTGCTAAATTTGAGTCTTGCTTGATGTTCAGCAGTTCGTAAGAGCTAAAGGTCTGATATTCTAGGGAGATGTTATTTTGTGGATTTAAAAAAATATTCTTGAAAAAAAGTTGCTTGGAGGGGGAGGAAATAAGATGGCAGAATATGTAACAGTTGTACCCACCACTTCCCACAACCACATCAAAATTACAACTATAATACAAAACAACCATCACTCAGAACCTCCTGAAATCTAGCTGAACAGAAGCCCTACAACCAGGGAACTGAGACCGGTAGGAGGGGTGGAGACATGGCTGGATTGGGGCTGGATCTTGGAGACGTGGCCGCGGGCCCCACCCAGGTGCCGCGGTTTAAACCAGGGAGGAACATATCGGTGGTGGAGGTTTCCCGGAGGAGTGAGGGGTCTGAGCCCCACATCAGGCCCCCAGCCCAGAGCTTCAGGGCCAGGAAGAGAAATCCCCACAACTTTGGGCTCTGAAAACAAGCAGGGACTGTCTCTGAGGGTCTCGGAGGCTGCAGGAGTCCCAGGTAGCTCTTCTTAAAGGGCTTGCACGTGGACTCAGACATGTGCTCTCTCTGAGCCCTAGTGCTGGGCAGCAGCTTGAAAGGAACCTGGGACACTTGGGGAGGAACTAACCTGCCTGAAAATTGGGGCAAGAGGTGTAGGGACAGCTTTCTCCCAGGCAGAGGAGCTGGTAGAGGCCAAGCTGGAAGACAGGCGCCATATTTGAATCTCTAGCACCTGACTCACATCTTTGACCCTGCCCCGGAGATTCCCAGAGGCCCCTCCCCTCCCCACCTGCAGCTCATACAGGCTATTTCCAGTGGCTTTTCTGGGCAAGTGGCCTCTTGAGCCTTATGCTTAGGACTTTCCTAAAATCTCTCAAACAAGCAGCAGAGTTTCCCATATAGCTTGATAAGTGGCCCCAGGCCTGGCACTAGTGGCAGCCTGCATTGGTCATGGCTTGGCCTCTCCTGGACACCTCCAAGCCCAGCACAAGTAGCTGTGTAGCTCATGCTGGGTGGCCCTGGGCAAGACACTGGCAGAGGCTGACTTTGCACCTCCCAGGACCTCCAGAGACAGTGCACCTGGTGGTCAGACTCAACCACACTGGATTACAATCCTTTGACATCCATGAGTTACACACTCAGGGGGCTCACTTGGTGAACACCAAAGCTCCACTGAAGCAAATTCTGCTCCATAGGGGTGTCTCCAGCACAGCAGTTCTTTGGCTGTAGTTGCAGCTGGTCCTCACAGCTGATTGGCCGGGGCATCAATTTCTCCCAGTGAAGCCAACAGCAACCAAGGCTCATCTACAACAGGACAGTGCACACAGACCACTCAGGGGAGCACCTAGAAGGCCCAGCTCAGGTGACTGGGGAGGCTGAGCCACTGGATCCTACAGGACACCTACTATACAAAGCCATTCTGCAAATTCCAGGAGACATAGCAGCTCTACCTAATACATAGAAGCAAACACCTGGAAGCAGCCAAAATGAGAAGGCAAAGAAACATGTCACAAAGGAAAGAACAGAAGAAATCTCTAGAAAAGGAACTAAATGAAATAGATCCAAGCAAGCGAACAGATACAGAGTTTAGAATTTTCTTTATAAGGATGCTCAAGCATATTATTATAAGAACAACTGAGAAAATCGATGACATAATAAAGTACCAATTTGAAATGAAGATTGCACGAACTGAAATGAAGAATAAGTTACAGGGAACCAACAGTAGTGTAGAGGACACTGAGAATCAAATCAGCAATTTGGAACACAAGGAAACAAAAAACACTCAGCCAGAAGAGCAAAAAGAAAAAAGAAGCCAGAAATATGAAGATTGTATAAGGAGCCTCTGGGACAACTTCAAGAGGCCCAACATTCATATTATTGGGGTGCCAGAAGGAGAAGAAAGAGAGCAAGAAATTGAAAACCTATTTGAAAAAATAATGACAGAAAACTTCCCCTACCTGGGGAAAGAAATTGACTTACAAGTCCAGAAAGCACAGAGGCTCCCAAACAAGAGGAACCCAAGGAGGTCCACAGCAAGACACATCATAATTAAAATGCCAAAGGTTAAAGACAAAAAGAGTATCTTAAAAGCAGCAAGAGAAAAGCAGTTAGTTACCTACAAGGGAGCACCCATACGACTGTCAGCTGATTTCTGAACAGAAACTTTACAGGACAGAAGGGAGTGGCAAGAAATATTCAAAGTGATGAAAAACATGGAACTACAACCAGGATTGCTCTACCCAGCAAAGCTATCATTTAGAACTGAGGGTCAGATAAAGAGCTTCACAGACAAGGAAAAGCTGAAGGAGTTCATCACCACCAGACCAGCACTACAGGAAATGTTGAAGGGTCTTCTTTAAGAAGAAGCTAGTGAACAAAAGAAACTGATGAACTAAATAGATCCAGAGACATTGACACATGTAACAGATGATCATATTTCAGAGGAAAGAGGGAACGGGGGTGGAAGGTGGGAAGAGATTAACCAAAGAAGTTATATGCATATATGCATAACCCATGGACACAGTCAATAACAGGGTGAAAGCCTGGGGAGGAGGTGGGAGTGAGGTGGAGGATGTCAATTTGGGGGGGGAAATGGGACACCTGTAATACTTTCAACAATAAATTTTAAAAAATTTTAAAAAATAATCAAAAAATTTAAAAATGTATATTCTCAAATTATAGACAGGAATCTCCATAATAACAAACACAACTGAAATCTGATCTGAGTCCAACAGAGTGGCCTTGGCATCAGAATCTGTGGGCAGAGCAGGCTCAAGCCTCTTAGACCCAGGTGGGAACCTGTCCCAGCCTTGGTGCGAGTCCTGCTCCTAAGTCACTGAGCATCAGACCCACCTTCCCTGCTCCTCACATATTTAAGTTTGAGAGTGAATGCACTAAGGTAACCTTTTCTCTACTTCTTACTAACTCCTCCCTGATGTTCCATGTGAGACCAGAGACCAGGTTAGGGTGCAGGACAGGCTTCTGTACTTCTGGACAGGCTTGGTGTACTTCTCCTTTGGCTCTGATTTACTTCAGTTGGGTGTGAAATGGATGCTTACTATACAGAGTGTGGTCCTTGGACCAGCAGAATCAGCACTTGGCAACATATCCAAAGAGCTGAATGAAGCTCAGGTCCTATCCCAGACCTACTGAGTCAGAGTATATGTTCCAAGAAGATTCCCAGATGATTCATAGGTGCATTAAGATTTACGAAACCTCTATTTGGTTGGATATCTGATCTACAGTCTGCATATCTAACATATTAGCTCAAAACCTAGACTAAGGTGGTGCTAATAGAACCTCACATCTTTGGTTGCAGGTCCAAGCCATGTTTCCTCATCCATCTTTAATTTAAAAGTTGACATGCTAACCACAATCCCACTCCTGCATCTATTTCTTAATTGGTTTGGGTTACTTAGCCTTAGGTTCTGCCACACGTGACAAAACCTCCAAAGTAACAGTGGTTTATGCAAGCCTATTTCTCTCACTCATAACAGTCTAGAGAGAAATTTGCATAGCATCAAGGGCCCAGGCTATTTCCATCTTGTTATTTCATCAAAACGGCCTCCATATCCACAGTTATCTCAAAATTTAAGACAGCAGCTCCAGCTCCAACCACCACATCTACATCCCAGGACGCAGAAGAAAGATAAGGGGAGAAAAAAAGCCAAAAAGGAATGAAATGGCTGTCTTAAGGATTCCTATAAACCAACAAATAGTACTTTGGCTTAGATCTGTTTTGCCAGAACTTGGTTACTTGACACACCTTGTTTCAATGAAAACTTAAAGATATAGTTTCAAGTTCAACTATGTTCTTACTGAAACTCTGCCTTTTGGATCTGTCCATTTTATGACAGAGGGGTGTTAAAGTCTCTGACTATGCTACTGAGGCAAGCGTGATAACCACTACATTGTGGAAACACAATTCCAGCTATGACAGTACATCCACCGGTTTATCCTTGCAGCTCTCTCAGCTTTTTATCATCTATTTTGATGCTCTGTTGTTAAGCACATACATGTTAAGGATTGCTATGTTTTATTGAAGAACTGACCATTTTATCATTATGCGATGCTCTTTATTCCTGATAACTTTCCTTGCTTTGAAATCTGTGCTGTCTTAAATTAATGTAGCTACTCCTGCTTTCTGTTGATTAGCATGGTATATGTTTCTCCAGCTATTTGCTTTTAAGTGTATGTGCCTTTATATTTAAAGTGGGTTTCTCATAGACAACATATAGTTGGCTTATGTTTTTGGATCCATTTTGACAATCTCTGTCTTTTAGTTGGTGCATTTAGACCAGTGATGTTCAAAGTGATAGTTGATATAGTGGTATTTGTTACTATCTTCTATTTGTTGCCCTTTTCATTTGTTTCTATTTTTGTCTTTCACTTTTTCTCTGCCTTTTGTGGTTTTAATTGAGCATTTTATATAATACCATTTCACTCCTTTCTTAGAATATGTTATACTATTTTTTTTAAAACTTCTTTTAGTGGTTGCACTAGAGTTTGCAGTATACATTTGCAACAATTCAAGTCCACTTTCAAATAGCACTATATCACTTCACAGGTAGTGTGAGTACCTTGTAATAATAAAATAATCCCAGTTCCTCTCTCCAGTCCTTTGTATTATTGCTGTCATTCATTTCACTTATATATAAACATGCATAAGCATATATATGACATATATGCAAGCATACATTATTGAATACATTGTTGTTATTATTTTGAAAAACTGTTACCTGTTATGTCAATTAAGAATAAGAAAAATAACATTTTTAACTTTTCCTTCACTTATTTCTCCTTTGATGTTCTTCCTTTCTTTGTGTGGATGTGAGTTCCTGTTCTATCCCATTTTCCTTCCCTCTAAAGAACTTCTTTTAACATTTATTGCAAGGAAGGTCTACTGGCAAAAAATTCCCTCAATTTTTGTTTGTCTGAGAAAGTATATTTCTCCTCTACTTTTGAAGGATGATTTGCAGGATACAGAATTCTAGGCTGCTGAGGTTTTTGTTTCTCAATACTTTAAAAATTTCAGGCAATTTTCTTCTTGGTCACAAGGTTTCTGAGGATAAGTCAAATGTAATTTTTGTCTTTGTTCCTCAATAAGTAGGGTGATTTTCCCCTCTGGCTTGTTTCATGATTTCTTTTTACCTTTAATTTTCTGTATTTTAAAAATGATGTGCCTAGGAATAGGGTTTTGTTGCTGTTGTTTGTTTTTAGCATTTATCCTGCTTCCTGGGTCTGTGATTTGGTGTCTGGCATTAACTTGGAAATTCCCAGTCATTATTGTTTCAAATATTTCTTCTGTTTCTCTCTTTCTTATCCTTCTGGTACTCCCATCACGCATATGTTACACCTTTTATAGTTGTCCTACAGTCCTTAGCTACTCTGTTTTCTTTTCTCAGTCTCTGTTCCCTTTGCTTTTTAGTTTTAGAGGTTTCTATTGAGAAGATCAAGCTCAGAGATTCTTTTCTCAGCCGTGTCCAGTCTACCAGTAAGACCATCAAAGGTATTCTTCATTCCTGTTGGTGTTTTTTATCTTTATCATTGGCTCTTTCTTAAGATTTTTCTATTTCTGCTGGCATTGGCCATCTATTTCACACATTGTCTACTTTACAGAGGCCTTAACATATTTAAATTCCCAGTTTGATCATTCTAGTGTTCCTGTCATGTCTGGTTATGATGCTTTCTCTGTCTCTTCAAATTGTATTTTTTGCCTTTGGTATACCTTGTAATTTTTTCTCCATAGTCAGATCTGATAGGTAGAAGTCTTTTAATGAGCCTGTGCCCTGAACAGTGAACTTCAGACGTTTCTATCTCTTGCCTACTTAGGTGGAACAGGATGGCTAGAGTGGGCGAGAGGTGGGTATGTCTCTTCCCCATGTGGAAGGCTAGAGCTGGCTGGAGTTAGTACATGCATACCTCTGAGATACTGCGGGCTCGGTTCCAGACCACAGTAATAAAGCAAGTTGTAATGTTTTTGCTGGTGGAGGGACTCGCCTTCAATTTGTAAAACACATAACATCTGTGAAGTGCAATAAAGTAAAGCACAGTAAAAGGCGGTGTGCGTGTATTTCCCTCCTCCCAGGACAGGCAGGCTCTGGTGAACTAGATCCTCTGGAGGGTAGACCTTGTTTAGAAGAATGGGGTGCTCTGGTATATTTCAAAATGGTTACCCCCTCCCAACCCCACCCTGAATGCTGGAAGCCAGAGGGATTTTCCTCTGATATTAACTGTGGGAAACTGGTAGAGCTCATGGAAGTAAAACTTATACAAGTGTGCGCCCCCCTCTCCCCCGCCCCGCCCACCACCCATGCCTGAGTACCCTGGAGTTTTTATCTCTGAATTATCCACACTCAGCCTCCAGCAG
Organism: Miniopterus natalensis; assembly: GCF_054644295.1. Taxonomy (NCBI): domain Eukaryota; kingdom Metazoa; phylum Chordata; class Mammalia; order Chiroptera; family Miniopteridae; genus Miniopterus; species Miniopterus natalensis. The sequence goes on from NC_142089.1 coordinate 82,856,152, forward strand.
TTCATCAATTACAATTCAGGTTTCCATGTCCCTGCAATGGCTCCTGAGATTTCTGTTCACGGGGTTCTGCTGTGATTAGTTAAAATACTCTATGTCTAAGTGTCTGTCTCTCCAACTTGGGGGAGGGGGAATTTGCTCTGTGACCTCACTTCTCTGACCACTCTAAGAAGAGCTGTTAATTTTTCAGTTTTACTTGTTTTTAGGGTGGAGTGGTTACCTCTGAGCTCCTCACATGCCTAACTAGAAACCAGAAGTCCTCCCCCTACTTACGATTTAGAAGCACTGAGCATTCTAATAATTTCAGATCTCTGGAAGCCTTCGGAGCTCCTCTTGTCTGTATTGGCTTCTCTTTGTGGTGCATTGCTGGCTTTCTGGAGTTTTCCTTCTCCGTTACCCTGGCAGTCCCCTCTGTCTCCCTTGTGCGTTGTTCTGTTTCCTCTATCTTGGATCTTCTTGTCTGCTTTCTTGACTTACTGCCTCTTTTCAGGGGAGTACACCTTCCCATTGCTTTATGACTAAGGATATTTGAAAAGTATTTGTTTTTAGAATTTAATATATAATTTTTAAAAGTTTTACCCTCTTATATGATTGAAAGTTTGCTAGATAGAAATCACTTTCTGTCAAAATGTAAAAAGCATTGCTCCATAGTCTTATAGTTTAAGACTCTACAATCTATACATGTAGCAGAAACTCAAGCGCAGGTGTAGTCACATCAAACCCAGAAACACCATCCCAGACCCTCCACGGAGAGTGGCTGAGACCAGCTTCCCACCTCCTCTCACCCCTCCTTTCTCTCCACATTCAAGCTGCTCTGCACTGCCTGTCCAGGACCCCACTTATGAGGGCTCTTTCTCAAAGGGAGAAACCCCTCCTTTGTTGAATCACCTGATTTCAAAGTCCTCTCCCCATGCAGTCTTCACCCAGACAAAATTCTCCCCCAACCTCCCTAACTTGCAGTCTATTCCACTTCGTATTTGTCATATGTTCTGTATTGTGCTATGATTTTTCCCTTTTCTCCATGCATTCCTTTGTAAACTCCTTAAGCCCAGGGGGTCAACTCTTTATTATCTCTGTCTTCCCACAGTGCCCGGATCACAGAAACTGTTTGTTTAATTGAATTGGATTAAAATGAAATTTCCTCTGGGATACTCTAACCATAAAACAAGTGCACATACCCAGGCCTCAGTTGGACCCAAATTTTTCTGGGTGGAATTCAAGGCTGAAGTAGACAGGTTGCATGGCCATCATTTTAGAAACACCCCTGCAAATGAATCCAGGGAGAGCTATTACTTCCTCAGGTCATACTAACAGCTCCACAGAACACAAGACATGGCCCATCTGCCTCCCACCATGCTTCTCGCCCCAAGTTAACAGCACAGGGTCAACCCTTGTCATAGTGCCACCTCCAAGATGAAGTCTGTATTCTAGGAGCACTGCCTTGCAGCATCCACTCTGATTGGTGTATGTATTATTGGCCAACTCCCCATTCTTGAGCTTGTAAAACCTCACAATAGACAATCCAGAATAAGAGTTAGCATGGTTTGCCAGGAACTGCTCCAAGCTGCTCAATTATGTTAACTAATTTGATCCTTCTGAGGACCCAATGAGGCAGATTCTGTTGTCCCTACTTTATGGATTGGAAACAGAGAGGTGTAAGTGACTTCCTCAGTTACACAGCTAGTAAGGGCAGAGTCAGGATTCATATCACTGCACTTGGCTGCCTCCATTTTTGTACAAAGCCCTGCTTTCGGTTGGTGGTTCAACCATTTTGCCAACCATGAATAACTCTCTGGCATGGAAATGCTATTTTTTCTGCCAGCCATATATTCCCCCAGTTTCCTTTGGGAGGACCACTGTGTCACCCATATGCCTCAAGTATAGCTAGCTATAACCATCCTTTGGGCCTAGCAGTCTGCTTTGTCACCTTCCTGGCCATTATGTTTGGTTCAGGGATGACAGTGACCTGCGCCAGGGGAAGCAGATGAACGCTGGGAATTTTGTGTGAATAGTTCGCAAACAGATGCTCTCCTCTGGGGTCAGGACTTATAAGATGATGTGTCGAAAGCTTTCAGAGGTCCTGAGAGGAGGTGGCCTGCCTGGCATGAAGCTGACACAGAGAGCTGGCCTGAAGAACAGGCAGGGGCACCAGTTCTGGTTACATTGCTGGAGGCCCCAGATGTCCAGATGGAGGTCCAGATGACTACCTGGCCTTTGACCCTGGTGGTCTAGCGGAACTACGGAACCACTAGTAGGTGCCTCTTCCCAGGTTCTAGCTGACACGGCCTGAGGCAGTTTCCTCATGTGCCATTGTACCCAACCACACCTTCCTTAGGAAGCAGATGTGCAGCAGGGGATTGGTTACTGTGGGCCTCCAGTCTTGTCATAGAAAGTTGTTCCTTCTGAGGCAGTGGAAACTACCTCCCTTTTGTTTTAAAATTCTGGCTTCTGTGAAATAGAATGTCTGCTCCAATGACCATAAAGCAGAGTTCAGAAGTTTTGGAAATAATTACTCTCATGAACTCCCCTTCCACACACACAAACACCCAAGGCTCTTGTCCAGGATCCAAATCCCTAGTTCTTTCTAGTGCTCAGCACTTGACAGACCCAATTTGCAGACCTGTGGCAGCCCAAGAGCCCCTGCTTGAGGGAATTTGAGGAGCACCAAGCAGGGAAGGGGAAGAACAGTGCCCCATAGCACAGCCCCTCCTTCAAGTCTCCAAACTACCACCACGCAACGTTGCTTTGCTTAGATTTGCACATTTATTTACCCACTCACCAATCAAGTAGCTACTGAGTACCTTCCATGTCCAGGTACTGTGCTGGAATGCCAGTGAGCATGAAGCAGACCCTGCCCTCTGATAGGCAAAGCAGGGTGACCGTGTGCATGAGGACATCCTGTAGAGGCAACACCAGGGAGGCTTCCTCGAGGACTTGAGGTCGAAGGAGAAATCTGAGCAATGAGCAGGAGTCAGGCCAGTCAATGAAGGGACATTTGTGAAGAAGAGACTTGGGACTGCAAGCATTGCAGCCTGGTTCAGGAGGAATTTTCAGGAGGCAGGGCTGGAAAGTGAGCTGAGGGGAGCAGACTCTGAGGAGCCTGGCTGCCTTCGTTGGCTCCAGCTGTCACAACAAACCACCATAGCCTGGGTGGTTTACACAACAGACACTTACTTCTCACAGTTCTAGAGACTGGGAAGTCCAAGATCAAGGTGCTGGCCAATTAAATTCCTGCTAAGAGCCTCTTCCTGGCTTGTAGGTGGCCATTATCTCTGTGTCCTCACATGACCCCTCTCTCAAGTGAGTGGAGTGGAAGGGATGGAGGGAGGGGAGAGAGTATTCTGGTGTCTCATCTTACAAAAGCACTAATCTCATCATCATGAAGATTCCACCTCACGATCTCATCGAACCCTAATTATCTCCCAAAAGTCCTATCTCCAAATACCATCATGTTGGGGGTTGGGATTAAGCATATGAATTTGGGGATGAACACTGTTCAGTCCATAGCACTGGCCAGAGGCTGTTGGGGTTTGGGCCATGGGGCCCAGGGAAGGATTCCAAGTGCAACTGGTAAATTCTCCCCTGGGCCTAGCACCATATGATAGTGGGCAGACAGAGGCCTGGTGAGGTGAACAGGCACAAGGACACTTTGGGTGCAGATTTGACCGGGTATTTCTACCTTCTGGAGTTTCCTAATGAAATGGAAAACTTGAAACGTTACCAGCTAATAAGGTGTCTGGTGTGAGCTGGCAGCTGAGTGAAGTCTGGGGGTCCAGACATGGAATGGCACCCTGAGGGCAGGGCTGGGAGCCTTGCTGTTCTGTGAGCCTTGTTCAATGGGGCTTACTCAGGGAGGCCTCAGGGCACCAGAAAGTGCTCAGTGCCAACACTGTCACAGCCACAGACACCGTGGGCGAGTCCTAGGATGTCAGAATAGAAGGGAGCCTGGAGAGCCATCCCTGGGTTTCCAAATGCTGCTCTAGGGTGTCTCCAAGGTCTGTAGAGAAATGAAACACTGAGTTAAGTTTTTTTCTAAAACTAAGTTTATTCCTTTTAAAGGTATAAATTGACACTGAGATTGTGCTCTTTCTACTTTTGGGGAGGTGGTGTCAAATGTTCTTCATAATGAAATTATAGTCATTGGAGATGCTAAGCTTAGTTCTTTAATAGCTTTATTTGGCCACAATAAAAGAATGATTGCCTCATGGAAGCCCTGTTGTCACTGGATGGATCTCAGTGTCTGGGGACCCCAGAGCTAGTCCAACTCTAGTTTTACAGAGTAGGAATGAGACCACAGTGGGAAGTGCTATCCAAGGTCACAGAGTTAGTTAGTGGCAAACCAGCACTGGGACCCAAGGACACTAATGCCTGGGCTTCCTCCTACAGTCTCAGTGACTGGTGTAATATAAAGACCACTGGATTCAGCAGCACTATTATTGGTGAGATCTCTGATGACTCATGAAAACACATGAAGAGAATGTGATGTTGATGTCAAACACTAAAGGGAAGTCCATCAATTTTAGCCCTGAAGTCATAATATTTAAGGAGCCCTATTTTCCCTTCCCTCCCTCCTGCATTCACTCACCGGGTACTGCTGTGTTCTTTCTTCACCACTAGAAAGCTCTTGATTTATTTTCAGTTGCTTTTGAGGTGGAAAAACAATCCTTATGCAATGAGGGCAAGAAAAATGATCAGGGTGAAGACTGCTCAACCTTGAACACCTCCCTGTAAAATCACATGGGAGAAAGCCTGTGTACAGATGAGCTCTTGGGATCATCACAAGATCTCCTGTCTTCTTAAAAAAGCTTAATTAATGGAGTTATTTAGGAAAATATTGATAGACAAACAGAACAGAACCTCAACTAGCCTAGCACAAGCAGGTGCAACTGTATTGATCTGAAAGCCATCACAGGGGGGCCTTAGGGTCAGGGTTTCATTGTGTTTTTTTATGATTCCTCAGTGTGAAGCACAGGATTTCTGCACTCTTAACTAGAGGACTGCAGCAAGGAAATGCACTTATGGATTCATGTATTTCTGCCAAGTACATGTAAGAGTAAATTATATTAGGAAGAGAAAGAAAAAGATGATGAAGACAGCAAAATTGTAATCTCCACTTGTGGAAGCCAGCCTCCAAGACAGCCCCCAATGATTCTTACCACTTGCTTTCACACCCTTGTATAACCAATAGAATTAAAAATATATATATCAAAAATTTTTTTCTCTTTTTTTAAAAATTGATTTTAGAGAAAGAGGAAGGGGGGAGAGAGAGAGAGAGAGAGAGAGAGAGAGAGAGAAACATCAATCGGTTGCCTCCATTACACTCCCCAACCCAGACCAAACCAAAACCTGGGCATGTGCTCTGTCTGGGAATCCTGTCAGCAACCTTTTGGAGCACGGGATGGCACTCAACCAACTGAGCCACACTGGCCAGGGCTAATGAATAGACTTTTGATAAGGCAACCATGTGCAACATTTAAGACTAAGTTCTAAAAGGCACTATGCCTTTTTCCACCTTGCTCTCTTGAATCACTTGCTTGGGCCACCTGACAGGGAATACGAACTAAGGTCTGCCAGCAGCCAACAAAAATGGGGCAGCCTCTTGGAATTGGATCCTCTGGGATAGTCAAGCTTTCAGGTGACTGCGGCCCCAGCCCACGTGACTAATCTACTCTGCAAACATGGCTGTTCTCATAAGAAATCCCAAGCCATATAAATATATTTAAGAGATATGTGGTAATTGAGGCATATTTCACATGCCATAAAATATATTCACTTACAGTAGCCAATTCAAAGATTTTTAGTATATTCACAGAGTTGTACAAACATTACCACAGTTTGGAACATTTTCGTTACTCCAAAAACAAACCCTATATTCATCACCAAACACGCCCCATTCTCTCTCCTCCCTGTCCCAGGAAACCACTAATTACTTTCTTTTTCTGTAGGTTTGTCTATCATATCAGTGGAATCACACAGTATGTGGCTCTGTGTATCTGACTTCTGTCACTTAGCATAATTTTTCCAAGATTTACCCATTGGTTCAATGTGTTTCTCCATTCATTAGTTGATGGACATTTGGGTTATTTCTATTTTTTGGCTTTTATGAATCATGCTGCTGTGAACATTTGTATACACTATTTTGTGTGGACATATGTTTTTATTTCTCCTGAATGTGTACCTACAAGTGTAGCTGCTGGGTCATGGGTGACTATGTGTGTAATCCTTTGAGGCGCTTCCAGGCTGTTTTCCAAAGCAGCTGCACAATCTTATATTCCCACCTGTAGTGTATGAGGGTTTCAAATTCTCCACATCCTCATGAAGGCATAGTATCATTTGTCTTCTTTATTATAGTCATCCTTGCAGGTGTGAAGTAGTATCTCATTGTAGTTAAGATTTTCATTTCCGTGATGATTATTTATATTGAGCATCTTTCCATATGCTTATTGGCCATTTGTAAATCTTCCTTGTAAAAATGTCTCTAAGATCATTTGCTCATTTTTAAATTGGATTGCTTGTCTTCTTTTTATTGATTCTTTAAGAGTTCTTTAAATAAGTGCCATAAAAGTTACATGATTTACAAGTATAGTCTCTCTTTCTCTGAATTACCTTTCATTTTCTGGATAGTATTATTCAAACACAAAAGTTTTAAATTTTAATGTAGTCCTATTTATTTATTTATTAAAAATACATCTTTATTGATTTCAGAGAGAAGAAGGGAGAGAGAGATAGAGAAACATCAATGATGAGTCATTGATCAGTTGTCTCCTGCACGCGCGACTGGGGATCGAGCCCGCATCCAGGGCATGTGTCCTAATGGGAACCAAATCATGATCCCCTGGATCCTAGGTCGATGTTCAACTGCTGAGCCATGCTGGCCCGGCTATTTATTTTTTCTTTGTGTCTGGCTCTGTTGGCGGCGCATCTCAGAAACTATTGCCTAACCCAAAGCCACAAAGATTCACTCTTGTTTTCCTCTACGAGTTTTGTAGTTTCACCTCTTACATTGATGTCTGGGTGCATTCTGAGCCATGTCCCTACGGTGTGAGGTAAGGGCCCAGCTTTATTCTTTCTTATGTGGCTATCTAGTTGTCCCAGCACCATTTGATGAAAAGACTATTCTTTCACCATGAAATAGTCTTGGCACCCAAGTGACAAAAATTATTTAAAAGTAGATATGTGGGAGCCTGGCTGGTTTGGCTCAGTGGTTGGGGTGTTGGCCCTTGAACCAAAGGGTCTCAGGTTCGATTCCCAGTCAAGGGCACCTACCTCAGTTGCAGGTTCGATCCCCAGCACTGGCTGGAGTGGGTGCAGGAGGCTACCTGTCAATGTATCTCTCTTGCATCGATGCTTCGTTCTCTCTCTTTCTCCCTCCCTCCCACTCTTCCTAAAGATCAATGGAAAAAATATCCTTGGGTGAGGATTTAAAATAAATAAATAAATAAAAATAGATACATAGGTTTATTTTTGAACTTGCAATTCTATTCCCTTGATCCAGATGTGTCGCTATGCCAGTGCTACAGTCTTCATTGCTGCTGCTTTGTAGTGAGTGTTGAAATGGGGAAATATGTGTCCTCCTACTTTCCTTCTTTATCAAACAATGAATTCTCTCAGGTTTTAGTTTATCTGGGAATGTCTTTATTTCACTTTCATTGTTATTTTATTTTTTTATTATTTTTTTAAATTTATTTTTATTGTTGAGAGTATTACAGGTGTCCCATTCCCCCCCCCCCGCCCAATTGACACCCTCCACTTCGCTCCCACCCCCTCCCCAGGCCTTTACCCTGTTATTAACTGTGTCCATGGGTTATGCATATATGCATATAACTTCTTTGGTTAATCTCTTCCCACCTTCCACCTCTCTTCCCTCTTTCCTCTGAAATATGATCGTCTGTTGCATGCGCCAATGTCTCTGGATCTATTTAGTTCGTCAGATTCTTTTGTTCATTAGCTTCTTCTTAAAGAAGACTCTTCAACTTTTCCTGTAGTGCTGGTCTGGTGGTGATGAACTCCTTTAGCTTTTTCTTATCTGTGAAGCTCTTTATCTGACCCTCAGTTCTAAATGATAGCTTTGCTGGGTAGAGCAATCTTGGTTGTAGTTCCATGTTTTTCATCACTTTGAATATTTCTTGCCACTCCCCTCTGTCCTGTAAAGTTTCTGTTCAGAAATCAGCTGACAGTCGTATGGGTGCTCCCTTGTAGGTAACTGCTTTTCTCTTGCTGCTTTCAAGATTCTCTCTTTGTCTTTAACCTTTGGCATTTTAATTATGATGTGTCTTGCTGTGGGCCTCTTTGGGTTCCTCTTGTTTGGGAGCCTCAGTGCTTCTTGGACTTGTAAGTCGATTTATTTCCCCAGGTAGGTTATCAATTTCTTTCTTTCTTCCCCTTCTGGCACCCCAATAACATGAATGTTGGGCCTCTGGAAGTTGTCCCAGAGGCTCCTTATACTATTTTCATATTTCTGGATTCTTTTTTTCTTTTTGCTCTTCTGGTTGGGTGTTTTTTGTTTCTTCATGTTCCAAATTGCTCATTTGATTCTCAGCGTCCTCTACTCTACTGTTGATTCCATGTAAATTATTCATCATTTCCGTTCCTGTAGCTTTCATTTCAAATTGGTACTTTATTATGTTGTTGATTTTCTCAGTTATTTCCTTAATAGTCTGCTTAAACATCCTTATAAACAAAATTCTGAACTCTATCTTTTAGCTTGCTTGGAGCTATTTCATTTAGTTCCTCTTCTAGAGATTTTTTTCTGTACTTTCCTTTGTGACATATTTTTTTGCCTTCATATTTTGGCTGCTTCCAGGTGTTTGTTTTTATGTATTAGGTAGAGCTGCTATGTCTCCTGGAATTTGTAGAGTGGCTTTGTGTAGTAGGTGTCCTGTAGGGTCCAGTGGCTCAGCCTCTCCAGTCACCTGAGCTGGGCCTTCTGAGTGCTCCCCTGTGTGGGTTGTGTGCACTGTCCTGTTGTACTTGAGCTTGGGTTGCTGTTGGCCTCACTGGGAGGAACTGACCCCCAGGCCAATCAGCTGTGAGGACCAGCTGCAACTACAGCCGAAGAGCTGTTGTGCTGGAGACACCCCTATGGAGCAGGATTTACTTCAGTGGAGCTTTGGTGTTCACCAAGTGCGCCCCTTGAGTGTCACTTGTGGATGTGGTACGGTGGTAATCCAGCGTGGTCGAGTCTGACCACCAGGTGCACTGTCTCTGGGGGCTCCAGGGAGGTGCAAAGTCAGCTTGTGCCAGTGCCTTGCCCAGGGCCACCTAGCATGAGCTACACAGCAAACCGTAGTTGGCTGCTACTTGTGCTGGGCTTGGCGTTGTCCAGGAGAGGCCAAGCTATGAGCCAATGCAGGCTACCACTAGTGCCAGGCCTGGGGCCACTTATCAAGCTGTATGGGGCCCGCTGGTGCTTGTTTGAGAGATTTTAGGAAAGTCCTAAGCATGAGCCTAGAGAGGCCACTTGCATAGAAAAGCCACTGGAAATGGCTTGGGTGATCTTGTAGGTGGGGTGGGGTGGGGCCTCTGGGGATCACGGGGCACAGCCGAAGGTGTGAGTCAGGTGTTGGCAATTCAGATATAGCTCCTGCCTGCCGGCTGTGTGCTGGGAGGACTCACCAAAGGAGCAATGGCTTCTGCCAGCTCTTCTGCCTGGGAGAAAGCTGCTCCTCCACCTCTCACCCCAATTTCAGGCAGGTTAGTTCCTCCCCGAGTGTCCCAGGTTCCTTTCAAGCTAGGGCTCAGAGGGAGCACGTCTGAGTGAGTCCATGCGCAGGCCCTTTAAGAGGAAAGCCTGGGACTCCCGCAGCCTCCGCGACCCTCAGCCACAGTCCCTGCTGGTTTCACAGCCCGAAGTTGTGGGGGTTTCTCTTCCTGGCCCTGGAGCCCTGGGCTGGGGGCCTGCTGTGAGGCTGGGACCCCTCTCTCCTCCGGGAAACCTCCACCACTGAGATGCCCTCCCGGGTTTAAACCGCGGCACCGGGTGTGGGCCTGTGGCGAGTCTCCAATTCAGTCCTGATCCGCCCATGTCTCACCCCTCCTACTGGTCTGGGTGCTCCTTCAGTTCCCTGGTTGTAGGGCTTCTGTTCAGCCAGATTTCAGGAGGTTCTGAGTGATGGTGGTTCTGTATTTTAGTTGTAATTTTGATGTGGTTGTGGGAGGCGGCGGGTGCAGCTGTTACCTACTCTGCCATCTTGTTTTTTCCACCTTCATTTTTAAAAGATAGTTTTGCTAAACATATGCTTCCTGATTCATAGGTTTTGTTTTTCTCATCATATTAAATATAGCCCCCAATGCTTTTGAAGTCAATTTATTGAGAAGTAAGTCAATTCATCTCATTAGGGTCCCCTTGCACATGATGTATCATTTTACTCATGATTTTTAAGACTGTCTCTTTTTAGCCTTCAGCATCTTAACTATGATGCATCTGGGTGTTGCTCTTTACTTTTAATATTTAATCTTACTTAGCATTAATTGAGCTGCTTGGATGTGTAGATTAATTTTTTTCAAGGAATTTGAGAAGTTTTCAGCATTATCTCTGAAATTTTTTGCTGTTGTTTCTTTTCTTCTGGTACACCCATTATGCATATATTGATGTGTTTAATGGTGTCCCATGTTTCTCTGAGACTCAATGTATTTCTTTTTGATTTTTTTCTCTTTGTTCTTCCCATGGCATAATCTTTATTTATTTATGTGTCTTCCAGTTTGCTTATTCTTTCTTCTATCCTAAATCTATTGTTGAATCCCTCTTGTGAATGTTTTATTTTAGTTATTATACTTTTCAACTCTATATTTCTATTTGGTTCTATTTTGTAATTTCTATCTTCTTATTTGTTTTTTCTACTTGATGAGACATTGTCATCATACCTTACTTTAATTCTTTAAACATAGTGTCTTTCAGTTTTTTTGGCATATTTATAATAGCAGCTTTAAACTTTTTGTCTGTAATGTCCAACCTCTGGGACCCTTACATGCAGTTTTTATTGCCTGCTCTTTTTGCTGTATATGGAAAACACATTCCTGTTTATTTGTTTGTTAGCATGTCTCATAATGTTTGTGGAGAACTGGATATTTCAGACAACATATTGTGACAACTGTGGATACTAACTTTTCTTCTCCTGGGGATTGTTGTTGTTGTTTGTTTATTTGGTTAGTGACTTGGCTTGACTAGTTCAGCGAAATCTTTTTTCCTTGTGTTGAGCAGCCTCTGATGTCTCTGTTCAAACTTTTTCTCTCAATTTTATATTAAGCCTGGTTTCCTGCAGGTCACTCCTGAGTCACTCCTAGGTTCTCAGTCAGCCTCCAACTAGTCAGATGTTGTGTATAAGGCCCCTGAACCAGTAAGGTTTTCACCTTTTACTTTTGGATTTGTGGGTAAGTTGGAGACTGCTTTCACTGTTTAGGGAGTTTATAAATTCACCCCACACTCATCCAGGGACTAGTAGCTCAGAAATTCCTTCTTCATTCACTCTTTGGATGGCTCAGCCTTGGGCACGCACACAAAGTTCCTTACCACCAGGAATGACTGTGGGTTTAGCCAAGTTCTCTTTGTCTTTTTCCTTGATCTCCTCATTAAGTTTCTGACTGGTCTGCCTCTATCAATATCATACCCAGTTGTTAGCCTCCACTAACTTCTAGATGATTACTCCATCATTTTAAAGAATGACCTGGGGCATAAATATCTCCACAGTTTGATCCAATGAAAGTAAAACCCCTTAGCATGGGCATCATATTGTTATTCTTTTTTTTTTTTAAGTTTTATTATTGTTTAAAATATTAGATGTCCCTTTTTCTCCCCAATGACCCGTTCCACCCCGTTCCTTCCCCCTCCCCAGTCCTTCTCCCCACCATTGTCCATGTCCTTGGGTTGTGTATATATGCACATAAATTCTTTGGTTACTCTCTCCCCCTCCACCCACCCGCCCTCCTCCATCCCTCTGACATTCATCAGTCTCATCTATGCTTCCATGTCGTTGAATCTATTCTGTTCATCAGTTTATTAAGTTCTTTAGATTCCACATATAAGTGAGATCATGTGATATTTGTCTTTCGCTGCCTGGCTTATTTCACTTAGCATAATATTCTCCAGGTCCATCCATACTGTCCCAAAGGGTACGAGATTCTTCTTCTTTACAGCTGTGTAGTATTCCATGGTGTAAATGTCCCACAGCTTTTTTATCCACTCATCTACTGATGGGCACTTGGGCTGTTTCCAGATCTTAGCTATTGTAAACTGTGCTGCTATGAACATCGGGGTACATAGATCCTTTCTGATGAATGTTTCAGGATTCTTAGGATACATTCCTAGGAGTGGAATCACTGGGTCGAATGGCAGCTCCATTTTTAATTTTTTGAGGAACTTCCATACTGTTTTCCATAGTGGTTGCACCAGTCTGCATTCCCACCAGCAGTGTACTAGGTTCCCCTTTCTCCACACCCTAGCCAGTACATGTTGTTTGTTGATTTATTGATGGCAGCCATTCTGGCAGGTGTGAAGTGATACCTCATTGTGGTTTTAATTTGCATCTCTCTGATGATTAGCGACGTCGAGCATTTTCTCATGTGTCTCTTGGCCATCCGTATGTCCTCTTTGGAGAAGTGTCTATTTAAGTCCTTTGCCCATTTCTTAATTGGGCTGTTTGTCTTTCTCTTGTTGAGTGCTATGAGTTCTTTGTACACTTTGGAAATTAGCCCCTTATCAGATTCATCCTTGGCAAATATGTTTTCCCAGACCGTGGGGTTCCTTTGTATTTTTGAGGCTGTTTTCTTTTGCTGTGCAGAAGCTTTTTAGTTTGATGTAGTCCCATATGTTTATTTTTTCCTGTGTTTCTCTTGCCCTAGGAGATGCATCAGTGAAAAGTCCACTACGTGGGATGTCTGTGATTTTACTGCCTATTTTTTCTTCCAGGATTTTTATGGTTTCGTGACTTACATTTAAGTCTTTTATCCATTTTGAGTTTATTTTTGTGTATGGTGAAAGTTGGTGGTCTAGTTTCATTCTTTTGCATGTATCTGTCCAACTTTCCCAGCACCACTTATTGAAGAGACTGTCTTTACTCCATTGGATACTCTTGCCTCCTTTGTCAAATATTAACTGACCATAGTGGCGTGGGTCTATTTCTGGGGTCTCTGTTCTGTTCCATTAATCTATAAGCCTGTTGTTGTACCAATACCAGACCGTTTTGATTACAGTGGCTTTGTAATATAGTTTGAAGTCTGGTAATGTGATCCCTCCCACTCCGTTCTTTTTTCTCAAGATGGTTGCAGCTATTCGGGGTCTTTTTTGGTTCCATATAAATTTTTGAAATGTTTGTTCTAGGTCTGTGAAATATGCTGTTGGTATTTTCATAGGAATTGCATTAAATTTATAAATTGCTTTGGGTAGTATAGACATTTTAATGATATTAATTCTCCCAACCCATGAGCATGGTATCTTCTTCCACCTGTTTAAATCTTCCTCTATTTCTTTTTTAAGTGTCACCTAGTTTTCTGAGTACAGGTCTTTTACATCCTTGGTTAAGTTTATTCCTAGGTATCTTATTTTTTTAGTTGCAATGGTAAATGGTATTGCTTTTTTAGTTTCTCTCTCTGAAAGTTCATTGTTGGTGTATAAGAATGCCATTGATTTCCGGATGTTGATTTTGTATCCAGCTACCTTGCCAAATTCGTTTATCAAATCTAGTAGTACTTTGATGGAGTCTTTAGGGTTTTCTATGTACAGTATCATGTCATCTGCAAATAATGACAGTTTTACTTCCTCCTTTCCAATTTGGATACCTTTTATGTTTTCCTCCTGCCTGATGGCTATGGCGAGGACTTCCAGTACTATGTTGAATAAGAGTGGTGAAAGTGGACATCCCTGTCTTGTTCTGGTTTTTAATGGAAATGGTTTTAGTTTTTGCCCATTGAGTATGATGTTGGCTGTAGGCCTGTCATATATGGCCTTTATTATGTTGAGATATGATCCCTCTATTCCCACTTTGCTGAGAGTTTTTATCAGAAATGGGTGCTGGATTTTGTCAAATGCTTTTTCTGTGTCTATTGATATGATCATATGATTTTTGTCCTTCATTTTGTTTATGTGATGTATCACATTTATTGATTTGCGGATGTTGTACCAGCCTTGCATCCCCGGAATAAATCCCACTTGGTCATGATGTATGATCTTTTTAATGTACTGCTGGATCCGGTTTGCTAGTATTTTAGTGAGGATTTTAGCATCTATGTTCATCAGGGATATTGGCCTGTAATTTTCTTTCTTTGTAGTATCTTTATCTCGTTTTGGGATTAGGGTGATGCTGGCCTCATAAAAAGAATTTAGGAGTTTTCCCTCCTCTTGAATTTTCTGGAATAGTTTGAATAGAATAGGTGTTAATTCTTCTTTGAATGTTTGGTAAAACTCGCCTGTAAATCCATCTGGTCCAGGACTTTTGTTTGCTGGGAGTTTTTTGATTACTACTTCAATTTCATTAGTTGTTATCGGCCTATTCAGGTTTTCTGCCTCTTCTTGATTCAGCTTTGGAAGGTTGTATGCTTCTAGGAATTTGTCCATTTCCCCTATGTTGTCCAGTTTGTTGGCATACAGTTGCTCATAATATTTTCTTACAGTCCTTTGTATTTCTGTTGGATCAGTTGTTATATCGCCTCTTTTGTTTCTGATTTTATTTATTTAGGTCCTCTCTCTTTGTTTCTTAGTGAGTCTGGCTAAAGATGCATCAATCTTATTTACCTTTTCAAAGAACCAGCTCTTGGTTTCACTGATTTTTTTGTATTGTTTCTTTAGTCTCTATGTCATTAATCTCTGCTCTGATTTTTATTATTTCCTTCCTTCTACTTCCTCGGGGCTTTTCTTGCTGTTCTCGTTCTAGTTCTTTTAGTTGTTGTGTTAGGTGGTTCATTAGATCTTTTTCTTGTTTCTTGAGATAGGCCTGTAATGCTATGAATTTTCCTCTCAAGACTGCTTTTGCCGTGTCCCATAGGTTTTGAGTTGTTGTCTGTTCATTTTCGTTACTTTCCATGAAGTGTTTGATTTCTTCCTTGATCTCCTTGGTAACCCATTCGTTGTTTAATAACATGCTATTTAGCCTCCATGTGTTTGAATATTTTTGAGTTTTTTTATAGTGGTTGATTTCCAGTTTCATGGCATTGTGATCCGAGAAGGTGCTTGATATGATTTCAATCTTCTTATATTTGTAGAGACTTGCCTTGTGCCCTAACATGTGGTCTATTTTTGAGAATGTTCCCTGTGCACTTGAGAAGAATGTGTATTCTGTTGCTTTGGGGTGAAATGTTCTATAAATGTCAATTAAATCCATTAGGTCTAGTGATTCATTTAAGGTCTGCGTTTCCCTGTTGATTTTTTGTCTTGATGATCTGTCCAATGCTGACAGAGGGGTGTTAAAGTCCCCCACTGTGATTGTGTTGCTGTCAGCCTCCCCTTTGAAGTCCCCCGAGAGATTTTTTATATATTTAGGTGCTCCTGTATTGGGTGCATAAATGTTCATAAGGGTTATTTCCTCCTGTTGGATTGATCCCTTTAGTAATATGTAGTGACCATCTTTGTCTCTCGTTATGGTCTTTATTTTGAAGTCTGTTTTGTCAGAAATAAGAATTGCTACTCCAGCTTTCTTTTCCTTTCCATTTGCATGGAATATTTTACTCCACCCCTTCACTTTTAGCCTGTGTGAGTCTTTTGCTCTCAAGTGGGTCTCTTGTAGACTGCATATATTTGGGTCCTGTTTTCTTATCCATTCAGCTACGCTTTGTCTTTTGATTGGCTCATTTATTCCATTTACATTTAAAGTTACTATTGATATCAACTTATTTAATGCCATTTTCCCCCTTTATGCTGATGTACCTTTCTCTCACTATTCCTTCTTTTTTCTTAAAGCAGTCCTTTTAGCATTTCTTGCAATGCTGGTTTGGTGGTACTGAGCTCTTTTAGCCTTTTTTTTTTTTTTTTTTTGTCTGGGAAGCTCTTTATTCCACCTTCAAATTTAAATGATAGCCTTGCTGGATAAAGCAATCTTGGTTGCATGTTCTTGCTTTTCATTACTTGCAGAACTTCATGCCACTCCCTTCTGGCCTAAAGAGTCTCTGTTGAGAAATCCACTGTCAACCTTATGGGGGTTCCCTTGTAGGTCACTGCTTGTCTCTCTCTTGCAGCCCTTAATATTTTCTCTTTGTCCTTGACATTTGCCATTTTAATTATGATGAGTCTCGCAGTGGGTCTCTTTGAGTCCCTCTTGTTTGGAACCCTCTGTGCTTCCTGAACTTGTGTGGCTTTCTCCTTCGCCAGCCTAGGGAAGTTTTCTATAATTATTTCTTCCACCAAGTTCTCTATCCCTTGCTCTCTTTCCTCCCCCTCTGGCACTCCTATAATGCGAATGTTGTTTCACTTCATGTTGTCCCAAAGTTCACTTAGACTGTCCTCATGCTTTTTACGTGTTTTTTTCTTTTTGCTGCTCTGATTGTGTGATTTGTTCTACCTTGTCTTCTAAGTCACTTATTTTATCCTCTGCTTCATTGAGCCTGCTTTTAATTCTTTCCAGTGCATTCTTGATATCAGATACAGCATTCTTTATCTCTCTCTGAGTTGTATTTATAGTATGTATCTCTTTTTTCATGTTTTCACTAAGGTTCTTGATCTTATCATCTATAGTCTTCTTAATTCCTTGAACATCTTCATCATCAATACTCTGAACTCCGTTTCTGATAACTTGCTCAACTCCATCTCATCAACGTCTTTTTCTGGCGAGTTTCCTTTTCTTTAATTTGGGGGTTGTTTCTTTGTCTCCCCATTTTGGTAGGTCTTAGTGCTTATATCTATATATTAGATATATTTACTGTGTCCCAGTCTTGTGGCGTGGGATTTTGTCTTGTGGGTCCAATGGAGCCCAGAGGTGTATGTTGTTGTTAATACTGGTGAAAATTTAGAAAATAATAATAAACTAAAATATAAAAAATAGAGAAGCTACTGGGAGATAACAGAAGCAGAGAAAAGATTCTGAAAGAAGGGCCAGCACAAAATTAAGGGAGAGAATAGGAATAGGATAATAGTTGAAAATGAGAAAACAAAAATACAATAAAGAGAATAAGAGAAACTAACAATCGGGCAGGAAAACTGAAGGGGGCAAAATGAAAGAATGAAAGAAAAGTAGAAAAAGAAAGAAGAAAAAGAAGAAAAAAGTTATGCCAATGATTGAGAGGAGAGAGAGATAAAGCCCAAGCAGGCAGGGAGTCTGGTAAGAGATTTTGGGGAAACTATAGAGGAAAGCAGTAAACTTGGTTATAATGATAAAGTCCCAGTTGTTAAGCAGGGATATCAAGAAAGTCTTGATAGTAGAAGCAAGGATAAAACAAAACAAAGCAAATAACAAAAACAAAACAAAAAACAAGCTAAGCAAGACAAAATTATTTTATTAAAAAAAAATTAGTTAAAAAATGTTTTAAAAAAATTAAAAAAGAAAAAAAGAATATTTTTATAAAATTTAAAAAAGAAGAAAAAAATTTTTCTCCCCTTTCTCTTCTTCCTAAGGAAAAAAGAGAAAAAATAAACAAACCCACAAACAAAAAACAAATAAACAAAAACCCCAAAACAAAAAAAACCCAAAAAACAAAACAAAACCAAACAAAAAAACAGCAGAGAAAAAGGTAGTCAATCAGGTGCATTTCTTCCGGGCAACTTGTGTTGTCTGAAGGTCACTGTTTTTTGTGATTTCAGTTCTCCTGGGAGGTACTTGTGTATCACCCAATGTGAGGAGCCATCTTGGTTTGGCTCTAGTGTCCTTAGGTAAATGGTTGATCTGAGGTTTTCCGTGGGCCACCTCCTCTTGTCAGCTACTTTGCAACCTTGTCGTTGCTTGGTCTTGCTCCAGAGTCTTCTGTAGAGTCTTTAGGGTACAGGGTGGCTAGTGTAGTCCAGGGTATCACTCCCGTTAGAGGTGTCGCTGTCAGGCGCTCACTCTGCAGGAGTTAGTCTCTGCTCCACCGCCAGCTCCTCAGTCCTTACCCTGTCCTCTGATTCTAGTCCCCCAGGCTCTGGCCTGCTACAGCTTCAGATTGATTTCAGCCTGTTGCCTCTTCTATCTGGGCCGTTTCAGCAGCCAGGGCCCAGTGGGTTCGATTCAGAACACATTCTGGTGGGCCCGTTGCCTGCCCAGCCCCCAGCAGGGGTTTTCAGCGTTTCCTCCAAGTCCTAAACAACAGTCCCCAAGAGTCTTATTCTTGCAGAGTCCTCCTACGAGCTGCTCTCCCTTCCCCCTCAGGACTGTGCCCTGTGGGTGTGTCTGGTGCTTCACTGAGCGGGACCCACCCCTTTCCTGTTGGGGGCGGTGCTCCCGGCTGCAGGAGAGGCCCGCTGGCTCTGCCCCTCCCTGCTCAGCTCTGGTTGGCTGGTAGCACCAGTCCGGCCCCTCAGACCGTCCACTGTGCAGACCCCAATGGCAGCCTCCACTGGTCTGTGTGCAGTGCAGGCCAGGAAGGTGGGAGCCAGTTCCATAATCAAACTTGCAAAAGCACAAAGCAACACACAGGCAGAGAATCTGCCCTGCAAGGTCCCGCCACCCTTGCTCCAAGGCACCCAGCGGGAGGGGACCCAAAGTCAGCTCCACTCAGCTCTCCACACCGCTGGTCTGAGCACAGCTGGAGCGGCTTCACTCGCCACCATGGGGCCCCTCTGGGCCGGTCACAGATCCCAGCCTCTCGGCACCGGGAGCTCAGGGCAGGAGGGCTCCTCCCTTCCCCCTTGCCACCCAGATTCAGCGCTTTCTGGGGCTCAGCACAGTGCCCCACAGGGAGGCAGAGGGTCCCTGTGTGCGGGTGCTCAGTGCAGTCCTCTGGTCCCTCACCACTTGGGTGCCACAGGCCCTGGGACAGCCTTCCCTATGGTCGGCACCCCGGGCACCAGACGTGGGTCACAGCCGCCCCCAGAGGCTTTGTTTCCTGGGAAGGCGCCGTCTCCTCCGGGACTCACCACTCCCCTGGGTCCCTCTGCCCTGTGCGCAGGGCGGTCCTTCCCCTCTCTGCTCCGGGTGTGGGATCCCCGCTTTTGGATGCCGTCCGTGGGGCTTTGCAGCCTCCAAGCCTTCAGGCTCGGAGCCCAGCACAGGCTTCAGGGGGACTCCCCCTTCCAAGGGCCCCCCCCTCTTACAGGATTCCGTGATGGTTCCTCAGTGTTCCCCCTCACACTTCGTCCACACAAGTATGTTTCTCTGTTTTTTTTTTCAAGCTGGTTACGTAGGATTTTAGGAGGAAATCAAGTCCGTGGCTGGAGCAGGGGCGCTGCTGCTTCTCACGGGGCCGCCATCTTCCCTCTCTCCAAGAATCTGCATATTACTATTCTTGATGCTCATGCCAACCCTTTCCAGGGAAGAATTTCTATGCTTTGGATCAGAAGTCATAGAGGCAAGGGGATGGGGAACTCACTTTACCAGCTGTACAACCTGGGTCCTCCTTACTGAGCAAAAGCTGTGTGGTGGTGGTGGTGGTGGAGAACTGGTGCCACTGACTAGCTTCACCAATGACCAATATAGATTTTCCATAGCACAGAGAAGAGGTTTGGGGGTTGGGGGCTGGGTTGGAAGATGGGATTTGCCCATGTCCCTGGCTGTCAAATCCACCTGGAATAGCTCTTCTATCTCAGGAAGCTGGAGGAGATGGGACTTGCCTCTCAGTTGTCCAGTGCACCTGATCTGTTCTGCCACAAACCAGTGCTATGAGAAAATGGGAGGTTTACACTTCTCATCAATCCCACCTACATTCTTTCTATGTTGGGGGTAAGAAACATGAGCTGCCACCACCCAGTCAGTACAGGACTTAGCATGGTGCTGTGGGGAGTGGGATCTGCTGTTATCTACTGGCTGTTGAATCCACTAGGAATAGCTCCTCTACCCAAGAAGCCAAGGGGGATGGGAGCTGCCACTCAGCTACCAAATCTGCTGGAGAAGGTTTTCTACAGCACAGAGCTGTGGGGGACAGGTGGAGCCCAAGCCTAAGTTCTGGAGGCTCCCACTGTTCTTATAATGTCTCTGTAGATTTTGCTGAATATATGGTGCTTAATTTGTTGTAAGCAATTTGATCAATTACCTGAGAAGTCCAAAGATTGTCTTTGCTAATTTTGACCAGTTTAATAGATGTGTGTCTTTGGTGGAGAGCTTTTCTCAAGCTCCTCACATTGCTGCTGTGCTCTAAGAAATGCTTTAAAAGGGAAAACACCAACCCAAGGTGAAACACAGTATGTATTATCTGTCACTGTTTGTGTAAGAGAGGACAGAGGGAGGATAATGTATGTGTTTGCTAGTATATGTTGCACTTAAATTGCTTTTGAAAGGGTACAGTAGGTTCTAGAAACCATTGTTTGGCTCTGGGGAGGGTACAGGATGACTAGGAGACCAGAGTGGGAAAAGCACTTTTCATAGAATATCCAGTTGTACCTTTTGAATTTTGAACCATGCAAATATATTTCATATTAAAATAGAAAACATTAAATTTAAAGTGAATTTTTTAAAAAAAACTTCAGAACTGTCCTAAGTGACAAGAGCCTGATTTTCAGGGGAGGATATTGGGGACTTTAGGACATATTGTCAGAGTTTGATTTCAGTTGGCCTTCTATATCTATGGGTTCCACATCTGTGGATTCAACCAACCAAGGATGGAAAATAGGAAAAAAATGTTGTTGCTGATGTGTACTATGTAGTTAGGCTTACATGGTTGTGTCTGTACTGAACATTTACAGACCTTTCTTGTTATTATTCCACAAACAACACAGCATAGCAGCTGTTTACATAGCTTTTACGTTGTATTATGCATTATAAGTAATCTAGAGACGATGTAAAGTGAACAGGAGGATGTGGGTAGGTTATGTGCAAATCCTGCACCATTTTATGTGAGACTTGAGCATCCTCAGATTTTTGTATACGCGAGGGCCCTGGAACAAATCCCTCAAGGGATGGTTGTATTTTTAAACAGACAAACTGAAGAGTAATTAATAGAACAAAATGGAGCCAGAACACTTACGTTCAGAAGACTTTCCCATCCATCAGGTCACCTCTCTACAGTTCATCCTGCTTGAGGGAGAAGACACTGCTCTGTGAAAAAGAGAAACAGAATCACCCCAATCAGTAAGACTGCAAACTTTATTTCGGTTCCAGTGAACTGCCAAGACTTTGACAACTATACTTGATTGCATTTTAAAAAATAAAAATTCAAAATAAACATTTTGTAAAGACGACAGGGTCAGAATTTCAATCCTTTTCTTGTTAGAAAGCTCCCTGCCTCTGTGTAAACATGCCCACATGCTCCCCAGACAACTTTAGTCAACACTGTGGAACAGGAGTGGGGTCACCTGTGCCAAGCTTCCCCTCCTCCCCCCAAACCCTAACACAGTATCTAGAATAATGAGTGTTGACATACTTTAGTCTAAATATTATTATTTTATAGTATCATTTTTAGATAATAAGAGTAAGGTGTGCCATAGTTAATCAGTAGCCAAGACTCATTGTATCTCCTCTGTGAGACACTGTAAGTGAGGCAGAGAAGTGAAAATACCCTCTGCAAAGCATTCACCTCCTGGACCACCAACTAGAGATGCCAACATGTAAAGTCAGAGAACAGAGCTCGGTGAGTGTTAACTGTCCAGATAGAAAGCAGAGTGACAGCAGGTGGTGGCCGAGGAAAGACTCCAGCCCTTTCAGACAGTTCTCCCCTTTCAGAACTATTGGCAGCATGGTGTTTTAGGAAGTCACTCTTTTCAGGCACCCAAAATGCTGTCCCAGGGCTCTATTAGTCCCAGACCTGTCCTCAAGTTTGTACTTAAGTCCCATGGTCCTGCTGCAATTGCCCTGACCCCTCTGACTAGTCCCAAGAATGCCACCTTTAAAGAGCCTGGATGGCCTCACCTCCGGACACCAATGCCAGCAGGGTGACTGCTCAGTGATCTCCGTCTAGAGGTGTGAACAGTCAGAAGAGAGGGGCCTATTCCAACACTAGAAAAGGGATTCTGTCTGGAAGAAACAAATATGTTCCAGAAAGGATGGCCAGAGGCTATGTTCTCAGATGTCACACCCAGCGTTGTGAATTTGAAGACAGAGGTTCTTTGTTACTCTAGAAAAGCATATGGCTTTTATACTTTTAAAATTCTTCCCAGGGTTAAACTGCAATAGTATCATCTTACTTCTCCTAATGGGCAGTATCTAACATCTGCCCAGTCTACTAATCTACACACTAATTATTTTGGAAGGAGAGAAAGTAGCCAGTCTCTTTGCAAATCCAGTGATTGTGGACTACGCCCCTCCCTAGGAACACTGACACCATTTGTAGCACAGTGCGCCTCACCCTGAGGCACAGTCTTCCCAGACTTGCTGATAGAGGGCTCTTGAATCCTTCCTAATAACTATGAAGTGGAAGTTCTGGACTGAACTGATTTTACTGTGGGGAGAATAATTTCAATTTTGGGAAGAAATTTTCCCTTAAGTTATAAAAGTGCTCCCTCCCACCCATCAGCCCCTGCTTGTGCACATTGACTATAGTTCTGACTTTTCTAACAAGGAGGATTAGGACCCACTTTCCCTGCCACACCTGCCTGAGAACCAAGGGCCTGGACTGCCTTTGAAAGTCATTGCAAAGCAATATCCTCGGCCAGAAAGGATGTTCTCATCAGATTGGGGCTCTAGGACCGGGAGTTTTCCTCTGTTCTCTTTCTTTTCCAGAGGACCGGGCTGTGGGGTCAGTGCTGGTGCCTGTGGGCAGAACAGATGGTTTGGAAAAGGCTGTTTGAGGTAGAAAAGGAGTCCACAGACACCAACATTCTGCTGCCTGGAATCATGGGGACGCCCAGAAGGACACAGGGTTAGCAAGAATTCCTTCCTGGGGAACAGCTACCCCAGCAACCTGTGTTTCCTGCTGCAGCCGACCTCAGGCTCAGGGCTGCTGGGGCTTCTCCATACCCAGTGTCTCCTCCTCCTCAACTGTAGACTGTGGCTGAGAGCCAGGACCTCAGCCACAGACTACAGCCTTCAGATTTAAGAAACACAAATATTTAACCAGGACATAAGGGTGTTGGTTTGGTTTGGCACATTAGTTTAGTTTTGTCTTTTTAAGTAAGTTATGGTTTTCAAGACAATGTGAGTCTAACTGTATCAACTGTCTACTGTCATGAGGCTGTGGCATGTGGAGTGACAGAGTTGGGGATAAACACTTTGATCTTCTGAACCTACTTCTGTCTTTGCAGTCGTTTCCCTCCCTCAACACCCGCCTGTGACAAACATCAGTTGGGTCATTCTGATCTGTGTTATTCGGTAGAGATTCAAATCTTCGCCACTACCACTTTCATACTGAAGGTCTGAAAAAGCCAAGACTAATCTCAATTTCAATTGGAAAGAACTAGCAAAAAAAGAAAATGTAAATGAGATCAAACTTTTAAAGTTTTTTTCTGAACAATATGTGTGTTTGCATTTCCTTTTTCCTTTTTCATTGTTATGATTTCAGGTCATGAGAATCTGTTACAAGTCAGACTCAGCTCTGCCTTTGAAAGAGGCTCCAAGATACAGTTTGTGGGAAGGAGGGGTGTCTCATCTATGAGGTGAAGGCTGAGGGACATGCCTGGGGCTCTATGAGCAAGAGCGATGGGGGCTCCTCGCAACTGCAGAGTCCTGCCAGGTCCCCACTCCAAGATTTAGTTCTCTAAACACCCAGGTGATTGTAATGCAGATGAGAGGCGCCTGGTCTCTGAGACACACTGAGCAGAAAGCCTTTCCCTTAGCAGCCTGGTGAGGAGAGGGGATCAGGAGGCGAAGGCATGCAGGCAGTAAGCACAGATGCCCCTTTAAGGGAATTTGGGAGAGGAAGAGAAGAACTTGAACAACAGCTAGGGGTGGATGTGGGTGAGAAGGAAGATGTTACATACTTTTTTTTTTTTTAGTTTTAAAGAATGGAAAGATTTAAGAGTATTTATATGCTGAGATGAAAAGGCCAATAGTGAGGGAGAAGTTGAAGATAATGAGAGAACAGAAGATGACTAATGAGGCTAGTTACCTGAAAAGGTAAGAAGGTTGAAGATCCAATGCACCCCCAATGGATGACCAACCAGCTTTGCAGAGGAGGAAGGGAATTTGTCCTTTGATTCGGAAGACAATCTTAATAATAACCATTTGAGAAAAGGGGATGGATGGTGCCATCTAAGTTTCTATAACAGTGCTGCTTGGTAGTTTGGTCTTACTTGAAGTGTTGAAATAGAAAATAGGAATTAGAGACAAAATACATACCACGGAAAGCTCTAGTTGTCAGAGAGCAAATGGTATTAGCTTCCAAAAAGCAGTGGTTTCTAGTTAGGTGGTAATTTATTTGAGCCAATGACCCAGCAATCTCAGTGGATAATATCTCACAAAGCATTAGACAGTATTAATTGGATTTAATACATTGTTTTCAATGTTTATTTTGCATTATGTAAAAGTTATGTGTAATATTATGGTATAAATGTACATTAATATTCAAACAAGCAGGAATGGGGAAAACAGCCACTCATAGTCCCTACCACACAAAGATGACCACTTTTAAGACTTAGGTGTTGTGTTAACTAACCTCCAAGATGGCCCCCAGTAATCCTTTCCTCCTAGTATTCACACCCTTATATAGTCCCCTACCACAAGGATTCAGGGCTGTCCCTGCAGGGCCAATAGAATATGGTGAAAATGTCAATGTTTAATTCACAGGTTTGCTCATAAAAGACATTGCAGCTTCCACCTGTCACCTGGGTTTGCCAACAGCAGCAGTACTAACACTGTAGACCAACTAATTCTTGGTTGTGGGTTGTTCTCCGCACTGTAAGATGTTTAATAACACCCTTGGCCCCCACCCATTAGATGCTAGTGCCCATCTCCTGCTCAGTTGTAAAAATAGAAAATGGCTCCAAAAATTAATGAATTTCTCTAGCATAAGGGGGCGAAACTGCCCAGTAGAGGGCCATTGACCTAGATTCTTGAATTTCTAGCTCTGTGGGAAACTAATTACAAAGTCATGTGACACACAGAGTGTGACAACAGCACTGTGGAGAGGAACAAGTGGAGAAAAACTGAGGCCTCCCAGCCAACAGCTGATGCCAACTTTCCAACTGTTGTGAAAGAGCCACCTGGAGAGTAGATCAATCCACCAGATAGATGACTGTGGGCCTGGCCAAAAATTGGCGACAAACTTCATGGGAGCTAGAACTGCCCAGACAGACCACCCCAAATTCCAAATCCATGGAAATCATGAAAGATAAAAAATAACGATTATATTTTTCTTATTGATTTGAGAAAGAGAAACATCGATGTGAGAGAGAAACATCAATCTGTTGCCTCCTGCACTAGCACCAACCAGGATTGAACCCAAAATCTAGCTATGTGCCTGATGGAGCATTGAACCCAC
Organism: Miniopterus natalensis; assembly: GCF_054644295.1. Lineage (NCBI taxonomy): Eukaryota > Metazoa > Chordata > Mammalia > Chiroptera > Miniopteridae > Miniopterus > Miniopterus natalensis. The sequence goes on from NC_142089.1 coordinate 82,881,547, forward strand.
AACTTTTTGGTGTATGGGACACTGCTCTGAACAATTGAGCCACCCAGCCAGGGCACATTTATGTTTCAAAGGTCATTATGTTTGGAGGTGATTTGTTCAGTTGATTTCTTTGTTTAGTAATTCTTTTTGATGTTTGAATACTAAGTACATTTGGAGTAGATATACAAATCCTTTTTCTTTCCTTAAGAACATTTCCCTAGGGTCCAGGTTAAAGAGTGAAAAATGAAAATCAGCATGATTGTTTACATATTACATGAAATTATCTTGAGAAATTAAATCATTCATGATATTTTCATTACTGGATAGAAAACATATAGAAAAATTAGAGATTAAAGATGGCGGTCGACTGAAATGTCCATACTACCCAAAGAAATCTAGATTCAATGCAGTCCCTATTATGATTCCAATGGCATATTTCACAGATCTAGAACAAACACTTTAAAAAAATATATGAAATGAAAAAGAGCCTGAATAGCTACAGCAATCTAGAGAAAGAAGAATAAAGTTGGAGGAATCACATTACCAGATATCAAGTTATACTATAAAACCACTGTAATCAAAACATCCTGGTACTGGCACAAGAACAGGCATATAGATCAGTGAAACTGAACAGAGAAGCCGAAAATCGACAGAAGCCATTATGCTCAATTATTATTTGACAAAGGAGGCAAGATCATGCGATGGAGTAAAGATAGTCTCTTCAATAAATAGTGTTGGGAATTAAAGATGGTGGTGGACTGACCAGAAGCTACACTAACACTCTCCCAGGACCAAACTGGAATCACAACGAAAATATAGAAAAAACCTCCTGAATAATCAACTGCAACTGGAGAAAAGCTGGAGATCACCCTCATAAGCAAGGAGGAAGAGATGTGTAGGAAGTGCGGAGGCATAAGAGGGCTAGAGGGGTTCCCACAGGCAGCAGATGAAGGTCTGGAGGGAGATCTCAGCTGTGGGGGGTTCCCACTGAGGACTCTGGGGCCTAAACCCCAGGCTGGGCTTCCCAGCCAAGAACACCAGAGCTGAGAAAGGTGCCCACATAACATCTGGCTGTAAAAAGCACCAGGGTTTCTGTCTGCCAGGGAGAGACAGCCGGAAATTCAGTCCCCCCTCTTAAAGAGCCATCGCACAGTTTCCTGTGCAGCCACTCACCTTGGGCTCCAGCAGAGGGAGGGCAGAGTGGACTGGAGCTATGTTAGGAGAATGTAGGGTTCTGGGCTCTGGAGATAGAGCTCAGAGGGCATCCCTCTGGATTCCTGTGCGGAGTCATTCCCCCATACTGCAGAGAATATCTTTCTCAGGCAGACATTTACCTTCCAAGCAGCTTTTGCCTGAGGGGGAAGCAATTTCCCCACCCTGCTGGAAAACCTCTTGCCTTACCCTGTGGATTTTCTACCACCTGAGGCTCATTAAGAGAATCAGATTAATCAGCCTGCAGGCAGAGGCAGACCTCAGAGTGCTTTGAGTCTTTGCCTGATCTGCCTCTGGACCCAGGCCTTAGAAAAGCAGACTTTGGTGTGTATCTTGGTCCAGTCCAAATGCACCCAGCCCCAACAGAGGGGACCTCAAGCCATGGGGTGTCAGTAGCTCCAAACAGGGTACTCAAGGCCAGTCACGAATAGCGTCTGACATTGGCCTGCATCAGAGATTTCTAAAAAGACTGAGAGTCTTAGGAGGCCTAACTAATACGTAGAAACAAACACAAATAGACAGCCAAAATGGGGACACCAAAAAACAAGCCCCAAATGGAAGAACAAGAGAAGTCTCTAGAAAAAGAACTATTTGAAATGGAGATAAGCAATCTATCAGATATAGAGTTCAGAATACTGATTGTAAGGATTAAAAAGATATGGAAACTATGAATGAAATTAAAAATGACATAGCAGAAATAAAGAATACATTGGAAGGAATAAACAGCAGATTGGAGGAAGCTGAGGATCGGATCAGTGAATTAGAAGACAAGGTAGAAAAAAAATCACTCAGTCAGGGATTCAAAAAGAAAAAACAATTAAAACACAGGAGGACAGTCTAAGGGAGCTGTGGGACAGCATGAAACATACCAATATTTGCATTCTAGGAGTGCCAGAGGAGATCGAAAGTAAGCAAGGGTTAGAGAAATTGTTTGAAGAAATAATGGCAGAAAACGTCCCTAACCTGGTCAAGGAAAAGGTCACACAAGTTCAGGAGCCACAGAGAGTCCCAAGCAAGAAGAATCCAAAGAGGTCCACACCCAGACGCATAATTAAAATACCAAAAATTCAAGATAAGGAGAGGACCTTAAAGGCAGCAAGAGAAAATCAATCTGTTACTTACAAAGGAGCTCCCATAAGGTTGTCAGCTGACTTCTCATGAGAAACTCTACAGGCCAGGAGGGAATGGCATGAAGTATTCAAGGTAATGCAAAACAGGGATCTGAAACCAAGACTACTCTATCCAGCAAGGCTATCATTTAAAAGAGATGGTGAAATAAAGAGCTCTCCAGACAAAAAAAAAAAAAAAAAAGCTAAAGGAGTTCTTTACCACCAAACCAGCACAGCAGGAAATGTTAAAAGGACTGCTGTAATAATAAAAAGAAATAGAGAGAGAAACATAGGCATAAAGAATTAAAATGGCAATAAATAAGGACCTTTCAATGATAACCTTAAGGACTTTAAGGGAGAGATCAACAACAATACAATCATAGTCATGGACGCTAACACCCCACTGACTTCACTGGATAGATCTTCCAGACAAAAGTCAACACAGAAACAGTGACACTAAATGGCACACTAGATCAGGTGGATTTAACTGATGTTTACAGAACATTTCACCCCAAAGCTGCAGAATATGCATTTTTCTCAAGTGCACATACGTCATTCTCAAAGGTAGACCACATGTGAGGACACAAAACAAGTCTCTACAAGTTCAAGAAGATTGAAATCATATCAAGCATCTCAGATCACAATGGCATGAAATTAGAAATCAACTACAGTACAAACACTCAAAAACATTCAAACACATGGAGGCTAAATAGCATGTTATTAAACAATGAATGGGTTACCAATAAGATCAAGAAAGAAATCAAAAACTTCCTGGAAACAAATGAAAATGAACACACAACAACCCAAAATCTATGGGAAACTGTGAAAGCAGTCCTGAGAGGGAAGGTCACAGCACTGCAAGCCTCCCTCAAAAAGCAATAAACATTTTTAGTAAACTATCGAACCTTACAACTTAAAGAATTAGAAAGCTCCCCTGTGAAGCCGTCTGGACCAGGGCTTTTATTTGCTGGGAGTTTTTTTTATTACTTCTTTGATTTCCTCAGTTGTTATTGGCCTATTCATGTTTTCTAATTCTTCCTGATTCAGTTTTACATGATCCCATTCATCTGTGAAATCTAACAAACAAAGCAGACTGAGAAACAAAATAGATCCAGAGACATAGAAGCATGGAACAGACTGTGGGATCTCAGAGGGAAGGTTGGGGTGGGGGAGAGATTAATCAAATGACTTATATGCCTATGTGCATAATCCATGGACACAGACAATATTGTGGTGAAGGCCTGGGGGGGGGGTGGTAGGTGCTGGTTGGAGGGGATCATTGGGGGAATAGGGGGGACATATGTAATATTTCAACAATAAAAATAAATTAAAAAAAATTCTTGCCACAGCTTGGCCTTTCCTGGACACCTCTAAGCCCAGCATAGGTAGCAGCCATCTGCAGATCAACTTGTAGCTCAGACTGGGTGGCCCCAGGAAGAACGTTGGTGGTGGCTCACCTTGGCTTGTACCTTCCAGCAAGCCCCAGAGCCAGCGCACATGGTGAACAGCTTCAGATTATGCTGATGCCGGTTTCATCCGCCACTAGAAGCTTTGTTTCTCTAGGAAGGTGCCTGTCCACCATTAGAAGCTTTGTTTCCTAGGAAGCCATCCCCTCCTCACGGCACACCACTCCCCTGGGACCCTCTGCCCTCTGCGTGGGGCACTCCTTCCCCTCTCTTGTGCTCTGGGTGTGAGATCTCCGCTTTTGAATGCCAGTCCGCACTCCCAAGGGGAGGGAGCTTTGCAGCCTCCAAGACTCAGTGCTGGGAGCCCAGCACAGGCTTCAGGGGGAACTCCCCCTTCCTATGAACCCCCCCCCCCTTTACCGGACTCTATGATGTTTCTTCAGTTCTCCCTACTCGCACTATGTCCACTCTGGTATGTTTCTCTGGCTTTTCCAACCTGGCTACATAGTATTTTAGGAACAAATCAAGTCCGTGGCTGGGAGCAGGGGTGCTCTGCTGCTTCTCACTGTGCTCCTGTCTTCCTCTCCCCATTTTTTATTTTTCAATTACAGTTGACATACAATATTATATTAGTTTTAGGTGTACACCCCAGTGATTGAACATTATACAACTAAGTGATCATCCTGATAAATCTCATACCCATATGACGCCATGCATAGTTATTGAAATATTATTGACCATAGTCTCTATGCTGTACTTTTCATCCCATGACTGTTCTGTTACTACCAATTTGTACTTCTTAATCCCTTCACCTTTATCGCTCATCCCACCAACCCCTCTTCCATCTAGCAACCATCAAAATGTTCTCTTATATGTTTCTGTTCTGCTTGTTTGTTTATTTTTTTAGATTCAATTGTTGATAGATATATATTTATTGCCATTTTATTGTTCATATTTTTTATCATTTTTCTTATTCCCTTTCTCCCCCTCCTCCCCCTCCTTCTCCTCTTTCTCCTCCCCCTCTTCCTCCTCCTTCTTAAAGAAGGCCCTTCAATATTTCATATAATACTGGTTTGGTGTGATGAACTCCCTTACCTTTTTCTTGTCTGGGAAGCTCTTTATCTGTCCTTTGATTCTAAATGACAGCCTTGCTGGGTAGAGAGTAATCTTGGTTGTAGGTCCTTGCTTTTCATCACTTTGAATATTTTGTTCCAATCCCTTCTAGCATTCAACGTTTCTGTTGAGAAATCAGCTGACAGTCTTATGGGAGCTCCCTTGTAGGTAACTACCTGTTTTTCTCTTGCTGCTTTTAAGATTTTCTCTTTGTCTCTAACCTTTTGCATTTTAATTATTATGTGTCTTGGTGTGGGCCTTTTAGGTTCCTCTTGTTTGGGACTCTCTGTGCTTCTGGGATGTGTGTGTCTATTTCCTTCACCAAGTTAGGGATGTTTTCTGCCATTACTTTTCTAAATAGGTTTTCAATTTCTTGCTCTCTCTCTTCCAGCTTTCTCATGATGTGAATGTTGGTACAACTGAAGTTGTCCCAGAGGCACCTTATACTATCCTCATTTTTTAAAAATTCTTTTTTCTTTTTGCTTCTTGTCTTTTTGCTTCCTGTGTTATTTGCTTCCTTATATTACAAATCGCTGTTTTGATTCTTGGCTTCATCTACTCTACTGTTGTGTTGAATACAATGGTGAAAGTGGACACCCTTGTCTTGTTCCTGTCCTTAGGGAAAGTGTTTTTTGTTTTTCCCCATTGCGTATGATGTTGGCTGTAGGTCTGTCATAGGTGGCCTTTATTATGTTGAGGTCCCTCTATTCCCACATTGCTGAGAGTTTTTATCAGCAATCCAATTCAAGGGTGCTGGATTTTGTCCAATGATTTTTCTGTGTCTATTGATATGATCATGTGATTTTTGTCCTAAATTTGTTTATGTGATGTATCACATTTATTGATTTGTGAATATTGTACCAGCCTTGCATCCCTGGAATAAATCCCACTCGGTCATGATGTATGATCTTTTTAATATATTGCTAGATCTGATTTGCTAATGTTTTGTTGAGGATTTTAACATCTATGTTCATCAGGGATATTGGCCTGTAATTCTCTTTTTTTGTAGTGTCTTTATCTGGTTTTGGAATTAGGCTAATGCTGGCCTCATTAAAAGAGCTTGGAAGTGTTCCTTCTTCTTGGATTTTTTGGAATAGTTTGAGGAGGTTAAGTGTTAGTTCTCTTTGAATGTTTGGTAAAACTCCTCTGTAAAGATGTCCAGGCCAGGCCTTTTGTTTGCTGGGAGTTTTTTGATTACTGCTTCAACTTCATCTGTAGTTATAGGCCTGTTCAGGTTTTATGGCTCTTCCTGATTGAGTTTTGGAAGATTGTATTTTTTCTAGGATTTTGTCCATTTCATCCAGGTTGTCCAGCTTGGTGGCATATAGTTGCTCATAGTATTTTCTTGTAATTCTTTGTATTTCTGTTGGGTCAGTTGTTAATTCACCTCTTTTGTTTTATTGCCGCAAGAATTTTTAAACATGCAATACCTGACTATTTACTCAGGGACACTGACCTCTTATCCTTTAAATTATCAAATAAAAAACTGAGAACATCCAACCGAATAATTGCCATCCAGTGTGAATGAATCAAAATTATACCCTTCTTTTGTGTCAAATCTGCAAAAAATATAATACATTTATTGGTGTATGGCAGAATTTTAGTAATTAGTTTATGTATGTCATGAGAAAAAAGGTTGAAAATCACTGCCCTAGAGCAGCAAATCTGAGGTCTCTGCTCTTGCTGGTCCTGTTGCTCTGATACTGAGCTGTGGAGTCAGTTTTTTTGCATTGAGATTTTGGCAAGGTAGGTTGGAGGTTTTGTTTTTGTTGTGTGTTTTAAAATCTATTATCATTTGACAATGCACTAAATGATCTCCCTTTTTTGATTACAATGGGCTGAAATTGTTCTTCAGCTTTGGTTTCTAATATTGTCAACAAAAAGGACTGTTCCATTTTTCCTCTTTCTCTTCTGGCCCCCAGCACTTTGGGAGCCACATGCTTTGATCAAGGTGGCAGAGACAGCACTAGCCTAGAGAGCCCCAGCCCAGATCTCCACTCTCATCCTTCAGATACAGATGTAGCCAAGTCTAAGAACCACACCATGCAAAACCAGTTCTGAAAATGGCACAGAAATAGCATCAAGAAACCCCAACCACAAAGATACAAATCCCTTAAGCGGGTGGACTCCAAGTTCCAGAGGAACATGTGCTCTGGCAAGAAGCACAAGAGGAAGGGCCTGAAGAAGATGCAGCCAACAACGCAAGGCTGTAGCATAGGTGCCGAGGGTATTGGGGCCCTCATAAAACCCAAGGGGTCAAGCCCTATGTCCCAAAATGCAGCAGTCACAGCTCATTCAACTTGCCTACACTGCTCACCCCAGGTTTGGGAAACATGCTTGTGCCAGCATAGTTAAGGGTCTCAGGCTCTGCTGGCCAAAGTCCAAGGCCAAGGGTGCAAACCAAGGCCCAGGCTTCTGCTGTGGCTCAGGCTCTAGTTCAGACTCAGGCTACCAAAGACACCCAGACCCCCACAAAGGTGCCAGAGCAGAAGTCTCCATCTGCTGATGTGAGGATGAATGAACTGATGCAACCCTTGAGCTGTCTGCATGGGGCCCGTGTCCTACTGTGTTGTTTGTACAAATAAACCTGAGGCAGGAAGAAAAAGTATTATTCCATTTTTTATTAAGGTAAAAAATACATATATTATTCCATTAGCAAACTACTAATGTTAGAATTACTAAATCCAGTTATCTGGTTTTAGAAATGTAAATAACACTCAGTGATCCTTCTGAAAATTTAATAGGGGAGAGGAAACTGGAAACTAGGGTGCAAAGAACTACAGATTCTATTTCTTTGGTTTGCTTTTAAGGTTCTACCAGCGAGCAGATCACCAAGTATTTATTTGAGGAAAAAAGGCAGAGAAGAAAGAGAGAGGAGTAAGACCCTTGCAGACCCCAGAACAAGCAGACACTCTGCTCGACTGTTTGCATTTTCTCTTTCAGCCTTCACTAAGGGAGTAGGAACCATTCTCTCCAATCACAGGTGAGGAAACTGAGGCATTCGTAGCTTTAGCAACTTGTTCAAATTTCTAAGTGATTGAAGCAGGACTGACCCTAGTCTACTTTATCCCTAACCACCACTCTAAAGCACACACTTCTCTTCATATCTCTTAAAGTTCTTAGCTGCAGACAACATACAACAACTGTGAAAAAGACAAGAGACGAACAGTACTGGTGAGAATGGAGAAGAGGGAATGTTAGTGGGAATGTAAACTGGTGCAGCCAGTATGGAAAACAGTCAGGCAGTTCCTCAAAAAGTTAAGAATAGAGCTACCATATGATCCAGCAATATCACTTCTGGGAATTTTCTGAAGAAAAATGAAAACACTACTTTTAAAAGATATATGCACCCCCATGTTCATTGCAGCATTAATTACAATAACCAAGACATGGAAGCAACCCAAGTGTCTACTGATGAATGAATAAAGAAGATGTGGTATGTATATATTATGGAATATTATTCAGTCATGAAAAAGAATGAAATCTTGCCATTTGTGACAACCTGGATGGAACTTGAGAGCATCATGTTAAGTAAAATGAGTCAGACAGAGAAAAACGAATACTGTATTATCTCACTTATATGTGGAATCTTAAAACAAACAAACAAAAAAACACCTGAACTCATACAGAGAAGAGATTGGTGGTTGCCAGATGCAAAGGGTGGGGAGGTGAGTGAAATGGGTGAAGATGGTTAAAATGTAAAAACTTCCAGTTATAAAATAAATAAGTCATGGATGTGTACTGTACAGCATGGTGACTATAGATAATAATACTCTTTTGCATACTTGAAAATTGCTAAGAGGATATATCTTATAAGTTTTTATCACAAGAAAAAAATTGTTAACATGTTGTGATGGATGTTAACTAGACTTGTGGTTATCGCTTCATTACATATACAGATGTCCTGTCATTATGTTGCACATCTGAAATTAATGTTACATGTCCAGTATAGTCAATAAGAATACATATAATAGGAAGAAAGAAGTAAAAGAAAACAACTCTGGCAAAGATAAAGCAAAGAGGACTTTATTGGATGGAAAAGGGGTTTCTGGGGCATGGTGGAGGACATGAGTATGGCTCACAGGAGCAGTAGAAGAAATTTAGGAGCCAACAGAAACGAGGGATCTCCAAAATCCTAAGGTGTAGCAACAGTCTCACTGCAAAGGCAGGGAGCTGGGCCTGCTGCCTCTGCTTCAGAGATCGACACAGCCCTCTCTCCCAGCCTTCGCTCCCGTGTCGGAGTCCCAGGGAGCACTCAGGGCCAGGCTCAGGGCTCGTACCCTCTAAGGACACATCCCAACAGGAAGAAGGATGATCCCACCCCTTCAGCTCTACCCTGGAAGAGAGGCTTCTGAATTGACCTTCCCACCAAGTGTGCACAGAGTAGGGGAGAATTGAAGTCATGGAAGCCAGACAGTTAAGCATGTCAAATGCCCATCAAGCTCTCAAAACCTAAATGTCTTTTCGTATGAAAAAACTGTAGAGCTACAATGCAAATATGACAAACGTCCCTGTGTCCTCCTGGCTAGGACGTACGCTTTCTGAGGGCAGGGATGGTCCGTCAAGGATGCCTCTGCGTCAGGTGTCTGATGAGTGTGTTATAGATATTTCTTCAATGAATGAATGACTTTTGCCTCTGTTCCTTCTACTACTTCATTCATAAGCATCACACTGATAGTCTGGGCAAAAACAGATACACTCCGTTCTCTTTACAGACTTAAAATATAGCCAGAGAGAGCAAAAACTCCCGTGTTCTCAGGCAGTTCTCCCGTGTTCTCCAGCGCCATTCAGTGCATAAGCAGCAAAGCTCATGAGTTACACTTTCTTTCAGAAATTTCACAAATCATGTTTTTTAAAATTTACTTAAAGACAATGTATCATCAAGATGAAATATTTTTGGTAATACTCAATATATTCTCATCATTGTGTGTACCATCTTTAACTTCCTCCAACATAAATATTCAACATAGCTATAATCAGAATGTACATATTATTTTTTACAGAAAATAATACACTGTTTTATGTTTCAAAATAGACTACATAATTATAATTTTAACGGCAGCATAATATCCCATGATCTTGATATACCGCAATTTATTAAGCCATTTCCTCATTGTTGAACATCTGGTTTGTATGACTTACGAGAAGATCTAGAATATTATTGCCCACAGGTGGCTTATGAAAGTGATTTTGATATTACAGTACATCTATTGATGATTGTGGAGTAAATAAAATGTAACTAAGATTGCTCAAATTGCTGATATATTACATAGATGAATAGAATTTAAGGTGAACTAGAGGTATATATGAAATTCAACAGGATGACATAAATTGGTAGAGTAGGTGAGAGAGAAAAGGGCAAATAAGCAGAGAAATATAAAGTGCAGTCAGATACATAAAGGTTTTGAGTCACGTTACTTGGTGACTTGCTAGAGGTTTTTATTCCAGGAGTTTCCTGAATCCATAATCATATTTAATCTTGAGACACTGGAGCTTGAACATGTTCTCCAGACTTTATTTCCCTGTGCTGCTAAACCTTCTTTCAGTTTCTCCCTGAGATTATTTTACTTTTTAAATTTAATTTTAAATTTACCTTTACTGTTGAAAGTGTTACAGATGTCCCCTTTCCCCAGGGACAGGGGATCCCTGGCCCTGCCCCTACCCCCAGCCTTACCCACACTATTGTCTGTGTCCACAGGTTATGCATATGTGCATGTAAGTTCTTTGGTTAATCTCTTATCTTCCCCCCCACCTTCCCTCTGAGATTTCCAATCCCTGAGATTATTTTAAATCCGTATTCCAGGATTAAAGCAACAATTTTTGGAATGAGAGGCAGGAATGGAAAGTGGTGAATTAAGCATTTTCCCCAGTTAGAGAAAAACAATAGTGGAATACTGGGGTGAATGTGGACATAAGGGACGGTGAGAATTTATGCAGGTACCTTGAAGAGAAATAGAAAAAAAGGAAAGAACTATTTCTGTGGAGTGTATTTTTATGAAGCGAGAATAAAAGAGGTGTCTAATGCTATTCATGCCTGTATCAGACACACTCCCTTAGTGTTCAGATTGTGTCTTGGGTCTTAAGGAGCTGACGTTGCTCCTTTATGAAAACAGGTTCTCATCCACCCACAATGCTCCAGGGAAGCCACGGCAAGGCCCCCTCCTTGGAATGTTTTGTTTTAGCAGTTGGAGCGACAAACTAGGACATCATTCGCATTGATTTGGCTCTGATATGAACAAATCTTCCTTCATCTTTTTTCCCTCCTTCCACTGGTATTGCTGAGGCTACCCCAGCCTTGAGAATTCACCCAAACTATTATATGGAGAGGTTTTTACCTGCCAGAAGATAGTCTTTGTAGCCTACCTCTTCACTCTGAGACAGACAGTGGCTGCCTGTGTGAAAATGCAAAACCCAGGCCCTAGCTCTGAGCAGGGCAATGCCCCCTGTCACCCTAGGTTCTCTGAAGTGCCTGGAGTATGTGTCTGTATTGAAAATGCAACCTAATCCCAGGTCTTGTCTGCCCTGTGTGAATGGCAGCTATCTTCTACCCCTTTGTTAAGGAAGTGATCAACTCTATCACGCAGATAATTACTTAATTATATATCAATATAGACTTAGTTATGTAACAGTAATGATCTCAGTAATAAATTGACTTTTATTATAAAGGTTTCTAAGAGAAAACATTTTTTCAAGGGAAAGCAAAGGTTTATTGAAGGAGAGGAGAGACAAAATCTCCTGCTGCAGCGAGAGGGGTCCCGAACAGGTAGCCCAGAAAACATTTTTTATTTACATATACAGCTTAGACTATAATAATGAAAGTGTAAAATTGGCCTAATTTCTGTGAGTCGCTTACTTTCTCAGCAGATATTTATGGTATTCCAGGCACAGGAAATAAGAAGGCAAGGTCCCTGCTCTCACGGAGCTTCCATTCTTATTTAGAAGGATGGGTAATAAACAAATAAGCAGACATGTTATCAAGATAATTACATATTGTTGCATTAAAACATCCTTTGATAGAGCTGTGCCATGATCTCATCTGGAGTGCCCAGGCACCCTGCGCGATGAATAAAGAAGGGACGGCCCCACCCACTTCGGAAGGTTTATTTTGCAGTGGTTTTCAACGTACAGAGAAGTAAGACTTCCCAGTTTTTAATACTGCTATTAATTATGTAATTAATTGGTATTGATTTTAATTACTGCATTGTTTCATCACTTTCTCTCTCTCTGAAAGATGGATAGATAGATACAGTCTTTCTGACATCATATGCCATCAAACTAAGTACTCCACCATGTACTTCCTAAAACAAGGACTCTCTCTTATATGCCTAACACACGACTCTCCAAGCCAGGAAATCCAGACTTAGCAAATCTATCCCATCTAACCTGTTCAAATCTACAACGGTCTCAGCAAAACACACACATACCCCCCCATACCCCCCCACATACTCGCACACACACAGACCCACACACACAAATGCTCCCCTCACAGACCCCCCCCACACATACCCCCCACATACCCCCCACACACATACCCCCCCATACACATACCCGCACACACAAATACCCCCCATACCCCCCCACATACTCGCACACACATACTCGCACACGCACATACCCACACACACAAATACTCCCCTCACAGACCCCCCCCACACAGATACCCCCCTCCACAAGCACATGCACACACACACACACACACACGAGTTTAAATTGATATTTCTAATTTTAACCCAATACCTCAAGATTCCCTCTAGCTTCCCATCTTTCCTTACTGGCAAATCCTCCTCAGCTACACACGCTGGAGAGTCCCTGGGAAGTGGGCGACCACTTTAGAGTGTTTGGTCAGGGAAGGCCTCTCTGACCAAACCGGGTGGAGTGCGTGGGCTACGCTTGGTGAGCAGGAAGGCAGCGGGATGCTGAGCAGGTGCGGCAGGCTTCGACTGGCACAGGTCTAAGAACCACTCTGTTTTCTGTGTGGGGGACAGGCTGTGAGGGGCCAGAGCGGAAGCAGACAGCTGCAGGAGGGGAGCACCTGTGCACTCACCCCACGAGTCCTGGACCAGCTGCCCCCCCACCCTTCATTTATTTCAGTGCTGACGCCCAGCTGCAGAAGTCAGGGCGCCTGATTAAAGCAGTAATGCTCAGTCACTCACTTGCTCACGTGTGCAGCCTCTGTCCTGTACAAGACACTGTCAGGTGACACGAGGGACATGGCATCACAGGGTCTGTGTGTCTAGCATCACCTCTTGGCTCCTGTCCTGGGGGTGCTGATTAGTCATGAACTACTGTGAGCACCTCAGAGAAGGCTGGCCTTTTGCAGTTCAGATCTGGGGCACAGTCCCTGGGAAGACCTTAGTGCTAGAGCAGCCTCTGGTCTCTGAGGAGTGGGCCGCAGCTCCCTGGGTGTGCCTCGTCCCCCACAGTCTGGATGAGACCTCAGCTTCTGGTTCGGCATGATCCTTTTATAAGTGCAGACATGGAGAAACCAGTGGCTTGCTTGTGGTCAGGGGCATCAGCCATGTTCCCTTGTTACTGATTCCCACCTTCCATTTCAGTGTCTCCCAGTGCCAACTCCTCACAACCCAGCTCTCCTCGGCACGCAGCCTTATGTAGGCGTAAAAGCAAAATTGCCTGGCTGGCCGCAGGAGGAGAAGAGATCTATCCTTGAGGATTCACATTAGGAGAGGTGATGTAATGGATTAAAGTAGGTTTATTAAAATGCATGCCTCTGTCTCATTTGACAGGTTAACATGTTTTATAGAGCAAGCTCTGCTTCCCCTGGGTCTCTCCCCCAGGGTCCCCTCAGCTTTATATTTGTTTAATCAAAGCAGAGCATCACCCACACCGTGTCTCCTCCACAACACTTCACTCTTACTGGGCGGCTGCTTTTGGTCTCTTCCCCTGAGCAGAGAAGCAACCACGGCATTGGGGAGCCAGTGAGAGTCCACGTGTGGAGAGGCCACCCCCACAGATGCCTGGCGGAAACCCCCAGCCGTGGTGGGGGCTGTATTTGTCTTCTGCTTCCTGCAGATCACCACAAACTTAGCCTCGTATGACAGCACAGACTTATTAACTACAGCTCCTGTGGGCCAGAAGTCCTATCACAAGGTGACAGGGTCCCGCAGGGTCTCGCCAGGCTGGAACCCAGGCCTGGGCTGCTGTTGTGCTGAACCCATGGTCCCCATTCAAGCTCAGGTGGTAGAACTCAGGTCCTTGTGACAACCATATGAGCAAAGCCTGGAGCTCCCAGAGCCCCCACCCCTACCCCCACCGGTCCCTGCCATGTGGCCACTGCACACGTGGAGATCCTTCTAGGCGATGAGAGAGCTGCTGCTTCAAGTCTCCCTTCTCTGGAAGTCTCTTGGAAAAGGTTCACCTGGTGAGGTCAGGCTCACTTAGAATGACCTTCCTTTTAATGAACTCAAAGTCAACTCATTAGGGACCTTAATGACATCTGTGAAATTGCTTTACCTTTGCCTTACAAGCAACGTAACCACAGGGGTGAAATCCCACGGGTCCCGGCCCACTCCCGGGAGGCTGACACAGAACATGCGCATGGGGAAGGGTCACTGGCCCTCTTAGAACTGATCGCTAGAGTTAGACTTTCCCCCTAGCTATTTTTAAATTTATTTTTTAATTGTGGCAAAATATTCATAATATAAAATTGATCATGTTTACCATTTTTAAGGGTATAGTTAGTTCAGTGGCATTAGGTACCTTCCCCACTACCCATCTCCAAAACTCTTCTCATCCTACGAAACAAACTCTGAACTCATTAAAAACTAACTCTGCCTCCTCCCTTCTCCCCGACCCCGAGCGACCATCACCGGCCTCCTTCCACCACCTCAGCCCTTCTTGCATTTGTGTTCTTGAATGCAAGAGATGGTGGGAGCAGAATCAAGGAAAATGAAAAATTCTCCTACCTCACTTCTGAGGCTTGCAGCTTTATCAGAGCCTCATTCCTTGCGCCCCTCAAAATTAAATATGCATCTGGGCTTGTGCTTTAGAAGACTTATACAGCCACCCTCATGGGATGACCTGCAGTTAATAAGTCTGTGTTGTTGTAAGCAGCTAAGACTGTGGTCATCTGCAGGAAGCAGAAGACCAGCCCAGCCCTCAGTGCGGCTGGTGCTCCCCGCCTGGTCCCTTTGCTGTGCAGAGCAGGGAGGAGGAGTCAGGTGACGGAGACAGGACACTGCCTGATCCCACGCTCCCCACAGCCTCACATGGCAAAACTTCTCACCACGTCAGCAGTACGGAACAAAGGAACTGAGTCCAGACCAAATGAGGAACCTCGTGCCTGTGTTCTTGCCTCATTTTCCCAACTAATGAATGGCGTCTACAGAGCCAGGTTTGTTTTTAAATCCCATGCCCTGTATAGACAGATGGGACATGCTGAAAGAGTTGGGATGGTTTTAATACTATGAGAACTCTGCACAATAAGAGATAATTCTTCAGTTTTGGAGGGAAGCTTTCCTACTCATAAATGTGTCATCATTTAGTAAGGTAATAAATGTCACTTTGAGTTTAAGCTTCCTAACTGAAGCAGTGGGTCGTGGGTGAAAACTGCTTTCTACCCATTGGGAGCCTTAGGCAAGCGGTGTCCGAAGCATGAGGGCGTTTTGGTCCCTTTGCTGGGTGTGGATGCTGTGTTTGTGCTGTGGTTTTCCCTGCCTTGTTCATGAGGCGTAATCACTTCCAGACAGACCCTGGCTTCACAGCCGCTCATTCCTAATGCAGCTTCTGAGTTTCACAAGCGACAAACTCAGAGCTTCCCCCTCCCTGGGCCTGCTGCGCATCCTGGCACCGTGGCCGAGAGAAATCACATCACACAACATGTCATGCTTTTAAGGTGTGATAAAGTATTTCCAGAATAAAACAGCTCATTCAGATTCCAAACCCTCATATGTAAAAACTATAATTTTCTGTGTGGATGGCAAACAGCGTAAGAGAGAGTGCGCCAGTGGCTGGTGCTCCTGAAACGTTCCTGCGTCCGGAGGCCAGGAGGGGTCATTGGGCGACTGGCCCTGCGAAGCCCTGCAGGTGAGTGTACAGCACAGCAACGCGCGAGCGGCCTGGGTGCTAAGGCGAGACGTTCCCGTTCCCCTAACTCTCTGCAGACAGGAGGCAGGTGGACTCGGCACCCTCCCCGGGAGTCTTGAGCAGAGCCTGGTGTCTGCTGAGTGACCGCAGGAATGTGTGGAGACTGAGGAACTTGTATTCGCGTTGGTTTTCCTCGAGGATTTGGTTTGAAATAGCAAAACAAATGCAAATTCAAGAGGCTTCTTGTTTGTTTTAAGAATATGGCTTATGTATATTGCCATGTCTATATTTTAATGTATTTTAAGGTGAGAGAAAACTCCATAAACTTAGAGAACTATTACTGTCAGCCCCTAAAGTTTCCTTTGCAGTCATTTTCATCTTCTTGCCAGTGAGAGAAACGCCAGCTCCACGAAGTCACTGCCTCAGCAGCTCTTTCTGAGGAGGCAGCTCTGCAGATGTGTCTGTGCGATTTCCTCCTGCTCCTCCCGAAGGCAGGTCAAGAGGACGAGCCGTCACATCGCGTGCCAGCTGTGCCTGACCCACACCCACAGCTCGGCACACACACACACACAGTGCCACAAGCGCAGTCACACACACCACACACACAGAGCCACACACACACTCACAGACACACACACACACACACACAGAGTCATCATTGCCACTCTGACCTGGCCTGGCCTCCCGCCAACGTCCCGCTGAGTCTCGTGCTTGTCCAGGAGCTCCCCCTGGCTCCCCTACACCCTGTTTGAGAAACTGCCCAGGCCTCCTCATGGTTGTATGCAGACCCACCCAAGCTCCTTCTGCTCCCCCATCTTCATTTCCTCTCACTGGTTATTTTGCAGGTTACCCAGCTTCGACCTCACTTCTCCTCTCAGAAGTGCCAAGGAGCTTGGTATCAGAGGTGATTGCCCTCCCCACCCCCACCCCCACCTCCACCCCCACCCCCACCCCCACCCCCACCCCCACCCCCACCCCCACCCCAGGACTGGCTCCTCTGGTCAAGCTTCATCTCAGGACCCTACGCTCTTTGCATCACTGATCTGAGCAGTGGCATATGATGTGTCTCAGGTCTAGAGTCTCCACTTAGTTGCTTCATATGTCTTCTTTCCCACACATACAGTCTCAACATCCCCCTACTCTGCTCTCAGGGTGCTCCAGTTTTGCTGTCTTCTTTCCCACTGCCATTGTCTTCCACATAAGCCCAGGTCTCACCATTGGCCTGATTTCAAAGCTGTGATCAGGGTTAGCAAAGTCTTGGAGAGACAGGAAATCTACTACAACATCACTTAAATAACTGTAAGTTAGCGCTGCAGCAAATTTATAAAATATGAAAAGTATTTAGAATAGAATTAAGCCTGAATTAGCACTGTGACGTCCAGTCAACTAGCAGGAAGAAGTGGGTACCACATCACCAAATGCAGGGAACCAGGACTGTGAACCAACACATTTGCAAGACACTGATGTAGCAAGTATACCAGGCCCAGCTTGGCAGTCAAGAGAAATCACCCTGGACTATGCTTTTGGAGGGACAGCGGTGATCATGCATCCGCTGCTGGGAGACTGCGCTCCTGCTTCAGGCCATTATGAGAAAAGGCAGTTTTGCTGCATAAGGAGGGTCAGAATGTCTGATCCCGATGACAGAGTCTGGGGTTGTCTCCACATCCTCCTCCAGACCGTCCCGAAGATCCATAAGATTCCATCTGGGAAAACATTAGGAGTTCTTGGGAAAGCAAGAAGGAAGAGGGTTATTAGTAGAAATAAAAATAGGGTTGAACAAGTTCCTGAAAGCGGGGCTCTCAAATGGGTAGACCACAGTCTGCAGAAGGCAGCTTCAAAAAACCAGCTGGAAGCTATGTGTAGAGAAGTAAGATGAGGCGTTCCTCAGGAAAGAAGACAGCTTGTCCACAGCAGAAGAACCTGGAACCCACCCTCCCAGGCAGATGTGGGGGGTCGCTCTGCAGAGAAACCTCTTCCCGATCCATGAGGAAGGAACAAGCGGAAGACTCCTGGAGGCAGAGATGGTGGCAAAGCCAGCGGAGCCCTCAGTCACCTCCAGAGGAAAGGGCCCGGCTGACTCCACTGCTAGAAAGCGAGGATGCCTTTAAGAAGAGAATGGAAGTTAGAGTGAAGATTCCTGAAGAATTAAACCATGGCTTGTTGAGGACTGGGGCTGAGTTACCAGGCAGAAGCAGCTGTTTCAACTTCCTGCTAAGAAAAATGTAGGTGAAATCGTGGCGGGAATGAAAGCATACTTCAACGTGATGCTGGGCTCTCTGCTCTGCAGATTTGAGAGGCCCCAGTGGGCCGAAATGTCCCAGGATTACAGAGCACCTCGCCTGCTGAGATGATCTGTAAGCTCGGAGCAGTGTTGGCCTACATGCTTCTTGATGAGAGGAGCCTCACATTATTGTTGGGCTATTGACATGATTTCATAAAACACCTGGCAAAGAGCGATGGGTCTGTTCACTGCCAGTGGTTACAAAGGGGCTTTGGCTGAGCACCACCCAGAGCCCCGTGAGGGTATTCTGGGCACTCACTGTTGCATCTTGTATCTGTAAACACTCTTTTTGGTCTTAGTCTTTTTCTAGTATAATTGATGTCTTTCAAGATCATTAAAGAATAACATGGCTTATATTTCAGTTTTTCCATTTTGTTTTAAACAAAAAATAAAAGGAGTGCAAGCTCCTTTTCTCAAAGTTGCCACCAGTGTTGCAGTAATGAGACAAAGAAGAAACATTCAGTAGGACATTTCCTTGCCTGGTTGACAACATTGTTGAATGCTGGGGGTTCTGTCCCTTTGACACTACACAATTTTCTAATTATGTGTTAATGCTGCATGACAAAAATGTCCTGATTCCTGGTGCCAGAGGTTCAACTTAATGTATATTCCTGAAAACCCATGCATTTGTGCTCTTTTTAAATGGTGCTTGAGGTAAAACAGCGCACCCTCTGCAAGTCCATCTGTGTTGTTCCATAGATATCTATCTTTGCTCAAATTGTTCAAGGATGGTGGTTTGTCTCATGGTTTTTGTATTTGAGTCTAATGCATGTTCTAACATGATAGAGACAATGCATTATTGTGTAGCCATGGTTTTCTGGAGAAGTCGATATTTTAGTAACTATATTTCAGATCTTAAATAAATTTTGCTCCTAAATTTCAAAGCAAAAAAAGAAAAAGGAGGAAAAATCATGCTAGGTGTCTCTGGCCGCAGCTCACACTTCCTACCTGCTGCCCCTGCTCACAGTGCCACTTCAGCCAGTGGGTAAGGAGTCCCCAGAAATTCACCTGGGAGCTCAGTCCCAAAGTTATTTGGAATGAGAATTGTTTCCTTAGTGGGCACATAACTTTTAACTCTGAAAAGGTATAGAATTAAGTGTAAAAATGATAAAGGTAAGTTAAGCCTACTTTCCCCCCTCACCTGAGGACATGCTTATTGATTTTTTAGAAAGAGAGAAGGGAGAGAGAGAGAAAGAGAGAGAGAGAGACATTGATCGGTCATCTATTTTTGATATATTGGTATATTGGGGTTAAAAATAATTTGTGGATATTTGTCACTTTTCTTATTGTTACATTTTTGTTTTATTAACCCTCACCCAAGGATTTTTTTCCATTGATTTTTTTAGAGAGAGAGAGTAAGGGAGGGAAGGAGAGGAGAGAGAGGGAGAAAACACACACACTGATTTGAGAGAGTCACATTGATTGGTTGCCTCCTGCATGCGCCCTGACTAGAGCAGGGATCGAACCTGCAAGGGAGATACGTGCCCTGGACTGGACTCAAACCTGCAGCCCTTCAGCGAGCAGGCCGACGCTCTGGCTACTGAGGGACATTGGCCAGGGAGGCCCTATTGTTATGTTTAAGAGGATTTTGTGTGCTGAGGTGTCAGGTCAAACTTGTAATTTTAATTTGAAATGTGCTATTAAATAGCTGACTTAGATAATGATAATGATAATGATAATGATAATGATTTTATGTTGACATTTTAAGAGAATGTAAAATTCATCATATGTCCAGGTTTTGTTTGTTAACTTTCCAGAAGAAAGTGTTTAGGAAGATGTGTTTGTTAATCAATCAAGGAAGTCAAATGATTACATTTACAAATGCTGTTTAAATGTTATTTACTTTTGTTAATAGGACTGAAGGTTAATCAAAGGCCCTTATAAAAGTTATTAAATGTTACTAGATTGTTAAAAATAAGATTTTCAGGTTGATTGCCATTGACAAGTGGCACGGGAGGACACTGCCATCGTGTTAACGGAACATTTAAAATATTCACCAATTTTTGTTACATATTAGAGTATTTTCTGTGAGGTGCTTTGGCAAGGAGGACATCATTTCAGCCAGAATGATGGGCACATGGTCACGAGAGCAGTGAGGGAATAGTTCCGACTCAAGGGACACCACCGTTTGGCCTGTGAACTTGGCCACTCAGCTAACCTGTCTGAGCCTCAGGTTTTTCATCAGTAAAATGGCACAACAGCAATTTCATCATGCATCCAGCTGCAAGGACTGAATGAAATGATGTGGGTAAGAACCCCCTTGCCAAGTGCCTGCCATAGCAGGCGCCCGATGACGTGTTTGCTATTGTTACCTTGTTCGAAGGACCACAATAACAAGTGTAATATTCTTTTATGTCGCTTTTTTCTTGGAAATGTATGTTGCAAGACAAAATTCCAGAGCGACCCTTGTTAGAATGAAGTAAATATATCGCTTGTCAGCTCCAAACCCTCGAAGTCAGAGGAAGAGCCGAGGCTAGGGACATGGCTCTCAGGTCCCTCCACGGCTGCCCCCACCGCCTGTCTGACCTCACAACCCACCTCTGCCCCCGTCCCATCTGAGCTGCTCCTGGGGCCGGGCTGGCCACTTCTCTACAGGCCTTTGTGATTATTGTTTCCTCTGCCTGGAAGCTTTTCCTTTAGTGACAAATGTCACCTGAGGCTCCTCTTTAAATTGCAAACAACCATATCCAATCTGCGTGTCCCACTCCCCTGCTTTCTTTTTCTCTAAATCCCTTGTCATTTAATATAACGCCCATTTCACCACTCATCTGCTATTCATGTTCCTTCACTGGACTCTAAGTGGGGGCAGGAATTTATCAATTTTATTTGCTACTATGCTTCTAACAGCTGAGACAGCACCTGACACCTGGGAAAAGCAAAGGATGTGAAGCAGAGTGGGCTGGGGCTCAGTGATGTACATTTCATCCCAATTCTGTTTTGTGACCTTGTACAAATCACGTGACCTTCCTGAGTCTTCATTTCCTCCCCCACAGGGGCCTGGGAATCACCAGCTGGCCACTCACAGGATTGCCATGGGACGGACTGAGGGTAAAGGCACGTGTACTGACTGTGAGGCTGGGCAGAAACCAGTCGGTGACCACTAGAGGGCCACTCACACCCACAGCTTTAAATGGTTTCAGATTGGGATGGCTCCCCGTGCCCTCCCAGGAACGAGTCTGCTGCATCAAGCATCACACACATCTCCAACACACGAAGTGTTCACCCCCGCATGACATGGGGAGGATGGTCCACTATATTTTCTCAAAACTGGTGAAAACTGGGGTAGACCGGAGATTCTGGGGATCTGTCAGGAGGCCAGACTAACATCTCTGGGATCGGTTTCATCGTTCTGTGAAATTCCTGGACAATGCTCTCATGGCGGGTATTGAAAAACTGCATGAAAGAAAGAAATTCCTTTTTGAAAAAAAGTGCATTGCCTCTGATAACAGATAATTCTTCAAGTGTACCTTGTGTTCAAAAGAATGGTGTAAAAGTGTAAGAGGCAGTGAGAGATTCTCCTCACTGTTGACAATGAGTTGTTCAGTCTGCATTTAAATGAACTTTCCCTCATGAAGTTCAGAGTCCATGGATCTTTCTCTTCTACATTGAAGCTCTTGAGCAGTAAAAGCCCAGGTAGGCTTTCAGGGACCAGGTTAGTGTGAGAGGTCACCTTGGCAGCTCTACTGAATAATAACACGGTCCCACCAGCTGAGGCCACCCTTCACTCTTATCACCACCCCAAACACCTGTGCTTGAGTTCACTTAGGGGCTAGGTTCCATGTGGGGTGGAATAGCAGTTGTGCCTTCTACAGGTACACCAGACTTCAGTATCAAAAGTGGCTGCCCCCAAGGTGTCCCAGGTTCCCAGGTAAATAAGGCAGCATGTGAGTGTCTAAAATGTATCGAGCCAATTATAGAATGGTGCACTAAACCAGGTGCAGAAAGTGTAAGTTGCCATTCTAAATTGTTTTGCAGCAATTTAAAAATGACAAATTTTTCATTGCTAGGATCTAAGAACAAGACGAGGTCCCCTTGTGGAAAGACATGTAGGTACTCACAGTATTGTGCCCACCTTGAACATCTCTTCCTAAGGAGAACGTCTGCAAATTCACATCACCACCATCATCTGACTCATTGCATTGTGAGCATACATTTGACAACATCCTTTGAACTTTTTCAAAGTAATAATAACTTAAAAGCTACTAACTCTGATTCCCTTGCTGGGGTCTAGCAGATGCCATGTGCTTGGTCACTCTCCAGGGAGCCTGCCGTATGACACCTTTGTCTCCTCAGAAGACTTTCTCCTCAGTTTGGGATTCCCAGTTGTTCGGGAGGGAGGGACAGTTCTTTTGCTCATGCAGCCCCTCCCCCACTTCAATGTCACACCATTAATTTTCATGCAAGAAACATTCTGTACTAAATACCATGTAGGCACTGCTGATACCCAAATACACAGGAACAACCTCTGGCTTTGAGACGCTGTCCCATGAGGAGTCAGCAGGCATACATCTAAGTGATAAGTGCTATTGTTAACGAACTCAAGGGGTTTGCCACTTGGGTACTCTATTCAAGAATGAGACAAGACATGGTTGTCACAGCAAATAAAGGAGACAGGGGATCCACATCCAAAGCTCTGTCTCCCAGAAGAGAAGCTTAGCCCTGGTTACTCACTTGGTCAGTTACACGTTGATTTCTTCTTTGCAGTTGGCTGGACTTATCCTTGTGTTCCCGTCCTATCAGCTGCACCTGCAAAACACTGTGTTACAGTTTAACATTTAGCAAGACAGCATTTAATAAGAACCTTCCACACCTTGAGACCCATGTCTTATCTATCACTGTGACTGTGTACAATGATCGACAAGTTCAAAAAGTTGGGGAAGGAAAAAGAGAAGTCTATGGCCGCTGTCAACAACTCCAGTGTCCACCTCACTCATGCCCCTCTCCCAACTCCTCAGAATTCCAGCTGGAGCCGCAGCTGTGGCCATGTGGACAGCCTGTCCTCACGGGCTCTCTGAGCTCTCCGGTGAGGCTGGCCTGGGCGTAGACACATTGCTTTTCCTCTTTGTTCATCCACAGCAAGCTTGGAATTTTCTAGTAAATATTTACTAGGCAACTGAAGGAAAAAACAAAAGCCAAAAAAGAAACACAGGGCATATAAAGACTAGCTTGCTTGAAGAAGGAGCCTTATCCAATGGGACAGGCACCAAGCTATAGCCCAGGCTGGCGTGGCAAAAGCAGCTGCTCAGAGCACAGGGTCCTTTGGCTCCTTCACCTCACACGTGTCTCCAGGGGTGCAAGGCCAAGCTGAGGCAGATTGGGCTCATGCCACTCCCAGGCCTGCTGGTATCTGCAGCACACTCTAGAACCTGCTTCCTAAACTCTGCACTGGGATGGGCTCATGGCACCCACTTCCCCAACTCCCACTGCAGCCCCTGAAAAATGAAGCTCTCTTCCTCCTCCTCTTCCAGTGCCTCCTTTTTTTGATTAATGAACTTTTTTTTTAAAAATTATCTTTATTGTTGAAAGTATTACAGGTGTCCCATTTTCCCCCATTGATCCCCTTCACCTTCCACCCCCTCCCCAGGCCCCTCCCACCCCCTCCCCATTATTGTCTGTGTCCATGGGTTATGCATATATGCATGTAACTTCTTTGGTTAATCTCTTCCCACCCTCCACTCCCCTTCCATCTTCCCTCTGAAATATGATCATCTGTTACATGTGTCAATGTCTCTGGGTCTACTTTGTTTGTCAGATTCTTTTGTTCATTAGCTTCTTCTGAAAGAAGACTCTTCAACATTTCATGTAGTACTGATCGAATGGTGATGAACTCCTGTAGCTTTTTCTTATCTGTGAAGCTCTTTATCTGACCTTCAGTTCTAAATGATAGCTGTGCTGGGTAGAGTCGTCTTGGTCGTAGGTTCTTGCTTTTCATCACTTTGAATATTTCTTGCCACTCCCTTCTGGTCTGCAAAGTTTCTGTTGAGAAATCAGCTGACAGTTGTATGGGTGCTCCCTTGCAGGAAACTAATTGCTTTTCTCTTGCTGCTTTCAAGATTCTCTCTTTGTCTTTAACCTTTGGCATTTTAATTATGATGTGTCTTGCTATGGGCCTCCTTGGGTTCCCCTTGTTTGAGACCCTCTGTGCTTCCTGGACTTGTCAGTCTATTTCTTTCCCTAGGTAGGGGAAGTTTTCTGTCATTATTTTTTCAAATAGGTTTTCAATTTCTTGCTCTCCTTCTTCTTCTTCTGTTATCCCTATAATGAGAATGTTGGGTCACTTGAAGTTGTCCCAGAGACTCTTTACACTATCTTCGTATTTCTGGCTTCTTTTTTCTTTTTGCTCTTCTGGTTGGGTGTTTTTTGTTTCTTCATGTTCCAAATTGTTGATTTGATTCTCAGCGTCCTCCGCTCTACTGTTGATTCCCTGTAAATTATTCTTCATTTCAGTTCATGTAGCCTTCATTTCTGATTGATACTTTATTATATCATCCATGATCTCACTAGATTCCTTAATAGTCTTACTAATATCCTTGAGCATCGCTATAACCATTATTCTGAACTCTGTATCTGTTAGCTTGCTTGGCTCCATTTCATTTAGTTCTTTTTCTGGAGATTTCTTCTGTTCTTTCCTCTGTGACATGTTTCTTTGCCTCCACATTTTGGCTACTTCCAGGTGTTTGTTTCTATGTATTAGGTAGAGCTGCTATGTCTCCTGGAATTTGTAGAGTGGCCTTATGTAGTACGTGTCCTGTAGGGCCCAGTGGCTCAACCTTCCCAGTCACCTGAGCTGGCCCTTCTGAGTGCTCTCTTGTAGGGGCTGTGTGCACTGTCCTGTTGTAGTTGAACCTGGTTGCTGTTGGTGTCACTGGGAGGAATTGACTCCCCAGACAATCAACTGTGGGAACCAACTGCAGCTACATCCAAAGAGCTGCTGTGCTGGAGACACCCTGGGGCAGCATTTACTTCAGTGGAGCTTTGATGTTCACCAAGTGCACCCCTTGAGTGTGTCACTTGTGGATGTGGTGGGGTTGTAATCCAGCATGGTCGAAGCTGAAGACCAGGTGGATTGCACTGTCTCTGGGGCCTCCTGGGAAGTGCAAAGTCCGCTCTGCCAGTGCTTTGCCCAGGGTCACCCAGCATAAGCTACCCAGCAATCCTTAGATGGATGCTACTTGTGCTGGGCTTTGAGGTGCCCAGGAGAGGCCAAGCTATGAGCCAGTGCAGGCTGCCACTAATGCCAGGCCTGGGGCCACTTATCAAGCCACATGGTGCACACTGCTGCTTGTTTAAGAGATTTTAGGAAAGTCTTAAGCATGAGGCTCAAGAGGCCACTTGCATAGAAAAGCCACTGGAGATGGCTTGAATGAGCCTGCAAATACAGAGGGGAGCGATCCCTGGGAATCACCAGGGCAGGGTGAAAGGTATGAGTCAGGTTGATGGAGATTCAGAACAGCTGTCTGCCAGCCAGCTCTATGGGAGGAGGGCTCATCAAAGGAGCAATGGCCTCTGCCAGCTCTTCTGCCTGGGGGAAAGCTACCCCTCCACCTCTTTCCCTGATTCCAGGCAAGTTAGTTCTTCCTTGAATGTCCCAGGTACTGCTGTTACCTACACACCATCTTGTTGTCTGTCCTGATTAATGAAACTTTGAGTTATATCTGAGCTTGGCAAAGATTTATTTTGGTTACTTTGGGACAGCATGTTTTCTAATTTAGTGCATGTCTCAATCTCACCTTGAGGAAAAAGTCAAAATGCCTTCCTTTTAGGTAGAATTAATTGGAACAAGTAAGTTTATTCTGGGAAAACTGGAAATTCCGTGATGCTGAATTTGAGAAGTTGATCTTGAGACTGCATTCACTTAGTAAACACACAGGACTGAACCCAGAGGTGAGGTGGTGCTCTTGCTGCCCTGAGTGTTCAGCAGCCAGCAAATGGGTTCCCAGCCCTGGTTTTGGACAAGGCCTGAGTCTAACGTCCAGCCCACGCTGAGCTGTGGTCTCTTCTCTACGCAATGGCACTGACTGTACAGGCTGAGGCACCAGTAAAGAGCTTAGGGCAGTGACTGGGACATACTAGGTTCTCAGTAAGTGGTAATTCATAATTACTGCTGCTGCTAGCCGGGAACCTACTAGCTTCCAGGCATGTGACAGGTTCTCATTTATACCTCAGGACAGTCCTATGGAGCAGACTAAAACACTCTGCTTTTAGGGGTTTGGAAAAAATGAATGTTCATGAGGATACATTTCTAGGTAGCAGAGCAGGACCTCACACACTAGTCTGTGAATTGCGAGTCTTTGTTAAGTGAACTTTTTCTTTTTTTGAGGCAAAAGGCAGGTAGAGAAAAGTATTCAAAGCATAAATGTCCAGATCAATGAATCACCACAAAGTAAACACTGTGTAACTGATAGTAGGGAGGGCATGTAATAAGAATAGGGCCACACCTTACTAACTATAGATAAAAGGTTTCTTACGGACTCTGGGAAACTGGGGGATGAAACAAAGCTGTGAAAAGATAAGGTGCCTCGGTTGGTCCATTACTCAGAAAAGAAAGACATTTTGAGAACAGATCAGGGACTGGACATACTTTGATTTGGTTGCTGTGCCTCGACCCTGACCTCCTCCGGGAGTTTGCCTCAGGTATGCTGACTATTCTCTGGTCCCAGGACGGGGCTGAGCTGTTTGTAACATCACAGAAGATCAGCCACCTGGTTACTGGATTCTGAGCTCCTGAAGGCCGGTCTGCAGACCCTCCTCCCCTTTCCCTGTTACACTTGCAGCTCCCAGCTGCACGAGTTATCTTCTCCTCACTGGTATATAATTAACCAACTGGCAAGGGGAGATCAGAGTAGAATGTCCAGGGTGACCAACTGCTGTCCCATTTTGCTGGTAATAATGGAATAAATGCTCAGATATGACTCAACCTGGTCTCTGCTTAATTTGGCTCAAGTAGTGACAGGCAGCCTTGGACCCCTTGTGTCTAGTTTCATAACCAGCAGGAGGAGGTCAAGAACTGGAGTGTCCCCTGTACCCAGAGAGCCCTCTGTCCCCCTGCAGAAACAGCAGGTGCCTCCAAGGGAGAAGCGGCCCCAAACCAGGCTCACCTTCTTGGGTTTCCTTCTCTCGGTGCTTCAATGCCCCTTAGTTCTCTGAAGTCCTGAACATATATTTTATCTTGCTTCTTTTTAGGAGGGTTGGTCCAAATTACCTAGCTGCCATTACCAGAAACCCAAAACCCAGGCGACCACAGTGTTCCCAACTAGTTCAGAGAAGAAGCCACCTCTGCCAACAGCTTCCAGCCTCCAGAACTGTAAGTGAGTAAATTCTGTTGTTTAAACCTCCCAGTCTGTGGGACTTTGTTATGGCAGCTCCAGCAGACTAATGCAGAGGGTACCACAACATCATGTTTTATTATGACGATTGTGACTACATGTTGGGGAAATGAAGCAACTGAAATTACCTGGCAAGAGAATAAAGTTTTGCAAAACTCAAATTCCTGCACCAGCTAAGTGAAAACTCACCTGGGCTCCTGGCGAATATTACAGACTCCAGCTCCCACACAAAAATGATGAAGCTGGAACAGCAGAGGCAAGGCCCAGACCCTGCATTTAGAGCAGGCGCTTAGCTCACTCTCTCTGGCGAGAAGCTGGAACATTGTTTCAGGAGAGCTGAGTGTGCAACGTCTGGGTCCAAACCCTGAAGGTTTTTATCCCCTTTGGACCTGTGATCCCAGGAAAACACACGTCACTCTCTGCTTCATCTGTGTGGACAATAAAAACAAAATTATTATGCAAAATGGCCAGAAAAAGTCCTTCAAAAACCCCTGTAGGTGTACGTAAGCATGCCTCAGAAGCTTCTGGATGCTGGATGCTGTGGAAGGGAAGCACTTCATGGCTCTGGCCCCAATCTGTATCAGCTGTTGCTATACCAGGGCTCCCTACAAGATCTGGTTTGAAAATAGGTGTTTTGTTTTTCATGCACTTTTTTGGTAAGTGATCATCTTTAGTTTACTAAAATAAATCCACATTATTAGTGCCAAGCAGATGAAAATGTCTCTGGTCGGGCAAAGTTGTAGAGTGGTCTCCCCACCCTCACATATTCTTTTACCAAACACACCTGGTCTCAGGACACTTTCTGTTCTGTTCTGTCTAAATTCAAATGTCCATATTGCCTGTTTGAGAGGAATTTGCATTTTAAGTCTAATCTTTCACTGTGGAGTGAAATGATAAGAACCAATATTTTCTAACAAAAGATAACACTCTAAGCCTTTTTCCCAGGATCAAAACCATTTCCAACAAGAAAATTCTCAACAGTAAAAGCCTAAGCAAACATAGGCAGGTGTTTTCCTCTGTGGCATTGTCCTACCTGGTCAGTTTACAACCCCTTTCCTTCTAGAGGCTGAAAAACACAAATTCTCCATTTCTTAGTCTCTCTTGCAGTTGGGGCTTGGGTTGTTTGTGGGGTGAGGTGAGGCATGTGCCATACAGTTTTACTCAATGAGATAAAGTGGAAATCCCCAGAGAGGCTGCAGCTTCCAAAATAAAAAACTATTTTCTCCTGGCACCTTTCCATTCTTCCTGTCTGAAATAAAATAGGAAGGGTAGCAGCTGTCTTGTGACCAAGAGGTGAGAAGTGTGGAGAGGAAATCCAGTGACCTAAGAAGAGTGGTGAAGAAAGTGCAGAATGAGGCTGGGTCCTTGAGACCTCGAAGCACCTGCCCGAGTTCTCGGCTGCCCACCTCAGACCCGTCTTGAAACACATGGACCTTGTCTGTTTTAGCCAGTCCTGGGAGGGCTTCTGTTATCTGTAGTTGCATACTTTCCTAACCAATAAACAGTAGTGGGCATTTTTCATCTTTGTTGATCTCACTTCTTGCATGTGCCATAAATCAGAGATAAGGGCAGTGCAGGTGACACTGAGTCTCACTACCCACCAAGCCCTGTTCTATTCTGTGCAGTTGTTTACTCAGTTAATCCTCATAACACCTCTAACAAGTACTTTTCTTAATCTCAGTTACAGAGAAGGAAACCAAGGCACAGAGAGTTTAAGCAACTTGTCTAAAGTCACACAGTTGGTCAGCGGTAGAGCCAGGTTTGGGCCCAGGCAGACAGCTTTGGACTCTCAATCATATGCTCTCTGTTAACCAGAGTCAGATAATCTTTTCTAATCCACTGCGCAACTCTCAAAATTAGTCAGTTTCTGGGGTACAATTTTCAAGCATCAGGGCTTCCAGGCCCCAAAATTCCTACTGCCTGTAGAACCAGTGATGTTCTACCTCGGGTCCTCAGCCAGCTGGGCTGCTTGGTGATGGGAGCTAGTCAGGAGCAGGACAGAGGGTCTCTGACAGGCTCCAGGGCCCGCCTCATTCAGGTTTTCTTCAGAGTCCTGCCTGCGCTTCTCACAATGGGCCTTGTACAAACACCATTTATTTTTTAACTAGAAAGACCCAGCAGTTTGAAGAGGAAGTGCCTGACTTGTTTTCTTGGCTTGCTTTATTCCATAGCCCACATGAAGGCCAAAACTCTGTGTCTGGTTATTTTATTTGTGTCCTACTACAGTTTAATTTATGGTTGCAAAGCTATATGCCTATAATTGGACTTTTACACATTCTTTTTGTGTATGTTATCTGAAAAGAAAGTAAAATATCAATTGCCTGCTTCATACTTTATGAAATTATTAAGCAGCTCTTCTTCTTCTTCTTTTTAATCCCCACCCAAGAATATATTTTTTCCATTGCTTTTCAGAGAGAGTGGAAGGGACACAGAGAGAGACAGAAACATTGATGTAAGAGAGACACATCGATTGGCTGCCTCCTGCACACACCCCGGCCAGGGCCAGGGATTGAGCCTGCAACTGAGGTACCGTGGCCGACTCTCTAACCATGGAGCCAAACCCACCAGGGCTAAGCGGTTCTTTTTTTTTTTTTTAAATATATCTTTATTGATCTCAAAGAGAGGGAGGGAGAGTGAGAGAGAAATAGAAACATCAATGATGAGAGAGTCATTGATCAGCTAGCCTGCAACCCAGGCATGTGCCCTGACCGGGAATCGAACCCTGATCGCCTGGATCCCAGGTCAATGCCCAACCGCTGAGCCACGCCCGGCCGGGCTAAGCAGTTCTTATAATGACTAACTGTACATCTTCATTTACAGTTGCAACACCTTCTATTCCAATTCTCATCTAACTTAGGGAATAAAAACAAGTTTTACCAAGTTAACATGAAAATGGTAAAGATTTGGTTTTGCTTCATTATAAAATCTTCAGCTGGGCATGGAGAACGCGTGATGGTTTCAGTCATCTGCAGCTTCCTCCTTCCCTCTGAAGAGAGCTGCACGTGCTGTTGAGTTAGGTCTATTGTTCTGTAAAATCCTGGGTATGTGCCATGACTGGCATCGAACCTGCCACCTTTCGGTGTATGGATGACGCTCAAACCAACTGAGCCATTGGTCCAGGGCCCCATGTTCATATTTAAACCAATCACTGGCAAAGTAACAAGGTGCCCATGGTTCGCTCAGACCCATCAGAACCTTGAGGTGGTGAAGGCGACAAACTCCCCTAAGCATGTGGCTGGGTAGGAGAGGCAGGCTACCGACAAAATCCAGGCTCAGTAGGAAGTGGAAAGGGTCGCTACTGTGATAACTTTGTCTCAGACTTGAGTAACGGGCAACTTCTAAGCTTTAAAAACAGATTCTTAAGTGGGTATGCACTTCATTTTTATCTTTATTATAATTTTATGTGTATAGTTCTTCTATGGCTATTAAGCTAAAACCAATTTATAAATTAAGCACAAAGCCAATGAAATTTAGTTGTCAATATTAATTTAAGGTGACAAATGACATTGTTTTGCTGAAACCAACAGCTACTTCCAACATGAATAAGTTGCTGCACTGTCTGCTACAGAAGTACATTTTGTATGATGACTCGATTCTCTCTCCACTGTCCCTTCATTCGCACTACTTTGGAGCTTTGTTCATCCTTGAACTGTGATGCCACTTAGTTTACAGTTGGCATAAATGGGTCTCACCAGTTCTTTCCTGTGAGCTAGTGAACATGAGTGTAGTGATACCCACAGACTGCATTTTAAGAAACACCTGTTTAGATTGCTTGTACCTATGTTCTACTTGTGATCAGATATTCAGGGAATGAAATTTTTTTCTGGTGAAGATAGAGAAAGTGTGAAGAAAAAAAAAAGGGAAAATTTAGAAAAAGAGAAAGATAATTACGTATTGCAATTACATGATATATGGAAAACATAATAATTTTTTCCCCCACCAAATCCCTATAGATATCCCCATATTAACTCAGTTTACCCCCACGGGTTATCATTTTTTATAAGGACCGTGGTATGAAAAAAGCTTGGTGCACTGTCCCAGAGACTCTCGCTCACGTGCCCCAGGAAAACAGCCGTTCATGCAGCATTACATATGATAGCAAAAAAACCCAGAAACCCCCCAAATGTTCATTGGTTCATTAAATTGTGGTATATTCATGTAATGGAATGTTATACAGCAGTGAGAATCAATAAATCACAGATATACCCCCAAAACACGGATGAATTTTAAAAACACAATGTTGAGTTTTAAAAATGAGTCACAGTGATCCACAGTATGACACCATCTCAACTAGCACTCAGAGCAGGCACGCTCCCACCTTAGGGTGACTCGTCATTTCCTTGACCTGCACATTCATCTCCCAGGTTTTCCCATAGCAACCCCCTCACCTCCTCAGGTCTTTGCTAAAATGACACCACTGATCCTTCTATGTAGCATCACAACCCCCATGTACACAGTGCTCTTCCCTGACTCAGCTTTTCCTGTTTTCCACAGCATGTCATAGTGCTGTCATCTTTGAACACCATCTGCTTTACATATTTTGTTCCTGGTTCACTGAGAGTCCCCAGCTGGAAATGTGAGCTCCATGGTGGAAGGATCGCTGATATCACAGCTCTGCGCTGCTATTTGCTGAAGATGTGACCACTTGAGCATCATGAGAATAAACACAGCAATGGACTGAGACATATCTCTGTATCCAAGTCAATTTGTCCATCCTGACACTCAGAAACAATAGCAACTGCTACAATTTGCTGATTGGCATGTACTAGGAAACCAACTTAATATTTGAAAACTGGTCAATAAGGGAAAATAACGATGCATTTATCTGGTGTTTTCTGTACGAACTGTTCCTTAGATAATCAAATAGTTGATGAGGGAAAGTTTCTCTTTATAGAAGCATTCCAGTAAACAAAATGAAGAATAAATTATTTAAAAATTAGAAAATTACCTTTTTGCAGCCTCAAATGAAATAGTTGACTCAGTGATCCTGAATAACCAGGCATCCTGTGGTCCCCAGGTGAGGTACGTACCACCATCTGTGAAGCATTCTTGAAGAAAAATTGAACCTAATATCTAAGGACCAGAAATCCAGAAGACAGAGACACATGCTAAATGATACCACGTGAATGCGATTAACAAAACCCAGGTCTTCTGGGACAAATAATTTGATTTCCTCAACAGATACACTCCACAGGTGGTGGTGGGGAGAGAGCAATTAGGAATCAGAAGAGACTCAACAGGCATATCAACCAATGGCAATGATTCGATCTTCTTTTACCTTGATTTAAACTATTAAAACATTTATGAGATAATAAAAATTTTTATATGAATGGACATTTGATGATATTAAGTAGTCATTGCTAATTATTTTAGGTCTCACCTTGATTTAGTTATTTTTAAAAGAGTTTTACTATTTTAGAGAGCTATACTGAAATATGCATGGACCAAAAAATATGATATGTAAGGTTTGCTTCAGAATAACTCAGAGGAAGTGGATTCATTTTTTAAAATTTATTTTTATTTTGTTTTATTTTTTAATGTTTATTTATTTATTTATTTTAAAAACAGTTTTATTTTTTATTTTTTAAATATATCTTTATTGATTTCAGAGAGAGGAAAGTAGAGGGAGAGAGAGAGATAGAAACGTCAATGATGAGAGAGTCATTGATCGGCTGCCTCCCGCAAGCCCCCTGCTGGGGATCGAGCCCTTAACCCGGGCATGTGCCCTGACCAGGAATCGAACCCCGATCGCCTGGATCCTGGGTCAATGCTCAACCGCTGAGCCACGCCTGGCTGGGCTAATGTTTATTGTTGAAAGTATTATAGATATCCCCCTTTTCCCTCATTGACCCGTCTACCTGCACCCACCTACCTCACCCAAGGCCTTCACAACACTATTGTCTGTGCACGTGGGTTATGCACCTATGCATATACATTCATTTGTTAATCTCTCCCCGCAACCAACCCATCCCCACCTTCTTTCTGAGATTCCTCAGTCTGTCCCATGCTTCAGTGTCACTAAATCTATTTTGTTCATCCGTTTATTATGTTCTTTAGATTCCACATATAAGTGAGATCGTGTGTTTGTCTTTCTCTGACTGGCTTATTTCACTTAGCATAATACTCTCCAGGTCCCTCCATGCTGTCCCGAAGGGTAAGGGAGCTTTCTTTTTTACAGCTGTGTAGTATTCCATGGTATACATGTCCCACAGCTTTTTTATCTACTCATCTACTGATGGGCACTTGGGCTGTTTCCAGATCTTAGCTATTGTAAATTGTACTGCTATGAACATAGGGGTGCACAAGTTCTTTCTGACTGGTGTTTTGGGTTTCTTAGGATATATCTCTAGAAGTGGGGTCACTGGGTAAAAGGCAGTTCAATTTTTAATTTTTTTGAGGAAACTCCATACTGTTTTCCAAAGTGACTGCGCCAGTCTGCATTCCTACCAGCAGTGCACCAGGGTTCTCCTTTCTCCACATTCTTGCCAGCACTTGTTGTTTGTTGATGGTGGCCATTCTGACAGGTGGGAAGTGATACCTCATTGTGGTTTTACTTTATGTCTCTCTAATGATTAGCAACATTGAGCAATTTTTCATATGTCTCTTGACCATCTGTATGTTTTCTTTGGAGAAGTGTGTATTTAGGTCCTTTGCCCATTTTTAAATTGGATTGTTTGTCTTCCTCTTGTTGAGTTGTATGAGTTCATTGTATATTTTGGAAATTAGCCCCTTATCAGATGCATCCTTGGAAAATATGTTCTCCCAGACCATGGGGTTCCTTTGTATTTTGAGGATGATTTCTTTTGCTGTGCAGAAGCTCTTTAGTTTGATGTAGTCCCATATGTTTATTTTCTCCTTTGTTTTTCTTGCCCTAGGAGATGTATCAGTGAAAATTCCACTATGTGAGATGTCTGTGACCTTACTGCCTGTTTTCTTCCAGGAATTTTAAGGTTTTAAAACTCACATTTAAGTCTTTTATCCATTTTGAATTTATTCTTGTGTATGGAGTAAGTTGTTGGTCTAGTTTCACTTTTTTGCATGTACCTGTCCAATTTTCCCAGCACCATTAATCGAAGAGACTATCTTTACTCCATTGTATGCTCTTTCCTCCTTTGTCAAATATTAATTGACCATAATGGCATGAGGTCTCTGTTCTGTTGACAGAATTTCAATTTACAATCAATCCAAATGGTTCATGGGTCTCTGTTCTGTTTCATTGATCTATATGTTTGTTGTTGTACCAATACCAGGCTGTTTTGATTACAATGGCTTTGTAGTATAGTTTGATATCTGGTGTAGTGATCCTTCCAACTCTGTTCTTCTTTCTAAAGATTGCTAAAGCTATTCAGGGTCTTTTTGCCTCCATATAAATTTTTGGAATATTTGTTCTAGCTCTGTTAAATATGCTGTTGGTATTTTAATAGAAATTGCATTGAATCTACAGACCGCTTTTGGTAGAATGGACATTTAAATGATGTTAATTCTTCCAATCCATGAACATGGTATATTCTCCCACTTGTTTATATCTTCCTCTATTTCTTTTTCCAATGTCATATAGTTTTCCAAGAACAGGTCTTTTATATCCTTTTTAAAGTTTATTCCTAGGTATCTTATTTTTATAGTTGCAATGGTAAATGGAATTTTTTTTTAGTTTCTCTGTCTGAGAGTTCATTATTGGTGTACAAAAAAATGCCATCTATTTTTGGATGTTAATTTTGTATCCTGGTACCGTGCCAAATTAATTTTTAAATCTAGTAGTACTTTGATGGAATCTTTAGGGTTTTCTATGTACGATATCATGTCATCTGCAAATAATGACAGTTCTACTTCCTCCTTTCCAATTTGGATACCCTTAATTTTTTTCTTCTTGTCTAATAGCTGTGGCAAGAACTTCCAGTACTATGTTGAATAAGAATAGTGAAAATAGACATCTCTGTCTTGTTCCTGCTTTTAAGGGAAATGGTTTTCGTTTTTCACCATTGAGTATGATGTTGGCTGTAGGTCTGTCATATATGGCCTTTATTATGTTGAGGTATGATCCCTTTATTCCCACTTTACTGAGAGATTTTTATCAAAAATGGGTGCTGGATTTTGTCCAATGCTCTTTCTGCATCTATTGATATGATCATATGATTTTTGTCCATTTTGTTTATGTGATGTATCACATTTTGATTTGTGAATATTCCACCAGCCTTGCATTCCTGGAATAAATCCCACTTGGCCATGGTGTATGATCTTTTTAATATATTGCTGTATCCGATTTGTTAATATTTTGTTCTCTATTTTAGCATCTGTGTTCATCAGGGATATTGGTCTGTAATTTTCTTTCTTTGTAGTGTCTTTATCTGGTTTTATATTAGGAAAATACTGGCCTCATAAAAGAGCTTGGAATTGTTCCTTCCTCTTGAGTTTTCTGTAATAGTTTGAAGAGAATAGGTGTTAATTCTTCTTTGAATGTTTGTAAAACTGTAAATCCATCTGGTTCTGGACTATTGTTTGCTGAGAGTTTTTTGATTACCGCTTCAATTTCATTAGTTGTTATTGGCCTATTCAAGTTTTCTGATTCTTTCTAATTGAGTTTAGGAAGATTGTATGTTTATAAGAATTTGTCAAGTTCACTCATGTTGTCCAGCTTGTTGGCATATAGTTGCTCGTAGTATTTTATTATGATTTTTTGTATTTCTATGGTGTCAGTTATATTTCCTTTTTTGTTTCTGATTTTATTTATTTGGGTCCTCTCTCTTTGTTTCTTGGTGAGTCTGGCTAAAGGTTCATCAATATTATTTATCTTTGCAAAGAACCAGCTCTTGGTTTCATTGATATTATGTACTGTTTGCTTTTATTTTAGTCACTAGGTCAATTATTTGGCTCTGATCTTTATTATTTCCTCCCTTCTACTTCCTTTGAGCTTTTCTTGCTGCTCCCTTTTTTCATTCTTAAGTTGTAGTTTTAGATGGTTTATTAGGTTTTCTTCTTATTTTTTGAGGTAGACCTGCAGTGCTATGAACTTTCTTCTCAGGACCGCTTTTGCTGTGTCCCATAGATTTTTGGTTGTTGTATGTTCACTTTCATTTGTTTCCAGGAAGTTTTTGATTTCTTTCTTGATCTTATTGGTAACCCATTCATTGTTTAATAACATGCTATTTAGCCTCCATGTGTTTGAATATTTTTGAGGGTTTTTTTGTAGTGGTTGATTTCTAGTTTCATGCCATTGTGGTCTGAGAAGACGTTTGATATGATTTCCATCTTCTTGAACTTGTAAAGGCTTGTTTTGTGCCCTAACATGTGGTCCATTTTTAAGAATGATCCATGAGCACTTGAAAAGAATGTATATTCTGCTGCTTTGGGATGAAATGTTCTGTAAATGTTACTTAAATCCATTAGATCTAGTGTGTCATTTAAAGTTGCTGTTACCCTGTGGATTTTTTGTCTTGATGATCTGTCCAATGATGACAGTGGGGTGTTAAAGTCCCCCACTATGATTTTGTTGCAGTCAATCTCCTCTGTAAAGTACACAAGTAAAATTTTTTATATATTTTGGTGCTCCTATATTCCGTGCATATATATTTACAAGGGCTATTTCTTCCTGTTGGATCAATCCCTTTAGTATTACATGGTCACCTTTGTCTCGTGTTATGGTCTTTATTTTGAAGTCTATTTTGTCAGAAATAAGTATTGCTACTCCAGTTTTTTTGTTGTTTCCATTTTCATGGAATATTTTTTTTCCATCCCTTCACTTTCAGCCTGTATGAATCTTTTGCTCTGAGGTAGGTCTCTTGTAGACATCATATATTTGGATTCTGTTTTCTTATCCATTCAGCTACCCTATGTCTTTTGATTGGAGCATTTATTCCATTTACATTTAACGTTACTATTGATATATACTTATTTGATGCCACTTTCCCCTTTATGCTGATGTACCTTTCTCTCACTATTGTTTCTTTTCCTTAGAGCAGTCCTTTTAGCATTTCTTGCAATGCTGGTTTAGTGGTAATGACTCCTGTAGCCTTCTCTTGTCTCAGAAGCTCTTTATTTCACCTTCAATTTTAAATGATAGCTTTGCTGGATAAAGCAGTTTTGGTTGCAGGTGCTTGCTTTTTATTACTTTGAGAACTTCATGCCACTCCCTTCAGGCCTGAAGTGTTTCTGTTGAGAAATCAGCTGTCAGCCTTATGGGGGCTCCCATGTAGGTCCCTGTTTGTCTCTCTCTTGCAGCCCTTAGAATTTTCTATTTGTCCTCAACGTTTGCCATTTTAATTATGATGTGTCTCGGAGTGGGTCTCTTTGGATCCCTTTGTGCTTCCTGAACTTGTGTGGTTTTCTCCTTCGCCAGTGTAGGGAACTTTACTGTCATTATTTCCTCCACCAAATTCTCTATCCCTTGCTCTCTTTCCTCCCCCTCTGGCACTCCTATAATGTGAATGCTGTTTCACTTCATGTTGTCCCAAAGCTCCCTTAGACTGTCCTAATGCTTTTTAAGTGTTTTTTTCTTTTTACTGCTCTGATTGAATGTTTTTTTTCTCTACCTTGTCTTATAAGTCACTTATTCTATCCTCTGCTTCATTGAGCCTGTTTTTAATTCCTTCCAGTGTATTCTTCATATCAGATATAGTATTCTTCATTTCTGCCTGATTCTTATTTATGGTATTTATCTCTTTTTTCATGTTTTCACTAAGTTCCATGTTCTCATTAATTAACTTGAACATCTTTATAACCATTATTCTGAACTCTGTTTCTGATAACTTGCTTAACTCCATCTCATCAAAGTCTTTTTCTAGTGATTTTTCCTTTTCTTTAGTTTGGAGGTTGTTTCTTTTTCTTCCCATTTTAGTGACTCTTAGTGTTTATATCTGTATATTAGATATATTTGCTGTCTCCCAGTCTTGTGGGGTTGGATTTTGTGGTGTGTGTCCCATGGATCCCAGAAGTGTGTTTTCCTGATACTTCTGAGCTCTTTGTTCTAAGTGTGTCTCTTTTGTGGTTATCCCTTTTGTGGGTTCTTTGGGCTCTCCTGTTGTGATTGGGTCTAGATTGCTGTTGACCCATCCTTGGGAGAACTGTCCTCTCAGGTTGGCGAACTGTGTGTCTCTGTCCCAACCACATCATGTGAGCTGTTGTATGGGTGCTGCAAGGTTGGACAATACACAACTAAACTGCTAGGTAACAAGCAGTATCTTACAAAATATCTTGACAATCACAATGAAAACATCCCAAGAGAAAGTAGAACTGGGAGAGTGAAGTGAGAACACAAATGTTAAAGCAAAAAGAAAAAGAGAGAGAGAGAGAAGGATATTATTGCTAATAGTAATGAAAAATAAAAAATAAAAGTAATAAAATAAATAGTAAAAAAATAGAGAAGCTACTGGGAGATAAAAGGGGCAGAGAAAAGATTCTGAATGATGAGCAAACAAAAAATTAAGGGTAGAGCATAGGAATAGGATAATAGTTGAAAAATAAAAAGTGAAAATACAATAAAGAGACAAACAGAAACTAACAAACAAAAAGACAGGAAGGCAGAAGGGAGAAAAAGAAAAGAAAGAAAAAAATTCATGCTAATGGATCTAGAGGAGAGAGAGAGATAAAGTCCGGGCAGGGAGGGAGTCCAATAAAAGATTTGGGGGAAACTATAGAGAACAGCAGTAAACTTATTGGTTATAATGATAATATCCCAGCAATTAAGCAGGGATATCAAGAAAATCTTGATAATAGAACAAAAGACAAAACTAAATAAAGGAAAAAACCAAACAAACAAACAAAACCCCCAAACAGCAAAGCAAAACAAAAACTTTTAAAAATTAACTAAAAAATTTAATAATTAAAAGTTTAAAAATTTTAAAAGAAATTCCCCCCCCCCTTTTTTTTTCTAAAAAAAAAAAAAAAGACAATCACTCAGGTGAGTTTCTTCTGGGCAGCTTATGTTGTTTGTGACTCACTGTTTTTTATGCTGATTTCGGTTCTCCTGGGAGGTGCTTGTGTATCAGCCAATGTAGGAGCTGTCTAGGTTTGGCTCTGGTGTCCTTAGGTAGATGGTTGATCTGAGGCTTTCTGTGGGACACCTCCTCTTGTCAGCTATTTTGCATCCTCCTTGTAGTTGCCTGGTCTTGCTCCAGAGTCTTCTCTAGAGTCTTTAGGGTGCAGGGTGGCTAGTGTAGCTCAGGGTATCACTCTCTTTACTTAGAGGTTTCTCTGTCAGGCACTCACTGTGGGGAAGTTAGTCTGTGCTTCACAGCCAGCTCCTCAGTCCCTACCCTGTCCTCTGATTCTAGTTCCCCATGTACTGGCCTGCTGCAGGTTCAGATTAACTTCAGTCTGGTGGCTTTTCTGTATGGGCCATTTCAGCAGCCTGGGCTCAGTGGGTTCAATTAAAAAACATTCTGGTGAACACTTTGCCTGCCCAGTCCACAGAAGAGGTTTTAAGCTTTTCCTCCAGTTCCTATACAACAGTCCCTGAGAGTCTTACTCTTGTCATCTGTGAGCTGATCTCCCTTCCACCTCAGGACTGTGTCCTGCGGGGGAGGGGGGCAGGTATCTGAGCTTCAGTCTGCTGAACCAGCCTCTTTCCTGTTGGGAGTGGTGCTCCTAGCCTGAGGGAGAGGTAAATGTGCTCCACCCCTCCTTTCCCAGATCTGAATAGCTGATCTCACAGGGTGCTCAGTTCAAATTCTCCACTATGCAAGCACAAATCCCAGCTTTCACTGGTCTGTC
Source organism: Miniopterus natalensis (assembly GCF_054644295.1). NCBI lineage: Eukaryota > Metazoa > Chordata > Mammalia > Chiroptera > Miniopteridae > Miniopterus > Miniopterus natalensis. Next base: position 82,921,721 of record NC_142089.1, read on the forward strand.
TCCCCAATGCCAGGAAGGTGGATGCCGTGAGGTGCCGACCAGTAATCAAAAACATATAAAGTAAAAAACAGGCAGAAAACCTTCTTTGTGAGGACCTGGCTCCCTTGCACCCTCGGATCCAAGCAGGAGGGGTTATGATGTCAGATCTCCTGCACAGCTGATCTCAGTAAAGCTGGGGCAGCTCTGCATGTTATCCTGGCTCTCTTCAGAGGTGTCAAAGATACCCTATCTGATCCTCCCAGCTGGCCGCACAGGTCCCTTTCTCTGGCAGCTGGAATCTTGATCCACCCCACATGCCCCTTTCTATTCAGAAGTCACATCCTATGGGACAGCTTTTACTACAGTCAGAAGCCAGAGTGAATCTCTCCTTCCCCGGCTGCCACCATTAGGCTCGTTGTTTCACTGGGAAGCACGGTCCCCTCCTCGCAGGCACACTGTTTCCCTGGCTCCCTCTGCCTGCCCTGCTCGGGCTCTCCTTCCCTTCTGCTCCGCTCTGGGTGTGAGATCCCAGCTTTTGGATGCCAGTCCACTCTCCCAAGGGGAGCGAGCTTTGCAGCTTCTAACCCTCAGGCCTCAAAGCCCAGCAGTGGCTTCAGGGGGGACTCCCCCTTTCTTCTCTCTCCCCTTTTCTTACCAGACTCTACAATGTTTCTCCAGTGCTCCCTACTTGAAATATGTCCAATCAGGTATATTTCTCTTGTTTTTGCAAGCTGGCTATGCAGCATTTTAGCTGTAAATCTAGTCTCTGGCTGGGAGCAAGGGCGCTCTGCTTCTTGTCAGAGTGCTACCATCTTCCACATCTCCGAAAAAGACTGGGATGATCATTGTTAAGCTGCGTGATGGGTACATAAGGATGTACTATACTATTTTTCTTCTCAATATTTATAAAAATTGCATGAAATTTTCCATAATAAAGTTTATCTCTTCTAAAAATTTTTATCTGTAGGATAATTAGCCTGGATATTCCACTCAGTAAATATTTTATTTAGTGTGAACCTGTACAGTGATGTTGGTAAGACCAGACCAGTAAACCTGCCTGAGCATGACCCCCATCCTGGTCAATGATTCACTGGCTCCTGCTAGGGCAGATGTGGCAAGCATCCAAAAAATAAGTAAATTTTAATTCAATGCTCTGTTAAGCACCAAAGTAGTGATTTTTGACCACAGGTATCTTACCATCTAGTTTGTAGATAAGAGACAGCAGGTATGCATATGTGCAAGTGGTGAACTTCACCCACAGAACATCACCTAGTGGTTTTACACAATACCACTCGAGGGTGAAACACACCCTTATTATCATAACCAGGTTGCAAGAAGCTGTCCTGGTGAACTGGGTCATTGCCCCGTCAAGCACCCTCTTCCATCTGGTGAATGTGACAGGAGGCTTGTTTGAGGTTGACTCTCACTGAGGATTGACTAGAATGTCATTGCTATAGCCAGGATGTTGGGATTCACATCCTCTTCCCCTTTGTGCACCCATAGTTATTCCACTACTGCCTCCTTCAGGAATCAGCAGGAACGACATGAACACAGACAGGCGCTGGAAGGGCTCAGACAGTGGGAGGTGCTTTCTCCTATAAAGTTCCAGCACTCGAGGTCTGAGAGTGGCACCTCTGCTGAGCACTGCTATGCCCAGTGCCAGTGGTTCATCTGCTTTGCCTTGTTTTGTGGCAGAGGCTGTAAATAGAAGCTAACAGCAGCCACAGAAGAAAATAAAGCAATGGAAATGCATTGTTATAAACAGGAATTCTGTCCTGGAATAAATTTTTTCTTCTCAAACGCTCACTGCACTTCCATATCTTGGGTAGTGCTTGGAATGATGCTCAACCCAGATGCGAAGCCTCAGGCCCCAATTGCCACCATTTTGGGGGGAGCTGCTGTGCAGAAGGTCACGTCCATACAGGGTCTCAGGTCCTCTGGGTGGATCAGATTCTGAGGACTTCATAGTACTTTACTTCCCACCTTCGTTTGTTTCCTTTCTCAGGAAAGTCACTCCCAAGAGGCAGCTCTGTGACCCTATCAGGGGAGCATTTCAAAGATTAGAAGCCCCCAATTCCCCAAAGTGGTCCCTTGTCCCCCATGGAATGCACTGACCCTGGCAAGGACCACCCCAGAGTTGTCCTGAAACTAGGGGTTGAGGGAAACATTGAAGAGAGAAAATAAGAGTGAGAAAAGAGGCTCTAGCCCATCCCACCCTTGGTGGAATGATTGAGCTCATGTCCCCTTTCTCCCACCGGCTGCATGAGTTTATACTAGCTGCATGTCCTTGACCAAAGCCACCACCCCTCTCACCCTGACACCCTGGAAATGGGTCCTGGCTCAGGTCAGGACTTTAGGAGGCAACAGGGAGTCTCAGATGCAGCCCAGGATGATGCCTCTTGGGTCGTGTTGAGGCCAAGTGTCATCTCAGCCAGTGGTGAAGCCCAAGGAGATCTTGAGCTCAGAGTGGTAATCAATTATATCATGATTGATTCCAGATTCCAGAGTTTGGTTGTCCTTTTCCCACTCAACACATTTTTTTGTTTGTTGGTTTTTTAATCGTCACACAAGGATATTTTTTTCTTGATTTTTAGAAAGAGTAGAAGGGAAGGCTGGAGAGAGAGAGAGAAACACTGATGTGAGAGAGACACATCGATGGGTTGCCTCCCACACATGCCCCAACCAGGGCTAGGGATCGAAACTGCAGCTGAGGGTCATGCCCTTGACTGGGAATCGATCCCGTGACCCTTCAATGTGTGGGCCAACACTCTGACCACGGAGCCACGCTAGCCAGGGCTCCACTCAACAAATTTAACTGGATAATTGCTATGGGCCAACCTCTGTGCTAGGCAATATGCTTGCTCACAGCTGGTTCCATGTGATGCCACTTACTTCCAAATCAGACTGAAGCTGCATTGTGGAAAGTTCTCTGCTTCTTTCAGTTCTGGTTTTTCAATTTTTTCTTAATATAGGAGGCCATTTATGGTACTGGTGGCTCTTGTTATAGCACCACTTTCAGAAGTTAACTCTCTGCTAACCTGGATTAGGACTCCAAGGTTTTTTCTAGTTAGAATGATTTTCCATTCTCTGTCCTTAGCAATCAGACTGGAGCAGAGTTGAGACCCTTCCACCACTCACCAGGCAGCAGTTGATCGCTGTGGGCCCAATGCCTCTTCTACATGAGAGGAGCCTGCCCCCAGCCTGCGAAGTCAGCCTGATGGTACAAAAAGCCAGTTTCAGCCCTGGCTGGGTGGCTCAGTGGTTGGAGCATTGTTCCGATACACCAAGGTTGTGGGTTCCATCCCCAGTCAGGGCACATACAAGAAGCAACCAATGAATGAATGCATAAATAAGTGTAACAGCAAATCAATGTTTCTCTCTGTCTCAAATAAATAAAATTTAAAAAAAAAAAACAAAAAACAGTTTCAGAGATGCTGTAATTGAAAACCCATCCTGCTTCAGTTTCCATCATCTCAGTCCAGTAATTTAAATAATCTCTTACTAGGTCATATAATGGCATAATTTTGACACTTAGCACAATACGGTTCAATTTTGTTCGGCATATGTCCTGATTCCCAAACTATATTATCAAGGGATGAGGTCAGTGGCAAGGCTGTGGGAAGGGGGTGGTGACAATTTAACTTCTGCAGACAGGATTTCACCTAGTGTGGAAAACTCTTTTTCGAAGATACCCTTTGGGGTACTGTTTTGTTGTGAAAAAATTAGCCCTTAGGGCAAAGCCAAGAGAGGGGGCAGTGATACTCTAAGAACAAAACTCTTCTGTTTAAAAATCTTCTCACCCTGGCCGGTGTGGTTGGAGCGTTGTCCCATAAGCCAAAAAAAAAAAAGGTGGCAGATTTGATTCCCAGTCAGGGCACATACCCAGGTTGAGGGTTCAATCCCTCGGTTGGGGCACTTGAGGGAAGCAATCAATGGATGTTTCTCTCCAACATCTCTCTCTCTCTCTCTCTCTCACATACACAATTTTTTTTTCTCGGAGTAGCCCAAGAGTGAATTGCTAGGAGAACTTAGACCAGGAAAAAAAAGAAAAGGTATGTAGAGAGGAGCAAAGAAACAGGTAGGAGGAGTTCTGCTTGAAGGAAGAGCCAGCGAGAAGTTCCAGATGACAAGGAGAGCAGAAGGACTTTTATAACAAGGACTTTAGACATCAGGGATATATGTTCAAATTGAGGAAAGTCTGGTGCAGTCACCCCCTCACACACCCACTTCCTCAGACATTGAAGAAAGAGATCCCCCTCACCCCAAGTTCAGGAGGAGCAACACAGAGAGGCCATGAAGGATCTGGGTTCTGAGCAAGAAGCTAGAGCTGACTGGGAGGAATGTTAAAACACCCCCACCTCCCTGCTAACATGGGAGGGTGCGGATTCTCCCAGCATTTGTGAACCGGGGGCTTGGGAACTCTACTTACATTCCTAAGGGTGCCATCACCCAGCAGCTAGATGTTGGAGAGAAACATCCATTGATTGCTCCCCTCAAGTGCCCCAACCTGGGCACCCTCTCCTGTAGACCCAAGACCTCACTCAGCAAAATTACTCGTGTTAACTTCGGTTACTGTTAAGATGCTGGTTTTAAGTTGAGCAATAAGAACCCGAATAGAAATCCATCTGTCCCTTTCCAACCTGGAGTCTGGCTGGTAAACAAGATCTTTTTCATTCAGTGCCAAAGATCCCACCAGCCCAGCCCTGCGGAAATGTTGGAGTCAGAATTAGCGACACTGTGCTGTTTGTAGGCAGGAGCCCTGTGATGGGCAGTCACCTAAGCCCTCCCCATGGGACTTTATTCATCACTTACAAAGGGGCCCTGCTTGGTGAGAGGTGAATACAAAGGTGCAGTCCTCAAGAACAGTACTATCGTTGCTATTCGCTTTTCTTTTCCATGTAATTATATTTTAAAATTTTGAAATAATGATCTGTCACTTTTTTGTTATGAACATATTACAGTTACAAAACTTGCAAAGTCAAGGGGAGAAAAGACTCACACAAGCCTGTCGTGCTGCTGGTAAGAGTGCTGTGAACACTGAAGTCAGTACATTTCCACAAACATTTTCATATATTTCTTCCTAGGTTTCCTATTTATTTTTAAAGAACATTATGAAACCTTCAAACATAGATAATACCAGACACCTATATACTCATCACTAAAATAAAAATACGCCAGTATTTTGCTATACGATTGCAGATCTCTCTCTTTAAAAAAAAATACAACGTAACAGAGAGGAAAAGCTCCCACCCCAAGGTCCCAGCCACCCACAGGTGCCCACATGCGAGCCCCCCCCGCCCCCCCCCCCCGGGTGGAAGGCCGTTCACCTTAGATCCAGGTCTGATTTTGTATTTTTTACTGCATATTAAACATATACTGTTGTTTTGAGTGTTTTTGACACGTACATAAATGTTAACCTAGTGTATTTTTTTTGCTCTTTTTTTCCCTTTCAACCTCACACTATTGAAACCCCTGTGCTCCTTCTCGCACCTGTGCCCGTTAGACTCACCTCCGCGGGCGATCCCCTTCCTCTCCATGTGGGCCATGTTTTCACCAACCTCCAAACCTAAGCTCATATTGTCTCCACAGCTTGGACTATTCTCTCCCTTCCTTGGTCAACCTTTCACAACCAGGCTCAAAATCTCTTCTGTTCTTGAAGCCTTTCCTTCCATTCCAGGCTTCTCCTTTATTTAAAAAAAATTTATTACTTTTCTTTTGCTCTCTGGCCAGAGTTACTGGTAGTCTCCAGGTTACCTGTTCATAAATGCAGAAAGGTCGGACACTACTCAGTGGGACTACAACTTATTGAACTTATTATGTACTAAGCAGGTGTGTGTTTCCACTTTGAGCTCCAGCACAAGGCTGAGCGGTAGGTATTATTACCACATGTCATGAATTCACATCCCAAGATCACTGAAATTTGAGGCATCTTAACAATGGATGGCATCTTACAGCTGAAGTTGCCTGGATAGAGTCTAATTCTCCCAGAGAGACCTGCACTTTCTTCTGTCAGAACCCAGGTACACCTCCAACAGACGCTGCTTTACAACGAATTCTGGCCCTGGCTGGTGTTGCTCAGTGGTTAAAGCATTGGCCCATAGACCAAAGGGTTGTGGGTTCAATCCCCGGCTTGGTCACCAATCTATGTGTCTCTCTCACCTGCTCCCCCCATTTCCTCCCTCCCTTCCACGCTCTCTAAAAATCAATAGAAAAAATATAATTGGTGAGGATTGAAAAAAAATGAATTCTGAGCTTGCCCTTGTAAGTTCTGGGCACTAACTGATCAGAAGGTTACTTTGGATTCAAATCCTCATGGGGTTTTATTTTCCTTTCTTCCCTTGTGCTAGGTGAGAACAGTTGTTTCTCTTTATTCACCACACAGAATGACTTTGGCGACTCAGCCTTACGTAGGGGTCTCCTCTTAGGCTCTTGATCTCGCACGTGTTTTATTTCTTAGTGGTGAATAAAACAACACTGTATAAAGGCATTGCCTGCATCTTTGACTCTAATACAGTAACCTTGTTTGCAAATGAAGACATAAAGGGATGTACTCGTAGCCTGTGGACAGAGGTAAGTGAGAGAAACAGAGGCCTTTTGAGCCTGTTGATGGATTCCCTGGTTGGCTGGCTCTGACCCTACACACCTTGGAACTGGGTTCTCAGTCAATCCATATCACTCGGAATCCAGACCTCAGCTGAGCAGTCTTTCAATAAGGTGTGATAGGCTGGCATGTAAACTCACTTACACAAACAAGTGATATTCAGTCTGTCATCCTTAAACCACCCTAAGAGGGGTTAGGAGACAACAGAAGCTGGGATTGTCCCGGGAGCAGGCACCAGGCAGGTCTCGCTTTACCCCCACCTCTAGCTCCGCTCAGCTCAGAAGGCCAGGGCTCTATGACCTGCCACCCACACTCAGGTTTGTTTTAAAATTCCTTTCCAAAGTAATTTTCTTTCACTTGTTATTTTTTGAGTGTTCTTTCAAAGTATACCAAAATTTAAGTGTTCTTCAGCCATTCCACATCAGCAACATGGATGAATCTCAGGACATGCTGTGCACGAGTCCACTGAAGGAGACTTTGAAAACATGCGGAATGAGTGCACAGTAAAAGAGGCTGGAGGAGGGTTCCTCCGTGGGAGCATAGGGGCTGCAAGGGGCCCACAGGGAGCTTCTGGGGTGCGGCGACACTGTCTCCCAGGAGGGGTGCTTGCAACGCTGATGTGTCCACTTGGGGAACAGTCTTTAGGTTGAACCCTTGGGGCGCTGGCACTTGTCTGTATGAATGTTATGCTCAATTAAAAGGTTTATTTAAAAAACACACAATGAAATAAAAAACACCCTGAAAACTTAACTGAGGTGTTTGAAGATTACTCCCAAAGAGAGGAAGGTTTAAAAAGGGAGGACAGGAGTGGGGACACGGAAGGGGTGTGAGGTGGCCCCAACAATGGGGCTGTGGAGTGGCTGGGAATTGTGTTGCTGGGAAGGTGCCCATATAGATTCCAGTTCAGCTTCCTTATTTTAAAACAGTGTTCATGCTCCTGTCAACCAAAGCTATGGTGGCACAGCTATCAACACACTTCTAAAGTGCTATTTTTGCAAACACTCAGAGGGGAGACTGAAAGCCAGGCCGGCCATTTCCAGAGATAGCTGGTGACTTTTCTCCTGGCCCCCAGGCTCCCCTCAGATGCAGAAAGAGACAGTGAGGCTGTGGTTCATGCAGCATTTCAGGGAGTGCCCAGCCCACAGAAGGTGAGTGGCACAGGTACACTGTGACAATGTGGGGTCTGTCCTATCACCAGGCGTAAGGAAGACATTTCAGACTATCAAGGTAACTAACTGAAGCTTATGAACAGTGCTGCCAGCAAGAATCTGTGAATCAGCCCTGGCCGGTGTGGCTCAACAGTTGAGCATCAGTCTATAAACCAGGAGGTCAAGGTTCAATTCCTGATCAGGGCATGTGCCCGGGATGTGGGCTCAACTGCAGTAGGGGGCGTGCAAGAGACAGCCGATTGAGGTTTCTCTCTCTCATCCCTCTTTTTCCCTCTCCCTTCCTCTCTCTCTAAAATGAATAAAAACATATTTAAAAAATATAATCTGTGGATCAGTTAGGTCACCATCTTTCCCAGTGGGTTTGTGATATGTACAGTTTGTGTGGGAATACACACGACCCCCTGGTTCCTGTGGGGGTTTAGTTTAAGGTTCTATGGATTCTTTCTCTCGCTTACAAAGAAGCCTGTGTGGAAAGGAGTGACCCCCGAGATGTGATGATTTACACTGGGACCATCCCTGGGGAAGGGAAGGGGCCCGGGGACCAGCTGCTGCTGGAAGCAGAGCTGTTCCCAGTGCTGGGACCTGTCTGCCGGGCAAGGCAAGGCTTCCCGACCAGCCCCCTGCGCCAGGCTTAGGGAGGAAACTGAGATTCCACTTCCTGTTTCCAGGGAAAGGAAAAACCCACCCAGCAAATGAGTCAGGGCTCAGCCCACACACAGCTGCTGGGCCAGGCACAGGATGGTGCTTCCCATGCGGTGCTGGGCCTGGCTCCCGAGCCACTTGGAGCTACTTATCGGACATACTAAGTTTGCTGCCCTGGTAGCAGCCAACAGCCTGCAAATAACAACCTGCTAGCCCGTTACTGACTTCTACCTCCTCACAGGCTCTGGAAATTAAAGCCACACGAGAATTTTCTTTTTAATATCTCAGCAAACCAAGAAGAAGGTGTGAAACTGCTCGTCCTGAACGGTAGGAAGACTTGGCGGTGCTCTGTGGTGTGAGACGTGGCCCTCCGACCCTCTCGGCAGGATCTGTGCTCCTGGGGACAAGTCGCCATCGTCTGTTTGGAGGATGTGGCTTCTCTGGGCAACACTGCCCAGCATGACGGGCAGGGCAGGGGCCCCTGTTCTTAGGAAGGTCCTGCTGTCTTGGAGACATGGCTTCGTGCTTCTTAACAGCTGAGCAGTTGCAGAAAAAGCAACTATTGCTTCCTCCTGTTGCCTTATTGCTCCTCTCACGGCCATGTGTGTTCTCTGGGAAACTTGAAGAACGATTCTGCCAGCAGTCCTGGAAACCTGACCCTCTGATAGGCTCCACGGTGATGCAGATGCACAGTGCAGCACATGCTGAAGTCCCTGCCTCCTAGAAGAAGACAAGTCTGCCTTAAATCCCATCCTCCCACCTCCACGTGACCAAAACCTTCCAAGTCAACATCTCCACCATTTTTGCAGAAAACAACAGCTGTTGGAATATCCATGTTTAACCCACACAAATGTAACATGTCTACCCGAGACAACAGGCCTCTCCTCCTTCCAAGTGTGTTTAACAGGAACAACATGAGCATGAGACATGGGTCACAGACCCTGCTCCTAGCCTGGCCCCACCATGAGCAAGCTGACTTCTCTGTGCCATTGTTTCTGTACCTGTAAAATGGGAACACTAAAAATGCCTTCTTCAGGGAGGTCAAAGAATAAAAAGTTGATGAAAACAGGTATGGGAGACCACTGTAGATACTCCCAAACCAAGATATTATAGTATTAGTAAACTATGAAACTTGAACAAAAGATGTAGCTAGTTCTTATGATGAATTTAACAAACTGACCACTGTTATTTTTTACCAGCCTGTTAATATAGTCTCCATAAATAATACCCAGCTTGTAGAAAATGGTACGTAAAAGACCTGAGACCACTGACTGTGCAGAGGACCAGGAGAGAGAGGTGGCAAAACTTTTGTTAATTTATAGAGAAATAAAGAAGGAAAAATGAAGACATGAGTTTAAGACAAAAAAAAGATTAAGCACAACTCAGACTAGAGCCAATGCTGGAAGACAGATGACAGGAACAAGCTCACTTCTTACATTCTTTTCAGGGTCACAGTGCAGGGGACCAGTCCTCTGTGTCTTCACTTTCCCTCCCTAACTGCACAGCCAGTTGAAGGCAAGACCTTTCTCCATAGTGGGGCGCAGTGCCCAAGTCCGTCAAGTCTCCTTGGACAGCTCCAGCCACTCCCTTTCCTGTGGCTCCTGCTCTGCAGATTGGCTCACATGCTTCAGTCTAAGTTTAACCTGTAAAGGGAGGAGGAAAGTCCTGGCAGCTACTCGGCAATGTCCACAATGCCTGGTCCAGGGAGTAGGTCAGCCTGCTGCTAGAAAGAAAATGCCCTTGGAATCGAATGACCACAGAGCCTAGGACATGGTTCAACATTTGTCTCATCCTGTCTGGGTGACAGCATTCCACAGGGGTTAATGGTGGAAAGTCCCTACTCTCTGCTCTTGCTCTCGACTCTTCCTTCCTCTACACTCTCCTAGGTCTTTCCTACCTCTGAGTTCTCCTAGAGGGTCCTAACTCCACCAGGGGGTCCAAAGCAAGGTCCTGGAAGTCATGTTGAATGTGACCTTCAAATTCCGCCATCACAGTAGAGCATCGGGCTGAGGAGCCCACTGATGCTCCTTCAGGTATTATACTAACAAATTTTCTGTCTCAACTGCATCTTACCACACGCCTCCTCTCACCAGCACATGCAAGGAGGGCGGAAGGTCTCACCCTAGCTCCTTAAACATGTCCTATAATTGTAGCTTCAGACTTTGTCCCCATGAATCTAATGTGCATAGAATCCTGAACCATGGATGTTACCAAATTCTCCTTGCCTGATGGTCCATTGCCAAGGGAAAACAAGCCCTATTTTTAGTTCAAAGTTCTTAAAAAATAGTGTAGGAGGCAAAAGGGTAGGTTAAATGGCCTCTGGAAATCTAGTCTAGGCTCAGGAAATTCTGACAAATTCAGAAATGTAGGTTTTAAGAGACCAAGGGACTGCACACAATGAGGCCCTTTTTAGCATTTGCTGCTGCAGGCGGATGAGCTGGATTGATCACTGCTCTTTGTAATCAGCTAAGGAAAGGGCCTGTCCTTCAAAGAGGAGTTATTGGCAATGACTATATATTGGTTTGTTAAATAAATGCTCACTTTGATGTGAGGAAACAGAATTTGGTAGTCACAATATATGAATGGAACAAGATAGGCACACGAACAGCAGTCTCTTCAGCCATGGAGGCTCCATGAAGGACATCCAAAGAGTAAATTTTGAAGCTGATAAGTGAAAAACATAATCCTAACAATGATGCCTAATGCTTATTGGTACTTACTGCATCTTAGACACTGCACTAGGCGTACTGTTTGCCTTATCTCACCCACCACTAAAACATATCCAAGCAGGACTATTTGCTATTGAGATCTGCCAGAGCGTCAGCAAATCCACAGGCCCATGTCAATGTCTAAATGCACCAATTAAAAAACAGATTACCAAAGCAGGACCAAAAACATGGCCCAGATATATGCTGTCTGCAAGAAACCCACTTTATTTTTAAATATTTTTAATTTTTCAATTACAGTTCACATACAGTATTATATTAGTTTCAGGTGTACAACTCAGTAATTAGACATTTATATAACTTACCAAGTGACCACCCTGACAAGTCTAGTACCCACCTGGCACCGTACATATTATTACAGTATTATTGACTATGTTCCCTATACTGTACTTTACATCCCTGAGCGTATTCTCTAACTGCCACTTTGTGCTTCTTAATCCCTTCACCTTTCTCACCCAGCCCCTCAATCTGCCATTTCCTGGCAACTGTCAAAATGCTCTTCATATCTACTAAGCAGTTTCTGTTCTGCTTGTTCAGTTATTTTGCTTTCGGATTCACATATAAGTTAAATCATATGGTACTTGTCTGCGTCTGTCTGACTTATTTCACTCAGCCCAATATCCTCTAGGTCCATCCGTGTTGTTTCAGATGGTAAGGTGCCATTCTCTTTTATGGTTGAGTCATAGCCTATGGTATATATGCACCACCTCTCTCCCCACTCATCTACCTATTGATGGACACTTAGGTTGTGTTTATACCTTGGCAGTTGTAAATAATGCTGCAATGAACGTATGGATGTACATGCCTTTTCAATTTAGTGTTTTTGGTTTGTTTGGATAAATACCCATAACAATTGCTGGGTCCTTCTTTGTCTCTTATTAAAACCTTGTTTAAAGTCTATTTTGTCTGGTGCTATTGACCAGACAAAATAGTATTGCTACCTCTGCTTTAAAAATTTTTTTTTTTATTTTCATGAAATATCTTTTCCATCCCTTTACTTTCAGTTTATGTGTCTTCTGATCTGGTGAGTCTCTTGTGGACAGCACATGTGAGGGTCTTGTTTTGTTACCCACTCAGCCACCCTGTGTCTTTATATTGGAGCATTTAATTCATTTGCATTTAAACTAATTCTTGATAGATATGTATTTATTACCATTTTATTATTCATACTTTTCAGATAAATTTTATTTTTAATTTATTGGGGTGGCATTGGTTAATAAAATTATAAAATTATATAGGTTTCAAGTGCATAATTTTACTACATCATCTCTATATTATATTGTGTGTTCACCACCTCAAGTCAAGTCTCCTTCCATCCCCCTTTACTCCCTCTATCTCCTCCCACCCCCTTTGTCTCTGTTAATCACCATACTGTGGGCTGTGTCTATGAGGGTGTTTTTTTTTTTTTTGCTTAATCCCTTCACTTTTTTCACCCAGCTCTGCAACCCCTTCTCCTCTGACAGCTGTCTGTCTGATCTCTATTTTTATGAGTCTGTTTCTATTTTGCTTGTTAGCTTATTTTGTTCATTAGATTCCACACGAGTGAAATAATATAGTACTTGTCCTTCTCTGACTGGCTTATTTCACTGAGCATAATGTTGTCTAAGTCCATCCATGCTGTCAAAAAGGCTAATATTTCCCTCTTTTTTATAGCTGAGTAGTATTCCATGGTGTAAATGTCCCCAGCTTTTTTATCCACTCACCTACTGATGGGCACTTGAGCTGCTTCTGAATCTTGGCTACTGTAAATAACACTGCAGTGAACATAGGGGTGCATATATTCTCTCTAATTAGTGTTTTGGGATTCTTAGGATATATTTCCAGAAGTGGAATTTTTAAGGTTTTGAGGTACAATAATTCCATACTGATTTCCACAGTGGTTTTCTCAGTCTCCGTTCAGTTGCTTTCACCAGTGTTGTATAGTTTTCATTTATAGGTTTTTCACATCCTTGGTTAAATTTACCCCTCAGTATTTTCTTCTTTTTGATGCAATTGTAAATGCAATTGTTTTTTAAATATCTTTCTGATAGTTTGTTGTCAGTGCATAGAAATGCCACAGATTTCTGTACATCGATTCTTTATCCTGAAACTTGACTTCATTCATTTATTAGTTCTAACAGTCTTTTGGTGAAATCTTTAGGGTTTTCATCTGTAACAGTGAGTTGTACTTTTTCCGTCCTGATTTTGATGCCTTTATTTATTTGTCTTGCCTACTCGCTGTGGTTAGGACTTTTAACACCGCGCTGCCCGAGCCGCAGAGCGGCGCCCTCCCCTGGCCCTGGTCGCAGAGGAGAAGCTTCTGCTTCGCCCGGGGAGCGGCCTGGGCCGGGGACGCCCCGCGGGAGGGGGGCCGCAGCCTCCGCGGGGGCGCCGCGCAGCTGCCCGGCTCCGAGCGTCGGGGCGGGGGCGGGGCTCCGAGCGTCGGGGCGGGGGCGGGGCGGAGGGGCGGGGCCGGGGCTCCGAGCGTCCGCGCGGGGCGGGGCGGGGCGGGGGCGGGGCGGGGCGGGGCGGGGCGGGGGCGGGGCTCCGAGCGTCGGGGCGGGGGCGGGGCGGAGGGGCGGGGCTCCGAGCGTCTGGGCGGGGGCGGGGCGGGGCGGGGGCGGGGCTCCGAGCGTCCGCGCCGGGCCTTCTCGGGGGTGGGCGCCCGTCCTGCAGCCGCCAGCCCGCCGCAGGCGCCCGCCCCGCCTGGGGGTACAGGCGCCTCTTCCTCCCCGTTCCGGGGGCGCCCCCGCTGGAGTTTAATGCCCCACAGAGGGGGCTCTGGGGCGGCGACGGCGCCCTTCTCGCGCCCGCTGTGTCTTAAGTCTCTTGGGTTCGCAGTGACCCACGTGCCAACGCGGCTCCTGTTGGGGCGACGTGTTCCCCGTTTCCTTCTGAGCGGGGCCCTGCCCCCTTCGCTCCTCCGGGCTTCCTCGGCCCCGCTCCGGCCAGTCAGGGGCTCCCGCTGTCCTCGGTGCTCCTCCGTGGCCTGGGCGTTAAAATGTTAAAATTCAAAATGCATCTGTGTGGATGCAAAACTTACAAGTTTTCAGCTTTTATTTCCAATATATGCATTTAAGGGCCCACGTTTTTTCATGTTTTGGTCTGTAGTATTTTTATTATCATTTGGTTCAAATTATTTCCTAGCTCCAATGGTGATTTATTGTGGGGTTATTTAGAAATGTACTTTATAGCTTTTAAATAGAAGGCGTTTCTCGGTGCTCTGCGTTCCTGATTTCTGGATTAACCGCAATGACAACAAGAAACAAGCCGCCGGGAGCTTCAGCCCTTTGCAGTTTGTAGAAACTTTCTTCGTGGAAGTCGCTTAAAAAATGATCTCAGTGCCCCTGTGCTGCCACCTCGTGTGCGCCGTGGGAAGCACACTCAGGCCGGCTGGCGGAGAGGGCGTTCTCTCCAAACGCTGAATGAAATGTTCTTTGGGAGAGCATTCCCTAACTTTTAAATAGAAGGACTTTCTAGTTATCTTTCGTGCTGAATTACAGATCAGCTGGGATTACAGCAAGAAACACTTAATATAATTTCAGTCCTTTGAAGTTTGTTGCAATTTGCTTTGTAGTACAAGAGCCCGTTTTAAAAATTTTCCAAGTGTACCTCTCTGCTGCCCTCTCACGGGCACCCTGGGAATAACACCTTAGTATCCTCGAGCAGGAAAACTTGTTGGTATAGTGGATTACTTGAATATGGAATCCAATTTGTTCACGTTTTTGACGTTTTTTACATTTTTACTGGCTGTTTTGTGGGAGTCTGTTGGTTCTGAAAGAGATATGCTCTGTGTCTGAATGAGAGAGGTGTGTTAAGTTTATCATGATAAGTTTGTTTTTCCTTGTAGCTCTGTTCTACATACTTTGAGTTTATGCTATAAAGTGCTTGTGAATTTGGAACTTCCTGGTAAATTGAACTTATTCACACGAAGTACTCTTTATTTCTAGTAATGCTTTTTGCCTTTGAGTCTCCTGTGTTATATACAATTTTTATTTGGTTTATGTTTGCTTAATAGATCTTTTTCCATTCTTTCACTTTTGATCTATTTGTACCCTTACATTTTAAGTGAATCTCAGTGTTTTATATTAGTTATGAGTGGCTATTAAAATGAATTGATTTTGGTGGAGTGTATGATGTAGGGGTTCAATATTTTTTCTCATTCAGTTGTTCCAACATCAATTATTATACAATGCATTTAAATATACATATATACATGTATGTATCTATTGATTTCAGAAAGAGGAAGGGAGAGGGAGACAGAAAGATAGAAACATCAGTGATG
Organism: Miniopterus natalensis; assembly: GCF_054644295.1. NCBI lineage: Eukaryota > Metazoa > Chordata > Mammalia > Chiroptera > Miniopteridae > Miniopterus > Miniopterus natalensis. The sequence continues at coordinate 82,937,102 of NC_142089.1, forward strand.
ACAGAATCATCATTGATCAGCCACCTCCTGCACTCCCCCAACTGGGGATCCACCCCGCAGGCCAGGCCTGTGCCCTGACTGGGAATCCTACGGCGATCTCCAGGATCCTAGGTCGATGCTCAACTGCTGACCCATGCCTGGCCGGGCTGCAATGCATATTTTTCACTGACCTAAGGAGATTTTTTTTTTTTAATATATCTTTATTGATTTCAGAGAGAGAAAAAAAGAGGGAGAGAGAGAGAGAGAGAGAAACATCAATGATGAGAGAGTCATTGATCGAGCCCGCAACCTGGGCATGTGCCCTGACCGGGAATCAAACCCTGATCGCCTGGATCCCAGGTCGACACTCAACCGCTGAGCCACGCCTGGCCGGGCAAGGAGATATTTTTATTATACAAAATTTCCACGTGGATTTGAGTCTATTACTGGACTTCATATTCTGTTTCATCAGTTTATCTATTCACAGGGCATTACCCAACCTTTTAAAAAAAATTATCTTTATTGTTGATAGTATTACAGGTGTCCCCCTTTTTTCTACCCCACATCCACCCCACCCCTATACTGTTGTGTCAGGTTATGCATTTATGCATATAAATTCTTTGCTTAATCTCTCCCCATTCACTCCCCGGCCCCTACCTTCCCTCTGAGATCCCTCAGTCTATTCCATGCTCCTTTGTTCATCAGTTTATTTTGTTCACTAGATTCCTCATATAAGTGAGATCATGTGATACTTGTGTTTCTCTGCCTGGCTGATTTCGCTTAGCATAATACTCTCCAGTTCCATCCATGCTGTCCCAAAGGGTACGAGATCCTTCTTTTATACAGCTGCATAGTATTCCATGGTGTAAATGTCCCACAGCTTTTTTATCCACTCATCTACTGATGGGCACTTGGGCTGTTTCTAGATCTTAGCTATTGTAAATTGTGCTGCTATGAACATAGGGGCGCATATATTCTTTCTGATTAGTGTTTTGGGTTTCTTATGATATATTCCTAGAAGTGGGATCACTGGGTCAAATGGTAGTTCTATTTTTAATTTTTTTGAGGACCCTCCATGCTGTTTTCCAGTGGCTGCCCCAGTCTGCATTCCCACCAGCAGTGCACCAGGTCCCCTTTCCCCACACCCTCGCCAGCACAAGTCATTTGTTGAGTTGTTGATGGAGCCATTCTGACAGGTGTGAGGTGACACCTCATTGTGGTTTTAATTTGCATCTCTGATGATTAATGACTGAGCATTTTTTCATGTGTCTCTTGACCATCTGCATGTCCTCTTTGGAGAACTGTCTATTCAGGTCCTTTGCCCATTTTTTAATTGGATTATTTGTCTTCCTTTTGTTAAGTTGTATGAGCTCCTTATATATTTTGGATATTAACCCCTTATCTGATGTGTCACTGGCAAGTATGTTCTCCTATACAGTGGGCTCCCTTTTCATTTTGTTGATGGTTTCTTTTGCTCTGCAGAAGCTTTTTATTTTGATGTAGTCCTATTTGTTTATTTTCTCCTTTGTTTCTTTTGCCCTAGGAGATGTATTGGCACACATATTGCTAGGAGAGAGTCTGAGATTTTGCTGCCTATGTTTTCTTCTAGGACTTTTATGGTTTCACAACTTATATTTAAGTCTTTTATCCATTTTGAGTTTATTCTTGTGTACGGTGCAAGTTGGTGATCTAGTTTCATTTTTTTTGCATGTATCTGTACAATTTTCCCAACACCATTTATTGAAGAGACTATCTTTAATCCATTGTATGTTCTTGCCTCCTTTGTCAAATATTAATTGACCATAATGGCTGGGGTCGATCTCTGGGTTCTCTGTTTTGTTCCACTGATCTACATGTCTGTTCTTGTGCCAGTACCAGGCTGTTTTGATTACAGTGGCTTTGTAGTACAACTTGATATCTTTTCTGGTACTGTGATCCCTCCAACTTTATTCTTCTTCCTCAAGATTGTTGAAGCTCTTCTAGGTCTTTTTTGATTCCATATAAATTTTGGATTATTTGTTCTAGATCAGCGAAATATGCTGTTGGTATTTTAATAGGGATTGCATTGAATCTATAGATGTTTTGGGTGGTATGGACATTTTAATGATGTTAACTCTATCAATCCATCAACATGGTATATTCTTCCACTTGTTTATGTCTTCCTCTGTTTCTTTTTTCAATGTCCTGTAGTTTTCCGAGAACAGGTCTTTTACCTCCTTGGTTAAGTTTATTCCTAAGTATCTTAATTTTTTTGTTGCAATAGTAAATAGGGTTGTTTAGTTTCTCTTTCTGAGAGTTCATTATTGGTGTATAAAAATGCCATCAATTTCAGGGCGCTATTTTGTATCCTGCTACCTTGCTGAATTCATTTATTAAATCTAATAGTTTTTTGTGGAGTCTTTAGGGTTTTCTATGTACAATATCATGTCATATGCAAATAATGACAGTTTTGTTTCTTCCTTTCCAATTTTGATGCCTTTTATGTTTTCTTTCTGTCTGATGGCTGTGGCTAGGACTTCCAGTACTATGTTGAATAAGAGTGGTGAAACTGGACACCGTTGTCCTGTTCCTGTTCTTAGGGGAAATGGTTTTAGTTTTTGCCCATTGAGTATGATGTTGGCTGTAGGTTTGTCATATGTGCCTTTAGTATGTTGAGGTATGGTCCCTCTATTCCCACTTTGCTGAGAGTTTTTATCATGAATGGGTGTTGGATTTTGTCAAATGCTTTTTCTGCATCTATTGATATGATCATGTGATTTTTGTCTTTCAATTTGTTTATATGATGTATCACGTTTATTGATTTGTGAATATTGTACCTGCCTTGCATCCCCAGAATAAATCCCACTTGGTCGTGGTGTATGATCTTTTTAATGTATTGCTGTATCCCATTTGCTAATATTTTTTTGAGGATTTTGGCATCTATGTTCATCAGGGATATTGGCCTGTAATTCTCTTTCTTTGTAGTGTCTTTATCTGTTTTTGAAATTAAGCTAATGCTGGCCCATAAAAAGAGCTTGGAAGTGTTCCTTCCTCTTGGATTTTTTGGAATAGTTTGAGGAGAATAGGTGTTAGTTCTTCTTTGAATGTTTGGTAAAACTCCCCTGTGAAGCTGTTCAGGCCAGGGCTTTTGTTTGCTGGGATTTTTTAAATTATGGCTTCAATTTCATTAGTTGTTATCACCCTATTCAGGTTTTCTGACTCTTCCTGATCCAGTTTTAGAAGATTGTATGTTTCTAGAAATTTGTCCATTTCATCCAGGTTGTCCAGCTTGGTGGCATATAGTTGTTCACAGTATTTTCTTATAATCCTTTGTATTTCTGTTGGGTTGGTGGTTATATTGCCTCTTTCATTTCTGTTTTTATTTATTTGGGTCCTCTCCCTTTTTTCTTGATGAGTCCAGCTAAAGGTTCGTCAATCCTGGTTATCTTTTCAAAGAAGCAGCTCTTAGTTTCATTGATCTTTTGTACTGATGTGTGGTTTGAGGTTTTTAGTCTCTATGCCATTTATTTCTGTCAGGATTTTTATAATTACCTTCCTTCTACTTACTCTGGGCATTTCTTGTTTTTGAATGGTTTTATTATTGTTGGTTTCTAATTTCATGCCATTGAGTTCTGAGAAGATGTTTGATATAATTTCAATCTTCTTGAATTGTAGAGACATGCTTTGTATCTTAACATGTGGTCTATCTTTAAAAATGTACTAAGTGCCCTTGAGGAGAATGCATATTCTGCAGCTTTGGGGTGAAATGTTCTACAAATGCCAATTAAATCCATCTGATCTAGTGTGTCATTTAGAGTTACTGTTTCCTTGTTGATCTTTTGTCTGGAAGACTTATCCAGTGAAATCAGTGGGGAGTTAAATTCCCTTGCTATGACTGTGTTGCTGTAGATCTCTCCCTTAAAGTCCTCCAGAAGATTTTTTATATATTTAGGTGGCTTATATTCTGTGCATATATGTTTACCGGGGCTATATGCTCTTGTTGGATAGATCCCTCTAGTATTATGTAGTGACCTTTATTTTCTCTTGTTATGTCCTTCACTTTGAAGTCTATTTTTTCAGATATGAGTATTGCTACCACATTTTTTTTTCCATTTCCATGGAATTTATTTTTTTTTATTCCTTCACTCTCCTCCTGTGTGCATCTTTTGTTCTGAGGTGGGTCTCTTGTAGACAGCATATATTTGGGTTATGTTTTCCTATCCATTCATCTACCCTGTATTATGATTGGATCATTTAATCCATTTACATTTAAGGTTATTATTGATAGGTACTTATCTATTACCAGTTAAATTCTTTATGCCTATGTTTCTTTCTGTATATTTCTTCTTATTATTATAGCAGTCCCTTTAACATTTCCTGAAATGCTGGTTAGGTGGTGATAAACTCCTTTAGCCTTGTTTTGTCTGGAAAACTCTTTATTTCATCATCTATTTTGAATGATAGCCTTGCTGGATAGAGTACTCATGGTTTTAGATTTTTGCTTTTCATTACCTTGAATGGTCCATGTCTCTCCCTTCTGACCTGTAAAGTTTCTGATGAGAAATCATCTGACAGTCTTATGGGAGCTCCTTTGTAGGTAGTGGGCTGCCTTTCTCTTGCTGCCTTTAAGATTCTCTGTGTCTTGAATTTTTGGCATTTTAATTATGTGCCTGGGTGTGGGGCTTTTGGATTCTTCTTGCTTGGGACTCTCTGACTCCTGAACTTGTGTGATCTTTACCTTGACCAGGTTAGGGAAGTTTTCTGCCATTATTTCTTCAAACAGGTTCTCTATGCCTTGTTCACTTTCTTCACTTTATGGCACTACTATCATGTGAATATTGTTACATTTCATGTTGTCCCTCAGCTCCTTAATCTGTTTTTTTCTTTTTGGATATATGATTGAGTGATTTTTTCCTATCCTGTCTTCTAATTTACTGATCTTATTCTCAGCTTCCACCAACCTGCTGTTTATTACTTCTAATATATTAGTTATTTATGCTATGTCATTCTTAATTGTCTTCATAATTTCTATATCTTTCCTTATGCTGTTGAACATCCTTACAGTCAGCATTCTGAACTCTATATCTGATGAATTGCTTATTTCCATTTCATTTAGTTTTTCTGGAGAATACTCTTTCATTTGGGGCTTTTTTTTTTTTTTTTTGTATCCCCATTTTGGCTACCTGTTTGTGTTTGTTTCTATGTATTATGTAGATTTGTTAGAACTCCCAGTCTTCCTGGAGGGCCTTTAGTGAAGGCCAATGTCAGATGCTGTGACCAGACTTGAGTACCCTGTTTGGAGCTATCAATGATTCACAGCTTGTGGGTCACTCGGCTGGGGTGAAGTGCATTTGGAAAGGGCCAAGATATACACCAAAGTCTGCTTTTCCAAGCCCCATGTCCAGAAGCAGATCAGGCAACGACTCAAAGCACTCAGTGATCCACTTTTGCCTGCAGGCTGATTATTATTCTGAGTCACTGAATTAGCCTCAGGCTGCAGAGCTCAGCAAGGCATAAACTCCACAGGGTGGGGCAAGAGGTTTTCCAACAGGGTGCAGCAATTACTTTCCCCCAGGCAAAAGCTGCCTGGATGGTAAAGTTCTGCTTGAGAAATCTGTCCTTTGTAGTATGGAGGAGTGACTCAGCACAGGAATTTAGATGAGTGCCTTCTGAGCTCTATTCCCAGAGGGTGTTCTCTGACCTCTATTCCCAGAACCATCACCCATAGATTCTCCTTACACAAGTGTAGTCCACTCTGCCTTCCCTCGGCCAGAGCCCAAGGTGAGTGGCTGCACACTAAATTTTCTTGTTGGCCTTTTGAGAAGATGCCTCTATTTCCAGCTATTTCTTCCTGGCAGACACAAACCCCACTGCTTTTTATGACCAAATGTTATGTGGGCACCCCTTTCAGTTCTCATGCTCTGAGAGCCCAGTTTGGGGTTTAGATCCGAGTCCAAGGTGGGAACCTCCCACAGCTGAGATATCCCTCAGGAACTTCAGCTGATGCCTGTGGGAGCCCAGCCAGCCCTCCCATTTCTGCACTTCCTACCAGTCTCTATGCAGCCTCAACTTTACATCCTTGGTCAAGAGGGTTCTGTCCAGCTAGTCTTCAGTTGATTATTCAGAATGGTTTTTATATATTTTAGCTGTAATTCCACTTTGGTCATGGGAGAGTGTCAAGTGTAGCTTCCACTTAGTCCACTGCCATCTTGAAACTGCTCTACCAAACTTTTAAAATTACTTTAGCTTTATAACACAGTACATTTTTATATCTGGTTGGGGTACCATTTTTGTTACTGTTGTTAATCCTTACCTGAGGATATTTTTTCCATTGCTCTTCAAAGAGAGTGGAAGGGAAGGAGGGAGGGGGAGAGAGAGAGAGAAACATTGATGTGAGAGGGACACATGACTGGTTGCCTCCCACATGTGCTCTCAATGGGGGTGGGGAGCAAACCCACAAACCAGGTATGTGCCCTTGACTAGGAATCGAACCTGCAACCCTTCCATGCTCAGGCCAACACTCTAACCACTGAGAAACACCTGCCAGGGCTGGTTGAGGTATCTTTTATTCATTCCTTTGCTTTTTCATTTTTTTTCTTGTACATTTTCCATTTTAACATGTGACTTAAACAAGCTTGTTTTAGTGTTAAAATATTGCTAATATTTTAATCAAATTATATTAAATTTATAGTGAACTTTGGGAAATTGACATTATCTTTTTCTATCCAAGAATATGATATTACTTTCCAGTTATTCTTCTGTTATTGGGTCGCATTTTAAAATTTTGTTCATACAGACCATGCACATTTTTGTTAAAATCATTCCTAGGTATCTTATGTATTTTGCTGCTGTTTTATCTTTTCTTTGATTATATGTCCAATATACAGTTTTTAAAGTAAGGTATTTTTTAACACTGCTAAAGAGTCTTTAATTAATGTCTTTCCCAATGGACAAAAATCTCCTAGTTGTCAGTTGTGGTCTTTGAAGTCTTCATCTCCTGGGAGTACTGTGAAATGAATGTTACTAATTCATTAGTCCTTGTAACCTTATTAATGAGTCATTGATAATAATGCAGAAAGTCTGCATTTAGTTTTCCTTATATTTAGATAACAAAAAAATTTAAATCACCAATATTTTAGAGTCATAAGAACAACAATCATTCTTATTTTATTTAGTTCTATAATTAATTTTTTGTTTATCCTGATTATTTTTCAGTATTTTCATGAATTTTCAGTTATTTCTTAGAGTTCTATAAATCTTCATCCAGTTCAAAGACATGACCTATTTAGAAGCCTGTAATTTAGAGCAAGTTAGAGTCCTTTTCATGCATTTTCTAAAGATGTGACATATATGCAAATGTATCAGAGTAAAACAATTACTGCCTATAAATTATAAAACTTAAAGTGGCATGGTTAAAGATTTTATTATATCATGATTGATAAAAAACTTTCCTGTTCTATAACAATAATTTTATGGTAAATAATAATTACTATAAAATGACATAGAGAATAACATAAAGTCCATATATATGTGTGTGTTTATATATATATATATGTAGAGAGAGAGAGAGAGAGACTTTTTATATAAATTCAATACACAATCTCAACTTATAAATAACAAATAAATAATGTGTAGGATTTTAAAACATTGTACATGGGAGATTAAAGATGGCGCTGGACTGAGTGGAAGCTACACTGACCCTCTCCCAGAACCAAACTGGAATTACAACTAACATATAGAAAAACCATCCTGAATAATCAACTGTAACTGAAGATGAACTGGAGAGCACCCTCATAACCAAGGAGGAAAAGTAGAGACCACATGGAGACTGGTAAGAAGTGCAAAGGTGCAAGAGGGATGGCTGAGTTCCCACAGGCAGCAGCTGAAGGTCTGGAGGGAGATCTCAGCTGTGGGAGGTTCCCACTGAGGACTCTGTAGGCTAAACCCCAGTCTGGGCTTCCCAGCCAAGAGCACCAGAGCTGAGAATGGTGCCTACATAAGATATGGCTCTGAAAAGCAGCCAGGATTCTGTCTGCCAGGGAGAGATGGCTGGAAATGCAGGCACTCTCTTAAAGAGCCATCGTACAAAATTTCCTGTGCAGCCACTCACTTTGGGCTCCAGCAGGAGGGAAGATTGGACAGGAGCTATGTGAGGAGAACCTAGGGTTGTGGGCTCTGGATATTGAGATCAGAAGGCACCCATCTGGATTCCTGTGCTGAGTCATTTCCCCATACTGCCGAGCACATCTTTCTCAGGCAGACAATTAGCTAGCTTCTTTTGCCTGGGCAGGAACGCAATTCCCCATGCTGCTAGAAAACCTCTTGCCCTACTCTAAGGAGTTTCTACAGCCTGAGGCTCTTAAGAAACTGATAGCAACCAGCTGCGCCACCCTGTGGAGTTTCTACGCCCTGAGGCTCATTAAGTGAATCAGGTTAATTAGCTTGCAGGCAGAGGCAGAATCAGAGTGCTTTGAGTCCTTGGCTAATCTGCTTCTGGACCTGGGCTTTGGAAAAGCAGACTTTGGTGTGTATCTTGGTCCCCTCCAACCACACCCAGCCCCAGCAGAGAAGACCCCATGCCAAGGGTTGTTGATAGCTCCAAATAGGGTACTCAGGGCAGTCGCAAACTGCATCTGACATTAGCCTACACCAGAGACCCTCCAAAAAGACTGAGAGTCCTAACAGATCTACATAATAACATAATACATAGAAACAACCCCAAACAGGCAGCCAAAATTGGGAGACAAAAAAAAAAAAAAAAAAAAAGCCCCAAATGAAAGAACAAGAGAAGTTTCCAGAAAAAGAGCTAAATGAAATGGAAATAAGCAATTTATCAGATATAGGGCTCAGAATACTGATTGTAAGAATGCTCAAAAGCATGTAAAAAGATATGAAAACTATGAAGGAAATTTAAAATGACAGCAGAAGTAAAGAATATATTGGAAGAAATAAATAGCAGATTAGAGATAGCTGAGGATCAGACCAGTGAATTAGAAGACAGGGTAGAAAAAAATCAATCAGAGATCCAAAGTGAAAAACCAGTTAAAAAATAGAACAATTTAAGGGAGCTGTGGGACAATATGAAATGTAACAATATTCACATCATAGGAGTGCCAGAAGAGGTTGAAAGTAAGCAAGGGTTAGAGAAACTGTTTGAAGAAATAATGGCAGAAAACTTCCTTAACCTGGTCAAGGAAAAGATCACACAAGTTCAGGAGTCAGAGAGAGTCCCAAGCAAGAAGAATCCAAAGAGGCTCATTCCCAGACACATAATAATCAAAATGCCAAGAATTCAAGACAAACAGACTATTAAAGGCTGCAAGAGAAAAGCAATCTGTTACCTACAAAGGCGCTCCTATAAGACTGTCAGCTGACTTCTCATCAGAAACTCTACAGGCCAGAAGGGAATGGCATGAAGTATTCAAGGTAATGTAAAACAAGGATCTGAAACCAAGACTACTCTATCCACCAAGACTATCATTCAAGATAAATGATGAAATAAAGAGCTTTCTAGACCAAAAAAAAAAAAAAAAAAGGCTAAAGGAATTTATCACCACCACCAAACTGGCATTGCAGGAAATGTTAAAGGAGCTACTGTAATTAAAAGTACAAATAGTGAGAAAGAGAAACATAGGCATAAAGAATTAAAATGGCAATAGATAAGTACCTAGCAATAATAACCTTAAATGTAAATGGATTAAATGCTCCAATAAAAAGACACAGGGTGGCTGAATGGATTAGAAAACATGACCGAAATATATGTTGTCTACAAGAGATCTACCTAAAAACAAAAGACTCACACTGGATGAGAGTGAAGGGATGGGAAAAATTTTTCCATGCAAATGGAAATAAATAAATAAAAAGCTAGGGTAGCAATACTCATATCAGAAAAAAATAGACTTCAAAATGAAGACAACGAGAGACAAGAAGAGTCACCACGTAATACTAAAGGGGTCAATCCAACAAGAGGATATAACCCTGATAAACATATATGCACCCAATATAGGAGCACTGAAATTTATTTAAAAACTTCGAGAGTACTTTAAGGGATAGATAGACAGCAAGACAGTCATACTAGGGGAGTTTAACACCCCACTGATTTCACTGGATAGGTCTTCTACACAAAAAAATCAACAAGGAAACAGTGACCCTAAATCATACACTGGATCAGAATTTCCATTTACAGAACACTCCACCCCAAAGCTACATAATATACATTATTCTCAAGTGCACATCAGTAGATGAGTGAATAAAAAAACTGTGGTGCATTTACACTATGGAATAGTATGCAGCTGTAAAAAAGAAAATTCACTTATCCTTTGGGACAATATGGAGGGAACTGGGGGAGTATTATGCTTAGCAAAATAAGCCAGTCAGAGAAAGATCATATGTGGAACATAATAAACAAAACAAACTGATGAACAAAATAGATCCAGAGACATAGAAGCATGGAACAGCCTGAGGGATCTCAGAAGGAAGGTCAGGGTGGAGGAGTGGGTAGGGAGAGATTAATCCAAGAACTTATATATCTATAAGCATAACCCATGGACACAGACATTGATATGGGGAAGGCCTGGGAGTTGGTGGAGGGGATCAATGGGGGAAAAAAGGGGACAATCTCTAATACTTTCAACAATAAAGATAAACTTTAAAAAAATTTAAAAATATAAAACATTGTACATGGCTTATTGGAAGTGTGTATTGAGTATTGGAAATAATTCATAGGCTTCCAATGCCTGAAATATCACTGCTGGATGCCCCCACAGGGAACCATCATTCTTGACTTGCCCGGTGACACTGACAGGACACCTGCCACCCCTGAGAGTTTCCTGTTTGAACCTGGCTCTGAAACTTTGCAAGTTCCCTTTTAGAACAGACTAAAATTTCTAGAACACCCATTTTAATAAAATATATGTATACAAACAGAACACAGTTATTGTTATTAATTTTTATTTGACAAAGCTTCCCATGTAATTTCAAGTATATTAAATAGGCCTAATTTAGTTTAAAAGCATTTCTTTTAGAAGAAGAGAGAATAAATCCTTGAGGCACTCCAGATAGGGCCCATTGGAATGACTCCAAGTCATCTCTTGGTTAAAAAGTCTCCTAAAATTTAAACTTTGAGAAGGTTGTCAAATATACTTAACCAAAGATTATATCTTAAACTCTGTAAATCTAGGTAAAACAAACATTTTATGGTAATAAGTCTAAATGACATTAATCAAACTTAAACCACTTTTAATATTAAATATTTTGTCCAGAAAACAGAATTCTGCTTATATAAATTAATATAAGTACTTAATCTTTGTAGGCCAATAAACTATCACCCCTTGGTAATGCCATCTGGAGACAGAAAACATACCACATATAATACACAGACCATACATATGAGGACTAAATACACAAAGACCATATACGTAATTTAAATTACTTTTTGTAAGGAAGACACAATAATTTTTTATAAACTTAAAACTTTCACGAACTTTTATAACCTTCACAACATTTTACAAACCTTTGTATAACTTCACAAACATTCTTACCCATCTAGAAGTAACCAGTTTAAGAGCAACTCGCTTTCTTTTTTCCTTCAAAATGTATCTCCATACCTCATGACTTCTTTTACCAAAACCATACAGTTTCTTTCCAATTTAATTAGAATTCTTGGAAACCTTGACATTTTTGGTGACAAGTAATTAGCATTCCTCAGATTAGCAATACATGTACAATTTTAAGAAATATATTTCAAATAAAACACAAGACATATTCATTAACAGATTCAAATCCACCCTCTATATTCTCTGTAATAAGAGGCCAAAAGTAAGCAAACTCAGATTAGTTAATATTTCAGTATCCTGTTATTTCAAAATACATAGACATTTAATAATTTTTATTATTTAACCCAACAAAACTCCAAAGTTTTAGTTATCAAAGATGTTGGAAAACTATGTTTAGATATATATAATTATTACTGAAAAGCTTTATGAAAAACCCTTTGTTTTAGTTAATACCTATTTATTATGTCTTAACAACTTTATGAGACTTTAAAGCCAATTATTATTTCCCAAGGCCTTTTCTTGGCAAATTTTGTAACTCACAGGCCTCAGGTGGCCTTAATGTAAAGTACTTTTTTTCCTTATAGAGTGGGCATTCCCCCCACCCCCATGCCTGCAGAGGGCATTTCTGCAGCTCTGGCCCTTCTGAGAGAAAAACTTGAGGGGGTTAAAGATTTATTTCCCATATCTTCTTTCTGAGTAGAATGTAATAACATGAAACCTTGCACATAAGAGATCTTATCCTATTTCAAAACAGAAACAAAACAACCCCGAAAGTAAATAAATGAGTACTCTCAAAAGGAGCAACTGGGACATTAGCCTTGGGATTTTTACCTCACACTAACCCAGCGCCACAAAGGACCTTCGGTCTATGACAAGAAGCCCAAACAGTAGACAGGGTTCCCTGTGTTCATAAAATGGCAAAGAGCAGACTAAGTCCCCAAAAAGAAAAAAGCAAGCAAAGAACATCTGTAACCAAAGTCACTTTACAGATAGATAAAACTCTCACTAGTTAAGCATTTCAGGCCACTGATGCCTTGAGAGGGAGAGTAGGGAGGATGCTGGAAAGTCCCTGCAATTTCCCACCCCCCATGGGCAAAAGCCCCCCACAAGCAGCTGGGGCCTCCAGCAGAGTGGTATATGCCCCCATATTTAAACCTAATTAAACCAAACAACAGAGAGACACAAAACAACAATCACCAGAGACATTCATATATAATATTTACTAGTGCCCACAACTGAACATTTATTCATTTATTTTTTTTTTAGAGCAGGCTTTTTTTTTTTTTTTGCATGCAAAATATTATTTTAGGTACCCAAAGACAATTGTATTTCGGCCATTTTAAGTTGATTTTTTTTAGTTAAATCTCCCCATTTCTGTAAAGCATTTGCAAGTCTGGCCTTAGAGGCACAATTGCCCATATTAATTTTTAGTTTCTTTTTTTTTTTTTTCTGTAGAGTAATTTACTAGGGCTTTAGAGCTGAATAAATTCAGCTCTCATTTATACAGGGAAGGTTTTTGCTCAGATACTCATAAAGCAATTCCAATTGAAAAGCCAGAGTAAAAAACCAGCCACCCATTTTTCCTCCTTTCTCACCCTAGCCTGGGTTCGGCTAACCCTTAACCTTGGTTCCACCTTGAGGATTTAAAAATACACCTCAAATAAAATCATACCCTCTACCAAAAACAAGCGAAGGTCCTGGATACAAGAGACACTCACCCAAGTTCACTGGATGGGTGGAGAACAGGCAGGCTCAATGGGTCCTTTGCTGGATTCTAGCACCGGGTCCAGGTCCTCAGGGTGGTCTTGGGGGGAGTATCTTTGGAATTCTGCCAATTACTCCAAGTAATGTTAACATAAGAAACATTCAGACCTGTGAAGAATTTTTGTGAGTTTATTTTAGTCAAACTGTCGACAGGTGCCAGGGAGCCCAAATCTCAATGGATTGAGATAATGCTCCTGAGAATGGCAGTTTTGCACCTTGCCTTATAGATTAGAATCAGGTGTGAATGGGTTACATGAAATCCATTGATGATAGGCTAGGAAGGTGAGAGAAAGCAAAGTGGGAAACCTCTGGGATTGGGTAAAAAGAAAAATGATAGACACATACTTCTTTTACTTAGGTGGGTACAGAACAGTTAACAATCAACAGTTACCAGATAGCGATGACAAGGAGGATTCCTGGTCTCTGCCCTGGTGCATTGAGGGCCTGGTAAAGGGGGAAACTGCTTTGTTTTTGCAAAGGCAGGTGTTAATCAGATGTGTTATCTTAGATGCAAAAGACATCTGACAAGCTTAGTTAAGGTGAAAATTAACCTTTGTTAGGGAAAAATACTGCCTCAAGACATGGCTACCAACCATAAACTGCTTATGTTTAAAAAGTTTTAACTTTAGACCATCTTTTGTGGTTATTTTAGGTCTCTGAGTTTGCAAGGCTGCCTTGCAGGTGTGCCCTGAGCTTTTTAGGTTTAGTATGTGGCCCCTTTTTGTTCACAGAGGGTATGAGTGTGTGCGGGTATGTGTGTGCTGTGTGTGTGAGTTTGTGTAGGCAGGTTTGTGTGGGGGGGGGCTGTGTGGGTACATGTTTGCAGGTATGTGTGTGCTGGTGTGTGTGCAGGTGTGTGTGTGAGTATGAAACTGGACAACAGTTGGTCCAGGCTGCCTGTCACCACTTGGGCAAATTAAGCGGAGGCAGGGTTGAATCGGGTTGAATCATATATGCGCATTTATTCCAGTATTGCTGGCAATATGGGAGAGCAGTAAGGGTCCTCCACGAAAATCTGCCCTACCGCACCCATAAGCCAGCTGCTAGTATTGGGTAGAAGGACAAACATTACATGGAGAAGTGGGCAAAATGAATGAGTGGGTGTAATGGCTCAGTGCAGGCTGAGAGTTTGCAAGAAGGTGGAGGGCCTCTGGGAATCCAGGTTTTAGGAAAAATGTTATCTTTCCATGATAAAAGAATGGACCATATTCTGAATGTCAACTCCCATGTCCTGAGTGTACAACTCCCAGCCAGGTTAGAAAGTGCTTTCACTAATGGGAACAGAGCAATCATAGTTAACAGAACATGATTAATATTCCTGCCCCTAAAAAGTATGTGTGTGTGTGAGGGTATATGTGTGTGTGTGCAAATTTGTGTGTGCGTGCAGTTATATGTGTTTGTGTATGTGTGTGCAGGTATGTAAGTGTGTGGGTATGTGTGTTGGGAAGATTTGTGTGCTGTTATATGTGCAGGTATGTGTGTGTGCAGTATGTATGTGTATAAGTATGTGTGTGGTTGTGTATGTGTGCTTATGTGAGTGAGCTTGTATAGGTGTATGTGGGTGTGTGAATGTGGGGGGCTATGAGTGTATGTGAGTTTGTGTGTGAGCCTGTATGTGTATGTGTGGGTATGTGGGTGGGTGGGTATGTATGTGCAGGTATGTGTGTGGGGAAAGTATATGTGTGTATGGGTGTCTGTGTGTCAGTATGTACATGTGTGTGGATATATGTTCAGGTATGTGTAAGTGGCAGTTTGTGTGTATGGTGTTATGTGTATGGGTGGGTGAATGAATGTAGTTAGGAGAGTGTACAATTATGTGTGTGTGAGGGTATATGTGTATGAGGTTATGTGTGTCTGCTGGTGTATGTGGGTGTATGTGATTGTGGTTTTATGTGTGTTTTCAGGTATGTATGTATTTGTACAGGTATGTGTGTGGGAGTGTTTATGTGTGTGTTTATGTGTGTTCTTGTTTGTGTGTGGGTCCCTATGTGCAGCTGTGTGTGCAGGCATGTGTGTTGGTTTGTGTGTATGGGTGAGTGTGTGATATGTATGTGTGTGGGTATGTGTGTGTTTGTGTGTATGGGTATGTGAATGTGCAGGTGTGTATGTGTGTGTAGGTATGTGTGTGAGTAGGTATGTGTGTGCCATCATGTGTGTGGGTATGTTTGTGTGGGGGTATGTGAGTGTGCTGTTGTGTGCGGGGGTGGGGGTGTGAGGGAGTGTGTGTGCTTATGTGTGTGTGAATATCTTTGTGTGTGTGTGTTGGTGTATGTGTGTGGGTGTGTGTGGGGGTGTATTTGTTGGTTTGTGAGTGGTGTATTTGTGCCTGCAGGTTTGTGTGTGTATGTTAATCTGAGGGGTGTATGTGTGTGAGCAATTATGTGAGTGTGTGGGTATGTGCGTGTGTGAGGGTAGGTGAGTGTGCAGGCATGTGTGTGTGGGTATGAGTGTCTGGGTGTGTGGGAATGGGGGTGTGAGGGAGTGTGTGAACATCTTTGTGTGTGTGTGTGTGTGTTTATGTGCGTGTTGGTGTATGTGTACAGGTATGTGTGTGGGTGTGTGCTGGTATATGAGTGGGAATATTTGTGCCTGCAGGTGTGTGTGTTTGGGTATGTTATTCTGGGTGGGTATGTGCATGTGAGGTTATGTGAGTGTGTGGATATCTATGTGTGAGGGTATCTGAGTACTCAGGTGTGTGTGTGGGCATGTATGTGTGTGGGTATGTGTATGTGGTTATGTGAGTGAGTAGGTGTGTGTGTATGTGTGTGTGAAGCTGAGTGTGTGCCAGTTTGTGTGTGTTCCTGTATGTGCAGTTATGTGATTGTGTGAGTATGTGTGTGTGCTGTTACGTATGTGGCTATGGTTGTGTGGGGTATGTGAGTAGACTGTTTTGTGTGCAGGGATGTGTCTGTGCATGTATGTGTGTGCAGTTATGTGAGTGTGCATGTGCATGTGCAGATATCTGTTTGTGTGGATTTGTATGTGGTATGTGTTTTTCTGTGAGTATATGTATATGGGGGCATGTGTGTGCAGCTATGTAAGTGTGCATGTATGTGTGTTGTGTGTATATTTGAGCATGTGTGTATGTGTCTGCGACTGTGTGGGTAGGAGTGTGTGTGGGTTTGTGAGTGTGCAGTATGAATGTGTGTGTGAGTGTGAGTGCAGGTATCTGTGAGTGTTGGTGTGTGTGTGGGGTATATGTGTGTTGGGTATGTATTTCGGGGAGTACTTTTTGTGGCAGTATGTGTGTATGTAGGTATGTGTGTGGCTATGTTTATGTGTTTGTATGTGCTTCTATTGGTATGTGTGTTTGTGGGTTGTGAATGTGGGGGTGTATGGGTATGTGTAGATTGTGTGTTGGGGGTATGTTAATCTGGGAGAGTATGTGTGTGAGCGATTATGTGAGTGGTGGGTATGTGTGTGGGGGTTTGTGGGTATGGCTATGTGAATTTGCGGGTATGTGTGTGTAGGTATGTGTGTGCTGTTATGTGTGGGTATGTTTGTGTGGTGTATGTGAGGGTGCTGTTGTGTGTGTGGGATGTGTCTGTGTGTGTATGTGATTGTGAGCATATGTGTGTGTGTGAGGGTATGTGAGTATGCAGGTATGTGTCTTATGCGTACGAGTGCCTGTGTGTGGGAATAGGGGTGTGGGGGAGTGTGTGTGCCTATGTGTATGAGGGCAAATATCTTTGTGTGTGTGTGTGTGTGTTTATGTGTGTATCTTGGTGTACGTGTGGAGGTATGTATGTGTGGGTATGTGTGCTGATATGTGAGTGGGGGCATTTGTGCCTCCAGGTTTGTGTGTGTGTTTGTGAATTTGTGGAGATATTTGTGAGTATCTGTATGTGTGAATATGTGTGATTGTGGGTATGTGTGAGGACATATGTGTGTGCAGATATGTGTGTATGAGGGTATGTGAGTGTGCGGGTGTGTGTTTGGGTAGGAGTGTCTGTGTGGTCTTGAGTGTGCAGTATGTAAGTGTGTGGGTATATGTGTGTGTGTATATATATGTAGTGGGCATGTGTCTGTGGTTTTGTGAGAGTGCAAGTATCTGAGTGTGAGGGTAAATGAATGTGCAGGTGTGTATGTGGGTATGTGTGTGTTTGGAATGCTTCTAGTGCCACCACTAATGCCTCGGCCCCCTGCAAGGGCGAGCGGGCTCCGGGGACTGGCTGAGTGTCCACAGCTGGGCTGCTGGGGTCATTCTTCCTGCCGCAGAGCAAAGGGTGTTTCGCAGCACGCTGGTGGGTGATTGGCAGGCCTGTGGCCCCTGGGGTGTGCAAGCCACTGCTCGTCTTGGGCTGTGCTCTCCATGTCTTGGAGGGAGTCACCAGCAACCAACTTCCTTTTGGTCAGCAGCAGCAGATGGACCCTGAACAAAGTGGCCAGCTCCTGGCCTTCCAGGACCCTCTCCTGTGCCCAGCAGCGTGCCGCTGACCTTAGTCTATGCCCCCGAATTACAGCGCTTAGTGTACAGCGCCTTCCTCTGCTACCCCGGGGTCCTCCTGCAGCCCTTCTCCTGCAACCTTTCCCTGTGTGTGTGTGTGTGTGTGGCCGTTTCGGCTTCCTGTCCTCCTCATGGATCTCCACTAGTTCATGGCTATTCCCCAGCTGAGCTGCGCACTGGCGGCGCCCCTGGCACCTCTGTAGCAGATCTCACTGCGGCCGAGAGCGCCAGACCCACACCAAGGCTATGCCGTGGTCGCCTCTGCTGGAGTCTTGCAAGCTCAGGCCCCTGTCTGAGGACCGCAGGACCCCGCAACCGTGCGCTCCTGGCGGAGCGCTGGCGCACAAGTCCCCGCTCCTTCCGCGGCTTCGGGCGCCTGCAATCTGTTGCCCCCACTCCCACCCCTAGAAGGTCTTTCACCTGCTCCAGAGACTGGGTGGGCCAGAGCCTCATCTCCCACATTTTTCAGTGTCCGGCAACTGCACTGTCCCTGGGGCCTCCCGCACCCGTGTCACCCACGAGGCTCTCCATTTCTTGCCCAACTCCGAGTCTTGCCTCATACCCCATCACCTGCCTTTCGCCCTCACTCTTACTGCTCGAATCCAAGTGAGTCTAGAGGCTGTGCCATGAATCTCGGCCCCGCCCTTGCTCTTTCACTGGCCCCGGCCCCCTGGGCACTGTGGCACGCCCTTCTTTAGTGAGGGTGGTGCAGGGGCGCTGCACTACCGGGGCATGATGCAAGGGAGCGCTGTGGTGTGAAGGTCCTGCAGTACAGGGGCCTGATTAAAGGGGATGCTGCAGTACCGGAGCATGATGCAAGGGGCAGCTGCAGTGCAGGGGCCTGAGGCCAGGGGGCACTGCTGAGCAGGGGAGCTGCAGTAACATGCCCCGGCGCCAGGGGGCGCTGCAGAGCAGGCGAGCTTCTGTGAGGAGCTGCACAAGCTCTTGCTCGCCTGGCTCCCCAGGATGGCGCCGCAGGGCCAGAGCATGACAGTCAGTGAGGTCATCTGATGCCGCTACACCTAGGCCTGCCTCATCTGAGGCCCTCCACACCGCCCCCATCTCCGACGGTGCCGCGAGGCTGGAATGGGGAACCTGTTCTCAGAACCAGAGCTAAGCCAACACGGGCAGAACATGCAGCCCAGCCCTCTTAGCCGCCCTGCCTTGTCCTCGAGTCTTTGTAAAACGTTACATGGCCTTTGCTGCTAGTGCTTTGCTTGGAGGAGGCCAGGGAGAGGGAAGGAGATTTACTATTTTCTATTTGTGCTTTAAAGGTCAAGCAAAGCTCTTTCTCTGGTTTTCAAACAGTGTTTCTGAACCGTGGCCGCCTTCCTTGCTTTTCCTTCTGTTTGCCACTGGGTGAGACGAGAAGGGGCAATGAGGTAGGACGTAAAGCCTGTCGGTTTGCCTTTTTAAAAGTTTGCAACTCGGATATAATACCTGATATCTCTTAGCTGACTGGAACCCGTTTGTTTCTAGAATTCTGGGGAAGCGTGTATTACCAATCGACATCTAGGATGTTAGCGTTTCCTGAATAAGGCCTTGATACATCAAAGGGGGTTTTCATTTTAAATCCACTTGCATTTATAGTGCAAAAGACTTACAAGTCACCTTCAAGAAGGTCTTGCTATCGTTTTTCCTCTCCTTACCCCCAATTTTATTTGAAAATGATGAGATAAATTAGTCAATGAAGATATTCAATAGGAATAAAGTGGAAAAGGTACCAGTCACTTAAGGGGACATACAGCTGTGCATAGGACAGATGTCCTACCTGTGGGTATGTTTGTGTGTACACACCCAGTGTTTGCCACAAGGTGGGCGCTCAGGTATTTGCTTTTCTGAAACTGGGCGTAATCTGTGAGCTACAGCGTTCTCCTGCATCGTCTAATTGCTGGGTCGCAGCAGATCCATGGCGGTGGTCTTACAACTGCTCGCCACCTGCTCTGTAACGACACACCTGGGACACGATCAACTCCGAATACAAGGACCGGGAGAAGCTTACTTAAGGTCAAAAGAGAAAAATAAACTGTCACTCTCCAGGATGCACAGAACACGTAATTCCAATCCCATGGTTAAGGGAACAGGTGAAGACTGTTGGGCTGTGATACCATGCTGATAATTCTCACCGTAACCTCCTGAGAGTTCTGTAAATGAGGACAAGTGCCCAGGGACAGGGGTTTCCAGATTGATGTTGCCACAGTGACTGGGCAGTGAGAGCAGGAGTCTTAGGCAATGATACCTGATAGGCAGCTGTCAGATCAGCCTTGTGACATCCCAGGGACCGGCTCCTGCACTTCCAGCAGCGCCATTACCGGGAGGCTCAAGGCCACACAACCCATGTTTCCTTAGAGCATTCTTGGGGTATGTGTGGAGAGTGGGGGTGATGGGGAAAGGATGGGATTCGTTGGGGAGAAATATGATTGATTGTGGTCTCTTTGTTGCCAGGTTAAATTCACTGATTCTTAGCTCTGGTTGCTCCTAGAATCACCTGGGGAGCTTTCAGATAACATCACTGGCTAAGCCCTATCCTCAGAGAGTCCAGTCGATTTGAGATGGGCCTGGGCATAAGGGCTTTTCAAAGCATTTTAGTTGGTTTGAATATACGTTCAAGATTCAACTTTATAATTTTTAAAATTGGCTTTAGAGAGAGAGGAAGGCAGAGGGAGAGAGAAACATCAATGTGTGAAAGAGACATCGACCAGTTGCCTCCTGTACATGCCCCTACTGGGGCTCTAACCTGCAGTCTGGGTACGTGCCCTGACGGGAGTTGAACCTGCGACCCTTTGGTGGACAGGATGACCCTCCAACCAACTGAGCCACATTGGCCAGGGTAAGAAGTATCCTCTTTTTAATTAGTCTCAGAAACACCTGAGTGAAGCTTTCATTGTACCTGTCACAGGTGTTAAGAATTTGAAGTTGAATTCTGACAGTGAGTTATTTGGGGAAAACTCTTTTAAGCCTTCAGACAATACCTGATGAATCTCATAGAGACAACTCGTTGTCATCAGGAATATATAGGTATGCTTTCAACAATTTCCTTACGTGTCTTCTATGTGTAAGGCACTGCGTGATTCCAGTCAGATCAATTGCATTATAAAGTTATACACTACGGATTATTCCAAATCCAAAAATTGAAGTGTTCCCTGAGTAGCTTGATGTAAGTAAGTCTATATCAACTGTGAGAAGAAGGTATCCCAATAATTACTAGAAAAGCTGCCACCTGTTTCTATCATGCTTACAACTTAACATTTTTAATATTTATATGGATTTTATGGAGAGCCTAATGAGGTTGGAGAATTATGCTGTTTATAAACATTTTTACAAACTAAGCAAATTGGCAAATGAATAGCAACCAATTAATTCTTACTTTATGTGAAATCTCTTTCGGACTAGTTTGGCTATAAAACTAATTTTAGCACTGGCCAGTGTGGCTCAGTTGGGTGAGTGCTGTGCCATGCACCGAGAGGTCGCCAGTTTGATTCTCAGTCAGGGCACATGCCCAGGTTGCAGGCTCCAACCCAAGTAGGCTGCATGCAGAAGGCAGCTGATGGATGTTTCTTTCTCATTGATGTTTCTCTCTCTCTGTCCCTTTCCCTCCCTCTCCCTCTAAAATACATAAAAGTATATATTTAAAAAATTGTTCTAAACAATTTAAAAACATATATTTTTAAAATGTTATGAAAAAACTAACTTTAAAAAAATCTATCAGAAGTGAGTCTTAGAGAAATCCACACAGGGTTGAAAGTAGAAAATTTTATTTAATATAAACCACTTGAGTTAATACAAAGCATGCAATCCTCTCCTGCAAGGAGTCATGCAGGCCATAGAGCCGGGAACTGAGCAAGTCTGGTACTTGGCAGCAGCCCTCTCCGAGGCTGACAGGAGGTTCTGAAATCTGCTTTCCAAGGATTGTCACCAGGTTTCACTTTTGGCAGTCAATCAATAGATTTATTTCACCTAATCGACTGAGGAGTGTTTCAAAATGTGCTGGCATATATTCATTATGTGATGGTTTCATCGAGAACATGAAGTCAAGCATGCTTTTCCACTCTGCAACCGATAGAAATGACATTTTGTACATGCCAGTCAGTATTTCATGGCAAAAATGCCCGTCTTTCTGCTTTCTTGAATCTTCTCAATGCAGTAGGTGAAAGAGCGTGTTTGAGCAAGAGTGATGCACTGTGCGTTTTCCTGGATTTCAAGTAATTTGGGAAACATAATCCGCGTTTTTCCACATTGTCTAAGAAACAACATAGAGGGCTGCATATGAGGCTTGCAAGAGATTAAAACAATGCATCCCAAAACGTATTCCAGCAGTGAAAACATGTTTCTACAAAGATGCGGAAGGAGCAAGCCAAAGCCTAGTAGCTAAGTGTTCATTCAGAGAGAAACACATGCATTTCATCCTTCTGGAGTGAGTGTTCAGGATGCAATTCATATGCATTTTGTACCGTGCAGAATGTAGCTACCTGCTCGGGGGTTGTGTCATAGAAGCACCTTTCCTACAGGAGATTATTGCAACATTCACTGTTTGGTTAAGTTCTTTACGGGTAGTTTTGGAAGGTCTTTCAACTTTGGCATATCCCGCTTCGTATGAAATTTTTTCACAGCGCTGTTTCAAAGTGGCCACAAAGAGCTGCTGCTTGAAAATGTACACATGCACATCTCCTATACTGGTATGCTCGTTTCACTACCTGGATTTTGGTTTCCTCTTCTTTCTTTAAAATGACAAGGCTTCTTTCCAGGGTCGTCCCATCTTGGGGGAAATTGACAAGAGAAGTACATTTTTCAGGAGTCCTTGTCTCTGGGATGTGTTATAAGGCAAAATTCTCCTGGACAGATGCGTCTTTCTCCATTCTACACACACTTTGTAGCAGTTTCAGTTTTAAACATGTTGGTGCTCTCAAAAAGCTGTGTGTGTAACCTGTATGCAGTGTGTCACTCTGCAGAACTGAATACACAACTTAGAGCTTCTTTCGCAAAAGGCATGCAAACACATCTTTTTGTGAAAGTCCAAATTAAGGTCACTTGGAAAAGTAAGGGTTTCATCGAGAAGATGAAGTCAATCATGCTTTTTCACTCTGAAACAGACAGAAATGACATTTTGTATATGCCTGTCTGAAATTCACTGCAAAATTCCCTTCTTTTCTGCTTTCTTGGATGTTCTCAACGCATGAGGTGAAAGAGCGGGTTTGAGAGAGTGATTCAGGGTCCGTTTTCATGGATTTCAAGGGATTTGGGAAACATACTCCTTGTTTTCCCACATTGTCTAAGAAACAACATGAGGCCTGCAAGAGATTGAAACAATGCATCCCAAAACGTATTACAGCAGTGAAAACACACATTTCTACAAACACTTTGAAGGAGCAAGCAAAAGCCTAGTAGCTGAGTGTTCTTTCAGA
The DNA here is from genome assembly GCF_054644295.1 of Miniopterus natalensis. NCBI lineage: Eukaryota > Metazoa > Chordata > Mammalia > Chiroptera > Miniopteridae > Miniopterus > Miniopterus natalensis. The sequence continues at coordinate 82,960,228 of NC_142089.1, forward strand.
GAGAAACACATGCATTTCATCCTTCTGGAGTGAGTTTTCAGCCAAGAATTCATTTGCAATTTATACTGTGCAGAATGTAGCTACCTGCTCAGAGGTTGTGTCATAGAAGCACCTTTCCTGCAGGAGCTTATTGAAACATTCATTGTGTGCCTAAGTTCTTTAGGGTTGGTTTTGGAAAGTCTTTCAACTTTGGCGAAATTCCGCTTTGTACGAAATTTTTTCACAGCGCAGTTTCCACGAGTCCACAAAGACCTGCTGCTTGAAACAGTCCACATGCACAACTCCCATACTGGTGTGCTCGTTTCACTATCTGGATTTTGGTTTTCTCTTCTTTCTTTGAAATGACAAGCCTTCTTTCTGCATGCTACACACAACTTGTAGCAGTTTCAATTTGAAGCATGTTGGTGCTCTCAAAACGCTGTGTAACCTATGTAGAGTGTGTCACTCTCCAGCGCTGAATACACAACTTAGAACTCCTTTCACCACAGACACGCAAACACATCTCTTTGTGAAAGTCTTAATTCAGGTCACTTGGAAATGTAAGGGTTTCATCGAGAACATGAAGTAAAATGTGCTTTTGCACTCTGCAACCAATAGAAATGACCTCTTGTACATACTAGTCTGAATTTCACTGCAAAATGCCCTCCTTTTTGGTTTCTTGAATGTTCTCAACGCATTAGGAGAAAGAGCGTGTTTGAGCAAGAGTGATGCAGTGTGCGTTTTCCCGGATTTCAAGTGATTTGGGAAACATACTCCTTGTTTTTCTACATTGTGTAAGAAACAACATGAAGCTGGCAAGCCATTGAAACAATGCATCCCAAAACATATTCCAGCAGTGAAACACATGTTTCTACAAAACTTTGAAGAAGCAAGCAAAAGCAGAGTAGCTGAGTGTTCTTTCAAAGAGAAACACATGCATTTCATCCTTTTGGAGTGAGTTTTCAGCCAAGAATTCATTTGCAATTTATACTGTGCAGAATGTAGCTACCTGCTCAGGGGTTGTGTCATAGAAGCACCTTTCCTGCAGGAGCTCATTGCAACATTCATTGTTTGGCTAATTTCTTTAGGGTTGGTTTTGGAAGGTCTTTCAACTTGGCTAAATGCCGCTTCGTACGAACTTTTTTCCAAGCGATGTTTCCAAGTGTTGACAAAGAGCTTCTGCTTGAATCTGTCCACATGCACATCTCCCGTACTGGTGTGCTCCTTTCACTACCTGGATGTTGGTTTCCTCCTCTTTCTTTGAAATGACAAGCCTTCTTTCTGCATGCCACACACACCTTGTAGCAGTTTCAGTCTGCAGCATGTTGGTGCTCTCAAAACTCTGTGTAACCCATGTAGACTGTGTTACTCTCCAGCGCTGAATACACAACTTAGAGCTCCTTTCACCACAGACACGCAAACACATCTTTTTGGGAAAGTTCTAACTCAGGTAACTTGGAAATGTAAAGGTTTCATCGGGAACATGAAGAAAATCATGCTTTTGCACCCTGCAACCGAAAGAAATGGCTTTTTGTACATGCCAGTCTGAATTTCCCTGCAAAATGTCCTTCTCTTCTGCTTTCTTGAATGTTCTCAAAGTATTAGGTGAAAGGGCGTGTTTGAGGAAGAGTGATGCATTGTGCGTTTTCCTGTATTTCGAGGGATTTGGGAAAAATAATGCTCGTTTTTCCACATTGTCTAAGAAACAACATGAGGCTTGCAAGAGACTGAAACAATGCATCCCAAAACGTATTCCAGTAGTGAAAACACACGTTTCTACAAAGACTTGGAAGGAGAAAGCAAAAGCCTAGTTGCTGAGTGTTCTTTCAGAGAGAAACACACGCATTTCTTCCTCTGGGGTGAGTTTTCACAATGGAATTCATATGCATTTTGTACTGTGCAGAATGTAGCTACCTGCTTGGGGGTTGTGTCATAGAAGCACCTTTCCTACAGAAGCTTATTACAACATTCATTGTTTGGCTAAGTTCTTTAGGGTTGGTTTTGGAAGGCCTTTCAACTTTGGCCAAATCCCGCTTCGAACGAAATTTTTTCACAGCGCTGTTTCCAAGTTTCCACAAGGAGCTGCTGCTTGAAACTGTCCACATGCACATCTCCCATAATGGTGTGTTCGTTTCACTACCTGGATTTTGGCTTCCTCTTCTTTCTTTGAAATGACAAGCCTACTCTCTGCATGCTACACACACCTTGTAGCAGTTTCAGTTTGCAGCATGTTGGTGCTCTCAAAAAGATGAGTAACCTGTGTAGAGTGTGTCAATCTCCAGCACTGAATACACAACTTAGAGCTCCTTTCACCACAGACACGCAAACACATGTTTTTGGGAAAGTCCTACTTCAGGTCACTTGGAAATATAAGGGTTTCATCGAGAACATGAAGTCAATCATGCTTTTGCACTCTGCAAGCAATAGGAATGAAGTCTTTTACATACCCGTCTGAAATTCACTGCAAAATGCCCTTCTTTTCTGGTTTCTTGAAAGTTAAAAACACATTAAGAGATAGAGCCTGTTTGAGGAAGACTGATGCAGTGTGCGTTTTCCTGGATATCAAGTGATTTGGGATACATACTCCTAGTTGTTCCACTAGGAGTCTAAGAAACTCCTAGTTGTCTAAGAAACAACATGAGGCTTGCAAGAGATTGAAAAAATGCATCCTAAAATTATTCCAGCAGTGAAAACTCACGTTTCTACAAAGACTTGGAAGGAGCAAGCAAAAGAATAGTGGCTGAGAGTTCTTTCAGAGAGAAACACACGCATTTCATCCTTCTGGAGAGACGGTTAGGCTTACGATTGGACCAAGGGTTAGGGTTATGTTGAGGGCTAGGGTGAGAGATCCGGGTAGGGTTACAATTGGACCTAGGGTAAGGGTTATGTTGAGGACTAGGGTTAGAGATCCGGTTAGGGTTACGATTGGACCTAGGGTTAGGGTTATGTTGAGGGCTAGGGTTAGAGAGACGGTTAGGGTCACGATTGGACCTAGGGTTAGGGTTATGTTGAGGGCTAGGGTTAGAGCGACGGTTAGGGTTATGCTTGGATCTAGGGTTAGGGTTATGTTGAAAGCTAGGGTTAGAGAGACGGTTAGGTTTACAATTGGACCTAGGGTTAGGGTTATGTTGAGGGTAGAGTTAGAGAGAACGTGAGGGTTACACTTGGACCTAGGGTTAGCGTTATGTTGAGGGCTAGAGATAGAGAGATGCTTAGGGTTACAAATGGACCTAGGGTTAGGGTTATGTTGAGGGCTAGGGTTAGAGAGACCGTGAGGGTTACGATTGGACCTAGGGTTTGGGTTATGTTGAGGGCTAGAGATAGAGAGATGCTTACGGTTACGAATGGACCTAGGGTTAGGGTTATGTTGAGGGCTAGGGTGAGAGAGACCGTTAGGGTTACAATTGGACCTAGGGTTAGGGTTATGTTGAGGACTAGGGTTAGAGATCCGGATAGGGTTGGTTTTGGAAGGTCTTTCAAATTTGTCCATATCCCACTTCTTACGAAAGTTTTTCACAGCCCTCTTTCCAAATTCCCACAAAGAGCTGCTGCTTGAAAGTATCCACATGCACATCTCCCATACTGGTGTGCTCGTTTCACTACCTGGATTTTGCTTTCTTCTTCTTTCTTTGAAATGACAAGTCTTCATTCAGCATGCTACACACACCTTGTAGCAGTTTCAGTTTGAAGCATGTTGGTCCTCTCAAAACGCTGTGTATCCTATGTAGAGTGTGTCTCTCTCTAGCACTGAATACACAACTTAGAGCTCCTTTCACCACAGACACGCAAACACATCTTTTTGGTAAAGTCCTAACTCAGGTAACTTGAAAATGTAAGGGTTTCATCGAGAACATGAAGAAAATCATGCTTTTCCACCCTGTAACAGAAAGAAATGCCTTTTTGTAAATGCCAGTCTGAATTTCACCGCAAAATGCCGTTCTCTTCCGCTTTCATGAATGTTCTCAAAGCTTTAGGTGAAAGAGCGTGTTTGAGGAACAGTGATGCATTGTGCGTTTTCCTGGATTTGAAGGGGTTTGAGGAACATAATCCGCGTTTTCCCAAATTGTCTTAGAAACAACATGAGGCTTGCAAGAGACTGAAACAATGCATCCCAAAACGTATTCCAGTATTGAAAACACACGTTTCTACAAAGACTTGGAAGGAGCAAACAAAAGCCAATGGCTGAGTGTTCTTTCAGAGAGAAACACACGCATATCTTCCTTCTGGGGTGAGTTTTCACAATGGAATTCATATGCATTTTGTACTGTGCAGAATGTAGCTACGTGCTCGGGGGTTGTGTCATAGAAGCACCTTTCCTACAGGTGTATATTGCAACATTCATTGTTTCGCTAAGTTCTTTAGGGTGGGTTTTGGAAAGTCTTTCAACCTTGGCCAAATCCCGCTCCATACGAAAGTTTTTAACAGCCCTGTTTCCAAGTGCCGACAAAGAGCTACTGCTTGAAACTGTCCACATGCACATCTCCCATTCTGGTGTGCGCGTTTCACTACCTTGATTTTGGTTTCCTCTTCTTTCTTTGAAATGACAAGCCTTCTTTATGCATGCTACACACACCTTGTAGCAGTTTCAGTCTGCAGCATGTTGGTGCTCTCAAAACGCTGTGTATCCTATGTAGAGTGTGTCTCTCTCTAGCACTGAATACACAACTTAGAGCTCCTTTCACCACAGACACGCAAACACATCTTTTTGGGAAAGTTCTAACTCAGGCAACTTGGAAATGTAAAGGTTTCATCGGGAACATGAAGAAAATCATGCTTTTGCACCCTGCAACCGAAAGAAATGGCTTTTTGTACATGCCAGTCTGAATTTCCCTGCAAAATGTCCTTCTCTTCTGCTTTCTTGAATGTTCTCAAAGTATTAGGTGAAAGGGCGTGTTTGAGGAAGAGTGATGCATTGTGCGTTTTCCTGTATTTCGAGGGATTTGGGAAAAATAATGCTCGTTTTTCCACATTGTCTAAGAAACAACATGAGGCTTGCAAGAGACTGAAACAATGCATCCCAAAACGTATTCCAGTAGTGAAAACACACGTTTCTACAAAGACTTGGAAGGAGAAAGCAAAAGCCTAGTTGCTGAGTGTTCTTTCGGAGAGAAACACACGCATTTCTTCCTCTGGGGTGAGTTTTCACAATGGAATTCATATGCATTTTGTACTGTGCGGAATGTAGCTACCTGCTCGGGGGTTGTGTCATAGAAGCACCTTTCCTACAGAAGCTTATTACAACATTCATTGTTTGGCTAAGTTCTTTAGGGTTGGTTTTGGAAGGCCTTTCAACTTTGGCCAAATCCCGCTTCGAACGAAATTTTTTCACAGCGCTGTTTCCAAGTTTCCACAAGGAGCTGCTGCTTGAAACTGTCCACATGCACATCTCCCATAATGGTGTGTTCGTTTCACTACCTGGATTTTGGCTTCCTCTTCTTTCTTTGAAATGACAAGCCTTCTCTCTGCATGCTACACACACCTTGTAGCAGTTTCAGTTTGCAACATGTTGGTGCTCTCAAAAAGATGAGTAACCTGTGTAGAGTGTGTCAATCTCCAGCACTGAATACACAACTTAGAGCTCCTTTCACCACAGACACGCAAACACATGTTTTTGGGAAAGTCCTACTTCAGGTCACTTGGAAATATAAGGGTTTCATCGAGAAAATGAAGTCAATCATGCTTTTGCACTCTGCAAGCAATAGGAATGAAGTCTTTTACATACCCGTCTGAAATTCACTGCAAAATGCCCTTCTTTTCTGGTTTCTTGAAAGTTAAAAACACATTAAGAGATAGAGCCTGTTTGAGCAAGACTGATGCAGTGTGCGTTTTCCTGGATATCAAGTGATTTGGGATACATACTCCTAGTTTTTCCACTAGGAGTCTAAGAAACTCCTAGTTGTCTAAGAAACAACATGAGGCTTGCAAGAGATTGAAAAAATGCATCCTAAAATTATTCCAGCAGTGAAAACTCACGTTTCTACAAAGACTTGGAAGGAGGAAGCAAAAGAATAGTGGTTTAGAGTTCTTTCAGAAAGAAACACACGCATTTCATCCTTCTGGAGAGATGGTTAGGCTTACGATTGGACCAAGGGTTAGGGCTATGTTGAGGGCTAGGGTGAGAGATCCGGGTAGGGTTACAATTGGACCTCGGGTTAGGGTTATGTTGAGGCCTAGGGTTAGAGATCTGGTTAGGGTTACGATTGGACCTAGGGTTAGGGTTATGTTGAGGGCTAGGGTTAGAGAGACAGTTAGGGTTAGGATTCTACCTAGGGTTAGGGTTATGTTGAGGGCTAGTGTTAGAGATCCGGTTAGGATTACGATTGTACCTAGGGTTAGGGTTATGTTGAGGGCTAGGGTTAGAGAGACGGTTAGGGTTTCGATTGGACCTAGGGTTAGGGTTATGTTGAGGGCTAGGGTTAGAGAGACTGTTAGGGTTACGATTGGACCTAGGGTTAGGGTTATGTTGAGGGCTAGGGTTAGAGATCCGGTTAGGGTTACTATTGGACCTAGGGTTAGGGTTATGTTGAGGACTAGGGTTAGAGAAGGTTAGGGTTACGATTGGACCTAGGGTTAGGATTATGTTGAGGGCTAGCGATAGAGAGACGGATAGGGTTACGATTGGACCTAGGGATAGGGTTATGTTGAGAGCTAGGGTTAGAGTGACTGTCAGGGTTACCATTGGACCCAGGGTTAGGGTTATTTTGAGGGCTAGGGTTAGAGTGACGGTCAGGATTACGATTGAACCTAGGGTTAGGGTTATGTTGAGGGCTAGGGTTAGAGAGACGGTTAGGTTTACGATTGGACCTAAGGTTAGGGTTATGTTGTGGGCTAGCGATAGAGACGGTTAGGGTTACCATTGGACATAGGGTTAGGGTTATGTTGAGGGCTAGGTTTAGAGAGACATTTAGGGTTACGATTGGACCTAGGGTTAGGGTTATGTTGAGGGCTAGGGTTAGAGATCCGGTTAGGGTTACAATTGGACCTAGGGTAAGGGTTATGTTGAGGACTAGGGTTAGAGATCCGGTTAGGGTTACGATTGGACCTAGGGTTAGGGTTATGTTGAGGGCTAGGGTTAGAGAGACGGTTAGGGTCACGATTGGACCTAGGGTTAGGGTTATGTTGAGGGCTAGGGTTAGAGAGACGGTTAGGTTTACAATTGGACCTAGGGTTAGGGTTATGTTGAGGGTAGAGTTAGAGAGAACGTGAGGGTTACACTTGGACCTAGGGTTAGCGTTATGTTGAGGGCTAGAGATAGAGAGATGCTTAGGGTTACAAATGGACCTAGGGTTAGGGTTATGTTGAGGGCTAGGGTTAGAGAGACCGTGAGGGTTACGATTGGACCTAGGGTTTGGGTTATGTTGAGGGCTAGAGATAGAGAGATGCTTACGGTTACGAATGGACCTAGGGTTAGGGTTATGTTGAGGGCTAGGGTGAGAGAGACCGTTAGGGTTACAATTGGACCTAGGGTTAGGGTTATGTTGAGGACTAGGGTTAGAGATCCGGATAGGGTTGGTTTTGGAAGGTCTTTCAAATTTGTCCATATCCCACTTCTTACGAAAGTTTTTCACAGCCCTCTTTCCAAATTCCCACAAAGAGCTGCTGCTTGAAAGTATCCACATGCACATCTCCCATACTGGTGTGCTCGTTTCACTACCTGGATTTTGCTTTCTTCTTCTTTCTTTGAAATGACAAGTCTTCATTCAGCATGCTACACACACCTTGTAGCAGTTTCAGTTTGAAGCATGTTGGTCCTCTCAAAACGCTGTGTATCCTATGTAGAGTGTGTCTCTCTCTAGCACTGAATACACAACTTAGAGCTCCTTTCACCACAGACACGCAAACACATCTTTTTGGTAAAGTCCTAACTCAGGTAACTTGAAAATGTAAGGGTTTCATCGAGAACATGAAGAAAATCATGCTTTTCCACCCTGTAACAGAAAGAAATGCCTTTTTGTAAATGCCAGTCTGAATTTCACCGCAAAATGCCGTTCTCTTCCGCTTTCATGAATGTTCTCAAAGCTTTAGGTGAAAGAGCGTGTTTGAGGAACAGTGATGCATTGTGCGTTTTCCTGGATTTGAAGGGGTTTGAGGAACATAATCCGCGTTTTCCCAAATTGTCTTAGAAACAACATGAGGCTTGCAAGAGACTGAAACAATGCATCCCAAAACGTATTCCAGTATTGAAAACACACGTTTCTACAAAGACTTGGAAGGAGCAAACAAAAGCCAATGGCTGAGTGTTCTTTCAGAGAGAAACACACGCATATCTTCCTTCTGGGGTGAGTTTTCACAATGGAATTCATATGCATTTTGTACTGTGCAGAATGTAGCTACGTGCTCGGGGGTTGTGTCATAGAAGCACCTTTCCTACAGGTGTATATTGCAACATTCATTGTTTCGCTAAGTTCTTTAGGGTGGGTTTTGGAAAGTCTTTCAACCTTGGCCAAATCCCGCTCCATACGAAAGTTTTTAACAGCCCTGTTTCCAAGTGCCGACAAAGAGCTACTGCTTGAAACTGTCCACATGCACATCTCCCATTCTGGTGTGCGCGTTTCACTACCTTGATTTTGGTTTCCTCTTCTTTCTTTGAAATGACAAGCCTTCTTTATGCATGCTACACACACCTTGTAGCAGTTTCAGTCTGCAGCATGTTGGTGCTCTCAAAACGCTGTGTATCCTATGTAGAGTGTGTCTCTCTCTAGCACTGAATACACAACTTAGAGCTCCTTTCACCACAGACACGCAAACACATCTTTTTGGGAAAGTTCTAACTCAGGCAACTTGGAAATGTAAAGGTTTCATCGGGAACATGAAGAAAATCATGCTTTTGCACCCTGCAACCGAAAGAAATGGCTTTTTGTACATGCCAGTCTGAATTTCCCTGCAAAATGTCCTTCTCTTCTGCTTTCTTGAATGTTCTCAAAGTATTAGGTGAAAGGGCGTGTTTGAGGAAGAGTGATGCATTGTGCGTTTTCCTGTATTTCGAGGGATTTGGGAAAAATAATGCTCGTTTTTCCACATTGTCTAAGAAACAACATGAGGCTTGCAAGAGACTGAAACAATGCATCCCAAAACGTATTCCAGTAGTGAAAACACACGTTTCTACAAAGACTTGGAAGGAGAAAGCAAAAGCCTAGTTGCTGAGTGTTCTTTCGGAGAGAAACACACGCATTTCTTCCTCTGGGGTGAGTTTTCACAATGGAATTCATATGCATTTTGTACTGTGCGGAATGTAGCTACCTGCTCGGGGGTTGTGTCATAGAAGCACCTTTCCTACAGAAGCTTATTACAACATTCATTGTTTGGCTAAGTTCTTTAGGGTTGGTTTTGGAAGGCCTTTCAACTTTGGCCAAATCCCGCTTCGAACGAAATTTTTTCACAGCGCTGTTTCCAAGTTTCCACAAGGAGCTGCTGCTTGAAACTGTCCACATGCACATCTCCCATAATGGTGTGTTCGTTTCACTACCTGGATTTTGGCTTCCTCTTCTTTCTTTGAAATGACAAGCCTTCTCTCTGCATGCTACACACACCTTGTAGCAGTTTCAGTTTGCAACATGTTGGTGCTCTCAAAAAGATGAGTAACCTGTGTAGAGTGTGTCAATCTCCAGCACTGAATACACAACTTAGAGCTCCTTTCACCACAGACACGCAAACACATGTTTTTGGGAAAGTCCTACTTCAGGTCACTTGGAAATATAAGGGTTTCATCGAGAAAATGAAGTCAATCATGCTTTTGCACTCTGCAAGCAATAGGAATGAAGTCTTTTACATACCCGTCTGAAATTCACTGCAAAATGCCCTTCTTTTCTGGTTTCTTGAAAGTTAAAAACACATTAAGAGATAGAGCCTGTTTGAGCAAGACTGATGCAGTGTGCGTTTTCCTGGATATCAAGTGATTTGGGATACATACTCCTAGTTTTTCCACTAGGAGTCTAAGAAACTCCTAGTTGTCTAAGAAACAACATGAGGCTTGCAAGAGATTGAAAAAATGCATCCTAAAATTATTCCAGCAGTGAAAACTCACGTTTCTACAAAGACTTGGAAGGAGGAAGCAAAAGAATAGTGGTTTAGAGTTCTTTCAGAAAGAAACACACGCATTTCATCCTTCTGGAGAGATGGTTAGGCTTACGATTGGACCAAGGGTTAGGGCTATGTTGAGGGCTAGGGTGAGAGATCCGGGTAGGGTTACAATTGGACCTCGGGTTAGGGTTATGTTGAGGCCTAGGGTTAGAGATCTGGTTAGGGTTACGATTGGACCTAGGGTTAGGGTTATGTTGAGGGCTAGGGTTAGAGAGACAGTTAGGGTTAGGATTCTACCTAGGGTTAGGGTTATGTTGAGGGCTAGTGTTAGAGATCCGGTTAGGATTACGATTGTACCTAGGGTTAGGGTTATGTTGAGGGCTAGGGTTAGAGAGACGGTTAGGGTTTCGATTGGACCTAGGGTTAGGGTTATGTTGAGGGCTAGGGTTAGAGAGACTGTTAGGGTTACGATTGGACCTAGGGTTAGGGTTATGTTGAGGGCTAGGGTTAGAGATCCGGTTAGGGTTACTATTGGACCTAGGGTTAGGGTTATGTTGAGGACTAGGGTTAGAGAAGGTTAGGGTTACGATTGGACCTAGGGTTAGGATTATGTTGAGGGCTAGCGATAGAGAGACGGATAGGGTTACGATTGGACCTAGGGATAGGGTTATGTTGAGAGCTAGGGTTAGAGTGACTGTCAGGGTTACCATTGGACCCAGGGTTAGGGTTATTTTGAGGGCTAGGGTTAGAGTGACGGTCAGGATTACGATTGAACCTAGGGTTAGGGTTATGTTGAGGGCTAGGGTTAGAGAGACGGTTAGGTTTACGATTGGACCTAAGGTTAGGGTTATGTTGTGGGCTAGCGATAGAGACGGTTAGGGTTACCATTGGACATAGGGTTAGGGTTATGTTGAGGGCTAGGTTTAGAGAGACATTTAGGGTTACGATTGGACCTAGGGTTAGGGTTATGTTGAGGGCTAGGGTTAGAGATCCGGTTAGGGTTCCTATTGGACCTAGGGTTAGGGTTATGTTGAGGGCTAGGCTTAGAGACCCGGTTAGGGTTACGATTGGACCTAGGGTTAGGGTTATGTTGAGGGCTAGGGTTAGAGATCCGGTTAAGGTTACTATTGGACCTAGGGTTAGGGTTATGGTGTGGGCTAGGGTTAGAGATTCGGTTAGGGTTACGATTGGACCTAGGGTTAGGGTTATTTTGAGGGCTAGGGTTAGAGATCCGGTTAGCGTTCGGATTGGACCTAGGGTTACGGTTATGTTGAGGGCTAGGTTTAGAGATCCGGTTAGAGGTCGGATTGGACCTAGGGTTAGGGTTATGGTGAGGGATACGGTTAGAGATCCTGTTAGGGTACCTAATCGACCTAGGGTTAGGGTTATGTTGAGGGCTAGGGTTAGATATCCGGTTAGGGTTCCGATTAGACCTAGGGTTAGGGTTATGTTGAGGGCTAGGTTTAGAGATCCTGTTAGGGTTAAGATTAGACCTAGGGTTAGGGTTTTGTTGAGGGATAGGGTTAGAGATCCGGTTAGGGTTCCGAAACGACCTAGGGTAGGGTTATGGTGAGGGCTAGGCTTAGAGATCCAGTTAGGGTTCCTATTGGACCTAGAGTTAGGGTTTTGTTGAGGGCTAGGGTTAGAGATCCGGTTAGGGTTACGATTGAACCTAGGGTTAGGGTTATGTTGAGGGCTAGGGTTAGAGATCCGGTTAGGGTTACGATTGAACTAGGGTTAGGTTTATGTTGAGGGCTAGGGTTAGAGATCCGGTTAGGGTTACAGTTAGACCTAGGGTTAGGGTTATGTTGAGGGCTAATGTTAGAGATCCGGTTAAGGTTACTATTGGACCAAGGGTTAGGGTTATGGTGAGGGCTAGGGTTAAAGATCCGGTTAGGGTTCCGATTGGACATAGGGTTAGGGTTATGTTGAAGGCTAGGGTTAGAGATCCGGTTAGGGTTCCGATTGGACCTAGGGATAGGGTTATGTTGAGGGCTAGGTTTAGAGATCCGGTTAGGGTACCGATTGGACCTAGGGTTAGGGTTATGTTGAGGGCTAGGGTTAGAGATCCGGTTAGGGTTCCGATTGGACCTATTGTTAGGGTTATGTTGAGGGCTAGTGTTAGAGATCCGGTTAGGGTTCCGATTGGACCTAGGGATAGGGTTATGTTGAGGGCTAGGTTTAGAGATCCGGTTAGGGTACCGATTGGACCTAGGCTTAGGGTTATGTTGAGGGCTAGGGTTAGAGATCCGGTTAGGGTTCCGAATGGACCTATTGTTAGGGTTATGTTGAGGGCTAGTGTTAGAGATCCGGTTAGGGTTCCAATTGGACCTAGGGTTAGGGTTATGTTTAGGGCTAGGGTTAGAGATCCGGTTAGCGTTCCGATTAGACCTAGGGTTAGGGTTATGTTGAGTGCTAGTGTTAGAGATCCAGTTAGGGTTACGATTAGAAGTAGGGTTAGGGTTATGTTGAGGGCTAGGGTTAGAGATCCAGTTAAGGTTACGATTGGACCTAGTGTTAGGGTTATGGTCAGGGATAGGGTTAGAGATTCCGTTAGGGTTCCGATTGGACCTGGCGTTAGGGTTATGGTGAGGGCTAGGGTTAGAGATCCGCTTAGTGTTACGATTGGAGCTAGGGTTAGGGTTATGTTGAGGGCTAGGTTTAGAGATTCGGTTAGGGTTCCGACTGGATCTATGGTTAGGGTTATGTTGAGGGCTAGGGTTAGAGATCCGGTTAGGGTACCGATTGGACCTATTGTTAGGGTTATGTTGAGGGCTAGGGTCAGAGATCCCGTTAAGGTTCTGATTGGACCTATTGTTAGGGTTATGTTGAGGGCTAGGGTTAGAGATCCGGTTAGGGTTCCGATTGGACCTAGGGTTAGGGTTATGTTGAGGGCTAGGGTTAGAGATCCGCTTAGGGTTACGATTGGAACTAGGGTTAGGGTTATGTTGAGGGCTAGGTTTAGATATCCAGTTAGGGTTCCGATTGGACCTAGGGTTAGGGTTATGTTGAGGGCTAATGTTAGAGATCCGGTTAAGGTTACTATTGGACCAAGGGTTAGGGTTATGGGGAGGGCTAGGGTTAAAGATCCGGTTAGGGTTCCGATTGGACCTAGGGTTAGGGTTATGTTGAGGGCTAGGGTTAGAGATTCGGTTAGGGTTACGATTGAACCTAGGGTTAGGGTTATGTTGAGGGCTAGGGTTAGAGATCCGGTTAAGGTTACTATTGGACATTGGGTTAGGGTTATGGTGAGGGCTAGGGTTAAAGATCCCGTTAGCGTTCCGATTGGACCTAGTGTTAAGGTTATGTGTAGTGCTAGGGTTAGAGATCCGGTTAGGGTTCCGATTGGACCTAGGGTTAGGGTTATGTTGAGGGCTAGGGTAAGAGATCCGGTTAGGGTTCCGATTGGACCTAGGGTTAGGGTGATGTTGAGGGCTAGGGTTAGAGATCCGGTTAAGGTTACTATTGGACCTAGGGTTAGGGTTTGGTGAGGGCTAGGGTTAGAGATTCGGTTAGGGTTACGATTGGACCTAGGGTTAGGGTTACTTTGAGGGCTACGGTTAGAGATCCGGTTAGCGTTCGGATTGGACCTAGGGTTACGGTTATGTTGAGGGCGAGGTTTAGAGATCCGGTTATAGGTCCGATTGGACCTAGGGTTAGGGTTATGGTGAGTGATACGGTTATAGATCCTGTTAGGGTACCTAATCGACCTAGGGTTAGGGTTATGTTTAGGACTAGGGTTAGAGATCCGGTTAGGGTTACGATTAGACCGAGGGTTAAGGATATGTTTAGGGCTAGGTTTAGAGATCCGGTTAGGGTTTAGATTAGACCTAGGGTTAGGGTTATGTTGAGGGCTAGGGTTAGAGATCCGGTTAAGGTTACGATTGGACCTAGGGTTAGGGTTATGTTGAGGGTTAGGTTTAGAGATTCGGTTAGGGTTACGATTGGACCTAGGGTTAGGGTTATGGTGAGGGCTATGGTTAGAGATTTGGTTAGGGTTCCGATTGGACCTAGGGTAGGGTTATGAGTAGGGCTAGGGTTAGATATCCGGTTAGGGTAACCATTGGACCTAGGGTTAGGGTTACGTTGAGGGCTAGGGATAGAGATCCGGTTAGGGTTTCGATTGGACCTAGGGTTAGGGTTATGTTGAGGGCTAGGGTTATAGATCCGGTTAGGGTTCAGATTGGACCAAGAGTTAGGGTTATGTTGAGGGCTAGGGTTAGATATCCAGTTAAGTTTCAGATTGGACCTAGGGTTAGGGTTATGTTGACGGCTAGGGTTAGAGATCCGGATAGGGTTACCATTAGACCTAGGGTTAGGGTTATTTTGAGGACTAGGGTTAGAGATCCGGTTAGGGTTACGATTAGACCTAGGGTTACGGTTATGTTGAGGGCTAGGGTGGAGATCCGGTTAGGGTTACGATTGAACCTAGGGTTAGGGTTATGTTGAGGGCTAGGGTTAGAGATCCGGTTAGGGTGACGATTAGACCTAGGGATAGTGTTATGTTGAGGACTAGGGTTAGAGATCCGGTTAAGGTTACTATTGGACCTAGGGTTAGGGTTGTGGTCAGGGCTAGGGTTAGAGATCCGGTTAGCGTTCCGATTGGACCTAGGGTTAAGGTTATGTGTAGGGCTAGGGTTAGAGATCCGGTTCGAGTTCCGGATGGACCTAGGGTTTGGGTTATGTTGAGGGCTAGGGTTAGGGATCCAGTTAGGGTTACCATTGAACCTAGGGTTAGGGTTATGTTGAGGGCTAGGGTTAGAGATCCGGTTAGGGTTACGATTAGACCTAGGGTTAGGGTTATGTTGAAGGCTAGGGTTAGAGATCCGGTTAAGGTTACTATTGGACCTAGGGTTAGGGGTATGGTGAGGGCGAGGGTTAGATATCCAGTTAGGGTTCCGATTGGACCTAGGGTTAGGGTTATGTGTAGGGCTAGGGTTAGAGATCCGGTTAGGGTTCCGATTGGACCTAGGGATAGGGTTATGTTGAGGGCTAGGGTGAGAGATCAGGTTAGGGTTCCGAATCGACCTAGGGTTAGGGTTATGTTGAGGGCTATGGTTCGAGATCCAGTTAGGGTTCCTATTGGACCTAGGGTTAGGGTTATGTTGAAGGCTAGGGTTAGAGATCAGGTTAAGGTTACTATTGGACCAAGGGTTAGGGTTATGGTGAGGGCTAGGGTTAAAGATCCGGTTATGGTTCCGATTGGACCTAGGGTTAGGGTTATGTTGAGGGCTAGGGTTAGAGATCCGGTTAGGGTTACGATTGAACCTAGGGTTAGGGTTATGTTCAGGGCTAGGGTTAGAGATCCGGTTAGGGTTACGATTACACCTAGGGTTAGGGTTATGTTGAGGGCTAGGGTTAGAGATCCGGTTAAGGTTACTATTGGACCTAGGGTTAGGGTTATGGTGAGGGCTAGGGTTAAAGATCCCGTTAGCGTTCCAATTGGACCTAGGGTTAGGGTTATGTGTAGGGCTAGGGTTAGAGATCCGGTTAGGGTTCCGATTGGACCTAGGATTAGGGTTATGTTGAGGGCTAGGCTTAGAGATCCGGTTAGGGTTCCGATTGGACCTAGGGTTAGGGTTATGTTGAGGGGTAGGGTTAGAGATCTGGTTAGGGTTACGGTTAGACCTAGGGTTAGGGTTATGTGGAGGCCTAGGGTTAGAGATATGGTTAAGGTTACGATTGGACCTCGGGTTAGGGTTATGTTGAGGGCTAGGGTTAGAGATCCGGTTAGGGTTCCGATTGGACCTAGGTTTAAGGTTATGATGAGGGCTAGGGTTAGAGATCCGGTTAGAGTTCCGATTGGACCTAGGGTTAGGGTTATGTTGAGGGGTAGGGTTAGAGATCCTGTTAGAGTTCCGATTAGACCTAGGGTTAGGGTTATGTGGAGGGCCAAGGTTAGAGATCCGGTTAAAGTTCAGATTGGTCCTAGGGTTAGGGTTATGTTGACGGCTAGGGTTAGAGATCCGGTTAGGGTTACGATTGGACCTAGGGTTAGGGTTATGTTGAGGGCTAGGGTTGTAGATCCGGTTTAGGTTCCGATTGGACCTAGGGTTAGGGTTATGGTGAGGGATAGGGTTAGAGATCCGGTTAGGGTTCCGAATCGACCTAGGGTTAGGGTTATGGTGAGGGCTAGGGTTAGAGATCCGGTTAGGGTTACGGTTAGACCTAGGGTTAGGTTTATGTGGAGGGCTAGGTTTAGAGATACGGTTAAGGTTACGATTGGACCTAGGGTTAGGGTTATGTTGAGGGTTATGGTTAGAGATTCGGTTAGGGTTCCAATTGGACCTAGGGATAGTGTTATGTTCAGAGCTATGGTTAGAGATCAGGTTAGGGTTCCGAATCGACCTAGGGTTAGGATTATGTTGAGGGCTAGGGTTAGAGATCCGGTTAGGGTTCCGATTGGACCTAGGGTTAGGGTTATGGTGAGGGCTAGGGTTAGAGATCCGGTTTGGGTTCCCATTGGACCTAGGGTTAGGGTTATGTTGAGGGCTAGGGTTAGATATCCGGTTAAAGTTCAGATTGGTCCTAGGGTTAGGGTTATGTTGACGGCTAGGGTTAGAGATCCGGTTAGGGTTACGATTGGACCTAGGGTTAGGGTTATTTTTAGAACTAGGGTTAGAGATCCGGTAAGGGTTACGATTGGACCTAGGGTTAGGGTTATGTTGAGGGCTAGGGTTGTAGATCCGGTTTGGGTTCCGATTGGACCTAGGGTTAGTGTTATGTGTAGGGCTAGGGATAGAGATCCGGTTAGGGTTCCGATTGGACGTAGGCTTAGGGTTATGTTGAGGGGTACGGTTAGAGATCCGGTTAGGGTTCCGATTGGACCTAGGGTTAGGGTTATGGTGAGGGCTAGGGTTGTAGATCCGGTTTGGGTTCCGATTGGACCTCGGGTTAGGGTTATGTTGAGGGCTAGGGTTAGAGATCCGGTTAGGGTTCCGATTGGACCTAGGGTTAGGGTTATGATGAGGAATATGGTTAGAGATCCGGTTAGTGTTCCGATTGGACCTAGGGTTAGGGTTATGTTGAGGGGTAGGGTTAGAGATCCTGTTAGGGTTTCGATTAGACCTAGGGTTAGGGTTATGTGGAGGGCCAAGGTTAGAGATCCGGTTAAAGTTCAGATTGGTCCTAGGGTTAGGGTTATGTTGACGGCTAGGGTTAGAGATCCGGTAAGGTTACGATTGGACCTAGGGTTAGGGTTATATTTAGAACTAGGGTTAGAGATCCGGTTAGGTTTCCGATTGGACCTAGGGTTAGGGTTATGTTGAGGGCTAGGGTTGTAGATCCGCTTTAGGTTCCGATTGGACCTAGGGTTAGGGTTATGGTGAGGGATAGGGTTAGAGATCCGGTTAGGTTTACGGTTAGACCTAGGGTTAGGGTTATGTGGAGGGCTAGGTTTAGAGATATGGTTAAGGTTACAATTGGACCTAGGGTTAGGGTTATGTTGAGGGTTATGGTTAGAGATTCGGTTAGGGTTCCAATTGGACCTAGGGATAGGGTTATGTTCAGAGCTATGGTTAGAGATCAGGTTAGGGTTCCGAATCGACCTAGGATTAGGATTATGTTGAGGGCTAGGGTTAGAGATCCGGTTAGGGTTCCCATTGGACCTAGGGTTAGGGTTATGTTGAGGGCTACGGTTAGAGATCCGGTTAGGGTTCCGATTGGTCCTAGGGTTAGGGTTGTGATGAGGGCTAGGGTTAGAGATCCGGATAGTCTTCCGATTGGACCTAGGGTTAGGTTTATGTTGAGGGGTAGGGTTAGAGATCCTGTTAGGGTTCCGATTAGACCTAGGGTTAGGATTATGTTGAGGGCTAGGGTTAGAGATCCGGTTAGGGTTCCGATTGGACCTAGTGTTAGGGTTAAGGTGAGGGCTAGGTTTCGAGGTCCGGTTAGGGTTCCGAATCGATCTAGGTTTAGGGTAATGGTGAGGGCTAGGTTTAGAGATCCGGTTAGCGTTACGATTGGACCTAGGGATAGGGTTATGTTGACGCTAGAGATAGAGAGACGCTTAGGGTTACGATTGGACCTAGGGTTAGGGTTATCTTGAGGGCTAGGGTTAGAGATCCGGTTAGGGTTACGATTGGACCTAAGGTTAGGGTTATGTTGACGCTAGAGATAGAGAGACGCTTAGGGTTACGATTGGACCTAGGGTTAGGGTTATCTTGAGGGCTAGGGTTAGAGATCCGGTTAGGGTTACGATTGGACCTAGGGTTAGGGTTATGTTTAGGGCTAGGTTTAGATCCGTTTAGGGTTTCGGTTAGACCTAGGGTTAGGGTTATGTGGAGGGCTAGGGTTAGAGATACGGTTAAGGTTACGATTGGACCTAGGGTTAGGGTTATGTTGAGGGTATGGTTAGAGATTCGGGTAGGGTTCCAATTGGACCTAGGGATAGGGTTATGTTCAGGGCTATGGTTAGAGATCAGGTTAGGGTTCCGAATCGACCTAGGGTTACGGTTATGGTGAGGGCTAGGGTTAGAGATCCGGTTAGGGTTCCGATTGGACCTAGGGTTAGGGTTATGGTGAGGGCTAGGGTTAGAGATCCGGTTAGGGTTACGATTGGACCTAGGGTTAGGGCTCTGTTGAGGGCTAGGGTTGTAGATCCGGTTTGGGTTCCGATTGGACCTAGGGTTAGGGTTATGGTGAGGGATAGGGTTAGAGATCCGGTTAGGGTTCCGAATCGACCTAGGGTTAGGGTTATGGTGAGGGCTAGGTTTAGAGATCCGGTTAAGGTTCCGATTGGACCTAGGCTTAGGGTTATGTTGAGGGCTAGGGTTAGAGATCCGGTTAGGGTTCCGATTGGACCTAGGCTTAGGGTTATGTTGAGGGCTAGGGTTAGAGATCCGGTTAGGGTTCCGATTGGACCTAGTGTTAGGGTTATGGTGAGGGCGAGGGTTGTAGATCCGGTTTGGGTTCCGATTGGACCTCGGGTTAGGGTTATGTTGAGGGCTAGGGTTAGAGATCCGGTTAGTGTTCCGATTGGACCTAGGGTTAGGGTTATGTTGAGGGGTAGGGTTAGAGATCCTGTTAGAGTTCCGATTAGACATAGGGTTAGGGTTATGTGGAGGGCCAAGGTTAGAGATCCGGTTAAAGTTCAGATTGGTCCTAGGGTTAGGGTCATGTTGACGGCTAGGGTTAGAGATCCGGTTAGGGTTACGATTGGACCTAGGGTTAGGGTTATATTTAGAACTAGGGTTGTAGATCCGGTTAGGGTTCCGATTGGACCTAGGGTTAGGGTTATGATGAGGGCTAGGGTTAGAGATCCGGTTAGTGTTCCGAATGGACCTAGGGTTAGGGTTATGTTGAGGGCTAGGGTTAGAGATCCGGTTAGGGTTCCGATTTGACCTAGGGTTAGGGTTATGTGGAGGGCTAGGGTTGTAGATCCGGTTTGGGTTTCGATTGGACCTAGGGTTAGGGTTATGGTGAGGGCTAGGGTTAGAGATCCGGTTTGGGTTCCGAATCGACCTAGGTTTAGGGTTATGGTGAGGGCTAGGTTTAGAGATCCGGTTAGCGTTACGATTGGACCTAGGGATAGGGTTATGTTGAGGGCTAGGGTTAGAGAGACGGTTAGGTTTACGATTGGACCTAAGGTTAGGGTTATGTTGACGCTAGAGATAGAGAGACGCTTAGGGTTACGATTGGACCTACGGTTAGGGTTATCTTGAGGGCTAGGGTTAGAGATCCGGTTAGGGTTACCATTGGACCTAGGGTTAGGGTTATGTTTAGGGCTAGGTTTAGATCCGGTTAGGGTTTCGGTTAGACCTAGGGTTAGGGTTATGTGGAGGGCTAGGGTTAGAGATACGGTTAAGGTTACTATTGGACCTAGGGTTAGGGTTATGTTGAGGGTATGGTTAGAGATTCCGGTAGGGTTCCAATTGGACCTAGGGATAGGGCTATGTTCAGGGCTATGGTTAGAGATCAGGTTAGGGTTCCGAATCGACCTAGGGTTAGGGTTATGGTGAGGGCTAGGGTTAGAGATCCGGTTAGGGTTCCGATTGGACCTAGGGTTAGGGTTATGGTGAGGGCTAGGGTTAGAGATCCGGTTAGGGTTCCGATTGGACGTAGGGTTAGGGTTATGTGTAGGGCTAGGGTTACAGAACAGGTTAGGGTTCCGACTTTACCTAGTGTTAGGGTTATGTGTAGGGCTAGGGTTAGACATCCGGTTAGTTTTCCGATTGGACCTAACTTTAGGGTTATGTTGAGGGCTAGGGTTAGAGATCCGGGTAGGGTTACGATTGGTCCTAGGATTAGGGTTATGTTGAGGGCTAGGGTTAGAGATCCGGTTAGGGTTCCGATTGGACCTAGGGTTAGGGTTATGTGTGGGGCTAGGGTTAGAGATCCTGTTAGGGTTCCGATTGGACCTAGGGTTAGGGTTATCTTGAGGGCTTGGGTTACAGGTCCGGTTAGGGTTCCGATTTGACCTAGGGTTAGGGTTATGTTGAGGGCTTGGGTTAGAGATCCGGTTAGGGTTCCGATTGGACCTAGGGTTAGGGTTATGTTGAGGGCTAGGGTTAGAGATCCGGTTAGGGTTCCGATTTGACCTAGGGTTAGGGTTATGTGGAGGGCTAGGGTTGTAGATCCGGTTTGGGTTTCGATTGGACCTACCGTTAGGGTTATGGTGAGGGCTAGGGTTAGAGATCCGGTTTGGGTTCCGAATCGACCTAGGTTTAGGATTATGGTGAGGGCTAGGTTTAGAGATCCGGTTAGCGTTCCCATTGGACCTAGGGTTAGGGTTATGTTGAGGGCTAGGGGTAGAAATCCTGTTAGGGTTCCGAATTGACCTAGGGTTAGGGTTCCGATTGGACCTAGGTTTAGGGATTATGTTGAGGGCTAGGGTGAGAGATCCGGTTAGGGTTCCGATTGGACCTAGTGTTAGGGTTATGGTGAGGGCTAGGGTTCGAGATCCGGTTAGGGTTCCGAATCGATCTAGGTTTAGGGTTATGGTGAGGGCTAGGTTTAGAGATCCGGTTAGCGTTACGATTGGACCTAGGGTTAGGGTTATGTTGAGGGCTGGGGTTAGAGAGACGGTTAGGTTTACAATTGGACCTAAGGTTAGGGTTATGTTGACGCTAGAGATAGAGAGACGCTTACGGTTACAATTGGACCTAGGGTTAGGGTTATCTTGACGGCTAGGGTTAGAAATCCGGTTAGGTTTACGATTAGACCTAGGGTTAGGGTTATGTTTAGGGCCAGGTTTAGAGATCCGGTTAGGGTTCCGATTGGACCTAGGGTTAGGGTTATGGTGAGGGCTAGGGTGAGAGATCCGGTTAGGGTTCCGATTGGACGTAGGGTTAGGGTTATGTGTAGGGCTAGGGTTACAGATTAGGTTAGGGTTCCGATTTTACCTAGGGTTAGGGTTATGTGTAGGGCTAGGGTTAGACATCCGTTTAGTTTTCCGATTGGACCAAAGTTTAGGGTTATGTTGAGGGCTAGGGTTAGAGATCCGGTTAGGGTTCCGATTTGACCTAGGTTTAGGGTTATGATGAGGGCTAGGGTTAGAGATCCGGTTAGTGTTCCGATTGGACCTAGGGTTAGGGTTATGTTGAGGGGTAGGGTTAGAGATCCGGTTAGGGTTCCGATTGGACCTAGGGTTAGGGTTATGTTGAGGGCTAGGGTTAGAGATCCCGTTAGTGTTCCGATTGGACCTAGGGTTAGGGTTATGTTGAGGGCTAGGGTTAGAGATCCGGTTAGGGTTCCGATTTGACCTAGGGTTAGGGTTATGTGGAGGGCTAGGGTTGCAGATCCGGTTTGGGTTTCGATTGGACCTACGGTTAGGGTTATGTTGAGGGCTAGGGTTAGAGATCCGGTTTGGGTTCCGAATCGACCTAGGTTTAGGATTATGGTGAGGGCTAGGTTTAGAGATCCGGTTAGCGTTCCCATTGGACCTAGGGTTAGGGTTATGTTGAGGGCTAGGGGTAGAAATCCTGTTAGGGTTCCGAATTGACCTAGGGTTAGGGTTCCGATTGGACCTAGGTTTAGGGATTATGTTGAGGGCTAGGGTGAGAGATCCGGTTAGGGTTCCGATTGGACCTAGTGTTAGGGTTATGGTGACGGCTAGGGTTCGAGATCCGGTTAGGGTTCCGAATCGATCTAGGTTTAGGGTTATGGTGAGGGCTAGGTTTAGAGATCCGGTTAGCGTTACGATTGGACCTAGGGTTAGGGTTATGTTGAGGGCTAGGGTTAGAGAGACGGTTAGGTTTACGATTGGACCTAAGGTTAGGGTTATGTTGACGCTAGAGATAGAGAGACGCTTAGGGTTACGATTGGACCTAGGGTTAGGGTTATGTTTAGGGCCAGGTTTAGAGATCCGGTTAGGGTTCCGATTGGACCTAGGGTTAGGGTTATGGTGAGGGCTAGGGTGAGAGATCCGGTTAGGGTTCCGATTAGACGTAGGGTTAGGGTTATGTGTAGGGCTAGGGTTACAGATTAGGTTAGGGTTCCGATTTTACCTATGGTTAGGGTTATGTGTAGGGCTAGGGTTAGACATCCGGTTAGTTTTCCGATTGGACCTAAGTTTAGGGTTATGTTGAGGGCTAGGGTTAGAGATCCGGGTAGGGTTACGATTGGTCCTAGGGTTAGGGTTATGTTGAGGGCTAGGGTTAGACATCCGGTTAGGGTTCCGATTGGACCTAGGGTTAGGGTTATGTGTGGGGCTAGGGTTAGAGATCCGGTTAGGGTTCCGATTGGACCTAGGTTTAGGGTTATGATGAGGGCTAGGGTTAGAGATCCGGTTAGTGTTCCGATTGGACCTAGGGTTAGGGTTATGTTGAGGGGTACGGTTAGAGATCCTGTTAGGGTTCCGATTAGACATAGGGTTAGGGTTATGTGGAGGGCCAAGGTTAGAGATCCGGTTAAAGTTCAGATTGGTCCTAGGGTTAGGGTTATGTTGACGGCTAGGGTTAGAGATCCAGTTAGGGTTACGATTGGACCTAGGGTTAGGGTTATATTTAGAACTAGGGTTAGAGATCCGGTTAGGGGTACGAATGGACCTAGGGTTAGGGTTATGTTGAGGGCTAGGGTTGTAGATCCGGTTTAGGTTCCAATGGACCTAGGGTTAGGGTTATGGTGAGGGCTAGGGTTAGAGATCCGGTTAGGGTTCCGATTGGACGTAGGGTTAGGGTTATGTGTAGGGCTAGTGTTACAGAACAGGTTAGGGTTCCGACTTTACCTAGTGTTAGGGTTATGTGTAGGGCTAGGGTTAGACATCCGGTTAGTTTTCCGATTGGACCTAAGTTTAGGGTTATGTTGAGGGCTAGGGTTAGAGATCCGGGTAGGGTTACGATTGGTCCTAGAATTAGGGTTATGTTGAGGGCTAGGGTTAGAGATACGGTTAGGGTTCCGATTGGACCTAGGGTTAGGGTTATGTGTGGGGCTAGGGTTAGAGATCCTGTTAGGGTTCCGATTGGACCTAGGGTTAGGGTTATGTTGAGGGCTTGGGTTACAGATCCGGTTAGGGTTCCGATTTGACCTAGGGTTAGGGTTATGTTGAGGGCTTGGGTTGAGATCCGGTTAGGGTTCCGATTTGACCTAGGGTTAGGGTTATGTTGAGGGCTAGGGTTAGAGATCCCGTTCGTGTTCCGATTGGACCTAGGGTTAGGGTTATGTTGAGGGCTAGGGTTAGAGATCCGGTTAGGGTTCCGATTTGACCTAGGGTTAGGGTTATGTGGAGGGCTAGGATTGTAGATCCGGTTTGGGTTTCGATTGGACCTACGGTTAGGGTTATGGTGAGGGCTAGGGTTAGAGATCCGGTTTGGGTTCCGAATCGACCTAGGTTTAGGATTATGGTGAGGGCTAGGTTTAGAGATCCGGTTAGCGTTCCCATTGGACCTAGGGTTAGGGTTATGTTGAGGGCTAGGGGTAGAAATCCTGTTAGGGTTCCGAATTGACCTAGGGTTAGGGTTCCGATTGGACCTAGGTTTAGGGATTATGTTGAGGGCTAGGGTGAGAGATCCGGTTAGGGTTCCGATTGGACCTAGTGTTAGGGTTATGGTGAGGGCTAGGGTTCGAGATCCGGTTAGGGTTCCGAATCGATCTAGGTTTAGGGTTATGGTGAGGGCGAGGTTTAGAGATCCGGTTAGCGTTACGATTGGACCTAGGGTTAGGGTTATGTTGAGGGCTAGGTTTAGAGAGACGGTTAGGTTTACGATTGGACCTAAGGTTAGGGTTATGTTGACGCTAGAGATAGAGAGACGCTTAGGGTTACGATTGGACCTAGGGTTAGGGTTATCTTGACGGCTAGGGTTAGAAATCCGGTTAGGTTTACGATTGGACCTAGGGTTAGGGTTATGTTTAGGGCCAGGTTTAGAGATCCGGTTAGGGTTCCAATTGGACCTAGGGTTAGGGTTATGGTGAGGGCTAGGGTGAGAGATCCGGTTAGGGTTCCGATTGGACGTAGGGTTAGGGTTATGTGTAGGGCTAGGGTTACAGATTAGGTTAGGGTTCCGATTTTACCTATGGTTAGGGTTATGTGTAGGGCTAGGGTTAGACATCCGGTTAGTTTTCCGATTGGACCTAAGTTTAGGGTTATGTTGAGGGCTAGGGTTAGAGATCCGGGTAGGGTTACGATTGGTCCTAGGGTTAGGGTTATGTTGAGGGCTAGGGTTAGACATCCGGTTAGGGTTCCGATTGGACCTAGGGTTAGGGTTATGTGTTGGGCTAGGGTTAGAGATCCGGTTAGGGTTCCGATTGGACCTAGGTTTAGGGTTATGATGAGGGCTAGGGTTAGAGATCCGGTTAGTGTTCCGATTGGACCTATGGTTAGGGTTATGTTGAGGGGTAGGGTTAGAGATCCTGTTAGGGTTCCGATTAGACATAGGGTTAGGGTTATGTGGAGGGCCAAGGTTAGAGATCCGGTTAAAGTTCAGATTGGTCCTAGGGTTAGGGTTATGTTGACGGCTAGGGTTAGAGATCCAGTTAGGGTTACGATTGGACCTAGGGTTAGGGTTATATTTAGAACTAGGGTTAGAGATCCGGTTAGGGGTACGATTGGACCTAGGGTTAGGGTTATGTTGAGGGCTAGGGTTGTAGATCCGGTTTAGGTTCCGATTGGACCTAGGGTTAGGGTTATGGTGAGGGCTAGGGTTAGAGATCCGGTTAGGATTCCGAATCGACCTAGGGTTAGGGTTATGGTGAGGGCTAGGATTAGAGATCCGGTTAGGGTTACGGTTAGACCTAGGGTTAGGGTTATGTGGAGGGCTAGGTTTAGAGATACGGTTAATGTTACGATTGGACCTAGGGTTAGGGTTATGTTGAGGGTTATGGTTAGAGATTCGGTTAGGGTTCCAATTGGACCTAGGGATAGGGTTATGTTCAGAGCTATGGTTAGAGATCAGGTTAGGGTTCCGAATCTACCTAGGGTTAGGATTATGTTGAGGGCTAGGGTTAGAGATCCGGTTAGGGTTCCGATTGGACCTAGGGTTAGGGTTATGGTGAGGGATAGGGTTAGAGATCCGGTTAGGATTCCCATTGGACCTAGGGTTAAGGTTATGTGTAGGGCTAGGGAGAGATCCGGTTAGGGTTCCGATTGGACCTAGGCTTAGGGTTATGTTGAGGGCTAGGGTTAGAGATCCGGTTAGGGTTCCGATTGGACCTAGGATTAGGGTTATGGTGAGGGCTAGGGTCGTAGATCCGGTTTGGGTTCCGATTGGACCTCGGGTTAGGCTTATGTTGAGGGCTAGGGTTAGGGATCCGGTTAGGGTTCCGATTGGACCTAGGGTTAGGGTTATGATGAGGGCTAGGGTTAGAGATCCGGTTAGTGTTCCGATTGGACCTAGGGTTAGGGTTATGTTGCGGGGTAGGGTTAGAGATCCTGTTAGGGTTCCGATTAGACCTAGGGTTAGGGTTATGTGGAGGGCCAAGGTTAGAGATCCGGTTAAATTTCAGATTGGTCCTAGGGTTAGGGTTATGTGACGGCTAGGGTTAGAGATCCGGTTAGGGTTACGATTGGACCTAGGGTTAGGGTTATATTTAGAACTAGGGTTAGAGATCCGGTTAGTGTTCCGATTGGACCTAGGGTTAGGGTTATGTTGAGGGGTAGGGTTAGAGATCCGGTTAGGGTTACGATTGGTCCTAGGGTTAGGGTTATGTTGAGGACTAGGGTTAGAGATCCGGATAGGGTTGGTTTTCGAAGGTCTTTCAAATTTGTCCATATCCCACTTCTTACGAAAGTTTTTCACAGCCCTCTTTTCAAATTCCCACAAAGAGGTGCTGCTTGAAAGTGTCCACATGCACATCTCCCATACTGGTGTGCTCGTTTCACTACCTGGAGTTTGCTCTCCTCTTCTTTCTTTGAAATGACAAGTCTTCATTCAGCATGCTACACACACCTTGTAGCAGTTTCAGTTTGAAGCATGTTGGTCCTCTCAAAACGCTGTGTATCCTATGTAGAGTGTGTCTCTCTCTAGCACTGAATACACAACTTAGAGCTCCTTTCACCACAGACACGCAAACACATCTTTTTGGTGAAGTCCTAACTCAGGTAACTTGAAAATGTAAGGGTTTCATCGAGAACATGAAGAAAATCATGCTTTTCCACCCTGCAACAGAAGGAAATGCCTTTTTGTAAATGCCAGTCTGAATTTCACCGCAAAATGCCGTTCTCTTCCGCTTTCATGAATGTTCTCAAAGCTTTAGGTGAAAGAGCGTGTTTGAGGAACAGTGATGCATTGTGCGTTTTCCTGGATTTGAAGGGATTTGAGGAACATAATCCGCGTTTTTCCACATTGTCTTAGAAACAACATGAAGCTTGCAAGAGACTGAAACAATGCATCCCAAAACGTATTCCAGTTTTGAAAACACACGTTTCTACAAAGACTTGGAAGGAGCAAACAAAAGCCAATGGCTGAGTGTTCTTTCAGAGAGAAACACACGCATATCTTCCTTCTGGAGTGAGTTTTCACAATGGAATTCATATGCATTTTGTACGGTGCAGAATGTAGCTACCTGCTTGGGGGTTGTGTCATAGAAGCACCTTTCCTACAGGAGCATATTGCAACATTGATTGTTTGGCTAAGTTCTTTAGGGTGGGTTTTGGAAAGTCTTTCAACCTTGGCCAAATCCCGCTCCATACGAAAGTTTTTAACAGCCCTGTTTCCAAATTCCCACAAAGAGCTGCTGCTTGAAAGTGTCCACATGCACATCTCCCATAATGGTGTGCACGTTTCACTACTTGGATTTTGGTTTCCTCTTCTTTCTTTGAAATGACAAGACTTCCCTCTGCATGCTACACACACCTTGTAGCAGTTTCAGTTTGCAGCATGTTGGTGCTCTCAAAAAGATGAGTAACCTGTGTAGAGTGTGTCAATCTCCAGCACTGAATACACAACTTAGAGCTCCTTTCACCACAGACACGCAAACACATCTTTTTGGGAAAGTCCTACTTCAGGTCAATTGGAAATATAAGGGTTTCATCGAGAACATGAAGTCAATCATGCTTTTGCACTCTGCAAGCAATAGGAATGAACTCTTTTACATACCCGTCTGAAATTCACTGCAAAATGCCCTTCTTTTCTGGTTTGTTGAAAGTTAAAAACACATTAAGAGATAGAGCCTGTTTGAGGAAGACTGATGCAGTGTGCGTTTTCCTTGATATCAAGTGATTTGGGATACATACTCCTAGTTTTTCCACTAGGAGTCTAAGAAACTCCTAGTTGTCTAAGAAACAACATGAGGCTTGCAAGAGATTGAAAAAATGCATCCTAAAATTATTCCAGCAGTGAAAACTCACGTTTCTACAAAGACTTGGAAGGAGCAAGCAAAAGAATAGTGGCTGAGAGTTCTTTCAGAGAGAAAAACACGCATTTCATCCTTCTGGAGAGACGTTTAGGCTTACGATTGGACCAAGGGTTAGGGTTATGTTGAGGTCTAGGGTGAGATTTCCGGGTAGGGTTACAATTGGACCTCGGATTAGGGTTAGGTTGAGGCCTAGGGTTAGAGATCCGGTTAGGGTTACGATTGGATCTAGGGTTAAGGTTATGTTGAGGGCTAGGGTTAGAGATCCGGTTAGGGTTACGATTGAACCTAGGGTTAGGGTTATGTTGAGGGCTAGGGATAGACGGTTCGGGTTACGATTGGACCGAGGATTAGGGTTATGTTGAGGGCTAGGGTTAGAGAGACGGTTAGGGTTCCGATTGGACCTAGGGTTAGGGATATGTTGAGGGCTAGGGTTAGAGATCCGGTTAAGGTTACGATTGGACCTAGGGTTAGGGTTATTTTGAGGGTTAGGGTTATAGATGCGGTTAGGGTTCCGATTGGACCTAGGGATAGGTTTATGTGGAGGGCTATGGTTAGAGATCAGGTTAGGGTTCCGAATCAACCTAGGGTTAGGGTTATGTGTAGGGCTAGGGTTAGAGATCCAGTTAGGGTTGGTTTTGGAAGGTCTTTCAAATTTGTCCATATCCCTCTTCTTACGAAAGTTTTTCACAGCCCTCTTTCCAAATTCCCACAAAGAGCTGCTGCTTGAAAGTGTCCACATGCACATCTCCCATACTGGTGTGCTCGTTTCACTACCTGGAGTTTGGTGTCCTCTTCTTTCTTTCAAATGACAAGTCTTCATTCCGCATGCTACACACACCTTGTAGCAGTTTCAGTCTGCAGCATGTTGGTGCTCTCAAAACGCTGTGTATCCTGTGTAGAGTGTGTCACTCTACAGCACTGAATACACAACTTAGAGCTTCTTTCACCACGGACACGCAAACACATCTTTTTGGGAAAGTTCTAACTTAGGTAACTTGGAAATGTAAAGGTTTCATCGGGAACATGAAGAAAATCATGCTTTTGCACCCTGCAACCGAAAGCAATGGCTTTTTGTACATGCCAGTCTGAATTTCCCTGCAAAATGCCCTTCTCTTCTGCTTTCTTGAATGTTCTCAAAGTATTAGGTGAAAGGGCGTGTTTGAGGAAGAGTGATGCATTGTGCGTTTTCCTGTATTTCGAGGGATTTGGGAAAAATAATGCTCGTTTTTCCACATTGTCTAAGAAACAACATGAGGCTTGCAAGAGACTGAAACAATGCATCCCAAAACGTATTCCAGTAGTGAAAACACACGTTTCTACAAAGACTTGGAAGGAGCAAGCAAAAGCCTAGTTGCTGAGTGTTCTTTCAGAGAGAAACACACGCATTTCTTCCTCTGGGGTGAGTTTTCACAATGGAATTCATATGCATTTTGTACTGTGCGGAATGTAGCTACCTGCTCGGGGGTTGTGTCATAGAAGCACCTTTCCTACAGAAGCTTATTACAACATTCATTGTTTGGCTAAGTCCTTTAGGGTTGGTTTTGGAAGGCCTTTCAACTTTGGCCAAATCCTGCTTCGTACGAAATTTTTTCACAGCGCTGTTTCCAAGTTTCCACAAGGCGCTGCTGCTTGAAATTGTCCACATGCACATCTCCCATAATGGTGTGTTTGTTTCACTACCTGGATTTTGGCTTCCTCTTCTTTCTTTGAAATGACAAGCCTTCTCTCTGCATGCTACACACACCTTGTAGCAGTTTCAGTTTGCAACATGTTGGTGCTCTCAAAAAGATGAGTAACCTGTGTAGAGTGTGTCAATCTCCAGAACTGAATACACAACTTAGAACTCCTTTCACCACAGACACGCAAACACATCTTTTTGGGAAAGTCCTACTTCAGGTCACTTGGAAATATAAGGGTTTCATCGAGAACATGAAGTCAATCATGCTTTTGCACTCTGCAAGCAATAGGAATGAACTCTTTTACATACCCGTCTGAAATTCACTGCAAAATGCCCTTCATTTCTGGTTTCTTGAAAGTTAAAGACACATTAAGAGATAGAGCCTGTTTGAGGAAGACCGATGCAGTGTGCGTTTTCCTGGATATCAAGTGATTTGGGATACATACTCCTAGTTTTTCCACTAGGAGTCTAAGAAATTCCTAATTGTCTAAGAAACAACATGAGGCTTGCAAGAGATTGAAAAAATGCATCCTAACATTATTCCAGCAGTGAAAACTCACGTTTCTACAAAGACTTGGAAAGAGCAAGCAAAAGAATAGTGGCTGAGAGTTCTTTCAGAGAGAAAAACACGCATTTCATCCTTCTGGAGAGACGGTTAGGCTTACGATTGGACCAAGGGTTAGGGTTATGTTGAGGTCTAGGGTGAGAGATCCGGGTAGGGTTACAATTGGACCTAGGGTTAGGGTTATGTTGAGGCCTAGGTTTAGAGAGACGGTTAGGGTTACAATTGGACCTAGGGTTAGGGTTATGTTGAGGGCAAGGGTTAGAGATCCTGTTAGGGTTATGATTGGACCTAGGGTTAGGGTTATGTTGAAGGCTAGGGTTAGAGATCCTGTTGGGGTTACGATTGGACCTAGGGTTAGGGTTATGTTGAGGGCTAGGGTTAGAGATCAGGTTAGGGTTAGGATTGAACCGAGGGTTAGGGTTATGTTGAGGGCTAGGGTTAGAGAGACAGTTAGGGTTACGATTGGACCTAGGATTAGGGTTATGTTGAGGGCTAGGGTTAGAGATCCGGTTAGGGTTAGGATTGGACCTAGGGTTAGGGTTATGTTGAGGGCTAGGCTTAGAGTTCCTGTTAGGGTTACGATTGGAACTAGGGTTAGGGTTATGTTGAGGGCTAGGGTTAGAGATCCGGATTGGGTTGGTTTTGGAAGGTCTTTCAAATTTGTCCATATCCCCCTTCTTACGAAAGTTTTTCACAGCCCTCTTTCCAAATTCCCACAAAGAGCTGCTGCTTGAAAGTGTCCACATGCACATCTCCCATACTGGTGTGCTCGTTTCACTACCTGGAGTTTGCTTTCCTCTTCTTTCTTTGAAATGACAAGTCTTCATTCAGCATGCTACACACACCTTGTAGCAGTTTCAGTTTGAAGCATGTTGGTGCTCTCAAAACGCTGTGTATCCTATGTAGAGTGTGTCTCTCTCTAGCACTGAATACACAACTTAGAGCTCCTTTCACCACAGACACGCAAACACATCTTTTTGGGAAAGTCCTAACTCAGGTAACTTGGAAATGTAAGGGTTTCATCGAGAACATGAAGAAAATCATGCTTTTCCGCCCTGCAACCGAAAGCAATGGCTTATTGTACATGCCAGTCTGAATTTCCCTGCAAAATGCCCTCCTCTTCTGCTTTCTTGAATGTTCTCAAAGTATTAGATGAAAGGGCGTGTTTGAGGAAGAGTGATGCATTGTGCGTTTTCCTGTATTTCGAGGGATTTGGGAAAAATAATGCTCGTTTTTCCACATTGTCTAAGAAACAACATGAGGCTTGCAAGAGACTGAAACAATGCATCCCAAAACGTATTCCAGTAGTGAAAACACACGTTTCTACAAAGACTTGGAAGGAGCAAGCAAAAGCCTAGTTGCTGAGTGTTCCTTCAGAGAGAAACACACGCATTTCTTCCTCTGGGGTGAGTTTTCACAATGGAATTCATATTCATTTTGTAGTGTGCGGAATGTAGCTACCTGCTCCGGGGTTGTGTCATAGAAGCACCTTTCCTACAGAAGCTTATTACAACATTCATTGTTTGGCTAAGTCCTTTAGGGTTGGTTTTGGAAGGCCTTTCAACTTTGGCCAAATCCTGCTTCGTACGAAATTTTTTCACAGCGCTGTTTCCAAGTTTCCACAAGGCGCTGCTGCTTGAAACTGTCCACATGCACATCTCCCATAATGGTGTGTTCATTTCACTACCTGGATTTTGGCTTCCTCTTCTTTCTTTGAAATGACAAGCCTTCTCTCTGCATGCTACACACACCTTGTAGCAGTTTCAGTTTGCAGCATGTTGGTGCTCTCAAAAAGATGAGTAACCTGTGTAGAGTGTGTCAATCTCCAGCACTGAATACACAACTTAGAGCTCCTTTCACCACAGACACGCAAACACATGTTTTTGGGAAAGTCCTACTTCAGGTCACTTGGAAATATAAGGGTTTCATCGAGAACATGAAGTCAATCATGCTTTTGCACTCTGAAAGCAATAGGAATGAAGTCTTTTACATACCCGTCTGAAATTCACTGCAAAATGCCCTTCTTTTCTGGTTTGTTGAAAGTTAAAAACACATTAAGAGATAGAGCCTGTTTGAGGAAGACTGATGCAGTGTGCGTTTTCCTGGATATCAAGTGATTTGGGATACATACTCCTAGTTTTTCCACTAGGAGTCTAAGAAACTCATAGTTGTCTAAGAAACAACATGAGGCTTGCAAGAGAATGAAAAAATGCATCCTAAAATTATACCAGCAGTGAAAACTCACGTTTCTACAAAGACTTGGAAGGAGGAAGCAAAAGAATAGTGGCTTAGAGTTCTTTCAGAGAGAAACACACTCATTTCATCCTTCTGGAGAGACCGTTAGGCTTACGATTGGACCAAGGGTTAGGGTTATGTTGAGGCCTAGGGTTAGAGATCCGGTTAGGGTTACGATTGGATCTTGGGTTAGGGTTATGTTGAGGGCTAGCGATAGAGAGACGCTTAGGGTTACGATTGGACCTAGGGTTAGGGTTATGTTGAGAGCTAGGGTTAGAGAGACAGTGAGGGTTACGATTGGGCCTAGGATTAGGGTTATGTTGAGGGGTAGGGTTAGAGATCCGGTTAGGGTTACGATTGGACCTAGGGGTAGGGTTATGTTGAGGTCTAGGGTTAGAGAGAAGGTTAGGGTTACGATTGGACTTAGGGTTAGGGTTATGTTGAGGGCTAGGGTGAGAGATCCGGGTAGGGTTACAACTGGACCTAGGGTTAGGGTTATGTTGAGGCCTAGGTTTAGGGAGACGGTTAGGGTTACGATTGGACCTAGGGTTAGGGTTATGTTGAGGACTAGCGATAGAGAGACGGTTAGGGTTACGATTGGACCCAGGGTTAGGGTTATGTTGAGGTCTAGGGTTAGAGAGACTGTAAGGGTTACGATTGGACCTAGGGTTAGGGTTATGTTGAGGACTAGCCATAGAGAGACAGTTAGGGTTACAATTTGACCTCGGGTTAGGGTTATGTTGAGGCCTAGGGTTAGAGATCTGCTTAGGGTTACGATTGGGCCTAGGGTTAGGGTTATGTTGAGGGCAAGGGTTAGAGATCCGGTTAGGGTTAGGATTGGACCGAGGGTTAGGGTTATGTTGAGGGCTAGGGTTAGAGATCCGGTTAGGGTTATGATTGGACCTAGGGTTAGGGTTATGTTGAGGGCTAGGGTCAGAGATCCGGTTAGGGTTACGATTGGACCTAGGGTTAGGGTTATGTTGAGGACTAGCGATAGAAAGACGGTTAGGGTTACGATTGGACCTAGGGTTAGGGTTATGTCTAGGGCTAGGGTTAGAGAGTCTGTTAGGGTTACGATTGGACCTAGGGTTAGGGTTATGTTGAGGACTAGGGTTAGAGAGACGGTTAGGGTTACGATTGGACCTAGGGTTAGGGTTATGTTGAGGGCAAGGGTTAGAGATCCTGTTAGGGTTACGATTGCACCTAAGGTCGGGGTTATGTTGAGGGCTAGGGTTAGAGATCCGGTTAGGGTTAGGATTGGACCGAGGGTTAGGGTTATGTTGAGGGCTAGGGTTAGAGAGACAGTTAGGGTTACGATTGGACCTAGGGTTAGGGTTATGTTGAGGGCTAGGGTTAGAGATCCGGTTAGGTTTAGGATTGGACCTAGGGTTAGGGTTATGTTGAGGGCTAGGGTTAGAGATCCGGATAGGGTTGGTTTTGGAAGGTCTTTCAAATTTGTCCATATCCCACTTCTTACGAAAGTTTTTCACAGCCCTCTTTTCAAATTCCCACAAAGAGCTGCTGCTTGAAAGTGTCCACATGCACATCTCCCATACTGGTGTGC
Organism: Miniopterus natalensis; assembly: GCF_054644295.1. Classification (NCBI taxonomy): domain Eukaryota; kingdom Metazoa; phylum Chordata; class Mammalia; order Chiroptera; family Miniopteridae; genus Miniopterus; species Miniopterus natalensis. The sequence continues at coordinate 82,993,999 of NC_142089.1, forward strand.
TCGTTTCCCTACCTGGAGTTTGCTCTCCTCTTCTTTCTTTGAAATGACAAGTCTTCATTCAGCATGTTACACACACCTTGTAGCAGTTTCAGTTTGAAGCATGTTGGTGCTCTCAAAACGCTGTGTATCCTATGTAGAGTGTGTCTCTCTCTAGCACTGAATACACAACCTAGAGCTCCTTTCACCACAGACACGCAAACACATCTTTTTGGGAAAGTCCTAACTCAGGTAACTTGGAAATGTAAGGGTTTCATCGAGAACATGAAGAAAATCATGGTTTTCCACCCTGCAACAGATGGAAATGGCTTTTTGTAAATGCCAGTCTGAATTCCACAGCAAAATGCCGTTCTCTTCTGCTTTCATGAATGTTCTCAAAGCTTTAGGTGAAAGAGCGTGTTTGAGGAACAGTGATGCATTGTGCTTTTGCCTGGATTTGAAGGGATTTGAGGAACATAATCGGCGTTTTTCCACGTTGTCTTAGAAACAACATGAGGCTTGCAAGAGACTGAAACAATGCATCCCAAAACGTATTCCAGTTTTGAAAACACACGTTTCTACAAAGACTTGGAAGGAGCAAACAAAAGCCAATGGCTGAGTGTTCTTTCAGAGAGAAACACACGCATATCTTCCTTCTGGAGTGAGTTTTCACAATAGAATTTATATGCATTTTGTACGGTGCAGAATGTAGCTACCTGCTCGGGGGTTGTGTCATAGAAGCACCTTTCCTACCGGAGCATATTGCAACATTCATTGTTTGGCTAAGTTCTTTAGGGTGGGTTTTGGAAAGTCTTTCAACCTTGGCCTAATCCCGCTCCATACGAAAGTTTTTAACATCCCTGTTTCCAAATTCCCACAAAGATCTGCTGCTTGAAAGTGTCCACATGCACATCTCCCATAATGGTGTGCTCGTTTCACTACCTGGAGTTTGGTTTCCTCTTCTTTCTTTGAAATGACAAGCCTTCTCTCTGCATGCTACACACACCTTGTAGCAGTTTCAGTTTGCAGCATGTTGGTGCTCTCAAAAAGATGAATAACCTGTGTAGAGTGTGTCAATCTCCAGCACTGAATACACAACTTAGAGCTCCTTTCACCACAGACACGCAAACACATGTTTTTGGGAAAGTCCTACTTCAGGTCACTTGGAAATATAAGGGTTTCATCGAGAACATGAAGTCAATCATGCTTTTGCACTCTGAAAGCAATAGGAATGAAGTCTTTTACATATCGGTCTGAAATTCACTGCAAAATGCCCTTCTTTTCTGGTTTCTTGAAAGTTAAAGACACATTAAGAGATAGAGCCTGTTTGAGGAAGACTGATGCAGTGTGCGTTTTCCTGGATATCAAGTGATTTGGGATACATACTCCTAGTTTTTCCACTAGGAGTCTAAGAAACTCCTAGTTGTCTAAGAAACAACATGAGGCTTGCAAGAGATTGAAAAAATGCATCCTAAAATTATTCCAGCAGTGAAAACTCACGTTTCTACAAAGACTTGGAAGGAGCAAGCAAAAGAATAGTGGCTGAGAGTTCTTTCAGAGAGAAAAACACGCATTTCATCCTTCTGGAGAGACGGTTAGGCTTACGATTGGACCAAGGGTTAGGGTTATGTTGAGGTCTAGGGTGAGAGATCCGGGTAGGGTTACAATTGGACCTCGGATTAGGGTTAGGTTGAGGCCTAGGTTTAGAGATCCGGTTAGGGTTACGATTGGATCTTGGGTTAGGGTTATGTTGAGGGCTAGCGATAGAGAGACGCTTAGGGTTACGATTGGACCTAGGGTTAGGGTTATGTTGAGAGCTAGGGTTAGAGAGACAGTGAGGGTTACGATTGGGCCTAGGATTAGGGTTATGTTGAGGGGTAGGGTTAGAGATCCGGTTAGGGTTACGATTGGACCTAGGGGTAGGGTTATGTTGAGGTCTAGTTTTAGAGAGAAGGTTAGGGTTACGATTGGACTTAGGGTTAGGGTTATGTTGAGGGCTAGGGTGAGAGATCCGGGTAGGGTTACAACTGGACCTAGGGTTAGGGTTATGTTGAGGCCTAGGTTTAGGGAGACGGTTAGGGTTACGATTGGACCTAGGGTTAGGGTTATGTTGAGGACTAGCGATAGAGAGACGGTTAGGGTTACGATTGGACCCAGGGTTAGGGTTATGTTGAGGTCTAGGGTTAGAGAGACTGTAAGGGTTACGATGGGACCTAGGGTTAGGGTTATGTTGAGGACTAGCCATAGAGAGACAGTTAGGGTTACAATTTGACCTCGGGTTAGGATTATGTTGAGGCCTAGGGTTAGAGATCTGCTTAGGGTTACGATTGGGCCTAGGGTTAGGGTTATGTTGAGGGCAAGGGTTAGAGATCCGGTTAGGGTTAGGATTGGACCGAGGGTTAGGGTTATGTTGAGGGCTAGGGTTAGAGATCCGGTTAGGGTTATGATTGGACCTAGGGTTAGGGTTATGTTGAGGGCTAGGGTTAGAGATCCGGTTAGGGTTACGATTGGACCTAGGGTTAGGGTTATGTTGAGGACTAGCGATAGAAAGACGGTTAGGGTTACGATTGGACCTAGGGTTAGGGTTATGTCTAGGGCTAGGGTTAGAGAGTCGGTTAGGGTTACGATTGGACCTAGGGTTAGGGTTATGTTGAGGACTAGGGTTAGAGAGACGGTTAGGGTTACGATTGGACCTAGGGTTAGGGTTATGTTGAGGGCAAGGGTTAGAGATCCTGTTAGGGTTACGATTGCACCTAAGGTCGGGGTTATGTTGAGGGCTAGGGTTAGAGATCCGGTTAGGGTTAGGATTGGACCGAGGGTTAGGGTTATGTTGAGGGCTAGGGTTAGAGAGACAGTTAGGGTTACGATTGGACCTAGGGTTAGGGTTATGTTGAGGGCTAGGGTTAGAGATCCGGTTAGGTTTAGGATTGGACCTAGGGTTAGGGTTATGTTGAGGACTAGGGTTAGAGATCCGGATAGGGTTGGTTTTGGAAGGTCTTTCAAATTTGTCCATATCCCACTTCTTACGAAAGTTTTTCACAGCCCTCTTTTCAAATTCCCACAAAGAGCTGCTGCTTGAAAGTGTCCACATGCACATCTCCCATACTGGTGTGCTCGTTTCCGTACCTGGAGTTTGCTCTCCTCTTCTTTCTTTGAAATGACAAGTCTTCATTCAGCATGTTACACACACCTTGTAGCAGTTTCAGTTTGAAGCATGTTGGTGCTCTCAAAACGCTGTGTATCCTATGTAGAGTGTGTCTCTCTCTAGCACTGAATACACAACCTAGAGCTCCTTTCACCACAGACACGCAAACACATCTTTTTGGGAAAGTCCTAACTCAGGTAACTTGGAAATGTAAGGGTTTCATCGAGAACATGAAGAAAATCATGGTTTTCCACCCTGCAACAGATGGAAATGGCTTTTTGTAAATGCCAGTCTGAATTTCACAGCAAAATGCCGTTCTCTTCTGCTTTCATGAATGTTCTCAAAGCTTTAGGTGAAAGAGCGTGTTTGAGGAACAGTGATGCATTGTGCTTTTGCCTGGATTTGAAGGGATTTGAGGAACATAATCGGCGTTTTTCCACGTTGTCTTAGAAACAACATGAGGCTTGCAAGAGACTGAAACAATGCATCCCAAAACGTATTCCAGTTTTGAAAACACACGTTTCTACAAAGACTTGGAAGGAGCAAACAAAAGCCAATGGCTGAGTGTTCTTTCAGAGAGAAACACACGCATATCTTCCTTCTGGAGTGAGTTTTCACAATAGAATTTATATGCATTTTGTACGGTGCAGAATGTAGCTACCTGCTCGGGGGTTGTGTCATAGAAGCACCTTTCCTACCGGAGCATATTGCAACATTCATTGTTTGGCTAAGTTCTTTAGGGTGGGTTTTGGAAAGTCTTTCAACCTTGGCCTAATCCCGCTCCATACGAAAGTTTTTAACATCCCTGTTTCCAAATTCCCACAAAGAGCTGCTGCTTGAAAGTGTCCACATGCACATCTCCCATAATGGTGTGCTCGTTTCACTACCTGGAGTTTGGTTTCCTCTTCTTTCTTTGAAATGACAAGCCTTCTCTCTGCATGCTACACACACCTTGTAGCAGTTTCAGTTTGCAGCATGTTGGTGCTCTCAAAAAGATGAATAACCTGTGTAGAGTGTGTCAATCTCCAGCACTGAATACACAACTTAGAGCTCCTTTCACCACAGACACGCAAACACATGTTTTTGGGAAAGTCCTACTTCAGGTCACTTGGAAATATAAGGGTTTCATCGAGAACATGAAGTCAATCATGCTTTTGCACTCTGAAAGCAATAGGAATGAAGTCTTTTACATATCGGTCTGAAATTCACTGCAAAATGCCCTTCTTTTCTGGTTTCTTGAAAGTTAAAGACACATTAAGAGATAGAGCCTGTTTGAGGAAGACTGATGCAGTGTGCGTTTTCCTGGATATCAAGTGATTTGGGATACATACTCCTAGTTTTTCCACTAGGAGTCTAAGAAACTCCTAGTTGTCTAAGAAACAACATGAGGCTTGCAAGAGATTGAAAAAATGCATCCTAAAATTATTCCAGCAGTGAAAACTCACGTTTCTACAAAGACTTGGAAGGAGCAAGCAAAAGAATAGTGGCTGAGAGTTCTTTCAGAGAGAAAAACACGCATTTCATCCTTCTGGAGAGACGGTTAGGCTTACGATTGGACCAAGGGTTAGGGTTATGTTGAGGTCTAGGGTGAGAGATCCGGGTAGGGTTACAATTGGACCTCGGATTAGGGTTAGGTTGAGGCCTAGGTTTAGAGATCCGGTTAGGGTTACGATTGGATCTTGGGTTAGGGTTATGTTGAGGGATAGCGATAGAGAGACGCTTAGGGTTACGATTGGACCTAGGGTTAGGGTTATGTTGAGAGCTAGGGTTAGAGAGACAGTGAGGGTTACGATTGGGCCTAGGATTAGGGTTATGTTGAGGGGTAGGGTTAGAGATCCGGTTAGGGTTACGATTGGACCTAGGGGTAGGGTTATGTTGAGGTCTAGGTTTAGAGAGAAGGTTAGGGTTACGATTGGACTTAGGGTTAGGGTTATATTGAGGGCTAGGGTGAGAGATCCGGGTAGGGTTACAACTGGACCTAGGGTTAGGGTTATGTTGAGGCCTAGGTTTAGGGAGACGGTTAGGGTTACGATTGGACCTAGGGTTAGGGTTATGTTGAGGACTAGCGATAGAGAGACGGTTAGGGTTACGATTGGACCCAGGGTTAGGGTTATGTTGAGGTCTAGGGTTAGAGAGACTGTAAGGGTTACGATGGGACCTAGGGTTAGGGTTATGTTGAGGACTAGCCATAGAGAGACAGTTAGGGTTACAATTTGACCTCGGGTTAGGATTATGTTGAGGCCTAGGGTTAGAGATCTGCTTAGGGTTACGATTGGGCCTAGGGTTAGGGTTATGTTGAGGGCAAGGGTTAGAGATCCGGTTAGGGTTAGGATTGGACCGAGGGTTAGGGTTATGTTGAGGGCTAGGGTTAGAGATCCGGTTAGGGTTATGATTGGACCTAGGGTTAGGGTTATGTTGAGGGCTAGGGTTAGAGATCCGGTTAGGGTTACGATTGGACCTAGGGTTAGGGTTATGTTGAGGACTAGCGATAGAAAGACGGTTAGGGTTACGATTGGACCTAGGGTTAGGGTTATGTCTAGGGCTAGGGTTAGAGAGTCGGTTAGGGTTACGATTGGACCTAGGGTTAGGGTTATGTTGAGGACTAGGGTTAGAGAGACGGTTAGGGTTACGATTGGACCTAGGGTTAGGGTTATGTTGAGGGCAAGGGTTAGAGATCCTGTTAGGGTTACGATTGCACCTAAGGTCGGGGTTATGTTGAGGGCTAGGGTTAGAGATCCGGTTAGGGTTAGGATTGGACCGAGGGTTAGGGTTATGTTGAGGGCTAGGGTTAGAGAGACAGTTAGGGTTACGATTGGACCTAGGGTTAGGGTTATGTTGAGGGCTAGGGTTAGAGATCCGGTTAGGTTTAGGATTGGACCTAGGGTTAGGGTTATGTTGAGGGCTAGGGTTAGAGATCCGGATAGGGTTGGTTTTGGAAGGTCTTTCAAATTTGTCCATATCCCACTTCTTACGAAAGTTTTTCACAGCCCTCTTTTCAAATTCCCACAAAGAGCTGCTGCTTGAAAGTGTCCACATGCACATCTCCCATACTGGTGTGCTCGTTTCCCTACCTGGAGTTTGCTCTCCTCTTCTTTCTTTGAAATGACAAGTCTTCATTCAGCATGTTACACACACCTTGTAGCAGTTTCAGTTTGAAGCATGTTGGTGCTCTCAAAACGCTGTGTATCCTATGTAGAGTGTGTCTCTCTCTAGCACTGAATACACAACCTAGAGCTCCTTTCACCACAGACACGCAAACACATCTTTTTGGGAAAGTCCTAACTCAGGTAACTTGGAAATGTAAGGGTTTCATCGAGAACATGAAGAAAATCATGGTTTTCCACCCTGCAACAGATGGAAATGGCTTTTTGTAAATGCCAGTCTGAATTCCACAGCAAAATGCCGTTCTCTTCTGCTTTCATGAATGTTCTCAAAGCTTTAGGTGAAAGAGCGTGTTTGAGGAACAGTGATGCATTGTGCTTTTGCCTGGATTTGAAGGGATTTGAGGAACATAATCGGCGTTTTTCCACGTTGTCTTAGAAACAACATGAGGCTTGCAAGAGACTGAAACAATGCATCCCAAAACGTATTCCAGTTTTGAAAACACACGTTTCTACAAAGACTTGGAAGGAGCAAACAAAAGCCAATGGCTGAGTGTTCTTTCAGAGAGAAACACACGCATATCTTCCTTCTGGAGTGAGTTTTCACAATAGAATTTATATGCATTTTGTACGGTGCAGAATGTAGCTACCTGCTCGGGGGTTGTGTCATAGAAGCACCTTTCCTACCGGAGCATATTGCAACATTCATTGTTTGGCTAAGTTCTTTAGGGTGGGTTTTGGAAAGTCTTTCAACCTTGGCCTAATCCCGCTCCATACGAAAGTTTTTAACATCCCTGTTTCCAAATTCCCACAAAGATCTGCTGCTTGAAAGTGTCCACATGCACATCTCCCATAATGGTGTGCTCGTTTCACTACCTGGAGTTTGGTTTCCTCTTCTTTCTTTGAAATGACAAGCCTTCTCTCTGCATGCTACACACACCTTGTAGCAGTTTCAGTTTGCAGCATGTTGGTGCTCTCAAAAAGATGAATAACCTGTGTAGAGTGTGTCAATCTCCAGCACTGAATACACAACTTAGAGCTCCTTTCACCACAGACACGCAAACACATGTTTTTGGGAAAGTCCTACTTCAGGTCACTTGGAAATATAAGGGTTTCATCGAGAACATGAAGTCAATCATGCTTTTGCACTCTGAAAGCAATAGGAATGAAGTCTTTTACATATCGGTCTGAAATTCACTGCAAAATGCCCTTCTTTTCTGGTTTCTTGAAAGTTAAAGACACATTAAGAGATAGAGCCTGTTTGAGGAAGACTGATGCAGTGTGCGTTTTCCTGGATATCAAGTGATTTGGGATACATACTCCTAGTTTTTCCACTAGGAGTCTAAGAAACTCCTAGTTGTCTAAGAAACAACATGAGGCTTGCAAGAGATTGAAAAAATGCATCCTAAAATTATTCCAGCAGTGAAAACTCACGTTTCTACAAAGACTTGGAAGGAGCAAGCAAAAGAATAGTGGCTGAGAGTTCTTTCAGAGAGAAAAACACGCATTTCATCCTTCTGGAGAGACGGTTAGGCTTACGATTGGACCAAGGGTTAGGGTTATGTTGAGGTCTAGGGTGAGAGATCCGGGTAGGGTTACAATTGGACCTCGGATTAGGGTTAGGTTGAGGCCTAGGTTTAGAGATCCGGTTAGGGTTACGATTGGATCTTGGGTTAGGGTTATGTTGAGGGCTAGCGATAGAGAGACGCTTAGGGTTACGATTGGACCTAGGGTTAGGGTTATGTTGAGAGCTAGGGTTAGAGAGACAGTGAGGGTTACGATTGGGCCTAGGATTAGGGTTATGTTGAGGGGTAGGGTTAGAGATCCGGTTAGGGTTACGATTGGACCTAGGGGTAGGGTTATGTTGAGGTCTAGTTTTAGAGAGAAGGTTAGGGTTACGATTGGACTTAGGGTTAGGGTTATGTTGAGGGCTAGGGTGAGAGATCCGGGTAGGGTTACAACTAGACCTAGGGTTAGGGTTATGTTGAGGCCTAGGTTTAGGGAGACGGTTAGGGTTACGATTGGACCTAGGGTTAGGGTTATGTTGAGGACTAGCGATAGAGAGACGGTTAGGCTTACGATTGGACCAAGGGTTAGGGTTATGTTGAGGTCTAGGGTGAGAGATCCGGGTAGGGTTACAATTGGACCTCGGATTAGGGTTAGGTTGAGGCCTAGGTTTAGAGATCCGGTTAGGGTTACGATTGGATCTTGGGTTAGGGTTATGTTGAGGGCTAGCGATAGAGAGACGCTTAGGGTTACGATTGGACCTAGGGTTAGGGTTATGTTGAGGACTAGCCATAGAGAGACAGTTAGGGTTACAATTTGACCTCGGGTTAGGGTTATGTTGAGGCCTAGGGTTAGAGATCTGCTTAGGGTTACGATTGGGCCTAGGGTTAGGGTTATGTTGAGGGCAAGGGTTAGAGATCCGGTTAGGGTTAGGATTGGACCGAGGGTTAGGGTTATGTTGAGGGCTAGGGTTAGAGATCCGGTTAGGGTTATGATTGGACCTAGGGTTAGGGTTATGTTGAGGGCTAGGGTTAGAGATCCGGTTAGGGTTACGATTGGACCTAGGGTTAGGGTTATGTTGAGGACTAGCGATAGAAAGACGGTTAGGGTTACGATTGGACCTAGGGTTAGGGTTATGTCTAGGGCTAGGGTTAGAGAGTCGGTTAGGGTTACGATTGGACCTAGGGTTAGGGTTATGTTGAGGACTAGGGTTAGAGAGACGGTTAGGGTTACGATTGGACCTAGGGTTAGGGTTATGTTGAGGGCAATGGTTAGAGATCCTGTTAGGGTTACGATTGCACCTAAGGTCGGGGTTATGTTGAGGGCTAGGGTTAGAGATCCGGTTAGGGTTAGGATTGGACCGAGGGTTAGGGTTATGTTGAGGGCTAGGGTTAGAGAGACAGTTAGGGTTACGATTGGACCTAGGGTTAGGGTTATGTTGAGGGCTAGGGTTAGAGATCCGGTTAGGTTTAGGATTGGACCTAGGGTTAGGGTTATGTTGAGGGCTAGGGTTAGAGATCCGGATAGGGTTGGTTTTGGAAGGTCTTTCAAATTTGTCCATATCCCACTTCTTACGAAAGTTTTTCACAGCCCTCTTTTCAAATTCCCACAAAGAGCTGCTGCTTGAAAGTGTCCACATGCACATCTCCCATACTGGTGTGCTCGTTTCCCTACCTGGAGTTTGCTCTCCTCTTCTTTCTTTGAAATGACAAGTCTTCATTCAGCATGTTACACACACCTTGTAGCAGTTTCAGTTTGAAGCATGTTGGTGCTCTCAAAACGCTGTGTATCCTATGTAGAGTGTGTCTCTCTCTAGCACTGAATACACAACTTAGAGCTCCTTTCACCACAGACACGCAAACACATCTTTTTGGGAAAGTCCTAACTCAGGTAACTTGGAAATGTAAGGGTTTCATCGAGAACATGAAGAAAATCATGGTTTTCCACCCTGCAACAGATGGAAATGGCTTTTTGTAAATGCCAGTCTGAATTTCACAGCAAAATGCCGTTCTCTTCTGCTTTCATGAATGTTCTCAAAGCTTTAGGTGAAAGAGCGTGTTTGAGGAACAGTGATGCATTGTGCTTTTGCCTGGATTTGAAGGGATTTGAGGAACATAATCGGCGTTTTTCCACGTTGTCTTAGAAACAACATGAGGCTTGCAAGAGACTGAAACAATGCATCCCAAAACGTATTCCAGTTTTGAAAACACACGTTTCTACAAAGACTTGGAAGGAGCAAACAAAAGCCAATGGCTGAGTGTTCTTTCAGAGAGAAACACACGCATATCTTCCTTCTGGAGTGAGTTTTCACAATGGAATTTATATGCATTTTGTACGGTGCAGAATGTAGCTACCTGCTCGGGGGTTGTGTCATAGAAGCACCTTTCCTACCGGAGCATATTGCAACATTCATTGTTTGGCTAAGTTCTTTAGGGTGGGTTTTGGAAAGTCTTTCAACCTTGGCCTAATCCCGCTCCATACGAAAGTTTTTAACATCCCTGTTTCCAAATTCCCACAAAGAGCTGCTGCTTGAAAGTGTCCACATGCACATCTCCCATAATGGTGTGCTCGTTTCACTACCTGGAGTTTGGTTTCCTCTTCTTTCTTTGAAATGACAAGCCTTCTCTCTGCATGCTACACACACCTTGTAGCAGTTTCAGTTTGCAGCATGTTGGTGCTCTCAAAAAGATGAATAACCTGTGTAGAGTGTGTCAATCTCCAGCACTGAATACACAACTTAGAGCTCCTTTCACCACAGACACGCAAACACATGTTTTTGGGAAAGTCCTACTTCAGGTCACTTGGAAATATAAGGGTTTCATCGAGAACATGAAGTCAATCATGCTTTTGCACTCTGAAAGCAATAAGAATGAAGTCTTTTACATATCGGTCTGAAATTCACTGCAAAATGCCCTTCTTTTCTGGTTTCTTGAAAGTTAAAGACACATTAAGAGATAGAGCCTGTTTGAGGAAGACTGATGCAGTGTGCGTTTTCCTGGATATCAAGTGATTTGGGATACATACTCCTAGTTTTTCCACTAGGAGTCTAAGAAACTCCTAGTTGTCTAAGAAACAACATGAGGCTTGCAAGAGATTGAAAAAATGCATCCTAAAATTATTCCAGCAGTGAAAACTCACGTTTCTACAAAGACTTGGAAGGAGCAAGCAAAAGAATAGTGGCTGAGAGTTCTTTCAGAGAGAAAAACACGCATTTCATCCTTCTGGAGAGACGGTTAGGCTTACGATTGGACCAAGGGTTAGGGTTATGTTGAGGTCTAGGGTGAGAGATCTGGGTAGGGTTACAATTGGACCTCGGATTAGGGTTAGGTTGAGGCCTAGGGTTAGAGATCCGGTTAGGGTTACGATTGGATCTAGGGTTAAGGTTATGTTGAGGGCTAGGGTTAGAGATCCGGTTAGGGTTACGATTGGACCTAGGGTTAGGGTTATGTTGAGGGTTAGGGTTAGAGATCCGCTTAGGGTTACGATTGGACCTAGGGTTAGGGTTATGTTGAGGGCTAGCGATAGACGGTTCGGGTTACGATTGGACCTAGGATTACGGTTATGTTGAGGGCTAGGGTTAGAGAGACGGTTAGGGTTACGATTGGACCTAGGGTTAGGGATATGTTGAGGGCTAGGGTTAGAGATCCCGTTAAGGTTACGATTGGACCTAGGGTTAGGGTTACTTTGAGGGTTAGGGTTAGAGATTCGGTTAGGGTACCGATTGGACCTAGGGATAGGTTTATGTGGAGGGCTATGGTTAGAGATCAGGTTAGGGTTCCGAATCAACCTAGGGTTAGGGTTATGTGTAGAGCTAGGGTTAGAGATCCGGTTAGGGTTCCCATTGGACCTAGGGTTAGGGTTATGTTGAGGGCTTGGGTTAGAGATCCGGTTAGGGTTACGATTGGACCTAGGGTTAGAGTTATGTTTAGGGCTAGGTTTAGAGATCCGGTTATGGTTCCGATTGGACCTATTGTTAGGGTTATGTTGAGGGCTAGGGTTAAAGATCCGGTTAGCGTTCCGATTGGACCTAGGGTTAGGGTTATGTTTATTGCTAGGGTTAGAGATCCGGTTAGGGTTACGATTAGACCTAGGGTTAGGGTTATGTTTAGGGCTAGGGTTACAGATCCAGTTAGGGTTGGTTTTGGAAGGTCTTTCAAATTTGTCCATATCCCACTTCTTACGAACGTTTTTCAGAGCCCTCTTTCCAAATTCCCACAAAGAGCTGCTGCTTGAAAGTGTCCACATGCACATCTCCCATACTGGTGTGCTCGTTTCACTACCTGGAGTTTGGTGTCCTCTTCTTTCTTTGAAATGACAAGTCTTCATTCAGCATGCTACACACACCTTGTAGCAGTTTCAATTTGCAGCATTTTGCTGCTCTCAAAACGCTGTGTATCCTGTGTAGAGTGTGTCACTCTACAGCACTGAATACACAACTTAGAGCTTCTTTCACCACAGACACGCAAACACATCTTTTTGGGAAAGTTCTAACTTAGGTAACTTGGAAATGTAAAGGTTTCATCGGGAACATGAAGAAAATCATGCTTTTGCACCCTGCAACCGAAAGCAATGGCTTTTTGTACATGCCATTCTGAATTTCCCTGCAAAATGCCCTTCTCTTCTGCTTTCTTGAATGTTCTCAAAGTATTAGGTGAAAGGGCGTGTTTGAGGAAGAGTGATGCATTGTGCGTTTTCCTGTATTTCGAGGGATTTGGGAAAAATAATGCTCGTTTTTCCACATTGTCTAAGAAACAACATGAGGCTTGCAAGAGACTGAAACAATGCATCCCAAAACGTATTCCAGTAGTGAAAACACACGTTTCTACAAAGACTTGGAAGGAGCAAGCAAAAGCCTAGTTGCTGAGTGTTCTTTCAGAGAGAAACACACGCATTTCTTCCTCTGGGGTGAGTTTTCACAATGGAATTCATATGCATTTTGTACTGTGCGGAATGTAGCTACCTGCTCGGGGGTTGTGTCATAGAAGCACCTTTCCTACAGAAGCTTATTACAACATTCATTGTTTGGCTAAGTCCTTTAGGGTTGGTTTTGGAAGGCCTTTCAACTTTGGCCAAATCCTGCTTCGTACGAAATTTTTTCACAGCGCTGTTTCCAAGTTTCCACAAGGCGCTGCTGCTTGAAATTGTCCACATGCACATCTCCCATAATGGTGTGTTTGTTTCACTACCTGGATTTTGGCTTCCTCTTCTTTCTTTGAAATGACAAGCCTTCTCTCGGCATGCTACACACACCTTGTAGCAGTTTCAGTTTGCAACATGTTGGTGCTCTCAAAAAGATGAGTAACCTGTGTAGAGTGTGTCAATCTCCAGAACTGAATACACAACTTAGAACTCCTTTCACCACAGACACGCAAACACATCTTTTTGGGAAAGTCCTACTTCAGGTCACTTGGAAATATAAGGGTTTCATCGAGAACATGAAGTCAATCATGCTTTTGCACTCTGCAAGCAATAGGAATGAACTCTTTTACATACCCGTCTGAAATTCACTGCAAAATGCCCTTCTTTTCTGGTTTGTTGAAAGTTAAAAACACATTAAGAGATAGAGCCTGTTTGAGGAAGACCGATGCAGTGTGCGTTTTCCTGGATATCAAGTGATTTGGGATACATACTCCTAGTTTTTCCACTAGGAGTCTAAGAAATTCCTAGTTGTCTAAGAAACAACATGAGGCTTGCAAGAGATTGAAAAAATGCATCCTAAAATTATTCCAGCAGTGAAAACTCACGTTTCTACAAAGACTTGGAAGGAGCAAGCAAAAGAATAGTGGCTGAGAGTTCTTTCAGAGAGAAAAACACGCATTTCATCCTTCTGGAGAGACGGTTAGGCTTACGATTGGACCAAGGGTTAGGGTTATGTTGAGGGCTAGGGTGAGAGATCCGGGTAGGGTTACAATTGGACCTAGGGTTAGGGTTATGTTGAGGCCTAGGTTTAGAGAGACGGTTAGGGTTACAATTGGACCTAGGTTTAGGGTTATGTTGAGGGCAAGGGTTAGAGATCCTGTTAGGGTTATGATTGGACCTAGGGTTAGGGTTATGTTGAGGGCTAGGGTTAGAGATCAGGTTAGGGTTAGGATTGGACCGAGGGTTAGGGTTATGTTGAGGGCTAGGGTGAGAGAGACAGTTAGGGTTACGATTGGACCTAGGGTTAGGGTTATGTTGAGGGCTAAGGTTAGAGATCCGGTTAGGGTTAGGATTGGACCTAGGGTTAGGGTTATGTTGTGGGCTAGGCTTAGAGTTCCTGTTAGGGTTACGATTGGAACTAGGGTTAGGGTTATGTTGAGGGCTAGGGTTAGAGATCCGGATAGGGTTGGTTTTGGAAGGTCTTTCAAATTTGTCCATATCCCCCTTCTTACGAAAGTTTTTCACAGCCCTCTTTCCAAATTCCCACAAAGAGCTGCTGCTTGAAAGTGTCCACATGCACATCTCCCATACTGGTGTGCTCGTTTCACTACCTGGAGTTTGCTTTCCTCTTCTTTCTTTGAAATGACAAGTCTTCATTCAGCATGCTACACACACCTTGTAGCAGTTTCAGTTTGAAGCATGTTGGTGCTCTCAAAACGCTGTGTATCCTATGTAGAGTGTGTCTCTCTCTAGCACTGAATACACAACTTAGAGCTCCTTTCACCACAGACACGCAAACACATCTTTTTGGGAAAGCCCTAACTCAGGTAACTTGGAAATGTAAGGGTTTCATCGAGAACATGAAGAAAATCATGCTTTTCCGCCCTGCAACCGAAAGCAATGGCTTTTTGTACATGCCAGTCTGAATTTCCCTGCAAAATGCCCTCCTCTTCTGCTTTCTTGAATGTTCTCAAAGTATTAGATGAAAGGGCGTGTTTGAGGAAGAGTGATGCATTGTGCGTTTTCCTGTATTTCGAGGGATTTGGGAAAAATAATGCTCGTTTTTCCACATTGTCTAAGAAACAACATGAGGCTTGCAAGAGACTGAAACAATGCATCCCAAAACGTATTCCAGTAGTGAAAACACACGTTTCTACAAAGACTTGGAAGGAGCAAGCAAAAGCCTAGTTGCTGAGTGTTCCTTCAGAGAGAAACACACGCATTTCTTCCTCTGGGGTGAGTTTTCACAATGGAATTCATATGCATTTTGTACTGTGCGGAATGTAGCTACCTGCTCGGGGGTTGTGTCATAGAAGCACCTTTCCTACAGAAGCTTAATACAACATTCATTGTTTGGCTAAGTCCTTTAGGGTTGGTTTTGGAAAGCCTTTCAACTTTGGCCAAATCCTGCTTCGTACGAAATTTTTTCACAGCGCTGTTTCCAAGTTTCCACAAGGCGCTGCTGCTTGAAATTGTCCACATGCACATCTCCCATAATGGTGTGTTCGTTTCACTACCTGGATTTTGGCTTCCTCTTCTTTCTTTGAAATGACAAGCCTTCTCTCTGCATGCTACACACACCTTGTATCAGTTTCAGTTTGCAGCATGTTGGTGCTCTCAAAAAGATGAGTAACCTGTGTAGAGTGTGTCAATCTCCAGCACTGAATACACAACTTAGAGCTCCTTTCACCACAGACACGCAAACACATGTTTTTGGGAAAGTCCTACTTCAGGTCACTTGGAAATATAAGGGTTTCATCGAGAACATGAAGTCAATCATGCTTTTGCACTCTGCAAGCAATAGGAATGAAGTCTTTTACATACCCGTCTGAAATTCACTGCAAAATGCCCTTCTTTTCTGGTTTGTTGAAAGTTAAAAACACATTAAGAGATAGAGCCTGTTTGAGGAAGACTGATGCAGTGTGCGTTTTCCTGGATATCAAGTGATTTGGGATACATACTCCTAGTTTTTCCACTAGGAGTCTAAGAAACTCATAGTTGTCTAAGAAACAACATGAGGCTTGCAAGAGAATGAAAAAATGCATCCTAAAATTATACCAGCAGTGAAAACTCACGTTTCTACAAAGACTTGGAAGGAGCAAGCAAAAGAATAGTGGCTTAGAGTTCTTTCAGAGAGAAACACACTCATTTCATCCTTCTGGAGAGACGGTTAGGCTTACGATTGGACCAAGGGTTAGGGTTATGTTGAGGTCTAGGGTTAGAGATCCGGTTAGGGTTACGATTGGACCTAGGGTTAGGGTTATGTTGAGGGCTAGGGTTAGAGAGACTGTTAGGTTTACGATTGGATCTTGGGTTAGGGTTATGTTGAGGGCTAGCGATAGAGAGAAGCTTAGGGTTACGATTGGACCTAGGGTTAGGGTTATGTTGAGAGCTAGGGTTAGAGAGACAGTGAGGGTTACGATTGGGCCTAGGATTAGGGTTATGTTGAGGGGTAGGGTTAGAGATCCGGTTAGGGTTACGATTGGACCTAGGGGTAGGGTTATGTTGAGGTCTAAGGTTAGAGAGAAGGTTAGGGTTACGATTGGACCTAGGGTTAGGGTTATGTTGAGGGCTAGGGTGAGAGATCCGGGTAGGGTTACAACTGGACCTAGGGTTAGGGTTATGTTGAGGCCTAGGTTTAGGGAGACGGTTAGGGTTACGATTGGACCTAGGGTTAGGGTTATGTTGAGGGCTAGGGTTAGAGAGACTGTTAGGTTTACGATTGGATCTTGGGTTAGGGTTATGTTGAGGGCTAGCGATAGAGAGACGCTTAGGGTTACGATTGGACCTAGGGTTAGGGTTATGTTGAGAGCTAGGGTTAGAGAGACAGTGAGGGTTACGATTGGGCCTAGGATTAGGTTTATGTTGAGGGGTAGGGTTAGAGATCCGGTTAGGGTTACGATTGGACCTAGGGGTAGGGTTATGTTGAGGTCTAGGGTTAGAGAGAAGGTTAGGGTTACGATTGGACCTAGGGTTAGGGTTATGTTGAGGGCTAGGGTGAGAGATCCGGGTAGGGTTACAACTGGACCTAGGGTTAGGGTTATGTTGAGGCCTAGGTTTAGGGAGACGGTTAGGGTTACGATTGGACCCAGGGTTAGGGTTATGTTGAGGTCTAGGGTTAGAGAGACTGTAAGGGTTACGATTGGACCTAGGGTTAGGGTTATGTTGAGGCCTAGGGTTAGAGATCCGCTTAGGGTTACGATTGGGCCTAGGGTTAGGGTTATGTTGAGGGCAAGGGTTAGAGATCCGGTTAGGGTTAGGATTGGACCGAGGGTTAGGGTTATGTTGAGGGCTAGGGTTAGAGAGACAGTTAGGGTTACGATTGGACCTAGGGTTAGGGTTATGTTGAGGGCTAGGGTTAGAGAGACAGTTAGGGTTACGATTGGACCTAGGGTTAGGGTTATGTTGAGGGCTAGGGTTAGAGATCCGGATAGGGTTGGTTTTGGAAGGTCTTTCAAATTTGTCCATATCCCACTTCTTACGAAAGTTTTTCACAGCCCTCTTTTCAAATTCCCACAAAGAGCTGCTGCTTGAAAGTGTCCACATGCACATCTCCCATACTGGTGTGCTCGTTTCCCTACCTGGAGTTTGCTCTCCTCTTCTTTCTTTGAAATGACAAGTCTTCATTCAGCATGTTACACACACCTTGTAGCAGTTTCAGTTTGAAGCATGTTGGTGCTCTCAAAACGCTGTGTATCCTATGTAGAGTGTGTCTCTCTCTAGCACTGAATACACAACTTAGAGCTCCTTTCACCACAGACACGCAAACACATCTTTTTGGGAAAGTCCTAACTCAGGTAACTTGGAAATGTAAGGGTTTCATCGAGAACATGAAGAAAATCATGGTTTTCCACCCTGCAAGAGAAGGAAATGTCTTTTTGTAAATGCCAGTCTGAATTTCACAGCAAAATGCCGTTCTCTTCTGCTTTCATGAATGTTCTCAAAGCTTTAGGTGAAAGAGCGTGTTTGAGGAACAGTGATGCATTGTGCGTTTGCCTGGATTTGAAGGGATTTGAGGAACATAATCGGCGTTTTTCCACATTGTCTTAGAAACAACATGAGGCTTGCAAGAGACTGAAACAATGCATCCCAAAACGTATTCCAGTTTTGAAAACACACGTTTCTACAAAGACTTGGAAGGAGCAAACAAAAGCCAATGGCTGAGTGTTCTTTCAGAGAGAAACACACGCATATCTTCCTTCTGGAGTGAGTTTTCACAATGGAATTCATATGCATTTTGTACGGTGCAGAATGTAGCTACCTGCTCGGGGGTTGTGTCATAGAAGCACCTTTCCTACAGGAGCATATTGCAACATTCATTGTTTGGCTAAGTTCTTTAGGGTGGGTTTTGGAAAGTCTTTCAACCTTGGCCTAATCCCGCTCCATACGAAAGTTTTTAACATCCCTGTTTCCAAATTCCCACAAAGAGCTGCTGCTTGAAAGTGTCCACATGCACATCTCCCATAATTGTGTGCTCGTTTCACTACCTGGAGTTTGGTTTCCTCTTCTTTCTTTGAAATGACAAGCCTTCTCTCTGCATGCTACACACACCTTGTAGCAGTTTCAGTTTGCAGCATGTTGGTGCTCTCAAAAAGATGAATAACCTGTGTAGAGTGTGTTAATCTCCAGCACTGAATACAAAACTTAGAGTTCCTTTCACCACAGACACGCAAACACATGTTTTTGGGAAAGTCCTACTTCAGGTCACTTGGAAATATAAGGGTTTCATCGAGAACATGAAGTCAATCATGCTTTTGCACTCTGCAAGCAATAGGAATGAAGTCTTTTACATACCCGTCTGAAATTCACTGCAAAATGCCCTTCTTTTCTGGTTTCTTGAAAGTTAAAGACACATTAAGAGATAGAGCCTGTTTGAGGAAGACTGATGCCGTGTGCGTTTTCCTGGATATCAAGTGATTTGGGATACATACTCCTAGTTTTTCCACTAGGAGTCTAAGAAACTCCTAGTTGTCTAAGAAACAACATGAGGCTTGCAAGAGATTGAAAAAATGCATCCTAAAATTATTCCAGCAGTGAAAACTCACGTTTCTACAAAGACTTGGAAGGAGCAAGCAAAAGAATAGTGGCTGAGAGTTCTTTCAGAGAGAAAAACACGCATTTCATCCTTCTGGAGAGACGGTTAGGCTTACGATTAGACCAAAGGTTAGGGTTATGTTGAGGTCTAGGGTGAGAGATCCGGGTAGGGTTACAATTGGACCTCGGATTAGGGTTAGGTTGAGGCCTAGGGTTAGAGATCCGGTTAGTGTTACGATTGGATCTAGGGTTAAGGTTATGTTGAGGGCTAGGGTTAGAGATCCGGTTACGGTTACGATTGGACCTAGGGTTAGGGTTATGTTGAGGGCTAGGGTTAGAGATCCGCTTAGGGTTACGATTGGACCTAGGGTTAGTGTTATGTTGAGGGCTAGCGATAGACGGTTCGGGTTACGATTGGACCTAGGATTAGGGTTATGTTGAGGGCTAGGGTTAGAGAGACGGTTAGGGTTACGATTGGACCTAGGGTTAGGCATATGTTGAGGGCTAGGGTTAGAGATCCGGTTAAAGTTACGATTGGACCTAGGGTTAGGGTTATTTTGAGGGTTAGGGTTAGAGATTCGGTTAGGGTACCGATTGGACCTAGGGATAGGTTTATGTGGAGGGCTATGGTTAGAGATCAGGTTAGGGTTCCGAATCAACCTAGGGTTAGGGTTATGTGTAGAGCTAGGGTTAGAGATCCGGTTAGGGTTCCCATTGGACCTAGGGTTAGGGTTATGTTGAGGGCTTGGGTTAGAGATCCGGTTAGGGTTACGATTGGACCTAGGGTTAGAGTTATGTTTAGGGCTAGGTTTAGAGATCCTGTTACGGTTCCGATTGGACCTATTGTTAGGGTTATGTTGAGGGCTAGGGTTAAAGATCCGGTTAGCGTTCCGATTGGACCTAGGGTTAGGGTTATGTTTATTGCTAGGGTTAGAGATCCCGTTAGGGTTACGATAAGACCTAGGGTTAGGGTTATGTTTAGGGCTAGGGTTAGAGATCCAGTTAGGGTTGGTTTTGGAAGGTCTTTCAAATTTGTCCATATCCCACTTCTTACGAACGTTTTTCACAGCCCTCTTTCCAAATTCCCACAAAGAGCTGCTGCTTGAAAGTGTCCACATGCACATCTCCCATACTGGTGTGCTCGTTTCACTACCTGGAGTTTGGTGTCCTCTTCTTTCTTTGAAATGACAAGTCTTCATTCAGCATGCTACACACACCTTGTAGCAGTTTCAGTTTGCAGCATTTTGCTGCTCTCAAAACGCTGTGTATCCTGTGTAGAGTGTGTCACTCTACAGCACTGAATACACAACTTAGAGCTTCTTTCACCACAGACACGCAAACACATCTTTTTGGGAAAGTTCTAACTTAGGTAACTTGGAAATGTAAAGGTTTCATCGGGAACATGAAGAAAATCATGCTTTTGCACCCTGCAACCGAAAGCAATGGCTTTTTGTACATGCCAGTCTGAATTTCCCTGCAAAATGCCCTTCTCTTCTGCTTTCTTGAATGTTCTCAAAGTATTAGATGAAAGGGCGTGTTTGAGGAAGAGTGATGCATTGTGCGTTTTCCTGTATTTCGAGGGATTTGGGAAAAATAATGCTCGTTTTTCCACATTGTCTAAGAAACAACATGAGGCTTGCAAGAGACTGAAACAATGCATCCCAAAACGTATTCCAGTAGTGAAAACACACGTTTCTACAAAGACTTGGAAGGAGCAAGCAAAAGCCTAGTTGCTGAGTGTTCTTTCAGAGAGAAACACACGCATTTCTTCCTCTGGGGTGAGTTTTCACAATGGAATTCATATGCATTTTGTACTGTGCGGAATGTAGCTACCTGCTCGGGGGTTGTGTCATAGAAGCACCTTTCCTACAGAAGCTTATTACAACATTCATTGTTTGGCTAAGTCCTTTAGGGTTGGTTTTGGAAGGCCTTTCAACTTTGGCCAAATCCTGCTTCGTACGAAATTTTTTCACAGCGCTGTTTCCAAGTTTCCACAAGGCGCTGCTGCTTGAAATTGTCCACATGCACATCTCCCATAATGGTGTGTTTGTTTCACTACCTGGATTTTGGCTTCCTCTTCTTTCTTTGAAATGACAAGCCTTCTCGCTGCATGCTACACACACCTTGTAGCAGTTTCAGTTTGCAACATGTTGGTGCTCTCAAAAAGATGAGTAACCTGTGTAGAGTGTGTCAATCTCCAGAACTGAATACACAACTTAGAACTCCTTTCACCACAGACACGCAAACACATCTTTTTGGGAAAGTCCTACTTCAGGTCACTTGGAAATATAAGGGTTTCATCGAGAACATGAAGTCAATCATGCTTTTGCACTCTGCAAGCAATAGGAATGAACTCTTTTACATACCCGTCTGAAATTCACTGCAAAATGCCCTTCTTTTCTGGTTTGTTGAAAGTTAAAAACACATTAAGAGATAGAGCCTGTTTGAGGAAGACCGATGCAGTGTGCGTTTTCCTGGATATCAAGTGATTTGGGATACATACTCCTAGTTTTTCCACTAGGAGTCTAAGAAATTCCTAGTTGTCTAAGAAACAACATGAGGCTTGCAAGAGATTGAAAAAATGCATCCTAAAATTATTCCAGCAGTGAAAACTCACGTTTCTACAAAGGCTTGGAAAGAGCAAGCAAAAGAATAGTGGCTGAGAGTTCTTTCAGAGAGAAAAACACGCATTTCATCCTTCTGGAGAGACGGTTAGGCTTACGATTGGACCAAGGGTTAGGGTTATGTTGAGGGCTAGGGTGAGAGATCCGGGTAGGGTTACAATTGGACCTAGGGTTAGGGTTATGTTGAGGCCTAGGTTTAGAGAGACGGTTAGGGTTACAATCGGACCTAGGGTTAGGGTTATGTTGAGGGCAAGGGTTAGAGATCCTGTTAGGGTTATGATTGGACCTAGGGTTAGGGTTATGTTGAGGGCTAGGGTTAGAGATCCTGTTGGGGTTACGATTGGACCTAGGGTTAGGGTTATGTTGAGGGCTAGGGTTAGAGATCAGGTTAGGGTTAGGATTGGACCGAGGGTTAGGGTTATGTTGAGGGCTAGGGTTAGAGAGACAGTTAGGGTTACGATTGGACCTAGGGTTAGGGTTATGTTGAGGTCTAGGGTTAGAGATCCGGTTAGGGTTAGGATTGGACCTAGGGTTAGGGTTATGTTGAGGGCTAGGCTTAGAGTTCCTGTTAGGGTTACGATTGGAACTAGGGTTAGGGTTATTTTGAGGGCTAGGGTTAGAGATCCGGATTGGGTTGGTTTTGGAAGGTCTTTCAAATTTGTCCATATCCCCCTTCTTACGAAAGTTTTTCACAGCCCTCTTTCCAAATTCCCACAAAGAGCTGCTGCTTGAAAGTGTCCACATGCACATCTCCCATACTGGTGTGCTCGTTTCACTACCTGGAGTTTGCTTTCCTCTTCTTTCTTTGAAATGACAAGTCTTCATTCAGCAGGCTACACACACCTTGTAGCAGTTTCAGTTTGAAGCATGTTGGTGCTCTCAAAACGCTGTGTATCCTATGTAGAGTGTGTCTCTCTCTAGCACTGAATACACAACTTAGAGCTCCTTTCACCACAGACACGCAAACACATCTTTTTGGGAAAGCCCTAACTCAGGTAACTTGGAAATGTAAGGGTTTCATCGAGAACATGAAGAAAATCATGCTTTTCCGCCCTGCAACCGAAAGCAATGGCTTTTTGTACATGCCAGTCTGAATTTCCCTGCAAAATGCCCTCCTCTTCTGCTTTCTTGAATGTTCTCAAAGTATTAGATGAAAGGGCGTGTTTGAGGAAGAGTGATGCATTGTGCGTTTTCCTGTATTTCGAGGGATTTGGGAAAAATAATGCTCGTTTTTCCACATTGTCTAAGAAACAACATGAGGCTTGCAAGAGACTGAAACAATGCATCCCAAAACGTATTCCAGTAGTGAAAACACACGTTTCTACAAAGACTTGGAAGGAGCAAGCAAAAGCCTAGTTGCTGAGTGTTCCTTCAGAGAGAAACACACGCATTTCTTCCTCTGGGGTGAGTTTTCACAATGGAATTCATATGCATTTTGTACTGTGCGGAATGTAGCTACCTGCTCGGGGGTTGTGTCATAGAAGCACCTTTCCTACAGAAGCTTATTACAACATTCATTGTTTGGCTAAGTCCTTTAGGGTTGGTTTTGGAAGGCCTTTCAACTTTGGCCAAATCCTGCTTCGTAAGAAATTTTTTCACAGCGCCGTTTCCAAGTTTCCACAAGGCGCTGCTGCTTGAAAGTGTCCACATGCACATCTCCCATAATGGTGTGTTCGTTTCACTACCTGGATTTTGGCTTCCTCTTCTTTCTTTGAAATGACAAGCCTTCTCTCTGCATGCTACACACACCTTGTAGCAGTTTCAGTTTGCAGCATGTTGGTGCTCTCAAAAAGATGAGTAACCTGTGTAGAGTGTGTCAATCTCCAGCACTGAATACACAACTTAGAGGTCCTTTCACCACAGACACGCAAACACATGTTTTTGGGAAAGTCCTACTTCAGGTCACTTGGAAATATAAGGGTTTCATCGAGAACATGAAGTCAATCATGCTTTTGCACTCTGAAAGCAATAGGAATGAAGTCTTTTACATACCCGTCTGAAATTCACTGCAAAATGCCCTTCTTTTCTGGTTTGTTGAAAGTTAAAAACACATTAAGAGATAGAGCCTGTTTGAGGAAGACTGATGCAGTGTGCGTTTTCCTGGATATCAAGTGATTTGGGATACATACTCCTAGTTTTTCCACTAGGAGTCTAAGAAACTCATAGTTGTCTAAGAATCAACATGAGGCTTGCAAGAGAATGAAAAAATGCATCCTAAAATTATACCAGCAGTGAAAACTCACGTTTCTACAAAGACTTGGAAGGAGGAAGCAAAAGAATAGTGGCTTAGAGTTCTTTCAGAGACAAACACACTCATTTCATCCTTCTGGAGAGACGGTTAGGCTTACGATTGGACCAAGGGTTAGGGTTATGTTGAGGCCTAGGGTTAGAGATCCGGTTAGGGTTACGATTGGACCTAGGGTTAGGGTTATGTTGAGGGCTAGGGTTAGAGAGACTGTTAGGTTTACGATTGGATCTTGGGTTAGGGTTATGTTGAGGGCTAGCGATAGAGAGACGCTTAGGGTTACGATTGGACCTAGGGTTAGGGTTATGTTGAGAGCTAGGGTTAGAGAGACAGTGAGGGTTACGATTGGGCCTAGGATTAGGGTTATGTTGAGGGGTAGGGTTAGAGATCTGGTTAGGGTTACGATTGGACCTAGGGGTAGGGTTATGTTGAGGTCTAGGGTTAGAGAGAAGGTTAGGGTTACGATTGGACCTAGGGTTAGGGTTATGTTGAGGGCTAGGGTGAGAGATCCGGGTAGGGTTACAACTGGACCTAGGGTTAGGGTTATGTTGAGGCCTAGGTTTAGAGAGACGGTTAGGGTTACGATTGGACCTAGGGTTAGGGTTATGTTGAGGGCTAGGGTTAGAGAGGCTGTTAGGTTTACGATTGGATCTTGGGTTAGGGTTATGTTGAGGGCTAGCGATAGAGAGACGCTTAGGGTTACGATTGGACCTAGGGTTAGGGTTATGTTGAGAGCTAGGGTTAGAGAGACAGTGAGGGTTACGATTGGGCCTAGGATTAGGGTTATGTTGAGGGGTAGGGTTAGAGATCCGGTTAGGGTTACGATTGGACCTAGGGGTAGGGTTATGTTGAGGTCTAGGGTTAGAGAGAAGGTTAGGGTTACGATTGGACTTAGGGTTAGGGTTATGTTGAGGGCTAGGGTGAGAGATCCGGGTAGGGTTACAACTGGACCTAGGGTTAGGGTTATGTTGAGGCCTAGGTTTAGGGAGAAGGTTAGGGTTACGATTGGACCTATGGTTAGGGTTATGTTGAGGACTAGCGATAGAGAGACGGTTAGGGTTACGATTGGACCCAGGGTTAGGGTTATGTTGAGGTCTAGGGTTAGAGAGACTGTAAGGGTTACGATTGGACCTAGGGTTATGGTTATGTTGAGGACTAGCGATAGAGAGACAGTTAGGGTTACAATTTGACCTCGGGTTAGGGTTATGTTGAGGCCTAGGGTTAGAGATCTGCTTAGGGTTACGATTGGGCCTAGGGTTAGGTTTATGTTGAGGGCAAGGGTTAGAGATCCGGTTAGGGTTAGGATTGGACCTAGGGTTAGGGTTATGTTGAGGGCTAGGGTTAGAGATCCGGTTAGGGTTACGATTGGACCTAGGGTTAGGGTTATGTTGAGGACTAGCGATAGAAAGACGGTTAGGGTTACGATTGGACCTAGGGTTAGGGTTATGTCGAGGGCTAGGGTTAGAGAGTCGGTTAGGGTTACGATTGGATCTAGGGTTAGGGTTATGTTGAGGACTAGGGTTAGAGAGACGGTTAGGGTTACGATTGGACCTAGGGTTATGGTTATGTTGAGGGCAAGGGTTAGAGATCCTGTTAGGGTTACGATTGCACCTAAGGTCGGGGTTATGTTGAGGGCTAGGGTTAGAGATCCGGTTAGGGTTAGGATTGGACCGAGGGTTAGGGTTATGTTGAGGGCTAGGGTTAGAGAGACAGTTAGGGTTACGATTGGACCTAGGGTTAGGGTTATGTTGAGGGCTAGGGTTAGAGAGACAGTTAGGGTTACGATTGGACCTAGGGTTAGGGTTATGTTGAGGGCTAGGGTTAGAGATCCGGATAGGGTTGGTTTTGGAAGGTCTTTCAAATTTGTCCATATCCCACTTCTTACGAAAGTTTTTCACAGCCCTCTTTTCAAATTCCCACAAAGAGCTGCTGCTTGAAAGTGTCCACATGCACATCTCCCATACTGGTGTGCTCGTTTCCCTACCTGGAGTTTGCTCTCCTCTTCTTTCTTTGAAATGACAAGTCTTCATTCAGCATGTTACACACACCTTGTAGCAGTTTCAGTTTGAAGCATGTTGGTGCTCTCAAAACGCTGTGTATCCTATGTAGAGTGTGTCTCTCTCTAGCACTGAATACACAACTTAGAGCTCCTTTCACCACAGACACGCAAACACATCTTTTTGGGAAAGTCCTAACTCAGGTAACTTGGAAATGTAAGGGTTTCATCGAGAACATGAAGAAAATCATGGTTTTCCACCCTGCAACAGATGGAAATGGCTTTTTGTAAATGCCAGTCTGAATTTCACAGCAAAATGCCGTTCTCTTCTGCTTTCATGAATGTTCTCAAAGCTTTAGGTGAAAGAGCGTGTTTGAGGAACAGTGATGCATTGTGCTTTTGCCTGGATTTGAAGGGATTTGAGGAACATAATCGGCGTTTTTCCACATTGTCTTAGAAACAACATGAGGCTTGCAAGAGACTGAAACAATGCATCCCAAAACGTATTCCAGTTTTGAAAACACACGTTTCTACAAAGACTTGGAAGGAGCAAACAAAAGCCAATGGCTGAGTGTTCTTTCAGAGAGAAACACACGCATATCTTCCTTCTGGAGTGCGTTTTCACAATGGAATTCATATGCATTTTGTACGGTGCAGAATGTAGCTACCTGCTCGGGGGTTGTGTCATAGAAGCACCTTTCCTACCGGAGCATATTGCAACATTCATTGTTTGGCTAAGTTCTTTAGGGTGGGTTTTGGAAAGTCTTTCAACCTTGGCCTAATCCCGCTCCATACGAAAGTTTTTAACATCCCTGTTTCCAAATTCCCACAAAGAGCTGCTGCTTGAAAGTGTCCACATGCACATCTCCCATAATGGTGTGCTCGTTTCACTACCTGGAGTTTGGTTTCCTCTTCTTTCTTTGAAATGACAAGCCTTCTCTCTGCATGCTACACACACCTTGTAGCAGTTTCAGTTTGCAGCATGTTGGTGCTCTCAAAAAGATGAATAACCTGTGTAGAGTGTGTCAATCTCCAGCACTGAATACACAAGTTAGAGCTCCTTTCACCACAGACACGCAAACACATGTTTTTGGGAAAGTCCTACTTCAGGTCACTTGGAAATATAAGGGTTTCATCGAGAACATGAAGTCAATCATGCTTTTGCACTCTGAAAGCAATAGGAATGAAGTCTTTTACATATCGGTCTGAAATTCACTGCAAAATGCCCTTCTTTTCTGGTTTCTTGAAAGTTAAAGACACATTAAGAGATAGAGCCTGTTTGAGGAAGACTGATGCAGTGTGCGTTTTCCTGGATATCAAGTGATTTGGGATACATACTCCTAGTTTTTCCACTAGGAGTCTAAGAAACTCCTAGTTGTCTAAGAAACAACATGAGGCTTGCAAGAGATTGAAAAGATGCATCCTAAAATTATTCCAGCAGTGAAAACTCACGTTTCTACAAAGACTTGGAAGGAGCAAGCAAAAGAATAGTGGCTGAGAGTTCTTTCAGAGAGAAAAACACGCATTTCATCCTTCTGGAGAGACGGTTAGGCTTACGATTGGACCAAGGGTTAGGGTTATGTTGAGGTCTAGGGTGAGAGATCCGGGTAGGGTTACAATTGGACCTCGGATTAGGGTTAGGTTGAGGCCTAGGGTTAGAGATCCGGTTAGGGTTACGATTGGATCTAGGGTTAAGGTTATGTTGAGGGCTAGGGTTAGAGAGACGGTTAGGGTTACGATTGGACCTAGGGTTAGGGTTATGTTGAGGGTTAGGGTTAGAGATCCGCTTAGGGTTACGATTGGACCTAGGGTTAGGGTTATGTTGAGGGCTAGCGATAGACGGTTCGGGTTACGATTGGACCTAGGATTACGGTTATGTTGAGGGCTTGGGTTAGAGAGACGGTTAGGGTTACGATTGGACCTAGGGTTAGGGGTATGTTGAGGGCTAGGGTTAGAGATCCGGTTAAGGTTACGATTGGACCTAGGGTTAGGGTTATTTTGAGGGTTAGGGTTAGAGATTCGGTTAGGGTACCGATTGAACCTAGGGATAGGTTTATGTGGAGGGCTATGGTTAGAGATCAAGTTAGGGTTCCGTATCAACCTAGGGTTAGGGTTATGTGTAGAGCTAGGGTTAGAGATCCGGTTAGGGTTCCCATTGGACCTAGGGTTAGGGTTATGTTGAGGGCTTGGGTTAGAGATCCGGTTAGGGTTACGATTGGACCTAGGGTTAGAGTTATGTTTAGGGCTAGGTTTAGAGATCCGGTTATGGTTCCGATTGGACCTATTGTTAGGGTTATGTTGAGGGCTAGGGTTAAAGATCCGGTTAGCGTTCCGATTGGACCTAGGGTTAGGGTTATGTTTATTGCTAGGGTTAGAGATCCGGTTAGGGTTACGATTAGACCTAGGGTTAGGGTTATGTTTAGGGCTAGGGTTACAGATCCAGTTAGGGTTGGTTTTGGAAGGTCTTTCAAATTTGTCCATATCCCACTTCTTACTAACGTTTTTCACAGCCCTCTTTCCAAATTCCCACAAAGAGCTGCTGCTTGAAAGTGTCCACATGCACATCTCCCATACTGGTGTGCTCGTTTCACTACCTGGAGTTTGGTGTCCTCTTCTTTCTTTGAAATGACAAGTCTTCATTCAGCATGCTACACACACCTTGTAGCAGTTTCAGTTTGCAGCATTTTGCTGCTCTCAAAACGCTGTGTATCCTGTGTAGAGTGTGTCACTCTACAGCACTGAATACACAACTTAGAGCTTCTTTCACCACAGACACGCAAACACATCTTTTTGGGAAAGTTCTAACTTAGGTAACTTGGAAATGTAAAGGTTTCATCGGGAACATGAAGAAAATCATGCTTTTGCACCCTGCAACCGAAAGCAATGGCTTTTTGTACATGCCAGTCTGAATTTCCCTGCAAAATGCCCTTCTCTTCTGCTTTCTTGAATGTTCTCAAAGTATTAGGTGAAAGGGCGTGTTTGAGGAAGAGTGATGCATTGTGCGTTTTCCTGTATTTCGAGGGATTTGGGAAAAATAATGCTCGTTTTTCCACATTGTCAAAGAAACAACATGAGGCTTGCAAGAGACTGAAACAATGCATCCCAAAACGTATTCCAGTAGTGAAAACACACGTTTCTACAAAGACTTGGAAGGAGCAAGCAAAAGCCTAGTTGCTGAGTGTTCCTTCAGAGAGAAACACACGCATTTCTTCCTCTGGGGTGAGTTTTCACAATGGAATTCATATGCATTTTGTACTGTGCGGAATGTAGCTACCTGCTCGGGGGTTGTGTCATAGAAGCACCTTTCCTACAGAAGCTTATTACAACATTCATTGTTTGGCTAAGTCCTTTAGGGTTGGTTTTGGAAGGCCTTTCAACTTTGGCCAAATCCTGCTTCGTACGAAATTTTTTCACAGCGCTGTTTCCAAGTTTCCACAAGGCGCTGCTGCTTGAAATTGTCCACATGCACATCTCCCATAATGGTGTGTTTGTTTCACTACCTGGATTTTGGCTTCCTCTTCTTTCTTTGAAATGACAAGCCTTCTCTCTGCATGCTACACACACCTTGTAGCAGTTTCAGTTTGCAACATGTTGGTGCTCTCAAAAAGATGAGTAACCTGTGTACAGTGTGTCAATCTCCAGAACTGAATACACAACTTAGAACTCCTTTCACCACAGACACGCAAACACATCTTTTTGGGAAAGTCCTACTTCAGGTCACTTGGAAATATAAGGGTTTCATCGAGAACATGAAGTCAATCATGCTTTTGCACTCTGCAAGCAATAGGAATGAACTCTTTTACATACCCGTCTGAAATTCACTGCAAAATGCCCTTCTTTTCTGGTTTGTTGAAAGTTAAAAACACATTAAGAGATAGAGCCTGTTTGAGGAAGACCGATGCAGTGTGCGTTTTCCTGGATATCAAGTGATTTGGGATACATACTCCTAGTTTTTCCACTAGGAGTCTAAGAAATTCCTAGTTGTCTAAGAAACAACATGAGGCTTGCAAGAGATTGAAAAAATGCATCCTAAAATTATTCCAGCAGTGAAAACTCACGTTTCTACAAAGACTTGGAAGGAGCAAGCAAAAGAATAGTGGCTGAGAGTTCTTTCAGAGAGAAAAACACGCATTTCATCCTTCTGGAGAGACGGTTAGGCTTACGATTGGACCAAGGGTTAGGGTTATGTTGAGGGCTAGGGTGAGAGATCCGGGTAGGGTTACAATTGGACCTAGGGTTAGGGTTATGTTGAGGCCTAGGTTTAGAGAGACGGTTAGGGTTACAATTGGACCTAGGGTTAGGGTTATGTTGAGGGCAAGGGTTAGAGATCCTGTTAGGGTTATGATTGGACCTAGGGTTAGGGTTATGTTGAGGGCTAGGGTTAGAGATCAGGTTAGGGTTAGGATTGGACCGAGGGTTAGGGTTATGTTGAGGGCTAGGGTGAGAGAGACAGTTAGGGTTACGATTGGACCTAGGGTTAGGGTTATGTTGAGGGCTAAGGTTAGAGATCCGGTTAGGGTTAGGATTGGACCTAGGGTTAGGGTTATGTTGTGGGCTAGGCTTAGAGTTCCTGTTAGGGTTACGATTGGAACTAGGGTTAGGGTTATGTTGAGGGCTAGGGTTAGAGATCCGGATAGGGTTGGTTTTGGAAGGTCTTTCAAATTTGTCCATATCCCCCTTCTTACGAAAGTTTTTCACAGCCCTCTTTCCAAATTCCCACAAAGAGCTGCTGCTTGAAAGTGTCCACATGCACATCTCCCATACTGGTGTGCTCGTTTCACTACCTGGAGTTTGCTTTCCTCTTCTTTCTTTGAAATGACAAGTCTTCATTCAGCATGCTACACACACCTTGTAGCAGTTTCAGTTTGAAGCATGTTGGTGCTCTCAAAACGCTGTGTATCCTATGTAGAGTGTGTCTCTCTCTAGCACTGAATACACAACTTAGAGCTCCTTTCACCACAGACACGCAAACACATCTTTTTGGGAAAGCCCTAACTCAGGTAACTTGGAAATGTAAGGGTTTCATCGAGAACATGAAGAAAATCATGCTTTTCCGCCCTGCAACCGAAAGCAATGGCTTTTTGTACATGCCAGTCTGAATTTCCCTGCAAAATGCCCTCCTCTTCTGCTTTCTTGAATGTTCTCAAAGTATTAGATGAAAGGGCGTGTTTGAGGAAGAGTGATGCATTGTGCGTTTTCCTGTATTTCGAGGGATTTGGGAAAAATAATGCTCGTTTTTCCACATTGTCTAAGAAACAACATGAGGCTTGCAAGAGACTGAAACAATGCATCCCAAAACGTATTCCAGTAGTGAAAACACACGTTTCTACAAAGACTTGGAAGGAGCAAGCAAAAGCCTAGTTGCTGAGTGTTCCTTCAGAGAGAAACACACGCATTTCTTCCTCTGGGGTGAGTTTTCACAATGGAATTCATATGCATTTTGTACTGTGCGGAATGTAGCTACCTGCTCGGGGGTTGTGTCATAGAAGCACCTTTCCTACAGAAGCTTATTACAACATTCATTGTTTGGCTAAGTCCTTTAGGGTTGGTTTTGGAAGGCCTTTCAACTTTGGCCAAATCCTGCTTCGTACGAAATTTTTTCACAGCGCTGTTTCCAAGTTTCCACAAGGCGCTGCTGCTTGAAATTGTCCACATGCACATCTCCCATAATGGTGTGTTTGTTTCACTACCTGGATTTTGGCTTCCTCTTCTTTCTTTGAAATGACAAGCCTTCTCTCTGCATGCTACACACACCTTGTAGCAGTTTCAGTTTGCAACATGTTGGTGCTCTCAAAAAGATGAGTAACCTGTGTAGAGTGTGTCAATCTCCAGAACTGAATACACAACTTAGAACTCCTTTCACCACAGACACGCAAACACATCTTTTTGGGAAAGTCCTACTTCAGGTCACTTGGAAATATAAGGGTTTCATCGAGAACATGAAGTCAATCATGCTTTTGCACTCTGCAAGCAATAGGAATGAACTCTTTTACATACCCGTCTGAAATTCACTGCAAAATGCCCTTCTTTTCTGGTTTGTTGAAAGTTAAAAACACATTAAGAGATAGAGCCTGTTTGAGGAAGACCGATGCAGTGTGCGTTTTCCTGGATATCAAGTGATTTGGGATACATACTCCTAGTTTTTCCACTAGGAGTCTAAGAAATTCCTAGTTGTCTAAGAAACAACATGAGGCTTGCAAGAGATTGAAAAAATGCATCCTAAAATTATTCCAGCAGTGAAAACTCACGTTTCTACAAAGACTTGGAAGGAGCAAGCAAAAGAATAGTGGCTGAGAGTTCTTTCAGAGAGAAAAACACGCATTTCATCCTTCTGGAGAGACGGTTAGGCTTACGATTGGACCAAGGGTTAGGGTTATGTTGAGGGCTAGGGTGAGAGATCCGGGTAGGGTTACAATTGGACCTAGGGTTAGGGTTATGTTGAGGCCTAGGTTTAGAGAGACGGTTAGGGTTACAATTGGACCTAGGGTTAGGGTTATGTTGAGGGCAAGGGTTAGAGATCCTGTTAGGGTTATGATTGGACCTAGGGTTAGGGTTATGTTGAGGGCTAGGGTTAGAGATCAGGTTAGGGTTAGGATTGGACCGAGGGTTAGGGTTATGTTGAGGGCTAGGGTGAGAGAGACAGTTAGGGTTACGATTGGACCTAGGGTTAGGGTTATGTTGAGGGCTAAGGTTAGAGATCCGGTTAGGGTTAGGATTGGACCTAGGGTTAGGGTTATGTTGTGGGCTAGGCTTAGGGTTCCTGTTAGGGTTACGATTGGAACTAGGGTTAGGGTTATGTTGAGGGCTAGGGTTAGAGATCCGGATAGGGTTGGTTTTGGAAGGTCTTTCAAATTTGTCCATATCCCCCTTCTTACGAAAGTTTTTCACAGCCCTCTTTCCAAATTCCCACAAAGAGCTGCTGCTTGAAAGTGTCCACATGCACATCTCCCATACTGGTGTGCTCGTTTCACTACCTGGAGTTTGCTTTCCTCTTCTTTCTTTGAAATGACAAGTCTTCATTCAGCATGCTACACACACCTTGTAGCAGTTTCAGTTTGAAGCATGTTGGTGCTCTCAAAACGCTGTGTATCCTATGTAGAGTGTGTCTCTCTCTAGCACTGAATACACAACTTAGAGCTCCTTTCACCACAGACACGCAAACACATCTTTTTGGGAAAGCCCTAACTCAGGTAACTTGGAAATGTAAGGGTTTCATCGAGAACATGAAGAAAATCATGCTTTTCCGCCCTGCAACCGAAAGCAATGGCTTTTTGTACATGCCAGTCTGAATTTCCCTGCAAAATGCCCTCCTCTTCTGCTTTCTTGAATGTTCTCAAAGTATTAGATGAAAGGGCGTGTTTGAGGAAGAGTGATGCATTGTGCGTTTTCCTGTATTTCGAGGGATTTGGGAAAAATAATGCTCGTTTTTCCACATTGTCTAAGAAACAACATGAGGCTTGCAAGAGACTGAAACAATGCATCCCAAAACGTATTCCAGTAGTGAAAACACACGTTTCTACAAAGACTTGGAAGGAGCAAGCAAAAGCCTAGTTGCTGAGTGTTCCTTCAGAGAGAAACACACGCATTTCTTCCTCTGGGGTGAGTTTTCACAATGGAATTCATATGCATTTTGTACTGTGCGGAATGTAGCTACCTGCTCGGGGGTTGTGTCATAGAAGCACCTTTCCTACAGAAGCTTATTACAACATTCATTGTTTGGCTAAGTCCTTTAGGGTTGGTTTTGGAAGGCCTTTCAACTTTGGCCAAATCCTGCTTCGTACGAAATTTTTTCACAGCGCTGTTTCCAAGTTTCCACAAGGCGCTGCTGCTTGAAATTGTCCACATGCACATCTCCCATAATGGTGTGTTTGTTTCACTACCTGGATTTTGGCTTCCTCTTCTTTCTTTGAAATGACAAGCCTTCTCTCTGCATGCTACACACACCTTGTAGCAGTTTCAGTTTGCAACATGTTGGTGCTCTCAAAAAGATGAGTAACCTGTGTACAGTGTGTCAATCTCCAGAACTGAATACACAACTTAGAACTCCTTTCACCACAGACACGCAAACACATCTTTTTGGGAAAGTCCTACTTCAGGTCACTTGGAAATATAAGGGTTTCATCGAGAACATGAAGTCAATCATGCTTTTGCACTCTGCAAGCAATAGGAATGAACTCTTTTACATACCCGTCTGAAATTCACTGCAAAATGCCCTTCTTTTCTGGTTTCTTGAAAGTTAAAGACACATTAAGAGATAGAGCCTGTTTGAGGAAGACTGATGCAGTGTGCGTTTTCCTGGATATCAAGTGATTTGGGATACATACTCCTAGTTTTTCCACTAGGAGTCTAAGAAACTCCTAGTTGTCTAAGAAACAACATGAGGCTTGCAAGAGATTGAAAAGATGCATCCTAAAATTATTCCAGCAGTGAAAACTCACGTTTCTACAAAGACTTGGAAGGAGCAAGCAAAAGAATAGTGGCTGAGAGTTCTTTCAGAGAGAAAAACACGCATTTCATCCTTCTGGAGAGACGGTTAGGCTTACGATTGGACCAAGGGTTAGGGTTATGTTGAGGTCTAGGGTGAGAGATCCGGGTAGGGTTACAATTGGACCTCGGATTAGGGTTAGGTTGAGGCCTAGGGTTAGAGATCCGGTTAGGGTTACGATTGGGTCTAGGGTTAAGGTTATGTTGAGGGCTAGGGTTAGAGAGACGGTTAGGGTTACGATTGGACCTAGGGTTAGGGTTATGTTGAGGGTTAGGGTTAGAGATCTGCTTAGGGTTACGATTGGACCTAGGGTTAGGGTTATGTTGAGGGCTAGCGATAGACGGTTCGGGTTACGATTGGACCTAGGATTACGGTTATGTTGAGGGCTAGGGTTAGAGAGACGGTTAGGGTTACGATTGGACCTAGGGTTAGGGATATGTTGAGGGCTAGGGTTAGAGATCCGGTTAAGGTTACGATTGGACCTAGGGTTAGGGTTATTTTGAGGGTTAGGGTTAGAGATTCGGTTAGGGTACCGATTGGACCTAGGGATAGGTTTATGTGGAGGGCTATGGTTAGAGATCAGGTTAGGGTTCCGTATCAACCTAGGGTTAGGGTTATGTGTAGAGCTAGGGTTAGAGATCCGGTTAGGGTTCCCATTGGACCTAGGGTTAGGGTTATGTTGAGGGCTTGGGTTAGAGATCCGGTTAGGGTTACGATTGGACCTAGGGTTAGAGTTATGTTTAGGGCTAGGTTTAGAGATCCGGTTATGGTTCCGATTGGACCTATTGTTAGGGTTATGTTGAGGGCTAGGGTTAAAGATCCGGTTAGCGTTCCGATTGGACCTAGGGTTAGGGTTATGTTTATTGCTAGGGTTAGAGATCCGGTTAGGGTTACGATTAGACCTAGGGTTAGGGTTATGTTTAGGGCTAGGGTTACAGATCCAGTTAGGGTTGGTTTTGGAAGGTCTTTCAAATTTGTCCATATCCCACTTCTTACTAACGTTTTTCACAGCCCTCTTTCCAAATTCCCACAAAGAGCTGCTGCTTGAAAGTGTCCACATGCACATCTCCCATACTGGTGTGCTCATTTCACTACCTGGAGTTTGGTGTCCTCTTCTTTCTTTGAAATGACAAGTCTTCATTCAGCATGCTACACACACCTTGTAGCAGTTTCAGTTTGCAGCATTTTGCTGCTCTCAAAACGCTGTGTATCCTGTGTAGAGTGTGTCACTCTACAGCACTGAATACACAACTTAGAGCTTCTTTCACCACAGACACGCAAACACATCTTTTTGGGAAAGTTCTAACTTAGGTAACTTGGAAATGTAAAGGTTTCATCGGGAACATGAAGAAAATCATGCTTTTGCACCCTGCAACCGAAAGCAATGGCTTTTTGTACATGCCAGTCTGAATTTCCCTGCAAAATGCCCTTCTCTTCTGCTTTCTTGAATGTTCTCAAAGTATTAGGTGAAAGGGCGTGTTTGAGGAAGAGTGATGCATTGTGCGTTTTCCTGTATTTCGAGGGATTTGGGAAAAATAATGCTCGTTTTTCCACATTGTCTAAGAAACAACATGAGGCTTGCAAGAGACTGAAACAATGCATCCCAAAACGTATTCCAGTAGTGAAAACACACGTTTCTACAAAGACTTGGAAGGAGCAAGCAAAAGCCTAGTTGCTGAGTGTTCCTTCAGAGAGAAACACACGCATTTCTTCCTCTGGGGTGAGTTTTCACAATGGAATTCATATGCATTTTGTACTGTGCGGAATGTAGCTACCTGCTCGGGGGTTGTGTCATAGAAGCACCTTTCCTACAGAAGCTTATTACAACATTCATTGTTTGGCTAAGTCCTTTAGGGTTGGTTTTGGAAGGCCTTTCAACTTTGGCCAAATCCTGCTTCGTACGAAATTTTTTCACAGCGCTGTTTCCAAGTTTCCACAAGGCGCTGCTGCTTGAAATTGTCCACATGCACATCTCCCATAATGGTGTGTTTGTTTCACTACCTGGATTTTGGCTTCCTCTTCTTTCTTTGAAATGACAAGCCTTCTCTCTGCATGCTACACACACCTTGTAGCAGTTTCAGTTTGCAACATGTTGGTGCTCTCAAAAAGATGAGTAACCTGTGTAGAGTGTGTCAATCTCCAGAACTGAATACACAACTTAGAACTCCTTTCACCACAGACACGCAAACACATCTTTTTGGGAAAGTCCTACTTCAGGTCACTTGGAAATATAAGGGTTTCATCGAGAACATGAAGTCAATCATGCTTTTGCACTCTGCAAGCAATAGGAATGAACTCTTTTACATACCCGTCTGAAATTCACTGCAAAATGCCCTTCTTTTCTGGTTTGTTGAAAGTTAAAAACACATTAAGAGATAGAGCCTGTTTGAGGAAGACCGATGCAGTGTGCGTTTTCCTGGATATCAAGTGATTTGGGATACATACTCCTAGTTTTTCCACTAGGAGTCTAAGAAATTCCTAGTTGTCTAAGAAACAACATGAGGCTTGCAAGAGATTGAAAAAATGCATCCTAAAATTATTCCAGCAGTGAAAACTCACGTTTCTACAAAGACTTGGAAGGAGCAAGCAAAAGAATAGTGGCTGAGAGTTCTTTCAGAGAGAAAAACACGCATTTCATCCTTCTGGAGAGACGGTTAGGCTTACGATTGGACCAAGGGTTAGGGTTATGTTGAGGGCTAGGGTGAGAGATCCGGGTAGGGTTACAATTGGACCTAGGGTTAGGGTTATGTTGAGGCCTAGGTTTAGAGAGACGGTTAGGGTTACAATTGGACCTAGGGTTAGGGTTATGTTGAGGGCAAGGGTTAGAGATCCTGTTAGGGTTATGATTGGACCTAGGGTTAGGGTTATGTTGAGGGCTAGGGTTAGAGATCAGGTTAGGGTTAGGATTGGACCTAGGGTTAGGGTTATGTTGAGGGCTAGGGTGAGAGAGACAGTTAGGGTTACGATTGGACCTAGGGTTAGGGTTATGTTGAGGGCTAGCGATAGAGAGAAGCTTAGGGTTACGATTGGACCTAGGGTTAGGGTTATGTTGAGAGCTAGGGTTAGAGAGACAGTGAGGGTTACGATTGGGCCTAGGATTAGGGTTATGTTGAGGGGTAGGGTTAGAGATCCGGTTAGGGTTACTATTGGACCTAGGGGTAGGGTTATGTTGAGGTCTAGGGTTAGAGAGAAGGTTAGGGTTACGATTGGACCTAGGGTTAGGGTTATGTTGAGGGCTAGGGTGAGAGATCCGGGTAGGGTTACAACTGGACCTAGGGTTAGGGTTATGTTGAGGCCTAGGTTTAGGGAGACGGTTAGGGTTACGATTGGACCTAGGGTTAGGGTTATGTTGAGGGCTATTGTTAGAGAGACTGTTAGGTTTACGATTGGATCTTGGGTTAGGGTTATGTTGAGGGCTAGCGATAGAGAGACGCTTAGGGTTACGATTGGACCTAGGGTTAGGGTTATGTTGAGAGCTAGGGTTAGAGAGACAGTGAGGGTTACGATTGGGCCTAGGATTAGGGTTATGTTGAGGGGTAGGGTTAGAGATCCGGTTAGGGTTACGATTGGACCTAGGGGTAGGGTTATGTTGAGGTCTAGGGTTAGAGAGAAGGTTAGGGTTACGATTGGACCTAGGGTTAGGGTTATGTTGAGGGCTAGGGTGAGAGATCCGGGTAGGGTTACAACTGGACCTAGGGTTAGGGTTATGTTGAGGCCTAGGTTTAGGGAGACGGTTAGGGTTACGATTGGACCCAGGGTTAGGGTTATGTTGAGGGCTAGGGTTAGAGATCAGGTTAGGGTTAGGATTGGACCGAGGGTTAGGGTTATGTTGAGGGCTAGGGTGAGAGAGACAGTTAGGGTTACGATTGGACCTAGGGTTAGGGTTATGTTGAGGGCTAAGGTTAGAGATCCGGTTAGGGTTAGGATTGGACCTAGGGTTAGGGTTATGTTGTGGGCTAGGCTTAGAGTTCCTGTTAGGGTTACGATTGGAACTAGGGTTAGGGTTATGTTGAGGGCTAGGGTTAGAGATCCGGATAGGGTTGGTTTTGGAAGGTCTTTCAAATTTGTCCATATCCCCCTTCTTACGAAAGTTTTTCACAGCCCTCTTTCCAAATTCCCACAAAGAGCTGCTGCTTGAAAGTGTCCACATGCACATCTCCCATACTGGTGTGCTCGTTTCACTACCTGGAGTTTGCTTTCCTCTTCTTTCTTTGAAATGACAAGTCTTCATTCAGCATGCTACACACACCTTGTAGCAGTTTCAGTTTGAAGCATGTTGGTGCTCTCAAAACGCTGTGTATCCTATGTAGAGTGTGTCTCTCTCTAGCACTGAATACACAACTTAGAGCTCCTTTCACCACAGACACGCAAACACATCTTTTTGGGAAAGCCCTAACTCAGGTAACTTGGAAATGTAAGGGTTTCATCGAGAACATGAAGAAAATCATGCTTTTCCGCCCTGCAACCGAAAGCAATGGCTTTTTGTACATGCCAGTCTGAATTTCCCTGCAAAATGCCCTCCTCTTCTGCTTTCTTGAATGTTCTCAAAGTATTAGATGAAAGGGCGTGTTTGAGGAAGAGTGATGCATTGTGCGTTTTCCTGTATTTCGAGGGATTTGGGAAAAATAATGCTCGTTTTTCCACATTGTCTAAGAAACAACATGAGGCTTGCAAGAGACTGAAACAATGCATCCCAAAACGTATTCCAGTAGTGAAAACACACGTTTCTACAAAGACTTGGAAGGAGCAAGCAAAAGCCTAGTTGCTGAGTGTTCCTTCAGAGAGAAACACACGCATTTCTTCCTCTGGGGTGAGTTTTCACAATGGAATTCATATGCATTTTGTACTGTGCGGAATGTAGCTACCTGCTCGGGGGTTGTGTCATAGAAGCACCTTTCCTACAGAAGCTTATTACAACATTCATTGTTTGGCTAAGTCCTTTAGGGTTGGTTTTGGAAGGCCTTTCAACTTTGGCCAAATCCTGCTTCGTACGAAATTTTTTCACAGCGCTGTTTCCAAGTTTCCACAAGGCGCTGCTGCTTGAAATTGTCCACATGCACATCTCCCATAATGGTGTGTTTGTTTCACTACCTGGATTTTGGCTTCCTCTTCTTTCTTTGAAATGACAAGCCTTCTCTCTGCATGCTACACACACCTTGTAGCAGTTTCAGTTTGCAACATGTTGGTGCTCTCAAAAAGATGAGTAACCTGTGTAGAGTGTGTCAATCTCCAGAACTGAATACACAACTTAGAACTCCTTTCACCACAGACACGCAAACACATCTTTTTGGGAAAGTCCTACTTCAGGTCACTTGGAAATATAAGGGTTTCATCGAGAACATGAAGTCAATCATGCTTTTGCACTCTGCAAGCAATAGGAATGAACTCTTTTACATACCCGTCTGAAATTCACTGCAAAATGCCCTTCTTTTCTGGTTTGTTGAAAGTTAAAAACACATTAAGAGATAGAGCCTGTTTGAGGAAGACCGATGCAGTGTGCGTTTTCCTGGATATCAAGTGATTTGGGATACATACTCCTAGTTTTTCCACTAGGAGTCTAAGAAATTCCTAGTTGTCTAAGAAACAACATGAGGCTTGCAAGAGATTGAAAAAATGCATCCTAAAATTATTCCAGCAGTGAAAACTCACGTTTCTACAAAGACTTGGAAGGAGCAAGCAAAAGAATAGTGGCTGAGAGTTCTTTCAGAGAGAAAAACACGCATTTCATCCTTCTGGAGAGACGGTTAGGCTTACGATTGGACCAAGGGTTAGGGTTATGTTGAGGGCTAGGGTGAGAGATCCGGGTAGGGTTACAATTGGACCTAGGGTTAGGGTTATGTTGAGGCCTAGGTTTAGAGAGACGGTTAGGGTTACAATTGGACCTAGGGTTAGGGTTATGTTGAGGGCAAGGGTTAGAGATCCTGTTAGGGTTATGATTGGACCTAGGGTTAGGGTTATGTTGAGGGCTAGGGTTAGAGATCAGGTTAGGGTTAGGATTGGACCTAGGGTTAGGGTTATGTTGAGGGCTAGGGTGAGAGAGACAGTTAGGGTTACGATTGGACCTAGGGTTAGGGTTATGTTGAGGGCTAGCGATAGAGAGAAGCTTAGGGTTACGATTGGACCTAGGGTTAGGGTTATGTTGAGAGCTAGGGTTAGAGAGACAGTGAGGGTTACGATTGGGCCTAGGATTAGGGTTATGTTGAGGGGTAGGGTTAGAGATCCGGTTAGGGTTACGATTGGACCTAGGGGTAGGGTTATGTTGAGGTCTAGGGTTAGAGAGAAGGTTAGGGTTACGATTGGACCTAGGGTTAGGGTTATGTTGAGGGCTAGGGTGAGAGATCCGGGTAGGGTTACAACTGGACCTAGGGTTAGGGTTATGTTGAGGCCTAGGTTTAGGGAGACGGTTAGGGTTACGATTGGACCTAGGGTTAGGGTTATGTTGAGGGCTATTGTTAGAGAGACTGTTAGGTTTACGATTGGATCTTGGGTTAGGGTTATGTTGAGGGCTAGCGATAGAGAGACGCTTAGGGTTACGATTGGACCTAGGGTTAGGGTTATGTTGAGAGCTAGGGTTAGAGAGACAGTGAGGGTTACGATTGGGCCTAGGATTAGGGTTATGTTGAGGGGTAGGGTTAGAGATCCGGTTAGGGTTACGATTGGACCTAGGGGTAGGGTTATGTTGAGGTCTAGGGTTAGAGAGAAGGTTAGGGTTACGATTGGACCTAGGGTTAGGGTTATGTTGAGGGCTAGGGTGAGAGATCCGGGTAGGGTTACAACTGGACCTAGGGTTAGGGTTATGTTGAGGCCTAGGTTTAGGGAGACGGTTAGGGTTACGATTGGACCCAGGGTTAGGGTTATGTTGAGGTCTAGGGTTAGAGAGACTGTAAGGGTTACGATTGGACCTAGGGTTAGGGTTATGTTGAGGACTAGCGATAGAGAGACAGTTAGGGTTACAATTTGACCTCGGATTAGGGTTATGTTGAGGCCTAGGGTTAGAGATCCGCTTAGGGTTACGATTGGGCCTAGGGTTAGGGTTATGTTGAGGGCAATGGTTAGAGATCCGGTTAGGGTTAGGATTGGACCTAGGGTTAGGGTTATCTTGAGGGCTAGGGTTAGAGATCCGGTTAGGGTTACGATTGGACCTAGGGTTAGGGTTATGTTGAGGGCTAGGGTTAGAGATCCGCTTAGGGTTACGATTGGACCTAAGGTCGGGGTTATGTTGAGGTCTAGGGTTAGAGATCCGTTTTGGGTTAGGATTGGACCGAGGGTTAGGGTTATGTTGAGGTCTAGGGTTAGAGAGACAGTTAGGGTTACGATTGGACCTAGGGTTAGGGTTATGTTGAGGGCTAGGGTTAGAGATCCGGTTAGGTTTAGGATTGGACCTAGGGTTAGGGTTATGTTGAGGGCTAGGGTTAGAGATCCGGATAGGGTTGGTTTTGGAAGGTCTTTCAAATTTGTCCATATCCCACTTCTTACGAAAGTTTTTCACAGCCCTCTTTTCAAATTCCCACAAAGAGCTGCTGCTTGAAAGTGTCCACATGCACATCTCCCATACTGGTGTGCTCGTTTCCCTACCTGGAGTTTGCTCTCCTCTTCTTTCTTTGAAATGACAAGTCTTCATTCAGCATGTTACACACACCTTGTAGCAGTTTCAGTTTGAAGCATGTTGGTGCTCTCAAAACGCTGTGTATCCTATGTAGAGTGTGTCTCTCTCTAGCACTGAATACACAACTTAGAGCTCCTTTCACCACAGACAC
Source organism: Miniopterus natalensis (assembly GCF_054644295.1). Taxonomy (NCBI): domain Eukaryota; kingdom Metazoa; phylum Chordata; class Mammalia; order Chiroptera; family Miniopteridae; genus Miniopterus; species Miniopterus natalensis. Next base: position 83,035,727 of record NC_142089.1, read on the forward strand.
GCAAACACATCTTTTTGGGAAAGTCCTAACTCAGGTAACTTGGAAATGTAAGGGTTTCTTCGAGAACATGAAGAAAATCATGGTTTTCCACCCTGCAAGAGAAGGAAATGTCTTTTTGTAAATGCCAGTCTGAATTTCACAGCAAAATGCCGTTCTCTTCTGCTTTCATGAATGTTCTCAAAGCTTTAGGTGAAAGAGCGTGTTTGAGGAACAGTGATGCATTGTGCGTTTGCCTGGATTTGAAGGGATTTGAGGAACATAATCGGCGTTTTTCCACATTGTCTTAGAAACAACATGAGGCTTGCAAGAGACTGAAACAATGCATCCCAAAACGTATTCCAGTTTTGAAAACACACGTTTCTACAAAGACTTGGAAGGAGCAAACAAAAGCCAATGGCTGAGTGTTCTTTCAGAGAGAAACACACGCATATCTTCCTTCTGGAGTGAGTTTTCACAATGGAATTCATATGCATTTTGTACGGTGCAGAATGTAGCTACTTGCTCGGGGGTTGTGTCATAGAAGCACCTTTCCTACAGGAGCATATTGCAACATTCATTGTTTGGCTAAGTTCTTTAGGGTGGGTTTTGGAAAGTCTTTCAACCTTGGCCTAATCCCGCTCCATAGGAAAGTTTTTAACATCCCTGTTTCCAAATTCCCACAAAGAGCTGCTGCTTGAAAGTGTCCACATGCACATCTCCCATAATGGTGTGCTCGTTTCACTACCTGGAGTTTGGTTTCCTCTTCTTTCTTTGAAATGACAAGCCTTCTCTCTGCATGCTACACACACCTTGTAGCAGTTTCAGTTTGCAGCATGTTGGTGCTCTCAAAAAGATGAATAACCTGTGTAGAGTGTGTTAATCTCCAGCACTGAATACACAACTTAGAGCTCCTTTCACCACAGACACGCAAACACATGTTTTTGGGAAAGTCCTACTTCAGGTCACTTGGAAATATAAGGGTTTCATCGAGAACATGAAGTCAATCATGCTTTTGCACTCTGCAAGCAATAGGAATGAAGTCTTTTACATACCCGTCTGAAATTCACTGCAAAATGCCCTTCTTTTCTGGTTTGTTGAAAGTTAAAAACACATTAAGAGATAGAGCCTGTTTGAGGAAGACTGATGCAGTGTGCGTTTTGCTGGATATCAAGTGATTTGGGATACATACTCCTAGTTTTTCCACTAGGAGTCTAAGAAACTCATAGTTGTCTAAGAAACAACATGAGGCTTGCAAGAGAATGAAAAAATGCATCCTAAAATTATACCAGCAGTGAAAACTCACGTTTCTACAAAGACTTGGAAGGAGGAAGCAAAAGAATAGTGGCTTAGAGTTCTTTCAGAGAGAAACACACTCATTTCATCCTTCTGGAGAGACGGTTAGGCTTACGACTGGACCAAGGGTTAGGGTTATGTTGAGGTCTAGGGTTAGAGATCCGGTTAGGGTTACGATTGGACCTAGGGTTAGGGTTATGTTGAGGGCTAGGGTTAGAGAGACTGTTAGGTTTACGATTGGATCTTGGGTTAGGGTTATGTTGAGGGCTAGCGATAGAGAGAAGCTTAGGGTTACGATTGGACCTAGGGTTAGGGTTATGTTGAGAGCTAGGGTTAGAGAGACAGTGAGGGTTACGATTGGGCCTAGGATTAGGGTTATGTTGAGGGTTAGGGTTAGAGATCCGGTTAGGGTTACGATTGGACCTAGGGGTAGGGTTATGTTGAGGTCTAGGGTTAGAGAGAAGGTTAGGGTTACGATTGGACCTAGGGTTAGGGTTATGTTGAGGGCTAGGGTGAGTGATCCGGGTAGGGTTACAACTGGACCTAGGGTTAGGGTTATGTTGAGGCCTAGGTTTAGGGAGACGGTTAGGGTTACGATTGGACCTAGGGTTAGGGTTATGTTGAGGGCTATTGTTAGAGAGACTGTTAGGTTTACGATTGGATCTTGGGTTCGGGTTATGTTGAGGGCTAGCGATAGAGAGACGCTTAGGGTTACGATTGGACCTAGGGTTAGGGTTATGTTGAGAGCTAGGGTTAGAGAGACAGTGAGGGTTACAATTGGGCCTAGGATTAGGGTTATGTTGAGGGGTAGGGTTAGAGATCCGGTTAGGGTTACGATTGGACCTAGGGGTAGGGTTATGTTGAGGTCTAGGGTTAGAGAGAAGGTTAGGGTTACGATTGGACCTAGGGTTAGGGTTATGTTGAGGGCTAGGGTGAGAGATCCGGGTAGGGTTACAACTGGACCTAGGGTTAGGGTTATGTTGAGGCCTAGGTTTAGGGAGACGGTTAGGGTTACGATTGGACCCAGGGTTAGGGTTATGTTGAGGTCTAGGGTTAGAGAGACTGTAAGGGTTACGATTGGACCTAAGGTTAGGGTTATGTTGAGGACTAGCGATAGAGAGACAGTTAGGGTTACAATTTGACCTCGGGTTAGGGTTATGTTGAGGCCTAGGGTTAGAGATCCGCTTAGGGTTACGATTGGGCCTAGGGTTAGGGTTATGTTGAGGGCAAGGGTTAGAGATCTGGTTAGGGTTAGGATTGGACCGAGGGTTAGGGTTATGTTGAGGGCTAGGGTGAGAGAGACAGTTAGGGTTACGATTGGACCTAGGGTTAGGGTTATGTTGAGGGCTAAGGTTAGAGATCCGGTTAGGGTTAGGATTGGACCTAGGGTTAGGGTTATGTTGTGGGCTAGGCTTAGAGTTCCTGTTAGGGTTACGATTGGAACTAGGGTTAGGGTTATGTTGAGGGCTAGGGTTAGAGATCCGGATAGGGTTGGTTTTGGAAGGTCTTTCAAATTTGTCCATATCCCCCTTCTTACGAAAGTTTTTCACAGCCCTCTTTCCAAATTCCCACAAAGAGCTGCTGCTTGAAAGTGTCCACATGCACATCTCCCATACTGGTGTGCTCGTTTCACTACCTGGAGTTTGCTTTCCTCTTCTTTCTTTGAAATGACAAGTCTTCATTCAGCATGCTACACACACCTTGTAGCAGTTTCAGTTTGAAGCATGTTGGTGCTCTCAAAACGCTGTGTATCCTATGTAGAGTGTGTCTCTCTCTAGCACTGAATACACAACTTAGAGCTCCTTTCACCACAGACACGCAAACACATCTTTTTGGGAAAGCCCTAACTCAGGTAACTTGGAAATGTAAGGGTTTCATCGAGAACATGAAGAAAATCATGCTTTTCTGCCCTGCAACCGAAAGCAATGGCTTTTTGTACATGCCAGTCTGAATTTCCCTGCAAAATGCCCTCCTCTTCTGCTTTCTTGAATGTTCTCAAAGTATTAGATGAAAGGGCGTGTTTGAGGAAGAGTGATGCATTGTGCGTTTTCCTGTATTTCGAGGGATTTGGGAAAAATAATGCTCGTTTTTCCACATTGTCTAAGAAACAACATGAGGCTTGCAAGAGACTGAAACAATGCATCCCAAAACGTATTCCAGTAGTGAAAACACACGTTTCTACAAAGACTTGGAAGGAGCAAGCAAAAGCCTAGTTGCTGAGTGTTCCTTCAGAGAGAAACACACGCATTTCTTCCTCTGGGGTGAGTTTTCACAATGGAATTCATATGCATTTTGTACTGTGCGGAATGTAGCTACCTGCTCGGGGGTTGTGTCATAGAAGCACCTTTCCTACAGAAGCTTATTACAACATTCATTGTTTGGCTAAGTCCTTTAGGGTTGGTTTTGGAAGGCCTTACAACTTTGGCCAAATCCTGCTTCGTACGAAATTTTTTCACAGCGCTGTTTCCAAGTTTCCACAAGGCGCTGCTGCTTGAAAGTGTCCACATGCACATCTCCCATAATGGTGTGTTCGTTTCACTACCTGGATTTTGGCTTCCTCTTCTTTCTTTGAAATGACAAGCCTTCTCTCTGCATGCTACACACACCTTGTAGCAGTTTCAGTTTGCAGCATGTTGGTGCTCTCAAAAAGATGAGTAACCTGTGTAGAGTGTGTCAATCTCCAGCACTGAATACACAACTTAGAGCTCCTTTCACCACAGACACGCAAACACATGTTTTTGGGAAAGTCCTACTTCAGGTCACTTGGAAATATAAGGGTTTCATCGAGAACATGAAGTCAATCATGCTTTTGCACTCTGCAAGCAATAGGAATGAAGTCTTTTACATACCCGTCTGAAATTCACTGCAAAATGCCCTTCTTTTCTGGTTTGTTGAAAGTTAAAAACACATTAAGAGATAGAGCCTGTTTGAGGAAGACCGATGCAGTGTGCGTTTTCCTGGATATCAAGTGATTTGGGATACATACTCCTAGTTTTTCCACTAGGAGTCTAAGAAACTCATAGTTGTCTAAGAAACAACATGAGGCTTGCAAGAGAATGAAAAAATGCATCCTAAAATTATACCAGCAGTGAAAACTCACGTTTCTACAAAGACTTGGAAGGAGGAAGCAAAAGAATAGTGGCTTAGAGTTCTTTCAGAGAGAAACACACTCATTTCATCCTTCTGGAGAGACGGTTAGGCTTACGACTGGACCAAGGGTTAGGGTTATGTTGAGGTCTAGGGTTAGAGATCCGGTTAGGTTTACGATTGGATCTTGGGTTAGGGTTATGTTGAGGGCTAGCGATAGAGAGAAGCTTAGGGTTACGATTGGACCTAGGGTTAGGGTTATGTTGAGAGCTAGGGTTAGAGAGACAGTGAGGGTTACGATTGGGCCTAGGATTAGGGTTATGTTGAGGGGTAGGGTTAGAGATCCGGTTAGGGTTACGATTGGACCTAGGGGTAGGGTTATGTTGAGGTCTAGGGTTAGAGAGAAGGTTAGGGTTACGATTGGACCTAGGGTTAGGGTTATGTTGAGGGCTAGGGTGAGAGATCCGGGTAGGGTTACAACTGGACCTAGGGTTAGGGTTATGTTGAGGCCTAGGTTTAGGGAGACGGTTAGGGTTGCGATTGGACCCAGGGTTAGGGTTATGTTGAGGTCTAGGGTTAGAGAGACTGTAAGGGTTACGATTGGACCTAGGGTTAGGGTTATGTTGAGGACTAGCGATAGAGAGACAGTTAGGGTTACAATTTGACCTCGGGTTAGGGTTATGTTGAGGCCTAGGGTTAGAGATCCGCTTAGGGTTACGGTTGGGCCTAGGGTTAGGGTTATGTTGAGGGCAAGGGTTAGAGATCCGGTTAGGGTTAGGATTGGACCGAGGGTTAGGGTTATGTTGAGGGCTAGGGTTAGAGATCCGGTTAGGGTTACGATTGGACCTAGGGTTAGGGTTATCTTGAGGGCTAGGGTTAGAGATCCGGTTAGGGTTACGATTGGACCTAGGGTTAGGGTTATGTTGAGGGCTAGGGTTAGAGATCCGCTTAGGGTTACGATTGGACCTAAGGTCGGGGTTATGTTGAGGTCTAGGGTTAGAGATCCGTTTTGGGTTAGGATTGGACCGAGGGTTAGGGTTATGTTGAGGTCTAGGGTTAGAGAGACAGTTAGGGTTACGATTGGACCTAGGGTTAGGGTTATGTTGAGGGCTAGGGTTAGAGATCCGGTTAGGTTTAGGATTGGACCTAGGGTTAGGGTTATGTTGAGGGCTAGGGTTAGAGATCCGGATAGGGTTGGTTTTGGAAGGTCTTTCAAATTTGTCCATATCCCACTTCTTACGAAAGTTTTTCACAGCCCTCTTTTCAAATTCCCACAAAGAGCTGCTGCTTGAAAGTGTCCACATGCACATCTCCCATACTGGTGTGCTCGTTTCCCTACCTGGAGTTTGCTCTCCTCTTCTTTCTTTGAAATGACAAGTCTTCATTCAGCATGTTACACACACCTTGTAGCAGTTTCAGTTTGAAGCATGTTGGTGCTCTCAAAACGCTGTGTATCCTATGTAGAGTGTGTCTCTCTCTAGCACTGAATACACAACTTAGAGCTCCTTTCACCACAGACACGCAAACACATCTTTTTGGTAATGTCCTAACTCAGGTAACTTGGAAATGTAAGGGTTTCATCGAGAACATGAAGAAAATCATGGTTTTCCACCCTGCAAGAGAAGGAAATGTCTTTTTGTAAATGCCAGTCTGAATTTCACAGCAAAATGCCGTTCTCTTCTGCTTTCATGAATGTTCTCAAAGCTTTAGGTGAAAGAGCGTGTTTGAGGAACAGTGATGCATTGTGCGTTTGCCTGGATTTGAAGGGATTTGAGGAACATAATCGGCGTTTTTCCACATTGTCTTAGAAACAACATGAGGCTTGCAAGAGACTGAAACAATGCATCCCAAAACGTATTCCAGTTTTGAAAACACACGTTTCTACAAAGACTTGGAAGGAGCAAACAAAAGCCAATGGCTGAGTGTTCTTTCAGAGAGAAACACACGCATATCTTCCTTCTGGAGTGAGTTTTCACAATGGAATTCATATGCATTTTGTACGGTGCAGAATGTAGCTACTTGCTCGGGGGTTGTGTCATAGAAGCACCTTTCCTACAGGAGCATATTGCAACATTCATTGTTTGGCTAAGTTCTTTAGGGTGGGTTTTGGAAAGTCTTTCAACCTTGGCCTAATCCCGCTCCATAGGAAAGTTTTTAACATCCCTGTTTCCAAATTCCCACAAAGAGCTGCTGCTTGAAAGTGTCCACATGCACATCTCCCATAATGGTGTGCTCGTTTCACTACCTGGAGTTTGGTTTCCTCTTCTTTCTTTGAAATGACAAGCCTTCTCTCTGCATGCTACACACACCTTGTAGCAGTTTCAGTTTGCAGCATGTTGGTGCTCTCAAAAAGATGAATAACCTGTGTAGAGTGTGTTAATCTCCAGCACTGAATACACAACTTAGAGCTCCTTTCACCACAGACACGCAAACACATGTTTTTGGGAAAGTCCTACTTCAGGTCACTTGGAAATATAAGGGTTTCATCGAGAACATGAAGTCAATCATGCTTTTGCACTCTGCAAGCAATAGGAATGAAGTCTTTTACATACCCGTCTGAAATTCACTGCAAAATGCCCTTCTTTTCTGGTTTGTTGAAAGTTAAAAACACATTAAGAGATAGAGCCTGTTTGAGGAAGACTGATGCAGTGTGCGTTTTGCTGGATATCAAGTGATTTGGGATACATACTCCTAGTTTTTCCACTAGGAGTCTAAGAAACTCATAGTTGTCTAAGAAACAACATGAGGCTTGCAAGAGAATGAAAAAATGCATCCTAAAATTATACCAGCAGTGAAAACTCACGTTTCTACAAAGACTTGGAAGGAGGAAGCAAAAGAATAGTGGCTTAGAGTTCTTTCAGAGAGAAACACACTCATTTCATCCTTCTGGAGAGACGGTTAGGCTTACGACTGGACCAAGGGTTAGGGTTATGTTGAGGTCTAGGGTTAGAGATCCGGTTAGGGTTACGATTGGACCTAGGGTTAGGGTTATGTTGAGGGCTAGGGTTAGAGAGACTGTTAGGTTTACGATTGGATCTTGGGTTAGGGTTATGTTGAGGGCTAGCGATAGAGAGAAGCTTAGGGTTACGATTGGACCTAGGGTTAGGGTTATGTTGAGAGCTAGGGTTAGAGAGACAGTGAGGGTTACGATTGGGCCTAGGATTAGGGTTATGTTGAGGGTTAGGGTTAGAGATCCGGTTAGGGTTACGATTGGACCTAGGGGTAGGGTTATGTTGAGGTCTAGGGTTAGAGAGAAGGTTAGGGTTACGATTGGACCTAGGGTTAGGGTTATGTTGAGGGCTAGGGTGAGTGATCCGGGTAGGGTTACAACTGGACCTAGGGTTAGGGTTATGTTGAGGCCTAGGTTTAGGGAGACGGTTAGGGTTACGATTGGACCTAGGGTTAGGGTTATGTTGAGGGCTATTGTTAGAGAGACTGTTAGGTTTACGATTGGATCTTGGGTTCGGGTTATGTTGAGGGCTAGCGATAGAGAGACGCTTAGGGTTACGATTGGACCTAGGGTTAGGGTTATGTTGAGAGCTAGGGTTAGAGAGACAGTGAGGGTTACAATTGGGCCTAGGATTAGGGTTATGTTGAGGGGTAGGGTTAGAGATCCGGTTAGGGTTACGATTGGACCTAGGGGTAGGGTTATGTTGAGGTCTAGGGTTAGAGAGAAGGTTAGGGTTACGATTGGACCTAGGGTTAGGGTTATGTTGAGGGCTAGGGTGAGAGATCCGGGTAGGGTTACAACTGGACCTAGGGTTAGGGTTATGTTGAGGCCTAGGTTTAGGGAGACGGTTAGGGTTACGATTGGACCCAGGGTTAGGGTTATGTTGAGGTCTAGGGTTAGAGAGACTGTAAGGGTTACGATTGGACCTAAGGTTAGGGTTATGTTGAGGACTAGCGATAGAGAGACAGTTAGGGTTACAATTTGACCTCGGGTTAGGGTTATGTTGAGGCCTAGGGTTAGAGATCCGCTTAGGGTTACGATTGGGCCTAGGGTTAGGGTTATGTTGAGGGCAAGGGTTAGAGATCTGGTTAGGGTTAGGATTGGACCGAGGGTTAGGGTTATGTTGAGGGCTAGGGTGAGAGAGACAGTTAGGGTTACGATTGGACCTAGGGTTAGGGTTATGTTGAGGGCTAAGGTTAGAGATCCGGTTAGGGTTAGGATTGGACCTAGGGTTAGGGTTATGTTGTGGGCTAGGCTTAGAGTTCCTGTTAGGGTTACGATTGGAACTAGGGTTAGGGTTATGTTGAGGGCTAGGGTTAGAGATCCGGATAGGGTTGGTTTTGGAAGGTCTTTCAAATTTGTCCATATCCCCCTTCTTACGAAAGTTTTTCACAGCCCTCTTTCCAAATTCCCACAAAGAGCTGCTGCTTGAAAGTGTCCACATGCACATCTCCCATACTGGTGTGCTCGTTTCACTACCTGGAGTTTGCTTTCCTCTTCTTTCTTTGAAATGACAAGTCTTCATTCAGCATGCTACACACACCTTGTAGCAGTTTCAGTTTGAAGCATGTTGGTGCTCTCAAAACGCTGTGTATCCTATGTAGAGTGTGTCTCTCTCTAGCACTGAATACACAACTTAGAGCTCCTTTCACCACAGACACGCAAACACATCTTTTTGGGAAAGCCCTAACTCAGGTAACTTGGAAATGTAAGGGTTTCATCGAGAACATGAAGAAAATCATGCTTTTCTGCCCTGCAACCGAAAGCAATGGCTTTTTGTACATGCCAGTCTGAATTTCCCTGCAAAATGCCCTCCTCTTCTGCTTTCTTGAATGTTCTCAAAGTATTAGATGAAAGGGCGTGTTTGAGGAAGAGTGATGCATTGTGCGTTTTCCTGTATTTCGAGGGATTTGGGAAAAATAATGCTCGTTTTTCCACATTGTCTAAGAAACAACATGAGGCTTGCAAGAGACTGAAACAATGCATCCCAAAACGTATTCCAGTAGTGAAAACACACGTTTCTACAAAGACTTGGAAGGAGCAAGCAAAAGCCTAGTTGCTGAGTGTTCCTTCAGAGAGAAACACACGCATTTCTTCCTCTGGGGTGAGTTTTCACAATGGAATTCATATGCATTTTGTACTGTGCGGAATGTAGCTACCTGCTCGGGGGTTGTGTCATAGAAGCACCTTTCCTACAGAAGCTTATTACAACATTCATTGTTTGGCTAAGTCCTTTAGGGTTGGTTTTGGAAGGCCTTACAACTTTGGCCAAATCCTGCTTCGTACGAAATTTTTTCACAGCGCTGTTTCCAAGTTTCCACAAGGCGCTGCTGCTTGAAAGTGTCCACATGCACATCTCCCATAATGGTGTGTTCGTTTCACTACCTGGATTTTGGCTTCCTCTTCTTTCTTTGAAATGACAAGCCTTCTCTCTGCATGCTACACACACCTTGTAGCAGTTTCAGTTTGCAGCATGTTGGTGCTCTCAAAAAGATGAGTAACCTGTGTAGAGTGTGTCAATCTCCAGCACTGAATACACAACTTAGAGCTCCTTTCACCACAGACACGCAAACACATGTTTTTGGGAAAGTCCTACTTCAGGTCACTTGGAAATATAAGGGTTTCATCGAGAACATGAAGTCAATCATGCTTTTGCACTCTGCAAGCAATAGGAATGAAGTCTTTTACATACCCGTCTGAAATTCACTGCAAAATGCCCTTCTTTTCTGGTTTGTTGAAAGTTAAAAACACATTAAGAGATAGAGCCTGTTTGAGGAAGACCGATGCAGTGTGCGTTTTCCTGGATATCAAGTGATTTGGGATACATACTCCTAGTTTTTCCACTAGGAGTCTAAGAAACTCATAGTTGTCTAAGAAACAACATGAGGCTTGCAAGAGAATGAAAAAATGCATCCTAAAATTATACCAGCAGTGAAAACTCACGTTTCTACAAAGACTTGGAAGGAGGAAGCAAAAGAATAGTGGCTTAGAGTTCTTTCAGAGAGAAACACACTCATTTCATCCTTCTGGAGAGACGGTTAGGCTTACGACTGGACCAAGGGTTAGGGTTATGTTGAGGTCTAGGGTTAGAGATCCGGTTAGGTTTACGATTGGATCTTGGGTTAGGGTTATGTTGAGGGCTAGCGATAGAGAGAAGCTTAGGGTTACGATTGGACCTAGGGTTAGGGTTATGTTGAGAGCTAGGGTTAGAGAGACAGTGAGGGTTACGATTGGGCCTAGGATTAGGGTTATGTTGAGGGGTAGGGTTAGAGATCCGGTTAGGGTTACGATTGGACCTAGGGGTAGGGTTATGTTGAGGTCTAGGGTTAGAGAGAAGGTTAGGGTTACGATTGGACCTAGGGTTAGGGTTATGTTGAGGGCTAGGGTGAGAGATCCGGGTAGGGTTACAACTGGACCTAGGGTTAGGGTTATGTTGAGGCCTAGGTTTAGGGAGACGGTTAGGGTTGCGATTGGACCCAGGGTTAGGGTTATGTTGAGGTCTAGGGTTAGAGAGACTGTAAGGGTTACGATTGGACCTAGGGTTAGGGTTATGTTGAGGACTAGCGATAGAGAGACAGTTAGGGTTACAATTTGACCTCGGGTTAGGGTTATGTTGAGGCCTAGGGTTAGAGATCCGCTTAGGGTTACGGTTGGGCCTAGGGTTAGGGTTATGTTGAGGGCAAGGGTTAGAGATCCGGTTAGGGTTAGGATTGGACCGAGGGTTAGGGTTATGTTGAGGGCTAGGGTTAGAGATCCGGTTAGGGTTACGATTGGACCTAGGGTTAGGGTTATCTTGAGGGCTAGGGTTAGAGATCCGGTTAGGGTTACGATTGGACCTAGGGTTAGGGTTATGTTGAGGGCTAGGGTTAGAGATCCGCTTAGGGTTACGATTGGACCTAAGGTCGGGGTTATGTTGAGGTCTAGGGTTACAGATCCGTTTTGGGTTAGGATTGGACCGAGGGTTAGGGTTATGTTGAGGTCTAGGGTTAGAGAGACAGTTAGGGTTACGATTGGACCTAGGGTTAGGGTTATGTTGAGGGCTAGGGTTAGAGATCCGGTTAGGTTTAGGATTGGACCTAGGGTTAGGGTTATGTTGAGGGCTAGGGTTAGAGATCCGGATAGGGTTGGTTTTGGAAGGTCTTTCAAATTTGTCCATATCCCACTTCTTACGAAAGTTTTTCACAGCCCTCTTTTCAAATTCCCACAAAGAGCTGCTGCTTGAAAGTGTCCACATGCATATCTCCCATACTGGTGTGCTCGTTTCCCTACCTGGAGTTTGCTCTCCTCTTCTTTCTTTGAAATGACAAGTCTTCATTCAGCATGTTACACACACCTTGTAGCAGTTTCAGTTTGAAGCATGTTGGTGCTCTCAAAACGCTGTGTATCCTATGTAGAGTGTGTCTCTCTCTAGCACTGAATACACAACTTAGAGCTCCTTTCACCACAGACACGCAAACACATCTTTTTGGTAATGTCCTAACTCAGGTAACTTGGAAATGTAAGGGTTTCATCGAGAACATGAAGAAAATCATGGTTTTCCACCCTGCAAGAGAAGGAAATGTCTTTTTGTAAATGCCAGTCTGAATTTCACAGCAAAATGCCGTTCTCTTCTGCTTTCATGAATGTTCTCAAAGCTTTAGGTGAAAGAGCGTGTTTGAGGAACAGTGATGCATTGTGCGTTTGCCTGGATTTGAAGGGATTTGAGGAACATAATCGGCGTTTTTCCACATTGTCTTAGAAACAACATGAGGCTTGCAAGAGACTGAAACAATGCATCCCAAAACGTATTCCAGTTTTGAAAACACACGTTTCTACAAAGACTTGGAAGGAGCAAACAAAAGCCAATGGCTGAGTGTTCTTTCAGAGAGAAACACACGCATATCTTCCTTCTGGAGTGAGTTTTCACAATGGAATTCATATGCATTTTGTACGGTGCAGAATGTAGCTACTTGCTCGGGGGTTGTGTCATAGAAGCACCTTTCCTACAGGAGCATATTGCAACATTCATTGTTTGGCTAAGTTCTTTAGGGTGGGTTTTGGAAAGTCTTTCAACCTTGGCCTAATCCCGCTCCATAGGAAAGTTTTTAACATCCCTGTTTCCAAATTCCCACAAAGAGCTGCTGCTTTAAAGTGTCCACATGCACATCTCCCATAATGGTGTGCTCGTTTCACTACCTGGAGTTTGGTTTCCTCTTCTTTCTTTGAAATGACAAGCCTTCTCTCTGCATGCTACACACACCTTGTAGCAGTTTCAGTTTGCAGCATGTTGGTGCTCTCAAAAAGATGAATAACCTGTGTAGAGTGTGTTAATCTCCAGCACTGAATACACAACTTAGAGCTCCTTTCACCACAGACACGCAAACACATGTTTTTGGGAAAGTCCTACTTCAGGTCACTTGGAAATATAAGGGTTTCATCGAGAACATGAAGTCAATCATGCTTTTGCACTCTGCAAGCAATAGGAATGAAGTCTTTTACATACCCGTCTGAAATTCACTGCAAAATGCCCTTCTTTTCTGGTTTGTTGAAAGTTAAAAACACATTAAGAGATAGAGCCTGTTTGAGGAAGACTGATGCAGTGTGCGTTTTGCTGGATATCAAGTGATTTGGGATACATACTCCTAGTTTTTCCACTAGGAGTCTAAGAAACTCATAGTTGTCTAAGAAACAACATGAGGCTTGCAAGAGAATGAAAAAATGCATCCTAAAATTATACCAGCAGTGAAAACTCACGTTTCTACAAAGACTTGGAAGGAGGAAGCAAAAGAATAGTGGCTTAGAGTTCTTTCAGAGAGAAACACACTCATTTCATCCTTCTGGAGAGACGGTTAGGCTTACGACTGGACCAAGGGTTAGGGTTATGTTGAGGTCTAGGGTTAGAGATCCGGTTAGGGTTACGATTGGACCTAGGGGTAGGGTTATGTTGAGGTCTAGGGTTAGAGAGAAGGTTAGGGTTACGATTGGACCTAGGGTTAGGGTTATGTTGAGGGCTAGGGTGAGAGATCCGGGTAGGGTTACAACTGGACCTAGGGTTAGGGTTATGTTGAGGCCTAGGTTTAGGGAGACGGTTAGGGTTACGATTGGACCTAGGGTTAGGGTTATGTTGAGGGCTATTGTTAGAGAGACTGTTAGGTTTACGATTGGATCTTGGGTTAGGGTTATGTTGAGGGCTAGCGATAGAGAGACGCTTAGGGTTACCATTGGACCTAGGGTTAGGGTTATGTTGAGAGCTAGGGTTAGAGAGACAGTGAGGGTTACGATTGGGCCTAGGATTAGGGTTATGTTGAGGGGTAGGGTTAGAGATCCGGTTAGGGTTACGATTGGACCTAGGGGTAGGGTTATGTTGAGGTCTAGGGTTAGAGAGAAGGTTAGGGTTACGATTGGACCTAGGGTTAGGGTTATGTTGAGGGCTAGGGTGAGAGATCCGGGTAGGGTTACAACTGGACCTAGGGTTAGGGTTATGTTGAGGCCTAGGTTTAGGGAGACGGTTAGGGTTACGATTGGACCCAGGGTTAGGGTTATGTTGAGGTCTAGGGTTAGAGAGACTGTAAGGGTTACGATTGGACCTAGGGTTAGGGTTATGTTGAGGACTAGCGATAGAGAGACAGTTAGGGTTACAATTTGACCTCGGGTTAGGGTTATGTTGAGGCCTAGGGTTAGAGATCCGCTTAGGGTTACGATTGGGCCTAGGGTTAGGGTTATGTTGAGGGCAAGGGTTAGAGATCTGGTTAGGGTTAGGATTGGACCAAGGGTTAGGGTTATGTTGAGGGCTAGGGTTAGAGATCTGGTTAGGGTTAGGATTGGACCGAGGGTTAGGGTTATGTTGAGGGCTAGGGTTAGAGATCCGGTTAGGGTTAGGATTGGACCAAGGGTTAGGGTTATGTTGAGGGCTAGGGTTAGAGATCCGGTTAGGGTTACGATTGGACCTAGAGTTAGGGTTATGTTGAGGGCTAGGGTTAGAGATCCGCTTAGGGTTACGATTGGACCTAAGGTCGGGGTTATGTTGAGGTCTAGGGTTAGAGATCCGGATAGGGTTGGTTTTGGAAGGTCTTTCAAATTTGTCCATATCCCACTTCTTACGAAAGTTTTTCACAGCCCTCTTTTCAAATTCCCACAAAGAGCTGCTGCTTGAAAGTGTCCACATGCACATCTCCCATACTGGTGTGCTCGTTTCCCTACCTGGAGTTTGCTCTCCTCTTCTTTCTTTGAAATGACAAGTCTTCATTCAGCATGTTACACACACCTTGTAGCAGTTTCAGTTTGAAGCATGTTGGTGCTCTCAAAACGCTGTGTATCCTATGTAGAGTGTGTCTCTCTCTAGCACTGAATACACAACTTAGAGCTCCTTTCACCACAGACACGCAAACACATCTTTTTGGGAAAGTCCTAACTCAGGTAACTTGGAAATGTAAGGGTTTCATCGAGAACATGAAGAAAATCATGGTTTTCCACCCTGCAAGAGAAGGAAATGTCTTTTTGTAAATGCCAGTCTGAATTTCACAGCAAAATGCCGTTCTCTTCTGCTTTCATGAATGTTCTCAAAGCTTTAGGTGAAAGAGCGTGTTTGAGGAACAGTGATGCATTGTGCGTTTGCCTGGATTTGAAGGGATTTGAGGAACATAATCGGCGTTTTTCCACATTGTCTTAGAAACAACATGAGGCTTGCAAGAGACTGAAACAATGCATCCCAAAACGTATTCCAGTTTTGAAAACACACGTTTCTACAAAGACTTGGAAGGAGCAAACAAAAGCCAATGGCTGAGTGTTCTTTCAGAGAGAAACACACGCATATCTTCCTTCTGGAGTGAGTTTTCACAATGGAATTCATATGCATTTTGTACGGTGCAGAATGTAGCTACCTGCTCGGGGGTTGTGTCATAGAAGCACCTTTCCTACAGGAGCATATTGCAACATTCATTGTTTGGCTAAGTTCTTTAGGGTGGGTTTTGGAAAGTCTTTCAACCTTGGCCTAATCCCGCTCCATACGAAAGTTTTTAACATCCCTGTTTCCAAATTCCCACAAAGAGCTGCTGCTTGAAAGTGTCCACATGCACATCTCCCATAATGGTGTGCTCGTTTCACTACCTGGAGTTTGGTTTCCTCTTCTTTCTTTGAAATGACAAGCCTTCTCTCTGCATGCTACACACACCTTGTAGCAGTTTCAGTTTGCAGCATGTTGGTGCTCTCAAAAAGATGAATAACCTGTGTAGAGTGTGTTAATCTCCAGCACTGAATACACAACTTAGAGTTCCTTTCACCACAGACACGCAAACACATGTTTTTGGGAAAGTCCTACTTCAGGTCACTTGGAAATATAAGGGTTTCATCGAGAACATGAAGTCAATCATGCTTTTGCACTCTGCAAGCAATAGGAATGAAGTCTTTTACATACCCGTCTGAAATTCACTGCAAAATGCCCTTCTTTTCTGGTTTCTTGAAAGTTAAAGACACATTAAGAGATAGAGCCTGTTTGAGGAAGACTGATGCCGTGTGCGTTTTCCTGGATATCAAGTGATTTGGGATACATACTCCTAGTTTTTCCACTAGGAGTCTAAGAAACTCCTAGTTGTCTAAGAAACAACATGAGGCTTGCAAGAGATTGAAAAAATGCATCCTAAAATTATTCCAGCAGTGAAAACTCACGTTTCTACAAAGACTTGGAAGGAGCAAGCAAAAGAATAGTGGCTGAGAGTTCTTTCAGAGAGAAAAACACGCATTTCATCCTTCTGGAGAGACGGTTAGGCTTACGATTAGACCAAGGGTTAGGGTTATGTTGAGGTCTAGGGTGAGAGATCCGGGTAGGGTTACAATTGGACCTCGGATTAGGGTTAGGTTGAGGCCTAGGGTTAGAGATCCGGTTAGTGTTACGATTGGATCTAGGGTTAAGGTTATGTTGAGGGCTAGGGTTAGAGATCCGGTTAGGGTTACGATTGGACCTACGGTTAGGGTTATGTTGAGGGCTAGGGTTAGAGATCCGCTTAGGGTTACGATTGGACCTAGGGTTAGTGTTATGTTGAGGGCTAGCGATAGACGGTTCGGGTAACGATTGGACCTAGGATTAGGGTTATGTTGAGGGCTAGGGTTAGAGAGACGGTTAGGGTTAGGATTGGACCTAGGGTTAGGCATATGTTGAGGGCTAGGGTTAGAGATAAGGTTAAAGTTACGATTGGACCTAGGGTTAGGGTTATTTTGAGGGTTAGGGTTAGAGATTCGGTTAGGGTACCGATTGGATCTAGGGATAGGTTTATGTGGAGGGCTATGGTTAGAGATCAGGTTAGGGTTCCGAATCAACCTAGGGTTAGGGTTATGTGTAGAGCTAGGGTTAGAGATCCGATTAGAGTTCCCATTGGACCTAGGGTTAGGGTTATGTTGAGGGCTTGGGTTAGAGATCCGGTTAGGGTTACGATTGGACCTAGGGTTAGAGTTATGTTTATTGCTAGGGTTAGAGATCCCGTTAGGGTTACGATTAGACCTAGGGTTAGGGTTATGTTTAGGGCTAGGGTTAGAGATCCAGTTAGGGTTGGTTTTGGAAGGTCTTTCAAATTTGTCCATATCCCACTTCTTACGAAAGTTTTTCACAGCCCTCTTTCCAAATTCCCACAAAGAGCTGCTGCTTGAAAGTGTCCACATGCACATCTCCCATACTGGTGTGCTCGTTTCACTACCTGGAGTTTGGTGTCCTCTTCTTTCTTTGAAATGACAAGTCTTCATTCAGCATGCTACACACACCTTGTAGCAGTTTCAGTTTGCAGCATTTTGCTGCTCTTCAAAACGCTGTGTATCCTGTGTAGAGTGTGTCACTCTACAGCACTGAATACACAACGTAGAGCTTCTTTCACCACAGACACGCAAACACATCTTTTTGGGAAAGTTCTAACTTAGGTAACTTGGAAATGTAAAGGTTTCATCGGGAACATGAAGAAAATCATGCTTTTGCACCCTGCAACCGAAAGCAATGGGCTTTTTGTACATGCCAGTCTGAATTTCCCTGCAAAATGCCCTTCTCTTCTGCTTTCTTGAATGTTCTCAAAGTATTAGGTGAAAGGGCGTGTTTGAGGAAGAGTGATGCATTGTGCGTTTTCCTGTATTTCGAGGGATTTGGGAAAAATAATGCCCGTTTTTCCACATTGTCTAAGAAACAACATGAGGCTTGCAAGAGACTGAAACAATGCATCCCAAAACGTATTCCAGTAGTGAAAACACACGTTTCTACAAAGACTTGGAAGGAGCAAGCAAAAGTCTAGTTGCTGAGTGTTCTTTCAGAGAGAAACACACGCATTTCTTCCTCTGGGGTGAGTTTTCACAATGGAATTCATATGCATTTTGTACTGTGCGGAATGTAGCTACCTGCTCGGGGGTTGTGTCATAGAAGCACCTTTCCTACAGAAGCTTATTACAACATTCATTGTTTGGCTAAGTCCTTTAGGGTTGGTTTTGGAAGGCCTTTCAACTTTGGCCAAATCCTGCTTCGTACGAAATTTTTTCACAGCGCTGTTTCCAAGTTTCCACAAGGCGCTGCTGCTTGAAATTGTCCACATGCACATCTCCCATAATGGTGTGTTTGTTTCACTACCTGGATTTTGGCTTCCTCTTCTTTCTTTGAAATGACAAGCCTTCTCTCTGCATGCTACACACACCTTGTAGCAGTTTCAGTTTGCAACACGTTGGTGCTCTCAAAAAGATGAGTAACCTGTGTAGAGTGTGTCAATCTCCAGAACTGAATACACAACTTAGAACTCCTTTCACCACAGACACGCAAACACATCTTTTTGGGAAAGTCCTACTTCAGGTCACTTGGAAATATAAGGGTTTCATCGAGAACATGAAGTCAATCATGCTTTTGCACTCTGCAAGCAATAGGAATGAACTCTTTTACATACCCGTCTGAAATTCACTGCAAAATGCCCTTCTTTTCTGGTTTGTTGAAAGTTAAAAACACATTAAGAGATAGAGCCTGTTTGAGGAAGACTGATGCCGTGTGCGTTTTCCTGGATATCAAGTGATTTGGGATACATACTCCTAGTTTTTCCACTAGGAGTCTAAGAAATTCCTAGTTGTCTAAGAAACAACATGAGGCTTGCAAGAGATGAAAAAATGCATCCTAAAATTATTCCAGCAGTGAAAACTCACGTTTCTACAAAGACTTGGAAGGAGCAAGCAAAAGAATAGTGGCTGAGAGTTCTTTCAGAGAGAAAAACACGCATTTCATCCTTCTGGAGAGACGGTTAGGCTTACGATTGGACCAAGGGTTAGGGTTATGTTGAGGTCTAGGTTTAGAGAGACGGTTAGGGTTACAATTGGACCTAGGGTTAGGGTTATGTTGAGGGCAAGGGTTAGAGATCCTGTTAGGGTTATGATTGGACCTAGGGTTAGGGTTATGTTGAGGGCTAGGGTTAGAGATCCTGTTGGGGTTACGATTGGACCTAGGGTTAGGGTTATGTTGAGGGCTAGGGTTAGAGATCAGGTTAGGGTTAGGATTGGACCGAGGGTTAGGGTTATGTTGAGGGCTAGGGTTAGAGAGACAGTTAGGGTTAGGATTGGACCTAGGGTTAGGGTTATGTTGAGGGCTAGGGTTAGAGATCCGGTTAGGGTTAGGATTGGACCTAGGGTTAGGGTTATGTTGAGGGCTAGGCTTAGAGTTCCTGTTAGGGTTACGATTGAAACTAGGGTTAGGGTTATGTTGAGGGCTAGGGTTAGAGATCCGGATAGGGTTGGTTTTGGAAGGTCTTTGAAATTTGTCCATATCCCACTTCTTACGAAAGTTTTTCACAGCCCTCTTTCCAAATTCCCACAAAGAGCTGCTGCTTGAAAGTGTCCACATGCACATCTCCCATACTGGTGTGCTCGTTTCACTACCTGGAGTTTGCTTTCCTCTTCTTTCTTTGAAATGACAAGTCTTCATTCAGCATGCTACACACACCTTGTAGCAGTTTCAGTTTGAAGCATGTTGGTGCTCTCAAAACGCTGTGTATCCTATGTAGAGTGTGTCTCTCTCTAGCACTGAATACACAACTTAGAGCTCCTTTCACCACAGACACGCAAACACATCTTTTTGGGAAAGCCCTAACTCAGGTAACTTGGAAATGTAAGGGTTTCATCGAGAACATGAAGAAAATCATGCTTTTCCGCCCTGCAACCGAAAGCAATGGCTTTTTGTACATGCCAGTCTGAATTTCCCTGCAAAATGCCCTCCTTTTCTGCTTTCTTGAATGTTCTCAAAGTATTAGATGAAAGGGCGTGTTTGAGGAAGAGTGATGCATTGTGCGTTTTCCTGTATTTCAAGGGATTTGGGAAAAATAATGCTCGTTTTTCCACATTGTCTAAGAAACAACATGAGGCTTGCAAGAGACTGAAACAATGCATCCCAAACGTATTCCAGTAGTGAAAACACACGTTTCTACAAAGACTTGGAAGGAGCAAGCAAAAGCCTAGTTGCTGAGTGTTCCTTCAGAGAGAAACACACGCATTTCTTCCTCTGGGGTGAGTTTTCACAATGGAATTCATATGCATTTTGTACTGTGCGGAATGTAGCTACCTGCTCGGGGGTTGTGTCATAGAAGCACCTTTCCTACAGAAGCTTATTACAACATTCATTGTTTGGCTAAGTCCTTTAGGGTTGGTTTTGGAAGGCCTTTCAACTTTGGCCAAATCCTGCTTCGTACGAAATTTTTTCACAGCGCTGTTTCCAAGTTTCCACAAGGCGCTGCTGCTTGAAAGTGTCCACATGCACATCTCCCATAATGGTGTGTTCGTTTCACTACCTGGATTTTGGCTTCCTCTTCTTTCTTTGAAATGACAAGCCTTCTCTCTGCATGCTACACACACCTTGTAGCAGTTTCAGTTTGCAGCATGTTGGTGCTCTCAAAAAGATGAGTAACCTGTGTAGAGTGTGTCAATCTCCAGCACTGAATACACAACTTAGAGCTCCTTTCACCACAGACACGCAAACACATGTTTTTGGGAAAGTCCTACTTCAGGTCACTTGGAAATATAAGGGTTTCATCGAGAACATGAAGTCAATCATGCTTTTGCACTCTGCAAGCAATAGGAATGAAGTCTTTTACATACCCGTCTGAAATTCACTGCAAAATGCCCTTCTTTTCTGGTTTGTTGAAAGTTAAAAACACATTAAGAGATAGAGCCTGCTTGAGGAAGACTGATGCAGTGTGCGTTTTCCTGGATATCAAGTGATTTGGGATACATACTCCTAGTTTTTCCACTAGGAGTCTAAGAAACTCATAGTTGTCTAAGAAACAACATGAGCCTTGCAAGAGAATGAAAAAATGCATCCTAAAATTATACCAGCAGTGAAAACTCACGTTTCTACAAAGACTTGGAAGGAGGAAGCAAAAGAATAGTGGCTTAGAGTTCTTTCAGAGAGAAACACACTCATTTCATCCTTCTGGAGAGACGGTTAGGCTTACGACTGGACCAAGGGTTAGGGTTATGTTGAGGTCTAGGGTTAGAGATCCGGTTAGGGTTACGATTGGACCTAGGGTTAGGGTTATGTTGAGGGCTAGGGTTAGAGAGACTGTTAGGTTTACGATTGGATCTTGGGTTAGGGTTATGTTGAGGGCTAGCGATAGAGAGAAGCTTAGGGTTACGATTGGACCTAGGGTTAGGGTTATGTTGAGAGCTAGGGTTAGAGAGACAGTGAGGGTTACGATTGGGCCTAGGATTAGGGTTATGTTGAGGGGTAGGGTTAGAGATCCGGTTAGGGTTACGATTGGACCTAGGGGTAGGGTTATGTTGAGGTCTAGGGTTAGAGAGAAGGTTAGGGTTACGATTGGACCTAGGGTTAGGGTTATCTTGAGGGCTAGGGTGAGAGATCCGGGTAGGGTTACAACTGGACCTAGGGTTAGGGTTATGTTGAGGCCTAGGTTTAGGGAGACGGTTAGGGTTACGATTGGACCTAGGGTTAGGGTTATGTTGAGGGCTAGGGTTAGAGAGACTGTTAGGTTTACGATTGGATCTTGGGTTAGGGTTATGTTGAGGGCTAGCGATAGAGAGACGCTTAGGGTTACGATTGGACCTAGGGTTAGGGTTATGTTGAGAGCTAGGGTTAGAGAGACAGTGAGGGTTACGATTGGGCCTAGGATTAGGGTTATGTTGAGGGGTAGGGTTAGAGATCCGGTTAGGGTTACGATTGGACCTAGGGGTAGGGTTATGTTGAGGTCTAGGGTTAGAGAGAAGGTTAGGGTTACGATTGGACCTAGGGTTAGGGTTATGTTGAGGGCTAGGGTGAGAGATCCGGGTAGGTTTACAACTGGACCTAGGTTTAGGGTTATGTTGAGGCCTAGGTTTAGGGAGACGGTTAGGGTTACGATTGGACCCAGGGTTAGGGTTATGTTGAGGCCTAGGTTTAGAGATCCGGTTAGGGTTACGAAAGGACCTAGGGTTAGGGTTATGTTGAGGGCTAGGGTTAGAAAGACTGTTAGGTTTACGATTGGACCTAGAGTTAGGGTTATGTTGAGGGCTAGCGATAGAGAGACGCTTAGGGTTACGATTGGACCTAGGGTTAGGGTTATGTTGAGAGCTAGGGTTAGAGAGACAGTGAGGGTTACGATTGGGCCTAGGATTAGGGTTATGTTGAGGGGTAGGGTTAGAGATCCGGTTAGGGTTATGATTGGACCTAGGCTGAGGGTTATGTTGACGGCTAGGGTTAGAGATCCGGTTAGGGTTATGATTGGTCCTAGCGGTAGGGTTATGTTGAGGTCTAGGGTTAGAGAGAAGGTTAGGGTTACGATTGGACCAAGGGTTAGGGTTATGTTGAGGGCTAGGGTGAGAGATCCGGGTAGGGTTACAAGTGGCCCTAGGGTTAGGTTTATGTTGAGGCCTAGGTTTAGAGAGACGGTTAGGGTTACGATTGGACCTAGGGTTAGGGTTATGTTGAGGACTAGCGATAGAGAGACGGTTAGGGTTACGATTGGACCCAGGGTTAGGGTTATGTTGAGGGCTAGGGTTCGAGAGACTGTAAGGGTTACGATTGGACCTAGGGCTAGGGTTATGTTGAGGACTAGGGTTAGAGATCCGGTTAGGGTTACGATTGGACCTAGGGTTAGGGTTATCTTGAGGGCTAGGGTTAGAAAGATGGTTAGGGTTACGATTGGACCTAGGGTTAGGGTTATGTTGAGGGCAAGGGTTAGAGATCCTGTTAGGGTTACGATTGCATCTAAGGTCGGGGTTATGTTGAGGGCTAGGGTTAGAGATCCGGTTAGGGTTAGGATTGGACCGAGGGTTAGGGTTATGTTGAGGGCTAGGGTTAGAGAGACAGTTAGGGTTACGATTGGACCTAGGGTTAGGGTTATGTTGAGGGCTAGGGTTAGAGATCCGGTTAGGTTTAGGATTGGACCTAGGGTTAGGGTTATGTTGAGGGCTAGGGTTAGAGATCCGGATAGGGTTGGTTTTGGAAGGTCTTTCAAATTTGTCCATATCCCACTTTTTACGAAAGTTTTTCACAGCCCTCTTTTCAAATTCCCACAAAGAGCTGCTGCTTGAAAGTGTCCACATGCACATCTCCCATACTGGTGTGCTCGTTTCCCTACCTGGAGTTTGCTCTCCTCTTCTTTCTTTGAAATGACAAGTCTTCATTCAGCATGTTACACACACCTTGTAGCAGTTTCAGTTTGAAGCATGTTGGTGCTCTCAAAACGCTGTGTATCCTATGTAGAGTGTGTCTCTCTCTAGCACTGAATACACAACTTAGAGCTCCTTTCACCACAGACACACAAACACATCTTTTTGGGAAAGTCCTAACTCAGGTAACTTGGAAATGTAAGTGTTTCATCGAGAACATGAAGAAAATCATGGTTTTCCACCCTGCAAGAGAAGGAAATGTCTTTTTGTAAATGCCAGTCTGAATTTCACAGCAAAATGCCGTTCTCTTCTGCTTTCATGAATGTTCTCAAAGCTTTAGGTGAAAGAGCGTGTTTGAGGAACAGTGATGCATTGTGCGTTTGCCTGGATTTGAAGGGATTTGAGGAACATAATCGGCGTTTTTCCACATTGTCTTAGAAACAACATGAGGCTTGCAAGAGACTGAAACAATGCATCCCAAAACGTATTCCAGTTTTGAAAACACACGTTTCTACAAAGACTTGGAAGGAGCAAACAAAAGCCAATGACTGAGTGTTCTTTCAGAGAGAAACACACGCATATCTTCCTTCTGGAGTGAGTTTTCACAATGGAATTCATATGCATTTTGTACGGTGCAGAATGTAGCTACCTGCTCGGGGGTTGTGTCATAGAAGCACCTTTCCTACAGGAGCATATTGCAACATTCATTGTTTGGCTAAGTTCTTTAGGGTGGGTTTTGGAAAGTCTTTCAACCTTGGCCTAATCCCGCTCCATACGAAAGTTTTTAACGTCCCTGTTTCCAAATTCCCACAAAGAGCTGCTGCTTGAAAGTGTCCACATGCACATCTCCCATAATGGTGTGCTCGTTTCACTACCTGGAGTTTGGTTTCCTCTTCTTTCTTTGAAATGACAAGCCTTCTCTCTGCATGCTACACACACCTTGTAGCAGTTTCAGTGTGCAGCATGTTGGTGCTCTCAAAAAGATGAATAACCTGTGTAGAGTGTGTCAATCTCCAGCACTGAATACACAACTTAGAGCTCCTTTCACCACAGACACGCAAACACATGTTTTTGGGAAAGTCCTACTTCACGTCACTTGGAAATATAAGGGTTTCATCGAGAACATGAAGTCAATCATGCTTTTGCACTCTGCAAGCAATAGGAATGAAGTCTTTTACATACCCGTCTGAAATTCACTGCAAAATGCCCTTCTTTTCTGGTTTGTTGAAACTTAAAAACACATTAGGAGATAGAGCCTGTTTGAGGAAGACTGATGCAGTGTGCGTTTTCCTGGATATCAAGTGATTTGGGATACATACTCCTAGTTTTTCCACTAGGAGTCTAAGAAACTCCTAGTTGTCAAAGAAACAACATGAGGCTTGCAAGAGATTGAAAAAATGCATCCTAAAATTATTCCAGCAGTGAAAACTCACGGTTCTACAAAGACTTGGAAGGAGGAAGCAAAAGAATAGTGGCTTAGAGTTCTTTCAGAGAGAAACACACGCATTTCATCCTTCTGGAGAGACGGTTAGGCTTACGATTGGACCAAGGAATAGGGTTATGTTGAGGGCTAGGGTGAGAGATCCGGGTAGGGTTACAATTGGACCTCGGGTTAAGGTTATGTTGAGGCCTAGGGTTAGAGATCCGGTTAGGGTTACGATTGGACCTAGGGTTAAGGTTATGTTGAGGGCTAGGGTTAGAGATCTGGTTAGGGTTACGATTAGACCTAGGGTTAGGGTTATGTTGAGGGATAGGGTTAGAGATCCGATTAAGGTTACGATTGGACCTAGGGTTAGAGTTATGTTGAGGGCAAGGGTTAGAGATCCTCTTAGGGTTACGATTGGACCTAGGGTTAGAGTTATGTTGAGGGCAAGGGTTAGAGATCCTGTTAGGGTTACGATTGGACCTAGGGTTCCGGTTATGTTGAGGGCTAGGGTTAGAGAGACAGTTAGGATCACGATTTGACCTAGGGTTAGGGTTATGTTGAAGGTTAGGATTAGAGTGAGGGTTAGGGTTAGGATTGGACCTAGGGTTAGGGTTATGTTGAGGGCTAGCGATAGAGAGATGGTTAGGGTTACGATTGGACCTAGGGTTAGGGTTATGTTGAGGGCTAGGGTTAGAGATTCGGTTAGGGTTAGGATTGGACCTAGGGTTAGGGTAATGTTGAGCGCTAGCGATATATGCTTAGGGTTACGATTTCACCTAGGGTTAGGGTTATGTTGAGGGCTAGGGTAAGAGATCCGGTTAGGGTTAAGATTGGACCTAGGGTGAGGGTTATGTTCAGGGCTAGCGATAGAGAGACGGTTCAGGTTACGATTGGACCTAGTCTTAGGATTATGTTGAAGGCTAGGTTTAGAGAGACCGTGAGGGTTACAATTGGACCTAGGGTTAGGGTTATGTTGAGGGATAGGGATATATGCTTAGGGTTACGATTGGACGTAGGGTTAGGGTTATGTTGAGGGCTAGGGTTAGAGAGACGGTTAGGGTTACGATCGGACCTAGGGTTAGGGTTATGTTGAGGGCTAGGGTTAGAGAGACGGTTAGCTTTACGATTGGACCTAGGGTTACGCTTATGTTGAGGGCTAGGATTAGAGAGACCATGAGGGTTACAATTGGACCTAAGGTTAGGGTTATGTTGAGGGCTAGCGATAGAGAGACGCTTAGGGTTACGATTGGACCTAGGGTTAGAGTTTTGTTGAGGGCTAGGGTTAGAGAGACAGTGAGGGTTACAATTGGACCTAGGGTTAGAGTTGTGTTGAGGGCTAGCGATATATGCTTAGGGTTACGATTGAACCTAGGGTTAGGGTTATGTTGAGGGCTAGGGTTATAGATACGCTTAGGGTTAAGATTGGACCTAGGGTTAGGGTTATGTGGAGGGCTAGGGTTAGAGAGAAGGTTAGGGTTACGATTCGAACTAGGGTTATGTTTATGTTGAGGGCTAGCGATAGAGGTATGGTTAGGGTTAAGATTGGACCTAGGGTTATTGTTATGTTGAAGGCTAGGGTTAGAGAGACGGTTAGGTTTACGATTGGAACTCGGGTTAGGCTTATGGTGAGGGATAGCGATTGAGAGACTTAGGGATATATGCTTAGGGTTACGATTGGACCTAGGGTAAGCGTAATGTTGAGGGCTAGGGTTAGAGAGACGGTTAGGGTTACGATTGGACCTAGGCTTAGGGTAATGTTGAGGGCTAGGGTTAGAGATCCGGTTAGGGTTACGATTGGACCTAGGGTTAGGGTAATGTTGAGGGCTAGGGTTAGAGATATGGTTAGGGTTACGATTGGACCTAGGGTTAGGGTAATGTTGAGGGCTAGGGTTAGAGATCCGGTTAGGGTTACGATTGGACCTAGGGTTAGGGTTATGTTGAGGGCTAGGGTTAGATATCTGGTTAGGGTTACGATTGGACCTAGGGTTAGGGTAATGTTGAGGGCTAGGGTTAGAGATCCGGTTAGGGTTACGATTGGACCTAGGGTTAGGGTTATGTTGAGGGCTAGGGTTAGAGATCTGGTTAGGGTTACGATTGGACCTAGGGTTAGGGTTATGTTGAGGGCTAGGGTTAGAGAGAAAGTTAGGGTTACAATTGGACGTAGGGTTAGCGTTATGTTGAGGGCTAGGGTAACGGAGATGTTTAGGGTTACGATTGGACCTAGGGTTAGGGTTATGTTGAGGGCTAGGGTTAGAGATCTGGTTAGGGTTACGATTGGACCTAGGGTTAGGGTAATGTTGAGGGCTAGGGTTAGAGATATGGTTAGGGTTACGATTGGACCTAGGGTTAGGGTAATGTTGAGGGCTAGGGTTAGAGATCCGGTTAGGGTTACGATTGGACCTAGGGTTAGGGTTATGTTGAGGGCTAGGGTTAGAGATCTGGTTAGGGTTACGATTGGACCTAGGGTTAGGGTAATGTTGAGGGCTATGGTTAGAGATCCGGTTAGGGTT
Organism: Miniopterus natalensis; assembly: GCF_054644295.1. Taxonomy (NCBI): domain Eukaryota; kingdom Metazoa; phylum Chordata; class Mammalia; order Chiroptera; family Miniopteridae; genus Miniopterus; species Miniopterus natalensis. The sequence continues at coordinate 83,062,548 of NC_142089.1, forward strand.
ACGATTGGACTTAGGGTTAGGGTTATGTTGAGGGCTAGGGTTAGAGATCTGGTTAGGGTTACGATTGGACCTAGGGTTAGGGTTATGTTGAGGGCTAGGGTTAGAGAGAAAGTTAGGGTTACAATTGGACGTAGGGTTAGCGTTATGTTGAGGGCTAGGGTAACGGAGATGTTTAGGGTTACGATTGGACCTAGGGGTAGGGTTATGTTGAGGGCTAGGGTTAGAGATCTGGTTAGGGTTACGATTGGACCTAGGGTTAGGGTTATGTTGAGGGCTAGGGTTAGAGAGACAGTTAGGGTTACATTTGGACGTAGGGTTAGGGTTATGTTGAGGGCTAGGGATATACGCTTAGGGTTACGATTAGACCTAGGGTTAGTGTTACGTTGAGGGATAGGGTTAGAGATCCGATTAAGGTTACGATTGGACCTAGGGTTAGGGTTATGTTGAGGGATAGGTTTAGAGATCCCATTAGGGTTACGATTGGACCTAGGGTTAGGGTTATGTTGAGGGCTAGGGTAAGAGAGATTGTTAGGGTTACGATTGGAGCTAGGGTTAGGGTTATGTTGAGGGCTAGGGTTAGAGATCTGGTTAGGGTTACGATTGGACCTAGGGTTAGGGTTATGTTGAGGGCTAGGGTTACAGAGACAGTTAGGGTTACGATTGGACGTAGGGTTAGGGTTATGTTGAGGGCTAGGGTTAGAGATCCGGTTATGGTTACGATTGGAACTCGGGTTAGGCTTATGGTGAGGGATAGCGATTGAGAGACTTAGGGATATATGCTTAGGGTTACGTTTGGACCTAGGGTTAGGGTTATGTTGAGGCTAGGGTTAGAGAGACGGTTAGTATTACGATTGGACATAGGGTTAGGGTTATGTTGAGTGCTAGGGTTAGAGATCCGGTTAGGGTTACGATTGGACCTAGGGTTAGGGTTATGTTGAGGGCTAGGGTTTGAGATTTGGTTAGGGTTACGATTGGACCTAGGGTTAGGGTTATGTTGAGGGCTAGGGTTAGAGATCCGGTTAGGGTTATGATTAGACCTAGGGTTAGGGTTATGTTGAGGGCTAGGGTTAGACAGACGGTTAGGATTACGATTGGACCTAGGGTTAGGGTTATGTTGAGGTCTAGGGTTAGGGATCCGGTTAGGGTTACGATTGGACCTAGGGTTAGTGTTATGTTGATGGCTAGGGTTAGAGATCCAGTTAGGGTTACGATTGGACCTAGCGTTAGGGTTATGTTGAGGGCTAGGGTTAGAGAGACGGTTAGGGTTACGATTGGACCTAGGGTTAGGGTTATGTTGTGGGCTAGGGTTAGAGATATGGTAACGGTTACGATTGGACCTAGGGTTAGGGTTATGTTGAGGGCTAGGTTTAGAGAGACGGTTAGGGTTACGATTGGACCTAGGGTTAGGGTTATGTTGAGGGCTAGGGTTAGAGAGACGGTTAGTGTTATGATTGAACCTAGGGTTAGGGTTATGTTGAGTGCTAAGGTTAGAGATCCGGTTAGGGTTACGATTGTACCTAGGATTAGGGTTATGTTGAGGGCTAGGGTTAGAGACCCGGTAAGGGTTACGATTGGACGTAGGGTTAGGGTTATGTTGAGGTCTAGGGGTAGAGATCCGGTTAGGGTTAAGATTGGACCTAGGGTTATGGTGATGTTGAGGGCTAGGGTATTCCAGCAATGAAAACACACATTTCTATAAAGACTTTGAAGCAGCAAGCAAAAGCCTAGTGGCTGAGAGTTCTTTCAGAGAGAAACATGCATTTCATCCTTCTGGAGTGAATTTTCATGCTGGAGTTCATATGCATTTTATACTGTGCAGAATGTAGCTACCTGCTGGGGGTTGTGTCATAGATGCACCTTTCCTGCAGGAGCTTATTGGAACATTCATTGTTTGGCTAACTTCTTTGGGTTGGTTTTGGAAGGTCTTTCAACTTTAGCCAAATCCGCTTTCTTACGAAATTTTTTCACAGCCCTGTTTCCAAGATCCCACAAAGAACTGCTGCTTAAAACTCTCCACATGCACATCTCCCATACTGGTGTGCTCGTTTCACTACCGGGATTTTGGTTTCGTCTTCTTTCTTTGAAATTACAAGTCCTCTTTCTGCATGCTACACACACCTTGTAGCAGTTTCAGTTTGCAGCATATTGGTGCTCTTAAAACGCTGAGTAACCTGTGTAGAGTGTGTTAATCTCCAGCACTGAATACACAACTTAGAGCTCCTTTCACCACAGACACGCAAACACATCTTTTTGTAAAAGTCCTACTTCTTCACTCTTGGAAATGTAAGGGTTTCATCGAGAACTTGAAGTCAATCATGCTTTTGCACTCTGCAACCAATAGGAATGAACTCTTGTACATACCCGTCTGAATTTCAGTGCAAAATGCCCTTCTTTTCTGGTTTGTTGAAAGTTCACAACACAATAGGAGATAGAGCGTGTTTGAAGAAGACTGATGCAGTGTGCGTTTTCCTGGATTTCTAGTGATTTGGGAAACATAATCTGTGTTTTTCCACATTGTCTAAGAAACAACCTGAGGCTTGCAAGAGATTGAAACAATGCATCCTAAAACTTATTCCAGCAGTGAAAACACACGTTTCTACAAAGACTTGGAAGGAGCAAGCAAAAGAATAGTGGCTGAGTGTGCTTTCAGAGAGAAACACATGCATTTCATCCTTCTGGAGTGAGTTTTCTTGCTGGAATTCATATGCATTTTGTACTGTGCAGAATGTAGCTACCTGCTCGGGGGTTGTGTCATAGATGCACCTTTCCTGCAGGAGCTTATTGGAACTTTCATTGTTTGGCTAAGTTATTTAGGGTTGGTTTTGGAAGGTCTTTCAACTTTGGCCAAATGCGCTTTGTACGAAAGTTTTTCACAGCCCTGTTTCCAAGTGTCCACAAAGAGCTGCTGCTTGAAAGTGTCCACATGCACATCTCCCATACTGGTGTGCTCGTTTCACTACCTAGATTTTGGTTTCCTCTTCTTTCTTTGAAATGACAAGTCTTCATTCAGCATGCTACACACACCTTGTAGCAGTTTCAGTTTGAAGCATGTTGGTGCTCTCAAAACGCTGTGTATCCTGTGTAGAGTGTGTCACTCTACAGCACTGAATACACAACTTAGAGCTCCTTTCAACACAGACACGCAAACACGTCTTTTTGGGAAAGTCCTAACTCAGGTAAATTGGAAATGTAAGGGTTTCATCGAAAACATGAAGACAATCATGCTTTTGAACTCTGCAACCGAAAGAAATGGCTTTTTGTACATACCATTCTGAATTTCACTGCTAAATGCCCTTCTTTTCTGGTTTGTTGAAAGTTCAAAACACTTTAGGAGATAGAACGTGTTTGAAGAAGACTGATGCAGTGTGCGTTTTCCTGGATTTCAAGTGATTCGGGATACATACTCCTTGTTTTTCCACATTGTCTAAGAAACAACATGAGGCTTGCAAGAGATTGAAAAAATGCATCCTAAAACTTATGCCTGCAGTGAAAACACACGTTTCTACAAAGACTTCGAAGGAGCAAGCAAAAGAATAGTGGCTGAGAGTTCTTTCAGAGAGAAACACACGTATTTCATCCTTCTGTAGAGACGGATAGGGTTACGATTGGACCTAGGGTAGGGTTATGTTGAGGGCTAGGATTAGATAGACGGTTAGGGTTACGATTGGACCTAGGGTAAGCGTAATGTTGAGGGCTAGGGTTAGAGAGACGGTTAGGGTTACGATTGTACCTAGGGTTAGGGTAATGTTGAGGACTAGGGTTAGAGATCCGGTTAGGGTTGCGATTGGACCTAGGGTTAGGGTTATGTTGAGGGATAGGGTTAGAGATCCGGTTAGGGTTACGATTGGACCTAGGGTTAGGGTTATGTTGAGGGCTAGGGTTAGAGATCTGGTTAGTATTACGATTGGACCTAGGGTTAGGGTTATGTTGAGTGCTAGGGTTAGAGATCCGGTTAGGGTTACGATTGGACCTACGGTTAGGGTTATGTTGAGGGCTAGGGTTAGAGATCCGGTTAGGGTTAAGATTGTACCTAGGGTTATAGTGATGTTGAGGGCTAGGGTATTCCAGCAGTGAAAACACATTTCTATAAAGACTTTGAAGCAGCAAGCAAAAGCCTAGTGGCTGAGTGTTCTTTCAGAGAGAAACATGCATTTCATCTTTCTGGAGTGAATTTTCATGCTGGAGTTCATATGCATTTTATACTGTGCAGAATGTAGCTACCTGCTGGGGGTTGTGTCATAGAAGCACCTTTTCTGCAGGAGCTTATTGGAACATTCATTGTTTGGCTAAGTTATTTAGGGTTGGTTTTGGAAGGTCTTTCAACCTTGGCCTAATCCCGCTTCATATGCAAGTTTTTAATAGCGCTGTTTCCAAGTGTCCACAAAGAGCTGCTGCTTGAAACTGTCCACATGCACATCTCGTATACTGGTGTGCTCGTTTCACTACCTGGATTTTGGTTTCCTCTTCTTTCTTTGAAATAACAAGTCTTCATTCTGCATTCTACACACACCTTGTAGCAGTTTCAGTTTGAAGCATGTTGGTGCTCTCAAAACGCTGTGTAACCTATGTAGAGTGTGTTACTCTCCAGCACTGAATACACAACTTAGAGCTCCTTTCACCACAGACACGCAAACACATCTTTTTGTAAAAGTCCTACTTCTTTACTCTTGGAAATGTAAGGGTTTCATCGAGAACTTGAAGTCAATCATGCTTTTGCACTCTGCAACCAATAGGAATGAACTCTTGTACATACCCGTCTGAATTTCAGTGCAAAATGCCCTTCTTTTCTGGTTTGTTGAAAGTTCACAACACATTAAGAGATAGAGCGTCTTTGAAGAAGACTGATGCAGTGTGCGTTTTCCTGGATTTCTAGTGATTTGGGAAACATAATCCGTGTTTTTCCACATTGTCTAAGAAACATCATGAGGCTTGCAAGAGATTGAAACAATGCATCCTAAAACTTATTCCAGCAGTGAAAACACACGTTTCTACAAAGACTTGGAAGGAGCAAGCAAAAGAATAGTGGCTGAGTGTCCTTTCAGAGAGAAACACATGCATTTCATCCTTCTGGAGTGAGTTTTCTTGCTGGAATTCATATGCATTTTGTACTGTGAAGAATGTAGCTACCTGCTCGGGGGTTGTGTCATAGATGCACCTTTCCTGCAGGAGCTTATTGGAACTTTCATTGTTTGGCTAAGTTATTTAGGGTTGGTTTTGGAAGGTCTTTCAACCTTGGCCAAATCCGCTTTGTACGAAAGTTTTTCACAGCCCTGTTTCCAAGTGTCCACAAAGAGCTGCTGCTTGAAAGTGTCCACATTCACATCTCCCATACTGGTGTGCTCGTTTCACTACCTAGATTTTGGTTTCCTCTTCTTTCTTTGAAATGACAAGTCTTCATTCAGCATGCTACACACACCTTGTAGCAGTTTCAGTTTGAAGCATGTTGGTGCTCTCAAAACGCTGTGTATCCTGTGTAGAGTGTGTCACTCTACAGCACTGAATACACAACTTAGAGCTCCTTTCAACACAGACACGCAAACACGTCTGTTTGGGAAAGTCCTAACTCAGGTAAATTGGAAATGTAAGGGTTTCATCGAAAACATGAAGACAATCATGCTTTTGAACTCTGCAACCGAAAGAAATGGCTTTTTGTACATACCATTCTGAATTTCACTGCTAAATGCCCTTCTTTTCTGGTTTGTTGAAAGTTCAAAACACTTTAGGAGATAGAACGTGTTTGAAGAAGACTGATGCAGTGTGCATTTTCCTGGATTTCAAGTGATTCGGGATACATACTCCTTGTTTTTCCACATTGTCTAAGAAACAACATGAGGCTTGCAAGAGATTGAAAATGTGCATCCTAAAACTTATGCCTGCAGTGAAAACACACGTTTCTACAAAGACTTCGAAGGAGCAAGCAAAAGAATAGTGGCTGAGAGTTCTTTCAGAGAGAAACACACGTATTTCATCCTTCTGTAGAGACGGATAGGGTTACGATTGGACCTAGGGTAGGGTTATGTTGAGGGCTAGGGTTGGAGAGACGCTAGGGTTACGATTGGACCTAGGGTAAGCGTAATGTTGAGGGCTAGGGTTAGAGAGACGGTTAGGGTTACGATTGGACCAAGGGTTAGAGTTATGTTGAGGGCAAGGGTTAGAGATCCTGTTAGGGTTACGATTGGACCTAGGGTTAGAGTTATGTTTAGGGCAAGGGTTAGAGATCCTGTTAGGGTTACGATTGGACCTAGGGTTCCGGTTATGTTGAGGGCTAGGGTTAGAGAGACAGTTAGGATCACGATTTGACCTAGGGTTAGGGTTATGTTGAAGGTTAGGATTAGAGTGAGGGTTAGGGTTAGGATTGGACCTAGGGTTAGGGTTATGTTGAGGGCTAGCGATAGAGAGATGGTTAGGGTTACGATTGGACCTAGGGTTAGGGTTATGTTGAGGGCTAGGATTAGAGAGACCATGATGGTTACGATTGGACCTAGGGTTAGGGTTATGTTGAGGGCTAGGGTTAGAGATCCGGTTAGGGTTAGGATTGGACCTAGGGTTAGGGTAATGTTGAGCGCTAGCGATATATGCTTAGGGTTACGATTTCACCTAGGGTTAGGGTTATGTTGAGGGCTAGGGTAAGAGATCCGGTTAGGGTTAAGATTGGACCTAGGGTGAGGGTTATGTTCAGGGCTAGCGATAGAGAGACGGTTCGGGTTACGATTGGACCTAGTCTTAGGATTATGTTGAAGGCTAGGTTTAGAGAGACCATGAGGGTTACAATTGGACCTAGGGTTAGGGTTATGTTGAGGGATAGGGATATATGCTTAGGGTTACGATTGGACGTAGGGTTAGGGTTATGTTGAGGGCTAGGGTTAGAGAGACGGTTAGGGTTACGATCGGACCTAGGGTTAGGGTTATGTTGAGGGCTAGGGTTAGAGAGACGGTTAGCTTTACGATTGGACCTAGGGTTAGGCTTATGTTGAGGGCTAGGATTAGAGAGACCATGAGGGTTACAATTGGACCTAAGGTTAGGGTTATGTTGAGGGCTAGCGATAGAGAGACGCTTAGGGTTACGATTGGACCTAGGGTTAGAGTTTTGTTGAGGGCTAGGGTTAGAGAGACAGTGAGGGTTACAATTGGACCTAGGGTTAGAGTTGTGTTGAGGGCTAGCGATATATGCTTAGGGTTACGATTGAACCTAGTGTTAGGGTTATGTTGAGGGCTAGGGTTATAGATACGCTTAGGGTTAAGATTGGACCTAGGGTTAGGGTTATGTGGATTGCTAGGGTTAGAGAGAAGGTTAGGGTTACGATTCGAACTAGGGTTATGTTTATGTTGAGGGCTAGCGATAGAGGTATGGTTAGGGTTAAGATTGGACCTAGGGTTATTGTTATGTTGAAGGCTAGGGTTAGAGAGACGGTTAGGTTTACGATTGGAACTCGGGTTAGGCTTATGTTGAGGGATAGCGATTGAGAGACTTAGGGATATATGCTTAGGGTTACGATTGGACCTAGGGTAAGCGTAATGTTGAGGGCTAGGGTTAGAGAGACGGTTAGGGTTACGATTGGACCTAGGCTTAGGGTAATGTTGAGGGCTAGGGTTAGAGATCCGGTTAGGGTTACGATTGGACCTAGGGTTAGGGTAATGTTGAGGGCTAGGGTTAGAGAGACGGTTAGGGTTACGATTGGACCTAGGGTTAGGGTTATGTTGAGGGCTAGGGTTAGAGATATGGTTACGGTTACAATTGGACCTAGGGTTAGGGTAATGTTGAGGGCTAGGGTTAGAGATCCGGTTAGGGTTACGATTGGACCTAGGGTTAGGGTTATGTTGAGGGCTAGGGTTAGAGATCTGGTTAGGCTTACGATTGGACCTAGGGTTAGGGTTATGTTGAGGGCTAGGGTTAGAGAGAAAGTTAGGGTTACAATTGGACGTAGGGTTAGCGTTATGTTGAGGGCTAGGGTAACGGAGATGTTTAGGGTTACGATTGGACCTAGGGTTAGGGTTATGTTGAGGGCTAGGGTTAGAGATCTGGTTAGGGTTACGATTGGACCTAGGGTTAGGGTTATGTTGAGGGCTAGGGTTAGAGAGACAGTTAGGGTTACATTTGGACGTAGGGTTAGGGTTATGTTGAGGGCTAGGGATATACGCTTAGGGTTACGATTAGACCTAGGGTTAGTGTTACGTTGAGGGATAGGGTTAGAGATCCGATTAAGGTTACGATTGGACCTAGGGTTAGGGTTATGTTGAGGGATAGGTTTAGAGATCCCATTAGGGTTACGATTGGACCTAGGGTTAGGGTTATGTTGAGGGCTAGGGTTACAGAGACAGTTAGGGTTACGATTGGACGTAGGGTTAAGGTTATGTTGAGGGCTAGGGTAAGAGAGATGTTTAGGGTTACGATTTGACCTAGGGATAGGGTTATGTTGAGGGCTAGGGTTAGAGATCTGGTTAGGGTTACAATTGGACCTAGGGTTAGGGTTATGTTGAGGGCTAGGGTTAGAGATCCGGGTAGGGTTACGATTGGAACTCGGGTTAGGCTTATGGTGAGGGATAGCGATTGAGAGACTTAGGGATATATGCTTAGGGTTACGTTTGGACCTAGGGTTAGGGTTATGTTGAGGCTATGGTTAGAGAGACGGTTAGTGTTATGATTGAACCTAGGGTTAGGGTTATGTTGAGTGCTAAGGTTAGAGATCCGGTTAGGGTTACGATTGTACCTAGGATTAGGGTTATGTTGAGGGCTACGGTTAGAGACCCGGTAAGGGTTACGATTGGACGTAGGGTTAGGGTTATGTTGAGGTCTAGGGGTAGAGATCCGGTTAGGGTTAAGATTGGACCTAGGGTTATGGTGATGTTGAGGGCTAGGGTTAGAGAGACGGTTAGGGTTACGATTGGACCTAGGGTTAGGGTTATGTTGAGGGCTAGGGTTAGAGATATGGTTACGGTTACAATTGGACCTAGGGTTAGGGTAATGTTGAGGGCTAGGGTTAGAGATCCGGTTAGGGTTACGATTGGACCTAGGGTTAGGGTTATGTTGAGCGCTAGGGTTAGAGATCTGGTTAGGGTTACGATTGGACCTAGGGTTAGGGTTATGTTGAGGGCTAGGGTTAGAGAGAAAGTTAGGGTTACAATTGGACGTAGGGTTAGCGTTATGTTGAGGGCTAGGGTAACGGAGATGTTTAGGGTTACGATTGGACCTAGGGTTAGGGTTATGTTGAGGGCTAGGGTTAGAGATCTGGTTAGGGTTACGATTGGACCTAGGGTTAGGGTTATGTTGAGGGCTAGGGTTAGAGAGACAGTTAGGGTTACATTTGGACGTAGGGTTAGGGTTATGTTGAGGGCTAGGGATATACGCTTAGGGTTACGATTAGACCTAGGGTTAGTGTTACGTTGAGGGATAGGGTTAGAGATCTGATTAAGGTTACGATTGGACCTAGGGTTAGGGTTATGTTGAGGGATAGGTTTAGAGATCCCATTAGGGTTACGATTGGACCTAGGGTTAGGGTTATGTTGAGGGCTAGGGTTACAGAGACAGTTAGGGTTACGATTGGACGTAGGGTTAAGGTTATGTTGAGGGCTAGGGTAAGAGAGATGTTTAGGGTTACGATTTGACCTAGGGATAGGGTTATGTTGAGGGCTAGGGTTAGAGATCTGGTTAGGGTTACAATTGGACCTAGGGTTAGGGTTATGTTGAGGGCTAGGGTTAGAGATCCGGTTAGGGTTACGATTGGAACTCGGGTTAGGCTTATGGTGAGGGATAGCGATTGAGAGACTTAGGGATATATGCTTAGGGTTACGTTTGGACCTAGGGTTAGGGTTATGTTGAGGCTATGGTTAGAGAGACGGTTAGTGTTATGATTGAACCTAGGGTTAGGGTTATGTTGAGTGCTAAGGTTAGAGATCCGGTTAGGGTTACGAATGTACCTAGGATTAGGGTTATGTTGAGGGCTACGGTTAGAGACCCGGTAAGGGTTACGATTGGACGTAGGGTTAGGGTTATGTTGAGGTCTAGGGGTAGAGATCCGGTTAGGGTTAAGATTGGACCTAGGGTTATGGTGATGTTGAGGGCTAGGGTATTCCAGCAGTGAAAACACACATTTCTATAAAGACTTTGAAGCAGCAAGCAAAAGCCTAGTGGCTGAGAGTTCTTTCAGAGAGAAACATGCATTTCATACTTCTGGAGTGAATTTTCATGCTGGAGTTCATATGCATTTTATACTGTGCAGAATGTAGCTACCTCCTGGGGGTTGTGTCATAGATGCACCTTTCCTGCAGGAGCTTATTGGAACATTCATTGTTTGGCTAACTTCTTTGGGTTGGTTTTGGAAGGTCTTTCAACTTTAGCCAAATCCGCTTTCTTACGAAATTTTTTCACAGCCCTGTTTCCAAGATCCCACAAAGAACTGCTGCTTAAAACTCTCCACATGCACATCTCCCATACTGGTGTGCTCGTTTCACTACCTGGATTTTGGTTTCCTCTTCTTTCTTTGAAATTACAAGCCCTCTTTCTGCATGCTACACACACCTTGTAGCAGTTTCAGTTTGCAGCATATTGGTGCTCTTAAAACGCTGAGTAACCTGTGTAGAGTGTGTCAATCTCCAGCACTGAATACACAACTTAGAGCTCCTTTCACCACAGACACGCAAACACATCTTTTTGTAAAAGTCCTACTTCTTCACTCTTGGAAATGTAAGGGTTTCATCGAGAACTTGAAGTCAATCATGCTTTTCCACTCTGCAACCAATAGGAATGAACTCTTGTACATACCCGTCTGCGTTTCAGTGCAAAATGCCCTTCTTTTCTGGTTTGTTGAAAGTTCACAACACATTAGGAGATAGAGCGTGTTTGAAGAAGACTGATGCAGTGTGCGTTTTCCTGGATTTCTAGTGATTTGGGAAACATAATCCGTGTTTTTCCACATTGTCTAAGAAACAACATGAGGCTTGCAAGAGATTGAAACAATGCATCCTAAAACTTATTCCAGCAGTGAAAACACACGTTTCTACAAAGACTTGGAAGGAGCAAGCAAAAGAATAGTGGCTGAGTGTCCTTTCAGAGAGAAACACATGCATTTCATCCTTCTGGAGTGAGTTTTCTTGCTGGAATTCATATGTATTTTGTACTGTGCAGAATGTAGCTACCTGCTCGGGGGTTGTGTCATAGATGCACCTTTTCTGCAGGAGCTTATTGGAACTTTCATTGTTTGGCTAAGTTATTTAGGGTTGGTTTTGGAAGGTCTTTCAACTTTGGCCAAATGCGCTTTGTACGAAAGTTTTTCACAGCCCTGTTTCCAAGTGTCCACAAAGAGCTGCTGCTTGAAAGTGTCCACGTGCACATCTCCCATACTGGTGTGCTTGTTTCACTACCTAGATTTTGGTTTCCTCTTCTTTCTTTGAAATGACAAGTCTTCATTCAGCATGCTACACACAGCTTGTAGCAGTTTCAGTTTGAAGCATGTTGGTGCTCTCAAAACGCTGTGTATCCTGTGTAGAGTGTGTCACTCTACAGCACTGAATACACAACTTAGAGCTCCTTTCAACACAGACACGCAAACACGTCTTTTGGGGAAAGTCCTAACTCAGGTAAATTGGAAATGTAAGGGTTTCATCGAAAACATGAAGACAATCATGCTTTTGAACTCTGCAACCGAAAGAAATGGCTTTTTGTACATACCATTCTGAATTTCACTGCTAAATGCCCTTCTTTTCTGGTTTGTTGAAAGTTAAAACACTTTAGGAGATAGAACGTGTTTGAAGAAGACTGATGCAGTGTGCGTTTTCCTGGATTTCAAGTGATTCGGGATACATACTCCTTGTTTTTCCACATTGTCTAAGAAACAACATGAGGCTTGCAAGAGATTGAAAAAATGCATCCTAAAACTTATGCCTGCAGTGAAAACACACGTTTCTACAAAGACTTCGAAGGAGCAAGCAAAAGAATAGTGGCTGAGAGTTCTTTCAGAGAGAAACACACGTATTTCATCCTTCTGTAGAGACGGACAGGGTTACGATTGGACCTAGGGTAGGGTTATGTTGAGGGCTAGGGTTAGAGAGACGGTTAGGGTTACGATTGGACCTAGGGTAAGCGTAATGTTGAGGGCTAGGGTTAGAGAGACGGTTAGGGTTACGATTGGACCTAGGGTTAGGGTAATGTTGAGGGCTAGCGTTAGAGATCCGGTTAGGGTTGCGATTGGACCTAGGGTTAGGGTTATGTTGAGGGCTAGGGTTAGAGATCCGGTTATGGTTACGATTGGACCTAGGGTTAGGGTTATGTTGAGGGCTAGGGTTAGAGATCAGGTTAGTATTACGATTGGACCTAGGGTTAGGGTTATGTTGAGTGCTAGGGTTAGAGATCCGGTTAGGGTTACGATTGGACCTACGGTTAGGGTTATGTTGAGGGCTAGGGTTAGAGATCCGGTTAGGGTTAAGATTGTACCTAGGGTTATAGTGATGTTGAGGGCTAGGGTATTCCAGCAGTGAGAACACATTTCTATAAAGAGTTTGAAGCAGCAAGCAAAAGCCTAGTGGCTGAGTGTTCTTTCAGAGAGAAACATACCCATTTCATCCTTCTGGAGTGAATTTTCAGCCTGGAATTCATATGCATTTGTACCGTGCAGAATGTAACTACCTGCTCGGGGGTGGTGTGATAGAAGCAACTTTCCTGCAGGAGCTTATTGGAACATTCATTGTTTGGCTAACTTCTTTGGGTTGGTTTTGGAAGGTCTTTCAACTTTAGCCAAATCCGCTTTCTTACGAAATTTTTTCACAGCCCTGTTTCCAAGAGCCCACAAAGAACTGCTGCTTAAAACTCTCCACATGCACATCTCCCATACTGGTGTGCTCGTTTCACTACCTGGATTTTGGTTTCCTCTTCTTTCTTTGAAATTACAAGCCCTCTTTCTGCATGCTACACACACCTTGTAGCAGTTTCAGTTTGCAGCATATTGGTGCTCTTAAAACGCTGAGTAACCTGTGTAGAGTGTGTCAATCTCCAGCACTGAATACACAACTTAGAGCTCCTTTCACCACAGACACGCAAACACATCTTTTTGTAAAAGTCCTACTTCTTCACTCTTGGAAATGTAAGGGTTTCATCGAGAACTTGAAGTCAATCATGCTTTTGCACTCTGCAACCAATAGGAATGAACTCTTGTACATACCCGTCTGAGTTTCAGTGCAAAATGCCCTTCTTTTCTGGTTTGTTGAAAGTTCACAACACATTAGGAGATAGAGCGTGTTTGAAGAAGACTGATGCAGTGTGCGTTTTCCTGGATTTCTAGTGATTTGGGAAACATAATCCGTGTTTTTCCACATTGTCTAAGAAACAACATGAGGCTTGCAAGAGATTGAAACAATGCATCCTAAAACTTATTCCAGCAGTGAAAACACACGTTTCTACAAAGACTTGGAAGGAGCAAGCAAAAGAATAGTGGCTGAGTGTCCTTTCAGAGAGAAACACATGCATTTCATCCTTCTGGAGTGAGTTTTCTTGCTGGAATTCATATGTATTTTGTACTGTGCAGAATGTAGCTACCTGCTCGGGGGTTGTGTCATAGATGCACCTTTCCTGCAGGAGCTTATTGGAACTTTCATTGTTTGGCTAAGTTATTTAGGGTTGGTTTTGGAAGGTCTTTCAACTTTGGCCAAATGCGCTTTGTACGAAAGTTTTTCACAGCCCTGTTTCCAAGTGTCCACAAAGAGCTGCTGCTTGAAAGTGTCCACATGCACATCTCCCATACTGGTGTGCTTGTTTCACTACCTAGATTTTGGTTTCCTCTTCTTTCTTTGAAATGACAAGTCTTCATTCAGCATGCTACACACAGCTTGTAGCAGTTTCAGTTTGAAGCATGTTGGTGCTCTCAAAACGCTGTGTATCCTGTGTAGAGTGTGTCACTCTACAGCACTGAATACACAACTTAGAGCTCCTTTCAACACAGACACGCAAACACGTCTTTTTGGGAAAGTCCTAACTCAGGTAAATTGGAAATGTAAGGGTTTCATCGAAAACATGAAGACAATCATGCTTTTGAACTCTGCAACCGAAAGAAATGGCTTTTTGTACATACCATTCTGAATTTCACTGCTAAATGCCCTTCTTTTCTGGTTTGTTGAAAGTTAAAACACTTTAGGAGATAGAACGTGTTTGAAGAAGACTGATGCAGTGTGCGTTTTCCTGGATTTCAAGTGATTCGGGATACATACTCCTTGTTTTTCCACATTGTCTAAGAAACAACATGAGGCTTGCAAGAGATTGAAAAAATGCATCCTAAAACTTATGCCTGCAGTGAAAACACACGTTTCTACAAAGACTTCGAAGGAGCAAGCAAAAGAATAGTGGCTGAGAGTTCTTTCAGAGAGAAACACACGTATTTCATCCTTCTGTAGAGACGGACAGGGTTACGATTGGACCTAGGGTAGGGTTATGTTGAGGGCTAGGGTTAGAGAGACGGTTAGGGTTACGATTGGACCTAGGGTAAGCGTAATGTTGAGGGCTAGGGTTAGAGAGACGGTTAGGGTTACGATTGGACCTAGGGTTAGGGTAATGTTGAGGGCTAGCGTTAGAGATCCGGTTAGGGTTGCGATTGGACCTAGGGTTAGGGTTATGTTGAGGGCTAGGGTTAGAGATCCGGTTATGGTTGCGATTGGACCTAGGGTTAGGGTAATGTTGAGGGCTAGCGTTAGAGATCCGGTTAGGGTTGCGATTGGACCTAGGGTTATAGTGATGTTGAGGGCTAGGGTTAGAGAGACAGTTAGGGTTACATTTGGACGTAGGGTTAGGGTTATGTTGAGGGCTAGGGATAGACGCTTAGGGTTACGATTAGACCTAGGGTTAGTGTTACGTTGAGGGATAGGGTTAGAGATCCGATTAAGGTTACGATTGGACCTAGGGTTAGGGTTATGTTGAGGGATAGGTTTAGAGATCCCATTAGGGTTACGATTGGACCTAGGGTTAGGGTTATGTTGAGGGCTAGGGTAAGAGAGATTGTTAGGATTACGATTGGAGCTAGGGTTAGGGTTATGTTGAGGGCTAAGTTTAGAGATCTGGTTAGGGTTACGATTGGACCTAGGGTTAGGGTTATGTTGAGGGCTAGGGTTACAGAGACAGGGTTACGATTGGACGTAGGGTTAGGGTTATGTTGAGGGCTAGGGTAAGAGAGATGTTTAGGGTTACGATTTGACCTAGGGTTAGGGTTATGTTGAGGGCTAGGGTTAGAGATCCGGTTAGGGTTACGATTGGACCTAGGGTTAGGGTTATGTTGAGGGCTAGCGATATATGCTTAGGGTTACGATTTCACCTAGGGTTAGGGTTTTGTTGAGGGCTAGGGTAAGAGATCCGGTTAGGGTTAAGATTGGACCTAGGGTGAGGGTTATGTTGAGGGCTATGGTTAGAGAGACCGTGAGGGTTACAATTGGACCTAGGGTTTGTGTTATATTGAGGGCTAGCGATATATGCTTAGGGTTACGATTGGACCTAGGGTTAGGGTTATGTTGAGGGCTAGCGATAGACAGACGCTTATGCTTACGATTGGACCTAGGGTTAGGGTTATGTTGAGAGCTAGGGTTAGACAGACAGTGAGGGTTACAATTGGACCTAGGATTAGGGTTATGCTGAGGGCTAGCGATATATACTTAGGGTTACGATTGGAACTAGGGTTAGGGTTATTTTGAGGGCTAGGGTTAGGGATCCGGTTAGGGTTACGATTGGACCTAGGGGTAGGGTTATGTTGAGGTCTAGGGTTAGAGAGAAGGTTAGGGTTACGATTGGACCTAGGGTTAGCGTTATGTTGAGGGCTAACGATAGAGAGACGGTTAACGTTACTATTGTACCTAGGGTTAGGGTACGTTGAGGGCTAGGGATAGACGCTTAGGGTTACGATTAGACCTAGGGTTAGTGTTATGTTGAGGGATAGGGTTAGAGATCCGAATAAGGTTACGATTGGACCTAGGGTTAGGGTTATGTTGAGGGCTAGGATTAGAGAGACCATGAGGGTTACAATTGGCCCTAGGGTTAGGGTTATGTTGAGGGCTAGGGTTATAGATCCGGTTAGGGTTAAGATTGGACCTAGGGTGAGGGTTATGTTGAGGGCTAGGGTTAGAGAGATGGTTAGGGTTATGATTGGACCTAGGGTTAGGGTTATGTGGAGGGCTAGGGTTAGAGAGAAGGTTAGGGTTACGATTCAACCTAGGGTTAGGTTTATGTTGAGGGCTAGCGATAGAGGGACGGTTAGGGTTAAGATTGGACCTAGGGTTAGTGTTATGTTGAAGGCTAGGGTTGGAGAGACGGTTAGATTTACGATTGGACCTCGGGTTAGTCTTATGGTGAGGGATAGCGAAAGAGAGACTTAGGGATATATGCTTAGGCTTACGATTGTACCTAGGGTTAGGGTTATGTTGAAGGCTAGGGTTAGAGAGACGGTTAGGGTTACAATTGGATCTAGGGTTAGGCTTATGTTGAGGGCTGGCGATAGAGAGATGATTAGGGTTACGATTGAACCTAGGGTTAGGGTTATGTTGAGGGATAGGGTTAGAGATCCCATTAGGGTTACGATTTGACCTAGGGTTAGGGTTATGTTGAGGGCTAGGGTTAGAGAGACAGTTAGGGTTACGATTGGACGTAGGGTTAGGGTTGTGTTGAGGGCTAGGTTAAGAGAGATGTTTAGGGTTACGATTGGAACTAGGGTTAGGGTTATGTTGAGGGCTAGCGATATATACTTAGGGTTACTATTGGACCTAGGGTTAGGGTTATGTTGAGGGCTAGGGTTAGAGATCCGGTTAGGGTTTCGATTGGACCTAGGGTTAGGGTTATGTTGAGGGCTAGCGATAGAGAGACGCTTAGGGTTACGATTAGACCTAGGGTTAGGTTTATGTTGAGGGATAGGGTTAGAGATCCGATTAAGGTTTCGATTGGACCTAGCGTTAGGGTTATGTTGAGGGCTAGGGTTAGAGATCCGGTTAGTGTTATTATTGGACCTAGGGTTCCGGTTATGTTGAGGGCTAGGGTTAGAGAGACAGTTAGGGTCACGATTTGACCTAGGGTTAGGGTTATGTTGAAGGTTAGGATTAGAGTGAGGGTTAGGGTTACGATTGGACCTAGGGTTAGGGTTATGTTGAGGGCTAAGGTTAGAGATCCCGTTAAGGTTACAATTGGACCTAGGGTTAGGTTAATATTGAGGGGTAACGATATACGCTTACGGTTATGATTGGACCTAGGGTTAGGGTTATGATGAGGCCTAGGGTTAGTGAGACGGTTAGGGTTACGATTGGACCTAGGGTTAGGGTTCTGTTGATGGCTAGGGTTAGAGAGACTGTTATTGTTATGATTGGACCTAGGGTTAGGTTTATATTGAGGGCTAACGATATACGCTTACAATTATGATTGGAACTAGGGTTAGGGTTATGATGAGAGCTAGGGTTAGAGATCCGGTTAGGGTTACGATTGTACCTAGGGTTAGGGTTATGTTGAGGACTAGGGTTAGAGTGACGGTTAGGGTTACGATTGGACCTAGGGTTAGGGTTCTGTTGAGGGCTAGGGTTAGAGAGACGGTAAGGGTTACGATTGGAAGTAGGGTTAGGGTTATGTTGAAGGCTATGGTTAGAGATCCGGTTAGGGTTACGATTTGACCTAGGGTTAGGGTTATGTTGAGTGCTAGGGTTAGAGTGACGGTCAGGATTACGATTGGACCTAGGGTTAGGTTTATGTTCAGGGCTAGCGATAGAGAGACGGTTCGGGTTACGATTGGACCTAGTCTTAGGATTATGTTGAGGGCTAGGTTTAGAGAGACCGTGAGGGTTACAATTGGACCTAGGGTTAGGGTTATGTTGAGGGATAGGGATATATGCTTAGGGTTATGATTGGACGTAGGGTTAGGGTTATGTTGAGGGCTAGGGTTAGAGATCCCGTTAGGGTTACGATTGGACCTAGGGTGAGGGTTATGTTGAGGGCTAGGGTTAGAGAGACGGTTAGGGTTACGATCGGACCTAGGGTTAGGGTTATGTTGAGGGCTAGGGTTAGAGAGACGGTTAGCTTTACGATTGGACCTAGGGTTAGGCTTATGTTGAGGGCTAGGATAAGAGGGACCATGAGGGTTACAATTGGACCTAAGGTTAGGGTTATGTTGAGGGCTAGCGATAGAGAGACGCTTAGGGTTACGATTGGACCTAGGGTTAGAGTTTTGTTGAGGGCTAGGGTTAGAGAGACAGTGAGGGTTACAATTGGACCTAGGGTTAGAGTTGTGTTGAGGGCTAGCGATATATGCTTAGGGTTACGATTGAACCTAGGGTTAGGGTTATGTTGAGGGCTAGGGTTATAGATCCGGTTAGGGTTAAGATTGGACCTAGGGTTAGGGTTATGTGGAGGGCTAGGGTTAGAGAGAAGGTTAGGATTACGATTCGAACTAGGGTTATGTTTATGTTGAGGGCTAGCGATAGAGGGACGGTTAGGGTTAAGATTGGTCCTAGTGTTATTGTTATGTTGAAGGCTAGGGTTAGAGAGACTGTTAGGTTTACGATTGGAACTCGGGTTAGGCTTATGGTGAGGGATAGCGATTGAGAGACTTAGGGATATATGCTTAGGGATACGTTTGGACCTAGGGTTAGGGTTATGTTGAGGCTAGGGTTAGAGAGACAGTTAGGTTTACGATTGGACCTAGGGTTAGGGTTATGTTGAGGGCTAGGGTTAGAGATCAGGTTAGTATTACGATTGGACCTAGGGTTAGGGTTATGTTGAGTGCTAGGTTTAGAGATCCGGTTAGGGTTACGATTGTACCTACGGTTAGGGTTATGTTGAGGGCTAGGGTTAGAGATCTGGTTAGGGTTAAGATTGTACCTAGGGTTATAGTGATGTTGAGGGCTAGGGTATTCCAGCAGTGAAAACACATTTCTATAAAGACTTTGAAGCAACAAGCAAAAGCCTAGTGGCTGAGTGTTCTTTCACAGAGAAACATGCATTTCATCCTTCTGGAGTGAATTTTCATGCTGGAGTTCATATGCATTTTATACTGTGCAGAATGTAGCTACCTGCTGGGGGTTGTGTCATAGAAGCACCTTTTCTGCAGGAGCTTATTGGAACATTCATTGTTTGGCTAAGTTATTTAGGGTTGGTTTTGGAAGGTCTTTCAACCTTGGCCAAATCCCGCTTCGTATGCAAGTTTTTAATAGCGCTGTTTCCAAGTGTCCACAAAGAGCTGCTGCTTGAAACTGTCCACATGCACATCTCGTATACTGGTGTGCTCGTTTCACTACCTGGATTTTGGTTTCCTCTTCTTTCTTTGAAATGACAAGTCTTCATTCAGCATTCTACACACACCTTGTAGCAGTTTCAGTTTGAAGCATGTTGGTGCTCTCAAAACGCTGTGTTACCTATGTAGAGTGTGTTACTCTCCAGCACTGAATACACAACTTAGAGCTCCTTTCACCACAGACACGCAAACACATCTTTTTGTGAAAGTCCTACATCAGGTCCCTTGGAAATGTAAGGGTTTCATGGAGAACATGAAGTCAATCATGCTTTTGCACTCTACTACCAATACAAATGACCTCTTGTACATGCCTGACTGAGTTTCACTGCAAAATGCCCTTGTTTTCTGGTTTCTTGAATGTTCTCAACACATTAGGAGAAAGAGCGTGTTTGAGCAAGATCGATGCAGTGTGCGTTTCCCTAGATTTCAAGTGATTTGGGAAATATAATCCTTATTTTTCCACATTGTGAAAGAAACATGAGGCTTGCAAGAGATTGAAAAAATGCATCCCAAAACGTACTCCAGCGGTGAAAGCACACGTTTCTACAAAGACTTTGAAGTAGCAAGTAAAAGCCAATGGCTGAGTGTTCTTTCAGAGAGAAACATACCCATTTCATCCTTCTGGAGTGAATTTTCAGCCTGGAATTCATATGCATTTGTACCGTGCAGAATGTAATTACCTGCTCGGGGGTGGTGTCATAGAAGCAACTTTCCTGCAGGAGCTTATTGGAACATTCATTGTTTGGCTAACTTCTTTGGGTTGGTTTTGGAAGGTCTTTCAACTTTAGCCAAATCCGCTTTCTTACGAAATTTTTTCACAGCCCTGTTTCCAAGATCCCACAAAGAACTGCTGCTTAAAACTCTCCACATGCACATCTCGTATACTGGTGTGCTCGTTTCACTACCTGGATTTTGGTTTCCTCTTCTTTCTTTGAAATTACAAGCCCTCTTTCTGCATGCTACACACACCTTGTAGCAGTTTCAGTTTGCAGCATATTGGTGCTCTTAAAACGCTGAGTAACCTGTGTAGAGTGTGTCAATCTCCAGCACTGAATACACAACTTAGAGCTCCTTTCACCACAGACACGCAAACACATCTTTTTGTGAAAGTCCTACATCAGGTCCCTTGGAAAGGTAAGGGTTTCATGGAGAACATGAAGTCAATCATGCTTTTGCACTCTACTACCAATAGAAATGACCTCTTGTACATGCCTGACTGAGTTTCACTGCAAAATGCCCTTGTTTTCTGGTTTCTTGAATGTTCTCAACACATTAGGAGAAAGAGCGTGTTTGAGCAAGATCGATGTAGTGTGCGTTTCCCTAGATTTCAAGTGATTTGGGAAATATAATCCTTATTTTTCCACATTGTGAAAGAAACATGAGGCTTGCAAGAGATTGAAAAAATGCATCCCAAAACGTACTCCAGCGGTGAAAGCACACGTTTCTACAAAGACTTTGAAGTAGCAAGTAAAAGCCAATGGCTGAGTGTTCTTTCAGAGAGAAACATACCCATTTCATCCTTCTGGAGTGAATTTTCAGCCTGGAATTCATATGCATTTGTACCGTGCAGAATGTAACTACCTTCTCGGGGGTGGTGTCATAGAAGCAACTTTCCTGCAGGAGCTTGTTGGAACATTCATTGTTTGGCTAACTTCTTTGGGTTGGTTTTGGAAGGTCTTTCAACTTTAGCCAAATCCGCTTTCTTACGAAATTTTTTCACAGCCCTGTTTCCAAGATCCCACAAAGAACTGCTGCTTAAAACTCTCCACATGCACATCTCCCATACTGGTGTGCTCGTTTCACTACCTGGAATTTGCTTTCCTCTTCTTTCTTTGAAATTACAAGCCCTCTTTCTGCATGCTACACACACCTTGTAGCAGTTTCAGTTTGCAGCATATTGGTGCTCTTAAAACGCTGAGTAACCTGTGTAGAGTGTGTCAATCTCCAGCACTGAATACACAACTTAGAGCTCCTTTCACCACAGACACGCAAACACATCTTTTTGTAAAAGTCCTACTTCTTCACTCTTGGAAATGTAAGGGTTTCATCGAGAACTTGAAGTCAATCATGCTTTTGCACTCTGCAACCAATAGGAATGAACTCTTGTACATACCCGTCTGAATTTCAGTGCAAAATGCCCTTCTTTTCTGGTTTGTTGAAAGTTCACAACACATTAGGAGATAGAGCGTGTTTGAAGAAGACTGATGCAGTGTGCGTTTTCCTTTATTTCTTGTGATTTGGGAAACATAATCCGTGATTTTCCACATTGTCTAAGAAACAACATGAGGCTTGCAAGAGATTGAAACAATGCATCCTAAAACTTATTCCAGCAGGGAAAACACACGGTTCTACAAAGACTTGGAAGGAGCAAGCAAAAGAATAGTGGCTGAGTGTCCTTTCAGAGAGAAACACATGCGTTTCATCCTTCTGGAGTGAGTTTTCTTGCTGGAATTCATATGCATTTTGTACTGTGCAGAATGTAGCTACCTGCTCGGGGGTTGTGTCATAGATGGACCTTTCTTGTAGGAGCTTATTGGAACTTTCATTGTTTGGCTAAGTTATTTAGGGTTGGTTTTGGAAAGTCTTTCAACTTTGGCCAAATCCGCTTTGTACGAAAGTTTTTCACAGCCCTGTTTCCAAGTGTCCACAAAGAGCTGCTGCTTGAAAGTGTCCACATGCACATCTCCCATACTGGTGTGCTCGTTTCACTACCTGGATTTTGGTTTCCTCTTCTTTCTTTGAAATGACAAGTCTTCATTCAGCATGCTACACACAGCTTGTAGCAGTTTCAGTTTGAAGCATGTTGGTGCTCTCAAAACGCTGTGTATCCTGGGTAGAGTGTGTCACTCTACAGCACTGAATACACAACTTAGAGCTCCTTTCAACACAGACACGCAAACACGTCTTTTTGGGAAAGTCCTAACTCAGGTAAATTGGAAATGTAAGGGTTTCATCGAAAACATGAAGACAATCATGCTTTTGAACTCTGCAACCGAAAGAAATGGCTTTTTGTACATGCCATTCTGAATTTCACTGCAAAATGCCCTTCTTTTCTGGTTTGTTGAAAGTTCAAAACACTTTAGGAAATAGAACGTGTTTGAAGAAGACTGATGCAGTGTGCGTTTTCCTGGATTTCAAGTGATTCGGGATACATACTCCTTGTTTTTCCACATTGTCTAAGAAACAACATGAGGCTTGCAAGAGATTGAAAAAATGCATCCTAAAACTTATGCCTGCAGTGAAAACACACGTTTCTACAAAGACTTGGAAGGAGCAAGCAAAAGAATAGTGGCTGAGAGTTCTTGCAGAGAGAAACACACGTATTTCATCCTTCTGTAGAGACGGTTAGGGTTACGATTGGACCTAGGGTAGGGTTATGTTGAGGGCTAGGGTTAGAGATCCGGTTAGGGTTACGATTGGACATAGGGTTAGGGTTATGTTTAGGGCTAGGGTTAGAGATCCGGTTAGGGTTACTATTGGACGTAGGGTTAGGGTTATGTTGAGGGCTAGGCTTAGATATCAGGTTAGGGTTAAGATTGGACCTAGGGTTATAGTGATGTTGAGGGCTAGGGTATTCCAGCAGTGAAAACACACATTTCTATAAAGACTTTGAAGCAGCAAGCTAAAGCCTTGTGGCTGAGTGTTCTTTCATAGAGAAACATGCATTTCATCCTTCTGGAGTGAATTTTCATGCTGGAGTTCATATGCATTTTATACTGTGCAGAATGTAGCTACCTGCTGGGGGTTGTGTCATAGAAGCACCTTTTCTGCAGGAGCTTATTGGAACATTCATTGTTTGGCTAAGTTATTTAGGGTTGGTTTTGGAAGGTCTTTCAACCTTGGCCAAATCCCGCTTCCTACGCAAGTTTTTAATACCGCTGTTTCCAAGTGTCCACAAACAGCTGCTGCTTGAAACTGTCCACATGCACATCTCGTATACTGGTGTGCTCGTTTCACTACCTGGATTTTGGTTTCCTCTTCTTTCTTTGAAATGACAAGTCTTCATTCAGCATTCTACACACACCTTGTACCAGCTTCAGTTTGAAGCATGTTGGTGCTCTCAAAACGCTGTGTAACCTATGTAGAGTGTGTTACTCTCCAGCACTGAATACACAACTTAGAGCTCCTTTCACCACAGACACGCAAACACATCTTTTTGTGAAAGTCCTACTTCAGGTCCCTTGGAAATGTAAGGGTTTCATGGAGAACATGACGTCAATCATGCTTTTGCACTCTACTACCAATAGAAATGACCTCTTGTACATGCCTGACTGAGTTTCACTGCAAAATGCCCTTGTTTTCTGGTTTCTTGAATGTTCTCAACACATTAGGAGAAAGAGCGTGTTTGAGCAAGATCGATGCAGTGTGCGTTTCCCTAGATTTCAAGTGATTTGGGAAATATAATCCTTATTTTTCCACATTGTGAAAGAAACATGAGGCTTGCAAGAGATTGAAAAAATGCATCCCAAAACGTACTCCAGCGGTGAAAGCACACGTTTCTACAAAGACTTTGAAGTAGCAAGTAAAAGCCAATGGCTGAGTGTTCTTTCAGAGAGAAACATACACATTTCATCCTTCTGGAGTGAATTTTCAGCCTGGAATTCATATGCATTTGTACCGTGCAGAATGTAACTACCTGCTCGGGGGTTGTGTCATAGAAGCAACTTTCCTGCAGGAGCTTATTGGAACATTCATTGTTTGGCTAACTTCTTTGGGTTGGTTTTGGAAGGTCTTTCAACTTTAGCCAAATCCGCTTTCTTACGAAATTTTTTCACAGCCCTGTTTCCAAGAGCCCACAAAGAACTGCTGCTTAAAACTCTCCACATGCACATCTCCCATACTGGTGTGCTCGTTTCACTACCTGGATTTTGGTTTCCTCTTCTTTCTTTGAAATTACAAGCCCTCTTTCTGCATGCTACACACACCTTGTAGCAGTTTCAGTTTGCAGCATATTGGTGCTCTTAAAACGCTGAGTAACCTGTGTAGAGTGTGTCAATCTCCAGCACTGAATACACAACTTAGAGCTCCTTTCACCACAGACACGCAAACACATCTTTTTGTAAAAGTCCTACTTCTTTACTCTTGGAAATGTAAGGGTTTCATCGAGAACTTGAAGTCAATCATGCTTTTGCACTCTGCAACCAATAGGAATGAACTCTTGTACATACCCGTCTGAATTTCAGTGCAAAATGCCCTTCTTTTCTGGTTTGTTGAAAGTTCACAACACATTAGGAGATAGAGCGTGTTTGAAGAAGACTGATGCAGTGTGCGTTTTCCTTTATTTCTTGTGATTTGGGAAACATAATCCGTGATTTTCCACATTGTCTAAGAAACAACATGAGGCTTGCAAGAGATTGAAACAATGCATCCTAAAACTTATTCCAGCAGTGAAAACACACGGTTCTACAAAGACTTGGAAGGAGCAAGCAAAAGAATAGTGGCTGAGTGTCCTTTCAGAGAGAAACACATGCATTTCATCCTTCTGGAGTGAGTTTTCTTGCTGGAATTCATATGCATTTTGTACTGTGCAGAATGTAGCTACCTGCTCGGTGGTTGTGTCATAGATGCACCTTTCCTGTAGGAGCTTATTGGAACTTTCATTGTTTGGCTAAGTTATTTAGGGTTGGTTTTGGAAGGTCTTTCAACTTTGGCCAAATCCGCTTTGTACGAAAGTTTTTCACAGCCCTGTTTCCAAGTGTCCACAAAGAGCTGCTGCTTGAAAGTGTCCACATGCACATCTCCCATACTGGTGTGCTCGTTTCACTACCTGGATTTTGGTTTCCTCTTCTTTCTTTGAAATGACAAGTCTTCATTCAGCATGCTACACACAGCTTGTAGCAGTTTCAGTTTGAAGCATGTTGGTGCTCTCAAAACGCTGTGTATCCTGGGTAGAGTGTGTCACTCTACAGCACTGAATACACAACTTAGAGCTCCTTTCAACACAGACACGCAAACACGTCTTTTTGGGAAAGTCCTAACTCAGGTAAATTGGAAATGTAAGGGTTTCATTGAAAACATGAAGACAATCATGCTTTTGAACTCTGCAACCGAAAGAAATGGCTTTTTGTACATGCCATTCTGAATTTCACTGCAAAATGCCCTTCTTTTCTGGTTTGTTGAAAGTTCAAAACACTTTAGGAAATAGAACGTGTTTGAAGAAGACTGATGCAGTGCGCGTTTTCCTGGATTTCAAGTGATTCGGGATACATACTCCTTGTTTTTCCACATTGTGTAAGAAACAACATGAGGCTTGCAAGAGATTGAAAAAATGCATCCTAAAACTTATGCCTGCAGTGAAAACACACGTTTCTACAAAGACTTGGAAGGAGCAAGCCAAAGAATAGTGGCTGAGAGTTCTTTCAGAGAGAAACACACGTATTTCATCCTTCTGTAGAGACGGTTAGGGTTACGATTGGACCTAGGGTAGGGTTATGTTGAGGGCTAGGGTTAGAGAGAAGGTTAGGGTTACTTTTGGACCTAGGGTTAGGGTTATGTTGAGGGCTAGGGTTAGAGGTATGGTTAGGGTTACGATTGGACCTAGGGTTAGGGTTATGTTGAGGGCTAGGGTTAGAGAGAAGGTTAGGGTTACTTTTGGACCTAGGGTTAGGGTTATGTTGAGGGCTAGGGTTAGAGATATGGTTAGGGTTACGATTGGACCTAGGGTTAGGGTTATGTTGAGGGCTAGGGTTAGAGTTCCGGTTAGGGTTGCACTTGAACCTAGGGTTAGCGTAACGTTGAGGGCTAGGCTTAGAGAAGGTTAGGGTTACAATTGGACCTAGGGTTAGGGTTATGTTGAGGCCCAGGGTTTGAGATCGGGTTAGGGTTACGATTGGACCTAGGGTTAGGGTTATGTTGAGGGGTAGAGTTACAGATCCGGTTAGGGTTACGATTTGACCTAGGGTTAGGGTTATGTTTAGGGCTAGGGTTAGAGATCCGGTTAGGGTTAAGATTGGACCTAGGGTTATAGTGATGTTGAGGGCTAGGGTATTCCAGCAGTGAAAACACACATTTCTGTAAAGACTTTGAAGCAGCTAGCTAAAGCCTTGTGGCTGAGTGTTCTTTCATAGAGAAACATGCATTTCATCCTTCTGGAGTGAATTTTCATGCTGGAGTTCATATGCAGTTTATACTGTGCAGAATGTAGCTACCTGCTGGGGGTTGTGTCATAGAAGCACCTTTTCTGCAGGAGCTTATTGGAACATTCATTGTTTGGCTAAGTTATTTAGGGTTGGTTTTGGAAGGTCTTTCAACCTTGGCCAAATCCCGCTTCCTACGCAAGTTTTTAATACCGCTGTTTCCAAATGTCCACAAACAGCTGCTGCTTGAAACTGTCCACATGCACATCTCGTATACTGGTGTGCTCGTTTCACTACCTGGATTCTGGTTTCCTCTTCTTTCTTTGAAATGACAAGTCTTCATTCAGCATTCTACACACACCTTGTACCAGCTTCAGTTTGAAGCATGTTGGTGCTCTCAAAACGCTGTGTAACCTATGTAGAGTGTGTTACTCTCCAGCACTGAATACACAACTTAGAGCTCCTTTCACCACAGACACGCAAACACATCTTTTTGTGAAAGTCCTACTTCAGGTCCCTTGGAAATGTAAGGGTTTCATGGAGAACATGACGTCAATCATGCTTTTGCACTCTACTACCAATAGAAATGACCTCTTGTACATGCCTGACTGAGTTTCACTGCAAAATGCCCTTGTTTTCTGGTTTCTTGAATGTTCTCAACACATTAGGAGAAAGAGCGTGTTTGAGCAAGATCGATGCAGTGTGCGTTTCCCTAGATTTCAAGTGATTTGGGAAATATAATCCTTATTTTTCCACATTGTGAAAGAAACATGAGGCTTGCAAGAGATTGAAAAAATGCATCCCAAAACGTACTCCAGCGGTGAAAGCACACTTTTCTACAAAGACTTTGAAGTAGCAAGTAAAAGCCAATGGCTGAGTGTTCTTTCAGAGAGAAACATACACATTTCATCCTTCTGGAGTGAATTTTCAGCCTGGAATTCATATGCATTTGTACCGTGCAGAATGTAACTACCTGCTCGGGGGTTGTGTCATAGAAGCAACTTTCCTGCAGGAGCTTATTGGAACATTCATTGTTTGGCTAACTTCTTTGGGTTGGTTTTGGAAGGTCTTTCAACTTTAGCCAAATCCGCTTTCTTACGAAATTTTTTCACAGCCCTGTTTCCAAGAGCCCACAAAGAACTGCTGCTTAAAACTCTCCACATGCACATCTCCCATACTGGTGTGCTCGTTTCACTACCTGGATTTTGGTTTCCTCTTCTTTCTTTGAAATTACAAGCCCTCTTTCTGCATGCTACACACACTTTGTAGCAGTTTCAGTTTGCAGCATATTGGTGCTCTTAAAACGCTGAGTAACCTGTGTAGAGTGTGTCAATCTCCAGCACTGAATACACAACTTAGAGCTCCTTTCACCACAGACACGCAAACACATCTTTTTGAAAAAGTCCTACTTCTTTACTCTTGGAAATGTAAGGGTTTCATCGAGAACTTGAAGTCAATCATGCTTTTGCACTCTGCAACCAATAGGAATGAACTCTTGTACATACCCGTCTGAATTTCAGTGCAAAATGCCCTTCTTTTCTGGTTTGTTGAAAGTTCACAACACATTAGGAGATAGAGCGTGTTTGAAGAAGACTGATGCAGTGTGCGTTTTCCTTTATTTCTTGTGATTTGGGAAACATAATCCGTGATTTTCCACATTGTCTAAGAAACAACATGAGGCTTGCAAGAGATTGAAACAATGCATCCTAAAACTTATTCCAGCAGTGAAAACACACGGTTCTACAAAAACTTGGAAGGAGCAAGCAAAAGAATAGTGGCTGAGTGTCCTTTCAGAGAGAAACACATGCATTTCATCCTTCTGGAGTGAGTTTTCTTGCTGGAATTCATATGCATTTTGTACTGTGCAGAATGTAGCTACCTGCTCGGGGGTTGTGTCATAGATGCACCTTTCCTGTAGGAGCTTATTGGAACTTTCATTGTTTGGCTAAGTTATTTAGGGTTGGTTTTGGAAAGTCTTTCAACTTTGGCCAAATCCGCTTTGTACGAAAGTTTTTCACAGCCCTGTTTCCAAGTGTCCACAAAGAGCTGCTGCTTGAAAGTGTCCACATGCACATCTCCCATACTGGTGTGCTCGTTTCACTACCTGGATTTTGGTTTCCTCTTCTTTCTTTGAAATGACAAGTCTTCATTCAGCATGCTACACACAGCTTGTAGCAGTTTCAGTTTGAAGCATGTTGGTGCTCTCAAAACGCTGTGTATCCTGGGTAGAGTGTGTCACTCTACAGCACTGAATACACAACTTAGAGCTCCTTTCAACACAGACACGCAAACATGTCTTTTTGGGAAAGTCCTAACTCAGGTAAATTGGAAATGTAAGGGTTTCATTGAAAACATGAAGACAATCATGCTTTTGAACTCTGCAACCGAAAGAAATGGCTTTTTGTACATGCCATTCTGAATTTCACTGCAAAATGCCCTTCTTTTCTGGTTTGCTGAAAGTTCAAAACACTTTAGGAAATAGAACGTGTTTGAAGAAGACTGATGCAGTGTGCGTTTTCCTGGATTTCAAGTGATTCGGGATACATACTCCTTGATTTTCCACATTGTCTAAGAAACAACATGAGGCTTGCAAGAGATTGAAAAAATGCATCCTAAAACTTATGCCTGCAGTGAAAACACACGTTTCTACAAAGACTTGGAAGGAGCAAGCAAAAGAATAGTGGCTGAGAGTTCTTGCAGAGAGAAACACACGTATTTCATCCTTCTGTAGAGACGGTTAGGGTTACGATTGGACCTAGGGTAGGGTTATGTTGAGGGCTAGGGTTAGAGAGACGGTTAGCGTTACGATTGGACCTAGGGTTAGGGTTATGTTGAGGTCTAGGGTTAGAGAGAAGGTTAGGGTTACTTTTGGACCTAGGGTTAGGGTTATGTTGAGGGCTAGGGTTAGAGATATGGTTAGGGTTACGATTGGACCTAGGGTTAGGGTTATGTTCAGGGCTAGGGTTAAAGATCCGGTTAGGGTTACGATTGGACCTAGGGTTAGGGTTATGTTGATGGCTAGGCTTAGAGAGAAGGTTAGGGTTACAATTGGACCTAGGGTTAGGGTTATGTTGAGGGTTGGGGTTAGAGATCCGGTTAGGGTTACGATTGGACCTAGGGTTAGGGTTATGTTGAGGGCTAGGATTAGAGATCATGTTAGTATTACGATTGGACATAGGGTTAGGGTTATGTTGAGGGCTAGGGTTAGAGAGAAGTTTAGGGTTACTTTTGGACCTAGGGTTAGGGTTATGTTGAGGGCTAGGGTTAGAGATATGGTTAGGGTTACGATTGGACCTAGGGTTAGTGTTATGTTGAGGGCTAGGTTTAGAGATCCGGTTAGGGTTACGATTGGACCTAGGGTTAGGGTTATGTTGAGGGCTAGTCTTAGACATCCGGTTAGGGTTACGATTGGACCTAGGGTTAGGGTTATGTTGAGGCCCAGGGTTTGAGATCTGGTTAGGGTTAGATTGGACCTAGGGTTAGGGTTATGATGAGGGCTAGGGTTAGAGATCAGGTTAGTATTACGATAGGACCTAGGGATAGGGTTAGGTTTAGGGCTAGGGATACAGATCCTTTTAGGGTTACGATTGGACCTAGGGTTAGGGTTATGTTGAGGGGTAGGGTTAGTGATCAGGTTAGTATTACGATTGGACCTAAGGTTAAGGTTATGTTGAGGGCTAGGGTTCAGATTCGGTTAGGGTTACGATTGGACCTAGGGTTAGCGTAACGTTGAGGGCTAGGGTTAGAGAGACGGTTAGGGTTACGATTGGACCTAGGGTTAGGGTTATGTATAGGGCTAGGGTTAGAGATCAGGTTAGGGTTACGATTGGACCTAGGGTTAAGGTTATGTTGAGGGCTAGGGTTAGAGAGAAGGTTAGGGTTTCAATTGGACCTAGGGTTAGGGTTATGTTGAGGGCTAGGGTTACAGATCCGGTTAGGGTTACGATTGGACCTAGGGTTAGGGTTATGTTTAGGGCTAGGGTTAGAGATCCGGTTAGGGTTACTATTGGACGTAGGGTTAGGGTTATGTTGAAAGCTAGGGTTAGAGATCCGGTTAGTATTACGATTGGACCTAGGGTTAGGGTTATGTTGAGGGCTAGAGTTACAGATCCGGTTAGGGTTACGATTTGACCTAGGGTTAGGGTTATGTTTAGGGCTAGGGTTAGAGATCCGGTTAGGGTTACGGTTGGACCTAGGGTTAGGGTTATGTTGAGGGCTAGGGTTAGAGATCAGGTTAGGGTTAAGATTGGACCTAGGGTTATAGTGATGTTGAGGGCTAGGGTATTCCAGCAGTGAAAACACACATTTCTATAAAGACTTTGAAGCAGCAAGCTGAAGCCTTGTGGGTGAGTGTTCTTTCATAGAGAAACATGCATTTCATCCTTCTGGAGTGAATTTTCATGCTGGAGTTCATATGCATTTTATTCTGTGCAGAATGTAGCTACCTGCTGGGGGTTATGTCATAGAAGCACCTTTTCTGCAGGAGCTTATTGGAACATTCATTGTTTGGCTAAGTTATTTAGGGTTGGTTTTGGAAGGTCTTTCAACCTTGGCCAAATCCTGCTTCGTACGCAAGTTTTTAATACCGCTGTTTTCAAGTGTCCACAAAGAGCTGCTGCTTGAAACTGTCCACATGCACATCTCGTATACTGGTGTGCTCGTTTCACTACCTGGATTTTGGTTTCCTCTTCTTTCTTTGAAATGACAAGTCTTCATTCAGCATTCTACACACACCTTGTACCAGCTTCAGTTTGAAGCATGTTGGCGCTCTCAAAACGCTGTGTAACCTATGTAGAGTGTGTTACTCTCCAGCACTGAATACACAACTTAGAGCTCCTTTCACCACAGACACGCAAACACATCTTTTTGTGAAAGTCCTACTTCAGGTCCCTTGGAAATGTAAGGGTTTCATGGAGAACATGAAGTCAATCATGCTTTTGCACTCTACTACCAATAGAAATGACCTCTTGTACATGCCTGACTGAGTTTCACTGCAAAATGCCCTTGTTTTCTGGTTTCTTGAATGTTCTCAACACATTAGGAGAAAGAGCGTGTTTGAGCAAGATCGATGCAGTGTGCGTTTCCCTAGATTTCAAGTGATTTGGGAAATATAATCCTTATTTTTCCACATTGTGAAAGAAACATGAGGCTTGCAAGAGATTGAAAAAATGCATCCCAACACGTACTCCAGCGGTGAAAGCACACGTTTCTACAAAGACTTTGAAGTAGCAAGTAAAAGCCAATGGCTGAGTGTTCTTTCAGAGAGAAACATACACATTTCATCCTTCTGGAGTGAATTTTCAGCCTGGAATTCATATGCATTTGTACCGTGCAGAATGTAACTACCTGCTCGGGGGTTGTGTCATAGAAGCAACTTTCCTGCAGGAGCTTATTGGAATATTCATTGTTTGGCTAACTTCTTTGGGTTGGTTTTGGAAGGTCTTTCAACTTTAGCCAAATCCGCTTTCTTACGAAATTTTTTCACAGCCCTGTTTCCAAGATCCCACAAAGAACTGCTGCTTAAAACTCTCCACATGCACATCTCCCATACTGGTGTGCTCGTTTCACTACCTGGATTTTGGTTTCCTCTTCTTTCTTTGAAATTACAAGCCCTCTTTCTGCATGCTACACACACCTTGTAGCAGTTTCAGTTTGCAGCATATTGGTGCTCTTAAAACGCTGAGTAACCTGTGTAGAGTGTGTCAATCTCCAGCACTGAATACACAACTTAGAGCTCCTTTCACCACAGACACGCAAACACATCTTTTTGTAAAAGTCCTACTTTTTTACTCTTGGAAATGTAAGGGTTTCATCGAGAACTTGAAGTCAATCATGCTTTTGCACTCTGCAACCAATAGGAATGAACTCTTGTACATACCCGTCTGAATTTCAGTGCAAAATGCCCTTCTTTTCTGGTTTGTTGAAAGTTCACAACACATTAGCAGATAGAGCGTGTTTGAAGAAGACTGATGCAGTGTGCGTTTTCCTTTATTTCTTGTGATTTGGGAAACATAATCCGTGATTTTCCACATTGTCTAAGAAACAACATGAGGCTTGCAAGAGATTGAAACAATGCATCCTAAAACTTATTCCAGCAGTGAAAACACACGGTTCTACAAAGACTTGGAAGGAGCAAGCAAAAGAATAGTGGCTGAGTGTCCTTTCAGAGAGAAACACATGCATTTCATCCTTCTGGAGTGAGTTTTCTTGCTGGAATTCATATGCATTTTGTACTGTGCAGAATGTAGCTACCTGCTCGGGGGTTGTGTCATAGATGCACCTTTCCTGTAGGAGCTTATTGGAACTTTCATTGTTTGGCTAAGTTATTTAGGGTTGGTTTTGGAAGGTCTTTCAACTTTGGCCAAATCGGCTTTGTACGAAAGTTTTTCACAGCCCTGTTTCCAAGTGTCCACAAAGAGCTGCTGCTTGAAAGTGTCCACATGCACATCTCCCATACTGGTGTGCTCGTTTCACTACCTGGATTTTGGTTTCCTCTTCTTTCTTTGAAATGACAAGTCTTCATTCAGCATGCTACACACAGCTTGTAGCAGTTTCAGTTTGAAGCATGTTGGTGCTCTCAAAACGCTGTGTATCCTGGGTAGAGTGTGTCACTCTACAGCACTGAATACACAACTTAGAGCTCCTTTCACCACAGACACGCAAACACTTCTTTTTGGGAAAGTCCTAACTCAGGTAAATTGGAAATGTAAGGGTTTCATCGAAAACATGAAGACAATCATGCTTTTGAACTCTGCAACCGAAAGAAATGGCTTTTTGTACATGCCATTCTGAATTTCACTGCAAAATGCCCTTCTTTTCTGGTTTGTTGAAAGTTCAAAACACTTTAGGAAATAGAACGTGTTTGAAGAAGACTGATGCAGTGTGCGTTTTCCTGGATTTCAAGTGATTCGGGATACATACTCCTTGTTTTTCCACATTGTCTAAGAAACAACATGAGGCTTGCAAGAGATTGAAAAAATGCATCCTAAAACTTATGCCTGCAGTGAAAACACACGTTTCTACAAAGACTTGGAAGGAGCAAGCAAAAGAATAGTGGCTGAGAGTTCTTGCAGAGAGAAACACACGTATTTCATCCTTCTGTAGAGACGGTTAGGGTTACGATTGGACCTAGGGTAGGGTTATGTTGAGGGCTAGGGTTAGAGAGACGGTTAGGGTTACTTTGGGACCTAGGGTTAGGGTTATGTTGAGGGCTAGGGTTAGAGATATGGTTAGGGTTACGATTGGACCTAGGGTTAGGGTTATGTTGATGGCTAGGCTTAGAGAGAAGGTTAGGGTTACAATTGGACGTAGGGTTAGGGTTATGTTGAGGGCTACGGTTAGAGATCCGGTTAGGGTTACGATTGGACCTAGGGTTAGGGTTATGTTGAGGGCTAGGATTAGAGATCATGTTAGTATTACGATAGGACATAGGGTTAGGGTTATGTTGAGGGCTAGGGTTAGAGAGAAGGTTAGGGTTACTTTTGGACCTAGGGTTAGGGTTATGTTGAGGGCTAGGGTTAGAGATATGGTTAGGGTTACGATTGGACCTAGGGTTAGGGTTATGTTGAGGGCTAGGGTTAGAGTTCCGGTTAGGGTTACACTTGAACCTAGGGTTAGGGTTATGTTGAGGGCTAGGCTTAGAGATCCGGTTAGGGTTACGATTGGACCTAGGGTTAGGGTTATGTTGAGGGCTAGGATTAGAGATCATGTTAGTATTACGATTGGACATAGGGTTAGGGTTATGTTGAGGGCTAGGGTTAGAGATCCGGTTAGGGTTACGATTGGACTTAGGGTTAGGGTTATGTTGAGGGCTAGGATTAGAGATCATGTTAGTATTACGATTGGACATAGGGTTAGGGTTATGTTTAGGGCTAGGGTTAGAGAGAAGGTTAGGGTTACTTTTGGACCTAGGGTTAGGGTTATGTTGAGGGCAAGGTTAGAGATATGGTTAGGGTTACGATTGGACCTAGGGTTAGGGTTATGTTGAGGGCTAGGGTTAGAGATCCGGTTAGGGTTACGATTGGACCTAGGGTTAGGGTTATGTTGAGGCCCAGGGTTTGCGATCTGGTTAGGGTTAGATTGGACCTAGGGTTAGGGTTATGTTGAGGGCTAGGGTTAGAGATCAGGTTAGTATTACGATAGGACCTAGGGATAGGGTTAGGTTTAGGGCTAGGGATACAGATCCTTTTAGGGTTACGATTGGACCTAGGGTTAGGGTTATGTTGAGGGCTAGGGTTAGTGATCAGGTTATTATTACGATTGGACCTAAGGTTAAGGTTATGTTGAGGGCTAGGGTTCAGATTCGGTTAGGGTTACGATTGGACCTAGGGTTAGCGTAACGTTGAGGGCTAGGGTTAGAGAGACAGTTAGGGTTACGATTGGACCTAGGGTTAGGGTTATGTTGAGGGCTAGGGTTAGAGATATGGTTAGGGTTATGATTGGACCTAGGGTTAGGGTTATGTATAGGGCTAGGGTTAGAGATCAGGTTAGGGTTACGATTGGACCTAGGTTTAGGGTTATGTTGAGGGCTAGGGTTAGAGAGAAGGTTAGGGTTTCAATTGGACCTAGGGTTAGGGTTATGTTGAGGGCTAGAGTTAGAGATCCGGTTAGGGTTACGATTAGACCTAGGGTTAGGGTTATGTTGAGGACTAGGGTTAGAAATCCGGTTAGGGTTACGATTGGACCTAGGGTTAGGGTTATGTTGAGGCCCAGGGTTTGCGATCTGGTTAGGGTTAGATTGGACCTAGGGTTAGGGTTATGTTGAGGGCTAGAGTTAGAGATCAGGTTAGTATTACGATAGGACCTAGGGATAGGGTTAGGTTTAGGGCTAGGGATACAGATCCTTTTAGGGTTACGATTGGACCTAGGGTTAGGGTTATGTTGAGGGCTAGGGTTAGTGATCAGGTTAGTATTACGATTGGACCTAAGGTTAAGGTTATGTTGAGGGCTAGGGTTCAGATTCGGTTAGGGTTACGATTGGACCTAGGGTTAGCGTAACGTTGAGGGCTAGGGTTAGAGAGACGGTTAGGGTTACGATTGGACCTAGGGTTAGGGTTATGTTGAGGGCTAGGGTTAGAGATATGGTTAGGGTTATGATTGGACCTAGGGTTAGGGTTATGTATAGGGCTAGGGTTAGAGATCAGGTTAGGGTTACGATTGGACCTAGGGTTAGGGTTATGTTGAGGGCTAGGGTTAGAGAGAAGGTTAGGGTTTCAATTGGACCTAGGGTTAGGGTTATGTTGAGGGCTAGGGTTAGAGATCCGGTTAGGGTTACGATTAGACCTAGGGTTAGGGTTATGTTGAGGACTAGGGTTAGAAATCCGGTTAGGGTTACGATTGGACCTAGGGTTAGGGTTATGTTGAGGCCCAGGGTTTGCGATCTGGTTAGGGTTAGATTGGACCTAGGGTTAGGGTTATGTTGAGGGCTAGGGTTAGAGATCAGGTTAGTATTACGATAGGACCTAGGGATAGGGTTAGGTTTAGGGCTAGGGATACAGATCCTTTTAGGGTTACGATTGGACCTAGGGTTAGGGTTATGTTGAGGGCTAGGGTTAGTGATCAGGTTAGTATTACGATTGGACCTAAGGTTAAGGTTATGTTGAGGGCTAGGGTTCAGATTCGGTTAGGGTTACGATTGGACCTAGGGTTAGCGTAACGTTGAGGGCTAGGGTTAGAGAGACGGTTAGGGTTACGATTGGACCTAGGGTTAGGGTTATGTTGAGGGCTAGGGTTAGAGTTATGGTTAGGGTTATGATTGGACCTAGGGTTAGGGTTATGTATAGGGCTAGGGTTAGAGATCAGGTTAGGGTTACGATTGGACCTAGGGTTAGGGTTATGTTGAGGGCTAGGGTTAGAGAGAAGGTTAGGGTTTCAATTGGACCTAGGGTTAGGGTTATGTTTAGGGCTAGGGTTAGAGATCCGGTTAGGGTTACTATTGGACGTAGGGTTAGGGTTATGTTGAGGGCTAGGGTTAGAGATCCGGTTAGTATTACGATTGGACCTAGGGTTAGGGTTATGTTGAGGGCTAGAGTTACAGATCCGGTTAGGGTTACGATTTGACCTAGGGTTAGGGTTATGTTTAGGGCTAGGGTTAGAGATCCGGTTAGGGTTACTATTGGACGTAGGGTTAGGGTTATGTTGAGGGCTAGGCTTAGAGATCCGGTTAGGGTTACGGTTGGACCTAGGGTTAGGGTTATGTTGAGGGCTAGGGTTAGAGATCAGGTTAGGGTTAAGATTGGACCTAGGGTTATAGTGATGTTGATGGCTAGGGTATTCCAGAAGTGAAAACACACATTTCTATAAAGACTTTGAAGCAGCAAGCTGAAGCCTTGTGCGTGAGTGTTCTTTCATAGAGAAACATGCATTTCATCCTTCTGGAGTGAATTTTCATGCTGGAGTTCATATGCATTTTATTCTGTGCAGAATGTAGCTACCTGCTGGGGGTTGTGTCATAGAAGCACCTTTTCTGCAGGAGCTTATTGGAACATTCATTGTTTGGCTAAGTTATTTAGGGTTGGTTTTGGAAGGTCTTTCAACCTTGGCCAAATCCTGCTTCGTACGCAAGTTTTTAATACCGCTGTTTCCAAGTGTCCACAAAGAGCTGCTGCTTGAAACTGTCCACATGCACATCTCGTATACTGGTGTGCTCGTTTCACTACCTGGATTTTGGTTTCCTCTTCTTTCTTTGAAATGACAAGTCTTCATTCAGCATTCTACACACACCTTGTACCAGCTTCAGTTTGAAGCATGTTGGTGCTCTCAAAACGCTGTGTAACCTATGTAGAGTGTGTTACTCTCCAGCACTGAATACACAACTTAGAGCTCCTTTCACCACAGACAGGCAAACACATCTTTTTGTGAAAGTCCTACTTCAGGTCCCTTGGAAATGTAAGGGTTTCATGGAGAACATGACGTCAATCATGCTTTTGCACTCTACTACCAATAGAAATGACCTCTTGTACATGCCTGACTGAGTTTCACTGCAAAATGCCCTTGTTTTCTGGTTTCTTGAATGTTCTCAACACATTAGGAGAAAGAGCGTGTTTGAGCAAGATCGATGCAGTGTGCGTTTCCCTAGATTTCAAGTGATTTGGGAAATATAATCCTTATTTTTCCACATTGTGAAAGAAACATGAGGCTTGCAAGAGATTGAAAAAATGCATCCCAACACGTACTCCAGCGGTGAAAGCACACGTTTCTACAAAGACTTTGAAGTAGCAAGTAAAAGCCAATGGCTGAGTGTTCTTTCAGAGAGAAACATACACATTTCATCCTT
Organism: Miniopterus natalensis; assembly: GCF_054644295.1. Lineage (NCBI taxonomy): Eukaryota > Metazoa > Chordata > Mammalia > Chiroptera > Miniopteridae > Miniopterus > Miniopterus natalensis. The sequence goes on from NC_142089.1 coordinate 83,100,128, forward strand.
CTGGAGTGAATTTTCAGCCTGGAATTCATATGCATTTGTACCGTGCAGAATGTAACTACCTGCTCGGGGGTTGTGTCATAGAAGCAACTTTCCTGCAGGAGCTTATTGGAATATTCATTGTTTGGCTAACTTCTTTGGGTTGGTTTTGGAAGGTCTTTCAACTTTAGCCAAATCCGCTTTCTTACGAAATTTTTTCACAGCCCTGTTTCCAAGAGCCCACAAAGAACTGCTGCTTAAAACTCTCCACATGCACATCTCCCATACTGGTGTGCTCGTTTCACTACCTGGATTTTGGTTTCCTCTTCTTTCTTTGAAATTACAAGCCCTCTTTCTGCATGCTACACACACCTTGTAGCAGTTTCAGTTTGCAGCATATTGGTGCTCTTAAAACGCTGAGTAACCTGTGTAGAGTGTGTCAATCTCCAGCACTGAATACACAACTTAGAGCTCCTTTCACCACAGACACGCAAACACATCTTTTTGTAAAAGTCCTACTTCTTTACTCTTGGAAATGTAAGGGTTTCATCGAGAACTTGAAGTCAATCATGCTTTTGCACTCTGCAACCAATAGGAATGAACTCTTGTACATACCCGTCTGAATTTCAGTGCAAAATGCCCTTCTTTTCTGGTTTGTTGAAAGTTCACAACACATTAGGAGATAGAGCGTGTTTGAAGAAGACTGATGCAGGGTGCGTTTTCCTTTATTTCTTGTGATTTGGGAAACATAATCCGTGATTTTCCACATTGTCTAAGAAACAACATGAGGCTTGCAAGAGATTGAAACAATGCATCCTAAAACTTATTCCAGCAGTGAAAACACACGGTTCTACAAAGACTTGGAAGGAGCAAGCAAAAGAATAGTGGCTGAGTGTCCTTTCAGAGAGAAACACATGCATTTCATCCTTCTGGAGTGAGTTTTCTTGCTGGAATTCATATGCATTTTGTACTGTGCAGAATGTAGCTACCTGCTCGGGGGTTGTGTCATAGATGCACCTTTCTTGTAGGAGCTTATTGGAACTTTCATTGTTTGGCTAAGTTATTTAGGGTTGGTTTTGGAAGGTCTTTCAACTTTGGCCAAATCCGCTTTGTACGAAAGTTTTTCACAGCCCTGTTTCCAAGTGTCCACAAAGAGCTGCTGCTTGAAAGTGTCCACATGCACATCTCCCATCCTGGTGTGCTCGTTTCACTACCTGGATTTTGGTTTCCTCTTCTTTCTTTGAAATGACAAGTCTTCATTCAGCATGCTACACACAGCTTGTAGCAGTTTCAGTTTGAAGCATGTTGGTGCTCTCAAAACGCTGTGTATCCTGTGTAGAGTGTGTCACTCTACAGCACTGAATACACAACTTAGAGCTCCTTTCAACACAGACACGCAAACACGTCTTTTTGGGAAAGTCCTAACTCAGGTAAATTGGAAATGTAAGGGTTTCATCGAAAACATGAAGACAATCATGCTTTTGAACTCTGCAACCGAAAGAAATGGCTTTTTGTACATGCCATTCTGAATTTCACTGCAAAATGCCCTTCTTTTCTGGTTTGTTGAAAGTTCAAAACACTTTAGGAAATAGAACGTGTTTGAAGAAGACTGATGCAGTGTGCGTTTTCCTGGATTTCAAGTGATTCGGGATACATACTCCTTGTTTTTCCACATTGTCTAAGAAACAACATGAGGCTTGCAAGAGATTGAAAAAATGCATCCTAAAACTTATGCCTGCAGTGAAAACACACGTTTCTACAAAGACTTGGAAGGAGCAAGCAAAAGAATAGTGGCTGAGAGTTCTTGCAGAGAGAAACACACGTATTTCATCCTTCTGTAGAGACGGTTAGGGTTACGATTGGACCTAGGGTAGGGTTATGTTGAGGGCTAGGGTTAGAGAGACGGTTAGGGTTACTTTTGGACCTAGGGTTAGGGTTATGTTGAGGGCTAGGGTTAGAGATATGGTTAGGGTTACGATTGGACCTAGGGTTAGGGTTATGTTGAGGGCTACGGTTAGAGATCCGGTTAGGGTTACGATTGGACCTAGGGTTAGGGTTATGTTGATGGCTAGGCTTAGAGAGAAGGTTAGGGTTACGATTGGACCTAGGGTTAGGGTTATGTTGAGGGCTAGGATTAGAGATCATGTTAGTATTACGATAGGACATAGGGTTAGGGTTATGTTGAGGGCTAGGGTTAGAGAGAAGGTTAGGGTTACTTTTGGACCTAGGGTTAGGGTTATGTTGAGGGCTAGGGTTAGAGATATGGTTAGGGTTACGATTGGACCTAGGGTTAGGGTTATGTTGAGGGCTAGGGTTAGAGTTCCGGTTAGGGTTACACTTGAACCTAGGGTTAGGGTTATGTTGAGGGCTAGGCTTAGAGATCCGGTTAGGGTTACGATTGGACCTAGGGTTAGGGTTATGTTGAGGGCTAGGATTAGAGATCATGTTAGTATTACGATTGGACATAGGCTTAGGGTTATGTTGAGGGCTAGGGTTAGAGATCCGGTTAGGGTTACGATTGGACCTAGGGTTAGGGTTATGTTGAGGGCTAGGATTAGAGATCATGTTAGTATTACGATTGGACATAGGGTTAGGGTTATGTTGAGGCTAGGGTTAGAGAGAAGGTTAGGGTTACTTTTGGACCTAGGGTTAGGGTTATGTTGAGGGCTAGTGTTAGACATCCGGTTAGGGTTACGATTGGACCTAGGGTTAGGGTTATGTTGAGACCCAGTGTTTGAGATCTGGTTAGGGTTAGATTGGACCTAGGGTTAGGGTTATGTTGAGGGCTAGGGTTAGAGATCAGGTTAGTATTACGATAGGACCTAGGGTTAGGGTTAGGTTTAGGGCTAGGGATACAGATCCTTTTAGGGTTACGATGGGACCTAGGGTTAGGGTTATGTTGAGGGCTAGGGTTAGTGATCAGGTTAGTATTACGATTGGACCTAAGGTTAAGGTTATGTTGAGGGCTAGGTTTCAGATTCGGTTAGGGTTACGATTGGACCTAGGGTTAGCGTAACGTTGAGGGCTAGGGTTAGAGATATGGTTAGGGTTATGATTGGACCTAGGGTTAGGGTTATGTATAGGGCTAGGGTTAGAGATCAGGTTAGGGTTACGTTTGGACCTAGGGTTAGGGTTATGTTGAGGGCTAGGGTTAGAGAGAAGGTTAGGGTTTCAATTGGACCTAGGGTTAGGGTTATGTTGAGGGCTAGGGTTACATATCCGGTTAGGGTTACGATTTGACCTAGGGTTAGGGTTATGTTTAGGGCTAGAGTTACAGATCCGGTTAGGGTTACGATTTGACCTAGGGTTAGGGTTATGTTTAGGGCTAGGGTTAGAGATCCGGTTAGGGTTACTATTGGACGTAGCGTTACGGTTATGTTGAGGGCTAGGCTTAGAGATCCGGTTAGGGTTACGGTTGGACCTAGGGTTAGGGTTATGTTGAGGGCTAGGGTTAGAGATCAGGTTAGGGTTAAGATTGGACCTAGGGTTATAGTGATGTTGAGGGCTAGGGTATTCCAGCAGTGAAAACACACATTTCTATAAAGACTTTGAAGCAGCAAGCTGAAGCCTTGTGGGTGAGTGTTCTTTCATAGAGAAACATGCATTTCATCCTTCTGGAGTGAATTTTCATGCTGGAGTTCATATGCATTTTATTCTGGGCAGAATGTAGCTACCTGCTGGGGTTGTGTCATAGAAGCACCTTTTCTGCAGGAGCTTATTGGAACATTCATTGTTTGGCTAAGTTATTTAGGGTTGGTTTTGGAAGGTCTTTCAACCTTGGCCAAATCCTGCTTCGTACGCAAGTTTTTAATACCGCTGTTTCCAAGTGTCCACAAAGAGCTGCTGCTTGAAACTGTCCACATGCACATCTCGTATACTGGTGTGCTCGTTTCACTACCTGGATTTTGGTTTCCTCTTCTTTCTTTGAAATGACAAGTCTTCATTCAGCATTCTACACACACCTTGTACCAGCTTCAGTTTGAAGCATGTTGGTGCTCTCAAAACGCTGTGTAACCTATGTAGAGTGTGTTACTCTCCAGCACTGAATACACAACTTAGAGCTCCTTTCACCACAGACAGGCAAACACATCTTTTTGTGAAAGTCCTACTTCAGGTCCCTTGGAAAGGTAAGGGTTTCATGGAGAACATGACGTCAATCATGGTTTTGCACTCTACTACCAATAGAAATGACCTCTTGTACATGCCTGACTGAGTTTCACTGCAAAATGCCCTTGTTTTCTGGTTTGTTGAATGTTCTCAACACATTAGGAGAAAGAGCGTGTTTGAGCAAGATCGATGCAGTGTGCGTTTCCCTAGATTTCAAGTGATTTGGGAAATATAATCCTTATTTTTCCACATTGTGAAAGAAACATGAGGCTTGCAAGAGATTGAAAAAATGCATCCCAACACGTACTCCAGCGGTGAAAGCACACGTTTCTACAAAGACTTTGAAGTAGCAAGTAAAAGCCAATGGCTGAGTGTTCTTTCAGAGAGAAACATACACATTTCATCCTTCTGGAGTGAATTTTCAGCCTGGAATTCATATGCATTTGTACCGTGCAGAATGTAACTACCTGCTCGGGGGTTGTGTCATAGAAGCAACTTTCCTGCAGGAGCTTATTGGAACATTCATTGTTTGGCTAACTTCTTTGGGTTGGTTTTGGAAGGTCTTTCAACTTTAGCCAAATCCGCTTTCTTACGAAATTTTTTCACAGCCCTGTTTCCAAGAGCCCACAAAGAACTGCTGCTTAAAACTCTCCACATGCACATCTCCCATACTGGTGTGCTCGTTTCACTACCTGGATTTTGGTTTCCTCTTCTTTCTTTGAAATTACAAGCCCTCTTTCTGCATGCTACACACACCTTGTAGCAGTTTCAGTTTGCAGCATATTGGTGCTCTTAAAACGCTGAGTAACCTGTGTAGAGTGTGTCAATCTCCAGCACTGAATACACAACTTAGAGCTCCTTTCACCACAGACACGCAAACACATCTTTTTGTAAAAGTCCTACTTCTTTACTCTTGGAAATGTAAGGGTTTCATCGAGAACTTGAAGTCAATCATGCTTTTGCACTCTGCAACCAATAGGAATGAACTCTTGTACATACCCGTCTGAATTGCAGTGCAAAATGCCCTTCTTTTCTGGTTTGTTGAAAGTTCACAACACATTAGGAGATAGAGCGTGTTTGAAGAAGACTGATGCAGTGTGCGTTTTCCTTTATTTCTTGTGATTTGGGAAACATAATCCATGATTTTCCACATTGTCTAAGAAACAACATGAGGCTTGCAAGAGATTGAAACAATGCATCCTAAAACTTATTCCAGCAGTGAAAACACACGGTTCTACAAAGACTTGGAAGGAGCAAGCAAAAGAATAGTGGCTGAGTGTCCTTTCAGAGAGAAACACATGCATTTCATCCTTCTGGAGTGAGTTTTCTTGCTGGAATTCATATGCATTTTGTACTGTGCAGAATGTAGCTACCTGCTCGGGGGTTGTGTCATAGATGCACCTTTCCTGTAGGAGCTTATTGGAACTTTCATTGTTTGGCTAAGTTATTTAGGGTTGGTTTTGGAAGGTCTTTCAACTTTGGCCAAATCCGCTTTGTACGAAAGTTTTTCACAGCCCTGTTTCCAAGTGTCCACAAAGAGCTGCTGCTTGAAAGTGTCCACATGCACATCTCCCATACTGGTGTGCTCGTTTCACTACCTGGATTTTGGTTTCCTCTTCTTTCTTTGAAATGACAAGTCTTCATTCAGCATGCTACACACAGCTTGTAGCAGTTTCAGTTTGAAGCATGTTGGTGCTCTCAAAACGCTGTGTATCCTGGGTAGAGTGTGTCACTCTACAGCACTGAATACACAACTTAGAGCTCCTTTCAACACAGACACGCAAACACGTCTTTTTGGGAAAGTCCTAACTCAGGTAAATTGGAAATGTAAGGGTTTCATTGAAAACATGAAGACAATCATGCTTTTGAACTCTGCAACCGAAAGAAATGGCTTTTTGTACATGCCATTCTGAATTTCACTGCAAAATGCCCTTCTTTTCTGGTTTGTTGAAAGTTCAAAACACTTTAGGAGATAGAACGTGTTTGAAGAAGACTGATGCAGTGCGCGTTTTCCTGGATTTCAAGTGATTCGGGATACATACTCCTTGTTTTTCCACATTGTGTAAGAAACAACATGAGGCTTGCAAGAGATTGAAAAAATGCATCCTAAAACTTATGCCTGCAGTGAAAACACACGTTTCTACAAAGACTTGGAAGGAGCAAGCCAAAGAATAGTGGCTGAGAGTTCTTTCAGAGAGAAACACACGTATTTCATCCTTCTGTAGAGACGGTTAGGGTTACGATTGGACCTAGGGTAGGGTTATGTTGAGGGCTAGGGTTAGAGAGAAGGTTAGGGTTACTTTTGGACCTAGGGTTAGGGTTATGTTGAGGGCTAGGGTTAGAGGTATGGTTAGGGTTACGATTGGACCTAGGGTTAGGGTTATGTTGAGGGCTAGGGTTAGAGAGAAGGTTAGGGTTACTTTTGGACCTAGGGTTAGGGTTATGTTGAGGGCTAGGGTTAGAGATATGGTTAGGGTTACGATTGGACCTAGGGTTAGGGTTATGTTGAGGGCTAGGGTTAGAGTTCCGGTTAGGGTTGCACTTGAACCTAGGGTTAGCGTAACGTTGAGGGCTAGGCTTAGAGAAGGTTAGGGTTACAATTGGACCTAGGGTTAGGGTTATGTTGAGGCCCAGGGTTTGAGATCGGGTTAGGGTTACGATTGGACATAGGGTTAGGGTTATGTTGAGGGGTAGAGTTACAGATCCGGTTAGGGTTACGATTTGACCTAGGGTTAGGGTTATGTTTAGGGCTAGGGTTAGAGATCCGGTTAGGGTTAAGATTGGACCTAGGGTTATAGTGATGTTGAGGGCTAGGGTATTCCAGCAGTGAAAACACACATTTCTGTAAAGACTTTGAAGCAGCTAGCTAAAGCCTTGTGGCTGAGTGTTCTTTCATAGAGAAACATGCATTTCATCCTTCTGGAGTGAATTTTCATGCTGGAGTTCATATGCAGTTTATACTGTGCAGAATGTAGCTACCTGCTGGGGGTTGTGTCATAGAAGCACCTTTTCTGCAGGAGCTTATTGGAACATTCATTGTTTGGCTAAGTTATTTAGGGTTGGTTTTGGAAGGTCTTTCAACCTTGGCCAAATCCCGCTTCCTACGCAAGTTTTTAATACCGCTGTTTCCAAATGTCCACAAACAGCTGCTGCTTGAAACTGTCCACATGCACATCTCGTATACTGGTGTGCTCGTTTCACTACCTGGATTCTGGTTTCCTCTTCTTTCTTTGAAATGACAAGTCTTCATTCAGCATTCTACACACACCTTGTACCAGCTTCAGTTTGAAGCATGTTGGTGCTCTCAAAACGCTGTGTAACCTATGTAGAGTGTGTTACTCTCCAGCACTGAATACACAACTTAGAGCTCCTTTCACCACAGACACGCAAACACATCTTTTTGTGAAAGTCCTACTTCAGGTCCCTTGGAAATGTAAGGGTTTCATGGAGAACATGACGTCAATCATGCTTTTGCACTCTACTACCAATAGAAATGACCTCTTGTACATGCCTGACTGAGTTTCACTGCAAAATGCCCTTGTTTTCTGGTTTCTTGAATGTTCTCAACACATTAGGAGAAAGAGCGTGTTTGAGCAAGATCGATGCAGTGTGCGTTTCCCTAGATTTCAAGTGATTTGGGAAATATAATCCTTATTTTTCCACATTGTGAAAGAAACATGAGGCTTGCAAGAGATTGAAAAAATGCATCCCAAAACGTACTCCAGCGGTGAAAGCACACTTTTCTACAAAGACTTTGAAGTAGCAAGTAAAAGCCAATGGCTGAGTGTTCTTTCAGAGAGAAACATACACATTTCATCCTTCTGGAGTGAATTTTCAGCCTGGAATTCATATGCATTTGTACCGTGCAGAATGTAACTACCTGCTCGGGGGTTGTGTCATAGAAGCAACTTTCCTGCAGGAGCTTATTGGAACATTCATTGTTTGGCTAACTTCTTTGGGTTGGTTTTGGAAGGTCTTTCAACTTTAGCCAAATCCGCTTTCTTACGAAATTTTTTCACAGCCCTGTTTCCAAGAGCCCACAAAGAACTGCTGCTTAAAACTCTCCACATGCACATCTCCCATACTGGTGTGCTCGTTTCACTACCTGGATTTTGGTTTCCTCTTCTTTCTTTGAAATTACAAGCCCTCTTTCTGCATGCTACACACACTTTGTAGCAGTTTCAGTTTGCAGCATATTGGTGCTCTTAAAACGCTGAGTAACCTGTGTAGAGTGTGTCAATCTCCAGCACTGAATACACAACTTAGAGCTCCTTTCACCACAGACACGCAAACACATCTTTTTGAAAAAGTCCTACTTCTTTACTCTTGGAAATGTAAGGGTTTCATCGAGAACTTGAAGTCAATCATGCTTTTGCACTCTGCAACCAATAGGAATGAACTCTTGTACATACCCGTCTGAATTTCAGTGCAAAATGCCCTTCTTTTCTGGTTTGTTGAAAGTTCACAACACATTAGGAGATAGAGCGTGTTTGAAGAAGACTGATGCAGTGTGCGTTTTCCTTTATTTCTTGTGATTTGGGAAACATAATCCGTGATTTTCCACATTGTCTAAGAAACAACATGAGGCTTGCAAGAGATTGAAACAATGCATCCTAAAACTTATTCCAGCAGTGAAAACACACGGTTCTACAAAAACTTGGAAGGAGCAAGCAAAAGAATAGTGGCTGAGTGTCCTTTCAGAGAGAAACACATGCATTTCATCCTTCTGGAGTGAGTTTTCTTGCTGGAATTCATATGCATTTTGTACTGTGCAGAATGTAGCTACCTGCTCGGGGGTTGTGTCATAGATGCACCTTTCCTGTAGGAGCTTATTGGAACTTTCATTGTTTGGCTAAGTTATTTAGGGTTGGTTTTGGAAAGTCTTTCAACTTTGGCCAAATCCGCTTTGTACGAAAGTTTTTCACAGCCCTGTTTCCAAGTGTCCACAAAGAGCTGCTGCTTGAAAGTGTCCACATGCACATCTCCCATACTGGTGTGCTCGTTTCACTACCTGGATTTTGGTTTCCTCTTCTTTCTTTGAAATGACAAGTCTTCATTCAGCATGCTACACACAGCTTGTAGCAGTTTCAGTTTGAAGCATGTTGGTGCTCTCAAAACGCTGTGTATCCTGGGTAGAGTGTGTCACTCTACAGCACTGAATACACAACTTAGAGCTCCTTTCAACACAGACACGCAAACATGTCTTTTTGGGAAAGTCCTAACTCAGGTAAATTGGAAATGTAAGGGTTTCATTGAAAACATGAAGACAATCATGCTTTTGAACTCTGCAACCGAAAGAAATGGCTTTTTGTACATGCCATTCTGAATTTCACTGCAAAATGCCCTTCTTTTCTGGTTTGCTGAAAGTTCAAAACACTTTAGGAAATAGAACGTGTTTGAAGAAGACTGATGCAGTGTGCGTTTTCCTGGATTTCAAGTGATTCGGGATACATACTCCTTGATTTTCCACATTGTCTAAGAAACAACATGAGGCTTGCAAGAGATTGAAAAAATGCATCCTAAAACTTATGCCTGCAGTGAAAACACACGTTTCTACAAAGACTTGGAAGGAGCAAGCAAAAGAATAGTGGCTGAGAGTTCTTGCAGAGAGAAACACACGTATTTCATCCTTCTGTAGAGACGGTTAGGGTTACGATTGGACCTAGGGTAGGGTTATGTTGAGGGCTAGGGTTAGAGAGACGGTTAGCGTTACGATTGGACCTAGGGTTAGGGTTATGTTGAGGTCTAGGGTTAGAGAGAAGGTTAGGGTTACTTTTGGACCTAGGGTTAGGGTTATGTTGAGGGCTAGGGTTAGAGATATGGTTAGGGTTACGATTGGACCTAGGGTTAGGGTTATGTTCAGGGCTAGGGTTAAAGATCCGGTTAGGGTTACGATTGGACCTAGGGTTAGGGTTATGTTGATGGCTAGGCTTAGAGAGAAGGTTAGGGTTACAATTGGACCTAGGGTTAGGGTTATGTTGAGGGTTGGGGTTAGAGATCCGGTTAGGGTTACGATTGGACCTAGGGTTAGGGTTATGTTGAGGGCTAGGATTAGAGATCATGTTAGTATTACGATTGGACATAGGGTTAGGGTTATGTTGAGGGCTAGGGTTAGAGAGAAGTTTAGGGTTACTTTTGGACCTAGGGTTAGGGTTATGTTGAGGGCTAGGGTTAGAGATATGGTTAGGGTTACGATTGGACCTAGGGTTAGTGTTATGTTGAGGGCTAGGTTTAGAGATCCGGTTAGGGTTACGATTGGACCTAGGGTTAGGGTTATGTTGAGGGCTAGTCTTAGACATCCGGTTAGGGTTACGATTGGACCTAGGGTTAGGGTTATGTTGAGGCCCAGGGTTTGAGATCTGGTTAGGGTTAGATTGGACCTAGGGTTAGGGTTATGATGAGGGCTAGGGTTAGAGATCAGGTTAGTATTACGATAGGACCTAGGGATAGGGTTAGGTTTAGGGCTAGGGATACAGATCCTTTTAGGGTTACGATTGGACCTAGGGTTAGGGTTATGTTGAGGGGTAGGGTTAGTGATCAGGTTAGTATTACGATTGGACCTAAGGTTAAGGTTATGTTGAGGGCTAGGGTTCAGATTCGGTTAGGGTTACGATTGGACCTAGGGTTAGCGTAACGTTGAGGGCTAGGGTTAGAGAGACGGTTAGGGTTACGATTGGACCTAGGGTTAGGGTTATGTATAGGGCTAGGGTTAGAGATCAGGTTAGGGTTACGATTGGACCTAGGGTTAAGGTTATGTTGAGGGCTAGGGTTAGAGAGAAGGTTAGGGTTTCAATTGGACCTAGGGTTAGGGTTATGTTGAGGGCTAGGGTTACAGATCCGGTTAGGGTTACGATTGGACCTAGGGTTAGGGTTATGTTTAGGGCTAGGGTTAGAGATCCGGTTAGGGTTACTATTGGACGTAGGGTTAGGGTTATGTTGAAAGCTAGGGTTAGAGATCCGGTTAGTATTACGATTGGACCTAGGGTTAGGGTTATGTTGAGGGCTAGAGTTACAGATCCGGTTAGGGTTACGATTTGACCTAGGGTTAGGGTTATGTTTAGGGCTAGGGTTAGAGATCCGGTTAGGGTTACGGTTGGACCTAGGGTTAGGGTTATGTTGAGGGCTAGGGTATTCCAGCAGTGAAAACACACATTTCTATAAAGACTTTGAAGCAGCAAGCTGAAGCCTTGTGGGTGAGTGTTCTTTCATAGAGAAACATGCATTTCATCCTTCTGGAGTGAATTTTCATGCTGGAGTTCATATGCATTTTATTCTGTGCAGAATGTAGCTACCTGCTGGGGGTTATGTCATAGAAGCACCTTTTCTGCAGGAGCTTATTGGAACATTCATTGTTTGGCTAAGTTATTTAGGGTTGGTTTTGGAAGGTCTTTCAACCTTGGCCAAATCCTGCTTCGTACGCAAGTTTTTAATACCGCTGTTTTCAAGTGTCCACAAAGAGCTGCTGCTTGAAACTGTCCACATGCACATCTCGTATACTGGTGTGCTCGTTTCACTACCTGGATTTTGGTTTCCTCTTCTTTCTTTGAAATGACAAGTCTTCATTCAGCATTCTACACACACCTTGTACCAGCTTCAGTTTGAAGCATGTTGGCGCTCTCAAAACGCTGTGTAACCTATGTAGAGTGTGTTACTCTCCAGCACTGAATACACAACTTAGAGCTCCTTTCACCACAGACACGCAAACACATCTTTTTGTGAAAGTCCTACTTCAGGTCCCTTGGAAATGTAAGGGTTTCATGGAGAACATGAAGTCAATCATGCTTTTGCACTCTACTACCAATAGAAATGACCTCTTGTACATGCCTGACTGAGTTTCACTGCAAAATGCCCTTGTTTTCTGGTTTCTTGAATGTTCTCAACACATTAGGAGAAAGAGCGTGTTTGAGCAAGATCGATGCAGTGTGCGTTTCCCTAGATTTCAAGTGATTTGGGAAATATAATCCTTATTTTTCCACATTGTGAAAGAAACATGAGGCTTGCAAGAGATTGAAAAAATGCATCCCAACACGTACTCCAGCGGTGAAAGCACACGTTTCTACAAAGACTTTGAAGTAGCAAGTAAAAGCCAATGGCTGAGTGTTCTTTCAGAGAGAAACATACACATTTCATCCTTCTGGAGTGAATTTTCAGCCTGGAATTCATATGCATTTGTACCGTGCAGAATGTAACTACCTGCTCGGGGGTTGTGTCATAGAAGCAACTTTCCTGCAGGAGCTTATTGGAATATTCATTGTTTGGCTAACTTCTTTGGGTTGGTTTTGGAAGGTCTTTCAACTTTAGCCAAATCCGCTTTCTTACGAAATTTTTTCACAGCCCTGTTTCCAAGATCCCACAAAGAACTGCTGCTTAAAACTCTCCACATGCACATCTCCCATACTGGTGTGCTCGTTTCACTACCTGGATTTTGGTTTCCTCTTCTTTCTTTGAAATTACAAGCCCTCTTTCTGCATGCTACACACACCTTGTAGCAGTTTCAGTTTGCAGCATATTGGTGCTCTTAAAACGCTGAGTAACCTGTGTAGAGTGTGTCAATCTCCAGCACTGAATACACAACTTAGAGCTCCTTTCACCACAGACACGCAAACACATCTTTTTGTAAAAGTCCTACTTTTTTACTCTTGGAAATGTAAGGGTTTCATCGAGAACTTGAAGTCAATCATGCTTTTGCACTCTGCAACCAATAGGAATGAACTCTTGTACATACCCGTCTGAATTTCAGTGCAAAATGCCCTTCTTTTCTGGTTTGTTGAAAGTTCACAACACATTAGCAGATAGAGCGTGTTTGAAGAAGACTGATGCAGTGTGCGTTTTCCTTTATTTCTTGTGATTTGGGAAACATAATCCGTGATTTTCCACATTGTCTAAGAAACAACATGAGGCTTGCAAGAGATTGAAACAATGCATCCTAAAACTTATTCCAGCAGTGAAAACACACGGTTCTACAAAGACTTGGAAGGAGCAAGCAAAAGAATAGTGGCTGAGTGTCCTTTCAGAGAGAAACACATGCATTTCATCCTTCTGGAGTGAGTTTTCTTGCTGGAATTCATATGCATTTTGTACTGTGCAGAATGTAGCTACCTGCTCGGGGGTTGTGTCATAGATGCACCTTTCCTGTAGGAGCTTATTGGAACTTTCATTGTTTGGCTAAGTTATTTAGGGTTGGTTTTGGAAGGTCTTTCAACTTTGGCCAAATCCGCTTTGTACGAAAGTTTTTCACAGCCCTGTTTCCAAGTGTCCACAAAGAGCTGCTGCTTGAAAGTGTCCACATGCACATCTCCCATACTGGTGTGCTCGTTTCACTACCTGGATTTTGGTTTCCTCTTCTTTCTTTGAAATGACAAGTCTTCATTCAGCATGCTACACACAGCTTGTAGCAGTTTCAGTTTGAAGCATGTTGGTGCTCTCAAAACGCTGTGTATCCTGGGTAGAGTGTGTCACTCTACAGCACTGAATACACAACTTAGAGCTCCTTTCACCACAGACACGCAAACACTTCTTTTTGGGAAAGTCCTAACTCAGGTAAATTGGAAATGTAAGGGTTTCATCGAAAACATGAAGACAATCATGCTTTTGAACTCTGCAACCGAAAGAAATGGCTTTTTGTACATGCCATTCTGAATTTCACTGCAAAATGCCCTTCTTTTCTGGTTTGTTGAAAGTTCAAAACACTTTAGGAAATAGAACGTGTTTGAAGAAGACTGATGCAGTGTGCGTTTTCCTGGATTTCAAGTGATTCGGGATACATACTCCTTGTTTTTCCACATTGTCTAAGAAACAACATGAGGCTTGCAAGAGATTGAAAAAATGCATCCTAAAACTTATGCCTGCAGTGAAAACACACGTTTCTACAAAGACTTGGAAGGAGCAAGCAAAAGAATAGTGGCTGAGAGTTCTTGCAGAGAGAAACACACGTATTTCATCCTTCTGTAGAGACGGTTAGGGTTACGATTGGACCTAGGGTAGGGTTATGTTGAGGGCTAGGGTTAGAGAGACGGTTAGGGTTACTTTTGGACCTAGGGTTAGGGTTATGTTGAGGGCTAGGGTTAGAGATATGGTTAGGGTTACGATTGGACCTAGGGTTAGGGTTATGTTGATGGCTAGGCTTAGAGAGAAGGTTAGGGTTACAATTGGACGTAGGGTTAGGGTTATGTTGAGGGCTAGGATTAGAGATCATGTTAGTATTACGATAGGACATAGGGTTAGGGTTATGTTGAGGGCTAGGGTTAGAGAGAAGGTTAGGGTTACTTTTGGACCTAGGGTTAGGGTTATGTTGAGGGCTAGGGTTAGAGATCATGTTAGTATTACGATAGGACATAGGGTTAGGGTTATGTTGAGGGCTAGGGTTAGAGTTCCGGTTAGGGTTACACTTGAACCTAGGGTTAGGGTTATGTTGAGGGCTAGGCTTAGAGATCCGGTTAGGGTTACGATTGGACCTAGGGTTAGGGTTATGTTGAGGGCTAGGATTAGAGATCATGTTAGTATTACGATTGGACATAGGGTTAGGGTTATGTTGAGGGCTAGGGTTAGAGATCCGGTTAGGGTTACGATTGGACCTAGGGTTAGGGTTATGTTGAGGGCTAGGATTAGAGATCATGTTAGTATTACGATTGGACATAGGGTTAGGGTTATGTTTAGGGCTAGGGTTAGAGAGAAGGTTAGGGTTACTTTTGGACCTAGGGTTAGGGTTATGTTGAGGGCAAGGTTAGAGATATGGTTAGGGTTACGATTGGACCTAGGGTTAGGGTTATGTTGAGGGCTAGGGTTAGAGATCCGGTTAGGGTTACGATTGGACCTAGGGTTAGGGTTATGTTGAGGCCCAGGGTTTGCGATCTGGTTAGGGTTAGATTGGACCTAGGGTTAGGGTTATGTTGAGGGCTAGGGTTAGAGATCAGGTTAGTATTACGATAGGACCTAGGGATAGGGTTAGGTTTAGGGCTAGGGATACAGATCCTTTTAGGGTTACGATTGGACCTAGGGTTAGGGTTATGTTGAGGGCTAGGGTTAGTGATCAGGTTATTATTACGATTGGACCTAAGGTTAAGGTTATGTTGAGGGCTAGGGTTCAGATTCGGTTAGGGTTACGATTGGACCTAGGGTTAGCGTAACGTTGAGGGCTAGGGTTAGAGAGACAGTTAGGGTTACGATTGGACCTAGGGTTAGGGTTATGTTGAGGGCTAGGGTTAGAGATATGGTTAGGGTTATGATTGGACCTAGGGTTAGGGTTATGTATAGGGCTAGGGTTAGAGATCAGGTTAGGGTTACGATTGGACCTAGGTTTAGGGTTATGTTGAGGGCTAGGGTTAGAGAGAAGGTTAGGGTTTCAATTGGACCTAGGGTTAGGGTTATGTTGAGGGCTAGAGTTAGAGATCCGGTTAGGGTTACGATTAGACCTAGGGTTAGGGTTATGTTGAGGACTAGGGTTAGAAATCCGGTTAGGGTTACGATTGGACCTAGGGTTAGGGTTATGTTGAGGCCCAGGGTTTGCGATCTGGTTAGGGTTAGATTGGACCTAGGGTTAGGGTTATGTTGAGGGCTAGGGTTAGAGATCAGGTTAGTATTACGATAGGACCTAGGGATAGGGTTAGGTTTAGGGCTAGGGATACAGATCCTTTTAGGGTTACGATTGGACCTAGGGTTAGGGTTATGTTGAGGGCTAGGGTTAGTGATCAGGTTAGTATTACGATTGGACCTAAGGTTAAGGTTATGTTGAGGGCTAGGGTTCAGATTCGGTTAGGGTTACGATTGGACCTAGGGTTAGCGTAACGTTGAGTGCTAGGGTTAGAGAGACGGTTAGGGTTACGATTGGACCTAGGGTTAGGGTTATGTTGAGGGCTAGGGTTAGAGATATGGTTAGGGTTATGATTGGACCTAGGGTTAGGGTTATGTATAGGGCTAGGGTTAGAGATCAGGTTAGGGTTACGATTGGACCTAGGGTTAGGGTTATGTTGAGGGCTAGGGTTAGAGAGAAGGTTAGGGTTTCAATTGGACCTAGGGTTAGGGTTATGTTGAGGGCTAGGGTTAGAGATCCGGTTAGGGTTACGATTAGACCTAGGGTTAGGGTTATGTTGAGGACTAGGGTTAGAAATCCGGTTAGGGTTACGATTGGACCTAGGGTTAGGGTTATGTTGAGGCCCAGGGTTTGCGATCTGGTTAGGGTTAGATTGGACCTAGGGTTAGGGTTATGTTGAGGGCTAGGGTTAGAGATCAGGTTAGTATTACGATAGGACCTAGGGATAGGGTTAGGTTTAGGGCTAGGGATACAGATCCTTTTAGGGTTACGATTGGACCTAGGGTTAGGGTTATGTTGAGGGGTAGGGTTAGTGATCAGGTTAGTATTACGATTGGACCTAAGGTTAAGGTTATGTTGAGGGCTAGGGTTCAGATTCGGTTAGGGTTACGATTGGACCTAGGGTTAGCGTAACGTTGAGGGCTAGGGTTAGAGAGACGGTTAGGGTTACGATTGGACCTAGGGTTAGGGTTATGTTGAGGGCTAGGGTTAGAGATCAGGTTAGGGTTACGATTGGACCTAGGGTTAAGGTTATGTTGAGGGCTAGGGTTAGAGAGAAGGTTAGGGTTTCAATTGGACCTAGGGTTAGGGTTATGTTGAGGGCTAGGGTTACAGATCCGGTTAGGGTTACGATTGGACCTAGGGTTAGGGTTATGTTTAGGGCTAGGGTTAGAGATCCGGTTAGGGTTACTATTGGACGTAGGGTTAGGGTTATGTTGAAAGCTAGGGTTAGAGATCCGGTTAGTATTACGATTGGACCTAGGGTTAGGGTTATGTTGAGGGCTAGAGTTACAGATCCGGTTAGGGTTACGATTTGACCTAGGGTTAGGGTTATGTTTAGGGCTAGGGTTAGAGATCCGGTTAGGGTTACGGTTGGACCTAGGGTTAGGGTTATGTTGAGGGCTAGGGTATTCCAGCAGTGAAAACACACATTTCTATAAAGACTTTGAAGCAGCAAGCTGAAGCCTTGTGGGTGAGTGTTCTTTCATAGAGAAACATGCATTTCATCCTTCTGGAGTGAATTTTCATGCTGGAGTTCATATGCATTTTATTCTGTGCAGAATGTAGCTACCTGCTGGGGGTTATGTCATAGAAGCACCTTTTCTGCAGGAGCTTATTGGAACATTCATTGTTTGGCTAAGTTATTTAGGGTTGGTTTTGGAAGGTCTTTCAACCTTGGCCAAATCCTGCTTCGTACGCAAGTTTTTAATACCGCTGTTTTCAAGTGTCCACAAAGAGCTGCTGCTTGAAACTGTCCACATGCACATCTCGTATACTGGTGTGCTCGTTTCACTACCTGGATTTTGGTTTCCTCTTCTTTCTTTGAAATGACAAGTCTTCATTCAGCATTCTACACACACCTTGTACCAGCTTCAGTTTGAAGCATGTTGGCGCTCTCAAAACGCTGTGTAACCTATGTAGAGTGTGTTACTCTCCAGCACTGAATACACAACTTAGAGCTCCTTTCACCACAGACACGCAAACACATCTTTTTGTGAAAGTCCTACTTCAGGTCCCTTGGAAATGTAAGGGTTTCATGGAGAACATGAAGTCAATCATGCTTTTGCACTCTACTACCAATAGAAATGACCTCTTGTACATGCCTGACTGAGTTTCACTGCAAAATGCCCTTGTTTTCTGGTTTCTTGAATGTTCTCAACACATTAGGAGAAAGAGCGTGTTTGAGCAAGATCGATGCAGTGTGCGTTTCCCTAGATTTCAAGTGATTTGGGAAATATAATCCTTATTTTTCCACATTGTGAAAGAAACATGAGGCTTGCAAGAGATTGAAAAAATGCATCCCAACACGTACTCCAGCGGTGAAAGCACACGTTTCTACAAAGACTTTGAAGTAGCAAGTAAAAGCCAATGGCTGAGTGTTCTTTCAGAGAGAAACATACACATTTCATCCTTCTGGAGTGAATTTTCAGCCTGGAATTCATATGCATTTGTACCGTGCAGAATGTAACTACCTGCTCGGGGGTTGTGTCATAGAAGCAACTTTCCTGCAGGAGCTTATTGGAATATTCATTGTTTGGCTAACTTCTTTGGGTTGGTTTTGGAAGGTCTTTCAACTTTAGCCAAATCCGCTTTCTTACGAAATTTTTTCACAGCCCTGTTTCCAAGATCCCACAAAGAACTGCTGCTTAAAACTCTCCACATGCACATCTCCCATACTGGTGTGCTCGTTTCACTACCTGGATTTTGGTTTCCTCTTCTTTCTTTGAAATTACAAGCCCTCTTTCTGCATGCTACACACACCTTGTAGCAGTTTCAGTTTGCAGCATATTGGTGCTCTTAAAACGCTGAGTAACCTGTGTAGAGTGTGTCAATCTCCAGCACTGAATACACAACTTAGAGCTCCTTTCACCACAGACACGCAAACACATCTTTTTGTAAAAGTCCTACTTTTTTACTCTTGGAAATGTAAGGGTTTCATCGAGAACTTGAAGTCAATCATGCTTTTGCACTCTGCAACCAATAGGAATGAACTCTTGTACATACCCGTCTGAATTTCAGTGCAAAATGCCCTTCTTTTCTGGTTTGTTGAAAGTTCACAACACATTAGCAGATAGAGCGTGTTTGAAGAAGACTGATGCAGTGTGCGTTTTCCTTTATTTCTTGTGATTTGGGAAACATAATCCGTGATTTTCCACATTGTCTAAGAAACAACATGAGGCTTGCAAGAGATTGAAACAATGCATCCTAAAACTTATTCCAGCAGTGAAAACACACGGTTCTACAAAGACTTGGAAGGAGCAAGCAAAAGAATAGTGGCTGAGTGTCCTTTCAGAGAGAAACACATGCATTTCATCCTTCTGGAGTGAGTTTTCTTGCTGGAATTCATATGCATTTTGTACTGTGCAGAATGTAGCTACCTGCTCGGGGGTTGTGTCATAGATGCACCTTTCCTGTAGGAGCTTATTGGAACTTTCATTGTTTGGCTAAGTTATTTAGGGTTGGTTTTGGAAGGTCTTTCAACTTTGGCCAAATCCGCTTTGTACGAAAGTTTTTCACAGCCCTGTTTCCAAGTGTCCACAAAGAGCTGCTGCTTGAAAGTGTCCACATGCACATCTCCCATACTGGTGTGCTCGTTTCACTACCTGGATTTTGGTTTCCTCTTCTTTCTTTGAAATGACAAGTCTTCATTCAGCATGCTACACACAGCTTGTAGCAGTTTCAGTTTGAAGCATGTTGGTGCTCTCAAAACGCTGTGTATCCTGGGTAGAGTGTGTCACTCTACAGCACTGAATACACAACTTAGAGCTCCTTTCACCACAGACACGCAAACACTTCTTTTTGGGAAAGTCCTAACTCAGGTAAATTGGAAATGTAAGGGTTTCATCGAAAACATGAAGACAATCATGCTTTTGAACTCTGCAACCGAAAGAAATGGCTTTTTGTACATGCCATTCTGAATTTCACTGCAAAATGCCCTTCTTTTCTGGTTTGTTGAAAGTTCAAAACACTTTAGGAAATAGAACGTGTTTGAAGAAGACTGATGCAGTGTGCGTTTTCCTGGATTTCAAGTGATTCGGGATACATACTCCTTGTTTTTCCACATTGTCTAAGAAACAACATGAGGCTTGCAAGAGATTGAAAAAATGCATCCTAAAACTTATGCCTGCAGTGAAAACACACGTTTCTACAAAGACTTGGAAGGAGCAAGCAAAAGAATAGTGGCTGAGAGTTCTTGCAGAGAGAAACACACGTATTTCATCCTTCTGTAGAGACGGTTAGGGTTACGATTGGACCTAGGGTAGGGTTATGTTGAGGGCTAGGGTTAGAGAGACGGTTAGGGTTACTTTTGGACCTAGGGTTAGGGTTATGTTGAGGGCTAGGGTTAGAGATATGGTTAGGGTTACGATTGGACCTAGGGTTAGGGTTATGTTGATGGCTAGGCTTAGAGAGAAGGTTAGGGTTACAATTGGACGTAGGGTTAGGGTTATGTTGAGGGCTAGGATTAGAGATCATGTTAGTATTACGATAGGACATAGGGTTAGGGTTATGTTGAGGGCTAGGGTTAGAGAGAAGGTTAGGGTTACTTTTGGACCTAGGGTTAGGGTTATGTTGAGGGCTAGGGTTAGAGATCATGTTAGTATTACGATAGGACATAGGGTTAGGGTTATGTTGAGGGCTAGGGTTAGAGTTCCGGTTAGGGTTACACTTGAACCTAGGGTTAGGGTTATGTTGAGGGCTAGGCTTAGAGATCCGGTTAGGGTTACGATTGGACCTAGGGTTAGGGTTATGTTGAGGGCTAGGATTAGAGATCATGTTAGTATTACGATTGGACATAGGGTTAGGGTTATGTTGAGGGCTAGGGTTAGAGATCCGGTTAGGGTTACGATTGGACCTAGGGTTAGGGTTATGTTGAGGGCTAGGATTAGAGATCATGTTAGTATTACGATTGGACATAGGGTTAGGGTTATGTTTAGGGCTAGGGTTAGAGAGAAGGTTAGGGTTACTTTTGGACCTAGGGTTAGGGTTATGTTGAGGGCAAGGTTAGAGATATGGTTAGGGTTACGATTGGACCTAGGGTTAGGGTTATGTTGAGGGCTAGGGTTAGAGATCCGGTTAGGGTTACGATTGGACCTAGGGTTAGGGTTATGTTGAGGCCCAGGGTTTGCGATCTGGTTAGGGTTAGATTGGACCTAGGGTTAGGGTTATGTTGAGGGCTAGGGTTAGAGATCAGGTTAGTATTACGATAGGACCTAGGGATAGGGTTAGGTTTAGGGCTAGGGATACAGATCCTTTTAGGGTTACGATTGGACCTAGGGTTAGGGTTATGTTGAGGGCTAGGGTTAGTGATCAGGTTATTATTACGATTGGACCTAAGGTTAAGGTTATGTTGAGGGCTAGGGTTCAGATTCGGTTAGGGTTACGATTGGACCTAGGGTTAGCGTAACGTTGAGGGCTAGGGTTAGAGAGACAGTTAGGGTTACGATTGGACCTAGGGTTAGGGTTATGTTGAGGGCTAGGGTTAGAGATATGGTTAGGGTTATGATTGGACCTAGGGTTAGGGTTATGTATAGGGCTAGGGTTAGAGATCAGGTTAGGGTTACGATTGGACCTAGGTTTAGGGTTATGTTGAGGGCTAGGGTTAGAGAGAAGGTTAGGGTTTCAATTGGACCTAGGGTTAGGGTTATGTTGAGGGCTAGAGTTAGAGATCCGGTTAGGGTTACGATTAGACCTAGGGTTAGGGTTATGTTGAGGACTAGGGTTAGAAATCCGGTTAGGGTTACGATTGGACCTAGGGTTAGGGTTATGTTGAGGCCCAGGGTTTGCGATCTGGTTAGGGTTAGATTGGACCTAGGGTTAGGGTTATGTTGAGGGCTAGGGTTAGAGATCAGGTTAGTATTACGATAGGACCTAGGGATAGGGTTAGGTTTAGGGCTAGGGATACAGATCCTTTTAGGGTTACGATTGGACCTAGGGTTAGGGTTATGTTGAGGGCTAGGGTTAGTGATCAGGTTAGTATTACGATTGGACCTAAGGTTAAGGTTATGTTGAGGGCTAGGGTTCAGATTCGGTTAGGGTTACGATTGGACCTAGGGTTAGCGTAACGTTGAGTGCTAGGGTTAGAGAGACGGTTAGGGTTACGATTGGACCTAGGGTTAGGGTTATGTTGAGGGCTAGGGTTAGAGATATGGTTAGGGTTATGATTGGACCTAGGGTTAGGGTTATGTATAGGGCTAGGGTTAGAGATCAGGTTAGGGTTACGATTGGACCTAGGGTTAGGGTTATGTTGAGGGCTAGGGTTAGAGAGAAGGTTAGGGTTTCAATTGGACCTAGGGTTAGGGTTATGTTGAGGGCTAGGGTTAGAGATCCGGTTAGGGTTACGATTAGACCTAGGGTTAGGGTTATGTTGAGGACTAGGGTTAGAAATCCGGTTAGGGTTACGATTGGACCTAGGGTTAGGGTTATGTTGAGGCCCAGGGTTTGCGATCTGGTTAGGGTTAGATTGGACCTAGGGTTAGGGTTATGTTGAGGGCTAGGGTTAGAGATCAGGTTAGTATTACGATAGGACCTAGGGATAGGGTTAGGTTTAGGGCTAGGGATACAGATCCTTTTAGGGTTACGATTGGACCTAGGGTTAGGGTTATGTTGAGGGGTAGGGTTAGTGATCAGGTTAGTATTACGATTGGACCTAAGGTTAAGGTTATGTTGAGGGCTAGGGTTCAGATTCGGTTAGGGTTACGATTGGACCTAGGGTTAGCGTAACGTTGAGGGCTAGGGTTAGAGAGACGGTTAGGGTTACGATTGGACCTAGGGTTAGGGTTATGTTGAGGGCTAGGGTTAGAGATCAGGTTAGGGTTACGATTGGACCTAGGGTTAAGGTTATGTTGAGGGCTAGGGTTAGAGAGAAGGTTAGGGTTTCAATTGGACCTAGGGTTAGGGTTATGTTGAGGGCTAGGGTTACAGATCCGGTTAGGGTTACGATTGGACCTAGGGTTAGGGTTATGTTTAGGGCTAGGGTTAGAGATCCGGTTAGGGTTACGGTTGGACCTAGGGTTAGGGTTATGTTGAGGGCTAGGGTTAGAGATCAGGTTAGGGTTAAGATTGGACCTAGGGTTATAGTGATGTTGATGGCTAGGGTATTCCAGCAGTGAAAACACACATTTCTATAAAGACTTTGAAGCAGCAAGCTGAAGCCTTGTGCGTGAGTGTTCTTTCATAGAGAAACATGCATTTCATCCTTCTGGAGTGAATTTTCATGCTGGAGTTCATATGCATTTTATTCTGTGCAGAATGTAGCTACCTGCTGGGGGTTGTGTCATAGAAGCACCTTTTCTGCAGGAGCTTATTGGAACATTCATTGTTTGGCTAAGTTATTTAGGGTTGGTTTTGGAAGGTCTTTCAACCTTGGCCAAATCCTGCTTCGTACGCAAGTTTTTAATACCGCTGTTTCCAAGTGTCCACAAAGAGCTGCTGCTTGAAACTGTCCACATGCACATCTCGTATACTGGTGTGCTCGTTTCACTACCTGGATTTTGGTTTCCTCTTCTTTCTTTGAAATGACAAGTCTTCATTCAGCATTCTACACACACCTTGTACCAGCTTCAGTTTGAAGCATGTTGGTGCTCTCAAAACGCTGTGTAACCTATGTAGAGTGTGTTACTCTCCAGCACTGAATACACAACTTAGAGCTCCTTTCACCACAGACAGGCAAACACATCTTTTTGTGAAAGTCCTACTTCAGGTCCCTTGGAAATGTAAGGGTTTCATGGAGAACATGACGTCAATCATGCTTTTGCACTCTACTACCAATAGAAATGACCTCTTGTACATGCCTGACTGAGTTTCACTGCAAAATGCCCTTGTTTTCTGGTTTCTTGAATGTTCTCAACACATTAGGAGAAAGAGCGTGTTTGAGCAAGATCGATGCAGTGTGCGTTTCCCTAGATTTC
Source organism: Miniopterus natalensis (assembly GCF_054644295.1). Lineage (NCBI taxonomy): Eukaryota > Metazoa > Chordata > Mammalia > Chiroptera > Miniopteridae > Miniopterus > Miniopterus natalensis. The sequence continues at coordinate 83,123,648 of NC_142089.1, forward strand.
AAGTGATTTGGGAAATATAATCCTTATTTTTCCACATTGTGAAAGAAACATGAGGCTTGCAAGAGATTGAAAAAATGCATCCCAACACGTACTCCAGCGGTGAAAGCACACGTTTCTACAAAGACTTTGAAGTAGCAAGTAAAAGCCAATGGCTGAGTGTTCTTTCAGAGAGAAACATACACATTTCATCCTTCTGGAGTGAATTTTCAGCCTGGAATTCATATGCATTTGTACCGTGCAGAATGTAACTACCTGCTCGGGGGTTGTGTCATAGAAGCAACTTTCCTGCAGGAGCTTATTGGAATATTCATTGTTTGGCTAACTTCTTTGGGTTGGTTTTGGAAGGTCTTTCAACTTTAGCCAAATCCGCTTTCTTACGAAATTTTTTCACAGCCCTGTTTCCAAGAGCCCACAAAGAACTGCTGCTTAAAACTCTCCACATGCACATCTCCCATACTGGTGTGCTCGTTTCACTACCTGGATTTTGGTTTCCTCTTCTTTCTTTGAAATTACAAGCCCTCTTTCTGCATGCTACACACACCTTGTAGCAGTTTCAGTTTGCAGCATATTGGTGCTCTTAAAACGCTGAGTAACCTGTGTAGAGTGTGTCAATCTCCAGCACTGAATACACAACTTAGAGCTCCTTTCACCACAGACACGCAAACACATCTTTTTGTAAAAGTCCTACTTCTTTACTCTTGGAAATGTAAGGGTTTCATCGAGAACTTGAAGTCAATCATGCTTTTGCACTCTGCAACCAATAGGAATGAACTCTTGTACATACCCGTCTGAATTTCAGTGCAAAATGCCCTTCTTTTCTGGTTTGTTGAAAGTTCACAACACATTAGGAGATAGAGCGTGTTTGAAGAAGACTGATGCAGGGTGCGTTTTCCTTTATTTCTTGTGATTTGGGAAACATAATCCGTGATTTTCCACATTGTCTAAGAAACAACATGAGGCTTGCAAGAGATTGAAACAATGCATCCTAAAACTTATTCCAGCAGTGAAAACACACGGTTCTACAAAGACTTGGAAGGAGCAAGCAAAAGAATAGTGGCTGAGTGTCCTTTCAGAGAGAAACACATGCATTTCATCCTTCTGGAGTGAGTTTTCTTGCTGGAATTCATATGCATTTTGTACTGTGCAGAATGTAGCTACCTGCTCGGGGGTTGTGTCATAGATGCACCTTTCTTGTAGGAGCTTATTGGAACTTTCATTGTTTGGCTAAGTTATTTAGGGTTGGTTTTGGAAGGTCTTTCAACTTTGGCCAAATCCGCTTTGTACGAAAGTTTTTCACAGCCCTGTTTCCAAGTGTCCACAAAGAGCTGCTGCTTGAAAGTGTCCACATGCACATCTCCCATCCTGGTGTGCTCGTTTCACTACCTGGATTTTGGTTTCCTCTTCTTTCTTTGAAATGACAAGTCTTCATTCAGCATGCTACACACAGCTTGTAGCAGTTTCAGTTTGAAGCATGTTGGTGCTCTCAAAACGCTGTGTATCCTGTGTAGAGTGTGTCACTCTACAGCACTGAATACACAACTTAGAGCTCCTTTCAACACAGACACGCAAACACGTCTTTTTGGGAAAGTCCTAACTCAGGTAAATTGGAAATGTAAGGGTTTCATCGAAAACATGAAGACAATCATGCTTTTGAACTCTGCAACCGAAAGAAATGGCTTTTTGTACATGCCATTCTGAATTTCACTGCAAAATGCCCTTCTTTTCTGGTTTGTTGAAAGTTCAAAACACTTTAGGAAATAGAACGTGTTTGAAGAAGACTGATGCAGTGTGCGTTTTCCTGGATTTCAAGTGATTCGGGATACATACTCCTTGTTTTTCCACATTGTCTAAGAAACAACATGAGGCTTGCAAGAGATTGAAAAAATGCATCCTAAAACTTATGCCTGCAGTGAAAACACACGTTTCTACAAAGACTTGGAAGGAGCAAGCAAAAGAATAGTGGCTGAGAGTTCTTGCAGAGAGAAACACACGTATTTCATCCTTCTGTAGAGACGGTTAGGGTTACGATTGGACCTAGGGTAGGGTTATGTTGAGGGCTAGGGTTAGAGAGACGGTTAGGGTTACTTTTGGACCTAGGGTTAGGGTTATGTTGAGGGCTAGGGTTAGAGATATGGTTAGGGTTACGATTGGACCTAGGGTTAGGGTTATGTTGAGGGCTACGGTTAGAGATCCGGTTAGGGTTACGATTGGACCTAGGGTTAGGGTTATGTTGATGGCTAGGCTTAGAGAGAAGGTTAGGGTTACGATTGGACCTAGGGTTAGGGTTATGTTGAGGGCTAGGATTAGAGATCATGTTAGTATTACGATAGGACATAGGGTTAGGGTTATGTTGAGGGCTAGGGTTAGAGAGAAGGTTAGGGTTACTTTTGGACCTAGGGTTAGGGTTATGTTGAGGGCTAGGGTTAGAGATATGGTTAGGGTTACGATTGGACCTAGGGTTAGGGTTATGTTGAGGGCTAGGGTTAGAGTTCCGGTTAGGGTTACACTTGAACCTAGGGTTAGGGTTATGTTGAGGGCTAGGCTTAGAGATCCGGTTAGGGTTACGATTGGACCTAGGGTTAGGGTTATGTTGAGGGCTAGGGTTAGAGATCCGGTTAGGGTTACGATTGGACCTAGGGTTAGGGTTATGTTGAGGGCTAGGATTAGAGATCATGTTAGTATTACGATTGGACATAGGGTTAGGGTTATGTTGAGGCTAGGGTTAGAGAGAAGGTTAGGGTTACTTTTGGACCTAGGGTTAGGGTTATGTTGAGGGCTAGTGTTAGACATCCGGTTAGGGTTACGATTGGACCTAGGGTTAGGGTTATGTTGAGACCCAGTGTTTGAGATCTGGTTAGGGTTAGATTGGACCTAGGGTTAGGGTTATGTTGAGGGCTAGGGTTAGAGATCAGGTTAGTATTACGATAGGACCTAGGGTTAGGGTTAGGTTTAGGGCTAGGGATACAGATCCTTTTAGGGTTACGATGGGACCTAGGGTTAGGGTTATGTTGAGGGCTAGGGTTAGTGATCAGGTTAGTATTACGATTGGACCTAAGGTTAAGGTTATGTTGAGGGCTAGGTTTCAGATTCGGTTAGGGTTACGATTGGACCTAGGGTTAGCGTAACGTTGAGGGCTAGGGTTAGAGATATGGTTAGGGTTATGATTGGACCTAGGGTTAGGGTTATGTATAGGGCTAGGGTTAGAGATCAGGTTAGGGTTACGTTTGGACCTAGGGTTAGGGTTATGTTGAGGGCTAGGGTTAGAGAGAAGGTTAGGGTTTCAATTGGACCTAGGGTTAGGGTTATGTTGAGGGCTAGGGTTACATATCCGGTTAGGGTTACGATTTGACCTAGGGTTAGGGTTATGTTTAGGGCTAGAGTTACAGATCCGGTTAGGGTTACGATTTGACCTAGGGTTAGGGTTATGTTTAGGGCTAGGGTTAGAGATCCGGTTAGGGTTACTATTGGACGTAGCGTTACGGTTATGTTGAGGGCTAGGCTTAGAGATCCGGTTAGGGTTACGGTTGGACCTAGGGTTAGGGTTATGTTGAGGGCTAGGGTTAGAGATCAGGTTAGGGTTAAGATTGGACCTAGGGTTATAGTGATGTTGAGGGCTAGGGTATTCCAGCAGTGAAAACACACATTTCTATAAAGACTTTGAAGCAGCAAGCTGAAGCCTTGTGGGTGAGTGTTCTTTCATAGAGAAACATGCATTTCATCCTTCTGGAGTGAATTTTCATGCTGGAGTTCATATGCATTTTATTCTGGGCAGAATGTAGCTACCTGCTGGGGTTGTGTCATAGAAGCACCTTTTCTGCAGGAGCTTATTGGAACATTCATTGTTTGGCTAAGTTATTTAGGGTTGGTTTTGGAAGGTCTTTCAACCTTGGCCAAATCCTGCTTCGTACGCAAGTTTTTAATACCGCTGTTTCCAAGTGTCCACAAAGAGCTGCTGCTTGAAACTGTCCACATGCACATCTCGTATACTGGTGTGCTCGTTTCACTACCTGGATTTTGGTTTCCTCTTCTTTCTTTGAAATGACAAGTCTTCATTCAGCATTCTACACACACCTTGTACCAGCTTCAGTTTGAAGCATGTTGGTGCTCTCAAAACGCTGTGTAACCTATGTAGAGTGTGTTACTCTCCAGCACTGAATACACAACTTAGAGCTCCTTTCACCACAGACAGGCAAACACATCTTTTTGTGAAAGTCCTACTTCAGGTCCCTTGGAAAGGTAAGGGTTTCATGGAGAACATGACGTCAATCATGCTTTTGCACTCTACTACCAATAGAAATGACCTCTTGTACATGCCTGACTGAGTTTCACTGCAAAATGCCCTTGTTTTCTGGTTTGTTGAATGTTCTCAACACATTAGGAGAAAGAGCGTGTTTGAGCAAGATCGATGCAGTGTGCGTTTCCCTAGATTTCAAGTGATTTGGGAAATATAATCCTTATTTTTCCACATTGTGAAAGAAACATGAGGCTTGCAAGAGATTGAAAAAATGCATCCCAACACGTACTCCAGCGGTGAAAGCACACGTTTCTACAAAGACTTTGAAGTAGCAAGTAAAAGCCAATGGCTGAGTGTTCTTTCAGAGAGAAACATACACATTTCATCCTTCTGGAGTGAATTTTCAGCCTGGAATTCATATGCATTTGTACCGTGCAGAATGTAACTACCTGCTCGGGGGTTGTGTCATAGAAGCAACTTTCCTGCAGGAGCTTATTGGAACATTCATTGTTTGGCTAACTTCTTTGGGTTGGTTTTGGAAGGTCTTTCAACTTTAGCCAAATCCGCTTTCTTACGAAATTTTTTCACAGCCCTGTTTCCAAGAGCCCACAAAGAACTGCTGCTTAAAACTCTCCACATGCACATCTCCCATACTGGTGTGCTCGTTTCACTACCTGGATTTTGGTTTCCTCTTCTTTCTTTGAAATTACAAGCCCTCTTTCTGCATGCTACACACACCTTGTAGCAGTTTCAGTTTGCAGCATATTGGTGCTCTTAAAACGCTGAGTAACCTGTGTAGAGTGTGTCAATCTCCAGCACTGAATACACAACTTAGAGCTCCTTTCACCACAGACACGCAAACACATCTTTTTGTAAAAGTCCTACTTCTTTACTCTTGGAAATGTAAGGGTTTCATCGAGAACTTGAAGTCAATCATGCTTTTGCACTCTGCAACCAATAGGAATGAACTCTTGTACATACCCGTCTGAATTGCAGTGCAAAATGCCCTTCTTTTCTGGTTTGTTGAAAGTTCACAACACATTAGGAGATAGAGCGTGTTTGAAGAAGACTGATGCAGTGTGCGTTTTCCTTTATTTCTTGTGATTTGGGAAACATAATCCATGATTTTCCACATTGTCTAAGAAACAACATGAGGCTTGCAAGAGATTGAAACAATGCATCCTAAAACTTATTCCAGCAGTGAAAACACACGGTTCTACAAAGACTTGGAAGGAGCAAGCAAAAGAATAGTGGCTGAGTGTCCTTTCAGAGAGAAACACATGCATTTCATCCTTCTGGAGTGAGTTTTCTTGCTGGAATTCATATGCATTTTGTACTGTGCAGAATGTAGCTACCTGCTCGGGGGTTGTGTCATAGATGCACCTTTCCTGTAGGAGCTTATTGGAACTTTCATTGTTTGGCTAAGTTATTTAGGGTTGGTTTTGGAAGGTCTTTCAACTTTGGCCAAATCCGCTTTGTACGAAAGTTTTTCACAGCCCTGTTTCCAAGTGTCCACAAAGAGCTGCTGCTTGAAAGTGTCCACATGCACATCTCCCATACTGGTGTGCTCGTTTCACTACCTGGATTTTGGTTTCCTCTTCTTTCTTTGAAATGACAAGTCTTCATTCAGCATGCTACACACAGCTTGTAGCAGTTTCAGTTTGAAGCATGTTGGTGCTCTCAAAACGCTGTGTATCCTGGGTAGAGTGTGTCACTCTACAGCACTGAATACACAACTTAGAGCTCCTTTCAACACAGACACGCAAACACGTCTTTTTGGGAGAGTCCTAACTCAGGTAAATTGGAAATGTAATGGTTTCATCGAAAACATGAAGACAATCATGCTTTTGAACTCTGCAACCGAAAGAAATGGCTTTTTGTACATGCCATTCTGAATTTCACTGCAAAATGCCCTTCTTTTCTGGTTTGTTGAAAGTTCAAAACACTTTAGGAGATAGAACGTGTTTGAAGAAGACTGATGCAGTGTGCGTTTTCCTGGATTTCAAGTGATTCGGGATACATACTCCTTGTTTTTCGACATTGTCTAAGAAACAACATGAGGCTTGCAAGAGATTGAAAAAATGCATCCTAAAACTTATGCCTGCAGTGAAAACACACGTTTCTACAAAGACTTGGAAGGAGCAAGCAAAAGAATAGTGGCTGAGAGTTCTTTCAGAGAGAAACACACGTATTTCATCCTTCTGTAGTGACGCTTAGGGTTACGATTGGACCTAGGGTAGGGTTATGTTGAGGGCTAGGGTTAGAGATCCGGTTAGGGTTACGATTGGACCTAGGGTTAGGGTTATGTTGAGGTCTAGGGTTAGAATTCCGGTTAGGGTTACGATTGGACCTAGCGTAGGGTTATGTTGAGGGCTAGGGATAGAGAGACGGTTAGGGTTACGATTGGACCTAGGGTTAGGGTTATGTTGAGGGCCAGGGTTAGAGATCAGCTTAGTATTACGATTGGACCTAGGGTTAGGGTTATGTTGAGGCCTAGGGTTAGAGATCCGGTTAGGGTTACGATTGGATCTAGGGTTAGGGTTATGTTGAGGGCTAGGGTTAGAGATCCGGTTAGGGTTACGATTGGACCTAGGGTTAGGGTTATGTTGAGGCCTAAGGTTAGAGATCAGGTTAGTATTACGATTGGACCTAGGGTTAGGGTTATGTTGAGGGCTAGGGTTACAGATCCGGTTAGGGTTACGATTGGACGTAGGGTTAGGGTTTTGTTGAGGGCTAGGGTTAGAGATCCGGTTAGGGTTACGGTTGGACCTAGGGTTAGGGTTATGTTGAGGGCTAGGGTTAGAGATCCGGTTAGGGTTAAGATTGTACCTAGGCTTATAGTGATGTTGAGGGCTAGGATATTCCAGCAGTGAAAACACACATTTCTATAAAGACTTTGAAGCAGCAAGCAAAAGCCTAGTGGCTGAGTGTTCTTTCAGAGAGAAACATGCATTTCATCCTTCTGGAGTGAATTTTCATGCTGGAGTTCATATGCATTTCATACTGTGAAGAATGTAGCTACCTGCTGGGGGTTGTGTCATAGAAGCACCTTTTCTGCAGGAGCTTATTGGAACATTCATTGTTTGGCTAAGTTATTTAGGGTTGGTTATGGAAGGTCTTTCAACCTTGGCCAAATCCCGCTTCGTACGCAAGTTTTTAATAGCGCTGTTTCCAATTGTCCACAAAGAGCTGCTGCTTGAAACTGTCCACATGCACATCTCGTATACTGGTGTGCTCGTTTCACTACCTGGATTTTGGTTTCCTCTTCTTTCTTTGAAATGACAAGTCTTCATTCAGCATTCTACACACACCTTGTACCAGCTTCAGTTTGAAGCATGTTGGTGCTCTCAAAACGCTGTGTAACCTATGTAGAGTGTGTTACTCTCCAGCACTGAATACACAACTTAGAGCTCCTTTCACCACAGACACGCAAACACATCTTTTTGTGAAAGTCCTACTTCAGGTCCCTTGGGAATGTAAGGGTTTCATGGAGAACATGAAGTCAATCATGCTTTTGCACTCTACTACCAATAGAAATGACCTCTTGTACATGCCTGACTGAGTTTCACTGCAAAATGCCCTTGTTTTCTGGTTTCTTGAATGTTCTCAACACATTAGGAGAAAGAGCGTGTTTGAGCAAGATCGATGCAGTGTGCGTTTCCCTAGATTTCAAGTGATTTGGGAAATATAATCCTTATTTTTCCACATTGTGAAAGAAACATGAGGCCTGCAAGAGATTGAAAAAATGCATCCCAAAACGTACTCCAGCGGTGAAAGCACACGTTTCTACAAAGACTTTGAAGTAGCAAGTAAAAGCCAATGGCTGAGTGTTCTTTCAGAGAGAAACATACACATTTCATCCTTCTGGAGTGAATTTTCAGCCTGGAATTCATATGCATTTGTACCGTGCAGAATGTAACTACCTGCTCGGGGGTTGTGTCATAGAAGCAACTTTCCTGCAGGAGCTTATTGGAACATTCATTGTTTGGCTAACTTCTTTGGGTTGGTTTTGGAAGGTCTTTCAACTTTAGCCAAATCCGCTTTCTTACGAAATTTTTTCACAGCCTTGTTTCCAAGAGCCCACAAAGAACTGCTCCTTAAAACTCTCCACATGCACATCTCCCATACTGGTGTGCTCGTATCACTACCTGGATTTTGGTTTCCTCTTCTTTCTTTGAAATTACAAGCCCTCTTTCTGCATGCTACACACACCTTGTAGCAGTTTCAGTTTGCAGCATATTGGTGCTCTTAAAACGCTGAGTAACCTGTGTAGAGTGTGTCAATCTCCAGCACTGAATACACAACTTAGAGCTCCTTTCACCACAGACACGCAAACACATCTTTTTGTAAAAGTCCTACTTCTTTACTCTTGGAAATGTAAGGGTTTCATCGAGAACTTGAAGTCAATCATGCTTTTGCACTCTGCAACCAATAGGAATGAACTCTTGTACATACCCGTCTGAATTTCAGTGCAAAATGCCCTTCTTTTCTGGTTTGTTGAAAGTTCACAACACATTAGGAGATAGAGCGTGTTTGAAGAAGACTGATGCAGTGTGCGTTTTCCTGGATTTCTAGTGATTTGGGAAACATAATCCGTGTTTTCCCACATTGTCTAAGAAACAACATGAGGCTTGCAAGAGATTGAAACAATGCATCCTAAAACTTATTCCAGCAGTGAAAACACACGTTTCTACAAAGACTTGGAAGGAGCAAGCAAAAGAATAGTGGCTGAGTGTCCTTTCAGAGAGAAACACATGCATTTCATCCTTCTGGAGTGAGTTTTCTTGCTGGAATTCATATGCATTTTGTACTGTGCAGAATGTAGCTACCTGCTCGGGGGTTGTGTCATAGATGCACCTTTCCTGCAGGAGCTTATTGGAACTTTCATTGTTTGGCTAAGTTATTTAGGGTTGGTTTTGGAAGGTCTTTCAACTTTGGCCAAATGCGCTTTGTACGAAAGTGTTTCACAGCCCTGTTTCCAAGTGTCCACAAAGAGCTGCTGCTTGAAAGTGTCCACATGCACATCTCCCATACTGGTGTGCTCGTTTCACTACCTGGATTTTGGTTTCCTCTTCTTTCTTTGAAATGACAAGTCTTCATTCAGCATGCTACACACACCTTGTAGCAGTTTCAGCTTGAAGCATGTTGGTGCTCTCAAAACTCTGTGTATCCTGTGTAGAGTGTGTCACTCTACAGCACTGAATACACAACTTAGAGCTCCTTTCAACACAGACACGCAAACACGTCTTTTTGGGAAAGTCCTAACTCAGGTAAATTGGAAATGTAATGGTTTCATCGAAAACATGAAGACAATCATGCTTTTGAACTCTGCAACCGAAAGAAATGGCTTTTTGTACATGCCATTCTGAATTTCACTGCAAAATGCCCTTCTTTTCTGGTTTGTTGAAAGTTCAAAACACTTTAGGAGATAGAACGTGTTTGAAGAAGACTGATGCAGTGTGCGTTTTCCTGGATTTCAAGTGATTCGGGATACATACTCCTTGTTTTTCGACATTGTCTAAGAAACAACATGAGGCTTGCAAGAGATTGAAAAAATGCATCCTAAAACTTATGCCTGCAGTGAAAACACACGTTTCTACAAAGACTTGGAAGGAGCAAGCAAAAGAATAGTGGCTGAGAGTTCTTTCAGAGAGAAACACCCGTATTTCATCCTTCTGTAGTGACGGTTAGGGTTACGATTGGACCTAGGGTAGGGTTATGTTGAGGTCTAGGGTTAGAGATCCGGTTAGGGTTACGATTGGACCTAGGGTTAGGGTTATGTTGAGGGCTAGGGTTATAGAGACGGTTAGGTTTACGATTGGACCTAGGGTTAGGGTTATGTTGAGGTCTAGGGTTAGAGAGACGGTTAGGGTTACGATTGGACCTAGGGTTAGGGTTATGTTGAGGTCTAGGGTTAGAGATACAGTTAGGGTTACGATTGGATCTAGGGTTAGGGTTATGTTGAGGGCTAGGGTTATAGAGACGGTTAGGTTTACGATTGGACCTAGGGTTAGGGTTATGTTGAGGTCTAGGGTTAGAGATCCGGTTAGGGTTACGATTGGACCTAGGGTTAGGGTTATGTTGAGGGCTAGGGTTAGAGATCCGGTTAGGGTTACGATTGGACCTAGGGTTAGGGTTATGTTGAGGGCTAGGGATCAAGAGACGGTTAGGGTTACGATTGGACCTAGGGTTAGGGTTATGTTGAGGGCCAGGGTTAGAGATCAGCTTAGTATTACGATTGGACCTAGGGTTAGGGTTATGTTGAGGCCTAGGGTTAGAGATCTGGTTAGGGTTACGATTGGACCTAGGGTTAGGGTTATGTTGAGGGCTAGGGTTAGAGATCCGGTTAGAGATCTGGTTAGGGTTACGATTGGACCTAGGGTTAGGGTTATGTTGAGGGCTAGGGTTAGAGATCCGGTTAGGGTTACGATTGGACCTAGGGTTAGGGTTATGTTGAGGGTCAGGGTTAGAGATCAGCTTAGTATTACGATTGGACCTAGGGTTAGGGTTATGTTGAAGCCTAGGGTTAGACATCCGGTTAGGGTTACGATTGGACCTAGGGTTAGGGTTATGTTGAGGGCTAGGGTTAGAGATCCGGTTAGGGTTACGATTGGACCTAGGGTTAGGGTTATATTGAGGGCTAGGGTTAGAGAGACGGTTAGGGTTACGATTGGACCTAGGGTTAGGGTTATGTTGAGGCCTAAGGTTAGAGATCAGGTTAGTATTACGATTGGACCTAGGGTTAGGGTTATGTTGAGGGCTAGGGTTACAGATCCGGTTAGGGTTACGATTGGACGTAGGGTTAGGGTTTTGTTGAGGGCCAGGGTTAGAGATCCGGTTAGGGTTACGGTTGGACCTAGGGTTAGGGTTATGTTGAGGGCTAGGGTTAGAGATCCGGTTAGGGTTAAGATTGTACCCTGGGTTATAGTGATGTTGATGGCTAGGGTATTCCAGCAGTGAAAACACACATTTCTATAAAGACTTTGAAGCAGCAAGCAAAAGCCTAGTGGCTGAGTGTTCTTTCAGAGAGAAACATGCATTTCATCCTTCTGGAGTGAATTTTCATGCTGGAGTTCATATGCATTTTATACTGTGAAGAATGTAGCTACCTGCTGGGGGTTGTGTCATAGAAGCACCTTTTCTGCAGGAGCTTATTGGAACATTCATTGTTTGGCTAAGTTATTTAGGGTTGGTTTTGGAAGGTCTTTCAACCTTGGCCAAATCCCGCTTCGTACGCAAGTTTTTAATAGCGCTGTTTCCAAGTGTCCACAAAGAGCTGCTGCTTGAAACTGTCCACATGCACATCTCGTATACTGGTGTGCTCGTTTCACTACCTGGATTTTGGTTTCCTCTTCTTTCTTTGAAATGACAAGTCTTCATTCAGCATTCTACACACACCTTGTACCAGCTTCAGTTTGAAGCATGTTGGTGCTCTCAAAACGCTGTGTAACCTATGTAGAGTGTGTTACTCTCCAGCACTGAATACACAACTTAGAGCTCCTTTCACCACAGACAGGCAAACACATCTTTTTGTGAAAGTCCTACTTCAGGTCCCTTGGAAATGTAAGGGTTTCATGGAGAACATGACGTCAATCATGCTTTTGCACTCTACTACCAATAGAAATGACCTCTTGTACATGCCTGACTGAGTTTCACTGCAAAATGCCCTTGTTTTCTGGTTTCTTGAATGTTCTCAACACATTAGGAGAAAGAGCGTGTTTGAGCAAGATCGATGCAGTGTGCGTTTCCCTAGATTTCAAGTGATTTGGGAAATATAATCCTTATTTTTCCACATTGTGAAAGAAACATGAGGCTTGCAAGAGATTGAAAAAATGCATCCCAACACGTACTCCAGCGGTGAAAGCACACGTTTCTACAAAGACTTTGAAGTAGCAAGTAAAAGCCAATGGCTGAGTGTTCTTTCAGAGAGAAACATACACATTTCATCCTTCTGGAGTGAATTTTCAGCCTGGAATTCATATGCATTTGTACCGTGCAGAATGTAACTACCTGCTCGGGGGTTGTGTCATAGAAGCAACTTTCCTGCAGGAGCTTATTGGAATATTCATTGTTTGGCTAACTTCTTTGGGTTGGTTTTGGAAGGTCTTTCAACTTTAGCCAAATCCGCTTTCTTACGAAATTTTTTCACAGCCCTGTTTCCAAGAGCCCACAAAGAACTGCTGCTTAAAACTCTCCACATGCACATCTCCCATACTGGTGTGCTCGTTTCACTACCTGGATTTTGGTTTCCTCTTCTTTCTTTGAAATTACAAGCCCTCTTTCTGCATGCTACACACACCTTGTAGCAGTTTCAGTTTGCAGCATATTGGTGCTCTTAAAACGCTGAGTAACCTGTGTAGAGTGTGTCAATCTCCAGCACTGAATACACAACTTAGAGCTCCTTTCACCACAGACACGCAAACACATCTTTTTGTAAAAGTCCTACTTCTTTACTCTTGGAAATGTAAGGGTTTCATCGAGAACTTGAAGTCAATCATGCTTTTGCACTCTGCAACCAATAGGAATGAACTCTTGTACATACCCGTCTGAATTTCAGTGCAAAATGCCCTTCTTTTCTGGTTTGTTGAAAGTTCACAACACATTAGGAGATAGAGCGTGTTTGAAGAAGACTGATGCAGTGTGCGTTTTCCTTTATTTCTTGTGATTTGGGAAACATAATCCGTGATTTTCCACATTGTCTAAGAAACAACATGAGGCTTGCAAGAGATTGAAACAATGCATCCTAAAACTTATTCCAGCAGTGAAAACACACGGTTCTACAAAGACTTGGAAGGAGCAAGCAAAAGAATAGTGGCTGAGTGTCCTTTCAGAGAGAAACACATGCGTTTCATCCTTCTGGAGTGAGTTTTCTTGCTGGAATTCATATGCATTTTGTACTGTGCAGAATGTAGCTACCTGCTCGGGGGTTGTGTCATAGATGCACCTTTCCTGCAGGAGCTTATTGGAACTTTCATTGTTTGGCTAAGTTATTTAGGGTTGGTTTTGGAAGGTCTTTCAACTTTGGCCAAATCCGCTTTGTACGAAAGTTTTTCACAGCCCTGTTTCCAAGTGTCCACAAAGAGCTGCTGCTTGAAAGTGTCCACATGCACATCTCCCATACTGGTGTGCTCGTTTCACTACCTGGATTTTGGTTTCCTCTTCTTTCTTTGAAATGACAAGTCTTCATTCAGCATGCTACACACAGCTTGTAGCAGTTTCAGTTTGAAGCATGTTGGTGCTCTCAAAACGCTGTGTATCCTGGGTAGAGTGTGTCACTCTACAGCACTGAATACACAACTTAGAGCTCCTTTCAACACAGACACGCAAACACGTCTTTTTGGGAAAGTCCTAACTCAGGTAAATTGGAAATGTAAGGGTTTCATCGAAAACATGAAGACAATCATGCTTTTGAACTCTGCAACCGAAAGAAATGGCTTTTTGTACATGCCATTCTGAATTTCACTGCAAAATGCCCTTCTTTTCTGGTTTGTTGAAAGTTCAAAACACTTTAGGAAATAGAACGTGTTTGAAGAAGACTGATGCAGTGTGCGTTTTCCTGGATTTCAAGTGATTCGGGATACATACTCCTTGTTTTTCCACATTGTCTAAGAAACAACATGAGGCTTGCAAGAGATTGAAAAAATGCATCCTAAAACTTATGCCTGCAGTGAAAACACACGTTTCTACAAAGACTTGGAAGGAGCAAGCAAAAGAATAGTGGCTGAGAGTTCTTGCAGAGAGAAACACACGTATTTCATCCTTCTGTAGAGACGGTTAGGGTTACGATTGGACCTAGGGTAGGGTTATGTTGAGGGCTAGGGTTAGAGAGACGGTTAGCGTTACGATTGGACCTAGGGTTAGGGTTATGTTGAGGGCTAGGGTTAGAGAGATGGTTAGGGTTACTTTTGGACCTAGGGTTAGGGTTATGTTGAGGGCTAGGGTTAGAGATATGGTTAGGGTTACGATTGGACCTAGGGTTAGGGTTATGTTGAGGGCTACGGTTAGAGATCCGGTTAGGGTTACGATTGGACCTAGGGTTAGGGTTATGTTGATGGCTAGGCTTAGAGAGAAGGTTAGGGTTACGATTGGACCTAGGGTTAGGGTTATGTTGAGGGCTAGGATTAGAGATCATGTTAGTATTACGATAGGACATAGGGTTAGGGTTATGTTGAGGGCTAGGGTTAGAGAGAAGGTTAGGGTTACTTTTGGACCTAGGGTTAGGGTTATGTTGAGGGCTAGGGTTAGAGATATGGTTAGGGTTACGATTGGACCTAGGGTTAGGGTTATGTTGAGGGCTAGGGTTAGAGTTCCGGTTAGGGTTACACTTGAACCTAGGGTTAGGGTTATGTTGAGGGCTAGGCTTAGAGATCCGGTTAGGGTTACGATTGGACCTAGGGTTAGGGTTATGTTGAGGGCTAGGATTAGAGATCATGTTAGTTTACAATTGGACATAGGCTTAGGGTTATGTTGAGGGCTAGGGTTAGAGATCCGGTTAGGGTTACGATTGGACCTAGGGTTAGGGTTATGTTGAGGGCTAGGATTAGAGATCATGTTAGTATTACGATTGGACATAGGGTTAGGGTTATGTTGAGGGCTAGGGTTAGAGAGAAGGTTAGGGTTACTTTTGGACCTAGGGTTAGGGTTTTGTTGAGGGCTAGGGTTAGACATCCGGTTAGGGTTACGATTGGACCTAGGGTTAGGGTTATGTTGAGACCCAGGGTTTGAGATCTGGTTAGGGTTAGATTGGACCTAGGGTTAGGGTTATGTTGAGGGCTAGGGTTAGAGATCAGGTTAGTATTACGATAGGACCTAGGGTTAGGGTTAGGTTTAGGGCTAGGGATACAGATCCTTTTAGGGTTACGATTGGACCTAGGGTTAGGGTTATGTTGAGGGCTAGGGTTAGAGATATGGTTAGGGTTATGATTGGACCTAGGGTTAGGGTTATGTATAGGGCTAGGGTTAGAGATCAGGTTAGGGTTACGTTTGGACCTAGGGTTAGGGTTATGTTGAGGGCTAGGGTTAGAGAGAAGGTTAGGGTTTCAATTGGACCTAGGGTTAGGGTTATGTTGAGGGCTAGGGTTACAGATCCGGTTAGGGTTACGATTGGACCTAGGGTTAGGGTTATGTTTAGGGCTAGGGTTAGAGATCCGGTTAAGGTTACTATTGGACGTAGGGTTAGGGTTATGTTGAGGGCTAGGGTTAGAGATCCGGTTAGTATTACGATTGGACCTAGGGTTAGGGTTATGTTGAGGGCTAGAGTTACAGATCCGGTTAGGGTTACGATTTGACCTAGGGTTAGGGTTATGTTTAGGGCTAGGGTTAGAGATCCGGTTAGGGTTACTATTGGACGTAGGGTTAGGGTTATGTTGAGGGCTAGGCTTAGAGATCCGGTTAGGGTTACGGTTGGACCTAGGGTTACGGTTATGTTGAGGGCTAGGGTTAGAGATCAGGTTAGGGTTACGGTTGGACCTAGGGTTAGGGTTATGTTGAGGGCTAGGGTTAGAGATCAGGTTAGGGTTAAGATTGGACCTAGGGTTATAGTGATGTTGATGGCTAGGGTATTCCAGCAGTGAAAACACACATTTCTATAAAGACTTTGAAGCAGCAAGCTGAAGCCTTGTGGGTGAGTGTTCTTTCATAGAGAAACATGCATTTCATCCTTCTGGAGTGAATTTTCATGCTGGAGTTCATATGCATTTTATTCTGGGCAGAATGTAGCTACCTGCTGGGGGTTGTGTCATAGAAGCACCTTTTCTGCAGGAGCTTATTGGAACATTCATTGTTTGGCTAAGTTATTTAGGGTTGGTTTTGGAAGGTGTTTCAACCTTGGCCAAATCCTGCTTCGTACGCAAGTTTTTAATACCGCTGTTTCCAAGTGTCCACAAAGAGCTGCTGCTTGAAACTGTCCACATGCACATCTCGTATACTGGTGTGCTCGTTTCACTACCTGGATTTTGGTTTCCTCTTCTTTCTTTGAAATGACAAGTCTTCATTCAGCATTCTACACACACCTTGTACCAGCTTCAGTTTGAAGCATGTTGGTGCTCTCAAAACGCTGTGTAACCTATGTAGAGTGTGTTACTCTCCAGCACTGAATACACAACTTAGAGCTCCTTTCACCACAGACAGACAAACACATCTTTTTGTGAAAGTCCTACTTCAGGTCCCTTGGAAATGTAAGGGTTTCATGGAGAACATGACGTCAATCATGCTTTTGCACTCTACTACCAATAGAAATGACCTCTTGTACATGCCTGACTGAGTTTCACTGCAAAATGCCCTTGTTTTCTGGTTTCTTGAATGTTCTCAACACATTAGGAGAAAGAGCGTGTTTGAGCAAGATCGATGCAGTGTGCGTTTCCCTAGATTTCAAGTGATTTGGGAAATATAATCCTTATTTTTCCACATTGTGAAAGAAACATGAGGCTTGCAAGAGATTGAAAAAATGCATCCCAACACGTACTCCAGCGGTGAAAGCACACGTTTCTACAAAGACTTTGAAGTAGCAAGTAAAAGCCAATGGCTGAGTGTTCTTTCAGAGAGAAACATACACATTTCATCCTTCTGGAGTGAATTTTCAGCCTGGAATTCATATGCATTTGTACCGTGCAGAATGTAACTACCTGCTCGGGGTTTGTGTCATAGAAGCAACTTTCCTGCAGGAGCTTATTGGAATATTCATTGTTTGGCTAACTTCTTTGGGTTGGTTTTGGAAGGTCTTTCAACTTTAGCCAAATCCGCTTTCTTACGAAATTTTTTCACAGCCCTGTTTCCAAGAGCCCACAAAGAACTGCTGCTTAAAACTCTCCACATGCACATCTCCCATACTGGTGTGCTCGTTTCACTACCTGGATTTTGGTTTCCTCTTCTTTCTTTGAAATTACAAGCCCTCTTTCTGCATGCTACACACACCTTGTAGCAGTTTCAGTTTGCAGCATATTGGTGCTCTTAAAACGCTGAGTAACCTGTGTAGAGTGTGTCAATCTCCAGCACTGAATACACAACTTAGAGCTCCTTTCACCACAGACACGCAAACACATCTTTTTGTAAAAGTCCTACTTTTTTACTCTTGGAAATGTAAGGGTTTCATCGAGAACTTGAAGTCAATCATGCTTTTGCACTCTGCAACCAATAGGAATGAACTCTTGTACATACCCGTCTGAATTTCAGTGCAAAATGCCCTTCTTTTCTGGTTTGTTGAAAGTTCACAACACATTAGGAGATAGAGCGTGTTTGAAGAAGACTGATGCAGTGTGCGTTTTCCTTTATTTCTTGTGATTTGGGAAACATAATCCGTGATTTTCCACATTGTCTAAGAAACAACATGAGGCTTGCAAGAGATTGAAACAATGCATCCTAAAACTTATTCCAGCAGTGAAAACACACGGTTCTACAAAGACTTGGAAGGAGCAAGCAAAAGAATAGTGGCTGAGTGTCCTTTCAGAGAGAAACACATGCATTTCATCCTTCTGGAGTGAGTTTTCTTGCTGGAATTCATATGCATTTTGTACTGTGCAGAATGTAGCTACCTGCTCGGGGGTTGTGTCATAGATGCACCTTTCTTGCAGGAGCTTATTGGAACTTTCATTGTTTGGCTAAGTTATTTAGGGTTGGTTTTGGAAGGTCTTTCAACTTTGGCCAAATGCGCTTTGTACGAAAGTTTTTCACAGCCCTGTTTCCAAGTGTCCACAAAGAGCTGCTGCTTGAAAGTGTCCACATGCACATCTCCCATACTGGTGTGCTCGTTTCACTACCTGGATTTTGGTTTCCTCTTCTTTCTTTGAAATGACAAGTCTTCATTCAGCATGCTACACACAGCTTGTAGCAGTTTCAGTTTGAAGCATGTTGGTGCTCTCAAAACGCTGTGTATCCTGGGTAGAGTGTGTCACTCTACAGCACTGAATACACAACTTAGAGCTCCTTTCAACACAGACACGCAAACACGTCTTTTTGGGAAAGTCCTAACTCAGGTAAATTGGAAATGTAAGGGTTTCATCGAAAACATGAAGACAATCATGCTTTTGAACTCTGCAACCGAAAGAAATGGCTTTTTGTACATGCCATTCTGAATTTCACTGCAAAATGCCCTTCTTTTCTGGTTTGTTGAAAGTTCAAAACACTTTAGGAAATAGAACGTGTTTGAAGAAGACTGATGCAGTGTGCGTTTTCCTGGATTTCAAGTGATTCGGGATACATACTCCTTGTTTTTCCACATTGTCTAAGAAACAACATGAGGCTTGCAAGAGATTGAAAAAATGCATCCTAAAACTTATGCCTGCAGTGAAAACACACGTTTCTACAAAGACTTGGAAGGAGCAAGCAAAAGAATAGTGGCTGAGAGTTCTTGCAGAGAGAAACACACGTATTTCATCCTTCTGTAGAGACGGTTAGGGTTACGATTGGACCTAGGGTAGGGTTATGTTGAGGGCTAGGGTTAGAGAGACGGGTAGCGTTACGATTGGACCTAGGGTTAGGGTTATGTTGAGGGCTAGGGTTAGAGAGAAGGTTAGGGTTACTTTTGTACCTAGGGTTAGGGTTATGTTGAGGGCTAGGGTTAGAGATATGGTTAGGGTTACGATTGGACCTAGGGTTAGGGTTATGTTGATGGCTAGGCTTAGAGAGAAGGTTAGGGTTACAATTGGACCTAGGGTTAGGGTTATGTTGAGGGCTAGGGTTAGAGATCCGGTTAGGGTTACGATTGGACCTAGGGTTAGGGTTATGTTGAGGGCTAGGATTAGAGATCATGTTAGTATTACGATAGGACATAGGGTTAGGGTTATGTTGAGGGCTAGGGTTAGAGAGAAGGTTAGGGTTACTTTTGGACCTAGGGTTAGGGTTATGTTGAGGGCTAGGGTTAGAGATATGGTTAGGGTTACGATTGGACCTAGGGTTAGGGTTATGTTGAGGGCTAGGGTTAGAGTTCCAGTTAGGGTTACACTTGAACCTAGGGTTAGGGTTATGTTGAGGGCTAGGCTTAGAGATCCGGTTAGGGTTACGATTGGACCTAGGGTTAGGGTTATGTTGAGGGCTAGGATTAGAGATCATGTTAGTATTACGATTGGACATAGGGTTAGGGTTATGTTGAGGGCTAGGGTTAGAGATCCGGTTAGGGTTACGATTGGACCTAGGGTTAGGGTTATGTTGAGGGCTAGGATTAGAGATCATGTTAGTATTACGATTGGACATAGGGTTAGGGTTATGTTGAGGGCTAGGGTTAGAGAGAAGGTTAGGGTTACTTTTGGACCTAGGGTTAGGGTTATGTTGAGGGCTAGGGTTAGAGATATGGTTAGGGTTACGATTGGACCTAGGGTTAGGGTTATGTTGAGGGCTAGGGTTAGAGATCCGGTTAGGGTTACAATTGGACCTAGGGTTAGGGTTATGTTGAGGGCTAGGGTTAGAGATCCGGTTAGGGTTACGATTGGACCTAGGGTTAGGGTTATGTTGAGGCCCAGGGTTTGCGATCTGGTTAGGGTTAGATTGGACCTAGGGTTAGGGTTATGTTGAGGGCTAGGGTTAGAGATCAGGTTAGTATTACGATAGGACCTAGGGATAGGGTTAGGTTTAGGGCTACGGATACAGATCCTTTTAGGGTTACGATTGGACCTAGGGTTAGGGTTATGTTGAGGGCTAGGGTTAGTGATCAGGTTAGTATTACGATTGGACCTAAGGTTAAGGTTATGTTGAGGGCTAGGGTTCAGATTCGGTTAGGGATACAATTGGACCTAGGGTTAGCGTAACGTTGAGGGCTACGGTTAGAGATCCGGTTAGGGTTACGATTGGACCTAGGGTTAGGGTTATGTTGATGGCTAGGCTTAGAGAGAAGGTTAGGGTTACAATTGGACCTAGGGTTAGGGTTATGTTGAGGGCTAGGGTTAGAGATCCGGTTAGGGTTACGATTGGACCTAGGGTTAGGGTTATGTTGAGGGCGAGGATTAGAGATCATGTTAGTATTACGATAGGACATAGGGTTAGGGTTATGTTGAGGGCTAGGGTTAGAGAGAAGGTTAGGGTTACTTTTGGACCTAGGGTTAGGGTTATGTTGAGGGCTAGGGTTAGAGATATGGTTAGGGTTACGATTGGATCTATGGTTAGGGTTATGTTGAGGGCTAGGGTTAGAGTTCTGGTTAGGGTTACACTTGAACCTAGGGTTAGGGTTATGTTGAGGGCTAGGCTTAGAGATCCGGTTAGGGTTACGATTGGACCTAGGGTTAGGGTTAGGTTTAGGGCTAGGATTAGAGATCATGTTAGTATTACGATTGGACATAGGGTTAGGGTTATGTTGAGGGCTAGGGTTAGAGATCAGGTTAGGGTTACGATTGGACCTAGGGTTAGGGTTATGTTTAGGGCTAGGGTTAGAGATCCGGTTAGGGTTACGGTTGGACCTAGGGTTAGGGTTATGTTGAGGGCTAGGGTTAGAGATCCGGTTAGTATTACGATTGGACCTAGGGTTAGGGTTATGTTGAGGGCTAGAGTTACAGATCCGGTTAGGGTTACGATTTGACCTAGGGTTAGGGTTATGTTTAGGGCTAGGGTTAGAGATCCGGTTAGGGTTACTTTTGGACCTAGGGTTAGGGTTATGTTGAGGGCTAGGGTTAGAGATATGGTTAGGGTTACGATTGGACCTAGGGTTAGGGTTATGTTGAGGCCCAGGGTTTGCGATCTGGTTAGGGTTAGATTGGACCTAGGGTTAGGGTTATGTTGAGGGCTAGGGTTAGAGATCAGGTTAGTATTACGATAGGACCTAGGGATAGGGTTAGGTTTAGGGCCAGGGATACAGATCCTTTTAGGGTTACGATTGGACCTAGGGTTAGGGTTATGTTGAGGGCTAGGGTTAGTGATCAGGTTAGGGTTACGATTGGACCTAGCGTTAGGGTTATGTTGAGGGCTAGGGTTAGAGATATGGTTAGGGTTATGATTGGACCTAGGGTTAGGGTTATGTATAGGGCTAGGGTTAGAGATCAGGTTAGGGTTACGATTGGACCTAGGGTTAGGGTTATGTTGAGGGCTAAGGTTAGAGAGAAGGTTAGGGTTTCAATTGGACCTAGGGTTAGGGTTATGTTGAGGGCTAGGGTTACAGATCCGGTTAGGGTTACGATTGGACCTAGGGTTAGGGTTATGTTTAGGGCTAGGGTTAGAGATCCGGTTAGGGTTACTATTGGACTTAGGGTTAGGGTTATGTTGAGGGCTAGGGTTAGAGATCCGGTTAGTATTACGTTTGGACCTAGGGTTAGGGTTATGTTGAGGGCTAGAGTTACAGATCCTGTTAGGGTTACGATTTGACCTAGGGTTAGGGTTATGTTTAGGGCTAGGGTTAGAGATCCGGTTAGGGTTACGGTTGGACCTAGGGTTAGGGTTATGTTGAGGGCTAGGGTTAGAGATCAGGTTAGGGTTAAGATTGGACCTAGGGTTATAGTGATGTTGAGGGCTAGGGTATTCCAGCAGTGAAAACACACATTTCTATAAAGACTTTGAAGCAGCAAGCTGAAGCCTTGTGGGTGAGTGTTCTTTCATAGAGAAACATGCATTTCATCCTTCTGGAGTGAATTTTCATGCTGGAGTTCATATGCATTTTATTCTGTGCAGAATGTAGCTACCTGCTGGGGGTTGTGTTATAGAAGCACCTTTTCTGCAGGAGCTTATTGGAACATTCATTGTTTGGCTAAGTTATTTAGGGTTGGTTTTGGAAGGTCTTTCAACCTTGGCCAAATCCTGCTTCGTACGCAAGTTTTTAATACCGCTGTTTCCAAGTGTCCACAAAGAGCTGCTGCTTGAAACTGTCCACATGCACATCTCGTATACTGGTGTGCTCGTTTCACTACCTGGATTTTGGTTTCCTCTTCTTTCTTTGAAATGACAAGTCTTCATTCAGCATTCTACACACACCTTGTACCAGCTTCAGTTTGAAGCATGTTGGTGCTCTCAAAACGCTGTGTAACCTATGTAGAGTGTGTTACTCTCCAGCACTGAATACACAACTTAGAGCTCCTTTCACCACAGACAGGCAAACACATCTTTTTGTGAAAGTCCTACTTCAGGTCCCTTGGAAATGTAAGGGTTTCATGGAGAACATGACGTCAATCATGCTTTTGCACTCTACTACCAATAGAAATGACCTCTTGTACATGCCTGACTGAGTTTCACTGAAAAATGCCCTTGTTTTCTGGTTTCTTGAATGTTCTCAACACATTAGGAGAAAGAGCGTGTTTGAGCAAGATCGATGCAGTGTGCGTTTCCCTAGATTTCAAGTGATTTGGGAAATATAATCCTTATTTTTCCACATTGTGAAAGAAACATGAGGCTTGCAAGAGATTGAAAAAATGCATCCCAACACGTACTCCAGCGGTGAAAGCACACGTTTCTACAAAGACTTTGAAGTAGCAAGTAAAAGCCAATGGCTGAGTGTTCTTTCAGAGAGAAACATACACATTTCATCCTTCTGGAGTGAATTTTCAGCCTGGAATTCATATGCATTTGTACCGTGCAGAATGTAACTACCTGCTCGGGGGTTGTGTCATAGAAGCAACTTTCCTGCAGGAGCTTATTGGAATATTCATTGTTTGGCTAACTTCTTTGGGTTGGTTTTGGAAGGTCTTTCAACTTTAGCCAAATCCGCTTTCTTACGAAATTTTTTCACAGCCCTGTTTCCAAGAGCCCACAAAGAACTGCTGCTTAAAACTCTCCACATGCACATCTCCCATACTGGTGTGCTCGTTTCACTACCTGGATTTTGGTTTCCTCTTCTTTCTTTGAAATTACAAGCCCTCTTTCTGCATGCTACACACACCTTGTAGCAGTTTCAGTTTGCAGCATATTGGTGCTCTTAAAACGCTGAGTAACCTGTGTAGAGTGTGTCAATCTCCAGCACTGAATACACAACTTAGAGCTCCTTTCACCACACCCACGCAAACACATCTTTTTGTAAAAGTCCTACTTCTTTACTCTTGGAAATGTAAGGGTTTCATCGAGAACTTGAAGTCAATCATGCTTTTGCACTCTGCAACCAATAGGAATGAACTCTTGTACATACCCGTCTGAATTTCAGTGCAAAATGCCCTTCTTTTCTGGTTTGTTGAAAGTTCACAACACATTAGGAGATAGAGCGTGTTTGAAGAAGACTGATGCAGTGTGCGTTTTCCTTTATTTCTTGTGATTTGGGAAACATAATCCGTGATTTTCCACATTGTCTAAGAAACAACATGAGGCTTGCAAGAGATTGAAACAATGCATCCTAAAACTTATTCCAGCAGTGAAAACACACGGTTCTACAAAGACTTGGAAGGAGCAAGCAAAAGAATAGTGGCTGAGTGTCCTTTCAGAGAGAAACACATGCATTTCATCTTTCTGGAGTGAGTTTTCTTGCTGGAATTCATATGCATTTTGTACTGTGCAGAATGTAGCTACCTGCTCGGGGGTTGTATCATAGATGCACCTTTCCTGTAGGAGCTTATTGGAACTTTCATTGTTTGGCTAAGTTATTTAGGGTTGGTTTTGGAAGGTCTTTCAACTTTGGCCAAATCCGCTTTGTACGAAAGTTTTTCACAGCCCTGTTTCCAAGTGTCCACAAAGAGCTGCTGCTTGAAAGTGTCCACATGCACATCTCCCATACTGGTGTGCTCGTTTCACTACCTGGATTTTGGTTTCCTCTTCTTTCTTTGAAATGACAAGTCTTCATTCAGCATGCTACACACAGCTTGTAGCAGTTTCAGTTTGAAGCATGTTGGTGCTCTCAAAACGCTGTGTATCCTGGGTAGAGTGTGTCACTCTACAGCACTGAATACACAACTTAGAGCTCCTTTCAACACAGACACGCAAACACGTCTTTTTGGGAAAGTCCTAACTCAGGTAAATTGGAAAAATAAGGGTTTCATCGAAAACATGAAGACAATCATGCTTTTGAACTCTGCAACCGAAAGAAATGGCTTTTTGTACATGCCATTCTGAATTTCACTGCAAAATGCCCTTCTTTTCTGGTTTGTTGAAAGTTCAAAACACTTTAGGAAATAGAACGTGTTTGAAGAAGACTGATGCAGTGTGCGTTTTCCTGGATTTCAAGTGATTCAGGATACATACTCCTTGTTTTTCCACATTGTCTAAGAAACAACATGAGGCTTGCAAGAGATTGAAAAAATGCATCCTAAAACTTATGCCTGCAGTGAAAACACACCTTTCTACAAAGACTTGGAAGGAGCAAGCAAAAGAATAGTGGCTGAGAGTTCTTGCAGAGAAAACACACGTATTTCATCCTTCTGTAGAGACGGTTAGGGTTACGATTGGACCTAGGGTAGGGTTATGTTGAGGGCTAGGGTTAGAGAGACAGTTAGGTTTACGATTGGACCTAGGGTTAGGGTTATGTTGAGGGCTAGGGTTAGAGAGAAGGTTAGGGTTACTTTTGGACCTAGGGTTAGGGTTATGTTGAGGGCTAGGCTTAGAGATATGGTTAGGGTTACGATTGGACCTAGGGTTAGGGTTATGTTGAGGGCTAGGGTTAGAGAGAAGGTTAGGGTTACTTTTGGACCTAGGGTTAGGGTTATGTTGAGGGCTAGGGTTAGAGATATGGTTAGGGTTACGATTGGACCTAGGGTTAGGGTTATGTTGAGGGCTAGGGTTAGAGATCCGGTTAGGGTTACGATTGGAGCTAGGGTTAGGGTTATGTTGATGGCTAGGCTTAGAGAGAAGGTTAGGGTTACAATTGGACCTAGGGTTAGGGTTATGTTGAGGGCTAGGGTTAGAGATCCGGTTAGGGTTACGATTGGACCTAGGGTTAGGGTTATGTTGAGGGCTAGGATTAGAGATCATGTTAGTATTACGATAGGACATAGGGTTAGGGTTATGTTGAGGGCTAGGGTTAGAGAGAAGGTTAGGGTTACTTTTGGACCTAGGGTTAGGGTTATGTTGAGGGCTAGGGTTAGAGATATGGATAGGGTTACGATTGGACCTATGGTTAGGGTTATGTTGAGGGCTAGGGTTAGAGTTCTGGTTAGGGTTACACTTGAACCTAGGGTTAGGGTTATGTTGAGGGCTAGGCTTAGAGATCCGGTTAGGTTTACGATTGGACCTAGGGTTAGGGTTAGGTTTAGGGCTAGGATTAGAGATCATGTTAGTATTACGATTGGACATAGGGTTAGGGTTATGTTGAGGGCTAGGGTTAGAGATCAGGTTAGGGTTACGATTGGACCTAGGGTTAGGGTTATGTTGAGGGCTAGGGTTAGAGATATGGTTAGGGTTACGATTGGACCTAGGGTTAGGGTTATGTTGAGGGCTAGGTTTAGAGATCCGGTTAGGGTTACGATTGGACCTAGGGTTAGGGTTATGTTGAGGCCCAGGGTTTGAGATCTGGTTAGGGTTAGATTGGACCTAGGGTTAGGGTTATGTTGAGGGCTAGGGTTAGAGATCAGGTTAGTATTACGATTGGACCTAGGGTTAGGGTTAGGTTTAGGGCTAGGGATACAGATCCGGTTAGGGTTACGATTGGACCTAGGGTTAGGGTTATGTTGAGGGCTAGGGTTAGTGATCAGGTTAGTATTACGATTGGACCTAAGGTTAAGGTTATGTTGAGGGCTAGGGTTCAGATCCAGTTAGGGTTACCATTGGACCTAGGGTTAGCGTAACGTTGAGGGCTAGGGTTAGAGAGACGGTTAGGGTTACGATTGGACCTAGGGTTAGGGTTATGTTGAGGGCTAGGGTTAGAGATATGGTTAGGGTTATGATTGGACCTAGGGTTAGGGTTATGTTGAGGGCTAGGGTTAGAGATCAGGTTAGGGTTAAGATTGGACCTAGGGTTATAGTGATGTTGAGGGCTAGGGTATTCCAGCAGTGAAAACACACATTTCTATAAAGACTTTGAAGCAGCAAGCTGAAGCCTTGTGGGTGAGTGTTCTTTCATAGAGAAACATACATTTCATCCTTCTGGAGTGAATTTTCATGCTGGAGTTCATATGCATTTTATACTGTGCAGAATGTAGCTACCTGCTGGGGGTTGTGTCATAGAAGCACCTTTTCTGCAGGAGCTTATTGGAACATTCATTGTTTGGCTAAGTTATTTAGGGTTGGTTTTGGAAGGTCTTTCAACCTTGGCCTAATCCCGCTTCATATGCAAGTTTTTAATAGCGCTGTTTCCAACTGTCCACAAAGAGCTGCTGCTTGAAAGTGTCCACATGCACATCTCCCATACTGGTGTGCTCGTTTCACTACCTGGATTTTGGTTTCCTCTTCTTTCTTTGAAATGACAAGTCTTCATTCAGCATTCTACACACACCTTGTACCAGCTTCAGTTTGAAGCATGTTGGTGCTCTCAAAACGCTGTGTAACCTATGTAGAGTGTGTTACTCTCCAGCACTGAATACACAACTTAGAGCTCCTTTCACCACAGACACGCAAACACATCTTTTTGTGAAAGTCCTACTTCAGGTCCCTTGGAAATGTAAGGGTTTCATGGAGAACATGACGTCAATCATGCTTTTGCACTCTACTACCAATAGAAATGACCTCTTGTACATGCCTGACTGAGTTTCACTGCAAAATGCCCTTGTTTTCTGGTTTCTTGAATGTTCTCAACACATTAGGAGAAAGAGCGTGTTTGAGCAAGATCGATGCAGTGTGCGTTTCCCTAGATTTCAAGTGATTTGGGAAATATAATCCTTATTTTTCCACATTGTGAAAGAAACATGAGGCTTGCAAGAGATTGAAAAAATGCATCCCAACACGTACTCCAGCGGTGAAAGCACACGTTTCTACAAAGACTTTGAAGTAGCAAGTAAAAGCCAATGGCTGAGTGTTCTTTCAGAGAGAAACATACACATTTCATCCTTCTGGAGTGAATTTTCAGCCTGGAATTCATATGCATTTGTACCGTGCAGAATGTAACTACCTGCTCGGGGGTTGTGTCATAGAAGCAACTTTCCTGCAGGAGCTTATTGGAACATTCATTGTTTGGCTAACTTCTTTGGGTTGGTTTTGGAAGGTCTTTGAACTTTAGCCAAATCCGCTTTCTTACGAAATTTTTTCACAGCCCTGTTTCCAAGAGCCCACAAAGAACTGCTGCTTAAAACTCTCCACATGCACATCTCCCATACTGGTGTGCTCGTTTCACTACCTGGATTTTGGTTTCCTCTTCTTTCTTTGAAATTACAAGCCCTCTTTCTGCATGCTATACACACCTTGTAGCAGTTTCAGTTTGCAGCATATTGGTGCTCTTAAAACGCTGAGTAACCTGTGTAGAGTGTGTCAATCTCCAGCACTGAATACACAACTTAGAGCTCCTTTCACCACAGACACGCAAACACATCTTTTTGTAAAAGTCCTACTTCTTTACTCTTGGAAATGTAAGGGTTTCATCGAGAACTTGAAGTCAATCATGCTTTTGCACTCTGCAACCAATAGGAATGAACTCTTGTACATACCCGTCTGAATTTCAGTGCAAAATGCCCTTCTTTTCTGGTTTGTTGAAAGTTCACAACACATTAGGAGATAGAGCGTGTTTGAAGAAGACTGATGCAGTGTGCGTTTTCCTTTATTTCTTGTGATTTGGGAAACATAATCCGTGATTTTCCACATTGTCTAAGAAACAACATGAGGCTTGCAAGAGATTGAAACAATGCATCCTAAAACTTATTCCAGCAGTGAAAACACACGGTTCTACAAAGACTTGGAAGGAGCAAGCAAAAGAATAGTGGCTGAGTGTCCTTTCAGAGAGAAACACATGCATTTCATCCTTCTGGAGTGAGTTTTCTTGCTGGAATTCATATGCATTTTGTACTGTGCAGAATGTAGCTACCTGCTCGGGGGTTGTGTCATAGATGCACCTTTCCTGTAGGAGCTTATTGGAACTTTCATTGTTTGGCTAAGTTATTTAGGGTTGGTTTTGGAAGGTCTTTCAACTTTGGCCAAATCCGCTTTGTACGAAAGTTTTTCACAGCCCTGTTTCCAAGTGTCCACAAAGAGCTGCTGCTTGAAAGTGTCCACATGCACATCTCCCATACTGGTGTGCTCGTTTCACTACCTGGATTTTGGTTTCCTCTTCTTTCTTTGAAATGACAAGTCTTCATTCAGCATGCTACACACAGCTTGTAGCAGTTTCAGTTTGAAGCATGTTGGTTCTCTCAAAACGCTGTGTATCCTAGGTAGAGTGTGTCACTCTACAGCACTGAATACACAACTTAGAGCTCCTTTCAACACAGACACGCAAACACGTTTTTTTGGGAAAGTCCTAACTCAGGTAAATTGGAAATGTAAGGGTTTCATCGAAAACATGAAGACAATCATGCTTTTGAACTCTGCAACCGAAAGAAATGGCTTTTTGTACACGCCATTCTGAATTTCACTGCAAAATGCCCTTCTTTTCTGGTTTGTTGAAAGTTCAAAACACTTTAGGAAATAGAACGTGTTTGAAGAAGACTGATGCATTGTGCGTTTTCCTGGATTTCAAGTGATTCGGGATACATACTCCTTGTTTTTCCACATTGTCTAAGAAACAACATGAGGCTTGCAAGAGATTGAAAAAATGCATCCTAAAACTTATGCCTGCAGTGAAAACACACGTTTCTACAAAGACTTGGAAGGAGCAAGCAAAAGAATAGTGGCTGCGAGTTCTTTCAGAGAGAAACACACGTATTTCATCCTTCTGTAGAGACGGTTAGGGTTACGATTGGACCTAGGGTAGGGTTATGTTGAGGGCTAGGGTTAGAGAGACGGTTAGGGTTACGATTGGACCTAGGGTTAGGGTTATGTTGAGGGCTAGGGTTAGAGAGAAGGTTAGGGTTACTTTTGGACCTATGGTTAGGGTTATGTTGAGGGCTAGAGTTAGAGATATGGTTAGGGTTACGATTGGACCTAGGGTTAGGGTTATGTTGAGGGCTAGGGTTAGAATTCCGGTTAGGGTTACACTTGAACCTAGGGTTAGGGTTATGTTGAGGGCTAGGCTTAGAGAGAAGGTTAGGGTTACAATTGGACCTAGGGTTAGGGTTATGTTGAGGGCTAGGGTTAGAGACCCGGTTAGGGTTACGATTGGACCTAGGGTTAGGGTTATGTTGAGGGCTAGGGTTAGAGAGAAGGTTAGGGTTACTTTTGGACCTAGGGTTAGGGTTATGTTGAGGGCTAGGGTTAGAGATATGGTTAGGGTTACGATTGGACCTAGGGTTAGGGTTATGTTGAGGGCTAGGGTTAGAGATCCGGTTAGGGTTACGATTGGACCTAGGGTTAGGGTTATGTTTAGGCCCAGGGTTTGAGATCTGGTTAGGGTTAGATTGGACCTACGGTTAGGGTTATGTTGAGGGCTAGGGTTAGAGATCAGGTTAGTATTACGATTGGACCTAGGGTTAGCGTTATGTTTAGGGCTAGGGATACAGATCCGGTTAGGGTTACGATTGGACCTAGGGTTAGGGTTATGTTGTGGGCTAGGGTTAGTGATCAGGTTAGTATTACGATTGGACCTAAGGTTAAGGTTATGTTGAGGGCTAGGGTTCAGATCCGGTTAGGGTTACCATTGGACCTAGGGTTAGCGTAACATTGAGGGCTAGGGTTAGAGAGAGGGTTAGGGTTACGATTGGACCTAGGGTTAGGGTTATGTTGAGGGCTAGGGTTAGAGATATGGTTAGGGTTATGATTGGACCTAGGGTTAGGGTTATGTTGAGGGCTAGGGTTAGAGAGAAGGTTAGTGTTTCAATTGGACCTAGGGTTAGGGTTATGTTGAGGGCTAGGGTTACAGATCCGGTTAGGGTTACGATTGGACCTAGGGTTAGGGTTATGTTGAGGGCTAGGGTTAGAGAGAAGGTTAGGGTTACTTTTGGACCTATGGTTAGGGTTATGTTGAGGGCTAGGGTTAGAATTCCGGTTAGGGTTACACTTGAACCTAGGGTTAGGGTTATGTTGAGGGCTTGGCTTAGAGAGAAGGTTAGGGTTACAATTGGACCTAGGGTTAGGGTTATGTTGAGGGCTAGGGTTAGAGACCCGGTTAGGGTTACGATTGGACCTAGGGTTAGGGTTATGTTGAGGGCTAGTGTTAGAGAGAAGGTTAGGGTTACTTTTGGACCTAGGGTTAGGGTTATGTTGAGGGCTAGGGTTAGAGATATGGTTAGGGTTACGATTGGACCTAGGGTTAGGTTTATGTTGAGGGCTAGGGTTAGAGATCCGGTTAGGGTTACGATTGGACCTAGGGTTAGGGTTATGTTTAGGCCCAGGGTTTGAGATCTGGTTAGGGTTAGATTGGACCTAGTGTTAGGGTTATGTTGAGGGCTAGGGTTAGAGATCAGGTTAGTATTACGATTGGACCTAGGGTTAGGGTTATGTTTAGGGCTAGGGATACAGATCCGGTTAGGGTTACGATTGGACCTAGGGTTAGGGTTATGTTGAGGGCTAGGGTTAGTGATCAGGTTAGTATTACGATTGGACCTAAGGTTAAGGTTATGTTGAGGGCTAGGGTTCAGATCCGGTTAGGGTTACCATTGGACCTAGGGTTAGCGTAACGTTGAGGGCTAGGGTTAGAGAGAGGGTTAGGGTTATGATTGGACCTAGGGTTAGGGTTATGTATAGGGCTAGGGTTAGAGATCAGGTTAGGGTTACGATTGGACCTAGGATTAGGGTTATGTATAGGGCTAGGGTTAGAGATCAGGTTAGGGTTACGATTGGACCTAGGGTTAGGGTTATGTTGAGGGCTAAGGTTACAGATCCGGTTAGGGTTACCATTGGACCTAGGGTTAGGGTTATGTTGAGGGCTAGGGTTAGAGATATGGTTAGGGTTATGATTGGACCTAGGGTTAGGGTTATGTATAGGGCTAGGGTTAGAGATCAGGTTAGGGTTACGATTGGACCTAGGGTTAGGGTTATGTTGAGGGCTAAGGTTAGAGAGAAGGTTAGGGTTTCAATTGGACCTAGGGTTAGGGTTATGTTGAGGGCTAGGGTTACAGATTCGGTTAGGTTTACGATTGGACCTAGGGTTAGGGTTATGTTGAGGGCTAGGATTAGAGAGAAGGTTAGGGTTACTTTTGGACCTATGGTTAGGGTTATGTTGAGGGCTAGAGTTAGAGATATGGTTAGGGTTACGATTGGACCTAGGGTTAGGGTTATGTTGAGGGCTAGGGTTAGAATTCCGGTTAGGGTTACACTTGAACCTAGGGTTAGGGTTATGTAGAGGGCTAGGCTTAGAGAGAAGGTTAGGGTTACAATTGGACCTAGGGTTAGGGTTATGTTGAGGGCTAGGGTTAGAGACCCGGTTAGGGTTACGATTGGACCTAGGGTTAGGGTTATGTTGAGGGCTAGGGTTAGAGAGAAGGTTAGGGTTACTTTTAGACCTAGGGTTAGGGTTATGTTGAGGGCTAGGGTTAGAGATATGGTTAGGGTTACGATTGGACCTAGGGTTAGGGTTATGTTGAGGGCTAGGGTTAGAGATCCGGTTAGGGTTACAATTGGACCTAGGGTTAGGGTTATGTTTAGGCCCAGGGTTTGAGATCTGGTTCGGGTTAGATTGGACCTAGGGTTAGGGTTATGTTGAGGGCTAGGGTTAGAGATCAGGTTAGTATTACGATTGGACCTAGGGTTAGGGTTATGTTTAGGGCTAGGGATACAGATCCGGTTAGGGTTACGATTGGACCTAGGGTTAGGGTTATGTTGAGGGCTAGGGTTAGTGATCAGGTTAGTATTACGATTGGACCTAAGGTTAAGGTTATGTTGAGGGCTAGGGTTCAGATCCGGTTAGGGTTACCATTGGACCTAGGGTTAGCGTAACGTTGAGGGCTAGGGTTAGAGAGAGGGTTAGGGTTACTATTGGACCTAGGGTTAGGGTTATGTTGAGGGCTAGGGTTAGAGATATGGTTAGGGTTATGATTGGACCTAGGGTTAGGGTTATGTATAGGGCTAGGGTTAGAGATCAGGTTAGGTTTACGATTGGACCTAGGGTTAGGGTTATGTTGAGGGCTAGGGTTAGAGAGAAGGTTAGGGTTTCAATTGGACCTAGGGTTAGGGTTATGTTGAGGGCTAGGGTTACAGATCCGGTTAGGGTTACGATTGGACCTAGGGTTAGAGTTATGTTGAGGGCTAGGGTTAGAGAGAAGGTTAGGGTTACTTTTGGACCTATGGTTAGGGTTATGTTGAGGGCTAGAGTTAGAGATATGGTTAGGGTTACGATTGGACCTAGGGTTAGGGTTATGTTGACGCTAGGGTTAGAATTCCGGTTAGGGTTCCACTTGAACCTAGGGTTAGGGTTATGTTGAGGGCTAGGCTTAGAGAGAAGGTTAGGGTTACAATTGGACATAGGGTTAGGGTTATGTTGAGGGCTAGGGTTAGAGACCCGGTTAGGGTTACGATTGGACCTAGGGTTAGGGTTATGTTGAGGGCTAGGGTTAGAGAGAAGGTTAGGGTTACTTTTGGACCTAGGGTTAGGGTTATGTTGAGGGCTAGGGTTAGAGATATGGTTAGGGTTACGATTGGACCTAGGGTTAGGGTTATGTTGAGGGCTAGGGTTAGAGATCCGGTTAGGGTTACGATTGGACCTAGGGTTAGGGTTATGTTTAGGCCCAGGGTTTGAGATCTGGTTCGGGTTAGATTGGACCTAGGGTTAGGGTTATGTTGAGGGCTAGGGTTAGAGAACAGGTTAGTATTACGATTGGACCTAGGGTTAGGGTTATGTTTAGGGCTAGGGATACAGATCCGGTTAGGGTTACGATTGGACCTAGGGTTAGGGTTATGTTGAGGGCTAGGGTTAGTGATCAGGTTAGTATTACGATTGGACCTAAGGTTAAGGTTATGTTGAGGGCTAGGGTTCAGATCCGGTTAGGGTTACCATTGGACCTAGGGTTAGCGTAACGTTGAGGGCTAGGGTTAGAGAGAGGGTTAGGGTTACGATTGGACCTAGGGTTAGGGTTATGTTGAGGGCTAGGGTTAGAGATATGGTTAGGGTTATGATTGGACCTAGGGTTAGGGTTATGTATAGGGCTAGGGTTAGAGATCAGGTTAGGGTTACGATTGGACCTAGGGT
The DNA here is from genome assembly GCF_054644295.1 of Miniopterus natalensis. Taxonomy (NCBI): domain Eukaryota; kingdom Metazoa; phylum Chordata; class Mammalia; order Chiroptera; family Miniopteridae; genus Miniopterus; species Miniopterus natalensis. The sequence goes on from NC_142089.1 coordinate 83,156,848, forward strand.
TAGGGTTATGTTGAGGGCTAGGGTTAGAGAGAAGGTTAGGGTTTCAATTGGACCTAGGGTTAGGGTTATGTTGAGGGCTAGGGTTACAGATCCGGTTAGGGTTACAATTGGACCTAGGGTTAGGGTTATGTTGAGGGCTATTGTTAGAGAGAAGGTTAGGGTTACTTTTGGACCTATGGTTAGGGTTATGTTGAGGGCTAGAGTTAGAGATATGGTTAGGGTTACGATTGGACCTAGGGTTAGGGTTATGTTGAGGGCTAGGGTTAGAATTCCGGTTAGGGTTACACTTGAACCTAGGGTTAGGGTTATGTTGAGGGCTAGGCTTAGAGAGAAGGTTAGGGTTACAATTGGACCTAGGGTTAGGGTTATGTTGAGGGCTAGGGTTAGAGACCCGGTTAGGGTTACGATTGGACCTAGGGTTAGGGTTATGTTGAGGGCTAGGGTTAGAGAGAAGGTTAGGGTTACTTTTGGACCTAGGGTTAGGGTTATGTTGAGGGCTAGGGTTAGAGATATGGTTAGGGTTACGATTGGACCTAGGGTTAGGGTTATGTTGAGGGCTAGGGTTAGAGATCCGGTTAGGGTTACGATTGGACCTAGGGTTAGGGTTATGTTTAGGCCCAGGGTTTGAGATCTGGTTCGGGTTAGATTGGACCTAGGGTTAGGGTTATGTTGAGGGCTAGGGTTAGAGATCAGGTTAGTATTACGATTGGACCTAGGGTTAGGGTTATGTTTAGGGCTAGGGATACAGATCCGGTTAGGGTTACGATTGGACCTAGGGTTATGGTTATGTTGAGGGCTAGGGTTAGTGATCAGGTTAGTATTACGATTGGACCTAAGGTTAAGGTTATGTTGAGGGCTAGGGTTCAGATCCGGTTAGGGTTACCATTGGACCTAGGGTTAGCGTAACGTTGAGGGCTAGGGTTAGAGAGATGGTTAGGGTTACGATTGGACCTAGGGTTAGGGTTATGTTGAGGGCTAGGGTTAGAGATATGGTTAGGGTTATGATTGGACCTAGGGTTAGGGTTATGTATAGGGCTAGGGTTAGAGATCAGGTTAGGGTTACGATTGGACCTAGGGTTAGGGTTATGTTGAGGGCTAGGGTTAGAGAGAAGGTTAGGGTTTCAATTGGACCTAGGGTTAGGGTTATGTTGAGGGCTAGGGTTACAGATCCGGTTAGGGTTACGATTGGACCTAGGGTTAGGGTTATGTTGAGGGCTAGGGTTAGAGAGAAGGTTAGGGTTACTTTTGGACCTATGGTTAGGGTTATGTTGAGGGCTAGAGTTAGAGATATGGTTAGGGTTACGATTGGACCTAGGGTTAGGGTTATGTTGAGGGCTAGGGTTAGAATTCCGGTTAGGGTTACACTTGAACCTAGGGTTAGGGTTATGTTGAGGGCTAGGCTTAGAGAGAAGGTTAGGGTTACAATTGGACCTAGGGTTAGGGTTATGTTGAGGGCTAGGGTTAGAGACCCGGTTAGGGTTACGATTGGACCTAGGGTTAGGGTTATGTTGAGGGCTAGGGTTAGAGAGAAGGTTAGGGTTACTTTTGGACCTAGGGTTAGGGTTATGTTGAGGGCTAGGGTTAGAGATATGGTTAGGGTTACGATTGGACCTAGGGTTAGGGTTATGTTGAGGGCTAGGGTTAGAGATCCGGTTAGGGTTACAATTGGACCTAGGGTTAGGGTTATGTTTAGGCCCAGGGTTTGAGATCTGGTTAGGGTTAGATTGGACCTAGGGTTAGGGTTATGTTGAGGGCTAGGGTTAGAGATCAGGTTAGTATTACGATTGGACCTAGGGTTCGGGTTATGTTTAGGGCTAGGGATACAGATCCGGTTAGGGTTACGATTGGACCTAGGGTTAGGGTTATGTTGAGGGCTAGGGTTAGTGATCAGGTTAGTATTACGATTGGACCTAAGGTTAAGGTTATGTTGAGGGCTAGGGTTCAGATCCGGTTAGGGTTACCATTGGACCTAGGGTTAGCGTAACGTTGAGGGCTAGGGTTAGAGAGAGGGTTAGGGTTACGATTGGACCTAGGGTTAGGGTTATGTTGAGGGCTAGGGTTAGAGATATGGTTAGGGTTATGATTGGACCTAGGGTTAGGGTTATGTATAGGGCTAGGGTTAGAGATCAGGTTAGGGTTACGATTGGACCTAGGGTTAGGGTTATGTTGAGGGCTAGGGTTAGAGAGAAGGTTAGGGTTACTTTTGGACCTATGGTTAGGGTTATGTTGAGGGCTAGAGTTAGAGATATGGTTAGGGTTACGATTGGACCTAGGGTTAGGGTTATGTTGAGGGCTAGGGTTAGAATTCCGGTTAGGGTTACACTTGAACCTAGGGTTAGGGTTATGTTGAGGGCTAGGCTTAGAGAGAAGGTTAGGGTTACCATTGGACCTAGGGTTAGGGTTATGTTGAGGGCTAGGGTTAGAGACCCGGTTAGGGTTACGATTGGACCTAGGGTTAGGGTTATGTTGAGGGCTAGGGTTAGAGAGAAGGTTAGGGTTACTTTTGGACCTAGGGTTAGGGTTATGTTGAGGGCTAGGGTTAGAGATATGGTTAGGGTTACGATTGGACCTAGGGTTAGGGTTATGTTGAGGGCTAGGGTTAGAGATCCGGTTAGGGTTACGATTGGACCTAGGGTTAGGGTTATGTTTAGGCCCAGGGTTTGAGATCTGGTTCGGGTTAGATTGGACCTAGGGTTAGGGTTATGTTGAGGGCTAGGGTTAGAGATCAGGTTAGTATTACGATTGGACCTAGGGTTCGGGTTATGTTTAGAGCTAGGGATACAGATCCGGTTAGGGTTACGATTGGACCTAGGGTTAGGGTTATGTTGAGGGCTAGGGTTAGTGATCAGGTTAGTATTACGATTGGACCTAAGGTTAAGGTTATGTTGAGGGCTAGGGTTCAGATCCGGTTAGGGTTACCATTGGACCTAGGGTTAGCGTAACGTTGAGGGCTAGGGTTAGAGAGAGGGTTAGGGTTACGATTGGACCTAGGGTTAGGGTTATGTTGAGGGCTAGGGTTAGAGATATGGTTAGGGTTATGATTGGACCTAGGGTTAGGGTTATGTATAGGGCTAGGGTTAGAGATCAGGTTAGGGTTACGATTGGACCTAGGGTTAGGGTTATGTTGAGGGCTAGGGTTAGAGAGAAGGTTAGGGTTTCAATTGGACCTAGGGTTAGGGTTATGTTGAGGGCTAGGGTTACAGATCCGGTTAGGGTTACGATTGGACCTAGGGTTAGGGTTATGTTGAGGGCTAGGGTTAGAGAGAAGGTTAGGGTTACTTTTGGACCTATGGTTAGGGTTATGTTGAGGGCTAGAGTTAGAGATATGGTTAGGGTTACGATTGGACCTAGGGTTAGGGTTATGTTGAGGGCTAGGGTTAGAATTCCGGTTAGGGTTACAGTTGAACCTAGGGTTAGGGTTATGTTGAGGGCTAGGCTTAGAGAGAAGGTTAGGGTTACAATTGGACCTAGGGTTAGGGTTATGTTGAGGGCTAGGGTTAGAGACCCGGTTAGGGTTACGATTGGACCTAGGGTTAGGGTTATGTTGAGGGCTAGGGTTAGAGAGAAGGTTAGGGTTACTTTTGGACCTAGGGTTAGGGTTATGTTGAGGGCTAGGGTTAGAGATATGGTTAGGGTTACGATTGGACCTAGGGTTAGGGTTATGTTGAGGGCTAGGGTTAGAGATCCGGTTAGGGTTACGATTGGACCTAGGGTTAGGGTTATGTTTAGGCCCAGGGTTTGAGATCTGGTTAGGGTTAGATTGGACCTAGGGTTAGGGTTATGTTGAGGGCTAGGGTTAGAGATCAGGTTAGTATTACGATTGGACCTAGGGTTCGGGTTATGTTTAGGGCTAGGGATACAGATCCGGTTAGGGTTACGATTGGACCTAGGGTTAGGGTTATGTTGAGGGCTAGGGTTAGTGATCAGGTTAGTATTACGATTGGACCTAAGGTTAAGGTTATGTTGAGGGCTAGGGTTCAGATCCGGTTAGGGTTACCATTGGACCTAGGGTTAGCGTAACGTTGAGGGCTAGGGTTAGAGAGAGGGTTAGGGTTACGATTGGACCTAGGGTTAGGGTTATGTTGAGGGCTATGGTTAGAGATATGGTTAGGGTTATGATTGGACCTAGGGTTAGGGTTATGTATAGGGCTAGGGTTAGAGATCAGGTTAGGGTTACGATTGGACCTAGGGTTAGGGTTATGTTGAGGGCTAGGGTTAGAGAGAAGGTTAGGGTTTCAATTGGACCTAGGGTTAGGGTTATGTTGAGGGCTAGGGTTACAGATCCGGTTAGGGTTACGATTGGACCTAGGGTTAGGGTTATGTTGAGGGCTAGGGTTAGAGAGAAGGTTAGGGTTACTTTTGGACCTATGGTTAGGGTTATGTTGAGGGCTAGAGTTAGAGATATGGTTAGGGTTACGATTGGACCTAGGGTTAGGGTTATGTTGAGGGCTAGGGTTAGAATTCCGGTTAGGGTTACACTTGAACCTAGGGTTAGGGTTATGTTGAGGGCTAGGCTTAGAGAGAAGGTTAGGGTTACAATTGGACCTAGGGTTAGGGTTATGTTGAGGGCTAGGGTTAGAGACCCGGTTAGGGTTACGATTGGACCTAGGGTTAGGGTTATGTTGAGGGCTAGGGTTAGAGAGAAGGTTAGGGTTACTTTTGGACCTAGGGTTAGGGTTATGTTGAGGGCTAGGGTTAGAGATATGGTTAGGGTTACGATTGGACCTAGGGTTAGGGTTATGTTGAGGGCTAGGGTTAGAGATCCGGTTAGGGTTACGATTGGACCTAGGGTTAGGGTTATGTTTAGGCCCAGGGTTTGAGATCTGGTTAGGGTTAGATTGGACCTAGGGTTAGGGTTATGTTGAGGGCTAGGGTTAGAGATCAGGTTAGTATTACGATTGGACCTAGGGTTCGGGTTATGTTTAGGGCTAGGGATACAGATCCGGTTAGGGTTACGATTGGACCTAGGGTTAGGGTTATGTTGAGGGCTAGGGTTAGTGATCAGGTTAGTATTACGATTGGACCTAAGGTTAAGGTTATGTTGAGGGCTAGGGTTCAGATCCGGTTAGGGTTACCATTGGACCTAGGGTTAGCGTAACGTTGAGGGCTAGGGTTAGAGAGAGGGTTAGGGTTACGATTGGACCTAGGGTTAGGGTTATGTTGAGGGCTAGGGTTAGAGATATGGTTAGGGTTATGATTGGACCTAGGGTTAGGGTTATGTATAGGGCTAGGGTTAGAGATCAGGTTAGGGTTACGATTGGACCTAGGGTTAGGGTTATGTTGAGGGCTAGGGTTAGAGAGAAGGTTAGGGTTTCAATTGGACCTAGGGTTAGGGTTATGTTGAGGGCTAGGGTTACAGATCCGGTTAGGGTTACGATTGGACCTAGGGTTAGGGTTATGTTGAGGGCTAGGGTTAGAGAGAAGGTTAGGGTTACTTTTGGACCTATGGTTAGGGTTATGTTGAGGGCTAGAGTTAGAGATATGGTTAGGGTTAGAATTGGACCTAGGGTTAGGGTTATGTTGAGGGCTAGGGTTAGAATTCCGGTTAGGGTTACACTTGAACCTAGGGTTAGGGTTATGTTGAGGGCTAGGCTTAGAGAGAAGGGTAGGGTTACAATTGGACCTAGGGTTAGGGTTATGTTGAGGGCTAGGGTTAGAGACCCGGTTAGGGTTACGATTGGACCTAGGGTTAGGGTTATGTTGAGGGCTAGGGTTAGAGAGAAGGTTAGGGTTACTTTTGGACCTAGGGTTAGGGTTATGTTGAGGGCTAGGGTTAGAGATATGGTTAGGGTTACGATTGGACCTAGGGTTAGGGTTATGTTGAGGGCTAGGGTTAGAGATCCGGTTAGGGTTACGATTGGACCTAGGGTTAGGGTTATGTTTAGGCCCAGGGTTTGAGGTCTGGTTAGGGTTAGATTGGACCTAGGGTTAGGGTTATGTTGAGGGCTAGGGTTAGAGATCAGGTTAGTATTACGATTGGACCTAGGGTTCGGGTTATGTTTAGGGCTAGGTATACAGATTCGGTTAGGGTTACGATTGGACCTAGGGTTAGGGTTATGTTGAGGGCTAGGGTTAGAGAGAAGGTTAGGGTTTCAATTGGACCTAGGGTTAGGGTTATGTTGAGGGCTAGGGTTACAGATCCGGTTAGGGTTACGATTGGACCTAGGGTTAGGGTTATGTTGAGGGCTAGGGTTAGAGAGAAGGTTACGGTTACTTTTGGACCTATGGTTAGGGTTATGTTGAGGGCTAGCGTTAGAGATATAGTTAGGGTTACGATTGGACCTAGGGTTAGGGTTATGTTGAGGGCTAGGCTTAGAGAGAAGGTTAGGGTTACAATTGGACCTAGGGTTAGGGTTATGTTGAGGGCTAGGGTTAGAGACCCGGTTAGGGTTACGATTGGACCTAGGGTTAGGGTTATGTTGAGGGCTAGGGTTAGAGAGAAGGTTATTGTTACTTTTGGACCTAGGGTTAGGTTTATGTTGAGGGCTAGGGTTAGAGATATGGTTAGGGTTACGATTGGACCTAGGGTTAGGGTTATGTTGAGGGCTAGGGTTAGAGATCCGGTTAGGGTTACGATTGGACCTAGGGTTAGGGTTATGTTTAGGCCCAGGGTTTGAGGTCTGGTTAGGGTTAGATTGGACCTAGGGTTAGGGTTATGTTGAGGGCTAGGGTTAGAGATCAGGTTAGTATTACGATTGGACCTAGGGTTCGGGTTATGTTTAGGGCTAGGGATACAGATCCGGTTAGGGTTACGATTGGACCTAGGGTTAGGGTTATGTTGAGGGCTAGGGTTAGTGATCAGGTTAGTATTACGATTGGACCTAAGGTTAAGGTTATGTTGAGGGCTAGGGTTCAGATCCGGTTAGGGTTACCATTGGACCTAGGGTTAGCGTAACGTTGAGGGCTAGGGTTAGAGAGAGGGTTAGGGTTTCAATTGGACCTAGGGTTAGGGTTATGTTGAGGGCTAGGGTTACAGATCCGGTTAGGGTTACGATTGGACCTAGGGTTAGGGTTATGTTGAGGGCTAGGGTTAGAGAGAAGGTTAGGGTTACTTTTGGACCTAGGGTTAGGGTTATGTTGAGGGCTAGGGTTAGAGATATGGGTAGGGTTACGATTGGACCTAGGGTTAGGGTTATGTATAGGGCTAGGGTTAGAGATCAGGTTAGGGTTACGTTTGGACCTAGGGTTAGGGTTATGTTGAGGGCTAGGGTTAGAGAGAAGGTTAGGGTTTCAATTGGACCTACGGTTAGTTTTATGTTGAGGGCTAGGGTTACAGATCCGGTTAGGGTTACGATTGGACCTAGGGTTAGGGTTATGTTTAGGGCTAGGGTTAGAGATCCGGTTAGGGTTACTATTGGACGTAGGGTTAGGGTTATGTTGAGGACTAGGGTTAGAGATCCGGTTAGTATTACGATTGGACCTAGGGTTAGGGTTATGTTGAGGGCTAGAGTTACAGATCCGGTTAGGGTTACGATTTGACCTAGGGTTAGGGTTATGTTTAGGGCTAGGGTTAGAGATCCGGTTAGGGTTACTATTGGACGTAGGGTTAGGGTTATATTGAGGGCTAGGCTTAGAGATCCGGTTAGGGTTACGGTTGGACCTAGGGTTAGGGTTATGTTGAGGGCTAGGGTTAGAGATCAGGTTAGGGTTAAGATTGGACCTAGGGTTATAGTGATGTTGAGGGCTAGGGTATTCCAGCAGTGAAAACACACATTTCTATAAAGACTTTGAAGCAGCAAGCTAAAGCCTTGTGGCTGAGTGTTCTTTCATAGAGAAACATGCATTTCATCCTTCTGGAGTGAATTTTCATGCTGGAGTTCATATGCATTTTATACTGTGTAGAATGTAGCTACCTGCTGGGGGTTGTGTCATAGAAGCACCTTTTCTGCAGGAGCTTATTGGAACATTCATTGTTTGGCTAAGTTATTTAGGGTTGGTTTTGGAAGGTCTTTCAACATTGGTCAAATCCCGCTTCGTACGCAAGTTTTTAATACCGCTGTTTCCAAGTGTCCACAAACAGCTGCTGCTTGAAACTGTCCACATGCACATCTCGTATACTGGTGTGCTCGTTTCACTACCTGGATTTTGGTTTCCTCTTCTTTCTTTGAAATGACAAGTCTTCATTCAGCATTCTACACACACCTTGTACCAGCTTCAGTTTGAAGCATGTTGGTGCTCTCAAAACGCTGTGTAACCTATGTAGAGTGTGTTACTCTCCAGCACTGAATACACAACTTAGAGCTCCTTTCACCACAGACAGGCAAACACATCTTTTTGTGAAAGTCCTACTTCAGGTCCCTTGGAAATGTAAGGGTTTCATGGAGGACATGAAGTCAATCATGCTTTTGCACTCTACTACCAATAGAAATGACCTCTTGTACATGCCTGACTGAGTTTCACTGCAAAATGCCCTTGTTTTCTGGTTTCTTGAATGTTCTCAACACATTAGGAGAAAGAGCGTGTTTGAGCAAGATCTATGCAGTGTGCGTTTCCCTAGATTTCAAGTGATTTGGGAAATATAATCCTTATTTTTCCACATTGTGAAAGAAACATGAGGCTTGCAAGAGATTGAAAAAATGCATCCCAACACGTACTCCAGCGGTGAAAGCACACGTTTCTACAAAGACTTTGAAGTAGCAAGTAAAAGCCAATGGCTGAGTGTTCTTTCAGAGAGAAACATACACATTTCATCCTTCTGGAGTGAATTTTCAGCCTGGAATTCATATGCATTTGTACCGTGCAGAATGTAACTACCTGCTCGGGGCTTGTGTCATAGAAGCAACTTTCCTGCAGGAGCTTATTGGAACATTCATTGTTTGGCTAACTTCTTTGGGTTGGTTTTGGAAGGTCTTTCAACTTTAGCCAAATCCGCTTTCTTACGAAATTTTTTCACAGCCCTGTTTCCAAGAGCCCACAAAGAACTGCTGCTTAAAACTCTCCACATGCACATCTCCCATACTGGTGTGCTCGTTTCACTACCTGGATTTTGGTTTCCTCTTCTTTCTTTGAAATTACAAGCCCTCTTTCTGCATGCTACACACACCTTGTAGCAGTTTCAGTTTGCAGCATATTGGTGCTCTTAAAACGCTGAGTAACCTGTGTAGAGTGTGTCAATCTCCAGCACTGAATACACAACTTAGAGCTCCTTTCACCACAGACACGCAAACACATCTTTTTGTAAAAGTCCTACTTCTTTACTCTTGGAAATGTAAGGGTTTCATCGAGAACTTGAAGTCAATCATGCTTTTGCACTCTGCAACCAATAGGAATGAACTCTTGTACATACCCGTCTGAATTTCAGTGCAAAATGCCCTTCTTTTCTGGTTTGTTGAAAGTTCACAACACATTAGGAGATAGAGCGTGTTTGAAGAAGACTGATGCAGTGTGCGTTTTCCTTTATTTCTTGTGATTTGGGAAACATAATCCGTAATTTTCCACATTGTCTAAGAAACAACATGAGGCTTGCAAGAGATTGAAACAATGCATCCTAAAACTTATTCCAGCAGTGAAAACACACGGTTCTACAAAGACTTGGAAGGAGCAAGGAAAAGAATAGTGGCTGAGTGTCCTTTCAGAGAGAAACACATGCATTTCATCCTTCTGGAGTGAGTTTTCTTGCTGGAATTCATATGCATTTTGTACTGTGCAGAATGTAGCTACCTGCTCGGGGGTTGTGTCATAGATGCACCTTTCCTGTAGGAGCTTATTGGAACTTTCATTGTTTGGCTAAGTTATTTAGGGTTGGTTTTGGAAGGTCTTTCAACTTTGGCCAAATCCGCTTTGTACGAAAGTTTTTCACAGCCCTGTTTCCAAGTGTCCACAAAGAGCTGCTGCTTGAAAGTGTCCACATGCACATCTCCCATACTGGTGTGCTCGTTTCACTACCTGGATTTTGGTTTCCTCTTCTTTCTTTGAAATGACAAGTCTTCATTCAGCATGCTACACACAGCTTGTAGCAGTTTCAGTTTGAAGCATGTTGGTGCTCTCAAAACGCTGTGTATCCTGTGTAGAGTGTGTCACTCTACAGCACTGAATACACAACTTAGAGCTCCTTTCAACACAGACACGCAAACACGTCTTTTTGGGAAAGTCCTAACTCAGGTAAATTGGAAATGTAAGGGTTTCATCGAAAACATGAAGACAATCATGCTTTTGAACTCTGCAACCGAAAGAAATGGCTTTTTGTACATGCCATTCTGAATTTCACTGCAAAATGCCCTTCTTTTCTGGTTTGTTGAAAGTTCAAAACACTTTAGGAAATAGAACGTGTTTGAAGAAGACTGATGCAGTGTGCGTTTTCCTGGATTTCAAGTGATTCGGGATACATACTCCTTGTTTTTTCCACATTGTCTAAGAAACAACATGAGGCTTGCAAGAGATTGAAAAAATGCATCCTAAAACTTATGCCTGCAGTGAAAACACACGTTTCTACAAAGACTTGGAAGGAGCAAGCAAAAGAATAGTGGCTGAGAGTTCTTTCAGAGAGAAACACACGTATTTCATCCTTCTGTAGAGACGGTTAGGGTTACGATTGGACCTAGGGTAGGGTTATGTTGAGGGCTAGGGTTAGAGAGACGGTTAGGGTTACGATTGGACCTAGGGTTAGGGTTATGTTGAGGGCTAGGGTTAGAGAGAAGGTTAGGGTTACTTTTGTACCTAGGGTTAGGGTTATGTTGAGGGCTAGGGTTAGAGATATGGTTAGGGTTACGATTGGACCTAGGGATAGGGTTATGTTGAGGGCTAGGGTTAGAGTTCCGGTTAGGGTTACACTTGAACCTAGGGTTAGGGTTATGTTGAGGGCTAGGCTTAGAGAGAAGGTTAGGGTTACAATTGGACCTAGGGTTAGGGTTATGTTGAGGGCTAGGGTTAGAGACCCGTTTAGGGTTACGATTTGACCTAGGGTTAGGGTTATGTTGAGGGCTAGGGTTAGAGAGAAAGTTAGGGTTACTTTTGGACCTAGGGTTAGGGTTATGTTGAGGGCTAGGGTTAGAGATATGGGTAGGGTTACGATTGGACCTAGGGTTAGGGTTATGTATAGGGCTAGGGTTAGAGATCAGGTTAGGGTTACGTTTGGACCTAGGGTTAGGGTTATGTTGAGGGCTAGGGTTAGAGAGAAGGTTAGGGTTTCAATTGGACCTAGGGTTAGGGTTATGTTGAGGGCTAGGGTTACAGATCCGGTTAGGGTTACGATTGGACCTAGGGTTAGGGTTATGTTTAGGGCTAGGGTTAGAGATCCGGTTAGGGTTACTATTGGACGTAGGGTTAGGGTTATGTTGAGGGCTAGGGTTAGAGATCCGGTTAGTATTACGATTGGACCTAGGGTTAGGGTTATGTTGAGGGCTAGAGTTACAGATCCGGTTAGGGTTACGATTTGACCTAGGGTTAGGGTTATGTTTAGGGCTAGGGTTAGAGATCCGGTTAGGGTTACTATTGGACGTAGGGTTAGGGTTATATTGAGGGCTAGGCTTAGATATCCGGTTAGGGTTACGGTTGGACCTAGGGTTAGGGTTATGTTGAGGGCTAGGGTTAGAGATCAGGTTAGGGTTAAGATTGGACCTAGGGTTATAGTGATATTGAGGGCTAGGGTATTCCAGCAGTGAAAACACACATTTCTATAAAGACTTTGAAGCAGCAAGCTAAAGCCTTGTGGCTGAGTGTTCTTTCATAGAGAAACATGCATTTCATCCTTCTGGAGTGAATTTTCATGCTGGAGTTCATATGCATTTTATACTGTGCAGAATGTAGCTACCTGCTGGGGGTTGTGTCATAGAAGCACCTTTTCTGCAGGAGCTTATTGGAACATTCATTGTTTGGCTAAGTTATTTAGGGTTGGTTTTGGAAGGTCTTTCAACCTTGGTCAAATCCCGCTTCGTACGCAAGTTTTTAATACCGCTGTTTCCAAGTGTCCACAAACAGCTGCTGCTTGAAACTGTCCACATGCACATCTCGTATACTGGTGTGCTCGTTTCACTACCTGGATTTTGGTTTCCTCTTCTTTCTTTGAAATGACAAGTCTTCATTCAGCATTCTACACACACCTTGTACCAGCTTCAGTTTGAAGCATGTTGGTGCTCTCAAAACGCTGTGTAACCTATGTAGAGTGTGTTACTCTCCAGCACTGAATACACAACTTAGAGCTCCTTTCACCACAGACACGCAAACACATCTTTTTGTGAAAGTCCTACTTCAGGTCCCTTGGAAATGTAAGGGTTTCATGGAGGACATGAAGTCAATCATGCTTTTGCATTCTACTACCAATAGAAATGACCTCTTGTACATGCCTGACTGAGTTTCACTGCAAAATGCCCTTGTTTTCTGGTTTCTTGAATGTTCTCAACACATTAGGAGAAAGAGCGTGTTTGAGCAAGATCTATGCAGTGTGCGTTTCCCTAGATTTCAAGTGATTTGGGAAATATAATCCTTATTTTTCCACATTGTGAAAGAAACATGAGGCTTGCAAGAGATTGAAAAAATGCATCCCAACACGTACTCCAGCGGTGAAAGCACACGTTTCTACAAAGACTTTGAAGTAGCAAGTAAAAGCCAATGGCTGAGTGTTCTTTCAGAGAGAAACATACACATTTCATCCTTCTGGAGTGAATTTTCAGCCTGGAATTCATATGCATTTGTACCGTGCAGAATGTAACTACCTGCTCGGGGGTTGTGTCATAGAAGCAACTTTCCTGCAGGAGCTTATTGGAACATTCATTGTTTGGCTAACTTCTTTGGGTTGGTTTTGGAAGGTCTTTCAACTTTAGCCAAATCCGCTTTCTTACGAAATTTTTTCACAGCCCTGTTTCCAAGAGCCCACAAAGAACTGCTGCTTAAAACTCTCCACATGCACATCTCCCATACTGGTGTGCTCGTTTCACTACCTGGATTTTGGTTTCCTCTTCTTTCTTTGAAATTACAAGCCCTCTTTCTGCATGCTATACACACCTTGTAGCAGTTTCAGTTTGCAGCATATTGGTGCTCTTAAAACGCTGAGTAACCTGTGTAGAGTGTGTCAATCTCCAGCACTGAATACACAACTTAGAGCTCCTTTCACCACAGACACGCAAACACATCTTTTTGTAAAAGTCCTACTTCTTTACTCTTGGAAATGTAAGGGTTTCATCGAGAACTTGAAGTCAATCATGCTTTTGCACTCTGCAACCAATAGGAATGAACTCTTGTACATACCCGTCTGAATTTCAGTGCAAAATGCCCTTCTTTTCTGGTTTGTTGAAAGTTCACAACACATTAGGAGATAGAGCGTGTTTGAAGAAGACTGATGCAGTGTGCGTTTTCCTTTATTTCTTGTGATTTGGGAAACATAATCCGTGATTTTCCACATTGTCTAAGAAACAACATGAGGCTTGCAAGAGATTGAAACAATGCATCCTAAAACTTATTCCAGCAGGGAAAACACACGGTTCTACAAAGACTTGGAAGGAGCAAGGAAAAGAATAGTGGCTGAGTGTCCTTTCAGAGAGAAACACATGCATTTCATCCTTCTGGAGTGAGTTTTCTTGCTGGAATTCATATGCATTTTGTACTGTGCAGAATGTAGCTACCTGCTCGGGGGTTGTGTCATAGATGCACCTTTCCTGTAGGAGCTTATTGGAACTTTCATTGTTTGGCTAAGTTATTTAGGGTTGGTTTTGGAAGGTCTTTCAACTTTGGCCAAATCCGCTTTGTACGAAAGTTTTTCACAGCCCTGTTTCCAAGTGTCCACAAAGAGCTGCTGCTTGAAAGTGTCCACATGCACATCTCCCATACTGGTGTGCTCGTTTCACTACCTGGATTTTGGTTTCCTCTTCTTTCTTTGAAATGACAAGTCTTCATTCAGCATGCTACACACAGCTTGTAGCAGTTTCAGTTTGAAGCATGTTGGTGCTCTCAAAACGCTGTGTATCCTGTGTAGAGTGTGTCACTCTACAGCACTGAATACACAACTTAGAGCTCCTTTCAACACAGACACGCAAACACGTCTTTTTGGGAAAGTCCTAACTCAGGTAAATTGGAAATGTAAGGGTTTCATCGAAAACATGAAGACAATCATGCTTTTGAACTCTGCAACCGAAAGACATGGCTTTTTGTACATGCCATTCTGAATTTCACTGCAAAATGCCCTTCTTTTCTGGTTTGTTGAAAGTTCAAAACACTTTAGGAAATAGAACGTGTTTGAAGAAGACTGATGCAGTGTGCGTTTTCCTGGATTTCAAGTGATTCGGGATACATACTCCTTGTTTTTTCCACATTGTCTAAGAAACAACATGAGGCTTGCAAGAGATTGAAAAAATGCATCCTAAAACTTATGCCTGCAGTGAAAACACACGTTTCTACAAAGACTTGGAAGGAGCAAGCAAAAGAATAGTGGCTGAGAGTTCTTTCAGAGAGAAACACACGTATTTCATCCTTCTGTAGAGACGGTTAGGGTTACGATTGGACCTAGGGTAGGGTTATGTTGAGGGCTAGGGTTAGAGAGACGGTTAGGGTTACGATTGGACCTAGGGTTAGGGTTATGTTGAGGGCTAGGGTTAGAGAGAAGGTTAGGGTTACTTTTGTACCTAGGGTTAGGGTTATGTTGAGGGCTAGGGTTAGAGATATGGTTAGGGTTACGATTGGACCTAGGGATAGGGTTATGTTGAGGGCTAGGGTTAGAGTTCCGGTTAGGGTTACACTTGAACCTAGGGTTAGGGTTATGTTGAGGGCTAGGCTTAGAGAGAAGATTAGGGTTACAATTGGACCTAGGGTTAGGGTTATGTTGAGGGCTAGGGTTAGAGACCCGTTTAGGGTTACGATTTGACCTAGGGTTAGGGTTATGTTGAGGGCTAGGGTTAGAGAGAAAGTTAGGGTTACTTTTGGACCTAGGGTTAGGGTTATGTTGAGGGCTAGGGTTAGAGATATGGGTAGGGTTACGATTGGACCTAGGGTTAGGGTTATGTATAGGGCTAGGGTTAGAGATCAGGTTAGGGTTACGTTTGGACCTAGGGTTAGGGTTATGTTGAGGGCTAGGGTTAGAGAGAAGGTTAGGGTTTCAATTGGACCTAGGGTTAGGGTTATGTTGAGGGCTAGGGTTACAGATCCGGTTAGGGTTACGATTGGACCTAGGGTTAGGGTTATGTTTAGGGCTAGGGTTAGAGATCCGGTTAGGGTTACTATTGGACGTAGGGTTAGGGTTATGTTGAGGGCTAGGGTTAGAGATCCGGTTAGTATTACGATTGGACCTAGGGTTAGGGTTATGTTGAGGGCTAGAGTTACAGATCCGGTTAGGGTTACGATTTGACCTAGGGTTAGGGTTATGTTTAGGGCTAGGGTTAGAGATCCGGTTAGGGTTACTATTGGACGTAGGGTTAGGGTTATATTGAGGGCTAGGCTTAGAGATCCGGTTAGGGTTACGGTTGGACCTAGGGTTAGGGTTATGTTGAGGGCTAGGGTTAGAGATCAGGTTAGGGTTAAGATTGGACCTAGGGTTATAGTGATATTGAGGGCTAGGGTATTCCAGCAGTGAAAACACACATTTCTATAAAGACTTTGAAGCAGCAAGCTAAAGCCTTGTGGCTGAGTGTTCTTTCATAGAGAAACATGCATTTCATCCTTCTGGAGTGAATTTTCATGCTGGAGTTCATATGCATTTTATACTGTGCAGAATGTAGCTACCTGCTGGGGGTTGTGTCATAGAAGCACCTTTTCTGCAGGAGCTTATTGGAACATTCATTGTTTGGCTAAGTTATTTAGGGTTGGTTTTGGAAGGTCTTTCAACCTTGGTCAAATCCCGCTTCGTACGCAAGTTTTTAATACCGCTGTTTCCAAGTGTCCACAAACAGCTGCTGCTTGAAACTGTCCACATGCACATCTCGTATACTGGTGTGCTCGTTTCACTACCTGGATTTTGGTTTCCTCTTCTTTCTTTGAAATGACAAGTCTTCATTCAGCATTCTACACACACCTTGTACCAGCTTCAGTTTGAAGCATGTTGGTGCTCTCAAAACGCTGTGTAACCTATGTAGAGTGTGTTACTCTCCAGCACTGAATACACAACTTAGAGCTCCTTTCACCACAGACACGCAAACACATCTTTTTGTGAAAGTCCTACTTCAGGTCCCTTGGAAATGTAAGGGTTTCATGGAGGACATGAAGTCAATCATGCTTTTGCATTCTACTACCAATAGAAATGACCTCTTGTACATGCCTGACTGAGTTTCACTGCAAAATGCCCTTGTTTTCTGGTTTCTTGAATGTTCTCAACACATTAGGAGAAAGAGCGTGTTTGAGCAAGATCTATGCAGTGTGCGTTTCCCTAGATTTCAAGTGATTTGGGAAATATAATCCTTATTTTTCCACATTGTGAAAGAAACATGAGGCTTGCAAGAGATTGAAAAAATGCATCCCAACACGTACTCCAGCGGTGAAAGCACACGTTTCTACAAAGACTTTGAAGTAGCAAGTAAAAGCCAATGGCTGAGTGTTCTTTCAGAGAGAAACATACACATTTCATCCTTCTGGAGTGAATTTTCAGCCTGGAATTCATATGCATTTGTACCGTGCAGAATGTAACTACCTGCTCGGGGGTTGTGTCATAGAAGCAACTTTCCTGCAGGAGCTTATTGGAACATTCATTGTTTGGCTAACTTCTTTGGGTTGGTTTTGGAAGGTCTTTCAACTTTAGCCAAATCCGCTTTCTTACGAAATTTTTTCACAGCCCTGTTTCCAAGAGCCCACAAAGAACTGCTGCTTAAAACTCTCCACATGCACATCTCCCATACTGGTGTGCTCGTTTCACTACCTGGATTTTGGTTTCCTCTTCTTTCTTTGAAATTACAAGCCCTCTTTCTGCATGCTATACACACCTTGTAGCAGTTTCAGTTTGCAGCATATTGGTGCTCTTAAAACGCTGAGTAACCTGTGTAGAGTGTGTCAATCTCCAGCACTGAATACACAACTTAGAGCTCCTTTCACCACAGACACGCAAACACATCTTTTTGTAAAAGTCCTACTTCTTTACTCTTGGAAATGTAAGGGTTTCATCGAGAACTTGAAGTCAATCATGCTTTTGCACTCTGCAACCAATAGGAATGAACTCTTGTACATACCCGTCTGAATTTCAGTGCAAAATGCCCTTCTTTTCTGGTTTGTTGAAAGTTCACAACACATTAGGAGATAGAGCGTGTTTGAAGAAGACTGATGCAGTGTGCGTTTTCCTTTATTTCTTGTGATTTGGGAAACATAATCCGTGATTTTCCACATTGTCTAAGAAACAACATGAGGCTTGCAAGAGATTGAAACAATGCATCCTAAAACTTATTCCAGCAGTGAAAACACACGGTTCTACAAAGACTTGGAAGGAGCAAGCAAAAGAATAGTGGCTGAGTGTCCTTTCAGAGAGAAACACATGCATTTCATCCTTCTGGAGTGAGTTTTCTTGCTGGAATTCATATGCATTTTGTACTGTGCAGAATGTAGCTACCTGCTCGGGGGTTGTGTCATAGATGCACCTTTCCTGTAGGAGCTTATTGGAACTTTCATTGTTTGGCTAAGTTATTTAGGGTTGGTTTTGGAAGGTCTTTCAACTTTGGCCAAATCCGCTTTGTACGAAAGTTTTTCACAGCCCTGTTTCCAAGTGTCCACAAAGAGCTGCTGCTTGAAAGTGTCCACATGCACATCTCCCATACTGGTGTGCTCGTTTCACTACCTGGATTTTGGTTTCCTCTTCTTTCTTTGAAATGACAAGTCTTCATTCAGCATGCTACACACAGCTTGTAGCAGTTTCAGTTTGAAGCATGTTGGTGCTCTCAAAACGCTGTGTATCCTGTGTAGAGTGTGTCACTCTCCAGCACTGAATACACAACTTAGAGCTCCATTCAACACAGACACGCAAACACGTCTTTTTGGGAAAGTCCTAACTCAGGTAAATTGGAAATGTAAGGGTTTCATCGAAAACATGAAGACAATCATGCTTTTGAACTCTGCAACCGAAAGAAATGGCTTTTTGTACATGCCATTCTGAATTTCACTGCTAAATGCCCTTCTTTTCTGGTTTGTTGAAAGTTCAAAACACTTTAGGAAATAGAACGTGTTTGAAGAAGACTGATGCAGTGTGCGTTTTCCTGGATTTCAAGTGATTCGGGATACATACTCCTTGTTTTTCCACATTGTCTAAGAAACAACATGAGGCTTGCAAGAGATTGAAAAAATGCATCCTAAAACTTATGCCTGCAGTGAAAACACACGTTTCTACAAAGACTTGGAAGGAGCAAGCAAAAGAATAGTGGCTGAGAGTTCTTTCAGAGAGAAACACACGTGTTTCATCCTTCTGTAGAGACGGTTAGGGTTACGATTGGACCTAGGGTAGGGTTATGTTGAGGGCTAGGGTTAGAGAGACGGTTAGGGTTACGATTGGACCTAGGGTTAGGGTTATGTTGAGGGCTAGGGTTAGAGAGAAGGTTAGGGTTACTTTTGTACCTAGGGTTAGGGTTATGTTGAGGGCTAGGGTTAGAGAGAAGGTTAGGGTTACTTTTGTACCTAGGGTTAGGGTTATGTTGAGGGCTAGGGTTAGAGATATGGTTAGGGTTACGATTGGACCTAGGGTTAGGGTTATGTTGAGGGCTAGGGTTAGAGTTCCGGTTAGGGTTACACTTGAACCTAGGGTTAGGGTTATGTTGAGGGCTAGGCTTAGAGAGAAGGTTAGGGTTACAATTGGACCTAGGGTTAGGGTTATGTTTAGGGCTAGGGTTAGAGATCCGGTTAGGGTTACTATTGGACGTAGGGTTAGGGTTATATTGAGGGCTAGGGTTAGAGATCCGGTTAGTATTACGATTGGACCTAGGGTTAGGGTTATGTTGAGGGCTAGAGTTACAGATCTGGTTAGGGTTACGATTTGACCTAGGGTTAGGGTTATGTTTAGGGCTAGGGTTAGAGATCCGGTTAGGGTTACTATTGGACGTAGGGTTAGGGTTATATTGAGGGCTAGGCTTAGAGATCCGGTTAGGGTTACGGTTGGACCTAGGGTTAGGGTTATGTTGAGGGCTAGGGTTAGAGATCAGGTTAGGGTTAAGATTGGACCTAGGGTTATAGTGATATTGAGGGCTAGGGTATTCCAGCAGTGAAAACACACATTTCTATAAAGACTTTGAAGCAGCAAGCTAAAGCCTTGTGGCTGAGTGTTCTTTCATAGAGAAACATGCATTTCATCCTTCTGGAGTGAATTTTCATGCTGGAGTTCATATGCATTTTATACTGTGCAGAATGTAGCTAGCTGCTGGGGGTTGTGTCATAGAAGCACCTTTTCTGCAGGAGCTTATTGGAACATTCATTGTTTGGCTAAGTTATTTAGGGTTGGTTTTGGAAGGTCTTTCAACCTTGGTCAAATCCCGCTTCGTACGCAAGTTTTTAATACCGCTGTTTCCAAGTGTCCACAAACAGCTGCTGCTTGAAACTGTCCACATGCACATCTCGTATACTGGTGTGCTCGTTTCACTACCTGGATTTTGGTTTCCTCTTCTTTCTTTGAAATGACAAGTCTTCATTCAGCATTCTACACACACCTTGTACCAGCTTCAGTTTGAAGCATGTTGGTGCTCTCAAAACGCTGTGTAACCTATGTAGAGTGTGTTACTCTCCAGCACTGAATACACAACTTAGAGCTCCTTTCACCACAGACACGCAAACACATCTTTTTGTGAAAGTCCTACTTCAGGTCCCTTGGAAATGTAAGGGTTTCATGGAGGACATGAAGTCAATCATGCTTTTGCACTCTACTACCAATAGAAATGACCTCTTGTACATGCCTGACTGAGTTTCACTGCAAAATGCCCTTGTTTTCTGGTTTCTTGAATGTTCTCAACACATTAGGAGAAAGAGCGTGTTTGAGCAAGATCGATGCAGTGTGCGTTTCCCTAGATTTCAAGTGATTTGGGAAATATAATCCTTATTTTTCCACATTGTGAAAGAAACATGAGGCTTGCAAGAGATTGAAAAAATGCATCCCAACACGTACTCCAGCGGTGAAAGCACACGTTTCTACAAAGACTTTGAAGTAGCAAGTAAAAGCCAATGGCTGAGTGTTCTTTCAGAGAGAAACATACACATTTCATCCTTCTGGAGTGAATTTTCAGCCTGGAATTCATATGCATTTGTACCGTGCAGAATGTAACTACCTGCTCGGGGGTTGTGTCATAGAAGCAACTTTCCTGCAGGAGCTTATTGGAACATTCATTGTTTGGCTAACTTCTTTGGGTTGGTTTTGGAAGGTCTTTCAACTTTGGCCAAATCCGCTTTCTTACGAAATTTTTTCACAGCCCTGTTTCCAAGAGCCCACAAAGAACTGCTGCTTAAAACTCTCCACATGCACATCTCCCATACTGGTGTGCTCGTTTCACTACCTGGATTTTGGTTTCCTCTTCTTTCTTTGAAATTACAAGCCCTCTTTCTGCATGCTACACACACCTTGTAGCAGTTTCAGTTTGCAGCATATTGGTGCTCTTAAAACGCTGAGTAACCTGTGTAGAGTGTGTCAATCTCCAGCACTGAATACACAACTTAGAGCTCCTTTCACCACAGACACGCAAACACATCTTTTTGTAAAAGTCCTACTTCTTTACTCTTGGAAATGTAAGGGTTTCATCGAGAACTTGAAGTCAATCATGCTTTTGCACTCTGCAACCAATAGGAATGAACTCTTGTACATACCCGTCTGAATTTCAGTGCAAAATGCCCTTCTTTTCTGGTTTGTTGAAAGTTCCCAACACATTAGGAGATAGAGCGTGTTTGAAGAAGACTGATGCAGTGTGCGTTTTCCTTTATTTCTTGTGATTTGGG
Organism: Miniopterus natalensis; assembly: GCF_054644295.1. Classification (NCBI taxonomy): domain Eukaryota; kingdom Metazoa; phylum Chordata; class Mammalia; order Chiroptera; family Miniopteridae; genus Miniopterus; species Miniopterus natalensis. The sequence goes on from NC_142089.1 coordinate 83,177,650, forward strand.
AAACATAATCCGTGATTTTCCACATTGTCTAAGAAACAATATGAGGCTTGCAAGAGATTGAAACAATGCATCCTAAAACTTATTCCAGCAGTGAAAACACACGGTTCTACAAAGACTTGGAAGGAGCAAGCAAAAGAATAGTGGCTGAGTGTCCTTTCAGAGAGAAACACATGCATTTCATCCTTCTGGGTGAGTTTTCTTGCTGGAATTCATATGCATTTTGTACTGTGCAGAATGTAGCTACCTGCTCGGGGGTTGTGTCATAGATGCACCTTTCCTGTAGGAGCTTATTGGAACTTTCATTGTTTGGCTAAGTTATTTAGGGTTGGTTTTGGAAGGTCTTTCAACTTTGGCCAAATCCGCTTTGTACGAAAGTTTTTCACAGCCCTGTTTCCAAGTGTCCACAAAGAGCTGCTGCTTGAAAGTGTCCACATGCACATCTCCCATACTGGTGTGCTCGTTTCACTACCTGGATTTTGGTTTCCTCTTCTTTCTTTGAAATGACAAGTCTTCATTCAGCATGCTACACACAGCTTGTAGCAGTTTCAGTTTGAAGCATGTTGGTGCTCTCAAAACGCTGTGTATCCTGGGTAGAGTGTGTCACTCTACAGCACTGAATACACAACTTAGAGCTCCTTTCAACACAGACACGCAAACACGTCTTTTTGGGAAAGTCCTAACTCAGGTAAATTGGAAATGTAAGGGTTTCATCGAAAACATGAAGACAATCATGCTTTTGAACTCTGCAACCGAAAGAAATGGCTTTTTGTACATGCCATTCTGAATTTCACTGCAAAATGCCCTTCTTTTCTGGTTTGTTGAAAGTTCAAAACACTTTAGGAAATAGAACGTGTTTGAAGAAGACTGATGCAGTGTGCGTTTTCCTGGATTTCAAGTGATTCGGGATACATACTCCTTGTTTTTCCACATTGTCTAAGAAACAACATGAGGCTTGCAAGAGATTGAAAAAATGCATCCTAAAACTTATGCCTGCAGTGAAAACACACGTTTCTACAAAGACTTGGAAGGAGCAAGCAAAAGAATAGTGGCTGAGAGTTCTTTCAGAGAGAAACACACGTATTTCATCCTTCTGTAGAGACGGTTAGGGTTCCGATTGGACCTAGGGTAGGGTTATGTTGAGGGCTAGTGTTAGAGAGACGGTTAGGGTTACGATTGGACCTAGGGTTAGGGTTATGTTGAGGGCTAGGGTTAGAGAGAAGGTTAGGGTTACTTTTGGACCTAGGGTTAGGGTTATGTTGAGGGCTAGGGTTAGAGATATGGTTAGGGTTACGATTGGACCTAGGGTTAGGGTTATGTTGAGGGCTAGGGTTAGAGTTCCGGTTAGGGTTACACTTGAACCTAGGGTTAGGGTTATGTTGAGGGCTAGGCTTAGAGAGAAGGTTAGGGTTACAATTGGACCTAGCGTTAGGGTTATGTTGAGGGCTAGGGTTAGAGAGAAGGTTAGGGTTACTTTTGGACCTAGGGTTAGGGTTATGTTGAGGGCTAGGGTTAGAGATATGGGTAGTGTTACGATTGGACCTAGGGTTAGGGTTATGTATAGGGCTAGGGTTAGAAATCAGGTTAGGGTTACGTTTGGACCTAGGGTTAGGGTTATGTTGAGGGCTAGGGTTAGAGAGAAGGTTAGGGTTTCAATTGGACCAAGGGTTAGGGTTATGTTGAGGGCTAGGGTTAGAGAGAAGGTTAGGGTTTCAATTGGACCTAGGGTTAGGGTTATGTTGAGGGCTAGGGTTACAGATCCGGTTAGGGTTACGATTGGACCTAGGGTTAGGGTTATGTTTAGGGCTAGGGTTAGAGATCCGGTTAGGGTTACGATTGGACCTAGGGTTAGGGTTATGTTGAGGGCTAGGGTTAGAGATCCGGTTAGGGTTACGATTGGACCTAGGGTTAGGGTTATGTTGAGGGCTAGGGTTAGAGATCAGGTTAGTATTACGATTGGACCTAGGGTTAGGGTTATGTTGAGGGCTAGGGTTAGAGATCCGGTTAGTATTACGATTGGACCTAGGGTTAGGGTTATGTTGAGGTCTAGGGTTAGAGATCCGGTTAGGGTTAAGATTGTACCTAGGGTTATAGTGATGTTGAGGGCTAGGGTATTCCAGCAGTGAAAACACATTTCTATAAAGACTTTGAAGCAGCAAGCAAAAGCCTAGTGGCTGAGTGTTCTTTCAGAGAGAAACATGCATTTCATCCTTCTGGAGTGAATTTTCATGCTGGAGTTCATATGCATTTTATACTGTGCAGAATGTAGCTACCTGCTGGGGGTTGTGTCAGAGAAGCACCTTTTCTGCAGGAGCTTATTGGAACATTCATTGTTTGGCTAAGTTATTTAGGGTTGGTTTTGGAAGGTCTTTCAACCTTGGCCAAATCCCGCTTCGTATGCAAGTTTTTAATAGCGCTGTTTCCAAGTGTCCACAAAGAGCTGCTGCTTGAAACTGTCCACATGCACATCTCGTATACTGGTGTGCTCGTTTCACTACCTGGATTTTGGTTTCCTCTTCTTTCTTTGAAATGACAAGTCTTCATTCAGCATTCTACACACACCTTGTAGCAGTTTCAGTTTGAAGCATGTTGGTGCTCTCAAAACGCTGTGTAACCTATGTAGAGTGTGTTACTCTCCAGCACTGAATACACAACTTAGAGCTCCTTTCACCACAGACACGCAAACACATCTTTTTGTGAAAGTCCTACATCAGGTCCCTTGGAAATGTAAGGGTTTCATGGAGAACATGAAGTCAATCATGCTTTTGCACTCTACTACCAATACAAATGACCTCTTGTACATGCCTGACTGAGTTTCACTGCAAAATGCCCTTGTTTTCTGGTTTCTTGAATGTTCTCAACACATTAGGAGAAAGAGCGTGTTTGAGCAAGATCGATGCAGTGTGCGTTTCCCTAGATTTCAAGTGATTTGGGAAATATAATCCTTATTTTTCCACATTGTGAAAGAAACATGAGGCTTGCAAGAGATTGAAAAAATGCATCCCAAAACGTACTCCAGCGGTGAAAGCACACGTTTCTACAAAGACTTTGAAGTAGCAAGTAAAAGCCAATGGCTGAGTGTTCTTTCAGAGAGAAACATACCCATTTCATCCTTCTGGAGTGAATTTTCAGCCTGGAATTCATATGCATTTGTACCGTGCAGAATGTAACTACCTGCTCGGGGCTTGTGTCATAGAAGCAACTTTCCTGCAGGAGCTTATTGGAACATTCATTGTTTGGCTAACTTCTTTGGGTTGGTTTTGGAAGGTCTTTCAACTTTAGCCAAATCCGCTTTCTTACGAAATTTTTTCACAGCCCTGTTTCCAAGAGCCCACAAAGAACTGCTGCTTAAAACTCTCCACATGCACATCTCCCATACTGGTGTGCTCGTTTCACTACCTGGATTTTGGTTTCCTCTTCTTTCTTTGAAATTACAAGCCCTCTTTCTGCATGCTACACACAACTTGTAGCAGTTTCAGTTTGCAGCATATTGGTGCTCTTAAAACGCTGAGTAACCTGTGTAGAGTGTGTCAATCTCCAGCACTGAATACACAACTTAGAGCTCCTTTCACCACAGACACGCAAACACATCTTTTTGTAAAAGTCCTACTTCTTCACTCTTGGAAATGTAAGGGTTTCATCGAGAACTTGAAGTCAATCATGCTTTTGCACTCTGCAACCAATAGGAATGAACTCTTGTACATACCCGTCTGAATTTCAGTGCAAAATGCCCTTCTTTTCTGGTTTGTTGAAAGTTCCCAACACATTAGGAGATAGAGCGTGTTTGAAGAAGACTGATGCAGTGTGCGTTTTCCTTTATTTCTTGTGATTTGGGAAACATAATCCGTGATTTTCCACATTGTCTAAGAAACAATATGAGGCTTGCAAGAGATTGAAACAATGCATCCTAAAACTTATTCCAGCAGTGAAAACACACGGTTCTACAAAGACTTGGAAGGAGCAAGCAAAAGAATAGTGGCTGAGTGTCCTTTCAGAGAGAAACACATGCATTTCATCCTTCTGGGTGAGTTTTCTTGCTGGAATTCATATGCATTTTGTACTGTGCAGAATGTAGCTACCTGCTCGGGGGTTGTGTCATAGATGCACCTTTCCTGTAGGAGCTTATTGGAACTTTCATTGTTTGGCTAAGTTATTTAGGGTTGGTTTTGGAAGGTCTTTCAACTTTGGCCAAATCCGCTTTGTACGAAAGTTTTTCACAGCCCTGTATCCAAGTGTCCACAAAGAGCTGCTGCTTGAAAGTGTCCACATGCACATCTCCCATACTGGTGTGCTCGTTTCACTACCTGGATTTTGGTTTCCTCTTCTTTCTTTGAAATGACAAGTCTTCATTCAGCATGCTACACACAGCTTGTAGCAGTTTCAGTTTGAAGCATGTTGGTGCTCTCAAAACGCTGTGTATCCTGGGTAGAGTGTGTCACTCTACAGCACTGAATACACAACTTAGAGCTCCTTTCAACACAGACACGCAAACACGTCTTTTTGGGAAAGTCCTAACTCAGGTAAATTGGAAATGTAAGGGTTTCATCGAAAACATGAAGACAATCATGCTTTTGAACTCTGCAACCGAAAGAAATGGCTTTTTGTACATGCCATTCTGAATTTCACTGCAAAATGCCCTTCTTTTCTGGTTTGTTGAAAGTTCAAAACACTTTAGGAAATAGAACGTGTTTGAAGAAGACTGATGCAGTGTGCGTTTTCCTGGATTTCAAGTGATTCGGGATACATACTCCTTGTTTTTCCACATTGTCTAAGAAACAACATGAGGCTTGCAAGAGATTGAAAAAATGCATCCTAAAACTTATGCCTGCAGTGAAAACACACGTTTCTACAAAGACTTGGAAGGAGCAAGCAAAAGAATAGTGGCTGAGAGTTCTTGCAGAGAGAAACACACGTATTTCATCCTTCTGTAGAGACGGTTAGGGTTCCGATTGGACCTAGGGTAGGGTTATGTTGAGGGCTAGTGTTAGAGAGACGGTTAGGGTTACGATTGGACCTAGGGTTAGGGTTATGTTGAGGGCTAGGGTTAGAGAGAAGGTTAGGGTTACTTTTGGACCTAGGGTTAGGGTTATGTTGAGGGCTAGGGTTAGAGATATGGTTAGGGTTACGATTGGACCTAGGGTTAGGGTTATGTTGAGGGCTAGGGTTAGAGTTCCGGTTAGGGTTACACTTGAACCTAGGGTTAGGGTTATGTTGAGGGCTAGGCTTAGAGAGAAGGTTAGGGTTACAATTGGACCTAGCGTTAGGGTTATGTTGAGGGCTAGGGTTAGAGAGAAGGTTAGGGTTACTTTTGGACCTAGGGTTAGGGTTATGTTGAGGGCTAGGGTTAGAGATATGGGTAGTGTTACGATTGGACCTAGGGTTAGGGTTATGTATAGGGCTAGGGTTAGAAATCAGGTTAGGGTTACGTTTGGACCTAGGGTTAGGGTTATGTTGAGGGCTAGGGTTAGAGAGAAGGTTAGGGTTTCAATTGGACCAAGGGTTAGGGTTATGTTGAGGGCTAGGGTTAGAGAGAAGGTTAGGGTTTCAATTGGACCTAGGGTTAGGGTTATGTTGAGGGCTAGGGTTACAGATCCGGTTAGGGTTACGATTGGACCTAGGGTTAGGGTTATGTTTAGGGCTAGGGTTAGAGATCCGGTTAGGGTTACGATTGGACCTAGGGTTAGGGTTATGTTGAGGGCTAGGGTTAGAGATCCGGTTAGGGTTACGATTGGACCTAGGGTTAGGGTTATGTTGAGGGCTAGGGTTAGAGATCAGGTTAGTATTACGATTGGACCTAGGGTTAGGGTTATGTTGAGGGCTAGGGTTAGAGATCCGGTTAGTATTACGATTGGACCTAGGGTTAGGGTTATGTTGAGGTCTAGGGTTAGAGATCCGGTTAGGGTTAAGATTGTACCTAGGGTTATAGTGATGTTGAGGGCTAGGGTATTCCAGCAGTGAAAACACATTTCTATAAAGACTTTGAAGCAGCAAGCAAAAGCCTAGTGGCTGAGTGTTCTTTCAGAGAGAAACATGCATTTCATCCTTCTGGAGTGAATTTTCATGCTGGAGTTCATATGCATTTTATACTGTGCAGAATGTAGCTACCTGCTGGGGGTTGTGTCAGAGAAGCACCTTTTCTGCAGGAGCTTATTGGAACATTCATTGTTTGGCTAAGTTATTTAGGGTTGGTTTTGGAAGGTCTTTCAACCTTGGCCAAATCCCGCTTCGTATGCAAGTTTTTAATAGCGCTGTTTCCAAGTGTCCACAAAGAGCTGCTGCTTGAAACTGTCCACATGCACATCTCGTATACTGGTGTGCTCGTTTCACTACCTGGATTTTGGTTTCCTCTTCTTTCTTTGAAATGACAAGTCTTCATTCAGCATTCTACACACACCTTGTAGCAGTTTCAGTTTGAAGCATGTTGGTGCTCTCAAAACGCTGTGTAACCTATGTAGAGTGTGTTACTCTCCAGCACTGAATACACAACTTAGAGCTCCTTTCACCACAGACACGCAAACACATCTTTTTGTGAAAGTCCTACATCAGGTCCCTTGGAAATGTAAGGGTTTCATGGAGAACATGAAGTCAATCATGCTTTTGCACTCTACTACCAATACAAATGACCTCTTGTACATGCCTGACTGAGTTTCACTGCAAAATGCCCTTGTTTTCTGGTTTCTTGAATGTTCTCAACACATTAGGAGAAAGAGCGTGTTTGAGCAAGATCGATGCAGTGTGCGTTTCCCTAGATTTCAAGTGATTTGGGAAATATAATCCTTATTTTTCCACATTGTGAAAGAAACATGAGGCTTGCAAGAGATTGAAAAAATGCATCCCAAAACGTACTCCAGCGGTGAAAGCACACGTTTCTACAAAGACTTTGAAGTAGCAAGTAAAAGCCAATGGCTGAGTGTTCTTTCAGAGAGAAACATACCCATTTCATCCTTCTGGAGTGAATTTTCAGCCTGGAATTCATATGCATTTGTACCGTGCAGAATGTAACTACCTGCTCGGGGCTTGTGTCATAGAAGCAACTTTCCTGCAGGAGCTTATTGGAACATTCATTGTTTGGCTAACTTCTTTGGGTTGGTTTTGGAAGGTCTTTCAACTTTAGCCAAATCCGCTTTCTTACGAAATTTTTTCACAGCCCTGTTTCCAAGAGCCCACAAAGAACTGCTGCTTAAAACTCTCCACATGCACATCTCCCATACTGGTGTGCTCGTTTCACTACCTGGATTTTGGTTTCCTCTTCTTTCTTTGAAATTACAAGCCCTCTTTCTGCATGCTACACACAACTTGTAGCAGTTTCAGTTTGCAGCATATTGGTGCTCTTAAAACGCTGAGTAACCTGTGTAGAGTGTGTCAATCTCCAGCACTGAATACACAACTTAGAGCTCCTTTCACCACAGACACGCAAACACATCTTTTTGTAAAAGTCCTACTTCTTCACTCTTGGAAATGTAAGGGTTTCATCGAGAACTTGAAGTCAATCATGCTTTTGCACTCTGCAACCAATAGGAATGAACTCTTGTACATACCCGTCTGAATTTCAGTGCAAAATGCCCTTCTTTTCTGGTTTGTTGAAAGTTCACAACACATTAGGAGATAGAGCGTGTTTGAAGAAGACTGATGCAGTGTGCGTTTTCCTTTATTTCTTGTGATTTGGGAAACATAATCCGTGATTTTCCACATTGTCTAAGAAACAACATGAGGCTTGCAAGAGATTGAAACAATGCATCCTAAAACTTATTCCAGCAGTGAAAACACACGGTTCTACAAAGACTTGGAAGGAGCAAGCAAAAGAATAGTGGCTGAGTGTCCTTTCAGAGAGAAACACATGCATTTCATCCTTCTGGAGTGAGTTTTCTTGCTGGAATTCATATGCATTTTGTACTGTGCAGAATGTAGCTACCTGCTCGGGGGTTGTGTCATAGATGCACCTTTCCTGCAGGAGCTTATTGGAACTTTCATTGTTTGGCTAAGTTATTTAGGGTTGGTTTTGGAAGGTCTTTCAACTTTGGCCAAATCCGCTTTGTACGAAAGTTTTTCACAGCCCTGTTTCCAAGTGTCCACAAAGAGCTGCTGCTTGAAAGTGTCCACATGCACATCTCCCATACTGGTGTGCTCCTTTCACTACCTAGATTTTGGTTTCCTCTTCTTTCTTTGAAATGACAAGTCTTCATTCAGCATGCTACACACACCTTGTAGCAGTTTCAGTTTGAAGCATGTTGGTGCTCTCAAAACGCTGTGTATCCTGTGTAGAGTGTGTCACTCTACAGCACTGAATACACAACTTAGAGCTCCTTTCAACACAGACACGCAAACACGTCTTTTTGGGAAAGTCCTAACTCAGGTAAATTGGAAATGTAAGGGTTTCATCGAAAACATGAAGACAATCATGCTTTTGAACTCTGCAACCGAAAGAAATGGCTTTTTGTACATACCATTCTGAATTTCACTGCTAAATGCCCTTCTTTTCTGGTTTGTTGAAAGTTCAAAACACTTTAGGAGATAGAACGTGTTTGAAGAAGACTGATGCAGTGTGCGTTTTCCTGGATTTCAAGTGATTCGGGATACATACTCCTTGTTTTTCCACATTGTCTAAGAAACAACATGAGGCTTGCAAGAGATTGAAAAAATGCATCCTAAAACTTATGCCTGCAGTGAAAACACACGTTTCTACAAAGACTTGGAAGGAGCAAGCAAAAGAATAGTGGCTGAGAGTTCTTTCAGAGAGAAACACACGTATTTCATCCTTCTGTAGAGACGGATAGGGTTACGATTGGACCTAGGGTAGGGTTATGTTGAGGGCTAGGGTTAGAGAGACGGTTAGGGTTACGATTGGACCTAGGGTAAGCGTAATGTTGAGGGCTAGGGTTAGAGAGACGGTTACGGTTACGATTGGACCTAGGCTTAGGGTTATGTTGAGGGCTAGGGTTAGAGATATGGTTACGGTTACGATTGGACCTAGGGTTAGGGTAATGTTGAGGGCTAGGGTTAGAGATCCGGTTAGGGTTACGATTGGACCTAGGGTTAGGGTTATGTTGAGGGCTAGGGTTAGAGATCCGGTTAGGGTTACGATTGGACCTAGGGTTAGGGTTATGTTGAGGGCTAGGGTTAGAGATCAGGTTAGTATTACTATTGGACCTAGGGTTAGGGTTATGTTGAGGGCTAGGGTTAGAGATCCGGTTAGGGTTAAGATTGTACCTAGGGTTATAGTGATGTTGAGGGCTAGGGTATTCCAGCAGTGAAAACACATTTCTATAAAGACTTTGAAGCAGCAAGCAAAAGCCTAGTGGCTGAGTGTTCTTTCAGAGCGAAACATGCATTTCATCCTTCTGGAGTGAATTTTCATGCTGGAGTTCATATGCATTTTATACTGTGCAGAATGTAGCTACCTGCTGGGGGTTGTGTCAGAGAAGCACCTTTTCTGCAGGAGCTTATTGGAACATTCATTGTTTGGCTAAGTTATTTAGGGTTGGTTTTGGAAGGTCTTTCAACCTTGGCCAAATCCCGCTTCGTATGCAAGTTTTTAATAGCGCTGTTTCCAAGTGTCCACAAAGAGCTGCTGCTTGAAACTGTCCACATGCACATCTCGTATACTGGTGTGCTCGTTTCACTACCTGGATTTTGGTTTCCTCTTCTTTCTTTGAAATGACAAGTCTTCATTCAGCATTCTACACACACCTTGTAGCAGTTTCAGTTTGAAGCATGTTGGTGCTCTCAAAACGCTGTGTAACCTATGTAGAGTGTGTTACTCTCCAGCACTGAATACACAACTTAGAGCTCCTTTCACCACAGACACGCAAACACATCTTTTTGTGAAAGTCCTACATCAGGTCCCTTGGAAATGTAAGGGTTTCATGGAGAACATGAAGTCAATCATGCTTTTGCACTCTACTACCAATACAAATGACCTCTTGTACATGCCTGACTGAGTTTCACTGCAAAATGCCCTTGTTTTCTGGTTTCTTGAATGTTCTCAACACATTAGGAGAAAGAGCGTGTTTGAGCAAGATCGATGCAGTGTGCGTTTCCCTAGATTTCAAGTGATTTGGGAAATATAATCCTTATTTTTCCACATTGTGAAAGAAACATGAGGCTTGCAAGAGATTGAAAAAATGCATCCCAAAACGTACTCCAGCGGTGAAAGCACACGTTTCTACAAAGACTTTGAAGTAGCAAGTAAAAGCCAATGGCTGAGTGTTCTTTCAGAGAGAAACATACCCATTTCATCCTTCTGGAGTGAATTTTCAGCCTGGAATTCATATGCATTTGTACCGTGCAGAATGTAACTACCTGCTCGGGGCTTGTGTCATAGAAGCAACTTTCCTGCAGGAGCTTATTGGAACATTCATTGTTTGGCTAACTTCTTTGGGTTGGTTTTGGAAGGTCTTTCAACTTTAGCCAAATCCGCTTTCTTACGAAATTTTTTCACAGCCCTGTTTCCAAGAGCCCACAAAGAACTGCTGCTTAAAACTCTCCACATGCACATCTCCCATACTGGTGTGCTCGTTTCACTACCTGGATTTTGGTTTCCTCTTCTTTCTTTGAAATTACAAGCCCTCTTTCTGCATGCTACACACAACTTGTAGCAGTTTCAGTTTGCAGCATATTGGTGCTCTTAAAACGCTGAGTAACCTGTGTAGAGTGTGTCAATCTCCAGCACTGAATACACAACTTAGAGCTCCTTTCACCACAGACACGCAAACACATCTTTTTGTAAAAGTCCTACTTCTTCACTCTTGGAAATGTAAGGGTTTCATCGAGAACTTGAAGTCAATCATGCTTTTGCACTCTGCAACCAATAGGAATGAACTCTTGTACATACCCGTCTGAATTTCAGTGCAAAATGCCCTTCTTTTCTGGTTTGTTGAAAGTTCACAACACATTAGGAGATAGAGCGTGTTTGAAGAAGACTGATGCAGTGTGCGTTTTCCTTTATTTCTTGTGATTTGGGAAACATAATCCGTGATTTTCCACATTGTCTAAGAAACAACATGAGGCTTGCAAGAGATTGAAACAATGCATCCTAAAACTTATTCCAGCAGTGAAAACACACGTTTCTACAAAGACTTGGAAGGAGCAAGCAAAAGAATAGTGGCTGAGTGTCCTTTCAGAGAGAAACACATGCATTTCATCCTTCTGGAGTGAGTTTTCTTGCTGGAATTCATATGCATTTTGTACTGTGCAGAATGTAGCTACCTGCTCGGGGGTTGTGTCATAGATGCACCTTTCCTGCAGGAGCTTATTGGAACTTTCATTGTTTGGCTAAGTTATTTAGGGTTGGTTTTGGAAGGTCTTTCAACTTTGGCCAAATCCGCTTTGTACGAAAGTTTTTCACAGCCCTGTTTCCAAGTGTCCACAAAGAGCTGCTGCTTGAAAGTGTCCACATGCACATCTCCCATACTGGTGTGCTCCTTTCACTACCTAGATTTTGGTTTCCTCTTCTTTCTTTGAAATGACAAGTCTTCATTCAGCATGCTACACACACCTTGTAGCAGTTTCAGTTTGAAGCATGTTGGTGCTCTCAAAACGCTGTGTATCCTGTGTAGAGTGTGTCACTCTACAGCACTGAATACACAACTTAGAGCTCCTTTCAACACAGACACGCAAACACGTCTTTTTGGGAAAGTCCTAACTCAGGTAAATTGGAAATGTAAGGGTTTCATCGAAAACATGAAGACAATCATGCTTTTGAACTCTGCAACCGAAAGAAATGGCTTTTTGTACATACCATTCTGAATTTCACTGCTAAATGCCCTTCTTTTCTGGTTTGTTGAAAGTTCAAAACACTTTAGGAGATAGAACGTGTTTGAAGAAGACTGATGCAGTGTGCGTTTTCCTGGATTTCAAGTGATTCGGGATACATACTCCTTGTTTTTCCACATTGTCTAAGAAACAACATGAGGCTTGCAAGAGATTGAAAAAATGCATCCTAAAACTTATGCCTGCAGTGAAAACACACGTTTCTACAAAGACTTGGAAGGAGCAAGCAAAAGAATAGTGGCTGAGAGTTCTTTCAGAGAGAAACACACGTATTTCATCCTTCTGTAGAGACGGATAGGGTTACGATTGGACCTAGGGTAGGGTTATGTTGAGGGCTAGGGTTAGAGAGACGGTTAGGGTTACGATTGGACCTAGGGTAAGCGTAATGTTGAGGGCTAGGGTTAGAGAGACGGTTACGGTTACGATTGGACCTAGGCTTAGGGTTATGTTGAGGGCTAGGGTTAGAGATATGGTTACGGTTACGATTGGACCTAGGGTTAGGGTAATGTTGAGGGCTAGGGTTAGAGATCCGGTTAGAGTTACGATTGGACCTAGGGTTAGGGTTATGTTGAGGGCTAGGGTTAGAGATCCGGTTAGGGTTACGATTGGACCTAGGGTTAGGGTTATGTTGAGGGCTAGGGTTAGAGATCAGGTTAGTATTACTATTGGACCTAGGGTTAGGGTTATGTTGAGGGCTAGGGTTAGAGATCCGGTTAGGGTTAAGATTGTACCTAGGGTTATAGTGATGTTGAGGGCTAGGGTATTCCAGCAGTGAAAACACATTTCTATAAAGACTTTGAAGCAGCAAGCAAAAGCCTAGTGGCTGAGTGTTCTTTCAGAGCGAAACATGCATTTCATCCTTCTGGAGTGAATTTTCATGCTGGAGTTCATATGCATTTTATACTGTGCAGAATGTAGCTACCTGCTGGGGGTTGTGTCAGAGAAGCACCTTTTCTGCAGGAGCTTATTGGAACATTCATTGTTTGGCTAAGTTATTTAGGGTTGGTTTTGGAAGGTCTTTCAACCTTGGCCAAATCCCGCTTCGTATGCAAGTTTTTAATAGCGCTGTTTCCAAGTGTCCACAAAGAGCTGCTGCTTGAAACTGTCCACATGCACATCTCGTATACTGGTGTGCTCGTTTCACTACCTGGATTTTGGTTTCCTCTTCTTTCTTTGAAATGACAAGTCTTCATTCAGCATTCTACACACACCTTGTAGCAGTTTCAGTTTGAAGCATGTTGGTGCTCTCAAAACGCTGTGTAACCTATGTAGAGTGTGTTACTCTCCAGCACTGAATACACAACTTAGAGCTCCTTTCACCACAGACACGCAAACACATCTTTTTGTGAAAGTCCTACATCAGGTCCCTTGGAAATGTAAGGGTTTCATGGAGAACATGAAGTCAATCATGCTTTTGCACTCTACTACCAATACAAATGACCTCTTGTACATGCCTGACTGAGTTTCACTGCAAAATGCCCTTGTTTTCTGGTTTCTTGAATGTTCTCAACACATTAGGAGAAAGAGCGTGTTTGAGCAAGATCGATGCAGTGTGCGTTTCCCTAGATTTCAAGTGATTTGGGAAATATAATCCTTATTTTTCCACATTGTGAAAGAAACATGAGGCTTGCAAGAGATTGAAAAAATGCATCCCAAAACGTACTCCAGCGGTGAAAGCACACGTTTCTACAAAGACTTTGAAGTAGCAAGTAAAAGCCAATGGCTGAGTGTTCTTTCAGAGAGAAACATACCCATTTCATCCTTCTGGAGTGAATTTTCAGCCTGGAATTCATATGCATTTGTACCGTGCAGAATGTAACTACCTGCTCGGGGCTTGTGTCATAGAAGCAACTTTCCTGCAGGAGCTTATTGGAACATTCATTGTTTGGCTAACTTCTTTGGGTTGGTTTTGGAAGGTCTTTCAACTTTAGCCAAATCCGCTTTCTTACGAAATTTTTTCACAGCCCTGTTTCCAAGAGCCCACAAAGAACTGCTGCTTAAAACTCTCCACATGCACATCTCCCATACTGGTGTGCTCGTTTCACTACCTGGATTTTGGTTTCCTCTTCTTTCTTTGAAATTACAAGCCCTCTTTCTGCATGCTACACACAACTTGTAGCAGTTTCAGTTTGCAGCATATTGGTGCTCTTAAAACGCTGAGTAACCTGTGTAGAGTGTGTCAATCTCCAGCACTGAATACACAACTTAGAGCTCCTTTCACCACAGACACGCAAACACATCTTTTTGTAAAAGTCCTACTTCTTCACTCTTGGAAATGTAAGGGTTTCATCGAGAACTTGAAGTCAATCATGCTTTTGCACTCTGCAACCAATAGGAATGAACTCTTGTACATACCCGTCTGAATTTCAGTGCAAAATGCCCTTCTTTTCTGGTTTGTTGAAAGTTCACAACACATTAGGAGATAGAGCGTGTTTGAAGAAGACTGATGCAGTGTGCGTTTTCCTTTATTTCTTGTGATTTGGGAAACATAATCCGTGATTTTCCACATTGTCTAAGAAACAACATGAGGCTTGCAAGAGATTGAAACAATGCATCCTAAAACTTATTCCAGCAGTGAAAACACACGTTTCTACAAAGACTTGGAAGGAGCAAGCAAAAGAATAGTGGCTGAGTGTCCTTTCAGAGAGAAACACATGCATTTCATCCTTCTGGAGTGAGTTTTCTTGCTGGAATTCATATGCATTTTGTACTGTGCAGAATGTAGCTACCTGCTCGGGGGTTGTGTCATAGATGCACCTTTCCTGCAGGAGCTTATTGGAACTTTCATTGTTTGGCTAAGTTATTTAGGGTTGGTTTTGGAAGGTCTTTCAACTTTGGCCAAATCCGCTTTGTACGAAAGTTTTTCACAGCCCTGTTTCCAAGTGTCCACAAAGAGCTGCTGCTTGAAAGTGTCCACATGCACATCTCCCATACTGGTGTGCTCCTTTCACTACCTAGATTTTGGTTTCCTCTTCTTTCTTTGAAATGACAAGTCTTCATTCAGCATGCTACACACACCTTGTAGCAGTTTCAGTTTGAAGCATGTTGGTGCTCTCAAAACGCTGTGTATCCTGTGTAGAGTGTGTCACTCTACAGCACTGAATACACAACTTAGAGCTCCTTTCAACACAGACACGCAAACACGTCTTTTTGGGAAAGTCCTAACTCAGGTAAATTGGAAATGTAAGGGTTTCATCGAAAACATGAAGACAATCATGCTTTTGAACTCTGCAACCGAAAGAAATGGCTTTTTGTACATACCATTCTGAATTTCACTGCTAAATGCCCTTCTTTTCTGGTTTGTTGAAAGTTCAAAACACTTTAGGAGATAGAACGTGTTTGAAGAAGACTGATGCAGTGTGCGTTTTCCTGGATTTCAAGTGATTCGGGATACATACTCCTTGTTTTTCCACATTGTCTAAGAAACAACATGAGGCTTGCAAGAGATTGAAAAAATGCATCCTAAAACTTATGCCTGCAGTGAAAACACACGTTTCTACAAAGACTTGGAAGGAGCAAGCAAAAGAATAGTGGCTGAGAGTTCTTTCAGAGAGAAACACACGTATTTCATCCTTCTGTAGAGACGGATAGGGTTACGATTGGACCTAGGGTAGGGTTATGTTGAGGGCTAGGGTTAGAGAGACGGTTAGGGTTACGATTGGACCTAGGGTAAGCGTAATGTTGAGGGCTAGGGTTAGAGAGACGGTTACGGTTACGATTGGACCTAGGCTTAGGGTTATGTTGAGGGCTAGGGTTAGAGATATGGTTAGGGTTACGATTGGACCTAGGGTTAGGGTAATGTTGAGGGCTAGGGTTAGAGATCCGGTTAGGGTTACGATTGGACCTAGGGTTAGGGTTATGTTGAGGGCTAGGGTTAGAGATCCGGTTAGTATTACTATTGGACCTAGGGTTAGGGTTATGTTGAGGTCTAGGGTTAGAGATCCGGTTAGGGTTAAGATTGTACCTAGGGTTATAGTGATGTTGAGGGCTAGGGTATTCCAGCAGTGAAAACACATTTCTATAAAGACTTTGAAGCAGCAAGCAAAAGCCTAGTGGCTGAGTGTTCTTTCAGAGCGAAACATGCATTTCATCCTTCTGGAGTGAATTTTCATGCTGGAGTTCATATGCATTTTATACTGTGCAGAATGTAGCTACCTGCTGGGGGTTGTGTCAGAGAAGCACCTTTTCTGCAGGAGCTTATTGGAACATTCATTGTTTGGCTAAGTTATTTAGGGTTGGTTTTGGAAGGTCTTTCAACCTTGGCCAAATCCCGCTTCGTATGCAAGTTTTTAATAGCGCTGTTTCCAAGTGTCCACAAAGAGCTGCTGCTTGAAACTGTCCACATGCACATCTCGTATACTGGTGTGCTCGTTTCACTACCTGGATTTTGGTTTCCTCTTCTTTCTTTGAAATGACAAGTCTTCATTCAGCATTCTACACACACCTTGTAGCAGTTTCAGTTTGAAGCATGTTGGTGCTCTCAAAACGCTGTGTAACCTATGTAGAGTGTGTTACTCTCCAGCACTGAATACACAACTTAGAGCTCCTTTCACCACAGACACGCAAACACATCTTTTTGTGAAAGTCCTACATCAGGTCCCTTGGAAATGTAAGGGTTTCATGGAGAACATGAAGTCAATCATGCTTTTGCACTCTACTACCAATACAAATGACCTCTTGTACATGCCTGACTGAGTTTCACTGCAAAATGCCCTTGTTTTCTGGTTTCTTGAATGTTCTCAACACATTAGGAGAAAGAGCGTGTTTGAGCAAGATCGATGCAGTGTGCGTTTCCCTAGATTTCAAGTGATTTGGGAAATATAATCCTTATTTTTCCACATTGTGAAAGAAACATGAGGCTTGCAAGAGATTGAAAAAATGCATCCCAAAACGTACTCCAGCGGTGAAAGCACACGTTTCTACAAAGACTTTGAAGTAGCAAGTAAAAGCCAATGGCTGAGTGTTCTTTCAGAGAGAAACATACCCATTTCATCCTTCTGGAGTGAATTTTCAGCCTGGAATTCATATGCATTTGTACCGTGCAGAATGTAACTACCTGCTCGGGGCTTGTGTCATAGAAGCAACTTTCCTGCAGGAGCTTATTGGAACATTCATTGTTTGGCTAACTTCTTTGGGTTGGTTTTGGAAGGTCTTTCAACTTTAGCCAAATCCGCTTTCTTACGAAATTTTTTCACAGCCCTGTTTCCAAGAGCCCACAAAGAACTGCTGCTTAAAACTCTCCACATGCACATCTCCCATACTGGTGTGCTCGTTTCACTACCTGGATTTTGGTTTCCTCTTCTTTCTTTGAAATTACAAGCCCTCTTTCTGCATGCTACACACAACTTGTAGCAGTTTCAGTTTGCAGCATATTGGTGCTCTTAAAACGCTGAGTAACCTGTGTAGAGTGTGTCAATCTCCAGCACTGAATACACAACTTAGAGCTCCTTTCACCACAGACACGCAAACACATCTTTTTGTAAAAGTCCTACTTCTTCACTCTTGGAAATGTAAGGGTTTCATCGAGAACTTGAAGTCAATCATGCTTTTGCACTCTGCAACCAATAGGAATGAACTCTTGTACATACCCGTCTGAATTTCAGTGCAAAATGCCCTTCTTTTCTGGTTTGTTGAAAGTTCACAACACATTAGGAGATAGAGCGTGTTTGAAGAAGACTGATGCAGGGTGCGTTTTCCTTTATTTCTTGTGATTTGGGAAACATAATCCGTGATTTTCCACATTGTCTAAGAAACAACATGAGGCTTGCAAGAGATTGAAACAATGCATCCTAAAACTTATTCCAGCAGTGAAAACACACGTTTCTACAAAGACTTGGAAGGAGCAAGCAAAAGAATAGTGGCTGAGTGTCCTTTCAGAGAGAAACACATGCATTTCATCCTTCTGGAGTGAGTTTTCTTGCTGGAATTCATATGCATTTTGTACTGTGCAGAATGTAGCTACCTGCTCGGGGGTTGTGTCATAGATGCACCTTTCCTGCAGGAGCTTATTGGAACTTTCATTGTTTGGCTAAGTTATTTAGGGTTGGTTTTGGAAGGTCTTTCAACTTTGGCCAAATCCGCTTTGTACGAAAGTTTTTCACAGCCCTGTTTCCAAGTGTCCACAAAGAGCTGCTGCTTGAAAGTGTCCACATGCACATCTCCCATACTGGTGTGCTCGTTTCACTACCTAGATTTTGGTTTCCTCTTCTTTCTTTGAAATGACAAGTCTTCATTCAGCATGCTACACACACCTTGTAGCAGTTTCAGTTTGAAGCATGTTGGTGCTCTCAAAACGCTGTGTATCCTGTGTAGAGTGTGTCACTCTACAGCACTGAATACACAATTTAGAGCTCCTTTCAACACAGACACGCAAACACGTCTTTTTGGGAAAGTCCTAACTCAGGTAAATTGGAAATGTAAGGGTTTCATCGAAAACATGAAGACAATCATGCTTTTGAACTCTGCAACCGAAAGAAATGGCTTTTAGTACATACCATTCTGAATTTCACTGCTAAATGCCCTTCTTTTCTGGTTTGTTGAAAGTTCAAAACATTTTAGGAGATAGAACGTGTTTGAAGAAGACTGATGCAGTGTGCGTTTTCCTGGATTTCAAGTGATTCGGGATACATACTCCTTGTTTTTCCACATTGTCTAAGAAACAACATGAGGCTTGCAAGAGATTGAAAAAATGCATCCTAAAACTTATGCCTGCAGTGAAAACACACGTTTCTACAAAGACTTGGAAGGAGCAAGCAAAAGAATAGTGGCTGAGAGTTCTTTCAGAGAGAAACACACGTATTTCATCCTTCTGTAGAGACGGATAGGGTTACGATTGGACCTAGGGTAGGGTTATGTTGAGGGCTAGGGTTAGAGAGACGGTTAGGGTTACGATTGGACCTAGGGTAAGCGTAATGTTGAGGGCTAGGGTTAGAGAGACGGTTACGGTTACGATTGGACCTAGGCTTAGGGTTATGTTGAGGGCTAGGGTTAGAGATATGGTTACGGTTACGATTGGACCTAGGGTTAGGGTAATGTTGAGGGCTAGGGTTAGAGATCCGGTTAGGGTTACGATTGGACCTAGGGTTAGGGTTATGTTGAGGGCTAGGGTTAGAGATCCGGTTAGGGTTACGATTGGACCTAGGGTTAGGGTTATGTTGAGGGCTAGGGTTAGAGATCAGGTTAGTATTACGATTGGACCTAGGGTTAGGGTTATGTTGAGGGCTAGGGTTAGAGATCCGGTTAGGGTTAAGATTGTACCTAGGGTTATAGTGATGTTGAGGGCTAGGGTATTCCAGCAGTGAAAACACATTTCTATAAAGACTTTGAAGCAGCAAGCAAAAGCCTAGTGGCTGAGTGTTCTTTCAGAGCGAAACATGCATTTCATCCTTCTGGAGTGAATTTTCATGCTGGAGTTCATATGCATTTTATACTGTGCAGAATGTAGCTACCTGCTGGGGGTTGTGTGAGAGAAGCACCTTTTCTGCAGGAGCTTATTGGAACTTTCATTGTTTGGCTAAGTTATTTAGGGTTGGTTTTGGAAGGACTTTCAACCTTGGCCAAATCCCGCTTCGTATGCAAGTTTTTAATAGCGCTGTTTCCAAGTGTCCACAAAGAGCTGCTGCTTGAAACTGTCCACATGCACATCTCGTATACTGGTGTGCTCGTTTCACTACCTGGATTTTGGTTTCCTCTTCTTTCTTTGAAATGACAAGTCTTCATTCAGCATTCTACACACACCTTGTAGCAGTTTCAGTTTGAAGCATGTTGGTGCTCTCAAAACGCTGTGTAACCTATGTAGAGTGTGTTACTCTCCAGCACTGAATACACAACTTAGAGCTCCTTTCACCACAGACACGCAAACACATCTTTTTGTGAAAGTCCTACATCAGGTCCCTTGGAAATGTAAGGGTTTCATGGAGAACATGAAGTCAATCATGCTTTTGCACTCTACTACCAATACAAATGACCTCTTGTACATGCCTGACTGAGTTTCACTGCAAAATGCCCTTGTTTTCTGGTTTCTTGAATGTTCTCAACACATTAGGAGAAAGAGCGTGTTTGAGCAAGATCGATGCAGTGTGCGTTTCCCTAGATTTCAAGTGATTTGGGAAATATAATCCTTATTTTTCCACATTGTGAAAGAAACATGAGGCTTGCAAGAGATTGAAAAAAGGCATCCCAAAACGTACTCCAGCGGTGAAAGCACACGTTTCTACAAAGACTTTGAAGTAGCAAGTAAAAGCCAATGGCTGAGTGTTCTTTCAGAGAGAAACATACCCATTTCATCCTTCTGGAGTGAATTTTCAGCCTGGAATTCATATGCATTTGTACCGTGCAGAATGTAACTACCTGCTCGGGGGTGGTGTCATAGAAGCAACTTTCCTGCAGGAGCTTATTGGAACATTCATTGTTTGGCTAACTTCTTTGGGTTGGTTTTGGAAGGTCTTTCAACTTTAGCCAAATCCGCTTTCTTACGAAATTTTTTCACAGCCCTGTTTCCAAGATCCCACAAAGAACTGCTGCTTAAAACTCTCCACATGCACATCTCCCATACTGGTGTGCTCGTTTCACTACCTGGATTTTGGTTTCCTCTTCTTTCTTTGAAATTACAAGCCCTCTTTCTGCATGCTACACACACCTTGTAGCAGTTTCAGTTTGCAGCATATTGGTGCTCTTAAAACGCTGAGTAACCTGTGTAGAGTGTGTCAATCTCCAGCACTGAATACACAACTTAGAGCTCCTTTCACCACAGACACGCAAACACATCTTTTTGTAAAAGTCCTACTTCTTCACTCTTGGAAATGTAAGGGTTTCATCGAGAACTTGAAGTCAATCATGCTTTTGCACTCTGCAACCAATAGGAATGAACTCTTGTACATACCCGTCTGAATTTCAGTGCAAAATGCCCTTCTTTTCTGGTTTGTTGAAAGTTCACAACACATTAGGAGATAGAGCGTGTTTGAAGAAGACTGATGCAGTGTGCGTTTTCCTGGATTTCTAGTGATTTGGGAAACATAATCCGTGTTTTTCCACATTGTCTAAGAAACAACATGAGGCTTGCAAGAGATTGAAACAATGCATCCTAAAACTTATTCCAGCAGTGAAAACACACGGTTCTACAAAGACTTGGAAGGAGCAAGCAAAAGAATAGTGGCTGAGTGTCCTTTCAGAGAGAAACACATGCATTTCATCCTTCTGGAGTGAGTTTTCTTGCTGGAATTCATATGCATTTTGTACTGTGCAGAATGTAGCTACCTGCTCGGGGGTTGTGTCATAGATGCACCTTTCCTGTAGGAGCTTATTGGAACTTTCATTGTTTGGCTAAGTTATTTAGGGTTGGTTTTGGAAGGTCTTTCAACTTTGGCCAAATCCGCTTTGTACGAAAGTTTTTCACAGCCCTGTTTCCAAGTGTCCACAAAGAGCTGCTGCTTGAAAGTGTCCACATGCACATCTCCCATACTGGTGTGCTCGTTTCACTACCTGGATTTTGGTTTCCTCTTCTTTCTTTGAAATGACAAGTCTTCATTCAGAATGCTACACACAGCTTGTAGCAGTTTCAGTTTGAAGCATGTTGGTGCTCTCAAAACGCTGTGTATCCTGTGTAGAGTGTGTCACTCTACAGCACTGAATACACAACTTAGAGCTCCTTTCAACACAGACACGCAAACACGTCTTTTTGGGAAAGTCCTAACTCAGGTAAATTGGAAATGTAAGGGTTTCATCGAAAACATGAAGACAATCATGCTTTTGAACTCTGCAACCGAAAGAAATGGCTTTTTGTACATGCCATTCTGAATTTCACTGCAAAATGCCCTTTTTTCTGGTTTGTTGAAAGTTCAAAACACTTTAGGAAATAGAACGTGTTTGAAGAAGACTGATGCAGTGTGCGTTTTCCTGGATTTCAAGTGATTCGGGATACATACTCCTTGTTTTTTCCACATTGTCTAAGAAACAACATGAGGCTTGCAAGAGATTGAAAAAATGCATCCTAAAACTTATGCCTGCAGTGAAAACACACGTTTCTACAAAGACTTGGAAGGAGCAAGCAAAAGAATAGTGGCTGAGAGTTCTTTCAGAGAGAAACACACGTATTTCATCCTTCTGTAGAGACGGTTAGGGTTACGATTGGACCTAGGGTAGGGTTATGTTGAGGGCTAGGGTTAGAGAGACGGTTAGGGTTACGATTGGACCTAGGGTTAGGGTTATGTTGAGGGCTAGGGTTAGAGAGAAGGTTAGGGTTACTTTTGTACCTAGGGTTAGGGTTATGTTGAGGGCTAGGGTTAGAGATATGGTTAGGGTTACGATTGGACCTAGGGATAGGGTTATGTTGAGGGCTAGGGTTAGAGTTCCGGTTAGGGTTACACTTGAACCTAGGGTTAGGGTTATGTTGAGGGCTAGGCTTAGAGAGAAGGTTAGGGTTACAATTGGACCTAGGGTTAGGGTTATGTTGAGGGCTAGGGTTAGAGACCCGTTTAGGGTTACGATTTGACCTAGGGTTAGGGTTATGTTGAGGGCTAGGGTTAGAGAGAAAGTTAGGGTTACTTTTGGACCTAGGGTTAGGGTTATGTTGAGGGCTAGGGTTAGAGATATGGGTAGGGTTACGATTGGACCTAGGGTTAGGGTTATGTATAGGGCTAGGGTTAGAGATCAGGTTAGGGTTACGTTTGGACCTAGGGTTAGGGTTATGTTGAGGGCTAGGGTTAGAGAGAAGGTTAGGGTTTCAATTGGACCTAGGGTTAGGGTTATGTTGAGGGTTAGGGTTACAGATCCGGTTAGGGTTACGATTGGACCTAGGGTTAGGGTTATGTTTAGGGCTAGGGTTAGAGATCCGGTTAGGGTTACTATTGGACGTAGGGTTAGGGTTATGTTGAGGGCTAGGGTTAGAGATCCGGTTAGTATTACGATTGGACCTAGGGTTAGGGTTATGTTGAGGGCTAGAGTTACAGATCCGGTTAGGGTTACGATTTCACCTAGGGTTAGGGTTATGTTTAGGGCTAGGGTTAGAGATCCGGTTAGGGTTACTATTGGACGTAGGGTTAGGGTTATATTGAGGGCTAGGCTTAGAGATCCGGTTAGGGTTACGGTTGGACCTAGGGTTAGGGTTATGTTGAGGGCTAGGGTTAGAGATCAGGTTAGGGTTAAGATTGGACCTAGGGTTATAGTGATGTTGAGGGCTAGGGTATTCCAGCAGTGAAAACACACATTTCTATAAAGACTTTGAAGCAGCAAGCTAAAGCCTTGTGGCTGAGTGTTCTTTCATAGAGAAACATGCATTTCATCCTTCTGGAGTGAATTTTCATGCTGGAGTTCATATGCATTTTATACTGTGCAGAATGTAGCTACCTGCTGGGGGTTGTGTCATAGAAGCACCTTTTCTGCAGGAGCTTATTGGAACATTCATTGTTTGGCTAAGTTATTTAGGGTTGGTTTTGGAAGGTCTTTCAACCTTGGTCAAATCCCGCTTCGTACGCAAGTTTTTAATACCGCTGTTTCCAAGTGTCCACAAACAGCTGCTGCTTGAAACTGTCCACATGCACATCTCGTATACTGGTGTGCTCGTTTCACTACCTGGATTTTGGTTTCCTCTTCTTTCTTTGAAATGACAAGTCTTCATTCAGCATGCTACACACAGCTTGTAGCAGTTTCAGTTTGAAGCATGTTGGTGCTCTCAAAACGCTGTGTATCCTGTGTAGAGTGTGTCACTCTACAGCACTGAATACACAACTTAGAGCTCCTTTCAACACAGACACGCAAACACGTCTTTTTGGGAAAGTCCTAACTCAGGTAAATTGGAAATGTAAGGGTTTCATCGAAAACATGAAGACAATCATGCTTTTGAACTCTGCAACCGAAAGAAATGGCTTTTTGTACATGCCATTCTGAATTTCATTGCAAAATGCCCTTCTTTTCTGGTTTGTTGAAAGTTCAAAACACTTTAGGAAATAGAACGTGTTTGAAGAAGACTGATGCAGTGTGCGTTTTCCTGGATTTCAAGTGATTCGGGATACATACTCCTTGTTTTTCCACATTGTCTAAGAAACAACATGAGGCTTGCAAGAGATTGAAAAAATGCATCCTAAAACTTATGCCTGCAGTGAAAACACACGTTTCTACAAAGACTTGGAAGGAGCAAGCAAAAGAATAGTGGCTGAGAGTTCTTTCAGAGAGAAACACACGTATTTCATCCTTCTGTAGAGACGGTTAGGGTTACGATTGGACCTAGGGTAGGGTTATGTTGAGGGCTAGTGTTAGAGAGACGGTTAGGGTTACGATTGGACCTAGGGTTAGGGTTATGTTGAGGGCTAGGGTTAGAGAGAAGGTTAGGGTTACTTTTGGACCTAGGGTTAGGGTTATGTTGAGGGCTAGGGTTAGAGATATGGTTAGGGTTACGATTGGACCTAGGGTTAGGGTTATGTTGAGGGCTAGGGTTAGAGTTCCGGTTAGGGTTACACTTGAACCTAGGGTTAGGGTTATGTTGAGGGCTAGGCTTAGAGAGAAGGTTAGGGTTACAATTGGACCTAGCGTTAGGGTTATGTTGAGGGCTAGGGTTAGAGAGAATGTTAGGGTTACTTTTGGACCTAGGGTTAGGGTTATGTTGAGGGCTAGGGTTAGAGATATGGGTAGTGTTACGATTGGACCTAGGATTAGGGTTATGTATAGGGCTAGGGTTAGAAATCAGGTTAGGGTTACGTTTGGACCTAGGGTTAGGGTTATGTTGAGGGCTAGGGTTAGAGAGAAGGTTAGGGTTTCAATTGGACCAAGGGTTAGGGTTATGTTGAGGGCTAGGGTTAGAGATCCGGTTAGTATTACGAATGGACCTAGGGTTAGGGTTATGTTGAGGGCTAGAGTTACAGATCCGGTTAGGGTTACGATTTGACCTAGGGTTAGGGTTATGTTTAGGGCTAGGGTTAGAGATCCGGTTAGGGTTACGATTGGACCTAGGGTTAGGGTTATGTTGAGGGCTAGGGTTAGAGATCCGGTTAGGGTTACGATTGGACCTAGGGTTAGGGTTATGTTGAGGGCTAGGGTTAGAGATCAGGTTAGTATTACGATTGGACCTAGGGTTAGGGTTATGTTGAGGGCTAGGGTTAGAGATCCGGTTAGTATTACGATTGGACCTAGGGTTAGGGTTATGTTGAGGTCTAGGGTTAGAGATCCGGTTAGGGTTAAGATTGTACCTAGGGTTATAGTGATGTTGAGGGCTAGGGTATTCCAGCAGTGAAAACACATTTCTATAAAGACTTTGAAGCAGCAAGCAAAAGCCTAGTGGCTGAGTGTTCTTTCAGAGAGAAACATGCATTTCATCCTTCTGGAGTGAATTTTCATGCTGGAGTTCATATGCATTTTATACTGTGCAGAATGTAGCTACCTGCTGGGGGTTGTGTCAGAGAAGCACCTTTTCTGCAGGAGCTTATTGGAACATTCATTGTTTGGCTAAGTTATTTAGGGTTGGTTTTGGAAGGTCTTTCAACCTTGGCCAAATCCCGCTTCGTATGCAAGTTTTTAATAGCGCTGTTTCCAAGTGTCCACAAAGAGCTGCTGCTTGAAACTGTCCACATGCACATCTCGTATACTGGTGTGCTCGTTTCACTACCTGGATTTTGGTTTCCTCTTCTTTCTTTGAAATGACAAGTCTTCATTCAGCATTCTACACACACCTTGTAGCAGTTTCAGTTTGAAGCATGTTGGTGCTCTCAAAACGCTGTGTAACCTATGTAGAGTGTGTTACTCTCCAGCACTGAATACACAACTTAGAGCTCCTTTCACCACAGACACGCAAACACATCTTTTTGTGAAAGTCCTACATCAGGTCCCTTGGAAATGTAAGGGTTTCATGGAGAACATGAAGTCAATCATGCTTTTGCACTCTACTACCAATACAAATGACCTCTTGTACATGCCTGACTGAGTTTCACTGCAAAATGCCCTTGTTTTCTGGTTTCTTGAATGTTCTCAACACATTAGGAGAAAGAGCGTGTTTGAGCAAGATCGATGCAGTGTGCGTTTCCCTAGATTTCAAGTGATTTGGGAAATATAATCCTTATTTTTCCACATTGTGAAAGAAACATGAGGCTTGCAAGAGATTGAAAAAATGCATCCCAAAACGTACTCCAGCGGTGAAAGCACACGTTTCTACAAAGACTTTGAAGTAGCAAGTAAAAGCCAATGGCTGAGTGTTCTTTCAGAGAGAAACATACCCATTTCATCCTTCTGGAGTGAATTTTCAGCCTGGAATTCATATGCATTTGTACCGTGCAGAATGTAACTACCTGCTCGGGGCTTGTGTCATAGAAGCAACTTTCCTGCAGGAGCTTATTGGAACATTCATTGTTTGGCTAACTTCTTTGGGTTGGTTTTGGAAGGTCTTTCAACTTTAGCCAAATCCGCTTTCTTACGAAATTTTTTCACAGCCCTGTTTCCAAGAGCCCACAAAGAACTGCTGCTTAAAACTCTCCACATGCACATCTCCCATACTGGTGTGCTCGTTTCACTACCTGGATTTTGGTTTCCTCTTCTTTCTTTGAAATTACAAGCCCTCTTTCTGCATGCTACACACAACTTGTAGCAGTTTCAGTTTGCAGCATATTGGTGCTCTTAAAACGCTGAGTAACCTGTGTAGAGTGTGTCAATCTCCAGCACTGAATACACAACTTAGAGCTCCTTTCACCACAGACACGCAAACACATCTTTTTGTAAAAGTCCTACTTCTTCACTCTTGGAAATGTAAGGGTTTCATCGAGAACTTGAAGTCAATCATGCTTTTGCACTCTGCAACCAATAGGAATGAACTCTTGTACATACCCGTCTGAATTTCAGTGCAAAATGCCCTTCTTTTCTGGTTTGTTGAAAGTTCACAACACATTAGGAGATAGAGCGTGTTTGAAGAAGACTGATGCAGTGTGCGTTTTCCTTTATTTCTTGTGATTTGGGAAACATAATCCGTGATTTTCCACATTGTCTAAGAAACAACATGAGGCTTGCAAGAGATTGAAACAATGCATCCTAAAACTTATTCCAGCAGTGAAAACACACGTTTCTACAAAGACTTGGAAGGAGCAAGCAAAAGAATAGTGGCTGAGTGTCCTTTCAGAGAGAAACACATGCATTTCATCCTTCTGGAGTGAGTTTTCTTGCTGGAATTCATATGCATTTTGTACTGTGCAGAATGTAGCTACCTGCTCGGGGGTTGTGTCATAGATGCACCTTTCCTGCAGGAGCTTATTGGAACTTTCATTGTTTGGCTAAGTTATTTAGGGTTGGTTTTGGAAGGTCTTTCAACTTTGGCCAAATCCGCTTTGTACGAAAGTTTTTCACAGCCCTGTTTCCAAGTGTCCACAAAGAGCTGCTGCTTGAAAGTGTCCACATGCACATCTCCCATACTGGTGTGCTCGTTTCACTACCTAGATTTTGGTTTCCTCTTCTTTCTTTGAAATGACAAGTCTTCATTCAGCATGCTACACACACCTTGTAGCAGTTTCAGTTTGAAGCATGTTGGTGCTCTCAAAACGCTGTGTATCCTGTGTAGAGTGTGTCACTCTACAGCACTGAATACACAACTTAGAGCTCCTTTCAACACAGACACGCAAACACGTCTTTTTGGGAAAGTCCTAACTCAGGTAAATTGGAAATGTAAGGGTTTCATCGAAAACATGAAGACAATCATGCTTTTGAACTCTGCAACCGAAAGAAATGGCTTTTTGTACATACCATTCTGAATTTCACTGCTAAATGCCCTTCTTTTCTGGTTTGTTGAAAGTTCAAAACACTTTAGGAGATAGAACGTGTTTGAAGAAGACTGATGCAGTGTGCGTTTTCCTGGATTTCAAGTGATTCGGGATACATACTCCTTGTTTTTCCACATTGTCTAAGAAACAACATGAGGCTTGCAAGAGATTGAAAAAATGCATCCTAAAACTTATGCCTGCAGTGAAAACACACGTTTCTACAAAGACTTGGAAGGAGCAAGCAAAAGAATAGTGGCTGAGAGTTCTTTCAGAGAGAAACACACGTATTTCATCCTTCTGTAGAGACGGATAGGGTTACGATTGGACCTAGGGTAGGGTTATGTTGAGGGCTAGGGTTAGAGAGACGGTTAGGGTTACGATTGGACCTAGGGTTAGGGTTATGTTGAGGGCTAGGGTTAGAGATCCGGTTAGGGTTACGATTGGACCTAGGGTTAGGGTTATGTTGAGGGCTAGGGTTAGAGATCAGGTTAGTATTACTATTGGACCTAGGGTTAGGGTTATGTTGAGGGCTAGGGTTAGAGATCCGGTTAGGGTTAAGATTGTACCTAGGGTTATAGTGATGTTGAGGGCTAGGGTATTCCAGCAGTGAAAACACATTTCTATAAAGACTTTGAAGCAGCAAGCAAAAGCCTAGTGGCTGAGTGTTCTTTCAGAGCGAAACATGCATTTCATCCTTCTGGAGTGAATTTTCATGCTGGAGTTCATATGCATTTTATACTGTGCAGAATGTAGCTACCTGCTGGGGGTTGTGTCAGAGAAGCACCTTTTCTGCAGGAGCTTATTGGAACTTTCATTGTTTGGCTAAGTTATTTAGGGTTGGTTTTGGAAGGACTTTCAACCTTGGCCAAATCCCGCTTCGTATGCAAGTTTTTAATAGCGCTGTTTCCAAGTGTCCACAAAGAGCTGCTGCTTGAAACTGTCCACATGCACATCTCGTATACTGGTGTGCTCGTTTCACTACCTGGATTTTGGTTTCCTCTTCTTTCTTTGAAATGACAAGTCTTCATTCAGCATTCTACACACACCTTGTAGCAGTTTCAGTTTGAAGCATGTTGGTGCTCTCAAAACGCTGTGTAACCTATGTAGAGTGTGTTACTCTCCAGCACTGAATACACAACTTAGAGCTCCTTTCACCACAGACACGCAAACACATCTTTTTGTGAAAGTCCTACATCAGGTCCCTTGGAAATGTAAGGGTTTCATGGAGAACATGAAGTCAATCATGCTTTTGCACTCTACTACCAATACAAATGACCTCTTGTACATGCCTGACTGAGTTTCACTGCAAAATGCCCTTGTTTTCTGGTTTCTTGAATGTTCTCAACACATTAGGAGAAAGAGCGTGTTTGAGCAAGATCGATGCAGTGTGCGTTTCCCTAGATTTCAAGTGATTTGGGAAATATAATCCTTATTTTTCCACATTGTGAAAGAAACATGAGGCTTGCAAGAGATTGAAAAAAGGCATCCCAAAACGTACTCCAGCGGTGAAAGCACACGTTTCTACAAAGACTTTGAAGTAGCAAGTAAAAGCCAATGGCTGAGTGTTCTTTCAGAGAGAAACATACCCATTTCATCCTTCTGGAGTGAATTTTCAGCCTGGAATTCATATGCATTTGTACCGTGCAGAATGTAACTACCTGCTCGGGGGTGGTGTCATAGAAGCAACTTTCCTGCAGGAGCTTATTGGAACATTCATTGTTTGGCTAACTTCTTTGGGTTGGTTTTGGAAGGTCTTTCAACTTTAGCCAAATCCGCTTTCTTACGAAATTTTTTCACAGCCCTGTTTCCAAGATCCCACAAAGAACTGCTGCTTAAAACTCTCCACATGCACATCTCCCATACTGGTGTGCTCGTTTCACTACCTGGATTTTGGTTTCCTCTTCTTTCTTTGAAATTACAAGCCCTCTTTCTGCATGCTACACACACCTTGTAGCAGTTTCAGTTTGCAGCATATTGGTGCTCTTAAAACGCTGAGTAACCTGTGTAGAGTGTGTCAATCTCCAGCACTGAATACACAACTTAGAGCTCCTTTCACCACAGACACGCAAACACATCTTTTTGTAAAAGTCCTACTTCTTCACTCTTGGAAATGTAAGGGTTTCATCGAGAACTTGAAGTCAATCATGCTTTTGCACTCTGCAACCAATAGGAATGAACTCTTGTACATACCCGTCTGAATTTCAGTGCAAAATGCCCTTCTTTTCTGGTTTGTTGAAAGTTCACAACACATTAGGAGATAGAGCGTGTTTGAAGAAGACTGATGCAGTGTGCGTTTTCCTGGATTTCTAGTGATTTGGGAAACATAATCCGTGTTTTTCCACATTGTCTAAGAAACAACATGAGGCTTGCAAGAGATTGAAACAATGCATCCTAAAACTTATTCCAGCAGTGAAAACACACGGTTCTACAAAGACTTGGAAGGAGCAAGCAAAAGAATAGTGGCTGAGTGTCCTTTCAGAGAGAAACACATGCATTTCATCCTTCTGGAGTGAGTTTTCTTGCTGGAATTCATATGCATTTTGTACTGTGCAGAATGTAGCTACCTGCTCGGGGGTTGTGTCATAGATGCACCTTTCCTGTAGGAGCTTATTGGAACTTTCATTGTTTGGCTAAGTTATTTAGGGTTGGTTTTGGAAGGTCTTTCAACTTTGGCCAAATCCGCTTTGTACGAAAGTTTTTCACAGCCCTGTTTCCAAGTGTCCACAAAGAGCTGCTGCTTGAAAGTGTCCACATGCACATCTCCCATACTGGTGTGCTCGTTTCACTACCTGGATTTTGGTTTCCTCTTCTTTCTTTGAAATGACAAGTCTTCATTCAGAATGCTACACACAGCTTGTAGCAGTTTCAGTTTGAAGCATGTTGGTGCTCTCAAAACGCTGTGTATCCTGTGTAGAGTGTGTCACTCTACAGCACTGAATACACAACTTAGAGCTCCTTTCAACACAGACACGCAAACACGTCTTTTTGGGAAAGTCCTAACTCAGGTAAATTGGAAATGTAAGGGTTTCATCGAAAACATGAAGACAATCATGCTTTTGAACTCTGCAACCGAAAGAAATGGCTTTTTGTACATGCCATTCTGAATTTCACTGCAAAATGCCCTTTTTTCTGGTTTGTTGAAAGTTCAAAACACTTTAGGAAATAGAACGTGTTTGAAGAAGACTGATGCAGTGTGCGTTTTCCTGGATTTCAAGTGATTCGGGATACATACTCCTTGTTTTTTCCACATTGTCTAAGAAACAACATGAGGCTTGCAAGAGATTGAAAAAATGCATCCTAAAACTTATGCCTGCAGTGAAAACACACGTTTCTACAAAGACTTGGAAGGAGCAAGCAAAAGAATAGTGGCTGAGAGTTCTTTCAGAGAGAAACACACGTATTTCATCCTTCTGTAGAGACGGTTAGGGTTACGATTGGACCTAGGGTAGGGTTATGTTGAGGGCTAGGGTTAGAGAGACGGTTAGGGTTACGATTGGACCTAGGGTTAGGGTTATGTTGAGGGCTAGGGTTAGAGAGAAGGTTAGGGTTACTTTTGTACCTAGGGTTAGGGTTATGTTGAGGGCTAGGGTTAGAGATATGGTTAGGGTTACGATTGGACCTAGGGATAGGGTTATGTTGAGGGCTAGGGTTAGAGTTCCGGTTAGGGTTACACTTGAACCTAGGGTTAGGGTTATGTTGAGGGCTAGGCTTAGAGAGAAGGTTAGGGTTACAATTGGACCTAGGGTTAGGGTTATGTTGAGGGCTAGGGTTAGAGACCCGTTTAGGGTTACGATTTGACCTAGGGTTAGGGTTATGTTGAGGGCTAGGGTTAGAGAGAAAGTTAGGGTTACTTTTGGACCTAGGGTTAGGGTTATGTTGAGGGCTAGGGTTAGAGATATGGGTAGGGTTACGATTGGACCTAGGGTTAGGGTTATGTATAGGGCTAGGGTTAGAGATCAGGTTAGGGTTACGTTTGGACCTAGGGTTAGGGTTATGTTGAGGGCTAGGGTTAGAGAGAAGGTTAGGGTTTCAATTGGACCTAGGGTTAGGGTTATGTTGAGGGTTAGGGTTACAGATCCGGTTAGGGTTACGATTGGACCTAGGGTTAGGGTTATGTTTAGGGCTAGGGTTAGAGATCCGGTTAGGGTTACTATTGGACGTAGGGTTAGGGTTATGTTGAGGGCTAGGGTTAGAGATCCGGTTAGTATTACGATTGGACCTAGGGTTAGGGTTATGTTGAGGGCTAGAGTTACAGATCCGGTTAGGGTTACGATTTCACCTAGGGTTAGGGTTATGTTTAGGGCTAGGGTTAGAGATCCGGTTAGGGTTACTATTGGACGTAGGGTTAGGGTTATATTGAGGACTAGGCTTAGAGATCCGGTTAGGGTTACGGTTGGACCTAGGGTTAGGGTTATGTTGAGGGCTAGGGTTAGAGATCAGGTTAGGGTTAAGATTGGACCTAGGGTTATAGTGATGTTGAGGGCTAGGGTATTCCAGCAGTGAAAACACACATTTCTATAAAGACTTTGAAGCAGCAAGCTAAAGCCTTGTGGCTGAGTGTTCTTTCATAGAGAAACATGCATTTCATCCTTCTGGAGTGAATTTTCATGCTGGAGTTCATATGCATTTTATACTGTGCAGAATGTAGCTACCTGCTGGGGGTTGTGTCATAGAAGCACCTTTTCTGCAGGAGCTTATTGGAACATTCATTGTTTGGCTAAGTTATTTAGGGTTGGTTTTGGAAGGTCTTTCAACCTTGGTCAAATCCCGCTTCGTACGCAAGTTTTTAATACCGCTGTTTCCAAGTGTCCACAAACAGCTGCTGCTTGAAACTGTCCACATGCACATCTCGTATACTGGTGTGCTCGTTTCACTACCTGGATTTTGGTTTCCTCTTCTTTCTTTGAAATGACAAGTCTTCATTCAGCATGCTACACACAGCTTGTAGCAGTTTCAGTTTGAAGCATGTTGGTGCTCTCAAAACGCTGTGTATCCTGTGTAGAGTGTGTCACTCTACAGCACTGAATACACAACTTAGAGCTCCTTTCAACACAGACACGCAAACACGTCTTTTTGGGAAAGTCCTAACTCAGGTAAATTGGAAATGTAAGGGTTTCATCGAAAACATGAAGACAATCATGCTTTTGAACTCTGCAACCGAAAGAAATGGCTTTTTGTACATGCCATTCTGAATTTCATTGCAAAATGCCCTTCTTTTCTGGTTTGTTGAAAGTTCAAAACACTTTAGGAAATAGAACGTGTTTGAAGAAGACTGATGCAGTGTGCGTTTTCCTGGATTTCAAGTGATTCGGGATACATACTCCTTGTTTTTCCACATTGTCTAAGAAACAACATGAGGCTTGCAAGAGATTGAAAAAATGCATCCTAAAACTTATGCCTGCAGTGAAAACACACGTTTCTACAAAGACTTGGAAGGAGCAAGCAAAAGAATAGTGGCTGAGAGTTCTTTCAGAGAGAAACACACGTATTTCATCCTTCTGTAGAGACGGTTAGGGTTACGATTGGACCTAGGGTAGGGTTATGTTGAGGGCTAGGGTTAGAGAGACGGTTAGGGTTACGATTGGACCTAGGGTTAGGGTTATGTTGAGGGCTAGGGTTAGAGAGAAGGTTAGGGTTACTTTTGTACCTAGGGTTAGGGTTATGTTGAGGGCTAGGGTTAGAGAGAAGGTTAGGGTTACTTTTGTACCTAGGGTTAGGGTTATGTTGAGGGCTAGGGTTAGAGAGAAGGTTAGGGTTACTTTTGGACCTAGGGTTAGGGTTATGTTGAGGGCTAGGGTTAGAGATATGGTTAGGGTTACGATTGGACCTAGGGTTAGGGTTATGTTGAGGGCTAGGGTTAGAGTTCCGGTTAGGGTTACACTTGAACCTAGGGTTAGGGTTATGTTGAGGGCTAGGCTTAGAGAGAAGGTTAGGGTTACAATTGGACCTAGCGTTAGGGTTATGTTGAGGGCTAGGGTTAGAGAGAATGTTAGGGTTACTTTTGGACCTAGGGTTAGGGTTATGTTGAGGGCTAGGGTTAGAGATATGGTTAGGGTTACGATTGGACCTAGGGTTAGGGTTATGTTGAGGGCTAGGGTTAGAGTTCCGGTTAGGGTTACACTTGAACCTAGGGTTAGGGTTATGTTGAGGGCTAGGCTTAGAGAGAAGGTTAGGGTTACAATTGGACCTAGCGTTAGGGTTATGTTGAGGGCTAGGGTTAGAGAGAATGTTAGGGTTACTTTTGGACCTAGGGTTAGGGTTATGTTGAGGGCTAGGGTTAGAGATATGGGTAGTGTTACGATTGGACCTAGGGTTAGGGTTATGTATAGGGCTAGGGTTAGAAATCAGGTTAGGGTTACGTTTGGACCTAGGGTTAGGGTTATGTTGAGGGCTAGGGTTAGAGAGAAGGTTAGGGTTTCAATTGGACCAAGGGTTAGGGTTATGTTGAGGGCTAGGGTTAGAGATCCGGTTAGTATTACGAATGGACCTAGGGTTAGGGTTATGTTGAGGGCTAGAGTTACAGATCCGGTTAGGGTTACGATTTGACCTAGGGTTAGGGTTATGTTTAGGGGTAGGGTTAGAGATCCGGTTAGGGTTACGATTGGACCTAGGGTTAGGGTTATGTTGAGGGCTAGGGTTAGAGATCCGGTTAGGGTTACGATTGGACCTAGGGTTAGGGTTATGTTGAGGGCTAGGGTTAGAGATCAGGTTAGTATTACGATTGGACCTAGGGTTAGGGTTATGTTGAGGGCTAGGGTTAGAGATCCGGTTAGTATTACGATTGGACCTAGGGTTAGGGTTATGTTGAGGTCTAGGGTTAGAGATCCGGTTAGGTTTAAGATTGTACCTAGGGTTATAGTGATGTTGAGGGCTAGGGTATTCCAGCAGTGAAAACACATTTCTATAAAGACTTTGAAGCAGCAAGCAAAAGCCTAGTGGCTGAGTGTTCTTTCAGAGAGAAACATGCATTTCATCCTTCTGGAGTGAATTTTCATGCTGGAGTTCATATGCATTTTATACTGTGCAGAATGTAGCTACCTGCTGGGGGTTGTGTCAGAGAAGCACCTTTTCTGCAGGAGCTTATTGGAACATTCATTGTTTGGCTAAGTTATTTAGGGTTGGTTTTGGAATGTCTTTCAACCTTGGCCAAATCCCGCTTCGTATGCAAGTTTTTAATAGCGCTGTTTCCAAGTGTCCACAAAGAGCTGCTGCTTGAAACTGTCCACATGCACATCTCGTATACTGGTGTGCTCGTTTCACTACCTGGATTTTGGTTTCCTCTTCTTTCTTTGAAATGACAAGTCTTCATTCAGCATTCTACACACACCTTGTAGCAGTTTCAGTTTGAAGCATGTTGGTGCTCTCAAAACGCTGTGTAACCTATGTAGAGTGTGTTACTCTCCAGCACTGAATACACAACTTAGAGCTCCTTTCACCACAGACACGCAAACACATCTTTTTGTGAAAGTCCTACATCAGGTCCCTTGGAAATGTAAGGGTTTCATGGAGAACATGAAGTCAATCATGCTTTTGCACTCTACTACCAATACAAATGACCTCTTGTACATGCCTGACTGAGTTTCACTGCAAAATGCCCTTGTTTTCTGGTTTCTTGAATGTTCTCAACACATTAGGAGAAAGAGCGTGTTTGAGCAAGATCGATGCAGTGTGCGTTTCCCTAGATTTCAAGTGATTTGGGAAATATAATCCTTATTTTTCCACATTGTGAAAGAAACATGAGGCTTGCAAGAGATTGAAAAAATGCATCCCAAAACGTACTCCAGCGGTGAAAGCACACGTTTCTACAAAGACTTTGAAGTAGCAAGTAAAAGCCAATGGCTGAGTGTTCTTTCAGAGAGAAACATACCCATTTCATCCTTCTGGAGTGAATTTTCAGCCTGGAATTCATATGCATTTGTACCGTGCAGAATGTAACTACCTGCTCGGGGCTTGTGTCATAGAAGCAACTTTCCTGCAGGAGCTTATTGGAACATTCATTGTTTGGCTAACTTCTTTGGGTTGGTTTTGGAAGGTCTTTCAACTTTAGCCAAATCCGCTTTCTTACGAAATTTTTTCACAGCCCTGTTTCCAAGAGCCCACAAAGAACTGCTGCTTAAAACTCTCCACATGCACATCTCCCATACTGGTGTGCTCGTTTCACTACCTGGATTTTGGTTTCCTCTTCTTTCTTTGAAATTACAAGCCCTCTTTCTGCATGCTACACACAACTTGTAGCAGTTTCAGTTTGCAGCATATTGGTGCTCTTAAAACGCTGAGTAACCTGTGTAGAGTGTGTCAATCTCCAGCACTGAATACACAACTTAGAGCTCCTTTCACCACAGACACGCAAACACATCTTTTTGTAAAAGTCCTACTTCTTCACTCTTGGAAATGTAAGGGTTTCATCGAGAACTTGAAGTCAATCATGCTTTTGCACTCTGCAACCAATAGGAATGAACTCTTGTACATACCCGTCTGAATTTCAGTGCAAAATGCCCTTCTTTTCTGGTTTGTTGAAAGTTCACAACACATTAGGAGATAGAGCGTGTTTGAAGAAGACTGATGCAGTGTGCGTTTTCCTTTATTTCTTGTGATTTGGGAAACATAATCCGTGATTTTCCACATTGTCTAAGAAACAACATGAGGCTTGCAAGAGATTGAAACAATGCATCCTAAAACTTATTCCAGCAGTGAAAACACACGTTTCTACAAAGACTTGGAAGGAGCAAGCAAAAGAATAGTGGCTGAGTGTCCTTTCAGAGAGAAACACATGCATTTCATCCTTCTGGAGTGAGTTTTCTTGCTGGAATTCATATGCATTTTGTACTGTGCAGAATGTAGCTACCTGCTCGGGGGTTGTGTCATAGATGCACCTTTCCTGCAGGAGCTTATTGGAACTTTCATTGTTTGGCTAAGTTATTTAGGGTTGGTTTTGGAAGGTCTTTCAACTTTGGCCAAATCCGCTTTGTACGAAAGTTTTTCACAGCCCTGTTTCCAAGTGTCCACAAAGAGCTGCTGCTTGAAAGTGTCCACATGCACATCTCCCATACTGGTGTGCTCGTTTCACTACCTAGATTTTGGTTTCCTCTTCTTTCTTTGAAATGACAAGTCTTCATTCAGCATGCTACACACACCTTGTAGCAGTTTCAGTTTGAAGCATGTTGGTGCTCTCAAAACGCTGTGTATCCTGTGTAGAGTGTGTCACTCTACAGCACTGAATACACAACTTAGAGCTCCTTTCAACACAGACACGCAAACACGTCTTTTTGGGAAAGTCCTAACTCAGGTAAATTGGAAATGTAAGGGTTTCATCGAAAACATGAAGACAATCATGCTTTTGAACTCTGCAACCGAAAGAAATGGCTTTTTGTACATACCATTCTGAATTTCACTGCTAAATGCCCTTCTTTTCTGGTTTGTTGAAAGTTCAAAACACTTTAGGAGATAGAACGTGTTTGAAGAAGACTGATGCAGTGTGCGTTTTCCTGGATTTCAAGTGATTCGGGATACATACTCCTTGTTTTTCCACATTGTCTAAGAAACAACATGAGGCTTGCAAGAGATTGAAAAAATGCATCCTAAAACTTATGCCTGCAGTGAAAACACACGTTTCTACAAAGACTTGGAAGGAGCAAGCAAAAGAATAGTGGCTGAGAGTTCTTTCAGAGAGAAACACACGTATTTCATCCTTCTGTAGAGACGGATAGGGTTACGATTGGACCTAGGGTAGGGTTATGTTGAGGGCTAGGGTTAGAGAGACGGTTAGGGTTACGATTGGACCTAGGGTTAGGGTTATGTTGAGGGCTAGGGTTAGAGATCCGGTTAGGGTTACGATTGGACCTAGGGTTAGGGTTATGTTGAGGGCTAGGGTTAGAGATCAGGTTAGTATTACTATTGGACCTAGGGTTAGGGTTATGTTGAGGGCTAGGGTTAGAGATCCGGTTAGGGTTAAGATTGTACCTAGGGTTATAGTGATGTTGAGGGCTAGGGTATTCCAGCAGTGAAAACACATTTCTATAAAGACTTTGAAGCAGCAAGCAAAAGCCTAGTGGCTGAGTGTTCTTTCAGAGCGAAACATGCATTTCATCCTTCTGGAGTGAATTTTCATGCTGGAGTTCATATGCATTTTATACTGTGCAGAATGTAGCTACCTGCTGGGGGTTGTGTCAGAGAAGCACCTTTTCTGCAGGAGCTTATTGGAACATTCATTGTTTGGCTAAGTTATTTAGGGTTGGTTTTGGAAGGTCTTTCAACCTTGGCCAAATCCCGCTTCGTATGCAAGTTTTTAATAGCGCTGTTTCCAAGTGTCCACAAAGAGCTGCTGCTTGAAACTGTCCACATGCACATCTCGTATACTGGTGTGCTCGTTTCACTACCTGGATTTTGGTTTCCTCTTCTTTCTTTGAAATGACAAGTCTTCATTCAGCATTCTACACACACCTTGTAGCAGTTTCAGTTTGAAGCATGTTGGTGCTCTCAAAACGCTGTGTAACCTATGTAGAGTGTGTTACTCTCCAGCACTGAATACACAACTTAGAGCTCCTTTCACCACAGACACGCAAACACATCTTTTTGTGAAAGTCCTACATCAGGTCCCTTGGAAATGTAAGGGTTTCA
Source organism: Miniopterus natalensis (assembly GCF_054644295.1). Lineage (NCBI taxonomy): Eukaryota > Metazoa > Chordata > Mammalia > Chiroptera > Miniopteridae > Miniopterus > Miniopterus natalensis. Next base: position 83,215,758 of record NC_142089.1, read on the forward strand.
TGGAGAACATGAAGTCAATCATGCTTTTGCACTCTACTACCAATACAAATGACCTCTTGTACATGCCTGACTGAGTTTCACTGCAAAATGCCCTTGTTTTCTGGTTTCTTGAATGTTCTCAACACATTAGGAGAAAGAGCGTGTTTGAGCAAGATCAATGCAGTGTGCGTTTCCCTAGATTTCAAGTGATTTGGGAAATATAATCCTTATTTTTCCACATTGTGAAAGAAACATGAGGCTTGCAAGAGATTGAAAAAAGGCATCCCAAAACGTACTCCAGCGGTGAAAGCACACGTTTCTACAAAGACTTTGAAGTAGCAAGTAAAAGCCAATGGCTGAGTGTTCTTTCAGAGAGAAACATACCCATTTCATCCTTCTGGAGTGAATTTTCAGCCTGGAATTCATATGCATTTGTACCGTGCAGAATGTAACTACCTGCTCGGGGGTGGTGTCATAGAAGCAACTTTCCTGCAGGAGCTTATTGGAACATTCATTGTTTGGCTAACTTCTTTGGGTTGGTTTTGGAAGGTCTTTCAACTTTAGCCAAATCCGCTTTCTTACGAAATTTTTTCACAGCCCTGTTTCCAAGATCCCACAAAGAACTGCTGCTTAAAACTCTCCACATGCACATCTCCCATACTGGTGTGCTCGTTTCACTACCTGGATTTTGGTTTCCTCTTCTTTCTTTGAAATTACAAGCCCTCTTTCTGCATGCTACACACACCTTGTAGCAGTTTCAGTTTGCAGCATATTGGTGCTCTTAAAACGCTGAGTAACCTGTGTAGAGTGTGTCAATCTCCAGCACTGAATACACAACTTAGAGCTCCTTTCACCACAGACACGCAAACACATCTTTTTGTAAAGTCCTACTTCTTCACTCTTGGAAATGTAAGGGTTTCATCGAGAACTTGAAGTCAATCATGCTTTTGCACTCTGCAACCAATAGGAATGAACTCTTGTACATACCCGTCTGAATTTCAGTGCAAAATGCCCTTCTTTTCTGGTTTGTTGAAAGTTCACAACACATTAGGAGATAGAGCGTGTTTGAAGAAGACTGATGCAGTGTGCGTTTTCCTGGATTTCTAGTGATTTGGGAAACATAATCCGTGTTTTTCCACATTGTCTAAGAAACAACATGAGGCTTGCAAGAGATTGAAACAATGCATCCTAAAACTTATTCCAGCAGTGAAAACACACGGTTCTACAAAGACTTGGAAGGAGCAAGCAAAAGAATAGTGGCTGAGTGTCCTTTCAGAGAGAAACACATGCATTTCATCCTTCTGGAGTGAGTTTTCTTGCTGGAATTCATATGCATTTTGTACTGTGCAGAATGTAGCTACCTGCTCGGGGGTTGTGTCATAGATGCACCTTTCCTGTAGGAGCTTATTGGAACTTTCATTGTTTGGCTAAGTTATTTAGGGTTGGTTTTGGAAGGTCTTTCAACTTTGGCCAAATCCGCTTTGTACGAAAGTTTTTCACAGCCCTGTTTCCAAGTGTCCACAAAGAGCTGCTGCTTGAAAGTGTCCACATGCACATCTCCCATACTGGTGTGCTCGTTTCACTACCTGGATTTTGGTTTCCTCTTCTTTCTTTGAAATGACAAGTCTTCATTCAGCATGCTACACACAGCTTGTAGCAGTTTCAGTTTGAAGCATGTTGGTGCTCTCAAAACGCTGTGTATCCTGTGTAGAGTGTGTCACTCTACAGCACTGAATACACAACTTAGAGCTCCTTTCAACACAGACACGCAAACACGTCTTTTTGGGAAAGTCCTAACTCAGGTAAATTGGAAATGTAAGGGTTTCATCGAAAACATGAAGACAATCATGCTTTTGAACTCTGCAACCGAAAGAAATGGCTTTTTGTACATGCCATTCTGAATTTCACTGCAAAATGCCCTTTTTTCTGGTTTGTTGAAAGTTCAAAACACTTTAGGAAATAGAACGTGTTTGAAGAAGACTGATGCAGTGTGCGTTTTCCTGGATTTCAAGTGATTCGGGATACATACTCCTTGTTTTTTCCACATTGTCTAAGAAACAACATGAGGCTTGCAAGAGATTGAAAAAATGCATCCTAAAACTTATGCCTGCAGTGAAAACACACGTTTCTACAAAGACTTGGAAGGAGCAAGCAAAAGAATAGTGGCTGAGAGTTCTTTCAGAGAGAAACACACGTATTTCATCCTTCTGTAGAGACGGTTAGGGTTACGATTGGACCTAGGGTAGGGTTATGTTGAGGGCTAGGGTTAGAGAGACGGTTAGGGTTGCGATTGGACCTAGGGTTAGGGTTATGTTGAGGGCTAGGGTTAGAGAGAAGGTTAGGGTTACTTTTGTACCTAGGGTTAGGGTTATGTTGAGGGCTAGGGTTAGAGATATGGTTAGGGTTACGATTGGACCTAGGGATAGGGTTATGTTGAGGGCTAGGGTTAGAGTTCCGGTTAGGGTTACACTTGAACCTAGGGTTAGGGTTATGTTGAGGGCTAGGCTTAGAGAGAAGGTTAGGGTTACAATTGGACCTAGGGTTAGGGTTATGTTGAGGGCTAGGGTTAGAGACCCGTTTAGGGTTACGATTTGACCTAGGGTTAGGGTTATGTTGAGGGCTAGGGTTAGAGAGAAAGTTAGGGTTACTTTTGGACCTAGGGTTAGGGTTATGTTGAGGGCTAGGGTTAGAGATATGGGTAGGGTTACGATTGGACCTAGGGTTAGGGTTATGTATAGGGCTAGGGTTAGAGATCAGGTTAGGGTTACGTTTGGACCTAGGGTTAGGGTTATGTTGAGGGCTAGGGTTAGAGAGAAGGTTAGGGTTTCAATTGGACCTAGGGTTAGGGTTATGTTGAGGGTTAGGGTTACAGATCCGGTTAGGGTTACGATTGGACCTAGGGTTAGGGTTATGTTTAGGGCTAGGGTTAGAGATCCGGTTAGGGTTACTATTGGACGTAGGGTTAGGGTTATGTTGAGGGCTAGGGTTAGAGATCCGGTTAGTATTACGATTGGACCTAGGGTTAGGGTTATGTTGAGGGCTAGAGTTACAGATCCGGTTAGGGTTACGATTTCACCTAGGGTTAGGGTTATGTTTAGGGCTAGGGTTAGAGATCCGGTTAGGGTTACTATTGGACGTAGGGTTAGGGTTATATTGAGGGCTAGGCTTAGAGATCCGGTTAGGGTTACGGTTGGACCTAGGGTTAGGGTTATGTTGAGGGCTAGGGTTAGAGATCAGGTTAGGGTTAAGATTGGACCTAGGGTTATAGTGATGTTGAGGGCTAGGGTATTCCAGCAGTGAAAACACACATTTCTATAAAGACTTTGAAGCAGCAAGCTAAAGCCTTGTGGCTGAGTGTTCTTTCATAGAGAAACATGCATTTCATCCTTCTGGAGTGAATTTTCATGCTGGAGTTCATATGCATTTTATACTGTGCAGAATGTAGCTACCTGCTGGGGGTTGTGTCATAGAAGCACCTTTTCTGCAGGAGCTTATTGGAACATTCATTGTTTGGCTAAGTTATTTAGGGTTGGTTTTGGAAGGTCTTTCAACCTTGGTCAAATCCCGCTTCGTACGCAAGTTTTTAATACCGCTGTTTCCAAGTGTCCACAAACAGCTGCTGCTTGAAACTGTCCACATGCACATCTCGTATACTGGTGTGCTCGTTTCACTACCTGGATTTTGGTTTCCTCTTCTTTCTTTGAAATGACAAGTCTTCATTCAGCATTCTACACACACCTTGTACCAGCTTCAGTTTGAAGCATGTTGGTGCTCTCAAAACGCTGTGTAACCTATGTAGAGTGTGTTACTCTCCAGCACTGAATACACAACTTAGAGCTCCTTTCACCACAGACACGCAAACACATCTTTTTGTGAAAGTCCTACTTCAGGTCCCTTGGAAATGTAAGGGTTTCATGGAGGACATGAAGTCAATCATGCTTTTGCACTCTACTACCAATAGAAATGACCTCTTGTACATGCCTGACTGAGTTTCACTGCAAAATGCCCTTGTTTTCTGGTTTCTTGAATGTTCTCAACACATTAGGAGAAAGAGCGTGTTTGAGCAAGATCGATGCAGTGTGCGTTTCCCTAGATTTCAAGTGATTTGGGAAATATAATCCTTATTTTTCCACATTGTGAAAGAAACATGAGGCTTGCAAGAGATTGAAAAAATGCATCCCAACACGTACTCCAGCGGTGAAAGCACACGTTTCTACAAAGACTTTGAAGTAGCAAGTAAAAGCCAATGGCTGAGTGTTCTTTCAGAGAGAAACATACACATTTCATCCTTCTGGAGTGAATTTTCAGCCTGGAATTCATATGCATTTGTACCGTGCAGAATGTAACTACCTGCTCGGGGCTTGTGTCATAGAAGCAACTTTCCTGCAGGAGCTTATTGGAACATTCATTGTTTGGCTAACTTCTTTGGGTTGGTTTTGGAAGGTCTTTCAACTTTAGCCAAATCCGCTTTCTTACGAAATTTTTTCACAGCCCTGTTTCCAAGAGCCCACAAAGAACTGCTGCTTAAAACTCTCCACATGCACATCTCCCATACTGGTGTGCTCGTTTCACTACCTGGATTTTGGTTTCCTCTTCTTTCTTTGAAATTACAAGCCCTCTTTCTGCATGCTATACACACCTTGTAGCAGTTTCAGTTTGCAGCATATTGGTGCTCTTAAAACGCTGAGTAACCTGTGTAGAGTGTGTCAATCTCCAGCACTGAATACACAACTTAGAGCTCCTTTCACCACAGACACGCAAACACATCTTTTTGTAAAAGTCCTACTTCTTTACTCTTGGAAATGTAAGGGTTTCATCGAGAACTTGAAGTCAATCATGCTTTTGCACTCTGCAACCAATAGGAATGAACTCTTGTACATACCCGTCTGAATTTCAGTGCAAAATACCCTTCTATTCTGGTTTGTTGAAAGTTCACAACACATTAGGAGATAGAGCGTGTTTGAAGAAGACTGATGCAGTGTGCGTTTTCCTTTATTTCTTGTGATTTGGGAAACATAATCCGTGATTTTCCACATTGTCTAAGAAACAACATGAGGCTTGCAAGAGATTGAAACAATGCATCCTAAAACTTATTCCAGCAGTGAAAACACACGGTTCTACAAAGACTTGGAAGGAGCAAGCAAAAGAATAGTGGCTGAGTGTCCTTTCAGAGAGAAACACATGCATTTCATCCTTCTGGAGTGAGTTTTCTTGCTGGAATTCATATGCATTTTGTACTGTGCAGAATGTAGCTACCTGCTCGGGGGTTGTGTCATAGATGCACCTTTCCTCTAGGAGCTTATTGGAACTTTCATTGTTTGGCTAAGTTATTTAGGGTTGGTTTTGGAAGGTCTTTCAACTTTGGCCAAATCCGCTTTGTACGAAAGTTTTTCACAGCCCTGTTTCCAAGTGTCCACAAAGAGCTGCTGCTTGAAAGTGTCCACATGCACATCTCCCATACTGGTGTGCTCGTTTCACTACCTGGATTTTGGTTTCCTCTTCTTTCTTTGAAATGACAAGTCTTCATTCAGCATGCTACACACAGCTTGTAGCAGTTTCAGTTTGAAGCATGTTGGTGCTCTCAAAACGCTGTGTATCCTGTGTAGAGTGTGTCACTCTACAGCACTGAATACACAACTTAGAGCTCCTTTCAACACAGACACGCAAACACGTCTTTTTGGGAAAGTCCTAACTCAGGTAAATTGGAAATGTAAGGGTTTCATCGAAAACATGAAGACAATCATGCTTTTGAACTCTGCAACCGAAAGAAATGGCTTTTTGTACATGCCATTCTGAATTTCACTGCTAAATGCCCTTCTTTTCTGGTTTGTTGAAAGTTCAAAACACTTTAGGAAATAGAACGTGTTTGAAGAAGACTGATGCAGTGTGCGTTTTCCTGGATTTCAAGTGATTCGGGATACATACTCCTTGTTTTTCCACATTGTCTAAGAAACAACATGAGGCTTGCAAGAGATTGAAAAAATGCATCCTAAAACTTATGCCTGCAGTGAAAACACACGTTTCTACAAAGACTTGGAAGGAGCAAGCAAAAGAATAGTGGCTGAGAGTTCTTTCAGAGAGAAACACACGTATTTCATCCTTCTGTAGAGACAGTTAGGGTTACGATTGGACCTAGGGTAGGGTTATGTTGAGGGCTAGGGTTAGAGAGACGGTTAGGGTTACGATTGGACCTAGGGTTAGGGTTATGTTGAGGTCTAGGGTTAGAGAGAAGGTTAGGGTTACTTTTGGACCTAGGGTTAGGGTTATGTTGAGGGCTAGGGTTAGAGAGAAGGTTAGGGTTACTTTTGTACCTAGGGTTAGGGTTATGTTGAGGGCTAGGGTTAGAGATATGGTTAGGGTTACGATTGGACCTAGGGTTAGGGTTATGTTGAGGGCTAGGGTTAGAGTTCCGGTTAGGGTTACACTTGAACCTAGGGTTAGGGTTATGTTGAGGGCTAGGCTTAGAGAGAAGGTTAGGGTTACAATTGGACCTAGGGTTAGGGTTATGTTGAGGGCTAGGGTTAGAGACCCGTTTAGGGTTACGATTTGACCTAGGGTTAGGGTTATGTTGTGGGCTAGGGTTAGAGAGAAAGTTAGGGTTACTTTTGGACCTAGGGTTAGGGTTATGTTGAGGGCTAGGGTTAGAGATATGGGTAGGGTTACGATTGGACCTAGGGTTAGGGTTATGTTTAGGGATAGGGTTAGAGATCCGGTTAGGGTTACTATTGGACGTAGGGTTAGGGTTATATTGAGGGCTAGGGTTAGAGATCCGGTTAGTATTACGATTGGACCTAGGGTTAGGGTTATGTTGAGGGCTAGAGTTACAGATCCGGTTAGGGTTACGATTTGACCTAGGGTTAGGGTTATGTCTAGGGCTAGGGTTAGAGATCCGGTTAGGGTTACTATTGGACGTAGGGTTAGGGTTATATTGAGGGCTAGGCTTAGAGATCCGGTTAGGGTTACGGTTGGACCTAGGGTTAGGGTTATGTTGAGGGCTAGGGTTAGAGATCAGGTTAGGGTTAAGATTGGACCTAGGGTTATAGTGATATTGAGGGCTAGGGTATTCCAGCAGTGAAAACACACATTTCTATAAAGACTTTGAAGCAGCAAGCTAAAGCCTTGTGGCTGAGTGTTCTTTCATAGAGAAACATGCATTTCATCCTTCTGGAGTGAATTTTCATGCTGGAGTTCATATGCATTTTATACTGTGCAGAATGTAGCTACCTGCTGGGGGTTGTGTCATAGAAGCACCTTTTCTGCAGGAGCTTATTGGAACATTCATTGTTTGGCTAAGTTATTTAGGGTTGGTTTTGGAAGGTCTTTCAACCTTGGTCAAATCCCGCTTCGTACGCAAGTTTTTAATACCGCTGTTTCCAAGTGTCCACAAACAGCTGCTGCTTGAAACTGTCCACATGCACATCTCGTATACTGGTGTGCTCGTTTCACTACCTGGATTTTGGTTTCCTCTTCTTTCTTTGAAATGACAAGTCTTCATTCAGCATTCTACACACACCTTGTACCAGCTTCAGTTTGAAGCATGTTGGTGCTCTCAAAACGCTGTGTAACCTATGTAGAGTGTGTTACTCTCCAGCACTGAATACACAACTTAGAGCTCCTTTCACCACAGACACGCAAACACATCTTTTTGTGAAAGTCCTACTTCAGGTCCCTTGGAAATGTAAGGGTTTCATGGAGGACATGAAGTCAATCATGCTTTTGCACTCTACTACCAATAGAAATGACCTCTTGTACATGCCTGACTGAGTTTCACTGCAAAATGCCCTTGTTTTCTGGTTTCTTGAATGTTCTCAACACATTAGGAGAAAGAGCGTGTTTGAGCAAGATCTATGCAGTGTGCGTTTCCCTAGATTTCAAGTGATTTGGGAAATATAATCCTTATTTTTCCACATTGTGAAAGAAACATGAGGCTTGCAAGAGATTGAAAAAATGCATCCCAACACGTACTCCAGCGGTGAAAGCACACGTTTCTACAAAGACTTTGAAGTAGCAAGTAAAAGCCAATGGCTGAGTGTTCTTTCAGAGAGAAACATACACATTTCATCCTTCTGGAGTGAATTTTCAGCCTGGAATTCATATGCATTTGTACCGTGCAGAATGTAACTACCTGCTCGGGGGTTGTGTCATAGAAGCAACTTTCCTGCAGGAGCTTATTGGAACATTCATTGTTTGGCTAACTTCTTTGGGTTGGTTTTGGAAGGTCTTTCAACTTTAGCCAAATCCGCTTTCTTACGAAATTTTTTCACAGCCCTGTTTCCAAGAGCCCACAAAGAACTGCTGCTTAAAACTCTCCACATGCACATCTCCCATACTGGTGTGCTCGTTTCACTACCTGGATTTTGGTTTCCTCTTCTTTCTTTGAAATTACAAGCCCTCTTTCTGCATGCTACACACACCTTGTAGCAGTTTCAGTTTGCAGCATATTGGTGCTCTTAAAACGCTGAGTAACCTGTGTAGAGTGTGTCAATCTCCAGCACTGAATACACAACTTAGAGCTCCTTTCACCACAGACACGCAAACACATCTTTTTGTAAAAGTCCTACTTCTTTACTCTTGGAAATGTAAGGGTTTCATCGAGAACTTGAAGTCAATCATGCTTTTGCACTCTGCAACCAATAGGAATGAACTCTTGTACATACCCGTCTGAATTTCAGTGCAAAATGCCCTTCTTTTCTGGTTTGTTGAAAGTTCACAACACATTAGGAGATAGAGCGTGTTTGAAGAAGACTGATGCAGTGTGCGTTTTCCTTTATTTCTTGTGATTTGGGAAACATAATCCGTGATTTTCCACATTGTCTAAGAAACAACATGAGGCTTGCAAGAGATTGAAACAATGCATCCTAAAACTTATTCCAGCAGTGAAAACACACGGTTCTACAAAGACTTGGAAGGAGCAAGCAAAAGAATAGTGGCTGAGTGTCCTTTCAGAGAGAAACACATGCATTTCATCCTTCTGGAGTGAGTTTTCTTGCTGGAATTCATATGCATTTTGTACTGTGCAGAATGTAGCTACCTGCTCGGGGGTTGTGTCATAGATGCACCTTTCCTCTAGGAGCTTATTGGAACTTTCATTGTTTGGCTAAGTTATTTAGGGTTGGTTTTGGAAGGTCTTTCAACTTTGGCCAAATCCGCTTTGTACGAAAGTTTTTCACAGCCCTGTTTCCAAGTGTCCACAAAGAGCTGCTGCTTGAAAGTGTCCACATGCACATCTCCCATACTGGTGTGCTCGTTTCACTACCTGGATTTTGGTTTCCTCTTCTTTCTTTGAAATGACAAGTCTTCATTCAGCATGCTACACACAGCTTGTAGCAGTTTCAGTTTGAAGCATGTTGGTGCTCTCAAAACGCTGTGTATCCTGTGTAGAGTGTGTCACTCTACAGCACTGAATACACAACTTAGAGCTCCTTTCAACACAGACACGCAAACACGTCTTTTTGGGAAAGTCCTAACTCAGGTAAATTGGAAATGTAAGGGTTTCATCGAAAACATGAAGACAATCATGCTTTTGAACTCTGCAACCGAAAGAAATGGCTTTTTGTACATGCCATTCTGAATTTCACTGCTAAATGCCCTTCTTTTCTGGTTTGTTGAAAGTTCAAAACACTTTAGGAAATAGAACGTGTTTGAAGAAGACTGATGCAGTGTGCGTTTTCCTGGATTTCAAGTGATTCGGGATACATACTCCTTGTTTTTCCACATTGTCTAAGAAACAACATGAGGCTTGCAAGAGATTGAAAAAATGCATCCTAAAACTTATGCCTGCAGTGAAAACACACGTTTCTACAAAGACTTGGAAGGAGCAAGCAAAAGAATAGTGGCTGAGAGTTCTTTCAGAGAGAAACACACGTATTTCATCCTTCTGTAGAGACGGTTAGGGTTACGATTGGACCTAGGGTAGGGTTATGTTGAGGGCTAGGGTTAGAGAGACGGTTAGGGTTACGATTGGACCTAGGGTTAGGGTTATGTTGAGGGCTAGGGTTAGAGAGAAGGTTAGGGTTACTTTTGTACCTAGGGTTAGGGTTATGTTGAGGGCTAGGGTTAGAGAGAAGGTTAGGGTTACTTTTGTACCTAGGGTTAGGGTTATGTTGAGGGCTAGGGTTAGAGATATGGTTAGGGTTACGATTGGACCTAGGGTTAGGGTTATGTTGAGGGCTAGGGTTAGAGTTCCGGTTAGGGTTACACTTGAACCTAGGGTTAGGGTTATGGTGAGGGCTAGGCTTAGAGAGAAGGTTAGGGTTACAATTGGACCTAGGGTTAGGGTTATGTTGAGGGCTAGGGTTAGAGACCCGTTTAGGGTTACGATTTGACCTAGGGTTAGGGTTATGTTGTGGGCTAGGGTTAGAGAGAAAGTTAGGGTTACTTTTGGACCTAGGGTTAGGGTTATGTTGAGGGCTAGGGTTAGAGATATGGGTAGGGTTACGATTGGACCTAGGGTTAGGGTTATGTATAGGGCTAGGGTTAGAGATCAGGTTAGGGTTACGTTTGGACCTAGGGTTAGGGTTATGTTGAGGGCTAGGGTTAGAGAGAAGGTTAGGGTTTCAATTGCACCTAGGGTTAGGGTTATGTTGAGGGCTAGGGTTACAGATCCGGTTAGGGTTACGATTGGACCTAGGGTTAGGGTTATGTTTAGGGCTAGGGTTAGAGATCCGGTTAGGGTTACTATTGGACGTAGGGTTAGGGTTATATTGAGGGCTAGGTTTAGAGATCCGGTTAGTATTACGATTGGACCTAGGGTTAGGGTTATGTTGAGGGCTAGAGTTACAGATCCGGTTAGGGTTACGATTTGACCTAGGGTTAGGGTTATGTTTAGGGCTAGGGTTAGAGATCCGGTTAGGGTTACTATTGGACGTAGGGTTAGGGTTATATTGAGGGCTAGGCTTAGAGATCCGGTTAGGGTTACGGTTGGACCTAGGGTTAGGGTTATGTTAAGGGCTAGGGTTAGAGATCAGGTTAGGGTTAAGATTGGACCTAGGGTTATAGTGATATTGAGGGCTAGGGTATTCCAGCAGTGAAAACACACATTTCTATAAAGACTTTGAAGCAGCAAGCTAAAGCCTTGTGGCTGAGTGTTCTTTCATAGAGAAACATGCATTTCATCCTTCTGGAGTGAATTTTCATGCTGGAGTTCATATGCATTTTATACTGTGCAGAATGTAGCTAGCTGCTGGGGGTTGTGTCATAGAAGCACCTTTTCTGCAGGAGCTTATTGGAACATTCATTGTTTGGCTAAGTTATTTAGGGTTGGTTTTGGAAGGTCTTTCAACCTTGGTCAAATCCCGCTTCGTACGCAAGTTTTTAATACCGCTGTTTCCAAGTGTCCACAAACAGCTGCTGCTTGAAACTGTCCACATGCACATCTCGTATACTGGTGTGCTCGTTTCACTACCTGGATTTTGGTTTCCTCTTCTTTCTTTGAAATGACAAGTCTTCATTCAGCATTCTACACACACCTTGTACCAGCTTCAGTTTGAAGCATGTTGGTGCTCTCAAAACGCTGTGTAACCTATGTAGAGTGTGTTACTCTCCAGCACTGAATACACAACTTAGAGCTCCTTTCACCACAGACACGCAAACACATCTTTTTGTGAAAGTCCTACTTCAGGTCCCTTGGAAATGTAAGGGTTTCATGGAGGACATGAAGTCAATCATGCTTTTGCACTCTACTACCAATAGAAATGACCTCTTGTACATGCCTGACTGAGTTTCACTGCAAAATGCCCTTGTTTTCTGGTTTCTTGAATGTTCTCCACACATTAGGAGAAAGAGCGTGTTTGAGCAAGATCGATGCAGTGTGCGTTTCCCTAGATTTCAAGTGATTTGGGAAATATAATCCTTATTTTTCCACATTGTGAAAGAAACATGAGGCTTGCAAGAGATTGAAAAAATGCATCCCAACACGTACTCCAGCGGTGAAAGCACACGTTTCTACAAAGACTTTGAAGTAGCAAGTAAAAGCCAATGGCTGAGTGTTCTTTCAGAGAGAAACATACACATTTCATCCTTCTGGAGTGAATTTTCAGCCTGGAATTCATATGCATTTGTACCGTGCAGAATGTAACTACCTGCTCGGGGCTTGTGTCATAGAAGCAACTTTCCTGCAGGAACTTATTGGAACATTCATTGTTTGGCTAACTTCTTTGGGTTGGTTTTGGAAGGTCTTTCAACTTTAGCCAAATCCGCTTTCTTACGAAATTTTTTCACAGCCCTGTTTCCAAGAGCCCACAAAGAACTGCTGCTTAAAACTCTCCACATGCACATCTCCCATACTGGTGTGCTCGTTTCACTACCTGGATTTTGGTTTCCTCTTCTTTCTTTGAAATTACAAGCCCTCTTTCTGCATGCTATACACACCTTGTAGCAGTTTCAGTTTGCAGCATATTGGTGCTCTTAAAACGCTGAGTAACCTGTGTAGAGTGTGTCAATCTCCAGCACTGAATACACAACTTAGAGCTCCTTTCACCACAGACACGCAAACACATCTTTTTGTAAAAGTCCTACTTCTTTACTCTTGGAAATGTAAGGGTTTCATCGAGAACTTGAAGTCAATCATGCTTTTGCACTCTGCAACCAATAGGAATGAACTCTTGTACATACCCGTCTGAATTTCAGTGCAAAATACCCTTCTTTTCTGGTTTGTTGAAAGTTCACAACACATTAGGAGATAGAGCGTGTTTGAAGAAGACTGATGCAGTGTGCGTTTTCCTTTATTTCTTGTGATTTGGGAAACATAATCCGTGATTTTCCACATTGTCTAAGAAACAACATGAGGCTTGCAAGAGATTGAAACAATGCATCCTAAAACTTATTCCAGCAGTGAAAACACACGGTTCTACAAAGACTTGGAAGGAGCAAGCAAAAGAATAGTGGCTGAGTGTCCTTTCAGAGAGAAACACATGCATTTCATCCTTCTGGAGTGAGTTTTCTTGCTGGAATTCATATGCATTTTGTACTGTGCAGAATGTAGCTACCTGCTCGGGGGTTGTGTCATAGATGCACCTTTCCTCTAGGAGCTTATTGGAACTTTCATTGTTTGGCTAAGTTATTTAGGGTTGGTTTTGGAAGGTCTTTCAACTTTGGCCAAATCCGCTTTGTACGAAAGTTTTTCACAGCCCTGTTTCCAAGTGTCCACAAAGAGCTGCTGCTTGAAAGTGTCCACATGCACATCTCCCATACTGGTGTGCTCGTTTCACTACCTGGATTTTGGTTTCCTCTTCTTTCTTTGAAATGACAAGTCTTCATTCAGCATGCTACACACAGCTTGTAGCAGTTTCAGTTTGAAGCATGTTGGTGCTCTCAAAACGCTGTGTATCCTGTGTAGAGTGTGTCACTCTACAGCACTGAATACACAACTTAGAGCTCCTTTCAACACAGACACGCAAACACGTCTTTTTGGGAAAGTCCTAACTCAGGTAAATTGGAAATGTAAGGGTTTCATCGAAAACATGAAGACAATCATGCTTTTGAACTCTGCAACCGAAAGAAATGGCTTTTTGTACATGCCATTCTGAATTTCACTGCTAAATGCCCTTCTTTTCTGGTTTGTTGAAAGTTCAAAACACTTTAGGAAATAGAACGTGTTTGAAGAAGACTGATGCAGTGTGCGTTTTCCTGGATTTCAAGTGATTCGGGATACATACTCCTTGTTTTTCCACATTGTCTAAGAAACAACATGAGGCTTGCAAGAGATTGAAAAAATGCATCCTAAAACTTATGCCTGCAGTGAAAACACACGTTTCTACAAAGACTTGGAAGGAGCAAGCAAAAGAATAGTGGCTGAGAGTTCTTTCAGAGAGAAACACACGTATTTCATCCTTCTGTAGAGACGGTTAGGGTTACGATTGGACCTAGGGTAGGGTTATGTTGAGGGCTAGGGTTAGAGAGACGGTTAGGGTTACGATTGGACCTAGGGTTAGGGTTATGTTGAGGGCTAGGGTTAGAGAGAAGGTTAGGGTTACTTTTGTACCTAGGGTTAGGGTTATGTTGAGGGCTAGGGTTAGAGAGAAGGTTAGGGTTACTTTTGTACCTAGGGTTAGGGTTATGTTGAGGGCTAGGGTTAGAGATATGGTTAGGGTTACGATTGGACCTAGGGTTAGGGTTATGTTGAGGGCTAGGGTTAGAGTTCCGGTTAGGGTTACACTTGAACCTAGGGTTAGGGTTATGTTGAGGGCTAGGCTTAGAGAGAAGGTTAGGGTTACAATTGGACCTAGGGTTAGGGTTATGTTGAGGGCTAGGGTTAGAGACCCGTTTAGGGTTACGATTTGACCTAGGGTTAGGGTTATGTTGTGGGCTAGGGTTAGAGAGAAAGTTAGGGTTACTTTTGGAGCTAGGGTTAGGGTTATGTTGAGGGCTAGGGTTAGAGATATGGGTAGGGTTACGATTGGACCTAGGGTTAGGGTTATGTATAGGGCTAGGGTTAGAGATCAGGTTAGGGTTACGTTTGGACCTAGGGTTAGGGTTATGTTGAGGGCTAGGGTTAGAGAGAAGGTTAGGGTTTCAATTGCACCTAGGGTTAGGGTTATGTTGAGGGCTAGGGTTACAGATCCGGTTAGGGTTACGATTGGACCTAGGGTTAGGGTTATGTTTAGGGCTAGGGTTAGAGATCCGGTTAGGGTTACTATTGGACGTAGGGTTAGGGTTATATTGAGGGCTAGGTTTAGAGATCCGGTTAGTATTACGATTGGACCTAGGGTTAGGGTTATGTTGAGGGCTAGAGTTACAGATCCGGTTAGGGTTACGATTTGACCTAGGGTTAGGGTTATGTTTAGGGCTAGGGTTAGAGATCCGGTTAGGGTTACTATTGGACGTAGGGTTAGGGTTATATTGAGGGCTAGGCTTAGAGATCCGGTTAGGGTTACGGTTGGACCTAGGGTTAGGGTTATGTTAAGGGCTAGGGTTAGAGATCAGGTTAGGGTTAAGATTGGACCTAGGGTTATAGTGATATTGAGGGCTAGGGTATTCCAGCAGTGAAAACACACATTTCTATAAAGACTTTGAAGCAGCAAGCTAAAGCCTTGTGGCTGAGTGTTCTTTCATAGAGAAACATGCATTTCATCCTTCTGGAGTGAATTTTCATGCTGGAGTTCATATGCATTTTATACTGTGCAGAATGTAGCTAGCTGCTGGGGGTTGTGTCATAGAAGCACCTTTTCTGCAGGAGCTTATTGGAACATTCATTGTTTGGCTAAGTTATTTAGGGTTGGTTTTGGAAGGTCTTTCAACCTTGGTCAAATCCCGCTTCGTACGCAAGTTTTTAATACCGCTGTTTCCAAGTGTCCACAAACAGCTGCTGCTTGAAACTGTCCACATGCACATCTCGTATACTGGTGTGCTCGTTTCACTACCTGGATTTTGGTTTCCTCTTCTTTCTTTGAAATGACAAGTCTTCATTCAGCATTCTACACACACCTTGTACCAGCTTCAGTTTGAAGCATGTTGGTGCTCTCAAAACGCTGTGTAACCTATGTAGAGTGTGTTACTCTCCAGCACTGAATACACAACTTAGAGCTCCTTTCACCACAGACACGCAAACACATCTTTTTGTGAAAGTCCTACTTCAGGTCCCTTGGAAATGTAAAGGTTTCATGGAGGACATGAAGTCAATCATGCTTTTGCACTCTACTACCAATAGAAATGACCTCTTGTACATGCCTGACTGAGTTTCACTGCAAAATGCCCTTGTTTTCTGGTTTCTTGAATGTTCTCAACACATTAGGAGAAAGAGCGTGTTTGAGCAAGATCGATGCAGTGTGCGTTTCCCTAGATTTCAAGTGATTTGGGAAATATAATCCTTATTTTTCCACATTGTGAAAGAAACATGAGGCTTGCAAGAGATTGAAAAAATGCATCCCAACACGTACTCCAGCGGTGAAAGCACACGTTTCTACAAAGACTTTGAAGTAGCAAGTAAAAGCCAATGGCTGAGTGTTCTTTCAGAGAGAAACATACACATTTCATCCTTCTGGAGTGAATTTTCAGCCTGGAATTCATATGCATTTGTACCGTGCAGAATGTAACTACCTGCTCGGGGCTTGTGTCATAGAAGCAACTTTCCTGCAGGAGCTTATTGGAACATTCATTGTTTGGCTAACTTCTTTGGGTTGGTTTTGGAAGGTCTTTCAACTTTAGCCAAATCCGCTTTCTTACGAAATTTTTTCACAGCCCTGTTTCCAAGAGCCCACAAAGAACTGCTGCTTAAAACTCTCCACATGCACATCTCCCATACTGGTGTGCTCGTTTCACTACCTGGATTTTGGTTTCCTCTTCTTTCTTTGAAATTACAAGCCCTCTTTCTGCATGCTATACACACCTTGTAGCAGTTTCAGTTTGCAGCATATTGGTGCTCTTAAAACGCTGAGTAACCTGTGTAGAGTGTGTCAATCTCCAGCACTGAATACACAACTTAGAGCTCCTTTCACCACAGACACGCAAACACATCTTTTTGTAAAAGTCCTACTTCTTTACTCTTGGAAATGTAAGGGTTTCATCGAGAACTTGAAGTCAATCATGCTTTTGCACTCTGCAACCAATAGGAATGAACTCTTGTACATACCCGTCTGAATTTCAGTGCAAAATACCCTTCTTTTCTGGTTTGTTGAAAGTTCACAACACATTAGGAGATAGAGCGTGTTTGAAGAAGACTGATGCAGTGTGCGTTTTCCTTTATTTCTTGTGATTTGGGAAACATAATCCGTGATTTTCCACATTGTCTAAGAAACAACATGAGGCTTGCAAGAGATTGAAACAATGCATCCTAAAACTTATTCCAGCAGTGAAAACACACGGTTCTACAAAGACTTGGCAGGAGCAAGCAAAAGAATAGTGGCTGAGTGTCCTTTCAGAGAGAAACACATGCATTTCATCCTTCTGGGTGAGTTTTCTTGCTGGAATTCATATGCATTTTGTACTGTGCAGAATGTAGCTACCTGCTCGGGGGTTGTGTCATAGATGCACCTTTCCTGTAGGAGCTTATTGGAACTTTCATTGTTTGGCTAAGTTATTTAGGGTTGGTTTTGGAAGGTCTTTCAACTTTGGCCAAATCCACTTTGTACGAAAGTTTTTCACAGCCCTGTTTCCAAGTGTCCACAAAGAGCTGCTGGTTTAAAGTGTCCACATGCACATCTCCCATACTGGTGTGCTCGTTTCACTACCTGGATTTTGGTTTCCTCTTCTTTCTTTGAAATGACAAGTCTTCATTCAGCATGCTACACACAGCTTGTAGCAGTTTCAGTTTGAAGCATGTTGGTGCTCTCAAAACGCTGTGTATCCTGTGTAGAGTGTGTCACTCTACAGCACTGAATACACAACTTAGAGCTCCTTTCAACACAGACACGCAAACACGTCTTTTTGGGAAAGTCCTAACTCAGGTAAATTGGAAATGTAAGGGTTTCATCGAAAACATGAAGACAATCATGCTTTTGAACTCTGCAACCGAAAGAAATGGCTTTTTGTACATGCCATTCTGAATTTCACTGCAAAATGCCCTTTTTTCTGGTTTGTTGAAAGTTCAAAACACTTTAGGAAATAGAACGTGTTTGAAGAAGACTGATGCAGTGTGCGTTTTCCTGGATTTCAAGTGATTCGGGATACATACTCCTTGTTTTTCCACATTGTCTAAGAAACAACATGAGGCTTGCAAGAGATTGAAAAAATGCATCCTAAAACTTATGCCTGCAGTGAAAACACACGTTTCTACAAAGACTTGGAAGGAGCAAGCAAAAGAATAGTGGCTGAGAGTCCTTTCAGAGAGAAACACACGTATTTCATCCTTCTGTAGAGACGGTTAGGGTTACGATTGGACCTAGGGTAGGGTTATGTTGAGGGCTAGGGTTAGAGAGACGGTTAGGGTTACGATTGGACCTAGGGTAGGGTTATGTTGAGGGCTAGGGTTAGAGTTCCGGTTAGGGTTACACTTGAACCTAGGGTTAGGGTTATGTTGAGGGCTAGGCTTAGAGAGAAGGTTAGGGTTACAATTGGACCTAGCGTTAGGGTTATGTTGAGGGCTAGGGTTAGAGAGAAGGTTAGGGTTACTTTTGGACCTAGGGTTAGGGTTATGTTGAGGGCTAGGGTTAGAGATATGGGTAGGGTTACGATTGGACCTAGGGTTAGGGTTATGTATAGGGCTAGGGTTAGAAATCAGGTTAGGGTTACGTTTGGACCTAGGGTTAGGGTTATGTTGAAGGCTAGGGTTAGAGAGAAGGTTAGGGTTTCAATTGGACCAAGGGTTAGGGTTATGTTGAGGGCTAGGGTTAGAGAGAAGGTTAGGGTTTCAATTGGACCTAGGGTTAGGGTTATGTTGAGGGCTAGGGTTACAGATCCGGTTAGGGTTACGATTGGACCTAGGGTTAGGGTTATGTTTAGGGCTAGGGTTAGAGATCCGGTTAGGGTTACTATTGGACGTAGGGTTAGGGTTATGTTGAGGGCTAGGGTTAGAGATCCGGTTAGTATTACGATTGGACCTAGGGTTAGGGTTATGTTGAGGGCTAGAGTTACAGATCCGGTTAGGGTTACGATTTGACCTAGGGTTAGGGTTATGTTTAGGGCTAGGGTTAGAGATCCGGTTAGGGTTACGATTGGACCTAGGGTTAGGGTTATGTTGAGGGCTAGGGTTAGAGATCCGGTTAGGGTTACGATTGGACCTAGGGTTAGGGTTATGTTGAGGGCTAGGGTTAGAGATCCGGTTAGTATTACGATTGGACCTAGGGTTAGGGTTATGTTGAGGGCTAGAGTTACAGATCCGGTTAGGGTTACGATTTGACCTAGGGTTAGGGTTATGTTTAGGGCTAGGGTTAGAGATCCGGTTAGGGTTACGATTGGACCTAGGGTTAGGGTTATGTTGAGGGCTAGGGTTAGAGATCCGGTTAGGGTTACGATTGGACCTAGGGTTAGGGTTATGTTTAGGGCTAGGGTTAGAGATCCGGTTAGGGTTACGATTGGACCTAGGGTTAGGGTTATGTTGAGGGCTAGGGTTAGAGATCCGGTTAGGGTTACGATTGGACCTAGGGTTAGGGTTATGTTGAGGGCTAGGGTTAGAGATCAGGTTAGTATTACGATTGGACCTAGGGTTAGGGTTATGTTGAGGGCTAGGGTTAGAGATCCGGTTAGTATTACGATTGGACCTAGGGTTAGGGTTATGTTGAGGTCTAGGGTTAGAGATCCGGTTAGGGTTAAGATTGTACCTAGGGTTATAGTGATGTTGAGGGCTAGGGTATTCCAGCAGTGAAAACACATTTCTATAAAGACTTTGAAGCAGCAAGCAAAAGCCTAGTGGCTGAGTGTTCTTTCAGAGAGAAACATGCATTTCATCCTTCTGGAGTGAATTTTCATGCTGGAGTTCATATGCATTTTATACTGTGCAGAATGTAGCTACCTGCTGGGGGTTGTGTCAGAGAAGCACCTTTTCTGCAGGAGCTTATTGGAACATTCATTGTTTGGCTAAGTTATTTAGGGTTGGTTTTGGAAGGTCTTTCAACCTTGGCCAAATCCCGCTTCGTATGCAAGTTTTTAATAGCGCTGTTTCCAAGTGTCCACAAAGAGCTGCTGCTTGAAACTGTCCACATGCACATCTCGTATACTGGTGTGCTCGTTTCACTACCTGGATTTTGGTTTCCTCTTCTTTCTTTGAAATGACAAGTCTTCATTCAGCATTCTACACACACCTTGTAGCAGTTTCAGTTTGAAGCATGTTGGTGCTCTCAAAACGCTGTGTAACCTATGTAGAGTGTGTTACTCTCCAGCACTGAATACACAACTTAGAGCTCCTTTCACCACAGACACGCAAACACATCTTTTTGTGAAAGTCCTACATCAGGTCCCTTGGAAATGTAAGGGTTTCATGGAGAACATGAAGTCAATCATGCTTTTGCACTCTACTACCAATACAAATGACCTCTTGTACATGCCTGACTGAGTTTCACTGCAAAATGCCCTTGTTTTCTGGTTTCTTGAATGTTCTCAACACATTAGGAGAAAGAGCGTGTTTGAGCAAGATCGATGCAGTGTGCGTTTCCCTAGATTTCAAGTGATTTGGGAAATATAATCCTTATTTTTCCACATTGTGAAAGAAACATGAGGCTTGCAAGAGATTGAAAAAATGCATCCCAAAACGTACTCCAGCGGTGAAAGCACACGTTTCTACAAAGACTTTGAAGTAGCAAGTAAAAGCCAATGGCTGAGTGTTCTTTCAGAGAGAAACATACCCATTTCATCCTTCTGGAGTGAATTTTCAGCCTGGAATTCATATGCATTTGTACCGTGCAGAATGTAACTACCTGCTCGGGGGTTGTGTCATAGAAGCAACTTTCCTGCAGGAGCTTATTGGAACATTCATTGTTTGGCTAACTTCTTTGGGTTGGTTTTGGAAGGTCTTTCAACTTTAGCCAAATCCGCTTTCTTACGAAATTTTTTCACAGCCCTGTTTCCAAGAGCCCACAAAGAACTGCTGCTTAAAACTCTCCACATGCACATCTCCCATACTGGTGTGCTCGTTTCACTACCTGGATTTTGGTTTCCTCTTCTTTCTTTGAAATTACAAGCCCTCTTTCTGCATGCTACACACAACTTGTAGCAGTTTCAGTTTGCAGCATATTGGTGCTCTTAAAACGCTGAGTAACCTGTGTAGAGTGTGTCAATCTCCAGCACTGAATACACAACTTAGAGCTCCTTTCACCACAGACACGCAAACACATCTTTTTGTAAAAGTCCTACTTCTTCACTCTTGGAAATGTAAGGGTTTCATCGAGAACTTGAAGTCAATCATGCTTTTGCACTCTGCAACCAATAGGAATGAACTCTTGTACATACCCGTCTGAATTTCAGTGCAAAATGCCCTTCTTTTCTGGTTTGTTGAAAGTTCACAACACATTAAGAGATAGAGCGTGTTTGAAGAAGACTGATGCAGTGTGCGTTTTCCTGGATTTCTAGTGATTTGGGAAACATAATCCGTGTTTTTCCACATTGTCTAAGAAACAACATGAGGCTTGCAAGAGATTGAAACAATGCATCCTAAAACTTATTCCAGCAGTGAAAACACACGGTTCTACAAAGACTTGGAAGGAGCAAGCAAAAGAATAGTGGCTGAGTGTCCTTTCAGAGAGAAACACATGCATTTCATCCTTCTGGAGTGAGTTTTCTTGCTGGAATTCATATGCATTTTGTACTGTGCAGAATGTAGCTACCTGCTCGGGGGTTGTGTCATAGATGCACCTTTCCTGCAGGAGCTTATTGGAACTTTCATTGTTTGGCTAAGTTATTTAGGGTTGGTTTTGGAAGGTCTTTCAACTTTGGCCAAATCCGCTTTGTACGAAAGTTTTTCACAGCCCTGTTTCCAAGTGTCCACAAAGAGCTGCTGCTTGAAAGTGTCCACATGCACATCTCCCATACTGGTGTGCTCATTTCACTACCTAGATTTTGGTTTCCTCTTCTTTCTTTGAAATGACAAGTCTTCATTCAGCATGCTACACACACCTTGTAGCAGTTTCAGTTTGAAGCATGTTGGTGCTCTCAAAACGCTGTGTATCCTGTGTAGAGTGTGTCACTCTACAGCACTGAATACACAACTTAGAGCTCCTTTCAACACAGACACGCAAACACGTCTTTTTGGGAAAGTCCTAACTCAGGTAAATTGGAAATGTAAGGGTTTCATCGAAAACATGAAGACAATCATGCTTTTGAACTCTGCAACCGAAAGAAATGGCTTTTTGTACATACCATTCTGAATTTCACTGCTAAATGCCCTTCTTTTCTGGTTTGTTGAAAGTTCAAAACACTTTCGGAGATAGAACGTGTTTGAAGAAGACTGATGCAGTGTGCGTTTTCCTGGATTTCAAGTGATTCGGGATACATACTCCTTGTTTTTCCACATTGTCTAAGAAACAACATGAGGCTTGCAAGAGATTGAAAAAATGCATCCTAAAACTTATGCCTGCAGTGAAAACACACGTTTCTACAAAGACTTGGAAGGAGCAAGCAAAAGAATAGTGGCTGAGAGTTCTTTCAGAGAGAAACACACGTATTTCATCCTTCTGTAGAGACGGATAGGGTTACGATTGGACCTAGGGTAGGGTTATGTTGAGGGCTAGGGTTAGAGAGACGGTTAGGGTTACGATTGGACCTAGGGTAAGCGTAATGTTGAGGGCTAGGGTTAGAGAGACGGTTACGGTTATGATTGGACCTAGGCTTAGGGTTATGTTGAGGGCTAGGGTTAGAGATATGGTTACGGTTACGATTGGACCTAGGGTTAGGGTAATGTTGAGGGCTAGGGTTAGAGATGCGGTTAGGGTTACGATTGGACCTAGGGTTAGGGTTATGTTGAGGGCTAGGGTTAGAGAACCGGTTAGGGTTACGATTGGACCTAGGGTTAGGGTTATGTTGAGGACTAGGGTTAGAGATCAGGTTAGTATTACGATTGGACCTAGGGTTAGGGTTATGTTGAGGGCTAGGGTTAGAGATCCGGTTAGGGTTAAGATTGTACCTAGGGTTATAGTGATGTTGAGGGCTAGGGTATTCCAGCAGTGAAAACACATTTCTATAAAGACTTTGAAGCAGCAAGCAAAAGCCTAGTGGCTGAGTGTTCTTTCAGAGCGAAACATGCATTTCATCCTTCTGGAGTGAATTTTCATGCTGGAGTTCATATGCATTTTATACTGTGCAGAATGTAGCTACCTGCTGGGGGTTGTGTCAGAGAAGCACCTTTTCTGCAGGAGCTTATTGGAACATTCATTGTTTGGCTAAGTTATTTAGGGTTGGTTTTGGAAGGTCTTTCAACCTTGGCCAAATCCCGCTTCGTATGCAAGTTTTTAATAGCGCTGTTTCCAAGTGTCCACAAAGAGCTGCTGCTTGAAACTGTCCACATGCACATCTCGTATACTGGTGTGCTCGTTTCACTACCTGGATTTTGGTTTCCTCTTCTTTCTTTGAAATGACAAGTCTTCATTCAGCATTCTACACACACCTTGTAGCAGTTTCAGTTTGAAGCATGTTGGTGCTCTCAAAACGCTGTGTAACCTATGTAGAGTGTGTTACTCTCCAGCACTGAATACACAACTTAGAGCTCCTTTCACCACAGACACGCAAACACATCTTTTTGTGAAAGTCCTACATCAGGTCCCTTGGAAATGTAAGGGTTTCATGGAGAACATGAAGTCAATCATGCTTTTGCACTCTACTACCAATACAAATGACCTCTTGTACATGCCTGACTGAGTTTCACTGCAAAATGCCCTTGTTTTCTGGTTTCTTGAATGTTCTCAACACATTAGGAGAAAGAGCGTGTTTGAGCAAGATCGATGCAGTGTGCGTTTCCCTAGATTTCAAGTGATTTGGGAAATATAATCCTTATTTTTCCACATTGTGAAAGAAACATGAGGCTTGCAAGAGATTGAAAAAAGGCATCCCAAAACGTACTCCAGCGGTGAAAGCACACGTTTCTACAAAGACTTTGAAGTAGCAAGTAAAAGCCAATGGCTGAGTGTTCTTTCAGAGAGAAACATACCCATTTCATCCTTCTGGAGTGAATTTTCAGCCTGGAATTCATATGCATTTGTACCGTGCAGAATGTAACTACCTGCTCGGGGGTGGTGTCATAGAAGCAACTTTCCTGCAGGAGCTTATTGGAACATTCATTGTTTGGCTAACTTCTTTGGGTTGGTTTTGGAAGGTCTTTCAACTTTAGCCAAATCCGCTTTCTTACGAAATTTTTTCACAGCCCTGTTTCCAAGATCCCACAAAGAACTGCTGCTTAAAACTCTCCACATGCACATCTCCCATACTGGTGTGCTCGTTTCACTACCTGGATTTTGGTTTCCTCTTCTTTCTTTGAAATTACAAGCCCTCTTTCTGCATGCTACACACACCTTGTAGCAGTTTCAGTTTGCAGCATATTGGTGCTCTTAAAACGCTGAGTAACCTGTGTAGAGTGTGTCAATCTCCAGCACTGAATACACAACTTAGAGCTCCTTTCACCACAGACACGCAAACACATCTTTTTGTAAAAGTCCTACTTCTTCACTCTTGGAAATGTAAGGGTTTCATCGAGAACTTGAAGTCAATCATGCTTTTGCACTCTGCAACCAATAGGAATGAACTCTTGTACATACCCGTCTGAATTTCAGTGCAAAATGCCCTTCTTTTCTGGTTTGTTGAAAGTTCACAACACATTAGGAGATAGAGCGTGTTTGAAGAAGACTGATGCAGTGTGCGTTTTCCTGGATTTCTAGTGATTTGGGAAACATAATCCGTGTTTTTCCACATTGTCTAAGAAACAACATGAGGCTTGCAAGAGATTGAAACAATGCATCCTAAAACTTATTCCAGCAGTGAAAACACACGTTTCTACAAAGACTTGGAAGGAGCAAGCAAAAGAATAGTGGCTGAGTGTCCTTTCAGAGAGAAACACATGCATTTCATCCTTCTGGAGTGAGTTTTCTTGCTGGAATTCATATGCATTTTGTACTGTGCAGAATGTAGCTACCTGCTCGGGGGTTGTGTCATAGATGCACCTTTCCTGCAGGAGCTTATTGGAACTTTCATTGTTTGGCTAAGTTATTTAGGGTTGGTTTTGGAAGGTCTTTCAACTTTGGCCAAATCCGCTTTGTACGAAAGTTTTTCACAGCCCTGTTTCCAAGTGTCCACAAAGAGCTGCTGCTTGAAAGTGTCCACATGCACATCTCCCATACTGGTGTGCTCGTTTCACTACCTAGATTTTGGTTTCCTCTTCTTTCTTTGAAATGACAAGTCTTCATTCAGCATGCTACACACACCTTGTAGCAGTTTCAGTTTGAAGCATGTTGGTGCTCTCAAAACGCTGTGTATCCTGGGTAGAGTGTGTCACTCTACAGCACTGAATACACAACTTAGAGCTCCTTTCAACACAGACACGCAAACACGTCTTTTTGGGAAAGTCCTAACTCAGGTAAATTGGAAATGTAAGGGTTTCATCGAAAACATGAAGACAATCATGCTTTTGAACTCTGCAACCGAAAGAAATGGCTTTTTGTACATACCATTCTGAATTTCACTGCTAAATGCCCTTCTTTTCTGGTTTGTTGAAAGTTCAAAACACTTTAGGAGATAGAACGTGTTTGAAGAAGACTGATGCAGTGTGCGTTTTCCTGGATTTCAAGTGATTCGGGATACATACTCCTTGTTTTTCCACATTGTCTAAGAAACAACATGAGGCTTGCAAGAGATTGAAAAAATGCATCCTAAAACTTATGCCTGCAGTGAAAACACACGTTTCTACAAGGACTTGGAAGGAGCAAGCAAAAGAATAGTGGCTGAGAGTTCTTTCAGAGAGAAACACACGTATTTCATCCTTCTGTAGAGACGGATAGGGTTACGATTGGACCTAGGGTAGGGTTATGTTGAGGGCTAGGGTTAGAGAGACGGTTAGGGTTACGATTGGACCTAGGGTAAGCGTAATGTTGAGGGCTAGGGTTAGAGAGACGGTTACGGTTACGATTGGACCTAGGCTTAGGGTTATGTTGAAGGCTAGGGTTAGAGATATGGTTACGGTTACGATTGGACCTAGGGTTAGGGTAATGTTGAGGGCTAGGGTTAGAGATGCGGTTAGGGTTACGATTGGACCTAGGGTTAGGGTTATGTTGAGGGCTAGGGTTAGAGATCCGGTTAGGGTTAAGATTGTACCTAGGGTTATAGTGATGTTGAGGGCTAGGGTATTCCAGCAGTGAAAACACATTTCTATAAAGACTTTGAAGCAGCAAGCAAAAGCCTAGTGGCTGAGTGTTCTTTCAGAGAGAAACATGCATTTCATCCTTCTGGAGTGAATTTTCATGCTGGAGTTCATATGCATTTTATACTGTGCAGAATGTAGCTACCTGCTGGGGGTTGTGTCAGAGAAGCACCTTTTCTGCAGGAGCTTATTGGAACATTCATTGTTTGGCTAAGTTATTTAGGGTTGGTTTTGGAAGGTCTTTCAACCTTGGCCAAATCCCGCTTCGTATGCAAGTTTTTAATAGCGCTGTTTCCAAGTGTCCACAAAGAGCTGCTGCTTGAAACTGTCCACATGCACATCTCGTATACTGGTGTGCTCGTTTCACTACCTGGATTTTGGTTTCCTCTACTTTCTTTGAAATGACAAGTCTTCATTCAGCATTCTACACGCACCTTGTAGCAGTTTCAGTTTGAAGCATGTTGGTGCTCTCAAAACGCTGTGTAACCTATGTAGAGTGTGTTACTCTCCAGCACTGAATACACAACTTAGAGCTCCTTTCACCACAGACACGCAAACACATCTTTTTGTGAAAGTCCTACATCAGGTCCCTTGGAAATGTAAGGGTTTCATGGAGAACATGAAGTCAATCATGCTTTTGCACTCTACTACCAATACAAATGACCTCTTGTACATGCCTGACTGAGTTTCACTGCAAAATGCCCTTGTTTTCTGGTTTCTTGAATGTTCTCAACACATTAGGAGAAAGAGCGTGTTTGAGCAAGATCGATGCAGTGTGCGTTTCCCTAGATTTCAAGTGATTTGGGAAATATAATCCTTATTTTTCCACATTGTGAAAGAAACATGAGGCTTGCAAGAGATTGAAAAAATGCATCCCAAAACGTACTCCAGCGGTGAAAGCACACGTTTCTACAAAGACTTTGAAGTAGCAAGTAAAAGCCAATGGCTGAGTGTTCTTTCAGAGAGAAACATACCCATTTCATCCTTCTGGAGTGAATTTTCAGCCTGGAATTCATATGCATTTGTACCGTGCAGAATGTAACTACCTGCTCGGGGGTGGTGTCATAGAAGCAACTTTCCTGCAGGAGCTTATTGGAACATTCATTGTTTGGCTAACTTCTTTGGGTTGG
Organism: Miniopterus natalensis; assembly: GCF_054644295.1. Taxonomy (NCBI): domain Eukaryota; kingdom Metazoa; phylum Chordata; class Mammalia; order Chiroptera; family Miniopteridae; genus Miniopterus; species Miniopterus natalensis. The sequence continues at coordinate 83,242,572 of NC_142089.1, forward strand.
TTTTGGAAGGTCTTTCAACTTTAGCCAAATCCGCTTTCTTACGAAATTTTTTCACAGCCCTGTTTCCAAGATCCCACAAAGAACTGCTGCTTAAAACTCTCCACATGCACATCTCCCATACTGGTGTGCTCGTTTCACTACCTGGATTTTGGTTTCCTCTTCTTTCTTTGAAATTACAAGCCCTCTTTCTGCATGCTACACACACCTTGTAGCAGTTTCAGTTTGCAGCATATTGGTGCTCTTAAAACGCTGAGTAACCTGTGTAGAGTGTGTCAATCTCCAGCACTGAATACACAACTTAGAGCTCCTTTCACCACAGACACGCAAACACATCTTTTTGTAAAAGTCCTACTTCTTTACTCTTGGAAATGTAAGGGTTTCATCGAGAACTTGAAGTCAATCATGCTTTTGCACTCTGCAACCAATAGGAATGAACTCTTGTACATACCCGTCTGAATTTCAGTGCAAAATACCCTTCTTTTCTGGTTTGTTGAAAGTTCACAACACATTAGGAGATAGAGCGTGTTTGAAGAAGACTGATGCAGTGTGCGTTTTCCTTTATTTCTTGTGATTTGGGAAACATAATCCGTGATTTTCCACATTGTCTAAGAAACAACATGAGGCTTGCAAGAGATTGAAACAATGCATCCTAAAACTTATTCCAGCAGTGAAAACACACGGTTCTACAAAGACTTGGAAGGAGCAAGCAAAAGAATAGTGGCTGAGTGTCCTTTCAGAGAGAAACACATGCATTTCATCCTTCTGGAGTGAGTTTTCTTGCTGGAATTCATATGCATTTTGTACTGTGCAGAATGTAGCTACCTGCTCGGGGGTTGTGTCATAGATGCACCTTTCCTCTAGGAGCTTATTGGAACTTTCATTGTTTGGCTAAGTTATTTAGGGTTGGTTTTGGAAGGTCTTTCAACTTTGGCCAAATCCGCTTTGTACGAAAGTTTTTCACAGCCCTGTTTCCAAGTGTCCACAAAGAGCTGCTGCTTGAAAGTGTCCACATGCACATCTCCCATACTGGTGTGCTCGTTTCACTACCTGGATTTTGGTTTCCTCTTCTTTCTTTGAAATGACAAGTCTTCATTCAGCATGCTACACACAGCTTGTAGCAGTTTCAGTTTGAAGCATGTTGGTGCTCTCAAAACGCTGTGTATCCTGTGTAGAGTGTGTCACTCTACAGCACTGAATACACAACTTAGAGCTCCTTTCAACACAGACACGCAAACACGTCTTTTTGGGAAAGTCCTAACTCAGGTAAATTGGAAATGTAAGGGTTTCATCGAAAACATGAAGACAATCATGCTTTTGAACTCTGCAACCGAAAGAAATGGCTTTTTGTACATGCCATTCTGAATTTCACTGCTAAATGCCCTTCTTTTCTGGTTTGTTGAAAGTTCAAAACACTTTAGGAAATAGAACGTGTTTGAAGAAGACTGATGCAGTGTGCGTTTTCCTGGATTTCAAGTGATTCGGGATACATACTCCTTGTTTTTCCACATTGTCTAAGAAACAACATGAGGCTTGCAAGAGATTGAAAAAATGCATCCTAAAACTTATGCCTGCAGTGAAAACACACGTTTCTACAAAGACTTGGAAGGAGCAAGCAAAAGAATAGTGGCTGAGAGTTCTTTCAGAGAGAAACACACGTATTTCATCCTTCTGTAGAGACGGTTAGGGTTACGATTGGACCTAGGGTAGGGTTATGTTGAGGGCTAGGGTTAGAGAGACGGTTAGGGTTACGATTGGACCTAGGGTTAGGGTTATGTTGAGGGCTAGGGTTAGAGAGAAGGTTAGGGTTACTTTTGTACCTAGGGTTAGGGTTATGTTGAGGGCTAGGGTTAGAGAGAAGGTTAGGGTTACTTTTGTACCTAGGGTTAGGGTTATGTTGAGGGCTAGGGTTAGAGATATGGTTAGGGTTACGATTGGACCTAGGGTTAGGGTTATGTTGAGGGCTAGGGTTAGAGTTCCGGTTAGGGTTACACTTGAACCTAGGGTTAGGGTTATGTTGAGGGCTAGGCTTAGAGAGAAGGTTAGGGTTACAATTGGACCTAGGGTTAGGGTTATGTTGAGGGCTAGGGTTAGAGACCCGTTTAGGGTTACGATTTGACCTAGGGTTAGGGTTATGTTGTGGGCTAGGGTTAGAGAGAAAGTTAGGGTTACTTTTGGAGCTAGGGTTAGGGTTATGTTGAGGGCTAGGGTTAGAGATATGGGTAGGGTTACGATTGGACCTAGGGTTAGGGTTATGTATAGGGCTAGGGTTAGAGATCAGGTTAGGGTTACGTTTGGACCTAGGGTTAGGGTTATGTTGAGGGCTAGGGTTAGAGAGAAGGTTAGGGTTTCAATTGCACCTAGGGTTAGGGTTATGTTGAGGGCTAGGGTTACAGATCCGGTTAGGGTTACGATTGGACCTAGGGTTAGGGTTATGTTTAGGGCTAGGGTTAGAGATCCGGTTAGGGTTACTATTGGACGTAGGGTTAGGGTTATATTGAGGGCTAGGTTTAGAGATCCGGTTAGTATTACGATTGGACCTAGGGTTAGGGTTATGTTGAGGGCTAGAGTTACAGATCCGGTTAGGGTTACGATTTGACCTAGGGTTAGGGTTATGTTTAGGGCTAGGGTTAGAGATCCGGTTAGGGTTACTATTGGACGTAGGGTTAGGGTTATATTGAGGGCTAGGCTTAGAGATCCGGTTAGGGTTACGGTTGGACCTAGGGTTAGGGTTATGTTAAGGGCTAGGGTTAGAGATCAGGTTAGGGTTAAGATTGGACCTAGGGTTATAGTGATATTGAGGGCTAGGGTATTCCAGCAGTGAAAACACACATTTCTATAAAGACTTTGAAGCAGCAAGCTAAAGCCTTGTGGCTGAGTGTTCTTTCATAGAGAAACATGCATTTCATCCTTCTGGAGTGAATTTTCATGCTGGAGTTCATATGCATTTTATACTGTGCAGAATGTAGCTAGCTGCTGGGGGTTGTGTCATAGAAGCACCTTTTCTGCAGGAGCTTATTGGAACATTCATTGTTTGGCTAAGTTATTTAGGGTTGGTTTTGGAAGGTCTTTCAACCTTGGTCAAATCCCGCTTCGTACGCAAGTTTTTAATACCGCTGTTTCCAAGTGTCCACAAACAGCTGCTGCTTGAAACTGTCCACATGCACATCTCGTATACTGGTGTGCTCGTTTCACTACCTGGATTTTGGTTTCCTCTTCTTTCTTTGAAATGACAAGTCTTCATTCAGCATTCTACACACACCTTGTACCAGCTTCAGTTTGAAGCATGTTGGTGCTCTCAAAACGCTGTGTAACCTATGTAGAGTGTGTTACTCTCCAGCACTGAATACACAACTTAGAGCTCCTTTCACCACAGACACGCAAACACATCTTTTTGTGAAAGTCCTACTTCAGGTCCCTTGGAAATGTAAAGGTTTCATGGAGGACATGAAGTCAATCATGCTTTTGCACTCTACTACCAATAGAAATGACCTCTTGTACATGCCTGACTGAGTTTCACTGCAAAATGCCCTTGTTTTCTGGTTTCTTGAATGTTCTCAACACATTAGGAGAAAGAGCGTGTTTGAGCAAGATCGATGCAGTGTGCGTTTCCCTAGATTTCAAGTGATTTGGGAAATATAATCCTTATTTTTCCACATTGTGAAAGAAACATGAGGCTTGCAAGAGATTGAAAAAATGCATCCCAACACGTACTCCAGCGGTGAAAGCACACGTTTCTACAAAGACTTTGAAGTAGCAAGTAAAAGCCAATGGCTGAGTGTTCTTTCAGAGAGAAACATACACATTTCATCCTTCTGGAGTGAATTTTCAGCCTGGAATTCATATGCATTTGTACCGTGCAGAATGTAACTACCTGCTCGGGGCTTGTGTCATAGAAGCAACTTTCCTGCAGGAGCTTATTGGAACATTCATTGTTTGGCTAACTTCTTTGGGTTGGTTTTGGAAGGTCTTTCAACTTTAGCCAAATCCGCTTTCTTACGAAATTTTTTCACAGCCCTGTTTCCAAGAGCCCACAAAGAACTGCTGCTTAAAACTCTCCACATGCACATCTCCCATACTGGTGTGCTCGTTTCACTACCTGGATTTTGGTTTCCTCTTCTTTCTTTGAAATTACAAGCCCTCTTTCTGCATGCTATACACACCTTGTAGCAGTTTCAGTTTGCAGCATATTGGTGCTCTTAAAACGCTGAGTAACCTGTGTAGAGTGTGTCAATCTCCAGCACTGAATACACAACTTAGAGCTCCTTTCACCACAGACACGCAAACACATCTTTTTGTAAAAGTCCTACTTCTTTACTCTTGGAAATGTAAGGGTTTCATCGAGAACTTGAAGTCAATCATGCTTTTGCACTCTGCAACCAATAGGAATGAACTCTTGTACATACCCGTCTGAATTTCAGTGCAAAATACCCTTCTTTTCTGGTTTGTTGAAAGTTCACAACACATTAGGAGATAGAGCGTGTTTGAAGAAGACTGATGCAGTGTGCGTTTTCCTTTATTTCTTGTGATTTGGGAAACATAATCCGTGATTTTCCACATTGTCTAAGAAACAACATGAGGCTTGCAAGAGATTGAAACAATGCATCCTAAAACTTATTCCAGCAGTGAAAACACACGGTTCTACAAAGACTTGGCAGGAGCAAGCAAAAGAATAGTGGCTGAGTGTCCTTTCAGAGAGAAACACATGCATTTCATCCTTCTGGGTGAGTTTTCTTGCTGGAATTCATATGCATTTTGTACTGTGCAGAATGTAGCTACCTGCTCGGGGGTTGTGTCATAGATGCACCTTTCCTGTAGGAGCTTATTGGAACTTTCATTGTTTGGCTAAGTTATTTAGGGTTGGTTTTGGAAGGTCTTTCAACTTTGGCCAAATCCACTTTGTACGAAAGTTTTTCACAGCCCTGTTTCCAAGTGTCCACAAAGAGCTGCTGGTTTAAAGTGTCCACATGCACATCTCCCATACTGGTGTGCTCGTTTCACTACCTGGATTTTGGTTTCCTCTTCTTTCTTTGAAATGACAAGTCTTCATTCAGCATGCTACACACAGCTTGTAGCAGTTTCAGTTTGAAGCATGTTGGTGCTCTCAAAACGCTGTGTATCCTGTGTAGAGTGTGTCACTCTACAGCACTGAATACACAACTTAGAGCTCCTTTCAACACAGACACGCAAACACGTCTTTTTGGGAAAGTCCTAACTCAGGTAAATTGGAAATGTAAGGGTTTCATCGAAAACATGAAGACAATCATGCTTTTGAACTCTGCAACCGAAAGAAATGGCTTTTTGTACATGCCATTCTGAATTTCACTGCAAAATGCCCTTTTTTCTGGTTTGTTGAAAGTTCAAAACACTTTAGGAAATAGAACGTGTTTGAAGAAGACTGATGCAGTGTGCGTTTTCCTGGATTTCAAGTGATTCGGGATACATACTCCTTGTTTTTCCACATTGTCTAAGAAACAACATGAGGCTTGCAAGAGATTGAAAAAATGCATCCTAAAACTTATGCCTGCAGTGAAAACACACGTTTCTACAAAGACTTGGAAGGAGCAAGCAAAAGAATAGTGGCTGAGAGTCCTTTCAGAGAGAAACACACGTATTTCATCCTTCTGTAGAGACGGTTAGGGTTACGATTGGACCTAGGGTAGGGTTATGTTGAGGGCTAGGGTTAGAGAGACGGTTAGGGTTACGATTGGACCTAGGGTAGGGTTATGTTGAGGGCTAGGGTTAGAGTTCCGGTTAGGGTTACACTTGAACCTAGGGTTAGGGTTATGTTGAGGGCTAGGCTTAGAGAGAAGGTTAGGGTTACAATTGGACCTAGCGTTAGGGTTATGTTGAGGGCTAGGGTTAGAGAGAAGGTTAGGGTTACTTTTGGACCTAGGGTTAGGGTTATGTTGAGGGCTAGGGTTAGAGATATGGGTAGGGTTACGATTGGACCTAGGGTTAGGGTTATGTATAGGGCTAGGGTTAGAAATCAGGTTAGGGTTACGTTTGGACCTAGGGTTAGGGTTATGTTGAAGGCTAGGGTTAGAGAGAAGGTTAGGGTTTCAATTGGACCAAGGGTTAGGGTTATGTTGAGGGCTAGGGTTAGAGAGAAGGTTAGGGTTTCAATTGGACCTAGGGTTAGGGTTATGTTGAGGGCTAGGGTTACAGATCCGGTTAGGGTTACGATTGGACCTAGGGTTAGGGTTATGTTTAGGGCTAGGGTTAGAGATCCGGTTAGGGTTACTATTGGACGTAGGGTTAGGGTTATGTTGAGGGCTAGGGTTAGAGATCCGGTTAGTATTACGATTGGACCTAGGGTTAGGGTTATGTTGAGGGCTAGAGTTACAGATCCGGTTAGGGTTACGATTTGACCTAGGGTTAGGGTTATGTTTAGGGCTAGGGTTAGAGATCCGGTTAGGGTTACGATTGGACCTAGGGTTAGGGTTATGTTGAGGGCTAGGGTTAGAGATCCGGTTAGGGTTACGATTGGACCTAGGGTTAGGGTTATGTTGAGGGCTAGGGTTAGAGATCCGGTTAGTATTACGATTGGACCTAGGGTTAGGGTTATGTTGAGGGCTAGAGTTACAGATCCGGTTAGGGTTACGATTTGACCTAGGGTTAGGGTTATGTTTAGGGCTAGGGTTAGAGATCCGGTTAGGGTTACGATTGGACCTAGGGTTAGGGTTATGTTGAGGGCTAGGGTTAGAGATCCGGTTAGGGTTACGATTGGACCTAGGGTTAGGGTTATGTTTAGGGCTAGGGTTAGAGATCCGGTTAGGGTTACGATTGGACCTAGGGTTAGGGTTATGTTGAGGGCTAGGGTTAGAGATCCGGTTAGGGTTACGATTGGACCTAGGGTTAGGGTTATGTTGAGGGCTAGGGTTAGAGATCAGGTTAGTATTACGATTGGACCTAGGGTTAGGGTTATGTTGAGGGCTAGGGTTAGAGATCCGGTTAGTATTACGATTGGACCTAGGGTTAGGGTTATGTTGAGGTCTAGGGTTAGAGATCCGGTTAGGGTTAAGATTGTACCTAGGGTTATAGTGATGTTGAGGGCTAGGGTATTCCAGCAGTGAAAACACATTTCTATAAAGACTTTGAAGCAGCAAGCAAAAGCCTAGTGGCTGAGTGTTCTTTCAGAGAGAAACATGCATTTCATCCTTCTGGAGTGAATTTTCATGCTGGAGTTCATATGCATTTTATACTGTGCAGAATGTAGCTACCTGCTGGGGGTTGTGTCAGAGAAGCACCTTTTCTGCAGGAGCTTATTGGAACATTCATTGTTTGGCTAAGTTATTTAGGGTTGGTTTTGGAAGGTCTTTCAACCTTGGCCAAATCCCGCTTCGTATGCAAGTTTTTAATAGCGCTGTTTCCAAGTGTCCACAAAGAGCTGCTGCTTGAAACTGTCCACATGCACATCTCGTATACTGGTGTGCTCGTTTCACTACCTGGATTTTGGTTTCCTCTTCTTTCTTTGAAATGACAAGTCTTCATTCAGCATTCTACACACACCTTGTAGCAGTTTCAGTTTGAAGCATGTTGGTGCTCTCAAAACGCTGTGTAACCTATGTAGAGTGTGTTACTCTCCAGCACTGAATACACAACTTAGAGCTCCTTTCACCACAGACACGCAAACACATCTTTTTGTGAAAGTCCTACATCAGGTCCCTTGGAAATGTAAGGGTTTCATGGAGAACATGAAGTCAATCATGCTTTTGCACTCTACTACCAATACAAATGACCTCTTGTACATGCCTGACTGAGTTTCACTGCAAAATGCCCTTGTTTTCTGGTTTCTTGAATGTTCTCAACACATTAGGAGAAAGAGCGTGTTTGAGCAAGATCGATGCAGTGTGCGTTTCCCTAGATTTCAAGTGATTTGGGAAATATAATCCTTATTTTTCCACATTGTGAAAGAAACATGAGGCTTGCAAGAGATTGAAAAAATGCATCCCAAAACGTACTCCAGCGGTGAAAGCACACGTTTCTACAAAGACTTTGAAGTAGCAAGTAAAAGCCAATGGCTGAGTGTTCTTTCAGAGAGAAACATACCCATTTCATCCTTCTGGAGTGAATTTTCAGCCTGGAATTCATATGCATTTGTACCGTGCAGAATGTAACTACCTGCTCGGGGGTTGTGTCATAGAAGCAACTTTCCTGCAGGAGCTTATTGGAACATTCATTGTTTGGCTAACTTCTTTGGGTTGGTTTTGGAAGGTCTTTCAACTTTAGCCAAATCCGCTTTCTTACGAAATTTTTTCACAGCCCTGTTTCCAAGAGCCCACAAAGAACTGCTGCTTAAAACTCTCCACATGCACATCTCCCATACTGGTGTGCTCGTTTCACTACCTGGATTTTGGTTTCCTCTTCTTTCTTTGAAATTACAAGCCCTCTTTCTGCATGCTACACACAACTTGTAGCAGTTTCAGTTTGCAGCATATTGGTGCTCTTAAAACGCTGAGTAACCTGTGTAGAGTGTGTCAATCTCCAGCACTGAATACACAACTTAGAGCTCCTTTCACCACAGACACGCAAACACATCTTTTTGTAAAAGTCCTACTTCTTCACTCTTGGAAATGTAAGGGTTTCATCGAGAACTTGAAGTCAATCATGCTTTTGCACTCTGCAACCAATAGGAATGAACTCTTGTACATACCCGTCTGAATTTCAGTGCAAAATGCCCTTCTTTTCTGGTTTGTTGAAAGTTCACAACACATTAAGAGATAGAGCGTGTTTGAAGAAGACTGATGCAGTGTGCGTTTTCCTGGATTTCTAGTGATTTGGGAAACATAATCCGTGTTTTTCCACATTGTCTAAGAAACAACATGAGGCTTGCAAGAGATTGAAACAATGCATCCTAAAACTTATTCCAGCAGTGAAAACACACGGTTCTACAAAGACTTGGAAGGAGCAAGCAAAAGAATAGTGGCTGAGTGTCCTTTCAGAGAGAAACACATGCATTTCATCCTTCTGGAGTGAGTTTTCTTGCTGGAATTCATATGCATTTTGTACTGTGCAGAATGTAGCTACCTGCTCGGGGGTTGTGTCATAGATGCACCTTTCCTGCAGGAGCTTATTGGAACTTTCATTGTTTGGCTAAGTTATTTAGGGTTGGTTTTGGAAGGTCTTTCAACTTTGGCCAAATCCGCTTTGTACGAAAGTTTTTCACAGCCCTGTTTCCAAGTGTCCACAAAGAGCTGCTGCTTGAAAGTGTCCACATGCACATCTCCCATACTGGTGTGCTCATTTCACTACCTAGATTTTGGTTTCCTCTTCTTTCTTTGAAATGACAAGTCTTCATTCAGCATGCTACACACACCTTGTAGCAGTTTCAGTTTGAAGCATGTTGGTGCTCTCAAAACGCTGTGTATCCTGTGTAGAGTGTGTCACTCTACAGCACTGAATACACAACTTAGAGCTCCTTTCAACACAGACACGCAAACACGTCTTTTTGGGAAAGTCCTAACTCAGGTAAATTGGAAATGTAAGGGTTTCATCGAAAACATGAAGACAATCATGCTTTTGAACTCTGCAACCGAAAGAAATGGCTTTTTGTACATACCATTCTGAATTTCACTGCTAAATGCCCTTCTTTTCTGGTTTGTTGAAAGTTCAAAACACTTTCGGAGATAGAACGTGTTTGAAGAAGACTGATGCAGTGTGCGTTTTCCTGGATTTCAAGTGATTCGGGATACATACTCCTTGTTTTTCCACATTGTCTAAGAAACAACATGAGGCTTGCAAGAGATTGAAAAAATGCATCCTAAAACTTATGCCTGCAGTGAAAACACACGTTTCTACAAAGACTTGGAAGGAGCAAGCAAAAGAATAGTGGCTGAGAGTTCTTTCAGAGAGAAACACACGTATTTCATCCTTCTGTAGAGACGGATAGGGTTACGATTGGACCTAGGGTAGGGTTATGTTGAGGGCTAGGGTTAGAGAGACGGTTAGGGTTACGATTGGACCTAGGGTAAGCGTAATGTTGAGGGCTAGGGTTAGAGAGACGGTTACGGTTATGATTGGACCTAGGCTTAGGGTTATGTTGAGGGCTAGGGTTAGAGATATGGTTACGGTTACGATTGGACCTAGGGTTAGGGTAATGTTGAGGGCTAGGGTTAGAGATGCGGTTAGGGTTACGATTGGACCTAGGGTTAGGGTTATGTTGAGGGCTAGGGTTAGAGAACCGGTTAGGGTTACGATTGGACCTAGGGTTAGGGTTATGTTGAGGACTAGGGTTAGAGATCAGGTTAGTATTACGATTGGACCTAGGGTTAGGGTTATGTTGAGGGCTAGGGTTAGAGATCCGGTTAGGGTTAAGATTGTACCTAGGGTTATAGTGATGTTGAGGGCTAGGGTATTCCAGCAGTGAAAACACATTTCTATAAAGACTTTGAAGCAGCAAGCAAAAGCCTAGTGGCTGAGTGTTCTTTCAGAGCGAAACATGCATTTCATCCTTCTGGAGTGAATTTTCATGCTGGAGTTCATATGCATTTTATACTGTGCAGAATGTAGCTACCTGCTGGGGGTTGTGTCAGAGAAGCACCTTTTCTGCAGGAGCTTATTGGAACATTCATTGTTTGGCTAAGTTATTTAGGGTTGGTTTTGGAAGGTCTTTCAACCTTGGCCAAATCCCGCTTCGTATGCAAGTTTTTAATAGCGCTGTTTCCAAGTGTCCACAAAGAGCTGCTGCTTGAAACTGTCCACATGCACATCTCGTATACTGGTGTGCTCGTTTCACTACCTGGATTTTGGTTTCCTCTTCTTTCTTTGAAATGACAAGTCTTCATTCAGCATTCTACACACACCTTGTAGCAGTTTCAGTTTGAAGCATGTTGGTGCTCTCAAAACGCTGTGTAACCTATGTAGAGTGTGTTACTCTCCAGCACTGAATACACAACTTAGAGCTCCTTTCACCACAGACACGCAAACACATCTTTTTGTGAAAGTCCTACATCAGGTCCCTTGGAAATGTAAGGGTTTCATGGAGAACATGAAGTCAATCATGCTTTTGCACTCTACTACCAATACAAATGACCTCTTGTACATGCCTGACTGAGTTTCACTGCAAAATGCCCTTGTTTTCTGGTTTCTTGAATGTTCTCAACACATTAGGAGAAAGAGCGTGTTTGAGCAAGATCGATGCAGTGTGCGTTTCCCTAGATTTCAAGTGATTTGGGAAATATAATCCTTATTTTTCCACATTGTGAAAGAAACATGAGGCTTGCAAGAGATTGAAAAAAGGCATCCCAAAACGTACTCCAGCGGTGAAAGCACACGTTTCTACAAAGACTTTGAAGTAGCAAGTAAAAGCCAATGGCTGAGTGTTCTTTCAGAGAGAAACATACCCATTTCATCCTTCTGGAGTGAATTTTCAGCCTGGAATTCATATGCATTTGTACCGTGCAGAATGTAACTACCTGCTCGGGGGTGGTGTCATAGAAGCAACTTTCCTGCAGGAGCTTATTGGAACATTCATTGTTTGGCTAACTTCTTTGGGTTGGTTTTGGAAGGTCTTTCAACTTTAGCCAAATCCGCTTTCTTACGAAATTTTTTCACAGCCCTGTTTCCAAGATCCCACAAAGAACTGCTGCTTAAAACTCTCCACATGCACATCTCCCATACTGGTGTGCTCGTTTCACTACCTGGATTTTGGTTTCCTCTTCTTTCTTTGAAATTACAAGCCCTCTTTCTGCATGCTACACACACCTTGTAGCAGTTTCAGTTTGCAGCATATTGGTGCTCTTAAAACGCTGAGTAACCTGTGTAGAGTGTGTCAATCTCCAGCACTGAATACACAACTTAGAGCTCCTTTCACCACAGACACGCAAACACATCTTTTTGTAAAAGTCCTACTTCTTCACTCTTGGAAATGTAAGGGTTTCATCGAGAACTTGAAGTCAATCATGCTTTTGCACTCTGCAACCAATAGGAATGAACTCTTGTACATACCCGTCTGAATTTCAGTGCAAAATGCCCTTCTTTTCTGGTTTGTTGAAAGTTCACAACACATTAGGAGATAGAGCGTGTTTGAAGAAGACTGATGCAGTGTGCGTTTTCCTGGATTTCTAGTGATTTGGGAAACATAATCCGTGTTTTTCCACATTGTCTAAGAAACAACATGAGGCTTGCAAGAGATTGAAACAATGCATCCTAAAACTTATTCCAGCAGTGAAAACACACGTTTCTACAAAGACTTGGAAGGAGCAAGCAAAAGAATAGTGGCTGAGTGTCCTTTCAGAGAGAAACACATGCATTTCATCCTTCTGGAGTGAGTTTTCTTGCTGGAATTCATATGCATTTTGTACTGTGCAGAATGTAGCTACCTGCTCGGGGGTTGTGTCATAGATGCACCTTTCCTGCAGGAGCTTATTGGAACTTTCATTGTTTGGCTAAGTTATTTAGGGTTGGTTTTGGAAGGTCTTTCAACTTTGGCCAAATCCGCTTTGTACGAAAGTTTTTCACAGCCCTGTTTCCAAGTGTCCACAAAGAGCTGCTGCTTGAAAGTGTCCACATGCACATCTCCCATACTGGTGTGCTCGTTTCACTACCTAGATTTTGGTTTCCTCTTCTTTCTTTGAAATGACAAGTCTTCATTCAGCATGCTACACACACCTTGTAGCAGTTTCAGTTTGAAGCATGTTGGTGCTCTCAAAACGCTGTGTATCCTGGGTAGAGTGTGTCACTCTACAGCACTGAATACACAACTTAGAGCTCCTTTCAACACAGACACGCAAACACGTCTTTTTGGGAAAGTCCTAACTCAGGTAAATTGGAAATGTAAGGGTTTCATCGAAAACATGAAGACAATCATGCTTTTGAACTCTGCAACCGAAAGAAATGGCTTTTTGTACATACCATTCTGAATTTCACTGCTAAATGCCCTTCTTTTCTGGTTTGTTGAAAGTTCAAAACACTTTAGGAGATAGAACGTGTTTGAAGAAGACTGATGCAGTGTGCGTTTTCCTGGATTTCAAGTGATTCGGGATACATACTCCTTGTTTTTCCACATTGTCTAAGAAACAACATGAGGCTTGCAAGAGATTGAAAAAATGCATCCTAAAACTTATGCCTGCAGTGAAAACACACGTTTCTACAAGGACTTGGAAGGAGCAAGCAAAAGAATAGTGGCTGAGAGTTCTTTCAGAGAGAAACACACGTATTTCATCCTTCTGTAGAGACGGATAGGGTTACGATTGGACCTAGGGTAGGGTTATGTTGAGGGCTAGGGTTAGAGAGACGGTTAGGGTTACGATTGGACCTAGGGTAAGCGTAATGTTGAGGGCTAGGGTTAGAGAGACGGTTACGGTTACGATTGGACCTAGGCTTAGGGTTATGTTGAAGGCTAGGGTTAGAGATATGGTTACGGTTACGATTGGACCTAGGGTTAGGGTAATGTTGAGGGCTAGGGTTAGAGATGCGGTTAGGGTTACGATTGGACCTAGGGTTAGGGTTATGTTGAGGGCTAGGGTTAGAGATCCGGTTAGGGTTAAGATTGTACCTAGGGTTATAGTGATGTTGAGGGCTAGGGTATTCCAGCAGTGAAAACACATTTCTATAAAGACTTTGAAGCAGCAAGCAAAAGCCTAGTGGCTGAGTGTTCTTTCAGAGAGAAACATGCATTTCATCCTTCTGGAGTGAATTTTCATGCTGGAGTTCATATGCATTTTATACTGTGCAGAATGTAGCTACCTGCTGGGGGTTGTGTCAGAGAAGCACCTTTTCTGCAGGAGCTTATTGGAACATTCATTGTTTGGCTAAGTTATTTAGGGTTGGTTTTGGAAGGTCTTTCAACCTTGGCCAAATCCCGCTTCGTATGCAAGTTTTTAATAGCGCTGTTTCCAAGTGTCCACAAAGAGCTGCTGCTTGAAACTGTCCACATGCACATCTCGTATACTGGTGTGCTCGTTTCACTACCTGGATTTTGGTTTCCTCTACTTTCTTTGAAATGACAAGTCTTCATTCAGCATTCTACACGCACCTTGTAGCAGTTTCAGTTTGAAGCATGTTGGTGCTCTCAAAACGCTGTGTAACCTATGTAGAGTGTGTTACTCTCCAGCACTGAATACACAACTTAGAGCTCCTTTCACCACAGACACGCAAACACATCTTTTTGTGAAAGTCCTACATCAGGTCCCTTGGAAATGTAAGGGTTTCATGGAGAACATGAAGTCAATCATGCTTTTGCACTCTACTACCAATACAAATGACCTCTTGTACATGCCTGACTGAGTTTCACTGCAAAATGCCCTTGTTTTCTGGTTTCTTGAATGTTCTCAACACATTAGGAGAAAGAGCGTGTTTGAGCAAGATCGATGCAGTGTGCGTTTCCCTAGATTTCAAGTGATTTGGGAAATATAATCCTTATTTTTCCACATTGTGAAAGAAACATGAGGCTTGCAAGAGATTGAAAAAATGCATCCCAAAACGTACTCCAGCGGTGAAAGCACACGTTTCTACAAAGACTTTGAAGTAGCAAGTAAAAGCCAATGGCTGAGTGTTCTTTCAGAGAGAAACATACCCATTTCATCCTTCTGGAGTGAATTTTCAGCCTGGAATTCATATGCATTTGTACCGTGCAGAATGTAACTACCTGCTCGGGGGTGGTGTCATAGAAGCAACTTTCCTGCAGGAGCTTATTGGAACATTCATTGTTTGGCTAACTTCTTTGGGTTGGTTTTGGAAGGTCTTTCAACTTTAGCCAAATCCGCTTTCTTACGAAATTTTTTCACAGCCCTGTTTCCAAGATCCCACAAAGAACTGCTGCTTAAAACTCTCCACATGCACATCTCCCATACTGGTGTGCTCGTTTCACTACCTGGATTTTGGTTTCCTCTTCTTTCTTTGAAATTACAAGCCCTCTTTCTGCATGCTACACACACCTTGTAGCAGTTTCAGTTTGCAGCATATTGGTGCTCTTAAAACGCTGAGTAACCTGTGTAGAGTGTGTCAATCTCCAGCACTGAATACACAACTTAGAGCTCCTTTCACCACAGACACGCAAACACATCTTTTTGTAAAAGTCCTACTTTTTCACTCTTGGAAATGTAAGGGTTTCATCGAGAACTTGAAGTCAATCATGCTTTTGCACTCTGCAACCAATAGGAATGAACTCTTGTACATACCCGTCTGAATTTCAGTGCAAAATGCCCTTCTTTTCTGGTTTGTTGAAAGTTCACAACACATTAGGAGATAGAGCGTGTTTGAAGAAGACTGATGCAGTGTGCGTTTTCCTGGATTTCTAGTGATTTGGGAAACATAATCCGTGTTTTTCCACATTGTCTAAGAAACAACATGAGGCTTGCAAGAGATTGAAACAATGCATCCGAAAACTTATTCCAGCAGTGAAAACACACGTTTCTACAAAGACTTGGAAGGAGCAAGCAAAAGAATAGTGGCTGAGTGTCCTTTCAGAGAGAAACACATGCATTTCATCCTTCTGGAGTGAGTTTTCTTGCTGGAATTCATATGCATTTTGTACTGTGCAGAATGTAGCTACCTGCTCGGGGGTTGTGTCATAGATGCACCTTTCCTGCAGGAGCTTATTGGAACTTTCATTGTTTGGCTAAGTTATTTAGGGTTGGTTTTGGAAGGTCTTTCAACTTTGGCCAAATCCGCTTTGTACGAAAGTTTTTCACAGCCCTGTTTCCAAGTGTCCACAAAGAGCTGCTGCTTGAAAGTGTCCACATGCACATCTCCCATACTGGTGTGCTCGTTTCACTACCTAGATTTTGGTTTCCTCTTCTTTCTTTGAAATGACAAGTCTTCATTCAGCATGCTACACACAGCTTGTAGCAGTTTCAGTTTGAAGCATGTTGGTGCTCTCAAAACGCTGTGTATCCTGTGTAGAGTGTGTCACTCTACAGCACTGAATACACAACTTAGAGCTCCTTTCAACACAGACACGCAAACACGTCTTTTTGGGAAAGTCCTAACTCAGGTAAATTGGAAATGTAAGGGTTTCATCGAAAACATGAAGACAATCATGCTTTTGAACTCTGCAACCGAAAGAAATGGCTTTTTGTACATACCATTCTGAATTTCACTGCTAAATGCCCTTCTTTTCTGGTTTGTTGAAAGTTCAAAACACTTTAGGAGATAGAACGTGTTTGAAGAAGACTGATGCAGTGTGCGTTTTCCTGGATTTCAAGTGATTCGGGATACATACTCCTTGTTTTTCCACATTGTCTAAGAAACAACATGAGGCTTGCAAGAGATTGAAAAAATGCATCCTAAAACTTATGCCTGCAGTGAAAACACACGTTTCTACAAAGACTTGGAAGGAGCAAGCAAAAGAATAGTGGCTGAGAGTTCTTTCAGAGAGAAACACACGTATTTCATCCTTCTGTAGAGACGGATAGGGTTACGATTGGACCTAGGGTAGGGTTATGTTGAGGGCTAGGGTTAGAGATCCGGTTAGGGTTACGATTGGACCTAGGGTTAGGGTTATGTTGAGGGCTAGGGTTAGAGATCAGGTTAGTATTACGATTGGACCTAGGGTTAGGGTTATGTTGAGGGCTAGGGTTAGAGATCCGGTTAGGGTTAAGATTGTACCTAGGGTTATAGTGATGTTGAGGGCTAGGGTATTCCAGCAGTGAAAACACATTTCTATAAAGACTTTGAAGCAGCAAGCAAAAGCCTAGTGGCTGAGTGTTCTTTCAGAGAGAAACATGCATTTCATCCTTCTGGAGTGAATTTTCATGCTGGAGTTCATATGCATTTTATACTGTGCAGAATGTAGCTACCTGCTGGGGGTTGTGTCAGAGAAGCACCTTTTCTGCAGGAGCTTATTGGAACATTCATTGTTTGGCTAAGTTATTTAGGGTTGGTTTTGGAAGGTCTTTCAACCTTGGCCAAATCCCGCTTCGTATGCAAGTTTTTAATAGCGCTGTTTCCAAGTGTCCACAAAGAGCTGCTGCTTGAAACTGTCCACATGCACATCTCGTATACTGGTGTGCTCGTTTCACTACCTGGATTTTGGTTTCCTCTTCTTTCTTTGAAATGACAAGTCTTCATTCAGCATTCTACACACACCTTGTAGCAGTTTCAGTTTGAAGCATGTTGGTGCTCTCAAAACGCTGTGTAACCTATGTAGAGTGTGTTACTCTCCAGCACTGAATACACAACTTAGAGCTCCTTTCACCACAGACACGCAAACACATCTTTTTGTGAAAGTCCTACATCAGGTCCCTTGGAAATGTAAGGGTTTCATGGAGAACATGAAGTCAATCATGCTTTTGCACTCTACTACCAATAGAAATGACCTCTTGTACATGCCTGACTGAGTTTCACTGCAAAATGCCCTTGTTTTCTGGTTTCTTGAATGTTCTCAACACATTAGGAGAAAGAGCGTGTTTGAGCAAGATCGATGCAGTGTGCGTTTCCCTAGATTTCAAGTGATTTGGGAAATATAATCCTTATTTTTCCACATTGTGAAAGAAACATGAGGCTTGCAAGAGATTGAAAAAATGCATCCCAAAACGTACTGCAGCGGTGAAAGCACACGTTTCTACAAAGACTTTGAAGTAGCAAATAAAAGCCAATGGCTGAGTGTTCTTTCAGAGAGAAACATACCCATTTCATCCTTCTGGAGTGAATTTTCAGCCTGGAATTCATATGCATTTGTACCGTGCAGAATGTAACTACCTGCTCGGGGGTGGTGTCATAGAAGCAACTTTCCTGCAGGAGCTTATTGGAACATTCATTGTTTGGCTAACTTCTTTGGGTTGGTTTTGGAAGGTCTTTCAACTTTAGCCAAATCCGCTTTCTTACGAAATTTTTTCACAGCCCTGTTTCCAAGATCCCACAAAGAACTGCTGCTTAAAACTCTCCACATGCACATCTCCCATACTGGTGTGCTCGTTTCACTACCTGGATTTTGGTTTCCTCTTCTTTCTTTGAAATTACAAGCCCTCTTTCTGCATGCTACACACACCTTGTAGCAGTTTCAGTTTGCAGCATATTGGTGCTCTTAAAACGCTGAGTAACCTGTGTAGAGTGTGTCAATCTCCAGCACTGAATACACAATTTAGAGCTCCTTTCACCACAGACACGCAAACACATCTTTTTGTAAAAGTCCTACTTCTTCACTCTTGGAAATGTAAGGGTTTCATCGAGAACGTGAAGTCAATCATGCTTTTGCACTCTGCAACCAATAGGAATGAACTCTTGTACATACCCGTCTGAATTTCAGTGCAAAATGCCCTTCTTTTCTGGTTTGTTGAAAGTTCACAACACATTAGGAGATAGAGCGTGTTTGAAGAAGACTGATGCAGTGTGCGTTTTCCTGGATTTCTAGTGATTTGGGAAACATAATCCGTGTTTTCCACATTGTCTAAGAAACAACATGAGGCTTGCAAGAGATTGAAACAATGCATCCTAAAACTTATTCCAGCAGTGAAAACACACGTTTCTACAAAGACTTGGAAGGAGCAAGCAAAAGAATAGTGGCTGAGTGTCCTTTCAGAGAGAAACACATGCATTTCATCCTTCTGGAGTGAGTTTTCTTGCTGGAATTCATATGCATTTTGTACTGTGCAGAATGTAGCTACCTGCTCGGGGGTTGTGTCATAGATGCACCTTTCCTGCAAGAGCTTATTGGAACTTTCATTGTTTGGCTAAGTTATTTAGGGTTGGTTTTGGAAGGTCTTTCAACTTTGGCCAAATCCGCTTTGTACGAAAGTTTTTCACAGCCCTGTTTCCAAGTGTCCACAAAGAGCTGCTGCTTGAAAGTGTCCACATGCACATCTCCCATACTGGTGTGCTCGTTTCACTACCTGGATTTTGGTTTCCTCTTCTTTCTTTGAAATGACAAGTCTTCATTCAGCATTCTACACACACCTTGTACCAGCTTCAGTTTGAAGCATGTTGGTGCTCTCAAAACGCTGTGTATCCTGTGTAGAGTCTGTCACTCTACAGCACTGAATACACAACTTAGAGCTCCTTTCAACACAGACACGCAAACACGTCTTTTTGGGAAAGTCCTAACTCAGGTAAATTGGAAATGTAAGGGTTTCATCGAAAACATGAAGACTATCATGTATTTGAACTCTGCAACCGAAAGAAATGGCTTTTTGTACATACCATTCTGAATTTCACTGCAAAATGCCCTTCTTTTCTGGTTTGTTGAAAGTTCAAAACACTTTAGGAGATATAACGTGTTTGAAGAAGACTGATGCAGTGTGCGTTTTCCTGGATTTCAAGTGATTCGGGATACATACTCCTTGTTTTTCCACATTGTCTAAGAAACAACATGAGGCTTGCAAGAGATTGAAAAAATGCATCCTAAAACTTATGCCTGCAGTGAAAACACACGTTTCTACAAAGACTTCGAAGGAGCAAGCAAAAGAATAGTGGCTGAGAGTTCTTTCAGAGAGAAACACACGTATTTCATCCTTCTGTAGAGACGGATAGGGTTACGATTGGACCTAGGGTAGGGTTATGTTGAGGGCTAGGGTTAGAGATGCGGTTAGGGTTACGATTGGACCTAGGGTAAGCGTAATGCTGAGGGCTAGGGTTAGAGAGACGGTTAGGGTTACGATTGGACCTAGGGTTAGGGTTATGTTGAGGGCTAGGGTTAGAGATATGGTTACGGTTACGATTGGACCTAGGGTTAGGGTAATGTTGAGGGCTAGGGTTAGAGATCCGGTTAGGGTTACGATTGGACCTAGGGTTAGGGTTATGTTGAGGGCTAGGGTTAGAGATCCGGTTAGGGTTACGATTGGACCTAGGGTTAGGGTTATGTTGAGGGCTAGGGTTAGAGATCCGGTTAGGGTTACTATTGGACGTAGGGTTAGGGTTATGTTGAGGGCTAGGCTTAGAGATCAGGTTAGGGTTAAGATTGGACCTAGGGTTATAGTGATGTTGAGGGCTAGGGTATTCCAGCAGTGAAAACACACATTTCTATAAAGACTTTGAAGCAGCAAGCTAAAGCCTTGTGGCTGAGTGTTCTTTCATAGAGAAACATGCATTTCATCCTTCTGGAGTGAATTTTCATGCTGGAGTTCATATGCATTTTATACTGTGCAGAATGTAGCTACCTGCTGGGGGTTGTGTCATAGAAGCACCTTTTCTGCAGGAGCTTATTGGAACATTCATTGTTTGGCTAAGTTATTTAGGGTTGGTTTTGGAAGGTCTTTCAACCTTGGCCAAATCCCGCTTCCTACGCAAGTTTTTAATACCGCTGTTTCCAAGTGTCCACAAACAGCTGCTGCTTGAAACTGTCCACATGCACATCTCGTATACTGGTGTGCTCGTTTCACTACCTGGATTTTGGTTTCCTCTTCTTTCTTTGAAATGACAAGTCTTCATTCAGCATTCTACACACACCTTGTACCAGCTTCAGTTTGAAGCATGTTGGTGCTCTCAAAACGCTGTGTAACCTATGTAGAGTGTGTTACTCTCCAGCACTGAATACACAACTTAGAGCTCCTTTCACCACAGACACGCAAACACATCTTTTTGTCTAAGTCCTACTTCAGGTCCCTTGGAAATGTAAGGGTTTCATGGAGAACATGACGTCAATCATGCTTTTGCACTCTACTACCAATAGAAATGACCTCTTGTACATGCCTGACTGAGTTTCACTGCAAAATGCCCTTGTTTTCTGGTTTCTTGAATGTTCTCAACACATTAGGAGAAAGAGCGTGTTTGAGCAAGATCGATGCAGTGTGCGTTTCCCTAGATTTCAAGTGATTTGGGAAATATAATCCTTATTTTTCCACATTGTGAAAGAAACATGAGGCTTGCAAGAGATTGAAAAAATGCATCCCAAAACGTACTCCAGCGGTGAAAGCACACGTTTCTACAAAGACTTTGAAGTAGCAAGTAAAAGCCAATGGCTGAGTGTTCTTTCAGAGAGAAACATACACATTTCATCCTTCTGGAGTGAATTTTCAGCCTGGAATTCATATGCATTTGTACCGTGCAGAATGTAACTACCTGCTCGGGGCTTGTGTCATAGAAGCAACTTTCCTGCAGGAGCTTATTGGAACATTCATTGTTTGGCTAACTTCTTTGGGTTGGTTTTGGAAGGTCTTTCAACTTTAGCCAAATCCGCTTTCTTACGAAATTTTTTCACAGCCCTGTTTCCAAGAGCCCACAAAGAACTGCTGCTTAAAACTCTCCACATGCACATCTCCCATACTGGTGTGCTCGTTTCACTACCTGGATTTTGGTTTCCTCTTCTTTCTTTGAAATTACAAGTCCTCTTTCTGCATGCTACACACACCTTGTAGCAGTTTCAGTTTGCAGCATATTGGTGCTCTTAAAACGCTGAGTAACCTGTGTAGAGTGTGTCAATCTCCAGCACTGAATACACAACTTAGAGCTCCTTTCACCACAGACACGCAAACACATCTTTTTGTAAAAGTCCTACTTCTTCACTCTTGGAAATGTAAGGGTTTCATCGAGAACTTGAAGTCAATCATGCTTTTGCACTCTGCAACCAATAGGAATGAACTCTTGTACATACCCGTCTGAATTTCAGTGCAAAATGCCCTTCTTTTCTGGTTTGTTGAAAGTTCACAACACATTAGGAGATAGAGCGTGTTTGAAGAAGACTGATGCAGTGTGCGTTTTCCTTTATTTCTTGTGATTTGGGAAACATAATCCGTGATTTTCCACATTGTCTAAGAAACAACATGAGGCTTGCAAGAGATTGAAACAATGCATCCTAAAACTTATTCCAGCAGTGAAAACACACGGTTCTACAAAGACTTGGAAGGAGCAAGCAAAAGAATAGTGGCTGAGTGTCCTTTCAGAGAGAAACACATGCGTTTCATCCTTCTGGAGTGAGTTTTCTTGCTGGAATTCATATGCATTTTGTACTGTGCAGAATGTAGCTACCTGCTCGGGGGTTGTGTCATAGATGCACCTTTCTTGTAGGAGCTTATTGGAACTTTCATTGTTTGGCTAAGTTATTTAGGGTTGGTTTTGGAAAGTCTTTCAACTTGGGCCAAATCCGCTTTGTACGAAAGTTTTTCACAGCCCTGTTTCCAAGTGTCCACAAAGAGCTGCTGCTTGAAAGTGTCCACATGCACATCTCCCATACTGGTGTGCTCGTTTCACTACCTGGATTTTGGTTTCCTCTTCTTTCTTTGAAATGACAAGTCTTCATTCAGCATGCTACACACAGCTTGTAGCAGTTTCAGTTTGAAGCATGTTGGTGCTCTCAAAACGCTGTGTATCCTGGGTAGAGTGTGTCACTCTACAGCACTGAATACACAACTTAGAGCTCCTTTCAACACAGACACGCAAACACGTCTTTTTGGGAAAGTCCTAACTCAGGTAAATTGGAAATGTAAGGGTTTCATCGAAAACATGAAGACTATCATGTATTTGAACTCTGCAACCGAAAGAAATGGCTTTTTGTACATACCATTCTGAATTTCACTGCAAAATGCCCTTCTTTTCTGGTTTGTTGAAAGTTCAAAACACTTTAGGAGATATAACGTGTTTGAAGAAGACTGATGCAGTGTGCGTTTTCCTGGATTTCAAGTGATTCGGGATACATACTCCTTGTTTTTCCACATTGTCTAAGAAACAACATGAGGCTTGCAAGAGATTGAAAAAATGCATCCTAAAACTTATGCCTGCAGTGAAAACACACGTTTCTACAAAGACTTCGAAGGAGCAAGCAAAAGAATAGTGGCTGAGAGTTCTTTCAGAGAGAAACACACGTATTTCATCCTTCTGTAGAGACGGATAGGGTTACGATTGGACCTAGGGTAGGGTTATGTTGAGGGCTAGGGTTAGAGATCCGGTTAGGGTTACGATTGGACCTAGGGTTAGGGTTATGTTGAGGGCTAGGGTTAGAGATCCGGTTAGGGTTACTATTGGACGTAGGGTTAGGGTTATGTTGAGGGCTAGGCTTAGAGATCAGGTTAGGGTTAAGATTGGACCTAGGGTTATAGTGATGTTGAGGGCTAGGGTATTCCAGCAGTGAAAACACACATTTCTATAAAGACTTTGAAGCAGCAAGCTAAAGCCTTGTGGCTGAGTGTTCTTTCATAGAGAAACATGCATTTCATCCTTCTGGAGTGAATTTTCATGCTGGAGTTCATATGCATTTTATACTGTGCAGAATGTAGCTACCTGCTGGGGGTTGTGTCATAGAAGCACCTTTTCTGCAGGAGCTTATTGGAACATTCATTGTTTGGCTAAGTTATTTAGGGTTGGTTTTGGAAGGTCTTTCAACCTTGGCCAAATCCCGCTTCCTACGCAAGTTTTTAATACCGCTGTTTCCAAGTGTCCACAAACAGCTGCTGCTTGAAACTGTCCACATGCACATCTCGTATACTGGTGTGCTCGTTTCACTACCTGGATTTTGGTTTCCTCTTCTTTCTTTGAAATGACAAGTCTTCATTCAGCATTCTACACACACCTTGTACCAGCTTCAGTTTGAAGCATGTTGGTGCTCTCAAAACGCTGTGTAACCTATGTAGAGTGTGTTACTCTCCAGCACTGAATACACAACTTAGAGCTCCTTTCACCACAGACACGCAAACACATCTTTTTGTCTAAGTCCTACTTCAGGTCCCTTGGAAATGTAAGGGTTTCATGGAGAACATGACGTCAATCATGCTTTTGCACTCTACTACCAATAGAAATGACCTCTTGTACATGCCTGACTGAGTTTCACTGCAAAATGCCCTTGTTTTCTGGTTTCTTGAATGTTCTCAACACATTAGGAGAAAGAGCGTGTTTGAGCAAGATCGATGCAGTGTGCGTTTCCCTAGATTTCAAGTGATTTGGGAAATATAATCCTTATTTTTCCACATTGTGAAAGAAACATGAGGCTTGCAAGAGATTGAAAAAATGCATCCCAAAACGTACTCCAGCGGTGAAAGCACACGTTTCTACAAAGACTTTGAAGTAGCAAGTAAAAGCCAATGGCTGAGTGTTCTTTCAGAGAGAAACATACACATTTCATCCTTCTGGAGTGAATTTTCAGCCTGGAATTCATATGCATTTGTACCGTGCAGAATGTAACTACCTGCTCGGGGCTTGTGTCATAGAAGCAACTTTCCTGCAGGAGCTTATTGGAACATTCATTGTTTGGCTAACTTCTTTGGGTTGGTTTTGGAAGGTCTTTCAACTTTAGCCAAATCCGCTTTCTTACGAAATTTTTTCACAGCCCTGTTTCCAAGAGCCCACAAAGAACTGCTGCTTAAAACTCTCCACATGCACATCTCCCATACTGGTGTGCTCGTTTCACTACCTGGATTTTGGTTTCCTCTTCTTTCTTTGAAATTACAAGTCCTCTTTCTGCATGCTACACACACCTTGTAGCAGTTTCAGTTTGCAGCATATTGGTGCTCTTAAAACGCTGAGTAACCTGTGTAGAGTGTGTCAATCTCCAGCACTGAATACACAACTTAGAGCTCCTTTCACCACAGACACGCAAACACATCTTTTTGTAAAAGTCCTACTTCTTCACTCTTGGAAATGTAAGGGTTTCATCGAGAACTTGAAGTCAATCATGCTTTTGCACTCTGCAACCAATAGGAATGAACTCTTGTACATACCCGTCTGAATTTCAGTGCAAAATGCCCTTCTTTTCTGGTTTGTTGAAAGTTCACAACACATTAGGAGATAGAGCGTGTTTGAAGAAGACTGATGCAGTGTGCGTTTTCCTTTATTTCTTGTGATTTGGGAAACATAATCCGTGATTTTCCACATTGTCTAAGAAACAACATGAGGCTTGCAAGAGATTGAAACAATGCATCCTAAAACTTATTCCAGCAGTGAAAACACACGGTTCTACAAAGACTTGGAAGGAGCAAGCAAAAGAATAGTGGCTGAGTGTCCTTTCAGAGAGAAACACATGCGTTTCATCCTTCTGGAGTGAGTTTTCTTGCTGGAATTCATATGCATTTTGTACTGTGCAGAATGTAGCTACCTGCTCGGGGGTTGTGTCATAGATGCACCTTTCTTGTAGGAGCTTATTGGAACTTTCATTGTTTGGCTAAGTTATTTAGGGTTGGTTTTGGAAAGTCTTTCAACTTGGGCCAAATCCGCTTTGTACGAAAGTTTTTCACAGCCCTGTTTCCAAGTGTCCACAAAGAGCTGCTGCTTGAAAGTGTCCACATGCACATCTCCCATACTGGTGTGCTCGTTTCACTACCTGGATTTTGGTTTCCTCTTCTTTCTTTGAAATGACAAGTCTTCATTCAGCATGCTACACACAGCTTGTAGCAGTTTCAGTTTGAAGCATGTTGGTGCTCTCAAAACGCTGTGTATCCTGGGTAGAGTGTGTCACTCTACAGCACTGAATACACAACTTAGAGCTCCTTTCAACACAGACACGCAAACACGTCTTTTTGGGAAAGTCCTAACTCAGGTAAATTGGAAATGTAAGGGTTTCATCGAAAACATGAAGACTATCATGTATTTGAACTCTGCAACCGAAAGAAATGGCTTTTTGTACATACCATTCTGAATTTCACTGCAAAATGCCCTTCTTTTCTGGTTTGTTGAAAGTTCAAAACACTTTAGGAGATATAACGTGTTTGAAGAAGACTGATGCAGTGTGCGTTTTCCTGGATTTCAAGTGATTCGGGATACATACTCCTTGTTTTTCCACATTGTCTAAGAAACAACATGAGGCTTGCAAGAGATTGAAAAAATGCATCCTAAAACTTATGCCTGCAGTGAAAACACACGTTTCTACAAAGACTTCGAAGGAGCAAGCAAAAGAATAGTGGCTGAGAGTTCTTTCAGAGAGAAACACACGTATTTCATCCTTCTGTAGAGACGGATAGGGTTACGATTGGACCTAGGGTAGGGTTATGTTGAGGGCTAGGGTTAGAGATGCGGTTAGGGTTACGATTGGACCTAGGGTAAGCGTAATGCTGAGGGCTAGGGTTAGAGAGACGGTTAGGGTTACGATTGGACCTAGGGTTAGGGTTATGTTGAGGGCTAGGGTTAGAGATATGGTTACGGTTACGATTGGACCTAGGGTTAGGGTAATGTTGAGGGCTAGGGTTAGAGATCCGGTTAGGGTTACGATTGGACCTAGGGTTAGGGTTATGTTGAGGGCTAGGGTTAGAGATCCGGTTAGGGTTACGATTGGACCTAGGGTTAGGGTTATGTTGAGGGCTAGGGTTAGAGATCCGGTTAGGGTTACTATTGGACGTAGGGTTAGGGTTATGTTGAGGGCTAGGCTTAGAGATCAGGTTAGGGTTAAGATTGGACCTAGGGTTATAGTGATGTTGAGGGCTAGGGTATTCCAGCAGTGAAAACACACATTTCTATAAAGACTTTGAAGCAGCAAGCTAAAGCCTTGTGGCTGAGTGTTCTTTCATAGAGAAACATGCATTTCATCCTTCTGGAGTGAATTTTCATGCTGGAGTTCATATGCATTTTATACTGTGCAGAATGTAGCTACCTGCTGGGGGTTGTGTCATAGAAGCACCTTTTCTGCAGGAGCTTATTGGAACATTCATTGTTTGGCTAAGTTATTTAGGGTTGGTTTTGGAAGGTCTTTCAACCTTGGCCAAATCCCGCTTCCTACGCAAGTTTTTAATACCGCTGTTTCCAAGTGTCCACAAACAGCTGCTGCTTGAAACTGTCCACATGCACATCTCGTATACTGGTGTGCTCGTTTCACTACCTGGATTTTGGTTTCCTCTTCTTTCTTTGAAATGACAAGTCTTCATTCAGCATTCTACACACACCTTGTACCAGCTTCAGTTTGAAGCATGTTGGTGCTCTCAAAACGCTGTGTAACCTATGTAGAGTGTGTTACTCTCCAGCACTGAATACACAACTTAGAGCTCCTTTCACCACAGACACGCAAACACATCTTTTTGTCTAAGTCCTACTTCAGGTCCCTTGGAAATGTAAGGGTTTCATGGAGAACATGACGTCAATCATGCTTTTGCACTCTACTACCAATAGAAATGACCTCTTGTACATGCCTGACTGAGTTTCACTGCAAAATGCCCTTGTTTTCTGGTTTCTTGAATGTTCTCAACACATTAGGAGAAAGAGCGTGTTTGAGCAAGATCGATGCAGTGTGCGTTTCCCTAGATTTCAAGTGATTTGGGAAATATAATCCTTATTTTTCCACATTGTGAAAGAAACATGAGGCTTGCAAGAGATTGAAAAAATGCATCCCAAAACGTACTCCAGCGGTGAAAGCACACGTTTCTACAAAGACTTTGAAGTAGCAAGTAAAAGCCAATGGCTGAGTGTTCTTTCAGAGAGAAACATACACATTTCATCCTTCTGGAGTGAATTTTCAGCCTGGAATTCATATGCATTTGTACCGTGCAGAATGTAACTACCTGCTCGGGGCTTGTGTCATAGAAGCAACTTTCCTGCAGGAGCTTATTGGAACATTCATTGTTTGGCTAACTTCTTTGGGTTGGTTTTGGAAGGTCTTTCAACTTTAGCCAAATCCGCTTTCTTACGAAATTTTTTCACAGCCCTGTTTCCAAGAGCCCACAAAGAACTGCTGCTTAAAACTCTCCACATGCACATCTCCCATACTGGTGTGCTCGTTTCACTACCTGGATTTTGGTTTCCTCTTCTTTCTTTGAAATTACAAGTCCTCTTTCTGCATGCTACACACACCTTGTAGCAGTTTCAGTTTGCAGCATATTGGTGCTCTTAAAACGCTGAGTAACCTGTGTAGAGTGTGTCAATCTCCAGCACTGAATACACAACTTAGAGCTCCTTTCACCACAGACACGCAAACACATCTTTTTGTAAAAGTCCTACTTCTTCACTCTTGGAAATGTAAGGGTTTCATCGAGAACTTGAAGTCAATCATGCTTTTGCACTCTGCAACCAATAGGAATGAACTCTTGTACATACCCGTCTGAATTTCAGTGCAAAATGCCCTTCTTTTCTGGTTTGTTGAAAGTTCACAACACATTAGGAGATAGAGCGTGTTTGAAGAAGACTGATGCAGTGTGCGTTTTCCTTTATTTCTTGTGATTTGGGAAACATAATCCGTGATTTTCCACATTGTCTAAGAAACAACATGAGGCTTGCAAGAGATTGAAACAATGCATCCTAAAACTTATTCCAGCAGTGAAAACACACGGTTCTACAAAGACTTGGAAGGAGCAAGCAAAAGAATAGTGGCTGAGTGTCCTTTCAGAGAGAAACACATGCGTTTCATCCTTCTGGAGTGAGTTTTCTTGCTGGAATTCATATGCATTTTGTACTGTGCAGAATGTAGCTACCTGCTCGGGGGTTGTGTCATAGATGCACCTTTCTTGTAGGAGCTTATTGGAACTTTCATTGTTTGGCTAAGTTATTTAGGGTTGGTTTTGGAAAGTCTTTCAACTTGGGCCAAATCCGCTTTGTACGAAAGTTTTTCACAGCCCTGTTTCCAAGTGTCCACAAAGAGCTGCTGCTTGAAAGTGTCCACATGCACATCTCCCATACTGGTGTGCTCGTTTCACTACCTGGATTTTGGTTTCCTCTTCTTTCTTTGAAATGACAAGTCTTCATTCAGCATGCTACACACAGCTTGTAGCAGTTTCAGTTTGAAGCATGTTGGTGCTCTCAAAACGCTGTGTATCCTGGGTAGAGTGTGTCACTCTACAGCACTGAATACACAACTTAGAGCTCCTTTCAACACAGACACGCAAACACGTCTTTTTGGGAAAGTCCTAACTCAGGTAAATTGGAAATGTAAGGGTTTCATCGAAAACATGAAGACTATCATGTATTTGAACTCTGCAACCGAAAGAAATGGCTTTTTGTACATACCATTCTGAATTTCACTGCAAAATGCCCTTCTTTTCTGGTTTGTTGAAAGTTCAAAACACTTTAGGAGATATAACGTGTTTGAAGAAGACTGATGCAGTGTGCGTTTTCCTGGATTTCAAGTGATTCGGGATACATACTCCTTGTTTTTCCACATTGTCTAAGAAACAACATGAGGCTTGCAAGAGATTGAAAAAATGCATCCTAAAACTTATGCCTGCAGTGAAAACACACGTTTCTACAAAGACTTCGAAGGAGCAAGCAAAAGAATAGTGGCTGAGAGTTCTTTCAGAGAGAAACACACGTATTTCATCCTTCTGTAGAGACGGATAGGGTTACGATTGGACCTAGGGTAGGGTTATGTTGAGGGCTAGGGTTAGAGATGCGGTTAGGGTTACGATTGGACCTAGGGTAAGCGTAATGCTGAGGGCTAGGGTTAGAGAGACGGTTAGGGTTACGATTGGACCTAGGGTTAGGGTTATGTTGAGGGCTAGGGTTAGAGATATGGTTACGGTTACGATTGGACCTAGGGTTAGGGTAATGTTGAGGGCTAGGGTTAGAGATCCGGTTAGGGTTACGATTGGACCTAGGGTTAGGGTTATGTTGAGGGCTAGGGTTAGAGATCCGGTTAGGGTTACGATTGGACCTAGGGTTAGGGTTATGTTGAGGGCTAGGGTTAGAGATCCGGTTAGGGTTACTATTGGACGTAGGGTTAGGGTTATGTTGAGGGCTAGGCTTAGAGATCAGGTTAGGGTTAAGATTGGACCTAGGGTTATAGTGATGTTGAGGGCTAGGGTATTCCAGCAGTGAAAACACACATTTCTATAAAGACTTTGAAGCAGCAAGCTAAAGCCTTGTGGCTGAGTGTTCTTTCATAGAGAAACATGCATTTCATCCTTCTGGAGTGAATTTTCATGCTGGAGTTCATATGCATTTTATACTGTGCAGAATGTAGCTACCTGCTGGGGGTTGTGTCATAGAAGCACCTTTTCTGCAGGAGCTTATTGGAACATTCATTGTTTGGCTAAGTTATTTAGGGTTGGTTTTGGAAGGTCTTTCAACCTTGGCCAAATCCCGCTTCCTACGCAAGTTTTTAATACCGCTGTTTCCAAGTGTCCACAAACAGCTGCTGCTTGAAACTGTCCACATGCACATCTCGTATACTGGTGTGCTCGTTTCACTACCTGGATTTTGGTTTCCTCTTCTTTCTTTGAAATGACAAGTCTTCATTCAGCATTCTACACACACCTTGTACCAGCTTCAGTTTGAAGCATGTTGGTGCTCTCAAAACGCTGTGTAACCTATGTAGAGTGTGTTACTCTCCAGCACTGAATACACAACTTAGAGCTCCTTTCACCACAGACACGCAAACACATCTTTTTGTCTAAGTCCTACTTCAGGTCCCTTGGAAATGTAAGGGTTTCATGGAGAACATGACGTCAATCATGCTTTTGCACTCTACTACCAATAGAAATGACCTCTTGTACATGCCTGACTGAGTTTCACTGCAAAATGCCCTTGTTTTCTGGTTTCTTGAATGTTCTCAACACATTAGGAGAAAGAGCGTGTTTGAGCAAGATCGATGCAGTGTGCGTTTCCCTAGATTTCAAGTGATTTGGGAAATATAATCCTTATTTTTCCACATTGTGAAAGAAACATGAGGCTTGCAAGAGATTGAAAAAATGCATCCCAAAACGTACTCCAGCGGTGAAAGCACACGTTTCTACAAAGACTTTGAAGTAGCAAGTAAAAGCCAATGGCTGAGTGTTCTTTCAGAGAGAAACATACACATTTCATCCTTCTGGAGTGAATTTTCAGCCTGGAATTCATATGCATTTGTACCGTGCAGAATGTAACTACCTGCTCGGGGCTTGTGTCATAGAAGCAACTTTCCTGCAGGAGCTTATTGGAACATTCATTGTTTGGCTAACTTCTTTGGGTTGGTTTTGGAAGGTCTTTCAACTTTAGCCAAATCCGCTTTCTTACGAAATTTTTTCACAGCCCTGTTTCCAAGAGCCCACAAAGAACTGCTGCTTAAAACTCTCCACATGCACATCTCCCATACTGGTGTGCTCGTTTCACTACCTGGATTTTGGTTTCCTCTTCTTTCTTTGAAATTACAAGTCCTCTTTCTGCATGCTACACACACCTTGTAGCAGTTTCAGTTTGCAGCATATTGGTGCTCTTAAAACGCTGAGTAACCTGTGTAGAGTGTGTCAATCTCCAGCACTGAATACACAACTTAGAGCTCCTTTCACCACAGACACGCAAACACATCTTTTTGTAAAAGTCCTACTTCTTCACTCTTGGAAATGTAAGGGTTTCATCGAGAACTTGAAGTCAATCATGCTTTTGCACTCTGCAACCAATAGGAATGAACTCTTGTACATACCCGTCTGAATTTCAGTGCAAAATGCCCTTCTTTTCTGGTTTGTTGAAAGTTCACAACACATTAGGAGATAGAGCGTGTTTGAAGAAGACTGATGCAGTGTGCGTTTTCCTTTATTTCTTGTGATTTGGGAAACATAATCCGTGATTTTCCACATTGTCTAAGAAACAACATGAGGCTTGCAAGAGATTGAAACAATGCATCCTAAAACTTATTCCAGCAGTGAAAACACACGGTTCTACAAAGACTTGGAAGGAGCAAGCAAAAGAATAGTGGCTGAGTGTCCTTTCAGAGAGAAACACATGCGTTTCATCCTTCTGGAGTGAGTTTTCTTGCTGGAATTCATATGCATTTTGTACTGTGCAGAATGTAGCTACCTGCTCGGGGGTTGTGTCATAGATGCACCTTTCTTGTAGGAGCTTATTGGAACTTTCATTGTTTGGCTAAGTTATTTAGGGTTGGTTTTGGAAAGTCTTTCAACTTGGGCCAAATCCGCTTTGTACGAAAGTTTTTCACAGCCCTGTTTCCAAGTGTCCACAAAGAGCTGCTGCTTGAAAGTGTCCACATGCACATCTCCCATACTGGTGTGCTCGTTTCACTACCTGGATTTTGGTTTCCTCTTCTTTCTTTGAAATGACAAGTCTTCATTCAGCATGCTACACACAGCTTGTAGCAGTTTCAGTTTGAAGCATGTTGGTGCTCTCAAAACGCTGTGTATCCTGGGTAGAGTGTGTCACTCTACAGCACTGAATACACAACTTAGAGCTCCTTTCAACACAGACACGCAAACACGTCTTTTTGGGAAAGTCCTAACTCAGGTAAATTGGAAATGTAAGGGTTTCATCGAAAACATGAAGACTATCATGTATTTGAACTCTGCAACCGAAAGAAATGGCTTTTTGTACATACCATTCTGAATTTCACTGCAAAATGCCCTTCTTTTCTGGTTTGTTGAAAGTTCAAAACACTTTAGGAGATATAACGTGTTTGAAGAAGACTGATGCAGTGTGCGTTTTCCTGGATTTCAAGTGATTCGGGATACATACTCCTTGTTTTTCCACATTGTCTAAGAAACAACATGAGGCTTGCAAGAGATTGAAAAAATGCATCCTAAAACTTATGCCTGCAGTGAAAACACACGTTTCTACAAAGACTTCGAAGGAGCAAGCAAAAGAATAGTGGCTGAGAGTTCTTTCAGAGAGAAACACACGTATTTCATCCTTCTGTAGAGACGGATAGGGTTACGATTGGACCTAGGGTAGGGTTATGTTGAGGGCTAGGGTTAGAGATGCGGTTAGGGTTACGATTGGACCTAGGGTAAGCGTAATGCTGAGGGCTAGGGTTAGAGAGACGGTTAGGGTTACGATTGGACCTAGGGTTAGGGTTATGTTGAGGGCTAGGGTTAGAGATATGGTTACGGTTACGATTGGACCTAGGGTTAGGGTAATGTTGAGGGCTAGGGTTAGAGATCCGGTTAGGGTTACGATTGGACCTAGGGTTAGGGTTATGTTGAGGGCTAGGGTTAGAGATCCGGTTAGGGTTACGATTGGACCTAGGGTTAGGGTTATGTTGAGGGCTAGGGTTAGAGATCCGGTTAGGGTTACTATTGGACGTAGGGTTAGGGTTATGTTGAGGGCTAGGCTTAGAGATCAGGTTAGGGTTAAGATTGGACCTAGGGTTATAGTGATGTTGAGGGCTAGGGTATTCCAGCAGTGAAAACACACATTTCTATAAAGACTTTGAAGCAGCAAGCTAAAGCCTTGTGGCTGAGTGTTCTTTCATAGAGAAACATGCATTTCATCCTTCTGGAGTGAATTTTCATGCTGGAGTTCATATGCATTTTATACTGTGCAGAATGTAGCTACCTGCTGGGGGTTGTGTCATAGAAGCACCTTTTCTGCAGGAGCTTATTGGAACATTCATTGTTTGGCTAAGTTATTTAGGGTTGGTTTTGGAAGGTCTTTCAACCTTGGCCAAATCCCGCTTCCTACGCAAGTTTTTAATACCGCTGTTTCCAAGTGTCCACAAACAGCTGCTGCTTGAAACTGTCCACATGCACATCTCGTATACTGGTGTGCTCGTTTCACTACCTGGATTTTGGTTTCCTCTTCTTTCTTTGAAATGACAAGTCTTCATTCAGCATTCTACACACACCTTGTACCAGCTTCAGTTTGAAGCATGTTGGTGCTCTCAAAACGCTGTGTAACCTATGTAGAGTGTGTTACTCTCCAGCACTGAATACACAACTTAGAGCTCCTTTCACCACAGACACGCAAACACATCTTTTTGTCTAAGTCCTACTTCAGGTCCCTTGGAAATGTAAGGGTTTCATGGAGAACATGACGTCAATCATGCTTTTGCACTCTACTACCAATAGAAATGACCTCTTGTACATGCCTGACTGAGTTTCACTGCAAAATGCCCTTGTTTTCTGGTTTCTTGAATGTTCTCAACACATTAGGAGAAAGAGCGTGTTTGAGCAAGATCGATGCAGTGTGCGTTTCCCTAGATTTCAAGTGATTTGGGAAATATAATCCTTATTTTTCCACATTGTGAAAGAAACATGAGGCTTGCAAGAGATTGAAAAAATGCATCCCAAAACGTACTCCAGCGGTGAAAGCACACGTTTCTACAAAGACTTTGAAGTAGCAAGTAAAAGCCAATGGCTGAGTGTTCTTTCAGAGAGAAACATACACATTTCATCCTTCTGGAGTGAATTTTCAGCCTGGAATTCATATGCATTTGTACCGTGCAGAATGTAACTACCTGCTCGGGGCTTGTGTCATAGAAGCAACTTTCCTGCAGGAGCTTATTGGAACATTCATTGTTTGGCTAACTTCTTTGGGTTGGTTTTGGAAGGTCTTTCAACTTTAGCCAAATCCGCTTTCTTACGAAATTTTTTCACAGCCCTGTTTCCAAGAGCCCACAAAGAACTGCTGCTTAAAACTCTCCACATGCACATCTCCCATACTGGTGTGCTCGTTTCACTACCTGGATTTTGGTTTCCTCTTCTTTCTTTGAAATTACAAGTCCTCTTTCTGCATGCTACACACACCTTGTAGCAGTTTCAGTTTGCAGCATATTGGTGCTCTTAAAACGCTGAGTAACCTGTGTAGAGTGTGTCAATCTCCAGCACTGAATACACAACTTAGAGCTCCTTTCACCACAGACACGCAAACACATCTTTTTGTAAAAGTCCTACTTCTTCACTCTTGGAAATGTAAGGGTTTCATCGAGAACTTGAAGTCAATCATGCTTTTGCACTCTGCAACCAATAGGAATGAACTCTTGTACATACCCGTCTGAATTTCAGTGCAAAATGCCCTTCTTTTCTGGTTTGTTGAAAGTTCACAACACATTAGGAGATAGAGCGTGTTTGAAGAAGACTGATGCAGTGTGCGTTTTCCTTTATTTCTTGTGATTTGGGAAACATAATCCGTGATTTTCCACATTGTCTAAGAAACAACATGAGGCTTGCAAGAGATTGAAACAATGCATCCTAAAACTTATTCCAGCAGTGAAAACACACGGTTCTACAAAGACTTGGAAGGAGCAAGCAAAAGAATAGTGGCTGAGTGTCCTTTCAGAGAGAAACACATGCGTTTCATCCTTCTGGAGTGAGTTTTCTTGCTGGAATTCATATGCATTTTGTACTGTGCAGAATGTAGCTACCTGCTCGGGGGTTGTGTCATAGATGCACCTTTCTTGTAGGAGCTTATTGGAACTTTCATTGTTTGGCTAAGTTATTTAGGGTTGGTTTTGGAAAGTCTTTCAACTTGGGCCAAATCCGCTTTGTACGAAAGTTTTTCACAGCCCTGTTTCCAAGTGTCCACAAAGAGCTGCTGCTTGAAAGTGTCCACATGCACATCTCCCATACTGGTGTGCTCGTTTCACTACCTGGATTTTGGTTTCCTCTTCTTTCTTTGAAATGACAAGTCTTCATTCAGCATGCTACACACAGCTTGTAGCAGTTTCAGTTTGAAGCATGTTGGTGCTCTCAAAACGCTGTGTATCCTGGGTAGAGTGTGTCACTCTACAGCACTGAATACACAACTTAGAGCTCCTTTCAACACAGACACGCAAACACGTCTTTTTGGGAAAGTCCTAACTCAGGTAAATTGGAAATGTAAGGGTTTCATCGAAAACATGAAGACAATCATGCTTTTGAACTCTGCAACCGAAAGAAATGGCTTTTTGTACATGCCATTCTGAATTTCACTGCAAAATGCCCTTCTTTTCTGGTTTGTTGAAAGTTCAAAACACTTTAGGAAATAGAACGTGTTTGAAGAAGACTGATGCAGTGTGCGTTTTCCTGGATTTCATGTGATTCGGGATACATACTCCTTGTTTTTCCACATTGTCTAAGAAACAACATGAGGCTTGCAAGAGATTGAAAAAATGCATCCTAAAACTTATGCCTGCAGTGAAAACACACGTTTCTACAAAGACTTGGAAGGAGCAAGCAAAAGAATAGTGGCTGAGAGTTCTTGCAGAGAGAAACACACGTATTTCATCCTTCTGTAGAGACGGTTAGGGTTACGATTGGACCTAGGGTAGGGTTATGTTGAGGGCTAGGGTTAGAGATCCGGTTAGGGTTACGATTGGACATAGGGTTAGGGTTATGTTTAGGGCTAGGGTTAGAGATCCGGTTAGGGTTACTATTGGACGTAGGGTTAGGGTTATGTTGAGGGCTAGGCTTAGAGATCAGGTTAGGGTTAAGATTGGACCTAGGGTTATAGTGATGTTGAGGGCTAGGGTATTCCAGCAGTGAAAACACACATTTCTATAAAGACTTTGAAGCAGCAAGCTAAAGCCTTGTGGCTGAGTGTTCTTTCATAGAGAAACATGCATTTCATCCTTCTGGAGTGAATTTTCATGCTGGAGTTCATATGCATTTTATACTGTGCAGAATGTAGCTACCTGCTGGGGGTTGTGTCATAGAAGCACCTTTTCTGCAGGAGCTTATTGGAACATTCATTGTTTGGCTAAGTTATTTAGGGTTGGTTTTGGAAGGTCTTTCAACCTTGGCCAAATCCCGCTTCCTACGCAAGTTTTTAATACCGCTGTTTCCAAGTGTCCACAAACAGCTGCTGCTTGAAACTGTCCACATGCACATCTCGTATACTGGTGTGCTCGTTTCACTACCTGGATTTTGGTTTCCTCTTCTTTCTTTGAAATGACAAGTCTTCATTCAGCATTCTACACACACCTTGTACCAGCTTCAGTTTGAAGCATGTTGGTGCTCTCAAAACGCTGTGTAACCTATGTAGAGTGTGTTACTCTCCAGCACTGAATACACAACTTAGAGCTCCTTTCACCACAGACACGCAAACACATCTTTTTGTCTAAGTCCTACTTCAGGTCCCTTGGAAATGTAAGGGTTTCATGGAGAACATGACGTCAATCATGCTTTTGCACTCTACTACCAATAGAAATGACCTCTTGTACATGCCTGACTGAGTTTCACTGCAAAATGCCCTTGTTTTCTGGTTTCTTGAATGTTCTCAACACATTAGGAGAAAGAGCGTGTTTGAGCAAGATCGATGCAGTGTGCGTTTCCCTAGATTTCAAGTGATTTGGGAAATATAATCCTTATTTTTCCACATTGTGAAAGAAACATGAGGCTTGCAAGAGATTGAAAAAATGCATCCCAAAACGTACTCCAGCGGTGAAAGCACACGTTTCTACAAAGACTTTGAAGTAGCAAGTAAAAGCCAATGGCTGAGTGTTCTTTCAGAGAGAAACATACACATTTCATCCTTCTGGAGTGAATTTTCAGCCTGGAATTCATATGCATTTGTACCGTGCAGAATGTAACTACCTGCTCGGGGCTTGTGTCATAGAAGCAACTTTCCTGCAGGAGCTTATTGGAACATTCATTGTTTGGCTAACTTCTTTGGGTTGGTTTTGGAAGGTCTTTCAACTTTAGCCAAATCCGCTTTCTTACGAAATTTTTTCACAGCCCTGTTTCCAAGAGCCCACAAAGAACTGCTGCTTAAAACTCTCCACATGCACATCTCCCATACTGGTGTGCTCGTTTCACTACCTGGATTTTGGTTTCCTCTTCTTTCTTTGAAATTACAAGCCCTCTTTCTGCATGCTACACACACCTTGTAGCAGTTTCAGTTTGCAGCATATTGGTGCTCTTAAAACGCTGAGTAACCTGTGTAGAGTGTGTCAATCTCCAGCACTGAATACACAACTTAGAGCTCCTTTCACCACAGACACGCAAACACATCTTTTTGTAAAAGTCCTACTTCTTCACTCTTGGAAATGTAAGGGTTTCATCGAGAACTTGAAGTCAATCATGCTTTTGCACTCTGCAACCAATAGGAATGAACTCTTGTACATACCCGTCTGAATTTCAGTGCAAAATGCCCTTCTTTTCTGGTTTGTTGAAAGTTCACAACACATTAGGAGATAGAGCGTGTTTGAAGAAGACTGATGCAGTGTGCGTTTTCCTTTATTTCTTGTGATTTGGGAAACATAATCCGTGATTTTCCACATTGTCTAAGAAACAACATGAGGCTTGCAAGAGATTGAAACAATGCATCCTAAAACTTATTCCAGCAGTGAAAACACACGGTTCTACAAAGACTTGGAAGGAGCAAGCAAAAGAATAGTGGCTGAGTGTCCTTTCAGAGAGAAACACATGCGTTTCATCCTTCTGGAGTGAGTTTTCTTGCTGGAATTCATATGCATTTTGTACTGTGCAGAATGTAGCTACCTGCTCGGGGGTTGTGTCATAGATGCACCTTTCTTGTAGGAGCTTATTGGAACTTTCATTGTTTGGCTAAGTTATTTAGGGTTGGTTTTGGAAAGTCTTTCAACTTGGGCCAAATCCGCTTTGTACGAAAGTTTTTCACAGCCCTGTTTCCAAGTGTCCACAAAGAGCTGCTGCTTGAAAGTGTCCACATGCACATCTCCCATACTGGTGTGCTCGTTTCACTACCTGGATTTTGGTTTCCTCTTCTTTCTTTGAAATGACAAGTCTTCATTCAGCATGCTACACACAGCTTGTAGCAGTTTCAGTTTGAAGCATGTTGGTGCTCTCAAAACGCTGTGTATCCTGGGTAGAGTGTGTCACTCTACAGCACTGAATACACAACTTAGAGCTCCTTTCAACACAGACACGCAAACACGTCTTTTTGGGAAAGTCCTAACTCAGGTAAATTGGAAATGTAAGGGTTTCATCGAAAACATGAAGACAATCATGCTTTTGAACTCTGCAACCGAAAGAAATGGCTTTTTGTACATGCCATTCTGAATTTCACTGCAAAATGCCCTTCTTTTCTGGTTTGTTGAAAGTTCAAAACACTTTAGGAAATAGAACGTGTTTGAAGAAGACTGATGCAGTGTGCGTTTTCCTGGATTTCATGTGATTCGGGATACATACTCCTTGTTTTTCCACATTGTCTAAGAAACAACATGAGGCTTGCAAGAGATTGAAAAAATGCATCCTAAAACTTATGCCTGCAGTGAAAACACACGTTTCTACAAAGACTTGGAAGGAGCAAGCAAAAGAATAGTGGCTGAGAGTTCTTGCAGAGAGAAACACACGTATTTCATCCTTCTGTAGAGACGGTTAGGGTTGCGATTGGACCTAGGGTAGGGTTATGTTGAGGGCTAGGGTTAGAGATCCGGTTAGGGTTACGATTGGACATAGGGTTAGGGTTATGTTTAGGGCTAGGGTTAGAGATTCGGTTAGGGTTACTATTGGACGTAGGGTTAGGGTTATGTTGAGGGCTAGGCTTAGAGATCAGGTTAGGGTTAAGATTGGACCTAGGGTTATAGTGATGTTGAGGGCTAGGGTATTCCAGCAGTGAAAACACACATTTCTATAAAGACTTTGAAGCAGCAAGCTAAAGCCTTGTGGCTGAGTGTTCTTTCATAGAGAAACATGCATTTCATCCTTCTGGAGTGAATTTTCATGCTGGAGTTCATATGCATTTTATACTGTGCAGAATGTAGCTACCTGCTGGGGGTTGTGTCATAGAAGCACCTTTTCTGCAGGAGCTTATTGGAACATTCATTGTTTGGCTAAGTTATTTAGGGTTGGTTTTGGAAGGTCTTTCAACCTTGGCCAAATCCCGCTTCCTACGCAAGTTTTTAATACCGCTGTTTCCAAGTGTCCACAAACAGCTGCTGCTTGAAACTGTCCACATGCACATCTCGTATACTGGTGTGCTCGTTTCACTACCTGGATTTTGGTTTCCTCTTCTTTCTTTGAAATGACAAGTCTTCATTCAGCATTCTACACACACCTTGTACCAGCTTCAGTTTGAAGCATGTTGGTGCTCTCAAAACGCTGTGTAACCTATGTAGAGTGTGTTACTCTCCAGCACTGAATACACAACTTAGAGCTCCTTTCACCACAGACACGCAAACACATCTTTTTGTCTAAGTCCTACTTCAGGTCCCTTGGAAATGTAAGGGTTTCATGGAGAACATGACGTCAATCATGCTTTTGCACTCTACTACCAATAGAAATGACCTCTTGTACATGCCTGACTGAGTTTCACTGCAAAATGCCCTTGTTTTCTGGTTTCTTGAATGTTCTCAACACATTAGGAGAAAGAGCGTGTTTGAGCAAGATCGATGCAGTGTGCGTTTCCCTAGATTTCAAGTGATTTGGGAAATATAATCCTTATTTTTCCACATTGTGAAAGAAACATGAGGCTTGCAAGAGATTGAAAAAATGCATCCCAAAACGTACTCCAGCGGTGAAAGCACACGTTTCTACAAAGACTTTGAAGTAGCAAGTAAAAGCCAATGGCTGAGTGTTCTTTCAGAGAGAAACATACACATTTCATCCTTCTGGAGTGAATTTTCAGCCTGGAATTCATATGCATTTGTACCGTGCAGAATGTAACTACCTGCTCGGGGCTTGTGTCATAGAAGCAACTTTCCTGCAGGAGCTTATTGGAACATTCATTGTTTGGCTAACTTCTTTGGGTTGGTTTTGGAAGGTCTTTCAACTTTAGCCAAATCCGCTTTCTTACGAAATTTTTTCACAGCCCTGTTTCCAAGAGCCCACAAAGAACTGCTGCTTAAAACTCTCCACATGCACATCTCCCATACTGGTGTGCTCGTTTCACTACCTGGATTTTGGTTTCCTCTTCTTTCTTTGAAATTACAAGTCCTCTTTCTGCATGCTACACACACCTTGTAGCAGTTTCAGTTTGCAGCATATTGGTGCTCTTAAAACGCTGAGTAACCTGTGTAGAGTGTGTCAATCTCCAGCACTGAATACACAACTTAGAGCTCCTTTCACCACAGACACGCAAACACATCTTTTTGTAAAAGTCCTACTTCTTCACTCTTGGAAATGTAAGGGTTTCATCGAGAACTTGAAGTCAATCATGCTTTTGCACTCTGCAACCAATAGGAATGAACTCTTGTACATACCCGTCTGAATTTCAGTGCAAAATGCCCTTCTTTTCTGGTTTGTTGAAAGTTCACAACACATTAGGAGATAGAGCGTGTTTGAAGAAGACTGATGCAGTGTGCGTTTTCCTTTATTTCTTGTGATTTGGGAAACATAATCCGTGATTTTCCACATTGTCTAAGAAACAACATGAGGCTTGCAAGAGATTGAAACAATGCATCCTAAAACTTATTCCAGCAGTGAAAACACACGGTTCTACAAAGACTTGGAAGGAGCAAGCAAAAGAATAGTGGCTGAGTGTCCTTTCAGAGAGAAACACATGCGTTTCATCCTTCTGGAGTGAGTTTTCTTGCTGGAATTCATATGCATTTTGTACTGTGCAGAATGTAGCTACCTGCTCGGGGGTTGTGTCATAGATGCACCTTTCTTGTAGGAGCTTATTGGAACTTTCATTGTTTGGCTAAGTTATTTAGGGTTGGTTTTGGAAAGTCTTTCAACTTGGGCCAAATCCGCTTTGTACGAAAGTTTTTCACAGCCCTGTTTCCAAGTGTCCACAAAGAGCTGCTGCTTGAAAGTGTCCACATGCACATCTCCCATACTGGTGTGCTCGTTTCACTACCTGGATTTTGGTTTCCTCTTCTTTCTTTGAAATGACAAGTCTTCATTCAGCATGCTACACACAGCTTGTAGCAGTTTCAGTTTGAAGCATGTTGGTGCTCTCAAAACGCTGTGTATCCTGGGTAGAGTGTGTCACTCTACAGCACTGAATACACAACTTAGAGCTCCTTTCAACACAGACACGCAAACACGTCTTTTTGGGAAAGTCCTAACTCAGGTAAATTGGAAATGTAAGGGTTTCATCGAAAACATGAAGACAATCATGCTTTTGAACTCTGCAACCGAAAGAAATGGCTTTTTGTTCATGCCATTCTGAATTTCACTGCAAAATGCCCTTCTTTTCTGGTTTGTTGAAAGTTCAAAACACTTTAGGAAATAGAACGTGTTTGAAGAAGACTGATGCAGTGTGCGTTTTCCTGGATTTCATGTGATTCGGGATACATACTCCTTGTTTTTCCACATTGTCTAAGAAACAACATGAGGCTTGCAAGAGATTGAAAAAATGCATCCTAAAACTTATGCCTGCAGTGAAAACACACGTTTCTACAAAGACTTGGAAGGAGCAAGCAAAAGAATAGTGGCTGAGAGTTCTTGCAGAGAGAAACACACGTATTTCATCCTTCTGTAGAGACGGTTAGGGTTACGATTGGACCTAGGGTAGGGTTATGTTGAGGGCTAGGGTTAGAGATCCGGTTAGGGTTACGATTGGACATAGGGTTAGGGTTATGTTTAGGGCTAGGGTTAGAGATCCGGTTAGGGTTACTATTGGACGTAGGGTTAGGGTTATGTTGAGGGCTAGGGTTAGAGAGAAGGTTAGGGTTACTTTTGGACCTAGGGTTAGGGTTATGTTGAGGGCTAGGGTTAGACATCCGGTTAGGGTTACGATTGGACCTAGGGTTAGGGTTATGTTGAGACCCAGGGTTTGAGATCTGGTTAGGGTTAGATTGGACCTAGGGTTAGGGTTATGTTGAGGGCTAGGGTTAGAGATCAGGTTAGTATTACGATAGGACCTAGGGTTAGGGTTAGGTTTAGGGCTAGGGATACAGATCCTTTTAGGGTTACGATTGGACCTAGGGTTAGGGTTATGTTGAGGGCTAGGGTTAGTGATCAGGTTAGTATTACGATTGGACCTAAGGTTAAGGTTATGTTGAGGGCTAGGGTTCAGATTCGGTTAGTGTTACGATTGGACCTAGGGTTAGCGTAACGTTGAGGGCTAGGGTTAGAGAGACGGTTAGGGTTACAATTGGACCTAGGGTTAGGGTTATGTTGAGGTCTAGGGTTAGAGATCCGGTTAGGGTTACGATTGGACCTAGGGTTAGGGTTATGTTGAGGGCTAGGATTAGAGATCATGTTAGTATTACGATAGGACATAGGGTTAGGGTTATGTTGAGGGCTAGGGTTAGAGAGAAGGTTAGGGTTACTTTTGGACCTAGGGTTAGGGTTATGTTGAGGGCTAGGGTTAGAGATATGGTTAGGGTTACGATTGGACCTAGGGTTAGGGTTATGTTGAGGGCTAGGGTTAGAGTTCTGGTTAGGGTTACACTTGAACCTAGGGTTAGGGTTATGTTGAGGTCTAGGCTTAGAGATCCGGTTAGGGTTACGATTGGACCTAGGGTTAGGGTTAGGTTTAGGGCTAGGATTAGAGATCATGTTAGCATTACGATTGGACATAGGGTTAGGGTTATGTTGAGGGCTAGGGTTAGAGATCAGGTTAGGGTTACGAGTGGACCTAGGGTTAGGGTTATGTTGAGGGCTAGGGTTAGAGATATGGTTAGGGTTACGATTGGACCTAGGGTTAGGGTTATGTTGAGGGCTAGGGTTAGAGATCCGGTTAGGGTTACGATTGGACCTAGGGTTAGGGTTATGTTGAGGCCCAGGGTTTGAGATCTGGTTAGGGTTAGATTGAACCTAGGGTTAGGGTTATGTTGAGGGCTAGGGTTAGAGATCAGGTTAGGGTTAAGATTGGACCTAGGGTTATAGTGATGTTGAGGGCTAGGGTATTCCAGCGGTGAAAACACACATTTCTATAAAGACTTTGAAGCAGCAAGCTGAAGCCTTGTGGGTGAGTGTTCTTTCATAGAGAAACATGCATTTCATCCTTCTGGAGTGAATTTTCATGCTGGAGTTCATATGCATTTTATACTGTGCAGAATGTAGCTACCTGCTGGGGGTTGTGTCATAGAAGCACCTTTTCTGCAGGAGCTTATTGGAACATTCATTGTTTGGCTAAGTTATTTAGGGTTGGTTTTGGAAGGTCTTTCAACCTTGGCCAAATCCCGCTTCGTACGCAAGTTTTTAATACCGCTGTTTCCAAGTGTCCACAAAGAGCTGCTGCTTGAAACTGT
Source organism: Miniopterus natalensis (assembly GCF_054644295.1). Lineage (NCBI taxonomy): Eukaryota > Metazoa > Chordata > Mammalia > Chiroptera > Miniopteridae > Miniopterus > Miniopterus natalensis. The sequence goes on from NC_142089.1 coordinate 83,286,031, forward strand.
CCACATGCACATCTCGTATACTGGTGTGCTCGTTTCACTACCTGGATTTTGGTTTCCTCTTCTTTCTTTGAAATGACAAGTCTTCATTCAGCATTCTACACACACCTTGTACCAGCTTCAGTTTGAAGGATGTTGGTGCTCTCAAAACGCTGTGTAACCTATGTAGAGTGTGTTACTCTCCAGCACTGAATACACAACTTAGAGCTCCTTTCACCACAGACACGCAAACACATCTTTTTGTGAAAGTCCTACTTCAGGTCCCTTGGAAATGTAAGGGTTTCATGGAGAACATGAAGTCAATCATGCTTTTGCACTCTACTACCAATAGAAATGACCTCTTGTACATGCCTGACTGAGTTTCACTGCAAAATGCCCTTGTTTTCTGGTTTCTTGAATGTTCTCAACACATTAGGAGAAAGAGCGTGTTTGAGCAAGATCGATGCAGTGTGCGTTTCCCTAGATTTCAAGTGATTTGGGAAATATAATCCTTATTTTTCCACATTGTGAAAGAAACATGAGGCTTGCAAGAGATTGAAAAAATGCATCCCAACACGTACTCCAGCGGTGAAAGCACACGTTTCTACAAAGACTTTGAAGTAGCAAGTAAAAGCCAATGGCTGAGTGTTCTTTCAGAGAGAAACATACACATTTCATCCTTCTGGAGTGAATTTTCAGCCTGGAATTCATATGCATTTGTACCGTGCAGAATGTAACTACCTGCTCGGGGGTTGTGTCATAGAAGCAACTTTCCTGCAGGAGCTTATTGGAATATTCATTGTTTGGCTAACTTCTTTGGGTTGGTTTTGGAAGGTCTTTCAACTTTAGCCAAATCCGCTTTCTTACGAAATTTTTTCACAGCCCTGTTTCCAAGAGCCCACAAAGAACTGCTGCTTAAAACTCTCCACATGCACATCTCCCATACTGGTGTGCTCGTTTCACTACCTGGATTTTGGTTTCCTCTTCTTTCTTTGAAATTACAAGCCCTCTTTCTGCATGCTACACACACCTTGTAGCAGTTTCAGTTTGCAGCATATTGGTGCTCTTAAAACGCTGAGTAACCTGTGTAGAGTGTGTCAATCTCCAGCACTGAATACACAACTTAGAGCTCCTTTCACCACAGACACGCAAACACATCTTTTTGTAAAAGTCCTACTTCTTTACTCTTGGAAATGTAAGGGTTTCATCGAGAACTTGAAGTCAATCATGCTTTTGCACTCTGCAACCAATAGGAATGAACTCTTGTACATACCCGTCTGAATTTCAGTGCAAAATGCCCTTCTTTTCTGGTTTGTTGAAAGTTCACAACACATTAGGAGATAGAGCGTGTTTGAAGAAGACTGATGCAGTGTGCGTTTTCCTTTATTTCTTGTGATTTGGGAAACATAATCCGTGATTTTCCACATTGTCTAAGAAACAACATGAGGCTTGCAAGAGATTGAAACAATGCATCCTAAAACTTATTCCAGCAGTGAAAACACACGGTTCTACAAAGACTTGGAAGGAGCAAGCAAAAGAATAGTGGCTGAGTGTTCTTTCAGAGAGAAACACATGCATTTCATCCTTCTGGGTGAGTTTTCTTGCTGGAATTCATATGCATTTTGTACTGTGCAGAATGTAGCTACCTGCTCGGGGGTTGTGTCATAGATGCACCTTTCCTGTAGGAGCTTATTGGAACTTTCATTGTATGGCTAAGTTATTTAGGGTTGGTTTTGGAAGGTCTTTCAACTTTGGCCAAAACGGCTTTGTACGAAAGTTTTTCACAGCCCTGTTTCCAAGTGTCCACAAAGAGCTGCTGCTTGAAAGTGTCCACATGCACATCTCCCATACTGGTGTGCTCGTTTCATTACCTGGATTTTGGTTTCCTCTTCTTTCTTTGAAATGACAAGTCTTCATTCAGCATGCTACACACAGCTTGTAGCAGTTTCAGTTTGAAGCATGTTGGTGCTCTCAAAACGCTGTGTATCCTGGGTAGAGTGTGTCACTCTACAGCACTGAATACACAACTTAGAGCTCCTTTCAACACAGACACGCAAACACGTCTTTTTGGGAAAGTCCTAACTCAGGTAAATTGGAAATGTAAGGGTTTCATTGAAAACATGAAGACAATCATGCTTTTGAACTCTGCAACCGAAAGAAATGGCTTTTTGTACATGCCATTCTGAATTTCACTGCAAAATGCCCTTCTTTTCTGGTTTGTTGAAAGTTCAAAACACTTTAGGAAATAGAACGTGTTTGAAGAAGACTGATGCAGTGTGCGTTTTCCTGGATTTCAAGTGATTTGGGATACATACTCCTTGTTTTTCCACATTGTCTAAGAAACAACATGAGGCTTGCAAGAGATTGAAAAAATGCATCCTAAAACTTATGCCTGCAGTGAAAACACACGTTTCTACAAAGACTTGGAAGGAGCAAGCAAAAGAATAGTGGCTGAGAGTTCTTTCAGAGAGAAACACACGTATTTCATCCTTCTGTAGAGACGGTTAGGGTTACGATTGGACCTAGGGTAGGGTTATGTTGAGGGCTAGGGTTAGAGAGAAGGTTAGAGTTACGATTGGACCTAGGGTAGGGTTATGTTGAGGGCTAGGGTTAGAGAGAAGTTTAGGGTTACTTTTGGACCTAGGGTTAGGGTTATGTTGAGGGCTAGGGTTAGAGATATGGTTAGGGTTACGATTGGACCTAGGGTTAGGGTTATGTTGAGGGTTAGAGATCCGGTTAGGGTTACGATTGGACCTAGGGTTAGGGTTATGTTTAGGCCCAGGGTTTGAGATCTGGTTAGGGTTAGATTGGACCTAGGGTTAGGGTTATGTTGAGGGCTAGGGTTAGAGATCAGGTTAGTATTCCGATTGGACCTAGGGTTAGGGTTAGGTTTAGGGCTAGGGATACAGATCCGGTTAGGGTTACGATTGGACCTAGGGTTAGGGTTATGTTGAGGGCTAGGGTTAGTGATCAGGTTAGTATTACGATTGGACCTAAGGTTAAGGTTATGTTGAGGGCTAGGGTTCAGATCTGGTTAGGGTTACGATTGGACCTAGGGTTAGGGTTATGTTGAGGGCTAGGGTTAGAGATATGGTTAGGGTTATGATTGGACCTAGGGTTAGGGTTATGTTGAGGGCTAGGGTTAGAGATCAGGTTAGGGTTAAGATTGGACCTAGGGTTATAGTGATGTTGAGGGCTAGGGTATTCCAGCAGTGAAAACACACATTTCTATAAAGACTTTGAAGCAGCAAGCTGAAGCCTTGTGGGTGAGTGTTCTTTCATAGAGAAACATGCATTTCATCCTTCTGGAGTGAATTTTCATGCTGGAGTTCATATGCATTTTATACTGTGCAGAATGTAGCTACCTGCTTGGGGTTGTGTCATAGAAGCACCTTTTCTGCAGGAGCTTATTGGAACATTCATTGTTTGGCTAAGTTATTTAGGGTTGGTTTTGGAAGGTCTTTCAACCTTGGCCAAATCCCGCTTCGTACGCAAGTTTTTAATACCGCTGTTTCCAAGTGTCCACAAAGAGCTGCTGCTTGAAACTGTCCACATGCACATCTCGTATACTGGTGTGCTCGTTTCACTACCTGGATTTTGGTTTCCTCTTCTTTCTTTGAAATGACAAGTCTTCATTCAGCATTCTACACACACCTTGTACCAGCTTCAGTTTGAAGCATGTTGGTGCTCTCAAAACGCTGTGTAACCTATGTAGAGTGTGTTACTCTCCAGCACTGAATACACAACTTAGAGCTCCTTTCACCACAGACACGCAAACACATCTTTTTGTGAAAGTCCTACTTCAGGTCCCTTGGAAATGTAAGGGTTTCATGGAGAACATGACGTCAATCATGCTTTTGCACTCTACTACCAATAGAAATGACCTCTTGTACATGCCTGACTGAGTTTCACTGCAAAATGCCCTTGTTTTCTGGTTTCTTGAATGTTCTCAACACATTAGGAGAAAGAGCGTGTTTGAGCAAGATCGATGCAGTGTGCGTTTCCCTAGATTTCAAGTGATTTGGGAAATATAATCCTTATTTTTCCACATTGTGAAAGAAACATGAGGCTTGCAAGAGATTGAAAAAATGCATCCCAAAACGTACTCCAGCGGTGAAAGCACACGTTTCTACAAAGACTTTGAAGTGGCAAGTAAAAGCCAATGGCTGAGTGTTCTTTCAGAGAGAAACATACACATTTCATCCTTCTGGAGTGAATTTTCAGCCTGGAATTCATATGCATTTGTACCGTGCAGAATGTAACTACCTGCTCGGGGGTTGTGTCATAGAAGCAACTTTCCTGCAGGAGCTTATTGGAACATTCATTGTTTGGCTAACTTCTTTGGGTTGGTTTTGGAAGGTCTTTCAACTTTAGCCAAATCCGCCTTCTTACGAAATTTTTTCACAGCCCTGTTTCCAAGAGCCCACAAAGAACTGCTGCTTAAAACTCTCCACATGCACATCTCCCATACTGGTGTGCTCGTTTCACTACCTGGATTTTGGTTTCCTCTTCTTTCTTTGAAATTACAAGCCCTCTTTCTGCATGCTACACACACCTTGTAGCAGCTTCAGTTTGCAGCATATTGGTGCTCTCAAAACGCTGAGTAACCTGTGTAGTGTGTCAATCTCCAGCACTGAATACACAACTTAGAGCTCCTTTCACCACAGACACGCAAACACATCTTTTTGTAAAAGTCCTACTTCTTTACTCTTGGAAATGTAAGGGTTTCATCGAGAACTTGAAGTCAATCATGCTTTTGCACTCTGCAACCAATAGGAATGAACTCTTGTACATACCCGTCTGAATTTCAGTGCAAAATGCCCTTCTTTTCTGGTTTGTTGAAAGTTCACAACACATTAGGAGATAGAGCGTGTTTGAAGAAGACTGATGCAGTGTGCGTTTTCCTTTATTTCTTGTGATTTGGGAAACATAATCCGTGATTTTCCACATTGTCTAAGAAACAACATGAGGCTTGCAAGAGATTGAAACAATGCATCCTAAAACTTATTCCAGCAGTGAAAACACACGGTTCTACAAAGACTTGGAAGGAGCAAGCAAAAGAATAGTGGCTGAGTGTCCTTTCAGAGAGAAACACATGCATTTCATCCTTCTGGAGTGAGTTTTCTTGCTGGAATTCATATGCATTTTGTACTGTGCAGAATGTAGCTACCTGCTCGGGGGTTGTGTCATAGATGCACCTTTCCTGTAGGAGCTTATTGGAACTTTCATTGTTTGGCTAAGTTATTTAGGGTTGGTTTTGGAAGGTCTTTCAACTTTGGCCAAATCCGCTTTGTACGAAAGTTTTTCACAGCCCTGTTTCCAAGTGTCCACAAAGAGCTGCTGCTTGAAAGTGTCCACAGGCACATCTCCCATACTGGTGTGCTCGTTTCACTACCTGGGTTTTGGTTTCCTCTTTTTATTTGAAATGACAAGTCTTCATTCAACATGCTACACACAGCTTGTAGCAGTTTCAGTTTGAAGCATGTTGGTGCTCTCAAAACGCTGTGTATCCTGTGTAGAGTGTGTCACTCTACAGCACTGAATACACAACTTAGAGATCCTTTCAACACAGACACGCAAACACGTCTTTTTGGGAAAGTCCTAACTCAGGTAAATTGGAAATGTAAGGGTTTCATCGAAAACATGAAGACAATCATGCTTTTGAACTCTGCAACCGAAAGAAATGGCTTTTTGTACATGCCATTCTGAATTTCACTGCAAAATGCCCTTCTTTCTGGTTTGTTGAAAGTTCAAAACACTTTAGGAAATAGAACGTGTTTGAAGAAGACTGATGCAGTGTGCGTTTTCCTGGATTTCAAGTGATTCGGGATACATACTCCTTGTTTTTCCACATTGTCTAAGAAACAACATGAGGCTTGCAAGAGATTGAAAAAATGCATCCTAAAACTTATGCCTGCAGTGAAAACACACGTTTCTACAAAGACTTGGAAGGAGCAAGCAAAAGAATAGTGGCTGAGAGTTCTTTCAGAGAGAAACACACGTATTTCATCCTTCTGTAGAGACGGTTAGGGTTACGATTGGACCTAGGGTAGGGTTATGTTGAGGGCTAGGGTTAGAGAGACGGTTAGGGCTACGATTGGACCTAGGGTTAGGGTTATGTTGAGGGCTAGGGTTAGAGAGAAGGTTAGGGTTACTTTTGGACCTAGGGTTAGGGTTATGTTGAGGGCTAGGGTTAGAGATATGGTTAGGGTTACGATTGGACCTAGGGTTAGGGTTATGTTGAGGGCTAGGGTTAGAGTTCCGGTTAGGGTTACACTTGAACCTAGGGTTAGGGTTATGTTGAGGGCTAGGCTTAGAGAGAAGGTTAGGGTTACAATTGGACCTAGGGTTAGGGTTATGTTGAGGTCTAGGATTAGAGATCATGTTAGTATTGCGATTGGACATAGGGTTAGGGTTATGTTGAGGGCTAGGGTTAGAGAGAAGGTTAGGGTTACTTTTGGACCTAGGGTTAGGGTTATGTTGAGGGTTGGGGTTAGAGATCCGATTAGGGTTACGATTGGACCTAGGGTTAGGGTTATGTTGAGGGCTAGGATTAGAGATCATGTTAGTATTACGATTGGACATAGGGTTAGGGTTATGTTGAGGGCTAGGGTTAGAGACAAGGTTAGGGTTACTTTTGGACCTAGGGTTAGGGTTATCTTGAGGGCTAGGGTTAGAGATATGGTTAGGGTTACGATTGGACCTAGGGTTAGGGTTATGTTGAGGGCTAGGGTTACAGTTCTGGTTAGGGTTACACTTGAACCTAGGGTTAGGGTTATGTTGAGGGCTAGGCTTAGAGATCCGGTTAGGGTTACGATTGGACATAGGGTTAGGGTTAGGTTTAGGGCTAGGATTAGAGATCATGTTAGTATTAGGATTGGACATAGGGTTAGGGTTATGTTGAGGGCTAGGGTTAGAGATCAGGTTAGGGTTACGATTGGACCTAGGGTTAGGGTTATGTTGAGGGCTAGGGTTAGAGATATGGTTAGGGTTACGATTGGACCTAGGGTTAGGGTTATGTTGAGGGCTAGGTTTAGAGATCCGGTAGGGTTACGATTGGACCTAGGGTTAGGGTTATGTTGAGGCCCAGGGTTTGAGATCTGGTTAGGGTTAGATTGGACCTAGGGTTAGGGTTATGTTGAGGGCTAGGGTTAGAGATCAGGTTAGTATTACGATTGGACCTAGGGTTAGGGTTAGGTTTAGGGCTAGGGATACAGATCCGGTTAGGGTTACGATTGGACCTAGGGTTAGCGTAACGTTGAGGGCTAGGGTTAGAGAGACGGTTAGGGTTACGATTGGACCTAGGGTTAGGGTTATGTTGAGGGCTAGGGTTAGAGATATGGTTAGGGTTATGATTGGACCTAGGGTTAGGGTTATGTATAGGGCTAGGGTTAGAGATCAGGTTAGGGTTACGATTGGACCTAGGGTTAGGGTTATGTTGAGGGCTAGGGTTAGAGAGAAGGTTAGGGTTTCAATTGGACCTAGGGTTAGGGTTATGTTGAGGGCTAGGGTACAGATCCGGTTAGGGTTACGATTGGACCTAGGGTTAGGGTTATGTTTAGGGCTAGGGTTAGAGATCCGGTTAGGGTTACTATTGGACGTAGGGTTAGGGTTATGTTGAGGGCTAGGGTTAGAGATCCGGTTAGTATTACGATTGGACCTAGGGTTAGGGTTATGTTGAGGGCTAGATTTACAGATCCGGTTAGGGTTACGATTTGACCTAGGGTTAGGGTTATGTTTAGGGCTAGGGTTAGAGATCCGGTTAGGGTTACTATTGGACGTAGGGTTAGGGTTATGTTGAGGGCTAGGCTTAGAGATCCGGTTAGGGTTACGGTTGGACCTAGGGTTAGGGTTATGTTGAGGGCTAGGGTTAGAGATCAGGTTAGGGTTACGATTGGACCTAGGGTTATAGTGATGTTGAGGGCTAGGGTATTCCAGCAGTGAAAACACACATTTCTATAAAGACTTTGAAGCAGCAAGCTGAAGCCTTGTGGGTGAGTGTTCTTTCATAGAGAAACATGCATTTCATCCTTCTGGAGTGAATTTTCATGCTGGAGTTCATATGCATTTTATACTGTGCAGAATGTAGCTACCTGCTGGGGGTTGTGTCATAGAAGCACCTTTTCTGCAGGAGCTTATTGGAACATTCATTGTTTAGCCTAGTTATTTAGGGTTGGTTTTGGAAGGTCTTTCAACCTTGGCCAAATCCCGCTTCGTACGCAAGTTTTTAATACCGCTGTTTCCTAGTGTCCACAAAGAGCTGCTGCTTGAAACTGTCCACATGCACATCTCGTATACTGGTGTGCTCGTTTCACTACCTGGATTTTGGTTTCCTCTTCTTTCTTTGAAATGACAAGTCTTCATTCAGCATTCTACACACACCTTGTACCAGCTTCAGTTTGAAGCATGTTGGTGCTCTCAAAACGCTGTGTAACCTATGTAGAGTGTGTTACTCTCCAGCACTGAATACACAACTTAGAGCTCCTTTCACCACAGGCACGCAAACACATCTTTTTGTGAAAGTCCTACTTCAGGTCCCTTGGAAATGTAAGGGTTTCATGGAGAACATGAAGTCAATCATGCTTTTGCACTCTACTACCAATAGAAATGACCTCTTGTACATGCCTGACTGAGTTTCACTGCAAAATGCCCTTGTTTTCTGGTTTCTTGAATGTTCTCAACACATTAGGAGAAAGAGCGTGTTTGAGCAAGATCGATGCAGTGTGCGTTTCCCTAGATTTCAAGTGATTTGGGAAATATAATCCTTATTTTTCCACATTGTGAAAGAAACATGAGGCTTGCAAGAGATTGAAAATATGCATCCCAACACGTACTCCAGCGGTGAAAGCACACGTTTCTACAAAGACTTTGAAGTAGCAAGTAAAAGCCAATGGCTGAGTGTTCTTTCAGAGAGAAACATACACATTTCATCCTTCTGGAGTGAATTTTCAGCCTGGAATTCATATGCATTTGTACCGTGCAGAATGTAACTACCTGCTCGGGGGTTGTGTCATAGAAGCAACTTTCCTGCAGGAGCTTATTGGAATATTCATTGTTTGGCTAACTTCTTTGGGTTGGTTTTGGAAGGTCTTTCAACTTTAGCCAAATCCGCTTTCTTACGAAATTTTTTCACAGCCCTGTTTCCAAGAGCCCACAAAGAACTGCTGCTTAAAACTCTCCACATGCACATCTCCCATACTGGTGTGCTCGTTTCACTACCTGGATTTTGGTTTCCTCTTCTTTCTTTGAAATTACAAGCCCTCTTTCTGCATGCTACACACACCTTGTAGCAGTTTCAGTTTGCAGCATATTGGTGCTCTTAAAACGCTGAGTAACCTGTGTAGAGTGTGTCAATCTCCAGCACTGAATACACAACTTAGAGCTCCTTTCACCACAGACACGAAAACACATCTTTTTGTAAAAGTCCTACTTCTTTACTCTTGGAAATGTAAGGGTTTCATCGAGAACTTGAAGTCAATCATGCTTTTGCACTCTGCAACCAATAGGAATGAACTCTTGTACATACCCGTCTGAATTTCAGTGCAAAATGCCCTTCTTTTCTGGTTTGTTGAAAGTTCACAACACATTAGGAGATAGAGCGTGTTTGAAGAAGACTGATGCAGTGTGCGTTTTCCTTTATTTCTTGTGATTTGGGAAACATAATCCGTGATTTTCCACATTGTCTAAGAAACAACATGAGGCTTGCAAGAGATTGAAACAATGCATCCTAAAACTTATTCCAGCAGTGAAAACACACGGTTCTACAAAGACTTGGAAGGAGCAAGCAAAAGAATAGTGGCTGAGTGTCCTTTCAGAGAGAAACACATGCATTTCATCCTTCTGGGTGAGTTTTCTTGCTGGAATTCATATGCATTTTGTACTGTGCAGAATGTAGCTACCTGCTCGGGGGTTGTGTCATAGATGCACCTTTCCTGTAGGAGCTTATTGGAACTTTCATTGTTTGGCTAAGTTATTTAGGGTTGGTTTTGGAAGGTCTTTCAACTTTGGCCAAATCGGCTTTGTACGAAAGTTTTTCACAGCCCTGTTTCCAAGTGTCCACAAAGAGCTGCTGCTTGAAAGTGTCCACATGCACATCTCCCATACTGGTGTGCTCGTTTCACTACCTGGATTTTGGTTTCCTCTTCTTTCTTTGAAATGACAAGTCTTCATTCAGCATGCTACACACAGCTTGTAGCAGTTTCAGTTTGAAGCATGTTGGTGCTCTCAAAACGCTGTGTATCCTGGGTAGAGTGTGTCACTCTACAGCACTGAATACACAACTTAGAGCTCCTTTCAACACAGACACGCAAACACGTCTTTTTGGGAAAGTCCTAACTCAGGTAAATTGGAAATGTAAGGGTTTCATTGAAAACATGAAGACAATCATGCTTTTGAACTCTGCAACCGAAAGAAATGGCTTTTTGTACATGCCATTCTGAATTTCACTGCAAAATGCCCTTCTTTTCTGGTTTGTTGAAAGTTCAAAACACTTTAGGAAATAGAACGTGTTTGAAGAAGACTGATGCAGTGTGCGTTTTCCTGGATTTCAAGTGATTCGGGATACATACTCCTTGTTTTTCCACATTGTCTAAGAAACAACATGAGGCTTGCAAGAGATTGAAAAAATGCATCCTAAAACTTATGCCTGCAGTGAAAACACACGTTTCGACAAAGACTTGGAAGGAGCAAGCAAAAGAATAGTGGCTGAGAGTTCTTGCAGAGAGAAACACTCGTATTTCATCCTTCTGTAGAGACGGTTAGGGTTACGATTGGACCTAGGGTAGGGTTATGTTGAGGGCTAGGGTTAGAGAGACGGTTAGGGTTACGATTGGACCTAGGGTTAGGGTTATGTTGAGGTCTAGGGTTAGAGAGAAGGTTAGGGTTACTTTTGGACCTAGGGTTAGGGTTATGTTGAGGGCTAGGGTTAGAGATATGGTTAGGGTTACGATTGGACCTAGGGTTAGGGTTATGTTGAGGGCTAGGGTTAGAGATCCGGTTAGGGTTACGATTGGACCTAGGGTTAGGGTTATGTTGATGGCTAGGCTTAGAGAGAAGGTTAGGGTTACAATTGGACCTAGGGTTAGGGTTATGTTGAGGGTTGGGGTTAGAGATCCGGTTAGGGTTATGATTGGACCTAGGGTTAGGGTTATGTTGAGGGCTAGGATTAGAGATCATGTTAGTATTACGATTGGACATAGTGTTAGGGTTATGTTGAGGGCTAGGTTTAGAGAGAAGGTTAGGGATACTTTTGGACCTAGGGTTAGGGTTATGTTGAGGGCTAGGGTTAGAGATATGGTTAGGGTTACGATTGGACCTATGGTTAGGGTTATGTTGAGGGCTAGGGTTAGAGATCCGGTTAGGGTTACGATTGGACCTAGGGTTAGGGTTATGTTGAGGGCTAGGGTTAGACATCCGGTTAGGGTTACGATTGGACCTAGGGTTAGGGTTATGTAGAGGCCCAGGGTTTGAGATCTGGTTAGGGTTAGATTGGACCTAGGGTTAGGGTTATGTTGAGGGCTAGGGTTAGAGATCAGGTTAGTATTACGATAGGACCTAGGGATAGGGTTAGGTTTAGGGCTAGGGATACAGATCCTTTTAGGGTTACGATTGGACCTAGGGTTAGGGTTATGTTGAGGGCTAGGGTCAGTGATCAGGTTAGTATTACGATTGGACCTAAGGTTAAGGTTATGTTGAGGGCTAGGGTTCAGATTCGGTTAGGGTTACGATTGGACCTAGGGTTAGCGTAACGTTGAGGGCTAGGGTTAGAGAGACGGTTAGGGTTACGATTGGACCTAGGGTTAGGGTTATGTTGAGGGCTAGGGTAAGAGATATGGTTAGGGTTATGATTGGACCTAGGGTTAGGGTTATGTATAGGGATAGGGTTAGAGTTCAGGTTAGGGTTACGATTGGACCTAGGGTTAAGGTTATGTTGAGGGCTAGGGTTAGAGAGAAGGTTAGGGTTTCAATTGGACCTAGGGTTAGGGTTATGTTGAGGGCTAGGGTTACAGATCCGGTTAGGGTTACGATTGGACTTAGGGTTAGGGTTATGTTTAGGGCTAGGGTTAGAGATCCGGTGAGGTTTACTATTGGACGTAGGGTTAGGGTTATGTTGAGGGCTACGGTTAGAGATCCGGTTAGTATTACGATTGGACCTAGGGTTAGGGTTATGTTGAGGGCTAGAGTTACAGATCCGGTTAGGGTTACGATTTGACCTAGGGTTAGGGTTATGTTTAGGGCTAGGGTTAGAGATCCGGTTAGGGTTACGGTTGGACCTAGGGTTAGGGTTATGTTGAGGGCTAGGGTTAGAGATCAGGTTAGGGTTAAGATTGGACCTAGGGTTATAGTGATGTTGAGGGCTAGGGTATTCCAGCAGTGAAAACACACATTTCTATAAAGACTTTGAAGCAGCAAGCTGAAGCCTTGTGGGTGAGTGTTCTTTCATAGAGAAACATGCATTTCATCCTTCTGGAGTGAATTTTCATGCTGGAGTTCATATGCATTTTATTCTGTGCAGAATGTAGATACCTGCTGGGGGTTATGTCATAGAAGCACCTTTTCTGCAGGAGCTTATTGGAACATTCATTGTTTGGCTAAGTTATTTAATGTTGGTTTTGGAAGGTCTTTCAACCTTGGCCAAATCCTGCTTCATACGCAAGTTTTTAATACCGCTGTTTTCAAGTGTCCACAAAGAGCTGCTGCTTGAAACTGTCCACATGCACATCTCGTATACTGGTGTGCTCGTTTCACTACCTGGATTTTGGTTTCCTCTTCTTTCTTTGAAATGACAAGTCTTCATTCAGCATTCTACACACACCTTGTACCAGCTTCAGTTTGAAGCATGTTGGTGCTCTCAAAACGCTGTGTAACCTATGTAGAGTGTGTTACTCTCCAGCACTGAATACACAACTTAGAGCTCCTTTCACCACAGGCACGCAAACACATCTTTTTGTGAAAGTCCTACTTCAGGTCCCTTGGAAATGTAAGGGTTTCATGGAGAACATGACGTCAATCATGCTTTTGCACTCTACTACCAATAGAAATGACCTCTTGTACATGCCTGACTGAGTTTCACTGCAAAATGCCCTTGTTTTCTGGTTTCTTGAATGTTCTCAACACATTAGGAGAAAGAGCGTGTTTGAGCAAGATCGATGCAGTGTGCGTTTCCCTAGATTTCAAGTGATTTGGGAAATATAATCCTTATTTTTCCACATTGTGAAAGAAACATGAGGCTTGCAAGAGATTGAAAAAATGCATCCCAACACGTACTCCAGCGGTGAAAGCACACGTTTCTACAAAGACTTTGAAGTAGCAAGTAAAAGCCAATGGCTGAGTGTTCTTTCAGAGAGAAACATACACATTTCATCCTTCTGGAGTGAATTTTCAGCCTGGAATTCATATGCATTTGTACCGTGCAGAATGTAACTACCTGCTCGGGGGTTGTGTCATAGAAGCAACTTTCCTGCAGGAGCTTATTGGAATATTCATTGTTTGGCTAACTTCTTTGGGTTGCTTTTGGAAGGTCTTTCAACTTTAGCCAAATCCGCTTTCTTACGAAATTTTTTCACAGCCCTGTTTCCAAGAGCCCACAAAGAACTGCTGCTTAAAACTCTCCACATGCACATCTCCCATACTGGTGTGCTCGTTTCACTACCTGGATTTTGGTTTCCTCTTCTTTCTTTGAAATTACAAGCCCTCTTTCTGCATGCTACACACACCTTGTAGCAGTTTCAGTTTGCAGCATATTGGTGCTCTTAAAACGCTGAGTAACCTGTGTAGAGTGTGTCAATCTCCAGCACTGAATACACAACTTAGAGCTCCTTTCACCACAGACACGCAAACACATCTTTTTGTAAAAGTCCTACTTTTTTACTCTTGGAAATGTAAGGGTTTCATCGAGAACTTGAAGTCAATCATGCTTTTGCACTCTGCAACCAATAGGAATGAACTCTTGTACATACCCGTCTGAATTTCAGTGCAAAATGCCCTTCTTTTCTGGTTTGTTGAAAGTTCACAACACATTAGGAGATAGAGCGTGTTTGAAGAAGACTGATGCAGTGTGCGTTTTCCTTTATTTCTTGTGATTTGGGAAACATAATCCGTGATTTTCCACATTGTCTAAGAAACAACATGAGGCTTGCAAGAGATTGAAACAATGCATCCTAAAACTTATTCCAGCAGTGAAAACACACGGTTCTACAAAGACTTGGAAGGAGCAAGCAAAAGAATAGTGGCTGAGTGTCCTTTCAGAGAGAAACACATGCATTTCATCCTTCTGGAGTGAGTTTTCTTGCTGGAATTCATATGCATTTTGTACTGTGCAGAATGTAGCTACCTGCTCGGGGGTTGTGTCATAGATGCACCTTTCCTGTAGGAGCTTATTGGAACTTTCATTGTTTGGCTAAGTTATTTAGGGTTGGTTTTGGAAGGTCTTTCAACTTTGGCCAAATCCGCTTTGTACGAAAGTTTTTCACAGCCCTGTTTCCAAGTGTCCACAAAGAGCTGCTGCTTGAAAGTGTCCACATGCACATCTCCCATACTGGTGTGCTCGTTTCACTACCTGGATTTTGGTTTCCTCTTCTTTCTTTGAAATGACAAGTCTTCATTCAGCATGCTACACACAGCTTGTAGCAGTTTCAGTTTGAAGCATGTTGGTGCTCTCAAAACGCTGTGTATCCTGGGTAGAGTGTGTCACTCTACAGCACTGAATACACAACTTAGAGCTCCTTTCAACACAGACACGCAAACACGTCTTTTTGGGAAAGTCCTAACTCAGGTAAATTGGAAATGTAAGGGTTTCATCGAAAACATGAAGACAATCATGCTTTTGAACTCTGCAACCGAAAGAAATGGCTTTTTGTACATGCCATTCTGAATTTCACTGCAAAATGCCCTTCTTTTCTGGTTTGTTGAAAGTTCAAAACACTTTAGGAAATAGAACGTGTTTGAAGAAGACTGATGCAGTGTGCGTTTTCCTGGATTTCAAGTGATTCGGGATACATACTCCTTGTTTCTCCACATTGTCTAAGAAACAACATGAGGCTTGCAAGAGATTGAAAAAATGCATCCTAAAACTTATGCCTGCAGTGAAAACACACGTTTCTACAAAGACTTGGAAGGAGCAAGCAAAAGAATAGTGGCTGAGAGTTCTTGCAGAGAGAAACACACGTATTTCATCCTTCTGTAGAGACGGTTAGGGTTACGATTGGACCTAGGGTAGGGTTATGTTGAGGGCTAGGGTTAGAGAGACGGTTAGCGTTACGATTGGACCTAGGGTTAGGGTTATGTTGAGGGCTAGGGTTAGAGAGAAGGTTAGGGTTACTTTTGGACCTAGGGTTAGGGTTATGTTGAGGGCTAGGGTTAGAGATATGGTTAGGGTTACGATTGTTCCTAGGGTTAGGGTTATGTTGATGGCTAGGCTTAGAGAGAAGGTTAGGGTTACAATTGGACCTAGGGTTAGGGTTATGTTGAGGGCTAGGGTTAGAGATCCGGTTAGGGTTACGATTGGACCTAGGGTTAGGGTTATGTTGAGGGCTAGGATTAGAGATCATGTTAGTATTACGATAGGACATAGGGTTAGGGTTATGTTGAGGGCTAGGGTTAGAGAGAAGGTTAGGGTTACTTTTGGACCTAGGGTTAGGGTTATGTTGAGGGCTAGGGTTAGAGATATGGTTAGGGTTACGATTGGACCTAGGGTTAGGGTTATGTTGAGGGCTAGGGTTAGAGTTCCGGTTAGGGTTACACTTGAACCTAGGGTTAGGGTTATGTTGAGGGCTAGGCTTAGATATCCGGTTAGGGTTACGATTGGACCTAGGGTTAGGGTTATGTTGAGGGCTAGGATTAGAGATCATGTTAGTATTACGATTGGACATAGAGTTAGGGTTATGTTGAGGGCTAGGGTTAGAGATCCGGTTAGGGTTACGATTGGACCTAGGGTTAGGGTTATGTTGAGGGCTAGGATTAGAGATCATGTTAGTATTACGATTGGACATAGGGTTAGGGTTATGTTGAGGGCTAGGGTTAGAGAGAAGGTTAGGGTTACTTTTGGACCTAGGGTTAGGGTTATGTTGAGGGCTAGGGTTAGAGATATGGTTAGGGTTACGATTGGACCTAGGGTTAGGGTTATGTTGAGGGCTAGGGTTAGAGATCCGGTTAGGGTTACGATTGGACCTAGGGTTAGGGTTATGTTGAGGACTAGGGTTAGAGATCCGGTTAGGGTTACGATTGGACCTAGGGTTAGGGTTATGTTGAGGGCTAGGGTTAGAGATCCGGTTAGGGTTACGATTGGACCTAGGGTTAGGGTTATGTTGAGGACTAGGGTTAGAGATCCGGTTAGGGTTACGATTGGACCTAGGGTTAGGGTTATGTTGAGGCCCAGGGTTTGCGATCTGGTTAGGGTTAGATTGGACCTAGGGTTAGGGTTATGTTGAGGGCTAGGGTTAGAGATCAGGTTAGTATTACGATAGGACCTAGGGATAGGGTTAGGTTTAGGGCTAGGGATACAGATCCTTTTAGGGTTACGATTGGACCTAGGGTTAGAGTTATGTTGAGGGCTAGGGTTAGTGATCAGGTTAGTATTACGATTGGACCTAAGGTTAAGGTTATGTTGAGGGCTAGGGTTCAGATTCGGTTAGGGTTACGATTGGACCTAGGGTTAGCGTAACGTTGAGGGCTAGGGTTAGAGAGACGGTTAGGGTTACGATTGGACCTAGGGTTAGGGTTATGTTGAGGGCTAGGGTTAGAGATATGGTTAGGGTTATGATTGGACCTAGGGTTAGGGTTATGTATAGGGCTAGGGTTAGAGATCAGGTTAGGGTTACGATTGGACCTAGGGTTAGGGTTATGTTGAGGGCTAGGGTTAGAGAGAAGGTTAGGGTTTCAATTGGACCTAGGGTTAGGGTTATGTTGAGGGCTAGGGTTAAAGATCCGGTTAGGGTTACGATTGGACCTAGGGTTAGGGTTATGTTTAGGGCTAGGGTTAGAGATCCGGTTAGGGTTACTATTGGACGTAGGGTTAGGGTTATGTTCAGGGCTAGGGTTAGAGATCCGGTTAGTATTACGATTGGACCTAGGGTTAGGGTTATGTTGAGGGCTAGAGTTACAGATCCGGTTAGGGTTACGATTTGACCTAGGGTTAGGGTTATGTTTAGGGCTAGGGTTAGAGATCCGGTTAGGGTTACGGTTGGACCTAGGGTTAGGGTTATGTTGAGGGCTAGGGTTAGAGATCAGGTTAGGGTTAAGATTGGACCTAGGGTTATAGTGATGTTGAGGGCTAGGGTATTCCAGCAGTGAAAACACACATTTCTATAAAGACTTTGAAGAAGCAAGCTGAAGCCTTGTGGGTGAGTGTTCTTTCATAGAGAAACATGCATTTCATCCTTCTGGAGTGAATTTTCATGCTAGAGTTCATATGCATTTTATTCTGTGCAGAATGTAGCTACCTGCTGGGGGTTGTGTTATAGAAGCACCTTTTCTGCAGGAGCTTATTGGAACATTCATTGTTTGGCTAAGTTATTTAGGGTTGGTTTTGGAAGGTCTTTCAACCTTGGCCAAATCCTGCTTCGTACGCAAGTTTTTAATACCGCTGTTTCCAAGTGTCCACAAACAGCTGCTGCTTGAAACTGTCCACATGCACATCTTGTATACTGGTGTGCTCGTTTCACTACCTGGATTTTGGTTTCCTCTTCTTTCTTTGAAATGACAAGTCTTCATTCAGCATTCTACACACACCTTGTACCAGCTTCAGTTTGAAGCATGTTGGTGCTCTCAAAACGCTGTGTAACCTATGTAGAGTGTGTTACTCTCCAGCACTGAATACACAACTTAGAGCTCCTTTCACCACAGACAGGCAAACACATCTTTTTGTGAAAGTCCTACTTCAGGTCCCTTGGAAATGTAAGGGTTTCATGGAGAACATGACGTCAATCATGCTTTTGCACTCTACTACCAATAGAAATGACCTCTTGTACATGCCTGACTGAGTTTCACTGCAAAATGCCCTTGTTTTCTGGTTTCTTGAATGTTCTCAACACATTAGGAGAAAGAGCGTGTTTGAGCAAGATCGATGCAGTGTGCGTTTCCCTAGATTTCAAGTGATTTGGGAAATATAATCCTTATTTTTCCACATTGTGAAAGAAACATGAGGCTTGCAAGAGATTGAAAAAATGCATCCCAACACGTACTCCAGCGGTGAAAGCACACGTTTCTACAAAGACTTTGAAGTAGCAAGTAAAAGCCAATGGCTGAGTGTTCTTTCAGAGAGAAACATACACATTTCATCCTTCTGGAGTGAATTTTCAGCCTGGAATCCATATGCATTTGTACCGTGCAGAATGTAACTACCTGCTCGGGGGTTGTGTCATAGAAGCAACTTTCCTGCAGGAGCTTATTGGAATATTCATTGTTTGGCTAACTTCTTTGGGTTGCTTTTGGAAGGTCTTTCAACTTTAGCCAAATCCGCTTTCTTACGAAATTTTTTCACAGCCCTGTTTCCAAGAGCCCACAAAGAACTGCTGCTTAAAACTCTCCACATGCACATCTCCCATACTGGTGTGCTCGTTTCACTACCTGGATTTTGGTTTCCTCTTCTTTCTTTGAAATTACAAGCCCTCTTTCTGCATGCTACACACACCTTGTAGCAGTTTCAGTTTGCAGCATATTGGTGCTCTTAAAACGCTGAGTCACCTGTGTAGAGTGTGTCAATCTCCAGCACTGAATACACAACTTAGAGCTCCTTTCACCACAGACACGCAAACACATCTTTTTGTAAAAGTCCTACTTCTTTACTCTTGGAAATGTAAGGGTTTCATCGAGAACTTGAAGTCAATCATGCTTTTGCACTCTGCAACCAATAGGAATGAACTCTTGTACATACCCGTCTGAATTTCAGCGCAAAATGCCCTTCTTTTCTGGTTTGTTGAAAGTTCACAACACATTAGGAGATAGAGCGTGTTTGAAGAAGACTGATGCAGGGTGCGTTTTCCTTTATTTCTTGTGATTTGGGAAACATAATCCGTGATTTTCCACATTGTCTAAGAAACAACATGAGGCTTGCAAGAGATTGAAACAATGCATCCTAAAACTTATTCCAGCAGTGAAAACACACGGTTCTACAAAGACTTGGAAGGAGCAAGCAAAAGAATAGTGGCTGAGTGTCCTTTCAGAGAGAAACACATGCATTTCATCCTTCTGGAGTGAGTTTTCTTGCTGGAATTCATATGCATTTTGTACTGTGCAGAATGTAGCTACCTGCTCGGGGGTTGTGTCATAGATGCACCTTTCCTGTAGGAGCTTATTGGAACTTTCATTGTTTGGCTAAGTTATTTAGGGTTGGTTTTGGAAGGTCTTTCAACTTTGGCCAAATCCGCTTTGTACGAAAGTTTTTCACAGCCCTGTTTCCAAGTGTCCACAAAGAGCTGCTGCTTGAAAGTGTCCACATGCACATCTCCCATACTGGTGTGCTCG
This sequence comes from Miniopterus natalensis, assembly GCF_054644295.1. NCBI lineage: Eukaryota > Metazoa > Chordata > Mammalia > Chiroptera > Miniopteridae > Miniopterus > Miniopterus natalensis. Next base: position 83,305,468 of record NC_142089.1, read on the forward strand.
TTTCACTACCTGGATTTTGGTTTCCTCTTCTTTCTTTGAAATGACAAGTCTTCATTCAGCATGCTACACACAGCTTGTAGCAGTTTCAGTTTGAAGCATGTTGGTGCTCTCAAAACGCTGTGTATCCTGGGTAGAGTGTGTCACTCTACAGCACTGAATACACAACTTAGAGCTCCTTTCAACACAGACACGCAAACACGTCTTTTTGGGAAAGTCCTAACTCAGGTAAATTGGAAATGTAAGGGTTTCATCGAAAACATGAAGACAATCATGCTTTTGAACTCTGCAACCGAAAGAAATGGCTTTTTGTACATGCCATTCTGAATTTCACTGCAAAATGCCCTTCTTTTCTGGTTTGTTGAAAGTTCAAAACACTTTAGGAAATAGAACGTGTTTGAAGAAGACTGATGCAGTGTGCGTTTTCCTGGATTTCAAGTGATTCGGGATACATACTCCTTGTTTTTCCACATTGTCTAAGAAACAACATGAGGCTTGCAAGAGATTGAATAAATGCATCCTAAAACTTATGCCTGCAGTGAAAACACACGTTTCTACAAAGACTTGGAAGGAGCAAGCAAAAGAATAGTGGCTGAGAGTTCTTGCAGAGAGAAACACACGTATTTCATCCTTCTGTAGAGACGGTTAGGGTTACGATTGGACCTAGGGTAGGGTTATGTTGAGGGCTAGGGTTAGAGAGACGGTTAGCGTTACAATTGGACCTAGGGTTAGGGTTATGTTGAGGGCGAGGGTTAGAGAGAAGGTTAGGGTTACTTTTGGACCTAGGGTTAGGGTTATGTTGAGGGCTAGGGTTAGAGATATGGTTAGGGTTACGATTGGACCTAGGGTTAGGGTTATGTTGAGGGCTACGGTTAGAGATCCGGTTAGGGTTACGATTGGACCTAGGGTTAGGGTTATGTTGATGGCTAGGCTTAGAGAGAAGGTTAGGGTTACGATTGGACCTAGGGTTAGGGTTATGTTGAGGGCTAGGATTAGAGATCATGTTAGTATTACGATAGGACATAGGGTTAGGGTTATGTTGAGGGCTAGGGTTAGAGAGAAGGTTAGGGTTACTTTTGGACCTAGGGTTAGGGTTATGTTGAGGGCTAGGGTTAGAGATATGGTTAGGGTTACGATTGGACCTAGGGTTAGGGTTATGTTGAGGGCTAGGGTTAGAGTTCCGGTTAGGGTTACACTTGAACCTAGGGTTAGGGTTATGTTGAGGGCTAGGCTTAGAGATCCGGTTAGGGTTACGATTGGACCTAGGGTTAGGGTTATGTTGAGGGCTAGGATTAGAGATCATGTTAGTATTACGATTGGACATAGGCTTAGGGTTATGTTGAGGGCTAGGGTTAGAGATCCGGTTAGGGTTACGATTGGACCTAGGGTTAGGGTTATGTTGAGGGCTAGGATTAGAGATCATGTTAGTATTACGATTGGACATAGGCTTAGGGTTATGTTGAGGGCTAGGGTTAGAGATCCGGTTAGGGTTACTTTTGGACCTAGGGTTAGGGTTATGTTGAGGGCTAGGGTTAGACATCCGGTTAGGGTTACTTTTGGACCTAGGGTTAGGGTTATGTTGAGGGCTAGGGTTAGAGATATGGTTAGGGTTACGATTGTTCCTAGGGTTAGGGTTATGTTGATGGCTAGGCTTAGAGAGAAGGTTAGGGTTACAATTGGACCTAGGGTTAGGGTTATGTTGAGGGCTAGGGTTAGAGATCCGGTTAGGGTTACGATTGGACCTAGGGTTAGGGTTATGTTGAGGGCTAGGATTAGAGATCATGTTAGTATTACGATAGGACATAGGGTTAGGGTTATGCTGAGGGCTAGGGTTAGAGAGAAGGTTAGGGTTACTTTTGGACCTAGGGTTAGGGTTATGTTGAGGGCTAGGGTTAGAGATATGGTTAGGGTTACGATTGGACCTAGGGTTAGGGTTATGTTGAGGGCTAGGGTTAGAGTTCCGGTTAGGGTTACACTTGAACCTAGGGTTAGGGTTATGTTGAGGGCTAGGCTTAGATATCCGGTTAGGGTTACGATTGGACCTAGGGTTAGGGTTATGTTGAGGGCTAGGATTAGAGATCATGTTAGTATTACGATTGGACATAGAGTTAGGGTTATGTTGAGGGCTAGGGTTAGAGATCCGGTTAGGGTTACGATTGGACCTAGGGTTAGGGTTATGTTGAGGGCTAGGATTAGAGATCATGTTAGTATTACGATTGGACATAGGGTTAGGGTTATGTTGAGGGCTAGGGTTAGAGAGAAGGTTAGGGTTACTTTTGGACCTAGGGTTAGGGTTATGTTGAGGGCTAGGGTTAGAGATATGGTTAGGGTTACGATTGGACCTAGGGTTAGGGTTATGTTGAGGGCTAGGGTTAGAGATCCGGTTAGGGTTACGATTGGACCTAGGGTTAGGGTTATGTTGAGGGCTAGGGTTAGAGATCCGGTTAGGGTTACGATTGGACCTAGGGTTAGGGTTATGTTGAGGGCTAGGGTTAGAGATCCGGTTAGGGTTACGATTGGACCTAGGGTTAGGGTTATGTTGAGGCCCAGGGTTTGCGATCTGGTTAGGGTTAGATTGGACCTAGGGTTAGGGTTATGTTGAGGGCTAGGGTTAGAGATCAGGTTAGTATTACGATAGGACCTAGGGATAGGGTTAGGTTTAGGGCTAGGGATACAGATCCTTTTAGGGTTACGATTGGACCTAGGGTTAGAGTTATGTTGAGGGCTAGGGTTAGTGATCAGGTTAGTATTACGATTGGACCTAAGGTTAAGGTTATGTTGAGGGCTAGGGTTCAGATTCGGTTAGGGTTACGATTGGACCTAGGGTTAGCGTAACGTTGAGGGCTAGGGTTAGAGAGACGGTTAGGGTTACGATTGGACCTAGGGTAGGGTTATGTTGAGGGCTAGGGTTAGAGAGACGGTTAGCGTTACGATTGGACCTAGGGTTAGGGTTATGTTGAGGGCTAGGGTTAGAGAGAAGGTTAGGGTTACTTTTGGACCTAGGGTTAGGGTTATGTTGATGGCTAGGCTTAGAGAGAAGGTTAGGGTTACGATTGGACCTAGGGTTAGGGTTATGTTGAGGGCTAGGATTAGAGATCATGTTAGTATTACGATAGGACATAGGGTTAGGGTTATGTTGAGGGCTAGGGTTAGAGAGAAGGTTAGGGTTACTTTTGGACCTAGGGTTAGGGTTATGTTGAGGGCTAGGGTTAGAGATATGGTTAGGGTTACGATTGGACCTAGGGTTAGGGTTATGTTGAGGGCTAGGGTTAGAGTTCCGGTTAGGGTTACACTTGAACCTAGGGTTAGGGTTATGTTGAGGGCTAGGCTTAGAGATCCGGTTAGGGTTACGATTGGACCTAGGGTTAGGGTTATGTTGAGGGCTAGGATTAGAGATCATGTTAGTATTACGATTGGACATAGGCTTAGGGTTATGTTGAGGGCTAGGGTTAGAGATCCGGTTAGGGTTACGATTGGACCTAGGGTTAGGGTTATGTTGAGGGCTAGGATTAGAGATCATGTTAGTATTACGATTGGACATAGGCTTAGGGTTATGTTGAGGGCTAGGGTTAGAGATCCGGTTAGGGTTACTTTTGGACCTAGGGTTAGGGTTATGTTGAGGGCTAGGGTTAGACATCCGGTTAGGGTTACTTTTGGACCTAGGGTTAGGGTTATGTTGAGGGCTAGGGTTAGAGATATGGTTAGGGTTACGATTGTTCCTAGGGTTAGGGTTATGTTGATGGCTAGGCTTAGAGAGAAGGTTAGGGTTACAATTGGACCTAGGGTTAGGGTTATGTTGAGGGCTAGGGTTAGAGATCCGGTTAGGGTTACGATTGGACCTAGGGTTAGGGTTATGTTGAGGGCTAGGATTAGAGATCATGTTAGTATTACGATAGGACATAGGGTTAGGGTTATGCTGAGGGCTAGGGTTAGAGAGAAGGTTAGGGTTACTTTTGGACCTAGGGTTAGGGTTATGTTGAGGGCTAGGGTTAGAGATATGGTTAGGGTTACGATTGGACCTAGGGTTAGGGTTATGTTGAGGGCTAGGGTTAGAGTTCCGGTTAGGGTTACACTTGAACCTAGGGTTAGGGTTATGTTGAGGGCTAGGCTTAGATATCCGGTTAGGGTTACGATTGGACCTAGGGTTAGGGTTATGTTGAGGGCTAGGATTAGAGATCATGTTAGTATTACGATTGGACATAGAGTTAGGGTTATGTTGAGGGCTAGGGTTAGAGATCCGGTTAGGGTTACGATTGGACCTAGGGTTAGGGTTATGTTGAGGGCTAGGATTAGAGATCATGTTAGTATTACGATTGGACATAGGGTTAGGGTTATGTTGAGGGCTAGGGTTAGAGAGAAGGTTAGGGTTACTTTTGGACCTAGGGTTAGGGTTATGTTGAGGGCTAGGGTTAGAGATATGGTTAGGGTTACGATTGGACCTAGGGTTAGGGTTATGTTGAGGGCTAGGGTTAGAGATCCGGTTAGGGTTACGATTGGACCTAGGGTTAGGGTTATGTTGAGGGCTAGGGTTAGAGATCCGGTTAGGGTTACGATTGGACCTAGGGTTAGGGTTATGTTGAGGGCTAGGGTTAGAGATCCGGTTAGGGTTACGATTGGACCTAGGGTTAGGGTTATGTTGAGGCCCAGGGTTTGCGATCTGGTTAGGGTTAGATTGGACCTAGGGTTAGGGTTATGTTGAGGGCTAGGGTTAGAGATCAGGTTAGTATTACGATAGGACCTAGGGATAGGGTTAGGTTTAGGGCTAGGGATACAGATCCTTTTAGGGTTACGATTGGACCTAGGGTTAGAGTTATGTTGAGGGCTAGGGTTAGTGATCAGGTTAGTATTACGATTGGACCTAAGGTTAAGGTTATGTTGAGGGCTAGGGTTCAGATTGGGTTAGGGTTACGATTGGACCTAGGGTTAGCGTAACGTTGAGGGCTAGGGTTAGAGAGACGGTTAGGGTTACGATTGGACCTAGGGTTAGGGTTATGTTGAGGGCTAGGGTTAGAGATATGGTTAGGGTTATGATTGGACCTAGGGTTTGGTTATGTATAGGGCTAGGGTTAGAGATCAGGTTAGGGTTACGATTGGACCTAGGGTTAGGTTTATGTTGAGGGCTAGGGTTAGAGAGAAGGTTAGGGTTTCAATTGGACCTAGGGTTAGGGTTATGTTGAGGGCTAGGGTTAAAGATCCGGTTAGGGTTACGATTGGACCTAGGGTTAGGGTTATGTTTAGGGCTAGGGTTAGAGATCCGGTTAGGGTTACTATTGGACGTAGGGTTAGGGTTATGTTCAGGGCTAGGGTTAGAGATCCGGTTAGTATTACGATTGGACCTAGGGTTAGGGTTATGTTGAGGGCTAGAGTTACAGATCCGGTTAGGGTTACGATTTGACCTAGGGTTAGGGTTATGTTTAGGGCTAGGGTTAGAGATCCGGTTAGGGTTACGGTTGGACCTAGGGTTAGGGTTATGTTGAGGGCTAGGGTTAGAGATCAGGTTAGGGTTAAGATTGGACCTAGGGTTATAGTGATGTTGAGGGCTAGGGTATTCCAGCAGTGAAAACACACATTTCTATAAACACTTTGAAGAAGCAAGCTGAAGCCTTGTGGGTGAGTGTTCTTTCATAGAGAAACATGCATTTCATCCTTCTGGAGTGAATTTTCATGCTAGAGTTCATATGCATTTTATTCTGTGCAGAATGTAGCTACCTGCTGGGGGTTGTGTTATAGAAGCACCTTTTCTGCAGGAGCTTATTGGAACATTCATTGTTTGGCTAAGTTATTTAGGGTTGGTTTTGGAAGGTCTTTCAACCTTGGCCAAATCCTGCTTCGTACGCAAGTTTTTAATACCGCTGTTTCCAAGTGTCCACAAACAGCTGCTGCTTGAAACTGTCCACATGCACATCTCGTATACTGGTGTGCTCGTTTCACTACCTGGATTTTGGTTTCCTCTTCTTTCTTTGAAATGACAAGTCTTCATTCAGCATTCTACACACACCTTGTACCAGCTTCAGTTTGAAGCATGTTGGTGCTCTCAAAACGCTGTGTAACCTATGTAGAGTGTGTTACTCTCCAGCACTGAATACACAACTTAGAGCTCCTTTCACCACAGACAGGCAAACACATCTTTTTGTGAAAGTCCTACTTCAGGTCCCTTGGAAATGTAAGGGTTTCATGGAGAACATGACGTCAGTCATGCTTTTGCACTCTACTACCAATAGAAATGACCTCTTGTACATGCCTGACTGAGTTTCACTGCAAAATGCCCTTGTTTTCTGGTTTCTTGAATGTTCTCAACACATTAGGAGAAAGAGCGTGTTTGAGCAAGATCGATGCAGTGTGCGTTTCCCTAGATTTCAAGTGATTTGGGAAATATAATCCTTATTTTTCCACATTGTGAAAGAAACATGAGGCTTGCAAGAGATTGAAAAAATGCATCCCAACACGTACTCCAGCGGTGAAAGCACACGTTTCTACAAAGACTTTGAAGTAGCAAGTAAAAGCCAATGGCTGAGTGTTCTTTCAGAGAGAAACATACACATTTCATCCTTCTGGATTGAATTTTCAGCCTGGAATCCATATGCATTTGTACCGTGCAGAATGTAACTACCTGCTCGGGGGTTGTGTCATAGAAGCAACTTTCCTGCAGGAGCTTATTGGAATATTCATTGTTTGGCTAACTTCTTTGGGTTGCTTTTGGAAGGTCTTTCAACTTTAGCCAAATCCGCTTTCTTACGAAATTTTTTCACAGCCCTGTTTCCAAGAGCCCACAAAGAACTGCTGCTTAAAACTCTCCACATGCACATCTCCCATACTGGTGTGCTCGTTTCACTACCTGGATTTTGGTTTCCTCTTCTTTCTTTGAAATTACAAGCCCTCTTTCTGCATGCTACACACACCTTGTAGCAGTTTCAGTTTGCAGCATATTGGTGCTCTTAAAACGCTGAGTAACCTCTGTAGAGTGTGTCAATCTCCAGCACTGAATACACAACTTAGAGCTCCTTTCACCACAGACACGCAAACACATCTTTTTGTAAAAGTCCTACTTCTTTACTCTTGGAAATGTAAGGGTTTCATCGAGAACTTGAAGTCAATCATGCTTTTGCACTCTGCAACCAATAGGAATGAACTCTTGTACATACCCGTCTGAATTTCAGCGCAAAATGCCCTTCTTTTCTGGTTTGTTGAAAGTTCACAACACATTAGGAGATAGAGCGTGTTTGAAGAAGACTGATGCAGTGTGCGTTTTCCTTTATTTCTTGTGATTTGGGAAACATAATCCGTGATTTTCCACATTGTCTAAGAAACAACATGAGGCTTGCAAGAGATTGAAACAATGCATCCTAAAACTTATTCCAGCAGTGAAAACACACGGTTCTACAAAGACTTGGAAGGAGCAAGCAAAAGAATAGTGGCTGAGTGTCCTTTCAGAGAGAAACACATGCATTTCATCCTTCTGGAGTGAGTTTTCTTGCTGGAATTCATATGCATTTTGTACTGTGCAGAATGTAGCTACCTGCTCGGGGGTTGTGTCATAGATGCACCTTTCCTGTAGGAGCTTATTGGAACTTTCATTGTTTGGCTAAGTTATTTAGGGTTGGTTTTGGAAGGTCTTTCAACTTTGGCCAAATCCGCTTTGTACGAAAGTTTTTCACAGCCCTGTTTCCAAGTGTCCACAAAGAGCTGCTGCTTGAAAGTGTCCACATGCACATCTCCCATACTGGTGTGCTCGTTTCACTACCTGGATTTTGGTTTCCTCTTCTTTCTTTGAAATGACAAGTCTTCATTCAGCATGCTACACACAGCTTGTAGCAGTTTCAGTTTGAAGCATGTTGGTGCTCTCAAAACGCTGTGTATCCTGGGTAGAGTGTGTCACTCTACAGCACTGAATACACAACTTAGAGCTCCTTTCAACACAGACACGCAAACACGTCTTTTTGGGAAAGTCCTAACTCAGGTAAATTGGAAATGTAAGGGTTTCATCGAAAACATGAAGACAATCATGCTTTTGAACTCTGCAACCGAAAGAAATGGCTTTTTGTACATGCCATTCTGAATTTCACTGCAAAATGCCCTTCTTTTCTGGTTTGTTGAAAGTTCAAAACACTTTAGGAAATAGAACGTGTTTGAAGAAGACTGATGCAGTGTGCGTTTTCCTGGATTTCAAGTGATTCGGGATACATACTCCTTGTTTTTCCACATTGTCTAAGAAACAACATGAGGCTTGCAAGAGATTGAAAAAATGCATCCTAAAACTTATGCCTGCAGTGAAAACACACGTTTCTACAAAGACTTGGAAGGAGCAAGCAAAAGAATAGTGGCTGAGAGTTCTTGCAGAGAGAAACACACGTATTTCATCCTTCTGTAGAGACGGTTAGGGTTACGATTGGACCTAGGGTAGGGTTATGTTGAGGGCTAGGGTTAGAGAGACGGTTAGCGTTACGATTGGACCTAGGGTTAGGGTTATGTTGAGGGCGAGGGTTAGAGAGAAGGTTAGGGTTACTTTTGGACCTAGGGTTAGGGTTATGTTGAGGGCTAGGGTTAGAGATATGGTTAGGGTTACGATTGGACCTAGGGTTAGGGTTATGTTGAGGGCTACGGTTAGAGATCCGGTTAGGGTTACGATTGGACCTAGGGTTAGGGTTATGTTGATGGCTAGGCTTAGAGAGAAGGTTAGGGTTACGATTGGACCTAGGGTTAGGGTTATGTTGAGGGCTAGGATTAGAGATCATGTTAGTATTACGATAGGACATAGGGTTAGGGTTATGTTGAGGGCTAGGGTTAGAGAGAAGGTTAGGGTTACTTTTGGACCTAGGGTTAGGGTTATGTTGAGGGCTAGGGTTAGAGATATGGTTAGGGTTACGATTGGACCTAGGGTTAGGGTTATGTTGAGGGCTAGGGTTAGAGTTCCGGTTAGGGTTACACTTGAACCTAGGGTTAGGGTTATGTTGAGGGCTAGGCTTAGAGATCCGGTTAGGGTTACGATTGGACCTAGGGTTAGGGTTATGTTGAGGGCTAGGATTAGAGATCATGTTAGTATTACGATTGGACATAGGCTTAGGGTTATGTTGAGGGCTAGGGTTAGAGATCCGGTTAGGGTTACGATTGGACCTAGGGTTAGGGTTATGTTGAGGGCTAGGATTAGAGATCATGTTAGTATTACGATTGGACATAGGCTTAGGGTTATGTTGAGGGCTAGGGTTAGAGATCCGGTTAGGGTTACTTTTGGACCTAGGGTTAGGGTTATGTTGAGGGCTAGGGTTAGACATCCGGTTAGGGTTACTTTTGGACCTAGGGTTAGGGTTATGTTGAGGGCTAGGGTTAGAGATATGGTTAGGGTTACGATTGTTCCTAGGGTTAGGGTTATGTTATTGGCTAGGCTTAGAGAGAAGGTTAGGGTTACAATTGGACCTAGGGTTAGGGTTATGTTGAGGGCTAGGATTAGAGAGAAGGTTAGGGTTACTTTTGGACCTAGGGTTAGGGTTATGTTGAGGGCTAGGGTTAGAGATATGGTTAGGGTTACGATTGGACCTAGGGTTAGGGTTATGTTGAGGGCTAGGGTTAGAGAGAAGGTTAGGGTTACTTTTGGACCTAGGGTTAGGGTTATGTTGAGGGCTAGGGTTAGAGATATGGTTAGGGTTACGATTGGACCTAGGGTTAGGGTTATGTTGAGGGCTAGGGTTAGAGATCCGGTTAGGGTTACGATTGGACCTAGGGTTAGGGTTATGTTGATGGCTAGGCTTAGAGAGAAGGTTAGGGTTACAATTGGACCTAGGGTTAGGGTTATGTTGAGGGCTAGGGTTAGAGATCCGGTTAGGGTTACGATTGGACCTAGGGTTAGGGTTATGTTGAGGGCTAGGATTAGAGATCATGTTAGTATTACGATAGGACATAGGGTTAGGGTTATGTTGAGGGCTAGGGTTAGAGAGAAGTTTAGGGTTACTTTTGGACCTAGGGTTAGGGTTATGTTGAGGGCTAGGGTTAGAGATATGGTTAGGGTTACGATTCGACCTAGGGTTAGGGTTATGTTGAGGGCTAGGGTTAGAGTTCTGGTTAGGGTTACACTTTAACCTAGGGTTAGGGTTATGTTGAGGGCTAGGCTTAGAGATCTGGTTAGGGTTACGATTGGACCTAGGGTTAGGGTTAGGTTTAGGGCTAGGATTAGAGATCATGTTAGTATTACGATTGGACATAGGGTTAGGGTTATGTTGAGGGCTAGGGTTAGAGATCAGGTTAGGGTTACGATTGGACCTAGGGTTAGGGTTATGTTGAGGGCTAGGGTTAGAGATATGGTTAGGGTTACGATTGGATCTAGGGTTAGGGTTATGTTGAGGGCTAGGTTTAGAGATCCGGTTAGGGTTACGATTGGACCTAGGGTTAGGGTTATGTTGAGGCCCAGGGTTTGAGATCTGGTTAGGGTTAGATTGGACCTAGGGTTAGGGTTATGTTGAGGGCTAGGGTTAGAGATCAGGTTAGTATTACGATTGGACCTAGGGTTAGGGTTAGGTTTAGGGCTAGGGATACAGATCCGGTTAGGGTTACGATTGGACCTAGGGTTAGGGTTATGTTGAGGGCTAGGGTTAGTGATCATGTTAGTATTACGATTGGACCTAAGGTTAAGGTTATGTTGAGGGCTAGGTTTCAGATCCGGTTAGGGTTACGATTGGACCTAGGGTTAGCGTAACGTTGAGGGCTAGGGTTAGAGAGACGGTTAGGGTTACGATTGGACCTAGGGTTAGGGTTATGTTGAGGGCTAGGTTTAGAGATATGGTTAGGGTTATGATTGGACCTAGGGTTAGGGTTATGTATAGGGCTAGGGTTAGAGATCAGATTAGGGTTACGATTGGACCTAGGGTTAGGGTTATGTTGAGGGCTAGGGTTAGAGAGAAGGTTAGGGTTTCAATTGGACCTAGGGTTATGGTTATGTTGAGGGCTAGGGTACAGATCCGGTTAGGGTTACGATTGGACCTAGGGTTAGGGTTATGTTTAGGGCTAGGGTTAGAGATCCGGTTAGGGTTACTATTGGACGTAGGGTTAGGGTTATGTTGAGGGCTAGGGTTAGAGATCCGGTTAGTATTACGATTGGACCTAGGGTTAGGGTTATGTTGAGGGCTAGAGTTACAGATCCGGTTAGGGTTACGATTTGACCTAGGGTTAGGGTTATGTTTAGGGCTAGGGTTAGAGATCCGGTTAGGGTTACTATTGGACGTAGGGTTAGGGTTATGTTGAGGGCTAGGCTTAGAGATCCGGTTAGGGTTACGGTTGGACCTAGGGTTAGGGTTATGTTGAGGGCTAGGGTTAGAGATCAGGTTAGGGTTAAGATTGGACCTAGGGTTATAGTGATGTTGAGGGCTAGGGTATTCCAGCAGTGAAAACACACATTTCTATAAAGACTTTGAAGCAGCAAGCTGAAGCCTTGTGGGTGAGTGTTCTTTCATAGAGAAACATGCATTTCATCCTTCTGGAGTGAATTTTCATGCTGGAGTTCATATGCATTTTATACTGTGCAGAATGTAGCTACCTGCTGGGGGTTGAGTCATAGAAGCACCTTTTCTGCAGGAGCTTATTGGAACATTCATTGTTTAGCCTAGTTATTTAGGGTTGGTTTTGGAAGGTCTTTCAACCTTGGCCAAATCCCGCTTCGTACGCAAGTTTTTGATACCGCTGTTTCCTAGTGTCCACAAAGAGCTGCTGCTTGAAACTGTCCACATGCACATCTCGTATACTGGTGTGCTCGTTTCACTACCTGGATTTTGGTTTCCTCTTCTTTCTTTGAAATGACAAGTCTTCATTCAGCATTCTACACACACCTTGTACCAGCTTCAGTTTGAAGCATGTTGGTGCTCTCAAAACGCTGTGTAACCTATGTAGAGTGTGTTACTCTCCAGCACTGAATACACAACTTAGAGCTCCTTTCACCACAGGCACGCAAACACATCTTTTTGTGAAAGTCCTACTTCAGGTCCCTTGGAAATGTAAGGGTTTCATGGAGAACATGAAGTCAATCATGCTTTTGCACTCTACTACCAATAGAAATGACCTCTTGTACATGCCTGACTGAGTTTCACTGCAAAATGCCCTTGTTTTCTGGTTTCTTGAATGTTCTCAACACATTAGGTGAAAGAGCGTGTTTGAGCAAGATCGATGCAGTGTGCGTTTCCCTAGATTTCAAGTGATTTGGGAAATATAATCCTTATTTTTCCACATTGTGAAAGAAACATGAGGCTTGCAAGAGATTGAAAATATGCATCCCAACACGTACTCCAGCGGTGAAAGCACACGTTTCTACAAAGACTTTGAAGTAGCAAGTAAAAGCCAATGGCTGAGTGTTCTTTCAGAGAGAAACATACACATTTCATCCTTCTGGAGTGAATTTTCAGCCTGGAATTCATATGCATTTGTACCGTGCAGAATGTAACTACCTGCTCGGGGGTTGTGTCATAGAAGCAACTTTCCTGCAGGAGCTTATTGGAACATTCATTGTTTGGCTAACTTCTTTGGGTTGGTTTTGGAAGGTCTTTCAACTTTAGCCAAATCCGCTTTCTTACGAAATTTTTTCACAGCCCTGTTTCCAAGAGCCCACAAAGAACTGCTGCTTAAAACTCTCCACATGCACATCTCCCATACTGGTGTGCTCGTTTCACTACCTGGATTTTGGTTTCCTCTTCTTTCTTTGAAATTACAAGCCCTCTTTCTGCATGCTACACACACCTTGTAGCAGTTTCAGTTTGCAGCATATTGGTGCTCTTAAAACGCTGAGTAACCTCTGTAGAGTGTGTCAATCTCCAGCACTGAATACACAACTTAGAGCTCCTTTCACCACAGACACGCAAACACATCTTTTTGTAAAAGTACTACTTCTTTACTCTTGGAAATGTAAGGGTTTCATCGAGAACTTGAAGTCAATCATGCTTTTGCACTCTGCAACCAATAGGAATGAACTCTTGTACATACCCGTCTGAATTTCAGTGCAAAATGCCCTTCTTTTCTGGTTTGTTGAAAGTTCACAACACATTAGGAGATAGAGCGTGTTTGAAGAAGACTGATGCAGTGTGCGTTTTCCTTTATTTCTTGTGATTTGGGAAACATAATCCGTGATTTTCCACATTGTCTAAGAAACAACATGAGGCTTGCAAGAGATTGAAACAATGCATCCTAAAACTTATTCCAGCAGTGAAAACACACGGTTCTACAAAGACTTGGAAGGAGCAAGCAAAAGAATAGTGGCTGAGTGTCCTTTCAGAGAGAAACACATGCATTTCATCCTCCTGGGTGAGTTTTCTTGCTGGAATTCATATGCATTTTGTACTGTGCAGAATGTAGCTACCTGCTCGGGGGTTGTGTCATAGATGCACCTTTCCTGTAGGAGCTTATTGGAACTTTCATTGTTTGGCTAAGTTATTTAGGGTTGGTTTTGGAAGGTCTTTCAACTTTGGCCAAATCCGCTTTGTACGAAAGTTTTTCACAGCCCTGTTTCCAAGTGTCCACAAAGAGCTGCTGCTTGAAAGTGTCCACATGCACATCTCCCATACTGGTGTGCTCGTTTCACTACCTGGATTTTGGTTTCCTCTTCTTTCTTTGAAATGACAAGTCTTCATTCAGCATGCTACACACAGCTTGTAGCAGTTTCAGTTTGAAGCATGTTGGTGCTCTCAAAACGCTGTGTATCCTGGGTAGGGTGTGTCACTCTGCAGCACTGAATACACAACTTAGAGCTCCTTTCAACACAGACACCCAAACACGTCTTTTTGGGAAAGTCCTAACTCAGGTAAATTGGAAATGTAAGGGTTTCATTGAAAACATGAAGACAATCATGCTTTTGAACTCTGCAACCGAAAGAAATGGCTTTTTGTACATGCCATTCTGAATTTCACTGCAAAATGCCCTTCTTTTCTGGTTTGTTGAAAGTTCAAAACACTTTAGGAAATAGAACGTGTTTGAAGAAGACTGATGCAGTGTGCGTTTTCCTGGATTTCAAGTGATTCGGGATACATACTCCTTGTTTTTCCACATTGTCTAAGAAACAACATGAGGCTTGCAAGAGATTGAAAAAATGCATCCTAAAACTTATGCCTGCAGTGAAAACACACGTTTCTACAAAGACTTGGAAGGAGCAAGCAAAAGAATAGTGGCTGAGAGTTCTTTCAGAGAGAAACACACGTATTTCATCCTTCTGTAGAGACGGTTAGGGTTACGATTGGACCTAGGGTAGGGTTATGTTGAGGGCTAGGGTTAGGGAGACGGTTAGGGTTACGATTGGACCTAGGGTTAGGGTTATGTTGAGGGCTAGGGTTAGAGAGAAGGTTAGGGTTACTTTTGGACCTAGGGTTAGGGTTATGTTGAGGGCTAGGGTTAGAGATATGGTTAGGGTTACGATTGGACCTAGGGTTAGGGTTATGTTGAGGATTAGAGATCCGGTTAGGGTTACGATTGGACCTAGGGTTAGGGTTATGTTTAGGCCCAGGGTTTGAGATCTGGTTAGGGTTAGATTGGACCTAGGGTTAGGGTTATGTTGAGGGCTAGGGTTAGAGATCAGGTTAGTATTCCGATTGGACCTAGGGTTAGGGTTAGGTTTAGGGCTAGGGATACAGATCCGGTTAGGGTTACGATTGGACCTAGGGTTAGGGTTATGTTGAGGGCTAGGGTTAGTGATCAGGTTAGTATTACGATTGGACATAAGGTTAAGGTTATGTTGAGGGCTAGGGTTCAGATCCGGTTAGGGTTACGATTGGACCTAGGGTTAGCGTAACGTTGAGGGCTAGGGTTAGAGAGACGGTTAGGGTTACGATTGGACCTAGGGTTAGGGTTATGTTGAGGGCTAGGTTTAGAGATATGGTTAGGGTTATGATTGGACCTAGGGTTAGGGTTATGTTGAGGGCTAGGGTTAGAGATCAGGTTAGGGTTAAGATTGGACCTAGGGTTATAGTGATGTTGAGGGCTAGGGTATTCCAGCAGTGAAAACACACATTTCTATAAAGACTTTGAAGCAGCAAGCTGAAGCCTTGTGGGTGAGTGTTCTTTCATAGAGAAACATACATTTCATCCTTCTGGAGTGAATTTTCATGCTGGAGTTCATATGCATTTTATACTGTGCAGAATGTAGCTACCTGCTGGGGGTTGTGTCATAGAAGCACCTTTTCTGCAGGAGCTTATTGGAACATTCATTGTTTGGCTAAGTTATTTAGGGTTGGTTTTGGAAGGTCTTTCAACCTTGGCCAAATCCCGCTTCCTACGCAAGTTTTTAATACCGCTGTTTCCAAGTGTCCACAAACAGCTGCTGCTTGAAACTGTCCACATGCACATCTCGTATACTGGTGTGCTCGTTTCACTACCTGGATTTTGGTTTCCTCTTCTTTCTTTGAAATGACAAGTCTTCATTCAGCATTCGACACACACCTTGTACCAGCTTCAGTTTGAAGCATGTTGGTGCTCTCAAAACGCTGTGTAACCTATGTAGAGTGTTTTACTCTCCAGCACTGAATACACAACTTAGAGCTCCTTTCACCACAGACACGCAAACACATCTTTTTGTGAATGTCCTACTTCAGGTCCCTTGGAAATGTAAGGGTTTCATGGAGAACATGACGTCAATCATGCTTTTGCACTCTACTACCAATAGAAATGACCTCTTGTACATGCCTGACTGAGTTTCACTGCAAAATGCCCTTGTTTTCTGGTTTCTTGAATGTTCTCAACACATTAGGAGAAAGAGTGTGTTTGAGCAAGATCGATGCAGTGTGCGTTTCCCTAGATTTCAAGTGATTTGGGAAATATAATCCTTATTTTTCCACATTGTGAAAGAAACATGAGGCTTGCAAGAGATTGAAAAAATGCATCCCAAAACGTACTTCAGCGGTGAAAGCACACGTTTCTACAAAGACTTTGAAGTAGCAAGTAAAAGCCAATGGGTGAGTGTTCTTTCAGAGAGAAACATACACATTTCATCCTTCTGGAGTGAATTTTCAGCCTGGAATTCATATGCATTTGTACCGTGCAGAATGTAACTACCTGCTCGGGGGTTGTGTCATAGAAGCAACTTTCCTGCAGGAGCTTATTGGAACATTCATTGTTTGGCTAACTTCTTTGGGTTGGTTTTGGAAGGTCTTTCAACTTTAGCCAAATCCGCTTTCTTACGAAATTTTTTCACAGCCCTGTTTCCAAGAGCCCACAAAGAACTGCTGCTTAAAACTCTCCACATGCACATCTCCCATACTGGTGTGCTCGTTTCACTACCTGGATTTTGGTTTCCTCTTCTTTCTTTGAAATTACAAGCCCTCTTTCTGCATGCTACACACACCTTGTAGCAGCTTCAGTTTGCAGCATATTGGTGCTCTTAAAACGCTGAGTAACCTGTGTAGTGTGTCAATCTCCAGCACTGAATACACAACTTAGAGCTCCTTTCACCACAGACACGCAAACACATCTTTTTGTAAAAGTCCTACTTCTTTACTCTTGGAAATGTAAGGGTTTCATCGAGAACTTGAAGTCAATCATGCTTTTGCACTCTGCAACCAATAGGAATGAACTCTTGTACATACCCGTCTGAATTTCAGTGCAAAATGCCCTTCTTTTCTGGTTTGTTGAAAGTTCACAACACATTAGGAGATAGAGCGTGTTTGAAGAAGACTGATGCAGTGTGCGTTTTCCTTTATTTCTTGTGATTTGGGAAACATAATCCGTGATTTTCCACATTGTCTAAGAAACAACATGAGGCTTGCAAGAGATTGAAACAATGCATCCTAAAACTTATTCCAGCAGTGAAAACACACGGTTCTACAAAGACTTGGAAGGAGCAAGCAAAAGAATAGTGGCTGAGTGTCCTTTCAGAGAGAAACACATGCATTTCATCCTTCTGGAGTGAGTTTTCTTGCTGGAATTCATATGCATTTTGTACTGTGCAGAATTTAGCTACCTGCTCGGGGGTTGTGTCATAGATGCACCTTTCCTGTAGGAGCTTATTGGAACTTTCATTGTTTGGCTAAGTTATTTAGGGTTGGTTTTGGAAGGTCTTTCAACTTTGGCCAAATCCGCTTTGTACGAAAGTTTTTCACAGCCCTGTTTCCAAGTGTCCACAAAGAGCTGCTGCTTGAAAGTGTCCACAGGCACATCTCCCATACTGGTATGCTCGTTTCACTACCTGGATTTTGGTTTCCTCTTCTGTCTTTGAAATGACAAGTCTTCATTCAGCATGCTACACACAGCTTGTAGCAGTTTCAGTTTGAAGCATGTTGGTGCTCTCAAAACGCTGTGTATCCTGTGTAGAGTGTGTCACTCTACAGCACTGAATACACAACTTAGAGCTCCTTTCAACACAGACACGCATACACGTCTTTTTGGGAAAGTCCTAACTCAGGTAAATTGGAAATGTAAGGGTTTCATCGAAAACATGAAGACAATCATGCTTTTGAACTCTGCAACCGAAAGAAATGGCTTTTTGTACATGCCATTCTGAATTTCACTGCAAATGCCCTTCTTTTCTGGTTTGTTGAAAGTTCAAAACACTTTAGGAAATAGAACGTGTTTGAAGAAGACTGATGCAGTGTGCGTTTTCCTGGATTTCAAGTGATTCGGGATACATACTCCTTGTTTTTCCACATTGTCTAAGAAACAACATGAGGCTTGCAAGAGATTGAAAAAATGCATCCTAAAACTTATGCCTGCAGTGAAAACACACGTTTCTACAAAGACTTGGAAGGAGCAAGCAAAAGAATAGTGGCTGAGAGTCCTTTCAGAGAGAAACACACGTATTTCATCCTTCTGTAGAGACGGTTAGGGTTACGATTGGACCTAGGGTAGGGTTATGTTGAGGGCTAGGGTTAGAGAGACGGTTAGGGTTACGATTGGACCTAGGGTTAGGGTTATGTTGAGGGCTAGGGTTAGAGAGAAGGTTAGTTTTACTTTTGGACCTAGGGTTAGGGTTATGTTGAGGGCTAGGGTTAGAGATATGGTTAGGGTTACGATTGGACCTAGGGTTAGGGTTATGTTGAGGGCTAGGGTTAGAGTTCCGGTTAGGGTTACACTTGAACCTAGGGTTAGGGTTATGTTGAGGGCTAGGCTTAGAGAGAAGGTTAGGGTTACAATTGGACCTAGGGTTAGGGTTATGTTGAGGGCTAGGGTTAGAGATCCGGTTAGAGTTACGATTGGACCTAGGGTTAGGGTTATGTTGAGGGCTAGGATTAGAGATCATGTTAGTATTACGATTGGACATAGGGTTAGGGTTATGTTGAGGGCTAGGGTTAGAGAGAAGGTTAGGGTTACTTTTGGACCTAGGGTTAGGGTTATGTTGACGGCTGGGTTAGAGATATGGTTAGGGTTACGATTGGACCTAGGGTTAGGGTTATGTTGAGGGCTAGGGTTAGAGATCCGGTTAGGGTTACGATTGGACCTAGGGTTAGGGTTATGTTTAGGCCCAGGGTTTGAGATCTGGTTAGGGTTAGATTGGACCTAGGGTTAGGGTTATGTTGAGGGCTAGGGTTAGAGATCAGGTTAGTATTCCGATTGGACCTAGGGTTAGGGTTAGGTTTAGGGCTAGGGATACAGATCCGGTTAGGGTTACGATTGGACCTAGGGTTAGGGTTATGTTGAGGGCTAGGGTTAGTGATCAGGTTAGTATTACGATTGGACCTAAGGTTAAGGTTATGTTGAGGGCTAGGGTTCAGATCCGGTTAGGGTTACGATTGGACCTAGGGTTAGCGTAACGTTGAGGGCTAGGGTTAGAGAGACGGTTAGGGTTACGATTGGACCTAGGGTTAGGGTTATGTTGAGGGCTAGGGTTCGAGATATGGTTAGGGTTATGATTGGACCTAGGGTTAGGGTTATGTTGAGGGCTAGGGTTAGATATCAGGTTAGGGTTAAGATTGGACCTAGGGTTATAGTGATGTTGAGGGCTAGGGTATTCCAGCAGTGAAAACACACATTTCTATAAAGACTTTGAAGCAGCAAGCTAAAGCCTTGTGGCTGAGTGTTCTTTCATAGACAAACATGCATTTCATTCTTCTGGAGTGAATTTTCATGCTGGAGTTCATATGCATTTTATACTGTGCAGAATGTAGCTACCTGCTGGGGGTTGTGTCATAGAAGCGCCTTTTCTGCAGGAGCTTATTGGAACATTCATTGTTTGGCTAAGTTATTTAGGGTTGGTTTTGGAAGGTCTTTCAACCTTGGCCAAATCCCGCTTCATACGCAAGTTTTTAATACCGCTGTTTCCAAGTGTCCACAAACAGCTGCTGCTTGAAACTGTCCACATGCACATCTCGTATACTGGTGTGCTCGTTTCACTACCTGGATTTTGGTTTCCTCTTCTTTCTTTGAAATGACAAGTCTTCATTCAGCATTCTACACACACCTTGTATCAGCTTCAGTATGAAGCATGTTGGTGCTCTCAAAACGCTGTGTAACCTATGTAGAGTGTGTTACTCTCCAGCACTGAATACACAACTTAGAGCTCCTTTCACCACAGACACGCAAACACATCTTTTTGTGAAAGTCCTACTTCACGTCCCTTGGAAATGTAAGGGTTTCATGGAGAACATGACGTCAATCATGCTTTTGCACTCTACTACCAATAGAAATGACCTCTTGTACATGCCTGACTGAGTTTCACTGCAAAATGCCCTTGTTTTCTGGTTTCTTGAATGTTCTCAACACATTAGGAGAAAGAGCGTGTTTGAGCAAGATCGATGCAGTGTGCGTTTCCCTAGATTTCAAGTGATTTGGGAAATATAATCCTTATTTTTCCACATTGTGAAAGAAACATGAGGCTTGCAAGAGATTCAAAATATGCATCCCAACACGTACTCCAGCGGTGAAAGCACACGTTTCTACAAAGACTTTGAAGTAGCAAGTAAAAGCCAATGGCTGAGTGTTCTTTCAGAGAGAAACATACACATTTCATCCTTCTGGAGTGAATTTTCAGCCTGGAATTCATATGCATTTGTACCGTGCAGAATGTAACTACCTGCTCGGGGGTTGTGTCATAGAAGCAACTTTCCTGCAGGAGCTTATTGGAATATTCATTGTTTGGCTAACTTCTTTGGGTTGGTTTTGGAAGGTCTTTCAACTTTAGCCAAATCCGCTTTCTTACGAAATTTTTTCACAGCCCTGTTTCCAAGAGCCCACAAAGAACTGCTGCTTAAAACTCTCCACATGCACATCTCCCATACTGGTGTGCTCGTTTCACTACCTGGATTTTGGTTTCCTCTTCTTTCTTTGAAATTACAAGCCCTCTTTCTGCATGCTACACACACCTTGTAGCAGTTTCAGTTTGCAGCATATTGGTGCTCTTAAAACGCTGAGTAACCTGTGTAGAGTGTGTCAATCTCCAGCACTGAATACACAACTTAGAGCTCCTTTCACCACAGACACGCAAACACATCTTTTTGTAAAAGTCCTACTTCTTTACTCTTGGAAATGTAAGGGTTTCATCGAGAACTTGAAGTCAATCATGCTTTTGCACTCTGCAACCAATAGGAATGAACTCTTGTACATACCCGTCTGAATTTCAGTGCAAAATGCCCTTCTTTTCTGGTTTGTTGAAAGTTCACAACACATTAGGAGATAGAGCGTGTTTGAAGAAGACTGATGCAGTGTGCGTTTTCCTTTATTTCTTGTGATTTGGGAAACATAATCCGTGATTTTCCACATTGTCTAAGAAACAACATGAGGCTTGCAAGAGATTGAAACAATGCATCCTAAAACTTATTCCAGCAGTGAAAACACACGGTTCTACAAAGACTTGGAAGGAGCAAGCAAAAGAATAGTGGCTGAGTGTCCTTTCAGAGAGAAACACATGCATTTCATCCTTCTGGGTGAGTTTACTTGCTGGAATTCATATGCATTTTGTACTGTGCAGAATGTAGCTACCTGCTCGGGGGTTGTGTCATAGATGCACCTTTCCTGTAGGAGCTTATTGGAACTTTCATTGTTTGGCTAAGTTATTTAGGGTTGGTTTTGGAAGGTCTTTCAACTTTGGCCAAATCGGCTTTGTACGAAAGTTTTTCACAGCCCTGTTTCCAAGTGTCCACAAAGAGCTGCTGCTTGAAAGTGTCCACATGCACATCTCCCATACTGGTGTGCTCGTTTCACTACCTGGATTTTGGTTTCCTCTTCTTTCTTTGAAATGACAAGTCTTCATTCAGCATGCTACACACAGCTTGTAGCAGTTTCAGTTTGAAGCATGTTGGTGCTCTCAAAACGCTGTGTATCCTGTGTAGAGTGTGTCACTCTACAGCACTGAATACACAACTTAGAGCTCCTTTCAACACAGACACGCAAACACGTCTTTTTGGGAAAGTCCTAACTCAGGTAAATTAGAAATGTAAGGGTTTCATTGAAAACATGAAGACAATCATGCTTTTGAACTCTGAAACCGAAAGAAATGGCTTTTTGTACATGCCATTCTGAATTTCACTGCAAAATGCCCTTCTTTTCTGGTTTGTTGAAAGTTCAAAACACTTTAGGAAATAGAACGTGTTTGAAGAAGACTGATGCAGTGTGCGTTTTCCTGGATTTCAAGTGATTCGGGATACATACTCCTTGTTTTTCCACATTGTCTAAGAAACAACATGAGGCTTGCAAGAGATTGAAAAAATGCATCCTAAAACATATGCCTGCAGTGAAAACACATGTTTCTACAAAGACCTGGAAGGAGCAAGCAAAAGAATAGTGGCTGCGAGTTCTTTCAGAGAGAAACACACGTATTTCATCCTTCTGTAGAGACGGTTAGGGTTACGATTGGACCTAGGGTAGGGTTATGTTGAGGGCTAGGGTTAGAGAGAAGGTTAGGGTTACTTTTGGACCTATGGTTAGGGTTATGTTGAGGGCTAGAGTTAGAGATATGGTTAGGGTTACGATTGGACCTAGGGTTAGGGTTATGTTGAGGGCTAGGGTAGAATTCCGGTTAGGGTTACACTTGAACCTAGGGTTAGGGTTATGTTGAGGGCTAGGCTTAGAGAGAAGGTTAGGGTTACAATTGGACCTAGGGTTAGGGTTATGTTGAGGGCTAGGGTTAGAGACCCGGTTAGGGTTACGATTGGACCTAGGGTTAGGGTTATGTTGAGGGCTAGGGTTAGAGAGAAGGTTAGGGTTACTTTTGGACCTAGGGTTAGGGTTATGTTGAGGGCTAGGGTTAGAGATATGGTTAGGGTTACGATTGGACCTAGGGTTAGGGTTATGTTGAGGGCTAGGGTTAGAGATCCGGTTAGGGTTACGATTGGACCTAGGGTTAGGGTTATGTTTAGGCCCAGGGTTTGAGATCTGGTTAGGGTTAGATTGGACCTAGGGTTAGGGTTATGTTGAGGGCTAGGGTTAGAGATCAGGTTAGTATTACGATTGGACCTAGGGTTAGGGTTATGTTTAGGGCTAGGGATACAGATCCGGTTAGGGTTACGATTGGACCTAGGGTTAGGGTTATGTTGAGGGCTAGGGTTAGTGATCAGGTTAGTATTACGATTGGACCTAAGGTTAAGGTTATGTTGAGGGCTAGGGTTCAGATCCGGTTAGGGTTACCATTGGACCTAGGGTTAGCGTAACATTGAGGGCTAGGGTTAGAGAGAGGGTTAGGGTTACGATTGGACCTAGGGTTAGGGTTATGTTGAGGGCTAGGGTTAGAGATATGGTTAGGGTTATGATTGGACCTAGGGTTAGGGTTATGTATAGGGCTAGGGTTAGAGATCAGGTTAGGGTTACGATTGGACCTAGGGTTAGGGTTATGTTGAGGGCTAGGTTTAGAGAGAAGGTTAGGGTTTCAATTGGACCTAGGGTTAGGGTTATGTTGAGGGCTAGGGTTACAGATCCGGTTAGGGTTACGATTGGACCTAGGGTTAGGGTTATGTTGAGGGCTAGGGTTAGAGAGAAGGTTAGGGTTACTTTTGGACCTATGGTTAGGGTTATGTTGAGGGCTAGAGTTAGAGATATGGTTAGGGTTACGATTGGACCTAGGGTTAGGGTTATGTTGAGGGCTAGGGTAGAATTCCGGTTAGGGTTACACTTGAACCTAGGGTTAGGGTTATGTTGAGGGCTAGGCTTAGAGAGAAGGTTAGGGTTACAATTGGACCTAGGGTTAGGGTTATGTTGAGGGCTAGGGTTAGAGACCCGGTTAGGGTTACGATTGGACCTAGGGTTAGGGTTATGTTGAGGGCTAGGGTTAGAGAGAAGGTTAGGGTTACTTTTGGACCTAGGGTTAGGGTTATGTTGAGGGCTAGGGTTAGAGATATGGTTAGGGTTACGATTGGACCTAGGGTTAGGGTTATGTTGAGGGCTAGGGTTAGAGATCCGGTTAGGGTTACGATTGGACCTAGGGTTAGGGTTATGTTTAGGCCCAGGGTTTGAGATCTGGTTAGGGTTAGATTGGACCTAGGGTTAGGGTTATGTTGAGGGCTAGGGTTAGAGATCAGGTTAGTATTACGATTGGACCTAGGGTTAGGGTTATGTTTAGGGCTAGGGATACAGATCCGGTTAGGGTTACGATTGGACCTAGGGTTAGGGTTATGTTGAGGGCTAGGGTTAGTGATCAGGTTAGTATTACGATTGGACCTAAGGTTAAGGTTATGTTGAGGGCTAGGGTTCAGATCGGGTTAGGGTTACCATTGGACCTAGGGTTAGCGTAACGTTGAGGGTTAGGGTTAGAGAGAGGGTTAGGGTTACGATTGGACCTAGGGTTAGGGTTATGTTGAGGGCTAGGGTTAGAGATATGGTTAGGGTTATGATTGGACTTAGGGTTAGGGTTATGTATAGGGCTAGGGTTAGAGATCAGGTTAGGGTTACGATTGGACCTAGGGTTAGGGTTAGGTTGAGGGCTAGGGTTAGAGAGAAGGTTAGGGTTTCAATTGGACCTAGGGTTAGGGTTATGTTGAGGGCTAGGGTTATAGATCCGGTTAGGGTTACGATTGGACCTAGGGTTAGGGTTATGTTGAGGGCTAGGGTTAGAGAGAAGGTTAGGGTTACTTTTGGACCTATGGTTAGGGTTATGTTGAGGGCTAGAGTTAGAGACATGGTTAGGGTTACGATTGGACCTAGGGTTAGGGTTATGTTGAGGGCTAGGGTTAGAATTCCGGTTAGGGTTACACTTGAACCTAGGGTTAGGGTTATGTTGAGGGCTAGGCTTAGAGAGAAGGTTAGGGTTACAATTGGACCTAGGGTTAGGGTTATGTTGAGGGCTAGGGTTAGAGACCCGGTTAGGGTTACGATTGGACCTAGGGTTAGGGTTATGTTGAGGCTAGGTTTAGAGAGAAGGTTAGGGTTACTTTTGGACCTAGGGTTAGGGTTATGTTGAGGGCTAGGGTTAGAGATATGGTTAGGGTTACGATTGAACCTAGGTTTAGGGTTATGTTGAGGGCTAGGGTTAGAGATCCGGTTAGGGTTACAATTGGACCTAGGGTTAGGGTTATGTTGAGGGCTAGGGTTAGTGATCAGGTTAGTATTACGATTGGACCTAAGGTTAAGGTTATGTTGAGGGCTAGGGTTTAGATCCGGTTAGGGTTACCATTAGACCTAGGGTTAGCGTAACGTTGAGGGCTAGGGTTAGAGAGAGGGTTAGGGTTACGATTGGACCTAGGGTTAGGGTTATGTTGAGGGCTAGGGTTAGAGATATGGTTAGGGTTATGATTGGACCTAGGGTTAGGGTTATGTTTAGGGCTAGGGTTAGAGATCAGGTTAGGGTTACGATTGGACCTAGGGTTAGGGTTATGTTGAGGGCTAGGGTTAGAGAGAAGGTTAGGGTTTCAATTGGACCTAGGGTTAGGGTTATGTTGAGGGCTAGGGTTACAGATCCGGTTAGGGTTACGATTGGACCTAGGGTTAGGGTTATGTTGAGGGCTAGGGTTAGAGAGAAGGTTAGGGTTACTTTTGGACCTATGGTTAGGGTTATGTTGAGGGCTAGAGTTAGAGATATGGTTAGGGTTACGATTGGACCTAGGGTTAGGGTTATGTTGAGGGCTAGGGTTAGAATTCCGGTTAGGGTTACACTTGAACCTAGGGTTAGGGTTATGTTGAGGGCTAGGCTTAGAGAGAAGGTTAGGGTTACAATTGGACCTAGGGTTAGTGTTATGTTGAGGGCTAGGGTTAGAGACCCGGTTAGGGTTACGATTGGACCTAGGGTTAGGGTTATGTTGAGGGCTAGGGTTAGAGAGAAGGTTAGGGTTACTTTTGGACCTAGGGTTAGGGTTATGTTGAGGGCTAGGGTTAGAGATATGGTTAGGGTTACGATTGGACCTAGGGTTAGGGTTATGTTGAGGGCTAGGGTTAGAGATCCGGTTAGGGTTACGATTGGACCTAGGGTTAGGGTTATGTTTAGGCCCAGGGTTTGAGATCTGGTTAGGGTTAGATTGGACCTAGGGTTAGGGTTATGTTGAGGGCTAGGGTTAGAGATCAGGTTAGTATTACGATTGGACCTAGGGTTCGGGTTATGTTTAGGGCTAGGGATACAGATCCGGTTAGGGTTACGATTGGACCTAGGGTTAGGGTTATGTTGAGGGCTAGGGTTAGTGATCAGGTTAGTATTACGATTGGACCTAAGGTTAAGGTTATGTTGAGGGCTAGGGTTCAGATCCGGTTAGGGTTACCATTGGACCTAGGGTTAGCGTAACGTTGAGGGCTAGGGTTAGAGAGAGGGTTAGGGTTACGATTGGACCTAGGGTTAGGGTTATGTTGAGGGCTAGGGTTAGAGATATGGTTATGTTTATGATTGGACCTAGGGTTAGGGTTATGTATAGGGCTAGGGTTAGAGATCAGGTTAGGGTTACGTTTGGACCTAGGGTTAGGGTTATGTTGAGGGCTAGGGTTAGAGAGAAGGTTAGGGTTTCAATTGGACCTAGGGTTAGGGTTATGTTGAGGGCTAGGGTTACAGATCCGGTTAGGGTTACGATTGGACCTAGGGTTAGGGTTATGTTTAGGGCTAGGGTTAGAGATCCGGTTAGGGTTACTATTGGACGTAGGGTTAGGGTTATGTTGAGGACTAGGGTTAGAGATCCGGTTAGTATTACGATTGGACCTAGGGTTAGGGTTATGTTGAGGGCTAGAGTTACAGATCCGGTTAGGGTTACGATTTGACCTAGGGTTAGGGTTATGTTTAGGGCTAGGGTTAGAGATCCGGTTAGGGTTACTATTGGACGTAGGGTTAGGGTTATATTGAGGGCTAGGCTTAGAGATCCGGTTAGGGTTACGGTTGGACCTAGGGTTAGGGTTATGTTGAGGGCTAGGGTTAGAGATCAGGTTAGGGTTAAGATTGGACCTAGGGTTATAGTGATGTTGAGGGCTAGGGTATTCCAGCAGTGAAAACACACATTTCTATAAAGACTTTGAAGCAGGAAGCTAAAGCCCTGTGGCTGAGTGTTCTTTCATAGAGAAACATGCATTTCATCCTTCTGGAGTGAATTTTCATGCTGGAGTTCATATGCATTTTATACTGTGCAGAATGTAGCTACCTGCTGGGGGTTGTGTCATAGAAGCACCTTTTCTGCAGGAGCTTATTGGAACATTCATTGTTTGGCTAAGTTATTTAGGCTTGGTTTTGGAAGGTCTTTCAACCTTGGTCAAATCCCGCTTCGTACGCAAGTTTTTAATACCGCTGTTTCCAAGTGTCCACAAACAGCTGCTGCTTGAAACTGTCCACATGCACATCTCGTATACTGGTGTGCTCGTTTCACTACCTGGATTTTGGTTTCCTCTTCTTTCTTTGAAATGACAAGTCTTCATTCAGCATTCTACACACACCTTGTACCAGCTTCAGTTTGAAGCATGTTGGTGCTCTCAAAACGCTGTGTAACCTATGTAGAGTGTTTTACTCTCCAGCACTGAATACACAACTTAGAGCTCCTTTCACCACAGACACGCAAACACATCTTTTTGTGAATGTCCTACTTCAGGTCCCTTGGAAATGTAAGGGTTTCATGGAGAACATGACGTCAATCATGCTTTTGCACTCTACTACCAATAGAAATGACCTCTTGTACATGCCTGACTGAGTTTCACTGCAAAATGCCCTTGTTTTCTGGTTTCTTGAATGTTCTCAACACATTAGGAGAAAGAGTGTGTTTGAGCAAGATCGATGCAGTGTGCGTTTCCCTAGATTTCAAGTGATTTGGGAAATATAATCCTTATTTTTCCACATTGTGAAAGAAACATGAGGCTTGCAAGAGATTGAAAAAATGCATCCCAAAACGTACTCCAGCGGTGAAAGCACACGTTTCTACAAAGACTTTGAAGTAGCAAGTAAAAGCCAATGGGT
Source organism: Miniopterus natalensis (assembly GCF_054644295.1). Lineage (NCBI taxonomy): Eukaryota > Metazoa > Chordata > Mammalia > Chiroptera > Miniopteridae > Miniopterus > Miniopterus natalensis. Next base: position 83,332,688 of record NC_142089.1, read on the forward strand.
GAGTGTTCTTTCAGAGAGAAACATACACATTTCATCCTTCTGGAGTGAATTTTCAGCCTGGAATTCATATGCATTTGTACCGTGCAGAATGTAACTACCTGCTCGGGGGTTGTGTCATAGAAGCAACTTTCCTGCAGGAGCTTATTGGAACATTCATTGTTTGGCTAACTTCTTTGGGTTGGTTTTGGAAGGTCTTTCAACTTTAGCCAAATCCGCTTTCTTACGAAATTTTTTCACAGCCCTGTTTCCAAGAGCCCACAAAGAACTGCTGCTTAAAACTCTCCACATGCACATCTCCCATACTGGTGTGCTCGTTTCACTACCTGGATTTTGGTTTCCTCTTCTTTCTTTGAAATTACAAGCCCTCTTTCTGCATGCTACACACACCTTGTAGCAGCTTCAGTTTGCAGCATATTGGTGCTCTTAAAACGCTGAGTAACCTGTGTAGTGTGTCAATCTCCAGCACTGAATACACAACTTAGAGCTCCTTTCACCACAGACACGCAAACACATCTTTTTGTAAAAGTCCTACTTCTTTACTCTTGGAAATGTAAGGGTTTCATCGAGAACTTGAAGTCAATCATGCTTTTGCACTCTGCAACCAATAGGAATGAACTCTTGTACATACCCGTCTGAATTTCAGTGCAAAATGCCCTTCTTTTCTGGTTTGTTGAAAGTTCACAACACATTAGGAGATAGAGCGTGTTTGAAGAAGACTGATGCAGTGTGCGTTTTCCTTTATTTCTTGTGATTTGGGAAACATAATCCGTGATTTTCCACATTGTCTAAGAAACAACATGAGGCTTGCAAGAGATTGAAACAATGCATCCTAAAACTTATTCCAGCAGTGAAAACACACGGTTCTACAAAGACTTGGAAGGAGCAAGCAAAAGAATAGTGGCTGAGTGTCCTTTCAGAGAGAAACACATGCATTTCATCCTTCTGGAGTGAGTTTTCTTGCTGGAATTCATATGCATTTTGTACTGTGCAGAATTTAGCTACCTGCTCGGGGGTTGTGTCATAGATGCACCTTTCCTGTAGGAGCTTATTGGAACTTTCATTGTTTGGCTAAGTTATTTAGGGTTGGTTTTGGAAGGTCTTTCAACTTTGGCCAAATCCGCTTTGTACGAAAGTTTTTCACAGCCCTGTTTCCAAGTGTCCACAAAGAGCTGCTGCTTGAAAGTGTCCACAGGCACATCTCCCATACTGGTATGCTCGTTTCACTACCTGGATTTTGGTTTCCTCTTCTGTCTTTGAAATGACAAGTCTTCATTCAGCATGCTACACACAGCTTGTAGCAGTTTCAGTTTGAAGCATGTTGGTGCTCTCAAAACGCTGTGTATCCTGTGTAGAGTGTGTCACTCTACAGCACTGAATACACAACTTAGAGCTCCTTTCAACACAGACACGCATACACGTCTTTTTGGGAAAGTCCTAACTCAGGTAAATTGGAAATGTAAGGGTTTCATCGAAAACATGAAGACAATCATGCTTTTGAACTCTGCAACCGAAAGAAATGGCTTTTTGTACATGCCATTCTGAATTTCACTGCAAATGCCCTTCTTTTCTGGTTTGTTGAAAGTTCAAAACACTTTAGGAAATAGAACGTGTTTGAAGAAGACTGATGCAGTGTGCGTTTTCCTGGATTTCAAGTGATTCGGGATACATACTCCTTGTTTTTCCACATTGTCTAAGAAACAACATGAGGCTTGCAAGAGATTGAAAAAATGCATCCTAAAACTTATGCCTGCAGTGAAAACACACGTTTCTACAAAGACTTGGAAGGAGCAAGCAAAAGAATAGTGGCTGAGAGTCCTTTCAGAGAGAAACACACGTATTTCATCCTTCTGTAGAGACGGTTAGGGTTACGATTGGACCTAGGGTAGGGTTATGTTGAGGGCTAGGGTTAGAGAGACGGTTAGGGTTACGATTGGACCTAGGGTTAGGGTTATGTTGAGGGCTAGGGTTAGAGAGAAGGTTAGTTTTACTTTTGGACCTAGGGTTAGGGTTATGTTGAGGGCTAGGGTTAGAGATATGGTTAGGGTTACGATTGGACCTAGGGTTAGGGTTATGTTGAGGGCTAGGGTTAGAGTTCCGGTTAGGGTTACACTTGAACCTAGGGTTAGGGTTATGTTGAGGGCTAGGCTTAGAGAGAAGGTTAGGGTTACAATTGGACCTAGGGTTAGGGTTATGTTGAGGGCTAGGGTTAGAGATCCGGTTAGAGTTACGATTGGACCTAGGGTTAGGGTTATGTTGAGGGCTAGGATTAGAGATCATGTTAGTATTACGATTGGACATAGGGTTAGGGTTATGTTGAGGGCTAGGGTTAGAGAGAAGGTTAGGGTTACTTTTGGACCTAGGGTTAGGGTTATGTTGACGGCTGGGTTAGAGATATGGTTAGGGTTACGATTGGACCTAGGGTTAGGGTTATGTTGAGGGCTAGGGTTAGAGATCCGGTTAGGGTTACGATTGGACCTAGGGTTAGGGTTATGTTTAGGCCCAGGGTTTGAGATCTGGTTAGGGTTAGATTGGACCTAGGGTTAGGGTTATGTTGAGGGCTAGGGTTAGAGATCAGGTTAGTATTCCGATTGGACCTAGGGTTAGGGTTAGGTTTAGGGCTAGGGATACAGATCCGGTTAGGGTTACGATTGGACCTAGGGTTAGGGTTATGTTGAGGGCTAGGGTTAGTGATCAGGTTAGTATTACGATTGGACCTAAGGTTAAGGTTATGTTGAGGGCTAGGGTTCAGATCCGGTTAGGGTTACGATTGGACCTAGGGTTAGCGTAACGTTGAGGGCTAGGGTTAGAGAGACGGTTAGGGTTACGATTGGACCTAGGGTTAGGGTTATGTTGAGGGCTAGGGTTCGAGATATGGTTAGGGTTATGATTGGACCTAGGGTTAGGGTTATGTTGAGGGCTAGGGTTAGATATCAGGTTAGGGTTAAGATTGGACCTAGGGTTATAGTGATGTTGAGGGCTAGGGTATTCCAGCAGTGAAAACACACATTTCTATAAAGACTTTGAAGCAGCAAGCTAAAGCCTTGTGGCTGAGTGTTCTTTCATAGACAAACATGCATTTCATTCTTCTGGAGTGAATTTTCATGCTGGAGTTCATATGCATTTTATACTGTGCAGAATGTAGCTACCTGCTGGGGGTTGTGTCATAGAAGCGCCTTTTCTGCAGGAGCTTATTGGAACATTCATTGTTTGGCTAAGTTATTTAGGGTTGGTTTTGGAAGGTCTTTCAACCTTGGCCAAATCCCGCTTCATACGCAAGTTTTTAATACCGCTGTTTCCAAGTGTCCACAAACAGCTGCTGCTTGAAACTGTCCACATGCACATCTCGTATACTGGTGTGCTCGTTTCACTACCTGGATTTTGGTTTCCTCTTCTTTCTTTGAAATGACAAGTCTTCATTCAGCATTCTACACACACCTTGTATCAGCTTCAGTATGAAGCATGTTGGTGCTCTCAAAACGCTGTGTAACCTATGTAGAGTGTGTTACTCTCCAGCACTGAATACACAACTTAGAGCTCCTTTCACCACAGACACGCAAACACATCTTTTTGTGAAAGTCCTACTTCACGTCCCTTGGAAATGTAAGGGTTTCATGGAGAACATGACGTCAATCATGCTTTTGCACTCTACTACCAATAGAAATGACCTCTTGTACATGCCTGACTGAGTTTCACTGCAAAATGCCCTTGTTTTCTGGTTTCTTGAATGTTCTCAACACATTAGGAGAAAGAGCGTGTTTGAGCAAGATCGATGCAGTGTGCGTTTCCCTAGATTTCAAGTGATTTGGGAAATATAATCCTTATTTTTCCACATTGTGAAAGAAACATGAGGCTTGCAAGAGATTCAAAATATGCATCCCAACACGTACTCCAGCGGTGAAAGCACACGTTTCTACAAAGACTTTGAAGTAGCAAGTAAAAGCCAATGGCTGAGTGTTCTTTCAGAGAGAAACATACACATTTCATCCTTCTGGAGTGAATTTTCAGCCTGGAATTCATATGCATTTGTACCGTGCAGAATGTAACTACCTGCTCGGGGGTTGTGTCATAGAAGCAACTTTCCTGCAGGAGCTTATTGGAATATTCATTGTTTGGCTAACTTCTTTGGGTTGGTTTTGGAAGGTCTTTCAACTTTAGCCAAATCCGCTTTCTTACGAAATTTTTTCACAGCCCTGTTTCCAAGAGCCCACAAAGAACTGCTGCTTAAAACTCTCCACATGCACATCTCCCATACTGGTGTGCTCGTTTCACTACCTGGATTTTGGTTTCCTCTTCTTTCTTTGAAATTACAAGCCCTCTTTCTGCATGCTACACACACCTTGTAGCAGTTTCAGTTTGCAGCATATTGGTGCTCTTAAAACGCTGAGTAACCTGTGTAGAGTGTGTCAATCTCCAGCACTGAATACACAACTTAGAGCTCCTTTCACCACAGACACGCAAACACATCTTTTTGTAAAAGTCCTACTTCTTTACTCTTGGAAATGTAAGGGTTTCATCGAGAACTTGAAGTCAATCATGCTTTTGCACTCTGCAACCAATAGGAATGAACTCTTGTACATACCCGTCTGAATTTCAGTGCAAAATGCCCTTCTTTTCTGGTTTGTTGAAAGTTCACAACACATTAGGAGATAGAGCGTGTTTGAAGAAGACTGATGCAGTGTGCGTTTTCCTTTATTTCTTGTGATTTGGGAAACATAATCCGTGATTTTCCACATTGTCTAAGAAACAACATGAGGCTTGCAAGAGATTGAAACAATGCATCCTAAAACTTATTCCAGCAGTGAAAACACACGGTTCTACAAAGACTTGGAAGGAGCAAGCAAAAGAATAGTGGCTGAGTGTCCTTTCAGAGAGAAACACATGCATTTCATCCTTCTGGGTGAGTTTTCTTGCTGGAATTCATATGCATTTTGTACTGTGCAGAATGTAGCTACCTGCTCGGGGGTTGTGTCATAGATGCACCTTTCCTGTAGGAGCTTATTGGAACTTTCATTGTTTGGCTAAGTTATTTAGGGTTGGTTTTGGAAGGTCTTTCAACTTTGGCCAAATCGGCTTTGTACGAAAGTTTTTCACAGCCCTGTTTCCAAGTGTCCACAAAGAGCTGCTGCTTGAAAGTGTCCACATGCACATCTCCCATACTGGTGTGCTCGTTTCACTACCTGGATTTTGGTTTCCTCTTCTTTCTTTGAAATGACAAGTCTTCATTCAGCATGCTACACACAGCTTGTAGCAGTTTCAGTTTGAAGCATGTTGGTGCTCTCAAAACGCTGTGTATCCTGTGTAGAGTGTGTCACTCTACAGCACTGAATACACAACTTAGAGCTCCTTTCAACACAGACACGCAAACACGTCTTTTTGGGAAAGTCCTAACTCAGGTAAATTAGAAATGTAAGGGTTTCATTGAAAACATGAAGACAATCATGCTTTTGAACTCTGAAACCGAAAGAAATGGCTTTTTGTACATGCCATTCTGAATTTCACTGCAAAATGCCCTTCTTTTCTGGTTTGTTGAAAGTTCAAAACACTTTAGGAAATAGAACGTGTTTGAAGAAGACTGATGCAGTGTGCGTTTTCCTGGATTTCAAGTGATTCGGGATACATACTCCTTGTTTTTCCACATTGTCTAAGAAACAACATGAGGCTTGCAAGAGATTGAAAAAATGCATCCTAAAACATATGCCTGCAGTGAAAACACATGTTTCTACAAAGACCTGGAAGGAGCAAGCAAAAGAATAGTGGCTGCGAGTTCTTTCAGAGAGAAACACACGTATTTCATCCTTCTGTAGAGACGGTTAGGGTTACGATTGGACCTAGGGTAGGGTTATGTTGAGGGCTAGGGTTAGAGAGAAGGTTAGGGTTACTTTTGGACCTATGGTTAGGGTTATGTTGAGGGCTAGAGTTAGAGATATGGTTAGGGTTATGATTGGACCTAGGGTTAGGGTTATGTTGAGGGCTAGGGATAGAATTCCGGTTAGGGTTACACTTGAACCTAGGGTTAGGGTTATGTTGAGGGCTAGGCTTAGAGAGAAGGTTAGGGTTACAATTGGACCTAGGGTTAGGGTTATGTTGAGGGCTAGGGTTAGAGACCCGGTTAGGGTTACGATTGGACCTAGGGTTAGGGTTATGTTGAGGGCTAGGGTTAGAGAGAAGGTTAGGGTTACTTTTGGACCTAGGGTTAGGGTTATGTTGAGGGCTAGGGTTAGAGATATGGTTAGGGTTACGATTGGACCTAGGGTTAGGGTTATGTTGAGGGCTAGGGTTAGAGATCCGGTTAGGGTTACGATTGGACCTAGGGTTAGGGTTATGTTTAGGCCCAGGGTTTGAGATCTGGTTAGGGTTAGATTGGACCTAGGGTTAGGGTATTGTTGAGGGCTAGGGTTAGAGATCAGGTTAGTATTACGATTGGACCTAGGGTTAGGGTTATGTTTAGGGCTAGGGATACAGATCCGGTTAGGGTTACGATTGGACCTAGGGTTAGGGTTATGTTGAGGGCTAGGGTTAGTGATCAGGTTAGTATTACGATTGGACCTAAGGTTAAGGTTATGTTGAGGGCTAGGGTTCAGATCCGGTTAGGGTTACCATTGGACCTAGGGTTAGCGTAACATTGAGGGCTAGGGTTAGAGAGAGGGTTAGGGTTACGATTGGACCTAGGGTTAGGGTTATGTTGAGGGCTAGGGTTAGAGATATGGTTAGGGTTATGATTGGACCTAGGGTTAGGGTTATGTATAGGGCTAGGGTTAGAGATCAGGTTAGGGTTACGATTGGACCTAGGGTTAGGGTTATGTTGAGGGCTAGGTTTAGAGAGAAGGTTAGGGTTTCAATTGGACCTAGGGTTAGGGTTATGTTGAGGGCTAGGGTTACAGATCCGGTTAGGGTTACGATTGGACCTAGGGTTAGGGTTATGTTGAGGGCTAGGGTTAGAGAGAAGGTTAGGGTTACTTTTGGACCTATGGTTAGGGTTATGTTGAGGGCTAGAGTTAGAGATATGGTTAGGGTTACGATTGGACCTAGGGTTAGGGTTATGTTGAGGGCTAGGGTAGAATTCCGGTTAGGGTTACACTTGAACCTAGGGTTAGGGTTATGTTGAGGGCTAGGCTTAGAGAGAAGGTTAGGGTTACAATTGGACCTAGGGTTAGGGTTATGTTGAGGGCTAGGGTTAGAGACCCGGTTAGGGTTACGATTGGACCTAGGGTTAGGGTTATGTTGAGGGCTAGGGTTAGAGAGAAGGTTAGGGTTACTTTTGGACCTAGGGTTAGGGTTATGTTGAGGGCTAGGGTTAGAGATATGGTTAGGGTTACGATTGGACCTAGGGTTAGGGTTATGTTGAGGGCTAGGGTTAGAGATCCGGTTAGGGTTACGATTGGACCTAGGGTTAGGGTTATGTTTAGGCCCAGGGTTTGAGATCTGGTTAGGGTTAGATTGGACCTAGGGTTAGGGTTATGTTGAGGGCTAGGGTTAGAGATCAGGTTAGTATTACGATTGGACCTAGGGTTAGGGTTATGTTTAGGGCTAGGGATACAGATCCGGTTAGGGTTACGATTGGACCTAGGGTTAGGGTTATGTTGAGGGCTAGGGTTAGTGATCAGGTTAGTATTACGATTGGACCTAAGGTTAAGGTTATGTTGAGGGCTAGGGTTCAGATCGGGTTAGGGTTACCATTGTACCTAGGGTTAGCGTAACGTTGAGGGTTAGGGTTAGAGAGAGGGTTAGGGTTACGATTGGACCTAGGGTTAGGGTTATGTTGAGGGCTAGGGTTAGAGATATGGTTAGGGTTATGATTGGACCTAGGGTTAGGGTTATGTATAGGGCTAGGGTTAGAGATCAGGTTAGGGTTACGATTGGACCTAGGGTTAGGGTTAGGTTGAGGGCTAGGGTTAGAGAGAAGGTTAGGGTTTCAATTGGACCTAGGGTTAGGGTTATGTTGAGGGCTAGGGTTATAGATCCGGTTAGGGTTACGATTGGACCTAGGGTTAGGGTTATGTTGAGGGCTAGGGTTAGAGAGAAGGTTAGGGTTACTTTTGGACCTATGGTTAGGGTTATGTTGAGGGCTAGAGTTAGAGACATGGTTAGGGTTACGATTGGACCTAGGGTTAGGGTTATGTTGAGGGCTAGGGTTAGAATTCCAGTTAGGGTTACACTTGAACCTAGGGTTAGGGTTATGTTGAGGGCTAGGCTTAGAGAGAAGGTTAGGGTTACAATTGGACCTAGGGTTAGGGTTATGTTGAGGGCTAGGGTTAGAGACCCGGTTAGGGTTACGATTGGACCTAGGGTTAGGGTTATGTTGAGGCTAGGTTTAGAGAGAAGGTTAGGGTTACTTTTGGACCTAGGGTTAGGGTTATGTTGAGGGCTAGGGTTAGAGATATGGTTAGGGTTACGATTGAACCTAGGTTTAGGGTTATGTTGAGGGCTAGGGTTAGAGATCCGGTTAGGGTTACAATTGGACCTAGGGTTAGGGTTATGTTGAGGGCTAGGGTTAGGGATCAGGTTAGTATTACGATTGGACCTAAGGTTAAGGTTATGTTGAGGGCTAGGGTTTAGATCCGGTTAGGGTTACCATTAGACCTAGGGTTAGCGTAACGTTGAGGGCTAGGGTTAGAGAGAGGGTTAGGGTTACGATTGGACCTAGGGTTAGGGTTATGTTGAGGGCTAGGGTTAGAGATATGGTTAGGGTTATGATTGGACCTAGGGTTAGGGTTATGTTTAGGGCTAGGGTTAGAGATCAGGTTAGGGTTACGATTGGACCTAGGGTTAGGGTTATGTTGAGGGCTAGGGTTAGAGAGAAGGTTAGGGTTTCAATTGGACCTAGGGTTAGGGTTATGTTGAGGGCTAGGGTTACAGATCCGGTTAGGGTTACGATTGGACCTAGGGTTAGGGTTATGTTGAGGGCTAGGGTTAGAGAGAAGGTTAGGGTTACTTTTGGACCTATGGTTAGGGTTATGTTGAGGGCTAGAGTTAGAGATATGGTTAGGGTTACGATTGGACCTAGGGTTAGGGTTATGTTGAGGGCTAGGGTTAGAATTCCGGTTAGGGTTACACTTGAACCTAGGGTTAGGGTTATGTTGAGGGCTAGGCTTAGAGAGAAGGTTAGGGTTACAATTGGACCTAGGGTTAGTGTTATGTTGAGGGCTAGGGTTAGAGACCCGGTTAGGGTTACGATTGGACCTAGGGTTAGGGTTATGTTGAGGGCTAGGGTTAGAGAGAAGGTTAGGGTTACTTTTGGACCTAGGGTTAGGGTTATGTTGAGGGCTAGGGTTAGAGATATGGTTAGGGTTACGATTGGACCTAGGGTTAGGGTTATGTTGAGGGCTAGGGTTAGAGATCCGGTTAGGGTTACGATTGGACCTAGGGTTAGGGTTATGTTTAGGCCCAGGGTTTGAGATCTGGTTAGGGTTAGATTGGACCTAGGGTTAGGGTTATGTTGAGGGCTAGGGTTAGAGATCAGGTTAGTATTACGATTGGACCTAGGGTTCGGGTTATGTTTAGGGCTAGGGATACAGATCCGGTTAGGGTTACGATTGGACCTAGGGTTAGGGTTATGTTGAGGGCTAGGGTTAGTGATCAGGTTAGTATTACGATTGGACCTAAGGTTAAGGTTATGTTGAGGGCTAGGGTTCAGATCCGGTTAGGGTTACCATTGGACCTAGGGTTAGCGTAACGTTGAGGGCTAGGGTTAGAGAGAGGGTTAGGGTTACGATTGGACCTAGGGTTAGGGTTATGTTGAGGGCTAGGGTTAGAGATATGGTTATGTTTATGATTGGACCTAGGGTTAGGGTTATGTATAGGGCTAGGGTTAGAGATCAGGTTAGGGTTACGTTTGGACCTAGGGTTAGGGTTATGTTGAGGGCTAGGGTTAGAGAGAAGGTTAGGGTTTCAATTGGACCTAGGGTTAGGGTTATGTTGAGGGCTAGGGTTACAGATCCGGTTAGGGTTACGATTGGACCTAGGGTTAGGGTTATGTTTAGGGCTAGGGTTAGAGATCCGGTTAGGGTTACTATTGGACGTAGGGTTAGGGTTATGTTGAGGACTAGGGTTAGAGATCCGGTTAGTATTACGATTGGACCTAGGGTTAGGGTTATGTTGAGGGCTAGAGTTACAGATCCGGTTAGGGTTACGATTTGACCTAGGGTTAGGGTTATGTTTAGGGCTAGGGTTAGAGATCCGGTTAGGGTTACTATTGGACGTAGGGTTAGGGTTATATTGAGGGCTAGGCTTAGAGATCCGGTTAGGGTTACGGTTGGACCTAGGGTTAGGGTTATGTTGAGGGCTAGGGTTAGAGATCAGGTTAGGGTTAAGATTGGACCTAGGGTTATAGTGATGTTGAGGGCTAGGGTATTCCAGCAGTGAAAACACACATTTCTATAAAGACTTTGAAGCAGGAAGCTAAAGCCCTGTGGCTGAGTGTTCTTTCATAGAGAAACATGCATTTCATCCTTCTGGAGTGAATTTTCATGCTGGAGTTCATATGCATTTTATACTGTGCAGAATGTAGCTACCTGCTGGGGGTTGTGTCATAGAAGCACCTTTTCTGCAGGAGCTTATTGGAACATTCATTGTTTGGCTAAGTTATTTAGGCTTGGTTTTGGAAGGTCTTTCAACCTTGGTCAAATCCCGCTTCGTACGCAAGTTTTTAATACCGCTGTTTCCAAGTGTCCACAAACAGCTGCTGCTTGAAACTGTCCACATGCACATCTCGTATACTGGTGTGCTCGTTTCACTACCTGGATTTTGGTTTCCTCTTCTTTCTTTGAAATGACAAGTCTTCATTCAGCATTCTACACACACCTTGTACCAGCTTCAGTTTGAAGCATGTTGGTGCTCTCAAAACGCTGTGTAACCTATGTAGAGTGTTTTACTCTCCAGCACTGAATACACAACTTAGAGCTCCTTTCACCACAGACACGCAAACACATCTTTTTGTGAATGTCCTACTTCAGGTCCCTTGGAAATGTAAGGGTTTCATGGAGAACATGACGTCAATCATGCTTTTGCACTCTACTACCAATAGAAATGACCTCTTGTACATGCCTGACTGAGTTTCACTGCAAAATGCCCTTGTTTTCTGGTTTCTTGAATGTTCTCAACACATTAGGAGAAAGAGTGTGTTTGAGCAAGATCGATGCAGTGTGCGTTTCCCTAGATTTCAAGTGATTTGGGAAATATAATCCTTATTTTTCCACATTGTGAAAGAAACATGAGGCTTGCAAGAGATTGAAAAAATGCATCCCAAAACGTACTCCAGCGGTGAAAGCACACGTTTCTACAAAGACTTTGAAGTAGCAAGTAAAAGCCAATGGGTGAGTGTTCTTTCAGAGAGAAACATACACATTTCATCCTTCTGGAGTGAATTTTCAGCCTGGAATTCATATGCATTTGTACCGTGCAGAATGTAACTACCTGCTCGGGGGTTGTGTCATAGAAGCAACTTTCCTGCAGGAGCTTATTGGAACATTCATTGTTTGGCTAACTTCTTTGGGTTGGTTTTGGAAGGTCTTTCAACTTTAGCCAAATCCGCTTTCTTACGAAATTTTTTCACAGCCCTGTTTCCAAGAGCCCACAAAGAACTGCTGCTTAAAACTCTCCACATGCACATCTCCCATACTGGTGTGCTCGTTTCACTACCTGGATTTTGGTTTCCTCTTCTTTCTTTGAAATTACAAGCCCTCTTTCTGCATGCTACACACACCTTGTAGCAGCTTCAGTTTGCAGCATATTGGTGCTCTTAAAACGCTGAGTAACCTGTGTAGTGTGTCAATCTCCAGCACTGAATACACAACTTAGAGCTCCTTTCACCACAGACACGCAAACACATCTTTTTGTAAAAGTCCTACTTCTTTACTCTTGGAAATGTAAGGGTTTCATCGAGAACTTGAAGTCAATCATGCTTTTGCACTCTGCAACCAATAGGAATGAACTCTTGTACATACCCGTCTGAATTTCAGTGCAAAATGCCCTTCTTTTCTGGTTTGTTGAAAGTTCACAACACATTAGGAGATAGAGCGTGTTTGAAGAAGACTGATGCAGTGTGCGTTTTCCTTTATTTCTTGTGATTTGGGAAACATAATCCGTGATTTTCCACATTGTCTAAGAAACAACATGAGGCTTGCAAGAGATTGAAACAATGCATCCTAAAACTTATTCCAGCAGTGAAAACACACGGTTCTACAAAGACTTGGAAGGAGCAAGCAAAAGAATAGTGGCTGAGTGTCCTTTCAGAGAGAAACACATGCATTTCATCCTTCTGGAGTGAGTTTTCTTGCTGGAATTCATATGCATTTTGTACTGTGCAGAATTTAGCTACCTGCTCGGGGGTTGTGTCATAGATGCACCTTTCCTGTAGGAGCTTATTGGAACTTTCATTGTTTGGCTAAGTTATTTAGGGTTGGTTTTGGAAGGTCTTTCAACTTTGGCCAAATCCGCTTTGTACGAAAGTTTTTCACAGCCCTGTTTCCAAGTGTCCACAAAGAGCTGCTGCTTGAAAGTGTCCACAGGCACATCTCCCATACTGGTATGCTCGTTTCACTACCTGGATTTTGGTTTCCTCTTCTGTCTTTGAAATGACAAGTCTTCATTCAGCATGCTACACACAGCTTGTAGCAGTTTCAGTTTGAAGCATGTTGGTGCTCTCAAAACGCTGTGTATCCTGTGTAGAGTGTGTCACTCTACAGCACTGAATACACAACTTAGAGCTCCTTTCAACACAGACACGCATACACGTCTTTTTGGGAAAGTCCTAACTCAGGTAAATTGGAAATGTAAGGGTTTCATCGAAAACATGAAGACAATCATGCTTTTGAACTCTGCAACCGAAAGAAATGGCTTTTTGTACATGCCATTCTGAATTTCACTGCAAATGCCCTTCTTTTCTGGTTTGTTGAAAGTTCAAAACACTTTAGGAAATAGAACGTGTTTGAAGAAGACTGATGCAGTGTGCGTTTTCCTGGATTTCAAGTGATTCGGGATACATACTCCTTGTTTTTCCACATTGTCTAAGAAACAACATGAGGCTTGCAAGAGATTGAAAAAATGCATCCTAAAACTTATGCCTGCAGTGAAAACACACGTTTCTACAAAGACTTGGAAGGAGCAAGCAAAAGAATAGTGGCTGAGAGTCCTTTCAGAGAGAAACACACGTATTTCATCCTTCTGTAGAGACGGTTAGGGTTACGATTGGACCTAGGGTAGGGTTATGTTGAGGGCTAGGGTTAGAGAGACGGTTAGGGTTACGATTGGACCTAGGGTTAGGGTTATGTTGAGGGCTAGGGTTAGAGAGAAGGTTAGTTTTACTTTTGGACCTAGGGTTAGGGTTATGTTGAGGGCTAGGGTTAGAGATATGGTTAGGGTTACGATTGGACCTAGGGTTAGGGTTATGTTGAGGGCTAGGGTTAGAGTTCCGGTTAGGGTTACACTTGAACCTAGGGTTAGGGTTATGTTGAGGGCTAGGCTTAGAGAGAAGGTTAGGGTTACAATTGGACCTAGGGTTAGGGTTATGTTGAGGGCTAGGGTTAGAGATCCGGTTAGAGTTACGATTGGACCTAGGGTTAGGGTTATGTTGAGGGCTAGGATTAGAGATCATGTTAGTATTACGATTGGACATAGGGTTAGGGTTATGTTGAGGGCTAGGGTTAGAGAGAAGGTTAGGGTTACTTTTGGACCTAGGGTTAGGGTTATGTTGAGGGCTAGGGTTAGAGATATGGTTAGGGTTACGATTGGACCTAGGGTTAGGGTTATGTTGAGGGCTAGGGTTAGAGATCCGGTTAGGGTTACGATTGGACCTAGGGTTAGGGTTATGTTTAGGCCCAGGGTTTGAGATCTGGTTAGGGTTAGATTGGACCTAGGGTTAGGGTTATGTTGAGGGCTAGGGTTAGAGATCAGGTTAGTATTCCGATTGGACCTAGGGTTAGGGTTAGGTTTAGGGCTAGGGATACAGATCCGGTTAGGGTTACGATTGGACCTAGGGTTAGGGTTATGTTGAGGGCTAGGGTTAGTGATCAGGTTAGTATTACGATTGGACCTAAGGTTAAGGTTATGTTGAGGGCTAGGGTTCAGATCCGGTTAGGGTTACGATTGGACCTAGGGTTAGCGTAACGTTGAGGGCTAGGGTTAGAGAGACGGTTAGGGTTACGATTGGACCTAGGGTTAGGGTTATGTTGAGGGCTAGGGTTCGAGATATGGTTAGGGTTATGATTGGACCTAGGGTTAGGGTTATGTTGAGGGCTAGGGTTAGAGTTCCGGTTAGGGTTGCACTTGAACCTAGGGTTAGCCTAACGTTGAGGGCTAGGCTTAGAGATCCGGTTAGGGTTACGGTTGGACCTAGGGTTAGGGTTATGTTGAGGTCTAGGGTTAGAGATCAGGTTAGGGTTAAGATTGGACCTAGGGTTATAGTGATGTTGAGGGCTAGGGTATTCCAGCAGTGAAAACACACATTTCTATAAAGACTTTGAAGCAGCAAGCTAAAGCCTTGTGGCTGAGTGTTCTTTCATAGACAAACATGCATTTCATTCTTCTGGAGTGAATTTTCATGCTGGAGTTCATATGCATTTTATACTGTGCAGAATGTAGCTACCTGCTGGGGATTGTGTCATAGAAGCGCCTTTTCTGCAGGAGCTTATTGGAACATTCATTGTTTGGCTAAGTTATTTAGGGTTGGTTTTGGAAGGTCTTTCAACCTTGGCCAAATCCCGCTTCATACGCAAGTTTTTAATACCGCTGTTTCCAAGTGTCCACAAACAGCTGCTGCTTGAAACTGTCCACATGCACATCTCGTATACTGGTGTGCTCGTTTCACTACCTGGATTTTGGTTTCCTCTTCTTTCTTTGAAATGACAAGTCTTCATTCAGCATTCTACACACACCTTGTATCAGCTTCAGTATGAAGCATGTTGGTGCTCTCAAAACGCTGTGTAACCTATGTAGAGTGTGTTACTCTCCAGCACTGAATACACAACTTAGAGCTCCTTTCACCACAGACACGCAAACACATCTTTTTGTGAAAGTCCTACTTCACGTCCCTTGGAAATGTAAGGGTTTCATGGAGAACATGACGTCAATCATGCTTTTGCACTCTACTACCAATAGAAATGACCTCTTGTACATGCCTGACTGAGTTTCACTGCAAAATGCCCTTGTTTTCTGGTTTCTTGAATGTTCTCAACACATTAGGAGAAAGAGCGTGTTTGAGCAAGATCGATGCAGTGTGCGTTTCCCTAGATTTCAAGTGATTTGGGAAATATAATCCTTATTTTTCCACATTGTGAAAGAAACATGAGGCTTGCAAGAGATTCAAAATATGCATCCCAACACGTACTCCAGCGGTGAAAGCACACGTTTCTACAAAGACTTTGAAGTAGCAAGTAAAAGCCAGTGGCTGAGTGTTCTTTCAGAGAGAAACATACACATTTCATCCTTCTGGAGTGAATTTTCAGCCTGGAATTCATATGCATTTGTACCGTGCAGAATGTAACTACCTGCTCGGGGGTTGTGTCATAGAAGCAACTTTCCTGCAGGAGCTTATTGGAATATTCATTGTTTGGCTAACTTCTTTGGGTTGGTTTTGGAAGGTCTTTCAACTTTAGCCAAATCCGCTTTCTTACGAAATTTTTTCACAGCCCTGTTTCCAAGAGCCCACAAAGAACTGCTGCTTAAAACTCTCCACATGCACATCTCCCATACTGGTGTGCTCGTTTCACTACCTGGATTTTGGTTTCCTCTTCTTTCTTTGAAATTACAAGCCCTCTTTCTGCATGCTACACACACCTTGTAGCAGTTTCAGTTTGCAGCATATTGGTGCTCTTAAAACGCTGAGTAACCTGTGTAGAGTGTGTCAATCTCCAGCACTGAATACACAACTTAGAGCTCCTTTCACCACAGACACGCAAACACATCTTTTTGTAAAAGTCCTACTTCTTTACTCTTGGAAATGTAAGGGTTTCATCGAGAACTTGAAGTCAATCATGCTTTTGCACTCTGCAACCAATAGGAATGAACTCTTGTACATACCCGTCTGAATTTCAGTGCAAAATGCCCTTCTTTTCTGGTTTGTTGAAAGTTCACAACACATTAGGAGATAGAGCGTGTTTGAAGAAGACTGATGCAGTGTGCGTTTTCCTTTATTTCTTGTGATTTGGGAAACATAATCCGTGATTTTCCACATTGTCTAAGAAACAACATGAGGCTTGCAAGAGATTGAAACAATGCATCCTAAAACTTATTCCAGCAGTGAAAACACACGGTTCTACAAAGACTTGGAAGGAGCAAGCAAAAGAATAGTGGCTGAGTGTCCTTTCAGAGAGAAACACATGCATTTCATCCTTCTGGGTGAGTTTTCTTGCTGGAATTCATATGCATTTTGTACTGTGCAGAATGTAGCTACCTGCTCGGGGGTTGTGTCATAGATGCACCTTTCCTGTAGGAGCTTATTGGAACTTTCATTGTTTGGCTAAGTTATTTAGGGTTGGTTTTGGAAGGTCTTTCAACTTTGGCCAAATCGGCTTTGTACGAAAGTTTTTCACAGCCCTGTTTCCAAGTGTCCACAAAGAGCTGCTGCTTGAAAGTGTCCACATGCACATCTCCCATACTGGTGTGCTCGTTTCACTACCTGGATTTTGGTTTCCTCTTCTTTCTTTGAAATGACAAGTCTTCATTCAGCATGCTACACACAGCTTGTAGCAGTTTCAGTTTGAAGCATGTTGGTGCTCTCAAAACGCTGTGTATCCTGTGTAGAGTGTGTCACTCTACAGCACTGAATACACAACTTAGAGCTCCTTTCAACACAGACACGCAAACACGTCTTTTTGGGAAAGTCCTAACTCAGGTAAATTAGAAATGTAAGGGTTTCATTGAAAACATGAAGACAATCATGCTTTTGAACTCTGAAACCGAAAGAAATGGCTTTTTGTACATGCCATTCTGAATTTCACTGCAAAATGCCCTTCTTTTCTGGTTTGTTGAAAGTTCAAAACACTTTAGGAAATAGAACGTGTTTGAAGAAGACTGATGCAGTGTGCGTTTTCCTGGATTTCAAGTGATTCGGGATACATACTCCTTGTTTTTCCACATTGTCTAAGAAACAACATGAGGCTTGCAAGAGATTGAAAAAATGCATCCTAAAACATATGCCTGCAGTGAAAACACATGTTTCTACAAAGACCTGGAAGGAGCAAGCAAAAGAATAGTGGCTGCGAGTTCTTTCAGAGAGAAACACACGTATTTCATCCTTCTGTAGAGACGGTTAGGGTTACGATTGGACCTAGGGTAGGGTTATGTTGAGGGCTAGGGTTAGAGAGAAGGTTAGGGTTACTTTTGGACCTATGGTTAGGGTTATGTTGAGGGCTAGAGTTAGAGATATGGTTAGGGTTATGATTGGACCTAGGGTTAGGGTTATGTTGAGGGCTAGGGATAGAATTCCGGTTAGGGTTACACTTGAACCTAGGGTTAGGGTTATGTTGAGGGCTAGGCTTAGAGAGAAGGTTAGGGTTACAATTGGACCTAGGGTTAGGGTTATGTTGAGGGCTAGGGTTAGAGACCCGGTTAGGGTTACGATTGGACCTAGGGTTAGGGTTATGTTGAGGGCTAGGGTTAGAGAGAAGGTTAGGGTTACTTTTGGACCTAGGGTTAGGGTTATGTTGAGGGCTAGGGTTAGAGATATGGTTAGGGTTACGATTGGACCTAGGGTTAGGGTTATGTTGAGGGCTAGGGTTAGAGATCCGGTTAGGGTTACGATTGGACCTAGGGTTAGGGTTATGTTTAGGCCCAGGGTTTGAGATCTGGTTAGGGTTAGATTGGACCTAGGGTTAGGGTATTGTTGAGGGCTAGGGTTAGAGATCAGGTTAGTATTACGATTGGACCTAGGGTTAGGGTTATGTTTAGGGCTAGGGATACAGATCCGGTTAGGGTTACGATTGGACCTAGGGTTAGGGTTATGTTGAGGGCTAGGGTTAGTGATCAGGTTAGTATTACGATTGGACCTAAGGTTAAGGTTATGTTGAGGGCTAGGGTTCAGATCCGGTTAGGGTTACCATTGGACCTAGGGTTAGCGTAACATTGAGGGCTAGGGTTAGAGAGAGGGTTAGGGTTACGATTGGACCTAGGGTTAGGGTTATGTTGAGGGCTAGGGTTAGAGATATGGTTAGGGTTATGATTGGACCTAGGGTTAGGGTTATGTATAGGGCTAGGGTTAGAGATCAGGTTAGGGTTACGATTGGACCTAGGGTTAGGGTTATGTTGAGGGCTAGGTTTAGAGAGAAGGTTAGGGTTTCAATTGGACCTAGGGTTAGGGTTATGTTGAGCGCTAGGGTTACAGATCCGGTTAGGGTTACGATTGGACCTAGGGTTAGGGTTATGTTGAGGGCTAGGGTTAGAGAGAAGGTTAGGGTTACTTTTGGACCTATGGTTAGGGTTATGTTGAGGGCTAGAGTTAGAGATATGGTTAGGGTTACGATTGGACCTAGGGTTAGGGTTATGTTGAGGGCTAGGGTAGAATTCCGGTTAGGGTTACACTTGAACCTAGGGTTAGGGTTATGTTGAGGGCTAGGCTTAGAGAGAAGGTTAGGGTTACAATTGGACCTAGGGTTAGGGTTATGTTGAGGGCTAGGGTTAGAGACCCGGTTAGGGTTACGATTGGACCTAGGGTTAGGGTTATGTTGAGGGCTAGGGTTAGAGAGAAGGTTAGGGTTACTTTTGGACCTAGGGTTAGGGTTATGTTGAGGGCTAGGGTTAGAGATATGGTTAGGGTTACGATTGGACCTAGGGTTAGGGTTATGTTGAGGGCTAGGGTTAGAGATCCGGTTAGGGTTACGATTGGACCTAGGGTTAGGGTTATGTTTAGGCCCAGGGTTTGAGATCTGGTTAGGGTGAGATTGGACCTAGGGTTAGGGTTATGTTGAGGGCTAGGGTTAGAGATCAGGTTAGTATTACGATTGGACCTAGGGTTAGGGTTATGTTTAGGGCTAGGGATACAGATCCGGTTAGGGTTACGATTGGACCTAGGGTTAGGGTTATGTTGAGGGCTAGGGTTAGTGATCAGGTTAGTATTACGATTGGACCTAAGGTTAAGGTTATGTTGAGGGCTAGGGTTCAGATCGGGTTAGGGTTACCATTGGACCTAGGGTTAGCGTAACGTTGAGGGTTAGGGTTAGAGAGAGGGTTAGGGTTACGATTGGACCTAGGGTTAGGGTTATGTTGAGGGCTAGGGTTAGAGATATGGTTAGGGTTATGATTGGACCTAGGGTTAGGGTTATGTATAGGGCTAGGGTTAGAGATCAGGTTAGGGTTACGATTGGACCTAGGGTTAGGGTTAGGTTGAGGGCTAGGGTTAGAGAGAAGGTTAGGGTTTCAATTGGACCTAGGGTTAGGGTTATGTTGAGGGCTAGGGTTATAGATCCGGTTAGGGTTACGATTGGACCTAGGGTTAGGGTTATGTTGAGGGCTAGGGTTAGAGAGAAGGTTAGGGTTACTTTTGGACCTATGGTTAGGGTTATGTTGAGGGCTAGAGTTAGAGACATGGTTAGGGTTACGATTGGACCTAGGGTTAGGGTTATGTTGAGGGCTAGGGTTAGAATTCCGGTTAGGGTTACACTTGAACCTAGGGTTAGGGTTATGTTGAGGGCTAGGCTTAGAGAGAAGGTTAGGGTTACAATTGGACCT
Organism: Miniopterus natalensis; assembly: GCF_054644295.1. Lineage (NCBI taxonomy): Eukaryota > Metazoa > Chordata > Mammalia > Chiroptera > Miniopteridae > Miniopterus > Miniopterus natalensis. Next base: position 83,352,347 of record NC_142089.1, read on the forward strand.
AGGGTTAGGGTTATGTTGAGGGCTAGGGTTAGAGACCCGGTTAGGGTTACGATTGGACCTAGGGTTAGGGTTATGTTGAGGCTAGGTTTAGAGAGAAGGTTAGGGTTACTTTTGGACCTAGGGTTAGGGTTATGTTGAGGGCTAGGGTTAGAGATATGGTTAGGGTTACGATTGAACCTAGGTTTAGGGTTATGTTGAGGGCTAGGGTTAGAGATCCGGTTTTGGTTACAATTGGACCTAGGGTTAGGGTTATGTTGAGGGCTAGGGTTAGTGATCAGGTTAGTATTACGATTGGACCTAAGGTTAAGGTTATGTTGAGGGCTAGGGTTTAGATCCGGTTAGGGTTACCATTAGACCTAGGGTTAGCGTAACGTTGAGGGCTAGGGTTAGAGAGAGGGTTAGGGTTACGATTGGACCTAGGGTTAGGGTTATGTTGAGGGCTAGGGTTAGAGATATGGTTAGGGTTATGATTGGACCTAGGGTTAGGGTTATGTTTAGGGCTAGGGTTAGAGATCAGGTTAGGGTTACGATTGGACCTAGGGTTAGGGTTATGTTGAGGGCTAGGGTTAGAGAGAAGGTTAGGGTTTCAATTGGACCTAGGGTTAGGGTTATGTTGAGGGCTAGGGTTACAGATCCGGTTAGGGTTACGATTGGACCTAGGGTTAGGGTTATGTTGAGTGCTAGGGTTAGAGAGAAGGTTAGGGTTACTTTTGGACCTATGGTTAGGGTTATGTTGAGGGCTAGAGTTAGAGATATGGTTAGGGTTACGATTGGACCTAGGGTTAGGGTTATGTTGAGGGCTAGGGTTAGAATTCCGGTTAGGGTTACACTTGAACCTAGGGTTAGGGTTATGTTGAGGGCTAGGCTTAGAGAGAAGGTTAGGGTTACAATTGGACCTAGGGTTAGTGTTATGTTGAGGGCTAGGGTTAGAGACCCGGTTAGGGTTACGATTGGACCTAGGGTTAGGGTTATGTTGAGGGCTAGGGTTAGAGAGAAGGTTAGGGTTACTTTTGGACCTAGGGTTAGGGTTATGTTGAGGGCTAGGGTTAGAGATATGGTTAGGGTTACGATTGGACCTAGGGTTAGGGTTATGTTGAGGGCTAGGGTTAGAGATCCGGTTAGGGTTACGATTGGACCTAGGGTTAGGGTTATGTTTAGGCCCAGGGTTTGAGATCTGGTTAGGGTTAGATTGGACCTAGGGTTAGGGTTATGTTGAGGGCTAGGGTTAGAGATCAGGTTAGTATTACGATTGGACCTAGGGTTCGGGTTATGTTTAGGGCTAGGGATACAGATCCGGTTAGGGTTACGATTGGACCTAGGGTTAGGGTTATGTTGAGGGCTAGGGTTAGTGATCAGGTTAGTATTACGATTGGACCTAAGGTTAAGGTTATGTTGAGGGCTAGGGTTCAGATCCGGTTAGGGTTACCATTGGACCTAGGGTTAGCGTAACGTTGAGGGCTAGGGTTAGAGAGAGGGTTAGGGTTACGATTGGACCTAGGGTTAGGGTTATGTTGAGGGCTAGGGTTAGAGATATGGTTATGTTTATGATTGGACCTAGGGTTAGGGTTATGTATAGGGCTAGGGTTAGAGATCAGGTTAGGGTTACGTTTGGACCTAGGGTTAGGGTTATGTTGAGGGCTAGGGTTAGAGAGAAGGTTAGGGTTTCAATTGGACCTAGGGTTAGGGTTATGTTGAGGGCTAGGGTTACAGATCCGGTTAGGGTTACGATTGGACCTAGGGTTAGGGTTATGTTTAGGGCTAGGGTTAGAGATCCGGTTAGGGTTACTATTGGACGTAGGGTTAGGGTTATGTTGAGGACTAGGGTTAGAGATCCGGTTAGTATTACGATTGGACCTAGGGTTAGGGTTATGTTGAGGGCTAGGGTTAGAGATCAGGTTAGGGTTAAGATTGGACCTAGGGTTATAGTGATGTTGAGGGCTAGGGTATTCCAGCAGTGAAAACACACATTTCTATAAAGACTTTGAAGCAGGAAGCTAAAGCCCTGTGGCTGAGTGTTCTTTCATAGAGAAACATGCATTTCATCCTTCTGGAGTGAATTTTCATGCTGGAGTTCATATGCATTTTATACTGTGCAGAATGTAGCTACCTGCTGGGGGTTGTGTCATAGAAGCACCTTTTCTGCAGGAGCTTATTGGAACATTCATTGTTTGGCTAAGTTATTTAGGGTTGGTTTTGGAAGGTCTTTCAACCTTGGTCAAATCCCGCTTCGTACGCAAGTTTTTAATACCGCTGTTTCCAAGTGTCCACAAACAGCTGCTGCTTGAAACTGTCCACATGCACATCTCGTATACTGGTGTGCTCGTTTCACTACCTGGATTTTGGTTTCCTCTTCTTTCTTTGAAATGACAAGTCTTCATTCAGCATTCTACACACACCTTGTACCAGCTTCAGTTTGAAGCATGTTGGTGCTCTCAAAACGCTGTGTAACCTATGTAGAGTGTGTTACTCTCCAGCACTGAATACACAATTTAGAGCTCCTTTCACCACAGACACGCAAACACATCTTTTTGTGAAAGTCCTACTTCAGGTCCCTTGGAAATGTAAGGGTTTCATGGAGGACATGAAGTCAATCATGCTTTTGCACTCTACTACCAATAGAAATGACCTCTTGTACATGCCTGACTGAGTTTCACTGCAAAATGCCCTTGTTTTCTGGTTTCTTGAATGTTCTCAACACATTAGGAGAAAGAGCGTGTTTGAGCAAGATCGATGCAGTGTGCGTTTCCCTAGATTTCAAGTGATTTGGGAAATATAATCCTTATTTTTCCACATTGTGAAAGAAACATGAGGCTTGCAAGAGATTGAAAAAATGCATCCCAACACGTACTCCAGCGGTGAAAGCACACGTTTCTACAAAGACTTTGAAGTAGCAAGTAAAAACCAATGGCTGAGTGTTCTTTCAGAGAGAAACATACACATTTCATCCTTCTGGAATGAATTTTCAGCCTGGAATTCATATGCATTTGTACCGTGCAGAATGTAACTACCTGCTCGGGGCTTGTGTCATAGAAGCAACTTTCCTGCAGGAGCTTATTGGAACATTCATTGTTTGGCTAACTTCTTTGGGTTGGTTTTGGAAGGTCTTTCAACTTTAGCCAAATCCGCTTTCTTACGAAATTTTTTCACAGCCCTGTTTCCAAGAGCCCACAAAGAACTGCTGCTTAAAACTCTCCACATGCACATCTCCCATACTGGTGTGCTCGTTTCACTACCTGGATTTTGGTTTCCTCTTCTTTCTTTGAAATTACAAGCCCTCTTTCTGCATGCTACACACACCTTGTAGCAGTTTCAGTTTGCAGCATATTGGTGCTCTTAAAACGCTGAGTAACCTGTGTAGAGTGTGTCAATCTCCAGCACTGAATACACAATTTAGAGCTCCTTTCACCACAGACACGCAAACACATCTTTTTGTAAAAGTCCTACTTCTTTACTCTTGGAAATGTAAGGGTTTCATCGAGAACTTGAAGTCAATCATGCTTTTGCACTCTGCAACCAATAGGAATGAACTCTTGTACATACCCGTCTGAATTTCAGTGCAAAATGCCCTTCTTTTCTGGTTTGTTGAAAGTTCACAACACATTAGGAGATAGAGCGTGTTTGAAGAAGACTGATGCAGTGTGCGTTTTCCTTTATTTCTTGTGATTTGGGAAACATAATCCGTGATTTTCCACATTGTCTAAGAAACAACATGAGGCTTGCAAGAGATTGAAACAATGCATCCTAAAACTTATTCCAGCAGTGAAAACACACGGTTCTACAAAGACTTGGAAGGAGCAAGCAAAAGAATAGTGGCTGAGTGTCCTTTCAGAGAGAAACACATGCATTTCATCCTTCTGGAGTGAGTTTTCTTGCTGGAATTCATATGCATTTTGTACTGTGCAGAATGTAGCTACCTGCTCGGGGGTTGTGTCATAGATGCACCTTTCCTGTAGGAGCTTATTGGAACTTTCATTGTTTGGCTAAGTTATTTAGGGTTGGTTTTGGAAGGTCTTTCAACTTTGGCCAAATCCGCTTTGTACGAAAGTTTTTCACAGCCCTGTTTCCAAGTGTCCACAAAGAGCTGCTGCTTGAAAGTGTCCATATGCACATCTCCCATACTGGTGTGCTCGTTTCACTACCTGGATTTTGGTTTCCTCTTCTTTCTTTGAAATGACAAGCCCTCTTTCTGCATGCTACACACACCTTGTAGCAGTTTCAGTTTGCAGCATATTGGTGCTCTTAAAACGCTGAGTAACCTGTGTAGAGTGTGTCAATCTCCAGCACTGAATACACAACTTAGAGCTCCTTTCACCACAGACACGCAAACACATCTTTTTGTAAAAGTCCTACTTCTTTACTCTTGGAAATGTAAGGGTTTCATCGAGAACTTGAAGTCAATCATGCTTTTGAACTCTGCAACCGAAAGAAATGGCTTTTTGTACATGCCATTCTGAATTTCACTGCAAAATGCCCTTCTTTTCTGGTTTGTTGAAAGTTCAAAACACTTTAGGAAATAGAACGTGTTTGAAGAAGACTGATGCAGTGTGCGTTTTCCTGGATTTCAAGTGATTCGGGATACATACTCCTTGTTTTTCCACATTGTCTAAGAAACAACATGAGGCTTGCAAGAGATTGAAAAAATGCATCCTAAAACTTATGCCTGCAGTGAAAACACACGTTTCTACAAAGACTTGGAAGGAGCAAGCAAAAGAATAGTGGCTGAGAGTTCTTTCAGAGAGAAACACACGTATTTCATCCTTCTGTAGAGACGGTTAGGATTACGATTGGACCTAGGGTAGGGTTATGTTGAGGGCTAGGGTTAGAGAGACGGTTAGGGTTACGATTGGACCTAGGGTTAGGGTTATGTTGAGGGCTAGGGTTAGATAGAAGGTTAGGGTTACTTTTGGACCTAGGGTTAGGGTTATGTTGAGGGCTAGGGTTAGAGATATGGTTAGGGTTACGATTGGACCTAGGGTTAGGGTTATGTTGAGGGCTAGGGTTAGAGTTCCGGTTAGGGTTACACTTGAACCTAGGTTTAGGGTTATGTTGAGGGCTAGGCTTAGAGAGAAGGTTAGGGTTACAATTGGACCTAGGGTTAGGGTTATGTTGAGGGCTAGGGTTAGAGAGAAGGTTAGGGTTACTTTTGGACCTAGGGTTAGGGTTATGTTGAGGGCTAGGGTTAGAGATATGGGTAGGGTTACGATTGGACCTACGGTTAGGGTTATGTATAGGGCTAGGGTTAGAGATCAGGTTAGGGTTACGTTTGGACCTAGGGTTAGGGTTATGTTGAGGGCTAGGCTTAGAGAGAAGGTTAGGGTTACGATTGGACCTAGGGTTAGGGTTATGTTGAGGGCTAGGGTTAGAGAGAAGGTTAGGGTTACTTTTGGACCTAGGGTTAGGGTTATGTTGAGGGCTAGGGTTAGAGATATGGGTAGGGTTACGATTGGACCTACGGTTAAGGTTATGTATAGGGCTAGGGTTAGAGATCAGGTTAGGGTTACGTTTGGACCTAGGGTTAGGGTTATGTTGAGGGCTAGGGTTAGAGAGAAGGTTAGGGTTTCAATTGGACCTAGGTTTAGGGTTATGTTGAGGGCTAGGGTTACAGATCCGGTTAGGGTTACGATTGGACCTAGGGTTAGGGTTATGTTTAGGGCTAGGGTTAGAGATCCGGTTAGGGTTACTACTGGACGTAGGGTTAGGGTTATGTTGAGGGCTAGGGTTAGAGATCCGGTTAGTATTACGATTGGACCTAGGGTTAGGGTTATGTTGAGGGCTAGAGTTACAGATCCGGTTAGGGTTACGATTTGACCTAGGGTTAGGGTTATGTTTAGGGCTAGGGTTAGAGATCCGGTTAGGGTTACTATTGGACGTAGGGTTAGGGTTATATTGAGGGCTAGGCTTAGAGATCCGGTTAGGGTTACGGTTGGACCTAGGGTTAGGGTTATGTTGAGGGCTAGGGTTAGAGATCAGGTTAGGGTTAAGATTGGACCTAGGGTTATAGTGATGTTGAGGGCTAGGGTATTCCAGCAGTGAAAACACACATTTCTATAAAGACTTTGAAGCAGGAAGCTAAAGCCTTGTGGCTGAGTGTTCTTTCATAGAGAAACATGCATTTCATCCTTCTGGAGTGAATTTTCATGCTGGAGTTCATATGCATTTTATACTGTGCAGAATGTAGCTACCTGCTGGGGGTTGTGTCATAGAAGCACCTTTTCTGCAGGAGCTTATTGGAACATTCATTGTTTGGCTAAGTTATTTAGGGTTGGTTTTGGAAGGTCTTTCAACCTTGGTCAAATCCCGCTTCGTACGCAAGTTTTTAATACCGCTGTTTCCAAGTGTCCACAAACAGCTGCTGCTTGAAACTGTCCACATGCACATCTCGTATACTGGTGTGCTCGTTTCACTACCTGGATTTTGGTTTTCTTCTTTCTTTGAAATGACAAGTCTTCATTCAGCATTCTACACACACCTTGTACCAGCTTCAGTTTGAAGCATGTTGGTGCTCTCAAAACGCTGTGTAACCTATGTAGAGTGTGTTACTCTCCAGCACTGAATACACAATTTAGAGCTCCTTTCACCACAGACACGCAAACACATCTTTTTGTGAAAGTCCTACTTCAGGTCCCTTGGAAATGTAAGGGTTTCATGGAGGACATGAAGTCAATCATGCTTTTGCACTCTACTACCAATAGAAATGACCTCTTGTACATGCCTGACTGAGTTTCACTGAAAAATGCCCTTGTTTTCTGGTTTCTTGAATGTTCTCAACACATTAGGAGAAAGAGCGTGTTTGAGCAAGATCGATGCAGTGTGCGTTTCCCTAGATTTCAAGTGATTTGGGAAATATAATCCTTATTTTTCCACATTGTGAAAGAAACATGAGGCTTGCAAGAGATTGAAAAAATGCATCCCAACACGTACTCCAGCGGTGAAAGCACACGTTTCTACAAAGACTTTGAAGTAGCAAGTAAAAGCCAATGGCTGAGTGTTCTTTCAGAGAGAAACATACACATTTCATCCTTCTGGAATGAATTTTCAGCCTGGAATTCATATGCATTTGTACCGTGCAGAATGTAACTACCTGCTCGGGGCTTGTGTCATAGAAGCAACTTTCCTGCAGGAGCTTATTGGAACATTCATTGTTTGGCTAACTTCTTTGGGTTGGTTTTGGAAGGTCTTTCAACTTTAGCCAAATCCGCTTTCTTACGAAATTTTTTCACAGCCCTGTTTCCAAGAGCCCACAAAGAACTGCTGCTTAAAACTCTCCACATGCACATCTCCCATACTGGTGTGCTCGTTTCACTACCTGGATTTTGGTTTCCTCTTCTTTCTTTGAAATTACAAGCCCTCTTTCTGCATGCTACACACACCTTGTAGCAGTTTCAGTTTGCAGCATATTGGTGCTCTTAAAACGCTGAGTAACCTGTGTAGAGTGTGTCAATCTCCAGCACTGAATACACAATTTAGAGCTCCTTTCACCACAGACACGCAAACACATCTTTTTGTAAAAGTCCTACTTCTTTACTCTTGGAAATGTAAGGGTTTCATCGAGAACTTGAAGTCAATCATGCTTTTGCACTCTGCAACCAATAGGAATGAACTCTTGTACATACCCGTCTGAATTTCAGTGCAAAATGCCCTTCTTTTCTGGTTTGTTGAAAGTTCACAACACATTAGGAGATAGAGCGTGTTTGAAGAAGACTGATGCAGTGTGCGTTTTCCTTTATTTCTTGTGATTTGGGAAACATAATCCGTGATTTTCCACATTGTCTAAGAAACAACATGAGGCTTGCAAGAGATTGAAACAATGCATCCTAAAACTTATTCCAGCAGTGAAAACACACGGTTCTACAAAGACTTGGAAGGAGCAAGCAAAAGAATAGTGGCTGAGTGTCCTTTCAGAGAGAAACACATGCATTTCATCCTTCTGGAGTGAGTTTTCTTGCTGGAATTCATATGCATTTTGTACTGTGCAGAATGTAGCTACCTGCTCGGGGGTTGTGTCATAGATGCACCTTTCCTGTAGGAGCTTATTGGAACTTTCATTGTTTGGCTAAGTTATTTAGGGTTGGTTTTGGAAGGTCTTTCAACTTTGGCCAAATCCGCTTTGTACGAAAGTTTTTCACAGCCCTGTTTCCAAGTGTCCACAAAGAGCTGCTGCTTGAAAGTGTCCACATGCACATCTCCCATACTGGTGTGCTCGTTTCACTACCTGGATTTTGGTTTCCTCTTCTTTCTTTGAAATGACAAGCCCTCTTTCTGCATGCTACACACACCTTGTAGCAGTTTCAGTTTGCAGCATATTGGTGCTCTTAAAACGCTGAGTAACCTGTGTAGAGTGTGTCAATCTCCAGCACTGAATACACAACTTAGAGCTCCTTTCACCACAGACACGCAAACACATCTTTTTGTAAAAGTCCTACTTCTTTACTCTTGGAAATGTAAGGGTTTCATCGAGAACTTGAAGTCAATCATGCTTTTGAACTCTGCAACCGAAAGAAATGGCTTTTTGTACATGCCATTCTGAATTTCACTGCAAAATGCCCTTCTTTTCTGGTTTGTTGAAAGTTCAAAACACTTTAGGAAATAGAACGTGTTTGAAGAAGACTGATGCAGTGTGCGTTTTCCTGGATTTCAAGTGATTCGGGATACATACTCCTTGTTTTTCCACATTGTCTAAGAAACAACATGAGGCTTGCAAGAGATTGAAAAAATGCATCCTAAAACTTATGCCTGCAGTGAAAACACACGTTTCTACAAAGACTTGGAAGGAGCAAGCAAAAGAATAGTGGCTGAGAGTTCTTTCAGAGAGAAACACACGTATTTCATCCTTCTGTAGAGACGGTTAGGATTACGATTGGACCTAGGGTAGGGTTATGTTGAGGGCTAGGGTTAGAGAGACGGTTAGGGTTACGATTGGACCTAGGGTTAGGGTTATGTTGAGGGCTAGGGTTAGATAGAAGGTTAGGGTTACTTTTGGACCTAGGGTTAGGGTTATGTTGAGGGCTAGGGTTAGAGATATGGTTAGGGTTACGATTGGACCTAGGGTTAGGGTTATGTTGAGGGCTAGGGTTAGAGTTCCGGTTAGGGTTACACTTGAACCTAGGTTTAGGGTTATGTTGAGGGCTAGGCTTAGAGAGAAGGTTAGGGTTACAATTGGACCTAGGGTTAGGGTTATGTTGAGGGCTAGGGTTAGAGAGAAGGTTAGGGTTACTTTTGGACCTAGGGTTAGGGTTATGTTGAGGGCTAGGGTTAGAGATATGGGTAGGGTTACGATTGGACCTACGGTTAGGGTTATGTATAGGGCTAGGGTTAGAGATCAGGTTAGGGTTACGTTTGGACCTAGGGTTAGGGTTATGTTGAGGGCTAGGCTTAGAGAGAAGGTTAGGGTTACGATTGGACCTAGGGTTAGGGTTATGTTGAGGGCTAGGGTTAGAGAGAAGGTTAGGGTTACTTTTGGACCTAGGGTTAGGGTTATGTTGAGGGCTAGGGTTAGAGATATGGGTAGGGTTACGATTGGACCTACGGTTAAGGTTATGTATAGGGCTAGGGTTAGAGATCAGGTTAGGGTTACGTTTGGACCTAGGGTTAGGGTTATGTTGAGGGCTAGGGTTAGAGAGAAGGTTAGGGTTTCAATTGGACCTAGGTTTAGGGTTATGTTGAGGGCTAGGGTTACAGATCCGGTTAGGGTTACGATTGGACCTAGGGTTAGGGTTATGTTTAGGGCTAGGGTTAGAGATCCGGTTAGGGTTACTACTGGACGTAGGGTTAGGGTTATGTTGAGGGCTAGGGTTAGAGATCCGGTTAGTATTACGATTGGACCTAGGGTTAGGGTTATGTTGAGGGCTAGAGTTACAGATCCGGTTAGGGTTACGATTTGACCTAGGGTTAGGGTTATGTTTAGGGCTAGGGTTAGAGATCCGGTTAGGGTTACTATTGGACGTAGGGTTAGGGTTATATTGAGGGCTAGGCTTAGAGATCCGGTTAGGGTTACGGTTGGACCTAGGGTTAGGGTTATGTTGAGGGCTAGGGTTAGAGATCAGGTTAGGGTTAAGATTGGACCTAGGGTTATAGTGATGTTGAGGGCTAGGGTATTCCAGCAGTGAAAACACACATTTCTATAAAGACTTTGAAGCAGGAAGCTAAAGCCTTGTGGCTGAGTGTTCTTTCATAGAGAAACATGCATTTCATCCTTCTGGAGTGAATTTTCATGCTGGAGTTCATATGCATTTTATACTGTGCAGAATGTAGCTACCTGCTGGGGGTTGTGTCATAGAAGCACCTTTTCTGCAGGAGCTTATTGGAACATTCATTGTTTGGCTAAGTTATTTAGGGTTGGTTTTGGAAGGTCTTTCAACCTTGGTCAAATCCCGCTTCGTACGCAAGTTTTTAATACCGCTGTTTCCAAGTGTCCACAAACAGCTGCTGCTTGAAACTGTCCACATGCACATCTCGTATACTGGTGTGCTCGTTTCACTACCTGGATTTTGGTTTTCTTCTTTCTTTGAAATGACAAGTCTTCATTCAGCATTCTACACACACCTTGTACCAGCTTCAGTTTGAAGCATGTTGGTGCTCTCAAAACGCTGTGTAACCTATGTAGAGTGTGTTACTCTCCAGCACTGAATACACAATTTAGAGCTCCTTTCACCACAGACACGCAAACACATCTTTTTGTGAAAGTCCTACTTCAGGTCCCTTGGAAATGTAAGGGTTTCATGGAGGACATGAAGTCAATCATGCTTTTGCACTCTACTACCAATAGAAATGACCTCTTGTACATGCCTGACTGAGTTTCACTGAAAAATGCCCTTGTTTTCTGGTTTCTTGAATGTTCTCAACACATTAGGAGAAAGAGCGTGTTTGAGCAAGATCGATGCAGTGTGCGTTTCCCTAGATTTCAAGTGATTTGGGAAATATAATCCTTATTTTTCCACATTGTGAAAGAAACATGAGGCTTGCAAGAGATTGAAAAAATGCATCCCAACACGTACTCCAGCGGTGAAAGCACACGTTTCTACAAAGACTTTGAAGTAGCAAGTAAAAGCCAATGGCTGAGTGTTCTTTCAGAGAGAAACATACACATTTCATCCTTCTGGAATGAATTTTCAGCCTGGAATTCATATGCATTTGTACCGTGCAGAATGTAACTACCTGCTCGGGGCTTGTGTCATAGAAGCAACTTTCCTGCAGGAGCTTATTGGAACATTCATTGTTTGGCTAACTTCTTTGGGTTGGTTTTGGAAGGTCTTTCAACTTTAGCCAAATCCGCTTTCTTACGAAATTTTTTCACAGCCCTGTTTCCAAGAGCCCACAAAGAACTGCTGCTTAAAACTCTCCACATGCACATCTCCCATACTGGTGTGCTCGTTTCACTACCTGGATTTTGGTTTCCTCTTCTTTCTTTGAAATTACAAGCCCTCTTTCTGCATGCTACACACACCTTGTAGCAGTTTCAGTTTGCAGCATATTGGTGCTCTTAAAACGCTGAGTAACCTGTGTAGAGTGTGTCAATCTCCAGCACTGAATACACAATTTAGAGCTCCTTTCACCACAGACACGCAAACACATCTTTTTGTAAAAGTCCTACTTCTTTACTCTTGGAAATGTAAGGGTTTCATCGAGAACTTGAAGTCAATCATGCTTTTGCACTCTGCAACCAATAGGAATGAACTCTTGTACATACCCGTCTGAATTTCAGTGCAAAATGCCCTTCTTTTCTGGTTTGTTGAAAGTTCACAACACATTAGGAGATAGAGCGTGTTTGAAGAAGACTGATGCAGTGTGCGTTTTCCTTTATTTCTTGTGATTTGGGAAACATAATCCGTGATTTTCCACATTGTCTAAGAAACAACATGAGGCTTGCAAGAGATTGAAACAATGCATCCTAAAACTTATTCCAGCAGTGAAAACACACGGTTCTACAAAGACTTGGAAGGAGCAAGCAAAAGAATAGTGGCTGAGTGTCCTTTCAGAGAGAAACACATGCATTTCATCCTTCTGGAGTGAGTTTTCTTGCTGGAATTCATATGCATTTTGTACTGTGCAGAATGTAGCTACCTGCTCGGGGGTTGTGTCATAGATGCACCTTTCCTGTAGGAGCTTATTGGAACTTTCATTGTTTGGCTAAGTTATTTAGGGTTGGTTTTGGAAGGTCTTTCAACTTTGGCCAAATCCGCTTTGTACGAAAGTTTTTCACAGCCCTGTTTCCAAGTGTCCACAAAGAGCTGCTGCTTGAAAGTGTCCACATGCACATCTCCCATACTGGTGTGCTCGTTTCACTACCTGGATTTTGGTTTCCTCTTCTTTCTTTGAAATGACAAGCCCTCTTTCTGCATGCTACACACACCTTGTAGCAGTTTCAGTTTGCAGCATATTGGTGCTCTTAAAACGCTGAGTAACCTGTGTAGAGTGTGTCAATCTCCAGCACTGAATACACAACTTAGAGCTCCTTTCACCACAGACACGCAAACACATCTTTTTGTAAAAGTCCTACTTCTTTACTCTTGGAAATGTAAGGGTTTCATCGAGAACTTGAAGTCAATCATGCTTTTGAACTCTGCAACCGAAAGAAATGGCTTTTTGTACATGCCATTCTGAATTTCACTGCAAAATGCCCTTCTTTTCTGGTTTGTTGAAAGTTCAAAACACTTTAGGAAATAGAACGTGTTTGAAGAAGACTGATGCAGTGTGCGTTTTCCTGGATTTCAAGTGATTCGGGATACATACTCCTTGTTTTTCCACATTGTCTAAGAAACAACATGAGGCTTGCAAGAGATTGAAAAAATGCATCCTAAAACTTATGCCTGCAGTGAAAACACACGTTTCTACAAAGACTTGGAAGGAGCAAGCAAAAGAATAGTGGCTGAGAGTTCTTTCAGAGAGAAACACACGTATTTCATCCTTCTGTAGAGACGGTTAGGATTACGATTGGACCTAGGGTAGGGTTATGTTGAGGGCTAGGGTTAGAGAGACGGTTAGGGTTACGATTGGACCTAGGGTTAGGGTTATGTTGAGGGCTAGGGTTAGAGAGAAGGTTAGGGTTACTTTTGGACCTAGGGTTAGGGTTATGTTGAGGGCTAGGGTTAGAGATATGGTTAGGGTTACGATTGGACCTAGGGTTAGGGTTATGTTGAGGGCTAGGGTTAGAGTTCCGGTTAGGGTTACACTTGAACCTAGGGTTAGGGTTATGTTGAGGGCTAGGCTTAGAGAGAAGGTTAGGGTTACAATTGGACCTAGGGTTAGGGTTATGTTGAGGGCTAGGGTTAGAGACCCGTTTAGGGTTACGATTGGACCTAGGGTTAGGGTTATGTTGAGGGCTAGGGTTAGAGAGAAGGTTAGGGTTACTTTTGGACCTAGGGTTAGGGTTATGTTGAGGGCTAGGGTTAGAGATATGGGTAGGGTTACGATTGGACCTACGGTTAGGGTTATGTATAGGGCTAGGGTTAGAGATCAGGTTAGGGTTACGATTGGACCTAGGGTTAGGGTTATGTTGAGGGCTAGGGTTAGAGAGAAGGTTAGGGTTTCAATTGGACCTAGGTTTAGGGTTATGTTGAGGGCTAGGGTTACAGATCCGGTTAGGGTTACGATTGGACCTAGGGTTAGGGTTATGTTTAGGGCTAGGGTTAGAGATCCGGTTAGGGTTACTATTGGACATAGGGTTAGGGTTATGTTGAGGGCTAGGGTTAGAGATCCGGTTAGTATTACGATTGGACCTAGGGTTAGGGTTATGTTGAGGGCTAGAGTTACAGATCCTGTTAGGGTTACGATTTGACCTAGGGTTAGGGTTATGCTTAGGGCTAGGGTTAGAGATCCGGTTAGGGTTACTATTGGACGTAGGGTTAGGGTTATATTGAGGGCTAGGCTTAGAGATCCGGTTAGGGTTACGGTTGGACCTAGGGTTAGGGTTATGTTGAGGGCTAGGCTTAGAGATCAGGTTAGGGTTAAGATTGGACCTAGGGTTATAGTGATGTTGAGGGCTAGGGTATTCCAGCAGTGAAAACACACATTTCTATAAAGACTTTGAAGCAGCAAGCTATAGCCTTGTGGCTGAGTGTTCTTTCATAGAGAAACATGCATTTCATTCTTCTGGAGTGAATTTTCATGCTGGAGTTCATATGCATTTTATACTGTGCAGAATGTAGCTACCTGCTGGGGGTTGTGTCATAGAAGCACCTTTTCTACAGGAGCTTATTGGAACATTCATTGTTTGGCTAAGTTATTTAGGGTTGGTTTTGGAAGGTCTTTCAACCTTGGTCAAATCCCGCTTCGTACGCAAGTTTTTAATACCGCTGTTTCCAAGTGTCCACAAACAGCTGCTGCTTGAAACTGTCCACATGCACATCTCGTATACTGGTGTGCTCGTTTCACTACCTGGATTTTGGTTTCCTCTTCTTTCTTTGAAATGACAAGTCTTCATTCAGCATTCTACACACACCTTGTACCAGCTTCAGTTTGAAGCATGTTGGTGCTCTCAAAACGCTGTGTAACCTATGTAGAGTGTGTTACTCTCCAGCACTGAATACACAATTTAGAGCTCCTTTCACCACAGACACGCAAACACATCTTTTTGTGAAAGTCCTACTTCAGGTCCCTTGGAAATGTAAGGGTTTCATGGAGGACATGAAGTCAATCATGCTTTTGCACTCTACTACCAATAGAAATGACCTCTTGTACATGCCTGACTGAGTTTCACTGAAAAATGCCCTTGTTTTCTGGTTTCTTGAATGTTCTCAACACATTAGGAGAAAGAGCGTGTTTGAGCAAGATCGATGCAGTGTGCGTTTCCCTAGATTTCAAGTGATTTGGGAAATATAATCCTTATTTTTCCACATTGTGAAAGAAACATGAGGCTTGCAAGAGATTGAAAAAATGCATCCCAACACGTACTCCAGCGGTGAAAGCACACGTTTCTACAAAGACTTTGAAGTAGCAAGTAAAAGCCAATGGCTGAGTGTTCTTTCAGAGAGAAACATACACATTTCATCCTTCTGGAATGAATTTTCAGCCTGGAATTCATATGCATTTGTACCGTGCAGAATGTAACTACCTGCTCGGGGCTTGTGTCATAGAAGCAACTTTCCTGCAGGAGCTTATTGGAACATTCATTGTTTGGCTAACTTCTTTGGGTTGGTTTTGGAAGGTCTTTCAACTTTAGCCAAATCCGCTTTCTTACGAAATTTTTTCACAGCCCTGTTTCCAAGAGCCCACAAAGAACTGCTGCTTAAAACTCTCCACATGCACATCTCCCATACTGGTGTGCTCGTTTCACTACCTGGATTTTGGTTTCCTCTTCTTTCTTTGAAATTACAAGCCCTCTTTCTGCATGCTACACACACCTTGTAGCAGTTTCAGTTTGCAGCATATTGGTGCTCTTAAAACGCTGAGTAACCTGTGTAGAGTGTGTCAATCTCCAGCACTGAATACACAATTTAGAGCTCCTTTCACCACAGACACGCAAACACATCTTTTTGTAAAAGTCCTACTTCTTTACACTTGGAAATGTAAGGGTTTCATCGAGAACTTGAAGTCAATCATGCTTTTGCACTCTGCAACCAATAGGAATGAACCCTTGTACATACCCGTCTGAATTTCAGTGCAAAATGCCCTTCTTTTCTGGTTTGTTGAAAGTTCACAACACATTAGGAGATAGAGCGTGTTTGAAGAAGACTGATGCAGTGTGCGTTTTCCTTTATTTCTTGTGATTTGGGAAACATAATCCGTGATTTTCCACATTGTCTAAGAAACAACATGAGGCTTGCAAGAGATTGAAACAATGCATCCTAAAACTTATTCCAGCAGTGAAAACACACGGTTCTACAAAGACTTGGAAGGAGCAAGCAAAAGAATAGTGGCTGAGTGTCCTTTCAGAGAGAAACACATGCATTTCATCCTTCTGGAGTGAGTTTTCTTGCTGGAATTCATATGCATTTTGTACTGTGCAGAATGTAGCTACCTGCTCGGGGGTTGTGTCATAGATGCACCTTTCCTGTAGGAGCTTATTGGAACTTTCATTGTTTGGCTAAGTTATTTAGGGTTGGTTTTGGAAGGTCTTTCAACTTTGGCCAAATCCGCTTTGTACGAAAGTTTTTCACAGCCCTGTTTCCAAGTGTCCACAAAGAGCTGCTGCTTGAAAGTGTCCACATGCACATCTCCCATACTGGTGTGCTCGTTTCACTACCTGGATTTTGGTTTCCTCTTCTTTCTTTGAAATGACAAGCCCTCTTTCTGCATGCTACACACACCTTGTAGCAGTTTCAGTTTGCAGCATATTGGTGCTCTTAAAACGCTGAGTAACCTGTGTAGAGTGTGTCAATCTCCAGCACTGAATACACAACTTAGAGCTCCTTTCACCACAGACACGCAAACACATCTTTTTGTAAAAGTCCTACTTCTTTACTCTTGGAAATGTAAGGGTTTCATCGAGAACTTGAAGTCAATCATGCTTTTGAACTCTGCAACCGAAAGAAATGGCTTTTTGTACATGCCATTCTGAATTTCACTGCAAAATGCCCTTCTTTTCTGGTTTGTTGAAAGTTCAAAACACTTTAGGAAATAGAACGTGTTTGAAGAAGACTGATGCAGTGTGCGTTTTCCTGGATTTCAAGTGATTCGGGATACATACTCCTTGTTTTTCCACATTGTCTAAGAAACAACATGAGGCTTGCAAGAGATTGAAAAAATGCATCCTAAAACTTATGCCTGCAGTGAAAACACACGTTTCTACAAAGACTTGGAAGGAGCAAGCAAAAGAATAGTGGCTGAGAGTTCTTTCAGAGAGAAACACACGTATTTCATCCTTCTGTAGAGACGGTTAGGATTACGATTGGACCTAGGGTAGGGTTATGTTGAGGGCTAGGGTTAGAGAGACGGTTAGGGTTACGATTGGACCTAGGGTTAGGGTTATGTTGAGGGCTAGGGTTAGAGAGAAGGTTAGGGTTACTTTTGGACCTAGGGTTAGGGTTATGTTGAGGGCTAGGGTTAGAGACCCGTTTAGGGTTACGATTGGACCTAGGGTTAGGGTTATGTTGAGGGCTAGGGTTAGAGAGAAGGTTAGGGTTACTTTTGGACCTAGGGTTAGGGTTATGTTGAGGGCTAGGGTTAGAGATATGGGTAGGGTTACGATTGGACCTACGGTTAGGGTTATGTATAGGGCTAGGGTTAGAGATCAGGTTAGGGTTACGATTGGACCTAGGGTTAGGGTTATGTTGAGGGCTAGGGTTAGAGAGAAGGTTAGGGTTACTTTTGGACCTAGGGTTAGGGTTATGTTGAGGGCTAGGGTTAGAGATATGGGTAGGGTTACGATTGGACCTACGGTTAGGGTTATGTATAGGGCTAGGGTTAGAGATCAGGTTAGGGTTACGATTGGACCTAGGGTTAGGGTTATGTTGAGGGCTAGGGTTAGAGAGAAGGTTAGGGTTTCAATTGGACCTAGGTTTAGGGTTATGTTGAGGGCTAGGGTTACAGATCCGGTTAGGGTTACGATTGGACCTAGGGTTAGGGTTATGTTTAGGGCTAGGGTTAGAGATCCGGTTAGGGTTACTATTGGACATAGGGTTAGGGTTATGTTGAGGGCTAGGGTTAGAGATCCGGTTAGTATTACGATTGGACCTAGGGTTAGGGTTATGTTGAGGGCTAGAGTTACAGATCCGGTTAGGGTTACGATTTGACCTAGGGTTAGGGTTATGCTTAGGGCTAGGGTTAGAGATCCGGTTAGGGTTACTATTGGACGTAGGGTTAGGGTTATATTGAGGGCTAGGCTTAGAGATCCGGTTAGGGTTACGGTTGGACCTAGGGTTAGGGTTATGTTGAGGGCTAGGCTTAGAGATCAGGTTAGGGTTAAGATTGGACCTAGGGTTATAGTGATGTTGAGGGCTAGGGTATTCCAGCAGTGAAAACACACATTTCTATAAAGACTTTGAAGCAGCAAGCTATAGCCTTGTGGCTGAGTGTTCTTTCATAGAGAAACATGCATTTCATTCTTCTGGAGTGAATTTTCATGCTGGAGTTCATATGCATTTTATACTGTGCAGAATGTAGCTACCTGCTGGGGGTTGTGTCATAGAAGCACCTTTTCTACAGGAGCTTATTGGAACATTCATTGTTTGGCTAAGTTATTTAGGGTTGGTTTTGGAAGGTCTTTCAACCTTGGTCAAATCCCGCTTCGTACGCAAGTTTTTAATACCGCTGTTTCCAAGTGTCCACAAACAGCTGCTGCTTGAAACTGTCCACATGCACATCTCGTATACTGGTGTGCTCGTTTCACTACCTGGATTTTGGTTTCCTCTTCTTTCTTTGAAATGACAAGTCTTCATTCAGCATTCTACACACACCTTGTACCAGCTTCAGTTTGAAGCATGTTGGTGCTCTCAAAACGCTGTGTAACCTATGTAGAGTGTGTTACTCTCCAGCACTGAATACACAATTTAGAGCTCCTTTCACCACAGACACGCAAACACATCTTTTTGTGAAAGTCCTACTTCAGGTCCCTTGGAAATGTAAGGGTTTCATGGAGGACATGAAGTCAATCATGCTTTTGCAATCTACTACCAATAGAAATGACCTCTTGTACATGCCTGACTGAGTTTCACTGCAAAATGCCCTTGTTTTCTGGTTTCTTGAATGTTCTCAACACATTAGGAGAAAGAGCGTGTTTGAGCAAGATCGATGCAGTGTGCGTTTCCCTAGATTTCAAGTGATTTGGAAAATATAATCCCTATTTTTCCACATTGTGAAAAAACATGAGGCTTGCAAGAGATTGAAAAAATGCATCCCAACACGTACTCCAGCGGTGAAAGCACACGTTTCTACAAAGACTTTGAAGTAGCAAGTAAAAGCCAATGGCTGAGTGTTCTTTCAGAGAGAAACATACACATTTCATCCTTCTGGAGTGAATTTTCAGCCTGGAATTCATATGCATTTGTACCGTGCAGAATGTAACTACCTGCTCGGGGCTTGTGTCATAGAAGCAACTTTCCTGCAGGAGCTTATTGGAACACTCATTGTTTGGCTAACTTCTTTGGGTTGGTTTTGGAAGGTCTTTCAACTTTAGCCAAATCCGCTTTCTTACGAAATTTTTTCACAGCCCTGTTTCCAAGAGCCCACAAAGAACTGCTGCTTAAAACTCTCCACATGCACATCTCCCATACTGGTGTGCTCGTTTCACTACCTGGATTTTGGTTTCCTCTTCTTTCTTTGAAATTACAAGCCCTCTTTCTGCATGCTACACACACCTTGTAGCAGTTTCAGTTTGCAGCATATTGGTGCTCTTAAAACGCTGAGTAACCTGTGTAGAGTGTGTCAATCTCCAGCACTGAATACACAATTTAGAGCTCCTTTCACCACAGACACGCAAACACATCTTTTTGTAAAAGTCCTACTTCTTTACTCTTGGAAATGTAAGGGTTTCATCGAGAACTTGAAGTCAATCATGCTTTTGCACTCTGCAACCAATAGGAATGAACTCTTGTACATACCCGTCTGAATTTCAGTGCAAAATGCCCTTCTTTTCTGGTTTGTTGAAAGTTCACAACACATTAGGAGATAGAGCGTGTTTGAAGAAGACTGATGCAGTGTGCGTTTTCCTTTATTTCTTGTGATTTGGGAAACATAATCCGTGATTTTCCACATTGTCTAAGAAACAACATGAGGCTTGCAAGAGATTGAAACAATGCATCCTAAAACTTATTCCAGCAGTGAAAACACACGGTTCTACAAAGACTTGGAAGGAGCAAGCAAAAGAATAGTGGCTGAGTGTCCTTTCAGAGAGAAACACATGCATTTCATCCTTCTGGAGTGAGTTTTCTTGCTGGAATTCATATGCATTTTGTACTGTGCAGAATGTAGCTACCTGCTCGGGGGTTGTGTCATAGATGCACCTTTCCTGTAGGAGCTTATTGGAACTTTCATTGTTTGGCTAAGTTATTTAGGGTTGGTTTTGGAAGGTCTTTCAACTTTGGCCAAATCCGCTTTGTACGAAAGTTTTTCACAGCCCTGTTTCCAAGTGTCCACAAAGAGCTGCTGCTTGAAAGTGTCCACATGCACATCTCCCATACTGGTGTGCTCGTTTCACTACCTGGATTTTGGTTTCCTCTTCTTTCTTTGAAATGACAAGTCTTCATTCAGCATGCTACACACAGCTTGTAGCAGTTTCAGTTTGAAGCATGTTGGTGCTCTCAAAACGCTGTGTATCCTGGGTAGAGTGTGTCACTCTACAGCACTGAATACACAACTTAGAGCTCCTTTCAACACAGACACGCAAACACGTCTTTTTGGGAAAGTCCTAACTCAGGTAAATTGGAAATGTAAGGGTTTCATCGAAAACATGAAGACAATCATGCTTTTGAACTCTGCAACCGAAAGAAATGGCTTTTTGTACATGCCATTCTGAATTTCACTGCAAAATGCCCTTCTTTTCTGGTTTGTTGAAAGTTCAAAACACTTTAGGAAATAGAACGTGTTTGAAGAAGACTGATGCAGTGTGCGTTTTCCTGGATTTCAAGTGATTCGGGATACATACTCCTTGTTTTTCCACATTGTCTAAGAAACAACATGAGGCTTGCAAGAGATTGAAAAAATGCATCCTAAAACTTATGCCTGCAGTGAAAACACACGTTTGTACAAAGACTTGGAAGGAGCAAGCAAAAGAATAGTGGCTGAGAGTTCTTTCAGAGAGAAACACACGTATTTCATCCTTCTGTAGAGACGGTTAGGGTTACGATTGGACCTAGGGTAGGGTTATGTTGAGGGCTAGGGTTAGAGAGACGGTTAGGGTTACGATTGGACCTAGGGTTAGGGTTATGTTGAGGGCTAGGGTTAGTGATCAGGTTAGTATTACGATTGGACCTAAGGTTAAGGTTATGTTGAGGGCTAGGGTTCAGATCCGGTTAGGGTTACGATTGGACCTAGGGTTAGCGTAACGTTGAGGGCTAGGGTTAGAGAGACGGTTAGGGTTACGATTGGACCTAGGGTTAGGGTTATGTTGAGGGCTAGGGTTAGAGATATGGTTAGGGTTATGATTGGACCTAGGGTTAGGGTTATGTATAGGGCTAGGGTTAGAGATCAGGTTAGGGTTACAATTGGACCTAGGGTTAGGGTTATGTTGAGGGCTAATGTTAGAGAGAAGGTTAGGGTTTCAATTGGACTTGGGGTTAGGGTTATGTTGAGGGCTAGGGTTACAGATCCGGTTAGGGTTACGATTGGACCTAGGGTTAGGGTTATGTTTAGGGCTAGGGTTAGAGATCCGGTTAGGGTTACTATTGGACGTAGGGTTAGGGTTATGTAGAGGGCTAGGGTTAGAGATCCAGTTAGTATTACGATTGGACCTAGGGTTAGGGTTATGTTGAGGGCTAGAGTTACAGATCCGGTTAGGGTTACGATTTGACCTAGGGTTAGGGTTATGTTGAGGGCTAGGGTTAGAGATCCGGTTAGGGTTACGGTTGGACCTAGGGTTAGGGTTATGTTGAGGGCTAGGGTTAGAGATCAGTTTAGGGTTAAGATTGGACCTAGGGTTATAGTGATGTTGAGGGCTAGGGTATTCCAGCAGTGAAAACACACATTTCTATAAAAACTTTGAAGCAGCAAGCTAAAGCCTTGTGGCTGAGTGTTCTTTCATAGAGAAACATGCATTTCATCCTTCTGGAGTGAATTTTCATGCTGGAGTTCATATGCATTTTATACTGTGCAGAATGTAGCTACCTGCTGGGGGTTGTGTCATAAAAGCACATTTTCTACAGGAGCTTATTGGAACATTCATTGTTTGGCTAAGTTATTTAGGGTTGGTTTTGGAAGGTCTTTCAACCTTGGCCAAATCCCGCTTCGTACGCAAGTTTTTAATACCGCTGTTTCCAAGTGTCCACAAACAGCTGCTGCTTGAAACTGTCCACATGCACATCTCGTCTACTGGTGTGCTCGTTTCACTACCTGGATTTTGCTTTCCTCTTCTTTCTTTGAAATGACAAGTCTTCATTCAGCATTCTACACACACCTTGTACCAGCTTCAGTTTGAAGCATGTTGGTGCTCTCAAAACGCTGTGTAACCTATGTAGAGTGTGTTACTCTCCAGCACTGAATACACAACTTAGAGCTCCTTTCACCACAGACAGGCAAACACATCTTTTTGTGAAAGTCCTACTTCAGGTCCCTTGGAAATGTAAGGGTTTCATGGAGAACATGAAGTCAATCATGCTTTTGCACTCTACTACCAATAGAAATGACCTCTTGTACATGCCTGACTGAGTTTCACTGCAAAATGCCCTTGTTTTCTGGTTTCTTGAATGTTCTCAACACATTAGGAGAAAGAGCGTGTTTGAGCAAGATCTATGCAGTGTGCGTTTCCCTAGATTTCAAGTGATTTGGGAAATATAATCCTTATTTTTCCACATTGTGAAAGAAACATGAGGCTTGCAAGAGATTGAAAAAATGCATCCCAACACGTACTCCAGCGGTGAAAGCACACGTTTCTACAAAGACTTTGAAGTAGCAAGTAAAAGCCAATGGCTGAGTGTTCTTTCAGAGAGAAACATACACATTTCATCCTTCTGGAGTGAATTTTCAGCCTGGAATTCATATGCATTTGTACCGTGCAGAATGTAACTACCTGCTCGGGGGTTGTGTCATAGAAGCAACTTTCCTGCAGGAGCTTATTGGAACATTCATTGTTTGGCTAACTTCTTTGGGTTGGTTTTGGAAGGTCTTTCAACTTTAGCCAAATCCGCTTTCTTACGAAATTTTTTCACAGCCCTGTTTCCAAGAGCCCACAAAGAACTGCTGCTTAAAACTCTCCACATGCACATCTCCCATACTGGTGTGCTCGTTTCACTACCTGGATTTTGGTTTCCTCTTCTTTCTTTGAAATTACAAGCCCTCTTTCTGCATGCTACACACACCTTGTAGCAGTTTCAGTTTGCAGCATATTGGTGCTCTTAAAACGCTGAGTAACCTGTGTAGAGTGTGTCAATCTCCAGCACTGAATACACAACTTAGAGCTCCTTTCACCACAGACACGCAAACACATCTTTTTGTAAAAGTCCTACTTCTTTACTCTTGGAAATGTAAGGGTTTCATCGAGAACTTGAAGTCAATCATGCTTTTGCACTCTGCAACCAATAGGAATGAACCCTTGTACATACCCGTCTGAATTTCAGTGCAAAATGCCCTTCTTTTCTGGTTTGTTGAAAGTTCACAACACATTAGGAGATAGAGCGTGTTTGAAGAAGACTGATGCAGTGTGCGTTTTCCTTTATTTCTTGTGATTTGGGAAACATAATCCGTGATTTTCCACATTGTCTAAGAAACAACATGAGGCTTGCAAGAGATTGAAACAATGCATCCTAAAACTTATTCCAGCAGTGAAAACACACGGTTCTACAAAGACTTGGAAGGAGCAAGCAAAAGAATAGTGGCTGAGTGTCCTTTCAGAGAGAAACACATGCATTTCATCCTTCTGGAGTGAGTTTTCTTGCTGGAATTCATATGCATTTTGTACTGTGCAGAATGTAGCTACCTGCTCGGGGGTTGTGTCATAGATGCACCTTTCCTGTAGGAGCTTATTGGAACTTTCATTGTTTGGCTAAGTTATTTAGGGTTGGTTTTGGAAGGTCTTTCAACTTTGGCCAAATCCGCTTTGTACGAAAGTTTTTCACAGCCCTGTTTCCAAGTGTCCACAAAGAGCTGCTGCTTGAAAGTGTCCACATGCACATCTCCCATACTGGTGTGCTCGTTTCACTACCTGGATTTTGGTTTCCTCTTCTTTCTTTGAAATGACAAGTCTTCATTCAGCATGCTACACACAGCTTGTAGCAGTTTCAGTTTGAAGCATGTTGGTGCTCTCAAAACGCTGTGTATCCTGGGTAGAGTGTGTCACTCTACAGCACTGAATACACAACTTAGAGCTCCTTTCACCACAGACACGCAAACACGTCTTTTTGGGAAAGTCCTAACTCAGGTAAATTGGAAATGTAAGGGTTTCATCGAAAACATGAAGACAATCATGCTTTTGAACTCTGCAACCGAAAGAAATGGCTTTTTGTACATGCCATTCTGAATTTCACTGCAAAATGCCCTTCTTTTCTGGTTTGTTGAAAGTTCAAAACACTTTAGGAAATAGAACGTCTTTGAAGAAGACCGATGCAGTGTGCGTTTTCCTGGATTTCAAGTGATTCGGGATACATACTCCTTGTTTTTCCACATTGTCTAAGAAACAACATGAGGCTTGCAAGAGATTGAAAAAATGCATCCTAAAACTTATTCCAGCAGTGAAAACACACGGTTCTACAAAGACTTGGAAGGAGCAAGCAAAAGAATAGTGGCTGAGAGTTCTTGCAGAGAGAAACACACGTATTTCATCCTTCTGTAGAGACGGTTAGGGTTACGATTGGACCTAGGGTAGGGTTATGTTGAGGGCTAGGGTTAGAGAGACGGTTAGGGTTACGATTGGACCTAGGGTTAGGGTTATGTTGAGGGCTAGGGTTAGAGATATGGTTAGGGTTACGATTGGACCTAGGGTTAGGGTTATGTTGAGGGCTAGGGTTAGAGATATGGTTAGGGTTACGATTGGACCTAGGGTTAGGGTTATGTTGATGGCTAGGCTTAGAGAGAAGGTTAGGGTTACAATTGGACCTAGGGTTAGGGTTATGTTGAGGGCTAGGGTTAGAGATCCGGTTAGGGTTACGATTGGACCTAGGGTTAGGGTTATGTTGAGGGCTAGGATTAGAGATCATGTTAGTATTACGATAGGACATAGGGTTAGGGTTATGTTCAGGGCTAGGGTTAGAGAGAAGGTTAGGGTTACTTTTGGACCTAGGGTTAGGGTTATGTTGAGGGCTAGGGTTAGAGATATGGTTAGGGTTACGATTGGACCTAGGGTTAGGGTTATGTTGAGGGCTAGGGTTAGAGTTCCGGTTAGGGTTACACTTGAACCTAGGGTTAGGGTTATGTTGAGGGCTAGTCTTAGAGATCCGGTTAGGGTTACGATTGGACCTAGGGTTAGGGTTATGTTGAGGGCTAGGATTAGAGATCATGTTAGTATTACGATTGGACATAGGGTTAGGGTTATGTTGAGGGCTAGGGTTAGAGATCCGGTTAGGGTTACGATTGGACCTAGGGTTAGGGTTATTTTGAGGGTTAGGATTAGAGATCATGTTAGTATTACGATTGGACATAGGGTTAGGGTTATGTTGAGGGCTAGGGCTAGAGAGAAGGTTAGGGTTACTTTTGGACCTAGGGTTAGGGTTATGTTGAGGGCTAGGGTTAGAGATATGGTTAGGGTTACGATTGGACCTAGGGTTAGGGTTATGTTGAGGGCTAGGGTTAGAGATCCGGTTAGGGTTACGATTGGACCTAGGGTTAGGGTTATGTTGAGGGCTAGGGTTAGACATCCGGTTAGGCTTACGATTGGACCTAGGGTTAGGGTTATGTTGAGACCCAGGGTTTGAGATCTGGTTAGGGTTAGATTGGACCTAGGGTTAGGGTTATGTTGAGGGCTAGGGTTAGAGATCAGGTTAGTATTACGATAGGACCTAGGGTTAGGGTTAGGTATAAGGCTAGGGATACAGATCCTTTTAGGGTTACGATTGGACCTAGGGTTAGGGTTATGTTGAGGGCTAGGGTTAGTGATCAGGTTAGTTTTACGATTGGACCTAAGGTTAAGGTTATGTTGAGGGCTAGGGTTCAGATTCGGTTAGGGTTACGATTGGACCTAGGGTTAGCGTAACGTTGAGGGCTAGGGTTAGAGAGACGGTTAGGGTTACGATTGGACCTAGGGTTAGGGTTATGTTGAGGGCTAGGGTTAGAGATATGGTTAGGGTTATGATTGGACCTAGGGTTAGGGTTATGTATAGGGCTAGGGTTAGAGATCAGGTTAGGGTTACGATTGGACCTAGGGTTAGGATTATGTTGAGGGCTAGGGTTAGAGAGAAGGTTAGGGTTTCAATTGGACCTAGGGTTAGGGTTATGTTGAGGGCTAGGGTTACAGATCCGGTTAGGGTTACGATTGGACCTAGGGTTAGGGTTATGTTTAGGGCTAGGGTTAGAGATCCGGTTAAGGTTACTATTGGACGTAGGGTTAGGGTTATGTTGAGGGCTAGGGTTAGAGATCCGGTTAGTATTACGATTGGACCTAGGGTTAGGGTTATGTTGAGGGCTAGAGTTACAGATCCGGTTAGGGTTACGATTTGAACTAGGGTTAGGGTTATGTTTAGGGCTAGGGTTAGAGATCCGGTTAGGGTTACTATTGGACGTAGGGTTAGGGTTATGGTGAGGGCTAGGCTTAGAGATCCGGTTAGGGTTACGGTTGGACCTAGGGTTAGGGTTATGTTGAGGGCTAGGGTTAGAGATCAGGTTAGGGTTAAGATTGGACCTAGGGTTATAGTGATGTTGAGGGCTAGGGTATTCCAGCAGTGAAAACACACATTTCTATAAAGACTTTGAAGCAGCAAGCTGAAGCCTTGTGGGTGAGTGTTCTTTCATAGAGAAACATGCATTTCATCCTTCTGGAGTGAATTTTCATGCTGGAGTTCATATGCATTTTATTCTGGGCAGAATGTAGCTACCTGCTGGGGGTTGTGTCATAGAAGCACCTTTTCTGCAGGAGCTTATTGGAACATTCATTTTTTGGCTAAGTTATTTAGGGTTGGTTTTGGAAGGTCTTTCAACCTTGGCCAAATCCTGCTTCGTACGCAAGTTTTTAATACCGCTGTTTCCAAGTGTCCACAAAGAGCTGCTGCTTGAAACTGTCCACATGCACATCTCGTATACTGGTCTGCTCGTTTCACTACCTGGATTTTGGTTTCCTCTTCTTTCTTTGAAATGACAAGTCTTCATTCAGCATTCTACACACACCTTGTACCAGCTTCAGTTTGAAGCATGTTGGTGCTCTCAAAACGCTGTGTAACCTATGTAGAGTGTGTTACTCTCCAGCACTGAATACACAACTTAGAGCTCCTTTCACCACAGACAGGCAAACACATCTTTTTGTGAAAGTCCTACTTCAGGTCCCTTGGAAATGTAAGGGTTTCATGGAGAACATGAAGTCAATCATGCTTTTGCACTCTACTACCAATAGAAATGACCTCTTGTACATGCCTGACTGAGTTTCACTGCAAAATGCCCTTGTTTTCTGGTTTCTTGAATGTTCTCAACACATTAGGAGAAAGAGCGTGTTTGAGCAAGATCGATGCAGTGTGCGTTTCCCTAGATTTCAAGTGATTTGGGAAATATAATCCTTATTTTTCCACATTGTGAAAGAAACATGAGGCTTGCAAGAGATTGAAAAAATGCATCCCAACACGTACTCCAGCGGTGAAAGCACACGTTTCTACAAAGACTTTGAAGTAGCAAATAAAAGCCAATGGCTGAGTGTTCTTTCAGAGAGAAACATACACATTTCATCCTTCTGGAGTGAATTTTCAGCCTGGAATTCATATGCATTTGTACCGTGCAGAATGTAACTACCTGCTCGGGGGTTGTGTCATAGAAGCAACTTTCCTGCAGGAGCTTATTGGAACATTCATTGTTTGGCTAACTTCTTTGGGTTGGTTTTGGAAGGTCTTTCAACTTTAGCCAAATCCGCTTTCTTACGAAATTTTTTCACAGCCCTGTTTCCAAGAGCCCACAAAGAACTGCTGCTTAAAACTCTCCACATGCACATCTCCCATACTGGTGTGCTCGTTTCACTACCTGGATTTTGGTTTCCTCTTCTTTCTTTGAAATTACAAGCCCTCTTTCTGCATGCTACACACACCTTGTAGCAGTTTCAGTTTGCAGCATATTGGTGCTCTTAAAACGCTGAGTAACCTGTGTAGAGTGTGTCAATCTCCAGCACTGAATACACAACTTAGAGCTCCTTTCACCACAGACACGCAAACACATCTTTTTGTAAAAGTCCTACTTCTTTACTCTTGGAAATGTAAGGGTTTCATCGAGAACTTGAAGTCAATCATGCTTTTGCACTCTGCAACCAATAGGAATGAACCCTTGTACATACCCGTCTGAATTTCAGTGCAAAATGCCCTTCTTTTCTGGTTTGTTGAAAGTTCACAACACATTAGGAGATAGAGCGTGTTTGAAGAAGACTGATGCAGTGTGCGTTTTCCTTTATTTCTTGTGATTTGGGAAACATAATCCGTGATTTTCCACATTGTCTAAGAAACAACATGAGGCTTGCAAGAGATTGAAACAATGCATCCTAAAACTTATTCCAGCAGTGAAAACACACGGTTCTACAAAGACTTGGAAGGAGCAAGCAAAAGAATAGTGGCTGAGTGTCCTTTCAGAGAGAAACACATGCATTTCATCCTTCTGGAGTGAGTTTTCTTGCTGGAATTCATATGCATTTTGTACTGTGCAGAATGTAGCTACCTGCTCGGGGGTTGTGTCATAGATGCACCTTTCCTGTAGGAGCTTATTGGAACTTTCATTGTTTGGCTAAGTTATTTAGGGTTGGTTTTGGAAGGTCTTTCAACTTTGGCCAAATCCGCTTTGTACGAAAGTTTTTCACAGCCCTGTTTCCAAGTGTCCACAAAGAGCTGCTGCTTGAAAGTGTCCACATGCACATCTCCCATCCTGGTGTGCTCGTTTCACTACCTGGATTTTGGTTTCCTCTTCTTTCTTTGAAATGACAAGTCTTCATTCAGCATGCTACACACAGCTTGTAGCAGTTTCAGTTTGAAGCATGTTGGTGCTCTCAAAACGCTGTGTATCCTGGGTAGAGTGTGTCACTCTACAGCACTGAATACACAACTTAGAGCTCCTTTCACCACAGACACGCAAACACGTCTTTTTGGGAAAGTCCTAACTCAGGTAAATTGGAAATGTAAGGGTTTCATCGAAAACATGAAGACAATCATGCTTTTGAACTCTGCAACCGAAAGAAATGGCTTTTTGTACATGCCATTCTGAATTTCACTGCAAAATGCCCTTCTTTTCTGGTTTGTTGAAAGTTCAAAACACTTTAGGAAATAGAACGTGTTTGAAGAAGACCGATGCAGTGTGCGTTTTCCTGGATTTCAAGTGATTCGGGATACATACTCCTTGTTTTTCCACATTGTCTAAGAAACAACATGAGGCTTGCAAGAGATTGAAAAAATGCATCCTAAAACTTATTCCAGCAGTGAAAACACACGTTTCTACAAAGACTTGGAAGGAGCAAGCAAAAGAATAGTGGCTGAGAGTTCTTGCAGAGAGAAACACACGTATTTCATCCTTCTGTAGAGACGGTTAGGGTTACGATTGGACCTAGGGTAGGGTTATGTTGAGGGCTAGGGTTAGAGAGACGGTTAGGGTTACGATTGGACCTAGGGTTAGGGTTATGTTGAGGGCTAGGGTTAGAGATATGGTTAGGGTTACGATTGGACCTAGGGTTAGGGTTATGTTGAGGGCTAGGGTTAGAGATATGGTTAGGGTTACGATTGGACCTAGGGTTAGGGTTATGTTGATGGCTAGGCTTAGAGAGAAGGTTAGGGTTACAATTGGACCTAGGGTTAGGGTTATGTTGAGGGCTAGGGTTAGAGATCCGGTTAGGGTTACGATTGGACCTAGGGTTAGGGTTATGTTGAGGGCTAGGATTAGAGATCATGTTAGTATTACGATAGGACATAGGGTTAGGGTTATGTTGAGGGCTAGGGTTAGAGAGAAGGTTAGGGTTACTTTTGGACCTAGGGTTAGGGTTATGTTGAGGGCTAGGGTTAGAGATATGGTTAGGGTTACGATTGGACCTAGGGTTAGGGTTATGTTGAGGGCTAGGGTTAGAGTTCCGGTTAGGGTTACACTTGAACCTAGGGTTAGGGTTATGTTGAGGGCTAGGCTTAGAGATCCGGTTAGGGTTACGATTGGACCTAGGGTTAGGGTTATGTTGAGGGCTAGGATTAGAGATCATGTTAGTATTACGATTGGACATAGGGTTAGGGTTATGTTGAGGGCTAGGGTTAGAGATCCGGTTAGGGTTACGATTGGACCTAGGGTTAGGGTTATTTTGAGGGTTAGGATTAGAGATCATGTTAGTATTACGATTGGACATAGGGTTAGGGTTATGTTGAGGGCTAGGTCTAGAGAGAAGGTTAGGGTTACTTTTGGACCTAGGGTTAGGGTTATGTTGAGGGCTAGGGTTAGAGATATGGTTAGGGTTACGATTGGACCTAGGGTTAGGGTTATGTTGAGGGCTAGGGTTAGAGATCCGGTTAGGGTTACGATTGGACCTAGGGTTAGGGTTATGTTGAGGGCTAGGGTTAGACATCCGGTTAGGCTTACGATTGGACCTAGGGTTAGGGTTATGTTGAGACCCAGGGTTTGAGATCTGGTTAGGGTTAGATTGGACCTAGGGTTAGGGTTATGTTGAGGGCTAGGGTTAGAGATCAGGTTAGTATTACGATAGGACCTAGGGTTAGGGTTAGGTTTAAGGCTAGGGATACAGATCCTTTTAGGGTTACGATTGGACCTAGGGTTAGGGTTATGTTGAGGGCTAGGGTTAGTGATCAGGTTAGTATTACGATTGGACCTAAGGTTAAGGTTATGTTGAGGGCTAGGGTTCAGATTCGGTTAGGGTTACGATTGGACCTAGGGTTAGCGTAACGTTGAGGGCTAGGGTTAGAGAGACGGTTAGGGTTACGATTGGACCTAGGGTTAGGGTTATGTTGAGGGCTAGGGTTAGAGATATGGTTAGGGTTATGATTGGACCTAGGGTTAGGGTTATGTATAGGGCTAGGGTTAGAGATCAGGTTAGGGTTACGATTGGACCTAGGGTTAGGGTTATGTTGAGGGCTAGGGTTAGAGAGAAGGTTAGGGTTTCAATTGGACCTAGGGTTAGGGTTATGTTGAGGGCTAGGGTTACAGATCCGGTTAGGGTTACGATTGGACCTAGGGTTAGGGTTATGTTTAGGGCTAGGGTTAGAGATCCGGTTAAGGTTACTATTGGACGTAGGGTTAGGGTTATGTTGAGGGCTAGGGTTAGAGATCCGGTTAGTATTACGATTGGACCTAGGGTTAGGGTTATGTTGAGGGCTAGAGTTACAGATCCGGTTAGGGTTACGATTTGACCTAGGGTTAGGGTTATGTTTAGGGCTAGGGTTAGAGATCCGGTTAGGGTTACTATTGGACGTAGGGTTAGGGTTATGGTGAGGGCTAGGCTTAGAGATCCGGTTAGGGTTACGGTTGGACCTAGGGTTAGGGTTATGTTGAGGGCTAGGGTTAGAGATCAGGTTAGGGTTAAGATTGGACCTAGGGTTATAGTGATGTTGAGGGCTAGGGTATTCCAGCAGTGAAAACACACATTTCTATAAAGACTTTGAAGCAGCAAGCTGAAGCCTTGTGGGTGAGTGTTCTTTCATAGAGAAACATGCATTTCATCCTTCTGGAGTGAATTTTCATGCTGGAGTTCATATGAATTTTATTCTGGGCAGAATGTAGCTACCTGCTGGGGGTTGTGTCATAGAAGCACCTTTTCTGCAGGAGCTTATTGGAACATTCATTTTTTGGCTAAGTTATTTAGGGTTGGTTTTGGAAGGTCTTTCAACCTTGGCCAAATCCTGCTTCGTACGCAAGTTTTTAATACCGCTGTTTCCAAGTGTCCACAAAGAGCTGCTGCTTGAAACTGTCCACATGCACATCTCGTATACTGGTCTGCTCGTTTCACTACCTGGATTTTGGTTTCCTCTTCTTTCTTTGAAATGACAAGTCTTCATTCAGCATTCTACACACACCTTGTACCAGCTTCAGTTTGAAGCATGTTGGTGCTCTCAAAACGCTGTGTAACCTATGTAGAGTGTGTTACTCTCCAGCACTGAATACACAACTTAGAGCTCCTTTCACCACAGACAGGCAAACACATCTTTTTGTGAAAGTCCTACTTCAGGTCCCTTGGAAATGTAAGGGTTTCATGGAGAACATGAAGTCAATCATGCTTTTGCACTCTACTACCAATAGAAATGGCCTCTTGTACATGCCTGACTGAGTTTCACTGCAAAATGCCCTTGTTTTCTGGTTTCTTGAATGTTCTCAACACATTAGGAGAAAGAGCGTGTTTGAGCAAGATCGATGCAGTGTGCGTTTCCCTAGATTTCAAGTGATTTGGGAAATATAATCCTTATTTTTCCACATTGTGAAAGAAACATGAGGCTTGCAAGAGATTGAAAAAATGCATCCCAACACGTACTCCAGCGGTGAAAGCACACGTTTCTACAAAGACTTTGAAGTAGCAAATAAAAGCCAATGGCTGAGTGTTCTTTCAGAGAGAAACATACACATTTCATCCTTCTGGAGTGAATTTTCAGCCTGGAATTCATATGCATTTGTACCGTGCAGAATGTAACTACCTGCTCGGGGGTTGTGTCATAGAAGCAACTTTCCTGCAGGAGCTTATTGGAACATTCATTGTTTGGCTAACTTCTTTGGGTTGGTTTTGGAAGGTCTTTCAACTTTAGCCAAATCCGCTTTCTTACGAAATTTTTTCACAGCCCTGTTTACAAGAGCCCACAAAGAACTGCTGCTTAAAACTCTCCACATGCACATCTCCCATACTGGTGTGCTCGTTTCACTACCTGGATTTTGGTTTCCTCTTCTTTCTTTGAAATTACAAGCCCTCTTTCTGCATGCTACACACACCTGGTAGCAGTTTCAGTTTGCAGCATATTGGTGCTCTTAAAACGCTGAGTAACCTGTGTAGAGTGTGTCAATCTCCAGCACTGAATACGCAACTTAGAGCTCCTTTCACCACAGACACGCAAACACATCTTTTTGTAAAAGTCCTACTTCTTTACTCTTGGAAATGTAAGGGTTTCATCGAGAACTTGAAGTCAATCATGCTTTTGCACTCTGCAACCAATAGGAATGAACCCTTGTACATACCCGTCTGAATTTCAGTGCAAAATGCCCTTCTTTTCTGGTTTGTTGAAAGTTCACAACACATTAGGAGATAGAGCGTGTTTGAAGAAGACTGATGCAGTGTGCGTTTTCCTTTATTTCTTGTGATTTGGGAAACATAATCCGTGATTTTCCACATTGTCTAAGAAACAACATGAGGCTTGCAAGAGATTGAAACAATGCATCCTAAAACTTATTCCAGCAGTGAAAACACACGGTTCTACAAAGACTTGGAAGGAGCAAGCAAAAGAATAGTGGCTGAGTGTCCTTTCAGAGAGAAACACATGCATTTCATCCTTCTGGAGTGAGTTTTCTTGCTGGAATTCATATGCATTTTGTACTGTGCAGAATGTAGCTACCTGCTCGGGGGTTGTGTCATAGATGCACCTTTCCTGTAGGAGCTTATTGGAACTTTCATTGTTTGGCTAAGTTATTTAGGGTTGGTTTTGGAAGGTCTTTCAACTTTGGCCAAATCCGCTTTGTACGAAAGTTTTTCACAGCCCTGTTTCCAAGTGTCCACAAAGAGCTGCTGCTTGAAAGTGTCCACATGCACATCTCCCATCCTGGTGTGCTCGTTTCACTACCTGGATTTTGGTTTCCTCTTCTTTCTTTGAAATGACAAGTCTTCATTCAGCATGCTACACACAGCTTGTAGCAGTTTCAGTTTGAAGCATGTTGGTGCTCTCAAAACGCTGTGTATCCTGGGTAGAGTGTGTCACTCTACAGCACTGAATACACAACTTAGAGCTCCTTTCACCACAGACACGCAAACACGTCTTTTTGGGAAAGTCCTAACTCAGGTAAATTGGAAATGTAAGGGTTTCATCGAAAACATGAAGACAATCATGCTTTTGAACTCTGCAACCGAAAGAAATGGCTTTTTGTACATGCCATTCTGAATTTCACTGCAAAATGCCCTTCTTTTCTGGTTTGTTGAAAGTTCAAAACACTTTAGGAAATAGAACGTGTTTGAAGAAGACCGATGCAGTGTGCGTTTTCCTGGATTTCAAGTGATTCGGGATACATACTCCTTGTTTTTCCACATTGTCTAAGAAACAACATGAGGCTTGCAAGAGATTGAAAAAATGCATCCTAAAAC
Organism: Miniopterus natalensis; assembly: GCF_054644295.1. NCBI lineage: Eukaryota > Metazoa > Chordata > Mammalia > Chiroptera > Miniopteridae > Miniopterus > Miniopterus natalensis. The sequence goes on from NC_142089.1 coordinate 83,386,296, forward strand.
TTATTCCAGCAGTGAAAACACACGGTTCTACAAAGACTTGGAAGGAGCAAGCAAAAGAATAGTGGCTGAGAGTTCTTGCAGAGAGAAACACACGTATTTCATCCTTCTGTAGAGACGGTTAGGGTTACGATTGGACCTAGGGTAGGGTTATGTTGAGGGCTAGGGTTAGAGAGACGGTTAGGGTTACGATTGGACCTAGGGTTAGGGTTATGTTGAGGGCTAGGGTTAGAGATATGGTTAGGGTTACGATTGGACCTAGGGTTAGGGTTATGTTGAGGGCTAGGGTTAGAGATATGGTTAGGGTTACGATTGGACCTAGGGTTAGGGTTATGTTGATGGCTAGGCTTAGAGAGAAGGTTAGGGTTACAATTGGACCTAGGGTTAGGGTTATGTTGAGGGCTAGGGTTAGAGATCCGGTTAGGGTTACGATTGGACCTAGGGTTAGGGTTATGTTGAGGGCTAGGATTAGAGATCATGTTAGTATTACGATAGGACATAGGGTTAGGGTTATGTTGAGGGCTAGGGTTAGAGAGAAGGTTAGGGTTACTTTTGGACCTAGGGTTAGGGTTATGTTGAGGGCTAGGGTTAGAGATATGGTTAGGGTTACGATTGGACCTAGGGTTAGGGTTATGTTGAGGGCTAGGGTTAGAGTTCCGGTTAGGGTTACACTTGAACCTAGGGTTAGGGTTATGTTGAGGGCTAGGCTTAGAGATCCGGTTAGGGTTACGATTGGACCTAGGGTTAGGGTTATGTTGAGGGCTAGGATTAGAGATCATGTTAGTATTACGATTGGACATAGGGTTAGGGTTATGTTGAGGGCTAGGGTTAGAGATCCGGTTAGGGTTACGATTGGACCTAGGGTTAGGGTTATTTTGAGGGTTAGGATTAGAGATCATGTTAGTATTACGATTGGACATAGGGTTAGGGTTATGTTGAGGGCTAGGGCTAGAGAGAAGGTTAGGGTTACTTTTGGACCTAGGGTTAGGGTTATGTTGAGGGCTAGGGTTAGAGATATGGTTAGGGTTACGATTGGACCTAGGGTTAGGGTTATGTTGAGGGCTAGGGTTAGAGATCCGGTTAGGGTTACGATTGGACCTAGGGTTAGGGTTATGTTGAGGGCTAGGGTTAGAGAGAAGGTTAGGGTTTCAATTGGACCTAGGGTTAGGGTTATGTTGAGGGCTAGGGTTACAGATCCGGTTAGGGTTACGATTTGACCTAGGGTTAGGGTTATGTTTAGGGCTAGGGTTAGAGATCCGGTTAGGGTTACTATTGGACGTAGGGTTAGGGTTATATTGAGGGCTAGGCTTAGAGATCCGGTTAGGGTTACGGTTGGACCTAGGGTTAGGGTTATGTTGAGGGCTAGGGTTAGAGATCAGGTTAGGGTTAAGATTGGACCTAGGGTTATAGTGATGTTGAGGGCTAGGGTATTCCAGCAGTGAAAACACACATTTCTATAAAGACTTTGAAGCAGCAATCTAAAGCCTTGTGGCTGAGTGTTCTTTCATAGAGAAACATGCATTTCATCCTTCTGGAGTGAATTTTCATGCTGGAGTTCATATGCATTTTATACTGTGCAGAATGTAGCTACCTGCTGGGGGTTGTGTCATAGAAGCACCTTTTCTGCAGGAGCTTATTGGAACATTCATTGTTTGGCTAAGTTATTTAGGGTTGGTTTTGGAAGGTCTTTCAACCTTGGTCAAATCCCGCTTCGTACGCAAGTTTTTAATAGCGCTGTTTCCAAGTGTCCACAAAGAGCTGCTGCTTGAAACTGTCCACATGCACATCTCGTATACTGGTGTGCTCGTTTCACTACCTGGATTTTGGTTTCCTCTTCTTTCTTTGAAATGACAAGTCTTCATTCAGCATTCTACACACACCTTGTACCAGCTTCAGTTTGAAGCATGTTGGTGCTCTCAAAACGCTGTGTAACCTATGTAGAGTGTGTTACTCTCCAGCACTGAATACACAACTTAGAGCTCCTTTCACCACAGACACGCAAACACATCTTTTTGTGAAAGTCCTACTTCAGGTCCCTTGGAAATGTAAGGGTTTCATGGAGAACATGAAGTCAATCATGCTTTTGCACTCTACTACCAATAGAAATGACCTCTTGTACATGCCTGACTGAGTTTCACTGCAAAATGCCCTTGTTTTCTGGTTTCTTGAATGTTCTCAACACATTAGGAGAAAGAGCGTGTTTGAGCAAGATCGATGCAGTGTGTGTTTCCCTAGATTTCAAGTGATTTGGGAAATATAATCCTTATTTTTCCACATTGTGAAAGAAACATGAGGCTTGCAAGAGATTGAAAAAATGCATCCCAAAACGTACTCCAGCGGTGAAAGCACACGTTTCTACAAAGACTTTGAAGTAGCAAGTAAAAGCCAATGGCTGAGTGTTCTTTCAGAGAGAAACATACACATTTCATCCTTCTGGAGTGAATTTTCAGCCTGGAAATCATATGCATTTGTACCGTGCAGAATGTAACTACCTGCTCGGGGGTTGTGTCATAGAAGCAACTTTCCTGCAGGAGCTTATTGGAACATTCATTGTTTGGCTAACTTCTTTGGGTTGGTTTTGGAAGGTCTTTCAATTTAAGCCAAATCCGCTTTCTTACGAAATTTTTTCACAGCCCTGTTTCCAAGAGCCCACAAAGAAGTGCTGCTTAAAACTCTCCACATGCACATCTCCCATACTGGTGTGCTCGTTTCACTACCTGGATTTTGGTTTCCTCTTCTTTCTTTGAAATTACAAGCCCTCTTTCTGCATGCTACACACACCTTGTAGCAGTTTCAGTTTGCAGCATATTGGTGCTCTTAAAACGCTGAGTAACCTGTGTAGAGTGTGTCAATCTCCAGCACTGAATACACAACTTAGAGCTCCTTTCACCACAGACACGCAAACACATCTTTTTGTAAAAGTCCTACTTCTTTACTCTTGGAAATGTAAGGGTTTCATCGAGAACTTGAAGTCAATCATGCTTTTGCACTCTGCAACCAATAGGAATGAACTCTTGTACATACCCGTCTGAATTTCAGTGCAAAATGCCCTTCTTTTCTGGTTTGTTGAAAGTTCACAACACATTAGGAGATAGAGCGTGTTTGAAGAAGACTGATGCAGTGTGCGTTTTCCTTTATTTCTTGTGATTTGGGAAACATAATCCGTGATTTTCCACATTGTCTAAGAAACAACATGAGGCTTGCAAGAGATTGAAACAATGCATCCTAAAACTTATTCCAGCAGTGAAAACACACGGTTCTACAAAGACTTGGAAGGAGCAAGCAAAAGAATAGTGGCTGAGTGTCCTTTCAGAGAGAAACACATGCATTTCATCCTTCTGGAGTGAGTTTTCTTGCTGGAATTCATATGCATTTTGTACTGTGCAGAATGTAGCTACCTGCTCGGGGGTTGTGTCATAGATGCACCTTTCCTGTAGGAGCTTATTGGAACTTTCATTGTTTGGCTAAGTTATTTAGGATTGGTTTTGGAAGGTCTTTCAACTTTGGCCAAATCCGCTTTGTACGAAAGTTTTTCACAGCCCTGTTTCCAAGTGTCCACAAAGAGCTGCTGCTTGAAAGTGTCCACATGCACATCTCCCATACTGGTGTGCTCGTTTCACTACCTGGATTTTGGTTTCCTCTTCTTTCTTTGAAATGACAAGTCTTCATTCAGCATGCTACACACAGCTTGTAGCGGTTTCAGTTTGAAGCATGTTGGTGCTCTCAAAACGCTGTGTATCCTGTGTAGAGTGTGTCACCTTACAACACTGAATACACAACTTAGAGCTCCTTTCACCACAGACACGCAAACACGTCTTTTTGGGAAAGTCCTAACTCAGGTAAATTGGAAATTTAAGGGTTTCATCGAAAACATGAAGACAATCATGCTTTTGAACTCTGCAACCGAAAGAAATGGCTTTTTGTACATGCCATTCTGAATTTCACTGCAAAATGCCCTTCTTTTCTGGTTTGTTGAAAGTTCAAAACACTTTAGGAAATAGAACGTGTTTGAAGAAGATTGATGCAGTGTGCGTTTTCCTGGATTTCAAGTGATTCGGGACACATACTCCTTGTTTTTCCACATTGTCTAAGAAACAACATGAGGCTTGCAAGAGATTGAAAAAATGCATCCTAAAACTTATGCCTGCAGTGAAAACACACGTTTCTACAAAGACTTGGAAGGAGCAAGCAAAAGAATAGTGGGTGAGAGTTATTTCAGAGAGAAACACACGTATTTCATCCTTCTGTAGAGACGGTTAGGGTTACGATTGGACCTAGGGTAGGGTTATGTTGAGGGCTAGGGTTAGAGAGACGGTTAGGGTTACGATTGGACCTAGGGTTAGGCTTATGTTGAGGGCTAAGGTTAGAGAGAAGATTAGGGTTACTTTTGGACCTAGGGTTAGGGTTATGTTGAGGGCTAGGGTTAGAGATATGGTTAGGGTTACGATTGGACCTAGGGTTAGGGTTATGTTGAGGGCTAGGGTTAGACATCCGGTTAGGGTTACGATTGGACCTAGGGTTAGGGTTATGTTGAGGCCCAGGGTTTGAGATCTGGTTAGGGTTAGATTGGACCTAGGGTTAGGGTTATGTTTAGGGCTAGGGATACAGATCCGGTTAGGGTTACGATTGGACCTAGGGTTAGGGTTATGTTGAGGGCTAGGGTTAGTGATCAGGTTAGTATTACGATTGGACCTAAGGTTAAGGTTATGTTGAGGGCTAGGGTTCAGATCCGGTTAGGGTTACGATTGGATCTAGGGTTAGCGTAACGTTGAGGGCTAGGGTTAGAGAGACGGTTAGGGTTACGATTGGACCTAGGGTTAGGGTTATGTTGAGGGCTAGGGTTAGAGATCAGGTTAGGGTTACGATTGGACCTAGGGTTAGGGTTATGTTGAGGGCTAAGGTTAAAGAGAAGGTTAGGGTTTCAATTGGACCTAGGGTTAGGGTTATGTTGAGGGCTAGGGTTACAGATCCGGTTAGGGTTACGATTGGACCTAGGGTTAGGGTTATGTTTAGGGCTAGGGTTAGAGATCCGGTTAGGGTTACTATTGGACGTAGGGTTAGGGTTATGTTGAGGGCTAGGGTTAGAGATCCGGTTAGTATTACGATTGGACCTAGGGTTAGGGTTATGTTGAGGGCTAGAGTTACAGATCCGGTTAGGGTTACGATTTGTCCTAGGGTTAGGGTTATGTTTAGGGCTAGGGTTAGAGATCCGGTTAGGGTTACTATTGGACGTAGGGTTAGGGTTATGTTGAGGGCTAGGCTTAGAGATCCGGTTAGCGTTACGGTTGGACCTAGGGTTAGGGTTATGTTGAGGGCTAGGTTTAGATATCAGGTTAGGGTTAAGATTGGACCTAGGGTTATAGTGATGTTGAGGGCTAGGGTATTCCAGCAGTGAAAACACACATTTCTATAAAGACTTTGAAGCAGCAAGCTAAAGCCTTGTGGCTGAGTGTTCTTTCATAGAGAAACATGCATTTCATCCTTCTGGAGTGAATTTTCATGCTGGAGTTCATATGCATTTTATACTGTGCAGAATGTAGCTACCTGCTGGGGGTTGTGTCATAGAAGCACCTTTTCTGCAGGAGCTTATTGGAACATTCATTGTTTGGCTAAGTTATTTAGGGTTGGTTTTGGAAGGTCTTTCAACCTTGGTCAAATCCCGCTTCGTACGCAAGTTTTTAATAGCGCTGTTTCCAAGTGTCCACAAAGAGCTGCTGCTTGAAACTGTCCACATGCACATCTCGTATACTGGTGTGCTCGTTTCACTACCTGGATTTTGGTTTCCTCTTCTTTCTTTGAAATGACAAGTCTTCATTCAGCATTCTACACACACCTTGTACCAGCTTCAGTTTGAAGCATGTTGGTGCTCTCAAAACGCTGTGTAACCTATGTAGAGTGTGTTACTCTCCAGCACTGAATACACAACTTAGAGCTCCTTTCACCACAGACACGCAAACACATCTTTTTGTGAAAGTCCTACTTCAGGTCCCTTGGAAATGTAAGGGTTTCATGGAGAACATGAAGTCAATCATGCTTTTGCACTCTACTACCAATAGAAATGACCTCTTGTACATGCCTGACTGAGTTTCACTGCAAAATGCCCTTGTTTTCTGGTTTCTTGAATGTTCTCAACACATTAGGGGAAAGAGCGTGTTTGAGCAAGATCGATGCAGTGTGCGTTTCCCTAGATTTCAAGTGATTTGGGAAATATAATCCTTATTTTTCCACATTGTGAAAGAAACATGAGGCTTGCAAGAGATTGAAAAAATGCATCCCAAAACGTACTCCAGTGGTGAAAGCACACGTTTCTACAAAGACTTTGAAGTAGCAAGTAAAAGCCAATGGCTGAGTGTTCTTTCAGAGAGAAACATACACATTTCATCCTTCTGGAGTGAATTTTCAGCCTGGAAATCATATGCATTTGTACCGTGCAGAATGTAACTACCTGCTCGGGGGTTGTGTCATAGAAGCAACTTTCCTGCAGGAGCTTATTGGAACATTCATTGTTTGGCTAACTTCTTTGGGTTGGTTTTGGAAGGTCTTTCAACTTTAGCCAAATCCGCTTTCTTACGAAATTTTTTCACAGCCCTGTTTCCAAGAGCCCACAAAGAACTGCTGCTTAAAACTCTCCACATGCACATCTCCCATACTGGTGTGCTCGTTTCACTACCTGGATTTTGGTTTCCTCTTCTTTCTTTGAAATTACAAGCCCTCTTTCTGCATGCTACACACACCTTGTAGCAGTTTCAGTTTGCAGCATATTGGTGCTCTTAAAACGCTGAGTAACCTGTGTAGAGTGTGTCAATCTCCAGCACTGAATACACAACTTAGAGCTCCTTTCACCACAGACACGCAAACACATCTTTTTGTAAAAGTCCTACTTCTTTACTCTTGGAAATGTAAGGGTTTCATCGAGAACTTGAAGTCAATCATGCTTTTGCACTCTGCAACCAATAGGAATGAACCCTTGTACATACCCGTCTGAATTTCAGTGCAAAATGCCCTTCTTTTCTGGTTTGTTGAAAGTTCACAACACATTAGGAGATAGAGCGTGTTTGAAGAAGACTGATGCAGTGTGCGTTTTCCTTTATTTCTTGTGATTTGGGAAACATAATCCGTGATTTTCCACATTGTCTAAGAAACAACATGAGGCTTGCAAGAGATTGAAACAATGCATCCTAAAACTTATTCCAGCAGTGAAAACACACGGTTCTACAAAGACTTGGAAGGAGCAAGCAAAAGAATAGTGGCTGAGTGTCCTTTCAGAGAGAAACACATGCATTTCATCCTTCTGGAGTGAGTTTTCTTGCTGGAATTCATATGCATTTTGTACTGTGCAGAATGTAGCTACCTGCTCGGGGGTTGTGTCATAGATGCACCTTTCCTGTAGGAGCTTATTGGAACTTTCATTGTTTGGCTAAGTTATTTAGGGTTGGTTTTGGAAGGTCTTTCAACTTTGGCCAAATCCGCTTTGTACGAAAGTTTTTCACAGCCCTGATTCCAACTGTCCACAAAGAGCTGCTGCTTGAAAGTGTCCACATGCACATCTCCCATACTGGTGTGCTCGTTTCACTACCTGGATTTTGGTTTCCTCTTCTTTCTTTGAAATGACAAGTCTTCATTCAGCATGCTACACACAGCTTGTAGCAGTTTCAGTTTGAAGCATGTTGGTGCTCTCAAAACGCTGTGTATCCTGTGTAGAGTGTGTCACTCTACAGCACTGAATACACAACTTAGAGCTCCATTCAACACAGACACGCAAACACGTCTTTTTGGGAAAGTCCTAACTCAGGTAAATTGGAAATGTAAGGGTTTCATCGAAAACATGAAGACAATCATGCTTTTGAACTCTGCAACCGAAAGAAATGGCTTTTTGTACATGCCATTCTGAATTTCACTGCAAAATGCCCTTCTTTTCTGGTTTGTTGAAAGTTCAAAACACTTTAGGAAATAGAACGTGTTTGAAGAAGACTGATGCAGTGTGCGTTTTCCTGGATTTCAAGTGATTCGGGATACATACTCCTTGTTTTTCCACATTGTCTAAGAAACAACATGAGGCTTGCAAGAGATTGAAAAAATGCATCCTAAAACTTATGCCTGCAGTGAAAACACACGTTTCTACAAAGACTTGGAAGGAGCAAGCAAAAGAATAGTGGCTGAGAGTTCTTTCAGAGAGAAACACACGTATTTCATCCTTCTGTAGAGACGGTTAGGGTTACGATTGGACCTAGGGTAGGGTTATGTTGAGGGCTAGGTTTAGAGAGACGGTTAGGGTTACGATTGGACCTAGGGTTAGGCTTATGTTGAGTGCTAGGGTTAGAGAGAAGGTTAGGGTTACTTTTGGACCTAGGGTTAGGGTTATGTTGAGGGCTAGGGTTAGAGATATGGTTAGGGTTACGATTGGACCTAGGGTTAGGGATATGTTGAGGGGTAGGGTTAGAGAGAAGGTCAGGGTTACTTTTGGACCTAGGGTTAGGGTTATGTTGAGGGCTAGGGTTAGAGATATGGTTAGGGTTACGATTGGACCTAGGGTTATGGTTATGTTGAGGGCTAGGGTTAGAGTTCCGGTTAGGGTTGCACTTGAACCTAGGGTTAGCGTAACGTTGAGGGCTAGGCTTAGAGAGAAGGTTAGGGTTACAATTGGACCTAGGGTTAGGGTTATGTTGAGGCCCAGGGTTTGAGATCGGGTTAGGGTTACGATTGGACCTAGGGTTAGGGTTATGTTGAGGGCTAGAGTTACAGATCCGGTTAGGGTTACGATTTGACCTCGGGTTAGGGTTATGTTTAGGGCTAGGGTTAGAGATCCGGTTAGGGTTACTATTGGACGTAGGGTTAGGGTTATGTTGAGGGCTAGGCTTAGAGATCCGGTTAGGGTTACGGTTGGACCTAGGGTTAGGGTTATGTTGAGGTCTAGGGTTAGAGATCAGGTTAGGGTTAAGATTGGACCTAGGGTTATAGTGATGTTGAGGGCTAGGGTATTCCAGCAGTGAAAACACACATTTCTATAAAGACTTTGAAGCAGCAAGCTAAAGCCTTGTGGCTGAGTGTTCTTTCATAGAGAAACATGCATTTCATCCTTCTGGAGTGAATTTTCATGCTGGAGTTCATATGCATTTTATACTGTGCATAATGTAGCTACCTGCTGGGGGTTGTGTCATAGAAGCACCTTTTCTGCAGGAGCTTATTGGAACATTCATTGTTTGGCTAAGTTATTTAGGGTTGGTTTTGGAAGGTCTTTCAACCTTGGCCAAATCCCGCTTCCTACGCAAGTTTTTAATACCGCTGTTTCCAAGTGTCCACAAACAGCTGCTGCTTGAAACTGTCCACATGCACATCTCGTATACTGGTGTGCTCGTTTCACTACCTGGATTTTGGTTTCCTCTTCTTTCTTTGAAATGACAAGTCTTCATTCAGCATTCTACACACACCTTGTACCAGCTTCAGTTTGAAGCATGTTGGTGCTCTCAAAACGCTGTGTAACCTATGTAGAGTGTGTTACTCTCCAGCACTGAATACACAACTTAGAGCTCCTTTCACCACAGGCACGCAAACACATCTTTTTGTGAAAGTCCTACTTCAGGTCCCTTGGAAATGTAAGGGTTTCATGGAGAACATGAAGTCAATCATGCTTTTGCACTCTACTACCAATAGAAATGACCTCTTGTACATGCCTGACTGAGTTTCCCTGCAAAATGCCCTTGTTTTCTGGTTTCTTGAATGTTCTCCACACATTAGGAGAAAGAGCGTGTTTGAGCAAGATCGATGCAGTGTGCGTTTCCCTAGATTTCAAGTGATTTGGGAAATATAATCCTTATTTTTCCACATTGTGAAAGAAACATGAGGCTTGCAAGAGATTGAAAAAATGCATCCCAAAACGTACTCCAGCGGTGAAAGCACACGTTTCTACAAAGACTTTGAAGTAGCAAGTAAAAGCCAATGGCTGAGTGTTCTTTCAGAGAGAAACATACACATTTTATCCTTCTGGAGTGAATTTTCAGCCTGGAAATCATATGCATTTGTACCGTGCAGAATGTAACTACCTGCTCGGGGGTTGTGTCATAGAAGCAACTTTCCTGCAGGAGCTTATTGGAACATTCATTGTTTGGCTAACTTCTTTGGGTTGGTTTTGGAAGGTCTTTCAACTTTAGCCAAATCCGCTTTCTTACGAAATTTTTTCACAGCCCTGTTTCCAAGAGCCCACAAAGAACTGCTGCTTAAAACTCTCCACATGCACATCTCCCATACTGGTGTGCTCGTTTCACTACCTGGATTTTGGTTTCCTCTTCTTTCTTTGAAATTACAAGCCCTCTTTCTGCATGCTACACACACCTTGTAGCAGTTTCAGTTTGCAGCATATTGGTGCTCTTAAAACGCTGAGTAACCTGTGTAGAGTGTGTCAATCTCCAGCACTGAATACACAACTTAGAGCTCCTTTCACCACAGACACGCAAACACATCTTTTTGTAAAAGTCCTACTTCTTTACTCTTGGAAATGTAAGGGTTTCATCGAGAACTTGAAGTCAATCATGCTTTTGCACTCTGCAACCAATAGGAATGAACTCTTGTACATACCCGTCTGAATTTCAGTGCAAAATGCCCTTCTTTTCTGGTTTGTTGAAAGTTCACAACACATTAGGAGATAGAGCGTGTTTGAAGAAGACTGATGCAGTGTGCGTTTTCCTTTATTTCTTGTGATTTGGGAAACATAATCCGTGATTTTCCACATTGTCTAAGAAACAACATGAGGCTTGCAAGAGATTGAAACAATGCATCCTAAAACTTATTCCAGCAGTGAAAACACACGGTTCTACAAAGACTTGGAAGGAGCAAGCAAAAGAATAGTGGCTGAGTGTCCTTTCTGAGAGAAACACATGCATTTCATCCTTCTGGAGTGAGTTTTCTTGCTGGAATTCATATGCATTTTGTACTGTGCAGAATGTAGCTACCTGCTCGGGGGTTGTGTCATAGATGCACCTTTCCTGTAGGAGCTTATTGGAACTTTCATTGTTTGGCTAAGTTATTTAGGGTTGGTTTTGGAAGGTCTTTCAACTTTGGCCAAATCCGCTTTGTACGAAAGTTTTTCACAGCCCTGTTTCCAAGTGTCCACAAAGAGCTGCTGCTTGAAAGTGTCCACATGCACATCTCCCATACTGGTGTGCTCGTTTCACTACCTGGATTTTGGTTTCCTCTTCTTTCTTTGAAATGACAAGTCTTCATTCAGCATGCTACACACAGCTTGTAGCAGTTTCAGTTTGAAGCATGTTGGTGCTCTCAAAACGCTGTGTATCCTGTGTAGAGTGTGTCACTCTACAGCACTGAATACACAACTTAGAGCTCCTTTCAACACAGACACGCAAACACGTCTTTTTGGGAAAGTCCTAACTCAGGTAAATTGGAAATGTAAGGGTTTCATCGAAAACATGAAGACAATCATGCTTTTGAACTCTGCAACCGAAAGAAATGGCTTTTTGTACATGCCATTCTGAATTTCACTGCAAAATGCCCTTCTTTTCTGGTTTGTTGAAAGTTCAAAACACTTTAGGAAATAGAACGTGTTTGAAGAAGACTGATGCAGTGTGCGTTTTCCTGGATTTCAAGTGATTCGGGATACATACTCCTTGTTTTTCCACATTGTCTAATAAACAACATGAGGCTTGCAAGAGATTGAAAAAATGCATCCTAAAACTTATGCCTGCAGTGAAAACACACGTTTCTACAAAGACTTGGAAGGAGCAAGCAAAAGAATAGTGGCAGAGAGTTCTTTCAGAGAGAAACACACGTATTTCATCCTTCTGTAGAGACGGTTAGGGTACCGATTGGACCTAGGGTAGGGTTATGTTGAGGGCTAGGGTTAGAGAGACGGTTAGGGTTACGATTGGACCTAGGGTTAGGCTTATGTTGAGGGCTAAGGTTAGAGAGAAGATTAGGGTTACTTTTGGACCTAGGGTTAGGGTTTTGTTGAGGGCTAGGGTTAGAGATATGGTTAGGGTTACGATTGGACCTAGGGTTAGGGTTATGTTGAGGGCTAGGTTTAGAGATATGGTTAGGGTTACGATTGGACCTAGTGTTAGGGTTATGTTGAGGGCTAGGGTTAGAGTTCCGGTTAGGGTTGCACTTGAATCTAGGGTTAGCGTAACGTTGAGGGCTAGGCTTAGAGAGAAGGTTAGGGTTACAATTGGACCTAGGGTTAGGGTTATGTTGAGGCCCAGGGTTTGAGATCGGGTTAGGGTTAGATTGTACCTAGGGTTAGGGTTATGTTGAGGGCTAGGGTTAGAGTTCCGGTTAGTATTACGATTGGACCTAGGGTTAGGGTTATGTTTAGGGCTAGGGTTAGAGAGAAGGTTAGGGTTACTTTTGGACCTAGGGTTAGGGTTATGTTGAGGGCTAGGGTTAGAGAGAAGGTTAGGGTTACTTTTGGACCTAGGGTTAGGGTTATGTTGAGGGCTAGGGTTAGAGAGAAGGTTAGGGTTACTTTTGGACCTAGGGTTAGGGTTATGTTGAGGGCTAGGGTTAGAGATATGGTTAGGGTTACGATTGTACCTAGGGTTGGGGTTATGTTGAGGGCTAGGGTTAGAGATCCGGTTAGGGTTACGATTGGACCTAGGGTTAGGGTTATGTTGAGGGCTAGGGTTAGAGATATGGTTAGGGTTACGATTGGACCTAGGGTTGGGGTTATGTTGAGGGCTAGGGTTAGAGATCCGGTTAGGGTTACGATTGGACCTAGGGTTAGGGTTATGTTGAGGCCCAGGGTTTGAGATCTGGTTAGGGTTAGATTGGACCTAGGGTTAGGGTTATGTTTAGGGCTAGGGATACAGATCCGGTTAGGGTTACGATTGGACCTAGGGTTAGGGTTATGTTGAGGCCTAGGGTTAGTGATCAGGTTAGTATTACGATTGGACCTAAGGTTAAGGTTATGTTGAGGGCTAGGGTTCAGATCCGTTTAGGGTTACTATTGGACCTAGGGTTAGCGTAACGTTGAGGGCTAGGGTTAGAGAGACGGTTAGGGTTACGATTGGACCTAGGGTTAGGGTTATGTTGAGGGCTAGGGTTAGAGATCAGGTTAGGGTTATGATTGGACCTAGGGTTAGGGTTATGTTGAGGGCTAAGGTTAAAGAGAAGGTTAGGGTTTCAATTGGACCTAGGGTTAGGGTTATGTTGAGGGCTAGGGTTACAGATCCAGTTAGGGTTACGATTGGACCTAGGGTTAGGGTTATGTTTAGGGCTAGGGTTAGAGATCCGGTTAGGGTTACTATTGGACGTAGGGCTAGGGTTATGTTGAGGGCTAGGGTTAGAGATCCGGTTAGTATTACGATTGGACCTAGGATTAGGGTTATGTTGCGGGCTAGAGTTACAGATCCGGTTAGGGTTACGATTTGACCTAGGGTTAGGGTTATGTTTAGGGCTAGGGTTAGAGATCCGGTTAGGGTTACTATTGGACGTAGGGTTAGGGTTATGTTGAGGGCTAGGCTTAGAGATCAGGTTAGGGTTAAGATTGGACCTAGGGTTATAGTGATGTTGAGGGCTAGGGTATTCCAGCAGTGAAAACACACATTTCTATAAAGACTTTGAAGCAGCAAGCTAAAGCCTTGTGGCTGAGTGTTCTTTCATAGAGAAACATGCATTTCATCCTTCTGGAGTGAATTTTCATGCTGGAGTTCATATGCATTTTATACTGTGCAGAATGTAGTTACCTGCTGGGGGTTGTGTCATAAGCACCTTTTCTGCAGGAGCTTATTGGAACATTCATTGTTTGGCTAAGTTATTTAGGGTTGGTTTTGGAAGGTCTTTCAACTTTGGCCAAATCCGCTTTGTACGAAAGTTTTTCACAGCCCTGTTTCCAAGTGTCCACAAAGAGCTGCTGCTTGAAAGTGTCCACATGCACATCTCCCATACTGGTGTGCTCGTTTCACTACCTGGATTTTGGTTTCCTCTTCTTTCTTTGAAATGACAAGTCTCATTCAGCATTCTACACACACCTTGTACCAGCTTCAGTTTGAAGCATGTTGGTGCTCTCAAAACGCTGTGTAACCTATGTAGAGTGTGTTACTCTCCAGCACTGAATACACAACTTAGAGCTCCTTTCACCACAGACACGCAAACACATCTTTTTGTGAAAGTCCTACTTCAGGTCCCTTGGAAATGTAAGGGTTTCATGGAGAACATGACGTCAATCATGCTTTTGCACTCTACTACCAATAGAAATGACCTCTTGTACATGCCTGACTGAGTTTCACTGCAAAATGCCCTTGTTTTCTGGTTTCTTGAATGTTCTCAACACATTAGGAGAAAGAGCGTGTTTGAGCAAGATCGATGCAGTGTGCGTTTCCCTAGATTTCAAGTGATTTGGGAAATATAATCCTTATTTTTCCACATTGTGAAAGAAACATGAGGCTTGCAAGAGATTGAAAAAATGCATCCCAAAACGTACTCCAGCGGTGAAAGCACACGTTTCTACAAAGACTTTGAAGTAGCAAGTAAAAGCCAATGGCTGAGTGTTCTTTCAGAGAGAAACATACACATTTCATCCTTCTGGAGTGAATTTTCAGCCTGGAATTCATATGCATTTGTACCGTGCAGAATGTAACTACCTGCTCGGGGGTTGTGTCATAGAAGCTACTTTCCTGCAGGAGCTTATTGGAACATTCATTGTTTGGCTAACTTCTTTGGGTTGGTTTTGGAAGGTCTTTCAACTTTAGCCAAATCCGCTTTCATACGAAATTTTTTCACAGCCCTGTTTCCAAGAGCCCACAAAGAACTGCTGCTTAAAACTCTCCACATGCACATCTCCCATACTGGTGTGCTCGTTTCACTACCTGGATTTTGGTTTCCTCTTCTTTCTTTGAAATTACAAGCCCTCTTTCTGCATGCTACACACACCTTGTAGCAGTTTCAGTTTGCAGCATATTGGTGCTCTTAAAACGCTGAGTAACCTGTGTAGAGTGTGTCAATCTCCAGCACTGAATACACAACTTAGAGCTCCTTTCACCACAGACACGCAAACACATCTTTTTGTAAAAGTCCTACTTCTTTACTCTTGGAAATGTAAGGGTTTCATCGAGAACTTGAAGTCAATCATGCTTTTGCACTCTGCAACCAATAGGAATGAACCCTTGTACATACCCGTCTGAATTTCAGTGCAAAATGCCCTTCTTTTCTGGTTTGTTGAAAGTTCACAACACATTAGGAGATAGAGCGTGTTTGAAGAAGACTGATGCAGTGTGCGTTTTCCTTTATTTCTTGTGATTTGGGAAACATAATCCGTGATTTTCCACATTGTCTAAGAAACAACATGAGGCTTGCAAGAGATTGAAACAATGCATCCTAAAACTTATTCCAGCAGTGAAAACACACGGTTCTACAAAGACTTGGAAGGAGCAAGCAAAAGAATAGTGGCTGAGTGTCCTTTCTGAGAGAAACACATGCATTTCATCCTTCTGGAGTGAGTTTTCTTGCTGGAATTCATATGCATTTTGTACTGTGCAGAATGTAGCTACCTGCTCGGGGGTTGTGTCATAGATGCACCTTTCCTGTAGGAGCTTATTGGAACTTTCATTGTTTGGCTAAGTTATTTAGGGTTGGTTTTGGAAGGTCTTTCAACTTTGGCCAAATCCGCTTTGTACGAAAGTTTTTCACAGCCCTGTTTCCAAGTGTCCACAAAGAGCTGCTGCTTGAAAGTGTCCACATGCACATCTCCCATACTGGTGTGCTCGTTTCACTACCTGGATTTTGGTTTCCTCTTCTTTCTTTGAAATGACAAGTCTTCATTCAGCATGCTACACACAGCTTGTAGCAGTTTCAGTTTGAAGCATGTTGGTGCTCTCAAAACGCTGTGTATCCTGTGTAGAGTGTGTCACTCTACAGCACTGAATACACAACTTAGAGCTCCTTTCAACACAGACACGCAAACACGTCTTTTTGGGAAAGTCCTAACTCAGGTAAATTGGAAATGTAAGGGTTTCATCGAAAACATGAAGACAATCATGCTTTTGAACTCTGCAACCGAAAGAAATGGCTTTTTGTACATGCCATTCTGAATTTCACTGCAAAATGCCCTTCTTTTCTGGTTTGTTGAAAGTTCAAAACACTTTAGGAAATAGAACGTGTTTGAAGAAGACTGATGCAGTGTGCGTTTTCCTGGATTTCAAGTGATTCGGGATACATACTCCTTGTTTTTCCACATTGTCTAATAAACAACATGAGGCTTGCAAGAGATTGAAAAAATGCATCCTAAAACTTATGCCTGCAGTGAAAACACACGTTTCTACAAAGACTTGGAAGGAGCAAGCAAAAGAATAGTGGCAGAGAGTTCTTTCAGAGAGAAACACACGTATTTCATCCTTCTGTAGAGACGGTTAGGGTACCGATTGGACCTAGGGTAGGGTTATGTTGAGGGCTAGGGTTAGAGAGACGGTTAGGGTTACGATTGGACCTAGGGTTAGGCTTATGTTGAGGGCTAAGGTTAGAGAGAAGATTAGGGTTACTTTTGGACCTAGGGTTAGGGTTTTGTTGAGGGCTAGGGTTAGAGATATGGTTAGGGTTACGATTGGACCTAGGGTTAGGGTTATGTTGAGGGCTAGGTTTAGAGATATGGTTAGGGTTACGATTGGACCTAGTGTTAGGGTTATGTTGAGGGCTAGGGTTAGAGTTCCGGTTAGGGTTGCACTTGAATCTAGGGTTAGCGTAACGTTGAGGGCTAGGCTTAGAGAGAAGGTTAGGGTTACAATTGGACCTAGGGTTAGGGTTATGTTGAGGCCCAGGGTTTGAGATCGGGTTAGGGTTAGATTGTACCTAGGGTTAGGGTTATGTTGAGGGCTAGGGTTAGAGTTCCGGTTAGTATTACGATTGGACCTAGGGTTAGGGTTATGTTTAGGGCTAGGGTTAGAGAGAAGGTTAGGGTTACTTTTGGACCTAGGGTTAGGGTTATGTTGAGGGCTAGGGTTAGAGAGAAGGTTAGGGTTACTTTTGGACCTAGGGTTAGGGTTATGTTGAGGGCTAGGGTTAGAGAGAAGGTTAGGGTTACTTTTGGACCTAGGGTTAGGGTTATGTTGAGGGCTAGGGTTAGAGATATGGTTAGGGTTACGATTGGACCTAGGGTTGGGGTTATGTTGAGGGCTAGGGTTAGAGATCCGGTTAGGGTTACGATTGGACCTAGGGTTAGGGTTATGTTGAGGGCTAGGGTTAGACATCCGGTTAGGGTTACGATTGGACCTAGGGTTAGGGTTATGTTGAGGCCCAGGGTTTGAGATCTGGTTAGGGTTAGATTGGACCTAGGGTTAGGGTTATGTTTAGGGCTAGGGATACAGATCCGGTTAGGGTTACGATTGGACCTAGGGTTAGGGTTATGTTGAGGCCTAGGGTTAGTGATCAGGTTAGTATTACGATTGGACCTAAGGTTAAGGTTATGTTGAGGGCTAGGGTTCAGATCCGTTTAGGGTTACGATTGGACCTAGGGTTAGCGTAACGTTGAGGGCTAGGGTTAGAGAGACGGTTAGGGTTACGATTGGACCTAGGGTTAGGGTTATGTTGAGGGCTAGGGTTAGAGATCAGGTTAGGGTTATGATTGGACCTAGGGTTAGGGTTATGTTGAGGGCTAAGGTTAAAGAGAAGGTTAGGGTTTCAATTGGACCTAGGGTTAGGGTTATGTTGAGGGCTAGGGTTACAGATCCAGTTAGGGTTACGATTGGACCTAGGGTTAGGGTTATGTTTAGGGCTAGGGTTAGAGATCCGGTTAGGGTTACTATTGGACGTAGGGCTAGGGTTATGTTGAGGGCTAGGGTTAGAGATCCGGTTAGTATTACGATTGGACCTAGGATTAGGGTTATGTTGCGGGCTAGAGTTACAGATCCGGTTAGGGTTACGATTTGACCTAGGGTTAGGGTTATGTTTAGGGCTAGGGTTAGAGATCCGGTTAGGGTTACTATTGGACGTAGGGTTAGGGTTATGTTGAGGGCTAGGCTTAGAGATCAGGTTAGGGTTAAGATTGGACCTAGGGTTATAGTGATGTTGAGGGCTAGGGTATTCCAGCAGTGAAAACACACATTTCTATAAAGACTTTGAAGCAGCAAGCTAAAGCCTTGTGGCTGAGTGTTCTTTCATAGAGAAACATGCATTTCATCCTTCTGGAGTGAATTTTCATGCTGGAGTTCATATGCATTTTATACTGTGCAGAATGTAGTTACCTGCTGGGGGTTGTGTCATAAGCACCTTTTCTGCAGGAGCTTATTGGAACATTCATTGTTTGGCTAAGTTATTTAGGGTTGGTTTTGGAAGGTCTTTCAACTTTGGCCAAATCCGCTTTGTACGAAAATTTTTCACAGCCCTGTTTCCAAGTGTCCACAAAGAGCTGCTGCTTGAAAGTGTCCACATGCACATCTCCCATACTGGTGTGCTCGTTTCACTACCTGGATTTTGGTTTCCTCTTCTTTCTTTGAAATGACAAGTCTTCATTCAGCATTCTACACACACCTTGTACCAGCTTCAGTTTGAAGCATGTTGGTGCTCTCAAAACGCTGTGTAACCTATGTAGAGTGTGTTACTCTCCAGCACTGAATACACAACTTAGAGCTCCTTTCACCACAGACACGCAAACACATCTTTTTGTGAAAGTCCTACTTCAGGTCCCTTGGAAATGTAAGGGTTTCATGGAGAACATGACGTCAATCATGCTTTTGCACTCTACTACCAATAGAAATGACCTCTTGTACATGCCTGACTGAGTTTCACTGCAAAATGCCCTTGTTTTCTGGTTTCTTGAATGTTCTCAACACATTAGGAGAAAGAGCGTGTTTGAGCAAGATCGATGCAGTGTGCGTTTCCCTAGATTTCAAGTGATTTGGGAAATATAATCCTTATTTTTCCACATTGTGAAAGAAACATGAGGCTTGCAAGAGATTGAAAAAATGCATCCCAAAACGTACTCCAGCGGTGAAAGCACACGTTTCTACAAAGACTTTGAAGTAGCAAGTAAAAGCCAATGGCTGAGTGTTCTTTCAGAGAGAAACATACACATTTCATCCTTCTGGAGTGAATTTTCAGCCTGGAATTCATATGCATTTGTACCGTGCAGAATGTAACTACCTGCTCGGGGGTTGTGTCATAGAAGCTACTTTCCTGCAGGAGCTTATTGGAACATTCATTGTTTGGCTAACTTCTTTGGGTTGGTTTTGGAAGGTCTTTCAACTTTAGCCAAATCCGCTTTCATACGAAATTTTTTCACAGCCCTGTTTCCAAGAGCCCACAAAGAACTGCTGCTTAAAACTCTCCACATGCACATCTCCCATACTGGTGTGCTCGTTTCACTACCTGGATTTTGGTTTCCTCTTCTTTCTTTGAAATTACAAGCCCTCTTTCTGCATGCTACACACACCTTGTAGCAGTTTCAGTTTGCAGCATATTGGTGCTCTTAAAACGCTGAGTAACCTGTGTAGAGTGTGTCAATCTCCAGCACTGAATACACAACTTAGAGCTCCTTTCACCACAGACACGCAAACACATCTTTTTGTAAAAGTCCTACTTCTTTACTCTTGGAAATGTAAGGGTTTCATCGAGAACTTGAAGTCAATCATGCTTTTGCACTCTGCAACCAATAGGAATGAACCCTTGTACATACCCGTCTGAATTTCAGTGCAAAATGCCCTTCTTTTCTGGTTTGTTGAAAGTTCACAACACATTAGGAGATAGAGCGTGTTTGAAGAAGACTGATGCAGTGTGCGTTTTCCTTTATTTCTTGTGATTTGGGAAACATAATCCGTGATTTTCCACATTGTCTAAGAAACAACATGAGGCTTGCAAGAGATTGAAACAATGCATCCTAAAACTTATTCCAGCAGTGAAAACACACGGTTCTACAAAGACTTGGAAGGAGCAAGCAAAAGAATAGTGGCTGAGTGTCCTTTCAGAGAGAAACACATGCATTTCATCCTTCTGGAGTGAGTTTTCTTGCTGGAATTCATATGCATTTTGTACTGTGCAGAATGTAGCTACCTGCTCGGGGGTTGTGTCATAGATGCACCTTTCCTGTAGGAGCTTATTGGAACTTTCATTGTTTGGCTAAGTTATTTAGGGTTGGTTTTGGAAGGTCTTTCAACTTTGGCCAAATCCGCTTTGTACGAAAGTTTTTCACAGCCCTGTTTCCAAGTGTCCACAAAGAGCTGCTGCTTGAAAGTGTCCACATGCACATCTCCCATACTGGTGTGCTCGTTTCACTACCTGGATTTTGGTTTCCTCTTCTTTCTTTGAAATGACAAGTCTTCATTCATCATGCTACACACAGCTTGTAGCAGTTTCAGTTTGAAGCATGTTGGTGCTCTCAAAACGCTGTGTATCCTGTGTAGAGTGTGTCACTCTACAGCACTGAATACACAACTTAGAGCTCCTTTCAACACAGACACGCAAACACGTCTTTTTGGGAAAGTCCTAACTCAGGTAAATTGGAAATGTAAGGGTTTCATCGAAAACATGAAGACAATCATGCTTTTGAACTCTGCAACCGAAAGAAATGGCTTTTTGTACATGCCATTCTGAATTTCACTGCAAAATGCCCTTCTTTTCTGGTTTGTTGAAAGTTCAAAACACTTTAGGAAATAGAACGTGTTTGAAGAAGACTGATGCAGTGTGCGTTTTCCTGGATTTCAAGTGATTCGGGATACATACTCCTTGTTTTTCCACATTGTCTAAGAAACAACATGAGGCTTGCAAGAGACTGAAAAAATGCATCCTAAAACTTATGCCTGCAGTGAAAACACACGTTTCTACAAAGACTTGGAAGGAGCAAGCAAAAGAATAGTGGCTGAGAGTTCTTTCAGAGAGAAACACACGTATTTCATCCTTCTGTAGAGACGGTTAGGGATACGATTGGACCTAGGGTAGGGTTATGTTGAGGGCTAGGGTTAGAGAGACGGTTAGGGTTACGATTGGACCTAGGGTTAGGCTTATGTTGAGGGCTAGGGTTAGAGAGAAGGTTAGGGTTACTTTTGGACCTAGGGTTAGGGTTATGTTGAGGGCTAGGGTTAGAGATATGGTTAGGGTTACGATTGGACCTAGGGTTAGGGATATGTTGAGGGGTAGGGTTAGAGAGAAGGTCAGGGTTACTTTTGGACCTAGGGTTAGGGTTATGTTGAGGGCTAGGGTTAGAGATATGGTTAGGGTTACGATTGGACCTAGGGTTAGGGTTATGTTGAGGGCTAGGGTTAGAGTTCCGGTTAGGGTTGCACTTGAACCTAGGGTTAGCGTAACGTTGAGGGCTAGGCTTAGAGAGAAGGTTAGGGTTACAATTGGACCTAGGGTTAGGGTTATGTTGAGGGCTAGAGTTACAGATCCGGTTAGGGTTACGATTTGACCTCGGGTTAGGGTTATGTTTAGGGCTAGGGTTAGAGATCCGGTTAGGGTTACTATTGGACGTAGGGTTAGGGTTATGTTGAGGGCTAGGCTTAGAGATCCGGTTAGGGTTACGGTTGGACCTAGGGTTAGGGTTATGTTGAGGTCTAGGGTTAGAGATCAGGTTAGGGTTAAGATTGGACCTAGGGTTATAGTGATGTTGAGGGCTAGGGTATTCCAGCAGTGAAAACACACATTTCTATAAAGACTTTGAAGCAGCAAGCTAAAGCCTTGTGGCTGAGTGTTCTTTCATAGAGAAACATGCATTTCATCCTTCTGGAGTGAATTTTCATGCTGGAGTTCATATGCATTTTATACTGTGCAGAATGTAGCTACCTGCTGGGGGTTGTGTCATAGAAGCACCTTTTCTGCAGGAGCTTATTGGAACATTCATTGTTTGGCTAAGTTATTTAGGGTTGGTTTTGGAAGGTCTTTCAACCTTGGCCAAATCCCGCTTCCTACGCAAGTTTTTAATACCGTTGTTTCCAAGTGTCCACAAACAGCTGCTGCTTGAAACTGTCCACATGCACATCTCGTATACTGGTGTGCTCGTTTCACTACCTGGATTTTGGTTTCCTCTTCTTTCTTTGAAATGACAAGTCTTCATTCAGCATTCTACACACACCTTGTACCAGCTTCAGTTTGAAGCATGTTGGTGCTCTCAAAACGCTGTGTAACCTATGTAGAGTGTGTTACTCTCCAGCACTGAATACACAACTTAGAGCTCCTTTCACCACAGGCACGCAAACACATCTTTTTGTGAAAGTCCTACTTCAGGTCCCTTGGAAATGTAAGGGTTTCATGGAGAACATGAAGTCAATCATGCTTTTGCACTCTACTACCAATAGAAATGACCTCTTGTACATGCCTGACTGAGTTTCACTGCAAAATGCCCTTGTTTTCTGGTTTCTTGAATGTTCTCCACACATTAGGAGAAAGAGCGTGTTTGAGCAAGATCGATGCAGTGTGCGTTTCCCTAGATTTCAAGTGATTTGGGAAATATAATCCTTATTTTTCCACATTGTGAAAGAAACATGAGGCTTGCAAGAGATTGAAAAAATGCATCCCAAAACGTACTCCAGCGGTGAAAGCACACGTTTCTACAAAGACTTTGAAGTAGCAAGTAAAAGCCAATGGCTGAGTGTTCTTTCAGAGAGAAACATACACATTTTATCCTTCTGGAGTGAATTTTCAGCCTGGAAATCATATGCATTTGTACCGTGCAGAATGTAACTACCTGCTCGGGGGTTGTGTCATAGAAGCAACTTTCCTGCAGGAGCTTATTGGAACATTCATTGTTTGGCTAACTTCTTTGGGTTGGTTTTGGAAGGTCTTTCAACTTTAGCCAAATCCGCTTTCTTACGAAATTTTTTCACAGCCCTGTTTCCAAGAGCCCACAAAGAACTGCTGCTTAAAACTCTCCACATGCACATCTCCCATACTGGTGTGCTCGTTTCACTACCTGGATTTTGGTTTCCTCTTCTTTCTTTGAAATTACAAGCCCTCTTTCTGCATGCTACACACACCTTGTAGCAGTTTCAGTTTGCAGCATATTGGTGCTCTTAAAACGCTGAGTAACCTGTGTAGAGTGTGTCAATCTCCAGCACTGAATACACAACTTAGAGCTCCTTTCACCACAGACACGCAAACACATCTTTTTGTAAAAGTCCTACTTCTTTACTCTTGGAAATGTAAGGGTTTCATCGAGAACTTGAAGTCAATCATGCTTTTGCACTCTGCAACCAATAGGAATGAACTCTTGTACATACCCGTCTGAATTTCAGTGCAAAATGCCCTTCTTTTCTGGTTTGTTGAAAGTTCACAACACATTAGGAGATAGAGCATGTTTGAAGAAGACTGATGCAGTGTGCGTTTTCCTTTATTTCTTGTGATTTGGGAAACATAATCCGTGATTTTCCACATTGTCTAAGAAACAACATGAGGCTTGCAAGAGATTGAAACAATGCATCCTAAAACTTATTCCAGCAGTGAAAACACACGGTTCTACAAAGACTTGGAAGGAGCAAGCAAAAGAATAGTGGCTGAGTGTCCTTTCAGAGAGAAACACATGCATTTCATCCTTCTGGAGTGAGTTTTCTTGCTGGAATTCATATGCATTTTGTACTGTGCAGAATGTAGCTACCTGCTCGGGGGTTGTGTCATAGATGCACCTTTCCTGTAGGAGCTTATTGGAACTTTCATTGTTTGGCTAAGTTATTTAGGGTTGGTTTTGGAAGGTCTTTCAACTTTGGCCAAATCCGCTTTGTACGAAAGTTTTTCACAGCCCTGTTTCCAAGTGTCCACAAAGAGCTGCTGCTTGAAAGTGTCCACATGCACATCTCCCATACTGGTGTGCTCGTTTCACTACCTGGATTTTGGTTTCCTCTTCTTTCTTTGAAATGACAAGTCTTCATTCAGCATGCTACACACAGCTTGTAGCAGTTTCAGTTTGAAGCATGTTGGTGCTCTCAAAACGCTGTGTATCCTGTGTAGAGTGTGTCACTCTACAGCACTGAATACACAACTTAGAGCTCCTTTCAACACAGACACGCAAACACGTCTTTTTGGGAAAGTCCTAACTCAGGTAAATTGGAAATGTAAGGGTTTCATCGAAAACATGAAGACAATCATGCTTTTGAACTCTGCAACCGAAAGAAATGGCTTTTTGTACATGCCATTCTGAATTTCACTGCAAAATGCCCTTCTTTTCTGGTTTGTTGAAAGTTCAAAACACTTTAGGAAATAGAACGTGTTTGAAGAAGACTGATGCAGTGTGCGTTTTCCTGGATTTCAAGTGATTCGGGATACATACTCCTTGTTTTTCCACATTGTCTAAGAAACAACATGAGGCTTGCAAGAGATTGAAAAAATGCATCCTAAAACTTATGCCTGCAGTGAAAACACACGTTTCTACAAAGACTTGGAAGGAGCAAGCAAAAGAATAGTGGCTGAGAGTTCTTTCAGAGAGAAACACACGTATTTCATCCTTCTGTAGAGACGGTTAGGGTTACGATTGGACCTAGGGTAGGGTTATGTTGAGGGCTAGGGTTAGAGAGACGGTTAGGGTTACGATTGGACCTAGGGTTAGGCTTATGTTGAGGGCTAGGGTTAGAGAGAAGGTTAGGGTTACTTTTGGACCTAGGGTTAGGGTTATGTTGAGGGCTAGGGTTAGAGATATGGTTAGGGTTACGATTGGACCTAGGGTTAGGGTTATGTTGAGGGCTAGGGTTAGAGAGAAGGTCAGGGTTACTTTTGGACCTAGGGTTAGGGTTATGTTGAGGGCTAGGGTTAGAGATATGGTTAGGGTTACGATTGGACCTAGGGTTAGGGTTATGTTGAGGGCTAGGGTTAATGTTCCGGTTAGGGTTGCACTTGAACCTAGGGTTAGCGTAACGTTGAGGGCTAGGCTTAGAGAGAAGGTTAGGGTTACAATTGGACCTAGGGTTAGGGTTATGTTGAGGCCCAGGGTTTGAGATGGGGTTAGGGTTACGATTGGACCTAGGGTTAGGGTTATGTTGAGGGCTAGAGTTACACATCCGGTTAGGGTTACGATTTGACCTCGGGTTAGGGTTATGTTTAGGGCTAGGGTTAGAGATCCGGTTAGGGTTACTATTGGACGTAGGGTTAGGGTTATGTTGAGGGCTCGGCTTAGAGATCAGGTTAGGGTTAAGATTGGACCTAGGGTTATAGTGATGTTGAGGGCTAGGGTATTCCAGCAGTGAAAACACACATTTCTATAAAGACTTTGAAGCAGCAAGCTAAAGCCTTGTGGCTGAGTGTTCTTTCATAGAGAAACATGCATTTCATCCTTCTGGAGTGAATTTTCATGCTGGAGTTCATATGCATTTTATACTGTGCAGAATGTAGCTACCTGCTGGGGGTTGTGTCATAGAAGCACCTTTTCTGTAGGAGCTTTTTGGAACATTCATTGTTTGGCTAAGTTATTTAGGGTTGGTTTTGGAAGGTCTTTCAACCTTGGCCAAATCCCGCTTCGTACGCAAGTTTTTAATACCGCTGTTTCCAAGTGTCCACAAACAGCTGCTGCTTGAAACTGTCCACATGCACATCTCGTATACTGGTGTGCTCGTTTCACTACCTGGATTTTGGTTTCCTCTTCTTTCTTTGAAATGACAAGTCTTCATTCAGCATTCTACACACACCTTGTACCAGCTTCAGTTTGAAGCATGTTGGTGCTCTCAAAACGCTGTGTAACCTATGTAGAGTGTGTTACTCTCCAGCACTGAATACACAACTTACAGCTCCTTTCACCACAGACAGGCAAACACATCTTTTTGTGAAAGTCCTACTTCAGGTCCCTTGGAAATGTAAGGGTTTCATGGAGAACATGACGTCAATCATGCTTTTGCACTCTACTACCAATAGAAATGACCTCTTGTACATGCCTGACTGAGTTTCACTGCAAAATGCCCTTGTTTTCTGGTTTCTTGAATGTTCTCAACACATTAGGAGAAAGAGCGTGTTTGAGCAAGATCGATGCAGTGTGCGTTTCCCTAGATTTCAAGTGATTTGGGAAATATAATCCTTATTTTTCCACATTGTGAAAGAAACATGAGGCTTGCAAGAGATTGAAAAAATGCATCCCAAAACGTACTCCAGCGGTGAAAGCACACGTTTCTACAAAGACTTTGAAGTAGCAAGTAAAAGCCAATGGCTGAGTGTTCTTTCAGAGAGAAACATACACATTTCATCCTTCTGGAGTGAATTTTCAGCCTGGAATTCATATGCATTTGTACCGTGCAGAATGTAACTACCTGCTCGGGGGTTGTGTCATAGAAGCAACTTTCCTGCAGGAGCTTATTGGAACATTCATTGTTTGGCTAACTTCTTTGGGTTGGTTTTGGAAGGTCTTTCAACTTTAGCCAAATCCGCTTTCTTACGAAATTTTTTCACAGCCCTGTTTCCAAGAGCCCACAAAGAACTGCTGCTTAAAACTCTCCACATGCACATCTCCCATACTGGTGTGCTCGTTTCACTACCTGGATTTTGGTTTCCTCTTCTTTCTTTGAAATTACAAGCCCTCTTTCTGCATGCTACACACACCTTGTAGCAGTTTCAGTTTGCAGCATATTGGTGCTCTTAAAACGCTGAGTAACCTGTGTAGAGTGTGTCAATCTCCAGCACTGAATACACAACTTAGAGCTCCTTTCACCACAGACACGCAAACACATCTTTTTGTAAAAGTCCTACTTCTTTACTCTTGGAAATGTAAGGGTTTCATCGAGAACTTGAAGTCAATCATGCTTTTGCACTCTGCAACCAATAGGAATGAACTCTTGTACATACCCGTCTGAATTTCAGTGCAAAATGCCCTTCTTTTCTGGTTTGTTGAAAGTTCACAACACATTAGGAGATAGAGCGTGTTTGAAGAAGACTGATGCAGTGTGCGTTTTCCTTTATTTCTTGTGATTTGGGAAACATAATCCGTGATTTTCCACATTGTCTAAGAAACAACATGAGGCTTGCAAGAGATTGAAACAATGCATCCTAAAACTTATTCCAGCAGTGAAAACACACGGTTCTACAAAGACTTGGAAGGAGCAAGCAAAAGAATAGTGGCTGAGTGTCCTTTCAGAGAGAAACACATGCATTTCATCCTTCTGGAGTGAGTTTTCTTGCTGGAATTCATATGCATTTTGTACTGTGCAGAATGTAGCTACCTGCTCGGGGGTTGTGTCATAGATGCACCTTTCCTGTAGGAGCTTATTGGAACTTTCATTGTTTGGCTAAGTTATTTAGGGTTGGTTTTGGAAGGTCTTTCAACTTTGGCCAAATCCGCTTTGTACGAAAGTTTTTCACAGCCCTGTTTCCAAGTGTCCACAAAGAGCTGCTGCTTGAAAGTGTCCACATGCACATCTCCCATACTGGTGTGCTCGTTTCACTACCTGGATTTTGGTTTCCTCTTCTTTCTTTGAAATGACAAGTCTTCATTCATCATGCTACACACAGCTTGTAGCAGTTTCAGTTTGAAGCATGTTGGTGCTCTCAAAACGCTGTGTATCCTGTGTAGAGTGTGTCACTCTACAGCACTGAATACACAACTTAGAGCTCCTTTCAACACAGACACGCAAACACGTCTTTTTGGGAAAGTCCTAACTCAGGTAAATTGGAAATGTAAGGGTTTCATCGAAAACATGAAGACAATCATGCTTTTGAACTCTGCAACCGAAAGAAATGGCTTTTTGTACATGCCATTCTGAATTTCACTGCAAAATGCCCTTCTTTTCTGGTTTGTTGAAAGTTCAAAACACTTTAGGAAATAGAACGTGTTTGAAGAAGACTGATGCAGTGTGCGTTTTCCTGGATTTCAAGTGATTCGGGATACATACTCCTTGTTTTTCCACATTGTCTAAGAAACAACATGAGGCTTGCAAGAGACTGAAAAAATGCATCCTAAAACTTATGCCTGCAGTGAAAACACACGTTTCTACAAAGACTTGGAAGGAGCAAGCAAAAGAATAGTGGCTGAGAGTTCTTTCAGAGAGAAACACACGTATTTCATCCTTCTGTAGAGACGGTTAGGGATACGATTGGACCTAGGGTAGGGTTATGTTGAGGGCTAGGGTTAGAGAGACGGTTAGGGTTACGATTGGACCTAGGGTTAGGCTTATGTTGAGGGCTAGGGTTAGAGAGAAGGTTAGGGTTACTTTTGGACCTAGGGTTAGGGTTATGTTGAGGGCTAGGGTTAGAGATATGGTTAGGGTTACGATTGGACCTAGGGTTAGGGATATGTTGAGGGGTAGGGTTAGAGAGAAGGTCAGGGTTACTTTTGGACCTAGGGTTAGGGTTATGTTGAGGGCTAGGGTTAGAGATATGGTTAGGGTTACGATTGGACCTAGGGTTAGGGTTATGTTGAGGGCTAGGGTTAGAGTTCCGGTTAGGGTTGCACTTGAACCTAGGGTTAGCGTAACGTTGAGGGCTAGGCTTAGAGAGAAGGTTAGGGTTACAATTGGACCTAGGGTTAGGGTTATGTTGAGGGCTAGAGTTACAGATCCGGTTAGGGTTACGATTTGACCTCGGGTTAGGGTTATGTTTAGGGCTAGGGTTAGAGATCCGGTTAGGGTTACTATTGGACGTAGGGTTAGGGTTATGTTGAGGGCTAGGCTTAGAGATCCGGTTAGGGTTACGGTTGGACCTAGGGTTAGGGTTATGTTGAGGTCTAGGGTTAGAGATCAGGTTAGGGTTAAGATTGGACCTAGGGTTATAGTGATGTTGAGGGCTAGGGTATTCCAGCAGTGAAAACACACATTTCTATAAAGACTTTGAAGCAGCAAGCTAAAGCCTTGTGGCTGAGTGTTCTTTCATAGAGAAACATGCATTTCATCCTTCTGGAGTGAATTTTCATGCTGGAGTTCATATGCATTTTATACTGTGCAGAATGTAGCTACCTGCTGGGGGTTGTGTCATAGAAGCACCTTTTCTGCAGGAGCTTATTGGAACATTCATTGTTTGGCTAAGTTATTTAGGGTTGGTTTTGGAAGGTCTTTCAACCTTGGCCAAATCCCGCTTCCTACGCAAGTTTTTAATACCGTTGTTTCCAAGTGTCCACAAACAGCTGCTGCTTGAAACTGTCCACATGCACATCTCGTATACTGGTGTGCTCGTTTCACTACCTGGATTTTGGTTTCCTCTTCTTTCTTTGAAATGACAAGTCTTCATTCAGCATTCTACACACACCTTGTACCAGCTTCAGTTTGAAGCATGTTGGTGCTCTCAAAACGCTGTGTAACCTATGTAGAGTGTGTTACTCTCCAGCACTGAATACACAACTTAGAGCTCCTTTCACCACAGGCACGCAAACACATCTTTTTGTGAAAGTCCTACTTCAGGTCCCTTGGAAATGTAAGGGTTTCATGGAGAACATGAAGTCAATCATGCTTTTGCACTCTACTACCAATAGAAATGACCTCTTGTACATGCCTGACTGAGTTTCACTGCAAAATGCCCTTGTTTTCTGGTTTCTTGAATGTTCTCCACACATTAGGAGAAAGAGCGTGTTTGAGCAAGATCGATGCAGTGTGCGTTTCCCTAGATTTCAAGTGATTTGGGAAATATAATCCTTATTTTTCCACATTGTGAAAGAAACATGAGGCTTGCAAGAGATTGAAAAAATGCATCCCAAAACGTACTCCAGCGGTGAAAGCACACGTTTCTACAAAGACTTTGAAGTAGCAAGTAAAAGCCAATGGCTGAGTGTTCTTTCAGAGAGAAACATACACATTTTATCCTTCTGGAGTGAATTTTCAGCCTGGAAATCATATGCATTTGTACCGTGCAGAATGTAACTACCTGCTCGGGGGTTGTGTCATAGAAGCAACTTTCCTGCAGGAGCTTATTGGAACATTCATTGTTTGGCTAACTTCTTTGGGTTGGTTTTGGAAGGTCTTTCAACTTTAGCCAAATCCGCTTTCTTACGAAATTTTTTCACAGCCCTGTTTCCAAGAGCCCACAAAGAACTGCTGCTTAAAACTCTCCACATGCACATCTCCCATACTGGTGTGCTCGTTTCACTACCTGGATTTTGGTTTCCTCTTCTTTCTTTGAAATTACAAGCCCTCTTTCTGCATGCTACACACACCTTGTAGCAGTTTCAGTTTGCAGCATATTGGTGCTCTTAAAACGCTGAGTAACCTGTGTAGAGTGTGTCAATCTCCAGCACTGAATACACAACTTAGAGCTCCTTTCACCACAGACACGCAAACACATCTTTTTGTAAAAGTCCTACTTCTTTACTCTTGGAAATGTAAGGGTTTCATCGAGAACTTGAAGTCAATCATGCTTTTGCACTCTGCAACCAATAGGAATGAACTCTTGTACATACCCGTCTGAATTTCAGTGCAAAATGCCCTTCTTTTCTGGTTTGTTGAAAGTTCACAACACATTAGGAGATAGAGCATGTTTGAAGAAGACTGATGCAGTGTGCGTTTTCCTTTATTTCTTGTGATTTGGGAAACATAATCCGTGATTTTCCACATTGTCTAAGAAACAACATGAGGCTTGCAAGAGATTGAAACAATGCATCCTAAAACTTATTCCAGCAGTGAAAACACACGGTTCTACAAAGACTTGGAAGGAGCAAGCAAAAGAATAGTGGCTGAGTGTCCTTTCAGAGAGAAACACATGCATTTCATCCTTCTGGAGTGAGTTTTCTTGCTGGAATTCATATGCATTTTGTACTGTGCAGAATGTAGCTACCTGCTCGGGGGTTGTGTCATAGATGCACCTTTCCTGTAGGAGCTTATTGGAACTTTCATTGTTTGGCTAAGTTATTTAGGGTTGGTTTTGGAAGGTCTTTCAACTTTGTCCAAATCCGCTTTGTACGAAAGTTTTTCACAGCCCTGTTTCCAAGTGTCCACAAAGAGCTGCTGCTTGAAAGTGTCCACATGCACATCTCCCATACTGGTGTGCTCGTTTCACTACCTGGATTTTGGTTTCCTCTTCTTTCTTTGAAATGACAAGTCTTCATTCAGCATGCTACACACAGCTTGTAGCAGTTTCAGTTTGAAGCATGTTGGTGCTCTCAAAACGCTGTGTATCCTGTGTAGAGTGTGTCACTCTACAGCACTGAATACACAACTTAGAGCTCCTTTCAACACAGACACGCAAACACGTCTTTTTGGGAAAGTCCTAACTCAGGTAAATTGGAAATGTAAGGGTTTCATCGAAAACATGAAGACAATCATGCTTTTGAACTCTGCAACCGAAAGAAATGGCTTTTTGTACATGCCATTCTGAATTTCACTGCAAAATGCCCTTCTTTTCTGGTTTGTTGAAAGTTCAAAACACTTTAGGAAATAGAACGTGTTTGAAGAAGACTGATGCAGTGTGCGTTTTCCTGGATTTCAAGTGATTCGGGATACATACTCCTTGTTTTTCCACATTGTCTAAGAAACAACATGAGGCTTGCAAGAGATTGAAAAAATGCATCCTAAAACTTATGCCTGCAGTGAAAACACACGTTTCTACAAAGACTTGGAAGGAGCAAGCAAAAGAATAGTGGCTGAGAGTTCTTTCAGAGAGAAACACACGTATTTCATCCTTCTGTAGAGACGGTTAGGGTTACGATTGGACCTAGGGTAGGGTTATGTTGAGGGCTAGGGTTAGAGAGACGGTTAGGGTTACGATTGGACCTAGGGTTAGGCTTATGTTGAGGGCTAGGGTTAGAGAGAAGGTTAGGGTTACTTTTGGACCTAGGGTTAGGGTTATGTTGAGGGCTAGGGTTAGAGATATGGTTAGGGTTACGATTGGACCTAGGGTTAGGGTTATGTTGAGGGCTAGGGTTAGAGAGAAGGTCAGGGTTACTTTTGGACCTAGGGTTAGGGTTATGTTGAGGGCTAGGGTTAGAGATATGGTTAGGGTTACGATTGGACCTAGGGTTAGGGTTATGTTGAGGGCTAGGGTTAGAGTTCCGGTTAGGGTTGCACTTGAACCTAGGGTTAGCGTAACGTTGAGGGCTAGGCTTAGAGAGAAGGTTAGGGTTACAATTGGACCTAGGGTTAGGGTTATGTTGAGGCCCAGGGTTTGAGATGGGGTTAGGGTTACGATTGGACCTAGGGTTAGGGTTATGTTGAGGGCTAGAGTTACACATCCGGTTAGGGTTACGATTTGACCTCGGGTTAGGGTTATGTTTAGGGCTAGGGTTAGAGATCCGGTTAGGGTTACTATTGGACGTAGGGTTAGGGTTATGTTGAGGGCTCGGCTTAGAGATCAGGTTAGGGTTAAGATTGGACCTAGGGTTATAGTGATGTTGAGGGCTAGGGTATTCCAGCAGTGAAAACACACATTTCTATAAAGACTTTGAAGCAGCAAGCTAAAGCCTTGTGGCTGAGTGTTCTTTCATAGAGAAACATGCATTTCATCCTTCTGGAGTGAATTTTCATGCTGGAGTTCATATGCATTTTATACTGTGCAGAATGTAGCTACCTGCTGGGGGTTGTGTCATAGAAGCACCTTTTCTGTAGGAGCTTTTTGGAACATTCATTGTTTGGCTAAGTTATTTAGGGTTGGTTTTGGAAGGTCTTTCAACCTTGGCCAAATCCCGCTTCGTACGCAAGTTTTTAATACCGCTGTTTCCAAGTGTCCACAAACAGCTGCTGCTTGAAACTGTCCACATGCACATCTCGTATACTGGTGTGCTCGTTTCACTACCTGGATTTTGGTTTCCTCTTCTTTCTTTGAAATGACAAGTCTTCATTCAGCATTCTACACACACCTTGTACCAGCTTCAGTTTGAAGCATGTTGGTGCTCTCAAAACGCTGTGTAACCTATGTAGAGTGTGTTACTCTCCAGCACTGAATACACAACTTAGAGCTCCTTTCACCACAGACACGCAAACACATCTTTTTGTGAAAGTCCTACTTCAGGTCCCTTGGAAATGTAAGGGTTTCATGGAGAACATGACGTCAATCATGCTTTTGCACTCTACTACCAATAGAAATGACCTCTTGTACATGCCTGACTGAGTTTCACTGCAAAATGCCCTTGTTTTCTGGTTTCTTGAATGTTCTCAACACATTAGGAGAAAGAGCGTGTTTGAGCAAGATCGATGCAGTGTGCGTTTCCCTAGATTTCAAGTGATTTGGGAAATATAATCCTTATTTTTCCACATTGTGAAAGAAACATGAGGCTTGCAAGAGATTGAAAAAATGCATCCCAAAACGTACTCCAGCGGTGAAAGCACACGTTTCTACAAAGACTTTGAAGTAGCAAGTAAAAGCCAATGGCTGAGTGTTCTTTCAGAGAGAAACATACACATTTCATCCTTCTGGAGTGAATTTTCAGCCTGGAATTCATATGCATTTGTACCGTGCAGAATGTAACTACCTGCTCGGGGGTTGTGTCATAGAAGCAACTTTCCTGCAGGAGCTTATTGGAACATTCATTGTTTGGCTAACTTCTTTGGGTTGGTTTTGGAAGGTCTTTCAACTTTAGCCAAATCCGCTTTCTTACGAAATTTTTTCACAGCCCTGTTTCCAAGAGCCCACAAAGAACTGCTGCTTAAAACTCTCCACATGCACATCTCCCATACTGGTGTGCTCGTTTCACTACCTGGATTTTGGTTTCCTCTTCTTTCTTTGAAATTACAAGCCCTCTTTCTGCATGCTACACACACCTTGTAGCAGTTTCAGTTTGCAGCATATTGGTGCTCTTAAAACGCTGAGTAACCTGTGTAGAGTGTGTCAATCTCCAGCACTGAATACACAACTTAGAGCTCCTTTCACCACAGACACGCAAACACATCTTTTTGTAAAAGTCCTACTTCTTTACTCTTGGAAATGTAAGGGTTTCATCGAGAACTTGAAGTCAATCATGCTTTTGCACTCTGCAACCAATAGGAATGAACTCTTGTACATACCCGTCTGAATTTCAGTGCAAAATGCCCTTCTTTTCTGGTTTGTTGAAAGTTCACAACACATTAGGAGATAGAGCGTGTTTGAAGAAGACTGATGCAGTGTGCGTTTTCCTTTATTTCTTGTGATTTGGGAAACATAATCCGTGATTTTCCACATTGTCTAAGAAACAACATGAGGCTTGCAAGAGATTGAAACAATGCATCCTAAAACTTATTCCAGCAGTGAAAACACACGGTTCTACAAAGACTTGGAAGGAGCAAGCAAAAGAATAGTGGCTGAGTGTCCTTTCAGAGAGAAACACATGCATTTCATCCTTCTGGAGTGAGTTTTCTTGCTGGAATTCATATGCATTTTGTACTGTGCAGAATGTAGCTACCTGCTCGGGGGTTGTGTCATAGATGCACCTTTCCTGTAGGAGCTTATTGGAACTTTCATTGTTTGGCTAAGTTATTTAGGGTTGGTTTTGGAAGGTCTTTCAACTTTGGCCAAATCCGCTTTGTACGAAAGTTTTTCACAGCCCTGTTTCCAAGTGTCCACAAAGAGCTGCTGCTTGAAAGTGTCCACATGCACATCTCCCATACTGGTGTGCTCGTTTCACTACCTGGATTTTGGTTTCCTCTTCTTTCTTTGAAATGACAAGTCTTCATTCAGCATGCTACACACAGCTTGTAGCAGTTTCAGTTTGAAGCATGTTGGTGCTCTCAAAACGCTGTGTATCCTGGGTAGAGTGTGTCACTCTACAGCACTGAATACACAACTTAGAGCTCCTTTCAACACAGACACGCAAACACGTCTTTTTGGGAAAGTCCTAACTCAGGTAAATTGGAAATGTAAGGGTTTCATCGAAAACATGAAGACAATCATGCTTTTGAACTCTGCAACCGAAAGAAATGGCTTTTTGTACATGCCATTCTGAATTTCACTGCAAAATGCCCTTCTTTTCTGGTTTGTTGAAAGTTCAAAACACTTTAGGAAATAGAACGTGTTTGAAGAAGACTGATGCAGTGTGCGTTTTCCTGGATTTCAAGTGATTCGGGATACATACTCCTTGTTTTTCCACATTGTCTAAGAAACAACATGAGGCTTGCAAGAGATTGAAAAAATGCATCCTAAAACTTATGCCTGCAGTGAAAACACACGTTTCTACAAAGACTTGGAAGGAGCAAGCAAAAGAATAGTGGCTGAGCGTTCTTTCAGAGAGAGACACACGTATTTCATCCTTCTGTAGAGACGGTTAGGGTTACGATTGGACCTAGGGTAGGGTTATGTTGAGGGCTAGGGTTAGAGAGACGGTTAGGGTTACGATTGGACCTAGGGTTAGGCTTATGTTGAGGGCTAGGGTTAGAGAGAAGGTTAGGGTTACTTTTGGACCTAGGGTTAGGGTTATGTTGAGGGCTAGGGTTAGAGATATGGTTAGGGTTACGATTGGACCTAGGGTTAGGGTTATGTTGAGGGCTAGGGTTAGAGAGAAGGTCAGGGTTACTTTTGGACCTAGGGTTAGGGTTATGTTGAGGGCTAGGGTTAGAGATATGGTTAGGGTTACGATTGGACCTAGGGTTAGGGTTATGTTGAGGGCTAGGGTTAGAGTTCCGGTTAGGGTTGCACTTGAACCTAGGGTTAGCGTAACGTTGAGGGCTAGGCTTAGAGAGAAGGTTAGGGTTACAATTGGACCTAGGGTTAGGGATATGTTGAGGCCCAGGGTTTGAGATCGGGTTAGGGTTACGATTGGACCTAGGGTTAGGGTTATGTTGAGGGCTAGAGTTACACATCCGGTTAGGGTTAAGATTTGACCTCGGGTTAGGGTTATGTTTAGGGCTAGGGTTAGAGATCCGGTTAGGGTTACTATTGGACGTAGGGTTAGGGTTATGTTGAGGGCTCGGATTAGAGATCAGGTTAGGGTTAAGATTGGACCTAGGGTTATAGTGATGTTGAGGGCTAGGGTATTCCAGTAGTGAAAACACACATTTCTATAAAGACTTTGAAGCAGCAAGCTAAAGCCTTGTGGCTGAGTGTTCTTTCATAGAGAAACATGCATTTCATCCTTCTGGAGTGAATTTTCATGCTGGAGTTCATATGCATTTTATACTGTGCAGAATGTAGCTACCTGCTGGGGGTTGTGTCATAGAAGCACCTTTTCTGCAGGAGCTTATTGGAACATTCATTGTTTGGCTAAGTTATTTAGGGTTGGTTTTGGAAGGTCTTTCAACCTTGGCCAAATCCCGCTTCGTACGCAAGTTTTTAATACCGCTGTTTCCAAGTGTCCACAAACAGCTGCTGCTTGAAACTGTCCACATGCACATCTCGTATACTGGTGTGCTCGTTTCACTACCTGGATTTTGGTTTCCTCTTCTTTCTTTGAAATGACAAGTCTTCATTCAGCATTCTACACACACCTTGTACCAGCTTCAGTTTGAAGCATGTTGGTGCTCTCAAAACGCTGTGTAACCTATGTAGAGTGTGTTACTCTCCAGCACTGAATACACAACTTAGAGCTCCTTTCACCACAGACACGCAAACACATCTTTTTGTGAAAGTCCTACTTCAGGTCCCTTGGAAATGTAAGGGTTTCATGGAGAACATGACGTCAATCATGCTTTTGCACTCTACTACCAATAGAAATGACCTCTTGTACATGCCTGACTGAGTTTCACTGCAAAATGCCCTTGTTTTCTGGTTTCTTGAATGTTCTCAACACATTAGGAGAAAGAGCGTGTTTGAGCAAGATCGATGCAGTGTGCGTTTCCCTAGATTTCAAGTGATTTGGGAAATATAATCCTTATTTTTCCACATTGTGAAAGAAACATGAGGCTTGCAAGAGATTGAAAAAATGCATCCCAAAACGTACTCCAGCGGTGAAAGCACACGTTTCTACAAAGACTTTGAAGTAGCAAGTAAAAGCCAATGGCTGAGTGTTCTTTCAGAGAGAAACATACACATTTCATCCTTCTGGAGTGAATTTTCAGCCTGGAATTCATATGCATTTGTACCGTGCAGAATGTAACTACCTGCTCGGGGGTTGTGTCATAGAAGCTACTTTCCTGCAGGAGCTTATTGGAACATTCATTGTTTGGCTAACTTCTTTGGGTTGGTTTTGGAAGGTCTTTCAACTTTAGCCAAATCCGCTTTCTTACGAAATTTTTTCACAGCCCTGTTTCCAAGAGCCCACAAAGAACTGCTGCTTAAAACTCTCCACATGCACATCTCCCATACTGGTGTGCTCGTTTCACTACCTGGATTTTGGTTTCCTCTTCTTTCTTTGAAATTACAAGCCCTCTTTCTGCATGCTACACACACCTTGTAGCAGTTTCAGTTTGCAGCATATTGGTGCTCTTAAAACGCTGAGTAACCTGTGTAGAGTGTGTCAATCTCCAGCCATGAATACACAACTTAGAGCTCCTTTCACCACAGACACGCAAACACATCTTTTTGTAAAAGTCCTACTTCTTTACTCTTGGAAATGTAAGGGTTTCATCGAGAACTTGAAGTCAATCATGCTTTTGCACTCTGCAACCAATAGGAATGAACCCTTGTACATACCCGTCTGAATTTCAGTGCAAAATGCCCTTCTTTTCTGGTTTGTTGAAAGTTCACAACACATTAGGAGATAGAGCGTGTTTGAAGAAGACTGATGCAGTGTGCGTTTTCCTTTATTTCTTGTGATTTGGGAAACATAATCCGTGATTTTCCACATTGTCTAAGAAACAACATGAGGCTTGCAAGAGATTGAAACAATGCATCCTAAAACTTATTCCAGCAGTGAAAACACACGGTTCTACAAAGACTTGGAAGGAGCAAGCAAAAGAATAGTGGCTGAGTGTCCTTTCAGAGAGAAACACATGCATTTCATCCTTCTGGAGTGAGTTTTCTTGCTGGAATTCATATGCATTTTGTACTGTGCAGAATGTAGCTACCTGCTCGGGGGTTGTGTCATAGATGCACCTTTCCTGTAGGAGCTTATTGGAACTTTCATTGTTTGGCTAAGTTATTTAGGGTTGGTTTTGGAAGGTCTTTCAACTTTGTCCAAATCCGCTTTGTACGAAAGTTTTTCACAGCCCTGTTTCCAAGTGTCCACAAAGAGCTGCTGCTTGAAAGTGTCCACATGCACATCTCCCATACTGGTGTGCTCGTTTCACTACCTGGATTTTGGTTTCCTCTTCTTTCTTTGAAATGACAAGTCTTCATTCAGCATGCTACACACACCTTGTAGCAGTTTCAGTTTGAAACATGTTGGTGCTCTCAAAACGCTGTGTATCCTGTGTAGAGTGTGTCACTCTACAGCACTGAATACACAACTTAGAGCTCCTTTCAACACAGACACGCAAACACGTCTTTTTGGGAAAGTCCTAACTCAGGTAAATTGGAAATGTAATGGTTTCATCGAAAACATGAAGACAATCATGCTTTTGAACTCTGCAACCGAAAGAAATGGCTTTTTGTACATGCCATTCTGAATTTCACTGCAAAATGCCCTTCTTTTCTGGTTTGTTGAAAGTTCAAAACACTTTAGGAGATAGAACGTGTTTGAAGAAGACTGATGCAGTGTGCGTTTTCCTGGATTTCAAGTGATTCGGGATACATACTCCTTGTTTTTCGACATTGTCTAAGAAACAACATGAGGCTTGCAAGAGATTGAAAAAATGCATCCTAAAACTTATGCCTGCAGTGAAAACACACGTTTCTACAAAGACTTGGAAGGAGCAAGCAAAAGAATAGTGGCTGAGAGTTCTTTCAGAGAGAAACACACGTATTTCATCCTTCTGTAGAGACGGTTAGGGTTACGATTGGACCTAGGGTAGGGTTATGTTGAAGGCTAGGGTTAGAGAGACGGTTAGGGTTACGATTGGACCTAGGGTTAGGCTTATGTTGAGGGCTAGGGTTAGAGAGAAGGTTAGGGTTACTTTTGGACCTAGGGTTAGGGTTATGTTGAGGGCTAGGGTTAGAGATATGGTTAGGGTTACGATTGGACCTAGGGTTAGGGTTATGTTGAGGGCTACGGTTAGAGATCCGGTTAGGGTTACGATTGGACCTAGGGTTAGGGTTATG
The DNA here is from genome assembly GCF_054644295.1 of Miniopterus natalensis. NCBI lineage: Eukaryota > Metazoa > Chordata > Mammalia > Chiroptera > Miniopteridae > Miniopterus > Miniopterus natalensis. The sequence goes on from NC_142089.1 coordinate 83,425,083, forward strand.
TTGATGGCTAGGCTTAGAGAGAAGGTTAGGGTTACGATTGGACCTAGGGTTAGGGTTATGTTGAGGGCTAGGATTAGAGATCATGTTAGTATTACGATAGGACATAGGGTTAGGGTTATGTTGAGGGCTAGGGTTAGAGAGAAGGTTAGGGTTACTTTTGGACCTAGGGTTAGGGTTATGTTGAGGGCTAGGGTTAGAGATATGGTTAGGGTTACGATTGGACCTAGGGTTAGGGTTATGTTGAGGGCTAGGGTTAGAGTTCCGGTTAGGGTTACACTTGAACCTAGGGTTAGGGTTATGTTGAGGGCTAGGCTTAGAGATCCGGTTAGGGTTACGATTGGACCTAGGGTTAGGGTTATGTTGAGGGCTAGGATTAGAGATCATGTTAGTATTACGATTGGACATAGGCTTAGGGTTATGTTGAGGGCTAGGGTTAGAGATCCGGTTAGGGTTACGATTGGACCTAGGGTTAGGGTTATGTTGAGGGCTAGGATTAGAGATCATGTTAGTATTACGATTGGACATAGGGTTAGGGTTATGTTGAGGCTAGGGTTAGAGAGAAGGTTAGGGTTACTTTTGGACCTAGGGTTAGGGTTATGTTGAGGGCTAGTGTTAGACATCCGGTTAGGGTTACGATTGGACCTAGGGTTAGGGTTATGTTGAGACCCAGTGTTTGAGATCTGGTTAGGGTTAGATTGGACCTAGGGTTAGGGTTATGTTGAGGGCTAGGGTTAGAGATCAGGTTAGTATTACGATAGGACCTAGGGTTAGGGTTAGGTTTAGGGCTAGGGATACAGATCCTTTTAGGGTTACGATGGGACCTAGGGTTAGGGTTATGTTGAGGGCTAGGGTTAGTGATCAGGTTAGTATTACGATTGGACCTAAGGTTAAGGTTATGTTGAGGGCTAGGTTTCAGATTCGGTTAGGGTTACGATTGGACCTAGGGTTAGCGTAACGTTGAGGGCTAGGGTTAGAGATATGGTTAGGGTTATGATTGGACCTAGGGTTAGGGTTATGTATAGGGCTAGGGTTAGAGATCAGGTTAGGGTTACGTTTGGACCTAGGGTTAGGGTTATGTTGAGGGCTAGGGTTAGAGAGAAGGTTAGGGTTTCAATTGGACCTAGGGTTAGGGTTATGTTGAGGGCTAGGGTTACATATCCGGTTAGGGTTACGATTTGACCTAGGGTTAGGGTTATGTTTAGGGCTAGAGTTACAGATCCGGTTAGGGTTACGATTTGACCTAGGGTTAGGGTTATGTTTAGGGCTAGGGTTAGAGATCCGGTTAGGGTTACTATTGGACGTAGCGTTACGGTTATGTTGAGGGCTAGGCTTAGAGATCCGGTTAGGGTTACGGTTGGACCTAGGGTTAGGGTTATGTTGAGGGCTAGGGTTAGAGATCAGGTTAGGGTTAAGATTGGACCTAGGGTTATAATGATGTTGAGGGCTAGGGTATTCCAGCAGTGAAAACACACATTTCTATAAAGACTTTGAAGCAGCAAGCTGAAGCCTTGTGGGTGAGTGTTCTTTCATAGAGAAACATGCATTTCATCCTTCTGGAGTGAATTTTCATGCTGGAGTTCATATGCATTTTATACTGTGCAGAATGTACCTACCTGCTGGGGGTTGTGTCATAGAAGCACCTTTTCTGCAGGAGCTTATTGGAACATTCATTGTTTGGCTAAGTTATTTAGGGTTGGTTTTGGAAGGTCTTTCAACCTTGGCCAAATCCTGCTTCGTACGAAAGTTTTTAATACCGCTGTTTCCAAGTGTCCACAAAGAGCTGCTGCTTGAAACTGTCCACATGCACATCTCGTATACTGGTGTGCTCGTTTCACTACCTGGATTTTGGTTTTCTCTTCTTTCTTTGAAATGACAAGTCTTCATTCAGCATTCTACACACACCTTGTACCAGCTTCAGTTTGAAGCATGTTGGTGCTCTCAAAACGCTGTGTAACCTATGTAGAGTGTGTTACTCTCCAGCACTGAATACACAACTTAGAGCTCCTTTCACCACAGACAGGCAAACACATCTTTTTGTGAAAGTCCTACTTCAGGTCCCTTGGAAATGTAAGGGTTTCATGGAGAACATGACGTCAATCATGCTTTTGCACTCTACTACCAATAGAAATGACCTCTTGTACATGCCTGACTGAGTTTCACTGCAAAATGCCCTTGTTTTCTGGTTTCTTGAATGTTCTCAACACATTAGGAGAAAGAGCGTGTTTGAGCAAGATCGATGCAGTGTGCGTTTCCCTAGATTTCAAGTGATTTGGGAAATATAATCCTTATTTTTCCACATTGTGAAAGAAACATGAGGCTTGCAAGAGATTGAAAAAATGCATCCCAAAACGTACTCCAGCGGTGAAAGCACACGTTTCTACAAAGACTTTGAAGTAGCAAGTAAAAGCCAATGGCTGAGTGTTCTTTCAGAGAGAAACATACACATTTCATCCTTCTGGAGTGAATTTTCAGCCTGGAATTCATATGCATTTGTACCGTGCAGAATGTAACTACCTGCTCGGGGGTTGTGTCATAGAAGCAACTTTCCTGCAGGAGCTTATTGGAACATTCATTGTTTGGCTAACTTCTTTGGGTTGGTTTTGGAAGGTCTTTCAACTTTAGCCAAATCCGCTTTCTTACGAAATTTTTTCACAGCCCTGTTTCCAAGAGCCCACAAAGAACTGCTGCTTAAAACTCTCCACATGCACATCTCCCATACTGGTGTGCTCGTTTCACTACCTGGATTTTGGTTTCCTCTTCTTTCTTTGAAATTACAAGCCCTCTTTCTGCATGCTACACACACCTTGTAGCAGTTTCAGTTTGCAGCATATTGGTGCTCTTAAAACGCTGAGTAACCTGTGTAGAGTGTGTCAATCTCCAGCACTGAATACACAACTTAGAGCTCCTTTCACCACAGACACGCAAACACATCTTTTTGTAAAAGTCCTACTTCTTTACTCTTGGAAATGTAAGGGTTTCATCGAGAACTTGAAGTCAATCATGCTTTTGCACTCTGCAACCAATAGGAATGAACTCTTGTACATACCCGTCTGAATTTCAGTGCAAAATGCCCTTCTTTTCTGGTTTGTTGAAAGTTCACAACACATTAGGAGATAGAGCGTGTTTGAAGAAGACTGATGCAGTGTGCGTTTTCCTTTATTTCTTGTGATTTGGGAAACATAATCCGTGATTTTCCACATTGTCTAAGAAACAACATGAGGCTTGCAAGAGATTGAAACAATGCATCCTAAAACTTATTCCAGCAGTGAAAACACACGGTTCTACAAAGACTTGGAAGGAGCAAGCAAAAGAATAGTGGCTGAGTGTCCTTTCAGAGAGAAACACATGCATTTCATCCTTCTGGAGTGAGTTTTCTTGCTGGAATTCATATGCATTTTGTACTGTGCAGAATGTAGCTACCTGCTCGGGGGTTGTGTCATAGATGCACCTTTCCTGTAGGAGCTTATTGGAACTTTCATTGTTTGGCTAAGTTATTTAGGGTTGGTTTTGGAAGGTCTTTCAACTTTGGCCAAATCCGCTTTGTACGAAAGTTTTTCACAGCCCTGTTTCCAAGTGTCCACAAAGAGCTGCTGCTTGAAAGTGTCCACATGCACATCTCCCATACTGGTGTGCTCGTTTCACTACCTGGATTTTGGTTTCCTCTTCTTTCTTTGAAATGACAAGTCTTCATTCAGCATGCTACACACAGCTTGTAGCAGTTTCAGTTTGAAGCATGTTGGTGCTCTCAAAACGCTGTGTATCCTGGGTAGAGTGTGTCACTCTACAGCACTGAATACACAACTTAGAGCTCCTTTCAACACAGACACGCAAACACGTCTTTTTGGGAAAGTCCTAACTCAGGTAAATTGGAAATGTAAGGGTTTCATCGAAAACATGAAGACAATCATGCTTTTGAACTCTGCAACCGAAAGAAATGGCTTTTTGTACATGCCATTCTGAATTTCACTGCAAAATGCCCTTCTTTTCTGGTTTGTTGAAAGTTCAAAACACTTTAGGAAATAGAACGTGTTTGAAGAAGACTGATGCAGTGTGCGTTTTCCTGGATTTCAAGTGATTCGGGATACATACTCCTTGTTTTTCCACATTGTCTAAGAAACAACATGAGGCTTGCAAGAGATTGAAAAAATGCATCCTAAAACTTATGCCTGCAGTGAAAACACACGTTTCTACAAAGACTTGGAAGGAGCAAGCAAAAGAATAGTGGCTGAGAGTTCTTTCAGAGAGAAACACACGTATTTCATCCTTCTGTAGAGACGGTTAGGGTTACGATTGGACCTAGGGTAGGGTTATGTTGAGGGCTAGGGTTAGAGAGACGGTTAGGGTTACGATTGGACCTAGGGTTAGGGTTATGTTGAGGGCTAGGGTTAGAGATATGGTTAGGGTTACTTTTGGACCTAGGGTTATGGTTATGTTGAGGGCTAGGGTTAGAGATATGGTTAGGGTTACGATTGGACCTAGGGTTAGGGTTATGTTGAGGGCTAGGGTTAGAGAGAAGGTCAGGGTTACTTTTGGACCTAGGGTTAGGGTTATGTTGAGGGCTAGGGTTAGAGATATGGTTAGGGTTACGATTGGACCTAGGGTTAGGGTTATGTTGAGGGCTAGGGTTAGAGTTCCGGTTAGGGTTGCACTTGAACCTAGGGTTAGCGTAACGTTGAGGGCTAGGCTTAGAGAGAAGGTTAGGGTTACAATTGGACCTAGGGTTAGGGTTATGTTGAGGCCCAGGGTTTGAGATCGGGTTAGGGTTACGATTGGACCTAGGGTTAGGGTTATGTTGAGGGCTAGAGTTACACATCCGGTTAGGGTTACGATTTGACCTCGGGTTAGGGTTATGTTTAGGGCTAGGGTTAGAGATCCGGTTAGGGTTACTATTGGACGTAGGGTTAGGGTTATGTTGAGGGCTCGGCTTAGAGATCAGGTTAGGGTTAAGATTGGACCTAGGGTTATAGTGATGTTGAGGGCTAGGGTATTCCAGCAGTGAAAACACACATTTCTATAAAGACTTTGAAGCAGCAAGCTAAAGCCTTGTGGCTGAGTGTTCTTTCATAGAGAAACATGCATTTCATCCTTCTGGAGTGAATTTTCATGCTGGAGTTCATATGCATTTTATACTGTGCAGAATGTAGCTACCTGCTGGGGGTTGTGTCATAGAAGCACCTTTTCTGCAGGAGCTTATTGGAACATTCATTGTTTGGCTAAGTTATTTCGGGTTGGTTTTGGAAGGTCTTTCAACCTTGGCCAAATCCCGCTTCGTACTCAAGTTTTTAATAGCGCTGTTTCCAAGTGTCCACAAAGAGCTGCTGCTTGAAACTGTCCACATGCACATCTCGTATACTGGTGTGCTCGTTTCACTACCTGGATTTTGGTTTCCTCTTCTTTCTTTGAAATGACAAGTCTTCATTCAGCATTCTACACACACCTTGTACCAGCTTCAGTTTGAAGCATGTTGGTGCTCTCAAAACGCTGTGTAACCTATGTAGAGTGTGTTACTCTCCAGCACTGAATACACAACTTAGAGCTCCTTTCACCACAGACACGCAAGCACATCTTTTTGTAAAAGTCCTACTTCTTTACTCTTGGAAATGTAAGGGTTTCATCGAGAACTTGAAGTCAATCATGCTTTTGCACTCTGCAACCAATAGGAATGAACTCTTGTACATACCCGTCTGAATTTCAGTGCAAAATGCCCTTCTTTTCTGGTTTGTTGAAAGTTCACAACACATTAGGAGATAGAGCGTGTTTGAAGAAGACTGATGCAGTGTGCGTTTTCCTGGATTTCTAGTGATTTGGGAAACATAATCCGTGTTTTCCCACATTGTCTAAGAAACAACATGAGGCTTGCAAGAGATTGAAACAATGCATCCTAAAACTTATTCCAGCAGTGAAAACACACGTTTCTACAAAGACTTGGAAGGAGCAAGCAAAAGAATAGTGGCTGAGTGTCCTTTCAGAGAGAAACACATGCATTTCATCCTTCTGGAGTGAGTTTTCTTGCTGGAATTCATATGCATTTTGTACTGTGCAGAATGTAGCTACCTGCTCGGGGGTTGTGTCATAGATGCACCTTTCCTGCAGGAGCTTATTGGAACATTCATTGTTTGGCTAAGTTATTTAGGGTTGGTTGGAAGGTCTTTCAACTTTGGCCAAATCCGCTTTGTACGAAAGTTTTTCACAGCCCTGTTTCCAAGTGTCCACAAAGAGCTGCTGCTTGAAAGTGTCCACATGCACATCTCCCATACTGGTGTGCTCGTTTCACTACCTGGATTTTGGTTTCCTCTTCTTTCTTTGAAATGACAAGTCTTCATTCAGCATGCTACACACACCTTGTAGCAGTTTCAGCTTGAAGCATGTTGGTGCTCTCAAAACGCTGTGTATCCTGTGTAGAGTGTGTCACTCTACAGCACTGAATACACAACTTAGAGCTCCTTTCAACACAGACACGCAAACACGTCTTTTTGGGAAAGTCCTAACTCAGGTAAATTGGAAATGTAATGGTTTCATCGAAAACATGAAGACAATCATGCTTTTGAACTCTGCAACCGAAAGAAATGGCTTTTTGTACATGCCATTCTGAATTTCACTGCAAAATGCCCTTCTTTTCTGGTTTGTTGAAAGTTCAAAACACTTTAGGAGATAGAACGTGTTTGAAGAAGACTGATGCAGTGTGCGTTTTCCTGGATTTCAAGTGATTCGGGATACATACTCCTTGATTTTCGACATTGTCTAAGAAACAACATGAGGCTTGCAAGAGATTGAAAAAATGCATCCTAAAACTTATGCCTGCAGTGAAAACACACGTTTCTACAAAGACTTGGAAGGAGCAAGCAAAAGAATAGTGGCTGAGAGTTCTTTCAGAGAGAAACACACGTATTTCATCCTTCTGTAGTGACGGTTAGGGTTACGATTGGACCTAGGGTAGGGTTATGTTGAGGTCTAGGGTTACAGATCCGGTTAGGGTTACGATTGGACCTAGGGTTAGGGTTATGTTGAGGGCTAGGGTTATAGAGACGGTTAGGTTTACGATTGGACCTAGGGTTAGGGTTATGTTGAGGTCTAGGGTTAGAGAGACGGTTAGGGTTACGATTGGACCTAGGGTTAGGGTTATGTTGAGGTCTAGGGTTAGAGATACGGTTAGCGTTACGATTGGACCTAGGGTTAGGGTTATGTTGAGGGCTAGGGTTATAGAGACGGTTAGGTTTACGATTGGACCTAGGGTTAGGGTTATGTTGAGGTCTAGGGTTAGAGATCCGGTTAGGGTTACGATTGGACCTAGGGTTAGGGTTATGTTGAGGGCTAGGGTTAGAGATCCGGTTAGGGTTACGATTGGACCTAGGGTTAGGGTTATGTTGAGGGCTAGGGATAGAGAGACGGTTAGGGTTACGATTGGACCTAGGGTTAGGGTTATGTTGAGGGCCAGGGTTAGAGATCAGCTTAGTATTACGATTGGACCTAGGGTTAGGGTTATGTTGAGGCCTAGGGTTAGAGATCTGGTTAGGGTTACGATTGGACCTAGGGTTAGGGTTATGTTGAGGGCTAGGGTTAGAGATCCGGTTAGAGATCTGGTTAGGGTTACGATTGGACCTAGGGTTAGGGTTATGTTGAGGGCTAGGGTTAGAGATCCGGTTAGGGTTACGATTGGACCTAGGGTTAGGGTTATGTTGAGGGCCAGGGTTAGAGATCAGCTTAGTATTACGATTGGACCTAGGGTTAGGGTTATGTTGAAGCCTAGGGTTAGAGATCCAGTTAGGGTTACGATTGGACCTAGGGTTAGGGTTATGTTGAGGGCTAGGGTTAGAGATCCGGTTAGGGTTACGATTGGACCTAGGGTTAGGGTTATATTGAGGGCTAGGGTTAGAGAGACGGTTAGGGTTACGATTGGACCTAGGGTTAGGGTTATGTTGAGGCCTAAGGTTAGAGATCAGGTTAGTATTACGATTGGACCTAGGGTTAGGGTTATGTTGAGGGCTAGGGTTACAGATCCGGTTAGGGTTACGATTGGACGTAGGGTTAGGGTTTTGTTGAGGGCTAGGGTTAGAGATCCGGTTAGGGTTACGGTTGGACCTAGGGTTAGGGTTATGTTGAGGGCTAGGGTTAGAGATCCGGTTAGGGTTACGGTTGGACCTAGGGTTAGGGTTATGTTGAGGGCTAGGGTTAGAGAGAAGGGTTAGGGTTACGATTGGACCTAGGGTTAGGGTTATGTTGAGGTCTAGGGTTAGAGATCCGGTCAGGGTTACGATTGGACCTAGGGTTAGGGTTATGTTGAGGGCTAGGGTTAGAGAGACGGTTAGGGTTACGATTGGACCTAGGGTTAGGGTTATGTTGAGGGCCAGGGTTAGAGATCCGCTTAGTATTACGATTGGACCTAGGGTTAGGGTTATGTTGAGGCCTAGGGTTAGAGATCGGGTTAGGGTTACGATTGGACCTAGGGTTAGGGTTATGTTGAGGGCTAGGGTTAGAGATCTGGTTAGGGTTACGATTGGACCTAGGGTAGGGGTATGTTGAGGGCTAGGGTTAGAGAGACGGTTAGGGTTACGATTGGACCTAGGGTTAGGGTTATGTATAGGGCTAGTGTTAGACATCCGGTTAGGGTTACGATTGGACCTAGGGTTAGGGTTATGTTGAGACCCAGTGTTTGAGATCTGGTTAGGGTTAGATTGGACCTAGGGTAGGGTTATGTTGAGGGCTAGGGTTAGAGAGACGGTTAGGGTTACTTTTGGACCTAGGGTTAGGGTTATGTTGAGGGCTAGGGTTAGAGATATGGTTAGGGTTACGATTGGACCTAGGGTTAGGGTTATGTTGAGGGCTACGGTTAGAGATCCGGTTAGGGTTACGATTGGACCTAGGGTTAGGGTTATGTTGATGGCTAGGCTTAGAGAGAAGGTTAGGGTTACGATTGGACCTAGGGTTAGGGTTATGTTGAGGGCTAGGATTAGAGATCATGTTAGTATTACGATAGGACATAGGGTTAGGGTTATGTTGAGGGCTAGGGTTAGAGAGAAGGTTAGGGTTACTTTTGGACCTAGGGTTAGGGTTATGTTGAGGGCTAGGGTTAGAGATATGGTTAGGGTTACGATTGGACCTAGGGTTAGGGTTATGTTGAGGGCTAGGGTTAGAGTTCCGGTTAGGGTTACACTTGAACCTAGGGTTAGGGTTATGTTGAGGGCTAGGCTTAGAGATCCGGTTAGGGTTACGATTGGACCTAGGGTTAGGGTTATGTTGAGGGCTAGGATTAGAGATCATGTTAGTATTACGATTGGACATAGGCTTAGGGTTATGTTGAGGGCTAGGGTTAGAGATCCGGTTAGGGTTACGATTGGACCTAGGGTTAGGGTTATGTTGAGGGCTAGGATTAGAGATCATGTTAGTATTACGATTGGACATAGGGTTAGGGTTATGTTGAGGCTAGGGTTAGAGAGAAGGTTAGGGTTACTTTTGGACCTAGGGTTAGGGTTATGTTGAGGGCTAGTGTTAGACATCCGGTTAGGGTTACGATTGGACCTAGGGTTAGGGTTATGTTGAGACCCAGTGTTTGAGATCTGGTTAGGGTTAGATTGGACCTAGGGTTAGGGTTATGTTGAGGGCTAGGGTTAGAGATCAGGTTAGTATTACGATAGGACCTAGGGTTAGGGTTAGGTTTAGGGCTAGGGATACAGATCCTTTTAGGGTTACGATGGGACCTAGGGTTAGGGTTATGTTGAGGGCTAGGGTTAGTGATCAGGTTAGTATTACGATTGGACCTAAGGTTAAGGTTATGTTGAGGGCTAGGTTTCAGATTCGGTTAGGGTTACGATTGGACCTAGGGTTAGCGTAACGTTGAGGGCTAGGGTTAGAGATATGGTTAGGGTTATGATTGGACCTAGGGTTAGGGTTATGTATAGGGCTAGGGTTAGAGATCAGGTTAGGGTTACGTTTGGACCTAGGGTTAGGGTTATGTTGAGGGCTAGGGTTAGAGATCCGGTTAGGGTTACTATTGGACCTAGGGTTAGGGTTATGTTGAGGGCTAGGGTTACATATCCGGTTAGGGTTACGATTTGACCTAGGGTTAGGGTTATGTTTAGGGCTAGAGTTACAGATCCGGTTAGGGTTACGATTTGACCTAGGGTTAGGGTTATGTTTAGGGCTAGGGTTAGAGATCCGGTTAGGGTTACTATTGGACGTAGCGTTACGGTTATGTTGAGGGCTAGGCTTAGAGATCCGGTTAGGGTTACGGTTGGACCTAGGGTTAGGGTTATGTTGAGGGCTAGGGTTAGAGATCAGGTTAGGGTTAAGATTGGACCTAGGGTTATAGTGATGTTGAGGGCTAGGGTATTCCAGCAGTGAAAACACACATTTCTATAAAGACTTTGAAGCAGCAAGCTGAAGCCTTGTGGGTGAGTGTTCTTTCATAGAGAAACATGCATTTCATCCTTCTGGAGTGAATTTTCATGCTGGAGTTCATATGCATTTTATTCTGGGCAGAATGTAGCTACCTGCTGGGGTTGTGTCATAGAAGCACCTTTTCTGCAGGAGCTTATTGGAACATTCATTGTTTGGCTAAGTTATTTAGGGTTGGTTTTGGAAGGTCTTTCAACCTTGGCCAAATCCTGCTTCGTACGCAAGTTTTTAATACCGCTGTTTCCAAGTGTCCACAAAGAGCTGCTGCTTGAAACTGTCCACATGCACATCTCGTATACTGGTGTGCTCGTTTCACTACCTGGATTTTGGTTTCCTCTTCTTTCTTTGAAATGACAAGTCTTCATTCAGCATTCTACACACACCTTGTACCAGCTTCAGTTTGAAGCATGTTGGTGCTCTCAAAACGCTGTGTAACCTATGTAGAGTGTGTTACTCTCCAGCACTGAATACACAACTTAGAGCTCCTTTCACCACAGACAGGCAAACACATCTTTTTAAGTCCTACTTCAGGTCCCTTGGAAATTTAAGGGTTTCATGGAGAACATGACGTCAATCATGCTTTTGCACTCTACTACCAATAGAAATGACCTCTTGTACATGCCTGACTGAGTTTCACTGCAAAATGCCCTTGTTTTCTGGTTTGTTGAATGTTCTCCACACATTAGGAGAAAGAGCGTGTTTGAGCAAGATCGATGCAGTGTGCGTTTCCCTAGATTTCAAGTGATTTGGGAAATATAATCCTTATTTTTCCACATTGTGAAAGAAACATGAGGCTTGCAAGAGATTGAAAAAATGCATCCCAACACGTACTCCAGCGGTGAAAGCACACGTTTCTACAAAGACTTTGAAGTAGCAAGTAAAAGCCAATGGCTGAGTGTTCTTTCAGAGAGAAACATACACATTTCATCCTTCTGGAGTGAATTTTCAGCCTGGAATTCATATGCATTTGTACCGTGCAGAATGTAACTACCTGCTCGGGGGTTGTGTCATAGAAGCAACTTTCCTGCAGGAGCTTATTGGAATATTCATTGTTTGGCTAACTTCTTTGGGTTGGTTTTGGAAGGTCTTTCAACTTTAGCCAAATCCGCTTTCTTACGAAATTTTTTCACAGACCTGTTTCCAAGAGCCCACAAAGAACTGCTGCTTAAAACTCTCCACATGCACATCTCCCATACTGGTGTGCTCGTTTCACTACCTGGATTTTGGTTTCCTCTTCTTTCTTTGAAATTACAAGCCCTCTTTCTGCATGCTACACACACCTTGTAGCAGTTTCAGTTTGCAGCATATTGGTGCTCTTAAAACGCTGAGTAACCTGTGTAGAGTGTGTCAATCTCCAGCACTGAATACACAACTTAGAGCTCCTTTCACCACAGACACGCAAACACATCTTTTTGTAAAAGTCCTACTTTTTTACTCTTGGAAATGTAAGGGTTTCATCGAGAACTTGAAGTCAATCATGCTTTTGCACTCTGCAACCAATAGGAATGAACTCTTGTACATACCCGTCTGAATTTCAGTGCAAAATGCCCTTCTTTTCTGGTTTGTTGAAAGTTCACAACACATTAGGAGATAGAGCGTGTTTGAAGAAGACTGATGCAGGGTGCGTTTTCCTTTATTTCTTGTGATTTGGGAAACATAATCCGTGATTTTCCACATTGTCTAAGAAACAACATGAGGCTTGCAAGAGATTGAAACAACGCATCCTAAAACTTATTCCAGCAGTGAAAACACACGGTTCTACAAAGACTTGGAAGGAGCAAGCAAAAGAATAGTGGCTGAGTGTCCTTTCAGAGAGAAACACATGCATTTCATCCTTCTGGAGTGAGTTTTCTTGCTGGAATTCATATGCATTTTGTACTGTGCAGAATGTAGCTACCTGCTCGGGGGTTGTGTCATAGATGCACCTTTCTTGTAGGAGCTTATTGGAACTTTCATTGTTTGGCTAAGTTATTTAGGGTTGGTTTTGGAAGGTCTTTCAACTTTGGCCAAATCCGCTTTGTACGAAAGTTTTTCACAGCCCTGTTTCCAAGTGTCCACAAAGAGCTGCTGCTTGAAAGTGTCCACATGCACATCTCCCATCCTGGTGTGCTCGTTTCACTACCTGGATTTTGGTTTCCTCTTCTTTCTTTGAAATGACAAGTCTTCATTCAGCATGCTACACACAGCTTGTAGCAGTTTCAGTTTGAAGCATGTTGGTGCTCTCCAAACGCTGTGAATCCTGTGTAGAGTGTGTCACTCTACAGCACTGAATACACAACTTAGAGCTCCTTTCAACACAGACACGCAAACACGTCTTTTTGGGAAAGTCCTAACTCAGGTAAATTGGAAATGTAAGGGTTTCATCGAAAACATGAAGACAATCATGCTTTTGAACTCTGCAACCGAAAGAAATGGCTTTTTGTACATGCCATTCTGAATTTCACTGCAAAATGCCCTTCTTTTCTGGTTTGTTGAAAGTTCAAAACACTTTAGGAAATAGAACGTGTTTGAAGAAGACTGATGCAGTGTGCGTTTTCCTGGATTTCAAGTGATTCGGGATACATACTCCTTGTTTTTCCACATTGTCTAAGAAACAACATGAGGCTTGCAAGAGATTGAAAAAATGCATCCTAAAACTTATGCCTGCAGTGAAAACACACGTTTCTACAAAGACTTGGAAGGAGCAAGCAAAAGAATAGTGGCTGAGAGTTCTTGCAGAGAGAAACACACGTATTTCATCCTTCTGTAGAGACGGTTAGGGTTACGATTGGACCTAGGGTAGGGTTATGTTGAGGGCTAGGGTTAGAGAGACGGTTAGCGTTACGATTGGACCTAGGGTTAGGGTTATGTTGAGGGCTAGGGTTAGAGAGAAGGTTAGGGTTACTTTTGGACCTAGGGTTAGGGTTATGTTGAGGGCTAGGGTTAGAGATATGGTTAGGGTTACGATTGGACCTAGGGTTAGGGTTATGTTGAGGGCTACGGTTAGAGATCCGGTTAGGGTTACGATTGGACCTAGGGTTAGGGTTATGTTGATGGCTAGGCTTAGAGAGAAGGTTAGGGTTACGATTGGACCTAGGGTTAGGGTTATGTTGAGGGCTAGGATTAGAGATCATGTTAGTATTACGATAGGACATAGGGTTAGGGTTATGTTGAGGGCTAGGGTTAGAGAGAAGGTTAGGGTTACTTTTGGACCTAGGGTTAGGGTTATGTTGAGGGCTAGGGTTAGAGATATGGTTAGGGTTACGATTGGACCTAGGGTTAGGGTTATGTTGAGGGCTAGGGTTAGAGTTCCGGTTAGGGTTACACTTGAACCTAGGGTTAGGGTTATGTTGAGGGCTAGGCTTAGAGATCCGGTTAGGGTTACGATTGGACCTAGGGTTAGGGTTATGTTGAGGGCTAGGATTAGAGATCATGTTAGTATTACGATTGGACATAGGCTTAGGGTTATGTTGAGGGCTAGGGTTAGAGATCCGGTTAGGGTTACGATTGGACCTAGGGTTAGGGTTATGTTGAGGGCTAGGATTAGAGATCATGTTAGTATTACGATTGGACATAGGGTTAGGGTTATGTTGAGGGCTAGGGTTAGAGAGAAGGTTAGGGTTACTTTTGGACCTAGGGTTAGGGTTATGTTGAGGGCTAGGGTTAGAGATATGGTTAGGGTTACGATTGGACCTAGGGTTAGGGTTATGTTGAGGGCTAGGGTTAGAGTTCCGGTTAGGGTTACACTTGAACCTAGGGTTAGGGTTATGTTGAGGGCTAGGCTTAGAGATCCGGTTAGGGTTACGATTGGACCTAGGGTTAGGGTTATGTTGAGGGCTAGGATTAGAGATCATGTTAGTATTACGATTGGACATAGGCTTAGGGTTATGTTGAGGGCTAGGGTTAGAGATCCGGTTAGGGTTACGATTGGACCTAGGGTTAGGGTTATGTTGAGGGCTAGGATTAGAGATCATGTTAGTATTACGATTGGACATAGGGTTAGGGTTATGTTGAGGCTAGGGTTAGAGAGAAGGTTAGGGTTACTTTTGGACCTAGGGTTAGGGTTATGTTGAGGGCTAGTGTTAGACATCCGGTTAGGGTTACGATTGGACCTAGGGTTAGGGTTATGTTGAGACCCAGTGTTTGAGATCTGGTTAGGGTTAGATTGGACCTAGGTTTAGGGTTATGTTGAGGGCTAGGGTTAGAGATCAGGTTAGTATTACGATAGGACCTAGGGTTAGGATTAGGTTTAGGGCTAGGGATACAGATCCTTTTAGGGTTACGATGGGACCTAGGGTTAGGGTTATGTTGAGGGCTAGGGTTAGTGATCAGGTTAGTATTACGATTGGACCTAAGGTTAAGGTTATGTTGAGGGCTAGGTTTCAGATTCGGTTAGGGTTACGATTGGACCTAGGGTTAGCGTAACGTTGAGGGCTAGGGTTAGAGATATGGTTAGGGTTATGATTGGACCTAGGGTTAGGGTTATGTATAGGGCTAGGGTTAGAGATCAGGTTAGGGTTACGTTTGGACCTAGGGTTAGGGTTATGTTGAGGGCTAGGGTTAGAGAGAAGGTTAGGGTTTCAATTGGACCTAGGGTTAGGGTTATGTTGAGGGCTAGGGTTACAGATCCGGTTAGGGTTACGATTGGACCTAGGGTTAGGGTCATGTTTAGGGCTAGGGTTAGAGATCCGGTTAGGGTTACTATTGGACGTAGGGTTAGGGTTATGTTGAGGGCTAGGGTTAGAGATCCGGTTAGTATTACGATTGGACCTAGGGTTAGGGTTATGTTGAGGGCTAGAGTTACAGATCCGGTTAGGGTTACGATTTGACCTAGGGTTAGGGTTATGTTTAGGGCTAGGGTTAGAGATCCGGTTAGGGTTACTATTGGACGTAGGGTTAGGGTTATGTTGAGGGCTAGGCTTAGAGATCCGGTTAGGGTTACGGTTGGACCTAGGGTTAGGGTTATGTTGAGGGCTAGGGTTAGAGATCAGGTTAGGGTTAAGATTGGACCTAGGGTTATAGTGATGTTGATGGCTAGGGTATTCCAGCAGTGAAAACACACATTTCTATAAAGACTTTGAAGCAGCAAGCTGAAGCCTTGTGCGTGAGTGTTCTTTCATAGAGAAACATGCATTTCATCCTTCTGGAGTGAATTTTCATGCTGGAGTTCATATGCATTTTATTCTGTGCAGAATGTAGCTACCTGCTGGGGGTTGTGTCATAGAAGCACCTTTTCTGCAGGAGCTTATTGGAACATTCATTGTTTGGCTAAGTTATTTAGGGTTGGTTTTGGAAGGTCTTTCAACCTTGGCCAAATCCTGCTTCGTACGCAAGTTTTTAATACCGCTGTTTCCAAGTGTCCACAAAGAGCTGCTGCTTGAAACTGTCCACATGCACATCTCGTATACTGGTGTGCTCGTTTCACTACCTGGATTTTGGTTTCCTCTTCTTTCTTTGAAATGACAAGTCTTCATTCAGCATTCTACACACACCTTGTACCAGCTTCAGTTTGAAGCATGTTGGTGCTCTCAAAACGCTGTGTAACCTATGTAGAGTGTGTTACTCTCCAGCACTGAATACACAACTTAGAGCTCCTTTCACCACAGACAGGCAAACACATCTTTTTGTGAAAGTCCTACTTCAGGTCCCTTGGAAATGTAAGGGTTTCATGGAGAACATGACGTCAATCATGCTTTTGCACTCTACTACCAATAGAAATGACCTCTTGTACATGCCTGACTGAGTTTCACTGCAAAATGCCCTTGTTTTCTGGTTTCTTGAATGTTCTCAACACATTAGGAGAAAGAGCGTGTTTGAGCAAGATCGATGCAGTGTGCGTTTCCCTAGATTTCAAGTGATTTGGGAAATATAATCCTTATTTTTCCACATTGTGAAAGAAACATGAGGCTTGCAAGAGATTGAAAAAATGCATCCCAACACGTACTCCAGCGGTGAAAGCACACGTTTCTACAAAGACTTTGAAGTAGCAAGTAAAAGCCAATGGCTGAGTGTTCTTTCAGAGAGAAACATACACATTTCATCCTTCTGGAGTGAATTTTCAGCCTGGAATTCATATGCATTTGTACCGTGCAGAATGTAACTACCTGCTCGGGGGTTGTGTCATAGAAGCAACTTTCCTGCAGGAGCTTATTGGAATATTCATTGTTTGGCTAACTTCTTTGGGTTGGTTTTGGAAGGTCTTTCAACTTTAGCCAAATCCGCTTTCTTACGAAATTTTTTCACAGCCCTGTTTCCAAGAGCCCACAAAGAACTGCTGCTTAAAACTCTCCACATGCACATCTCCCATACTGGTGTGCTCGTTTCACTACCTGGATTTTGGTTTCCTCTTCTTTCTTTGAAATTACAAGCCCTCTTTCTGCATGCTACACACACCTTGTAGCAGTTTCAGTTTGCAGCATATTGGTGCTCTTAAAACGCTGAGTAACCTGTGTAGAGTGTGTCAATCTCCAGCACTGAATACACAACTTAGAGCTCCTTTCACCACAGACACGCAAACACATCTTTTTGTAAAAGTCCTACTTCTTTACTCTTGGAAATGTAAGGGTTTCATCGAGAACTTGAAGTCAATCATGCTTTTGCACTCTGCAACCAATAGGAATGAACTCTTGTACATACCCGTCTGAATTTCAGTGCAAAATGCCCTTCTTTTCTGGTTTGTTGAAAGTTCACAACACATTAGGAGATAGAGCGTGTTTGAAGAAGACTGATGCAGGGTGCGTTTTCCTTTATTTCTTGTGATTTGGGAAACATAATCCGTGATTTTCCACATTGTCTAAGAAACAACATGAGGCTTGCAAGAGATTGAAACAATGCATCCTAAAACTTATTCCAGCAGTGAAAACACACGGTTCTACAAAGACTTGGAAGGAGCAAGCAAAAGAATAGTGGCTGAGTGTCCTTTCAGAGAGAAACACATGCATTTCATCCTTCTGGAGTGAGTTTTCTTGCTGGAATTCATATGCATTTTGTACTGTGCAGAATGTAGCTACCTGCTCGGGGGTTGTGTCATAGATGCACCTTTCTGGTAGGAGCTTATTGGAACTTTCATTGTTTGGCTAAGTTATTTAGGGTTGGTTTTGGAAGGTCTTTCAACTTTGGCCAAATCCGCTTTGTACGAAAGTTTTTCACAGCCCTGTTTCCAAGTGTCCACAAAGAGCTGCTGCTTGAAAGTGTCCACATGCACATCTCCCATCCTGGTGTGCTCGTTTCACTACCTGGATTTTGGTTTCCTCTTCTTTCTTTGAAATGACAAGTCTTCATTCAGCATGCTACACACAGCTTGTAGCAGTTTCCGTTTGAAGCATGTTGGTGCTCTCAAAACGCTGTGTATCCTGTGTAGAGTGTGTCACTCTACAGCACTGAATACACAACTTAGAGCTCCTTTCAACACAGACACGCAAACACGTCTTTTTGGGAAAGTCCTAACTCAGGTAAATTGGAAATGTAAGGGTTTCATCGAAAACATGAAGACAATCATGCTTTTGAACTCTGCAACCGAAAGAAATGGCTTTTTGTACATGCCATTCTGAATTTCACTGCAAAATGCCCTTCTTTTCTGGTTTGTTGAAAGTTCAAAACACTTTAGGAAATAGAACGTGTTTGAAGAAGACTGATGCAGTGTGCGTTTTCCTGGATTTCAAGTGATTCGGGATACATACTCCTTGTTTTTCCACATTGTCTAAGAAACAACATGAGGCTTGCAAGAGATTGAAAAAATGCATCCTAAAACTTATGCCTGCAGTGAAAACACACGTTTCTACAAAGACTTGGAAGGAGCAAGCAAAAGAATAGTGGCTGAGAGTTCTTGCAGAGAGAAACACACGTATTTCATCCTTCTGTAGAGACGGTTAGGGTTACGATTGGACCTAGGGTAGGGTTATGTTGAGGGCTAGGGTTAGAGAGACGGTTAGGGTTACTTTTGGACCTAGGGTTAGGGTTATGTTGAGGGCTAGGGTTAGAGATATGGTTAGGGTTACGATTGGACCTAGGGTTAGGGTTATGTTGAGGGCTACGGTTAGAGATCCGGTTAGGGTTACGATTGGACCTAGGGTTAGGGTTATGTTGATGGCTAGGCTTAGAGAGAAGGTTAGGGTTACGATTGGACCTAGGGTTAGGGTTATGTTGAGGGCTAGGATTAGAGATCATGTTAGTATTACGATAGGACATAGGGTTAGGGTTATGTTGAGGGCTAGGGTTAGAGAGAAGGTTAGGGTTACTTTTGGACCTAGGGTTAGGGTTATGTTGAGGGCTAGGGTTAGAGATATGGTTAGGGTTACGATTGGACCTAGGGTTAGGGTTATGTTGAGGGCTAGGGTTAGAGTTCCGGTTAGGGTTACACTTGAACCTAGGGTTAGGGTTATGTTGAGGGCTAGGCTTAGAGATCCGGTTAGGGTTACGATTGGACCTAGGGTTAGGGTTATGTTGAGGGCTAGGATTAGAGATCATGTTAGTATTACGATTGGACATAGGCTTAGGGTTATGTTGAGGGCTAGGGTTAGAGATCCGGTTAGGGTTACGATTGGACCTAGGGTTAGGGTTATGTTGAGGGCTAGGATTAGAGATCATGTTAGTATTACGATTGGACATAGGGTTAGGGTTATGTTGAGGCTAGGGTTAGAGAGAAGGTTAGGGTTACTTTTGGACCTAGGGTTAGGGTTATGTTGAGGGCTAGTGTTAGACATCCGGTTAGGGTTACGATTGGACCTAGGGTTAGGGTTATGTTGAGACCCAGTGTTTGAGATCTGGTTAGGGTGAGATTGGACCTAGGGTTAGGGTTATGTTGAGGGCTAGGGTTAGAGATCAGGTTAGTATTACGATAGGACCTAGGGTTAGGGTTAGGTTTAGGGCTAGGGATACAGATCCTTTTAGGGTTACGATGGGACCTAGTGTTAGGGTTATGTTGAGGGCTAGGGTTAGTGATCAGGTTAGTATTACGATTGGACCTAAGGTTAAGGTTATGTTGAGGGCTAGGTTTCAGATTCGGTTAGGGTTACGATTGGACCTAGGGTTAGCGTAACGTTGAGGGCTAGGGTTAGAGATATGGTTAGGGTTATGATTGGACCTAGGGTTAGGGTTATGTATAGGGCTAGGGTTAGAGATCAGGTTAGGGTTACGTTTGGACCTAGGGTTAGGGTTATGTTGAGGGCTAGGGTTAGAGAGAAGGTTAGGGTTTCAATTGGACCTAGGGTTAGGGTTATGTTGAGGGCTAGGGTTACATATCCGGTTAGGGTTACGATTTGACCTAGGGTTAGGGTTATGTTTAGGGCTAGAGTTACAGATCCGGTTAGGGTTACGATTTGACCTAGGGTTAGGGTTATGTTTAGGGCTAGGGTTAGAGATCCGGTTAGGGTTACTATTGGACGTAGCGTTACGGTTATGTTGAGGGCTAGGCTTAGAGATCCGGTTAGGGTTACGGTTGGACCTAGGGTTAGGGTTATGTTGAGGGCTAGGGTTAGAGATCAGGTTAGGGTTAAGATTGGACCTAGGGTTATAGTGATGTTGAGGGCTAGGGTATTCCAGCAGTGAAAACACACATTTCTATAAAGACTTTGAAGCAGCAAGCTGAAGCCTTGTGGGTGAGTGTTCTTTCATAGAGAAACATGCATTTCATCCTTCTGGAGTGAATTTTCATGCTGGAGTTCATATGCATTTTATTCTGGGCAGAATGTAGCTACCTGCTGGGGTTGTGTCATAGAAGCACCTTTTCTGCAGGAGCTTATTGGAACATTCATTGTTTGGCTAAGTTATTTAGGGTTGGTTTTGGAAGGTCTTTCAACCTTGGCCAAATCCTGCTTCGTACGCAAGTTTTTAATACCGGTGTTTCCAAGTGTCCACAAAGAGCTGCTGCTTGAAACTGTCCACATGCACATCTCGTATACTGGTGTGCTCGTTTCACTACCTGGATTTTGGTTTCCTCTTCTTTCTTTGAAATGACAAGTCTTCATTCAGCATTCTACACACACCTTGTACCAGCTTCAGTTTGAAGCATGTTGGTGCTCTCAAAACGCTGTGTAACCTATGTAGAGTGTGTTACTCTCCAGCACTGAATACACAACTTAGAGCTCCTTTCACCACAGACAGGCAAACACATCTTTTTGTGAAAGTCCTACTTCAGGTCCCTTGGAAATGTAAGGGTTTCATGGAGAACATGACGTCAATCATGCTTTTGCACTCTACTACCAATAGAAATGACCTCTTGTACATGCCTGACTGAGTTTCACTGCAAAATGCCCTTGTTTTCTGGTTTCTTGAATGTTCTCAACACATTAGGAGAAAGAGCGTGTTTGAGCAAGATCGATGCAGTGTGCGTTTCCCTAGATTTCAAGTGATTTGGGAAATATAATCCTTATTTTTCCACATTGTGAAAGAAACATGAGGCTTGCAAGAGATTGAAAAAATGCATCCCAACACGTACTCCAGCGGTGAAAGCACACGTTTCTACAAAGACTTTGAAGTAGCAAGTAAAAGCCAATGGCTGAGTGTTCTTTCAGAGAGAAACATACACATTTCATCCTTCTGGAGTGAATTTTCAGCCTGGAATTCATATGCATTTGTACCGTGCAGAATGTAACTACCTGCTCGGGGGTTGTGTCATAGAAGCAACTTTCCTGCAGGAGCTTATTGGAATATTCATTGTTTGGCTAACTTCTTTGGGTTGGTTTTGGAAGGTCTTTCAACTTTAGCCAAATCCGCTTTCTTACGAAATTTTTTCACAGCCCTGTTTCCAAGAGCCCACAAAGAACTGCTGCTTAAAACTCTCCACATGCACATCTCCCATACTGGTGTGCTCGTTTCACTACCTGGATTTTGGTTTCCTCTTCTTTCTTTGAAATTACAAGCCCTCTTTCTGCATGCTACACACACCTTGTAGCAGTTTCAGTTTGCAGCATATTGGTGCTCTTAAAACGCTGAGTAACCTGTGTAGAGTGTGTCAATCTCCAGCACTGAATACACAACTTAGAGCTCCTTTCACCACAGACACGCAAACACATCTTTTTGTAAAAGTCCTACTTCTTTACTCTTGGAAATGTAAGGGTTTCATCGAGAACTTGAAGTCAATCATGCTTTTGCACTCTGCAACCAATAGGAATGAACTCTTGTACATACCCGTCTGAATTTCAGTGCAAAATGCCCTTCTTTTCTGGTTTGTTGAAAGTTCACAACACATTAGGAGATAGAGCGTGTTTGAAGAAGACTGATGCAGGGTGCGTTTTCCTTTATTTCTTGTGATTTGGGAAACATAATCCGTGATTTTCCACATTGTCTAAGAAACAACATGAGGCTTGCAAGAGATTGAAACAACGCATCCTAAAACTTATTCCAGCAGTGAAAACACACGGTTCTACAAAGACTTGGAAGGAGCAAGCAAAAGAATAGTGGCTGAGTGTCCTTTCAGAGAGAAACACATGCATTTCATCCTTCTGGAGTGAGTTTTCTTGCTGGAATTCATATGCATTTTGTACTGTGCAGAATGTAGCTACCTGCTCGGGGGTTGTGTCATAGATGCACCTTTCTTGTAGGAGCTTATTGGAACTTTCATTGTTTGGCTAAGTTATTTAGGGTTGGTTTTGGAAGGTCTTTCAACTTTGGCCAAATCCGCTTTGTACGAAAGTTTTTCACAGCCCTGTTTCCAAGTGTCCACAAAGAGCTGCTGCTTGAAAGTGTCCACATGCACATCTCCCATCCTGGTGTGCTCGTTTCACTACCTGGATTTTGGTTTCCTCTTCTTTCTTTGAAATGACAAGTCTTCATTCAGCATGCTACACACAGCTTGTAGCAGTTTCAGTTTGAAGCATGTTGGTGCTCTCCAAACGCTGTGAATCCTGTGTAGAGTGTGTCACTCTACAGCACTGAATACACAACTTAGAGCTCCTTTCAACACAGACACGCAAACACGTCTTTTTGGGAAAGTCCTAACTCAGGTAAATTGGAAATGTAAGGGTTTCATCGAAAACATGAAGACAATCATGCTTTTGAACTCTGCAACCGAAAGAAATGGCTTTTTGTACATGCCATTCTGAATTTCACTGCAAAATGCCCTTCTTTTCTGGTTTGTTGAAAGTTCAAAACACTTTAGGAAATAGAACGTGTTTGAAGAAGACTGATGCAGTGTGCGTTTTCCTGGATTTCAAGTGATTCGGGATACATACTCCTTGTTTTTCCACATTGTCTAAGAAACAACATGAGGCTTGCAAGAGATTGAAAAAATGCATCCTAAAACTTATGCCTGCAGTGAAAACACACGTTTCTACAAAGACTTGGAAGGAGCAAGCAAAAGAATAGTGGCTGAGAGTTCTTGCAGAGAGAAACACACGTATTTCATCCTTCTGTAGAGACGGTTAGGGTTACGATTGGACCTAGGGTAGGGTTATGTTGAGGGCTAGGTTTAGAGAGACGGTTAGCGTTACGATTGGACCTAGGGTTAGGGTTATGTTGAGGGCTAGGGTTAGAGAGAAGGTTAGGGTTACTTTTGGACCTAGGGTTAGGGTTATGTTGAGGGCTAGGGTTACAGATCCGGTTAGGGTTACGATTGGACCTAGGGTTAGGGTTATGTTTAGGGCTAGGGTTAGAGATCCGGTTAGGGTTACTATTGGACGTAGGGTTAGGGTTATGTTGAGGGCTAAGGTTAGAGATCCGGTTAGTATTACGATTGGACCTAGGGTTAGGGTTATGTTGAGGGCTAGAGTTACAGATCCGGTTAGGGTTACGATTTGACCTAGGGTTAGGGTTATGTTTAGGGCTAGGGTTAGAGATCCGGTTAGGGTTACTATTGGACGTAGGGTTAGGGTTATGTTGAGGGCTAGGCTTAGAGATCCGGTTAGGTTTACGGTTGGACCTAGGGTTACGGTTATGTTGAGGGCTAGGGTTAGAGATCAGGTTAGGGTTAAGATTGGACCTAGGGTTATAGTGATGTTGATGGCTAGGGTATTCCAGCAGTGAAAACACACATTTCTATAAAGACTTTGAAGCAGCAAGCTGAAGCCTTGTGGGTGAGTGTTCTTTCATAGAGAAACATGCATTTCATCCTTCTGGAGTGAATTTTCATGCTGGAGTTCATATGCATTTTATTCTGGGCAGAATGTAGCTACCTGCTGGGGGTTGTGTCATAGAAGCACCTTTTCTGCAGGAGCTTATTGGAACATTCATTGTTTGGCTAAGTTATTTAGGGTTGGTTTTGGAAGGTCTTTCAACCTTGGCCAAATCCTGCTTCGTACGCAAGTTTTTAATACCGCTGTTTCCAAGTGTCCACAAAGAGCTGCTGCTTGAAACTGTCCACATGCACATCTCGTATACTGGTGTGCTCGTTTCACTACCTGGATTTTGGTTTCCTCTTCTTTCTTTGAAATGACAAGTCTTCATTCAGCATTCTACACACACCTTGTACCAGCTTCAGTTTGAAGCATGTTGGTGCTCTCAAAACGCTGTGTAACCTATGTAGAGTGTGTTACTCTCCAGCACTGAATACACAACTTAGAGCTCCTTTCACCACAGACAGGCAAACACATCTTTTTGTGAAAGTCCTACTTCAGGTCCCTTGGAAATGTAAGGGTTTCATGGAGAACATGACGTCAATCATGCTTTTGCACTCTACTACCAATAGAAATGACCTCTTGTACATGCCTGACTGAGTTTCACTGCAAAATGCCCTTGTTTTCTGGTTTCTTGAATGTTCTCAACACATTAGGAGAAAGAGCGTGTTTGAGCAAGATCGATGCAGTGTGCGTTTCCCTAGATTTCAAGTGATTTGGGAAATATAATCCTTATTTTTCCACATTGTGAAAGAAACATGAGGCTTGCAAGAGATTGAAAAAATGCATCCCAACACGTACTCCAGCGGTGAAAGCACACGTTTCTACAAAGACTTTGAAGTAGCAAGTAAAAGCCAATGGCTGAGTGTTCTTTCAGAGAGAAACATACACATTTCATCCTTCTGGAGTGAATTTTCAGCCTGGAATTCATATGCATTTGTACCGTGCAGAATGTAACTACCTGCTCGGGGGTTGTGTCATAGAAGCAACTTTCCTGCAGGAGCTTATTGGAATATTCATTGTTTGGCTAACTTCTTTGGGTTGGTTTTGGAAGGTCTTTCAACTTTAGCCAAATCCGCTTTCTTACGAAATTTTTTCACAGCCCTGTTTCCAAGAGCCCACAAAGAACTGCTGCTTAAAACTCTCCACATGCACATCTCCCATACTGGTGTGCTCGTTTCACTACCTGGATTTTGGTTTCCTCTTCTTTCTTTGAAATTACAAGCCCTCTTTCTGCATGCTACACACACCTTGTAGCAGTTTCAGTTTGCAGCATATTGGTGCTCTTAAAACGCTGAGTAACCTGTGTAGAGTGTGTCAATCTCCAGCACTGAATACACAACTTAGAGCTCCTTTCACCACAGACACGCAAACACATCTTTTTGTAAAAGTCCTACTTTTTTACTCTTGGAAATGTAAGGGTTTCATCGAGAACTTGAAGTCAATCATGCTTTTGCACTCTGCAACCAATAGGAATGAACTCTTGTACATACCCGTCTGAATTTCAGTGCAAAATGCCCTTCTTTTCTGGTTTGTTGAAAGTTCACAACACATTAGGAGATAGAGCGTGTTTGAAGAAGACTGATGCAGTGTGCGTTTTCCTTTATTTCTTGTGATTTGGGAAACATAATCCGTGATTTTCCACATTGTCTAAGAAACAACATGAGGCTTGCAAGAGATTGAAACAATGCATCCTAAAACTTATTCCAGCAGTGAAAACACACGGTTCTACAAAGACTTGGAAGGAGCAAGCAAAAGAATAGTGGCTGAGTGTCCTTTCAGAGAGAAACACATGCATTTCATCCTTCTGGAGTGAGTTTTCTTGCTGGAATTCATATGCATTTTGTACTGTGCAGAATGTAGCTACCTGCTCGGGGGTTGTGTCATAGATGCACCTTTCTTGTAGGAGCTTATTGGAACTTTCATTGTTTGGCTAAGTTATTTAGGGTTGGTTTTGGAAGGTCTTTCAACTTTGGCCAAATCCGCTTTGTACGAAAGTTTTTCACAGCCCTGTTTCCAAGTGTCCACAAAGAGCTGCTGCTTGAAAGTGTCCACATGCACATCTCCCATCCTGGTGTGCTCGTTTCACTACCTGGATTTTGGTTTCCTCTTCTTTCTTTGAAATGACAAGTCTTCATTCAGCATGCTACACACAGCTTGTAGCAGTTTCAGTTTGAAGCATGTTGGTGCTCTCCAAACGCTGTGAATCCTGTGTAGAGTGTGTCACTCTACAGCACTGAATACACAACTTAGAGCTCCTTTCAACACAGACACGCAAACACGTCTTTTTGGGAAAGTCCTAACTCAGGTAAATTGGAAATGTAAGGGTTTCATCGAAAACATGAAGACAATCATGCTTTTGAACTCTGCAACCGAAAGAAATGGCTTTTTGTACATGCCATTCTGAATTTCACTGCAAAATGCCCTTCTTTTCTGGTTTGTTGAAAGTTCAAAACACTTTAGGAAATAGAACGTGTTTGAAGAAGACTGATGCAGTGTGCGTTTTCCTGGATTTCAAGTGATTCGGGATACATACTCCTTGTTTTTCCACATTGTCTAAGAAACAACATGAGGCTTGCAAAAGATTGAAAAAATGCATCCTAAAACTTATGCCTGCAGTGAAAACACACGTTTCTACAAAGACTTGGAAGGAGCAAGCAAAAGAATAGTGGCTGAGAGTTCTTGCAGAGAGAAACACACGTATTTCATCCTTCTGTAGAGACGGTTAGGGTTACGATTGGACCTAGGGTAGGGTTATGTTGAGGGCTAGGGTTAGAGAGACGGTTAGCGTTACGATTGGACCTAGGGTTAGGGTTATGTTGAGGGCTAGGGTTAGAGAGAAGGTTAGGGTTACTTTTGGACCTAGGGTTAGGGTTATGTTGAGGGCTAGGGTTAGAGATATGGTTAGGGTTACGATTGGACCTAGGGTTAGGGTTATGTTGAGGGCTACGGTTAGAGATCCGGTTAGGGTTACGATTGGACCTAGGGTTAGGGTTATGTTGATGGCTAGGCTTAGAGAGAAGGTTAGGGTTATGATTGGACCTAGGGTTAGGGTTATGTTGAGGGCTAGGATTAGAGATCATGTTAGTATTACGATAGGACATAGGGTTAGGGTTATGTTGAGGGCTAGGGTTAGAGAGAAGGTTAGGGTTACTTTTGGACCTAGGGTTAGGGTTATGTTGAGGGCTAGGGTTAGAGATATGGTTAGGGTTACGATTGGACCTAGGGTTAGGGTTATGTTGAGGGCTAGGGTTAGAGTTCCGGTTAGGGTTACACTTGAACCTAGGGTTAGGGTTATGTTGAGGGCTAGGCTTAGAGATCCGGTTAGGGTTACGATTGGACCTAGGGTTAGGGTTATGTTGAGGGCTAGGATTAGAGATCATGTTAGTATTACGATTGGACATAGGCTTAGGGTTATGTTGAGGGCTAGGGTTAGAGATCCGGTTAGGGTTACGATTGGACCTAGGGTTAGGGTTATGTTGAGGGCTAGGATTAGAGATCATGTTAGTATTACGATTGGACATAGGGTTAGGGTTATGTTGAGGGCTAGGGTTAGAGAGAAGGTTAGGGTTACTTTTGGACCTAGGGTTAGGGTTATGTTGAGGGCTAGGGTTAGACATCCGGTTAGGGTTACGATTGGACCTAGGGTTAGGGTTATGTTGAGACCCAGGGTTTGAGATCTGGTTAGGGTTAGATTGGACCTAGGGTTAGGGCTATGTTGAGGGCTAGGGTTAGAGATCAGGTTAGTATTACGATAGGACCTAGGGTTAGGGTTAGGTTTAGGGCTAGGGATACAGATCCTTTTAGGGTTACGATTGGACCTAGGGTTAGGGTTATGTTGAGGGCTAGGGTTAGTGATCAGGTTATTATTACGATTGGACCTAAGGTTAAGGTTATGTTGAGAGCTAGGGTTCAGATTCGGTTAGGGTTACGATTGGACCTAGGGTTAGCGTAACGTTGAGGGCTAGGGTTAGAGAGACGGTTAGGGTTACGATTGGACCTAGGGTTAGGGTTATGTTGAGGGCTAGGGTTAGAGATATGGTTAGGGTTATGATTGGACCTAGGGTTAGGGTTATGTATAGGGCTAGGGTTAGAGATCAGGTTAGGGTTACGTTTGGACCTAGGGTTAGGGTTATGTTGAGGGCTAGGGTTAGAGAGAAGGTTAGGGTTTCAATTGGACCTAGGGTTAGGGTTATGTTGAGGGCTAGGGTTACAGATCCGGTTAGGGTTACGATTGGACCTAGGGTTAGGGTTATGTTTAGGGCTAGGGTTAGAGATCCGGTTAGGGTTACTATTGGACGTAGGGTTAGGGTTATGTTGAGGGCTAGGGTTAGAGATCCGGTTAGTATTACGATTGGACCTAGGGTTAGGGTTATGTTGAGGGCTAGAGTTACAGATCCGGTTATGGTTACGATTTGACCTAGGGTTAGGGTTATGTTTAGGGCTAGGGTTAGAGATCCGGTTAGGGTTACTATTGGACGTAGGGTTAGGGTTATGTTGAGGGCTAGGCTTAGAGATCCGGTTAGGGTTACGCTTGGACCTAGGGTTACGGTTATGTTGAGGGCTAGGGTTAGAGATCAGGTTAGGGTTAAGATTGGACCTAGGGTTATAGTGATGTTGATGGCTAGGGTATTCCAGCAGTGAAAACACACATTTCTATAAAGACTTTGAAGCAGCAAGCTGAAGCCTTGTGGGTGAGTGTTCTTTCATAGAGAAACATGCATTTCATCCTTCTGGAGTGAATTTTCATGCTGGAGTTCATATGCATTTTATTCTGGGCAGAATGTAGCTACCTGCTGGGGGTTGTGTCATAGAAGCACCTTTTCTGCAGGAGCTTATTGGAACATTCATTGTTTGGCTAAGTTATTTAGGGTTGGTTTTGGAAGGTCTTTCAACCTTGGCCAAATCCTGCTTCGTACGCAAGTTTTTAATACCGCTGTTTCCAAGTGTCCACAAAGAGCTGCTGCTTGAAACTGTCCACATGCACATCTCGTATACTGGTGTGCTCGTTTCACTACCTGGATTTTGGTTTCCTCTTCTTTCTTTGAAATGACAAGTCTTCATTCAGCATTCTACACACACCTTGTACCAGCTTCAGTTTGAAGCATGTTGGTGCTCTCAAAACGCTGTGTAACCTATGTAGAGTGTGTTACTCTCCAGCACTGAATACACAACTTAGAGCTCCTTTCACCACAGACAGGCAAACACATCTTTTTGTGAAAGTCCTACTTCAGGTCCCTTGGAAATGTAAGGGTTTCATGGAGAACATGACGTCAATCATGCTTTTGCACTCTACTACCAATAGAAATGACCTCTTGTACATGCCTGACTGAGTTTCACTGCAAAATGCCCTTGTTTTCTGGTTTCTTGAATGTTCTCAACACATTAGGAGAAAGAGCGTGTTTGAGCAAGATCGATGCAGTGTGCGTTTCCCTAGATTTCAAGTGATTTGGGAAATATAATCCTTATTTTTCCACATTGTGAAAGAAACATGAGGCTTGCAAGAGATTGAAAAAATGCATCCCAACACGTACTCCAGCGGTGAAAGCACACGTTTCTACAAAGACTTTGAAGTAGCAAGTAAAAGCCAATGGCTGAGTGTTCTTTCAGAGAGAAACATACACATTTCATCCTTCTGGAGTGAATTTTCAGCCTGGAATTCATATGCATTTGTACCGTGCAGAACGTAACTACCTGCTCGGGGGTTGTGTCATAGAAGCAACTTTCCTGCAGGAGCTTATTGGAATATTCATTGTTTGGCTAACTTCTTTGGGTTGGTTTTGGAAGGTCTTTCAACTTTAGCCAAATCCGCTTTCTTACGAAATTTTTTCACAGCCCTGTTTCCAAGAGCCCACAAAGAACTGCTGCTTAAAACTCTCCACATGCACATCTCCCATACTGGTGTGCTCGTTTCACTACCTGGATTTTGGTTTCCTCTTCTTTCTTTGAAATTACAAGCCCTCTTTCTGCATGCTACACACACCTT
Organism: Miniopterus natalensis; assembly: GCF_054644295.1. NCBI lineage: Eukaryota > Metazoa > Chordata > Mammalia > Chiroptera > Miniopteridae > Miniopterus > Miniopterus natalensis. The sequence goes on from NC_142089.1 coordinate 83,454,489, forward strand.
GTAGCAGTTTCAGTTTGCAGCATATTGGTGCTCTTAAAACGCTGAGTAACCTGTGTAGAGTGTGTCAATCTCCAGCACTGAATACACAACTTAGAGCTCCTTTCACCACAGACACGCAAACACATCTTTTTGTAAAAGTCCTACTTCTTTACTCTTGGAAATGTAAGGGTTTCATCGAGAACTTGAAGTCAATCATGCTTTTGCACTCTGCAACCAATAGGAATGAACTCTTGTACATACCCGTCTGAATTTCAGTGCAAAATGCCCTTCTTTTCTGGTTTGTTGAAAGTTCACAACACATTAGGAGATAGAGCGTGTTTGAAGAAGACTGATGCAGTGTGCGTTTTCCTTTATTTCTTGTGATTTGGGAAACATAATCCGTGATTTTCCACATTGTCTAAGAAACAACATGAGGCTTGCAAGAGATTGAAACAATGCATCCTAAAACTTATTCCAGCAGTGAAAACACACGGTTCTACAAAGACTTGGAAGGAGCAAGCAAAAGAATAGTGGCTGAGTGTCCTTTCAGAGAGAAACACATGCGTTTCATCCTTCTGGAGTGAGTTTTCTTGCTGGAATTCATATGCATTTTGTACTGTGCAGAATGTAGCTACCTGCTCGGGGGTTGTGTCATAGATGCACCTTTCCTGCAGGAGCTTATTGGAACTTTCATTGTTTGGCTAAGTTATTTAGGGTTGGTTTTGGAAGGTCTTTCAACTTTGGCCAAATCCGCTTTGTACGAAAGTTTTTCACAGCCCTGTTTCCAAGTGTCCACAAAGAGCTGCTGCTTGAAAGTGTCCACATGCACATCTCCCATACTGGTGTGCTCGTTTCACTACCTGGATTTTGGTTTCCTCTTCTTTCTTTGAAATGACAAGTCTTCATTCAGCATGCTACACACAGCTTGTAGCAGTTTCAGTTTGAAGCATGTTGGTGCTCTCAAAACGCTGTGTATCCTGGGTAGAGTGTGTCACTCTACAGCACTGAATACACAACTTAGAGCTCCTTTCAACACAGACACGCAAACACGTCTTTTTGGGAAAGTCCTAACTCAGGTAAATTGGAAATGTAAGGGTTTCATCGAAAACATGAAGACAATCATGCTTTTGAACTCTGCAACCGAAAGAAATGGCTTTTTGTACATGCCATTCTGAATTTCACTGCAAAATGCCCTTCTTTTCTGGTTTGTTGAAAGTTCAAAACACTTTAGGAAATAGAACGTGTTTGAAGAAGACTGATGCAGTGTGCGTTTTCCTGGATTTCAAGTGATTCGGGATACATACTCCTTGTTTTTCCACATTGTCTAAGAAACAACATGAGGCTTGCAAGAGATTGAAAAAATGCATCCTAAAACTTATGCCTGCAGTGAAAACACACGTTTCTACAAAGACTTGGAAGGAGCAAGCAAAAGAATAGTGGCTGAGAGTTCTTGCAGAGAGAAACACACGTATTTCATCCTTCTGTAGAGACGGTTAGGGTTACGATTGGACCTAGGGTAGGGTTATGTTGAGGGCTAGGGTTAGAGAGACGGTTAGCGTTACGATTGGACCTAGGGTTAGGGTTATGTTGAGGGCTAGGGTTAGAGAGATGGTTAGGGTTACTTTTGGACCTAGGGTTAGGGTTATGTTGAGGGCTAGGGTTAGAGATATGGTTAGGGTTACGATTGGACCTAGGGTTAGGGTTATGTTGAGGGCTACGGTTAGAGATCCGGTTAGGGTTACGATTGGACCTAGGGTTAGGGTTATGTTGATGGCTAGGCTTAGAGAGAAGGTTAGGGTTACGATTGGACCTAGGGTTAGGGTTATGTTGAGGGCTAGGATTAGAGATCATGTTAGTATTACGATAGGACATAGGGTTAGGGTTATGTTGAGGGCTAGGGTTAGAGAGAAGGTTAGGGTTACTTTTGGACCTAGGGTTAGGGTTATGTTGAGGGCTAGGGTTAGAGATATGGTTAGGGTTACGATTGGACCTAGGGTTAGGGTTATGTTGAGGGCTAGGGTTAGAGTTCCGGTTAGGGTTACACTTGAACCTAGGGTTAGGGTTATGTTGAGGGCTAGGCTTAGAGATCCGGTTAGGGTTACGATTGGACCTAGGGTTAGGGTTATGTTGAGGGCTAGGATTAGAGATCATGTTAGTTTACAATTGGACATAGGCTTAGGGTTATGTTGAGGGCTAGGGTTAGAGATCCGGTTAGGGTTACGATTGGACCTAGGGTTAGGGTTATGTTGAGGGCTAGGATTAGAGATCATGTTAGTATTACGATTGGACATAGGGTTAGGGTTATGTTGAGGGCTAGGGTTAGAGAGAAGGTTAGGGTTACTTTTGGACCTAGGGTTAGGGTTTTGTTGAGGGCTAGGGTTAGACATCCGGTTAGGGTTACGATTGGACCTAGGGTTAGGGTTATGTTGAGACCCAGGGTTTGAGATCTGGTTAGGGTTAGATTGGACCTAGGGTTAGGGTTATGTTGAGGGCTAGGGTTAGAGATCAGGTTAGTATTACGATAGGACCTAGGGTTAGGGTTAGGTTTAGGGCTAGGGATACAGATCCTTTTAGGGTTACGATTGGACCTAGGGTTAGGGTTATGTTGAGGGCTAGGGTTAGTGATCAGGTTAGTATTACGATTGGACCTAAGGTTAAGGTTATGTTGAGGGCTAGGGTTCAGATTCGGTTAGGGTTACGATTGGACCTAGGGTTAGCGTAACGTTGAGGGCTAGGGTTAGAGAGACGGTTAGGGTTACGATTGGACCTAGGGTTAGGGTTATGTTGAGGGCTAGGGTTAGAGATATGGTTAGGGTTATGATTGGACCTAGGGTTAGGGTTATGTATAGGGCTAGGGTTAGAGATCAGGTTAGGGTTACGTTTGGACCTAGGGTTAGGGTTATGTTGAGGGCTAGGGTTAGAGAGAAGGTTAGGGTTTCAATTGGACCTAGGGTTAGGGTTATGTTGAGGGCTAGGGTTACAGATCCGGTTAGGGTTACGATTGGACCTAGGGTTAGGGTTATGTTTAGGGCTAGGGTTAGAGATCCGGTTAAGGTTACTATTGGACGTAGGGTTAGGGTTATGTTGAGGGCTAGGGTTAGAGATCCGGTTAGTATTACGATTGGACCTAGGGTTAGGGTTATGTTGAGGGCTAGAGTTACAGATCCGGTTAGGGTTACGATTTGACCTAGGGTTAGGGTTATGTTTAGGGCTAGGGTTAGAGATCCGGTTAGGGTTACTATTGGACGTAGGGTTAGGGTTATGTTGAGGGCTAGGCTTAGAGATCCGGTTAGGGTTACGGTTGGACCTAGGGTTACGGTTATGTTGAGGGCTAGGGTTAGAGATCAGGTTAGGGTTACGGTTGGACCTAGGGTTAGGGTTATGTTGAGGGCTAGGGTTAGAGATCAGGTTAGGGTTAAGATTGGACCTAGGGTTATAGTGATGTTGATGGCTAGGGTATTCCAGCAGTGAAAACACACATTTCTATAAAGACTTTGAAGCAGCAAGCTGAAGCCTTGTGGGTGAGTGTTCTTTCATAGAGAAACATGCATTTCATCCTTCTGGAGTGAATTTTCATGCTGGAGTTCATATGCATTTTATTCTGGGCAGAATGTAGCTACCTGCTGGGGGTTGTGTCATAGAAGCACCTTTTCTGCAGGAGCTTATTGGAACATTCATTGTTTGGCTAAGTTATTTAGGGTTGGTTTTGGAAGGTCTTTCAACCTTGGCCAAATCCTGCTTCGTACGCAAGTTTTTAATACCGGTGTTTCCAAGTGTCCACAAAGAGCTGCTGCTTGAAACTGTCCACATGCACATCTCGTATACTGGTGTGCTCGTTTCACTACCTGGATTTTGGTTTCCTCTTCTTTCTTTGAAATGACAAGTCTTCATTCAGCATTCTACACACACCTTGTACCAGCTTCAGTTTGAAGCATGTTGGTGCTCTCAAAACGCTGTGTAACCTATGTAGAGTGTGTTACTCTCCAGCACTGAATACACAACTTAGAGCTCCTTTCACCACAGACAGGCAAACACATCTTTTTGTGAAAGTCCTACTTCAGGTCCCTTGGAAATGTAAGGGTTTCATGGAGAACATGACGTCAATCATGCTTTTGCACTCTACTACCAATAGAAATGACCTCTTGTACATGCCTGACTGAGTTTCACTGCAAAATGCCCTTGTTTTCTGGTTTCTTGAATGTTCTCAACACATTAGGAGAAAGAGCGTGTTTGAGCAAGATCGATGCAGTGTGCGTTTCCCTAGATTTCAAGTGATTTGGGAAATATAATCCTTATTTTTCCACATTGTGAAAGAAACATGAGGCTTGCAAGAGATTGAAAAAATGCATCCCAACACGTACTCCAGCGGTGAAAGCACACGTTTCTACAAAGACTTTGAAGTAGCAAGTAAAAGCCAATGGCTGAGTGTTCTTTCAGAGAGAAACATACACATTTCATCCTTCTGGAGTGAATTTTCAGCCTGGAATTCATATGCATTTGTACCGTGCAGAATGTAACTACCTGCTCGGGGGTTGTGTCATAGAAGCAACTTTCCTGCAGGAGCTTATTGGAATATTCATTGTTTGGCTAACTTCTTTGGGTTGGTTTTGGAAGGTCTTTCAACTTTAGCCAAATCCGCTTTCTTACGAAATTTTTTCACAGCCCTGTTTCCAAGAGCCCACAAAGAACTGCTGCTTAAAACTCTCCACATGCACATCTCCCATACTGGTGTGCTCGTTTCACTACCTGGATTTTGGTTTCCTCTTCTTTCTTTGAAATTACAAGCCCTCTTTCTGCATGCTACACACACCTTGTAGCAGTTTCAGTTTGCAGCATATTGGTGCTCTTAAAACGCTGAGTAACCTGTGTAGAGTGTGTCAATCTCCAGCACTGAATACACAACTTAGAGCTCCTTTCACCACAGACACGCAAACACATCTTTTTGTAAAAGTCCTACTTTTTTACTCTTGGAAATGTAAGGGTTTCATCGAGAACTTGAAGTCAATCATGCTTTTGCACTCTGCAACCAATAGCAATGAACTCTTGTACATACCCGTCTGAATTTCAGTGCAAAATGCCCTTCTTTTCTGGTTTGTTGAAAGTTCACAACACATTAGGAGATAGAGCGTGTTTGAAGAAGACTGATGCAGTGTGCGTTTTCCTTTATTTCTTGTGATTTGGGAAACATAATCCGTGATTTTCCACATTGTCTAAGAAACAACATGAGGCTTGCAAGAGATTGAAACAATGCATCCTAAAACTTATTCCAGCAGTGAAAACACACGGTTCTACAAAGACTTGGAAGGAGCAAGCAAAAGAATAGTGGCTGAGTGTCCTTTCAGAGAGAAACACATGCATTTCATCCTTCTGGAGTGAGTTTTCTTGCTGGAATTCATATGCATTTTGTACTGTGCAGAATGTAGCTACCTGCTCGGGGGTTGTGTCATAGATGCACCTTTCTTGTAGGAGCTTATTGGAACTTTCATTGTTTGGCTAAGTTATTTAGGGTTGGTTTTGGAAGGTCTTTCAACTTTGGCCAAATCCGCTTTGTACGAAAGTTTTTCACAGCCCTGTTTCCAAGTGTCCACAAAGAGCTGCTGCTTGAAAGTGTCCACATGCACATCTCCCATACTGGTGTGCTCGTTTCACTACCTGGATTTTGGTTTCCTCTTCTTTCTTTGAAATGACAAGTCTTCATTCAGCATGCTACACACAGCTTGTAGCAGTTTCAGTTTGAAGCATGTTGGTGCTCTCAAAACGCTGTGTATCCTGGGTAGAGTGTGTCACTCTACAGCACTGAATACACAACTTAGAGCTCCTTTCAACACAGACACGCAAACACGTCTTTTTGGGAAAGTCCTAACTCAGGTAAATTGGAAATGTAAGGGTTTCATCGAAAACATGAAGACAATCATGCTTTTGAACTCTGCAACCGAAAGAAATGGCTTTTTGTACATGCCATTCTGAATTTCACTGCAAAATGCCCTTCTTTTCTGGTTTGTTGAAAGTTCAAAACACTTTAGGAAATAGAACGTGTTTGAAGAAGACTGATGCAGTGTGCGTTTTCCTGGATTTCAAGTGATTCGGGATACATACTCCTTGTTTTTCCACATTGTCTAAGAAACAACATGAGGCTTGCAAGAGATTGAAAAAATGCATCCTAAAACTTATGCCTGCAGTGAAAACACACGTTTCTACAAAGACTTGGAAGGAGCAAGCAAAAGAATAGTGGCTGAGAGTTCTTGCAGAGAGAAACACACGTATTTCATCCTTCTGTAGAGACGGTTAGGGTTACGATTGGACCTAGGGTAGGGTTATGTTGAGGGCTAGGGTTAGAGAGACGGTTAGCGTTACGATTGGACCTAGGGTTAGGGTTATGTTGAGGGCTAGGGTTAGAGAGATGGTTAGGGTTACTTTTGGACCTAGGGTTAGGGTTATGTTGAGGGCTAGGGTTAGAGATATGGTTAGGGTTACGATTGGACCTAGGGTTAGGGTTATGTTGAGGGCTACGGTTAGAGATCCGGTTAGGGTTACGATTGGACCTAGGGTTAGGGTTATGTTGATGGCTAGGCTTAGAGAGAAGGTTAGGGTTACGATTGGACCTAGGGTTAGGGTTATGTTGAGGGCTAGGATTAGAGATCATGTTAGTATTACGATAGGACATAGGGTTAGGGTTATGTTGAGGGCTAGGGTTAGAGAGAAGGTTAGGGTTACTTTTGGACCTAGGGTTAGGGTTATGTTGAGGGCTAGGGTTAGAGATATGGTTAGGGTTACGATTGGACCTAGGGTTAGGGTTATGTTGAGGGCTAGGGTTAGAGTTCCGGTTAGGGTTACACTTGAACCTAGGGTTAGGGTTATGTTGAGGGCTAGGCTTAGAGATCCGGTTAGGGTTACGATTGGACCTAGGGTTAGGGTTATGTTGAGGGCTAGGATTAGAGATCATGTTAGTTTACGATTGGACATAGGCTTAGGGTTATGTTGAGGGCTAGGGTTAGAGATCCGGTTAGGGTTACGATTGGACCTAGGGTTAGGGTTATGTTGAGGGCTAGGATTAGAGATCATGTTAGTATTACGATTGGACATAGGGTTAGGGTTATGTTGAGGGCTAGGGTTAGAGAGAAGGTTAGGGTTACTTTTGGACCTAGGGTTAGGGTTATGTTGAGGGCTAGGGTTAGACATCCGGTTAGGGTTACAATTGGACCTAGGTTTAGGGTTATGTTGAGACCCAGGGTTTGAGATCTGGTTAGGGTTAGATTGGACCTAGGGTTAGGGTTATGTTGAGGGCTAGGGTTAGAGATCAGGTTAGTATTACGATAGGACCTAGGATTAGGGTTAGGTTTAGGGCTAGGGATACAGATCCTTTTAGGGTTACGATTGGACCTAGGGTTAGGGTTATGTTGAGGGCGAGGGTTAGTGATCAGGTTAGTATTACGATTGGACCTAAGGTTAAGGTTATGTTGAGGGCTAGGGTTCAGATTTGGTTAGGGTTACGATTGGACCTAGGGTTAGCGTAACGTTGAGGGCTAGGGTTAGAGAGACGGTTAGGGTTACGATTGGACCTAGGGTTAGGGTTATGTTGAGGGCTAGGGTTAGAGATATGGTTAGGGTTATGATTGGACCTAGGGTTAGGGTTATGTATAGGGCTAGGGTTAGAGATCAGGTTAGGGTTACGTTTGGACCTAGGGTTAGGGTTATGTTGAGGGCTAGGGTTAGAGAGAAGGTTAGGGTTTCAATTGGACCTAGGGTTAGGGTTATGTTGAGGGCTAGGGTTAGAGAGAAGGTTAGGGTTACTTTTGGACCTAGGGTTAGGGTTATGTTGAGGGCTAGGGTTAGAGATATGGTTAGGGTTACGATTGGACCTAGGGTTAGGGTTATGTTGAGGGCTACGGTTAGAGATCCGGTTAGGGTTACGATTGGACCTAGGGTTAGGGTTATGTTGATGGCTAGGCTTTGAGAGAAGGTTAGGGTTACGATTGGACCTAGGGTTAGGGTTATGTTGAGGGCTAGGATTAGAGATCATGTTAGTATTACGATAGGACATAGGGTTAGGGTTATGTTGAGGGCTAGGGTTAGAGAGAAGGTTAGGGTTACTTTTGGACCTAGGGTTAGGGTTATGTTGAGGGCTAGGGTTAGAGATATGGTTAGGGTTACGATTGGACCTAGGGTTAGGGTTATGTTGAGGGCTAGGGTTAGAGTTCCGGTTAGGGTTACACTTGAACCTAGGGTTAGGGTTATGTTGAGGGCTAGGCTTAGAGATCCGGTTAGGGTTACGATTGGACCTAGGGTTAGGGTTATGTTGAGGGCTAGGATTAGAGATCATGTTAGTATTACGATTGGACATAGGCTTAGGGTTATGTTGAGGGCTAGGGTTAGAGATCCGGTTAGGGTTACGATTGGACCTAGGGTTAGGGTTATGTTGAGGGCTAGGATTAGAGATCATGTTAGTATTACGATTGGACATAGGGTTAGGGTTATGTTGAGGGCTAGGGTTAGAGAGAAGGTTAGGGTTACTTTTGGACCTAGGGTTAGGGTTATGTTGAGACCCAGGGTTTGAGATCTGGTTAGGGTTAGATTGGACCTAGGGTTAGGGTTATGTTGAGGGCTAGGGTTAGAGATCAGGTTAGTATTACGATAGGACCTAGGGTTAGGGTTAGGTTTAGGGCTAGGGATACAGATCCTTTTAGGGTTACGATTGGACCTAGGGTGAGGGTTATGTTGAGGGCTAGGGTTAGTGATCAGGTTAGTATTACGATTGGACCTAAGGTTAAGGTTATGTTGAGGGCTAGGGTTCAGATTCGGTTAGGGTTACGATTGGACCTAGGGTTAGCGTAACGTTGAGGGCTAGGGTTAGAGAGACGGTTAGGGTTACGATTGGACCTAGGGTTAGGGTTATGTTGAGGGCTAGGGTTAGAGATATGGTTAGGGTTATGATTGGACCTAGGGTTAGGGTTATGTATAGGGCTAGGGTTAGAGATCAGGTTAGGGTTACGTTTGGACCTAGGGTTAGGGTTATGTTGAGGGCTAGGGTTAGAGAGAAGGTTAGGGTTTCAATTGGACCTAGGGTTAGGGTTATGTTGAGGGCTAGGGTTACAGATCCGGTTAGGGTTACGATTGGACCTAGGGTTAGGGTTATGTTTAGGGCTAGGGTTAGAGATCCGGTTAGGGTTACTATTGGACGTAGGGTTAGGGTTATGTTGAGGGCTAGGGTTAGAGATCCGGTTAGTATTACGATTGGACCTAGGGTTAGGGTTATGTTGAGGGCTAGAGTTACAGATCCGGTTAGGGTTACGATTTGACCTAGGGTTAGGGTTATGTTTAGGGCTAGGGTTAGAGATCCGGTTAGGGTTACTATTGGACGTAGGGTTAGGGTTATGTTGAGGGCTAGGCTTAGAGATCCGGTTAGGGTTACGGTTGGACCTAGGGTTAGGGTTATGTTGAGGGCTAGGGTTAGAGATCAGGTTAGGGTTAAGATTGGACCTAGGGTTATAGTGATGTTGATGGCTAGGGTATTCCAGCAGTGAAAACACACATTTCTATAAAGACTTTGAAGCAGCAAGCTGAAGCCTTGTGGGTGAGTGTTCTTTCATAGAGAAACATGCATTTCATCCTTCTGGAGTGAATTTTCATGCTGGAGTTCATATGCATTTTATTCTGGGCAGAATGTAGCTACCTGCTGGGGCTTGTGTCATAGAAGCACCTTTTCTGCAGGAGCTTATTGGAACATTCATTGTTTGGCTAAGTTATTTAGGGTTGGTTTTGGAAGGTCTTTCAACCTTGGCCAAATCCTGCTTCGTACGCAAGTTTTTAATACCGCTGTTTCCAAGTGTCCACAAAGAGCTGCTGCTTGAAACTGTCCACATGCACATCTCGTATACTGGTGTGCTCGTTTCACTACCTGGATTTTGGTTTCCTCTTCTTTCTTTGAAATGACAAGTCTTCATTCAGCATTCTACACACACCTTGTACCAGCTTCAGTTTGAAGCATGTTGGTGCTCTCAAAACGCTGTGTAACCTATGTAGAGTGTGTTACTCTCCAGCACTGAATACACAACTTAGAGCTCCTTTCACCACAGACAGGCAAACACATCTTTTTGTGAAAGTCCTACTTCAGGTCCCTTGGAAATATAAGGGTTTCATGGAGAACATGACGTCAATCATGCTTTTGCACTCTACTACCAATAGAAATGACCTCTTGTACATGCCTGACTGAGTTTCACTGCAAAATGCCCTTGTTTTCTGGTTTCTTGAATGTTCTCAACACATTAGGAGAAAGAGCGTGTTTGAGCAAGATCGATGCAGTGTGCGTTTCCCTAGATTTCAAGTGATTTGGGAAATATAATCCTTATTTTTCCACATTGTGAAAGAAACATGAGGCTTGCAAGAGATTGAAAAAATGCATCCCAACACGTACTCCAGCGGTGAAAGCACACGTTTCTACAAAGACTTTGAAGTAGCAAGTAAAAGCCAATGGCTGAGTGTTCTTTCAGAGAGAAACATACACATTTCATCCTTCTGGAGTGAATTTTCAGCCTGGAATTCATATGCATTTGTACCGTGCAGAATGTAACTACCTGCTCGGGGGTTGTGTCATAGAAGCAACTTTCCTGCAGGAGCTTATTGGAATATTCATTGTTTGGCTAACTTCTTTGGGTTGGTTTTGGAAGGTCTTTCAACTTTAGCCAAATCCGCTTTCTTACGAAATTTTTTCACAGCCCTGTTTCCAAGAGCCCACAAAGAACTGCTGCTTAAAACTCTCCACATGCACATCTCCCATACTGGTGTGCTCGTTTCACTACCTGGATTTTGGTTTCCTCTTCTTTCTTTGAAATTACAAGCCCTCTTTCTGCATGCTACACACACCTTGTAGCAGTTTCAGTTTGCAGCATATTGGTGCTCTTAAAACGCTGAGTAACCTGTGTAGAGTGTGTCAATCTCCAGCACTGAATACACAACTTAGAGCTCCTTTCACCACAGACACGCAAACACATCTTTTTGTAAAAGTCCTACTTTTTTACTCTTGGAAATGTAAGGGTTTCATCGAGAACTTGAAGTCAATCATGCTTTTGCACTCTGCAACCAATAGCAATGAACTCTTGTACATACCCGTCTGAATTTCAGTGCAAAATGCCCTTCTTTTCTGGTTTGTTGAAAGTTCACAACACATTAGGAGATAGAGCGTGTTTGAAGAAGACTGATGCAGTGTGCGTTTTCCTTTATTTCTTGTGATTTGGGAAACATAATCCGTGATTTTCCACATTGTCTAAGAAACAACATGAGGCTTGCAAGAGATTGAAACAATGCATCCTAAAACTTATTCCAGCAGTGAAAACACACGGTTCTACAAAGACTTGGAAGGAGCAAGCAAAAGAATAGTGGCTGAGTGTCCTTTCAGAGAGAAACACATGCATTTCATCCTTCTGGAGTGAGTTTTCTTGCTGGAATTCATATGCATTTTGTACTGTGCAGAATGTAGCTACCTGCTCGGGGGTTGTGTCATAGATGCACCTTTCTTGTAGGAGCTTATTGGAACTTTCATTGTTTGGCTAAGTTATTTAGGGTTGGTTTTGGAAGGTCTTTCAACTTTGGCCAAATCCGCTTTGTACGAAAGTTTTTCACAGCCCTGTTTCCAAGTGTCCACAAAGAGCTGCTGCTTGAAAGTGTCCACATGCACATCTCCCATACTGGTGTGCTCGTTTCACTACCTGGATTTTGGTTTCCTCTTCTTTCTTTGAAATGACAAGTCTTCATTCAGCATGCTACACACAGCTTGTAGCAGTTTCAGTTTGAAGCATGTTGGTGCTCTCAAAACGCTGTGTATCCTGGGTAGAGTGTGTCACTCTACAGCACTGAATACACAACTTAGAGCTCCTTTCAACACAGACACGCAAACACGTCTTTTTGGGAAAGTCCTAACTCAGGTAAATTGGAAATGTAAGGGTTTCATCGAAAACATGAAGACAATCATGCTTTTGAACTCTGCAACCGAAAGAAATGGCTTTTTGTACATGCCATTCTGAATTTCACTGCAAAATGCCCTTCTTTTCTGGTTTGTTGAAAGTTCAAAACACTTTAGGAAATAGAACGTGTTTGAAGAAGACTGATGCAGTGTGCGTTTTCCTGGATTTCAAGTGATTCGGGATACATACTCCTTGTTTTTCCACATTGTCTAAGAAACAACATGAGGCTTGCAAGAGATTGAAAAAATGCATCCTAAAACTTATGCCTGCAGTGAAAACACACGTTTCTACAAAGACTTGGAAGGAGCAAGCAAAAGAATAGTGGCTGAGAGTTCTTGCAGAGAGAAACACACGTATTTCATCCTTCTGTAGAGACGGTTAGGGTTACGATTGGACCTAGGGTAGGGTTATGTTGAGGGCTAGGGTTAGAGAGACGGTTAGCGTTACGATTGGACCTAGGGTTAGGGTTATGTTGAGGGCTAGGGTTAGAGAGATGGTTAGGGTTACTTTTGGACCTAGGGTTAGGGTTATGTTGAGGGCTAGGGTTAGAGATATGGTTAGGGTTACGATTGGACCTAGGGTTAGGGTTATGTTGAGGGCTACGGTTAGAGATCCGGTTAGGGTTACGATTGGACCTAGGGTTAGGGTTATGTTGATGGCTAGGCTTAGAGAGAAGGTTAGGGTTACGATTGGACCTAGGGTTAGGGTTATGTTGAGGGCTAGGATTAGAGATCATGTTAGTATTACGATAGGACATAGGGTTAGGGTTATGTTGAGGGCTAGGGTTAGAGAGAAGGTTAGGGTTACTTTTGGACCTAGGGTTAGGGTTATGTTGAGGGCTAGGGTTAGAGATATGGTTAGGGTTACGATTGGACCTAAGGTTAGGGTTATGTTGAGGGCTAGGGTTAGAGTTCCGGTTAGGGTTACACTTGAACCTAGGGTTAGGGTTATGTTGAGGGCTAGGCTTAGAGATCCGGTTAGGGTTACGATTGGACCTAGGGTTAGGGTTATGTTGAGGGCTAGGGTTAGAGAGACGGTTAGCGTTACGATTGGGCCTAGGGTTAAGGTTATGTTGAGGGCTAGGGTTAGAGAGATGGTTAGGGTTACTTTTGGACCTAGGGTTAGGGTTATGTTGAGGGCTAGGGTTAGAGATATGGTTAGGGTTACGATTGGACCTAGGGTTAGGGTTATGTTGAGGGCTACGGTTAGAGATCCGGTTAGGGTTACGATTGGACCTAGGGTTAGGGTTATGTTGATGGCTAGGCTTAGAGAGAAGGTTAGGGTTACGATTGGACCTAGGGTTAGGGTTATGTTGAGGGCTAGGATTAGAGATCATGTTAGTATTACGATAGGACATAGGGTTAGGGGTATGTTGAGGGCTAGGGTTAGAGAGAAGGTTAGGGTTACTTTTGGACCTAGGGTTAGGGTTATGTTGAGGGCTAGGGTTAGAGATATGGTTAGGGTTACGATTGGACCTAGGGTTAGGGTTATGTTGAGGGCTAGGGTTAGAGTTCCGGTTAGGGTTACACTTGAACCTAGGGTTAGGGTTATGTTGAGGGCTAGGCTTAGAGATCCGGTTAGGGTTACGATTGGACCTAGGGTTAGGGTTATGTTGAGGGCTAGGATTAGAGATCATGTTAGTATTACGATTGGACATAGGGTTAGGGTTATGTTGAGGGCTAGGGTTAGAGAGAAGGTTAGGGTTACTTTTGGACCTAGGGTTAGGGTTTTGTTGAGGGCTAGGGTTAGACATCCGGTTAGGGTTACGATTGGACCTAGGGTTAGGGTTATGTTGAGACCCAGGGTTTGAGATCTGGTTAGGGTTAGATTGGACCTAGGGTTAGGGTTATGTTGAGGGCTAGGGTTAGAGATCAGGTTAGTATTACGATAGGACCTAGGGTTAGGGTTAGGTTTAGGGCTAGGGATACAGATCCTTTTAGGGTTACGATTGGACCTAGGGTTAGGGTTATGTTGAGGGCTAGGGTTAGTGATCAGGTTAGTATTATGATTGGACCTAAGGTTAAGGTTATGTTGAGGGCTAGGGTTCAGATTCGGTTAGGGTTACGATTGGACCTAGGGTTAGCGTAACGTTGAGGGCTAGGGTTAGAGAGACGGTTAGGGTTACGATTGGACCTAGGGTTAGGGTTATGTTGAGGGCTAGGGTTAGAGATATGGTTAGGGTTATGATTGGACCTAGGGTTAGGGTTATGTATAGGGCTAGGGTTAGAGATCAGGTTAGGGTTACGTTTGGACCTAGGGTTAGGGTTATGTTGAGGGCTAGGGTTAGAGAGAAGGTTAGGGTTTCAATTGGACCTAGGGTTAGGGTTATGTTGAGGGCTAGGGTTACAGATCCGGTTAGGGTTACGATTGGACCTAGGGTTAGGGTTATGTTTAGGGCTAGGGTTAGAGATCCTGTTAAGGTTACTATTGGACGTAGGGTTAGGGTTATGTTGAGGGCTAGGGTTAGAGATCCGGTTAGTATTACGATTGGACCTAGGGTTAGGGTTATGTTGAGGGCTAGAGTTACAGATCCGGTTAGGGTTACGATTTGACCTAGGGTTAGGGTTATGTTTAGGGCTAGGGTTAGAGATCCGGTTAGGGTTACTATTGGACGTAGGGTTAGGGTTATGTTGAGGGCTAGGCTTAGAGATCCGGTTAGGGTTACGGTTGGACCTAGGGTTAGGGTTATGTTGAGGGCTAGGGTTAGAGATCAGGTTAGGGTTAAGATTGGACCTAGGGTTATAGTGATGTTGATGGCTAGGGTATTCCAGCAGTGAAAACACACATTTCTATAAAGACTTTGAAGCAGCAAGCTGAAGCCTTGTGGGTGAGTGTTCTTTCATAGAGAAACATGCATTTCATCCTTCTGGAGTGAATTTTCATGCTGGAGTTCATATGCATTTTATTCTGGGCAGAATGTAGCTACCTGCTGGGGGTTGTGTCATAGAAGCACCTTTTCTGCAGGAGCTTATTGGAACATTCATTGTTTGGCTAAGTTATTTAGGGTTGGTTTTGGAAGGTCTTTCAACCTTGGCCAAATCCTGCTTCGTACGCAAGTTTTTAATACCGGTGTTTCCAAGTGTCCACAAAGAGCTGCTGCTTGAAACTGTCCACATGCACATCTCGTATACTGGTGTGCTCGTTTCACTACCTGGATTTTGGTTTCCTCTTCTTTCTTTGAAATGACAAGTCTTCATTCAGCATTCTACACACACCTTGTACCAGCTTCAGTTTGAAGCATGTTGGTGCTCTCAAAACGCTGTGTAACCTATGTAGAGTGTGTTACTCTCCAGCACTGAATACACAACTTACAGCTCCTTTCACCACAGACAGGCAAACACATCTTTTTGTGAAAGTCCTACTTCAGGTCCCTTGGAAATGTAAGGGTTTCATGGAGAACATGACGTCAATCATGCTTTTGCACTCTACTACCAATAGAAATGACCTCTTGTACATGCCTGACTGAGTTTCACTGCAAAATGCCCTTGTTTTCTGGTTTCTTGAATGTTCTCAACACATTAGGAGAAAGAGCGTGTTTGAGCAAGATCGATGCAGTGTGCGTTTCCCTAGATTTCAAGTGATTTGGGAAATATAATCCTTATTTTTCCACATTGTGAAAGAAACATGAGGCTTGCAAGAGATTGAAAAAATGCATCCCAACACGTACTCCAGCGGTGAAAGCACACGTTTCTACAAAGACTTTGAAGTAGCAAGTAAAAGCCAATGGCTGAGTGTTCTTTCAGAGAGAAACATACACATTTCATCCTTCTGGAGTGAATTTTCAGCCTGGAATTCATATGCATTTGTACCGTGCAGAATGTAACTACCTGCTCGGGGGTTGTGTCATAGAAGCAACTTTCCTGCAGGAGCTTATTGGAATATTCATTGTTTGGCTAACTTCTTTGGGTTGGTTTTGGAAGGTCTTTCAACTTTAGCCAAATCCGCTTTCTTACGAAATTTTTTCACAGCCCTGTTTCCAAGAGCCCACAAAGAACTGCTGCTTAAAACTCTCCACATGCACATCTCCCATACTGGTGTGCTCGTTTCACTACCTGGATTTTGGTTTCCTCTTCTTTCTTTGAAATTACAAGCCCTCTTTCTGCATGCTACACACACCTTGTAGCAGTTTCAGTTTGCAGCATATTGGTGCTCTTAAAACGCTGAGTAACCTGTGTAGAGTGTGTCAATCTCCAGCACTGAATACACAACTTAGAGCTCCTTTCACCACAGACACGCAAACACATCTTTTTGTAAAAGTCCTACTTTTTTACTCTTGGAAATGTAAGGGTTTCATCGAGAACTTGAAGTCAATCATGCTTTTGCACTCTGCAACCAATAGCAATGAACTCTTGTACATACCCGTCTGAATTTCAGTGCAAAATGCCCTTCTTTTCTGGTTTGTTGAAAGTTCACAACACATTAGGAGATAGAGCGTGTTTGAAGAAGACTGATGCAGTGTGCGTTTTCCTTTATTTCTTGTGATTTGGGAAACATAATCCGTGATTTTCCACATTGTCTAAGAAACAACATGAGGCTTGCAAGAGATTGAAACAATGCATCCTAAAACTTATTCCAGCAGTGAAAACACACGGTTCTACAAAGACTTGGAAGGAGCAAGCAAAAGAATAGTGGCTGAGTGTCCTTTCAGAGAGAAACACATGCATTTCATCCTTCTGGAGTGAGTTTTCTTGCTGGAATTCATATGCATTTTGTACTGTGCAGAATGTAGCTACCTGCTCGGGGGTTGTGTCATAGATGCACCTTTCTTGTAGGAGCTTATTGGAACTTTCATTGTTTGGCTAAGTTATTTAGGGTTGGTTTTGGAAGGTCTTTCAACTTTGGCCAAATCCGCTTTGTACGAAAGTTTTTCACAGCCCTGTTTCCAAGTGTCCACAAAGAGCTGCTGCTTGAAAGTGTCCACATGCACATCTCCCATCCTGGTGTGCTCGTTTCACTACCTGGATTTTGGTTTCCTCTTCTTTCTTTGAAATGACAAGTCTTCATTCAGCATGCTACACACAGCTTGTAGCAGTTTCAGTTTGAAGCATGTTGGTGCTCTCCAAACGCTGTGAATCCTGTGTAGAGTGTGTCACTCTACAGCACTGAATACACAACTTAGAGCTCCTTTCAACACAGACACGCAAACACGTCTTTTTGGGAAAGTCCTAACTCAGGTAAATTGGAAATGTAAGGGTTTCATCGAAAACATGAAGACAATCATGCTTTTGAACTCTGCAACCGAAAGAAATGGCTTTTTGTACATGCCATTCTGAATTTCACTGCAAAATGCCCTTCTTTTCTGGTTTGTTGAAAGTTCAAAACACTTTAGGAAATAGAACGTGTTTGAAGAAGACTGATGCAGTGTGCGTTTTCCTGGATTTCAAGTGATTCGGGATACATACTCCTTGTTTTTCCACATTGTCTAAGAAACAACATGAGGCTTGCAAAAGATTGAAAAAATGCATCCTAAAACTTATGCCTGCAGTGAAAACACACGTTTCTACAAAGACTTGGAAGGAGCAAGCAAAAGAATAGTGGCTGAGAGTTCTTGCAGAGAGAAACACACGTATTTCATCCTTCTGTAGAGACGGTTAGGGTTACGATTGGACCTAGGGTAGGGTTATGTTGAGGGCTAGGGTTAGAGAGACGGTTAGCGTTACGATTGGACCTAGGGTTAGGGTTATGTTGAGGGCTAGGGTTAGAGAGAAGGTTAGGGTTACTTTTGGACCTAGGGTTAGGGTTATGTTGAGGGCTAGGGTTAGAGATATGGTTAGGGTTACGATTGGACCTAGGGTTAGGGTTATGTTGAGGGCTACGGTTAGAGATCCGGTTAGGGTTACGATTGGACCTAGGGTTAGGGTTATGTTGATGGCTAGGCTTAGAGAGAAGGTTAGGGTTATGATTGGACCTAGGGTTAGGGTTATGTTGAGGGCTAGGATTAGAGATCATGTTAGTATTACGATAGGACATAGGGTTAGGGTTATGTTGAGGGCTAGGGTTAGAGAGAAGGTTAGGGTTACTTTTGGACCTAGGGTTAGGGTTATGTTGAGGGCTAGGGTTAGAGATATGGTTAGGGTTACGATTGGACCTAGGGTTAGGGTTATGTTGAGGGCTAGGGTTAGAGTTCCGGTTAGGGTTACACTTGAACCTAGGGTTAGGGTTATGTTGAGGGCTAGGCTTAGAGATCCGGTTAGGGTTACGATTGGACCTAGGGTTAGGGTTATGTTGAGGGCTAGGATTAGAGATCATGTTAGTATTACGATTGGACATAGGCTTAGGGTTATGTTGAGGGCTAGGGTTAGAGATCCGGTTAGGGTTACGATTGGACCTAGGGTTAGGGTTATGTTGAGGGCTAGGATTAGAGATCATGTTAGTATTACGATTGGACATAGGGTTAGGGTTATGTTGAGGGCTAGGGTTAGAGAGAAGGTTAGGGTTACTTTTGGACCTAGGGTTAGGGTTATGTTGAGGGCTAGGGTTAGACATCCGGTTAGGGTTACGATTGGACCTAGGGTTAGGGTTATGTTGAGACCCAGGGTTTGAGATCTGGTTAGGGTTAGATTGGACCTAGGGTTAGGGCTATGTTGAGGGCTAGGGTTAGAGATCAGGTTAGTATTACGATAGGACCTAGGGTTAGGGTTAGGTTTAGGGCTAGGGATACAGATCCTTTTAGGGTTACGATTGGACCTAGGGTTAGGGTTATGTTGAGGGCTAGGGTTAGTGATCAGGTTATTATTACGATTGGACCTAAGGTTAAGGTTATGTTGAGAGCTAGGGTTCAGATTCGGTTAGGGTTACGATTGGACCTAGGGTTAGCGTAACGTTGAGGGCTAGGGTTAGAGAGACGGTTAGGGTTACGATTGGACCTAGGGTTAGGGTTATGTTGAGGGCTAGGGTTAGAGATATGGTTAGGGTTATGATTGGACCTAGGGTTAGGGTTATGTATAGGGCTAGGGTTAGAGATCAGGTTAGGGTTACGTTTGGACCTAGGGTTAGGGTTATGTTGAGGGCTAGGGTTAGAGAGAAGGTTAGGGTTTCAATTGGACCTAGGGTTAGGGTTATGTTGAGGGCTAGGGTTACAGATCCGGTTAGGGTTACGATTGGACCTAGGGTTAGGGTTATGTTTAGGGCTAGGGTTAGAGATCCGGTTAGGGTTACTATTGGACGTAGGGTTAGGGTTATGTTGAGGGCTAGGGTTAGAGATCCGGTTAGTATTACGATTGGACCTAGGGTTAGGGTTATGTTGAGGGCTAGAGTTACAGATCCGGTTAGGGTTACGATTTGACCTAGGGTTAGGGTTATGTTGAGGGCTAGGATTAGAGATCATGTTAGTATTACGATTGGACATAGGGTTAGGGTTATGTTGAGGGCTAGGGTTAGAGAGAAGGTTAGGGTTACTTTTGGACCTAGGGTTAGGGTTATGTTGAGACCCAGGGTTTGAGATCTGGTTAGGGTTAGATTGGACCTAGGGTTAGGGTTATGTTGAGGGCTAGGGTTAGAGATCAGGTTAGTATTACGATAGGACCTAGGGTTAGGGTTAGGTTTAGGGCTAGGGATACAGATCCTTTTAGGGTTACGATTGGACCTAGGGTGAGGGTTATGTTGAGGGCTAGGGTTAGTGATCAGGTTAGTATTACGATTGGACCTAAGGTTAAGGTTATGTTGAGGGCTAGGGTTCAGATTCGGTTAGGGTTACGATTGGACCTAGGGTTAGCGTAACGTTGAGGGCTAGGGTTAGAGAGACGGTTAGGGTTACGATTGGACCTAGGGTTAGGGTTATGTTGAGGGCTAGGGTTAGAGATATGGTTAGGGTTATGATTGGACCTAGGGTTAGGGTTATGTATAGGGCTAGGGTTAGAGATCAGGTTAGGGTTACGTTTGGACCTAGGGTTAGGGTTATGTTGAGGGCTAGGGTTAGAGAGAAGGTTAGGGTTTCAATTGGACCTAGGGTTAGGGTTATGTTGAGGGCTAGGGTTACAGATCCGGTTAGGGTTACGATTGGACCTAGGGTTAGGGTTATGTTTAGGGCTAGGGTTAGAGATCCGGTTAGGGTTACTATTGGACGTAGGGTTAGGGTTATGTTGAGGGCTAGGGTTAGAGATCCGGTTAGTATTACGATTGGACCTAGGGTTAGGGTTATGTTGAGGGCTAGAGTTACAGATCCGGTTAGGGTTACGATTTGACCTAGGGTTAGGGTTATGTTTAGGGCTAGGGTTAGAGATCCGGTTAGGGTTACTATTGGACGTAGGGTTAGGGTTATGTTGAGGGCTAGGCTTAGAGATCCGGTTAGGGTTACGGTTGGACCTAGGGTTAGGGTTATGTTGAGGGCTAGGGTTAGAGATCAGGTTAGGGTTAAGATTGGACCTAGGGTTATAGTGATGTTGATGGCTAGGGTATTCCAGCAGTGAAAACACACATTTCTATAAAGACTTTGAAGCAGCAAGCTGAAGCCTTGTGGGTGAGTGTTCTTTCATAGAGAAACATGCATTTCATCCTTCTGGAGTGAATTTTCATGCTGGAGTTCATATGCATTTTATTCTGTGCAGAATGTAGCTACCTGCTGGGGGTTGTGTTATAGAAGCACCTTTTCTGCAGGAGCTTATTGGAACATTCATTGTTTGGCTAAGTTATTTAGGGTTGGTTTTGGAAGGTCTTTCAACCTTGGCCAAATCCTGCTTCGTACGCAAGTTTTTAATACTGCTGTTTCCAAGTGTCCACAAAGAGCTGCTGCTTGAAACTGTCCACATGCACATCTCGTATACTGTTGTGCTCGTTTCACTACCTGGATTTTGGTTTCCTCTTCTTTCTTTGAAATGACAAGTCTTCATTCAGCATTCTACACACACCTTGTACCAGCTTCAGTTTGAAGCATGTTGGTGCTCTCCAAACGCTGTGTAACCTATGTAGAGTGTGTTACTCTCCAGCACTGAATACACAACTTAGAGCTCCTTTCACCACAGACAGGCAAACACATCTTTTTGTGAAAGTCCTACTTCAGGTCCCTTGGAAATGTAAGGGTTTCATGGAGAACATGACGTCAATCATGCTTTTGCACTCTACTACCAATAGAAATGACCTCTTGTACATGCCTGACTGAGTTTCACTGCAAAATGCCCTTGTTTTCTGGTTTCTGGAATGTTCTCAACACATTAGGAGAAAGAGCGTGTTTGAGCAAGATCGATGCAGTGTGCGTTTCCCTAGATTTCAAGTGATTTGGGAAATATAATCCTTATTTTTCCACATTGTGAAAGAAACATGAGGCTTGCAAGAGATTGAAAAAATGCATCCCAAAACGTACTCCAGCGGTGAAAGCACACGTTTCTACAAAGACTTTGAAGTAGCAAGTAAAAGCCAATGGCTGAGTGTTCTTTCAGAGAGAAACATACACATTTCATCCTTCTGGAGTGAATTTTCAGCCTGGAATTCATATGCATTTGTACCGTGCAGAATGTAACTACCTGCTCGGGGGTTGTGTCATAGAAGCAACTTTCCTGCAGGAGCTTATTGGAACATTCATTGTTTGGCTAACTTCTTTGGGTTGGTTTTGGAAGGTCTTTCAACTTTAGCCAAATCCGCTTTCTTACGAAATTTTTTCACAGCCCTGTTTCCAAGAGCCCACAAAGAACTGCTGCTTAAAACTCTCCACATGCACATCTCCCATACTGGTGTGCTCGTTTCACTACCTGGATTTTGGTTTCCTCTTCTTTCTTTGAAATTACAAGCCCTCTTTCTGCATGCTACACACACCTTGTAGCAGTTTCAGTTTGCAGCATATTGGTGCTCTTAAAACGCTGAGTAACCTGTGTAGAGTGTGTCAATCTCCAGCACTGAATACACAACTTAGAGCTCCTTTCACCACAGACACGCAAACACATCTTTTTGTAAAAGTCCTACTTCTTTACTCTTGGAAATGTAAGGGTTTCATCGAGAACTTGAAGTCAATCATGCTTTTGCACTCTGCAACCAATAGGAATGAACTCTTGTACATACCCGTCTGAATTTCAGTGCAAAATGCCCTTCTTTTCTGGTTTGTTGAAAGTTCACAACACATTAGGAGATAGAGCGTGTTTGAAGAAGACTGATGCAGGGTGCGTTTTCCTTTATTTCTTGTGATTTGGGAAACATAATCCGTGATTTTCCACATTGTCTAAGAAACAACATGAGGCTTGCAAGAGATTGAAACAATGCATCCTAAAACTTATTCCAGCAGTGAAAACACACGGTTCTACAAAGACTTGGAAGGAGCAAGCAAAAGAATAGTGGCTGAGTGTCCTTTCAGAGAGAAACACATGCATTTCATCCTTCTGGAGTGAGTTTTCTTGCTGGAATTCATATGCATTTTGTACTGTGCAGAATGTAGCTACCTGCTCGGGGGTTGTGTCATAGATGCACCTTTCCTGTAGGAGCTTATTGGAACTTTCATTGTTTGGCTAAGTTATTTAGGGTTGGTTTTGGAAGGTCTTTCAACTTTGGCCAAATCCGCTTTGTACGAAAGTTTTTCACAGCCCTGTTTCCAAGTGTCCACAAAGAGCTGCTGCTTGAAAGTGTCCACATGCACATCTCCCATACTGGTGTGCTCGTTTCACTACCTGGATTTTGGTTTCCTCTTCTTTCTTTGAAATGACAAGTCTTCATTCAGCATGCTACACAAAGCTTGTAGCAGTCTCAGTTTGAAGCATGTTGGTGCTCTCAAAACGCTGTGTATCCTGGGTAGAGTGTGTCACTCTACAGCACTGAATACACAACTTAGAGCTCCTTTCAACACAGACACGCAAACACGTCTTTTTGGGAAAGTCCTAACTCAGGTAAATTGGAAATGTAAGGGTTTCATCGAAAACATGAAGACAATCATGCTTTTGAACTCTGCAACCGAAAGAAATGGCTTTTTGTACATGCCATTCTGAATTTCACTGCAAAATGCCCTTCTTTTCTGGTTTGTTGAAAGTTCAAAACACTTTAGGAAATAGAACGTGTTTGAAGAAGACTGATGCAGTGTGCGTTTTCCTGGATTTCAAGTGATTCGGGATACATACTCCTTGTTTTTCCACATTGTCTAAGAAACAACATGAGGCTTGCAAGAGATTGAAAAAATGCATCCTAAAACTTATGCCTGCAGTGAAAACACACGTTTCTACAAAGACTTGGAAGGAGCAAGCAAAAGAATAGTGGCTGAGAGTTCTTGCAGAGAGAAACACACGTATTTCATCCTTCTGTAGAGACGGTTAGGGTTACGATTGGACCTAGGGTAGGGTTATGTTGAGGGCTAGGGTTAGAGAGACGGTTAGCGTTACGATTGGACCTAGGGTTAGGGTTATGTTGAGGGCTAGGGTTAGAGAGATGGTTAGGGTTACTTTTGGACCTAGGGTTAGGGTTATGTTGAGGGCTAGGGTTAGAGATATGGTTAGGGTTACGATTGGACCTAGGGTTAGGGTTATGTTGAGGGCTACGGTTAGAGATCCGGTTAGGGTTACGATTGGTCCTAGGGTTAGGGTTATGTTGATGGCTAGGCTTAGAGAGAAGGTTAGGGTTACGATTGGACCTAGGGTTAGGGTTATGTTGAGGGCTAGGATTAGAGATCATGTTAGTATTACGATAGGACATAGGGTTAGGGTTATGTTGAGGGCTAGGGTTAGAGAGAAGGTTAGGGTTACTTTTGGACCTAGGGTTAGGGTTATGTTGAGGGCTAGGGTTAGAGATATGGTTAGGGTTACGATTGGACCTAGGGTTAGGGTTATGTTGAGGGCTAGGGTTAGAGTTCCGGTTAGGGTTACACTTGAACCTAGGGTTAGGGTTATGTTGAGGGCTAGGCTTAGAGATCCGGTTAGGGTTACGATTGGACCTAGGGTTAGGGTTAGGTTGAGGGCTAGGATTAGAGATCATGTTAGTTTACGATTGGACATAGGCTTAGGGTTATGTTGAGGGCTAGGGTTAGAGATCCGGTTAGGGTTACGATTGGACCTAGGGTTAGGGTTATGTTGAGGGCTAGGATTAGAGATCATGTTAGTATTACGATTGGACATAGGGTTAGGGTTATGTTGAGGGCTAGGGTTAGAGAGAAGGTTAGGGTTACTTTTGGACCTAGGGTTAGGGTTATGTTGAGGGCTAGGGTTAGACATCCGGTTAGGGTTACGATTGGACCTAGGGTTAGGGTTATGTTGAGGGCTAGGGTTAGAGTTCCGGTTAGGGTTACACTTGAACCTAGGGTTAGGGTTATGTTGAGGGCTAGGCTTAGAGATCCGGTTAGGGTTACGATTGGACCTAGGGTTAGGGTTATGTTGAGGGCTAGGATTAGAGATCATGTTAGTATTACGATTGGACATAGGCTTAGGGTTATGTTGAGGGCTAGGGTTAGAGATCCGGTTAGGGTTACGATTGGACCTAGGGTTAGGGTTATGTTGAGGGCTAGGATTAGAGATCATGTTAGTATTACGATTGGACATAGGGTTAGGGTTATGTTGAGGGCTAGGGTTAGAGAGAAGGTTAGGGTTACTTTTGGACCTAGGGTTAGGGTTATGTTGAGACCCAGGGTTTGAGATCTGGTTAGGGTTAGATTGGACCTAGGGTTAGGGTTATGTTGAGGGCTAGGGTTAGAGATCAGGTTAGTATTACGATAGGACCTAGGGTTAGGGTTAGGTTTAGGGCTAGGGATACAGATCCTTTTAGGGTTACGATTGGACCTAGGGTGAGGGTTATGTTGAGGGCTAGGGTTAGTGATCAGGTTAGTATTACGATTGGACCTAAGGTTAAGGTTATGTTGAGGGCTAGGGTTCAGATTCGGTTAGGGTTACGATTGGACCTAGGGTTAGCGTAACGTTGAGGGCTAGGGTTAGAGAGACGGTTAGGGTTACGATTGGACCTAGGGTTAGGGTTATGTTGAGGGCTAGGGTTAGAGATATGGTTAGGGTTATGATTGGACCTAGGGTTAGGGTTATGTATAGGGCTAGGGTTAGAGATCAGGTTAGGGTTACGTTTGGACCTAGGGTTAGGGTTATGTTGAGGGCTAGGGTTAGAGAGAAGGTTAGGGTTTCAATTGGACCTAGGGTTAGGGTTATGTTGAGGGCTAGGGTTACAGATCCGGTTAGGGTTACGATTGGACCTAGGGTTAGGGTTATGTTTAGGGCTAGGGTTAGAGATCCGGTTAGGGTTAGTATTGGACGTAGGGTTAGGGTTATGTTGAGGGCTAGGGTTAGAGATCCGGTTAGTATTACGATTGGACCTAGGGTTAGGGTTATGTTGAGGGCTAGAGTTACAGATCCGGTTAGGGTTACGATTTGACCTAGGGTTAGGGTTATGTTTAGGGCTAGGGTTAGAGATCCGGTTAGGGTTACTATTGGACGTAGGGTTAGGGTTATGTTGAGGGCTAGGCTTAGAGATCCGGTTAGGGTTACGGTTGGACCTAGGGTTAGGGTTATGTTGAGAGCTAGGGTTAGAGATCAGGTTAGGGTTAAGATTGGACCTAGGGTTATAGTGATGTTGAGGGCTAGGGTATTCCAGCAGTGAAAACACACATTTCTATAAAGACTTTGAAGCAGCAAGCTGAAGCCTTGTGGGTGAGTGTTCTTTCATAGAGAAACATGCATTTCATCCTTCTGGAGTGAATTTTCATGCTGGAGTTCATATGCATTTTATTCTGTGCAGAATGTAGCTACCTGCTGGGGGTTGTGTTATAGAAGCACCTTTTCTGCAGGAGCTTATTGGAACATTCATTGTTTGGCTAAGTTATTTAGGGTTGGTTTTGGAAGGTCTTTCAACCTTGGCCAAATCCTGCTTCGTACGCAAGTTTTTAATACTGCTGTTTCCAAGTGTCCACAAAGGGCTGCTGCTTGAAACTGTCCACATGCACATCTCGTATACTGTTGTGCTCGTTTCACTACCTGGATTTTGGTTTCCTCTTCTTTCTTTGAAATGACAAGTCTTCATTCAGCATTCTACACACACCTTGTACCAGCTTCAGTTTGAAGCATGTTGGTGCTCTCCAAACGCTGTGTAACCTATGTAGAGTGTGTTACTCTCCAGCACTGAATACACAACTTAGAGCTCCTTTCACCACAGACAGGCAAACACATCTTTTTGTGAAAGTCCTACTTCAGGTCCCTTGGAAATGTAAGGGTTTCATGGAGAACATGACGTCAATCATGCTTTTGCACTCTACTACCAATAGAAATGACCTCTTGTACATGCCTGACTGAGTTTCACTGCAAAATGCCCTTGTTTTCTGGTTTCTGGAATGTTCTCAACACATTAGGAGAAAGAGCGTGTTTGAGCAAGATCGATGCAGTGTGCGTTTCCCTAGATTTCAAGTGATTTGGGAAATATAATCCTTATTTTTCCACATTGTGAAAGAAACATGAGGCTTGCAAGAGATTGAAAAAATGCATCCCAAAACGTACTCCAGCGGTGAAAGCACACGTTTCTACAAAGACTTTGAAGTAGCAAGTAAAAGCCAATGGCTGAGTGTTCTTTCAGAGAGAAACATACACATTTCATCCTTCTGGAGTGAATTTTCAGCCTGGAATTCATATGCATTTGTACCGTGCAGAATGTAACTACCTGCTCGGGGGTTGTGTCATAGAAGCAACTTTCCTGCAGGAGCTTATTGGAACATTCATTGTTTGGCTAACTTCTTTGGGTTGGTTTTGGAAGGTCTTTCAACTTTAGCCAAATCCGCTTTCTTACGAAATTTTTTCACAGCCCTGTTTCCAAGAGCCCACAAAGAACTGCTGCTTAAAACTCTCCACATGCACATCTCCCATACTGGTGTGCTCGTTTCACTACCTGGATTTTGGTTTCCTCTTCTTTCTTTGAAATTACAAGCCCTCTTTCTGCATGCTACACACACCTTGTAGCAGTTTCAGTTTGCAGCATATTGGTGCTCTTAAAACGCTGAGTAACCTGTGTAGAGTGTGTCAATCTCCAGCACTGAATACACAACTTAGAGCTCCTTTCACCACAGACACGCAAACACATCTTTTTGTAAAAGTCCTACTTCTTTACTCTTGGAAATGTAAGGGTTTCATCGAGAACTTGAAGTCAATCATGCTTTTGCACTCTGCAACCAATAGGAATGAACTCTTGTACATACCCGTCTGAATTTCAGTGCAAAATGCCCTTCTTTTCTGGTTTGTTGAAAGTTCACAACACATTAGGAGATAGAGCGTGTTTGAAGAAGACTGATGCAGGGTGCGTTTTCCTTTATTTCTTGTGATTTGGGAAACATAATCCGTGATTTTCCACATTGTCTAAGAAACAACATGAGGCTTGCAAGAGATTGAAACAATGCATCCTAAAACTTATTCCAGCAGTGAAAACACACGGTTCTACAAAGACTTGGAAGGAGCAAGCAAAAGAATAGTGGCTGAGTGTCCTTTCAGAGAGAAACACATGCATTTAATCCTTCTGGAGTGAGTTTTCTTGCTGGAATTCATATGCATTTTGTACTGTGCAGAATGTAGCTACCTGCTCGGGGGTTGTGTCATAGATGCACCTTTCCTGTAGGAGCTTATTGGAACTTTCATTGTTTGGCTAAGTTATTTAGGGTTGGTTTTGGAAGGTCTTTCAACTTTGGCCAAATCCGCTTTGTACGAAAGTTTTTCACAGCCCTGTTTCCAAGTGTCCACAAAGAGCTGCTGCTTGAAAGTGTCCACATGCACATCTCCCATACTGGTGTGCTCGTTTCACTACCTAGATTTTGGTTTCCTCTTCTTTCTTTGAAATGACAAGTCTTCATTCAGCATGCTACACACACCTTGTAGCAGTTTCAGTTTGAAGCATGTTGGTGCTCTCAAAACGCTGTGTATCCTGTGTAGAGTGTGTCACTCTACAGCACTGAATACACAACTTAGAGCTCCTTTCAACACAGACACGCAAACACGTCTTTTTGGGAAAGTCCTAACTCAGGTAAATTGGAAATGTAAGGGTTTCATCGAAAACATGAAGACAATCATGCTTTTGAACTCTGCAACCGAAAGAAATGGCTTTTTGTACATGCCATTCTGAATTTCACTGCAAAATGCCCTTCTTTTCTGGTTTGTTGAAAGTTCAAAACACTTTAGGAAAGAGAACGTGTTTGAAGAAGACTGATGCAGTGTGCGTTTTCCTGGATTTCAAGTGATTCGGGATACATACTCCTTGTTTTTCCACATTGTCTAAGAAACAACATGAGGCTTGCAAGAGATTGAAAAAATGCATCCTAAAACTTATGCCTGCAGTGAAAACACACGTTTCTACAAAGACTTGGAAGGAGCAAGCAAAAGAATAGTGGCTGAGAGTTCTTTCAGAGAGAAACACACGTATTTCATCCTTCTGTAGAGACGGTTAGGGTTACGATTGGACCTAGGGTTAGGGTTATGTTGAGGGCTAGGGTTAGAGAGAAGGTTAGGGTTACTTTTGGACCTAGGGTTAGGGTTATGTTGAGGGCTAGGGTTAGAGATATGGTTAGGGTTACGATTGGACCTAGGGTTAGGGTTATGTTGATGGCTAGGCTTAGAGAGAAGGTTAGGGTTACAATTGGACCTAGGGTTAGGGTTATGTTGAGGGCTAGGGTTAGAGATCCGGTTAGGGTTACGATTGGACCTAGGGTTAGTGTTATGTTGAGGGCTAGGATTAGAGATCATGTTAGTATTACGATAGGACATAGGGTTAGGGTTATGTTGAGGGCTAGGGTTAGAGAGAAGGTTAGGGTTACTTTTGGACCTAGGGTTAGGTTTATGTTGAGGGCTAGGGTTAGAGATATGGTTAGGGTTACGATTGGACCTAGGGTTAGGGTTATGTTGAGGGCTAGGTTAGAGTTCCGGTTAGGGTTACACTTGAACCTAGGGTTAGGGTTATGTTGAGGGCTAGGCTTAGAGATCCGGTTAGGGTTACGATTGGACCTAGGGTTAGGGTTATGTTGAGGGCTAGGATTAGAGATCATGTTAGTATTACGATTGGACCTAGGGTTAGGGTTATGTTGAGGGCTAGGGTTAGAGATCCGGTTAGGGTTACGATTGGACCTAGGGTTAGGGTTATGTTGAGGGCTAGGATTAGAGATCATGTTAGTATTACGATTGGACATAGGGTTAGGGTTATGTTGAGGGCTAGGGTTAGAGAGAAGGTTAGGGTTACTTTTGGACCTAGGGTTAGGGTTATGTTGAGGGCTAGGGTTAGAGATATGGTTAGGGTTACGATTGGACCTAGGGTTTGGGTTATGTTGAGGGCTAGGGTTAGAGATCCGGTTAGGGTTACGATTGGACCTAGGGTTAGGGTTATGTTGAGGCCCAGGGTTTGAGATCTGGTTAGGGTTAGATTGGACCTAGGGTTAGGGTTATGTTGAGGGCTAGGGTTAGTGATCAGGTTAGTATTACGATTGGACCTAAGGTTAAGGTTATGTTGAGGGCTAGGGTTCAGATTCGGTTAGGGTTACGATTGGACCTAGGGTTAGCGTAACGTTGAGGGATAGGGTTAGAGAGACGGTTAGGGTTACGATTGGACCTAGGGTTAGGGTTATGTTGAGGGCTAAGGTTAGAGATATGGTTAGGGTTATGATTGGACCTAGGGTTAGGGTTATGTATAGGGCTAGGGTTAGAGATCAGGTTAGGGTTTCAATTGGACCTAGGGTTAAGGTTATGTTGAGGGTTAGGGTTACAGAGAAGGTTCGGGTTTCAATTGGACCTACGGTTAGGGTTATGTTTAGGGCTAGGGTTACAGATCCGGTTAGGGTTACGATTGGACCTAGGGTTAGGGTTATGTTTAGGGCTAGGGTTAGAGATCCGGTTAGGGTTACTATTGGACGTAGGGTTAGGGTTATGTTGAGGGCTAGGGTTAGAGATCCGGTTAGTATTACGATTGGACCTAGGGTTAGGGTTATGTTGAGGGCTAGAGTTACAGATCCGGTTAGGGTTACGATTTGACCTAGGGTTAGGGTTATGTTTAGGGCTAGGGTTAGAGATCCGGTTAGGGTTACGGTTGGACCTAGGGTTAGGGTTATGTTGAGGGCTAGGGTTAGAGATCAGGTTAGGGTTAAGATTGGACCTAGGGTTATAGTGATGTTGAGGGTAGGGTATTCCAGCAGTGAAAACACACATTTCTATAAAGACTTTGAAGCAGCAAGCTGAAGCCTTGTGGGTGAGTGTTCTTTCATAGAGAAACATGCATTTCATCCTTCTGGAGTGAATTTTCATGCTGGAGTTCATATGCATTTTATTCTGTGCAGAATGTAGCTACCTGCTGGGGGTTATGTCATAGAAGCACCTTTTCTGCAGGAGCTTATTGGAACATTCATTGTTTGGCTAAGTTATTTAGGGTTGGTTTTGGAAGGTCTTTCAACCTTGGCCAAATCCCGCTTCGTACGCAAGTTTTTAATACCGCTGTTTTCAAGTGTCCACAAAGAGCTGCTGCTTGAAACTGTCCACATGCACATCTCGTATACTGGTGTGCTCGTTTCACTACCTGGATTTTGGTTTCCTCTTCTTTCTTTGAAATGACAAGTCTTCATTCAGCATTCTACACACACCTTGTACCAGCTTCAGTTTGAAGCATGTTGGTGCTCTCAAAACGCTGTGTAACCTATGTAGAGTGTGTTACTCTCCAGCACTGAATACACAACTTAGAGCTCCTTTCACCACAGACAGGCAAACACATCTTTTTGTGAAAGTCCTACTTCAGGTCCCTTGGAAATATAAGGGTTTCATGGAGAACATGACGTCAATCATGCTTTTGCACTCTACTACCAATAGAAATGACCTCTTGTACATGCCTGACTGAGTTTCACTGCAAAATGCCCTTGTTTTCTGGTTTCTTGAATGTTCTCAACACATTAGGAGAAAGAGCGTGTTTGAGCAAGATCGATGCAGTGTGCGTTTCCCTAGATTTCAAGTGATTTGGGAAATATAATCCTTATTTTTCCACATTGTGAAAGAAACATGAGGCTTGCAAGAGATTGAAAAAATGCATCCCAACACGTACTCCAGCGGTGAAAGCACACGTTTCTACAAAGACTTTGAAGTAGCAAGTAAAAGCCAATGGCTGAGTGTTCTTTCAGAGAGAAACATACACATTTCATCCTTCTGGAGTGAATTTTCAGCCTGGAATTCATATGCATTTGTACCGTGCAGAATGTAACTACCTGCTCGGGGCTTGTGTCATAGAAGCAACTTTCCTGCAGGAGCTTATTGGAACATTCATTGTTTGGCTAACTTCTTTGGGTTGGTTTTGGAAGGTCTTTCAACTTTAGCCAAATCCGCTTTCTTACGAAATTTTTTCACAGCCCTGTTTCCAAGAGCCCACAAAGAACTGCTGCTTAAAACTCTCCACATGCACATCTCCCATACTGGTGTGCTCGTTTCACTACCTGGATTTTGGTTTCCTCTTCTTTCTTTGAAATTACAAGCCCTCTTTCTGCATGCTATACACACCTTGTAGCAGTTTCAGTTTGCAGCATATTGGTGCTCTTAAAACGCTGAGTAACCTGTGTAGAGTGTGTCAATCTCCAGCACTGAATACACAACTTAGAGCTCCTTTCACCACAGACACGCAAACACATCTTTTTGTAAAAGTCCTACTTCTTTACTCTTGGAAATGTAAGGGTTTCATCGAGAACTTGAAGTCAATCATGCTTTTGCACTCTGCAACCAATAGGAATGAACTCTTGTACATACCCGTCTGAATTTCAGTGCAAAATACCCTTCTTTTCTGGTTTGTTGAAAGTTCACAACACATTAGGAGATAGAGCGTGTTTGAAGAAGACTGATGCAGTGTGCGTTTTCCTTTATTTCTTGTGATTTGGGAAACATAATCCGTGATTTTCCACATTGTCTAAGAAACAACATGAGGCTTGCAAGAGATTGAAACAATGCATCCTAAAACTTATTCCAGCAGTGAAAACACACGGTTCTACAAAGACTTGGAAGGAGCAAGCAAAAGAATAGTGGCTGAGTGTCCTTTCAGAGAGAAACACATGCATTTCATCCTTCTGGAGTGAGTTTTCTTGCTGGAATTCATATGCATTTTGTACTGTGCAGAATGTAGCTACCTGCTCGGGGGTTGTGTCATAGATGCACCTTTCCTCTAGGAGCTTATTGGAACTTTCATTGTTTGGCTAAGTTATTTAGGGTTGGTTTTGGAAGGTCTTTCAACTTTGGCCAAATCCGCTTTGTACGAAAGTTTTTCACAGCCCTGTTTCCAAGTGTCCACAAAGAGCTGCTGCTTGAAAGTGTCCACATGCACATCTCCCATACTGGTGTGCTCGTTTCACTACCTGGATTTTGGTTTCCTCTTCTTTCTTTGAAATGACAAGTCTTCATTCAGCATGCTACACACAGCTTGTAGCAGTTTCAGTTTGAAGCATGTTGGTGCTCTCAAAACGCTGTGTATCCTGTGTAGAGTGTGTCACTCTACAGCACTGAATACACAACTTAGAGCTCCTTTCAACACAGACACGCAAACACGTCTTTTTGGGAAAGTCCTAACTCAGGTAAATTGGAAATGTAAGGGTTTCATCGAAAACATGAAGACAATCATGCTTTTGAACTCTGCAACCGAAAGAAATGGCTTTTTGTACATGCCATTCTGAATTTCACTGCTAAATGCCCTTCTTTTCTGGTTTGTTGAAAGTTCAAAACACTTTAGGAAATAGAACGTGTTTGAAGAAGACTGATGCAGTGTGCGTTTTCCTGGATTTCAAGTGATTCGGGATACATACTCCTTGTTTTTCCACATTGTCTAAGAAACAACATGAGGCTTGCAAGAGATTGAAAAAATGCATCCTAAAACTTATGCCTGCAGTGAAAACACACGTTTCTACAAAGACTTGGAAGGAGCAAGCAAAAGAATAGTGGCTGAGAGTTCTTTCAGAGAGAAACACACGTATTTCATCCTTCTGTAGAGACAGTTAGGGTTACGATTGGACCTAGGGTAGGGTTATGTTGAGGGCTAGGGTTAGACAGACGGTTAGGGTTACGATTGGACCTAGGGTTAGGGTTATGTTGAGGTCTAGGGTTAGAGAGAAGGTTAGGGTTACTTTTGGACCTAGGGTTAGGGTTATGTTGAGGGCTAGGGTTAGAGAGAAGGTTAGGGTTACTTTTGTACCTAGGGTTAGGGTTATGTTGAGGGCTAGGGTTAGAGATATGGTTAGGGTTACGATTGGACCTAGGGTTAGGGTTATGTTGAGGGCTAGGGTTAGAGTTCCGGTTAGGGTTACACTTGAACCTAGGGTTAGGGTTATGTTGAGGGCTAGGCTTAGAGAGAAGGTTAGGGTTACAATTGGACCTAGGGTTAGGGTTATGTTGAGGGCTAGGGTTAGAGACCCGTTTAGGGTTACGATTTGACCTAGGGTTAGGGTTATGTTGTGGGCTAGGGTTAGAGAGAAAGTTAGGGTTACTTTTGGACCTAGGGTTAGGGTTATGTTGAGGGCTAGGGTTAGAGATATGGGTAGGGTTACGATTGGACCTAGGGTTAGGGTTATGTTTAGGGATAGGGTTAGAGATCCGGTTAGGGTTACTATTGGACGTAGGGTTAGGGTTATATTGAGGGCTAGGGTTAGAGATCCGGTTAGTATTACGATTGGACCTAGGGTTAAGGTTATGTTGAGGGCTTGAGTTACAGATCCGGTTAGGGTTACGATTTGACCTAGGGTTAGGGTTATGTCTAGGGCTAGGGTTAGAGATCCGGTTAGGGTTACTATTGGACGTAGGGTTAGGGTTATATTGAGGGCTAGGCTTAGAGATCCGGTTAGGGTTACGGTTGGACCTAGGGTTAGGGTTATGTTGAGGGCTAGGGTTAGAGATCAGGTTAGGGTTAAGATTGGACCTAGGGTTATAGTGATATTGAGGGCTAGGGTATTCCAGCAGTGAAAACACACATTTCTATAAAGACTTTGAAGCAGCAAGCTAAAGCCTTGTGGCTGAGTGTTCTTTCATAGAGAAACATGCATTTCATCCTTCTGGAGTGAATTTTCATGCTGGAGTTCATATGCATTTTATACTGTGCAGAATGTAGCTAGCTGCTGGGGGTTGTGTCATAGAAGCACCTTTTCTGCAGGAGCTTATTGGAACATTCATTGTTTGGCTAAGTTATTTAGGGTTGGTTTTGGAAGGTCTTTCAACCTTGGTCAAATCCCGCTTCGTACGCAAGTTTTTAATACCGCTGTTTCCAAGTGTCCACAAACAGCTGCTGCTTGAAACTGTCCACATGCACATCTCGTATACTGGTGTGCTCGTTTCACTACCTGGATTTTGGTTTCCTCTTCTTTCTTTGAAATGACAAGTCTTCATTCAGCATTCTACACACACCTTGTACCAGCTTCAGTTTGAAGCATGTTGGTGCTCTCAAAACGCTGTGTAACCTATGTAGAGTGTGTTACTCTCCAGCACTGAATACACAACTTAGAGCTCCTTTCACCACAGACACGCAAACACATCTTTTTGTGAAAGTCCTACTTCAGGTCCCTTGGAAATGTAAGGGTTTCATGGAGGACATGAAGTCAATCATGCTTTTGCACTCTACTACCAATAGAAATGACCTCTTGTACATGCCTGACTGAGTTTCACTGCAAAATGCCCTTGTTTTCTGGTTTCTTGAATGTTCTCAACACATTAGGAGAAAGAGCGTGTTTGAGCAAGATCTATGCAGTGTGCGTTTCCCTAGATTTCAAGTGATTTGGGAAATATAATCCTTATTTTTCCACATTGTGAAAGAAACATGAGGCTTGCAAGAGATTGAAAAAATGCATCCCAACACGTACTCCAGCGGTGAAAGCACACGTTTCTACAAAGACTTTGAAGTAGCAAGTAAAAGCCAATGGCTGAGTGTTCTTTCAGAGAGAAACATACACATTTCATCCTTCTGGAGTGAATTTTCAGCCTGGAATTCATATGCATTTGTACCGTGCAGAATGTAACTACCTGCTCGGGGCTTGTGTCATAGAAGCAACTTTCCTGCAGGAGCTTATTGGAACATTCATTGTTTGGCTAACTTCTTTGGGTTGGTTTTGGAAGGTCTTTCAACTTTAGCCAAATCCGCTTTCTTACGAAATTTTTTCACAGCCCTGTTTCCAAGAGCCCACAAAGAACTGCTGCTTAAAACTCTCCACATGCACATCTCCCATACTGGTGTGCTCGTTTCACTACCTGGATTTTGGTTTCCTCTTCTTTCTTTGAAATTACAAGCCCTCTTTCTGCATGCTATACACACCTTGTAGCAGTTTCAGTTTGCAGCATATTGGTGCTCTTAAAACGCTGAGTAACCTGTGTAGAGTGTGTCAATCTCCAGCACTGAATACACAACTTAGAGCTCCTTTCACCACAGACACGCAAACACATCTTTTTGTAAAAGTCCTACTTCTTTACTCTTGGAAATGTAAGGGTTTCATCGAGAACTTGAAGTCAATCATGCTTTTGCACTCTGCAACCAATAGGAATGAATTCTTGTACATACCCGTCTGAATTTCAGTGCAAAATGCCCTTCTTTTCTGGTTTGTTGAAAGTTCACAACACATTAGGAGATAGAGCGTGTTTGAAGAAGACTGATGCAGTGTGCGTTTTCCTTTATTTCTTGTGATTTGGGAAACATAATCCGTGATTTTCCACATTGTCTAAGAAACAACATGAGGCTTGCAAGAGATTGAAACAATGCATCCTAAAACTTATTCCAGCAGTGAAAACACACGGTTCTACAAAGACTTGGAAGGAGCAAGCAAAAGAATAGTGGCTGAGTGTCCTTTCAGAGAGAAACACATGCATTTCATCCTTCTGGAGTGAGTTTTCTTGCTGGAATTCATATGCATTTTGTACTGTGCAGAATGTAGCTACCTGCTCGGGGGTTGTGTCATAGATGCACCTTTCCTGTAGGAGCTTATTGGAACTTTCATTGTTTGGCTAAGTTATTTAGGGTTGGTTTTGGAAGGTCTTTCAACTTTGGCCAAATCCGCTTTGTACGAAAGTTTTTCACAGCCCTGTTTCCAAGTGTCCACAAAGAGCTGCTGCTTGAAAGTGTCCACATGCACATCTCCCATACTGGTGTGCTCGTTTCACTACCTGGATTTTGGTTTCCTCTTCTTTCTTTGAAATGACAAGTCTTCATTCAGCATGCTACACACAGCTTGTAGCAGTTTCAGTTTGAAGCATGTTGGTGCTCTCAAAACGCTGTGTATCCTGTGTAGAGTGTGTCACTCTACAGCACTGAATACACAACTTAGAGCTCCTTTCAACACAGACACGCAAACACGTCTTTTTGGGAAAGTCCTAACTCAGGTAAATTGGAAATGTAAGGGTTTCATCGAAAACATGAAGACAATCATGCTTTTGAACTCTGCAACCGAAAGAAATGGCTTTTTGTACATGCCATTCTGAATTTCACTGCTAAATGCCCTTCTTTTCTGGTTTGTTGAAAGTTCAAAACACTTTAGGAAATAGAACGTGTTTGAAGAAGACTGATGCAGTGTGCGTTTTCCTGGATTTCAAGTGATTCGGGATACATACTCCTTGTTTTTCCACATTGTCTAAGAAACAACATGAGGCTTGCAAGAGATTGAAAAAATGCATCCTAAAACTTATGCCTGCAGTGAAAACACACGTTTCTACAAAGACTTGGAAGGAGCAAGCAAAAGAATAGTGGCTGAGAGTTCTTTCAGAGAGAAACACACGTATTTCATCCTTCTGTAGAGACGGTTAGGGTTACGATTGGACCTAGGGTAGGGTTATGTTGAGGGCTAGGGTTAGAGAGACGGTTAGGGTTACGATTGGACCTAGGGTTAGGGTTATGTTGAGGGCTAGGGTTAGAGAGAAGGTTAGGGTTACTTTTGTACCTAGGGTTAGGGTTATGTTGAGGGCTAGGGTTAGAGAGAAGGTTAGGGTTACTTTTGTACCTAGGGTTAGGGTTATGTTGAGGGCTAGGGTTAGAGATATGGTTAGGGTTACGATTGGACCTAGGGTTAGGGTTATGTTGAGGGCTAGGGTTAGAGTTCCGGTTAGGGTTACACTTGAACCTAGGGTTAGGGTTATGTTGAGGGCTAGGCTTAGAGAGAAGGTTAGGGTTACAATTGGACCTAGGGTTAGGGTTATGTTGAGGGCTAGGGTTAGAGACCCGTTTAGGGTTACGATTTGACCTAGGGTTAGGGTTATGTTGTGGGCTAGGGTTAGAGAGAAAGTTAGGGTTACTTTTGGACCTAGGGTTAGGGTTATGTTGAGGGCTAGGGTTAGAGGTATGGGTAGGGTTACGATTGGACCTAGGGTTAGGGTTATGTATAGGGCTAGGGTTAGAGATCAGGTTAGGGTTACGTTTGGACCTAGGGTTAGGGTTATGTTGAGGGCTAGGGTTAGAGAGAAGGTTAGGGTTTCAATTGCACCTAGGGTTAGGGTTATGTTGAGGGCTAGGGTTACAGATCCGGTTAGGGTTACGATTGGACCTAGGGTTAGGGTTATGTTTAGGGCTAGGGTTAGAGATCCGGTTAGGGTTACTATTGGACGTAGGGTTAGGGTTATATTGAGGGCTAGGTTTAGAGATCCGGTTAGTATTACGATTGGACCTAGGGTTAGGGTTATGTTGAGGGCTAGAGTTACAGATCCGGTTAGGGTTACGATTTGACCTAGGGTTAGGGTTATGTTTAGGGCTAGGGTTAGAGATCCGGTTAGGGTTACTATTGGACGTAGGGTTAGGGTTATATTGAGGGCTAGGCTTAGAGATCCGGTTAGGGTTACGGTTGGACCTAGGGTTAGGGTTATGTTAAGGGCTAGGGTTAGAGATCAGGTTAGGGTTAAGATTGGACCTAGGGTTATAGTGATATTGAGGGCTAGGGTATTCCAGCAGTGAAAACACACATTTCTATAAAGACTTTGAAGCAGCAAGCTAAAGCCTTGTGGCTGAGTGTTCTTTCATAGAGAAACATGCATTTCATCCTTCTGGAGTGAATTTTCATGCTGGAGTTCATATGCATTTTATACTGTGCAGAATGTAGCTAGCTGCTGGGGGTTGTGTCATAGAAGCACCTTTTCTGCAGGAGCTTATTGGAACATTCATTGTTTGGCTAAGTTATTTAGGGTTGGTTTTGGAAGGTCTTTCAACCTTGGTCAAATCCCGCTTCGTACGCAAGTTTTTAATACCGCTGTTTCCAAGTGTCCACAAACAGCTGCTGCTTGAAACTGTCCACATGCACATCTCGTATACTGGTGTGCTCGTTTCACTACCTGGATTTTGGTTTCCTCTTCTTTCTTTGAAATGACAAGTCTTCATTCAGCATTCTACACACACCTTGTACCAGCTTCAGTTTGAAGCATGTTGGTGCTCTCAAAACGCTGTGTAACCTATGTAGAGTGTGTTACTCTCCAGCACTGAATACACAACTTAGAGCTCCTTTCACCACAGACACGCAAACACATCTTTTTGTCAAAGTCCTACTTCAGGTCCCTTGGAAATGTAAGGGTTTCATGGAGGACATGAAGTCAATCATGCTTTTGCACTCTACTACCAATAGAAATGACCTCTTGTACATGCCTGACTGAGTTTCACTGCAAAATGCCCTTGTTTTCTGGTTTCTTGAATGTTCTCAACACATTAGGAGAAAGAGCGTGTTTGAGCAAGATCGATGCAGTGTGCGTTTCCCTAGATTTCAAGTGATTTGGGAAATATAATCCTTATTTTTCCACATTGTGAAAGAAACATGAGGCTTGCAAGAGATTGAAAAAATGCATCCCAACACGTACTCCAGCGGTGAAAGCACACGTTTCTACAAAGACTTTGAAGTAGCAAGTAAAAGCCAATGGCTGAGTGTTCTTTCAGAGAGAAACATACACATTTCATCCTTCTGGAGTGAATTTTCAGCCTGGAATTCATATGCATTTGTACCGTGCAGAATGTAACTACCTGCTCGGGGCTTGTGTCATAGAAGCAACTTTCCTGCAGGAGCTTATTGGAACATTCATTGTTTGGCTAACTTCTTTGGGTTGGTTTTGGAAGGTCTTTCAACTTTAGCCAAATCCGCTTTCTTACGAAATTTTTTCACAGCCCTGTTTCCAAGAGCCCACAAAGAACTGCTGCTTAAAACTCTCCACATGCACATCTCCCATACTGGTGTGCTCGTTTCACTACCTGGATTTTGGTTTCCTCTTCTTTCTTTGAAATTACAAGCCCTCTTTCTGCATGCTATACACACCTTGTAGCAGTTTCAGTTTGCAGCATATTGGTGCTCTTAAAACGCTGAGTAACCTGTGTAGAGTGTGTCAATCTCCAGCACTGAATACACAACTTAGAGCTCCTTTCACCACAGACACGCAAACACATCTTTTTGTAAAAGTCCTACTTCTTTACTCTTGGAAATGTAAGGGTTTCATCGAGAACTTGAAGTCAATCATGCTTTTGCACTCTGCAACCAATAGGAATGAACTCTTGTACATACCCGTCTGAATTTCAGTGCAAAATACCCTTCTTTTCTGGTTTGTTGAAAGTTCACAACACATTAGGAGATAGAGCGTGTTTGAAGAAGACTGATGCAGTGTGCGTTTTCCTTTATTTCTTGTGATTTGGGAAACATAATCCGTGATTTTCCACATTGTCTAAGAAACAACATGAGGCTTGCAAGAGATTGAAACAATGCATCCTAAAACTTATTCCAGCAGTGAAAACACACGGTTCTACAAAGACTTGGAAGGAGCAAGCAAAAGAATAGTGGCTGAGTGTCCTTTCAGAGAGAAACACATGCATTTCATCCTTCTGGAGTGAGTTTTCTTGCTGGAATTCATATGCATTTTGTACTGTGCAGAATGTAGCTACCTGCTCGGGGGTTGTGTCATAGATGCACCTTTCCTCTAGGAGCTTATTGGAACTTTCATTGTTTGGCTAAGTTATTTAGGGTTGGTTTTGGAAGGTCTTTCAACTTTGGCCAAATCCGCTTTGTACGAAAGTTTTTCACAGCCCTGTTTCCAAGTGTCCACAAAGAGCTGCTGCTTGAAAGTGTCCACATGCACATCTCCCATACTGGTGTGCTCGTTTCACTACCTGGATTTTGGTTTCCTCTTCTTTCTTTGAAATGACAAGTCTTCATTCAGCATGCTACACACAGCTTGTAGCAGTTTCAGTTTGAAGCATGTTGGTGCTCTCAAAACGCTGTGTATCCTGTGTAGAGTGTGTCACTCTACAGCACTGAATACACAACTTAGAGCTCCTTTCAACACAGACACGCAAACACGTCTTTTTGGGAAAGTCCTAACTCAGGTAAATTGGAAATGTAAGGGTTTCATCGAAAACATGAAGACAATCATGCTTTTGAACTCTGCAACCGAAAGAAATGGCTTTTTGTACATGCCATTCTGAATTTCACTGCTAAATGCCCTTCTTTTCTGGTTTGTTGAAAGTTCAAAACACTTTAGGAAATAGAACGTGTTTGAAGAAGACTGATGCAGTGTGCGTTTTCCTGGATTTCAAGTGATTCGGGATACATACTCCTTGTTTTTCCACATT
This sequence comes from Miniopterus natalensis, assembly GCF_054644295.1. Taxonomy (NCBI): domain Eukaryota; kingdom Metazoa; phylum Chordata; class Mammalia; order Chiroptera; family Miniopteridae; genus Miniopterus; species Miniopterus natalensis. The sequence continues at coordinate 83,494,850 of NC_142089.1, forward strand.
GTCTAAGAAACAACATGAGGCTTGCAAGAGATTGAAAAAATGCATCCTAAAACTTATGCCTGCAGTGAAAACACACGTTTCTACAAAGACTTGGAAGGAGCAAGCAAAAGAATAGTGGCTGAGAGTTCTTTCAGAGAGAAACACACGTATTTCATCCTTCTGTAGAGACGGTTAGGGTTACGATTGGACCTAGGGTAGGGTTATGTTGAGGGCTAGGGTTAGAGAGACGGTTAGGGTTACGATTGGACCTAGGGTTAGGGTTATGTTGAGGGCTAGGGTTAGAGAGAAGGTTAGGGTTACTTTTGTACCTAGGGTTAGGGTTATGTTGAGGGCTAGGGTTAGAGAGAAGGTTAGGGTTACTTTTGTACCTAGGGTTAGGGTTATGTTGAGGGCTAGGGTTAGAGATATGGTTAGGGTTACGATTGGACCTAGGGTTAGGGTTATGTTGAGGGCTAGGGTTAGAGTTCCGGTTAGGGTTACACTTGAACCTAGGGTTAGGGTTATGTTGAGGGCTAGGCTTAGAGAGAAGGTTAGGGTTACAATTGGACCTAGGGTTAGGGTTATGTTGAGGGCTAGGGTTAGAGACCCGTTTAGGGTTACGATTTGACCTAGGGTTAGGGTTATGTTGTGGGCTAGGGTTAGAGAGAAAGTTAGGGTTACTTTTGGACCTAGGGTTAGGGTTATGTTGAGGGCTAGGGTTAGAGATATGGGTAGGGTTACGATTGGACCTAGGGTTAGGGTTATGTATAGGGCTAGGGTTAGAGATCAGGTTAGGGTTACGTTTGGACCTAGGGTTAGGGTTATGTTGAGGGCTAGGGTTAGAGAGAAGGTTAGGGTTTCAATTGCACCTAGGGTTAGGGTTATGTTGAGGGCTAGGGTTACAGATCCGGTTAGGGTTACGATTGGACCTAGGGTTAGGGTTATGTTTAGTGCTAGGGTTAGAGATCCGGTTAGGGTTACTATTGGACGTAGGGTTAGGGTTATATTGAGGGCTAGGTTTAGAGATCCGGTTAGTATTACGATTGGACCTAGGGTTAGGGTTATGTTGAGGGCTAGAGTTACAGATCCGGTTAGGGTTACGATTTGACCTAGGGTTAGGGTTATGTTTAGGGCTAGGGTTAGAGATCCGGTTAGGGTTACTATTGGACGTAGGGTTAGGGTTATATTGAGGGCTAGGCTTAGAGATCCGGTTAGGGTTACGGTTGGACCTAGGGTTAGGGTTATGTTGAGGTCTAGGGTTAGAGAGAAGGTTAGGGTTACTTTTGGACCTAGGGTTAGGGTTATGTTGAGGGCTAGGGTTAGAGAGAAGGTTAGGGTTACTTTTGTACCTAGGGTTAGGGTTATGTTGAGGGCTAGGGTTAGAGATATGGTTAGGGTTACGATTGGACCTAGGGTTAGGGTTATGTTGAGGGCTAGGGTTAGAGTTCCGGTTAGGGTTACACTTGAACCTAGGGTTAGGGTTATGTTGAGGGCTAGGCTTAGAGAGAAGGTTAGGGTTACAATTGGACCTAGGGTTAGGGTTATGTTGAGGGCTAGGGTTAGAGACCCGTTTAGGGTTACGATTTGACCTAGGGTTAGGGTTATGTTGTGGGCTAGGCTTAGAGAGAAAGTTAGGGTTACTTTTGGACCTAGGGTTAGGGTTATGTTGATGGCTAGGGTTAGAGAGAAGGTTAGGGTTTCAATTGCACCTAGGGTTAGGGTTATGTTGAGGGCTAGGGTTACAGATCCGGTTAGGGTTACGATTGGACCTAGGGTTAGGGTTATGTTAAGGGCTAGGGTTAGAGATCAGGTTAGGGTTAAGATTGGACCTAGGGTTATAGTGATATTGAGGGCTAGGGTATTCCAGCAGTGAAAACACACATTTCTATAAAGACTTTGAAGCAGCAAGCTAAAGCCTTGTGGCTGAGTGTTCTTTCATAGAGAAACATGCATTTCATCCTTCTGGAGTGAATTTTCATGCTGGAGTTCATATGCATTTTATACTGTGCAGAATGTAGCTAGCTGCTGGGGGTTGTGTCATAGAAGCACCTTTTCTGCAGGAGCTTATTGGAACATTCATTGTTTGGCTAAGTTATTTAGGGTTGGTTTTGGAAGGTCTTTCAACCTTGGTCAAATCCCGCTTCGTACGCAAGTTTTTAATACCGCTGTTTCCAAGTGTCCACAAACAGCTGCTGCTTGAAACTGTCCACATGCACATCTCGTATACTGGTGTGCTCGTTTCACTACCTGGATTTTGGTTTCCTCTTCTTTCTTTGAAATGACAAGTCTTCATTCAGCATTCTACACACACCTTGTACCAGCTTCAGTTTGAAGCATGTTGGTGCTCTCAAAACGCTGTGTAACCTATGTAGAGTGTGTTACTCTCCAGCACTGAATACACAACTTAGAGCTCCTTTCACCACAGACACGCAAACACATCTTTTTGTGAAAGTCCTACTTCAGGTCCCTTGGAAATGTAAGGGTTTCATGGAGGACATGAAGTCAATCATGCTTTTGCACTCTACTACCAATAGAAATGACCTCTTGTACATGCCTGACTGAGTTTCACTGCAAAATGCCCTTGTTTTCTGGTTTCTTGAATGTTCTCAACACATTAGGAGAAAGAGCGTGTTTGAGCAAGATCTATGCAGTGTGCGTTTCCCTAGATTTCAAGTGATTTGGGAAATATAATCCTTATTTTTCCACATTGTGAAAGAAACATGAGGCTTGCAAGAGATTGAAAAAATGCATCCCAACACGTACTCCAGCGGTGAAAGCACACGTTTCTACAAAGACTTTGAAGTAGCAAGTAAAAGCCAATGGCTGAGTGTTCTTTCAGAGAGAAACATACACATTTCATCCTTCTGGAGTGAATTTTCAGCCTGGAATTCATATGCATTTGTACCGTGCAGAATGTAACTACCTGCTCGGGGGTTGTGTCATAGAAGCAACTTTCCTGCAGGAGCTTATTGGAACATTCATTGTTTGGCTAACTTCTTTGGGTTGGTTTTGGAAGGTCTTTCAACTTTAGCCAAATCCGCTTTCTTACGAAATTTTTTCACAGCCCTGTTTCCAAGAGCCCACAAAGAACTGCTGCTTAAAACTCTCCACATGCACATCTCCCATACTGGTGTGCTCGTTTCACTACCTGGATTTTGGTTTCCTCTTCTTTCTTTGAAATTACAAGCCCTCTTTCTGCATGCTACACACACCTTGTAGCAGTTTCAGTTTGCAGCATATTGGTGCTCTTAAAACGCTGAGTAACCTGTGTAGAGTGTGTCAGTCTCCAGCACTGAATACACAACTTAGAGCTCCTTTCACCACAGACACGCAAACACATCTTTTTGTAAAAGTCCTACTTCTTTACTCTTGGAAATGTAAGGGTTTCATCGAGAACATGAAGACAATCATGCTTTTGAACTCTGCAACCGAAAGAAATGGCTTTTTGTACATGCCATTCTGAATTTCACTGCAAAATGCCCTTCTTTTCTGGTTTGTTGAAAGTTCAAAACACTTTAGGAAATAGAACGTGTTTGAAGAAGACTGATGCAGTGTGCGTTTTCCTGGATTTCAAGTGATTCGGGATACATACTCCTTGTTTTTCCACATTGTCTAAGAAACAACATGAGGCTTGCAAGAGATTGAAAAAATGCATCCTAAAACTTATGCCTGCAGTGAAAACACACGTTTCTACAAAGACTTGGAAGGAGCAAGCAAAAGAATAGTGGCTGAGAGTCCTTTCAGAGAGAAACACACGTATTTCATCCTTCTGTAGAGACGGTTAGGGTTACGATTGGACCTAGGGTAGGGTTATGTTGAGGGCTAGGGTTAGAGAGACGGTTAGGGTTACGATTGGACCTAGGGTAGGGTTATGTTGAGGGCTAGGGTTAGAGTTCCGGTTAGGGTTACACTTGAACCTAGGGTTAGGGTTATGTTGAGGGCTAGGCTTAGAGAGAAGGTTAGGGTTACAATTGGACCTAGCGTTAGGGTTATGTTGAGGGCTAGGGTTAGAGAGAAGGTTAGGGTTACTTTTGGACCTAGGGTTAGGGTTATGTTGAGGGCTAGGGTTAGAGATATGGGTAGGGTTACGATTGGACCTAGGGTTAGGGTTATGTATAGGGCTAGGGTTAGAAATCAGGTTAGGGTTACGTTTGGACCTAGGGTTAGGGTTATGTTGAAGGCTAGGGTTAGAGAGAAGGTTAGGGTTTCAATTGGACCAAGGGTTAGGGTTATGTTGAGGGCTAGGGTTAGAGAGAAGGTTAGGGTTTCAATTGGACCTAGGGTTAGGGTTATGTTGAGGGCTAGGGTTACAGATCCGGTTAGGGTTACGATTGGACCTAGGGTTAGGGTTATGTTTAGGGCTAGGGTTAGAGATCCGGTTAGGGTTACTATTGGACGTAGGGTTAGGGTTATGTTGAGGGCTAGGGTTAGAGATCCGGTTAGTATTACGATTGGACCTAGGGTTAGGGTTATGTTGAGGGCTAGAGTTACAGATCCGGTTAGGGTTACGATTTGACCTAGGGTTAGGGTTATGTTTAGGGCTAGGGTTAGAGATCCGGTTAGGGTTACGATTGGACCTAGGGTTAGGGTTATGTTGAGGGCTAGGGTTAGAGATCCGGTTAGGGTTACGATTGGACCTAGGGTTAGGGTTATGTTGAGGGCTAGGGTTAGAGATCCGGTTAGTATTACGATTGGACCTAGGGTTAGGGTTATGTTGAGGGCTAGAGTTACAGATCCGGTTAGGGTTACGATTTGACCTAGGGTTAGGGTTATGTTTAGGGCTAGGGTTAGAGATCCGGTTAGGGTTACGATTGGACCTAGGGTTAGGGTTATGTTGAGGGCTAGGGTTAGAGATCCGGTTAGGGTTACGATTGGACCTAGGGTTAGGGTTATGTTGAGGGCTAGGGTTAGAGATCCGGTTAGGGTTAAGATTGTACCTAGGGTTATAGTGATGTTGAGGGCTAGGGTATTCCAGCAGTGAAAACACATTTCTATAAAGACTTTGAAGCAGCAAGCAAAAGCCTAGTGGCTGAGTGTTCTTTCAGAGAGAAACATGCATTTCATCCTTCTGGAGTGAATTTTCATGCTGGAGTTCATATGCATTTTATACTGTGCAGAATGTAGCTACCTGCTGGGGGTTGTGTCAGAGAAGCACCTTTTCTGCAGGAGCTTATTGGAACATTCATTGTTTGGCTAAGTTATTTAGGGTTGGTTTTGGAAGGACTTTCAACCTTGGCCAAATCCCGCTTCGTATGCAAGTTTTTAATAGCGCTGTTTCCAAGTGTCCACAAAGAGCTGCTGCTTGAAACTGTCCACATGCACATCTCGTATACTGGTGTGCTCGTTTCACTACCTGGATTTTGGTTTCCTCTTCTTTCTTTGAAATGACAAGTCTTCATTCAGCATTCTACACACACCTTGTAGCAGTTTCAGTTTGAAGCATGTTGGTGCTCTCAAAACGCTGTGTAACCTATGTAGAGTGTGTTACTCTCCAGCACTGAATACACAACTTAGAGCTCCTTTCACCACAGACACGCAAACACATCTTTTTGTGAAAGTCCTACATCAGGTCCCTTGGAAATGTAAGGGTTTCATGGAGAACATGAAGTCAATCATGCTTTTGCACTCTACTACCAATACAAATGACCTCTTGTACATGCCTGACTGAGTTTCACTGCAAAATGCCCTTGTTTTCTGGTTTCTTGAATGTTCTCAACACATTAGGAGAAAGAGCGTGTTTGAGCAAGATCGATGCAGTGTGCGTTTCCCTAGATTTCAAGTGATTTGGGAAATATAATCCTTATTTTTCCACATTGTGAAAGAAACATGAGGCTTGCAAGAGATTGAAAAAATGCATCCCAAAACGTACTCCAGCGGTGAAAGCACACGTTTCTACAAAGACTTTGAAGTAGCAAGTAAAAGCCAATGGCTGAGTGTTCTTTCAGAGAGAAACATACCCATTTCATCCTTCTGGAGTGAATTTTCAGCCTGGAATTCATATGCATTTGTACCGTGCAGAATGTAACTACCTGCTCGGGGGTTGTGTCATAGAAGCAACTTTCCTGCAGGAGCTTATTGGAACATTCATTGTTTGGCTAACTTCTTTGGGTTGGTTTTGGAAGGTCTTTCAACTTTAGCCAAATCCGCTTTCTTACGAAATTTTTTCACAGCCCTGTTTCCAAGAGCCCACAAAGAACTGCTGCTTAAAACTCTCCACATGCACATCTCCCATACTGGTGTGCTCGTTTCACTACCTGGATTTTGGTTTCCTCTTCTTTCTTTGAAATTACAAGCCCTCTTTCTGCATGCTACACACAACTTGTAGCAGTTTCAGTTTGCAGCATATTGGTGCTCTTAAAACGCTGAGTAACCTGTGTAGAGTGTGTCAATCTCCAGCACTGAATACACAACTTAGAGCTCCTTTCACCACAGACACGCAAACACATCTTTTTGTAAAAGTCCTACTTCTTCACTCTTGGAAATGTAAGGGTTTCATCGAGAACTTGAAGTCAATCATGCTTTTGCACTCTGCAACCAATAGGAATGAACTCTTGTACATACCCGTCTGAATTTCAGTGCAAAATGCCCTTCTTTTCTGGTTTGTTGAAAGTTCACAACACATTAAGAGATAGAGCGTGTTTGAAGAAGACTGATGCAGTGTGCGTTTTCCTGGATTTCTAGTGATTTGGGAAACATAATCCGTGTTTTTCCACATTGTCTAAGAAACAACATGAGGCTTGCAAGAGATTGAAACAATGCATCCTAAAACTTATTCCAGCAGTGAAAACACACGGTTCTACAAAGACTTGGAAGGAGCAAGCAAAAGAATAGTGGCTGAGTGTCCTTTCAGAGAGAAACACATGCATTTCATCCTTCTGGAGTGAGTTTTCTTGCTGGAATTCATATGCATTTTGTACTGTGCAGAATGTAGCTACCTGCTCGGGGGTTGTGTCATAGATGCACCTTTCCTGCAGGAGCTTATTGGAACTTTCATTGTTTGGCTAAGTTATTTAGGGTTGGTTTTGGAAGGTCTTTCAACTTTGGCCAAATCCGCTTTGTACGAAAGTTTTTCACAGCCCTGTTTCCAAGTGTCCACAAAGAGCTGCTGCTTGAAAGTGTCCACATGCACATCTCCCATACTGGTGTGCTCATTTCACTACCTAGATTTTGGTTTCCTCTTCTTTCTTTGAAATGACAAGTCTTCATTCAGCATGCTACACACACCTTGTAGCAGTTTCAGTTTGAAGCATGTTGGTGCTCTCAAAACGCTGTGTATCCTGTGTAGAGTGTGTCACTCTACAGCACTGAATACACAACTTAGAGCTCCTTTCAACACAGACACGCAAACACGTCTTTTTGGGAAAGTCCTAACTCAGGTAAATTGGAAATGTAAGGGTTTCATCGAAAACATGAAGACAATCATGCTTTTGAACTCTGCAACCGAAAGAAATGGCTTTTTGTACATACCATTCTGAATTTCACTGCTAAATGCCCTTCTTTTCTGGTTTGTTGAAAGTTCAAAACACTTTCGGAGATAGAACGTGTTTGAAGAAGACTGATGCAGTGTGCGTTTTCCTGGATTTCAAGTGATTCGGGATACATACTCCTTGTTTTTCCACATTGTCTAAGAAACAACATGAGGCTTGCAAGAGATTGAAAAAATGCATCCTAAAACTTATGCCTGCAGTGAAAACACACGTTTCTACAAAGACTTGGAAGGAGCAAGCAAAAGAATAGTGGCTGAGAGTTCTTTCAGAGAGAAACACACGTATTTCATCCTTCTGTAGAGACGGATAGGGTTACGATTGGACCTAGGGTAGGGTTATGTTGAGGGCTAGGGTTAGAGAGACGGTTAGGGTTACGATTGGACCTAGGGTAAGCGTAATGTTGAGGGCTAGGGTTAGAGAGACGGTTACGGTTATGATTGGACCTAGGCTTAGGGTTATGTTGAGGGCTAGGGTTAGAGATATGGTTACGGTTACGATTGGACCTAGGGTTAGGGTAATGTTGAGGGCTAGGGTTAGAGATGCGGTTAGGGTTACGATTGGACCTAGGGTTAGGGTTATGTTGAGGGCTAGGGTTAGAGATCCGGTTAGGGTTACGATTGGACCTAGGGTTAAGGGTTATGTTGAGGGCTAGGGTTAGAGATCAGGTTAGTATTACGATTGGACCTAGGGTTAGGGTTATGTTGAGGGCTAGGGTTAGAGATCCGGTTAGGGTTAAGATTGTACCTAGGGTTATAGTGATGTTGAGGGCTAGGGTATTCCAGCAGTGAAAACACATTTCTATAAAGACTTTGAAGCAGCAAGCAAAAGCCTAGTGGCTGAGTGTTCTTTCAGAGCGAAACATGCATTTCATCCTTCTGGAGTGAATTTTCATGCTGGAGTTCATATGCATTTTATACTGTGCAGAATGTAGCTACTGCTGGGGGTTGTGTCAGAGAAGCACCTTTTCTGCAGGAGCTTATTGGAACATTCATTGTTTGGCTAAGTTATTTAGGGTTGGTTTTGGAAGGTCTTTCAACCTTGGCCAAATCCCGCTTCGTATGCAAGTTTTTAATAGCGCTGTTTCCAAGTGTCCACAAAGAGCTGCTGCTTGAAACTGTCCACATGCACATCTCGTATACTGGTGTGCTCGTTTCACTACCTGGATTTTGGTTTCCTCTTCTTTCTTTGAAATGACAAGTCTTCATTCAGCATTCTACACACACCTTGTAGCAGTTTCAGTTTGAAGCATGTTGGTGCTCTCAAAACGCTGTGTAACCTATGTAGAGTGTGTTACTCTCCAGCACTGAATACACAACTTAGAGCTCCTTTCACCACAGACACGCAAACACATCTTTTTGTGAAAGTCCTACATCAGGTCCCTTGGAAATGTAAGGGTTTCATGGAGAACATGAAGTCAATCATGCTTTTGCACTCTACTACCAATACAAATGACCTCTTGTACATGCCTGACTGAGTTTCACTGCAAAATGCCCTTGTTTTCTGGTTTCTTGAATGTTCTCAACACATTAGGAGAAAGAGCGTGTTTGAGCAAGATCGATGCAGTGTGCGTTTCCCTAGATTTCAAGTGATTTGGGAAATATAATCCTTATTTTTCCACATTGTGAAAGAAACATGAGGCTTGCAAGAGATTGAAAAAAGGCATCCCAAAACGTACTCCAGCGGTGAAAGCACACGTTTCTACAAAGACTTTGAAGTAGCAAGTAAAAGCCAATGGCTGAGTGTTCTTTCAGAGAGAAACATACCCATTTCATCCTTCTGGAGTGAATTTTCAGCCTGGAATTCATATGCATTTGTACCGTGCAGAATGTAACTACCTGCTCGGGGGTGGTGTCATAGAAGCAACTTTCCTGCAGGAGCTTATTGGAACATTCATTGTTTGGCTAACTTCTTTGGGTTGGTTTTGGAAGGTCTTTCAACTTTAGCCAAATCCGCTTTCTTCCGAAATTTTTTCACAGCCCTGTTTCCAAGATCCCACAAAGAACTGCTGCTTAAAACTCTCCACATGCACATCTCCCATACTGGTGTGCTCGTTTCACTACCTGGATTTTGGTTTCCTCTTCTTTCTTTGAAATTACAAGCCCTCTTTCTGCATGCTACACACACCTTGTAGCAGTTTCAGTTTGCAGCATATTGGTGCTCTTAAAACGCTGAGTAACCTGTGTAGAGTGTGTCAATCTCCAGCACTGAATACACAACTTAGAGCTCCTTTCACCACAGACACGCAAACACATCTTTTTGTAAAAGTCCTACTTCTTCACTCTTGGAAATGTAAGGGTTTCATCGAGAACTTGAAGTCAATCATGCTTTTGCACTCTGCAACCAATAGGAATGAACTCTTGTACATACCCGTCTGAATTTCAGTGCAAAATGCCCTTTTTTTCTGGTTTGTTGAAAGTTCACAACACATTAGGAGATAGAGCGTGTTTGAAGAAGACTGATGCAGTGTGCGTTTTCCTGGATTTCTAGTGATTTGGGAAACATAATCCGTGTTTTTCCACATTGTCTAAGAAACAACATGAGGCTTGCAAGAGATTGAAACAATGCATCCTAAAACTTATTCCAGCAGTGAAAACACACGTTTCTACAAAGACTTGGAAGGAGCAAGCAAAAGAATAGTGGCTGAGTGTCCTTTCAGAGAGAAACACATGCATTTCATCCTTCTGGAGTGAGTTTTCTTGCTGGAATTCATATGCATTTTGTACTGTGCAGAATGTAGCTACCTGCTCGGGGGTTGTGTCATAGATGCACCTTTCCTGCAGGAGCTTATTGGAACTTTCATTGTTTGGCTAAGTTATTTAGGGTTGGTTTTGGAAGGTCTTTCAACTTTGGCCAAATCCGCTTTGTACGAAAGTTTTTCACAGCCCTGTTTCCAAGTGTCCACAAAGAGCTGCTGCTTGAAAGTGTCCACATGCACATCTCCCATACTGGTGTGCTCGTTTCACTACCTAGATTTTGGTTTCCTCTTCTTTCTTTGAAATGACAAGTCTTCATTCAGCATGCTACACACACCTTGTAGCAGTTTCAGTTTGAAGCATGTTGGTGCTCTCAAAACGCTGTGTATCCTGGGTAGAGTGTGTCACTCTACAGCACTGAATACACAACTTAGAGCTCCTTTCAACACAGACACGCAAACACGTCTTTTTGGGAAAGTCCTAACTCAGGTAAATTGGAAATGTAAGGGTTTCATCGAAAACATGAAGACAATCATGCTTTTGAACTCTGCAACCGAAAGAAATGGCTTTTTGTACATACCATTCTGAATTTCACTGCTAAATGCCCTTCTTTTCTGGTTTGTTGAAAGTTCAAAACACTTTAGGAGATAGAACGTGTTTGAAGAAGACTGATGCAGTGTGCGTTTTCCTGGATTTCAAGTGATTCGGGATACATACTCCTTGTTTTTCCACATTGTCTAAGAAACAACATGAGGCTTGCAAGAGATTGAAAAAATGCATCCTAAAACTTATGCCTGCAGTGAAAACACACGTTTCTACAAAGACTTGGAAGGAGCAAGCAAAAGAATAGTGGCTGAGAGTTCTTTCAGAGAGAAACACACGTATTTCATCCTTCTGTAGAGACGGATAGGGTTACGATTGGACCTAGGGTAGGGTTATGTTGAGGGCTAGGGTTAGAGAGACGGTTAGGGTTACGATTGGACCTAGGGTAAGCGTAATGTTGAGGGCTAGGGTTAGAGAGACGGTTACGGTTATGATTGGACCTAGGCTTAGGGTTATGTTGAGGGCTAGGGTTAGAGATATGGTTACGGTTACGATTGGACCTAGGGTTAGGGTAATGTTGAGGGCTAGGGTTAGAGATGCGGTTAGGGTTACGATTGGACCTAGGGTTAGGGTTATGTTGAGGGCTAGGGTTAGAGATCCGGTTAGGGTTACGATTGGACCTAGGGTTAGGGTTATGTTGAGGGCTAGGGTTAGAGATCAGGTTAGTATTACGATTGGACCTAGGGTTAGGGTTATGTTGAGGGCTAGGGTTAGAGATCCGGTTAGGGTTAAGATTGTACCTAGGGTTATAGTGATGTTGAGGGCTAGGGTATTCCAGCAGTGAAAACACATTTCTATAAAGACTTTGAAGCAGCAAGCAAAAGCCTAGTGGCTGAGTGTTCTTTCAGAGCGAAACATGCATCTCATCCTTCTGGAGTGAATTTTCATGCTGGAGTTCATATGCATTTTATACTGTGCAGAATGTAGCTAGCTGCTGGGGGTTGTGTCAGAGAAGCACCTTTTCTGCAGGAGCTTATTGGAACATTCATTGTTTGGCTAAGTTATTTAGGGTTGGTTTTGGAAGGTCTTTCAACCTTGGCCAAATCCCGCTTCGTATGCAAGTTTTTAATAGCGCTGTTTCCAAGTGTCCACAAAGAGCTGCTGCTTGAAACTGTCCACATGCACATCTCGTATACTGGTGTGCTCGTTTCACTACCTGGATTTTGGTTTCCTCTTCTTTCTTTGAAATGACAAGTCTTCATTCAGCATTCTACACACACCTTGTAGCAGTTTCAGTTTGAAGCATGTTGGTGCTCTCAAAACGCTGTGTAACCTATGTAGAGTGTGTTACTCTCCAGCACTGAATACACAACTTAGAGCTCCTTTCACCACAGACACGCAAACACATCTTTTTGTGAAAGTCCTACATCAGGTCCCTTGGAAATGTAAGGGTTTCATGGAGAACATGAAGTCAATCATGCTTTTGCACTCTACTACCAATACAAATGACCTCTTGTACATGCCTGACTGAGTTTCACTGCAAAATGCCCTTGTTTTCTGGTTTCTTGAATGTTCTCAACACATTAGGAGAAAGAGCGTGTTTGAGCAAGATCGATGCAGTGTGCGTTTCCCTAGATTTCAAGTGATTTGGGAAATATAATCCTTATTTTTCCACATTGTGAAAGAAACATGAGGCTTGCAAGAGATTGAAAAAAGGCATCCCAAAACGTACTCCAGCGGTGAAAGCACACGTTTCTACAAAGACTTTGAAGTAGCAAGTAAAAGCCAATGGCTGAGTGTTCTTTCAGAGAGAAACATACCCATTTCATCCTTCTGGAGTGAATTTTCAGCCTGGAATTCATATGCATTTGTACCGTGCAGAATGTAACTACCTGCTCGGGGGTGGTGTCATAGAAGCAACTTTCCTGCAGGAGCTTATTGGAACATTCATTGTTTGGCTAACTTCTTTGGGTTGGTTTTGGAAGGTCTTTCAACTTTAGCCAAATCCGCTTTCTTACGAAATTTTTTCACAGCCCTGTTTCCAAGATCCCACAAAGAACTGCTGCTTAAAACTCTCCACATGCACATCTCCCATACTGGTGTGCTCGTTTCACTACCTGGATTTTGGTTTCCTCTTCTTTCTTTGAAATTACAAGCCCTCTTTCTGCATGCTACACACACCTTGTAGCAGTTTCAGTTTGCAGCATATTGGTGCTCTTAAAACGCTGAGTAACCTGTGTAGAGTGTGTCAATCTCCAGCACTGAATACACAACTTAGAGCTCCTTTCACCACAGACACGCAAACACATCTTTTTGTAAAAGTCCTACTTCTTCACTCTTGGAAATGTAAGGGTTTCATCGAGAACTTGAAGTCAATCATGCTTTTGCACTCTGCAACCAATAGGAATGAACTCTTGTACATACCCGTCTGAATTTCAGTGCAAAATGCCCTTCTTTTCTGGTTTGTTGAAAGTTCACAACACATTAGGAGATAGAGCGTGTTTGAAGAAGACTGATGCAGTGTGCGTTTTCCTGGATTTCTAGTGATTTGGGAAACATAATCCGTGTTTTTCCACATTGTCTAAGAAACAACATGAGGCTTGCAAGAGATTGAAACAATGCATCCTAAAACTTATTCCAGCAGTGAAAACACACGTTTCTACAAAGACTTGGAAGGAGCAAGCAAAAGAATAGTGGCTGAGTGTCCTTTCAGAGAGAAACACATGCATTTCATCCTTCTGGAGTGAGTTTTCTTGCTGGAATTCATATGCATTTTGTACTGTGCAGAATGTAGCTACCTGCTCGGGGGTTGTGTCATAGATGCACCTTTCCTGCAGGAGCTTATTGGAACTTTCATTGTTTGGCTAAGTTATTTAGGGTTGGTTTTGGAAGGTCTTTCAACTTTGGCCAAATCCGCTTTGTACGAAAGTTTTTCACAGCCCTGTTTCCAAGTGTCCACAAAGAGCTGCTGCTTGAAAGTGTCCACATGCACATCTCCCATACTGGTGTGCTCGTTTCACTACCTAGATTTTGGTTTCCTCTTCTTTCTTTGAAATGACAAGTCTTCATTCAGCATGCTACACACACCTTGTAGCAGTTTCAGTTTGAAGCATGTTGGTGCTCTCAAAACGCTGTGTATCCTGGGTAGAGTGTGTCACTCTACAGCACTGAATACACAACTTAGAGCTCCTTTCAACACAGACACGCAAACACGTCTTTTTGGGAAAGTCCTAACTCAGGTAAATTGGAAATGTAAGGGTTTCATCGAAAACATGAAGACAATCATGCTTTTGAACTCTGCAACCGAAAGAAATGGCTTTTTGTACATACCATTCTGAATTTCACTGCTAAATGCCCTTCTTTTCTGGTTTGTTGAAAGTTCAAAACACTTTAGGAGATAGAACGTGTTTGAAGAAGACTGATGCAGTGTGCGTTTTCCTGGATTTCAAGTGATTCGGGATACATACTCCTTGTTTTTCCACATTGTCTAAGAAACAACATGAGGCTTGCAAGAGATTGAAAAAATGCATCCTAAAACTTATGCCTGCAGTGAAAACACACGTTTCTACAAGGACTTGGAAGGAGCAAGCAAAAGAATAGTGGCTGAGAGTTCTTTCAGAGAGAAACACACGTATTTCATCCTTCTGTAGAGACGGATAGGGTTACGATTGGACCTAGGGTAGGGTTATGTTGAGGGCTAGGGTTAGAGAGACGGTTAGGGTTACGATTGGACCTAGGGTAAGCGTAATGTTGAGGGCTAGGGTTAGAGAGACGGTTACGGTTACGATTGGACCTAGGCTTAGGGTTATGTTGAAGGCTAGGGTTAGAGATATGGTTACGGTTACGATTGGACCTAGGGTTAGGGTAATGTTGAGGGCTAGGGTTAGAGATGCGGTTAGGGTTACGATTGGACCTAGGGTTAGGGTTATGTTGAGGGCTAGGGTTAGAGATCCGGTTAGGGTTAAGATTGTACCTAGGGTTATAGTGATGTTGAGGGCTAGGGTATTCCAGCAGTGAAAACACATTTCTATAAAGACTTTGAAGCAGCAAGCAAAAGCCTAGTGGCTGAGTGTTCTTTCAGAGAGAAACATGCATTTCATCCTTCTGGAGTGAATTTTCATGCTGGAGTTCATATGCATTTTATACTGTGCAGAATGTAGCTACCTGCTGGGGGTTGTGTCAGAGAAGCACCTTTTCTGCAGGAGCTTATTGGAACATTCATTGTTTGGCTAAGTTATTTAGGGTTGGTTTTGGAAGGTCTTTCAACCTTGGCCAAATCCCGCTTCGTATGCAAGTTTTTAATAGCGCTGTTTCCAAGTGTCCACAAAGAGCTGCTGCTTGAAACTGTCCACATGCACATCTCGTATACTGGTGTGCTCGTTTCACTACCTGGATTTTGGTTTCCTCTACTTTCTTTGAAATGACAAGTCTTCATTCAGCATTCTACACGCACCTTGTAGCAGTTTCAGTTTGAAGCATGTTGGTGCTCTCAAAACGCTGTGTAACCTATGTAGAGTGTGTTACTCTCCAGCACTGAATACACAACTTAGAGCTCCTTTCACCACAGACACGCAAACACATCTTTTTGTGAAAGTCCTACATCAGGTCCCTTGGAAATGTAAGGGTTTCATGGAGAACATGAAGTCAATCATGCTTTTGCACTCTACTACCAATACAAATGACCTCTTGTACATGCCTGACTGAGTTTCACTGCAAAATGCCCTTGTTTTCTGGTTTCTTGAATGTTCTCAACACATTAGGAGAAAGAGCGTGTTTGAGCAAGATCGATGCAGTGTGCGTTTCCCTAGATTTCAAGTGATTTGGGAAATATAATCCTTATTTTTCCACATTGTGAAAGAAACATGAGGCTTGCAAGAGATTGAAAAAATGCATCCCAAAACGTACTCCAGCGGTGAAAGCACACGTTTCTACAAAGACTTTGAAGTAGCAAGTAAAAGCCAATGGCTGAGTGTTCTTTCAGAGAGAAACATACCCATTTCATCCTTCTGGAGTGAATTTTCAGCCTGGAATTCATATGCATTTGTACCGTGCAGAATGTAACTACCTGCTCGGGGGTGGTGTCATAGAAGCAACTTTCCTGCAGGAGCTTATTGGAACATTCATTGTTTGGCTAACTTCTTTGGGTTGGTTTTGGAAGGTCTTTCAACTTTAGCCAAATCCGCTTTCTTACGAAATTTTTTCACAGCCCTGTTTCCAAGATCCCACAAAGAACTGCTGCTTAAAACTCTCCACATGCACATCTCCCATACTGGTGTGCTCGTTTCACTACCTGGATTTTGGTTTCCTCTTCTTTCTTTGAAATTACAAGCCCTCTTTCTGCATGCTACACACACCTTGTAGCAGTTTCAGTTTGCAGCATATTGGTGCTCTTAAAACGATGAGTAACCTGTGTAGAGTGTGTCAATCTCCAGCACTGAATACACAACTTAGAGCTCCTTTCACCACAGACACGCAAACACATCTTTTTGTAAAAGTCCTACTTTTTCACTCTTGGAAATGTAAGGGTTTCATCGAGAACTTGAAGTCAATCATGCTTTTGCACTCTGCAACCAATAGGAATGAACTCTTGTACATACCCGTCTGAATTTCAGTGCAAAATGCCCTTCTTTTCTGGTTTGTTGAAAGTTCACAACACATTAGGAGATAGAGCGTGTTTGAAGAAGACTGATGCAGTGTGCGTTTTCCTGGATTTCTAGTGATTTGGGAAACATAATCCGTGTTTTTCCACATTGTCTAAGAAACAACATGAGGCTTGCAAGAGATTGAAACAATGCATCCGAAAACTTATTCCAGCAGTGAAAACACACGTTTCTACAAAGACTTGGAAGGAGCAAGCAAAAGAATAGTGGCTGAGTGTCCTTTCAGAGAGAAACACATGCATTTCATCCTTCTGGAGTGAGTTTTCTTGCTGGAATTCATATGCATTTTGTACTGTGCAGAATGTAGCTACCTGCTCGGGGGTTGTGTCATAGATGCACCTTTCCTGCAGGAGCTTATTGGAACTTTCATTGTTTGGCTAAGTTATTTAGGGTTGGTTTTGGAAGGTCTTTCAACTTTGGCCAAATCCGCTTTGTACGAAAGTTTTTCACAGCCCTGTTTCCAAGTGTCCACAAAGAGCTGCTGCTTGAAAGTGTCCACATGCACATCTCCCATACTGGTGTGCTCGTTTCACTACCTAGATTTTGGTTTCCTCTTCTTTCTTTGAAATGACAAGTCTTCATTCAGCATGCTACACACAGCTTGTAGCAGTTTCAGTTTGAAGCATGTTGGTGCTCTCAAAACGCTGTGTATCCTGTGTAGAGTGTGTCACTCTACAGCACTGAATACACAACTTAGAGCTCCTTTCAACACAGACACGCAAACACGTCTTTTTGGGAAAGTCCTAACTCAGGTAAATTGGAAATGTAAGGGTTTCATCGAAAACATGAAGACAATCATGCTTTTGAACTCTGCAACCGAAAGAAATGGCTTTTTGTACATACCATTCTGAATTTCACTGCTAAATGCCCTTCTTTTCTGGTTTGTTGAAAGTTCAAAACACTTTAGGAGATAGAACGTGTTTGAAGAAGACTGATGCAGTGTGCGTTTTCCTGGATTTCAAGTGATTCGGGATACATACTCCTTGTTTTTCCACATTGTCTAAGAAACAACATGAGGCTTGCAAGAGATTGAAAAAATGCATCCTAAAACTTATGCCTGCAGTGAAAACACACGTTTCTACAAAGACTTGGAAGGAGCAAGCAAAAGAATAGTGGCTGAGAGTTCTTTCAGAGAGAAACACACGTATTTCATCCTTCTGTAGAGACGGATAGGGTTACGATTGGACCTAGGGTAGGGTTATGTTGAGGGCTAGGGTTAGAGATCCGGTTAGGGTTACGATTGGACCTAGGGTTAGGGTTATGTTGAGGGCTAGGGTTAGAGATCAGGTTAGTATTACGATTGGACCTAGGGTTAGGGTTATGTTGAGGGCTAGGGTTAGAGATCCGGTTAGGGTTAAGATTGTACCTAGGGTTATAGTGATGTTGAGGGCTAGGGTATTCCAGCAGTGAAAACACATTTCTATAAAGACTTTGAAGCAGCAAGCAAAAGCCTAGTGGCTGAGTGTTCTTTCAGAGAGAAACATGCATTTCATCCTTCTGGAGTGAATTTTCATGCTGGAGTTCATATGCATTTTATACTGTGCAGAATGTAGCTACCTGCTGGGGGTTGTGTCAGAGAAGCACCTTTTCTGCAGGAGCTTATTGGAACATTCATTGTTTGGCTAAGTTATTTAGGGTTGGTTTTGGAAGGTCTTTCAACCTTGGCCAAATCCCGCTTCGTATGCAAGTTTTTAATAGCGCTGTTTCCAAGTGTCCACAAAGAGCTGCTGCTTGAAACTGTCCACATGCACATCTCGTATACTGGTGTGCTCGTTTCACTACCTGGATTTTGGTTTCCTCTTCTTTCTTTGAAATGACAAGTCTTCATTCAGCATTCTACACACACCTTGTAGCAGTTTCAGTTTGAAGCATGTTGGTGCTCTCAAAACGCTGTGTAACCTATGTAGAGTGTGTTACTCTCCAGCACTGAATACACAACTTAGAGCTCCTTTCACCACAGACACGCAAACACATCTTTTTGTGAAAGTCCTACATCAGGTCCCTTGGAAATGTAAGGGTTTCATGGAGAACATGAAGTCAATCATGCTTTTGCACTCTACTACCAATACAAATGACCTCTTGTACATGCCTGACTGAGTTTCACTGCAAAATGCCCTTGTTTTCTGGTTTCTTGAATGTTCTCAACACATTAGGAGAAAGAGCGTGTTTGAGCAAGATCGATGCAGTGTGCGTTTCCCTAGATTTCAAGTGATTTGGGAAATATAATCCTTATTTTTCCACATTGTGAAAGAAACATGAGGCTTGCAAGAGATTGAAAAAATGCATCCCAAAACGTACTGCAGCGGTGAAAGCACACGTTTCTACAAAGACTTTGAAGTAGCAAATAAAAGCCAATGGCTGAGTGTTCTTTCAGAGAGAAACATACCCATTTCATCCTTCTGGAGTGAATTTTCAGCCTGGAATTCATATGCATTTGTACCGTGCAGAATGTAACTACCTGCTCGGGGGTGGTGTCATAGAAGCAACTTTCCTGCAGGAGCTTATTGGAACATTCATTGTTTGGCTAACTTCTTTGGGTTGGTTTTGGAAGGTCTTTCAACTTTAGCCAAATCCGCTTTCTTACGAAATTTTTTCACAGCCCTGTTTCCAAGATCCCACAAAGAACTGCTGCTTAAAACTCTCCACATGCACATCTCCCATACTGGTGTGCTCGTTTCACTACCTGGATTTTGGTTTCCTCTTCTTTCTTTGAAATTACAAGCCCTCTTTCTGCATGCTACACACACCTTGTAGCAGTTTCAGTTTGCAGCATATTGGTGCTCTTAAAACGCTGAGTAACCTGTGTAGAGTGTGTCAATCTCCAGCACTGAATACACAATTTAGAGCTCCTTTCACCACAGACACGCAAACACATCTTTTTGTAAAAGTCCTACTTCTTCACTCTTGGAAATGTAAGGGTTTCATCGAGAACGTGAAGTCAATCATGCTTTTGCACTCTGCAACCAATAGGAATGAACTCTTGTACATACCCGTCTGAATTTCAGTGCAAAATGCCCTTCTTTTCTGGTTTGTTGAAAGTTCACAACACATTAGGAGATAGAGCGTGTTTGAAGAAGACTGATGCAGTGTGCGTTTTCCTGGATTTCTAGTGATTTGGGAAACATAATCCGTGTTTTCCACATTGTCTAAGAAACAACATGAGGCTTGCAAGAGATTGAAACAATGCATCCTAAAACTTATTCCAGCAGTGAAAACACACGTTTCTACAAAGACTTGGAAGGAGCAAGCAAAAGAATAGTGGCTGAGTGTCCTTTCAGAGAGAAACACATGCATTTCATCCTTCTGGAGTGAGTTTTCTTGCTGGAATTCATATGCATTTTGTACTGTGCAGAATGTAGCTACCTGCTCGGGGGTTGTGTCATAGATGCACCTTTCCTGCAAGAGCTTATTGGAACTTTCATTGTTTGGCTAAGTTATTTAGGGTTGGTTTTGGAAGGTCTTTCAACTTTGGCCAAATCCGCTTTGTACGAAAGTTTTTCACAGCCCTGTTTCCAAGTGTCCACAAAGAGCTGCTGCTTGAAAGTGTCCACATGCACATCTCCCATACTGGTGTGCTCGTTTCACTACCTGGATTTTGGTTTCCTCTTCTTTCTTTGAAATGACAAGTCTTCATTCAGCATTCTACACACACCTTGTACCAGCTTCAGTTTGAAGCATGTTGGTGCTCTCAAAACGCTGTGTATCCTGTGTAGAGTCTGTCACTCTACAGCACTGAATACACAACTTAGAGCTCCTTTCAACACAGACACGCAAACACGTCTTTTTGGGAAAGTCCTAACTCAGGTAAATTGGAAATGTAAGGGTTTCATCGAAAACATGAAGACTATCATGTATTTGAACTCTGCAACCGAAAGAAATGGCTTTTTGTACATACCATTCTGAATTTCACTGCAAAATGCCCTTCTTTTCTGGTTTGTTGAAAGTTCAAAACACTTTAGGAGATATAACGTGTTTGAAGAAGACTGATGCAGTGTGCGTTTTCCTGGATTTCAAGTGATTCGGGATACATACTCCTTGTTTTTCCACATTGTCTAAGAAACAACATGAGGCTTGCAAGAGATTGAAAAAATGCATCCTAAAACTTATGCCTGCAGTGAAAACACACGTTTCTACAAAGACTTCGAAGGAGCAAGCAAAAGAATAGTGGCTGAGAGTTCTTTCAGAGAGAAACACACGTATTTCATCCTTCTGTAGAGACGGATAGGGTTACGATTGGACCTAGGGTAGGGTTATGTTGAGGGCTAGGGTTAGAGATGCGGTTAGGGTTACGATTGGACCTAGGGTAAGCGTAATGCTGAGGGCTAGGGTTAGAGAGACGGTTAGGGTTACGATTGGACCTAGGGTTAGGGTTATGTTGAGGGCTAGGGTTAGAGATCCGGTTAGGGTTACGATTGGACCTAGGGTTAGGGTTATGTTGAGGGCTAGGGTTAGAGATCCGGTTAGGGTTACTATTGGACGTAGGGTTAGGGTTATGTTGAGGGCTAGGCTTAGAGATCAGGTTAGGGTTAAGATTGGACCTAGGGTTATAGTGATGTTGAGGGCTAGGGTATTCCAGCAGTGAAAACACACATTTCTATAAAGACTTTGAAGCAGCAAGCTAAAGCCTTGTGGCTGAGTGTTCTTTCATAGAGAAACATGCATTTCATCCTTCTGGAGTGAATTTTCATGCTGGAGTTCATATGCATTTTATACTGTGCAGAATGTAGCTACCTGCTGGGGGTTGTGTCATAGAAGCACCTTTTCTGCAGGAGCTTATTGGAACATTCATTGTTTGGCTAAGTTATTTAGGGTTGGTTTTGGAAGGTCTTTCAACCTTGGCCAAATCCCGCTTCCTACGCAAGTTTTTAATACCGCTGTTTCCAAGTGTCCACAAACAGCTGCTGCTTGAAACTGTCCACATGCACATCTCGTATACTGGTGTGCTCGTTTCACTACCTGGATTTTGGTTTCCTCTTCTTTCTTTGAAATGACAAGTCTTCATTCAGCATTCTACACACACCTTGTACCAGCTTCAGTTTGAAGCATGTTGGTGCTCTCAAAACGCTGTGTAACCTATGTAGAGTGTGTTACTCTCCAGCACTGAATACACAACTTAGAGCTCCTTTCACCACAGACACGCAAACACATCTTTTTGTCTAAGTCCTACTTCAGGTCCCTTGGAAATGTAAGGGTTTCATGGAGAACATGACGTCAATCATGCTTTTGCACTCTACTACCAATAGAAATGACCTCTTGTACATGCCTGACTGAGTTTCACTGCAAAATGCCCTTGTTTTCTGGTTTCTTGAATGTTCTCAACACATTAGGAGAAAGAGCGTGTTTGAGCAAGATCGATGCAGTGTGCGTTTCCCTAGATTTCAAGTGATTTGGGAAATATAATCCTTATTTTTCCACATTGTGAAAGAAACATGAGGCTTGCAAGAGATTGAAAAAATGCATCCCAAAACGTACTCCAGCGGTGAAAGCACACGTTTCTACAAAGACTTTGAAGTAGCAAGTAAAAGCCAATGGCTGAGTGTTCTTTCAGAGAGAAACATACACATTTCATCCTTCTGGAGTGAATTTTCAGCCTGGAATTCATATGCATTTGTACCGTGCAGAATGTAACTACCTGCTCGGGGCTTGTGTCATAGAAGCAACTTTCCTGCAGGAGCTTATTGGAACATTCATTGTTTGGCTAACTTCTTTGGGTTGGTTTTGGAAGGTCTTTCAACTTTAGCCAAATCCGCTTTCTTACGAAATTTTTTCACAGCCCTGTTTCCAAGAGCCCACAAAGAACTGCTGCTTAAAACTCTCCACATGCACATCTCCCATACTGGTGTGCTCGTTTCACTACCTGGATTTTGGTTTCCTCTTCTTTCTTTGAAATTACAAGCCCTCTTTCTGCATGCTACACACACCTTGTAGCAGTTTCAGTTTGCAGCATATTGGTGCTCTTAAAACGCTGAGTAACCTGTGTAGAGTGTGTCAATCTCCAGCACTGAATACACAACTTAGAGCTCCTTTCACCACAGACACGCAAACACATCTTTTTGTAAAAGTCCTACTTCTTTACTCTTGGAAATGTAAGGGTTTCATCGAGAACTTGAAGTCAATCATGCTTTTGCACTCTGCAACCAATAGGAATGAACTCTTGTACATACCCGTCTGAATTTCAGTGCAAAATGCCCTTCTTTTCTGGTTTGTTGAAAGTTCACAACACATTAGGAGATAGAGCGTGTTTGAAGAAGACTGATGCAGTGTGCGTTTTCCTTTATTTCTTGTGATTTGGGAAACATAATCCGTGATTTTCCACATTGTCTAAGAAACAACATGAGGCTTGCAAGAGATTGAAACAATGCATCCTAAAACTTATTCCAGCAGTGAAAACACACGGTTCTACAAAGACTTGGAAGGAGCAAGCAAAAGAATAGTGGCTGAGTGTCCTTTCAGAGAGAAACACATGCGTTTCATCCTTCTGGAGTGAGTTTTCTTGCTGGAATTCATATGCATTTTGTACTGTGCAGAATGTAGCTACCTGCTCGGGGGTTGTGTCATAGATGCACCTTTCTTGTAGGAGCTTATTGGAACTTTCATTGTTTGGCTAAGTTATTTAGGGTTGGTTTTGGAAAGTCTTTCAACTTGGGCCAAATCCGCTTTGTACGAAAGTTTTTCACAGCCCTGTTTCCAAGTGTCCACAAAGAGCTGCTGCTTGAAAGTGTCCACATGCACATCTCCCATACTGGTGTGCTCGTTTCACTACCTGGATTTTGGTTTCCTCTTCTTTCTTTGAAATGACAAGTCTTCATTCAGCATGCTACACACAGCTTGTAGCAGTTTCAGTTTGAAGCATGTTGGTGCTCTCAAAACGCTGTGTATCCTGGGTAGAGTGTGTCACTCTACAGCACTGAATACACAACTTAGAGCTCCTTTCAACACAGACACGCAAACACGTCTTTTTGGGAAAGTCCTAACTCAGGTAAATTGGAAATGTAAGGGTTTCATCGAAAACATGAAGACAATCATGCTTTTGAACTCTGCAACCGAAAGAAATGGCTTTTTGTACATGCCATTCTGAATTTCACTGCAAAATGCCCTTCTTTTCTGGTTTGTTGAAAGTTCAAAACACTTTAGGAAATAGAACGTGTTTGAAGAAGACTGATGCAGTGTGCGTTTTCCTGGATTTCATGTGATTCGGGATACATACTCCTTGTTTTTCCACATTGTCTAAGAAACAACATGAGGCTTGCAAGAGATTGAAAAAATGCATCCTAAAACTTATGCCTGCAGTGAAAACACACGTTTCTACAAAGACTTGGAAGGAGCAAGCAAAAGAATAGTGGCTGAGAGTTCTTGCAGAGAGAAACACACGTATTTCATCCTTCTGTAGAGACGGTTAGGGTTACGATTGGACCTAGGGTAGGGTTATGTTGAGGGCTAGGGTTAGAGATCCGGTTAGGGTTACGATTGGACATAGGGTTAGGGTTATGTTTAGGGCTAGGGTTAGAGATCCGGTTAGGGTTACTATTGGACGTAGGGTTAGGGTTATGTTGAGGGCTAGGCTTAGAGATCAGGTTAGGGTTAAGATTGGACCTAGGGTTATAGTGATGTTGAGGGCTAGGGTATTCCAGCAGTGAAAACACACATTTCTATAAAGACTTTGAAGCAGCAAGCTAAAGCCTTGTGGCTGAGTGTTCTTTCATAGAGAAACATGCATTTCATCCTTCTGGAGTGAATTTTCATGCTGGAGTTCATATGCATTTTATACTGTGCAGAATGTAGCTACCTGCTGGGGGTTGTGTCATAGAAGCACCTTTTCTGCAGGAGCTTATTGGAACATTCATTGTTTGGCTAAGTTATTTAGGGTTGGTTTTGGAAGGTCTTTCAACCTTGGCCAAATCCCGCTTCCTACGCAAGTTTTTAATACCGCTGTTTCCAAGTGTCCACAAACAGCTGCTGCTTGAAACTGTCCACATGCACATCTCGTATACTGGTGTGCTCGTTTCACTACCTGGATTTTGGTTTCCTCTTCTTTCTTTGAAATGACAAGTCTTCATTCAGCATTCTACACACACCTTGTACCAGCTTCAGTTTGAAGCATGTTGGTGCTCTCAAAACGCTGTGTAACCTATGTAGAGTGTGTTACTCTCCAGCACTGAATACACAACTTAGAGCTCCTTTCACCACAGACACGCAAACACATCTTTTTGTCTAAGTCCTACTTCAGGTCCCTTGGAAATGTAAGGGTTTCATGGAGAACATGACGTCAATCATGCTTTTGCACTCTACTACCAATAGAAATGACCTCTTGTACATGCCTGACTGAGTTTCACTGCAAAATGCCCTTGTTTTCTGGTTTCTTGAATGTTCTCAACACATTAGGAGAAAGAGCGTGTTTGAGCAAGATCGATGCAGTGTGCGTTTCCCTAGATTTCAAGTGATTTGGGAAATATAATCCTTATTTTTCCACATTGTGAAAGAAACATGAGGCTTGTAAGAGATTGAAAAAATGCATCCCAAAACGTACTCCAGCGGTGAAAGCACACGTTTCTACAAAGACTTTGAAGTAGCAAGTAAAAGCCAATGGCTGAGTGTTCTTTCAGAGAGAAACATACACATTTCATCCTTCTGGAGTGAATTTTCAGCCTGGAATTCATATGCATTTGTACCGTGCAGAATGTAACTACCTGCTCGGGGCTTGTGTCATAGAAGCAACTTTCCTGCAGGAGCTTATTGGAACATTCATTGTTTGGCTAACTTCTTTGGGTTGGTTTTGGAAGGTCTTTCAACTTTAGCCAAATCCGCTTTCTAACGAAATTTTTTCACAGCCCTGTTTCCAAGAGCCCACAAAGAACTGCTGCTTAAAACTCTCCACATGCACATCTCCCATACTGGTGTGCTCGTTTCACTACCTGGATTTTGGTTTCCTCTTCTTTCTTTGAAATTACAAGCCCTCTTTCTGCATGCTACACACACCTTGTAGCAGTTTCAGTTTGCAGCATATTGGTGCTCTTAAAACGCTGAGTAACCTGTGTAGAGTGTGTCAATCTCCAGCACTGAATACACAACTTAGAGCTCCTTTCACCACAGACACGCAAACACATCTTTTTGTAAAAGTCCTACTTCTTTACTCTTGGAAATGTAAGGGTTTCATCGAGAACTTGAAGTCAATCATGCTTTTGCACTCTGCAACCAATAGGAATGAACTCTTGTACATACCCGTCTGAATTTCAGTGCAAAATGCCCTTCTTTTCTGGTTTGTTGAAAGTTCACAACACATTAGGAGATAGAGCGTGTTTGAAGAAGACTGATGCAGTGTGCGTTTTCCTTTATTTCTTGTGATTTGGGAAACATAATCCGTGATTTTCCACATTGTCTAAGAAACAACATGAGGCTTGCAAGAGATTGAAACAATGCATCCTAAAACTTATTCCAGCAGTGAAAACACACGGTTCTACAAAGACTTGGAAGGAGCAAGCAAAAGAATAGTGGCTGAGTGTCCTTTCAGAGAGAAACACATGCGTTTCATCCTTCCGGAGTGAGTTTTCTTGCTGGAATTCATATGCATTTTGTACTGTGCAGAATGTAGCTACCTGCTCGGGGGTTGTGTCATAGATGCACCTTTCTTGTAGGAGCTTATTGGAACTTTCATTGTTTGGCTAAGTTATTTAGGGTTGGTTTTGGAAAGTCTTTCAACTTGGGCCAAATCCGCTTTGTACGAAAGTTTTTCACAGCCCTGTTTCCAAGTGTCCACAAAGAGCTGCTGCTTGAAAGTGTCCACATGCACATCTCCCATACTGGTGTGCTCGTTTCACTACCTGGATTTTGGTTTCCTCTTCTTTCTTTGAAATGACAAGTCTTCATTCAGCATGCTACACACAGCTTGTAGCAGTTTCAGTTTGAAGCATGTTGGTGCTCTCAAAACGCTGTGTATCCTGTGTAGAGTGTGTCACTCTACAGCACTGAATACACAACTTAGAGCTCCTTTCAACACAGACACGCAAACACGTCTTTTTGGGAAAGTCCTAACTCAGGTAAATTGGAAATGTAAGGGTTTCATCGAAAACATGAAGACAATCATGCTTTTGAACTCTGCAACCGAAAGAAATGGCTTTTTGTACATGCCATTCTGAATTTCACTGCAAAATGCCCTTCTTTTCTGGTTTGTTGAAAGTTCAAAACACTTTAGGAAATAGAACGTGTTTGAAGAAGACTGATGCAGTGTGCGTTTTCCTGGATTTCATGTGATTCGGGATACATACTCCTTGTTTTTCCACATTGTCTAAGAAACAACATGAGGCTTGCAAGAGATTGAAAAAATGCATCCTAAAACTTATGCCTGCAGTGAAAACACACGTTTCTACAAAGACTTGGAAGGAGCAAGCAAAAGAATAGTGGCTGAGAGTTCTTGCAGAGAGAAACACACGTATTTCATCCTTCTGTAGAGACGGTTAGGGTTACGATTGGACCTAGGGTAGGGTTATGTTGAGGGCTAGGGTTAGAGATCCGGTTAGGGTTACGATTGGACATAGGGTTAGGGTTATGTTTAGGGCTAGGGTTAGAGATTCGGTTAGGGTTACTATTGGACGTAGGGTTAGGGTTATGTTGAGGGCTAGGCTTAGAGATCAGGTTAGGGTTAAGATTGGACCTAGGGTTATTGTGATGTTGAGGGCTAGGGTATTCCAGCAGTGAAAACACACATTTCTATAAAGACTTTGAAGCAGCAAGCTAAAGCCTTGTGGCTGAGTGTTCTTTCATAGAGAAACATGCATTTCATCCTTCTGGAGTGAATTTTCATGCTGGAGTTCATATGCATTTTATACTGTGCAGAATGTAGCTACCTGCTGGGGGTTGTGTCATAGAAGCACCTTTTCTGCAGGAGCTTATTGGAACATTCATTGTTTGGCTAAGTTATTTAGGGTTGGTTTTGGAAGGTCTTTCAACCTTGGCCAAATCCCGCTTCCTACGCAAGTTTTTAATACCGCTGTTTCCAAGTGTCCACAAACAGCTGCTGCTTGAAACTGTCCACATGCACATCTCGTATACTGGTGTGCTCGTTTCACTACCTGGATTTTGGTTTCCTCTTCTTTCTTTGAAATGACAAGTCTTCATTCAGCATTCTACACACACCTTGTACCAGCTTCAGTTTGAAGCATGTTGGTGCTCTCAAAACGCTGTGTAACCTATGTAGAGTGTGTTACTCTCCAGCACTGAATACACAACTTAGAGCTCCTTTCACCACAGACACGCAAACACATCTTTTTGTCTAAGTCCTACTTCAGGTCCCTTGGAAATGTAAGGGTTTCATGGAGAACATGACGTCAATCATGCTTTTGCACTCTACTACCAATAGAAATGACCTCTTGTACATGCCTGACTGAGTTTCACTGCAAAATGCCCTTGTTTTCTGGTTTCTTGAATGTTCTCAACACATTAGGAGAAAGAGCGTGTTTGAGCAAGATCGATGCAGTGTGCGTTTCCCTAGATTTCAAGTGATTTGGGAAATATAATCCTTATTTTTCCACATTGTGAAAGAAACATGAGGCTTGCAAGAGATTGAAAAAATGCATCCCAAAACGTACTGCAGCGGTGAAAGCACACGTTTCTACAAAGACTTTGAAGTAGCAAATAAAAGCCAATGGCTGAGTGTTCTTTCAGAGAGAAACATACCCATTTCATCCTTCTGGAGTGAATTTTCAGCCTGGAATTCATATGCATTTGTACCGTGCAGAATGTAACTACCTGCTCGGGGGTGGTGTCATAGAAGCAACTTTCCTGCAGGAGCTTATTGGAACATTCATTGTTTGGCTAACTTCTTTGGGTTGGTTTTGGAAGGTCTTTCAACTTTAGCCAAATCCGCTTTCTTACGAAATTTTTTCACAGCCCTGTTTCCAAGATCCCACAAAGAACTGCTGCTTAAAACTCTCCACATGCACATCTCCCATACTGGTGTGCTCGTTTCACTACCTGGATTTTGGTTTCCTCTTCTTTCTTTGAAATTACAAGCCCTCTTTCTGCATGCTACACACACCTTGTAGCAGTTTCAGTTTGCAGCATATTGGTGCTCTTAAAACGCTGAGTAACCTGTGTAGAGTGTGTCAATCTCCAGCACTGAATACACAATTTAGAGCTCCTTTCACCACAGACACGCAAACACATCTTTTTGTAAAAGTCCTACTTCTTCACTCTTGGAAATGTAAGGGTTTCATCGAGAACGTGAAGTC
The DNA here is from genome assembly GCF_054644295.1 of Miniopterus natalensis. Lineage (NCBI taxonomy): Eukaryota > Metazoa > Chordata > Mammalia > Chiroptera > Miniopteridae > Miniopterus > Miniopterus natalensis. The sequence continues at coordinate 83,523,436 of NC_142089.1, forward strand.
AATCATGCTTTTGCACTCTGCAACCAATAGGAATGAACTCTTGTACATACCCGTCTGAATTTCAGTGCAAAATGCCCTTCTTTTCTGGTTTGTTGAAAGTTCACAACACATTAGGAGATAGAGCGTGTTTGAAGAAGACTGATGCAGTGTGCGTTTTCCTGGATTTCTAGTGATTTGGGAAACATAATCCGTGTTTTCCACATTGTCTAAGAAACAACATGAGGCTTGCAAGAGATTGAAACAATGCATCCTAAAACTTATTCCAGCAGTGAAAACACACGTTTCTACAAAGACTTGGAAGGAGCAAGCAAAAGAATAGTGGCTGAGTGTCCTTTCAGAGAGAAACACATGCATTTCATCCTTCTGGAGTGAGTTTTCTTGCTGGAATTCATATGCATTTTGTACTGTGCAGAATGTAGCTACCTGCTCGGGGGTTGTGTCATAGATGCACCTTTCCTGCAAGAGCTTATTGGAACTTTCATTGTTTGGCTAAGTTATTTAGGGTTGGTTTTGGAAGGTCTTTCAACTTTGGCCAAATCCGCTTTGTACGAAAGTTTTTCACAGCCCTGTTTCCAAGTGTCCACAAAGAGCTGCTGCTTGAAAGTGTCCACATGCACATCTCCCATACTGGTGTGCTCGTTTCACTACCTGGATTTTGGTTTCCTCTTCTTTCTTTGAAATGACAAGTCTTCATTCAGCATTCTACACACACCTTGTACCAGCTTCAGTTTGAAGCATGTTGGTGCTCTCAAAACGCTGTGTATCCTGTGTAGAGTCTGTCACTCTACAGCACTGAATACACAACTTAGAGCTCCTTTCAACACAGACACGCAAACACGTCTTTTTGGGAAAGTCCTAACTCAGGTAAATTGGAAATGTAAGGGTTTCATCGAAAACATGAAGACTATCATGTATTTGAACTCTGCAACCGAAAGAAATGGCTTTTTGTACATACCATTCTGAATTTCACTGCAAAATGCCCTTCTTTTCTGGTTTGTTGAAAGTTCAAAACACTTTAGGAGATATAACGTGTTTGAAGAAGACTGATGCAGTGTGCGTTTTCCTGGATTTCAAGTGATTCGGGATACATACTCCTTGTTTTTCCACATTGTCTAAGAAACAACATGAGGCTTGCAAGAGATTGAAAAAATGCATCCTAAAACTTATGCCTGCAGTGAAAACACACGTTTCTACAAAGACTTCGAAGGAGCAAGCAAAAGAATAGTGGCTGAGAGTTCTTTCAGAGAGAAACACACGTATTTCATCCTTCTGTAGAGACGGATAGGGTTACGATTGGACCTAGGGTAGGGTTATGTTGAGGGCTAGGGTTAGAGATGCGGTTAGGGTTACGATTGGACCTAGGGTAAGCGTAATGCTGAGGGCTAGGGTTAGAGAGATGGTTAGGGTTACGATTGGACCTAGGGTTAGGGTTATGTTGAGGGCTAGGGTTAGAGATATGGTTACGGTTACGATTGGACCTAGGGTTAGGGTAATGTTGAGGGCTAGGGTTAGAGATCCGGTTAGGGTTACGATTGGACCTAGGGTTAGGGTTATGTTGAGGGCTAGGGTTAGAGATCCGGTTAGGGTTACGATTGGACCTAGGGTTAGGGTTATGTTGAGGGCTAGGGTTAGAGATCCGGTTAGGGTTACTATTGGACGTAGGGTTAGGGTTATGTTGAGGGCTAGGCTTAGAGATCAGGTTAGGGTTAAGATTGGACCTAGGGTTATAGTGATGTTGAGGGCTAGGGTATTCCAGCAGTGAAAACACACATTTCTATAAAGACTTTGAAGCAGCAAGCTAAAGCCTTGTGGCTGAGTGTTCTTTCATAGAGAAACATGCATTTCATCCTTCTGGAGTGAATTTTCATGCTGGAGTTCATATGCATTTTATACTGTGCAGAATGTAGCTACCTGCTGGGGGTTGTGTCATAGAAGCACCTTTTCTGCAGGAGCTTATTGGAACATTCATTGTTTGGCTAAGTTATTTAGGGTTGGTTTTGGAAGGTCTTTCAACCTTGGCCAAATCCCGCTTCCTACGCAAGTTTTTAATACCGCTGTTTCCAAGTGTCCACAAACAGCTGCTGCTTGAAACTGTCCACATGCACATCTCGTATACTGGTGTGCTCGTTTCACTACCTGGATTTTGGTTTCCTCTTCTTTCTTTGAAATGACAAGTCTTCATTCAGCATTCTACACACACCTTGTACCAGCTTCAGTTTGAAGCATGTTGGTGCTCTCAAAACGCTGTGTAACCTATGTAGAGTGTGTTACTCTCCAGCACTGAATACACAACTTAGAGCTCCTTTCACCACAGACACGCAAACACATCTTTTTGTCTAAGTCCTACTTCAGGTCCCTTGGAAATGTAAGGGTTTCATGGAGAACATGACGTCAATCATGCTTTTGCACTCTACTACCAATAGAAATGACCTCTTGTACATGCCTGACTGAGTTTCACTGCAAAATGCCCTTGTTTTCTGGTTTCTTGAATGTTCTCAACACATTAGGAGAAAGAGCGTGTTTGAGCAAGATCGATGCAGTGTGCGTTTCCCTAGATTTCAAGTGATTTGGGAAATATAATCCTTATTTTTCCACATTGTGAAAGAAACATGAGGCTTGCAAGAGATTGAAAAAATGCATCCCAAAACGTACTCCAGCGGTGAAAGCACACGTTTCTACAAAGACTTTGAAGTAGCAAGTAAAAGCCAATGGCTGAGTGTTCTTTCAGAGAGAAACATACACATTTCATCCTTCTGGAGTGAATTTTCAGCCTGGAATTCATATGCATTTGTACCGTGCAGAATGTAACTACCTGCTCGGGGCTTGTGTCATAGAAGCAACTTTCCTGCAGGAGCTTATTGGAACATTCATTGTTTGGCTAACTTCTTTGGGTTGGTTTTGGAAGGTCTTTCAACTTTAGCCAAATCCGCTTTCTTACGAAATTTTTTCACAGCCCTGTTTCCAAGAGCCCACAAAGAACTGCTGCTTAAAACTCTCCACATGCACATCTCCCATACTGGTGTGCTCGTTTCACTACCTGGATTTTGGTTTCCTCTTCTTTCTTTGAAATTACAAGCCCTCTTTCTGCATGCTACACACACCTTGTAGCAGTTTCAGTTTGCAGCATATTGGTGCTCTTAAAACGCTGAGTAACCTGTGTAGAGTGTGTCAATCTCCAGCACTGAATACACAACTTAGAGCTCCTTTCACCACAGACACGCAAACACATCTTTTTGTAAAAGTCCTACTTCTTTACTCTTGCAAATGTAAGGGTTTCATCGAGAACTTGAAGTCAATCATGCTTTTGCACTCTGCAACCAATAGGAATGAACTCTTGTACATACCCGTCTGAATTTCAGTGCAAAATGCCCTTCTTTTCTGGTTTGTTGAAAGTTCACAACACATTAGGAGATAGAGCGTGTTTGAAGAAGACTGATGCAGTGTGCGTTTTCCTTTATTTCTTGTGATTTGGGAAACATAATCCGTGATTTTCCACATTGTCTAAGAAACAACATGAGGCTTGCAAGAGATTGAAACAATGCATCCTAAAACTTATTCCAGCAGTGAAAACACACGGTTCTACAAAGACTTGGAAGGAGCAAGCAAAAGAATAGTGGCTGAGTGTCCTTTCAGAGAGAAACACATGCGTTTCATCCTTCTGGAGTGAGTTTTCTTGCTGGAATTCATATGCATTTTGTACTGTGCAGAATGTAGCTACCTGCTCGGGGGTTGTGTCATAGATGCACCTTTCTTGTAGGAGCTTATTGGAACTTTCATTGTTTGGCTAAGTTATTTAGGGTTGGTTTTGGAAAGTCTTTCAACTTGGGCCAAATCCGCTTTGTACGAAAGTTTTTCACAGCCCTGTTTCCAAGTGTCCACAAAGAGCTGCTGCTTGAAAGTGTCCACATGCACATCTCCCATACTGGTGTGCTCGTTTCACTACCTGGATTTTGGTTTCCTCTTCTTTCTTTGAAATGACAAGTCTTCATTCAGCATGCTACACACACCTTGTAGCAGTTTCAGTTTGAAGCATGTTGGTGCTCTCAAAACGCTGTGTATCCTGGGTAGAGTGTGTCACTCTACAGCACTGAATACACAACTTAGAGCTCCTTTCAACACAGACACGCAAACACGTCTTTTTGGGAAAGTCCTAACTCAGGTAAATTGGAAATGTAAGGGTTTCATCGAAAACATGAAGACAATCATGCTTTTGAACTCTGCAACCGAAAGAAATGGCTTTTTGTACATGCCATTCTGAATTTCACTGCAAAATGCCCTTCTTTTCTGGTTTGTTGAAAGTTCAAAACACTTTAGGAAATAGAACGTGTTTGAAGAAGACTGATGCAGTGTGCGTTTTCCTGGATTTCATGTGATTCGGGATACATACTCCTTGTTTTTCCACATTGTCTAAGAAACAACATGAGGCTTGCAAGAGATTGAAAAAATGCATCCTAAAACTTATGCCTGCAGTGAAAACACACGTTTCTACAAAGACTTGGAAGGAGCAAGCAAAAGAATAGTGGCTGAGAGTTCTTGCAGAGAGAAACACACGTATTTCATCCTTCTGTAGAGACGGTTAGGGTTACGATTGGACCTAGGGTAGGGTTATGTTGAGGGCTAGGGTTAGAGATCCGGTTAGGGTTACGATTGGACATAGGGTTAGGGTTATGTTTAGGGCTAGGGTTAGAGATTCGGTTAGGGTTACTATTGGACGTAGGGTTAGGGTTATGTTGAGGGCTAGGGTTAGAGATCCGGTTAGGGTTACTATTGGACGTAGGGTTAGGGTTATGTTGAGGGCTAGGCTTAGAGATCAGGTTAGGGTTAAGATTGGACCTAGGGTTATAGTGATGTTGAGGGCTAGGGTATTCCAGCAGTGAAAACACACATTTCTATAAAGACTTTGAAGCAGCAAGCTAAAGCCTTGTGGCTGAGTGTTCTTTCATAGAGAAACATGCATTTCATCCTTCTGGAGTGAATTTTCATGCTGGAGTTCATATGCATTTTATACTGTGCAGAATGTAGCTACCTGCTGGGGGTTGTGTCATAGAAGCACCTTTTCTGCAGGAGCTTATTGGAACATTCATTGTTTGGCTAAGTTATTTAGGGTTGGTTTTGGAAGGTCTTTCAACCTTGGCCAAATCCCGCTTCCTACGCAAGTTTTTAATACCGCTGTTTCCAAGTGTCCACAAACAGCTGCTGCTTGAAACTGTCCACATGCACATCTCGTATACTGGTGTGCTCGTTTCACTACCTGGATTTTGGTTTCCTCTTCTTTCTTTGAAATGACAAGTCTTCATTCAGCATTCTACACACACCTTGTACCAGCTTCAGTTTGAAGCATGTTGGTGCTCTCAAAACGCTGTGTAACCTATGTAGAGTGTGTTACTCTCCAGCACTGAATACACAACTTAGAGCTCCTTTCACCACAGACACGCAAACACATCTTTTTGTCTAAGTCCTACTTCAGGTCCCTTGGAAATGTAAGGGTTTCATGGAGAACATGACGTCAATCATGCTTTTGCACTCTACTACCAATAGAAATGACCTCTTGTACATGCCTGACTGAGTTTCACTGCAAAATGCCCTTGTTTTCTGGTTTCTTGAATGTTCTCAACACATTAGGAGAAAGAGCGTGTTTGAGCAAGATCGATGCAGTGTGCGTTTCCCTAGATTTCAAGTGATTTGGGAAATATAATCCTTATTTTTCCACATTGTGAAAGAAACATGAGGCTTGCAAGAGATTGAAAAAATGCATCCCAAAACGTACTCCAGCGGTGAAAGCACACGTTTCTACAAAGACTTTGAAGTAGCAAGTAAAAGCCAATGGCTGAGTGTTCTTTCAGAGAGAAACATACACATTTCATCCTTCTGGAGTGAATTTTCAGCCTGGAATTCATATGCATTTGTACCGTGCAGAATGTAACTACCTGCTCGGGGCTTGTGTCATAGAAGCAACTTTCCTGCAGGAGCTTATTGGAACATTCATTGTTTGGCTAACTTCTTTGGGTTGGTTTTGGAAGGTCTTTCAACTTTAGCCAAATCCGCTTTCTTACGAAATTTTTTCACAGCCCTGTTTCCAAGAGCCCACAAAGAACTGCTGCTTAAAACTCTCCACATGCACATCTCCCATACTGGTGTGCTCGTTTCACTACCTGGATTTTGGTTTCCTCTTCTTTCTTTGAAATTACAAGCCCTCTTTCTGCATGCTACACACACCTTGTAGCAGTTTCAGTTTGCAGCATATTGGTGCTCTTAAAACGCTGAGTAACCTGTGTAGAGTGTGTCAATCTCCAGCACTGAATACACAACTTAGAGCTCCTTTCACCACAGACACGCAAACACATCTTTTTGTAAAAGTCCTACTTCTTTACTCTTGGAAATGTAAGGGTTTCATCGAGAACTTGAAGTCAATCATGCTTTTGCACTCTGCAACCAATAGGAATGAACTCTTGTACATACCCGTCTGAATTTCAGTGCAAAATGCCCTTCTTTTCTGGTTTGTTGAAAGTTCACAACACATTAGGAGATAGAGCGTGTTTGAAGAAGACTGATGCAGTGTGCGTTTTCCTTTATTTCTTGTGATTTGGGAAACATAATCCGTGATTTTCCACATTGTCTAAGAAACAACATGAGGCTTGCAAGAGATTGAAACAATGCATCCTAAAACTTATTCCAGCAGTGAAAACACACGGTTCTACAAAGACTTGGAAGGAGCAAGCAAAAGAATAGTGGCTGAGTGTCCTTTCAGAGAGAAACACATGCATTTCATCCTTCTGGAGTGAGTTTTCTTGCTGGAATTCATATGCATTTTGTACTGTGCAGAATGTAGCTACCTGCTCGGGGGTTGTGTCATAGATGCACCTTTCCTGTAGGAGCTTATTGGAACTTTCATTGTTTGGCTAAGTTATTTAGGGTTGGTTTTGGAAGGTCTTTCAACTTTGGCCAAATCCGCTTTGTACGAAAGTTTTTCACAGCCCTGTTTCCAAGTGTCCACAAAGAGCTGCTGCTTGAAAGTGTCCACATGCACATCTCCCATACTGGTGTGCTCGTTTCACTACCTGGATTTTGGTTTCCTCTTCTTTCTTTGAAATGACAAGTCTTCATTCAGCATGCTACACACAGCTTGTAGCAGTTTCAGTTTGAAGCATGTGGGTGCTCTCAAAACGCTGTGTATCCTGGGTAGAGTGTGTCACTCTACAGCACTGAATACACAACTTAGAGCTCCTTTCAACACAGACACGCAAACACGTCTTTTTGGGAAAGTCATAACTCAGGTAAATTGGAAATGTAAGGGTTTCATCGAAAACATGAAGACAATCATGCTTTTGAACTCTGCAACCGAAAGAAATGGCTTTTTGTACATGCCATTCTGAATTTCACTGCAAAATGCCCTTCTTTTCTGGTTTGTTGAAAGTTCAAAACACTTTAGGAAATAGAACGTGTTTGAAGAAGACTGATGCAGTGTGCGTTTTCCTGGATTTCAAGTGATTCGGGATACATACTCCTTGTTTTTCCACATTGTCTAAGAAACAACATGAGGCTTGCAAGAGATTGAAAAAATGCATCCTAAAACTTATGCCTGCAGTGAAAACACACGTTTCTACAAAGACTTGGAAGGAGCAAGCAAAAGAATAGTGGCTGAGAGTTCTTGCAGAGAGAAACACACGTATTTCATCCTTCTGTAGAGACGGTTAGGGTTACGATTGGACCTAGGGTAGGGTTATGTTGAGGGCTAGGGTTAGAGAGACGGTTAGCGTTACGATTGGACCTAGGGTTAGGGTTATGTTGAGGGCGAGGGTTAGAGAGAAGGTTAGGGTTACTTTTGGACCTAGGGTTAGGGTTATGTTGAGGGCTAGGGTTAGAGATATGGTTAGGGTTACGATTGGACCTAGGGTTAGGGTTATGTTGAGGGCTATGGTTAGAGATCCGGTTAGGGTTACGATTGGACCTAGGGTTAGGGTTATGTTGATGGCTAGGCTTAGAGAGAAGGTTAGGGTTACGATTGGACCTAGGGTTAGTGTTATGTTGAGGGCTAGGATTAGAGATCATGTTAGTATTACGATAGGACATAGGGTTAGGGTTATGTTGAGGGCTAGGGTTAGAGAGAAGGTTAGGGTTACTTTTGGACCTAGGGTTAGGGTTATGTTGAGGGCTAGGGTTAGAGATATGGTTAGGGTTACGATTGGACCTAGGGTTAGGGTTATGTTGAGGGCTAGGGTTAGAGTTCCGGTTAGGGTTACACTTGAACCTAGGGTTAGGGTTATGTTGAGGGCTAGGCTTAGAGATCCGGTTAGGGTTACGATTGGACCTAGGGTTAGGGTTATGTTGAGGGCTAGGATTAGAGATCATGTTAGTATTACGATTGGACATAGGCTTAGGGTTATGTTGAGGGCTAGGGTTAGAGATCCGGTTAGGGTTACGATTGGACCTAGGGTTAGGGTTATGTTGAGGGCTAGGATTAGAGATCATGTTAGTATTACGATTGGACATAGGGTTAGGGTTATGTTGAGGGCTAGGGTTAGAGAGAAGGTTAGGGTTACTTTTGGACCTAGGGTTAGGGTTATGTTGAGGGCTAGGGTTAGACATCCGGTTAGGGTTACGATTGGACCTAGGGTTAGGGTTATGTTGAGACCCAGGGTTTGAGATCTGGTTAGGGTTAGATTGGACCTAGGGTTAGGGTTATGTTGAGGGCTAGGGTTAGAGATCAGGTTAGTATTACGATAGGACCTAGGGTTAGGGTTAGGTTTAGGGCTAGGGATACAGATCCTTTTAGGGTTACGATTGGACCTAGGGTTAGGGTTATGTTGAGGGCTAGGGTTAGTGATCAGGTTAGTATTACGATTGGACCTAAGGTTAAGGTTATGTTGAGGGCTAGGGTTCAGATTCGGTTAGTGTTACGATTGGACCTAGGGTTAGCGTAACGTTGAGGGCTAGGGTTAGAGAGACGGTTAGGGTTACAATTGGACCTAGGGTTAGGGTTATGTTGAGGTCTAGGGTTAGAGATCCGGTTAGGGTTACGATTGGACCTAGGGTTAGGGTTATGTTGAGGGCTAGGATTAGAGATCATGTTAGTATTACGATAGGACATAGGGTTAGGGTTATGTTGAGGGCTAGGGTTAGAGAGAAGGTTAGGGTTACTTTTGGACCTAGGGTTAGGGTTATGTTGAGGGCTAGGGTTAGAGATATGGTTAGGGTTACGATTGGACCTAGGGTTAGGGTTATGTTGAGGGCTAGGGTTAGAGTTCTGGTTAGGGTTACACTTGAACCTAGGGTTAGGGTTATGTTGAGGTCTAGGCTTAGAGATCCGGTTAGGGTTACGATTGGACCTAGGGTTAGGGTTAGGTTTAGGGCTAGGATTAGAGATCATGTTAGCATTACGATTGGACATAGGGTTAGGGTTATGTTGAGGGCTAGGGTTAGAGATCAGGTTAGGGTTACGATTGGACCTAGGGTTAGGGTTATGTTGAGGGCTAGGGTTAGAGATATGGTTAGGGTTACGATTGGACCTAGGGTTAGGGTTATGTTGAGGGCTAGGGTTAGAGATCCGGTTAGGGTTACGATTGGACCTAGGGTTAGGGTTATGTTGAGGCCCAGGGTTTGAGATCTGGTTAGGGTTAGATTGAACCTAGGGTTAGGGTTATGTTGAGGGCTAGGGTTAGAGATCAGGTTAGGGTTAAGATTGGACCTAGGGTTATAGTGATGTTGAGGGCTAGGGTATTCCAGCGGTGGAAACACACATTTCTATAAAGACTTTGAAGCAGCAAGCTGAAGCCTTGTGGGTGAGTGTTCTTTCATAGAGAAACATGCATTTCATCCTTCTGGAGTGAATTTTCATGCTGGAGTTCATATGCATTTTATACTGTGCAGAATGTAGCTACCTGCTGGGGGTTGTGTCATAGAAGCACCTTTTCTGCAGGAGCTTATTGGAACATTCATTGTTTGGCTAAGTTATTTAGGGTTGGTTTTGGAAGGTCTTTCAACCTTGGCCAAATCCCGCTTCGTACGCAAGTTTTTAATACCGCTGTTTCCAAGTGTCCACAAAGAGCTGCTGCTTGAAACTGTCCACATGCACATCTCGTATACTGGTGTGCTCGTTTCACTACCTGGATTTTGGTTTCCTCTTCTTTCTTTGAAATGACAAGTCTTCATTCAGCATTCTACACACACCTTGTACCAGCTTCAGTTTGAAGGATGTTGGTGCTCTCAAAACGCTGTGTAACCTATGTAGAGTGTGTTACTCTCCAGCACTGAATACACAACTTAGAGCTCCTTTCACCACAGACACGCAAACACATCTTTTTGTGAAAGTCCTACTTCAGGTCCCTTGGAAATGTAAGGGTTTCATGGAGAACATGAAGTCAATCATGCTTTTGCACTCTACTACCAATAGAAATGACCTCTTGTACATGCCTGACTGAGTTTCACTGCAAAATGCCCTTGTTTTCTGGTTTCTTGAATGTTCTCAACACATTAGGAGAAAGAGCGTGTTTGAGCAAGATCGATGCAGTGTGCGTTTCCCTAGATTTCAAGTGATTTGGGAAATATAATCCTTATTTTTCCACATTGTGAAAGAAACATGAGGCTTGCAAGAGATTGAAAAAATGCATCCCAACACGTACTCCAGCGGTGAAAGCACACGTTTCTACAAAGACTTTGAAGTAGCAAGTAAAAGCCAATGGCTGAGTGTTCTTTCAGAGAGAAACATACACATTTCATCCTTCTGGAGTGAATTTTCAGCCTGGAATTCATATGCATTTGTACCGTGCAGAATGTAACTACCTGCTCGGGGGTTGTGTCATAGAAGGAACTTTCCTGCAGGAGCTTATTGGAATATTCATTGTTTGGCTAACTTCTTTGGGTTGGTTTTGGAAGGTCTTTCAACTTTAGCCAAATCCGCTTTCTTACGAAATTTTTTCACAGCCCTGTTTCCAAGAGCCCACAAAGAACTGCTGCTTAAAACTCTCCACATGCACATCTCCCATACTGGTGTGCTCGTTTCACTACCTGGATTTTGGTTTCCTCTTCTTTCTTTGAAATTACAAGCCCTCTTTCTGCATGCTACACACACCTTGTAGCAGTTTCAGTTTGCAGCATATTGGTGCTCTTAAAACGCTGAGTCACCTGTGTAGAGTGTGTCAATCTCCAGCACTGAATACACAACTTAGAGCTCCTTTCACCACAGACACGCAAACACATCTTTTTGTAAAAGTCCTACTTCTTTACTCTTGGAAATGTAAGGGTTTCATCGAGAACTTGAAGTCAATCATGCTTTTGCACTCTGCAACCAATAGGAATGAACTCTTGTACATACCCGTCTGAATTTCAGTGCAAAATGCCCTTCTTTTCTGGTTTGTTGAAAGTTCACAACACATTAGGAGATAGAGCGTGTTTGAAGAAGACTGATGCAGTGTGCGTTTTCCTTTATTTCTTGTGATTTGGGAAACATAATCCGTGATTTTCCACATTGTCTAAGAAACAACATGAGGCTTGCAAGAGATTGAAACAATGCATCCTAAAACTTATTCCAGCAGTGAAAACACACGGTTCTACAAAGACTTGGAAGGAGCAAGCAAAAGAATAGTGGCTGAGTGTTCTTTCAGAGAGAAACACATGCATTTCATCCTTCTGGGTGAGTTTTCTTGCTGGAATTCATATGCATTTTGTACTGTGCAGAATGTAGCTACCTGCTCGGGGGTTGTGTCATAGATGCACCTTTCCTGTAGGAGCTTATTGGAACTTTCATTGTATGGCTAAGTTATTTAGTGTTGGTTTTGGAAGGTCTTTCAACTTTGGCCAAAACGGCTTTGTACGAAAGTATTTCACAGCCCTGTTTCCAAGTGTCCACAAAGAGCTGCTGCTTGAAAGTGTCCACATGCACATCTCCCATACTGGTGTGCTCGTTTCATTACCTGGATTTTGGTTTCCTCTTCTTTCTTTGAAATGACAAGTCTTCATTCAGCATGCTACACACAGCTTGTAGCAGTTTCAGTTTGAAGCATGTTGGTGCTCTCAAAACGCTGTGTATCCTGGGTAGAGTGTGTCACTCTACAGCACTGAATACACAACTTAGAGCTCCTTTCAACACAGACACGCAAACACGTCTTTTTGGGAAAGTCCTAACTCAGGTAAATTGGAAATGTAAGGGTTTCATTGAAAACATGAAGACAATCATGCTTTTGAACTCTGCAACCGAAAGAAATGGCTTTTTGGACATGCCATTCTGAATTTCACTGCAAAATGCCCTTCTTTTCTGGTTTGTTGAAAGTTCAAAACACTTTAGGAAATAGAACGTGTTTGAAGAAGACTGATGCAGTGTGCGTTTTCCTGGATTTCAAGTGATTTGGGATACATACTCCTTGTTTTTCCACATTGTCTAAGAAACAACATGAGGCTTGCAAGAGATTGAAAAAATGCATCCTAAAACTTATGCCTGCAGTGAAAACACACGTTACTACAAAGACTTGGAAGGAGCAAGCAAAAGAATAGTGGCTGAGAGTTCTTTCAGAGAGAAACACACGTATTTCATCCTTCTGTAGAGACGGTTAGGGTTACGATTGGACCTAGGGTAGGGTTATGTTGAGGGCTAGGGTTAGAGAGAAGGTTAGAGTTACGATTGGAACTAGGGTAGGGTTATGTTGAGGGCTAGGGTTAGAGAGAAGTTTAGGGTTACTTTTGGACCTAGGGTTAGGGTTATGTTGAGGGCTAGGGTTAGAGATATGGTTAGGGTTACGATTGGACCTAGGGTTAGGGTTATGTTGAGGGTTAGAGATCCGGTTAGGGTTACGATTGGACCTAGGGTTAGGGTTATGTTTAGGCCCAGGGTTTGAGATCTGGTTAGGGTTAGATTGGACCTAGGGTTAGGGTTATGTTGAGGGCTAGGGTTAGAGATCAGGTTAGTATTCCGATTGGACCTAGGGTTAGGGTTAGGTTTAGGGCTAGGGATACAGATCCGGTTAGGGTTACGATTGGACCTAGGGTTAGGGTTATGTTGAGGGCTAGGGTTAGTGATCAGGTTAGTATTACGATTGGACCTAAGGTTAAGGTTATGTTGAGGGCTAGGGTTCAGATCTGGTTAGGGTTACGATTGGACCTAGGGTTAGGGTTATGTTGAGGGCTAGGGTTAGAGATATGGTTAGGGTTATGATTGGACCTAGGGTTAGGGTTATGTTGAGGGCTAGGGTTAGAGATCAGGTTAGGGTTAAGATTGGACCTAGGGTTATAGTGATCTTGAGGGCTAGGGTATTCCAGCAGTGAAAACACACATTTCTATAAAGACTTTGAAGCAGCAAGCTGAAGCCTTGTGGGTGAGTGTTCTTTCATAGAGAAACATGCATTTCATCCTTCTGGAGTGAATTTTCATGCTGGAGTTCATATGCATTTTATACTGTGCAGAATGTAGCTACCTGCTTGGGGTTGTGTCATAGAAGCACCTTTTCTGCAGGAGCTTATTGGAACATTCATTGTTTGGCTAAGTTATTTAGGGTTGGTTTTGGAAGGTCTTTCAACCTTGGCCAAATCCCGCTTCGTACGCAAGTTTTTAATACCGCTGTTTCCAAGTGTCCACAAAGAGCTGCTGCTTGAAACTGTCCACATGCACATCTCGTATACTGGTGTGCTCGTTTCACTACCTGGATTTTGGTTTCCTCTTCTTTCTTTGAAATGACAAGTCTTCATTCAGCATTCTACACACACCTTGTACCAGCTTCAGTTTGAAGCATGTTGGTGCTCTCAAAACGCTGTGTAACCTATGTAGAGTGTGTTACTCTCCAGCACTGAATACACAACTTAGAGCTCCTTTCACCACAGACACGCAAACACATCTTTTTGTGAAAGTCCTACTTCAGGTCCCTTGGAAATGTAAGGGTTTCATGGAGAACATGACGTCAATCATGCTTTTGCACTCTACTACCAATAGAAATGACCTCTTGTACATGCCTGACTGAGTTTCACTGCAAAATGCCCTTGTTTTCTGGTTTCTTGAATGTTCTCAACACATTAGGAGAAAGAGCGTGTTTGAGCAAGATCGATGCAGTGTGCGTTTCCCTAGATTTCAAGTGATTTGGGAAATATAATCCTTATTTTTCCACATTGTGAAAGAAACATGAGGCTTGCAAGAGATTGAAAAAATGCATCCCAAAACGTACTCCAGCGGTGAAAGCACACGTTTCTACAAAGACTTTGAAGTGGCAAGTAAAAGCCAATGGCTGAGTGTTCTTTCAGAGAGAAACATACACATTTCATCCTTCTGGAGTGAATTTTCAGCCTGGAATTCATATGCATTTGTACCGTGCAGAATGTAACTACCTGCTCGGGGGTTGTGTCATAGAAGCAACTTTCCTGCAGGAGCTTATTGGAACATTCATTGTTTGGCTAACTTCTTTGGGTTGGTTTTGGAAGGTCTTTCAACTTTAGCCAAATCCGCCTTCTTACGAAATTTTTTCACAGCCCTGTTTCCAAGAGCCCACAAAGAACTGCTGCTTAAAACTCTCCACATGCACATCTCCCATACTGGTGTGCTCGTTTCACTACCTGGATTTTGGTTTCCTCTTCTTTCTTTGAAATTACAAGCCCTCTTTCTGCATGCTACACACACCTTGTAGCAGCTTCAGTTTGCAGCATATTGGTGCTCTTAAAACGCTGAGTAACCTGTGTAATGTGTCAATCTCCAGCACTGAATACACAACTTAGAGCTCCTTTCACCACAGACACGCAAACACATCTTTTTGTAAAAGTCCTACTTCTTTACTCTTGGAAATGTAAGGGTTTCATCGAGGACTTGAAGTCAATCATGCTTTTGCACTCTGCAACCAATAGGAATGAACTCTTGTACATACCCGTCTGAATTTCAGTGCAAAATGCCCTTCTTTTCTGGTTTGTTGAAAGTTCACAACACATTAGGAGATAGAGCGTGTTTGAAGAAGACTGATGCAGTGTGCGTTTTCCTTTATTTCTTGTGATTTGGGAAACATAATCCGTGATTTTCCACATTGTCTAAGAAACAACATGAGGCTTGCAAGAGATTGAAACAATGCATCCTAAAACTTATTCCAGCAGTGAAAACACACGGTTCTACAAAGACTTGGAAGGAGCAAGCAAAAGAATAGTGGCTGAGTGTCCTTTCAGAGAGAAACACATGCATTTCATCCTTCTGGAGTGAGTTTTCTTGCTGGAATTCATATGCATTTTGTACTGTGCAGAATGTAGCTACCTGCTCGGGGGTTGTGTCATAGATGCACCTTTCCTGTAGGAGCTTATTGGAACTTTCATTGTTTGGCTAAGTTATTTAGGGTTGGTTTTGGATGGTCTTTCAACTTTGGCCAAATCCGCTTTGTACGAAAGTTTTTCACAGCCCTGTTTCCAAGTGTCCACAAAGAGCTGCTGCTTGAAAGTGTCCACAGGCACATCTCCCATACTGGTGTGCTCGTTTCACTACCTGGATTTTGGTTTCCTCTTTTTATTTGAAATGACAAGTCTTCATTCAACATGCTACACACAGCTTGTAGCAGTTTCAGTTTGAAGCATGTTGGTGCTCTCAAAACGCTGTGTATCCTGTGTAGAGTGTGTCACTCTACAGCACTGAATACACAACTTAGAGATCCTTTCAACACAGACACGCAAACACGTCTTTTTGGGAAAGTCCTAACTCAGGTAAATTGGAAATGTAAGGGTTTCATCGAAAACATGAAGACAATCATGCTTTTGAACTCTGCAACCGAAAGAAATGGCTTTTTGTACATGCCATTCTGAATTTCACTGCAAAATGCCCTTCTTTTCTGGTTTGTTGAAAGTTCAAAACACTTTAGGAAATAGAACGTGTTTGAAGAAGACTGATGCAGTGTGCGTTTTCCTGGATTTCAAGTGATTCGGGATACATACTCCTTGTTTTTCCACATTGTCTAAGAAACAACATGAGGCTTGCAAGAGATTGAAAAAATGCATCCTAAAACTTATGCCTGCAGTGAAAACACACGTTTCTACAAAGACTTGGAAGGAGCAAGCAAAAGAATAGTGGCTGAGAGTTCTTGCAGAGAGAAACACACGTATTTCATCCTTCTGTAGAGACGGTTAGGGTTACGATTGGACCTAGGGTAGGGTTATGTTGAGGGCTAGGGTTAGAGAGACGGTTAGCGTTACGATTGGACCTAGGGTTAGGGTTATGTTGAGGGCGAGGGTTAGAGAGAAGGTTAGGGTTACTTTTGGACCTAGGGTTAGGGTTATGTTGAGGGCTAGGGTTAGAGATATGGTTAGGGTTACGATTGGACCTAGGGTTAGGGTTATGTTGAGGGCTATGGTTAGAGATCCGGTTAGGGTTACGATTGGACCTAGGGTTAGGGTTATGTTGATGGCTAGGCTTAGAGAGAAGGTTAGGGTTACGATTGGACCTAGGGTTAGTGTTATGTTGAGGGCTAGGATTAGAGATCATGTTAGTATTACGATAGGACATAGGCTTAGGGTTATGTTGAGGGCTAGGGTTAGAGAGAAGGTTAGGGTTACTTTTGGACCTAGGGTTAGGGTTATGTTGAGGGCTAGGGTTAGAGATATGGTTAGGGTTACGATTGGACCTAGGGTTAGGGTTATGTTGAGGGCTAGGGTTAGAGTTCCGGTTAGGGTTACACTTGAACCTAGGGTTAGGGTTATGTTGAGGGCTAGGCTTAGAGATCCGGTTAGGGTTACGATTGGACCTAGGGTTAGGGTTATGTTGAGGGCTAGGATTAGAGATCATGTTAGTATTACGATTGGACATAGGCTTAGGGTTATGTTGAGGGCTAGGGTTAGAGATCCGGTTAGGGTTACGATTGGACCTAGGGTTAGGGTTATGTTGAGGGCTAGGATTAGAGATCATGTTAGTATTACGATTGGACATAGGGTTAGGGTTATGTTGAGGGCTAGGGTTAGAGAGAAGGTTAGGGTTACTTTTGGACCTAGGGTTAGGGTTATGTTGAGGGCTAGGGTTAGACATCCGGTTAGGGTTACGATTGGACCTAGGGTTAGGGTTATGTTGAGACCCAGGGTTTGAGATCTGGTTAGGGTTAGATTGGACCTAGGGTTAGGGTTATGTTGAGGGCTAGGGTTAGAGATCAGGTTAGTATTACGATAGGACCTAGGGTTAGGGTTAGGTTTAGGGCTAGGGATACAGATCCTTTTAGGGTTACGATTGGACCTAGGGTTAGGGTTATGTTGAGGGCTAGGGTTAGTGATCAGGTTAGTATTACGATTGGACCTAAGGTTAAGGTTATGTTGAGGGCTAGGGTTCAGATTCGGTTAGTGTTACGATTGGACCTAGGGTTAGCGTAACGTTGAGGGCTAGGGTTAGAGAGACGGTTAGGGTTACAATTGGACCTAGGGTTAGGGTTATGTTGAGGTCTAGGATTAGAGATCATGTTAGTATTGCGATTGGACATAGGGTTAGGGTTATGTTGAGGGCTAGGGTTAGAGAGAAGGTTAGGGTTACTTTTGGACCTAGGGTTAGGGTTATGTTGAGGGTTGGGGTTAGAGATCCGGTTAGGGTTACGATTGGACCTAGGGTTAGGGTTATGTTGAGGGCTAGGATTAGAGATCATGTTAGTATTACGATTGGACATAGGGTTAGGGTTATGTTGAGGGCTAGGGTTAGAGACAAGGTTAGGGTTACTTTTGGACCTAGGGTTAGGGTTATCTTGAGGGCTAGGGTTAGAGATATGGTTAGGGTTACGATTGGACCTAGGGTTAGGGTTATGTTGAGGGCTAGGGTTACAGTTCTGGTTAGGGTTACACTTGAACCTAGGGTTAGGGTTATGTTGAGGGCTAGGCTTAGAGATCCAGTTAGGGTTACGATTGGACATAGGGTTAGGGTTAGGTTTAGGGCTAGGATTAGAGATCATGTTAGTATTAGGATTGGACATAGGGTTAGGGTTATGTTGAGGGCTAGGGTTAGAGATCAGGTTAGGGTTACGATTGGACCTAGGGTTAGGGTTATGTTGAGGGCTAGGGTTAGAGATATGGTTAGGGTTACGATTGGACCTAGGGTTAGGGTTATGTTGAGGGCTAGGTTTAGAGATCCGGTTAGGGTTACGATTGGACCTAGGGTTAGGGTTATGTTGAGGCCCAGGGTTTGAGATCTGGTTAGGGTTAGATTGGACCTAGGGTTAGGGTTATGTTGAGGGCTAGGGTTAGAGATCAGGTTAGTATTACGATTGGACCTAGGGTTAGGGTTAGGTTTAGGGCTAGGGATACAGATCCGGTTAGGGTTACGATTGGACCTAGGGTTAGCGTAACGTTGAGGGCTAGGGTTAGAGAGACGGTTAGGGTTACGATTGGACCTAGGGTTAGGGTTATGTTGAGGGCTAGGGTTAGAGATATGGTTAGGGTTATGATTGGACCTAGGGTTAGGGTTATGTATAGGGCTAGGGTTAGAGATCAGGTTAGGGTTACGATTGGACCTAGGGTTAGGGTTATGTTGAGGGCTAGGGTTAGAGAGAAGGTTAGGGTTTCAATTGGACCTAGGGTTAGGGTTATGTTGAGGGCTAGGGTACAGATCCGGTTAGGGTTACGATTGGACCTAGGGTTAGGGTTATGTTTAGGGCTAGGGTTAGAGATCCGGTTAGGGTTACTATTGGACGTAGGGTTAGGGTTATGTTGAGGGCTAGGGTTAGAGATCCGGTTAGTATTACGATTGGACCTAGGGTTAGGGTTATGTTGAGGGCTAGATTTACAGATCCGGTTAGGGTTACGATTTGACCTAGGGTTAGGGTTATGTTTAGGGCTAGGGTTAGAGATCCGGTTAGGGTTACTATTGGACGTAGGGTTAGGGTTATGTTGAGGGCTAGGCTTAGAGATCCGGTTAGGGTTACGGTTGGACCTAGGGTTAGGGTTATGTTGAGGGCTAGGGTTAGAGATCAGGTTAGGGTTACGATTGGACCTAGGGTTATAGTGATGTTGAGGGCTAGGGTATTCCAGCAGTGAAAACACACATTTCTATAAAGACTTTGAAGCAGCAAGCTGAAGCCTTGTGGGTGAGTGTTCTTTCATAGAGAAACATGCATTTCATCCTTCTGGAGTGAATTTTCATGCTGGAGTTCATATGCATTTTATACTGTGCAGAATGTAACTACCTGCTGGGGGTTGTGTCATAGAAGCACCTTTTCTGCAGGAGCTTATTGGAACATTCATTGTTTAGCCTAGTTATTTAGGGTTGGTTTTGGAAGGTCTTTCAACCTTGGCCAAATCCCGCTTCGTACGCAAGTTTTTAATACCGCTGTTTCCTAGTGTCCACAAAGAGCTGCTGCTTGAAACTGTCCACATGCACATCTCGTATACTGGTGTGCTCGTTTCACTACCTGGATTTTGGTTTCTTCTTCTTTCTTTGAAATGACAAGTCTTCATTCAGCATTCTACACACACCTTGTACCAGCTTCAGTTTGAAGCATGTTGGTGCTCTCAAAACGCTGTGTAACCTATGTAGAGTGTGTTACTCTCCAGCACTGAATACACAACTTAGAGCTCCTTTCACCACAGGCACGCAAACACATCTTTTTGTGAAAGTCCTACTTCAGGTCCCTTGGAAATGTAAGGGTTTCATGGAGAACATGAAGTCAATCATGCTTTTGCACTCTACTACCAATAGAAATGACCTCTTGTACATGCCTGACTGAG
Source organism: Miniopterus natalensis (assembly GCF_054644295.1). Taxonomy (NCBI): domain Eukaryota; kingdom Metazoa; phylum Chordata; class Mammalia; order Chiroptera; family Miniopteridae; genus Miniopterus; species Miniopterus natalensis. Next base: position 83,543,068 of record NC_142089.1, read on the forward strand.
TTTCACTGCAAAATGCCCTTGTTTTCTGGTTTCTTGAATGTTCTCAACACATTAGGAGAAAGAGCGTGTTTGAGCAAGATCGATGCAGTGTGCGTTTCCCTAGATTTCAAGTGATTTGGGAAATATATTCCTTATTTTTCCACATTGTGAAAGAAACATGAGGCTTGCAAGAGATTGAAAATATGCATCCCAACACGTACTCCAGCGGTGAAAGCACACGTTTCTACAAAGACTTTGAAGTAGCAAGTAAAAGCCAATGGCTGAGTGTTCTTTCAGAGAGAAACATACACATTTCATCCTTCTGGAGTGAATTTTCAGCCTGGAATTCATATGCATTTGTACCGTGCAGAATGTAACTACCTGCTCGGGGGTTGTGTCATAGAAGCAACTTTCCTGCAGGAGCTTATTGGAATATTCATTGTTTGGCTAACTTCTTTGGGTTGGTTTTGGAAGGTCTTTCAACTTTAGCCAAATCCGCTTTCTTACGAAATTTTTTCACAGCCCTGTTTCCAAGAGCCCACAAAGAACTGCTGCTTAAAACTCTCCACATGCACATCTCCCATACTGGTGTGCTCGTTTCACTACCTGGATTTTGGTTTCCTCTTCTTTCTTTGAAATTACAAGCCCTCTTTCTGCATGCTACACACACCTTGTAGCAGTTTCAGTTTGCAGCATATTGGTGCTCTTAAAACGCTGAGTAACCTGTGTAGAGTGTGTCAATCTCCAGCACTGAATACACAACTTAGAGCTCCTTTCACCACAGACACGAAAACACATCTTTTTGTAAAAGTCCTACTTCTTTACTCTTGGAAATGTAAGGGTTTCATCGAGAACTTGAAGTCAATCATGCTTTTGCACTCTGCAACCAATAGGAATGAACTCTTGTACATACCCGTCTGAATTTCAGTGCAAAATGCCCTTCTTTTCTGGTTTGTTGAAAGTTCACAACACATTAGGAGATAGAGCGTGTTTGAAGAAGACTGATGCAGTGTGCGTTTTCCTTTATTTCTTGTGATTTGGGAAACATAATCCGTGATTTTCCACATTGTCTAAGAAACAACATGAGGCTTGCAAGAGATTGAAACAATGCATCCTAAAACTTATTCCAGCAGTGAAAACACACGGTTCTACAAAGACTTGGAAGGAGCAAGCAAAAGAATAGTGGCTGAGTGTCCTTTCAGAGAGAAACACATGCATTTCATCCTTCTGGGTGAGTTTTCTTGCTGGAATTCATATGCATTTTGTACTGTGCAGAATGTAGCTACCTGCTCGGGGGTTGTGTCATAGATGCACCTTTCCTGTAGGAGCTTATTGGAACTTTCATTGTTTGGCTAAGTTATTTAGGGTTGGTTTTGGAAGGTCTTTCAACTTTGGCCAAATCGGCTTTGTACGAAAGTTTTTCACAGCCCTGTTTCCAAGTGTCCACAAAGAGCTGCTGCTTGAAAGTGTCCACATGCACATCTCCCATACTGGTGTGCTCGTTTCACTACCTGGATTTTGGTTTCCTCTTCTTTCTTTGAAATGACAAGTCTTCATTCAGCATGCTACACACAGCTTGTAGCAGTTTCAGTTTGAAGCATGTTGGTGCTCTCAAAACGCTGTGTATCCTGGGTAGAGTGTGTCACTCTACAGCACTGAATACACAACTTAGAGCTCCTTTCAACACAGACACGCAAACACGTCTTTTTGGGAAAGTCCTAACTCAGGTAAATTGGAAATGTAAGGGTTTCATTGAAAACATGAAGACAATCATGCTTTTGAACTCTGCAACCGAAAGAAATGGCTTTTTGTACATGCCATTCTGAATTTCACTGCAAAATGCCCTTCTTTTCTGGTTTGTTGAAAGTTCAAAACACTTTAGGAAATAGAACGTGTTTGAAGAAGACTGATGCAGTGTGCGTTTTCCTGGATTTCAAGTGATTCGGGATACATACTCCTTGTTTTTCCACATTGTCTAAGAAACAACATGAGGCTTGCAAGAGATTGAAAAAATGCATCCTAAAACTTATGCCTGCAGTGAAAACACACGTTTCGACAAAGACTTGGAAGGAGCAAGCAAAAGAATAGTGGCTGAGAGTTCTTGCAGAGAGAAACACTCGTATTTCATCCTTCTGTAGAGACGGTTAGGGTTACGATTGGACCTAGGGTAGGGTTATGTTGAGGGCTAGGGTTAGAGAGACGGTTAGGGTTACGATTGGACCTAGGGTTAGGGTTATGTTGAGGTCTAGGGTTAGAGAGAAGGTTAGGGTTACTTTTGGACCTAGGGTTAGGGTTATGTTGAGGGCTAGGGTTAGAGATATGGTTAGGGTTACGATTGGACCTAGGGTGAGGGTTATGTTGAGGGCTAGGGTTAGAGATCCGGTTAGGGTTACGATTGGACCTAGGGTTAGGGTTATGTTGATGGCTAGGCTTAGAGAGAAGGTTAGGGTTACAATTGGACCTAGGGTTAGGGTTATGTTGAGGGTTGGGGTTAGAGATCCGGTTAGGGTTATGATTAGACCTAGGGTTAGGGTTATGTTGAGGGCTAGGATTAGAGATCATGTTAGTATTACGATTGGACATAGTGTTAGGGTTATGTTGAGGGCTAGGTTTAGAGAGAAGGTTAGGGTTACTTTTGGACCTAGGGTTAGGGTTATGTTGAGGGCTAGGGTTAGAGATATGGTTAGGGTTACGATTGGACCTAGGGTTAGGGTTATGTTGAGGGCTAGGGTTAGAGATCCGGTTAGGGTTACGATTGGACCTAGGGTTAGGGTTATGTTGAGGGCTAGGGTTAGACATCCGGTTAGGGTTACGATTGGACCTAGGGTTAGGATTATGTAGAGGCCCAGGGTTTGAGATCTGGTTAGGGTTAGATTGGACCTAGGGTTAGGGTTATGTTGAGGGCTAGGGTTAGAGATCAGGTTAGTATTACGATAGGACCTAGGGATAGGGTTAGGTTTAGGGCTAGGGATACAGATCCTTTTAGGGTTACGATTGGACCTAGGGTTAGGGTTATGTTGAGGGCTAGGGTCAGTGATCAGGTTAGTATTACGATTGGACCTAAGGTTAAGGTTATGTTGAGGGCTAGGGTTCAGATTCGGTTAGGGTTACGATTGGACCTAGGGTTAGCGTAACGTTGAGGGCTAGGGTTAGAGAGACGGTTAGGGTTACGATTGGACCTAGGGTTAGGGTTATGTTGAGGGCTAGGGTAAGAGATATGGTTAGGGTTATGATTGGACCTAGGGTTAGGGTTATGTATAGGGATAGGGTTAGAGTTCAGGTTAGGGTTACGATTGGACCTAGGGTTAAGGTTATGTTGAGGGCTAGGGTTAGAGAGAAGGTTAGGGTTTCAATTGGACCTAGGGTTAGGGTTATGTTGAGGGCTAGGGTTACAGATCCGGTTAGGGTTACGATTGGACTTAGGGTTAGGGTTATGTTTAGGGCTAGGGTTAGAGATCCGGTGAGGTTTACTATTGGACGTAGGGTTAGGGTTATGTTGAGGGCTAGGGTTAGAGATCCGGTTAGTATTACGATTGGACCTAGGGTTAGGGTTATGTTGAGGGCTAGAGTTACAGATCCGGTTAGGGTTACGATTTGACCTAGGGTTAGGGTTATGTTTAGGGCTAGGGTTAGAGATCCGGTTAGGGTTACGGTTGGACCTAGGGTTAGGGTTATGTTGAGGGCTAGGGTTAGAGATCAGGTTAGGGTTAAGATTGGACCTAGGGTTATAGTGATGTTGAGGGCTAGGGTATTCCAGCAGTGAAAACACACATTTCTATAAAGACTTTGAAGCAGCAAGCTGAAGCCTTGTGGGTGAGTGTTCTTTCATAGAGAAACATGCATTTCATCCTTCTGGAGTGAATTTTCATGCTGGAGTTCATATGCATTTTATTCTGTGCAGAATGTAGATACCTGCTGGGGGTTATGTCATAGAAGCACCTTTTCTGCAGGAGCTTATTGGAACATTCATTGTTTGGCTAAGTTATTTAATGTTGGTTTTGGAAGGTCTTTCAACCTTGGCCAAATCCTGCTTCGTACGCAAGTTTTTAATACCGCTGTTTTCAAGTGTCCACAAAGAGCTGCTGCTTGAAACTGTCCACATGCACATCTCGTATACTGGTGTGCTCGTTTCACTACCTGGATTTTGGTTTCCTCTTCTTTCTTTGAAATGACAAGTCTTCATTCAGCATTCTACACACACCTTGTACCAGCTTCAGTTTGAAGCATGTTGGTGCTCTCAAAACGCTGTGTAACCTATGTAGAGTGTGTTACTCTCCAGCACTGAATACACAACTTAGAGCTCCTTTCACCACAGGCACGCAAACACATCTTTTTGTGAAAGTCCTACTTCAGGTCCCTTGGAAATGTAAGGGTTTCATGGAGAACATGACGTCAATCATGCTTTTGCACTCTACTACCAATAGAAATGACCTCTTGTACATGCCTGACTGAGTTTCACTGCAAAATGCCCTTGTTTTCTGGTTTCTTGAATGTTCTCAACACATTAGGAGAAAGAGCGTGTTTGAGCAAGATCGATGCAGTGTGCGTTTCCCTAGATTTCAAGTGATTTGGGAAATATAATCCTTATTTTTCCACATTGTGAAAGAAACATGAGGCTTGCAAGAGATTGAAAAAATGCATCCCAACACGTACTCCAGCGGTGAAAGCACACGTTTCTACAAAGACTTTGAAGTAGCAAGTAAAAGCCAATGGCTGAGTGTTCTTTCAGAGAGAAACATACACATTTCATCCTTCTGGAGTGAATTTTCAGCCTGGAATTCATATGCATTTGTACCGTGCAGAATGTAACTACCTGCTCGGGGGTTGTGTCATAGAAGCAACTTTCCTGCAGGAGCTTATTGGAACATTCATTGTTTGGCTAACTTCTTTGGGTTGGTTTTGGAAGGTCTTTGAACTTTAGCCAAATCCGCTTTCTTACGAAATTTTTTCACAGCCCTGTTTCCAAGAGCCCACAAAGAACTGCTGCTTAAAACTCTCCACATGCACATCTCCCATACTGGTGTGCTCGTTTCACTACCTGGATTTTGGTTTCCTCTTCTTTCTTTGAAATTACAAGCCCTCTTTCTGCATGCTACACACACCTTGTAGCAGTTTCAGTTTGCAGCATATTGGTGCTCTTAAAACGCTGAGTAACCTGTGTAGAGTGTGTCAATCTCCAGCACTGAATACACAACTTAGAGCTCCTTTCACCACAGACACGCAAACACATCTTTTTGTAAAAGTCCTACTTCTTTACTCTTGGAAATGTAAGGGTTTCATCGAGAACTTGAAGTCAATCATGCTTTTGCACTCTGCAACCAATAGGAATGAACTCTTGTACATACCCGTCTGAATTTCAGTGCAAAATGCCCTTCTTTTCTGGTTTGTTGAAAGTTCACAACACATTAGGAGATAGAGCGTGTTTGAAGAAGACTGATGCAGTGTGCGTTTTCCTTTATTTCTTGTGATTTGGGAAACATAATCCGTGATTTTCCACATTGTCTAAGAAACAACATGAGGCTTGCAAGAGATTGAAACAATGCATCCTAAAACTTATTCCAGCAGTGAAAACACACGGTTCTACAAAGACTTGGAAGGAGCAAGCAAAAGAATAGTGGCTGAGTGTCCTTTCAGAGAGAAACACATGCATTTCATCCTTCTGGAGTGAGTTTTCTTGCTGGAATTCATATGCATTTTGTACTGTGCAGAATGTAGCTACCTGCTCGGGGGTTGTGTCATAGATGCACCTTTCCTGTAGGAGCTTATTGGAACTTTCATTGTTTGGCTAAGTTATTTAGGGTTGGTTTTGGAAGGTCTTTCAACTTTGGCCAAATCCGCTTTGTACGAAAGTTTTTCACAGCCCTGTTTCCAAGTGTCCACAAAGAGCTGCTGCTTGAAAGTGTCCACATGCACATCTCCCATACTGGTGTGCTCGTTTCACTACCTGGATTTTGGTTTCCTCTTCTTTCTTTGAAATGACAAGTCTTCATTCAGCATGCTACACACAGCTTGTAGCAGTTTCAGTTTGAAGCATGTTGGTTCTCTCAAAACGCTGTGTATCCTAGGTAGAGTGTGTCACTCTACAGCACTGAATACACAACTTAGAGCTCCTTTCAACACAGACACGCAAACACGTTTTTTTGGGAAAGTCCTAACTCAGGTAAATTGGAAATGTAAGGGTTTAATCGAAAACATGAAGACAATCATGCTTTTGAACTCTGCAACCGAAAGAAATGGCTTTTTGTACACGCCATTCTGAATTTCACTGCAAAATGCCCTTCTTTTCTGGTTTGTTGAAAGTTCAAAACACTTTAGGAAATAGAACGTGTTTGAAGAAGACTGATGCATTGTGCGTTTTCCTGGATTTCAAGTGATTCGGGATACATACTCCTTGTTTTTCCACATTGTCTAAGAAACAACATGAGGCTTGCAAGAGATTGAAAAAATGCATCCTAAAACTTATGCCTGCAGTGAAAACACACGTTTCTACAAAGACTTGGAAGGAGCAAGCAAAAGAATAGTGGCTGCGAGTTCTTTCAGAGAGAAACACACGTATTTCATCCTTCTGTAGAGACGGTTAGGGTTACGATTGGACCTAGGGTAGGGTTATGTTGAGGGCTAGGGTTAGAGAGACGGTTAGGGTTACGATTGGACCTAGGGTTAGGGTTATGTTGAGGGCTAGGGTTAGAGAGAAGGTTAGGGTTACTTTTGGACCTATGGTTAGGGTTATGTTGAGGGCTAGAGTTAGAGATATGGTTAGGGTTACGATTGGACCTAGGGTTAGGGTTATGTTGAGGGCTAGGGTTAGAATTCCGGTTAGGGTTACACTTGAACCTAGGGTTAGGGTTATGTTGAGGGCTAGGCTTAGAGAGAAGGTTAGGGTTACAATTGGACCTAGGGTTAGGGTTATGTTGAGGGCTAGGGTTAGAGACCCGGTTAGGGTTACGATTGGACCTAGGGTTAGGGTTATGTTGAGGGCTAGGGTTAGAGAGAAGGTTAGGGTTACTTTTGGACCTAGGGTTAGGGTTATGTTGAAGGGCTAGGGTTAGAGATATGGTTAGGGTTACGATTGGACCTAGGGTTAGGGTTATGTTGAGGGCTAGGGTTAGAGATCCGGTTAGGGTTACGATTGGACCTAGGGTTAGGGTTATGTTTAGGCCCAGGGTTTGAGATCTGGTTAGGGTTAGATTGGACCTACGGTTAGGGTTATGTTGAGGGCTAGGGTTAGAGATCAGGTTAGTATTACGATTGGACCTAGGGTTAGCGTTATGTTTAGGGCTAGGGATACAGATCCGGTTAGGGTTACGATTGGACCTAGGGTTAGGGTTATGTTGTGGGCTAGGGTTAGTGATCAGGTTAGTATTACGATTGGACCTAAGGTTAAGGTTATGTTGAGGGCTAGGGTTCAGATCCGGTTAGGGTTACCATTGGACCTAGGGTTAGCGTAACATTGAGGGCTAGGGTTAGAGAGAGGGTTAGGGTTACGATTGGACCTAGGGTTAGGGTTATGTTGAGGGCTAGGGTTAGAGATATGGTTAGGGTTATGATTGGACCTAGGGTTAGGGTTATGTTGAGGGCTAGGGTTAGAGAGAAGGTTAGTGTTTCAATTGGACCTAGGGTTAGGGTTATGTTGAGGGCTAGGGTTACAGATCCGGTTAGGGTTACGATTGGACCTAGGGTTAGGGTTATGTTGAGGGCTAGGGTTAGAGAGAAGGTTAGGGTTACTTTTGGACCTATGGTTAGGGTTATGTTGAGGGCTAGGGTTAGAATTCCGGTTAGGGTTACACTTGAACCTAGGGTTAGGGTTATGTTGAGGGCTTGGCTTAGAGAGAAGGTTAGGGTTACAATTGGACCTAGGGTTAGGGTTATGTTGAGGGCTAGGGTTAGAGACCCGGTTAGGGTTACGATTGGACCTAGGGTTAGGGTTATGTTGAGGGCTAGGGTTAGAGAGAAGGTTAGGGTTACTTTTGGACCTAGGGTTAGGGTTATGTTGAGGGCTAGGGTTAGAGATATGGTTAGGGTTACGATTGGACCTAGGGTTAGGTTTATGTTGAGGGCTAGGGTTAGAGATCCGGTTAGGGTTACGATTGGACCTAGGGTTAGGGTTATGTTTAGGCCCAGGGTTTGAGATCTGGTTAGGGTTAGATTGGACCTAGGGTTAGGGTTATGTTGAGGGCTAGGGTTAGAGAGAAGGTTAGGGTTACTTTTGGACCTAGGGTTAGGGTTATGTTGAGGGCTAGGGTTAGAGATATGGTTAGGGTTACGATTGGACCTAGGGTTAGGGTTATGTTTAGGGCTAGGGATACAGATCCGGTTAGGGTTACGATTGGACCTAGGGTTAGGGTTATGTTGAGGGCTAGGGTTAGTGATCAGGTTAGTATTACGATTGGACCTAAGGTTAAGGTTATGTTGAGGGCTAGGGTTCAGATCCGGTTAGGGTTACCATTGGACCTAGGGTTAGCGTAACGTTGAGGGCTAGGGTTAGAGAGAGGGTTAGGGTTACGATTGGACCTAGGGTTAGGGTTATGTTGAGGGCTAGGGTTAGAGATATGGTTAGGGTTATGATTGGACCTAGGGTTAGGGTTATGTATAGGGCTAGGGTTAGAGATCAGGTTAGGGTTACGATTGGACCTAGGGTTAGGGTTATGTTGAGGGCTAAGGTTAGAGAGAAGGTTAGGGTTTCAATTGGACCTAGGGTTAGGGTTATGTTGAGGGCTAGGGTTACAGATCCGGTTAGGGTTACGATTGGACCTAGGGTTAGGGTTATGTTGAGGGCTAGGATTAGAGAGAAGGTTAGGGTTACTTTTGGACCTATGGTTAGGGTTATGTTGAGGGCTAGAGTTAGAGATATGGTTAGGGTTACGATTGGACCTAGGGTTAGGGTTATGTTGAGGGCTAGGGTTAGAATTCCGGTTAGGGTTACACTTGAACCTAGGGTTAGGGTTATGTAGAGGGCTAGGCTTAGAGAGAAGGTTAGGGTTACAATTGGACCTAGGGTTAGGGTTATGTTGAGGGCTAGGGTTAGAGACCCGGTTAGGGTTACGATTGGACCTAGGGTTAGGGTTATGTTGAGGGCTAGGGTTAGAGAGAAGGTTAGGGTTACTTTTAGACCTAGGGTTAGGGTTATGTTGAGGGCTAGGGTTAGAGATATGGTTAGGGTTACGATTGGACCTAGGGTTAGGGTTATGTTGAGGGCTAGGGTTAGAGATCCGGTTAGGGTTACAATTGGACCTAGGGTTAGGGTTATGTTTAGGCCCAGGGTTTGAGATCTGGTTCGGGTTAGATTGGACCTAGGGTTAGGGTTATGTTGAGGGCTAGGGTTAGAGATCAGGTTAGTATTACGATTGGACCTAGGGTTAGGGTTATGTTTAGGGCTAGGGATACAGATCCGGTTAGGGTTACGATTGGACCTAGGGTTAGGGTTATGTTGAGGGCTAGGGTTAGTGATCAGGTTAGTATTACGATTGGACCTAAGGTTAAGGTTATGTTGAGGGCTAGGGTTCAGATCCGGTTAGGGTTACCATTGGACCTAGGGTTAGCGTAACGTTGAGGGCTAGGGTTAGAGAGAGGGTTAGGGTTACTATTGGACCTAGGGTTAGGGTTATGTTGAGGGCTAGGGTTAGAGATATGGTTAGGGTTATGATTGGACCTAGGGTTAGGGTTATGTATAGGGCTAGGGTTAGAGATCAGGTTAGGGTTACGATTGGACCTAGGGTTAGGGTTATGTTGAGGGCTAGGCTTAGAGAGAAGGTTAGGGTTTCAATTGGACCTAGGGTTAGGGTTATGTTGAGGGCTAGGGTTACAGATCCGGTTAGGGTTACGATTGGACCTAGGGTTAGGGTTATGTTGAGGGCTAGGGTTAGAGAGAAGGTTAGGGTTACTTTTGGACCTATGGTTAGGGTTATGTTGAGGGCTAGAGTTAGAGATATGGTTAGGGTTACGATTGGACCTAGGGTTAGGGTTATGTTGAGGGCTAGGGTTAGAATTCCGGTTAGGGTTACACTTGAACCTAGGGTTAGGGTTATGTTGAGGGCTAGGCTTAGAGAGAAGGTTAGGGTTACAATTGGACATAGGGTTAGGGTTATGTTGAGGGCTAGGGTTAGAGACCCGGTTAGGGTTACGATTGGACCTAGGGTTAGGGTTATGTTGAGGGCTAGGGTTAGAGAGAAGGTTAGGGTTACTTTTGGACCTAGGGTTAGGGTTATGTTGAGGGCTAGGGTTAGAGATATGGTTAGGGTTACGATTGGACCTAGGGTTAGGGTTATGTTGAGGGCTAGGGTTAGAGATCCGGTTAGGGTTAGGATTGGACCTAGGGTTAGGGTTATGTTTAGGCCCAGGGTTTGAGATCTGGTTCGGGTTAGATTGGACCTAGGGTTAGGGTTATGTTGAGGGCTAGGGTTAGAGAACAGGTTAGTATTACGATTGGACCTAGGGTTAGGGTTATGTTTAGGGCTAGGGATACAGATCCGGTTAGGGTTACGATTGGACCTAGGGTTAGGGTTATGTTGAGGGCTAGGGTTAGTGATCAGGTTAGTATTACGATTGGACCTAAGGTTAAGGTTATGTTGAGGGCTAGGGTTCAGATCCGGTTAGGGTTACCATTGGACCTAGGGTTAGCGTAACGTTGAGGGCTAGGGTTAGAGAGAGGGTTAGGGTTACGATTGGACCTAGGGTTAGGGTTATGTTGAGGGCTAGGGTTAGAGATATGGTTAGGGTTATGATTGGACCTAGGGTTAGGGTTATGTATAGGGCTAGGGTTAGAGATCAGGTTAGGGTTACGATTGGACCTAGGGTTAGGGTTATGTTGAGGGCTAGGGTTAGAGAGAAGGTTAGGGTTTCAATTGGACCTAGGGTTAGGGTTATGTTGAGGGCTAGGGTTACAGATCCGGTTAGGGTTACAATTGGACCTAGGGTTAGGGTTATGTTGAGGGCTATTGTTAGAGAGAAGGTTAGGGTTACTTTTGGACCTATGGTTAGGGTTATGTTGAGGGCTAGAGTTAGAGATATGGTTAGGGTTACGATTGGACCTAGGGTTAGGGTTATGTTGAGGGCTAGGGTTAGAATTCCGGTTAGGGTTACACTTGAACCTAGGGTTAGGGTTATGTTGAGGGCTAGGCTTAGAGAGAAGGTTAGGGTTACAATTGGACCTAGGGTTAGGGTTATGTTGAGGGCTAGGGTTAGAGACCCGGTTAGGGTTACGATTGGACCTAGGGTTAGGGTTATGTTGAGGGCTAGGGTTAGAGAGAAGGTTAGGGTTACTTTTGGACCTAGGGTTAGGGTTATGTTGAGGGCTAGGGTTAGAGATATGGTTAGGGTTACGATTGGACCTAGGGTTAGGGTTATGTTGAGGGCTAGGGTTAGAGATCCGGTTAGGGTTACGATTGGACCTAGGGTTAGGGTTATGTTTAGGCCCAGGGTTTGAGATCTGGTTCGGGTTAGATTGGACCTAGGGTTAGGGTTATGTTGAGGGCTAGGGTTAGAGATCAGGTTAGTATTACGATTGGACCTAGGGTTAGGGTTATGTTTAGGGCTAGGGATACAGATCCGGTTAGGGTTACGATTGGACCTAGGGTTAGGGTTATGTTGAGGGCTAGGGTTAGTAATCAGGTTAGTATTACGATTGGACCTAAGGTTAAGGTTATGTTGAGGGCTAGGGTTCAGATCCGGTTAGGGTTACCATTGGACCTAGGGTTAGCGTAACGTTGAGGGCTAGGGTTAGAGAGATGGTTAGGGTTACGATTGGACCTAGGGTTAGGGTTATGTTGAGGGCTAGGGTTAGAGATATGGTTAGGGTTATGATTGGACCTAGGGTTAGGGTTATGTATAGGGCTAGGGTTAGAGATCAGGTTAGGGTTACGATTGGACCTAGGGTTAGGGTTATGTTGAGGGCTAGGGTTAGAGAGAAGGTTAGGGTTTCAATTGGACCTAGGGTTAGGGTTATGTTGAGGGCTAGGGTTACAGATCCGGTTAGGGTTACGATTGGACCTAGGGTTAGGGTTATGTTGAGGGCTAGGGTTAGAGAGAAGGTTAGGGTTACTTTTGGACCTATGGTTAGGGTTATGTTGAGGGCTAGAGTTAGAGATATGGTTAGGGTTACGATTGGACCTAGGGTTAGGGTTATGTTGAGGGCTAGGGTTAGAATTCCGGTTAGGGTTACACTTGAACCTAGGGTTAGGGTTATGTTGAGGGCTAGGCTTAGAGAGAAGGTTAGGGTTACAATTGGACCTAGGGTTAGGGTTATGTTGAGGGCTAGGGTTAGAGACCCGGTTAGGGTTACGATTGGACCTAGGGTTAGGGTTATGTTGAGGGCTAGGGTTAGAGAGAAGGTTAGGGTTACTTTTGGACCTAGGGTTAGGGTTATGTTGAGGGCTAGGGTTAGAGATATGGTTAGGGTTACGATTGGACCTAGGGTTAGGGTTATGTTGAGGGCTAGGGTTAGAGATCCGGTTAGGGTTACGATTGGACCTAGGGTTAGGGTTATGTTTAGGCCCAGGGTTTGAGATCTGGTTCGGGTTAGATTGGACCTAGGGTTAGGGTTATGTTGAGGGCTAGGGTTAGAGATCAGGTTAGTATTACGATTGGACCTAGGGTTAGGGTTATGTTTAGGGCTAGGGATACAGATCCGGTTAGGGTTACGATTGGACCTAGGGTTAGGGTTATGTTGAGGGCTAGGGTTAGTGATCAGGTTAGTATTACGATTGGACCTAAGGTTAAGGTTATGTTGAGGGCTAGGGTTCAGATCCGGTTAGGGTTACCATTGGACCTAGGGTTAGCGTAACGTTGAGGGCTAGGGTTAGAGAGATGGTTAGGGTTACGATTGGACCTAGGGTTAGGGTTATGTTGAGGGCTAGGGTTAGAGATATGGTTAGGGTTATGATTGGACCTAGGGTTAGGGTTATGTATAGGGCTAGGGTTAGAGATCAGGTTAGGGTTACGATTGGACCTAGGGTTAGGGTTATGTTGAGGGCTAGGGTTAGAGAGAAGGTTAGGGTTTCAATTGGACCTAGGGTTAGGGTTATGTTGAGGGCTAGGGTTACAGATCCGGTTAGGGTTACGATTGGACCTAGGGTTAGGGTTATGTTGAGGGCTAGGGTTAGAGAGAAGGTTAGGGTTACTTTTGGACCTATGGTTAGGGTTATGTTGAGGGCTAGAGTTAGAGATATGGTTAGGGTTACGATTGGACCTAGGGTTAGGGTTATGTTGAGGGCTAGGGTTAGAATTCCGGTTAGGGTTACACTTGAACCTAGGGTTAGGGTTATGTTGAGGGCTAGGCTTAGAGAGAAGGTTAGGGTTACAATTGGACCTAGGGTTAGGGTTATGTTGAGGGCTAGGGTTAGAGACCCGGTTAGGGTTACGATTGGACCTAGGGTTAGGGTTATGTTGAGGGCTAGGGTTAGAGAGAAGGTTAGGGTTACTTTTGGACCTAGGGTTAGGGTTATGTTGAGGGCTAGGGTTAGAGATATGGTTAGGGTTACGATTGGACCTAGGGTTAGGGTTATGTTGAGGGCTAGGGTTAGAGATCCGGTTAGGGTTACAATTGGACCTAGGGTTAGGGTTATGTTTAGGCCCAGGGTTTGAGATCTGGTTAGGGTTAGATTGGACCTAGGGTTAGGGTTATGTTGAGGGCTAGGGTTAGAGATCAGGTTAGTATTACGATTGGACCTAGGGTTCGGGTTATGTTTAGGGCTAGGGATACAGATCCGGTTAGGGTTACGATTGGACCTAGGGTTAGGGTTATGTTGAGGGCTAGGGTTAGTGATCAGGTTAGTATTACGATTGGACCTAAGGTTAAGGTTATGTTGAGGGCTAGGGTTCAGATCCGGTTAGGGTTACCATTGGACCTAGGGTTAGCGTAACGTTGAGGGCTAGGGTTAGAGAGAGGGTTAGGGTTACGATTGGACCTAGGGTTAGGGTTATGTTGAGGGCTAGGGTTAGAGATATGGTTAGGGTTATGATTGGACCTAGGGTTAGGGTTATGTATAGGGCTAGGGTTAGAGATCAGGTTAGGGTTACGATTGGACCTAGGGTTAGGGTTATGTTGAGGGCTAGGGTTAGAGAGAAGGTTAGGGTTTCAATTGGACCTAGGGTTAGGGTTATGTTGAGGGCTAGGGTTACAGATCCGGTTAGGGTTACGATTGGACCTAGGGTTAGGGTTATGTTGAGGGCTAGGGTTAGAGAGAAGGTTAGGGTTACTTTTGGACCTATGGTTAGGGTTATGTTGAGGGCTAGAGTTAGAGATATGGTTAGGGTTACGATTGGACCTAGGGTTAGGGTTATGTTGAGGGCTAGGGTTAGAATTCCGGTTAGGGTTACACTTGAACCTAGGGTTAGGGTTATGTTGAGGGCTAGGCTTAGAGAGAAGGTTAGGGTTACCATTGGACCTAGGGTTAGGGTTATGTTGAGGGCTAGGGTTAGAGACCCGGTTAGGGTTACGATTGGACCTAGGGTTAGGGTTATGTTGAGGGCTAGGGTTAGAGAGAAGGTTAGGGTTACTTTTGGACCTAGGGTTAGGGTTATGTTGAGGGCTAGGGTTAGAGATATGGTTAGGGTTACGATTGGACCTAGGGTTAGGGTTATGTTGAGGGCTAGGGTTAGAGATCCGGTTAGGGTTACGATTGGACCTAGGGTTAGGGTTATGTTTAGGCCCAGGGTTTGAGATCTGGTTCGGGTTAGATTGGACCTAGGGTTAGGGTTATGTTGAGGGCTAGGGTTAGAGATCAGGTTAGTATTACGATTGGACCTAGGGTTCGGGTTATGTTTAGGGCTAGGGATACAGATCCGGTTAGGGTTACGATTGGACCTAGGGTTAGGGTTATGTTGAGGGCTAGGGTTAGTGATCAGGTTAGTATTACGATTGGACCTAAGGTTAAGGTTATGTTGAGGGCTAGGGTTCAGATCCGGTTAGGGTTACCATTGGACCTAGGGTTAGCGTAACGTTGAGGGCTAGGGTTAGAGAGAGGGTTAGGGTTACGATTGGACCTAGGGTTAGGGTTATGTTGAGGGCTAGGGTTAGAGATATGGTTAGGGTTATGATTGGACCTAGGGTTAGGGTTATGTATAGGGCTAGGGTTAGAGATCAGGTTAGGGTTACGATTGGACCTAGGGTTAGGGTTATGTTGAGGGCTAGGGTTAGAGAGAAGGTTAGGGTTTCAATTGGACCTAGGGTTAGGGTTATGTTGAGGGCTAGGGTTACAGATCCGGTTAGGGTTACGATTGGACCTAGGGTTAGGGTTATGTTGAGGGCTAGGGTTAGAGAGAAGGTTAGGGTTACTTTTGGACCTATGGTTAGGGTTATGTTGAGGGCTAGAGTTAGAGATATGGTTAGGGTTACGATTGGACCTAGGGTTAGGGTTATGTTGAGGGCTAGGGTTAGAATTCCGGTTAGGGTTACACTTGAACCTAGGGTTAGGGTTATGTTGAGGGCTAGGCTTAGAGAGAAGGTTAGGGTTACAATTGGACCTAGGGTTAGGGTTATGTTGAGGGCTAGGGTTAGAGACCCGGTTAGGGTTACGATTGGACCTAGGGTTAGGGTTATGTTGAGGGCTAGGGTTAGAGAGAAGGTTAGGGTTACTTTTGGACCTAGGGTTAGGGTTATGTTGAGGGCTAGGGTTAGAGATATGGTTAGGGTTACGATTGGACCTAGGGTTAGGGTTATGTTGAGGGCTAGGGTTAGAGATCCGGTTAGGGTTACGATTGGACCTAGGGTTAGGGTTATGTTTAGGCCCAGGGTTTGAGATCTGGTTAGGGTTAGATTGGACCTAGGGTTAGGGTTATGTTGAGGGCTAGGGTTAGAGATCAGGTTAGTATTACGATTGGACCTAGGGTTCGGGTTATGTTTAGGGCTAGGGATACAGATCCGGTTAGGGTTACGATTGGACCTAGGGTTAGGGTTATGTTGAGGGCTAGGGTTAGTGATCAGGTTAGTATTACGATTGGACCTAAGGTTAAGGTTATGTTGAGGGCTAGGGTTCAGATCCGGTTAGGGTTACCATTGGACCTAGGGTTAGCGTAACGTTGAGGGCTAGGGTTAGAGAGAGGGTTAGGGTTACGATTGGACCTAGGGTTAGGGTTATGTTGAGGGCTAGGGTTAGAGATATGGTTAGGGTTATGATTGGACCTAGGGTTAGGGTTATGTATAGGGCTAGGGTTAGAGATCAGGTTAGGGTTACGATTGGACCTAGGGTTAGGGTTATGTTGAGGGCTAGGGTTAGAGAGAAGGTTAGGGTTTCAATTGGACCTAGGGTTAGGGTTATGTTGAGGGCTAGGGTTACAGATCCGGTTAGGGTTACGATTGGACCTAGGGTTAGGGTTATGTTGAGGGCTAGGGTTAGAGAGAAGGTTAGGGTTACTTTTGGACCTATGGTTAGGGTTATGTTGAGGGCTAGAGTTAGAGATATGGTTAGGGTTACAATTGGACCTAGGGTTAGGGTTATGTTGAGGGCTAGGGTTAGAATTCCGGTTAGGGTTACACTTGAACCTAGGGTTAGGGTTATGTTGAGGGCTAGGCTTAGAGAGAAGGGTAGGGTTACAATTGGACCTAGGGTTAGGGTTATGTTGAGGGCTAGGGTTAGAGACCCGGTTAGGGTTACGATTGGACCTAGGGTTAGGGTTATGTTGAGGGCTAGGGTTAGAGAGAAGGTTAGGGTTACTTTTGGACCTAGGGTTAGGGTTATGTTGAGGGCTAGGGTTAGAGATATGGTTAGGGTTACGATTGGACCTAGGGTTAGGGTTATGTTGAGGGCTAGGGTTAGAGATCCGGTTAGGGTTACGATTGGACCTAGGGTTAGGGTTATGTTTAGGCCCAGGGTTTGAGGTCTGGTTAGGGTTAGATTGGACCTAGGGTTAGGGTTATGTTGAGGGCTAGGGTTAGAGATCAGGTTAGTATTACGATTGGACCTAGGGTTCGGGTTATGTTTAGGGCTAGGGATACAGATTCGGTTAGGGTTACGATTGGACCTAGGGTTAGGGTTATGTTGAGGGCTAGGGTTAGAGAGAAGGTTAGGGTTTCAATTGGACCTAGGGTTAGGGTTATGTTGAGGGCTAGGGTTACAGATCCGGTTAGGGTTACGATTGGACCTAGGGTTAGGGTTATGTTGAGGGCTAGGGTTAGAGAGAAGGTTACGGTTACTTTTGGACCTATGGTTAGGGTTATGTTGAGGGCTAGCGTTAGAGATATAGTTAGGGTTACGATTGGACCTAGGGTTAGGGTTATGTTGAGGGCTAGGCTTAGAGAGAAGGTTAGGGTTACAATTGGACCTAGGGTTAGGGTTATGTTGAGGGCTAGGGTTAGAGACCCGGTTAGGGTTACGATTGGACCTAGGGTTAGGGTTATGTTGAGGGCTAGGGTTAGAGAGAAGGTTATTGTTACTTTTGGACCTAGGGTTAGGTTTATGTTGAGGGCTAGGGTTAGAGATATGGTTAGGGTTACGATTGGACCTAGGGTTAGGGTTATGTTGAGGGCTAGGGTTAGAGATCCGGTTAGGGTTACGATTGGACCTAGGGTTAGGGTTATGTTTAGGCCCAGGGTTTGAGGTCTGGTTAGGGTTAGATTGGACCTAGGGTTAGGGTTATGTTGAGGGCTAGGGTTAGAGATCAGGTTAGTATTACGATTGGACCTAGGGTTCGGGTTATGTTTAGGGCTAGGGATACAGATCCGGTTAGGGTTACGATTGGACCTAGGGTTAGGGTTATGTTGAGGGCTAGGGTTAGTGATCAGGTTAGTATTACGATTGGACCTAAGGTTAAGGTTATGTTGAGGGCTAGGGTTCAGATCCGGTTAGGGTTACCATTGGACCTAGGGTTAGCGTAACGTTGAGGGCTAGGGTTAGAGAGAGGGTTAGGGTTTCAATTGGACCTAGGGTTAGGGTTATGTTGAGGGCTAGGGTTACAGATCCGGTTAGGGTTACGATTGGACCTAGGGTTAGGGTTATGTTGAGGGCTAGGGTTAGAGAGAAGGTTAGGGTTACTTTTGGACCTAGGGTTAGGGTTATGTTGAGGGCTAGGGTTAGAGATATGGGTAGGGTTACGATTGGACCTAGGGTTAGGGTTATGTATAGGGCTAGGGTTAGAGATCAGGTTAGGGTTACGTTTGGACCTAGGGTTAGGGTTATGTTGAGGGCTAGGGTTAGAGAGAAGGTTAGGGTTTCAATTGGACCTACGGTTAGTTTTATGTTGAGGGCTAGGGTTACAGATCCGGTTAGGGTTACGATTGGACCTAGGGTTAGGGTTATGTTTAGGGCTAGGGTTAGAGATCCGGTTAGGGTTACTATTGGACGTAGGGTTAGGGTTATGTTGAGGACTAGGGTTAGAGATCCGGTTAGTATTACGATTGGACCTAGGGTTAGGGTTATGTTGAGGGCTAGAGTTACAGATCCGGTTAGGGTTACGATTTGACCTAGGGTTAGGGTTATGTTTAGGGCTAGGGTTAGAGATCCGGTTAGGGTTACTATTGGACGTAGGGTTAGGGTTATATTGAGGGCTAGGCTTAGAGATCCGGTTAGGGTTACGGTTGGACCTAGGGTTAGGGTTATGTTGAGGGCTAGGGTTAGAGATCAGGTTAGGGTTAAGATTGGACCTAGGGTTATAGTGATGTTGAGGGCTAGGGTATTCCAGCAGTGAAAACACACATTTCTATAAAGACTTTGAAGCAGCAAGCTAAAGCCTTGTGGCTGAGTGTTCTTTCATAGAGAAACATGCATTTCATCCTTCTGGAGTGAATTTTCATGCTGGAGTTCATATGCATTTTATACTGTGCAGAATGTAGCTACCTGCTGGGGGTTGTGTCATAGAAGCACCTTTTCTGCAGGAGCTTATTGGAACATTCATTGTTTGGCTAAGTTATTTAGGGTTGGTTTTGGAAGGTCTTTCAACCTTGGCCAAATCCCGCTTCCTACGCAAGTTTTTAATACCGCTGTTTCCAAGTGTCCACAAACAGCTGCTGCTTGAAACTGTCCACATGCACATCTCGTATACTGGTGTGCTCGTTTCACTACCTGGATTTTGGTTTCCTCTTCTTTCTTTGAAATGACAAGGCTTCATTCAGCATTCTACACACACCTTGTACCAGCTTCAGTTTGAAGCATGTTGGTGCTCTCAAAACGCTGTGTAACCTATGTAGAGTGTGTTACTCTCCAGCACTGAATACACAACTTAGAGCTCCTTTCACCACAGACACGCAAACACATCTTTTTGTGAAAGTCCTACTTCAGGTCCCTTGGAAATGTAAGGGTTTCATGGAGGACATGAAGTCAATCATGCTTTTGCACTCTACTACCAATAGAAATGACCTCTTGTACATGCCTGACTGAGTTTCACTGCAAAATGCCCTTGCTTTCTGGTTTCTTGAATGTTCTCAACACATTAGGAGAAAGAGCGTGTTTGAGCAAGATCTATGCAGTGTGCGTTTCCCTAGATTTCAAGTGATTTGGGAAATATAATCCTTATTTTTCCACATTGTGAAAGAAACATGAGGCTTGCAAGAGATTGAAAAAATGCATCCCAACACGTACTCCAGCGGTGAAAGCACACGTTTCTACAAAGACTTTGAAGTAGCAAGTAAAAGCCAATGGCTGAGTGTTCTTTCAGAGAGAAACATACACATTTCATCCTTCTGGAGTGAATTTTCAGCCTGGAATTCATATGCATTTGTACCGTGCAGAATGTAACTACCTGCTCGGGGCTTGTGTCATAGAAGCAACTTTCCTGCAGGAGCTTATTGGAACATTCATTGTTTGGCTAACTTCTTTGGGTTGGTTTTGGAAGGTCTTTCAACTTTAGCCAAATCCGCTTTCTTACGAAATTTTTTCACAGCCCTGTTTCCAAGAGCCCACAAAGAACTGCTGCTTAAAACTCTCCACATGCACATCTCCCATACTGGTGTGCTCGTTTCACTACCTGGATTTTGGTTTCCTCTTCTTTCTTTGAAATTAC
This sequence comes from Miniopterus natalensis, assembly GCF_054644295.1. NCBI lineage: Eukaryota > Metazoa > Chordata > Mammalia > Chiroptera > Miniopteridae > Miniopterus > Miniopterus natalensis. Next base: position 83,562,976 of record NC_142089.1, read on the forward strand.
AAGCCCTCTTTCTGCATGCTACACACACCTTGTAGCAGTTTCAGTTTGCAGCATATTGGTGCTCTTAAAACGCTGAGTAACCTGTGTAGAGTGTGTCAATCTCCAGCACTGAATACACAACTTAGAGCTCCTTTCACCACAGACACGCAAACACATCTTTTTGTAAAAGTCCTACTTCTTTACTCTTGGAAATGTAAGGGTTTCATCGAGAACTTGAAGTCAATCATGCTTTTGCACTCTGCAACCAATAGGAATGAACTCTTGTACATACCCGTCTGAATTTCAGTGCAAAATGCCCTTCTTTTCTGGTTTGTTGAAAGTTCACAACACATTAGGAGATAGAGCGTGTTTGAAGAAGACTGATGCAGTGTGCGTTTTCCTTTATTTCTTGTGATTTGGGAAACATAATCCGTAATTTTCCACATTGTCTAAGAAACAACATGAGGCTTGCAAGAGATTGAAACAATGCATCCTAAAACTTATTCCAGCAGTGAAAACACACGGTTCTACAAAGACTTGGAAGGAGCAAGGAAAAGAATAGTGGCTGAGTGTCCTTTCAGAGAGAAACACATGCATTTCATCCTTCTGGAGTGAGTTTTCTTGCTGGAATTCATATGCATTTTGTACTGTGCAGAATGTAGCTACCTGCTCGGGGGTTGTGTCATAGATGCACCTTTCCTGTAGGAGCTTATTGGAACTTTCATTGTTTGGCTAAGTTATTTAGGGTTGGTTTTGGAAGGTCTTTCAACTTTGGCCAAATCCGCTTTGTACGAAAGTTTTTCACAGCCCTGTTTCCAAGTGTCCACAAAGAGCTACTGCTTGAAAGTGTCCACATGCACATCTCCCATACTGGTGTGCTCGTTTCACTACCTGGATTTTGGTTTCCTCTTCTTTCTTTGAAATGACAAGTCTTCATTCAGCATGCTACACACAGCTTGTAGCAGTTTCAGTTTGAAGCATGTTGGTGCTCTCAAAACGCTGTGTATCCTGTGTAGAGTGTGTCACTCTACAGCACTGAATACACAACTTAGAGCTCCTTTCAACACAGACACGCAAACACGTCTTTTTGGGAAAGTCCTAACTAAGGTAAATTGGAAATGTAAGGGTTTCATCGAAAACATGAAGACAATCATGCTTTTGAACTCTGCAACCGAAAGAAATGGCTTTTTGTACATGCCATTCTGAATTTCACTGCAAAATGCCCTTCTTTTCTGGTTTGTTGAAAGTTCAAAACACTTTAGGAAATAGAACGTGTTTGAAGAAGACTGATGCAGTGTGCGTTTTCCTGGATTTCAAGTGATTCGGGATACATACTCCTTGTTTTTTCCACATTGTCTAAGAAACAACATGAGGCTTGCAAGAGATTGAAAAAATGCATCCTAAAACTTATGCCTGCAGTGAAAACACACGTTTCTACAAAGACTTGGAAGGAGCAAGCAAAAGAATAGTGGCTGAGAGTTCTTTCAGAGAGAAACACACGTATTTCATCCTTCTGTAGAGACGGTTAGGGTTACGATTGGACCTAGGGTAGGGTTATGTTGAGGGCTAGGGTTAGAGAGACGGTTAGGGTTACGATTGGACCTAGGGTTAAGGTTATGTTGAGGGCTAGGGTTAGAGAGAAGGTTAGGGTTACTTTTGTACCTAGGGTTAGGGTTATGTTGAGGGCTAGGGTTAGAGATATGGTTAGGGTTACGATTGGACCTAGGGATAGGGTTATGTTGAGGGCTAGGGTTAGAGTTCCGGTTAGGGTTACACTTGAACCTAGGGTTAGGGTTATGTTGAGGGCTAGGCTTAGAGAGAAGGTTAGGGTTACAATTGGACCTAGGGTTAGGGTTATGTTGAGGGCTAGGGTTAGAGACCCGTTTAGGGTTACGATTTGACCTAGGGTTAGGGTTATGTTGAGGGCTAGGGTTAGAGAGAAAGTTAGGGTTACTTTTGGACCTAGGGTTAGGGTTATGTTGAGGGCTAGGGTTAGAGATATGGGTAGGGTTACGATTGGACCTAGGGTTAGGGTTATGTATAGGGCTAGGGTTAGAGATCAGGTTAGGGTTACGTTTGGACCTAGGGTTAGGGTTATGTTGAGGGCTAGGGTTAGAGAGAAGGTTAGGGTTTCAATTGGACCTAGGGTTAGGGTTATGTTGAGGGCTAGGGTTACAGATCCGGTTAGGGTTACGATTGGACCTAGGGTTAGGGTTATGTTTAGGGCTAGGGTTAGAGATCCGGTTAGGGTTACTATTGGACGTAGGGTTAGGGTTATGTTGAGGGCTAGGGTTAGAGATCCGGTTAGTATTACGATTGGACCTAGGGTTAGGGTTATGTTGAGGGCTAGAGTTACAGATCCGGTTAGGGTTACGATTTGACCTAGGGTTAGGGTTATGTTTAGGGCTAGGGTTAGAGATCCGGTTAGGGTTACTATTGGACGTAGGGTTAGGGTTATATTGAGGGCTAGGCTTAGAGATCCGGTTAGGGTTACGGTTGGACCTAGGGTTAGGGTTATGTTGAGGGCTAGGGTTAGAGATCAGGTTAGGGTTAAGATTGGACCTAGGGTTATAGTGATATTGAGGGCTAGGGTATTCCAGCAGTGAAAACACACATTTCTATAAAGACTTTGAAGCAGCAAGCTAAAGCCTTGTGGCTGAGTGTTCTTTCATAGAGAAACATGCATTTCATCCTTCTGGAGTGAATTTTCATGCTGGAGTTCATATGCATTTTATACTGTGCAGAATGTAGCTACCTGCTGGGGGTTGTGTCATAGAAGCACCTTTTCTGCAGGAGCTTATTGGAACATTCATTGTTTGGCTAAGTTATTTAGGGTTGGTTTTGGAAGGTCTTTCAACCTTGGTCAAATCCCGCTTCGTACGCAAGTTTTTAATACCGCTGTTTCCAAGTGTCCACAAACAGCTGCTGCTTGAAACTGTCCACATGCACATCTCGTATACTGGTGTGCTCGTTTCACTACCTGGATTTTGGTTTCCTCTTCTTTCTTTGAAATGACAAGTCTTCATTCAGCATTCTACACACACCTTGTACCAGCTTCAGTTTGAAGCATGTTGGTGCTCTCAAAACGCTGTGTAACCTATGTAGAGTGTGTTACTCTCCAGCACTGAATACACAACTTAGAGCTCCTTTCACCACAGACACGCAAACACATCTTTTTGTGAAAGTCCTACTTCAGGTCCCTTGGAAATGTAAGGGTTTCATGGAGGACATGAAGTCAATCATGCTTTTGCATTCTACTACCAATAGAAATGACCTCTTGTACATGCCTGACTGAGTTTCACTGCAAAATGCCCTTGTTTTCTGGTTTCTTGAATGTTCTCAACACATTAGGAGAAAGAGCGTGTTTGAGCAAGATCTATGCAGTGTGCGTTTCCCTAGATTTCAAGTGATTTGGGAAATATAATCCTTATTTTTCCACATTGTTAAAGAAACATGAGGCTTGCAAGAGATTGAAAAAATGCATCCCAACACGTACTCCAGCGGTGAAAGCACACGTTTCTACAAAGACTTTGAAGTAGCAAGTAAAAGCCAATGGCTGAGTGTTCTTTCAGAGAGAAACATACACATTTCATCCTTCTGGAGTGAATTTTCAGCCTGGAATTCATATGCATTTGTACCGTGCAGAATGTAACTACCTGCTCGGGGGTTGTGTCATAGAAGCAACTTTCCTGCAGGAGCTTATTGGAACATTCATTGTTTGGCTAACTTCTTTGGGTTGGTTTTGGAAGGTCTTTCAACTTTAGCCAAATCCGCTTTCTTACGAAATTTTTTCACAGCCCTGTTTCCAAGAGCCCACAAAGAACTGCTGCTTAAAACTCTCCACATGCACATCTCCCATACTGGTGTGCTCGTTTCACTACCTGGATTTTGGTTTCCTCTTCTTTCTTTGAAATTACAAGCCCTCTTTCTGCATGCTATACACACCTTGTAGCAGTTTCAGTTTGCAGCATATTGGTGCTCTTAAAACGCTGAGTAACCTGTGTAGAGTGTGTCAATCTCCAGCACTGAATACACAACTTAGAGCTCCTTTCACCACAGACACGCAAACACATCTTTTTGTAAAAGTCCTACTTCTTTACTCTTGGAAATGTAAGGGTTTCATCGAGAACTTGAAGTCAATCATGCTTTTGCACTCTGCAACCAATAGGAATGAACTCTTGTACATACCCGTCTGAATTTCAGTGCAAAATGCCCTTCTTTTCTGGTTTGTTGAAAGTTCACAACACATTAGGAGATAGAGCGTGTTTGAAGAAGACTGATGCAGTGTGCGTTTTCCTTTATTTCTTGTGATTTGGGAAACATAATCCGTGATTTTCCACATTGTCTAAGAAACAACATGAGGCTTGCAAGAGATTGAAACAATGCATCCTAAAACTTATTCCAGCAGTGAAAACACACGGTTCTACAAAGACTTGGAAGGAGCAAGGAAAAGAATAGTGGCTGAGTGTCCTTTCAGAGAGAAACACATGCATTTCATCCTTCTGGAGTGAGTTTTCTTGCTGGAATTCATATGCATTTTGTACTGTGCAGAATGTAGCTACCTGCTCGGGGGTTGTGTCATAGATGCACCTTTCCTGTAGGAGCTTATTGGAACTTTCATTGTTTGGCTAAGTTATTTAGGGTTGGTTTTGGAAGGTCTTTCAACTTTGGCCAAATCCGCTTTGTACGAAAGTTTTTCACAGCCCTGTTTCCAAGTGTCCACAAAGAGCTGCTGCTTGAAAGTGTCCACATGCACATCTCCCATACTGGTGTGCTCGTTTCACTACCTGGATTTTGGTTTCCTCTTCTTTCTTTGAAATGACAAGTCTTCATTCAGCATGCTACACACAGCTTGTAGCAGTTTCAGTTTGAAGCATGTTGGTGCTCTCAAAACGCTGTGTATCCTGTGTAGAGTGTGTCACTCTACAGCACTGAATACACAACTTAGAGCTCCTTTCAACACAGACACGCAAACACGTCTTTTTGGGAAAGTCCTAACTCAGGTAAATTGGAAATGTAAGGGTTTCATCGAAAACATGAAGACAATCATGCTTTTGAACTCTGCAACCGAAAGACATGGCTTTTTGTACATGCCATTCTGAATTTCACTGCAAAATGCCCTTCTTTTCTGGTTTGTTGAAAGTTCAAAACACTTTAGGAAATAGAACGTGTTTGAAGAAGACTGATGCAGTGTGCGTTTTCCTGGATTTCAAGTGATTCGGGATACATACTCCTTGTTTTTTCCACATTGTCTAAGAAACAACATGAGGCTTGCAAGAGATTGAAAAAATGCATCCTAAAACTTATGCCTGCAGTGAAAACACACGTTTCTACAAAGACTTGGAAGGAGCAAGCAAAAGAATAGTGGCTGAGAGTTCTTTCAGAGAGAAACACACGTATTTCATCCTTCTGTAGAGACGGTTAGGGTTACGATTGGACCTAGGGTAGGGTTATGTTGAGGGCTAGGGTTAGAGAGAAGGTTAGGGTTACTTTTGTACCTAGGGTTAGGGTTATGTTGAGGGCTAGGGTTAGAGATATGGTTAGGGTTACGATTGGACCTAGGGATAGGGTTATGTTGAGGGCTAGGGTTAGAGTTCCGGTTAGGGTTACACTTGAACCTAGGGTTAGGGTTATGTTGAGGGCTAGGGTTAGAGAGAAGGTTAGGGTTACTTTTGTACCTAGGGTTAGGGTTATGTTGAGGGCTAGGGTTAGAGATATGGTTAGGGTTACGATTGGACCTAGGGATAGGGTTATGTTGAGGGCTAGGGTTAGAGTTCCGGTTAGGGTTACACTTGAACCTAGGGTTAGGGTTATGTTGAGGGCTAGGCTTAGAGAGAAGGTTAGGGTTACAATTGGACCTAGGGTTAGGGTTATGTTGAGGGCTAGGGTTAGAGACCCGTTTAGGGTTACGATTTGACCTAGGGTTAGGGTTATGTTGAGGGCTAGGGTTAGAGAGAAAGTTAGGGTTACTTTTGGACCTAGGGTTAGGGTTATGTTGAGGGCTAGGGTTAGAGATATGGGTAGGGTTACGATTGGACCTAGGGTTAGGGTTATGTATAGGGCTAGGGTTAGAGATCAGGTTAGGGTTACGTTTGGACCTAGGGTTAGGGTTATGTTGAGGGCTAGGGTTAGAGAGAAGGTTAGGGTTTCAATTGGACCTAGGGTTAGGGTTATGTTGAGGGCTAGGGTTACAGATCCGGTTAGGGTTACGATTGGACCTAGGGTTAGGGTTATGTTTAGGGCTAGGGTTAGAGATCCGGTTAGGGTTACTATTGGACGTAGGGTTAGGGTTATGTTGAGGGCTAGGGTTAGAGATCCGGTTAGTATTACGATTGGACCTAGGGTTAGGGTTATGTTGAGGGCTAGAGTTACAGATCCGGTTAGGGTTACGATTTGACCTAGGGTTAGGGTTATGTTTAGGGCTAGGGTTAGAGATCCGGTTAGGGTTACTATTGGACGTAGGGTTAGGGTTATATTGAGGGCTAGGCTTAGAGATCCGGTTAGGGTTACGGTTGGACCTAGGGTTAGGGTTATGTTGAGGGCTAGGGTTAGAGATCAGGTTAGGGTTAAGATTGGACCTAGGGTTATAGTGATATTGAGGGCTAGGGTATTCCAGCAGTGAAAACACACATTTCTATAAAGACTTTGAAGCAGCAAGCTAAAGCCTTGTGGCTGAGTGTTCTTTCATAGAGAAACATGCATTTCATCCTTCTGGAGTGAATTTTCATGCTGGAGTTCATATGCATTTTATACTGTGCAGAATGTAGCTACCTGCTGGGGGTTGTGTCATAGAAGCACCTTTTCTGCAGGAGCTTATTGGAACATTCATTGTTTGGCTAAGTTATTTAGGGTTGGTTTTGGAAGGTCTTTCAACCTTGGTCAAATCCCGCTTCGTAAGCAAGTTTTTAATACCGCTGTTTCCAAGTGTCCACAAACAGCTGCTGCTTGAAACTGTCCACATGCACATCTCGTATACTGGTGTGCTCGTTTCACTACCTGGATTTTGGTTTCCTCTTCTTTCTTTGAAATGACAAGTCTTCATTCAGCATTCTACACACACCTTGTACCAGCTTCAGTTTGAAGCATGTTGGTGCTCTCAAAACGCTGTGTAACCTATGTAGAGTGTGTTACTCTCCAGCACTGAATACACAACTTAGAGCTCCTTTCACCACAGACACGCAAACACATCTTTTTGTGAAAGTCCTACTTCAGGTCCCTTGGAAATGTAAGGGTTTCATGGAGGACATGAAGTCAATCATGCTTTTGCACTCTACTACCAATAGAAATGACCTCTTGTACATGCCTGACTGAGTTTCACTGCAAAATGCCCTTGTTTTCTGGTTTCTTGAATGTTCTCAACACATTAGGAGAAAGAGCGTGTTTGAGCAAGATCTATGCAGTGTGCGTTTCCCTAGATTTCAAGTGATTTGGGAAATATAATCCTTATTTTTCCACATTGTGAAAGAAACATGAGGCTTGCAAGAGATTGAAAAAATGCATCCCAACACGTACTCCAGCGGTGAAAGCACACGTTTCTACAAAGACTTTGAAGTAGCAAGTAAAAGCCAATGGCTGAGTGTTCTTTCAGAGAGAAACATACACATTTCATCCTTCTGGAGTGAATTTTCAGCCTGGAATTCATATGCATTTGTACCGTGCAGAATGTAACTACCTGCTCGGGGGTTGTGTCATAGAAGCAACTTTCCTGCAGGAGCTTATTGGAACATTCATTGTTTGGCTAACTTCTTTGGGTTGGTTTTGGAAGGTCTTTCAACTTTAGCCAAATCCGCTTTCTTACGAAATTTTTTCACAGCCCTGTTTCCAAGAGCCCACAAAGAACTGCTGCTTAAAACTCTCCACATGCACATCTCCCATACTGGTGTGCTCGTTTCACTACCTGGATTTTGGTTTCCTCTTCTTTCTTTGAAATTACAAGCCCTCTTTCTGCATGCTATACACACCTTGTAGCAGTTTCAGTTTGCAGCATATTGGTGCTCTTAAAACGCTGAGTAACCTGTGTAGAGTGTGTCAATCTCCAGCACTGAATACACAACTTAGAGCTCCTTTCACCACAGACACGCAAACACATCTTTTTGTAAAAGTCCTACTTCTTTACTCTTGGAAATGTAAGGGTTTCATCGAGAACTTGAAGTCAATCATGCTTTTGCACTCTGCAACCAATAGGAATGAACTCTTGTACATACCCGTCTGAATTTCAGTGCAAAATGCCCTTCTTTTCTGGTTTGTTGAAAGTTCACAACACATTAGGAGATAGAGCGTGTTTGAAGAAGACTGATGCAGTGTGCGTTTTCCTTTATTTCTTGTGATTTGGGAAACATAATCCGTGATTTTCCACATTGTCTAAGAAACAACATGAGGCTTGCAAGAGATTGAAACAATGCATCCTAAAACTTATTCCAGCAGTGAAAACACACGGTTCTACAAAGACTTGGAAGGAGCAAGCAAAAGAATAGTGGCTGAGTGTCCTTTCAGAGAGAAACACATGCATTTCATCCTTCTGGAGTGAGTTTTCTTGCTGGAATTCATATGCATTTTGTACTGTGCAGAATGTAGCTACCTGCTCGGGGGTTGTGTCATAGATGCACCTTTCCTGTAGGAGCTTATTGGAACTTTCATTGTTTGGCTAAGTTATTTAGGGTTGGTTTTGGAAGGTCTTTCAACTTTGGCCAAATCCGCTTTGTACGAAAGTTTTTCACAGCCCTGTTTCCAAGTGTCCACAAAGAGCTGCTGCTTGAAAGTGTCCACATGCACATCTCCCATACTGGTGTGCTCGTTTCACTACCTGGATTTTGGTTTCCTCTTCTTTCTTTGAAATGACAAGTCTTCATTCAGCATGCTACACACAGCTTGTAGCAGTTTCAGTTTGAAGCATGTTGGTGCTCTCAAAACGCTGTGTATCCTGTGTAGAGTGTGTCACTCTCCAGCACTGAATACACAACTTAGAGCTCCATTCAACACAGACACGCAAACACGTCTTTTTGGGAAAGTCCTAACTCAGGTAAATTGGAAATGTAAGGGTTTCATCGAAAACATGAAGACAATCATGCTTTTGAACTCTGCAACCGAAAGAAATGGCTTTTTGTACATGCCATTCTGAATTTCACTGCTAAATGCCCTTCTTTTCTGGTTTGTTGAAAGTTCAAAACACTTTAGGAAATAGAACGTGTTTGAAGAAGACTGATGCAGTGTGCGTTTTCCTGGATTTCAAGTGATTCGGGATACATACTCCTTGTTTTTCCACATTGTCTAAGAAACAACATGAGGCTTGCAAGAGATTGAAAAAATGCATCCTAAAACTTATGCCTGCAGTGAAAACACACGTTTCTACAAAGACTTGGAAGGAGCAAGCAAAAGAATAGTGGCTGAGAGTTCTTTCAGAGAGAAACACACGTGTTTCATCCTTCTGTAGAGACGGTTAGGGTTACGATTGGACCTAGGGTAGGGTTATGTTGAGGGCTAGGGTTAGAGAGACGGTTAGGGTTACGATTGGACCTAGGGTTAGGGTTATGTTGAGGGCTAGGGTTAGAGAGAAGGTTAGGGTTACTTTTGTACCTAGGGTTAGGGTTATGTTGAGGGCTAGGGTTAGAGATATGGTTAGGGTTACGATTGGACCTAGGGTTAGGGTTATGTTGAGGGCTAGGGTTAGAGTTCCGGTTAGGGTTACACTTGAACCTAGGGTTAGGGTTATGTTGAGGGCTAGGCTTAGAGAGAAGGTTAGGGTGACAATTGGACCTAGGGTTAGGGTTATGTTGAGGGCTAGGGTTAGAGACCCGTTTAGGGTTACGATTTGACCTAGGGTTAGGGTTATGTTGTGGGCTAGGGTTAGAGAGAAAGTTAGGGTTACTTTTGGACCTAGGGTTAGGGTTATGTTGAGGGCTAGGGTTAGAGATATGGGTAGGGTTACGATTGGACCTAGGGTTAGGGTTATGTATAGGGCTAGGGTTAGAGATCAGGTTAGGGTTACGTTTGGACCTAGGGTTAGGGTTATGTTGAGGGCTAGGGTTAGAGAGAAGGTTAGGGTTTCAATTGCACCTAGGGTTAGGGTTATGTTGAGGGCTAGGGTTACAGATCCGGTTAGGGTTACGATTGGACCTAGGGTTAGGGTTATGTTTAGGGCTAGGGTTAGAGATCCGGTTAGGGTTACTATTGGACGTAGGGTTAAGGTTATATTGAGGGCTAGGGTTAGAGATCCGGTTAGTATTACGATTGGACCTAGGGTTAGGGTTATGTTGAGGGCTAGAGTTACAGATCCGGTTAGGGTTACGATTTGACCTAGGGTTAGGGTTATGTTTAGGGCTAGGGTTAGAGATCCGGTTAGGGTTACTATTGGACGTAGGGTTAGGGTTATATTGAGGGCTAGGCTTAGAGATCCGGTTAGGGTTACGGTTGGACCTAGGGTTAGGGTTATGTTGAGGGCTAGGGTTAGAGATCAGGTTAGGGTTAAGATTGGACCTAGGGTTATAGTGATATTGAGGGCTAGGGTATTCCAGCAGTGAAAACACACATTTCTATAAAGACTTTGAAGCAGCAAGCTAAAGCCTTGTGGCTGAGTGTTCTTTCATAGAGAAACATGCATTTCATCCTTCTGGAGTGAATTTTCATGCTGGAGTTCATATGCATTTTATACTGTGCAGAATGTAGCTAGCTGCTGGGGGTTGTGTCATAGAAGCACCTTTTCTGCAGGAGCTTATTGGAACATTCATTGTTTGGCTAAGTTATTTAGGGTTGGTTTTGGAAGGTCTTTCAACCTTGGTCAAATCCCGCTTCGTAAGCAAGTTTTTAATACCGCTGTTTCCAAGTGTCCACAAACAGCTGCTGCTTGAAACTGTCCACATGCACATCTCGTATACTGGTGTGCTCGTTTCACTACCTGGATTTTGGTTTCCTCTTCTTTCTTTGAAATGACAAGTCTTCATTCAGCATTCTACACACACCTTGTACCAGCTTCAGTTTGAAGCATGTTGGTGCTCTCAAAACGCTGTGTAACCTATGTAGAGTGTGTTACTCTCCAGCACTGAATACACAACTTAGAGCTCCTTTCACCACAGACACGCAAACACATCTTTTTGTGAAAGTCCTACTTCAGGTCCCTTGGAAATGTAAGGGTTTCATGGAGGACATGAAGTCAATCATGCTTTTGCACTCTACTACCAATAGAAATGACCTCTTGTACATGCCTGACTGAGTTTCACTGCAAAATGCCCTTGTTTTCTGGTTTCTTGAATGTTCTCAACACATTAGGAGAAAGAGCGTGTTTGAGCAAGATCTATGCAGTGTGCGTTTCCCTAGATTTCAAGTGATTTGGGAAATATAATCCTTATTTTTCCACATTGTGAAAGAAACATGAGGCTTGCAAGAGATTGAAAAAATGCATCCCAACACGTACTCCAGCGGTGAAAGCACACGTTTCTACAAAGACTTTGAAGTAGCAAGTAAAAGCCAATGGCTGAGTGTTCTTTCAGAGAGAAACATACCCATTTCATCCTTCTGGAGTGAATTTTCAGCCTGGAATTCATATGCATTTGTACCGTGCAGAATGTAACTACCTGCTCGGGGGTTGTGTCATAGAAGCAACTTTCCTGCAGGAGCTTATTGGAACATTCATTGTTTGGCTAACTTCTTTGGGTTGGTTTTGGAAGGTCTTTCAACTTTGGCCAAATCCGCTTTCTTACGAAATTTTTTCACAGCCCTGTTTCCAAGAGCCCACAAAGAACTGCTGCTTAAAACTCTCCACATGCACATCTCCCATACTGGTGTGCTCGTTTCACTACCTGGATTTTGGTTTCCTCTTCTTTCTTTGAAATTACAAGCCCTCTTTCTGCATGCTACACACACCTTGTAGCAGTTTCAGTTTGCAGCATATTGGTGCTCTTAAAACGCTGAGTAACCTGTGTAGAGTGTGTCAATCTCCAGCACTGAATACACAACTTAGAGCTCCTTTCACCACAGACACGCAAACACATCTTTTTGTAAAAGTCCTACTTCTTCACTCTTGGAAATGTAAGGGTTTCATCGAGAACTTGAAGTCAATCATGCTTTTGCACTCTGCAACCAATAGGAATGAACTCTTGTACATACCCGTCTGAATTTCAGTGCAAAATGCCCTTCTTTTCTGGTTTGTTGAAAGTTCCCAACACATTAGGAGATAGAGCGTGTTTGAAGAAGACTGATGCAGTGTGCGTTTTCCTTTATTTCTTGTGATTTGGGAAACATAATCCGTGATTTTCCACATTGTCTAAGAAACAATATGAGGCTTGCAAGAGATTGAAACAATGCATCCTAAAACTTATTCCAGCAGTGAAAACACACGGTTCTACAAAGACTTGGAAGGAGCAAGCAAAAGAATAGTGGCTGAGTGTCCTTTCAGAGAGAAACACATGCATTTCATCCTTCTGGGTGAGTTTTCTTGCTGGAATTCATATGCATTTTGTACTGTGCAGAATGTAGCTACCTGCTCGGGGGTTGTGTCATAGATGCACCTTTCCTGTAGGAGCTTATTGGAACTTTCATTGTTTGGCTAAGTTATTTAGGGTTGGTTTTGGAAGGTCTTTCAACTTTGGCCAAATCCGCTTTGTACGAAAGTTTTTCACAGCCCTGTTTCCAAGTGTCCACAAAGAGCTGCTGCTTGAAAGTGTCCACATGCACATCTCCCATACTGGTGTGCTCGTTTCACTACCTGGATTTTGGTTTCCTCTTCTTTCTTTGAAATGACAAGTCTTCATTCAGCATGCTACACACAGCTTGTAGCAGTTTCAGTTTGAAGCATGTTGGTGCTCTCAAAACGCTGTGTATCCTGGGTAGAGTGTGTCACTCTACAGCACTGAATACACAACTTAGAGCTCCTTTCAACACAGACACGCAAACACGTCTTTTTGGGAAAGTCCTAACTCAGGTAAATTGGAAATGTAAGGGTTTCATCGAAAACATGAAGACAATCATGCTTTTGAACTCTGCAACCGAAAGAAATGGCTTTTTGTACATGCCATTCTGAATTTCACTGCTAAATGCCCTTCTTTTCTGGTTTGTTGAAAGTTCAAAACACTTTAGGAAATAGAACGTGTTTGAAGAAGACTGATGCAGTGTGCGTTTTCCTGGATTTCAAGTGATTCGGGATACATACTCCTTGTTTTTCCACATTGTCTAAGAAACAACATGAGGCTTGCAAGAGATTGAAAAAATGCATCCTAAAACTTATGCCTGCAGTGAAAACACACGTTTCTACAAAGACTTGGAAGGAGCAAGCAAAAGAATAGTGGCTGAGAGTTCTTTCAGAGAGAAACACACGTATTTCATCCTTCTGTAGAGACGGTTAGGGTTCCGATTGGACCTAGGGTAGGGTTATGTTGAGGGCTAGTGTTAGAGAGACGGTTAGGGTTACGATTGGACCTAGGGTTAGGGTTATGTTGAGGGCTAGGGTTAGAGAGAAGGTTAGGGTTACTTTTGGACCTAGGGTTAGGGTTATGTTGAGGGCTAGGGTTAGAGATATGGTTAGGGTTACGATTGGACCTAGGGTTAGGGTTATGTTGAGGGCTAGGGTTAGAGTTCCGGTTAGGGTTACACTTGAACCTAGGGTTAGGGTTATGTTGAGGGCTAGGCTTAGAGAGAAGGTTAGGGTTACAATTGGACCTAGCGTTAGGGTTATGTTGAGGGCTAGGGTTAGAGAGAAGGTTAGGGTTACTTTTGGACCTAGGGTTAGGGTTATGTTGAGGGCTAGGGTTAGAGATATGGGTAGTGTTACGATTGGACCTAGGGTTAGGGTTATGTATAGGGCTAGGGTTAGAAATCAGGTTAGGGTTACGTTTGGACCTAGGGTTAGGGTTATGTTGAGGGCTAGGGTTAGAGAGAAGGTTAGGGTTTCAATTGGACCAAGGGTTAGGGTTATGTTGAGGGCTAGGGTTAGAGAGAAGGTTAGGGTTTCAATTGGACCTAGGGTTAGGGTTATGTTGAGGGCTAGGGTTACAGATCCGGTTAGGGTTACGATTGGACCTAGGGTTAGGGTTATGTTTAGGGCTAGGGTTAGAGATCCGGTTAGGGTTACGATTGGACCTAGGGTTAGGGTTATGTTGAGGGCTAGGGTTAGAGATCCGGTTAGGGTTACGATTGGACCTAGGGTTAGGGTTATGTTGAGGGCTAGGGTTAGAGATCAGGTTAGTATTACGATTGGACCTAGGGTTAGGGTTATGTTGAGGGCTAGGGTTAGAGATCCGGTTAGTATTACGATTGGACCTAGGGTTAGGGTTATGTTGAGGTCTAGGGTTAGAGATCCGGTTAGGGTTAAGATTGTACCTAGGGTTATAGTGATGTTGAGGGCTAGGGTATTCCAGCAGTGAAAACACATTTCTATAAAGACTTTGAAGCAGCAAGCAAAAGCCTAGTGGCTGAGTGTTCTTTCAGAGAGAAACATGCATTTCATCCTTCTGGAGTGAATTTTCATGCTGGAGTTCATATGCATTTTATACTGTGCAGAATGTAGCTACCTGCTGGGGGTTGTGTCAGAGAAGCACCTTTTCTGCAGGAGCTTATTGGAACATTCATTGTTTGGCTAAGTTATTTAGGGTTGGTTTTGGAAGGTCTTTCAACCTTGGCCAAATCCCGCTTCGTATGCAAGTTTTTAATAGCGCTGTTTCCAAGTGTCCACAAAGAGCTGCTGCTTGAAACTGTCCACATGCACATCTCGTATACTGGTGTGCTCGTTTCACTACCTGGATTTTGGTTTCCTCTTCTTTCTTTGAAATGACAAGTCTTCATTCAGCATTCTACACACACCTTGTAGCAGTTTCAGTTTGAAGCATGTTGGTGCTCTCAAAACGCTGTGTAACCTATGTAGAGTGTGTTACTCTCCAGCACTGAATACACAACTTAGAGCTCCTTTCACCACAGACACGCAAACACATCTTTTTGTGAAAGTCCTACATCAGGTCCCTTGGAAATGTAAGGGTTTCATGGAGAACATGAAGTCAATCATGCTTTTGCACTCTACTACCAATACAAATGACCTCTTGTACATGCCTGACTGAGTTTCACTGCAAAATGCCCTTGTTTTCTGGTTTCTTGAATGTTCTCAACACATTAGGAGAAAGAGCGTGTTTGAGCAAGATCGATGCAGTGTGCGTTTCCCTAGATTTCAAGTGATTTGGGAAATATAATCCTTATTTTTCCACATTGTGAAAGAAACATGAGGCTTGCAAGAGATTGAAAAAATGCATCCCAAAACGTACTCCAGCGGTGAAAGCACACGTTTCTACAAAGACTTTGAAGTAGCAAGTAAAAGCCAATGGCTGAGTGTTCTTTCAGAGAGAAACATACCCATTTCATCCTTCTGGAGTGAATTTTCAGCCTGGAATTCATATGCATTTGTACCGTGCAGAATGTAACTACCTGCTCGGGGCTTGTGTCATAGAAGCAACTTTCCTGCAGGAGCTTATTGGAACATTCATTGTTTGGCTAACTTCTTTGGGTTGGTTTTGGAAGGTCTTTCAACTTTAGCCAAATCCGCTTTCTTACGAAATTTTTTCACAGCCCTGTTTCCAAGAGCCCACAAAGAACTGCTGCTTAAAACTCTCCACATGCACATCTCCCATACTGGTGTGCTCGTTTCACTACCTGGATTTTGGTTTCCTCTTCTTTCTTTGAAATTACAAGCCCTCTTTCTGCATGCTACACACAACTTGTAGCAGT
Source organism: Miniopterus natalensis (assembly GCF_054644295.1). Taxonomy (NCBI): domain Eukaryota; kingdom Metazoa; phylum Chordata; class Mammalia; order Chiroptera; family Miniopteridae; genus Miniopterus; species Miniopterus natalensis. Next base: position 83,578,654 of record NC_142089.1, read on the forward strand.
TTCAGTTTGCAGCATATTGGTGCTCTTAAAACGCTGAGTAACCTGTGTAGAGTGTGTCAATCTCCAGCACTGAATACACAACTTAGAGCTCCTTTCACCACAGACACGCAAACACATCTTTTTGTAAAAGTCCTACTTCTTCACTCTTGGAAATGTAAGGGTTTCATCGAGAACTTGAAGTCAATCATGCTTTTGCACTCTGCAACCAATAGGAATTAACTCTTGTACATACCCGTCTGAATTTCAGTGCAAAATGCCCTTCTTTTCTGGTTTGTTGAAAGTTCACAACACATTAGGAGATAGAGCGTGTTTGAAGAAGACTGATGCAGGGTGCGTTTTCCTTTATTTCTTGTGATTTGGGAAACATAATCCGTGATTTTCCACATTGTCTAAGAAACAACATGAGGCTTGCAAGAGATTGAAACAATGCATCCTAAAACTTATTCCAGCAGTGAAAACACACGTTTCTACAAAGACTTGGAAGGAGCAAGCAAAAGAATAGTGGCTGAGTGTCCTTTCAGAGAGAAACACATGCATTTCATCCTTCTGGAGTGAGTTTTCTTGCTGGAATTCATATGCATTTTGTACTGTGCAGAATGTAGCTACCTGCTCGGGGGTTGTGTCATAGATGCACCTTTCCTGCAGGAGCTTATTGGAACTTTCATTGTTTGGCTAAGTTATTTAGGGTTGGTTTTGGAAGGTCTTTCAACTTTGGCCAAATCCGCTTTTTACGAAAGTTTTTCACAGCCCTGTTTCCAAGTGTCCACAAAGAGCTGCTGCTTGAAAGTGTCCACATGCACATCTCCCATACTGGTGTGCTCGTTTCACTACCTAGATTTTGGTTTCCTCTTCTTTCTTTGAAATGACAAGTCTTCATTCAGCATGCTACACACACCTTGTAGCAGTTTCAGTTTGAAGCATGTTGGTGCTCTCAAAACGCTGTGTATCCTGTGTAGAGTGTGTCACTCTACAGCACTGAATACACAACTTAGAGCTCCTTTCAACACAGACACGCAAACACGTCTTTTTGGGAAAGTCCTAACTCAGGTAAATTGGAAATGTAAGGGTTTCATCGAAAACATGAAGACAATCATGCTTTTGAACTCTGCAACCGAAAGAAATGGCTTTTTGTACATACCATTCTGAATTTCACTGCTAAATGCCCTTCTTTTCTGGTTTGTTGAAAGTTCAAAACACTTTAGGAGATAGAACGTGTTTGAAGAAGACTGATGCAGTGTGCGTTTTCCTGGATTTCAAGTGATTCGGGATACATACTCCTTGTTTTTCCACATTGTCTAAGAAACAACATGAGGCTTGCAAGAGATTGAAAAAATGCATCCTAAAACTTATGCCTGCAGTGAAAACACACGTTTCTACAAAGACTTGGAAGGAGCAAGCAAAAGAATAGTGGCTGAGAGTTCTTTCAGAGAGAAACACACGTATTTCATCCTTCTGTAGAGACGGATAGGGTTACGATTGGACCTAGGGTAGGGTTATGTTGAGGGCTAGGGTTAGAGAGACGGTTAGGGTTACGATTGGACCTAGGGTAAGCGTAATGTTGAGGGCTAGGGTTAGAGAGACGGTTACGGTTACGATTGGACCTAGGCTTAGGGTTATGTTGAGGGCTAGGGTTAGAGATATGGTTACGGTTACGATTGGACCTAGGGTTAGGGTAATGTTGAGGGCTAGGGTTAGAGATCCGGTTAGGGTTACGATTGGACCTAGGGTTAGGGTTATGTTGAGGGCTAGGGTTAGAGATCCGGTTAGGGTTACGATTGGACCTAGGGTTAGGGTTATGTTGAGGGCTAGGGTTAGAGATCAGGTTAGTATTACTATTGGACCTAGGGTTAGGGTTATGTTGAGGGCTAGGGTTAGAGATCCGGTTAGGGTTAAGATTGTACCTAGGGTTATAGTGATGTTGAGGGCTAGGGTATTCCAGCAGTGAAAACACATTTCTATAAAGACTTTGAAGCAGCAAGCAAAAGCCTAGTGGCTGAGTGTTCTTTCAGAGCGAAACATGCATTTCATCCTTCTGGAGTGAATTTTCATGCTGGAGTTCATATGCATTTTATACTGTGCAGAATGTAGCTACCTGCTGGGGGTTGTGTCAGAGAAGCACCTTTTCTGCAGGAGCTTATTGGAACATTCATTGTTTGGCTAAGTTATTTAGGGTTGGTTTTGGAAGGTCTTTCAACCTTGGCCAAATCCCGCTTCGTATGCAAGTTTTTAATAGCGCTGTTTCCAAGTGTCCACAAAGAGCTGCTGCTTGAAACTGTCCACATGCACATCTCGTATACTGGTGTGCTCGTTTCACTACCTGGATTTTGGTTTCCTCTTCTTTCTTTGAAATGACAAGTCTTCATTCAGCATTCTACACACACCTTGTAGCAGTTTCAGTTTGAAGCATGTTGGTGCTCTCAAAACGCTGTGTAACCTATGTAGAGTGTGTTACTCTCCAGCACTGAATACACAACTTAGAGCTCCTTTCACCACAGACACGCAAACACATCTTTTTGTGAAAGTCCTACATCAGGTCCCTTGGAAATGTAAGGGTTTCATGGAGAACATGAAGTCAATCATGCTTTTGCACTCTACTACCAATAGAAATGACCTCTTGTACATGCCTGACTGAGTTTCACTGCAAAATGCCCTTGTTTTCTGGTTTCTTGAATGTTCTCAACACATTAGGAGAAAGAGCGTGTTTGAGCAAGATCGATGCAGTGTGCGTTTCCCTAGATTTCAAGTGATTTGGGAAATATAATCCTTATTTTTCCACATTGTGAAAGAAACATGAGGCTTGCAAGAGATTGAAAAAATGCATCCCAAAACGTACTCCAGCGGTGAAAGCACACGTTTCTACAAAGACTTTGAAGTAGCAAGTAAAAGCCAATGGCTGAGTGTTCTTTCAGAGAGAAACATACCCATTTCATCCTTCTGGAGTGAATTTTCAGCCTGGAATTCATATGCATTTGTACCGTGCAGAATGTAACTACCTGCTCGGGGCTTGTGTCATAGAAGCAACTTTCCTGCAGGAGCTTATTGGAACATTCATTGTTTGGCTAACTTCTTTGGGTTGGTTTTGGAAGGTCTTTCAACTTTAGCCAAATCCGCTTTCTTACGAAATTTTTTCACAGCCCTGTTTCCAAGAGCCCACAAAGAACTGCTGCTTAAAACTCTCCACATGCACATCTCCCATACTGGTGTGCTCGTTTCACTACCTGGATTTTGGTTTCCTCTTCTTTCTTTGAAATTACAAGCCCTCTTTCTGCATGCTACACACAACTTGTAGCAGTTTCAGTTTGCAGCATATTGGTGCTCTTAAAACGCTGAGTAACCTGTGTAGAGTGTGTCAATCTCCAGCACTGAATACACAACTTAGAGCTCCTTTCACCACAGACACGCAAACACATCTTTTTGTAAAAGTCCTACTTCTTCACTCTTGGAAATGTAAGGGTTTCATCGAGAACTTGAAGTCAATCATGCTTTTGCACTCTGCAACCAATAGGAATGAACTCTTGTACATACCCGTCTGAATTTCAGTGCAAAATGCCCTTCTTTTCTGGTTTGTTGAAAGTTCACAACACATTAGGAGATAGAGCGTGTTTGAAGAAGACTGATGCAGTGTGCGTTTTCCTTTATTTCTTGTGATTTGGGAAACATAATCCGTGATTTTCCACATTGTCTAAGAAACAACATGAGGCTTGCAAGAGATTGAAACAATGCATCCTAAAACTTATTCCAGCAGTGAAAACACACGTTTCTACAAAGACTTGGAAGGAGCAAGCAAAAGAATAGTGGCTGAGTGTCCTTTCAGAGAGAAACACATGCATTTCATCCTTCTGGAGTGAGTTTTCTTGCTGGAATTCATATGCATTCTGTACTGTGCAGAATGTAGCTACCTGCTCGGGGGTTGTGTCATAGATGCACCTTTCCTGCAGGAGCTTATTGGAACTTTCATTGTTTGGCTAAGTTATTTAGGGTTGGTTTTGGAAGGTCTTTCAACTTTGGCCAAATCCACTTTGTACGAAAGTTTTTCACAGCCCTGTTTCCAAGTGTCCACAAAGAGCTGCTGCTTGAAAGTGTCCACATGCACATCTCCCATACTGGTGTGCTCGTTTCACTACCTAGATTTTGGTTTCCTCTTCTTTCTTTGAAATGACAAGTCTTCATTCAGCATGCTACACACACCTTGTAGCAGTTTCAGTTTGAAGCATGTTGGTGCTCTCAAAACGCTGTGTATCCTGTGTAGAGTGTGTCACTCTACAGCACTGAATACACAACTTAGAGCTCCTTTCAACACAGACACGCAAACACGTCTTTTTGGGAAAGTCCTAACTCAGGTAAATTGGAAATGTAAGGGTTTCATCGAAAACATGAAGACAATCATGCTTTTGAACTCTGCAACCGAAAGAAATGGCTTTTTGTACATACCATTCTGAATTTCACTGCTAAATGCCCTTCTTTTCTGGTTTGTTGAAAGTTCAAAACACTTTAGGAGATAGAACGTGTTTGAAGAAGACTGATGCAGTGTGCGTTTTCCTGGATTTCAAGTGATTCGGGATACATACTCCTTGTTTTTCCACATTGTCTAAGAAACAACATGAGGCTTGCAAGAGATTGAAAAAATGCATCCTAAAACTTATGCCTGCAGTGAAAACACACGTTTCTACAAAGACTTGGAAGGAGCAAGCAAAAGAATAGTGGCTGAGAGTTCTTTCAGAGAGAAACACACGTATTTCATCCTTCTGTAGAGACGGATAGGGTTACGATTGGACCTAGGGTAGGGTTATGTTGAGGGCTAGGGTTAGAGAGACGGTTAGGGTTACGATTGGACCTAGGGTAAGCGTAATGTTGAGGGCTAGGGTTAGAGAGACGGTTACGGTTACGATTGGACCTAGGCTTAGGGTTATGTTGAGGGCTAGGGTTAGAGATATGGTTAGGGTTACGATTGGACCTAGGGTTAGGGTAATGTTGAGGGCTAGGGTTAGAGATCCGGTTAGGGTTACGATTGGACCTAGGGTTAGGGTTATGTTGAGGGCTAGGGTTAGAGATCCGGTTAGTATTACGATTGGACCTAGGGTTAGGGTTATGTTGAGGTCTAGGGTTAGAGATCCGGTTAGGGTTAAGATTGTACCTAGGGTTATAGTGATGTTGAGGGCTAGGGTATTCCAGCAGTGAAAACACATTTCTATAAAGACTTTGAAGCAGCAAGCAAAAGCCTAGTGGCTGAGTGTTCTTTCAGAGCGAAACATGCATTTCATCCTTCTGGAGTGAATTTTCATGCTGGAGTTCATATGCATTTTATACTGTGCAGAATGTAGCTACCTGCTGGGGGTTGTGTCAGAGAAGCACCTTTTCTGCAGGAGCTTATTGGAACATTCATTGTTTGGCTAAGTTATTTAGGGTTGGTTTTGGAATGTCTTTCAACCTTGGCCAAATCCCGCTTCGTATGCAAGTTTTTAATAGCGCTGTTTCCAAGTGTCCACAAAGAGCTGCTGCTTGAAACTGTCCACATGCACATCTCGTATACTGGTGTGCTCGTTTCACTACCTGGATTTTGGTTTCCTCTTCTTTCTTTGAAATGACAAGTCTTCATTCAGCATTCTACACACACCTTGTAGCAGTTTCAGTTTGAAGCATGTTGGTGCTCTCAAAACGCTGTGTAACCTATGTAGAGTGTGTTACTCTCCAGCACTGAATACACAACTTAGAGCTCCTTTCACCACAGACACGCAAACACATCTTTTTGTGAAAGTCCTACATCAGGTCCCTTGGAAATGTAAGGGTTTCATGGAGAACATGAAGTCAATCATGCTTTTGCACTCTACTACCAATACAAATGACCTCTTGTACATGCCTGACTGAGTTTCACTGCAAAATGCCCTTGTTTTCTGGTTTCTTGAATGTTCTCAACACATTAGGAGAAAGAGCGTGTTTGAGCAAGATCGATGCAGTGTGCGTTTCCCTAGATTTCAAGTGATTTGGGAAATATAATCCTTATTTTTCCACATTGTGAAAGAAACATGAGGCTTGCAAGAGATTGAAAAAATGCATCCCAAAACGTACTCCAGCGGTGAAAGCACACGTTTCTACAAAGACTTTGAAGTAGCAAGTAAAAGCCAATGGCTGAGTGTTCTTTCAGAGAGAAACATACCCATTTCATCCTTCTGGAGTGAATTTTCAGCCTGGAATTCATATGCATTTGTACCGTGCAGAATGTAACTACCTGCTCGGGGCTTGTGTCATAGAAGCAACTTTCCTGCAGGAGCTTATTGGAACATTCATTGTTTGGCTAACTTCTTTGGGTTGGTTTTGGAAGGTCTTTCAACTTTAGCCAAATCCGCTTTCTTACGAAATTTTTTCACAGCCCTGTTTCCAAGAGCCCACAAAGAACTGCTGCTTAAAACTCTCCACATGCACATCTCCCATACTGGTGTGCTCGTTTCACTACCTGGATTTTGGTTTCCTCTTCTTTCTTTGAAATTACAAGCCCTCTTTCTGCATGCTACACACAACTTGTAGCAGTTTCAGTTTGCAGCATATTGGTGCTCTTAAAACGCTGAGTAACCTGTGTAGAGTGTGTCAATCTCCAGCACTGAATACACAACTTAGAGCTCCTTTCACCACAGACACGCAAACACATCTTTTTGTAAAAGTCCTACTTCTTCACTCTTGGAAATGTAAGGGTTTCATCGAGAACTTGAAGTCAATCATGCTTTTGCACTCTGCAACCAATAGGAATGAACTCTTGTACATACCCGTCTGAATTTCAGTGCAAAATGCCCTTCTTTTCTGGTTTGTTGAAAGTTCACAACACATTAGGAGATAGAGCGTGTTTGAAGAAGACTGATGCAGTGTGCGTTTTCCTTTATTTCTTGTGATTTGGGAAACATAATCCGTGATTTTCCACATTGTCTAAGAAACAACATGAGGCTTGCAAGAGATTGAAACAATGCATCCTAAAACTTATTCCAGCAGTGAAAACACACGTTTCTACAAAGACTTGGAAGGAGCAAGCAAAAGAATAGTGGCTGAGTGTCCTTTCAGAGAGAAACACATGCATTTCATCCTTCTGGAGTGAGTTTTCTTGCTGGAATTCATATGCATTTTGTACTGTGCAGAATGTAGCTACCTGCTCGGGGGTTGTGTCATAGATGCACCTTTCCTGCAGGAGCTTATTGGAACTTTCATTGTTTGGCTAAGTTATTTAGGGTTGGTTTTGGAAGGTCTTTCAACTTTGGCCAAATCCGCTTTGTACGAAAGTTTTTCACAGCCCTGTTTCCAAGTGTCCACAAAGAGCTGCTGCTTGAAAGTGTCCACATGCACATCTCCCATACTGGTGTGCTCGTTTCACTACCTAGATTTTGGTTTCCTCTTCTTTCTTTGAAATGACAAGTCTTCATTCAGCATGCTACACACACCTTGTAGCAGTTTCAGTTTGAAGCATGTTGGTGCTCTCAAAACGCTGTGTATCCTGTGTAGAGTGTGTCACTCTACAGCACTGAATACACAACTTAGAGCTCCTTTCAACACAGACACGCAAACACGTCTTTTTGGGAAAGTCCTAACTCAGGTAAATTGGAAATGTAAGGGTTTCATCGAAAACATGAAGACAATCATGCTTTTGAACTCTGCAACCGAAAGAAATGGCTTTTTGTACATACCATTCTGAATTTCACTGCTAAATGCCCTTCTTTTCTGGTTTGTTGAAAGTTCAAAACACTTTAGGAGATAGAACGTGTTTGAAGAAGACTGATGCAGTGTGCGTTTTCCTGGATTTCAAGTGATTCGGGATACATACTCCTTGTTTTTCCACATTGTCTAAGAAACAACATGAGGCTTGCAAGAGATTGAAAAAATGCATCCTAAAACTTATGCCTGCAGTGAAAACACACGTTTCTACAAAGACTTGGAAGGAGCAAGCAAAAGAATAGTGGCTGAGAGTTCTTTCAGAGAGAAACACACGTATTTCATCCTTCTGTAGAGACGGATAGGGTTACGATTGGACCTAGGGTAGGGTTATGTTGAGGGCTAGGGTTAGAGAGACGGTTAGGGTTACGATTGGACCTAGGGTTAGGGTTATGTTGAGGGCTAGGGTTAGAGATCCGGTTAGGGTTACGATTGGACCTAGGGTTAGGGTTATGTTGAGGGCTAGGGTTAGAGATCAGGTTAGTATTACTATTGGACCTAGGGTTAGGGTTATGTTGAGGGCTAGGGTTAGAGATCCGGTTAGGGTTAAGATTGTACCTAGGGTTATAGTGATGTTGAGGGCTAGGGTATTCCAGCAGTGAAAACACATTTCTATAAAGACTTTGAAGCAGCAAGCAAAAGCCTAGTGGCTGAGTGTTCTTTCAGAGCGAAACATGCATTTCATCCTTCTGGAGTGAATTTTCATGCTGGAGTTCATATGCATTTTATACTGTGCAGAATGTAGCTACCTGCTGGGGGTTGTGTCAGAGAAGCACCTTTTCTGCAGGAGCTTATTGGAACATTCATTGTTTGGCTAAGTTATTTAGGGTTGGTTTTGGAAGGTCTTTCAACCTTGGCCAAATCCCGCTTCGTACGCAAGTTTTTAATAGCGCTGTTTCCAAGTGTCCACAAAGAGCTGCTGCTTGAAACTGTCCACATGCACATCTCGTATACTGGTGTGCTCGTTTCACTACCTGGATTTTGGTTTCCTCTTCTTTCTTTGAAATGACAAGTCTTCATTCAGCATTCTACACACACCTTGTAGCAGTTTCAGTTTGAAGCATGTTGGTGCTCTCAAAACGCTGTGTAACCTATGTAGAGTGTGTTACTCTCCAGCACTGAATACACAACTTAGAGCTCCTTTCACCACAGACACGCAAACACATCTTTTTGTGAAAGTCCTACATCAGGTCCCTTGGAAATGTAAGGGTTTCATGGAGAACATGAAGTCAATCATGCTTTTGCACTCTACTACCAATACAAATGACCTCTTGTACATGCCTGACTGAGTTTCACTGCAAAATGCCCTTGTTTTCTGGTTTCTTGAATGTTCTCAACACATTAGGAGAAAGAGCGTGTTTGAGCAAGATCAATGCAGTGTGCGTTTCCCTAGATTTCAAGTGATTTGGGAAATATAATCCTTATTTTTCCACATTGTGAAAGAAACATGAGGCTTGCAAGAGATTGAAAAAAGGCATCCCAAAACGTACTCCAGCGGTGAAAGCACACGTTTCTACAAAGACTTTGAAGTAGCAAGTAAAAGCCAATGGCTGAGTGTTCTTTCAGAGAGAAACATACCCATTTCATCCTTCTGGAGTGAATTTTCAGCCTGGAATTCATATGCATTTGTACCGTGCAGAATGTAACTACCTGCTCGAGGGTGGTGTCATAGAAGCAACTTTCCTGCAGGAGCTTATTGGAACATTCATTGTTTGGCTAACTTCTTTGGGTTGGTTTTGGAAGGTCTTTCAACTTTAGCCAAATCCGCTTTCTTACGAAATTTTTTCACAGCCCTGTTTCCAAGATCCCACAAAGAACTGCTGCTTAAAACTCTCCACATGCACATCTCCCATACTGGTGTGCTCGTTTCACTACCTGGATTTTGGTTTCCTCTTCTTTCTTTGAAATTACAAGCCCTCTTTCTGCATGCTACACACACCTTGTAGCAGTTTCAGTTTGCAGCATATTGGTGCTCTTAAAACGCTGAGTAACCTGTGTAGAGTGTGTCAATCTCCAGCACTGAATACACAACTTAGAGCTCCTTTCACCACAGACACGCAAACACATCTTTTTGTAAAAGTCCTACTTCTTCACTCTTGGAAATGTAAGGGTTTCATCGAGAACTTGAAGTCAATCATGCTTTTGCACTCTGCAACCAATAGGAATGAACTCTTGTACATACCCGTCTGAATTTCAGTGCAAAATGCCCTTCTTTTCTGGTTTGTTGAAAGTTCACAACACATTAGGAGATAGAGCGTGTTTGAAGAAGACTGATGCAGTGTGCGTTTTCCTGGATTTCTAGTGATTTGGGAAACATAATCCGTGTTTTTCCACATTGTCTAAGAAACAACATGAGGCTTGCAAGAGATTGAAACAATGCATCCTAAAACTTATTCCAGCAGTGAAAACACACGGTTCTACAAAGACTTGGAAGGAGCAAGCAAAAGAATAGTGGCTGAGTGTCCTTTCAGAGAGAAACACATGCATTTCATCCTTCTGGAGTGAGTTTTCTTGCTGGAATTCATATGCATTTTGTACTGTGCAGAATGTAGCTACCTGCTCGGGGGTTGTGTCATAGATGCACCTTTCCTGTAGGAGCTTATTGGAACTTTCATTGTTTGGCTAAGTTATTTAGGGTTGGTTTTGGAAGGTCTTTCAACTTTGGCCAAATCCGCTTTGTACGAAAGTTTTTCACAGCCCTGTTTCCAAGTGTCCACAAAGAGCTGCTGCTTGAAAGTGTCCACATGCACATCTCCCATACTGGTGTGCTCGTTTCACTACCTGGATTTTGGTTTCCTCTTCTTTCTTTGAAATGACAAGTCTTCATTCAGCATGCTACACACAGCTTGTAGCAGTTTCAGTTTGAAGCATGTTGGTGCTCTCAAAACGCTGTGTATCCTGTGTAGAGTGTGTCACTCTACAGCACTGAATACACAACTTAGAGCTCCTTTCAACACAGACACGCAAACACGTCTTTTTGGGAAAGTCCTAACTCAGGTAAATTGGAAATGTAAGGGTTTCATCGAAAACATGAAGACAATCATGCTTTTGAACTCTGCAACCGAAAGAAATGGCTTTTTGTACATGCCATTCTGAATTTCACTGCAAAATGCCCTTTTTTCTGGTTTGTTGAAAGTTCAAATCACTTTAGGAAATAGAACGTGTTTGAAGAAGACTGATGCAGTGTGCGTTTTCCTGGATTTCAAGTGATTCGGGATACATACTCCTTGTTTTTTCCACATTGTCTAAGAAACAACATGAGGCTTGCAAGAGATTGAAAAAATGCATCCTAAAACTTATGCCTGCAGTGAAAACACACGTTTCTACAAAGACTTGGAAGGAGCAAGCAAAAGAATAGTGGCTGAGAGTTCTTTCAGAGAGAAACACACGTATTTCATCCTTCTGTAGAGACGGTTAGGGTTACGATTGGACCTAGGGTAGGGTTATGTTGAGGGCTAGGGTTAGAGAGACGGTTAGGGTTACGATTGGACCTAGGGTTAGGGTTATGTTGAGGGCTAGGGTTAGAGAGAAGGTTAGGGTTACTTTTGTACCTAGGGTTAGGGTTATGTTGAGGGCTAGAGTTAGAGATATGGTTAGGGTTACGATTGGACCTAGGGATAGGGTTATGTTGAGGGCTAGGGTTAGAGTTCCGGTTAGGGTTACACTTGAACCTAGGGTTAGGGTTATGTTGAGGGCTAGGCTTAGAGAGAAGGTTAGGGTTACAATTGGACCTAGGGTTAGGGTTATGTTGAGGGCTAGGGTTAGAGACCCGTTTAGGGTTACGATTTGACCTAGGGTTAGGGTTATGTTGAGGGCTAGGGTTAGAGAGAAAGTTAGGGTTACTTTTGGACCTAGGGTTAGGGTTATGTTGAGGGCTAGGGTTAGAGATATGGGTAGGGTTACGATTGGACCTAGGGTTAGGGTTATGTATAGGGCTAGGGTTAGAGATCAGGTTAGGGTTACGTTTGGACCTAGGGTTAGGGTTATGTTGAGGGCTAGGGTTAGAGAGAAGGTTAGGGTTTCAATTGGACCTAGGGTTAGGGTTATGTTGAGGGTTAGGGTTACAGATCCGGTTAGGGTTACGATTGGACCTAGGGTTAGGGTTATGTTTAGGGCTAGGGTTAGAGATCCGGTTAGGGTTACTATTGGACGTAGGGTTAGGGTTATGTTGAGGGCTAGGGTTAGAGATCCGGTTAGTATTACGATTGGACCTAGGGTTAGGGTTATGTTGAGGGCTAGAGTTACAGATCCGGTTAGGGTTACGATTTCACCTAGGGTTAGGGTTATGTTTAGGGCTAGGGTTAGAGATCCGGTTAGGGTTACTATTGGACGTAGGGTTAGGGTTATATTGAGGGCTAGGCTTAGAGATCCGGTTAGGGTTACGGTTGGACCTAGGGTTAGGGTTATGTTGAGGGCTAGGGTTAGAGATCAGGTTAGGGTTAAGATTGGACCTAGGGTTATAGTGATGTTGAGGGCTAGGGTATTCCAGCAGTGAAAACACACATTTCTATAAAGACTTTGAAGCAGCAAGCTAAAGCCTTGTGGCTGAGTGTTCTTTCATAGAGAAACATGCATTTCATCCTTCTGGAGTGAATTTTCATGCTGGAGTTCATATGCATTTTATACTGTGCAGAATGTAGCTACCTGCTGGGGGTTGTGTCATAGAAGCACCTTTTCTGCAGGAGCTTATTGGAACATTCATTGTTTGGCTAAGTTATTTAGGGTTGGTTTTGGAAGGTCTTTCAACCTTGGTCAAATCCCGCTTCGTACGCAAGTTTTTAATACCGCTGTTTCCAAGTGTCCACAAACAGCTGCTGCTTGAAACTGTCCACATGCACATCTCGTATACTGGTGTGCTCGTTTCACTACCTGGATTTTGGTTTCCTCTTCTTTCTTTGAAATGACAAGTCTTCATTCAGCATTCTACACACACCTTGTACCAGCTTCAGTTTGAAGCATGTTGGTGCTCTCAAAACGCTGTGTAACCTATGTAGAGTGTGTTACTCTCCAGCACTGAATACACAACTTAGAGCTCCTTTCACCACAGACACGCAAACACATCTTTTTGTGAAAGTCCTACTTCAGGTCCCTTGGAAATGTAAGGGTTTCATGGAGGACATGAAGTCAATCATGCTTTTGCACTCTACTACCAATAGAAATGACCTCTTGTACATGCCTGACTGAGTTTCACTGCAAAATGCCCTTGTTTTCTGGTTTCTTGAATGTTCTCAACACATTAGGAGAAAGAGCGTGTTTGAGCAAGATCGATGCAGTGTGCGTTTCCCTAGATTTCAAGTGATTTGGGAAATATAATCCTTATTTTTCCACATTGTGAAAGAAACATGAGGCTTGCAAGAGATTGAAAAAATGCATCCCAACACGTACTCCAGCGGTGAAAGCACACGTTTCTACAAAGACTTTGAAGTAGCAAGTAAAAGCCAATGGCTGAGTGTTCTTTCAGAGAGAAACATACACATTTCATCCTTCTGGAGTGAATTTTCAGCCTGGAATTCATATGCATTTGTACCGTGCAGAATGTAACTACCTGCTCGGGGCTTGTGTCATAGAAGCAACTTTCCTGCAGGAGCTTATTGGAACATTCATTGTTTGGCTAACTTCTTTGGGTTGGTTTTGGAAGGTCTTTCAACTTTAGCCAAATCCGCTTTCTTACGAAATTTTTTCACAGCCCTGTTTCCAAGAGCCCACAAAGAACTGCTGCTTAAAACTCTCCACATGCACATCTCCCATACTGGTGTGCTCGTTTCACTACCTGGATTTTGGTTTCCTCTTCTTTCTTTGAAATTACAAGCCCTCTTTCTGCATGCTATACACACCTTGTAGCAGTTTCAGTTTGCAGCATATTGGTGCTCTTAAAACGCTGAGTAACCTGTGTAGAGTGTGTCAATCTCCAGCACTGAATACACAACTTAGAGCTCCTTTCACCACAGACACGCAAACACATCTTTTTGTAAAAGTCCTACTTCTTTACTCTTGGAAATGTAAGGGTTTCATCGAGAACTTGAAGTCAATCATGCTTTTGCACTCTGCAACCAATAGGAATGAACTCTTGTACATACCCGTCTGAATTTCAGTGCAAAATACCCTTCTTTTCTGGTTTGTTGAAAGTTCACAACACATTAGGAGATAGAGCGTGTTTGAAGAAGACTGATGCAGTGTGCGTTTTCCTTTATTTCTTGTGATTTGGGAAACATAATCCGTGATTTTCCACATTGTCTAAGAAACAACATGAGGCTTGCAAGAGATTGAAACAATGCATCCTAAAACTTATTCCAGCAGTGAAAACACACGGTTCTACAAAGACTTGGAAGGAGCAAGCAAAAGAATAGTGGCTGAGTGTCCTTTCAGAGAGAAACACATTCATTTCATCCTTCTGGAGTGAGTTTTCTTGCTGGAATTCATATGCATTTTGTACTGTGCAGAATGTAGCTACCTGCTCGGGGGTTGTGTCATAGATGCACCTTTCCTCTAGGAGCTTATTGGAACTTTCATTGTTTGGCTAAGTTATTTAGGGTTGGTTTTGGAAGGTCTTTCAACTTTGGCCAAATCCGCTTTGTACGAAAGTTTTTCACAGCCCTGTTTCCAAGTGTCCACAAAGAGCTGCTGCTTGAAAGTGTCCACATGCACATCTCCCATACTGGTGTGCTCGTTTCACTACCTGGATTTTGGTTTCCTCTTCTTTCTTTGAAATGACAAGTCTTCATTCAGCATGCTACACACAGCTTGTAGCAGTTTCAGTTTGAAGCATGTTGGTGCTCTCAAAACGCTGTGTATCCTGTGTAGAGTGTGTCACTCTACAGCACTGAATACACAACTTAGAGCTCCTTTCAACACAGACACGCAAACACGTCTTTTTGGGAAAGTCCTAACTCAGGTAAATTGGAAATGTAAGGGTTTCATCGAAAACATGAAGACAATCATGCTTTTGAACTCTGCAACCGAAAGAAATGGCTTTTTGTACATGCCATTCTGAATTTCACTGCTAAATGCCCTTCTTTTCTGGTTTGTTGAAAGTTCAAAACACTTTAGGAAATAGAACGTGTTTGAAGAAGACTGATGCAGTGTGCGTTTTCCTGGATTTCAAGTGATTCGGGATACATACTCCTTGTTTTTCCACATTGTCTAAGAAACAACATGAGGCTTGCAAGAGATTGAAAAAATGCATCCTAAAACTTATGCCTGCAGTGAAAACACACGTTTCTACAAAGACTTGGAAGGAGCAAGCAAAAGAATAGTGGCTGAGAGTTCTTTCAGAGAGAAACACACGTATTTCATCCTTCTGTAGAGACAGTTAGGGTTACGATTGGACCTAGGGTAGGGTTATGTTGAGGGCTAGGGTTAGAGAGACGGTTAGGGTTACGATTGGACCTAGGGTTAGGGTTATGTTGAGGTCTAGGGTTAGAGAGAAGGTTAGGGTTACTTTTGGACCTAGGGTTAGGGTTATGTTGAGGGCTAGGGTTAGAGAGAAGGTTAGGGTTACTTTTGTACCTAGGGTTAGGGTTATGTTGAGGGCTAGGGTTAGAGATATGGTTAGGGTTACGATTGGACCTAGTGTTAGGGTTATGTTGAGGGCTAGGGTTAGAGTTCCGGTTAGGGTTACACTTGAACCTAGGGTTAGGGTTATGTTGAGGGCTAGGCTTAGAGAGAAGGTTAGGGTTAAAATTGGACCTAGGGTTAGGGTTATGTTGAGGGCTAGGGTTAGAGACCCGTTTAGGGTTACGATTTGACCTAGGGTTAGGGTTATGTTGTGGGCTAGGGTTAGAGAGAAAGTTAGGGTTACTTTTGGACCTAGGGTTAGGGTTATGTTGAGGGCTAGGGTTAGAGAGAAGGTTAGGGTTTCAATTGCACCTAGGGTTAGGGTTATGTTGAGGGCTAGGGTTACAGATCCGGTTAGGGTTACGATTGGACCTAGGGTTAGGGTTATGTTTAGGGATAGGGTTAGAGATCCGGTTAGGGTTACTATTGGACGTAGGGTTAGGGTTATATTGAGGGCTAGGGTTAGAGATCCGGTTAGTATTACGATTGGACCTAGGGTTAGGGTTATGTTGAGGGCTAGAGTTACAGATCCGGTTAGGGTTACGATTTGACCTAGGGTTAGGGTTATGTTTAGGGCTAGGGTTAGAGATCCGGTTAGGGTTACTATTGGACGTAGGGTTAGGGTTATATTGAGGGCTAGGCTTAGAGATCCGGTTAGGGTTACGGTTGGACCTAGGGTTAGGGTTATGTTAAGGGCTAGGTTTAGAGATCAGGTTAGGGTTAAGATTGGACCTAGGGTTATAGTGATATTGAGGGCTAGGGTATTCCAGCAGTGAAAACACACATTTCTATAAAGACTTTGAAGCAGCAAGCTAAAGCCTTGTGGCTGAGTGTTCTTTCATAGAGAAACATGCATTTCATCCTTCTGGAGTGAATTTTCATGCTGGAGTTCATATGCATTTTATACTGTGCAGAATGTAGCTAGCTGCTGGGGGTTGTGTCATAGAAGCACCTTTTCTGCAGGAGCTTATTGGAACATTCATTGTTTGGCTAAGTTATTTAGGGTTGGTTTTGGAAGGTCTTTCAACCTTGGTCAAATCCCGCTTCGTACGCAAGTTTTTAATACCGCTGTTTCCAAGTGTCCACAAACAGCTGCTGCTTGAAACTGTCCACATGCACATCTCGTATACTGGTGTGCTCGTTTCACTACCTGGATTTTGGTTTCCTCTTCTTTCTTTGAAATGACAAGTCTTCATTCAGCATTCTACACACACCTTGTACCAGCTTCAGTTTGAAGCATGTTGGTGCTCTCAAAACGCTGTGTAACCTATGTAGAGTGTGTTACTCTCCAGCACTGAATACACAACTTAGAGCTCCTTTCACCACAGACACGCAAACACATCTTTTTGTGAAAGTCCTACTTCAGGTCCCTTGGAAATGTAAGGGTTTCATGGAGGACATGAAGTCAATCATGCTTTTGCACTCTACTACCAATAGAAATGACCTCTTGTACATGCCTGACTGAGTTTCACTGCAAAATGCCCTTGTTTTCTGGTTTCTTGAATGTTCTCAACACATTAGGAGAAAGAGCGTGTTTGAGCAAGATCGATGCAGTGTGCGTTTCCCTAGATTTCAAGTGATTTGGGAAATATAATCCTTATTTTTCCACATTGTGAAAGAAACATGAGGCTTGCAAGAGATTGAAAAAATGCATCCCAACACGTACTCCAGCGGTGAAAGCACACGTTTCTACAAAGACTTTGAAGTAGCAAGTAAAAGCCAATGGCTGAGTGTTCTTTCAGAGAGAAACATACACATTTCATCCTTCTGGAGTGAATTTTCAGCCTGGAATTCATATGCATTTGTACCGTGCAGAATGTAACTACCTGCTCGGGGGTTGTGTCATAGAAGCAACTTTCCTGCAGGAGCTTATTGGAACATTCATTGTTTGGCTAACTTCTTTGGGTTGGTTTTGGAAGGTCTTTCAACTTTAGCCAAATCCGCTTTCTTACGAAATTTTTTCACAGCCCTGTTTCCAAGAGCCCACAAAGAACTGCTGCTTAAAACTCTCCACATGCACATCTCCCATACTGGTGTGCTCGTTTCACTACCTGGATTTTGGTTTCCTCTTCTTTCTTTGAAATTACAAGCCCTCTTTCTGCATGCTACACACACCTTGTAGCAGTTTCAGTTTGCAGCATATTGGTGCTCTTAAAACGCTGAGTAACCTGTGTAGAGTGTGTCAGTCTCCAGCACTGAATACACAACTTAGAGCTCCTTTCACCACAGACACGCAAACACATCTTTTTGTAAAAGTCCTACTTCTTTACTCTTGGAAATGTAAGGGTTTCATCGAGAACTTGAAGTCAATCATGCTTTTGCACTCTGCAACCAATAGGAATGAACTCTTGTACATACCCGTCTGAATTTCAGTGCAAAATGCCCTTCTTTTCTGGTTTGTTGAAAGTTCACAACACATTAGGAGATAGAGCGTGTTTGAAGAAGACTGATGCAGTGTGCGTTTTCCTGGATTTCTAGTGATTTGGGAAACATAATCCGTGATTTTCCACATTGTCTAAGAAACAATATGAGGCTTGCAAGAGATTGAAACAATGCATCCTAAAACTTATTCCAGCAGTGAAAACACACGGTTCTACAAAGACTTGGCAGGAGCAAGCAAAAGAATAGTGGCTGAGTGTCCTTTCAGAGAGAAACACATGCATTTCATCCTTCTGGGTGAGTTTTCTTGCTGGAATTCATATGCATTTTGTACTGTGCAGAATGTAGCTACCTGCTCGGGGGTTGTGTCATAGATGCACCTTTCCTGTAGGAGCTTATTGGAACTTTCATTGTTTGGCTAAGTTATTTAGGGTTGGTTTTGGAAGGTCTTTCAACTTTGGCCAAATCCGCTTTGTACGAAAGTTTTTCACAGCCCTGTTTCCAAGTGTCCACAAAGAGCTGCTGCTTGAAAGTGTCCACATGCACATCTCCCATACTGGTGTGCTCGTTTCACTACCTGGATTTTGGTTTCCTCTTCTTTCTTTGAAATGACAAGTCTTCATTCAGCATGCTACACACAGCTTGTAGCAGTTTCAGTTTGAAGCATGTTGGTGCTCTCAAAACGCTGTGTATCCTGTGTAGAGTGTGTCACTCTACAGCACTGAATACACATCTTAGAGCTCCTTTCAACACAGACACGCAAACACGTCTTTTTGGGAAAGTCCTAACTCAGGTAAATTGGAAATGTAAGGGTTTCATCGAAAACATGAAGACAATCATGCTTTTGAACTCTGCAACCGAAAGAAATGGCTTTTTGTACATGCCATTCTGAATTTCACTGCAAAATGCCCTTTTTTCTGGTTTGTTGAAAGTTCAAAACACTTTAGGAAATAGAACGTGTTTGAAGAAGACTGATGCAGTGTGCGTTTTCCTGGATTTCAAGTGATTCGGGATACATACTCCTTGTTTTTCCACATTGTCTAAGAAACAACATGAGGCTTGCAAGATTGAAAAAATGCATCCTAAAACTTATGCCTGCAGTGAAAACACACGTTTCTACAAAGACTTGGAAGGAGCAAGCCAAAGAATAGTGGCTGAGAGTTCTTTCAGAGAGAAACACACGTATTTCATCCTTCTGTAGAGACGGTTAGGGTTACGATTGGACCTAGGGTAGGGTTATGTTGAGGGCTAGGGTTAGAGAGACGGTTAGGGTTACGATTGGACCTAGGGTTAGGGTTATGTTGAGGGCTAGGGTTAGAGAGAAGGTTAGGGTTACTTTTGTACCTAGGGTTAGGGTTATGTTGAGGGCTAGGGTTAGAGAGAAGGTTAGGGTTACTTTTGTACCTAGGGTTAGGGTTATGTTGAGGGCTAGGGTTAGAGATATGGTTAGGGTTACGATTGGACCTAGGGTTAGGGTTATGTTGAGGGCTAGGGTTAGAGTTCCGGTTAGGGTTACACTTGAACCTAGGGTTAGGGTTATGTATAGGGCTAGGGTTAGAAATCAGGTTAGGGTTACGTTTGGACCTAGGGTTAGGGTTATGTTGAAGGCTAGGGTTAGAGAGAAGGTTAGGGTTTCAATTGGACCAAGGGTTAGGGTTATGTTGAGGGCTAGGGTTAGAGAGAAGGTTAGGGTTTCAATTGGACCTAGGGTTAGGGTTATGTTGAGGGCTAGGGTTACAGATCCGGTTAGGGTTACGATTGGACCTAGGGTTAGGGTTATGTTTAGGGCTAGGGTTAGAGATCCGGTTAGGGTTACTATTGGACGTAGGGTTAGGGTTATGTTGAGGGCTAGGGTTAGAGATCCGGTTAGTATTACGATTGGACCTAGGGTTAGGGTTATGTTGAGGGCTAGAGTTACAGATCCGGTTAGGGTTACGATTTGACCTAGGGTTAGGGTTATGTTTAGGGCTAGGGTTAGAGATCCGGTTAGGGTTACGATTGGACCTAGGGTTAGGGTTATGTTGAGGGCTAGGGTTAGAGATCCGGTTAGGGTTACGATTGGACCTAGGGTTAGGGTTATGTTGAGGGCTAGGGTTAGAGATCCGGTTAGTATTACGATTGGACCTAGGGTTAGGGTTATGTTGAGGGCTAGAGTTACAGATCCGGTTAGGGTTACGATTTGACCTAGGGTTAGGGTTATGTTTAGGGCTAGGGTTAGAGATCCGGTTAGGGTTACGATTGGACCTAGGGTTAGGGTTATGTTGAGGGCTAGGGTTAGAGATCCGGTTAGGGTTACGATTGGACCTAGGGTTAGGGTTATGTTGAGGGCTAGGGTTAGAGATCCGGTTAGGGTTAAGATTGTACCTAGGGTTATAGTGATGTTGAGGGCTAGGGTATTCCAGCAGTGAAAACACATTTCTATAAAGACTTTGAAGCAGCAAGCAAAAGCCTAGTGGCTGAGTGTTCTTTCAGAGAGAAACATGCATTTCATCCTTCTGGAGTGAATTTTCATGCTGGAGTTCATATGCATTTTATACTGTGCAGAATGTAGCTACCTGCTGGGGGTTGTGTCAGAGAAGCACCTTTTCTGCAGGAGCTTATTGGAACATTCATTGTTTGGCTAAGTTATTTAGGGTTGGTTTTGGAAGGTCTTTCAACCTTGGCCAAATCCCGCTTCGTATGCAAGTTTTTAATAGCGCTGTTTCCAAGTGTCCACAAAGAGCTGCTGCTTGAAACTGTCCACATGCACATCTCGTATACTGGTGTGCTCGTTTCACTACCTGGATTTTGGTTTCCTCTTCTTTCTTTGAAATGACAAGTCTTCATTCAGCATTCTACACACACCTTGTAGCAGTTTCAGTTTGAAGCATGTTGGTGCTCTCAAAACGCTGTGTAACCTATGTAGAGTGTGTTACTCTCCAGCACTGAATACACAACTTAGAGCTCCTTTCACCACAGACACGCAAACACATCTTTTTGTGAAAGTACTACATCAGGTCCCTTGGAAATGTAAGGGTTTCATGGAGAACATGAAGTCAATCATGCTTTTGCACTCTACTACCAATACAAATGACCTCTTGTACATGCCTGACTGAGTTTCACTGCAAAATGCCCTTGTTTTCTGGTTTCTTGAATGTTCTCAACACATTAGGAGAAAGAGCGTGTTTGAGCAAGATCGATGCAGTGTGCGTTTCCCTAGATTTCAAGTGATTTGGGAAATATAATCCTTATTTTTCCACATTGTGAAAGAAACATGAGGCTTGCAAGAGATTGAAAAAATGCATCCCAAAACGTACTCCAGCGGTGAAAGCACACGTTTCTACAAAGACTTTGAAGTAGCAAGTAAAAGCCAATGGCTGAGTGTTCTTTCAGAGAGAAACATACCCATTTCATCCTTCTGGAGTGAATTTTCAGCCTGGAATTCATATGCATTTGTACCGTGCAGAATGTAACTACCTGCTCGGGGCTTGTGTCATAGAAGCAACTTTCCTGCAGGAGCTTATTGGAACATTCATTGTTTGGCTAACTTCTTTGGGTTGGTTTTGGAAGGTCTTTCAACTTTAGCCAAATCCGCTTTCTTACGAAATTTTTTCACAGCCCTGTTTCCAAGAGCCCACAAAGAACTGCTGCTTAAAACTCTCCACATGCACATCTCCCATACTGGTGTGCTCGTTTCACTACCTGGATTTTGATTTCCTCTTCTTTCTTTGAAATTACAAGCCCTCTTTCTGCATGCTACACACAACTTGTAGCAGTTTCAGTTTGCAGCATATTGGTGCTCTTAAAACGCTGAGTAACCTGTGTAGAGTGTGTCAATCTCCAGCACTGAATACACAACTTAGAGCTCCTTTCACCACAGACACGCAAACACATCTTTTTGTAAAAGTCCTACTTCTTCACTCTTGGAAATGTAAGGGTTTCATCGAGAACTTGAAGTCAATCATGCTTTTGCACTCTGCAACCAATAGGAATGAACTCTTGTACATACCCGTCTGAATTTCAGTGCAAAATGCCCTTCTTTTCTGGTTTGTTGAAAGTTCACAACACATTAAGAGATAGAGCGTGTTTGAAGAAGACTGATGCAGTGTGCGTTTTCCTGGATTTCTAGTGATTTGGGAAACATAATCCGTGTTTTTCCACATTGTCTAAGAAACAACATGAGGCTTGCAAGAGATTGAAACAATGCATCCTAAAACTTATTCCAGCAGTGAAAACACACGGTTCTACAAAGACTTGGAAGGAGCAAGCAAAAGAATAGTGGCTGAGTGTCCTTTCAGAGAGAAACACATGCATTTCATCCTTCTGGAGTGAGTTTTCTTGCTGGAATTCATATGCATTTTGTACTGTGAAGAATGTAGCTACCTGCTCGGGGGTTGTGTCATAGATGCACCTTTCCTGCAGGAGCTTATTGGAACTTTCATTGTTTGGCTAAGTTATTTAGGGTTGGTTTTGGAAGGTCTTTCAACTTTGGCCAAATCCGCTTTGTACGAAAGTTTTTCACAGCCCTGTTTCCAAGTGTCCACAAAGAGCTGCTGCTTGAAAGTGTCCACATGCACATCTCCCATACTGGTGTGCTCATTTCACTACCTAGATTTTGGTTTCCTCTTCTTTCTTTGAAATGACAAGTCTTCATTCAGCATGCTACACACACCTTGTAGCAGTTTCAGTTTGAAGCATGTTGGTGCTCTCAAAACGCTGTGTATCCTGTGTAGAGTGTGTCACTCTACAGCACTGAATACACAACTTAGAGCTCCTTTCAACACAGACACGCAAACACGTCTTTTTGGGAAAGTCCTAACTCAGGTAAATTGGAAATGTAAGGGTTTCATCGAAAACATGAAGACAATCATGCTTTTGAACTCTGCAACCGAAAGAAATGGCTTTTTGTACATACCATTCTGAATTTCACTGCTAAATGCCCTTCTTTTCTGGTTTGTTGAAAGTTCAAAACACTTTCGGAGATAGAACGTGTTTGAAGAAGACTGATGCAGTGTGCGTTTTCCTGGATTTCAAGTGATTCGGGATACATACTCCTTGTTTTTCCACATTGTCTAAGAAACAACATGAGGCTTGCAAGAGATTGAAAAAATGCATCCTAAAACTTATGCCTGCAGTGAAAACACACGTTTCTACAAAGACTTGGAAGGAGCAAGCAAAAGAATAGTGGCTGAGAGTTCTTTCAGAGAGAAACACACGTATTTCATCCTTCTGTAGAGACGGATAGGGTTACGATTGGACCTAGGGTAGGGTTATGTTGAGGGCTAGGGTTAGAGAGACGGTTAGGGTTACGATTGGACCTAGGGTAAGTGTAATGTTGAGGGCTAGGGTTAGAGAGACGGTTACGGTTATGATTGGACCTAGGCTTAGGGTTATGTTGAGGGCTAGGGTTAGAGATATGGTTAGGGTTACGATTGGACCTAGGGTTAGGGTAATGTTGAGGGCTAGGGTTAGAGATCCGGTTAGGGTTACGATTGGACCTAGGGTTAGGGTTATGTTGAGGGCTAGGGTTAGAGATCCGGTTAGTATTACGATTGGACCTAGGGTTAGGGTTATGTTGAGGGCTAGGGTTAGAGATCAGGTTAGTATTACGATTGGACCTAGGGTTAGGGTTATGTTGAGGGCTAGGGTTAGAGATCCGGTTAGGGTTAAGATTGTACCTAGGGTTATAATGATGTTGAGGGCTAGGGTATTCCAGCAGTGAAAACACATTTCTATAAAGACTTTGAAGCAGCAAGCAAAAGCCTAGTGGCTGAGTGTTCTTTCAGAGCGAAACATGCATTTCATCCTTCTGGAGTGAATTTTCATGCTGGAGTTCATATGCATTTTATACTGTGCAGAATGTAGCTACCTGCTGGGGGTTGTGTCAGAGAAGCACCTTTTCTGCAGGAGCTTATTGGAACATTCATTGTTTGGCTAAGTTATTTAGGGTTGGTTTTGGAAGGTCTTTCAACCTTGGCCAAATCCCGCTTCGTATGCAAGTTTTTAATAGCGCTGTTTCCAAGTGTCCACAAAGAGCTGCTGCTTGAAACTGTCCACATGCACATCTCGTATACTGGTGTGCTCGTTTCACTACCTGGATTTTGGTTTCCTCTTCTTTCTTTGAAATGACAAGTCTTCATTCAGCATTCTACACACACCTTGTAGCAGTTTCAGTTTGAAGCATGTTGGTGCTCTCAAAACGCTGTGTAACCTATGTAGAGTGTGTTACTCTCCAGCACTGAATACACAACTTAGAGCTCCTTTCACCACAGACACGCAAACACATCTTTTTGTGAAAGTCCTACATCAGGTCCCTTGGAAATGTAAGGGTTTCATGGAGAACATGAAGTCAATCATGCTTTTGCACTCTACTACCAATACAAATGACCTCTTGTACATGCCTGACTGAGTTTCACTGCAAAATGCCCTTGTTTTCTGGTTTCTTGAATGTTCTCAACACATTAGGAGAAAGAGCGTGTTTGAGCAAGATCGATGCAGTGTGCGTTTCCCTAGATTTCAAGTGATTTGGGAAATATAATCCTTATTTTTCCACATTGTGAAAGAAACATGAGGCTTGCAAGAGATTGAAAAAAGGCATCCCAAAACGTACTCCAGCGGTGAAAGCACACGTTTCTACAAAGACTTTGAAGTAGCAAGTAAAAGCCAATGGCTGAGTGTTCTTTCAGAGAGAAACATACCCATTTCATCCTTCTGGAGTGAATTTTCAGCCTGGAATTCATATGCATTTGTACCGTGCAGAATGTAACTACCTGCTCGGGGGTGGTGTCATAGAAGCAACTTTCCTGCAGGAGCTTATTGGAACATTCATTGTTTGGCTAACTTCTTTGGGTTGGTTTTGGAAGGTCTTTCAACTTTAGCCAAATCCGCTTTCTTACGAAATTTTTTCACAGCCCTGTTTCCAAGATCCCACAAAGAACTGCTGCTTAAAACTCTCCACATGCACATCTCCCATACTGGTGTGCTCGTTTCACTACCTGGATTTTGGTTTCCTCTTCTTTCTTTGAAATTACAAGCCCTCTTTCTGCATGCTACACACACCTTGTAGCAGTTTCAGTTTGCAGCATATTGGTGCTCTTAAAACGCTGAGTAACCTGTGTAGAGTGTGTCAATCTCCAGCACTGAATACACAACTTAGAGCTCCTTTCACCACAGACACGCAAACACATCTTTTTGTAAAAGTCCTACTTCTTCACTCTTGGAAATGTAAGGGTTTCATCGAGAACTTGAAGTCAATCATGCTTTTGCACTCTGCAACCAATAGGAATGAACTCTTGTACATACCCGTCTGAATTTCAGTGCAAAATGCCCTTCTTTTCTGGTTTGTTGAAAGTTCACAACACATTAGGAGATAGAGCGTGTTTGAAGAAGACTGATGCAGTGTGCGTTTTCCTGGATTTCTAGTGATTTGGGAAACATAATCCGTGTTTTTCCACATTGTCTAAGAAACAACATGAGGCTTGCAAGAGATTGAAACAATGCATCCTAAAACTTATTCCAGCAGTGAAAACACACGTTTCTACAAAGACTTGGAAGGAGCAAGCAAAAGAATAGTGGCTGAGTGTCCTTTCAGAGAGAAACACATGCATTTCATCCTTCTGGAGTGAGTTTTCTTGCTGGAATTCATATGCATTTTGTACTGTGCAGAATGTAGCTACCTGCTCGGGGGTTGTGTCATAGATGCACCTTTCCTGCAGGAGCTTATTGGAACTTTCATTGTTTGGCTAAGTTATTTAGGGTTGGTTTTGGAAGGTCTTTCAACTTTGGCCAAATCCGCTTTGTACGAAAGTTTTTCACAGCCCTGTTTCCAAGTGTCCACAAAGAGCTGCTGCTTGAAAGTGTCCACATGCACATCTCCCATACTGGTGTGCTCGTTTCACTACCTAGATTTTGGTTTCCTCTTCTTTCTTTGAAATGACAAGTCTTCATTCAGCATGCTACACACACCTTGTAGCAGTTTCAGTTTGAAGCATGTTGGTGCTCTCAAAACGCTGTGTATCCTGGGTAGAGTGTGTCACTCTACAGCACTGAATACACAACTTAGAGCTCCTTTCAACACAGACACGCAAACACGTCTTTTTGGGAAAGTCCTAACTCAGGTAAATTGGAAATGTAAGGGTTTCATCGAAAACATGAAGACAATCATGCTTTTGAACTCTGCAACCGAAAGAAATGGCTTTTTGTACATACCATTCTGAATTTCACTGCTAAATGCCCTTCTTTTCTGGTTTGTTGAAAGTTCAAAACACTTTAGGAGATAGAACGTGTTTGAAGAAGACTGATGCAGTGTGCGTTTTCCTGGATTTCAAGTGATTCGGGATACATACTCCTTGTTTTTCCACATTGTCTAAGAAACAACATGAGGCTTGCAAGAGATTGAAAAAATGCATCCTAAAACTTATGCCTGCAGTGAAAACACACGTTTCTACAAAGACTTGGAAGGAGCAAGCAAAAGAATAGTGGCTGAGAGTTCTTTCAGAGAGAAACACACGTATTTCATCCTTCTGTAGAGACGGATAGGGTTACGATTGGACCTAGGGTAGGGTTATGTTGAGGGCTAGGGTTAGAGAGACGGTTAGGGTTACGATTGGACCTAGGGTAAGCGTAATGTTGAGGGCTAGGGTTAGAGAGACGGTTACGGTTATGATTGGACCTAGGCTTAGGGTTATGTTGAGGGCTAGGGTTAGAGATATGGTTACGGTTACGATTGGACCTAGGGTTAGGGTAATGTTGAGGGCTAGGGTTAGAGATGCGGTTAGGGTTACGATTGGACCTAGGGTTAGGGTTATGTTGAGGGCTAGGGTTAGAGATCCGGTTAGGGTTACGATTGGACCTAGGGTTAGGGTTATGTTGAGGGCTAGGGTTAGAGATCAGGTTAGTATTACGATTGGACCTAGGGTTAGGGTTATGTTGAGGGCTAGGGTTAGAGATCCGGTTAGGGTTAAGATTGTACCTAGGGTTATAGTGATGTTGAGGGCTAGGGTATTCCAGCAGTGAAAACACATTTCTATAAAGACTTTGAAGCAGCAAGCAAAAGCCTAGTGGCTGAGTGTTCTTTCAGAGCGAAACATGCATCTCATCCTTCTGGAGTGAATTTTCATGCTGGAGTTCATATGCATTTTATACTGTGCAGAATGTAGCTAGCTGCTGGGGGTTGTGTCAGAGAAGCACCTTTTCTGCAGGAGCTTATTGGAACATTCATTGTTTGGCTAAGTTATTTAGGGTTGGTTTTGGAAGGTCTTTCAACCTTGGCCAAATCCCGCTTCGTATGCAAGTTTTTAATAGCGCTGTTTCCAAGTGTCCACAAAGAGCTGCTGCTTGAAACTGTCCACATGCACATCTCGTATACTGGTGTGCTCGTTTCACTACCTGGATTTTGGTTTCCTCTTCTTTCTTTGAAATGACAAGTCTTCATTCAGCATTCTACACACAGCTTGTAGCAGTTTCAGTTTGAAGCATGTTGGTGCTCTCAAAACGCTGTGTAACCTATGTAGAGTGTGTTACTCTCCAGCACTGAATACACAACTTAGAGCTCCTTTCACCACAGACACGCAAACACATCTTTTTGTGAAAGTCCTACATCAGGTCCCTTGGAAATGTAAGGGTTTCATGGAGAACATGAAGTCAATCATGCTTTTGCACTCTACTACCAATACAAATGACCTCTTGTACATGCCTGACTGAGTTTCACTGCAAAATGCCCTTGTTTTCTGGTTTCTTGAATGTTCTCAACACATTAGGAGAAAGAGCGTGTTTGAGCAAGATCGATGCAGTGTGCGTTTCCCTAGATTTCAAGTGATTTGGGAAATATAATCCTTATTTTTCCACATTGTGAAAGAAACATGAGGCTTGCAAGAGATTGAAAAAAGGCATCCCAAAACGTACTGCAGCGGTGAAAGCACACGTTTCTACAAAGACTTTGAAGTAGCAAGTAAAAGCCAATGGCTGAGTGTTCTTTCAGAGAGAAACATACCCATTTCATCCTTCTGGAGTGAATTTTCAGCCTGGAATTCATATGCATTTGTACCGTGCAGAATGTAACTACCTGCTCGGGGGTGGTGTCATAGAAGCAACTTTCCTGCAGGAGCTTATTGGAACATTCATTGTTTGGCTAACTTCTTTGGGTTGGTTTTGGAAGGTCTTTCAACTTTAGCCAAATCCGCTTTCTTACGAAATTTTTTCACAGCCCTGTTTCCAAGATCCCACAAAGAACTGCTGCTTAAAACTCTCCACATGCACATCTCCCATACTGGTGTGCTCGTTTCACTACCTGGATTTTGGTTTCCTCTTCTTTCTTTGAAATTACAAGCCCTCTTTCTGCATGCTACACACACCTTGTAGCAGTTTCAGTTTGCAGCATATTGGTGCTCTTAAAACGCTGAGTAACCTGTGTAGAGTGTGTCAATCTCCAGCACTGAATACACAACTTAGAGCTCCTTTCACCACAGACACGCAAACACATCTTTTTGTAAAAGTCCTACTTCTTCACTCTTGGAAATGTAAGGGTTTCATCGAGAACTTGAAGTCAATCATGCTTTTGCACTCTGCAACCAATAGGAATGAACTCTTGTACATACCCGTCTGAATTTCAGTGCAAAATGCCCTTCTTTTCTGGTTTGTTGAAAGTTCACAACACATTAGGAGATAGAGCGTGTTTGAAGAAGACTGATGCAGTGTGCGTTTTCCTGGATTTCTAGTGATTTGGGAAACATAATCCGTGTTTTTCCACATTGTCTAAGAAACAACATGAGGCTTGCAAGAGATTGAAACAATGCATCCTAAAACTTATTCCAGCAGTGAAAACACACGTTTCTACAAAGACTTGGAAGGAGCAAGCAAAAGAATAGTGGCTGAGTGTCCTTTCAGAGAGAAACACATGCATTTCATCCTTCTGGAGTGAGTTTTCTTGCTGGAATTCATATGCATTTTGTACTGTGCAGAATGTAGCTACCTGCTCGGGGGTTGTGTCATAGATGCACCTTTCCTGCAGGAGCTTATTGGAACTTTCATTGTTTGGCTAAGTTATTTAGGGTTGGTTTTGGAAGGTCTTTCAACTTTGGCCAAATCCGCTTTGTACGAAAGTTTTTCACAGCCCTGTTTCCAAGTGTCCACAAAGAGCTGCTGCTTGAAAGTGTCCACATGCACATCTCCCATACTGGTGTGCTCGTTTCACTACCTAGATTTTGGTTTCCTCTTCTTTCTTTGAAATGACAAGTCTTCATTCAGCATGCTACACACACCTTGTAGCAGTTTCAGTTTGAAGCATGTTGGTGCTCTCAAAACGCTGTGTATCCTGGGTAGAGTGTGTCACTCTACAGCACTGAATACACAACTTAGAGCTCCTTTCAACACAGACACGCAAACACGTCTTTTTGGGAAAGTCCTAACTCAGGTAAATTGGAAATGTAAGGGTTTCATCGAAAACATGAAGACAATCATGCTTTTGAACTCTGCAACCGAAAGAAATGGCTTTTTGTACATACCATTCTGAATTTCACTGCTAAATGCCCTTCTTTTCTGGTTTGTTGAAAGTTCAAAACACTTTAGGAGATAGAACGTGTTTGAAGAAGTCTGATGCAGTGTGCGTTTTCCTGGATTTCAAGTGATTCGGGATACATACTCCTTGTTTTTCCACATTGTCTAAGAAACAACATGAGGCTTGCAAGAGATTGAAAAAATGCATCCTAAAACTTATGCCTGCAGTGAAAACACACGTTTCTACAAGGACTTGGAAGGAGCAAGCAAAAGAATAGTGGCTGAGAGTTCTTTCAGAGAGAAACACACGTATTTCATCCTTCTGTAGAGACGGATAGGGTTACGATTGGACCTAGGGTAGGGTTATGTTGAGGGCTAGGGTTAGAGAGACGGTTAGGGTTACGATTGGACCTAGGGTAAGCGTAATGTTGAGGGCTAGGGTTAGAGAGACGGTTACGGTTACGATTGGACCTAGGCTTAGGGTTATGTTGAAGGCTAGGGTTAGAGATATGGTTACGGTTACGATTGGACCTAGGGTTAGGGTAATGTTGAGGGCTAGGGTTAGAGATGCGGTTAGGGTTACGATTGGACCTAGGGTTAGGGTTATGTTGAGGGCTAGGGTTAGAGATCCGGTTAGGGTTAAGATTGTACCTAGGGTTATAGTGATGTTGAGGGCTAGGGTATTCCAGCAGTGAAAACACATTTCTATAAAGACTTTGAAGCAGCAAGCAAAAGCCTAGTGGCTGAGTGTTCTTTCAGAGAGAAACATGCATTTCATCCTTCTGGAGTGAATTTTCATGCTGGAGTTCATATGCATTTTATACTGTGCAGAATGTAGCTACCTGCTGGGGGTTGTGTCAGAGAAGCACCTTTTCTGCAGGAGCTTATTGGAACATTCATTGTTTGGCTAAGTTATTTAGGGTTGGTTTTGGAAGGTCTTTCAACCTTGGCCAAATCCCGCTTCGTATGCAAGTTTTTAATAGCGCTGTTTCCAAGTGTCCACAAAGAGCTGCTGCTTGAAACTGTCCACATGCACATCTCGTATACTGGTGTGCTCGTTTCACTACCTGGATTTTGGTTTCCTCTACTTTCTTTGAAATGACAAGTCTTCATTCAGCATTCTACACGCACCTTGTAGCAGTTTCAGTTTGAAGCATGTTGGTGCTCTCAAAACGCTGTGTAACCTATGTAGAGTGTGTTACTCTCCAGCACTGAATACACAACTTAGAGCTCCTTTCACCACAGACACGCAAACACATCTTTTTGTGAAAGTCCTACATCAGGTCCCTTGGAAATGTAAGGGTTTCATGGAGAACATGAAGTCAATCATGCTTTTGCACTCTACTACCAATACAAATGACCTCTTGTACATGCCTGACTGAGTTTCACTGCAAAATGCCCTTGTTTTCTGGTTTCTTGAATGTTCTCAACACATTAGGAGAAAGAGCGTGTTTGAGCAAGATCGATGCAGTGTGCGTTTCCCTAGATTTCAAGTGATTTGGGAAATATAATCCTTATTTTTCCACATTGTGAAAGAAACATGAGGCTTGCAAGAGATTGAAAAAATGCATCCCAAAACGTACTCCAGCGGTGAAAGCACACGTTTCTACAAAGACTTTGAAGTAGCAAGTAAAAGCCAATGGCTGAGTGTTCTTTCAGAGAGAAACATACCCATTTCATCCTTCTGGAGTGAATTTTCAGCCTGGAATTCATATGCATTTGTACCGTGCAGAATGTAACTACCTGCTCGGGGGTGGTGTCATAGAAGCAACTTTCCTGCAGGAGCTTATTGGAACATTCATTGTTTGGCTAACTTCTTTGGGTTGGTTTTGGAAGGTCTTTCAACTTTAGCCAAATCCGCTTTCTTACGAAATTTTTTCACAGCCCTGTTTCCAAGATCCCACAAAGAACTGCTGCTTAAAACTCTCCACATGCACATCTCCCATACTGGTGTGCTCGTTTCACTACCTGGATTTTGGTTTCCTCTTCTTTCTTTGAAATTACAAGCCCTCTTTCTGCATGCTACACACACCTTGTAGCAGTTTCAGTTTGCAGCATATTGGTGCTCTTAAAACGATGAGTAACCTGTGTAGAGTGTGTCAATCTCCAGCACTGAATACACAACTTAGAGCTCCTTTCACCACAGACACGCAAACACATCTTTTTGTAAAAGTCCTACTTTTTCACTCTTGGAAATGTAAGGGTTTCATCGAGAACTTGAAGTCAATCATGCTTTTGCACTCTGCAACCAATAGGAATGAACTCTTGTACATACCCGTCTGAATTTCAGTGCAAAATGCCCTTCTTTTCTGGTTTGTTGAAAGTTCACAACACATTAGGAGATAGAGCGTGTTTGAAGAAGACTGATGCAGTGTGCGTTTTCCTGGATTTCTAGTGATTTGGGAAACATAATCCGTGTTTTTCCACATTGTCTAAGAAACAACATGAGGCTTGCAAGAGATTGAAACAATGCATCCGAAAACTTATTCCAGCAGTGAAAACACACGTTTCTACAAAGACTTGGAAGGAGCAAGCAAAAGAATAGTGGCTGAGTGTCCTTTCAGAGAGAAACACATGCATTTCATCCTTCTGGAGTGAGTTTTCTTGCTGGAATTCATATGCATTTTGTACTGTGCAGAATGTAGCTACCTGCTCGGGGGTTGTGTCATAGATGCACCTTTCCTGCAGGAGCTTATTGGAACTTTCATTGTTTGGCTAAGTTATTTAGGGTTGGTTTTGGAAGGTCTTTCAACTTTGGCCAAATCCGCTTTGTACGAAAGTTTTTCACAGCCCTGTTTCCAAGTGTCCACAAAGAGCTGCTGCTTGAAAGTGTCCACATGCACATCTCCCATACTGGTGTGCTCGTTTCACTACCTAGATTTTGGTTTCCTCTTCTTTCTTTGAAATGACAAGTCTTCATTCAGCATGCTACACACAGCTTGTAGCAGTTTCAGTTTGAAGCATGTTGGTGCTCTCAAAACGCTGTGTATCCTGTGTAGAGTGTGTCACTCTACAGCACTGAATACACAACTTAGAGCTCCTTTCAACACAGACACGCAAACACGTCTTTTTGGGAAAGTCCTAACTCAGGTAAATTGGAAATGTAAGGGTTTCATCGAAAACATGAAGACAATCATGCTTTTGAACTCTGCAACCGAAAGAAATGGCTTTTTGTACATACCATTCTGAATTTCACTGCTAAATGCCCTTCTTTTCTGGTTTGTTGAAAGTTCAAAACACTTTAGGAGATAGAACGTGTTTGAAGAAGACTGATGCAGTGTGCGTTTTCCTGGATTTCAAGTGATTCGGGATACATACTCCTTGTTTTTCCACATTGTCTAAGAAACAACATGAGGCTTGCAAGAGATTGAAAAAATGCATCCTAAAACTTATGCCTGCAGTGAAAACACACGTTTCTACAAAGACTTGGAAGGAGCAAGCAAAAGAATAGTGGCTGAGAGTTCTTTCAGAGAGAAACACACGTATTTCATCCTTCTGTAGAGACAGATAGGGTTACGATTGGACCTAGGGTAGGGTTATGTTGAGGGCTAGGGTTAGAGATCCGGTTAGGGTTACGATTGGACCTAGGGTTAGGGTTATGTTGAGGGCTAGGGTTAGAGATCAGGTTAGTATTACGATTGGACCTAGGGTTAGGGTTATGTTGAGGGCTAGGGTTAGAGATCCGGTTAGGGTTAAGATTGTACCTAGGGTTATAGTGATGTTGAGGGCTAGGGTATTCCAGCAGTGAAAACACATTTCTATAAAGACTTTGAAGCAGCAAGCAAAAGCCTAGTGGCTGAGTGTTCTTTCAGAGAGAAACATGCATTTCATCCTTCTGGAGTGAATTTTCATGCTGGAGTTCATATGCATTTTATACTGTGCAGAATGTAGCTACCTGCTGGGGGTTGTGTCAGAGAAGCACCTTTTCTGCAGGAGCTTATTGGAACATTCATTGTTTGGCTAAGTTATTTCGGGTTGGTTTTGGAAGGTCTTTCAACCTTGGCCAAATCCCGCTTCGTATGCAAGTTTTTAATAGCGCTGTTTCCAAGTGTCCACAAAGAGCTGCTGCTTGAAACTGTCCACATGCACATCTCGTATACTGGTGTGCTCGTTTCACTACCTGGAATTTGGTTTCCTCTTCTTTCTTTGAAATGACAAGTCTTCATTCAGCATTCTACACACACCTTGTAGCAGTTTCAGTTTGAAGCATGTTGGTGCTCTCAAAACGCTGTGTAACCTATGTAGAGTGTGTTACTCTCCAGCACTGAATACACAACTTAGAGCTCCTTTCACCACAGACACGCAAACACATCTTTTTGTGAAAGTCCTACATCAGGTCCCTTGGAAATGTAAGGGTTTCATGGAGAACATGAAGTCAATCATGCTTTTGCACTCTACTACCAATACAAATGACCTCTTGTACATGCCTGACTGAGTTTCACTGCAAAATGCCCTTGTTTTCTGGTTTCTTGAATGTTCTCAACACATTAGGAGAAAGAGCGTGTTTGAGCAAGATCGATGCAGTGTGCGTTTCCCTAGATTTCAAGTGATTTGGGAAATATAATCCTTATTTTTCCACATTGTGAAAGAAACATGAGGCTTGCAAGAGATTGAAAAAATGCATCCCAAAACGTACTGCAGCGGTGAAAGCACACGTTTCTACAAAGACTTTGAAGTAGCAAATAAAAGCCAATGGCTGAGTGTTCTTTCAGAGAGAAACATACCCATTTCATCCTTCTGGAGTGAATTTTCAGCCTGGAATTCATATGCATTTGTACCGTGCAGAATGTAACTACCTGCTCGGGGGTGGTGTCATAGAAGCAACTTTCCTGCAGGAGCTTATTGGAACATTCATTGTTTGGCTAACTTCTTTGGGTTGGTTTTGGAAGGTCTTTCAACTTTAGCCAAATCCGCTTTCTTACGAAATTTTTTCACAGCCCTGTTTCCAAGATCCCACAAAGAACTGCTGCTTAAAACTCTCCACATGCACATCTCCCATACTGGTGTGCTCGTTTCACTACCTGGATTTTGGTTTCCTCTTCTTTCTTTGAAATTACAAGCCCTCTTTCTGCATGCTACACACACCTTGTAGCAGTTTCAGTTTGCAGCATATTGGTGCTCTTAAAACGCTGAGTAACCTGTGTAGAGTGTGTCAATCTCCAGCACTGAATACACAATTTAGAGCTCCTTTCACCACAGACACGCAAACACATCTTTTTGTAAAAGTCCTACTTCTTCACTCTTGGAAATGTAAGGGTTTCATCGAGAACGTGAAGTCAATCATGCTTTTGCACTCTGCAACCAATAGGAATGAACTCTTGTACATACCCGTCTGAATTTCAGTGCAAAATGCCCTTCTTTTCTGGTTTGTTGAAAGTTCACAACACATTAGGAGATAGAGCGTGTTTGAAGAAGACTGATGCAGTGTGCGTTTTCCTGGATTTCTAGTGATTTGGGAAACATAATCCGTGTTTTCCACATTGTCTAAGAAACAACATGAGGCTTGCAAGAGATTGAAACAATGCATCCTAAAACTTATTCCAGCAGTGAAAACACACGTTTCTACAAAGACTTGGAAGGAGCAAGCAAAAGAATAGTGGCTGAGTGTCCTTTCAGAGAGAAACACATGCATTTCATCCTTCTGGAGTGAGTTTTCTTGCTGGAATTCATATCCATTTTGTACTGTGCAGAATGTAGCTACCTGCTCGGGGGTTGTGTCATAGATGCACCTTTCCTGCAAGAGCTTATTGGAACTTTCATTGTTTGGCTAAGTTATTTAGGGTTGGTTTTGGAAGGTCTTTCAACTTTGGCCAAATCCGCTTTGTACGAAAGTTTTTCACAGCCCTGTTTCCAAGTGTCCACAAAGAGCTGCTGCTTGAAAGTGTCCACATGCACATCTCCCATACTGGTGTGCTCGTTTCACTACCTGGATTTTGGTTTCCTCTTCTTTCTTTGAAATGACAAGTCTTCATTCAGCATTCTACACACACCTTGTACCAGCTTCAGTTTGAAGCATGTTGGTGCTCTCAAAACGCTGTGTATCCTGTGTACAGTCTGTCACTCTACAGCACTGAATACACAACTTAGAGCTCCTTTCAACACAGACACGCAAACAGGTCTTTTTGGGAAAGTCCTAACTCAGGTAAATTGGAAATGTAAGGGTTTCATCGAAAACATGAAGACTATCATGTATTTGAACTCTGCAACCGAAAGAAATGGCTTTTTGTACATACCATTCTGAATTTCACTGCAAAATGCCCTTCTTTTCTGGTTTGTTGAAAGTTCAAAACACTTTAGGAGATATAACGTGTTTGAAGAAGACTGATGCAGTGTGCGTTTTCCTGGATTTCAAGTGATTCGGGATACATACTCCTTGTTTTTCCACATTGTCTAAGAAACAACATGAGGCTTGCAAGAGATTGAAAAAATGCATCCTAAAACTTATGCCTGCAGTGAAAACACACGTTTCTACAAAGACTTCGAAGGAGCAAGCAAAAGAATAGTGGCTGAGAGTTCTTTCAGAGAGAAACACACGTATTTCATCCTTCTGTAGAGACGGATAGGGTTACGATTGGACCTAGGGTAGGGTTATGTTGAGGGCTAGGGTTAGAGATGCGGTTAGGGTTACGATTGGACCTAGGGTAAGCGTAATGCTGAGGGCTAGGGTTAGAGAGACGGTTAGGGTTACGATTGGACCTAGGGTTAGGGTTATGTTGAGGGCTAGGGTTAGAGATATGGTTACGGTTACGATTGGACCTAGGGTTAGGGTAATGTTGAGGGCTAGGGTTAGAGATCCGGTTAGGGTTACGATTGGACCTAGGGTTAGGGTTATGTTGAGGGCTAGGGTTAGAGATCCGGTTAGGGTTACGATTGGACCTAGGGTTAGGGTTATGTTGAGGGCTAGGGTTAGAGATCCGGTTAGGGTTACTATTGGACGTAGGGTTAGGGTTATGTTGAGGGCTAGGCTTAGAGATCAGGTTAGGGTTAAGATTGGACCTAGGGTTATAGTGATGTTGAGGGCTAGGGTATTCCAGCAGTGAAAACACACATTTCTATAAAGACTTTGAAGCAGCAAGCTAAAGCCTTGTGGCTGAGTGTTCTTTCATAGAGAAACATGAATTTCATCCTTCTGGAGTGAATTTTCATGCTGGAGTTCATATGCATTTTATACTGTGCAGAATGTAGCTACCTGCTGGGGGTTGTGTCATAGAAGCACCTTTTCTGCAGGAGCTTATTGGAACATTCATTGTTTGGCTAAGTTATTTAGGGTTGGTTTTGGAAGGTCTTTCAACCTTGGCCAAATCCCGCTTCCTACGCAAGTTTTTAATACCGCTGTTTCCAAGTGTCCACAAACAGCTGCTGCTTGAAAGTGTCCACATGCACATCTCCCATACTGGTGTGCTCGTTTCACTACCTGGATTTTGGTTTCCTCTTCTTTCTTTGAAATGACAAGTCTTCATTCAGCATGCTACACACAGCTTGTAGCAGTTTCAGTTTGAAGCATGTTGGTGCTCTCAAAACGCTGTGTATCCTGTGTAGAGTGTGTCACTCTACAGCACTGAATACACAACTTAGAGCTCCTTTCAACACAGACACGCAAACACGTCTTTTTGGGAAAGTCCTAACTCAGGTAAATTGGAAATGTAAGGGTTTCATCGAAAACATGAAGACAATCATGCTTTTGAACTCTGCAACCGAAAGAAATGGCTTTTTGTACATACCATTCTGAATTTCACTGCTAAATACCCTTCTTTTCTGGTTTGTTGAAAGTTCAAAACACTTTAGGAGATAGAACGTGTTTGAAGAAGACTGATGCAGTGTGCGTTTTCCTGGATTTCAAGTGATTCGGGATACATACTCCTTGTTTTTCCACATTGTCTAAGAAACAACATGAGGCTTGCAAGAGATTGAAAAAATGCATCCTAAAACTTATGCCTGCAGTGAAAACACACGTTTCTACAAAGACTTGGAAGGAGCAAGCAAAAGAATAGTGGCTGAGAGTTCTTTCAGAGAGAAACACACGTATTTCATCCTTCTGTAGAGACGGATAGGGTTACGATTGGACCTAGGGTAGGGTTATGTTGAGGGCTAGGGTTAGAGAGACGGTTACGGTTATGATTGGACCTAGGCTTAGGGTTATGTTGAGGGCTAGGGTTAGAGATATGGTTACGGTTACGATTGGACCTAGGGTTAGGGTAATGTTGAGGGCTAGGGTTAGAGATGCGGTTAGGGTTACGATTGGACCTAGGGTTAGGGTTATGTTGAGGGCTAGGGTTAGAGATCCGGTTAGGGTTACGATTGGACCTAGGGTTAGGGTTATGTTGAGGGCTAGGGTTAGAGATCAGGTTAGTATTACGATTGGACCTAGGGTTAGGGTTATGTTGAGGGCTAGGGTTAGAGATCCGGTTAGGGTTAAGATTGTACCTAGGGTTATAGTGATGTTGAGGGCTAGGGTATTCCAGCAGTGAAAACACATTTCTATAAAGACTTTGAAGCAGCAAGCAAAAGCCTAGTGGCTGAGTGTTCTTTCAGAGCGAAACATGCATTTCATCCTTCTGGAGTGAATTTTCATGCTGGAGTTCATATGCATTTTATACTGTGCAGAATGTAGCTACCTGCTGGGGGTTGTGTCAGAGAAGCACCTTTTCTGCAGGAGCTTATTGGAACATTCATTGTTTGGCTAAGTTATTTAGGGTTGGTTTTGGAAGGTCTTTCAACCTTGGCCAAATCCCGCTTCGTATGCAAGTTTTTAATAGCGCTGTTTCCAAGTGTCCACAAAGAGCTGCTGCTTGAAACTGTCCACATGCACATCTCGTATACTGGTGTGCTCGTTTCACTACCTGGATTTTGGTTTCCTCTTCTTTCTTTGAAATGACAAGTCTTCATTCAGCATTCTACACACACCTTGTAGCAGTTTCAGTTTGAAGCATGTTGGTGCTCTCAAAACGCTGTGTAACCTATGTAGAGTGTGTTACTCTCCAGCACTGAATACACAACTTAGAGCTCCTTTCACCACAGACACGCAAACACATCTTTTTGTGAAAGTCCTACATCAGGTCCCTTGGAAATGTAAGGGTTTCATGGAGAACATGAAGTCAATCATGCTTTTGCACTCTACTACCAATACAAATGACCACTTGTACATGCCTGACTGAGTTTCACTGCAAAATGCCCTTGTTTTCTGGTTTCTTGAATGTTCTCAACACATTAGGAGAAAGAGCGTGTTTGAGCAAGATCGATGCAGTGTGCGTTTCCCTAGATTTCAAGTGATTTGGGAAATATAATCCTTATTTTTCCACATTGTGAAAGAAACATGAGGCTTGCAAGAGATTGAAAAAAGGCATCCCAAAACGTACTCCAGCGGTGAAAGCACACGTTTCTACAAAGACTTTGAAGTAGCAAGTAAAAGCCAATGGCTGAGTGTTCTTTCAGAGAGAAACATACCCATTTCATCCTTCTGGAGTGAATTTTCAGCCTGGAATTCATATGCATTTGTACCGTGCAGAATGTAACTACCTGCTCGGGGGTGGTGTCATAGAAGCAACTTTCCTGCAGGAGCTTATTGGAACATTCATTGTTTGGCTAACTTCTTTGGGTTGGTTTTGGAAGGTCTTTCAACTTTAGCCAAATCCGCTTTCTTACGAAATTTTTTCACAGCCCTGTTTCCAAGATCCCACAAAGAACTGCTGCTTAAAACTCTCCACATGCACATCTCCCATACTGGTGTGCTCGTTTCACTACCTGGATTTTGGTTTCCTCTTCTTTCTTTGAAATTACAAGCCCTCTTTCTGCATGCTACACACACCTTGTAGCAGTTTCAGTTTGCAGCATATTGGTGCTCTTAAAACGCTGAGTAACCTGTGTAGAGTGTGTCAATCTCCAGCACTGAATACACAACTTAGAGCTCCTTTCACCACAGACACGCAAACACATCTTTTTGTAAAAGTCCTACTTCTTCACTCTTGGAAATGTAAGGGTTTCATCGAGAACTTGAAGTCAATCATGCTTTTGCACTCTGCAACCAATAGGAATGAACTCTTGTACATACCCGTCTGAATTTCAGTGCAAAATGCCCTTCTTTTCTGGTTTGTTGAAAGTTCACAACACATTAGGAGATAGAGCGTGTTTGAAGAAGACTGATGCAGTGTGCGTTTTCCTGGATTTCTAGTGATTTGGGAAACATAATCCGTGTTTTTCCACATTGTCTAAGAAACAACATGAGGCTTGCAAGAGATTGAAACAATGCATCCTAAAACTTATTCCAGCAGTGAAAACACACGGTTCTACAAAGACTTGGAAGGAGCAAGCAAAAGAATAGTGGCTGAGTGTCCTTTCAGAGAGAAACACATGCATTTCATCCTTCTGGAGTGAGTTTTCTTGCTGGAATTCATATGCATTTTGTACTGTGCAGAATGTAGCTACCTGCTCGGGGGTTGTGTCATAGATGCACCTTTCCTGCAGGAGCTTATTGGAACTTTCATTGTTTGGCTAAGTTATTTAGGGTTGGTTTTGGAAGGTCTTTCAACTTTGGCCAAATCCGCTTTGTACGAAAGTTTTTCACAGCCCTGTTTCCAAGTGTCCACAAAGAGCTGCTGCTTGAAAGTGTCCACATGCACATCTCCCATACTGGTGTGCTCGTTTCACTACCTAGATTTTGGTTTCCTCTTCTTTCTTTGAAATGACAAGTCTTCATTCAGCATGCTACACACAGCTTGTAGCAGTTTCAGTTTGAAGCATGTTGGTGCTCTCAAAACGCTGTGTATCCTGGGTAGAGTGTGTCACTCTACAGCACTGAATACTCAACTTAGAGCTCCTTTCAACACAGACACGCAAACACGTCTTTTTGGGAAAGTCCTAACTCAGGTAAATTGGAAATGTAAGGGTTTCATCGAAAACATGAAGACAATCATGCTTTTGAACTCTGCAACCGAAAGAAATGGCTTTTTGTACATACCATTCTGAATTTCACTGCTAAATGCCCTTCTTTTCTGGTTTGTTGAAAGTTCAAAACACTTTAGGAGATAGAACGTGTTTGAAGAAGACTGATGCAGTGTGCGTTTTCCTGGATTTCAAGTGATTCGGGATACATACTCCTTGTTTTTCCACATTGTCTAAGAAACAACATGAGGCTTGCAAGAGATTGAAAAAATGCATCCTAAAACTTATGCCTGCAGTGAAAACACACGTTTCTACAAAGACTTGGAAGGAGCAAGCAAAAGAATAGTGGCTGAGAGTTCTTTCAGAGAGAAACACACGTATTTCATCCTTCTGTAGAGACGGATAGGGTTACGATTGGACCTAGGGTAGGGTTATGTTGAGGGCTAGGGTTAGAGAGACGGTTAGGGTTACGATTGGACCTAGGGTAAGCGTAATGTTGAGGGCTAGGGTTAGAGAGACGGTTACGGTTATGATTGGACCTAGGCTTAGGGTTATGTTGAGGGCTAGGGTTAGAGATATGGTTACGGTTACGATTGGACCTAGGGTTAGGGTAATGTTGAGGGCTAGGGTTAGAGATGCGGTTAGGGTTACGATTGGACCTAGGGTTAGGGTTATGTTGAGGGCTAGGGTTAGAGATCCGGTTAGGGTTACGATTGGACCTAGGGTTAGGGTTATGTTGAGGGCTAGGGTTAGAGATCAGGTTAGTATTACGATTGGACCTAGGGTTAGGGTTATGTTGAGGGCTAGGGTTAGAGATCCGGTTAGGGTTAAGATTGTACCTAGGGTTATAGTGATGTTGAGGGCTAGGGTATTCCAGCAGTGAAAACACATTTCTATAAAGACTTTGAAGCAGCAAGCAAAAGCCTAGTGGCTGAGTGTTCTTTCAGAGCGAAACATGCATTTCATCCTTCTGGAGTGAATTTTCATGCTGGAGTTCATATGCATTTTATACTGTGCAGAATGTAGCTACCTGCTGGGGGTTGTGTCAGAGAAGCACCTTTTCTGCAGGAGCTTATTGGAACATTCATTGTTTGGCTAAGTTATTTAGGGTTGGTTTTGGAAGGTCTTTCAACCTTGGCCAAATCCCGCTTCGTATGCAAGTTTTTAATAGCGCTGTTTCCAAGTGTCCACAAAGAGCTGCTGCTTGAAACTGTCCACATGCACATCTCGTATACTGGTGTGCTCGTTTCACTACCTGGATTTTGGTTTCCTCTTCTTTCTTTGAAATGACAAGTCTTCATTCAGCATTCTACACACACCTTGTAGCAGTTTCAGTTTGAAGCATGTTGGTGCTCTCAAAACGCTGTGTAACCTATGTAGAGTGTGTTACTCTCCAGCACTGAATACACAACTTAGAGCTCCTTTCACCACAGACACGCAAACACATCTTTTTGTGAAAGTCCTACATCAGGTCCCTTGGAAATGTAAGGGTTTCATGGAGAACATGAAGTCAATCATGCTTTTGCACTCTACTACCAATACAAATGACCTCTTGTACATACCTGACTGAGTTTCACTGCAAAATGCCCTTGTTTTCTGGTTTCTTGAATGTTCTCAACACATTAGGAGAAAGAGCGTGTTTGAGCAAGATCGATGCAGTGTGCGTTTCCCTAGATTTCAAGTGATTTGGGAAATATAATCCTTATTTTTCCACATTGTGAAAGAAACATGAGGCTTGCAAGAGATTGAAAAAAGGCATCCCAAAACGTACTCCAGCGGTGAAAGCACACGTTTCTACAAAGACTTTGAAGTAGCAAGTAAAAGCCAATGGCTGAGTGTTCTTTCAGAGAGAAACATACCCATTTCATCCTTCTGGAGTGAATTTTCAGCCTGGAATTCATATGCATTTGTACCGTGCAGAATGTAACTACCTGCTCGGGGGTGGTGTCATAGAAGCAACTTTCCTGCAGGAGCTTATTGGAACATTCATTGTTTGGCTAACTTCTTTGGGTTGGTTTTGGAAGGTCTTTCAACTTTAGCCAAATCCGCTTTCTTACGAAATTTTTTCACAGCCCTGTTTCCAAGAGCCCACAAAGAACTGCTGCTTAAAACTCTCCACATGCACATCTCCCATACTGGTGTGCTCGTTTCACTACCTGGATTTTGGTTTCCTCTTCTTTCTTTGAAATTACAAGCCCTCTTTCTGCATGCTACACACACCTTGTAGCAGTTTCAGTTTGCAGCATATTGGTGCTCTTAAAACGCTGAGTAACCTGTGTAGAGTGTGTCAATCTCCAGCACTGAATACACAACTTAGAGCTCCTTTCACCACAGACACGCAAACACATCTTTTTGTAAAAGTCCTACTTCTTCACTCTTGGAAATGTAAGGGTTTCATCGAGAACTTGAAGTCAATCATGCTTTTGCACTCTGCAACCAATAGGAATGAACTCTTGTACATACCCGTCTGAATTTCAGTGCAAAATGCCCTTCTTTTCTGGTTTGTTGAAAGTTCACAACACATTAGGAGATAGAGCGTGTTTGAAGAAGACTGATGCAGTGTGCGTTTTCCTGGATTTCTAGTGATTTGGGAAACATAATCCGTGTTTTTCCACATTGTCTAAGAAACAACATGAGGCTTGCAAG
Organism: Miniopterus natalensis; assembly: GCF_054644295.1. NCBI lineage: Eukaryota > Metazoa > Chordata > Mammalia > Chiroptera > Miniopteridae > Miniopterus > Miniopterus natalensis. The sequence goes on from NC_142089.1 coordinate 83,621,272, forward strand.
AGATTGAAACAATGCATCCGAAAACTTATTCCAGCAGTGAAAACACACGTTTCTACAAAGACTTGGAAGGAGCAAGCAAAAGAATAGTGGCTGAGTGTCCTTTCAGAGAGAAACACATGCATTTCATCCTTCTGGAGTGAGTTTTCTTGCTGGAATTCATATGCATTTTGTACTGTGCAGAATGTAGCTACCTGCTCGGGGGTTGTGTCATAGATGCACCTTTCCTGCAGGAGCTTATTGGAACTTTCATTGTTTGGCTAAGTTATTTAGGGTTGGTTTTGGAAGGTCTTTCAACTTTGGCCAAATCCGCTTTGTACGAAAGTTTTTCACAGCCCTGTTTCCAAGTGTCCACAAAGAGCTGCTGCTTGAAAGTGTCCACATGCACATCTCCCATACTGGTGTGCTCGTTTCACTACCTAGATTTTGGTTTCCTCTTCTTTCTTTGAAATGACAAGTCTTCATTCAGCATGCTACACACACCTTGTAGCAGTTTCAGTTTGAAGCATGTTGGTGCTCTCAAAACGCTGTGTATCCTGGGTAGAGTGTGTCACTCTACAGCACTGAATACACAACTTAGAGCTCCTTTCAACACAGACACGCAAACACGTCTTTTTGGGAAAGTCCTAACTCAGGTAAATTGGAAATGTAAGGGTTTCATCGAAAACATGAAGACAATCATGCTTTTGAACTCTGCAACCGAAAGAAATGGCTTTTTGTACATACCATTCTGAATTTCACTGCTAAATGCCCTTCTTTTCTGGTTTGTTGAAAGTTCAAAACACTTTAGGAGATAGAACGTGTTTGAAGAAGACTGATGCAGTGTGCGTTTTCCTGGATTTCAAGTGATTCGGGATACATACTCCTTGTTTTTCCACATTGTCTAAGAAACAACATGAGGCTTGCAAGAGATTGAAAAAATGCATCCTAAAACTTATGCCTGCAGTGAAAACACACGTTTCTACAAGGACTTGGAAGGAGCAAGCAAAAGAATAGTGGCTGAGAGTTCTTTCAGAGAGAAACACACGTATTTCATCCTTCTGTAGAGACGGATAGGGTTACGATTGGACCTAGGGTAGGGTTATGTTGAGGGCTAGGGTTAGAGAGACGGTTAGGGTTACGATTGGACCTAGGGTAAGCGTAATGTTGAGGGCTAGGGTTAGAGAGACGGTTAGGGTTACGATTGGACCTAGGCTTAGGGTTATGTTGAAGGCTAGGGTTAGAGATATGGTTACGGTTACGATTGGACCTAGGGTTAGGGTAATGTTGAGGGCTAGGGTTAGAGATCCGGTTAGGGTTACGATTGGACCTAGGGTTAGGGTTATGTTGAGGGCTAGGGTTAGAGATCCGGTTAGGGTTAAGATTGTACCTAGGGTTATAGTGATGTTGAGGGCTAGGGTATTCCAGCAGTGAAAACACATTTCTATAAAGACTTTGAAGCAGCAAGCAAAAGCCTAGTGGCTGAGTGTTCTTTCAGAGAGAAACATGCATTTCATCCTTCTGGAGTGAATTTTCATGCTGGAGTTCATATGCATTTTATACTGTGCAGAATGTAGCTACCTGCTGGGGGTTGTGTCAGAGAAGCACCTTTTCTGCAGGAGCTTATTGGAACATTCATTGTTTGGCTAAGTTATTTAGGGTTGGTTTTGGAAGGTCTTTCAACCTTGGCCAAATCCCGCTTCGTATGCAAGTTTTTAATAGCGCTGTTTCCAAGTGTCCACAAAGAGCTGCTGCTTGAAACTGTCCACATGCACATCTCGTATACTGGTGTGCTCGTTTCACTACCTGGATTTTGGTTTCCTCTACTTTCTTTGAAATGACAAGTCTTCATTCAGCATTCTACACGCACCTTGTAGCAGTTTCAGTTTGAAGCATGTTGGTGCTCTCAAAACGCTGTGTAACCTATGTAGAGTGTGTTACTCTCCAGCACTGAATACACAACTTAGAGCTCCTTTCACCACAGACACGCAAACACATCTTTTTGTGAAAGTCCTACATCAGGTCCCTTGGAAATGTAAGGGTTTCATGGAGAACATGAAGTCAATCATGCTTTTGCACTCTACTACCAATACAAATGACCTCTTGTACATGCCTGACTGAGTTTCACTGCAAAATGCCCTTGTTTTCTGGTTTCTTGAATGTTCTCAACACATTAGGAGAAAGAGCGTGTTTGAGCAAGATCGATGCAGTGTGCGTTTCCCTAGATTTCAAGTGATTTGGGAAATATAATCCTTATTTTTCCACATTGTGAAAGAAACATGAGGCTTGCAAGAGATTGAAAAAATGCATCCCAAAACGTACTCCAGCGGTGAAAGCACACGTTTCTACAAAGACTTTGAAGTAGCAAGTAAAAGCCAATGGCTGAGTGTTCTTTCAGAGAGAAACATACCCATTTCATCCTTCTGGAGTGAATTTTCAGCCTGGAATTCATATGCATTTGTACCGTGCAGAATGTAACTACCTGCTCGGGGGTGGTGTCATAGAAGCAACTTTCCTGCAGGAGCTTATTGGAACATTCATTGTTTGGCTAACTTCTTTGGGTTGGTTTTGGAAGGTCTTTCAACTTTAGCCAAATCCGCTTTCTTACGAAATTTTTTCACAGCCCTGTTTCCAAGATCCCACAAAGAACTGCTGCTTAAAACTCTCCACATGCACATCTCCCATACTGGTGTGCTCGTTTCACTACCTGGATTTTGGTTTCCTCTTCTGTCTTTGAAATTACAAGCCCTCTTTCTGCATGCTACACACACCTTGTAGCAGTTTCAGTTTGCAGCATATTGGTGCTCTTAAAACGATGAGTAACCTGTGTAGAGTGTGTCAATCTCCAGCACTGAATACACAACTTAGAGCTCCTTTCACCACAGACACGCAAACACATCTTTTTGTAAAAGTCCTACTTTTTCACTCTTGGAAATGTATGGGTTTCATCGAGAACTTGAAGTCAATCATGCTTTTGCACTCTGCAACCAATAGGAATGAACTCTTGTACATACCCGTCTGAATTTCAGTGCAAAATGCCCTTCTTTTCTGGTTTGTTGAAAGTTCACAACACATTAGGAGATAGAGCGTGTTTGAAGAAGACTGATGCAGTGTGCGTTTTCCTTTATTTCTTGTGATTTGGGAAACATAATCCGTGTTTTTCCACATTGTCTAAGAAACAACATGAGGCTTGCAAGAGATTGAAACAATGCATCCGAAAACTTATTCCAGCAGTGAAAACACACGTTTCTACAAAGACTTGGAAGGAGCAAGCAAAAGAATAGTGGCTGAGTGTCCTTTCAGAGAGAAACACATGCATTTCATCCTTCTGGAGTGAGTTTTCTTGCTGGAATTCATATGCATTTTGTACTGTGCAGAATGTAGCTACCTGCTCGGGGGTTGTGTCATAGATGCACCTTTCCTGCAGGAGCTTATTGGAACTTTCATTGTTTGGCTAAGTTATTTAGGGTTGGTTTTGGAAGGTCTTTCAACTTTGGCCAAATCCGCTTTGTACGAAAGTTTTTCACAGCCCTGTTTCCAAGTGTCCACAAAGAGCTGCTGCTTGAAAGTGTCCACATGCACATCTCCCATACTGGTGTGCTCGTTTCACTACCTAGATTTTGGTTTCCTCTTCTTTCTTTGAAATGACAAGTCTTCATTCAGCATGCTACACACAGCTTGTAGCAGTTTCAGTTTGAAGCATGTTGGTGCTCTCAAAACGCTGTGTATCCTGTGTAGAGTGTGTCACTCTACAGCACTGAATACACAACTTAGAGCTCCTTTCAACACAGACACGCAAACACGTCTTTTTGGGAAAGTCCTAACTCAGGTAAATTGGAAATGTAAGGGTTTCATCGAAAACATGAAGACAATCATGCTTTTGAACTCTGCAACCGAAAGAAATGGCTTTTTGTACATACCATTCTGAATTTCACTGCTAAATGCCCTTCTTTTCTGGTTTGTTGAAAGTTCAAAACACTTTAGGAGATAGAACGTGTTTGAAGAAGACTGATGCAGTGTGCGTTTTCCTGGATTTCAAGTGATTCGGGATACATACTCCTTGTTTTTCCACATTGTCTAAGAAACAACATGAGGCTTGCAAGAGATTGAAAAAATGCATCCTAAAACTTATGCCTGCAGTGAAAACACACGTTTCTACAAAGACTTGGAAGGAGCAAGCAAAAGAATAGTGGCTGAGAGTTCTTTCAGAGAGAAACACACGTATTTCATCCTTCTGTAGAGACGGATAGGGTTACGATTGGACCTAGGGTAGGGTTATGTTGAGGGCTAGGGTTAGAGATCCGGTTAGGGTTACGATTGGACCTAGGGTTAGGGTTATGTTGAGGGCTAGGGTTAGAGATCAGGTTAGTATTACGATTGGACCTAGGGTTAGGGTTATGTTGAGGGCTAGGGTTAGAGATCCGGTTAGTGTTAAGATTGTACCTAGGGTTATAGTGATGTTGAGGGCTAGGGTATTCCAGCAGTGAAAACACATTTCTATAAAGACTTTGAAGCAGCAAGCAAAAGCCTAGTGGCTGAGTGTTCTTTCAGAGAGAAACATGCATTTCATCCTTCTGGAGTGAATTTTCATGCTGGAGTTCATATGCATTTTATACTGTGCAGAATGTAGCTACCTGCTGGGGGTTGTGTCAGAGAAGCACCTTTTCTGCAGGAGCTTATTGGAACATTCATTGTTTGGCTAAGTTATTTAGGGTTGGTTTTGGAAGGTCTTTCAACCTTGGCCAAATCCCGCTTCGTATGCAAGTTTTTAATAGCGCTGTTTCCAAGTGTCCACAAAGAGCTGCTGCTTGAAACTGTCCACATGCACATCTCGTATACTGGTGTGCTCGTTTCACTACCTGGATTTTGGTTTCCTCTTCTTTCTTTGAAATGACAAGTCTTCATTCAGCATTCTACACACACCTTGTAGCAGTTTCAGTTTGAAGCATGTTGGTGCTCTCAAAACGCTGTGTAACCTATGTAGAGTGTGTTACTCTCCAGCACTGAATACACAACTTAGAGCTCCTTTCACCACAGACACGCAAACACATCTTTTTGTGAAAGTCCTACATCAGGTCCCTTGGAAATGTAAGGGTTTCATGGAGAACATGAAGTCAATCATGCTTTTGCACTCTACTACCAATACAAATGACCTCTTGTACATGCCTGACTGAGTTTCACTGCAAAATGCCCTTGTTTTCTGGTTTCTTGAATGTTCTCAACACATTAGGAGAAAGAGCGTGTTTGAGCAAGATCGATGCAGTGTGCGTTTCCCTAGATTTCAAGTGATTTGGGAAATATAATCCTTATTTTTCCACATTGTGAAAGAAACATGAGGCTTGCAAGAGATTGAAAAAATGCATCCCAAAACGTACTGCAGCGGTAAAAGCACACGTTTCTACAAAGACTTTGAAGTAGCAAATAAAAGCCAATGGCTGAGTGTTCTTTCAGAGAGAAACATACCCATTTCATCCTTCTGGAGTGAATTTTCAGCCTGGAATTCATATGCATTTGTACCGTGCAGAATGTAACTACCTGCTCGGGGGTGGTGTGATAGAAGCAACTTTCCTGCAGGAGCTTATTGGAACATTCATTGTTTGGCTAACTTCTTTGGGTTGGTTTTGGAAGGTCTTTCAACTTTAGCCAAATCCGCTTTCTTACGAAATTTTTTCACAGCCCTGTTTCCAAGATCCCACAAAGAACTGCTGCTTAAAACTCTCCACATGCACATCTCCCATACTGGTGTGCTCGTTTCACTACCTGGATTTTGGTTTCCTCTTCTTTCTTTGAAATTACAAGCCCTCTTTCTGCATGCTACACACACCTTGTAGCAGTTTCAGTTTGCAGCATATTGGTGCTCTTAAAACGCTGAGTAACCTGTGTAGAGTGTGTCAATCTCCAGCACTGAATACACAATTTAGAGCTCCTTTCACCACAGACACGCAAACACATCTTTTTGTAAAAGTCCTACTTCTTCACTCTTGGAAATGTAAGGGTTTCATCGAGAACTTGAAGTCAATCATGCTTTTGCACTCTGCAACCAATAGGAATGAACTCTTGTACATACCCGTCTGAATTTCAGTGCAAAATGCCCTTCTTTTCTGGTTTGTTGAAAGTTCACAACACATTAGGAGATAGAGCGTGTTTGAAGAAGACTGATGCAGTGTGCGTTTTCCTGGATTTCTAGTGATTTGGGAAACATAATCCGTGTTTTCCACATTGTCTAAGAAACAACATGAGGCTTGCAAGAGATTGAAACAATGCATCCTAAAACTTATTCCAGCAGTGAAAACACACGTTTCTACAAAGACTTGGAAGGAGCAAGCAAAAGAATAGTGGCTGAGTGTCCTTTCAGAGAGAAACACATGCATTTCATCCTTCTGGAGTGAGTTTTCTTGCTGGAATTCATATGCATTTTGTACTGTGCAGAATGTAGCTACCTGCTCGGGGGTTGTGTCATAGATGCACCTTTCCTGCAAGAGCTTATTGGAACTTTCATTGTTTGGCTAAGTTATTTAGGGTTGGTTTTGGAAGGTCTTTCAACTTTGGCCAAATCCGCTTTGTACGAAAGTTTTTCACAGCCCTGTTTCCAAGTGTCCACAAAGAGCTGCTGCTTGAAAGTGTCCACATGCACATCTCCCATACTGGTGTGCTCGTTTCACTACCTGGATTTTGGTTTCCTCTTCTTTCTTTGAAATGACAAGTCTTCATTCAGCATTCTACACACACCTTGTACCAGCTTCAGTTTGAAGCATGTTGGTGCTCTCAAAACGCTGTGTATCCTGTGTAGAGTCTGTCACTCTACAGCACTGAATACACAACTTAGAGCTCCTTTCAACACAGACACGCAAACACGTCTTTTTGGGAAAGTCCTAACTCAGGTAAATTGGAAATGTAAGGGTTTCATCGAAAACATGAAGACTATCATGTATTTGAACTCTGCAACCGAAAGAAATGGCTTTTTGTACATACCATTCTGAATTTCACTGCAAAATGCCCTTCTTTTCTGGTTTGTTGAAAGTTCAAAACACTTTAGGAGATATAACGTGTTTGAAGAAGACTGATGCAGTGTGCGTTTTCCTGGATTTCAAGTGATTCGGGATACATACTCCTTGTTTTTCCACATTGTCTAAGAAACAACATGAGGCTTGCAAGAGATTGAAAAAATGCATCCTAAAACTTATGCCTGCAGTGAAAACACACGTTTCTACAAAGACTTCGAAGGAGCAAGCAAAAGAATAGTGGCTGAGAGTTCTTTCAGAGAGAAACACACGTATTTCATCCTTCTGTAGAGACGGATAGGGTTACGATTGGACCTAGGGTAGGGTTATGTTGAGGGCTAGGGTTAGAGATGCGGTTAGGGTTACGATTGGACCTAGGGTAAGCGTAATGCTGAGGGCTAGGGTTAGAGAGACGGTTAGGGTTACGAATGGACCTAGGGTTAGGGTTATGTTGAGGGCTAGGGTTAGAGATATGGTTACGGTTACGATTGGACCTAGGGTTAGGGTAATGTTGAGGGCTAGGGTTAGAGATCCGGTTAGGGTTACGATTGGACCTAGGGTTAGGGTTATGTTGAGGGCTAGGGTTAGAGATCCGGTTAGGGTTACGATTGGACCTAGGGTTAGGGTTATGTTGAGGGCTAGGGTTAGAGATCCGGTTAGGGTTACTATTGGACGTAGGGTTAGGGTTATGTTGAGGGCTAGGCTTAGAGATCAGGTTAGGGTTAAGATTGGACCTAGGGTTATAGTGATGTTGAGGGCTAGGGTATTCCAGCAGTGAAAACACACATTTCTATAAAGACTTTGAAGCAGCAAGCTAAAGCCTTGTGGCTGAGTGTTCTTTCATAGAGAAACATGCATTTCATCCTTCTGGAGTGAATTTTCATGCTGGAGTTCATATGCATTTTATACTGTGCAGAATGTAGCTACCTGCTGGGGGTTGTGTCATAGAAGCACCTTTTCTGCAGGAGCTTATTGGAACATTCATTGTTTGGCTAAGTTATTTAGGGTTGGTTTTGGAAGGTCTTTCAACCTTGGCCAAATCCCGCTTCCTACGCAAGTTTTTAATACCGCTGTTTCCAAGTGTCCACAAACAGCTGCTGCTTGAAACTGTCCACATGCACATCTCGTATACTGGTGTGCTCGTTTCACTACCTGGATTTTGGTTTCCTCTTCTTTCTTTGAAATGACAAGTCTTCATTCAGCATTCTACACACACCTTGTACCAGCTTCAGTTTGAAGCATGTTGGTGCTCTCAAAACGCTGTGTAACCTATGTAGAGTGTGTTACTCTCCAGCACTGAATACACAACTTAGAGCTCCTTTCACCACAGACACGCAAACACATCTTTTTGTCTAAGTCCTACTTAAGGTCCCTTGGAAATGTAAGGGTTTCATGGAGAACATGACGTCAATCATGCTTTTGCACTCTACTACCAATAGAAATGACCTCTTGTACATGCCTGACTGAGTTTCACTGCAAAATGCCCTTGTTTTCTGGTTTCTTGAATGTTCTCAACACATTAGGAGAAAGAGCGTGTTTGAGCAAGATCGATGCAGTGTGCGTTTCCCTAGATTTCAAGTGATTTGGGAAATATAATCCTTATTTTTCCACATTGTGAAAGAAACATGAGGCTTGCAAGAGATTGAAAAAATGCATCCCAAAACGTACTCCAGCGGTGAAAGCACACGTTTCTACAAAGACTTTGAAGTAGCAAGTAAAAGCCAATGGCTGAGTGTTCTTTCAGAGAGAAACATACACATTTCATCCTTCTGGAGTGAATTTTCAGCCTGGAATTCATATGCATTTGTACCGTGCAGAATGTAACTACCTGCTCGGGGCTTGTGTCATAGAAGCAACTTTCCTGCAGGAGCTTATTGGAACATTCATTGTTTGGCTAACTTCTTTGGGTTGGTTTTGGAAGGTCTTTCAACTTTAGCCAAATCCGCTTTCTTACGAAATTTTTTCACAGCCCTGTTTCCAAGAGCCCACAAAGAACTGCTGCTTAAAACTCTCCACATGCACATCTCCCATACTGGTGTGCTCGTTTCACTACCTGGATTTTGGTTTCCTCTTCTTTCTTTGAAATTACAAGCCCTCTTTCTGCATGCTACACACACCTTGTAGCAGTTTCAGTTTGCAGCATATTGGTGCTCTTAAAACGCTGAGTAACCTGTGTAGAGTGTGTCAATCTCCAGCACTGAATACACAACTTAGAGCTCCTTTCACCACAGACACGCAAACACATCTTTTTGTAAAAGTCCCACTTCTTTACTCTTGGAAATGTAAGGGTTTCATCGAGAACTTGAAGTCAATCATGCTTTTGCACTCTGCAACCAATAGGAATGAACTCTTGTACATACCCGTCTGAATTTCAGTGCAAAATGCCCTTCTTTTCTGGTTTGTTGAAAGTTCACAACACATTAGGAGATAGAGCGTGTTTGAAGAAGACTGATGCAGTGTGCGTTTTCCTTTATTTCTTGTGATTTGGGAAACATAATCCGTGATTTTCCACATTGTCTAAGAAACAACATGAGGCTTGCAAGAGATTGAAACAATGCATCCTAAAACTTATTCCAGCAGTGAAAACACACGGTTCTACAAAGACTTGGAAGGAGCAAGCAAAAGAATAGTGGCTGAGTGTCCTTTCAGAGAGAAACACATGCGTTTCATCCTTCTGGAGTGAGTTTTCTTGCTGGAATTCATATGCATTTTGTACTGTGCAGAATGTAGCTACCTGCTCGGGGGTTGTGTCATAGATGCACCTTTCTTGTAGGAGCTTATTGGAACTTTCATTGTTTGGCTAAGTTATTTAGGGTTGGTTTTGGAAAGTCTTTCAACTTGGGCCAAATCCGCTTTGTACGAAAGTTTTTCACAGCCCTGTTTCCAAGTGTCCACAAAGAGCTGCTGCTTGAAAGTGTCCACATGCACATCTCCCATACTGGTGTGCTCGTTTCACTACCTGGATTTTGGTTTCCTCTTCTTTCTTTGAAATGACAAGTCTTCATTCAGCATGCTACACACAGCTTGTAGCAGTTTCAGTTTGAAGCATGTTGGTGCTCTCAAAACGCTGTGTATCCTGGGTAGAGTGTGTCACTCTACAGCACTGAATACACAACTTAGAGCTCCTTTCAACACAGACACGCAAACACGTCTTTTTGGGAAAGTCCTAACTCAGGTAAATTGGAAATGTAAGGGTTTCATCGAAAACATGAAGACAATCATGCTTTTGAACTCTGCAACCGAAAGAAATGGCTTTTTGTACATGCCATTCTGAATTTCACTGCAAAATGCCCTTCTTTTCTGGTTTGTTGAAAGTTCAAAACACTTTAGGAAATAGAACGTGTTTGAAGAAGACTGATGCAGTGTGCGTTTTCCTGGATTTCAAGTGATTCGGGATACATACTCCTTGTTTTTCCACATTGTCTAAGAAACAACATGAGGCTTGCAAGAGATTGAAAAAATGCATCCTAAAACTTATGCCTGCAGTGAAAACACACGTTTCTACAAAGACTTGGAAGGAGCAAGCAAAAGAATAGTGGCTGAGAGTTCTTGCAGAGAGAAACACACGTATTTCATCCTTCTGTAGAGACGGTTAGGGTTACGATTGGACCTAGGGTAGGGTTATGTTGAGGGCTAGGGTTAGAGATCCGGTTAGGGTTACGATTGGACATAGGGTTAGGGTTATGTTTAGGGCTAGGGTTAGAGATCCGGTTAGGGTTACTATTGGACGTAGGGTTAGGGTTATGTTGAGGGCTAGGCTTAGAGATCAGGTTAGGGTTAAGATTGGACCTAGGGTTATAGTGATGTTGAGGGCTAGGGTATTCCAGCAGTGAAAACACACATTTCTATAAAGACTTTGAAGCAGCAAGCTAAAGCCTTGTGGCTGAGTGTTCTTTCATAGAGAAACATGCATTTCATCCTTCTGGAGTGAATTTTCATGCTGGAGTTCATATGCATTTTATACTGTGCAGAATGTAGCTACCTGCTGGGGGTTGTGTCATAGAAGCACCTTTTCTGCAGGAGCTTATTGGAACATTCATTGTTTGGCTAAGTTATTTAGGGTTGGTTTTGGAAGGTCTTTCAACCTTGGCCAAATCCCGCTTCCTACGCAAGTTTTTAATACCGCTGTTTCCAAGTGTCCACAAACAGCTGCTGCTTGAAACTGTCCACATGCACATCTCGTATACTGGTGTGCTCGTTTCACTACCTGGATTTTGGTTTCCTCTTCTTTCTTTGAAATGACAAGTCTTCATTCAGCATTCTACACACACCTTGTACCAGCTTCAGTTTGAAGCATGTTGGTGCTCTCAAAACGCTGTGTAACCTATGTAGAGTGTGTTACTCTCCAGCACTGAATACACAACTTAGAGCTCCTTTCACCACAGACACGCAAACACATCTTTTTGTCTAAGTCCTACTTCAGGTCCCTTGGAAATGTAAGGGTTTCATGGAGAACATGACGTCAATCATGCTTTTGCACTCTACTACCAATAGAAATGACCTCTTGTACATGCCTGACTGAGTTTCACTGCAAAATGCCCTTGTTTTCTGGTTTCTTGAATGTTCTCAACACATTAGGAGAAAGAGCGTGTTTGAGCAAGATCGATGCAGTGTGCGTTTCCCTAGATTTCAAGTGATTTGGGAAATATAATCCTTATTTTTCCACATTGTGAAAGAAACATGAGGCTTGCAAGAGATTGAAAAAAGGCATCCCAAAACGTACTCCAGCGGTGAAAGCACACGTTTCTACAAAGACTTTGAAGTAGCAAGTAAAAGCCAATGGCTGAGTGTTCTTTCAGAGAGAAACATACACATTTCATCCTTCTGGAGTGAATTTTCAGCCTGGAATTCATATGCATTTGTACCGTGCAGAATGTAACTACCTGCTCGGGGCTTGTGTCATAGAAGCAACTTTCCTGCAGGAGCTTATTGGAACATTCATTGTTTGGCTAACTTCTTTGGGTTGGTTTTGGAAGGTCTTTCAACTTTAGCCAAATCCGCTTTCTTACGAAATTTTTTCACAGCCCTGTTTCCAAGAGCCCACAAAGAACTGCTGCTTAAAACTCTCCACATGCACATCTCCCATACTGGTGTGCTCGTTTCACTACCTGGATTTTGGTTTCCTCTTCTTTCTTTGAAATTACAAGCCCTCTTTCTGCATGCTACACACACCTTGTAGCAGTTTCAGTTTGCAGCATATTGGTGCTCTTAAAACGCTGAGTAACCTGTGTAGAGTGTGTCAATCTCCAGCACTGAATACACAACTTAGAGCTCCTTTCACCACAGACACGCAAACACATCTTTTTGTAAAAGTCCTACTTCTTTACTCTTGGAAATGTAAGGGTTTCATCGAGAACTTGAAGTCAATCATGCTTTTGCACTCTGCAACCAATAGGAATGAACTCTTGTACATACCCGTCTGAATTTCAGTGCAAAATGCCCTTCTTTTCTGGTTTGTTGAAAGTTCACAACACATTAGGAGATAGAGCGTGTTTGAAGAAGACTGATGCAGTGTGCGTTTTCCTGGATTTCTAGTGATTTGGGAAACATAATCCGTGTTTTCCACATTGTCTAAGAAACAACATGAGGCTTGCAAGAGATTGAAACAATGCATCCTAAAACTTATTCCAGCAGTGAAAACACACGTTTCAACAAAGACTTGGAAGGAGCAAGCAAAAGAATAGTGGCTGAGTGTCCTTTCAGAGAGAAACACATGCATTTCATCCTTCTGGAGTGAGTTTTCTTGCTGGAATTCATATGCATTTTGTACTGTGCAGAATGTAGCTACCTGCTCGGGGGTTGTGTCATAGATGCACCTTTCCTGCAAGAGCTTATTGGAACTTTCATTGTTTGGCTAAGTTATTTAGGGTTGGTTTTGGAAGGTCTTTCAACTTTGGCCAAATCCGCTTTGTACGAAAGTTTTTCACAGCCCTGTTTCCAAGTGTCCACAAAGAGCTGCTGCTTGAAAGTGTCCACATGCACATCTCCCATACTGGTGTGCTCGTTTCACTACCTGGATTTTGGTTTCCTCTTCTTTCTTTGAAATGACAAGTCTTCATTCAGCATTCTACACACACCTTGTACCAGCTTCAGTTTGAAGCATGTTGGTGCTCTCAAAACGCTGTGTATCCTGTGTAGAGTCTGTCACTCTACAGCACTGAATACACAACTTAGAGCTCCTTTCAACACAGACACGCAAACACGTCTTTTTGGGAAAGTCCTAACTCAGGTAAATTGGAAATGTAAGGGTTTCATCGAAAACATGAAGACTATCATGTATTTGAACTCTGCAACCGAAAGAAATGGCTTTTTGTACATACCATTCTGAATTTCACTGCAAAATGCCCTTCTTTTCTGGTTTGTTGAAAGTTCAAAACACTTTAGGAGATATAACGTGTTTGAAGAAGACTGATGCAGTGTGCGTTTTCCTGGATTTCAAGTGATTCGGGATACATACTCCTTGTTTTTCCACATTGTCTAAGAAACAACATGAGGCTTGCAAGAGATTGAAAAAATGCATCCTAAAACTTATGCCTGCAGTGAAAACACACGTTTCTACAAAGACTTCGAAGGAGCAAGCAAAAGAATAGTGGCTGAGAGTTCTTTCAGAGAGAAACACACGTATTTCATCCTTCTGTAGAGACGGATAGGGTTACGATTGGACCTAGGGTAGGGTTATGTTGAGGGCTAGGGTTAGAGATGCGGTTAGGGTTACGATTGGACCTAGGGTAAGCGTAATGCTGAGGGCTAGGGTTAGAGAGACGGTTAGGGTTACGATTGGACCTAGGGTTAGGGTTATGTTGAGGGCTAGGGTTAGAGATATGGTTACGGTTACGATTGGACCTAGGGTTAGGGTAATGTTGAGGGCTAGGGTTAGAGATCCGGTTAGGGTTACGATTGGACCTAGGGTTAGGGTTATGTTGAGGGCTAGGGTTAGAGATCCGGTTAGGGTTACGATTGGACCTAGGGTTAGGGTTATGTTGAGGGCTAGGGTTAGAGATCCGGTTAGGGTTACTATTGGACGTAGGGTTAGGGTTATGTTGAGGGCTAGGCTTAGAGATCAGGTTAGGGTTAAGATTGGACCTAGGGTTATAGTGATGTTGAGGGCTAGGGTATTCCAGCAGTGAAAACACACATTTCTATAAAGACTTTGAAGCAGCAAGCTAAAGCCTTGTGGCTGAGTGTTCTTTCATAGAGAAACATGCATTTCATCCTTCTGGAGTGAATTTTCATGCTGGAGTTCATATGCATTTTATACTGTGCAGAATGTAGCTACCTGCTGGGGGTTGTGTCATAGAAGCACCTTTTCTGCAGGAGCTTATTGGAACATTCATTGTTTGGCTAAGTTATTTAGGGTTGGTTTTGGAAGGTCTTTCAACCTTGGCCAAATCCCGCTTCCTACGCAAGTTTTTAATACCGCTGTTTCCAAGTGTCCACAAACAGCTGCTGCTTGAAACTGTCCACATGCACATCTCGTATACTGGTGTGCTCGTTTCACTACCTGGATTTTGGTTTCCTCTTCTTTCTTTGAAATGACAAGTCTTCATTCAGCATTCTACACACACCTTGTACCAGCTTCAGTTTGAAGCATGTTGGTGCTCTCAAAACGCTGTGTAACCTATGTAGAGTGTGTTACTCTCCAGCACTGAATACACAACTTAGAGCTCCTTTCACCACAGACACGCAAACACATCTTTTTGTCTAAGTCCTACTTCAGGTCCCTTGGAAATGTAAGGGTTTCATGGAGAACATGACGTCAATCATGCTTTTGCACTCTACTACCAATAGAAATGACCTCTTGTACATGCCTGACTGAGTTTCACTGCAAAATGCCCTTGTTTTCTGGTTTCTTGAATGTTCTCAACACATTAGGAGAAAGAGCGTGTTTGAGCAAGATCGATGCAGTGTGCGTTTCCCTAGATTTCAAGTGATTTGGGAAATATAATCCTTATTTTTCCACATTGTGAAAGAAACATGAGGCTTGCAAGAGATTGAAAAAATGCATCCCAAAACGTACTCCAGCGGTGAAAGCACACGTTTCTACAAAGACTTTGAAGTAGCAAGTAAAAGCCAATGGCTGAGTGTTCTTTCAGAGAGAAACATACACATTTCATCCTTCTGGAGTGAATTTTCAGCCTGGAATTCATATGCATTTGTACCGTGCAGAATGTAACTACCTGCTCGGGGCTTGTGTCATAGAAGCAACTTTCCTGCAGGAGCTTATTGGAACATTCATTGTTTGGCTAACTTCTTTGGGTTGGTTTTGGAAGGTCTTTCAACTTTAGCCAAATCCGCTTTCTTACGAAATTTTTTCACAGCCCTGTTTCCAAGAGCCCACAAAGAACTGCTGCTTAAAACTCTCCACATGCACATCTCCCATACTGGTGTGCTCGTTTCACTACCTGGATTTTGGTTTCCTCTTCTTTCTTTGAAATTACAAGCCCTCTTTCTGCATGCTACACACACCTTGTAGCAGTTTCAGTTTGCAGCATATTGGTGCTCTTAAAACGCTGAGTAACCTGTGTAGAGTGTGTCAATCTCCAGCACTGAATACACAACTTAGAGCTCCTTTCACCACAGACACGCAAACACATCTTTTTGTAAAAGTCCTACTTCTTTACTCTTGGAAATGTAAGGGTTTCATCGAGAACTTGAAGTCAATCATGCTTTTGCACTCTGCAACCAATAGGAATGAACTCTTGTACATACCCGTCTGAATTTCAGTGCAAAATGCCCTTCTTTTCTGGTTTGTTGAAAGTTCACAACACATTAGGAGATAGAGCGTGTTTGAAGAAGACTGATGCAGTGTGCGTTTTCCTTTATTTCTTGTGATTTGGGAAACATAATCCGTGATTTTCCACATTGTCTAAGAAACAACATGAGGCTTGCAAGAGATTGAAACAATGCATCCTAAAACTTATTCCAGCAGTGAAAACACACGGTTCTACAAAGACTTGGAAGGAGCAAGCAAAAGAATAGTGGCTGAGTGTCCTTTCAGAGAGAAACACATGCGTTTCATCCTTCTGGAGTGAGTTTTCTTGCTGGAATTCATATGCATTTTGTACTGTGCAGAATGTAGCTACCTGCTCGGGGGTTGTGTCATAGATGCACCTTTCTTGTAGGAGCTTATTGGAACTTTCATTGTTTGGCTAAGTTATTTAGGGTTGGTTTTGGAAAGTCTTTCAACTTGGGCCAAATCCGCTTTGTACGAAAGTTTTTCACAGCCCTGTTTCCAAGTGTCCACAAAGAGCTGCTGCTTGAAAGTGTCCACATGCACATCTCCAATACTGGTGTGCTCGTTTCACTACCTGGATTTTGGTTTCCTCTTCTTTCTTTGAAATGACAAGTCTTCATTCAGCATGCTACACACAGCTTGTAGCAGTTTCAGTTTGAAGCATGTTGGTGCTCTCAAAACGCTGTGTATCCTGGGTAGAGTGTGTCACTCTACAGCACTGAATACACAACTTAGAGCTCCTTTCAACACAGACACGCAAACACGTCTTTTTGGGAAAGTCCTAACTCAGGTAAATTGGAAATGTAAGGGTTTCATCGAAAACATGAAGACAATCATGCTTTTGAACTCTGCAACCGAAAGAAATGGCTTTTTGTACATGCCATTCTGAATTTCACTGCAAAATGCCCTTCTTTTCTGGTTTGTTGAAAGTTCAAAACACTTTAGGAAATAGAACGTGTTTGAAGAAGACTGATGCAGTGTGCGTTTTCCTGGATTTCATGTGATTCGGGATACATACTCCTTGTTTTTCCACATTGTCTAAGAAACAACATGAGGCTTGCAAGAGATTGAAAAAATGCATCCTAAAACTTATGCCTGCAGTGAAAACACACGTTTCTACAAAGACTTGGAAGGAGCAAGCAAAAGAATAGTGGCTGAGAGTTCTTGCAGAGAGAAACACACGTATTTCATCCTTCTGTAGAGACGGTTAGGGTTACGATTGGACCTAGGGTAGGGTTATGTTGAGGGCTAGGGTTAGAGATCCGGTTAGGGTTACGATTGGACATAGGGTTAGGGTTATGTTTAGGGCTAGGGTTAGAGATCCGGTTAGGGTTACTATTGGACGTAGGGTTAGGGTTATGTTGAGGGCTAGGCTTAGAGATCAGGTTAGGGTTAAGATTGGACCTAGGGTTATAGTGATGTTGAGGGCTAGGGTATTCCAGCAGTGAAAACACACATTTCTATAAAGACTTTGAAGCAGCAAGCTAAAGCCTTGTGGCTGAGTGTTCTTTCATAGAGAAACATGCATTTCATCCTTCTGGAGTGAATTTTCATGCTGGAGTTCATATGCATTTTATACTGTGCAGAATGTAGCTACCTGCTGGGGGTTGTGTCATAGAAGCACCTTTTCTGCAGGAGCTTATTGGAACATTCATTGTTTGGCTAAGTTATTTAGGGTTGGTTTTGGAAGGTCTTTCAACCTTGGCCAAATCCCGCTTCCTACGCAAGTTTTTAATACCGCTGTTTCCAAGTGTCCACAAACAGCTGCTGCTTGAAACTGTCCACATGCACATCTCGTATACTGGTGTGCTCGTTTCACTACCTGGATTTTGGTTTCCTCTTCTTTCTTTGAAATGACAAGTCTTCATTCAGCATTCTACACACACCTTGTACCAGCTTCAGTTTGAAGCATGTTGGTGCTCTCAAAACGCTGTGTAACCTATGTAGAGTGTGTTACTCTCCAGCACTGAATACACAACTTAGAGCTCCTTTCACCACAGACACGCAAACACATCTTTTTGTCTAAGTCCTACTTCAGGTCCCTTGGAAATGTAAGGGTTTCATGGAGAACATGACGTCAATCATGCTTTTGCACTCTACTACCAATAGAAATGACCTCTTGTACATGCCTGACTGAGTTTCACTGCAAAATGCCCTTGTTTTCTGGTTTCTTGAATGTTCTCAACACATTAGGAGAAAGAGCGTGTTTGAGCAAGATCGATGCAGTGTGCGTTTCCCTAGATTTCAAGTGATTTGGGAAATATAATCCTTATTTTTCCACATTGTGAAAGAAACATGAGGCTTGCAAGAGATTGAAAAAATGCATCCCAAAACGTACTCCAGCGGTGAAAGCACACGTTTCTACAAAGACTTTGAAGTAGCAAGTAAAAGCCAATGGCTGAGTGTTCTTTCAGAGAGAAACATACACATTTCATCCTTCTGGAGTGAATTTTCAGCCTGGAATTCATATGCATTTGTACCGTGCAGAATGTAACTACCTGCTCGGGGCTTGTGTCATAGAAGCAACTTTCCTGCAGGAGCTTATTGGAACATTCATTGTTTGGCTAACTTCTTTGGGTTGGTTTTGGAAGGTCTTTCAACTTTAGCCAAATCCGCTTTCTTACGAAATTTTTTCACAGCCCTGTTTCCAAGAGCCCACAAAGAACTGCTGCTTAAAACTCTCCACATGCACATCTCCCATACTGGTGTGCTCGTTTCACTACCTGGATTTTGGTTTCCTCTTCTTTCTTTGAAATTACAAGCCCTCTTTCTGCATGCTACACACACCTTGTAGCAGTTTCAGTTTGCAGCATATTGGTGCTCTTAAAACGCTGAGTAACCTGTGTAGAGTGTGTCAATCTCCAGCACTGAATACACAACTTAGAGCTCCTTTCACCACAGACACGCAAACACATCTTTTTGTAAAAGTCCTACTTCTTTACTCTTGGAAATGTAAGGGTTTCATCGAGAACTTGAAGTCAATCATGCTTTTGCACTCTGCAACCAATAGGAATGAACTCTTGTACATACCCGTCTGAATTTCAGTGCAAAATGCCCTTCTTTTCTGGTTTGTTGAAAGTTCACAACACATTAGGAGATAGAGCGTGTTTGAAGAAGACTGATGCAGTGTGCGTTTTCCTTTATTTCTTGTGATTTGGGAAACATAATCCGTGATTTTCCACATTGTCTAAGAAACAACATGAGGCTTGCAAGAGATTGAAACAATGCATCCTAAAACTTATTCCAGCAGTGAAAACACACGGTTCTACAAAGACTTGGAAGGAGCAAGCAAAAGAATAGTGGCTGAGTGTCCTTTCAGAGAGAAACACATGCGTTTCATCCTTCTGGAGTGAGTTTTCTTGCTGGAATTCATATGCATTTTGTACTGTGCAGAATGTAGCTACCTGCTCGGGGGTTGTGTCATAGATGCACCTTTCTTGTAGGAGCTTATTGGAACTTTCATTGTTTGGCTAAGTTATTTAGGGTTGGTTTTGGAAAGTCTTTCAACTTGGGCCAAATCCGCTTTGTACGAAAGTTTTTCACAGCCCTGTTTCCAAGTGTCCACAAAGAGCTGCTGCTTGAAAGTGTCCACATGCACATCTCCCATACTGGTGTGCTCGTTTCACTACCTGGATTTTGGTTTCCTCTTCTTTCTTTGAAATGACAAGTCTTCATTCAGCATGCTACACACAGCTTGTAGCAGTTTCAGTTTGAAGCATGTTGGTGCTCTCAAAACGCTGTGTATCCTGGGTAGAGTGTGTCACTCTACAGCACTGAATACACAACTTAGAGCTCCTTTCAACACAGACACGCAAACACGTCTTTTTGGGAAAGTCCTAACTCAGGTAAATTGGAAATGTAAGGGTTTCATCGAAAACATGAAGACAATCATGCTTTTGAACTCTGCAACCGAAAGAAATGGCTTTTTGTACATGCCATTCTGAATTTCACTGCAAAATGCCCTTCTTTTCTGGTTTGTTGAAAGTTCAAAACACTTTAGGAAATAGAACGTGTTTGAAGAAGACTGATGCAGTGTGCGTTTTCCTGGATTTCATGTGATTCGGGATACATAATCCTTGTTTTCCACATTGTCTAAGAAACAACATGAGGCTTGCAAGAGATTGAAAAAATGCATCCTAAAACTTATGCCTGCAGTGAAAACACACGTTTCTACAAAGACTTGGAAGGAGCAAGCAAAAGAATAGTGGCTGAGAGTTCTTGCAGAGAGAAACACACGTATTTCATCCTTCTGTAGAGACGGTTAGGGTTACGATTGGACCTAGGGTAGGGTTATGTTGAGGGCTAGGGTTAGAGATCCGGTTAGGGTTACGATTGGACATAGGGTTAGGGTTATGTTTAGGGCTAGGGTTAGAGATCCGGTTAGGGTTACTATTGGACGTAGGGTTAGGGTTATGTTGAGGGCTAGGCTTAGAGATCAGGTTAGGGTTAAGATTGGACCTAGGGTTATAGTGATGTTGAGGGCTAGGGTATTCCAGCAGTGAAAACACACATTTCTATAAAGACTTTGAAGCAGCAAGCTAAAGCCTTGTGGCTGAGTGTTCTTTCATAGAGAAACATGCATTTCATCCTTCTGGAGTGAATTTTCATGCTGGAGTTCATATGCATTTTATACTGTGCAGAATGTAGCTACCTGCTGGGGGTTGTGTCATAGAAGCACCTTTTCTGCAGGAGCTTATTGGAACATTCATTGTTTGGCTAAGTTATTTAGGGTTGGTTTTGGAAGGTCTTTCAACCTTGGCCAAATCCCGCTTCCTACGCAAGTTTTTAATACCGCTGTTTCCAAGTGTCCACAAACAGCTGCTGCTTGAAACTGTCCACATGCACATCTCGTATACTGGTGTGCTCGTTTCACTACCTGGATTTTGGTTTCCTCTTCTTTCTTTGAAATGACAAGTCTTCATTCAGCATTCTACACACACCTTGTACCAGCTTCAGTTTGAAGCATGTTGGTGCTCTCAAAACGCTGTGTAACCTATGTAGAGTGTGTTACTCTCCAGCACTGAATACACAACTTAGAGCTCCTTTCACCACAGACACGCAAACACATCTTTTTGTCTAAGTCCTACTTCAGGTCCCTTGGAAATGTAAGGGTTTCATGGAGAACATGACGTCAATCATGCTTTTGCACTCTACTACCAATACAAATGACCTCTTGTACATGCCTGACTGAGTTTCACTGCAAAATGCCCTTGTTTTCTGGTTTCTTGAATGTTCTCAACACATTAGGAGAAAGAGCGTGTTTGAGCAAGATCGATGCAGTGTGCGTTTCCCTAGATTTCAAGTGATTTGGGAAATATAATCCTTATTTTTCCACATTGTGAAAGAAACATGAGGCTTGCAAGAGATTGAAAAAATGCATCCCAAAACGTACTCCAGCGGTGAAAGCACACGTTTCTACAAAGACTTTGAAGTAGCAAGTAAAAGCCAATGGCTGAGTGTTCTTTCAGAGAGAAACATACACATTTCATCCTTCTGGAGTGAATTTTCAGCCTGGAATTCATATGCATTTGTACCGTGCAGAATGTAACTACCTGCTCGGGGCTTGTGTCATAGAAGCAACTTTCCTGCAGGAGCTTATTGGAACATTCATTGTTTGGCTAACTTCTTTGGGTTGGTTTTGGAAGGTCTTTCAACTTTAGCCAAATCCGCTTTCTTACGAAATTTTTTCACAACCCTGTTTCCAAGAGCCCACAAAGAACTGCTGCTTAAAACTCTCCACATGCACATCTCCCATACTGGTGTGCTCGTTTCACTACCTGGATTTTGGTTTCCTCTTCTTTCTTTGAAATTACAAGCCCTCTTTCTGCATGCTACACACACCTTGTAGCAGCTTCAGTTTGCAGCATATTGGTGCTGTTAAAACGCTGAGTAACCTGTGTAGTGTGTCAATCTCCAGCACTGAATACACAACTTAGAGCTCCTTTCACCACAGACACGCAAACACATCTTTTTGTAAAAGTCCTACTTCTTTACTCTTGGAAATGTAAGGGTTTCATCGAGAACTTGAAGTCAATCATGCTTTTGCACTCTGCAACCAATAGGAATGAACTCTTGTACATACCCGTCTGAATTTCAGTGCAAAATGCCCTTCTTTTCTGGTTTGTTGAAAGTTCACAACACATTAGGAGATAGAGCGTGTTTGAAGAAGACTGATGCAGTGTGCGTTTTCCTTTATTTCTTGTGATTTGGGAAACATAATCCGTGATTTTCCACATTGTCTAAGAAACAACATGAGGCTTGCAAGAGATTGAAACAATGCATCCTAAAACTTATTCCAGCAGTGAAAACACACGGTTCTACAAAGACTTGGAAGGAGCAAGCAAAAGAATAGTGGCTGAGTGTCCTTTCAGAGAGAAACACATGCATTTCATCCTTCTGGAGTGAGTTTTCTTGCTGGAATTCATATGCATTTTGTACTGTGCAGAATGTAGCTACCTGCTCGGGGGTTGTGTCATAGATGCACCTTTCCTGTAGGAGCTTATTGGAACTTTCATTGTTTGGCTAAGTTATTTAGGGTTGGTTTTGGAAGGTCTTTCAACTTTGGCCAAATCCGCTTTGTACGAAAGTTTTTCACAGCCCTGTATCCAAGTGTCCACAAAGAGCTGCTGCTTGAAAGTGTCCACATGCACATCTCCCATACTGGTGTGCTCGTTTCACTACCTGGATTTTGGTTTCCTCTTCTTTCTTTGAAATGACAAGTCTTCATTCAGCATGCTACACACAGCTTGTAGCAGTTTCAGTTTGAAGCATGTGGGTGCTCTCAAAACGCTGTGTATCCTGGGTAGAGTGTGTCACTCTACAGCACTGAATACACAACTTAGAGCTCCTTTCAACACAGACACGCAAACACGTCTTTTTGGGAAAGTCCTAACTCAGGTAAATTGGAAATGTAAGGGTTTCATTGAAAACATGAAGACAATCATGCTTTTGAACTCTGCAACCGAAAGAAATGGCTTTTTGTACATGCCATTCTGAATTTCACTGCAAAATGCCCTTCTTTTCTGGTTTGTTGAAAGTTCAAAACACTTTAGGAAATAGAACGTGTTTGAAGAAGACTGATGCAGTGTGCGTTTTCCTGGATTTCAAGTGATTCGGGATACATACTCCTTGTTTTTCCACATTGTCTAAGAAACAACATGAGGCTTGCAAGAGATTGAAAAAATGCATCCTAAAACTTATGCCTGCAGTGAAAACACACGTTTCTACAAAGACTTGGAAGGAGCAAGCAAAAGAATAGTGGCTGAGAGTTCTTGCAGAGAGAAACACACGTATTTCATCCTTCTGTAGAGACGGTTAGGGTTACGATTGGACCTAGGGTAGGGTTATGTTGAGGGCTAGGGTTAGAGAGACGGTTAGCGTTACGATTGGACCTAGGGTTAGGGTTATGTTGAGGGCGAGGGTTAGAGAGAAGGTTAGGGTTACTTTTGGACCTAGGGTTAGGGTTATGTTGAGGGCTAGGGTTAGAGATATGGTTAGGGTTACGATTGGACCTAGGGTTAGGGTTATGTTGAGGGCTATGGTTAGAGATCCGGTTAGGGTTACGATTGGACCTAGGGTTAGGGTTATGTTGATGGCTAGGCTTAGAGAGAAGGTTAGGGTTACGATTGGACCTAGGGTTAGTGTTATGTTGAGGGCTAGGATTAGAGATCATGTTAGTATTACGATAGGACATAGGGTTAGGGTTATGTTGAGGGCTAGGGTTAGAGAGAAGGTTAGGGTTACTTTTGGACCTAGGGTTAGGGTTATGTTGAGGGCTAGGGTTAGAGATATGGTTAGGGTTACGATTGGACCTAGGGTTAGGGTTATGTTGAGGGCTAGGGTTAGAGTTCCGGTTAGGGTTACACTTGAACCTAGGGTTAGGGTTATGTTGAGGGCTAGGCTTAGAGATCCGGTTAGGGTTACGATTGGACCTAGGGTTAGGGTTATGTTGAGGGCTAGGATTAGAGATCATGTTAGTATTACGATTGGACATAGGCTTAGGGTTATGTTGAGGGCTAGGGTTAGAGATCCGGTTAGGGTTACGATTGGACCTAGGGTTAGGGTTATGTTGAGGGCTAGGATTAGAGATCATGTTAGTATTACGATTGGACATAGGGTTAGGGTTATGTTGAGGGCTAGGGTTAGAGAGAAGGTTAGGGTTACTTTTGGACCTAGGGTTAGGGTTATGTTGAGGGCTAGGGTTAGACATCCGGTTAGGGTTAAGATTGGACCTAGGGTTAGGGTTATGTTGAGACCCAGGGTTTGAGATCTGGTTAGGGTTAGATTGGACCTAGGGTTAGGGTTATGTTGAGGGCTAGGGTTAGAGATCAGGTTAGTATTACGATAGGACCTAGGGTTAGGGTTAGGTTTAGGGCTAGGGATACAGATCCTTTTAGGGTTACGATTGGACCTAGGGTTAGGGTTATGTTGAGGGCTAGGGTTAGTGATCAGGTTAGTATTACGATTGGACCTAGGGTAGGGTTATGTTGAGGGCTAGGGTTAGAGAGAAGTTTAGGGTTACTTTTGGACCTAGGGTTAGGGTTATGTTGAGGGCTAGGGTTAGAGATATGGTTAGGGTTACGATTGGACCTAGGGTTAGGGTTATGTTGAGGGTTAGAGATCCGGTTAGGGTTACGATTGGACCTAGGGTTAGGGTTATGTTTAGGCCCAGGGTTTGAGATCTGGTTAGGGTTAGATTGGACCTAGGGTTAGGGTTATGTTGAGGGCTAGGGTTAGAGATCAGGTTAGTATTCCGATTGGACCTAGGGTTAGGGTTAGGTTTAGGGCTAGGGATACAGATCCGGTTAGGGTTACGATTGGACCTAGGGTTAGGGTTATGTTGAGGGCTAGGGTTAGTGATCAGGTTAGTATTACGATTGGACCTAAGGTTAAGGTTATGTTGAGGGCTAGGGTTCAGATCTGGTTAGGGTTACGATTGGACCTAGGGTTAGGGTTATGTTGAGGGCTAGGGTTAGAGATATGGTTAGGGTTATGATTGGACCTAGGGTTAGGGTTATGTTGAGGGCTAGGGTTAGAGATCAGGTTAGGGTTAAGATTGGACCTAGGGTTATAGTGATGTTGAGGGCTAGGGTATTCCAGCAGTGAAAACACACATTTCTATAAAGACTTTGAAGCAGCAAGCTGAAGCCTTGTGGGTGAGTGTTCTTTCATAGAGAAACATGCATTTCATCCTTCTGGAGTGAATTTTCATGCTGGAGTTCATATGCATTTTATACTGTGCAGAATGTAGCTACCTGCTTGGGGTTGTGTCATAGAAGCACCTTTTCTGCAGGAGCTTATTGGAACATTCATTGTTTGGCTAAGTTATTTAGGGTTGGTTTTGGAAGGTCTTTCAACCTTGGCCAAATCCCGCTTCGTACGCAAGTTTTTAATACCGCTGTTTCCAAGTGTCCACAAACAGCTGCTGCTTGAAACTGTCCACATGCACATCTCGTATACTGGTGTGCTCGTTTCACTACCTGGATTTTGGTTTCCTCTTCTTTCTTTGAAATGACAAGTCTTCATTCAGCATTCTACACACACCTTGTACCAGCTTCAGTTTGAAGCATGTTGGTGCTCTCAAAACGCTGTGTAACCTATGTAGAGTGTGTTACTCTCCAGCACTGAATACACAACTTAGAGCTCCTTTCACCACAGACACGCAAACACATCTTTTTGTGAAAGTCCTACTTCAGGTCCCTTGGAAATGTAAGGGTTTCATGGAGAACATGACGTCAATCATGCTTTTGCACTCTACTACCAATAGAAATGACCTCTTGTACATGCCTGACTGAGTTTCACTGCAAAATGCCCTTGTTTTCTGGTTTCTTGAATGTTCTCAACACATTAGGAGAAAGAGCGTGTTTGAGCAAGATCGATGCAGTGTGCGTTTCCCTAGATTTCAAGTGATTTGGGAAATATAATCCTTATTTTTCCACATTGTGAAAGAAACATGAGGCTTGCAAGAGATTGAAAAAATGCATCCCAAAACGTACTCCAGCGGTGAAAGCACACGTTTCTACAAAGACTTTGAAGTGGCAAGTAAAAGCCAATGGCTGAGTGTTCTTTCAGAGAGAAACATACACATTTCATCCTTCTGGAGTGAATTTTCAGCCTGGAATTCATATGCATTTGTACCGTGCAGAATGTAACTACCTGCTCGGGGGTTGTGTCATAGAAGCACCTTTTCTGCAGGAGCTTATTGGAACATTCATTGTTTGGCTAACTTCTTTGGGTTGGTTTTGGAAGGTCTTTCAACTTTAGCCAAATCCGCCTTCTTACGAAATTTTTTCACAGCCCTGTTTCCAAGTGTCCACAAACAGCTGCTGCTTGAAACGGTCCACATGCACATCTCGTATACTGGTGTGCTCGTTTCACTACCTGGATTTTGGTTTCCTCTTCTTTCTTTGAAATGACAAGTCTTCATTCAGCATTCTACACACACCTTGTACCAGCTTCAGTTTGAAGCATGTTGGTGCTCTCAAAACGCTGTGTAACCTATGTAGAGTGTGTTACTCTCCAGCACTGAATACACAACTTAGAGCTCCTTTCACCACAGACACGCAAACACATCTTTTTGTGAAAGTCCTACTTCAGGTCCCTTGGAAATGTAAGGGTTTCATGGAGAACATGACGTCAATCATGCTTTTGCACTCTACTACCAATAGAAATGACCTCTTGTACATGCCTGACTGAGTTTCACTGCAAAATGCCCTTGTTTTCTGGTTTCTTGAATGTTCTCAACACATTAGGAGAAAGAGCGTGTTTGAGCAAGATCGATGCAGTGTGCGTTTCCCTAGATTTCAAGTGATTTGGGAAATATAATCCTTATTTTTCCACATTGTGAAAGAAACATGAGGCTTGCAAGAGATTGAAAAAATGCATCCCAAAACGTACTCCAGCGGTGAAAGCACACGTTTCTACAAAGACTTTGAAGTGGCAAGTAAAAGCCAATGGCTGAGTGTTCTTTCAGAGAGAAACATACACATTTCATCCTTCTGGAGTGAATTTTCAGCCTGGAATTCATATGCATTTGTACCGTGCAGAATGTAACTACCTGCTCGGGGGTTGTGTCATAGAAGCAACTTTCCTGCAGGAGCTTATTGGAACATTCATTGTTTGGCTAACTTCTTTGGGTTGGTTTTGGAAGGTCTTTCAACTTTAGCCAAATCCGCCTTCTTACGAAATTTTTTCACAGCCCTGTTTCCAAGAGCCCACAAAGAACTGCTGCTTAAAACTCTCCACATGCACATCTCCCATACTGGTGTGCTCGTTTCACTACCTGGATTTTGGTTTCCTCTTCTTTCTTTGAAATTACAAGCCCTCTTTCTGCATGCTACACACACCTTGTAGCAGCTTCAGTTTGCAGCATATTGGTGCTCTCAAAACGCTGAGTAACCTGTGTAGTGTGTCAATCTCCAGCACTGAATACACAACTTAGAGCTCCTTTCACCACAGACACGCAAACACATCTTTTTGTAAAAGTCCTACTTCTTTATTCTTGGAAATGTAAGGGTTTCATCGAGAACTTGAAGTCAATCATGCTTTTGCACTCTGCAACCAATAGGAATGAACTCTTGTACATACCCGTCTGAATTTCAGTGCAAAATGCCCTTCTTTTCTGGTTTGTTGAAAGTTCACAACACATTAGGAGATAGAGCGTGTTTGAAGAAGACTGATGCAGTGTGCGTTTTCCTTTATTTCTTGTGATTTGGGAAACATAATCCGTGATTTTCCACATTGTCTAAGAAACAACATGAGGCTTGCAAGAGATTGAAACAATGCATCCTAAAACTTATTCCAGCAGTGAAAACACACGGTTCTACAAAGACTTGGAAGGAGCAAGCAAAAGAATAGTGGCTGAGTGTCCTTTCAGAGAGAAACACATGCATTTCATCCTTCTGGGTGAGTTTTCTTGCTGGAATTCATATGCATTTTGTACTGTGCAGAATGTAGCTACCTGCTCGGGGGTTGTGTCATAGATGCACCTTTCCTGTAGGAGCTTATTGGAACTTTCATTGTTTGGCTAAGTTATTTAGGGTTGGTTTTGGAAGGTCTTTCAACTTTAGCCAAATCGGCTTTGTACGAAAGTTTTTCACAGCCCTGTTTCCAAGTGTCCACAAAGAGCTGCTGCTTGAAAGTGTCCACATGCACATCTCCCATACTGGTGTGCTCGTTTCACTACCTGGATTTTGGTTTCCTCTTCTTTCTTTGAAATGACAAGTCTTCATTCAGCATGCTACACACAGCTTGTAGCAGTTTCAGTTTGAAGCATGTTGGTGCTCTCAAAACGCTGTGTATCCTGGGTAGAGTGTGTCACTCTACAGCACTGAATACACAACTTAGAGCTCCTTTCAACACAGACACGCAAACACGTCTTTTTGGGAAAGTCCTAACTCAGGTAAATTGGAAATGTAAGGGTTTCATTGAAAACATGAAGACAATCATGCTTTTGAACTCTGCAACCGAAAGAAATGGCTTTTTGTACATGCCATTCTGAATTTCACTGCAAAATGCCCTTCTTTTCTGGTTTGTTGAAAGTTCAAAACACTTTAGGAAATAGAACGTGTTTGAAGAAGACTGATGCAGTGTGCGTTTTCCTGGATTTCAAGTGATTCGGGATACATACTCCTTGTTTTTCCACATTGTCTAAGAAACAACATGAGGCTTGCAAGAGATTGAAAAAATGCATCCTAAAACTTATGCCTGCAGTGAAAACACACGTTTCGACAAAGACTTGGAAGGAGCAAGCAAAAGAATAGTGGCTGAGAGTTCTTGCAGAGAGAAACACTCGTATTTCATCCTTCTGTAGAGACGGTTAGGGTTACGATTGGACCTAGGGTAGGGTTATGTTGAGGGCTAGGGTTAGAGAGACGGTTAGGGTTACGATTGGACCTAGGGTTAGGGTTATGTTGAGGTCTAGGGTTAGAGAGAAGGTTAGGGTTACTTTTGGACCTAGGGTTAGGGTTATGTTGAGGGCTAGGGTTAGAGATATGGTTAGGGTTACGATTGGACCTAGGGTTAGGGTTATGTTGAGGGCTAGGGTTAGAGATCCGGTTAGGGTTACGATTGGACCTAGGGTTAGGGTTATGTTGATGGCTAGGCTTAGAGAGAAGGTTAGGGTTACAATTGGACCTAGGGTTAGGGTTATGTTGAGGGTTGGGGTTAGAGATCCGGTTAGGGTTATGATTGGACCTAGGGTTAGGGTTATGTTGAGGGCTAGGATTAGAGATCATGTTAGTATTACGATTGGACATAGTGTTAGGGTTATGTTGAGGGCTAGGTTTAGAGAGAAGGTTAGGGTTACTTTTGGACCTAGGGTTAGGGTTATGTTGAGGGCTAGGGTTAGAGATATGGTTAGGGTTACGATTGGACCTAGGGTTAGGGTTATGTTGAGGGCTAGGGTTAGAGATCCGGTTAGGGTTACGATTGGACCTAGGGTTAGGGTTATGTTGAGGGCTAGGGTTAGACATCCGGTTAGGGTTACGATTGGACCTAGGGTTAGGGTTATGTAGAGGCCCAGGGTTTGAGATCTGGTTAGGGTTAGATTGGACCTAGGGTTAGGGTTATGTTGAGGGCTAGGGTTAGAGATCAGGTTAGTATTACGATAGGACCTAGGGATAGGGTTAGGTTTAGGGCTAGGGATACAGATCCTTTTAGGGTTACGATTGGACCTAGGGTTAGGGTTATGTTGAGGGCTAGGGTCAGTGATCAGGTTAGTATTACGATTGGACCTAAGGTTAAGGTTATGTTGAGGGCTAGGGTTCAGATTCGGTTAGGGTTACGATTGGACCTAGGGTTAGCGTAACGTTGAGGGCTAGGGTTAGAGAGACGGTTAGGGTTACGATTGGACCTAGGGTTAGGGTTATGTTGAGGGCTAGGGTAAGAGATATGGTTAGGGTTATGATTGGACCTAGGGTTAGGGTTATGTATAGGGATAGGGTTAGAGTTCAGGTTAGGGTTACGATTGGACCTAGGGTTAAGGTTATGTTGAGGGCTAGGGTTAGAGAGAAGGTTAGGGTTTCAATTGGACCTAGGGTTAGGGTTATGTTGAGGGCTAGGGTTACAGATCCGGTTAGGGTTACGATTGGACTTAGGGTTAGGGTTATGTTTAGGGCTAGGGTTAGAGATCCGGTGAGGTTTACTATTGGACGTAGGCTTAGGGTTATGTTGAGGGCTAGGGTTAGAGAGAAGGTTAGGGTTACTTTTGGACCTAGGGTTAGGGTTATGTTGAGGGCTAGGGTTAGAGATATGGTTAGGGTTACGATTGGACCTAGGGTTAGGGTTATGTTGAGGGCTAGGGTTAGAGTTCCGGTTAGGGTTACACTTGAACCTAGGGTTAGGGTTATGTTGAGGGCTAGGCTTAGAGATCCGGTTAGGGTTACGATTGGACCTAGGGTTAGGGTTATGTTGAGGGCTAGGATTAGAGATCATGTTAGTATTACGATTGGACATAGGCTTAGGGTTATGTTGAGGGCTAGGGTTAGAGATCCGGTTAGGGTTACGATTGGACCTAGGGTTAGGGTTATGTTGAGGGCTAGGATTAGAGATCATGTTAGTATTACGATTTGACATAGGGTTAGGGTTATGTTGAGGGCTAGGGTTAGAGAGAAGGTTAGGGTTACTTTTGGACCTAGGGTTAGGGTTATGTTGAGGGCTAGGGTTAGACATCCGGTTAGGGTTACGATTGGACCTAGGGTTGGGGTTATGTTGAGACCCAGGGTTTGAGATCTGGTTAGGGTTAGATTGGACCTAGGGTTAGGGTTATGTTGAGGGCTAGGGTTAGAGATCAGGTTAGTATTACGATAGGACCTAGGGTTAGGGTTAGGTTTAGGGCTAGGGATACAGATCCTTTTAGGGTTACGATTGGACCTAGGGTTAGGGTTATGTTGAGGGCTAGGGTTAGTGATCAGGTTAGTATTACGATTGGACCTAAGGTTAAGGTTATGTTGAGGGCTAGGGTTCAGATTCGGTTAGTGTTACGATTGGACCTAGGGTTAGCGTAACGTTGAGGGCTAGGGTTAGAGAGACGGTTAGGGTTACAATTGGACCTAGGGTTAGGGTTATGTTGAGGTCTAGGGTTAGAGATCCGGTTAGGGTTACGATTGGACCTAGGGTTAGGGTTATGTTGAGGGCTAGGATTAGAGATCATGTTAGTATTACGATAGGACATAGGGTTAGGGTTATGTTGAGGGCTAGGGTTAGAGAGAAGGTTAGGGTTACTTTTGGACCTAGGGTTAGGGTTATGTTGAGGGCTAGGGTTAGAGATATGGTTAGGGTTACAATTGGACCTAGGGTTAGGGTTATGTTGAGGGCTAGGGTTAGAGTTCTGGTTAGGGTTACACTTGAACCTAGGGTTAGGGTTATGTTGAGGTCTAGGCTTAGAGATCCGGTTAGGGTTACGATTGGACCTAGGGTTAGGGTTAGGTTTAGGGCTAGGATTAGAGATCATGTTAGCATTACGATTGGACATAGGGTTAGGGTTATGTTGAGGGCTAGGGTTAGAGATCAGGTTAGGGTTACGATTGGACCTAGGGTTAGGGTTATGTTGAGGGCTAGGGTTAGAGATATGGTTAGGGTTACGATTGGACCTAGGGTTAGGGTTATGTTGAGGGCTAGGGTTAGAGATCCGGTTAGGGTTACGATTGGACCTAGGGTTAGGGTTATGTTGAGGCCCAGGGTTTGAGATCTGGTTAGGGTTAGATTGAACCTAGGGTTAGGGTTATGTTGAGGGCTAGGGTTAGAGATCAGGTTAGGGTTAAGATTGGACCTAGGGTTATAGTGATGTTGAGGGCTAGGGTATTCCAGCGGTGAAAACACACATTTCTATAAAGACTTTGAAGCAGCAAGCTGAAGCCTTGTGGGTGAGTGTTCTTTCATAGAGAAACATGCATTTCATCCTTCTGGAGTGAATTTTCATGCTGGAGTTCATATGCATTTTATACTGTGCAGAATGTAGCTACCTGCTGGGGGTTGTGTCATAGAAGCACCTTTTCTGCAGGAGCTTATTGGAACATTCATTGTTTGGCTAAGTTATTTAGGGTTGGTTTTGGAAGGTCTTTCAACCTTGGCCAAATCCCGCTTCGTACGCAAGTTTTTAATACCGCTGTTTCCAAGTGTCCACAAAGAGCTGCTGCTTGAAACTGTCCACATGCACATCTCGTATACTGGTGTGCTCGTTTCACTACCTGGATTTTGGTTTCCTCTTCTTTCTTTGAAATGACAAGTCTTCATTCAGCATTCTACACACACCTTGTACCAGCTTCAGTTTGAAGGATGTTGGTGCTCTCAAAACGCTGTGTAACCTATGTAGAGTGTGTTACTCTCCAGCACTGAATACACAACTTAGAGCTCCTTTCACCACAGACACGCAAACACATCTTTTTGTGAAAGTCCTACTTCAGGTCCCTTGGAAATGTAAGGGTTTCATGGAGAACATGAAGTCAATCATGCTTTTGCACTCTACTACCAATAGAAATGACCTCTTGTACATGCCTGACTGAGTTTCACTGCAAAATGCCCTTGTTTTCTGGTTTCTTGAATGTTCTCAACACATTAGGAGAAAGAGCGTGTTTGAGCAAGATCGATGCAGTGTGCGTTTCCCTAGATTTCAAGTGATTTGGGAAATATAATCCTTATTTTTCCACATTGTGAAAGAAACATGAGGCTTGCAAGAGATTGAAAAAATGCATCCCAACACGTACTCCAGCGGTGAAAGCACACGTTTCTACAAAGACTTTGAAGTAGCAAGTAAAAGCCAATGGCTGAGTGTTCTTTCAGAGAGAAACATACACATTTCATCCTTCTGGAGTGAATTTTCAGCCTGGAATTCATATGCATTTGTACCGTGCAGAATGTAACTACCTGCTCGGGGGTTGTGTCATAGAAGGAACTTTCCTGCAGGAGCTTATTGGAATATTCATTGTTTGGCTAACTTCTTTGGGTTGGTTTTGGAAGGTCTTTCAACTTTAGCCAAATCCGCTTTCTTACGAAATTTTTTCACAGCCCTGTTTCCAAGAGCCCACAAAGAACTGCTGCTTAAAACTCTCCACATGCACATCTCCCATACTGGTGTGCTCGTTTCACTACCTGGATTTTGGTTTCCTCTTCTTTCTTTGAAATTACAAGCCCTCTTTCTGCATGCTACACACACCTTGTAGCAGTTTCAGTTTGCAGCATATTGGTGCTCTTAAAACGCTGAGTCACCTGTGTAGAGTGTGTCAATCTCCAGCACTGAATACACAACTTAGAGCTCCTTTCACCACAGACACGCAAACACATCTTTTTGTAAAAGTCCTACTTCTTTACTCTTGGAAATGTAAGGGTTTCATCGAGAACTTGAAGTCAATCATGCTTTTGCACTCTGCAACCAATAGGAATGAACTCTTGTACATACCCGTCTGAATTTCAGTGCAAAATGCCCTTCTTTTCTGGTTTGTTGAAAGTTCACAACACATTAGGAGATAGAGCGTGTTTGAAGAAGACTGATGCAGTGTGCGTTTTCCTTTATTTCTTGTGATTTGGGAAACATAATCCGTGATTTTCCACATTGTCTAAGAAACAACATGAGGCTTGCAAGAGATTGAAACAATGCATCCTAAAACTTATTCCAGCAGTGAAAACACACGGTTCTACAAAGACTTGGAAGGAGCAAGCAAAAGAATAGTGGCTGAGTGTTCTTTCAGAGAGAAACACATGCATTTCATCCTTCTGGGTGAGTTTTCTTGCTGGAATTCATATGCATTTTGTACTGTGCAGAATGTAGCTACCTGCTCGGGGGTTGTGTCATAGATGCACCTTTCCTGTAGGAGCTTATTGGAACTTTCATTGTATGGCTAAGTTATTTAGGGTTGGTTTTGGAAGGTCTTTCAACTTTGGCCAAAACGGCTTTGTACGAAAGTTTTTCACAGCCCTGTTTCCAAGTGTCCACAAAGAGCTGCTGCTTGAAAGTGTCCACATGCACATCTCCCATACTGGTGTGCTCGTTTCATTACCTGGATTTTGGTTTCCTCTTCTTTCTTTGAAATGACAAGTCTTCATTCAGCATGCTACACACAGCTTGTAGCAGTTTCAGTTTGAAGCATGTTGGTGCTCTCAAAACGCTGTGTATCCTGGGTAGAGTGTGTCACTCTACAGCACTGAATACACAACTTAGAGCTCCTTTCAACACAGACACGCAAACACGTCTTTTTGGGAAAGTCCTAACTCAGGTAAATTGGAAATGTAAGGGTTTCATTGAAAACATGAAGACAATCATGCTTTTGAACTCTGCAACCGAAAGAAATGGCTTTTTGTACATGCCATTCTGAATTTCACTGCAAAATGCCCTTCTTTTCTGGTTTGTTGAAAGTTCAAAACACTTTAGGAAATAGAACGTGTTTGAAGAAGACTGATGCAGTGTGCGTTTTCCTGGATTTCAAGTGATTTGGGATACATACTCCTTGTTTTTCCACATTGTCTAAGAAACAACATGAGGCTTGCAAGAGATTGAAAAAATGCATCCTAAAACTTATGCCTGCAGTGAAAACACACGTTTCTACAAAGACTTGGAAGGAGCAAGCAAAAGAATAGTGGCTGAGAGTTCTTTCAGAGAGAAACACACGTATTTCATCCTTCTGTAGAGACGGTTAGGGTTACGATTGGACCTAAGGTTAAGGTTATGTTGAGGGCTAGGGTTAGAGAGAAGGTTAGAGTTACGATTGGACCTAGGGTAGGGTTATGTTGAGGGCTAGGGTTAGAGAGAAGTTTAGGGTTACTTTTGGACCTAGGGTTAGGGTTATGTTGAGGGCTAGGGTTAGAGATATGGTTAGGGTTACGATTGGACCTAGGGTTAGGGTTATGTTGAGGGTTAGAGATCCGGTTAGGGTTACGATTGGACCTAGGGTTAGGGTTATGTTTAGGCCCAGGGTTTGAGATCTGGTTAGGGTTAGATTGGACCTAGGGTTAGGGTTATGTTGAGGGCTAGGGTTAGAGATCAGGTTAGTATTCCGATTGGACCTAGGGTTAGGGTTAGGTTTAGGGCTAGGGATACAGATCCGGTTAGGGTTACGATTGGACCTAGGGTTAGGGTTATGTTGAGGGCTAGGGTTAGTGATCAGGTTAGTATTACGATTGGACCTAAGGTTAAGGTTATGTTGAGGGCTAGGGTTCAGATCTGGTTAGGGTTACGATTGGACCTAGGGTTAGGGTTATGTTGAGGGCTAGGGTTAGAGATATGGTTAGGGTTATGATTGGACCTAGGGTTAGGGTTATGTTGAGGGCTAGGGTTAGAGATCAGGTTAGGGTTAAGATTGGACCTAGGGTTATAGTGATGTTGAGGGCTAGGGTATTCCAGCAGTGAAAACACACATTTCTATAAAGACTTTGAAGCAGCAAGCTGAAGCCTTGTGGGTGAGTGTTCTTTCATAGAGAAACATGCATTTCATCCTTCTGGAGTGAATTTTCATGCTGGAGTTCATATGCATTTTATACTGTGCAGAATGTAGCTACCTGCTTGGGGTTGTGTCATAGAAGCACCTTTTCTGCAGGAGCTTATTGGAACAGTCATTGTTTGGCTAAGTTATTTAGGGTTGGTTTTGGAAGGTCTTTCAACCTTGGCCAAATCCCGCTTCCTACGCAAGTTTTTAATACCGCTGTTTCCAAGTGTCCACAAACAGCTGCTGCTTGAAACTGTCCACATGCACATCTCGTATACTGGTGTGCTCGTTTCACTACCTGGATTTTGGTTTCCTCTTCTTTCTTTGAAATGACAAGTCTTCATTCAGCATTCTACACACACCTTGTACCAGCTTCAGTTTGAAGCATGTTGGTGCTCTCAAAACGCTGTGTAACCTATGTAGAGTGTGTTACTCTCCAGCACTGAATACACAACTTAGAGCTCCTTTCACCACAGACACGCAAACACATCTTTTTGTGAAAGTCCTACTTCAGGTCCCTTGGAAATGTAAGGGTTTCATGGAGAACATGACGTCAATCATGCTTTTGCACTCTACTACCAATAGAAATGACCTCTTGTACATGCCTGACTGAGTTTCACTGCAAAATGCCCTTGTTTTCTGGTTTCTTGAATGTTCTCAACACATTAGGAGAAAGAGCGTGTTTGAGCAAGATCGATGCAGTGTGCGTTTCCCTAGATTTCAAGTGATTTGGGAAATATAATCCTTATTTTTCCACATTGTGAAAGAAACATGAGGCTTGCAAGAGATTGAAAAAATGCATCCCAAAACGTACTCCAGCGGTGAAAGCACACGTTTCTACAAAGACTTTGAAGTGGCAAGTAAAAGCCAATGGCTGAGTGTTCTTTCAGAGAGAAACATACACATTTCATCCTTCTGGAGTGAATTTTCAGCCTGGAATTCATATGCATTTGTACCGTGCAGAATGTAACTACCTGCTCGGGGGTTGTGTCATAGAAGCAACTTTCCTGCAGGAGCTTATTGGAACATTCATTGTTTGGCTAACTTCTTTGGGTTGGTTTTGGAAGGTCTTTCAACTTTAGCCAAATCCGCCTTCTTACGAAATTTTTTCACAGCCCTGTTTCCAAGAGCCCACAAAGAACTGCTGCTTAAAACTCTCCACATGCACATCTCCCATACTGGTGTGCTCGTTTCACTACCTGGATTTTGGTTTCCTCTTCTTTCTTTGAAATTACAAGCCCTCTTTCTGCATGCTACACACACCTTGTAGCAGCTTCAGTTTGCAGCATATTGGTGCTCTCAAAACGCTGAGTAACCTGTGTAGTGTGTCAATCTCCAGCACTGAATACACAACTTAGAGCTCCTTTCACCACAGACACGCAAACACATCTTTTTGTAAAAGTCCTACTTCTTTACTCTTGGAAATGTAAGGGTTTCATCGAGGACTTGAAGTCAATCATGCTTTTGCACTCTGCAACCAATAGGAATGAACTCTTGTACATACCCGTCTGAATTTCAGTGCAAAATGCCCTTCTTTTCTGGTTTGTTGAAAGTTCACAACACATTAGGAGATAGAGCGTGTTTGAAGAAGACTGATGCAGTGTGCGTTTTCCTTTATTTCTTGTGATTTGGGAAACATAATCCGTGATTTTCCACATTGTCTAAGAAACAACATGAGGCTTGCAAGAGATTGAAACAATGCATCCTAAAACTTATTCCAGCAGTGAAAACACACGGTTCTACAAAGACTTGGAAGGAGCAAGCAAAAGAATAGTGGCTGAGTGTCCTTTCAGAGAGAAACACATGCATTTCATCCTTCTGGAGTGAGTTTTCTTGCTGGAATTCATATGCATTTTGTACTGTGCAGAATGTAGCTACCTGCTCGGGGGTTGTGTCATAGATGCACCTTTCCTGTAGGAGCTTATTGGAACTTTCATTGTTTGGCTAAGTTATTTAGGGTTGGTTTTGGATGGTCTTTCAACTTTGGCCAAATCCGCTTTGTACGAAAGTTTTTCACAGCCCTGTTTCCAAGTGTCCACAAAGAGCTGCTGCTTGAAAGTGTCCACAGGCACATCTCCCATACTGGTGTGCTCGTTTCACTACCTGGATTTTGGTTTCCTCTTTTTATTTGAAATGACAAGTCTTCATTCAACATGCTACACACAGCTTGTAGCAGTTTCAGTTTGAAGCATGTTGGTGCTCTCAAAACGCTGTGTATCCTGTGTAGAGTGTGTCACTCTACAGCACTGAATACACAACTTAGAGATCCTTTCAACACAGACACGCAAACACGTCTTTTTGGGAAAGTCCTAACTCAGGTAAATTGGAAATGTAAGGGTTTCATCGAAAACATGAAGACAATCATGCTTTTGAACTCTGCAACCGAAAGAAATGGCTTTTTGTACATGCCATTCTGAATTTCACTGCAAAATGCCCTTCTTTTCTGGTTTGTTGAAAGTTCAAAACACTTTAGGAAATAGAACGTGTTTGAAGAAGACTGATGCAGTGTGCGTTTTCCTGGATTTCAAGTGATTCGGGATACATACTCCTTGTTTTTCCACATTGTCTAAGAAACAACATGAGGCTTGCAAGAGATTGAAAAAATGCATCCTAAAACTTATGCCTGCAGTGAAAACACACGTTTCTACAAAGACTTGGAAGGAGCAAGCAAAAGAATAGTGGCTGAGAGTTCTTTCAGAGAGAAACACACGTATTTCATCCTTCTGTAGAGACGGTTAGGGTTACGATTGGACCTAGGGTAGGGTTATGTTGAGGGCTAGGGTTAGAGAGACGGTTAGGGCTACGATTGGACCTAGGGTTAGGGTTATGTTGAGGGCTAGGGTTAGAGAGAAGGTTAGGGTTACTTTTGGACCTAGGGTTAGGGTTATGTTGAGGGCTAGGGTTAGAGATATGGTTAGGGTTACGATTGGACCTAGGGTTAGGGTTATGTTGAGGGCTAGGGTTAGAGTTCCGGTTAGGGTTACACTTGAACCTAGGGTTAGGGTTATGTTGAGGGCTAGGCTTAGAGAGAAGGTTAGGGTTACAATTGGACCTAGGGTTAGGGTTATGTTGAGGTCTAGGATTAGAGATCATGTTAGTATTGCGATTGGACATAGGGTTAGGGTTATGTTGAGGGCTAGGGTTAGAGAGAAGGTTAGGGTTACTTTTGGACCTAGGGTTAGGGTTATGTTGAGGGTTGGGGTTAGAGATCCGGTTAGGGTTACGATTGGACCTAGGGTTAGGGTTATGTTGAGGGCTAGGATTAGAGATCATGTTAGTATTACGATTGGACATAGGGTTAGGGTTATGTTGAGGGCTAGGGTTAGAGACAAGGTTAGGGTTACTTTTGGACCTAGGGTTAGGGTTATCTTGAGGGCTAGGGTTAGAGATATGGTTAGGGTTACGATTGGACCTAGGGTTAGGGTTATGTTGAGGGCTAGGGTTACAGTTCTGGTTAGGGTTACACTTGAACCTAGGGTTAGGGTTATGTTGAGGGCTAGGCTTAGAGATCCAGTTAGGGTTACGATTGGACATAGGGTTAGGGTTAGGTTTAGGGCTAGGATTAGAGATCATGTTAGTATTAGGATTGGACATAGGGTTAGGGTTATGTTGAGGGCTAGGGTTAGAGATCAGGTTAGGGTTACGATTGGACCTAGGGTTAGGGTTATGTTGAGGGCTAGGTTTAGAGATCCGGTTAGGGTTACGATTGGACCTAGGGTTAGGGTTATGTTGAGGCCCAGGGTTTGAGATCTGGTTAGGGTTAGATTGGACCTAGGGTTAGGGTTATGTTGAGGGCTAGGGTTAGAGATCAGGTTAGTATTACGATTGGACCTAGGGTTAGGGTTAGGTTTAGGGCTAGGGATACAGATCCGGTTAGGGTTACGATTGGACCTAGGGTTAGCGTAACGTTGAGGGCTAGGGTTAGAGAGACGGTTAGGGTTACGATTGGACCTAGGGTTAGGGTTATGTTGAGGGCTAGGGTTAGAGATATGGTTAGGGTTATGATTGGACCTAGGGTTAGGGTTATGTATAGGGCTAGGGTTAGAGATCAGGTTAGGGTTACGATTGGACCTAGGGTTAGGGTTATGTTGAGGGCTAGGGTTAGAGAGAAGGTTAGGGTTTCAATTGGACCTAGGGTTAGGGTTATGTTGAGGGCTAGGGTACAGATCCGGTTAGGGTTACGATTGGACCTAGGGTTAGGGTTATGTTTAGGGCTAGGGTTAGAGATCCGGTTAGGGTTACTATTGGACGTAGGGTTAGGGTTATGTTGAGGGCTAGGGTTAGAGATCCGGTTAGTATTACGATTGGACCTAGGGTTAGGGTTATGTTGAGGGCTAGATTTACAGATCCGGTTAGGGTTACGATTTGACCTAGGGTTAGGGTTATGTTTAGGGCTAGGGTTAGAGATCCGGTTAGGGTTACTATTGGACGTAGGGTTAGGGTTATGTTGAGGGCTAGGCTTAGAGATCCGGTTAGGGTTACGGTTGGACCTAGGGTTAGGGTTATGTTGAGGGCTAGGGTTAGAGATCAGGTTAGGGTTACGATTGGACCTAGGGTTATAGTGATGTTGAGGGCTAGGGTATTCCAGCAGTGAAAACACACATTTCTATAAAGACTTTGAAGCAGCAAGCTGAAGCCTTGTGGGTGAGTGTTCTTTCATAGAGAAACATGCATTTCATCCTTCTGGAGTGAATTTTCATGCTGGAGTTCATATGCATTTTATACTGTGCAGAATGTAGCTACCTGCTGGGGGTTGTGTCATAGAAGCACCTTTTCTGCAGGAGCTTATTGGAACATTCATTGTTTGGCTAAGTTATTTAGGGTTGGTTTTGGAAGGTCTTTCAACCTTGGCCAAATCCCGCTTCGTACGCAAGTTTTTAATACCGCTGTTTCCAAGTGTCCACAAAGAGCTGCTGCTTGAAACTGTCCACATGCACATCTCGTATACTGGTGTGCTCGTTTCACTACCTGGATTTTGGTTTCCTCTTCTTTCTTTGAAATGACAAGTCTTCATTCAGCATTCTACACACACCTTGTACCAGCTTCAGTTTGAAGGATGTTGGTGCTCTCAAAACGCTGTGTAACCTATGTAGAGTGTGTTACTCTCCAGCACTGAATACACAACTTAGAGCTCCTTTCACCACAGACACGCAAACACATCTTTTTGTGAAAGTCCTACTTCAGGTCCCTTGGAAATGTAAGGGTTTCATGGAGAACATGAAGTCAATCATGCTTTTGCACTCTACTACCAATAGAAATGACCTCTTGTACATGCCTGACTGAGTTTCACTGCAAAATGCCCTTGTTTTCTGGTTTCTTGAATGTTCTCAACACATTAGGAGAAAGAGCGTGTTTGAGCAAGATCGATGCAGTGTGCGTTTCCCTAGATTTCAAGTGATTTGGGAAATATAATCCTTATTTTTCCACATTGTGAAAGAAACATGAGGCTTGCAAGAGATTGAAAAAATGCATCCCAACACGTACTCCAGCGGTGAAAGCACACGTTTCTACAAAGACTTTGAAGTAGCAAGTAAAAGCCAATGGCTGAGTGTTCTTTCAGAGAGAAACATACACATTTCATCCTTCTGGAGTGAATTTTCAGCCTGGAATTCATATGCATTTGTACCGTGCAGAATGTAACTACCTGCTCGGGGGTTGTGTCATAGAAGGAACTTTCCTGCAGGAGCTTATTGGAATATTCATTGTTTGGCTAACTTCTTTGGGTTGGTTTTGGAAGGTCTTTCAACTTTAGCCAAATCCGCTTTCTTACGAAATTTTTTCACAGCCCTGTTTCCAAGAGCCCACAAAGAACTGCTGCTTAAAACTCTCCACATGCACATCTCCCATACTGGTGTGCTCGTTTCACTACCTGGATTTTGGTTTCCTCTTCTTTCTTTGAAATTACAAGCCCTCTTTCTGCATGCTACACACACCTTGTAGCAGTTTCAGTTTGCAGCATATTGGTGCTCTTAAAACGCTGAGTCACCTGTGTAGAGTGTGTCAATCTCCAGCACTGAATACACAACTTAGAGCTCCTTTCACCACAGACACGCAAACACATCTTTTTGTAAAAGTCCTACTTCTTTACTCTTGGAAATGTAAGGGTTTCATCGAGAACTTGAAGTCAATCATGCTTTTGCACTCTGCAACCAATAGGAATGAACTCTTGTACATACCCGTCTGAATTTCAGTGCAAAATGCCCTTCTTTTCTGGTTTGTTGAAAGTTCACAACACATTAGGAGATAGAGCGTGTTTGAAGAAGACTGATGCAGTGTGCGTTTTCCTTTATTTCTTGTGATTTGGGAAACATAATCCGTGATTTTCCACATTGTCTAAGAAACAACATGAGGCTTGCAAGAGATTGAAACAATGCATCCTAAAACTTATTCCAGCAGTGAAAACACACGGTTCTACAAAGACTTGGAAGGAGCAAGCAAAAGAATAGTGGCTGAGTGTTCTTTCAGAGAGAAACACATGCATTTCATCCTTCTGGGTGAGTTTTCTTGCTGGAATTCATATGCATTTTGTACTGTGCAGAATGTAGCTACCTGCTCGGGGGTTGTGTCATAGATGCACCTTTCCTGTAGGAGCTTATTGGAACTTTCATTGTATGGCTAAGTTATTTAGGGTTGGTTTTGGAAGGTCTTTCAACTTTGGCCAAAACGGCTTTGTACGAAATTTTTTCACAGCCCTGTTTCCAAGTGTCCACAAAGAGCTGCTGCTTGAAAGTGTCCACATGCACATCTCCCATACTGGTGTGCTCGTTTCATTACCTGGATTTTGGTTTCCTCTTCTTTCTTTGAAATGACAAGTCTTCATTCAGCATGCTACACACAGCTTGTAGCAGTTTCAGTTTGAAGCATGTTGGTGCTCTCAAAACGCTGTGTATCCTGGGTAGAGTGTGTCACTCTACAGCACTGAATACACAACTTAGAGCTCCTTTCAACACAGACACGCAAACACGTCTTTTTGGGAAAGTCCTAACTCAGGTAAATTGGAAATGTAAGGGTTTCATTGAAAACATGAAGACAATCATGCTTTTGAACTCTGCAACCGAAAGAAATGGCTTTTTGTACATGCCATTCTGAATTTCACTGCAAAATGCCCTTCTTTTCTGGTTTGTTGAAAGTTCAAAACACTTTAGGAAATAGAACGTGTTTGAAGAAGACTGATGCAGTGTGCGTTTTCCTGGATTTCAAGTGATTTGGGATACATACTCCTTGTTTTTCCACATTGTCTAAGAAACAACATGAGGCTTGCAAGAGATTGAAAAAATGCATCCTAAAACTTATGCCTGCAGTGAAAACACACGTTTCTACAAAGACTTGGAAGGAGCAAGCAAAAGAATAGTGGCTGAGAGTTCTTTCAGAGAGAAACACACGTATTTCATCCTTCTGTAGAGACGGTTAGGGTTACGATTGGACCTAAGGTTAAGGTTATGTTGAGGGCTAGGGTTAGAGAGAAGGTTAGAGTTACGATTGGACCTAGGGTAGGGTTATGTTGAGGGCTAGGGTTAGAGAGAAGTTTAGGGTTACTTTTGGACCTAGGGTTAGGGTTATGTTGAGGGCTAGGGTTAGAGATATGGTTAGGGTTACGATTGGACCTAGGGTTAGGGTTATGTTGAGGGTTAGAGATCCGGTTAGGGTTACGATTGGACCTAGGGTTAGGGTTATGTTTAGGCCCAGGGTTTGAGATCTGGTTAGGGTTAGATTGGACCTAGGGTTAGGGTTATGTTGAGGGCTAGGGTTAGAGATCAGGTTAGTATTCCGATTGGACCTAGGGTTAGGGTTAGGTTTAGGGCTAGGGATACAGATCCGGTTAGGGTTACGATTGGACCTAGGGTTAGGGTTATGTTGAGGGCTAGGGTTAGTGATCAGGTTAGTATTACGAT
This sequence comes from Miniopterus natalensis, assembly GCF_054644295.1. NCBI lineage: Eukaryota > Metazoa > Chordata > Mammalia > Chiroptera > Miniopteridae > Miniopterus > Miniopterus natalensis. Next base: position 83,664,290 of record NC_142089.1, read on the forward strand.
TGGACCTAAGGTTAAGGTTATGTTGAGGGCTAGGGTTCAGATCTGGTTAGGGTTACGATTGGACCTAGGGTTAGGGTTATGTTGAGGGCTAGGGTTAGAGATATGGTTAGGGTTATGATTGGACCTAGGGTTAGGGTTATGTTGAGGGCTAGGGTTAGAGATCAGGTTAGGGTTAAGATTGGACCTAGGGTTATAGTGATGTTGAGGGCTAGGGTATTCCAGCAGTGAAAACACACATTTCTATAAAGACTTTGAAGCAGCAAGCTGAAGCCTTGTGGGTGAGTGTTCTTTCATAGAGAAACATGCATTTCATCCTTCTGGAGTGAATTTTCATGCTGGAGTTCATATGCATTTTATACTGTGCAGAATGTAGCTACCTGCTTGGGGTTGTGTCATAGAAGCACCTTTTCTGCAGGAGCTTATTGGAACATTCATTGTTTGGCTAAGTTATTTAGGGTTGGTTTTGGAAGGTCTTTCAACCTTGGCCAAATCCCGCTTCGTACGCAAGTTTTTAATACCGCTGTTTCCAAGTGTCCACAAACAGCTGCTGCTTGAAACTGTCCACATGCACATCTCGTATACTGGTGTGCTCGTTTCACTACCTGGATTTTGGTTTCCTCTTCTTTCTTTGAAATGACAAGTCTTCATTCAGCATTCTACACACACCTTGTACCAGCTTCAGTTTGAAGCATGTTGGTGCTCTCAAAACGCTGTGTAACCTATGTAGAGTGTGTTACTCTCCAGCACTGAATACACAACTTAGAGCTCCTTTCACCACAGACACGCAAACACATCTTTTTGTGAAAGTCCTACTTCAGGTCCCTTGGAAATGTAAGGGTTTCATGGAGAACATGACGTCAATCATGCTTTTGCACTCTACTACCAATAGAAATGACCTCTTGTACATGCCTGACTGAGTTTCACTGCAAAATGCCCTTGTTTTCTGGTTTCTTGAATGTTCTCAACACATTAGGAGAAAGAGCGTGTTTGAGCAAGATCGATGCAGTGTGCGTTTCCCTAGATTTCAAGTGATTTGGGAAATATAATCCTTATTTTTCCACATTGTGAAAGAAACATGAGGCTTGCAAGAGATTGAAAAAATGCATCCCAAAACGTACTCCAGCGGTGAAAGCACACGTTTCTACAAAGACTTTGAAGTGGCAAGTAAAAGCCAATGGCTGAGTGTTCTTTCAGAGAGAAACATACACATTTCATCCTTCTGGAGTGAATTTTCAGCCTGGAATTCATATGCATTTGTACCGTGCAGAATGTAACTACCTGCTCGGGGGTTGTGTCATAGAAGCAACTTTCCTGCAGGAGCTTATTGGAACATTCATTGTTTGGCTAACTTCTTTGGGTTGGTTTTGGAAGGTCTTTCAACTTTAGCCAAATCCGCCTTCTTACGAAATTTTTTCACAGCCCTGTTTCCAAGAGCCCACAAAGAACTGCTGCTTAAAACTCTCCACATGCACATCTCCCATACTGGTGTGCTCGTTTCACTACCTGGATTTTGGTTTCCTCTTCTTTCTTTGAAATTACAAGCCCTCTTTCTGCATGCTACACACACCTTGTAGCAGCTTCAGTTTGCAGCATATTGGTGCTCTCAAAACGCTGAGTAACCTGTGTAGTGTGTCAATCTCCAGCACTGAATACACAACTTAGAGCTCCTTTCACCACAGACACGCAAACACATCTTTTTGTAAAAGTCCTACTTCTTTACTCTTGGAAATGTAAGGGTTTCATCGAGGACTTGAAGTCAATCATGCTTTTGCACTCTGCAACCAATAGGAATGAACTCTTGTACATACCCGTCTGAATTTCAGTGCAAAATGCCCTTCTTTTCTGGTTTGTTGAAAGTTCACAACACATTAGGAGATAGAGCGTGTTTGAAGAAGACTGATGCAGTGTGCGTTTTCCTTTATTTCTTGTGATTTGGGAAACATAATCCGTGATTTTCCACATTGTCTAAGAAACAACATGAGGCTTGCAAGAGATTGAAACAATGCATCCTAAAACTTATTCCAGCAGTGAAAACACACGGTTCTACAAAGACTTGGAAGGAGCAAGCAAAAGAATAGTGGCTGAGTGTCCTTTCAGAGAGAAACACATGCATTTCATCCTTCTGGAGTGAGTTTTCTTGCTGGAATTCATATGCATTTTGTACTGTGCAGAATGTAGCTACCTGCTCGGGGGTTGTGTCATAGATGCACCTTTCCTGTAGGAGCTTATTGGAACTTTCATTGTTTGGCTAAGTTATTTAGGGTTGGTTTTGGATGGTCTTTCAACTTTGGCCAAATCCGCTTTGTACGAAAGTTTTTCACAGCCCTGTTTCCAAGTGTCCACAAAGAGCTGCTGCTTGAAAGTGTCCACAGGCACATCTCCCATACTGGTGTGCTCGTTTCACTACCTGGATTTTGGTTTCCTCTTTTTATTTGAAATGACAAGTCTTCATTCAACATGCTACACACAGCTTGTAGCAGTTTCAGTTTGAAGCATGTTGGTGCTCTCAAAACGCTGTGTATCCTGTGTAGAGTGTGTCACTCTACAGCACTGAATACACAACTTAGAGATCCTTTCAACACAGACACGCAAACACGTCTTTTTGGGAAAGTCCTAACTCAGGTAAATTGGAAATGTAAGGGTTTCATCGAAAACATGAAGACAATCATGCTTTTGAACTCTGCAACCGAAAGAAATGGCTTTTTGTACATGCCATTCTGAATTTCACTGCAAAATGCCCTTCTTTTCTGGTTTGTTGAAAGTTCAAAACACTTTAGGAAATAGAACGTGTTTGAAGAAGACTGATGCAGTGTGCGTTTTCCTGGATTTCAAGTGATTCGGGATACATACTCCTTGTTTTTCCACATTGTCTAAGAAACAACATGAGGCTTGCAAGAGATTGAAAAAATGCATCCTAAAACTTATGCCTGCAGTGAAAACACACGTTTCTACAAAGACTTGGAAGGAGCAAGCAAAAGAATAGTGGCTGAGAGTTCTTTCAGAGAGAAACACACGTATTTCATCCTTCTGTAGAGACGGTTAGGGTTACGATTGGACCTAGGGTAGGGTTATGTTGAGGGCTAGGGTTAGAGAGACGGTTAGGGCTACGATTGGACCTAGGGTTAGGGTTATGTTGAGGGCTAGGGTTAGAGAGAAGGTTAGGGTTACTTTTGGACCTAGGGTTAGGGTTATGTTGAGGGCTAGGGTTAGAGATATGGTTAGGGTTACGATTGGACCTAGGGTTAGGGTTATGTTGAGGGCTAGGGTTAGAGTTCCGGTTAGGGTTACACTTGAACCTAGGGTTAGGGTTATGTTGAGGGCTAGGCTTAGAGAGAAGGTTAGGGTTACAATTGGACCTAGGGTTAGGGTTATGTTGAGGTCTAGGATTAGAGATCATGTTAGTATTGCGATTGGACATAGGGTTAGGGTTATGTTGAGGGCTAGGGTTAGAGAGAAGGTTAGGGTTACTTTTGGACCTAGGGTTAGGGTTATGTTGAGGGTTGGGGTTAGAGATCCGGTTAGGGTTACGATTGGACCTAGGGTTAGGGTTATGTTGAGGGCTAGGATTAGAGATCATGTTAGTATTACGATTGGACATAGGGTTAGGGTTATGTTGAGGGCTAGGGTTAGAGACAAGGTTAGGGTTACTTTTGGACCTAGGGTTAGGGTTATCTTGAGGGCTAGGGTTAGAGATATGGTTAGGGTTACGATTGGACCTAGGGTTAGGGTTATGTTGAGGGCTAGGGTTACAGTTCTGGTTAGGGTTACACTTGAACCTAGGGTTAGGGTTATGTTGAGGGCTAGGCTTAGAGATCCAGTTAGGGTTACGATTGGACATAGGGTTAGGGTTAGGTTTAGGGCTAGGATTAGAGATCATGTTAGTATTAGGATTGGACATAGGGTTAGGGTTATGTTGAGGGCTAGGGTTAGAGATCAGGTTAGGGTTACGATTGGACCTAGGGTTAGGGTTAAGTTGAGGGCTAGGATTAGAGATCATGTTAGTATTACGATTGGACATAGGGTTAGGGTTATGTTGAGGGCTAGGGTTAGAGACAAGGTTAGGGTTACTTTTGGACCTAGGGTTAGGGTTATCTTGAGGGCTAGGGTTAGAGATATGGTTAGGGTTACGATTGGACCTAGGGTTAGGGTTATGTTGAGGGCTAGGGTTACAGTTCTGGTTAGGGTTACACTTGAACCTAGGGTTAGGGTTATGTTGAGGGCTAGGCTTAGAGATCCAGTTAGGGTTACGATTGGACATAGGGTTAGGGTTAGGTTTAGGGCTAGGATTAGAGATCATGTTAGTATTAGGATTGGACATAGGGTTAGGGTTATGTTTAGGGCTAGGGTTAGAGATATGGTTAGGGTTACGATTGGACCTAGGGTTAGGGTTATGTTGAGGGCTAGGTTTAGAGATCCGGTTAGGGTTACGATTGGACCTAGGGTTAGGGTTATGTTGAGGCCCAGGGTTTGAGATCTGGTTAGGGTTAGATTGGACCTAGGGTTAGGGTTATGTTGAGGGCTAGGGTTAGAGATCAGGTTAGTATTACGATTGGACCTAGGGTTAGGGTTAGGTTTAGGGCTAGGGATACAGATCCGGTTAGGGTTACGATTGGACCTAGGGTTAGCGTAACGTTGAGGGCTAGGGTTAGAGAGACGGTTAGGGTTACGATTGGACCTAGGGTTAGGGTTATGTTGAGGGCTAGGGTTAGAGATATGGTTAGGGTTATGATTGGACCTAGGGTTAGGGTTATGTATAGGGCTAGGGTTAGAGATCAGGTTAGGGTTACGATTGGACCTAGGGTTAGGGTTATGTTGAGGGCTAGGGTTAGAGAGAAGGTTAGGGTTTCAATTGGACCTAGGGTTAGGGTTATGTTGAGGGCTAGGGTACAGATCCGGTTAGGGTTACGATTGGACCTAGGGTTAGGGTTATGTTTAGGGCTAGGGTTAGAGATCCGGTTAGGGTTACTATTGGACGTAGGGTTAGGGTTATGTTGAGGGCTAGGGTTAGAGATCCGGTTAGTATTACGATTGGACCTAGGGTTAGGGTTATGTTGAGGGCTAGATTTACAGATCCGGTTAGGGTTACGATTTGACCTAGGGTTAGGGTTATGTTTAGGGCTAGGGTTAGAGATCCGGTTAGGGTTACTATTGGACGTAGGGTTAGGGTTATGTTGAGGGCTAGGCTTAGAGATCCGGTTAGGGTTACGGTTGGACCTAGGGTTAGGGTTATGTTGAGGGCTAGGGTTAGAGATCAGGTTAGGGTTACGATTGGACCTAGGGTTATAGTGATGTTGAGGGCTAGGGTATTCCAGCAGTGAAAACACACATTTCTATAAAGACTTTGAAGCAGCAAGCTGAAGCCTTGTGGGTGAGTGTTCTTTCATAGAGAAACATGCATTTCATCCTTCTGGAGTGAATTTTCATGCTGGAGTTCATATGCATTTTATACTGTGCAGAATGTAGCTACCTGCTGGGGGTTGTGTCATAGAAGCACCTTTTCTGCAGGAGCTTATTGGAACATTCATTGTTTAGCCTAGTTATTTAGGGTTGGTTTTGGAAGGTCTTTCAACCTTGGCCAAATCCCGCTTCGTACGCAAGTTTTTAATACCGCTGTTTCCTAGTGTCCACAAAGAGCTGCTGCTTGAAACTGTCCACATGCACATCTCGTATACTGGTGTGCTCGTTTCACTACCTGGATTTTGGTTTCCTCTTCTTTCTTTGAAATGACAAGTCTTCATTCAGCATTCTACACACACCTTGTACCAGCTTCAGTTTGAAGCATGTTGGTGCTCTCAAAACGCTGTGTAACCTATGTAGAGTGTGTTACTCTCCAGCACTGAATACACAACTTAGAGCTCCTTTCACCACAGGCACGCAAACACATCTTTTTGTGAAAGTCCTACTTCAGGTCCCTTGGAAATGTAAGGGTTTCATGGAGAACATGAAGTCAATCATGCTTTTGCACTCTACTACCAATAGAAATGACCTCTTGTACATGCCTGACTGAGTTTCACTGCAAAATGCCCTTGTTTTCTGGTTTCTTGAATGTTCTCAACACATTAGGAGAAAGAGCGTGTTTGAGCAAGATCGATGCAGTGTGCGTTTCCCTAGATTTCAAGTGATTTGGGAAATATAATCCTTATTTTTCCACATTGTGAAAGAAACATGAGGCTTGCAAGAGATTGAAAATATGCATCCCAACACGTACTCCAGCGGTGAAAGCACACGTTTCTACAAAGACTTTGAAGTAGCAAGTAAAAGCCAATGGCTGAGTGTTCTTTCAGAGAGAAACATACACATTTCATCCTTCTGGAGTGAATTTTCAGCCTGGAATTCATATGCATTTGTACCGTGCAGAATGTAACTACCTGCTCGGGGGTTGTGTCATAGAAGCAACTTTCCTGCAGGAGCTTATTGGAATATTCATTGTTTGGCTAACTTCTTTGGGTTGGTTTTGGAAGGTCTTTCAACTTTAGCCAAATCCGCTTTCTTACGAAATTTTTTCACAGCCCTGTTTCCAAGAGCCCACAAAGAACTGCTGCTTAAAACTCTCCACATGCACATCTCCCATACTGGTGTGCTCGTTTCACTACCTGGATTTTGGTTTCCTCTTCTTTCTTTGAAATTACAAGCCCTCTTTCTGCATGCTACACACACCTTGTAGCAGTTTCAGTTTGCAGCATATTGGTGCTCTTAAAACGCTGAGTAACCTGTGTAGAGTGTGTCAATCTCCAGCACTGAATACACAACTTAGAGCTCCTTTCACCACAGACACGAAAACACATCTTTTTGTAAAAGTCCTACTTCTTTACTCTTGGAAATGTAAGGGTTTCATCGAGAACTTGAAGTCAATCATGCTTTTGCACTCTGCAACCAATAGGAATGAACTCTTGTACATACCCGTCTGAATTTCAGTGCAAAATGCCCTTCTTTTCTGGTTTGTTGAAAGTTCACAACACATTAGGAGATAGAGCGTGTTTGAAGAAGACTGATGCAGTGTGCGTTTTCCTTTATTTCTTGTGATTTGGGAAACATAATCCGTGATTTTCCACATTGTCTAAGAAACAACATGAGGCTTGCAAGAGATTGAAACAATGCATCCTAAAACTTATTCCAGCAGTGAAAACACACGGTTCTACAAAGACTTGGAAGGAGCAAGCAAAAGAATAGTGGCTGAGTGTCCTTTCAGAGAGAAACACATGCATTTCATCCTTCTGGGTGAGTTTTCTTGCTGGAATTCATATGCATTTTGTACTGTGCAGAATGTAGCTACCTGCTCGGGGGTTGTGTCATAGATGCACCTTTCCTGTAGGAGCTTATTGGAACTTTCATTGTTTGGCTAAGTTATTTAGGGTTGGTTTTGGAAGGTCTTTCAACTTTGGCCAAATCGGCTTTGTACGAAAGTTTTTCACAGCCCTGTTTCCAAGTGTCCACAAAGAGCTGCTGCTTGAAAGTGTCCACATGCACATCTCCCATACTGGTGTGCTCGTTTCACTACCTGGATTTTGGTTTCCTCTTCTTTCTTTGAAATGACAAGTCTTCATTCAGCATGCTACACACAGCTTGTAGCAGTTTCAGTTTGAAGCATGTTGGTGCTCTCAAAACGCTGTGTATCCTGGGTAGAGTGTGTCACTCTACAGCACTGAATACACAACTTAGAGCTCCTTTCAACACAGACACGCAAACACGTCTTTTTGGGAAAGTCCTAACTCAGGTAAATTGGAAATGTAAGGGTTTCATTGAAAACATGAAGACAATCATGCTTTTGAACTCTGCAACCGAAAGAAATGGCTTTTTGTACATGCCATTCTGAATTTCACTGCAAAATGCCCTTCTTTTCTGGTTTGTTGAAAGTTCAAAACACTTTAGGAAATAGAACGTGTTTGAAGAAGACTGATGCAGTGTGCGTTTTCCTGGATTTCAAGTGATTCGGGATACATACTCCTTGTTTTTCCACATTGTCTAAGAAACAACATGAGGCTTGCAAGAGATTGAAAAAATGCATCCTAAAACTTATGCCTGCAGTGAAAACACACGTTTCGACAAAGACTTGGAAGGAGCAAGCAAAAGAATAGTGGCTGAGAGTTCTTGCAGAGAGAAACACTCGTATTTCATCCTTCTGTAGAGACGGTTAGGGTTACGATTGGACCTAGGGTAGGGTTATGTTGAGGGCTAGGGTTAGAGAGACGGTTAGGGTTACGATTGGACCTAGGGTTAGGGTTATGTTGAGGTCTAGGGTTAGAGAGAAGGTTAGGGTTACTTTTGGACCTAGGGTTAGGGTTATGTTGAGGGCTAGGGTTAGAGATATGGTTAGGGTTACGATTGGACCTAGGGTTAGGGTTATGTTGAGGGCTAGGGTTAGAGATCCGGTTAGGGTTACGATTGGACCTAGGGTTAGGGTTATGTTGATGGCTAGGCTTAGAGAGAAGGTTAGGGTTACAATTGGACCTAGGGTTAGGGTTATGTTGAGGGTTGGGGTTAGAGATCCGGTTAGGGTTATGATTGGACCTAGGGTTAGGGTTATGTTGAGGGCTAGGATTAGAGATCATGTTAGTATTACGATTGGACATAGTGTTAGGGTTATGTTGAGGGCTAGGTTTAGAGAGAAGGTTAGGGTTACTTTTGGACCTAGGGTTAGGGTTATGTTGAGGGCTAGGGTTAGAGATATGGTTAGGGTTACGATTGGACCTAGGGTTAGGGTTATGTTGAGGGCTAGGGTTAGAGATCCGGTTAGGGTTACGATTGGACCTAGGGTTAGGGTTATGTTGAGGGCTAGGGTTAGACATCCGGTTAGGGTTACGATTGGACCTAGGGTTAGGGTTATGTAGAGGCCCAGGGTTTGAGATCTGGTTAGGGTTAGATTGGACCTAGGGTTAGGGTTATGTTGAGGGCTAGGGTTAGAGATCAGGTTAGTATTACGATAGGACCTAGGGATAGGGTTAGGTTTAGGGCTAGGGATACAGATCCTTTTAGGGTTACGATTGGACCTAGGGTTAGGGTTATGTTGAGGGCTAGGGTCAGTGATCAGGTTAGTATTACGATTGGACCTAAGGTTAAGGTTATGTTGAGGGCTAGGGTTCAGATTCGGTTAGGGTTACGATTGGACCTAGGGTTAGCGTAACGTTGAGGGCTAGGGTTAGAGAGACGGTTAGGGTTACGATTGGACCTAGGGTTAGGGTTATGTTGAGGGCTAGGGTAAGAGATATGGTTAGGGTTATGATTGGACCTAGGGTTAGGGTTATGTATAGGGATAGGGTTAGAGTTCAGGTTAGGGTTACGATTGGACCTAGGGTTAAGGTTATGTTGAGGGCTAGGGTTAGAGAGAAGGTTAGGGTTTCAATTGGACCTAGGGTTAGGGTTATGTTGAGGGCTAGGGTTACAGATCCGGTTAGGGTTACGATTGGACTTAGGGTTAGGGTTATGTTTAGGGCTAGGGTTAGAGATCCGGTGAGGTTTACTATTGGACGTAGGGTTAGGGTTATGTTGAGGGCTAGGGTTAGAGATCCGGTTAGTATTACGATTGGACCTAGGGTTAGGGTTATGTTGAGGGCTAGAGTTACAGATCCGGTTAGGGTTACGATTTGACCTAGGGTTAGGGTTATGTTTAGGGCTAGGGTTAGAGATCCGGTTAGGGTTACGGTTGGACCTAGGGTTAGGGTTATGTTGAGGGCTAGGGTTAGAGATCAGGTTAGGGTTAAGATTGGACCTAGGGTTATAGTGATGTTGAGGGCTAGGGTATTCCAGCAGTGAAAACACACATTTCTATAAAGACTTTGAAGCAGCAAGCTGAAGCCTTGTGGGTGAGTGTTCTTTCATAGAGAAACATGCATTTCATCCTTCTGGAGTGAATTTTCATGCTGGAGTTCATATGCATTTTATTCTGTGCAGAATGTAGATACCTGCTGGGGGTTATGTCATAGAAGCACCTTTTCTGCAGGAGCTTATTGGAACATTCATTGTTTGGCTAAGTTATTTAATGTTGGTTTTGGAAGGTCTTTCAACCTTGGCCAAATCCTGCTTCGTACGCAAGTTTTTAATACCGCTGTTTTCAAGTGTCCACAAAGAGCTGCTGCTTGAAACTGTCCACATGCACATCTCGTATACTGGTGTGCTCGTTTCACTACCTGGATTTTGGTTTCCTCTTCTTTCTTTGAAATGACAAGTCTTCATTCAGCATTCTACACACACCTTGTACCAGCTTCAGTTTGAAGCATGTTGGTGCTCTCAAAACGCTGTGTAACCTATGTAGAGTGTGTTACTCTCCAGCACTGAATACACAACTTAGAGCTCCTTTCACCACAGGCACGCAAACACATCTTTTTGTGAAAGTCCTACTTCAGGTCCCTTGGAAATGTAAGGGTTTCATGGAGAACATGACGTCAATCATGCTTTTGCACTCTACTACCAATAGAAATGACCTCTTGTACATGCCTGACTGAGTTTCACTGCAAAATGCCCTTGTTTTCTGGTTTCTTGAATGTTCTCAACACATTAGGAGAAAGAGCGTGTTTGAGCAAGATCGATGCAGTGTGCGTTTCCCTAGATTTCAAGTGATTTGGGAAATATAATCCTTATTTTTCCACATTGTGAAAGAAACATGAGGCTTGCAAGAGATTGAAAAAATGCATCCCAACACGTACTCCAGCGGTGAAAGCACACGTTTCTACAAAGACTTTGAAGTAGCAAGTAAAAGCCAATGGCTGAGTGTTCTTTCAGAGAGAAACATACACATTTCATCCTTCTGGAGTGAATTTTCAGCCTGGAATTCATATGCATTTGTACCGTGCAGAATGTAACTACCTGCTCGGGGCTTGTGTCATAGAAGCAACTTTCCTGCAGGAGCTTATTGGAATATTCATTGTTTGGCTAACTTCTTTGGGTTGCTTTTGGAAGGTCTTTCAACTTTAGCCAAATCCGCTTTCTTACGAAATTTTTTCACAGCCCTGTTTCCAAGAGCCCACAAAGAACTGCTGCTTAAAACTCTCCACATGCACATCTCCCATACTGGTGTGCTCGTTTCACTACCTGGATTTTGGTTTCCTCTTCTTTCTTTGAAATTACAAGCCCTCTTTCTGCATGCTACACACACCTTGTAGCAGTTTCAGTTTGCAGCATATTGGTGCTCTTAAAACGCTGAGTAACCTGTGTAGAGTGTGTCAATCTCCAGCACTGAATACACAACTTAGAGCTCCTTTCACCACAGACACGCAAACACATCTTTTTGTAAAAGTCCTACTTTTTTACTCTTGGAAATGTAAGGGTTTCATCGAGAACTTGAAGTCAATCATGCTTTTGCACTCTGCAACCAATAGGAATGAACTCTTGTACATACCCGTCTGAATTTCAGTGCAAAATGCCCTTCTTTTCTGGTTTGTTGAAAGTTCACAACACATTAGGAGATAGAGCGTGTTTGAAGAAGACTGATGCAGTGTGCGTTTTCCTTTATTTCTTGTGATTTGGGAAACATAATCCGTGATTTTCCACATTGTCTAAGAAACAACATGAGGCTTGCAAGAGATTGAAACAATGCATCCTAAAACTTATTCCAGCAGTGAAAACACACGGTTCTACAAAGACTTGGAAGGAGCAAGCAAAAGAATAGTGGCTGAGTGTCCTTTCAGAGAGAAACACATGCATTTCATCCTTCTGGAGTGAGTTTTCTTGCTGGAATTCATATGCATTTTGTACTGTGCAGAATGTAGCTACCTGCTCGGGGGTTGTGTCATAGATGCACCTTTCCTGTAGGAGCTTATTGGAACTTTCATTGTTTGGCTAAGTTATTTAGGGTTGGTTTTGGAAGGTCTTTCAACTTTGGCCAAATCCGCTTTGTACGAAAGTTTTTCACAGCCCTGTTTCCAAGTGTCCACAAAGAGCTGCTGCTTGAAAGTGTCCACATGCACATCTCCCATACTGGTGTGCTCGTTTCACTACCTGGATTTTGGTTTCCTCTTCTTTCTTTGAAATGACAAGTCTTCATTCAGCATGCTACACACAGCTTGTAGCAGTTTCAGTTTGAAGCATGTTGGTGCTCTCAAAACGCTGTGTATCCTGGGTAGAGTGTGTCACTCTACAGCACTGAATACACAACTTAGAGCTCCTTTCAACACAGACACGCAAACACGTCTTTTTGGGAAAGTCCTAACTCAGGTAAATTGGAAATGTAAGGGTTTCATCGAAAACATGAAGACAATCATGCTTTTGAACTCTGCAACCGAAAGAAATGGCTTTTTGTACATGCCATTCTGAATTTCACTGCAAAATGCCCTTCTTTTCTGGTTTGTTGAAAGTTCAAAACACTTTAGGAAATAGAACGTGTTTGAAGAAGACTGATGCAGTGTGCGTTTTCCTGGATTTCAAGTGATTCGGGATACATACTCCTTGTTTCTCCACATTGTCTAAGAAACAACATGAGGCTTGCAAGAGATTAAAAAAATGCATCCTAAAACTTATGCCTGCAGTGAAAACACACGTTTCTACAAAGACTTGGAAGGAGCAAGCAAAAGAATAGTGGCTGAGAGTTCTTGCAGAGAGAAACACACGTATTTCATCCTTCTGTAGAGACGGTTAGGGTTACGATTGGACCTAGGGTAGGGTTATGTTGAGGGCTAGGGTTAGAGAGACGGTTAGCGTTACGATTGGACCTAGGGTTAGGGTTATGTTGAGGGCTAGGGTTAGAGAGAAGGTTAGGGTTACTTTTGGACCTAGGGTTAGGGTTATGTTGAGGGCTAGGGTTAGAGATATGGTTAGGGTTACGATTGTTCCTAGGGTTAGGGTTATGTTGATGGCTAGGCTTAGAGAGAAGGTTAGGGTTACAATTGGACCTAGGGTTAGGGTTATGTTGAGGGCTAGGGTTAGAGATCCGGTTAGGGTTACGATTGGACCTAGGGTTAGGGTTATGTTGAGGGCTAGGATTAGAGATCATGTTAGTATTACGATAGGACATAGGGTTAGGGTTATGTTGAGGGCTAGGGTTAGAGAGAAGGTTAGGGTTACTTTTGGACCTAGGGTTAGGGTTATGTTGAGGGCTAGGGTTAGAGATATGGTTAGGGTTACGATTGGACCTAGGGTTAGGGTTATGTTGAGGGCTAGGGTTAGAGTTCCGGTTAGGGTTACACTTGAACCTAGGGTTAGGGTTATGTTGAGGGCTAGGCTTAGATATCCGGTTAGGGTTACGATTGGACCTAGGGTTAGGGTTATGTTGAGGGCTAGGATTAGAGATCATGTTAGTATTACGATTGGACATAGAGTTAGGGTTATGTTGAGGGCTAGGGTTAGAGATCCGGTTAGGGTTACGATTGGACCTAGGGTTAGGGTTATGTTGAGGGCTAGGATTAGAGATCATGTTAGTATTACGATTGGACATAGGGTTAGGGTTATGTTGAGGGCTAGGGTTAGAGAGAAGGTTAGGGTTACTTTTGGACCTAGGGTTAGGGTTATGTTGAGGGCTAGGGTTAGAGATATGGTTAGGGTTACGATTGGACCTAGGGTTAGGGTTATGTTGAGGGCTAGGGTTAGAGATCCGGTTAGGGTTTCGATTGGACCTAGGGTTAGGGTTATGTTGAGGACTAGGGTTAGAGATCCGGTTAGGGTTACGATTGGACCTAGGGTTAGGGTTATGTTGAGGGCTAGGGTTAGAGATCCGGTTAGGGTTACGATTGGACCTAGGGTTAGGGTTATGTTGAGGACTAGGGTTAGAGATCCGGTTAGGGTTACGATTGGACCTAGGGTTAGGGTTATGTTGAGGCCCAGGGTTTGCGATCTGGTTAGGGTTAGATTGGACCTAGGGTTAGGGTTATGTTGAGGGCTAGGGTTAGAGATCAGGTTAGTATTACGATAGGACCTAGGGATAGGGTTAGGTTTAGGGCTAGGGATACAGATCCTTTTAGGGTTACGATTGGACCTAGGGTTAGAGTTATGTTGAGGGCTAGGGTTAGTGATCAGGTTAGTATTACGATTGGACCTAAGGTTAAGGTTATGTTGAGGGCTAGGGTTCAGATTCGGTTAGGGTTACGATTGGACCTAGGGTTAGCGTAACGTTGAGGGCTAGGGTTAGAGAGACGGTTAGGGTTACGATTGGACCTAGGGTTAGGGTTATGTTGAGGGCTAGGGTTAGAGATATGGTTAGGGTTATGATTGGACCTAGGGTTAGGGTTATGTATAGGGCTAGGGTTAGAGATCAGGTTAGGGTTACGATTGGACCTAGGGTTAGGGTTATGTTGAGGGCTAGGGTTAGAGAGAAGGTTAGGGTTTCAATTGGACCTAGGGTTAGGGTTATGTTGAGGGCTAGGGTTAAAGATCCGGTTAGGGTTACGATTGGACCTAGGGTTAGGGTTATGTTTAGGGCTAGGGTTAGAGATCCGGTTAGGGTTACTATTGGACGTAGGGTTAGGGTTATGTTCAGGGCTAGGGTTAGAGATCCGGTTAGTATTACGATTGGACCTAGGGTTAGGGTTATGTTGAGGGCTAGAGTTACAGATCCGGTTAGGGTTACGATTTGACCTAGGGTTAGGGTTATGTTTAGGGCTAGGGTTAGAGATCCGGTTAGGGTTACGGTTGGACCTAGGGTTAGGGTTATGTTGAGGGCTAGGGTTAGAGATCAGGTTAGGGTTAAGATTGGACCTAGGGTTATAGTGATGTTGAGGGCTAGGGTATTCCAGCAGTGAAAACACACATTTCTATAAAGACTTTGAAGAAGCAAGCTGAAGCCTTGTGGGTGAGTGTTCTTTCATAGAGAAACATGCATTTCATCCTTCTGGAGTGAATTTTCATGCTAGAGTTCATATGCATTTTATTCTGTGCAGAATGTAGCTACCTGCTGGGGGTTGTGTTATAGAAGCACCTTTTCTGCAGGAGCTTATTGGAACATTCATTGTTTGGCTAAGTTATTTAGGGTTGGTTTTGGAAGGTCTTTCAACCTTGGCCAAATCCTGCTTCGTACGCAAGTTTTTAATACCGCTGTTTCCAAGTGTCCACAAACAGCTGCTGCTTGAAACTGTCCACATGCACATCTCGTATACTGGTGTGCTCGTTTCACTACCTGGATTTTGGTTTCCTCTTCTTTCTTTGAAATGACAAGTCTTCATTCAGCATTCTACACACACCTTGTACCAGCTTCAGTTTGAAGCATGTTGGAGCTCTCAAAACGCTGTGTAACCTATGTAGAGTGTGTTACTCTCCAGCACTGAATACACAACTTAGAGCTCCTTTCACCACAGACAGGCAAACACATCTTTTTGTGAAAGTCCTACTTCAGGTCCCTTGGAAATGTAAGGGTTTCATGGAGAACATGACGTCAATCATGCTTTTGCACTCTACTACCAATAGAAATGACCTCTTGTACATGCCTGACTGAGTTTCACTGCAAAATGCCCTTGTTTTCTGGTTTCTTGAATGTTCTCAACACATTAGGAGAAAGAGCGTGTTTGAGCAAGATCGATGCAGTGTGCGTTTCCCTAGATTTCAAGTGATTTGGGAAATATAATCCTTATTTTTCCACATTGTGAAAGAAACATGAGGCTTGCAAGAGATTGAAAAAATGCATCCCAACACGTACTCCAGCGGTGAAAGCACACGTTTCTACAAAGACTTTGAAGTAGCAAGTAAAAGCCAATGGCTGAGTGTTCTTTCAGAGAGAAACATACACATTTCATCCTTCTGGAGTGAATTTTCAGCCTGGAATCCATATGCATTTGTACCGTGCAGAATGTAACTACCTGCTCGGGGGTTGTGTCATAGAAGCAACTTTCCTGCAGGAGCTTATTGGAATATTCATTGTTTGGCTAACTTCTTTGGGTTGCTTTTGGAAGGTCTTTCAACTTTAGCCAAATCCGCTTTCTTACGAAATTTTTTCACAGCCCTGTTTCCAAGAGCCCACAAAGAACTGCTGCTTAAAACTCTCCACATGCACATCTCCCATACTGGTGTGCTCGTTTCACTACCTGGATTTTGGTTTCCTCTTCTTTCTTTGAAATTACAAGCCCTCTTTCTGCATGCTACACACACCTTGTAGCAGTTTCAGTTTGCAGCATATTGGTGCTCTTAAAACGCTGAGTAACCTCTGTAGAGTGTGTCAATCTCCAGCACTGAATACACAACTTAGAGCTCCTTTCACCACAGACACGCAAACACATCTTTTTGTAAAAGTCCTACTTCTTTACTCTTGGAAATGTAAGGGTTTCATCGAGAACTTGAAGTCAATCATGCTTTTGCACTCTGCAACCAATAGGAATGAACTCTTGTACATACCCGTCTGAATTTCAGCGCAAAATGCCCTTCTTTTCTGGTTTGTTGAAAGTTCACAACACATTAGGAGATAGAGCGTGTTTGAAGAAGACTGATGCAGGGTGCGTTTTCCTTTATTTCTTGTGATTTGGGAAACATAATCCGTGATTTTCCACATTGTCTAAGAAACAACATGAGGCTTGCAAGAGATTGAAACAATGCATCCTAAAACTTATTCCAGCAGTGAAAACACACGGTTCTACAAAGACTTGGAAGGAGCAAGCAAAAGAATAGTGGCTGAGTGTCCTTTCAGAGAGAAACACATGCATTTCATCCTTCTGGAGTGAGTTTTCTTGCTGGAATTCATATGCATTTTGTACTGTGCAGAATGTAGCTACCTGCTCGGGGGTTGTGTCATAGATGCACCTTTCCTGTAGGAGCTTATTGGAACTTTCATTGTTTGGCTAAGTTATTTAGGGTTGGTTTTGGAAGGTCTTTCAACTTTGGCCAAATCCGCTTTGTACGAAAGTTTTTCACAGCCCTGTTTCCAAGTGTCCACAAAGAGCTGCTGCTTGAAAGTGTCCACATGCACATCTCCCATACTGGTGTGCTCGTTTCACTACCTGGATTTTGGTTTCCTCTTCTTTCTTTGAAATGACAAGTCTTCATTCAGCATGCTACACACAGCTTGTAGCAGTTTCAGTTTGAAGCATGTTGGTGCTCTCAAAACGCTGTGTATCCTGGGTAGAGTGTGTCACTCTACAGCACTGAATACACAACTTAGAGCTCCTTTCAACACAGACACGCAAACACGTCTTTTTGGGAAAGTCCTAACTCAGGTAAATTGGAAATGTAAGGGTTTCATCGAAAACATGAAGACAATCATGCTTTTGAACTCTGCAACCGAAAGAAATGGCTTTTTGTACATGCCATTCTGAATTTCACTGCAAAATGCCCTTCTTTTCTGGTTTGTTGAAAGTTCAAAACACTTTAGGAAATAGAACGTGTTTGAAGAAGACTGATGCAGTGTGCGTTTTCCTGGATTTCAAGTGATTCGGGATACATACTCCTTGTTTTTCCACATTGTCTAAGAAACAACATGAGGCTTGCAAGAGATTGAAAAAATGCATCCTAAAACTTATGCCTGCAGTGAAAACACACGTTTCTACAAAGACTTGGAAGGAGCAAGCAAAAGAATAGTGGCTGAGAGTTCTTGCAGAGAGAAACACACGTATTTCATCCTTCTGTAGAGACGGTTAGGGTTACGATTGGACCTAGGGTAGGGTTATGTTGAGGGCTAGGGTTAGAGAGACGGTTAGCGTTACGATTGGACCTAGGGTTAGGGTTATGTTGAGGGCGAGGGTTAGAGAGAAGGTTAGGGTTACTTTTGGACCTAGGGTTAGGGTTATGTTGAGGGCTAGGGTTAGAGATATGGTTAGGGTTACGATTGGACCTAGGGTTAGGGTTATGTTGAGGGCTACGGTTAGAGATCCGGTTAGGGTTACGATTGGACCTAGGGTTAGGGTTATGTTGATGGCTAGGCTTAGAGAGAAGGTTAGGGTTACGATTGGACCTAGGGTTAGGGTTATGTTGAGGGCTAGGATTAGAGATCATGTTAGTATTACGATAGGACATAGGGTTAGGGTTATGTTGAGGGCTAGGGTTAGAGAGAAGGTTAGGGTTACTTTTGGACCTAGGGTTAGGGTTATGTTGAGGGCTAGGGTTAGAGATATGGTTAGGGTTACGATTGGACCTAGGGTTAGGGTTATGTTGAGGGCTAGGGTTAGAGTTCCGGTTAGGGTTACACTTGAACCTAGGGTTAGGGTTATGTTGAGGGCTAGGCTTAGAGATCCGGTTAGGGTTACGATTGGACCTAGGGTTAGGGTTATGTTGAGGGCTAGGATTAGAGATCATGTTAGTATTACGATTGGACATAGGCTTAGGGTTATGTTGAGGGCTAGGGTTAGAGATCCGGTTAGGGTTACGATTGGACCTAGGGTTAGGGTTATGTTGAGGGCTAGGATTAGAGATCATGTTAGTATTACGATTGGACATAGGCTTAGGGTTATGTTGAGGGCTAGGGTTAGAGATCCGGTTAGGGTTACTTTTGGACCTAGGGTTAGGGTTATGTTGAGGGCTAGGGTTAGACATCCGGTTAGGGTTACTTTTGGACCTAGGGTTAGGGTTATGTTGAGGGCTAGGGTTAGAGATATGGTTAGGGTTACGATTGTTCCTAGGGTTAGGGTTATGTTGATGGCTAGGCTTAGAGAGAAGGTTAGGGTTACAATTGGACCTAGGGTTAGGGTTATGTTGAGGGCTAGGATTAGAGAGAAGGTTAGGGTTACTTTTGGACCTAGGGTTAGGGTTATGTTGAGGGCTAGGGTTAGAGATATGGTTAGGGTTACGATTGGACCTAGGGTTAGGGTTATGTTGAGGGCTAGGGTTAGAGAGAAGGTTAGGGTTACTTTTGGACCTAGGGTTAGGGTTATGTTGAGGGCTAGGGTTAGAGATATGGTTAGGGTTACGATTGGACCTAGGGTTAGGGTTATGTTGAGGGCTAGGGTTAGAGATCCGGTTAGGGTTACGATTGGACGTAGGGTTAGGGTTATGTTGATGGCTAGGCTTAGAGAGAAGGTTAGGGTTACAATTGGACCTAGGGTTAGGGTTATGTTGAGGGCTATGGTTAGAGATCCGGTTAGGGTTACGATTGGACCTAGGGTTAGGGTTATGTTGAGGGCTAGGATTAGAGATCATGTTAGTATTACGATAGGACATAGGGTTAGGGTTATGTTGAGGGGTAGGGTTAGAGAGAAGGTTAGGGTTACTTTTGGAC
The DNA here is from genome assembly GCF_054644295.1 of Miniopterus natalensis. Taxonomy (NCBI): domain Eukaryota; kingdom Metazoa; phylum Chordata; class Mammalia; order Chiroptera; family Miniopteridae; genus Miniopterus; species Miniopterus natalensis. The sequence continues at coordinate 83,683,344 of NC_142089.1, forward strand.
CTAGGGTTAGGGTTATGTTGAGGGCTAGGGTTAGAGATATGGTTAGGGTTACGATTCGACCTAGGGTTAGGGTTATGTTGAGGGCTAGGGTTAGAGTTCTGGTTAGGGTTACACTTTAACCTAGGGTTAGGGTTATGTTGAGGGCTAGGCTTAGAGATCTGGTTAGGGTTACGATTGGACCTAGGGTTAGGGTTAGGTTTAGGGCTAGGATTAGAGATCATGTTAGTATTACGATTGGACATAGGGTTAGGGTTATGTTGAGGGCTAGGGTTAGAGATCAGGTTAGGGTTACGATTGGACCTAGGGTTAGGGTTATGTTGAGGGCTAGGGTTAGAGATATGGTTAGGGTTACGATTGGACCTAGGGTTAGGGTTATGTTGAGGGCTAGGTTTAGAGATCCGGTTAGGGTTACGATTGGACCTAGGGTTAGGGTTATGTTGAGGCCCAGGGTTTGAGATCTGGTTAGGGTTAGATTGGACCTAGGGTTAGGGTTATGTTGAGGGCTAGGGTTAGAGATCAGGTTAGTATTACGATTGGACCTAGGGTTAGGGTTAGGTTTAGGGCTAGGGATACAGATCCGGTTAGGGTTACGATTGGACCTAGGGTTAGGGTTATGTTGAGGGCTAGGGTTAGTGATCATGTTAGTATTACGATTGGACCTAAGGTTAAGGTTATGTTGAGGGCTAGGTTTCAGATCCGGTTAGGGTTACGATTGGACCTAGGGTTAGCGTAACGTTGAGGGCTAGGGTTAGAGAGACGGTTAGGGTTACGATTGGACCTAGGGTTAGGGTTATGTTGAGGGCTAGGTTTAGAGATATGGTTAGGGTTATGATTGGACCTAGGGTTAGGGTTATGTATAGGGCTAGGGTTAGAGGTCAGATTAGGGTTACGATTGGACCTAGGGTTAGGGTTATGTTGAGGGCTAGGGTTAGAGAGAAGGTTAGGGTTTCAATTGGACCTAGGGTTATGGTTATGTTGAGGGCTAGGGTACAGATCCGGTTAGGGTTACGATTGGACCTAGGGTTAGGGTTATGTTTAGGGCTAGGGTTAGAGATCCGGTTAGGGTTACTATTGGACGTAGGGTTAGGGTTATGTTGAGGGCTAGGGTTAGAGATCCGGTTAGTATTACGATTGGACCTAGGGTTAGGGTTATGTTGAGGGCTAGAGTTACAGATCCGGTTAGGGTTACGATTTGACCTAGGGTTAGGGTTATGTTTAGGGCTAGGGTTAGAGATCCGGTTAGGGTTACTATTGGACGTAGGGTTAGGGTTATGTTGAGGGCTAGGCTTAGAGATCCGGTTAGGGTTACAGTTGGACCTAGGGTTAGGGTTATGTTGAGGGCTAGGGTTAGAGATCAGGTTAGGGTTATGATTGGACCTAGGGTTATAGTGATGTTGAGGGCTAGGGTATTCCAGCAGTGAAAACACACATTTCTATAAAGACTTTGAAGCAGCAAGCTGAAGCCTTGTGGGTGAGTGTTCTTTCATAGAGAAACATGCATTTCATCCTTCTGGAGTGAATTTTCATGCTGGAGTTCATATGCATTTTATACTGTGCAGAATGTAGCTACCTGCTGGGGGTTGAGTCATAGAAGCACCTTTTCTGCAGGAGCTTATTGGAACATTCATTGTTTAGCCTAGTTATTTAGGGTTGGTTTTGGAAGGTCTTTCAACCTTGGCCAAATCCCGCTTCGTACGCAAGTTTTTGATACCGCTGTTTCCTAGTGTCCACAAACAGCTGCTGCTTGAAACTGTCCACATGCACATCTCGTATACTGGTGTGCTCGTTTCACTACCTGGATTTTGGTTTCCTCTTCTTTCTTTGAAATGACAAGTCTTCATTCAGCATTCTACACACACCTTGTACCAGCTTCAGTTTGAAGCATGTTGGTGCTCTCAAAACGCTGTGTAACCTATGTAGAGTGTGTTACTCTCCAGCACTGAATACACAACTTAGAGCTCCTTTCACCACAGGCACGCAAACACATCTTTTTGTGAAAGTCCTACTTCAGGTCCCTTGGAAATGTAAGGGTTTCATGGAGAACATGAAGTCAATCATGCTTTTGCACTCTACTACCAATAGAAATGACCTCTTGTACATGCCTGACTGAGTTTCACTGCAAAATGCCCTTGTTTTCTGGTTTCTTGAATGTTCTCAACACATTAGGTGAAAGAGCGTGTTTGAGCAAGATCGATGCAGTGTGCGTTTCCCTAGATTTCAAGTGATTTGGGAAATATAATCCTTATTTTTCCACATTGTGAAAGAAACATGAGGCTTGCAAGAGATTGAAAATATGCATCCCAACACGTACTCCAGCGGTGAAAGCACACGTTTCTACAAAGACTTTGAAGTAGCAAGTAAAAGCCAATGGCTGAGTGTTCTTTCAGAGAGAAACATACACATTTCATCCTTCTGGAGTGAATTTTCAGCCTGGAATTCATATGCATTTGTACCGTGCAGAATGTAACTACCTGCTCGGGGGTTGTGTCATAGAAGCAACTTTCCTGCAGGAGCTTATTGGAATATTCATTGTTTGGCTAACTTCTTTGGGTTGGTTTTGGAAGGTCTTTCAACTTTAGCCAAATCCGCTTTCTTACGAAATTTTTTCACAGCCCTGTTTCCAAGAGCCCACAAAGAACTGCTGCTTAAAACTCTCCACATGCACATCTCCCATACTGGTGTGCTCGTTTCACTACCTGGATTTTGGTTTCCTCTTCTTTCTTTGAAATTACAAGCCCTCTTTCTGCATGCTACACACACCTTGTAGCAGTTTCAGTTTGCAGCATATTGGTGCTCTTAAAACGCTGAGTCACCTGTGTAGAGTGTGTCAATCTCCAGCACTGAATACACAACTTAGAGCTCCTTTCACCACAGACACGCAAACACATCTTTTTGTAAAAGTCCTACTTCTTTACTCTTGGAAATGTAAGGGTTTCATCGAGAACTTGAAGTCAATCATGCTTTTGCACTCTGCAACCAATAGGAATGAACTCTTGTACATACCCGTCTGAATTTCAGTGCAAAATGCCCTTCTTTTCTGGTTTGTTGAAAGTTCACAACACATTAGGAGATAGAGCGTGTTTGAAGAAGACTGATGCAGTGTGCGTTTTCCTTTATTTCTTGTGATTTGGGAAACATAATCCGTGATTTTCCACATTGTCTAAGAAACAACATGAGGCTTGCAAGAGATTGAAACAATGCATCCTAAAACTTATTCCAGCAGTGAAAACACACGGTTCTACAAAGACTTGGAAGGAGCAAGCAAAAGAATAGTGGCTGAGTGTCCTTTCAGAGAGAAACACATGCATTTCATCCTCCTGGGTGAGTTTTCTTGCTGGAATTCATATGCATTTTGTACTGTGCAGAATGTAGCTACCTGCTCGGGGGTTGTGTCATAGATGCACCTTTCCTGTAGGAGCTTATTGGAACTTTCATTGTTTGGCTAAGTTATTTAGGGTTGGTTTTGGAAGGTCTTTCAACTTTGGCCAAATCGGCTTTGTACGAAAGTTTTTCACAGCCCTGTTTCCAAGTGTCCACAAAGAGCTGCTGCTTGAAAGTGTCCACATGCACATCTCCCATACTGGTGTGCTCGTTTCACTACCTGGATTTTGGTTTCCTCTTCTTTCTTTGAAATGACAAGTCTTCATTCAGCATGCTACACACAGCTTGTAGCAGTTTCAGTTTGAAGCATGTTGGTGCTCTCAAAACGCTGTGTATCCTGGGTAGAGTGTGTCACTCTGCAGCACTGAATACACAACTTAGAGCTCCTTTCAACACAGACACCCAAACACGTCTTTTTGGGAAAGTCCTAACTCAGGTATATTGGAAATGTAAGGGTTTCATTGAAAACATGAAGACAATCATGCTTTTGAACTCTGCAACCGAAAGAAATGGCTTTTTGTACATGCCATTCTGAATTTCACTGCAAAATGCCCTTCTTTTCTGGTTTGTTGAAAGTTCAAAACACTTTAGGAAATAGAACGTGTTTGAAGAAGACTGATGCAGTGTGCGTTTTCCTGGATTTCAAGTGATTCGGGATACATACTCCTTGTTTTTCCACATTGTCTAAGAAACAACATGAGGCTTGCAAGAGATTGAAAAAATGCATCCTAAAACTTATGCCTGCAGTGAAAACACACGTTTCTACAAAGACTTGGAAGGAGCAAGCAAAAGAATAGTGGCTGAGAGTTCTTTCAGAGAGAAACACACGTATTTCATCCTTCTGTAGAGACGGTTAGGGTTACGATTGGACCTAGGGTAGGGTTATGTTGAGGGCTAGGGTTAGGGAGACGGTTAGGGTTACGATTGGACCTAGGGTTAGGGTTATGTTGAGGGCTAGGGTTAGAGAGAAGGTTAGGGTTACTTTTGGACCTAGGGTTAGGGTTATGTTGAGGGCTAGGGTTAGAGATATGGTTAGGGTTACGATTGGACCTAGGGTTAGGGTTATGTTGAGGATTAGAGATCCGGTTAGGGTTACGATTGGACCTAGGGTTAGGGTTATGTTTAGGCCCAGGGTTTGAGATCTGGTTAGGGTTAGATTGGACCTAGGGTTAGGGTTATGTTGAGGGCTAGGGCTAGAGATCAGTTAGTATTCTGATTGGACCTAGGGTTAGGGTTAGGTTTAGGGCTAGGGATACAGATCCGGTTAGGGTTACGATTGGACCTAGGGTTAGGGTTATGTTGAGGGCTAGGGTTAGTGATCAGGTTAGTATTACGATTGGACATAAGGTTAAGGTTATGTTGAGGGCTAGGGTTCAGATCCGGTTAGGGTTACGATTGGACCTAGGGTTAGCGTAACGTTGAGGGCTAGGGTTAGAGAGACGGTTAGGGTTACGATTGGACCTAGGGTTAGGGTTATGTTGAGGGCTAGGTTTAGAGATATGGTTAGGGTTATGATTGGACCTAGGGTTAGGGTTATGTTGAGGGCTAGGGTTAGAGATCAGGTTAGGGTTAAGATTGGACCTAGGGTTATAGTGATGTTGAGGGCTAGGGTATTCCAGCAGTGAAAACACACATTTCTATAAAGACTTTGAAGCAGCAAGCTGAAGCCTTGTGGGTGAGTGTTCTTTCATAGAGAAACATACATTTCATCCTTCTGGAGTGAATTTTCATGCTGGAGTTCATATGCATTTTATACTGTGCAGAATGTAGCTACCTGCTGGGGGTTGTGTCATAGAAGCACCTTTTCTGCAGGAGCTTATTGGAACATTCATTGTTTGGCTAAGTTATTTAGGGTTGGTTTTGGAAGGTCTTTCAACCTTGGCCAAATCCCGCTTCCTACGCAAGTTTTTAATACCGCTGTTTCCAAGTGTCCACAAACAGCTGCTGCTTGAAACTGTCCACATGCACATCTCGTATACTGGTGTGCTCGTTTCACTACCTGGATTTTGGTTTCCTCTTCTTTCTTTGAAATGACAAGTCTTCATTCAGCATTCTACACACACCTTGTACCAGCTTCAGTTTGAAGCATGTTGGTGCTCTCAAAACGCTGTGTAACCTATGTAGAGTGTGTTACTCTCCAGCACTGAATACACAACTTAGAGCTCCTTTCACCACAGACACGCAAACACATCTTTTTGTGAATGTCCTACTTCAGGTCCCTTGGAAATGTAAGGGTTTCATGGAGAACATGACGTCAATCATGCTTTTGCACTCTACTACCAATAGAAATGACCTCTTGTACATGCCTGACTGAGTTTCACTGCAAAATGCCCTTGTTTTCTGGTTTCTTGAATGTTCTCAACACATTAGGAGAAAGAGCGTGTTTGAGCAAGATCGATGCAGTGTGCGTTTCCCTAGATTTCAAGTGATTTGGGAAATATAATCCTTATTTTTCCACATTGTGAAAGAAACATGAGGCTTGCAAGAGATTGAAAAAATGCATCCCAAAACGTACTCCAGCGGTGAAAGCACACGTTTCTACAAAGACTTTGAAGTAGCAAGTAAAAGCCAATGGGTGAGTGTTCTTTCAGAGAGAAACATACACATTTCATCCTTCTGGAGTGAATTTTCAGCCTGGAATTCATATGCATTTGTACCGTGCAGAATGTAACTACCTGCTCGGGGGTTGTGTCATAGAAGCAACTTTCTTGCAGGAGCTTATTGGAACATTCATTGTTTGGCTAACTTCTTTGGGTTGGTTTTGGAAGGTCTTTCAACTTTAGCCAAATCCGCTTTCTTACGAAATTTTTTCACAGCCCTGTTTCCAAGAGCCCACAAAGAACTGCTGCTTAAAACTCTCCACATGCACATCTCCCATACTGGTGTGCTCGTTTCACTACCTGGATTTTGGTTTCCTCTTCTTTCTTTGAAATTACAAGCCCTCTTTCTGCATGCTACACACACCTTGTAGCAGCTTCAGTTTGCAGCATATTGGTGCTCTTAAAACGCTGAGTAACCTGTGTAGTGTGTCAATCTCCAGCACTGAATACACAACTTAGAGCTCCTTTCACCACAGACACGCAAACACATCTTTTTGTAAAAGTCCTACTTCTTTACTCTTGGAAATGTAAGGGTTTCATCGAGAACTTGAAGTCAATCATGCTTTTGCACTCTGCAACCAATAGGAATGAACTCTTGTACATACCCGTCTGAATTTCAGTGCAAAATGCCCTTCTTTTCTGGTTTGTTGAAAGTTCACAACACATTAGGAGATAGAGCGTGTTTGAAGAAGACTGATGCAGTGTGCGTTTTCCTTTATTTCTTGTGATTTGGGAAACATAATCCGTGATTTTCCACATTGTCTAAGAAACAACATGAGGCTTGCAAGAGATTGAAACAATGCATCCTAAAACTTATTCCAGCAGTGAAAACACACGGTTCTACAAAGACTTGGAAGGAGCAAGCAAAAGAATAGTGGCTGAGTGTCCTTTCAGAGAGAAACACATGCATTTCATCCTTCTGGAGTGAGTTTTCTTGCTGGAATTCATATGCATTTTGTACTGTGCAGAATTTAGCTACCTGCTCGGGGGTTATGTCATAGATGCACCTTTCCTGTAGGAGCTTATTGGAACTTTCATTGTTTGGCTAAGTTATTTAGGGTTGGTTTTGGAAGGTCTTTCAACTTTGGCCAAATCCGCTTTGTACGAAAGTTTTTCACAGCCCTGTTTCCAAGTGTCCACAAAGAGCTGCTGCTTGAAAGTGTCCACAGGCACATCTCCCATACTGGTATGCTCGTTTCACTACCTGGATTTTGGTTTCCTCTTCTGTCTTTGAAATGACAAGTCTTCATTCAGCATGCTACACACAGCTTGTAGCAGTTTCAGTTTGAAGCATGTTGGTGCTCTCAAAACGCTGTGTATCCTGTGTAGAGTGTGTCACTCTACAGCACTGAATACACAACTTAGAGCTCCTTTCAACACAGACACGCATACACGTCTTTTTGGGAAAGTCCTAACTCAGGTAAATTGGAAATGTAAGGGTTTCATTGAAAACATGAAGACAATCATGCTTTTGAACTCTGCAACCGAAAGAAATGGCTTTTTGTACATGCCATTCTGAATTTCACTGCAAATGCCCTTCTTTTCTGGTTTGTTGAAAGTTCAAAACACTTTAGGAAATAGAACGTGTTTGAAGAAGACTGATGCAGTGTGCGTTTTCCTGGATTTCAAGTGATTCGGGATACATACTCCTTGTTTTTCCACATTGTCTAAGAAACAACATGAGGCTTGCAAGAGATTGAAAAAATGCATCCTAAAACTTATGCCTGCAGTGAAAACACACGTTTCTACAAAGACTTGGAAGGAGCAAGCAAAAGAATAGTGGCTGAGAGTCCTTTCAGAGAGAAACACACGTATTTCATCCTTCTGTAGAGACGGTTAGGATTACGATTGGACCTAGGGTAGGGTTATGTTGAGGGCTAGGGTTAGAGAGACGGTTAGGGTTACGATTGGACCTAGGGTTAGGGTTATGTTGAGGGCTAGGGTTAGAGAGAAGGTTAGTTTTACTTTTGGACCTAGGGTTAGGGTTAGGTTGAGGGCTAGGGTTAGAGATATGGTTAGGGTTACGATTGGACCTAGGGTTAGGGTTATGTTGAGGGCTAGGGTTAGAGTTCCGGTTAGGGTTACACTTGAACCTAGGGTTAGGGTTATGTTGAGGGCTAGGCTTAGAGAGAAGGTTAGGGTTACAATTGGACCTAGGGTTAGGGTTATGTTGAGGGCTAGGGTTAGAGATCCGGTTAGAGTTACGATTGGACCTAGGGTTAGGGTTATGTTGAGGGCTAGGTTTAGAGATCATGTTAGTATTACGATTGGACATAGGGTTAGGGTTATGTTGAGGGCTAGGGTTAGAGAGAAGGTTAGGGTTACTTTTGGACCTAGGGTTAGGGTTATGTTGAGGGCTAGGGTTAGAGATATGGTTAGGGTTACGATTGGACCTAGGGTTAGGGTTATGTTGAGGGCTAGGGTTAGAGATCCGGTTAGGGTTACGATTGGACCTAGGGTTAGGGTTATGTTTAGGCCCAGGGTTTGAGATCTGGTTAGGGTTAGATTGGACCTAGGGTTAGGGTTATGTTGAGGGCTAGGGTTAGAGATCAGGTTAGTATTCCGATTGGACCTAGGGTTAGGGTTAGGTTTAGGGCTAGGGATACAGATCCGGTTAGGGTTACGATTGGACCTAGGGTTAGGGTTATGTTGAGGGCTTGGGTTAGTGATCAGGTTAGTATTACGATTGGACCTAAGGTTAAGGTTATGTTGAGGGCTAGGGTTCAGATCCGGTTAGGGTTACGATTGGACCTAGGGTTAGCGTAACGTTGAGGGCTAGGGTTAGAGAGACGGTTAGGGTTACGATTGGACCTAGGGTTAGGGTTATGTTGAGGGCTAGGGTTCGAGATATGGTTAGGGTTATGATTGGACCTAGGGTTAGGGTTATGTTGAGGGCTAGGGTTAGATATCAGGTTAGGGTTAAGATTGGACCTAGGGTTATAGTGATGTTGAGGGCTAGGGTATTCCAGCAGTGAAAACACACATTTCTATAAAGACTTTGAAGCAGCAAGCTAAAGCCTTGTGGCTGAGTGTTCTTTCATAGACAAACATGCATTTCATTCTTCTGGAGTGAATTTTCATGCTGGAGTTCATATGCATTTTATACTGTGCAGAATGTAGCTACCTGCTGGGGGTTGTGTCATAGAAGCGCCTTTTCTGCAGGAGCTTATTGGAACATTCATTGTTTGGCTAAGTTATTTAGGGTTGGTTTTGGAAGGTCTTTCAACCTTGGCCAAGTCCCGCTTCATACGCAAGTTTTTAATACCGCTGTTTCCAAGTGTCCACAAACACCTGCTGCTTGAAACTGTCCACATGCACATCTCGTATACTGGTGTGCTCGTTTCACTACCTGGATTTTGGTTTCCTCTTCTTTCTTTGAAATGACAAGTCTTCATTCAGCATTCTACACACACCTTGTATCAGCTTCAGTATGAAGCATGTTGGTGCTCTCAAAACGCTGTGTAACCTATGTAGAGTGTGTTACTCTCCAGCACTGAATACACAACTTAGAGCTCCTTTCACCACAGACACGCAAACACATCTTTTTGTGAAAGTCCTACTTCACGTCCCTTGGAAATGTAAGGGTTTCATGGAGAACATGACGTCAATCATGCTTTTGCACTCTACTACCAATAGAAATGACCTCTTGTACATGCCTGACTGAGTTTCACTGCAAAATGCCCTTGTTTTCTGGTTTCTTGAATGTTCTCAACACATTAGGAGAAAGAGCGTGTTTGAGCAAGATCGATGCAGTGTGCGTTTCCCTAGATTTCAAGTGATTTGGGAAATATAATCCTTATTTTTCCACATTGTGAAAGAAACATGAGGCTTCCAAGAGATTCAAAATATGCATCCCAACACGTACTCCAGCGGTGAAAGCACACGTTTCTACAAAGACTTTGAAGTAGCAAGTAAAAGCCAATGGCTGAGTGTTCTTTCAGAGAGAAACATACACATTTCATCCTTCTGGAGTGAATTTTCAGCCTGGAATTCATATGCATTTGTACCGTGCAGAATGTAACTACCTGCTCGGGGGTTGTGTCATAGAAGCAACTTTCCTGCAGGAGCTTATTGGAATATTCATTGTTTGGCTAACTTCTTTGGGTTGGTTTTGGAAGGTCTTTCAACTTTAGCCAAATCCGCTTTCTTACGAAATTTTTTCACAGCCCTGTTTCCAAGAGCCCACAAAGAACTGCTGCTTAAAACTCTCCACATGCACATCTCCCATACTGGTGTGCTCGTTTCACTACCTGGATTTTGGTTTCCTCTTCTTTCTTTGAAATTACAAGCCCTCTTTCTGCATGCTACACACACCTTGTAGCAGTTTCAGTTTGCAGCATATTGGTGCTCTTAAAACGCTGAGTAACCTCTGTAGAGTGTGTCAATCTCCAGCACTGAATACACAACTTAGAGCTCCTTTCACCACAGACACGCAAACACATCTTTTTGTAAAAGTCCTACTTCTTTACTCTTGGAAATGTAAGGGTTTCATCGAGAACTTGAAGTCAATCATGCTTTTGCACTCTGCAACCAATAGGAATGAACTCTTGTACATACCCGTCTGAATTTCAGTGCAAAATGCCCTTCTTTTCTGGTTTGTTGAAAGTTCACAACACATTAGGAGATAGAGCGTGTTTGAAGAAGACTGATGCAGTGTGCGTTTTCCTTTATTTCTTGTGATTTGGGAAACATAATCCGTGATTTTCCACATTGTCTAAGAAACAACATGAGGCTTGCAAGAGATTGAAACAATGCATCCTAAAACTTATTCCAGCAGTGAAAACACACGGTTCTACAAAGACTTGGAAGGAGCAAGCAAAAGAATAGTGGCTGAGTGTCCTTTCAGAGAGAAACACATGCATTTCATCCTTCTGGGTGAGTTTTCTTGCTGGAATTCATATGCATTTTGTACTGTGCAGAATGTAGCTACCTGCTCGGGGGTTGTGTCATAGATGCACCTTTCCTGTAGGAGCTTATTGGAACTTTCATTGTTTGGCTAAGTTATTTAGGGTTGGTTTTGGAAGGTCTTTCAACTTTGGCCAAATCCGCTTTGTACGAAAGTTTTTCACAGCCCTGTTTCCAAGTGTCCACAAAGAGCTGCTGCTTGAAAGTGTCCACATGCACATCTCCCATACTGGTGTGCTCGTTTCACTACCTGGATTTTGGTTTCCTCTTCTTTCTTTGAAATGACAAGTCTTCATTCAGCATGCTACACACAGCTTGTAGCAGTTTCAGTTTGAAGCATGTTGGTGCTCTCAAAACGCTGTGTATCCTGTGTAGAGTGTGTCACTCTACAGCACTGAATACACAACTTAGAGCTCCTTTCAACACAGACACGCAAACACGTCTTTTTGGGAAAGTCCTAACTCAGGTAAATTAGAAATGTAAGGGTTTCATTGAAAACATGAAGACAATCATGCTTTTGAACTCTGCAACCGAAAGAAATGGCTTTTTGTACATGCCATTCTGAATTTCACTGCAAAATGCCCTTCTTTTCTGGTTTGTTGAAAGTTCAAAACACTTTAGGAAATAGAACGTGTTTGAAGAAGACTGATGCAGTGTGCGTTTTCCTGGATTTCAAGTGATTCGGGATACAACATGAGGCTTGCAAGAGATTGAAAAAATGCATCCTAAAACATATGCCTGCAGTGAAAACACATGTTTCTACAAAGACTTGGAAGGAGCAAGCAAAAGAATAGTGGCTGCGAGTTCTTTCAGAGAGAAACACACGTATTTCATCCTTCTGTAGAGACGGTTAGGGTTACGATTGAACCTAGGGTAGGGTTATGTTGAGGGCTAGGGTTAGAGAGAAGGTTAGGGTTACTTTTGGACCTATGGTTAGGGTTATGTTGAGGGCTAGAGTTAGAGATATGGTTAGGGTTATGATTGGACCTAGGGTTAGGGTTATGTTGAGGGCTAGGGATAGAATTCCGGTTAGGGTTACACTTGAACCTAGGGTTAGGGTTATGTTGAGGGCTAGGCTTAGAGAGAAGGTTAGGGTTACAATTGGACCTAGGGTTAGGGTTATGTTGAGGGCTAGGGTTAGAGACCCGGTTAGGGTTACGATTGGACCTAGGGTTAGGGTTATGTTGAGGGCTAGGGTTAGAGAGAAGGTTAGGGTTACTTTTGGACCTAGGGTTAGGGTTATGTTGAGGGCTAGGGTTAGAGATATGGTTAGGGTTACGATTGGACCTAGGGTTAGGGTTATGTTGAGGGCTAGGGTTAGAGATCCAGTTAGGGTTACGATTGGACCTAGGGTTAGGGTTATGTTTAGGCCCAGGGTTTGAGATCTGGTTAGGGTTAGATTGGACCTAGGGTTAGGGTATTGTTGAGGGCTAGGGTTAGAGATCAGGTTAGTATTACGATTGGACCTAGGGTTAGGGTTATGTTTAGGGCTAGGGATACAGATCCGGTTAGGGTTACGATTGGACCTAGGGTTAGGGTTATGTTGAGGGCTAGGGTTAGTGATCAGGTTAGTATTACGATTGGACCTAAGGTTAAGGTTATGTTGAGGGCTAGGGTTCAGATCCGGTTAGGGTTACCATTGGACCTAGGGTTAGCGTAACATTGAGGGCTAGGGTTAGAGAGAGGGTTAGGGTTACGATTGGACCTAGGGTTAGGGTTATGTTGAGGGCTAGGGTTAGAGATATGGTTAAGGTTATGATTGGACCTAGGGTTAGGGTTATGTATAGGGCTAGGGTTAGAGATCAGGTTAGGGTTACGATTGGACCTAGGGTTAGGGTTATGTTGAGGGCTAGGTTTAGAGAGAAGGTTAGGGTTTCAATTGGACCTAGGGTTAGGGTTATGTTGAGGGCTAGGGTTACAGATCCGGTTAGGGTTACGATTGGACCTAGGGTTAGGGTTATGTTGAGGGCTAGGGTTAGAGAGAAGGTTAGGGTTACTTTTGGACCTATGGTTAGGGTTATGTTGAGGGCTAGAGTTAGAGATATGGTTAGGGTTACGATTGGACCTAGGGTTAGGGTTATGTTGAGGGCTAGGGTAGAATTCCGGTTAGGGTTACACTTGAACCTAGGGTTAGGGTTATGTTGAGGGCTAGGCTTAGAGAGAAGGTTAGGGTTACAATTGGACCTAGGGTTAGGGTTATGTTGAGGGCTAGGGTTAGAGACCCGGTTAGGGTTACGATTGGACCTAGGGTTAGGGTTATGTTGAGGGCTAGGGTTAGAGAGAAGGTTAGGGTTACTTTTGGACCTAGGGTTAGGGTTATGTTGAGGGCTAGGGTTAGAGATATGGTTAGGGTTACGATTGGACCTAGGGTTAGGGTTATGTTGAGGGCTAGGGTTAGAGATCCGGTTAGGGTTACGATTGGACCTAGGGTTAGGGTTATGTTTAGGCCCAGGGTTTGAGATCTGGTTAGGGTTAGATTGGACCTAGGGTTAGGGTTATGTTGAGGGCTAGGGTTAGAGATCAGGTTAGTATTACGATTGGACCTAGGGTTAGGGTTATGTTTAGGGCTAGGGATACAGATCCGGTTAGGGTTACGATTGGACCTAGGGTTAGGGTTATGTTGAGGGCTAGGGTTAGTGATCAGGTTAGTATTACGATTGGACCTAAGGTTAAGGTTATGTTGAGGGCTAGGGTTCAGATCGGGTTAGGGTTACCATTGGACCTAGGGTTAGCGTAACGTTGAGGGTTAGGGTTAGAGAGAGGGTTAGGGTTACGATTGGACCTAGGGTTAGGGTTATGTTGAGGGCTAGGGTTAGAGATATGGTTAGGGTTATGATTGGACCTAGGGTTAGGGTTATGTATAGGGCTAGGGTTAGAGATCAGGTTAGGGTTACGATTGGACCTAGGGTTAGGGTTAGGTTGAGGGCTAGGGTTAGAGAGAAGGTTAGGGTTTCAATTGGACCTAGGGTTAGGGTTATGTTGAGGGCTAGGGTTATAGATCCGGTTAGGGTTACGATTGGACCTAGGGTTAGGGTTATGTTGAGGGCTAGGGTTAGAGAGAAGGTTAGGGTTACTTTTGGACCTATGGTTAGGGTTATGTTGAGGGCTAGAGTTAGAGACATGGTTAGGGTTACGATTGGACCTAGGGTTAGGGTTATGTTGAGGGCTAGGGTTAGAATTCCGGTTAGGGTTACACTTGAACCTAGGGTTAGGGTTATGTTGAGGGCTAGGCTTAGAGAGAAGGTTAGGGTTACAATTGGACCTAGGGTTAGGGTTATGTTGAGGGCTAGGGGTAGAGACCCGGTTAGGGTTACGATTGGACCTAGGGTTAGGGTTATGTTGAGGCTAGGTTTAGAGAGAAGGTTAGGGTTACTTTTGGACCTAGGGTTAGGGTTATGTTGAGGGCGAGGGTTAGAGATATGGTTAGGGTTACGATTGAACCTAGGTTTAGGGTTATGTTGAGGGCTAGGGTTAGAGATCCGGTTAGGGTTACGATTGGACCTAGGGTTAGGGTTATGTTGAGGGCTAGGGTTAGTGATCAGGTTAGTATTACGATTGGACCTAAGGTTAAGGTTATGTTGAGGGCTAGGGTTTAGATCCGGTTAGGGTTACCATTAGACCTAGGGTTAGCGTAACGTTGAGGGCTAGTGTTAGAGAGAGGGTTAGGGTTACGATTGGACCTAGGGTTAGGGTTATGTTGAGGGCTAGGGTTAGAGATATGGTTAGGGTTATGATTGGACCTAGGGTTAGGGTTATGTTTAGGGCTAGGGTTAGAGATCAGGTTAGGGTTACGATTGGACCTAGGGTTAGGGTTATGTTGACTGCTAGGGTTAGAGAGAAGGTTAGGGTTTCAATTGGACCTAGGGTTAGGGTTATGTTGAGGGCTAGGGTTACAGATCCGGTTAGGGTTACGATTGGACCTAGGGTTAGGGTTATGTTGAGGGCTAGGGTTAGAGAGAAGGTTAGGGTTACTTTTGGACCTATGGTTAGGGTTATGTTGAGGGCTAGAGTTAGAGATATGGTTAGGGTTACGATTGGACCTAGGGTTAGGGTTATGTTGAGGGCTAGGGTTAGAATTCCGGTTAGGGTTACACTTGAACCTAGGGTTAGGGTTATGTTGAGGGCTAGGCTTAGAGAGAAGGTTAGGGTTACAATTGGACCTAGGGTTAGTGTTATGTTGAGGGCTAGGGTTAGAGACCCGGTTAGGGTTACGATTGGACCTAGGGTTAGGGTTATGTTGAGGGCTAGGGTTAGAGAGAAGGTTAGGGTTACTTTTGGACCTAGGGTTAGGGTTATGTTGAGGGCTAGGGTTAGAGATATGGTTAGGGTTACGATTGGACCTAGGGTTAGGGTTATGTTGAGGGCTAGGGTTAGAGATCCGGTTAGGGTTACGATTGGACCTAGGGTTAGGGTTATGTTTAGGCCCAGGGTTTGAGATCTGGTTAGGGTTAGATTGGACCTAGGGTTAGGGTTATGTTGAGGGCTAGGGTTAGAGATCAGGTTAGTATTACGATTGGACCTAGGGTTCGGGTTATGTTTAGGGCTAGGGATACAGATCCGGTTAGGGTTACGATTGGACCTAGGGTTAGGGTTATGTTGAGGGCTAGGGTTAGTGATCAGGTTAGTATTACGATTGGACCTAAGGTTAAGGTTATGTTGAGGGCTAGGGTTCAGATCCGGTTAGGGTTACCATTGGACCTAGGGTTAGCGTAACGTTGAGGGCTAGGGTTAGAGAGAGGGTTAGGGTTACGATTGGACCTAGGGTTAGGGTTATGTTGAGGGCTAGGGTTAGAGATATGGTTATGTTTATGATTGGACCTAGGGTTAGGGTTATGTATAGGGCTAGGGTTAGAGATCAGGTTAGGGTTACGTTTGGACCTAGGGTTAGGGTTATGTTGAGGGCTAGGGTTAGAGAGAAGGTTAGGGTTTCAATTGGACCTAGGGTTAGGGTTATGTTGAGGGCTAGGGTTACAGATCCGGTTAGGGTTACGATTGGACCTAGGGTTAGGGTTATGTTTAGGGCTAGGGTTAGAGATCCGGTTAGGGTTACTATTGGACGTAGGGTTAGGGTTATGTTGAGGACTAGGGTTAGAGATCCGGTTAGTATTACGATTGGACCTAGGGTTAGGGTTATGTTGAGGGCTAGAGTTACAGATCCGGTTAGGGTTACGATTTGACCTAGGGTTAGGGTTATGTTTAGGGCTAGGGTTAGAGATCCGGTTAGGGTTACTATTGGACGTAGGGTTAGGGTTATATTGAGGGCTAGGCTTAGAGATCCGGTTAGGGTTACGGTTGGACCTAGGGTTAGGGTTATGTTGAGGGCTAGGGTTAGAGATCAGGTTAGGGTTAAGATTGGACCTAGGGTTATAGTGATGTTGAGGGCTAGGGTATTCCAGCAGTGAAAACACACATTTCTATAAAGACTTTGAAGCAGGAAGCTAAAGCCCTGTGGCTGAGTGTTCTTTCATAGAGAAACATGCATTTCATCCTTCTGGAGTGAATTTTCATGCTGGAGTTCATATGCATTTTATACTGTGCAGAATGTAGCTACCTGCTGGGGGTTGTGTCATAGAAGCACCTTTTCTGCAGGAGCTTATTGGAACATTCATTGTTTGGCTAAGTTATTTAGGGTTGGTTTTGGAAGGTCTTTCAACCTTGGTCAAATCCCGCTTCGTACGCAAGTTTTTAATACCGCTGTTTCCAAGTGTCCACAAACAGCTGCTGCTTGAAACTGTCCACATGCACATCTCGTATACTGGTGTGCTCGTTTCACTACCTGGATTTTGGTTTCCTCTTCTTTCTTTGAAATGACAAGTCTTCATTCAGCATTCTACACACACCTTGTACCAGCTTCAGTTTGAAGCATGTTGGTGCTCTCAAAACGCTGTGTAACCTATGTAGAGTGTGTTACTCTCCAGCACTGAATACACAATTTAGAGCTCCTTTCACCACAGACACGCAAACACATCTTTTTGTGAAAGTCCTACTTCAGGTCCCTTGGAAATGTAAGGGTTTCATGGAGGACATGAAGTCAATCATGCTTTTGCACTCTACTACCAATAGAAATGACCTCTTGTACATGCCTGACTAAGTTTCACTGAAAAATGCCCTTGTTTTCTGGTTTCTTGAATGTTCTCAACACATTAGGAGAAAGAGCGTGTTTGAGCAAGATCGATGCAGTGTGCGTTTCCCTAGATTTCAAGTGATTTGGGAAATATAATCCTTATTTTTCCACATTGTGAAAGAAACATGAGGCTTGCAAGAGATTGAAAAAATGCATCCCAACACGTACTCCAGCGGTGAAAGCACACGTTTCTACAAAGACTTTGAAGTAGCAAGTAAAAACCAATGGCTGAGTGTTCTTTCAGAGAGAAACATACACATTTCATCCTTCTGGAATGAATTTTCAGCCTGGAATTCATATGCATTTGTACCGTGCAGAATGTAACTACCTGCTCGGGGCTTGTGTCATAGAAGCAACTTTCCTGCAGGAGCTTATTGGAACATTCATTGTTTGGCTAACTTCTTTGGGTTGGTTTTGGAAGGTCTTTCAACTTTAGCCAAATCCGCTTTCTTACGAAATTTTTTCACAGCCCTGTTTCCAAGAGCCCACAAAGAACTGCTGCTTAAAACTCTCCACATGCACATCTCCCATACTGGTGTGCTCGTTTCACTACCTGGATTTTGGTTTCCTCTTCTTTCTTTGAAATTACAAGCCCTCTTTCTGCATGCTACACACACCTTGTAGCAGTTTCAGTTTGCAGCATATTGGTGCTCTTAAAACGCTGAGTAACCTGTGTAGAGTGTGTCAATCTCCAGCACTGAATACACAATTTAGAGCTCCTTTCACCACAGACACGCAAACACATCTTTTTGTAAAAGTCCTACTTCTTTACTCTTGGAAATGTAAGGGTTTCATCGAGAACTTGAAGTCAATCATGCTTTTGCACTCTGCAACCAATAGGAATGAACTCTTGTACATACCCGTCTGAATTTCAGTGCAAAATGCCCTTCTTTTCTGGTTTGTTGAAAGTTCACAACACATTAGGAGATAGAGCGTGTTTGAAAAAGACTGATGCAGTGTGCGTTTTCCTTTATTTCTTGTGATTTGGGAAACATAATCCGTGATTTTCCACATTGTCTAAGAAACAACATGAGGCTTGCAAGAGATTGAAACAATGCATCCTAAAACTTATTCCAGCAGTGAAAACACACGGTTCTACAAAGACTTGGAAGGAGCAAGCAAAAGAATAGTGGCTGAGTGTCCTTTCAGAGAGAAACACATGCATTTCATCCTTCTGGAGTGAGTTTTCTTGCTGGAATTCATATGCATTTTGTACTGTGCAGAATGTAGCTACCTGCTCGGGGGTTGTGTCATAGATGCACCTTTCCTGTAGGAGCTTATTGGAACTTTCATTGTTTGGCTAAGTTATTTAGGGTTGGTTTTGGAAGGTCTTTCAACTTTGGCCAAATCCGCTTTGTACGAAAGTTTTTCACAGCCCTGTTTCCAAGTGTCCACAAAGAGCTGCTGCTTGAAAGTGTCCACATGCACATCTCCCATACTGGTGTGCTCGTTTCACTACCTGGATTTTGGTTTCCTCTTCTTTCTTTGAAATGACAAGCCCTCTTTCTGCATGCTACACACACCTTGTAGCAGTTTCAGTTTGCAGCATATTGGTGCTCTTAAAACGCTGAGTAACCTGTGTAGAGTGTGTCAATCTCCAGCACTGAATACACAACTTAGAGCTCCTTTCACCACAGACACGCAAACACATCTTTTTGTAAAAGTCCTACTTCTTTACTCTTGGAAATGTAAGGGTTTCATCGAGAACTTGAAGTCAATCATGCTTTTGAACTCTGCAACCGAAAGAAATGGCTTTTTGTACATGCCATTCTGAATTTCACTGCAAAATGCCCTTCTTTTCTGGTTTGTTGAAAGTTCAAAACACTTTAGGAAATAGAACGTGTTTGAAGAAGACTGATGCAGTGTGCGTTTTCCTGGATTTCAAGTGATTCGGGATACATACTCCTTGTTTTTCCACATTGTCTAAGAAACAACATGAGGCTTGCAAGAGATTGAAAAAATGCATCCTAAAACTTATGCCTGCAGTGAAAACACACGTTTCTACAAAGACTTGGAAGGAGCAAGCAAAAGAATAGTGGCTGAGAGTTCTTTCAGAGAGAAACACACGTATTTCATCCTTCTGTAGAGACGGTTAGGATTACGATTGGACCTAGGGTAGGGTTATGTTGAGGGCTAGGGTTAGAGAGACGGTTAGGGTTACGATTGGACCTAGGGTTAGGGTTATGTTGAGGGCTAGGGTTAGATAGAAGGTTAGGGTTACTTTTGGACCTAGGGTTAGGGTTATGTTGAGGGCTAGGGTTAGAGATATGGTTAGGGTTACGATTGGACCTAGGGTTAGGGTTATGTTGAGGGCTAGGGTTAGAGTTCCGGTTAGGGTTACACTTGAACCTAGGTTTAGGGTTATGTTGAGGGCTAGGCTTAGAGAGAAGGTTAGGGTTACAATTGGACCTAGGGTTAGGGTTATGTTGAGGGCTAGGGTTAGAGAGAAGGTTAGGGTTACTTTTGGACCTAGGGTTAGGGTTATGTTGAGGACTAGGGTTAGAGATATGGGTAGGGTTACGATTGGACCTACGGTTAGGGTTATGTATAGGGCTAGGGTTAGAGATCAGGTTAGGGTTACGTTTGGACCTAGGGTTAGGGTTATGTTGAGGGCTAGGGTTAGAGAGAAGGTTAGGGTTACTTTTGGACCTATGGTTAGGGTTATGTTGAGGGCTAGAGTTAGAGATATGGTTAGGGTTACGATTGGACCTAGGGTTAGGGTTATGTTGAGGGCTAGGGTAGAATTCCGGTTAGGGTTACACTTGAACCTAGGGTTAGGGTTATGTTGAGGGCTAGGCTTAGAGAGAAGGTTAGGGTTACAATTGGACCTAGGGTTAGGGTTATGTTGAGGGCTAGGGTTAGAGACCCGGTTAGGGTTACGATTGGACCTAGGGTTAGGGTTATGTTGAGGGCTAGGGTTAGAGAGAAGGTTAGGGTTACTTTTGGACCTAGGGTTAGGGTTATGTTGAGGGCTAGGGTTAGAGATATGGTTAGGGTTACGATTGGACCTAGGGTTAGGGTTATGTTGAGGGCTAGGGTTAGAGATCCGGTTAGGGTTACGATTGGACCTAGGGTTAGGGTTATGTTTAGGCCCAGGGTTTGAGATCTGGTTAGGGTTAGATTGGACCTAGGGTTAGGGTTATGTTGAGGGCTAGGGTTAGAGATCAGGTTAGTATTACGATTGGACCTAGGGTTAGGGTTATGTTTAGGGCTAGGGATACAGATCCGGTTAGGGTTACGATTGGACCTAGGGTTAGGGTTATGTTTAGGGCTAGGGTTAGTGATCAGGTTAGTATTACGATTGGACCTAAGGTTAAGGTTATGTTGAGGGCTAGGGTTCAGATCGGGTTAGGGTTACCATTGGACCTAGGGTTAGCGTAACGTTGAGGGTTAGGGTTAGAGAGAGGGTTAGGGTTACGATTGGACCTAGGGTTAGGGTTATGTTGAGGGCTAGGGTTAGAGATATGGTTAGGGTTATGATTGGACCTAGGGTTAGGGTTATGTATAGGGCTAGGGTTAGAGATCAGGTTAGGGTTACGATTGGACCTAGGGTTAGGGTTAGGTTGAGGGCTAGGGTTAGAGAGAAGGTTAGGGTTTCAATTGGACCTAGGGTTAGGGTTATGTTGAGGGCTAGGGTTATAGATCCGGTTAGGGTTACGATTGGACCTAGGGTTAGGGTTATGTTGAGGGCTAGGGTTAGAGAGAAGGTTAGGGTTACTTTTGGACCTATGGTTAGGGTTATGTTGAGGGCTAGAGTTAGAGACATGGTTAGGGTTACGATTGGACCTAGGGTTAGGGTTATGTTGAGGGCTAGGGTTAGAATTCCGGTTAGGGTTACACTTGAACCTAGGGTTAGGGTTATGTTGAGGGCTAGGCTTAGAGAGAAGGTTAGGGTTACAATTGGACCTAGGGTTAGGGTTATGTTGAGGGCTAGGGGTAGAGACCCGGTTAGGGTTACGATTGGACCTAGGGTTAGGGTTATGTTGAGGCTAGGTTTAGAGAGAAGGTTAGGGTTACTTTTGGACCTAGGGTTAGGGTTATGTTGAGGGCGAGGGTTAGAGATATGGTTAGGGTTACGATTGAACCTAGGTTTAGGGTTATGTTGAGGGCTAGGGTTAGAGATCCGGTTAGGGTTACGATTGGACCTAGGGTTAGGGTTATGTTGAGGGCTAGGGTTAGTGATCAGGTTAGTATTACGATTGGACCTAAGGTTAAGGTTATGTTGAGGGCTAGGGTTTAGATCCGGTTAGGGTTACCATTAGACCTAGGGTTAGCGTAACGTTGAGGGCTAGTGTTAGAGAGAGGGTTAGGGTTACGATTGGACCTAGGGTTAGGGTTATGTTGAGGGCTAGGGTTAGAGATATGGTTAGGGTTATGATTGGACCTAGGGTTAGGGTTATGTTTAGGGCTAGGGTTAGAGATCAGGTTAGGGTTACGATTGGACCTAGGGTTAGGGTTATGTTGACTGCTAGGGTTAGAGAGAAGGTTAGGGTTTCAATTGGACCTAGGGTTAGGGTTATGTTGAGGGCTAGGGTTACAGATCCGGTTAGGGTTACGATTGGACCTAGGGTTAGGGTTATGTTGAGGGCTAGGGTTAGAGAGAAGGTTAGGGTTACTTTTGGACCTATGGTTAGGGTTATGTTGAGGGCTAGAGTTAGAGATATGGTTAGGGTTACGATTGGACCTAGGGTTAGGGTTATGTTGAGGGCTAGGGTTAGAATTCCGGTTAGGGTTACACTTGAACCTAGGGTTAGGGTTATGTTGAGGGCTAGGCTTAGAGAGAAGGTTAGGGTTACAATTGGACCTAGGGTTAGTGTTATGTTGAGGGCTAGGGTTAGAGACCCGGTTAGGGTTACGATTGGACCTAGGGTTAGGGTTATGTTGAGGGCTAGGGTTAGAGAGAAGGTTAGGGTTACTTTTGGACCTAGGGTTAGGGTTATGTTGAGGGCTAGGGTTAGAGATATGGTTAGGGTTACGATTGGACCTAGGGTTAGGGTTATGTTGAGGGCTAGGGTTAGAGATCCGGTTAGGGTTACGATTGGACCTAGGGTTAGGGTTATGTTTAGGCCCAGGGTTTGAGATCTGGTTAGGGTTAGATTGGACCTAGGGTTAGGGTTATGTTGAGGGCTAGGGTTAGAGATCAGGTTAGTATTACGATTGGACCTAGGGTTCGGGTTATGTTTAGGGCTAGGGATACAGATCCGGTTAGGGTTACGATTGGACCTAGGGTTAGGGTTATGTTGAGGGCTAGGGTTAGTGATCAGGTTAGTATTACGATTGGACCTAAGGTTAAGGTTATGTTGAGGGCTAGGGTTCAGATCCGGTTAGGGTTACCATTGGACCTAGGGTTAGCGTAACGTTGAGGGCTAGGGTTAGAGAGAGGGTTAGGGTTACGATTGGACCTAGGGTTAGGGTTATGTTGAGGGCTAGGGTTAGAGATATGGTTATGTTTATGATTGGACCTAGGGTTAGGGTTATGTATAGGGCTAGGGTTAGAGATCAGGTTAGGGTTACGTTTGGACCTAGGGTTAGGGTTATGTTGAGGGCTAGGGTTAGAGAGAAGGTTAGGGTTTCAATTGGACCTAGGGTTAGGGTTATGTTGAGGGCTAGGGTTACAGATCCGGTTAGGGTTACGATTGGACCTAGGGTTAGGGTTATGTTTAGGGCTAGGGTTAGAGATCCGGTTAGGGTTACTATTGGACGTAGGGTTAGGGTTATGTTGAGGACTAGGGTTAGAGATCCGGTTAGTATTACGATTGGACCTAGGGTTAGGGTTATGTTGAGGGCTAGAGTTACAGATCCGGTTAGGGTTACGATTTGACCTAGGGTTAGGGTTATGTTTAGGGCTAGGGTTAGAGATCCGGTTAGGGTTACTATTGGACGTAGGGTTAGGGTTATATTGAGGGCTAGGCTTAGAGATCCGGTTAGGGTTACGGTTGGACCTAGGGTTAGGGTTATGTTGAGGGCTAGGGTTAGAGATCAGGTTAGGGTTAAGATTGGACCTAGGGTTATAGTGATGTTGAGGGCTAGGGTATTCCAGCAGTGAAAACACACATTTCTATAAAGACTTTGAAGCAGGAAGCTAAAGCCCTGTGGCTGAGTGTTCTTTCATAGAGAAACATGCATTTCATCCTTCTGGAGTGAATTTTCATGCTGGAGTTCATATGCATTTTATACTGTGCAGAATGTAGCTACCTGCTGGGGGTTGTGTCATAGAAGCACCTTTTCTGCAGGAGCTTATTGGAACATTCATTGTTTGGCTAAGTTATTTAGGGTTGGTTTTGGAAGGTCTTTCAACCTTGGTCAAATCCCGCTTCGTACGCAAGTTTTTAATACCGCTGTTTCCAAGTGTCCACAAACAGCTGCTGCTTGAAACTGTCCACATGCACATCTCGTATACTGGTGTGCTCGTTTCACTACCTGGATTTTGGTTTCCTCTTCTTTCTTTGAAATGACAAGTCTTCATTCAGCATTCTACACACACCTTGTACCAGCTTCAGTTTGAAGCATGTTGGTGCTCTCAAAACGCTGTGTAACCTATGTAGAGTGTGTTACTCTCCAGCACTGAATACACAATTTAGAGCTCCTTTCACCACAGACACGCAAACACATCTTTTTGTGAAAGTCCTACTTCAGGTCCCTTGGAAATGTAAGGGTTTCATGGAGGACATGAAGTCAATCATGCTTTTGCACTCTACTACCAATAGAAATGACCTCTTGTACATGCCTGACTAAGTTTCACTGAAAAATGCCCTTGTTTTCTGGTTTCTTGAATGTTCTCAACACATTAGGAGAAAGAGCGTGTTTGAGCAAGATCGATGCAGTGTGCGTTTCCCTAGATTTCAAGTGATTTGGGAAATATAATCCTTATTTTTCCACATTGTGAAAGAAACATGAGGCTTGCAAGAGATTGAAAAAATGCATCCCAACACGTACTCCAGCGGTGAAAGCACACGTTTCTACAAAGACTTTGAAGTAGCAAGTAAAAACCAATGGCTGAGTGTTCTTTCAGAGAGAAACATACACATTTCATCCTTCTGGAATGAATTTTCAGCCTGGAATTCATATGCATTTGTACCGTGCAGAATGTAACTACCTGCTCGGGGCTTGTGTCATAGAAGCAACTTTCCTGCAGGAGCTTATTGGAACATTCATTGTTTGGCTAACTTCTTTGGGTTGGTTTTGGAAGGTCTTTCAACTTTAGCCAAATCCGCTTTCTTACGAAATTTTTTCACAGCCCTGTTTCCAAGAGCCCACAAAGAACTGCTGCTTAAAACTCTCCACATGCACATCTCCCATACTGGTGTGCTCGTTTCACTACCTGGATTTTGGTTTCCTCTTCTTTCTTTGAAATTACAAGCCCTCTTTCTGCATGCTACACACACCTTGTAGCAGTTTCAGTTTGCAGCATATTGGTGCTCTTAAAACGCTGAGTAACCTGTGTAGAGTGTGTCAATCTCCAGCACTGAATACACAATTTAGAGCTCCTTTCACCACAGACACGCAAACACATCTTTTTGTAAAAGTCCTACTTCTTTACTCTTGGAAATGTAAGGGTTTCATCGAGAACTTGAAGTCAATCATGCTTTTGCACTCTGCAACCAATAGGAATGAACTCTTGTACATACCCGTCTGAATTTCAGTGCAAAATGCCCTTCTTTTCTGGTTTGTTGAAAGTTCACAACACATTAGGAGATAGAGCGTGTTTGAAAAAGACTGATGCAGTGTGCGTTTTCCTTTATTTCTTGTGATTTGGGAAACATAATCCGTGATTTTCCACATTGTCTAAGAAACAACATGAGGCTTGCAAGAGATTGAAACAATGCATCCTAAAACTTATTCCAGCAGTGAAAACACACGGTTCTACAAAGACTTGGAAGGAGCAAGCAAAAGAATAGTGGCTGAGTGTCCTTTCAGAGAGAAACACATGCATTTCATCCTTCTGGAGTGAGTTTTCTTGCTGGAATTCATATGCATTTTGTACTGTGCAGAATGTAGCTACCTGCTCGGGGGTTGTGTCATAGATGCACCTTTCCTGTAGGAGCTTATTGGAACTTTCATTGTTTGGCTAAGTTATTTAGGGTTGGTTTTGGAAGGTCTTTCAACTTTGGCCAAATCCGCTTTGTACGAAAGTTTTTCACAGCCCTGTTTCCAAGTGTCCACAAAGAGCTGCTGCTTGAAAGTGTCCACATGCACATCTCCCATACTGGTGTGCTCGTTTCACTACCTGGATTTTGGTTTCCTCTTCTTTCTTTGAAATGACAAGCCCTCTTTCTGCATGCTACACACACCTTGTAGCAGTTTCAGTTTGCAGCATATTGGTGCTCTTAAAACGCTGAGTAACCTGTGTAGAGTGTGTCAATCTCCAGCACTGAATACACAACTTAGAGCTCCTTTCACCACAGACACGCAAACACATCTTTTTGTAAAAGTCCTACTTCTTTACTCTTGGAAATGTAAGGGTTTCATCGAGAACTTGAAGTCAATCATGCTTTTGAACTCTGCAACCGAAAGAAATGGCTTTTTGTACATGCCATTCTGAATTTCACTGCAAAATGCCCTTCTTTTCTGGTTTGTTGAAAGTTCAAAACACTTTAGGAAATAGAACGTGTTTGAAGAAGACTGATGCAGTGTGCGTTTTCCTGGATTTCAAGTGATTCGGGATACATACTCCTTGTTTTTCCACATTGTCTAAGAAACAACATGAGGCTTGCAAGAGATTGAAAAAATGCATCCTAAAACTTATGCCTGCAGTGAAAACACACGTTTCTACAAAGACTTGGAAGGAGCAAGCAAAAGAATAGTGGCTGAGAGTTCTTTCAGAGAGAAACACACGTATTTCATCCTTCTGTAGAGACGGTTAGGATTACGATTGGACCTAGGGTAGGGTTATGTTGAGGGCTAGGGTTAGAGAGACGGTTAGGGTTACGATTGGACCTAGGGTTAGGGTTATGTTGAGGGCTAGGGTTAGATAGAAGGTTAGGGTTACTTTTGGACCTAGGGTTAGGGTTATGTTGAGGGCTAGGGTTAGAGATATGGTTAGGGTTACGATTGGACCTAGGGTTAGGGTTATGTTGAGGGCTAGGGTTAGAGTTCCGGTTAGGGTTACACTTGAACCTAGGTTTAGGGTTATGTTGAGGGCTAGGCTTAGAGAGAAGGTTAGGGTTACAATTGGACCTAGGGTTAGGGTTATGTTGAGGGCTAGGGTTAGAGAGAAGGTTAGGGTTACTTTTGGACCTAGGGTTAGGGTTATGTTGAGGACTAGGGTTAGAGATATGGGTAGGGTTACGATTGGACCTACGGTTAGGGTTATGTATAGGGCTAGGGTTAGAGATCAGGTTAGGGTTACGTTTGGACCTAGGGTTAGGGTTATGTTGAGGGCTAGGCTTAGAGAGAAGGTTAGGGTTACGATTGGACCTAGGGTTAGGGTTATGTTGAGGGCTAGGGTTAGAGAGAAGGTTAGGGTTACTTTTGGACCTAGGGTTAGGGTTATGTTGAGGGCTAGGGTTAGAGATATGGGTAGGGTTACGATTGGACCTACGGTTAGGGTTATGTATAGGGCTAGGGTTAGAGATCAGGTTAGGGTTACGTTTGGACCTAGGGTTAGGGTTATGTTGAGGGCTAGGGTTAGAGAGAAGGTTAGGGTTTCAATTGGACCTAGGTTTAGGGTTATGTTGAGGGCTAGGGTTACAGATCCGGTTAGGGTTACGATTGGACCTAGGGTTAGGGTTATGTTTAGGGCTAGGGTTAGAGATCCGGTTAGGGTTACTACTGGACGTAGGGTTAGGGTTATGTTGAGGGCTAGGGTTAGAGATCCGGTTAGTATTACGATTGGACCTAGGGTTAGGGTTATGTTGAGGGCTAGAGTTACAGATCCGGTTAGGGTTACGATTTGACCTAGGGTTAGGGTTATGTTTAGGGCTAGGGTTAGAGATCCGGTTAGGGTTACTATTGGACGTAGGGTTAGGGTTATATTGAGGGCTAGGCTTAGAGATCCGGTTAGGGTTACGGTTGGACCTAGGGTTAGGGTTATGTTGAGGGCTAGGGTTAGAGATCAGGTTAGGGTTAAGATTGGACCTAGGGTTATAGTGATGTTGAGGGCTAGGGTATTCCAGCAGTGAAAACACACATTTCTATAAAGACTTTGAAGCAGGAAGCTAAAGCCTTGTGGCTGAGTGTTCTTTCATAGAGAAACATGCATTTCATCCTTCTGGAGTGAATTGTCATGCTGGAGTTCATATGCATTTTATACTGTGCAGAATGTAGCTACCTGCTGGGGGTTGTGTCATAGAAGCACCTTTTCTGCAGGAGCTTATTGGAACATTCATTGTTTGGCTAAGTTATTTAGGGTTGGTTTTGGAAGGTCTTTCAACCTTGGTCAAATCCCGCTTCGTACGCAAGTTTTTAATACCGCTGTTTCCAAGTGTCCACAAACAGCTGCTGCTTGAAACTGTCCACATGCACATCTCGTATACTGGTGTGCTCGTTTCACTACCTGGATTTTGGTTTTCTTCTTTCTTTGAAATGACAAGTCTTCATTCAGCATTCTACACACACCTTGTACCAGCTTCAGTTTGAAGCATGTTGGTGCTCTCAAAACGCTGTGTAACCTATGTAGAGTGTGTTACTCTCCAGCACTGAATACACAATTTAGAGCTCCTTTCACCACAGACACGCAAACACATCTTTTTGTGAAAGTCCTACTTCAGGTCCCTTGGAAATGTAAGGGTTTCATGGAGGACATGAAGTCAATCATGCTTTTGCACTCTACTACCAATAGAAATGACCTCTTGTACATGCCTGACTGAGTTTCACTGAAAAATGCCCTTGTTTTCTGGTTTCTTGAATGTTCTCAACACATTAGGAGAAAGAGCGTGTTTGAGCAAGATCGATGCAGTGTGCGTTTCCCTAGATTTCAAGTGATTTGGGAAATATAATCCTTATTTTTCCACATTGTGAAAGAAACATGAGGCTTGCAAGAGATTGAAAAAATGCATCCCAACACGTACTCCAGCGGTGAAAGCACACGTTTCTACAAAGACTTTGAAGTAGCAAGTAAAAGCCAATGGCTGAGTGTTCTTTCAGAGAGAAACATACACATTTCATCCTTCTGGAATGAATTTTCAGCCTGGAATTCATATGCATTTGTACCGTGCAGAATGTAACTACCTGCTCGGGGCTTGTGTCATAGAAGCAACTTTCCTGCAGGAGCTTATTGGAACATTCATTGTTTGGCTAACTTCTTTGGGTTGGTTTTGGAAGGTCTTTCAACTTTAGCCAAATCCGCTTTCTTACGAAATTTTTTCACAGCCCTGTTTCCAAGAGCCCACAAAGAACTGCTGCTTAAAACTCTCCACATGCACATCTCCCATACTGGTGTGCTCGTTTCACTACCTGGATTTTGGTTTCCTCTTCTTTCTTTGAAATTACAAGCCCTCTTTCTGCATGCTACACACACCTTGTAGCAGTTTCAGTTTGCAGCATATTGGTGCTCTTAAAACGCTGAGTAACCTGTGTAGAGTGTGTCAATCTCCAGCACTGAATACACAATTTAGAGCTCCTTTCACCACAGACACGCAAACACATCTTTTTGTAAAAGTCCTACTTCTTTACTCTTGGAAATGTAAGGGTTTCATCGAGAACTTGAAGTCAATCATGCTTTTGCACTCTGCAACCAATAGGAATGAACTCTTGTACATACCCGTCTGAATTTCAGTGCAAAATGCCCTTCTTTTCTGGTTTGTTGAAAGTTCACAACACATTAGGAGATAGAGCGTGTTTGAAGAAGACTGATGCAGTGTGCGTTTTCCTTTATTTCTTGTGATTTGGGAAACATAATCCGTGATTTTCCACATTGTCTAAGAAACAACATGAGGCTTGCAAGAGATTGAAACAATGCATCCTAAAACTTATTCCAGCAGTGAAAACACACGGTTCTACAAAGACTTGGAAGGAGCAAGCAAAAGAATAGTGGCTGAGTGTCCTTTCAGAGAGAAACACATGCATTTCATCCTTCTGGAGTGAGTTTTCTTGCTGGAATTCATATGCATTTTGTACTGTGCAGAATGTAGCTACCTGCTCGGGGGTTGTGTCATAGATGCACCTTTCCTGTAGGAGCTTATTGGAACTTTCATTGTTTGGCTAAGTTATTTAGGGTTGGTTTTGGAAGGTCTTTCAACTTTGGCCAAATCCGCTTTGTACGAAAGTTTTTCACAGCCCTGTTTCCAAGTGTCCACAAAGAGCTGCTGCTTGAAAGTGTCCACATGCACATCTCCCATACTGGTGTGCTCGTTTCACTACCTGGATTTTGGTTTCCTCTTCTTTCTTTGAAATGACAAGCCCTCTTTCTGCATGCTACACACACCTTGTAGCAGTTTCAGTTTGCAGCATATTGGTGCTCTTAAAACGCTGAGTAACCTGTGTAGAGTGTGTCAATCTCCAGCACTGAATACACAACTTAGAGCTCCTTTCACCACAGACACGCAAACACATCTTTTTGTAAAAGTCCTACTTCTTTACTCTTGGAAATGTAAGGGTTTCATCGAGAACTTGAAGTCAATCATGCTTTTGAACTCTGCAACCGAAAGAAATGGCTTTTTGTACATGCCATTCTGAATTTCACTGCAAAATGCCCTTCTTTTCTGGTTTGTTGAAAGTTCAAAACACTTTAGGAAATAGAACGTGTTTGAAGAAGACTGATGCAGTGTGCGTTTTCCTGGATTTCAAGTGATTCGGGATACATACTCCTTGTTTTTCCACATTGTCTAAGAAACAACATGAGGCTTGCAAGAGATTGAAAAAATGCATCCTAAAACTTATGCCTGCAGTGAAAACACACGTTTCTACAAAGACTTGGAAGGAGCAAGCAAAAGAATAGTGGCTGAGAGTTCTTTCAGAGAGAAACACACGTATTTCATCCTTCTGTAGAGACGGTTAGGATTACGATTGGACCTAGGGTAGGGTTATGTTGAGGGCTAGGGTTAGAGAGACGGTTAGGGTTACGATTGGACCTAGGGTTAGGGTTATGTTGAGGGCTAGGGTTAGAGAGAAGGTTAGGGTTACTTTTGGACCTAGGGTTAGGGTTATGTTGAGGGCTAGGGTTAGAGATATGGTTAGGGTTACGATTGGACCTAGGGTTAGGGTTATGTTGAGGGCTAGGGTTAGAGTTCCGGTTAGGGTTACACTTGAACCTAGGGTTAGGGTTATGTTGAGGGCTAGGCTTAGAGAGAAGGTTAGGGTTACAATTGGACCTAGGGTTAGGGTTTTGTTGAGGGCTAGGGTTAGAGACCCGTTTAGGGTTACGATTGGACCTAGGGTTAGGGTTATGTTGAGGGCTAGGGTTAGAGAGAAGGTTAGGGTTACTTTTGGACCTAGGGTTAGGGTTATGTTGAGGGCTAGGGTTAGAGATATGGGTAGGGTTACGATTGGACCTACGGTTAGGGTTATGTATAGGGCTAGGGTTAGAGATCAGGTTAGGGTTACGATTGGACGTAGGGTTAGGGTTATGTTGAGGGCTAGGGTTAGAGAGAAGGTTAGGGTTTCAATTGGACCTAGGTTTAGGGTTATGTTGAGGGCTAGGGTTACAGATCCGGTTAGGGTTACGATTGGACCTAGGGTTAGGGTTATGTTTAGGGCTAGGGTTAGAGATCCGGTTAGGGTTACTATTGGACATAGGGTTAGGGTTATGTTGAGGGCTAGGGTTAGAGATCCGGTTAGTATTACGATTGGACCTAGGGTTAGGGTTATGTTGAGGGCTAGAGTTACAGATCCTGTTAGGGTTACGATTTGACCTAGGGTTAGGGTTATGCTTAGGGCTAGGGTTAGAGATCCGGTTAGGGTTACTATTGGACGTAGGGTTAGGGTTATATTGAGGGCTAGGCTTAGAGATCCGGTTAGGGTTACGGTTGGACCTAGGGTTAGGGTTATGTTGAGGGCTAGGCTTAGAGATCAGGTTAGGGTTAAGATTGGACCTAGGGTTATAGTGATGTTGAGGGCTAGGGTATTCCAGCAGTGAAAACACACATTTCTATAAAGACTTTGAAGCAGCAAGCTATAGCCTTGTGGCTGAGTGTTCTTTCATAGAGAAACATGCATTTCATTCTTCTGGAGTGAATTTTCATGCTGGAGTTCATATGCATTTTATACTGTGCAGAATGTAGCTACCTGCTGGGGGTTGTGTCATAGAAGCACCTTTTCTACAGGAGCTTATTGGAACATTCATTGTTTGGCTAAGTTATTTAGGGTTGGTTTTGGAAGGTCTTTCAACCTTGGTCAAATCCCGCTTCGTACGCAAGTTTTTAATACCGCTGTTTCCAAGTGTCCACAAACAGCTGCTGCTTGAAACTGTCCACATGCACATCTCGTATACTGGTGTGCTCGTTTCACTACCTGGATTTTGGTTTCCTCTTCTTTCTTTGAAATGACAAGTCTTCATTCAGCATTCTACACACACCTTGTACCAGCTTCAGTTTGAAGCATGTTGGTGCTCTCAAAACGCTGTGTAACCTATGTAGAGTGTGTTACTCTCCAGCACTGAATACACAATTTAGAGCTCCTTTCACCACAGACACGCAAACACATCTTTTTGTGAAAGTCCTACTTCAGGTCCCTTGGAAATGTAAGGGTTTCATGGAGGACATGAAGTCAATCATGCTTTTGCACTCTACTACCAATAGAAATGACCTCTTGTACATGCCTGACTGAGTTTCACTGAAAAATGCCCTTGTTTTCTGGTTTCTTGAATGTTCTCAACACATTAGGAGAAAGAGCGTGTTTGAGCAAGATCGATGCAGTGTGCGTTTCCCTAGATTTCAAGTGATTTGGGAAATATAATCCTTATTTTTCCACATTGTGAAAGAAACATGAGGCTTGCAAGAGATTGAAAAAATGCATCCCAACACGTACTCCAGCGGTGAAAGCACACGTTTCTACAAAGACTTTGAAGTAGCAAGTAAAAGCCAATGGCTGAGTGTTCTTTCAGAGAGAAACATACACATTTCATCCTTCTGGAATGAATTTTCAGCCTGGAATTCATATGCATTTGTACCGTGCAGAATGTAACTACCTGCTCGGGGCTTGTGTCATAGAAGCAACTTTCCTCCAGGAGCTTATTGGAACATTCATTGTTTGGCTAACTTCTTTGGGTTGGTTTTGGAAGGTCTTTCAACTTTAGCCAAATCCGCTTTCTTACGAAATTTTTTCACAGCCCTGTTTCCAAGAGCCCACAAAGAACTGCTGCTTAAAACTCTCCACATGCACATCTCCCATACTGGTGTGCTCGTTTCACTACCTGGATTTTGGTTTCCTCTTCTTTCTTTGAAATTACAAGCCCTCTTTCTGCATGCTACACACACCTTGTAGCAGTTTCAGTTTGCAGCATATTGGTGCTCTTAAAACGCTGAGTAACCTGTGTAGAGTGTGTCAATCTCCAGCACTGAATACACAATTTAGAGCTCCTTTCACCACAGACACGCAAACACATCTTTTTGTAAAAGTCCTACTTCTTTACTCTTGGAAATGTAAGGGTTTCATCGAGAACTTGAAGTCAATCATGCTTTTGCACTCTGCAACCAATAGGAATGAACTCTTGTACATACCCGTCTGAATTTCAGTGCAAAATGCCCTTCTTTTCTGGTTTGTTGAAAGTTCACAACACATTAGGAGATAGAGCGTGTTTGAAGAAGACTGATGCAGTGTGCGTTTTCCTTTATTTCTTGTGATTTGGGAAACATAATCCGTGATTTTCCACATTGTCTAAGAAACAACATGAGGCTTGCAAGAGATTGAAACAATGCATCCTAAAACTTATTCCAGCAGTGAAAACACACGGTTCTACAAAGACTTGGAAGGAGCAAGCAAAAGAATAGTGGCTGAGTGTCCTTTCAGAGAGAAACACATGCATTTCATCCTTCTGGAGTGAGTTTTCTTGCTGGAATTCATATGCATTTTGTACTGTGCAGAATGTAGCTACCTGCTCGGGGGTTGTGTCATAGATGCACCTTTCCTGTAGGAGCTTATTGGAACTTTCATTGTTTGGCTAAGTTATTTAGGGTTGGTTTTGGAAGGTCTTTCAACTTTGGCCAAATCCGCTTTGTACGAAAGTTTTTCACAGCCCTGTTTCCAAGTGTCCACAAAGAGCTGCTGCTTGAAAGTGTCCACATGCACATCTCCCATACTGGTGTGCTCGTTTCACTACCTGGATTTTGGTTTCCTCTTCTTTCTTTGAAATGACAAGCCCTCTTTCTGCATGCTACACACACCTTGTAGCAGTTTCAGTTTGCAGCATATTGGTGCTCTTAAAACGCTGAGTAACCTGTGTAGAGTGTGTCAATCTCCAGCACTGAATACACAACTTAGAGCTCCTTTCACCACAGACACGCAAACACATCTTTTTGTAAAAGTCCTACTTCTTTACTCTTGGAAATGTAAGGGTTTCATCGAGAACTTGAAGTCAATCATGCTTTTGAACTCTGCAACCGAAAGAAATGGCTTTTTGTACATGCCATTCTGAATTTCACTGCAAAATGCCCTTCTTTTCTGGTTTGTTGAAAGTTCAAAACACTTTAGGAAATAGAACGTGTTTGAAGAAGACTGATGCAGTGTGCGTTTTCCTGGATTTCAAGTGATTCGGGATACATACTCCTTGTTTTTCCACATTGTCTAAGAAACAACATGAGGCTTGCAAGAGATTGAAAAAATGCATCCTAAAACTTATGCCTGCAGTGAAAACACACGTTTCTACAAAGACTTGGAAGGAGCAAGCAAAAGAATAGTGGCTGAGAGTTCTTTCAGAGAGAAACACACGTATTTCATCCTTCTGTAGAGACGGTTAGGATTACGATTGGACCTAGGGTAGGGTTATGTTGAGGGCTAGGGTTAGAGAGACGGTTAGGGTTATGATTGGACCTAGGGTTAGGGTTATGTTGAGGGCTAGGGTTAGAGAGAAGGTTAGGGTTACTTTTGGACCTAGGGTTAGGGTTATGTTGAGGGCTAGGGTTAGAGATATGGTTAGGGTTACGATTGGACCTAGGGTTAGGGTTATGTTGAGGGCTAGGGTTAGAGTTCCGGTTAGGGTTACACTTGAACCTAGGGTTAGGGTTATGTTGAGGGCTAGGCTTAGAGAGAAGGTTAGGGTTACAATTGGACCTAGGGTTAGGGTTATGTTGAGGGCTAGGGTTAGAGACCCGTTTAGGGTTACGATTGGACCTAGGGTTAGGGTTATGTTGAGGGCTAGGGTTAGAGAGAAGGTTAGGGTTACTTTTGGACCTAGGGTTAGGGTTATGTTGAGGGCTAGGGTTAGAGATATGGGTAGGGTTACGATTGGACCTACGGTTAGGGTTATGTATAGGGCTAGGGTTAGAGATCAGGTTAGGGTTACGATTGGACCTAGGGTTAAGGTTATGTTGAGGGCTAGGGTTAGAGAGAAGGTTAGGGTTTCAATTGGACCTAGGTTTAGGGTTATGTTGAGGGCTAGGGTTACAGATCCGGTTAGGGTTACGATTGGACCTAGGGTTAGGGTTATGTTTAGGGCTAGGGTTAGAGATCCGGTTAGGGTTACTATTGGACATAGGGTTAGGGTTATGTTGAGGGCTAGGGTTAGAGATCCGGTTAGTATTACGATTGGACCTAGGGTTAGGGTTATGTTGAGGGCTAGAGTTACAGATCCGGTTAGGGTTACGATTTGACCTAGGGTTAGGGTTATGCTTAGGGCTAGGGTTAGAGATCCGGTTAGGGTTACTATTGGACGTAGGGTTAGGGTTATATTGAGGGCTAGGCATAGAGATCCGGTTAGGGTTACGGTTGGACCTAGGGTTAGGGTTATGTTGAGGGCTAGGCTTAGAGATCAGGTTAGGGTTAAGATTGGACCTAGGGTTATAGTGATGTTGAGGGCTAGGGTATTCCAGCAGTGAAAACACACATTTCTATAAAGACTTTGAAGCAGCAAGCTATAGCCTTGTGGCTGAGTGTTCTTTCATAGAGAAACATGCATTTCATTCTTCTGGAGTGAATTTTCATGCTGGAGTTCATATGCATTTTATACTGTGCAGAATGTAGCTACCTGCTGGGGGTTGTGTCATAGAAGCACCTTTTCTACAGGAGCTTATTGGAACATTCATTGTTTGGCTAAGTTATTTAGGGTTGGTTTTGGAAGGTCTTTCAACCTTGGTCAAATCCCGCTTCGTACGCAAGTTTTTAATACCGCTGTTTCCAAGTGTCCACAAAGAGCTGCTGCTTGAAACTGTCCACATGCACATCTCGTATACTGGTGTGCTCGTTTCACTACCTGGATTTTGGTTTCCTCTTCTTTCTTTGAAATGACAAGTCTTCATTCAGCATTCTACACACACCTTGTACCAGCTTCAGTTTGAAGCATGTTGGTGCTCTCAAAACGCTGTGTAACCTATGTAGAGTGTGTTACTCTCCAGCACTGAATACACAATTTAGAGCTCCTTTCACCACAGACACGCAAACACATCTTTTTGTGAAAGTCCTACTTCAGGTCCCTTGGAAATGTAAGGGTTTCATGGAGGACATGAAGTCAATCATGCTTTTGCACTCTACTACCAATAGAAATGACCTCTTGTACATGCCTGACTGAGTTTCACTGAAAAATGCCCTTGTTTTCTGGTTTCTTGAATGTTCTCAACACATTAGGAGAAAGAGCGTGTTTGAGCAAGATCGATGCAGTGTGCGTTTCCCTAGATTTCAAGTGATTTGGGAAATATAATCCTTATTTTTCCACATTGTGAAAGAAACATGAGGCTTGCAAGAGATTGAAAAAATGCATCCCAACACGTACTCCAGCGGTGAAAGCACACGTTTCTACAAAGACTTTGAAGTAGCAAGTAAAAGCCAATGGCTGAGTGTTCTTTCAGAGAGAAACATACACATTTCATCCTTCTGGAATGAATTTTCAGCCTGGAATTCATATGCATTTGTACCGTGCAGAATGTAACTACCTGCTCGGGGCTTGTGTCATAGAAGCAACTTTCCTGCAGGAGCTTATTGGAACATTCATTGTTTGGCTAACTTCTTTGGGTTGGTTTTGGAAGGTCTTTCAACTTTAGCCAAATCCGCTTTCTTACGAAATTTTTTCACAGCCCTGTTTCCAAGAGCCCACAAAGAACTGCTGCTTAAAACTCTCCACATGCACATCTCCCATACTGGTGTGCTCGTTTCACTACCTGGATTTTGGTTTCCTCTTCTTTCTTTGAAATTACAAGCCCTCTTTCTGCATGCTACACACACCTTGTAGCAGTTTCAGTTTGCAGCATATTGGTGCTCTTAAAACGCTGAGTAACCTGTGTAGAGTGTGTCAATCTCCAGCACTGAATACACAATTTAGAGCTCCTTTCACCACAGACACGCAAACACATCTTTTTGTAAAAGTCCTACTTCTTTACTCTTGGAAATGTAAGGGTTTCATCGAGAACTTGAAGTCAATCATGCTTTTGCACTCTGCAACCAATAGGAATGAACTCTTGTACATACCCGTCTGAATTTCAGTGCAAAATGCCCTTCTTTTCTGGTTTGTTGAAAGTTCACAACACATTAGGAGATAGAGCGTGTTTGAAGAAGACTGATGCAGTGTGCGTTTTCCTTTATTTCTTGTGATTTGGGAAACATAATCCGTGATTTTCCACATTGTCTAAGAAACAACATGAGGCTTGCAAGAGATTGAAACAATGCATCCTAAAACTTATTCCAGCAGTGAAAACACACGGTTCTACAAAGACTTGGAAGGAGCAAGCAAAAGAATAGTGGCTGAGTGTCCTTTCAGAGAGAAACACATGCATTTCATCCTTCTGGAGTGAGTTTTCTTGCTGGAATTCATATGCATTTTGTACTGTGCAGAATGTAGCTACCTGCTCGGGGGTTGTGTCATAGATGCACCTTTCCTGTAGGAGCTTATTGGAACTTTCATTGTTTGGCTAAGTTATTTAGGGTTGGTTTTGGAAGGTCTTTCAACTTTGGCCAAATCCGCTTTGTATGAAAGTTTTTCACAGCCCTGTTTCCAAGTGTCCACAAAGAGCTGCTGCTTGAAAGTGTCCACATGCACATCTCCCATACTGGTGTGCTCGTTTCACTACCTGGATTTTGGTTTCCTCTTCTTTCTTTGAAATGACAAGCCCTCTTTCTGCATGCTACACACACCTTGTAGCAGTTTCAGTTTGCAGCATATTGGTGCTCTTAAAACGCTGAGTAACCTGTGTAGAGTGTGTCAATCTCCAGCACTGAATACACAACTTAGAGCTCCTTTCACCACAGACACGCAAACACATCTTTTTGTAAAAGTCCTACTTCTTTACTCTTGGAAATGTAAGGGTTTCATCGAGAACTTGAAGTCAATCATGCTTTTGAACTCTGCAACCGAAAGAAATGGCTTTTTGTACATGCCATTCTGAATTTCACTGCAAAATGCCCTTCTTTTCTGGTTTGTTGAAAGTTCAAAACACTTTAGGAAATAGAACGTGTTTGAAGAAGACTGATGCAGTGTGCGTTTTCCTGGATTTCAAGTGATTCGGGATACATACTCCTTGTTTTTCCACATTGTCTAAGAAACAACATGAGGCTTGCAAGAGATTGAAAAAATGCATCCTAAAACTTATGCCTGCAGTGAAAACACACGTTTCTACAAAGACTTGGAAGGAGCAAGCAAAAGAATAGTGGCTGAGAGTTCTTTCAGAGAGAAACACACGTATTTCATCCTTCTGTAGAGACGGTTAGGATTACGATTGGACCTAGGGTAGGGTTATGTTGAGGGCTAGGGTTAGAGAGACGGTTAGGGTTACGATTGGACCTAGGGTTAAGGTTATGTTGAGGGCTAGGGTTAGAGAGAAGGTTAGGGTTACTTTTGGACCTAGGGTTAGGGTTATGTTGAGGGCTAGGGTTAGAGACCCGTTTAGGGTTACGATTGGACCTAGGGTTAGGGTTATGTTGAGGGCTAGGGTTAGAGAGAAGGTTAGGGTTACTTTTGGACCTAGGGTTAGGGTTATGTTGAGGGCTAGGATTAGAGATATGGGTAGGGTTACGATTGGACCTACGGTTAGGGTTATGTATAGGGCTAGGGTTAGAGATCAGGTTAGGGTTACGATTGGACCTAGGGTTAGGGTTATGTTGAGGGCTAGGGTTAGAGAGAAGGTTAGGGTTACTTTTGGACCTAGGGTTAGGGTTATGTTGAGGGCTAGGGTTAGAGATATGGGTAGGGTTACGATTGGACCTACGGTTAGGGTTATGTATAGGGCTAGGGTTAGAGATCAGGTTAGGGTTACGATTGGACCTCCGGTTAGGGTTATGTTGAGGGCTAGGGTTAGAGAGAAGGTTAGGGTTTCAATTGGACCTAGGTTTAGGGTTATGTTGAGGGCTAGGGTTACAGATCCGGTTAGGGTTACGATTGGACCTAGGGTTAGGGTTATGTTTAGGGCTAGGGTTAGAGATCCGGTTAGGGTTACTATTGGACATAGGGTTAGGGTTATGTTGAGGGCTAGGGTTAGAGATCCGGTTAGTATTACGATTGGACCTAGGGTTAGGGTTATGTTGAGGGCTAGAGTTACAGATCCGGTTAGGGTTACGATTTGACCTAGGGTTAGGGTTATGCTTAGGGCTAGGGTTAGAGATCCGGTTAGGGTTACTATTGGACGTAGGGTTAGGGTTATATTGAGGGCTAGGCTTAGAGATCCGGTTAGGGTTACGGTTGGACCTAGGGTTAGGGTTATGTTGAGGGCTAGGCTTTGAGATCAGGTTAGGGTTAAGATTGGACCTAGGGTTATAGTGATGTTGAGGGCTAGGGTATTCCAGCAGTGAAAACACACATTTCTATAAAGACTTTGAAGCAGCAAGCTATAGCCTTGTGGCTGAGTGTTCTTTCATAGAGAAACATGCATTTCATTCTTCTGGAGTGAATTTTCATGCTGGAGTTCATATGCATTTTATACTGTGCAGAATGTAGCTACCTGCTGGGGGTTGTGTCATAGAAGCACCTTTTCTACAGGAGCTTATTGGAACATTCATTGTTTGGCTAAGTTATTTAGGGTTGGTTTTGGAAGGTCTTTCAACCTTGGTCAAATCCCGCTTCGTACGCAAGTTTTTAATACCGCTGTTTCCAAGTGTCCACAAACAGCTGCTGCTTGAAACTGTCCACATGCACATCTCGTATACTGGTGTGCTCGTTTCACTACCTGGATTTTGGTTTCCTCTTCTTTCTTTGAAATGACAAGTCTTCATTCAGCATTCTACACACACCTTGTACCAGCTTCAGTTTGAAGCATGTTGGTGCTCTCAAAACGCTGTGTAACCTATGTAGAGTGTGTTACTCTCCAGCACTGAATACACAATTTAGAGCTCCTTTCACCACAGACACGCAAACACATCTTTTTGTGAAAGTCCTACTTCAGGTCCCTTGGAAATGTAAGGGTTTCATGGAGGACATGAAGTCAATCATGCTTTTGCAATCTACTACCAATAGAAATGACCTCTTGTACATGCCTGACTGAGTTTCACTGCAAAATGCCCTTGTTTTCTGGTTTCTTGAATGTTCTCAACACATTAGGAGAAAGAGCGTGTTTGAGCAAGATCGATGCAGTGTGCGTTTCCCTGGATTTCAAGTGATTTGGAAAATATAATCCCTATTTTTCCACATTGTGAAAAAACATGAGGCTTGCAAGAGATTGAAAAAATGCATCCCAACACGTACTCCAGCGGTGAAAGCACACGTTTCTACAAAGACTTTGAAGTAGCAAGTAAAAGCC
The DNA here is from genome assembly GCF_054644295.1 of Miniopterus natalensis. Classification (NCBI taxonomy): domain Eukaryota; kingdom Metazoa; phylum Chordata; class Mammalia; order Chiroptera; family Miniopteridae; genus Miniopterus; species Miniopterus natalensis. The sequence goes on from NC_142089.1 coordinate 83,723,102, forward strand.
AATGGCTGAGTGTTCTTTCAGAGAGAAACATACACATTTCATCCTTCTGGAGTGAATTTTCAGCCTGGAATTCATATGCATTTGTACCGTGCAGAATGTAACTACCTGCTCGGGGCTTGTGTCATAGAAGCAACTTTCCTGCAGGAGCTTATTGGAACACTCATTGTTTGGCTAACTTCTTTGGGTTGGTTTTGGAAGGTCTTTCAACTTTAGCCAAATCCGCTTTCTTACGAAATTTTTTCACAGCCCTGTTTCCAAGAGCCCACAAAGAACTGCTGCTTAAAACTCTCCACATGCACATCTCCCATACTGGTGTGCTCGTTTCACTACCTGGATTTTGGTTTCCTCTTCTTTCTTTGAAATTACAAGCCCTCTTTCTGCATGCTACACACACCTTGTAGCAGTTTCAGTTTGCAGCATATTGGTGCTCTTAAAACGCTGAGTAACCTGTGTAGAGTGTGTCAATCTCCAGCACTGAATACACAATTTAGAGCTCCTTTCACCACAGACACGCAAACACATCTTTTTGTAAAAGTCCTACTTCTTTACTCTTGGAAATGTAAGGGTTTCATCGAGAACTTGAAGTCAATCATGCTTTTGCACTCTGCAACCAATAGGAATGAACTCTTGTACATACCCGTCTGAATTTCAGTGCAAAATGCCCTTCTTTTCTGGTTTGTTGAAAGTTCACAACACATTAGGAGATAGAGCGTGTTTGAAGAAGACTGATGCAGTGTGCGTTTTCCTTTATTTCTTGTGATTTGGGAAACATAATCCGTGATTTTCCACATTGTCTAAGAAACAACATGAGGCTTGCAAGAGATTGAAACAATGCATCCTAAAACTTATTCCAGCAGTGAAAACACACGGTTCTACAAAGACTTGGAAGGAGCAAGCAAAAGAATAGTGGCTGAGTGTCCTTTCAGAGAGAAACACATGCATTTCATCCTTCTGGAGTGAGTTTTCTTGCTGGAATTCATATGCATTTTGTACTGTGCAGAATGTAGCTACCTGCTCGGGGGTTGTGTCATAGATGCACCTTTCCTGTAGGAGCTTATTGGAACTTTCATTGTTTGGCTAAGTTATTTAGGGTTGGTTTTGGAAGGTCTTTCAACTTTGGCCAAATCCGCTTTGTACGAAAGTTTTTCACAGCCCTGTTTCCAAGTGTCCACAAAGAGCTGCTGCTTGAAAGTGTCCACATGCACATCTCCCATACTGGTGTGCTCGTTTCACTACCTGGATTTTGGTTTCCTCTTCTTTCTTTGAAATGACAAGTCTTCATTCAGCATGCTACACACAGCTAGTAGCAGTTTCAGTTTGAAGCATGTTGGTGCTCTCAAAACGCTGTGTATCCTGGGTAGAGTGTGTCACTCTACAGCACTGAATACACAACTTAGAGCTCCTTTCAACACAGACACGCAAACACGTCTTTTTGGGAAAGTCCTAACTCAGGTAAATTGGAAATGTAAGGGTTTCATCGAAAACATGAAGACAATCATGCTTTTGAACTCTGCAACCGAAAGAAATGGCTTTTTGTACATGCCATTCTGAATTTCACTGCAAAATGCCCTTCTTTTCTGGTTTGTTGAAAGTTCAAAACACTTTAGGAAATAGAACGTGTTTGAAGAAGACTGATGCAGTGTGCGTTTTCCTGGATTTCAAGTGATTCGGGATACATACTCCTTGTTTTTCCACATTGTCTAAGAAACAACATGAGGCTTGCAAGAGATTGAAAAAATGCATCCTAAAACTTATGCCTGCAGTGAAAACACACGTTTGTACAAAGACTTGGAAGGAGCAAGCAAAAGAATAGTGGCTGAGAGTTCTTTCAGAGAGAAACACACGTATTTCATCCTTCTGTAGAGACGGTTAGGGTTACGATTGGACCTAGGGTAGGGTTATGTTGAGGGCTAGGGTTAGAGAGACGGTTAGGGTTACGATTGGACCAAGGGTTAGGGTTATGTTGAGGGCTAGGGTTAGTGATCAGGTTAGTATTACGATTGGACCTAAGGTTAAGGTTATGTTGAGGGCTAGGGTTCAGATCCGGTTAGGGTTACGATTGGACCTAGGGTTAGCGTAACGTTGAGGGCTAGGGTTAGAGAGACGGTTAGGGTTACGATTGGACCTAGGGTTAGGGTTATGTTGAGGGCTAGGGTTAGAGATATGGTTAGGGTTATGATTGGACCTAGGGTTAGGGTTATGTATAGGGCTAGGGTTAGAGATCAGGTTAGGGTTACAATTGGACCTAGGGTTAGGGTTATGTTGAGGGCTAATGTTAGAGAGAAGGTTAGGGTTTCAATTGGACTTGGGGTTAGGGTTATGTTGAGGGCTAGGGTTACAGATCCGGTTAGGGTTACGATTGGACCTAGGGTTAGGGTTATGTTTAGGGCTAGGGTTAGAGATCCGGTTAGGGTTACTATTGGACGTAGGGTTAGGGTTATGTAGAGGGCTAGGGTTAGAGATCCAGTTAGTATTACGATTGGACCTAGGGTTAGGGTTATGTTGAGGGCTAGAGTTACAGATCCGGTTAGGGTTACGATTTGACCTAGGGTTAGGGTTATGTTGAGGGCTAGGGTTAGAGATCCGGTTAGGGTTACGGTTGGACCTAGGGTTAGGGTTATGTTGAGGGCTAGGGTTAGAGATCAGTTTAGGGTTAAGATTGGACCTAGGGTTATAGTGATGTTGAGGGCTAGGGTATTCCAGCAGTGAAAACACACATTTCTATAAAAACTTTGAAGCAGCAAGCTAAAGCCTTGTGGCTGAGTGTTCTTTCATAGAGAAACATGCATTTCATCCTTCTGGAGTGAATTTTCATGCTGGAGTTCATATGCATTTTATACTGTGCAGAATGTAGCTACCTGCTGGGGGTTGTGTCATAAAAGCACATTTTCTGCAGGAGCTTATTGGAACATTCATTGTTTGGCTAAGTTATTTAGGGTTGGTTTTGGAAGGTCTTTCAACCTTGGCCAAATCCCGCTTCGTACGCAAGTTTTTAATACCGCTGTTTCCAAGTGTCCACAAACAGCTGCTGCTTGAAACTGTCCACATGCACATCTCGTCTACTGGTGTGCTCGTTTCACTACCTGGATTTTGCTTTCCTCTTCTTTCTTTGAAATGACAAGTCTTCATTCAGCATTCTACACACACCTTGTACCAGCTTCAGTTTGAAGCATGTTGGTGCTCTCAAAACGCTGTGTAACCTATGTAGAGTGTGTTACTCTCCAGCACTGAATACACAACTTAAAGCTCCTTTCACCACAGACAGGCAAACACATCTTTTTGTCTAAGTCCTACTTCAGGTCCCTTGGAAATGTAAGGGTTTCATGGAGAACATGAAGTCAATCATGCTTTTGCACTCTACTACCAATAGAAATGACCTCTTGTACATGCCTGACTGAGTTTCACTGCAAAATGCCCTTGTTTTCTGGTTTCTTGAATGTTCTCAACACATTAGGAGAAAGAGCGTGTTTGAGCAAGATCTATGCAGTGTGCGTTTCCCTAGATTTCAAGTGATTTGGGAAATATAATCCTTATTTTTCCACATTGTGAAAGAAACATGAGGCTTGCAAGAGATTGAAAAAATGCATCCCAACACGTACTCCAGCGGTGAAAGCACACGTTTCTACAAAGACTTTGAAGTAGCAAGTAAAAGCCAATGGCTGAGTGTTCTTTCAGAGAGAAACATACACATTTCATCCTTCTGGAGTGAATTTTCAGCCTGGAATTCATATGCATTTGTACCGTGCAGAATGTAACTACCTGCTCGGGGGTTGTGTCATAGAAGCAACTTTCCTGCAGGAGCTTATTGGAACATTCATTGTTTGGCTAACTTCTTTGGGTTGGTTTTGGAAGGTCTTTCAACTTTAGCCAAATCCGCTTTCTTACGAAATTTTTTCACAGCCCTGTTTCCAAGAGCCCACAAAGAACTGCTGCTTAAAACTCTCCACATGCACATCTCCCATACTGGTGTGCTCGTTTCACTACCTGGATTTTGGTTTCCTCTTCTTTCTTTGAAATTACAAGCCCTCTTTCTGCATGCTACACACACCTTGTAGCAGTTTCAGTTTGCAGCATATTGGTGCTCTTAAAACGCTGAGTAACCTGTGTAGAGTGTGTCAATCTCCAGCACTGAATACACAACTTAGAGCTCCTTTCACCACAGACACGCAAACACATCTTTTTGTAAAAGTCCTACTTCTTTACTCTTGGAAATGTAAGGGTTTCATCGAGAACTTGAAGTCAATCATGCTTTTGCACTCTGCAACCAATAGGAATGAACCCTTGTACATACCCGTCTGAATTTCAGTGCAAAATGCCCTTCTTTTCTGGTTTGTTGAAAGTTCACAACACATTAGGAGATAGAGCGTGTTTGAAGAAGACTGATGCAGTGTGCGTTTTCCTTTATTTCTTGTGATTTGGGAAACATAATCCGTGATTTTCCACATTGTCTAAGAAACAACATGAGGCTTGCAAGAGATTGAAACAATGCATCCTAAAACTTATTCCAGCAGTGAAAACACACGGTTCTACAAAGACTTGGAAGGAGCAAGCAAAAGAATAGTGGCTGAGTGTCCTTTCAGAGAGAAACACATGCATTTCATCCTTCTGGAGTGAGTTTTCTTGCTGGAATTCATATGCATTTTGTACTGTGCAGAATGTAGCTACCTGCTCGGGGGTTGTGTCATAGATGCACCTTTCCTGTAGGAGCTTATTGGAACTTTCATTGTTTGGCTAAGTTATTTAGGGTTGGTTTTGGAAGGTCTTTCAACTTTGGCCAAATCCGCTTTGTACGAAAGTTTTTCACAGCCCTGTTTCCAAGTGTCCACAAAGAGCTGCTGCTTGAAAGTGTCCACATGCACATCTCCCATACTGGTGTGCTCGTTTCACTACCTGGATTTTGGTTTCCTCTTCTTTCTTTGAAATGACAAGTCTTCATTCAGCATGCTACACACAGCTTGTAGCAGTTTCAGTTTGAAGCATGTTGGTGCTCTCAAAACGCTGTGTATCCTGGGTAGAGTGTGTCACTCTACAGCACTGAATACACAACTTAGAGCTCCTTTCACCACAGACACGCAAACACGTCTTTTTGGGAAAGTCCTAACTCAGGTAAATTGGAAATGTAAGGGTTTCATCGAAAACATGAAGACAATCATGCTTTTGAACTCTGCAACCGAAAGAAATGGCTTTTTGTACATGCCATTCTGAATTTCACTGCAAAATGCCCTTCTTTTCTGGTTTGTTGAAAGTTCAAAACACTTTAGGAAATAGAACGTGTTTGAAGAAGACCGATGCAGTGTGCGTTTTCCTGGATTTCAAGTGATTCGGGATACATACTCCTTGTTTTTCCACATTGTCTAAGAAACAACATGAGGCTTGCAAGAGATTGAAAAAATGCATCCTAAAACTTATTCCAGCAGTGAAAACACACGGTTCTACAAAGACTTGGAAGGAGCAAGCAAAAGAATAGTGGCTGCGAGTTCTTGCAGAGAGAAACACACGTATTTCATCCTTCTGTAGAGACGGTTAGGGTTACGATTGGACCTAGGGTAGGGTTATGTTGAGGGCTAGGGTTAGAGAGAAGGTTAGGGTTACGATTGGACCTAGGGTTAGGGTTATGTTGAGGGCTAGGGTTAGAGATATGGTTAGGGTTACGATTGGACCTAGGGTTAGGGTTATGTTGAGGGCTAGGGTTAGAGATATGGTTAGGGTTACGATTGGACCTAGGGTTAGGGTTATGTTGATGGCTAGGCTTAGAGAGAAGGTTAGGGTTACAATTGGACCTAGGGTTAGGGTTATGTTGAGGGCTAGGGTTAGAGATCCGGTTAGGGTTACGATTGGACCTAGGGTTAGGGTTATGTTGAGGGCTAGGATTAGAGATCATGTTAGTATTACGATAGGACATAGGGTTAGGGTTATGTTCAGGGCTAGGGTTAGAGAGAAGGTTAGGGTTACTTTTGGACCTAGGGTTAGGGTTATGTTGAGGGCTAGGGTTAGAGATATGGTTAGGGTTACGATTGGACCTAGGGTTAGGGTTATGTTGAGGGCTAGGGTTAGAGTTCCGGTTAGGGTTACACTTGAACCTAGGGTTAGGGTTATGTTGAGGGCTAGGCTTAGAGATCCGGTTAGGGTTACGATTGGACCTAGGGTTAGGGTTATGTTGAGGGCTAGGATTAGAGATCATGTTAGTATTACGATTGGACATAGGGTTAGGGTTATGTTGAGGGCTAGGGTTAGAGATCCGGTTAGGGTTACGATTGGACCTAGGGTTAGGGTTATTTTGAGGGTTAGGATTAGAGATCATGTTAGTATTACGATTGGACATAGGGTTAGGGTTATGTTGAGGGCTAGGGCTAGAGAGAAGGTTAGGGTTACTTTTGGACCTAGGGTTAGGGTTATGTTGAGGGCTAGGGTTAGAGATATGGTTAGGGTTACGATTGGACCTAGGGTTAGGGTTATGTTGAGGGCTAGGGTTAGAGATCCGGTTAGGGTTACGATTGGACCTAGGGTTAGGGTTATGTTGAGGGCTAGGGTTAGACATCCGGTTAGGCTTACGATTGGACCTAGGGTTAGGGTTATGTTGAGACCCAGGGTTTGAGATCTGGTTAGGGTTAGATTGGACCTAGGGTTAGGGTTATGTTGAGGGCTAGGGTTAGAGATCAGGTTAGTATTACGATAGGACCTAGGGTTAGGGTTAGGTATAAGGCTAGGGATACAGATCCTTTTAGGGTTACGATTGGACCTAGGGTTAGGGTTATGTTGAGGGCTAGGGTTAGTGATCAGGTTAGTTTTACGATTGGACCTAAGGTTAAGGTTATGTTGAGGGCTAGGGTTCAGATTCGGTTAGGGTTACGATTGGACCTAGGGTTAGCGTAACGTTGAGGGCTAGGGTTAGAGAGACGGTTAGGGTTACGATTGGACCTAGGGTTAGGGTTATGTTGAGGGCTAGGGTTAGAGATATGGTTAGGGTTATGATTGGACCTAGGGTTAGGGTTATGTATAGGGCTAGGGTTAGAGATCAGGTTAGGGTTACGATTGGACCTAGGGTTAGGGTTATGTTGAGGGCTAGGGTTAGAGAGAAGGTTAGGGTTTCAATTGGACCTAGGGTTAGGGTTATGTTGAGGGCTAGGGTTACAGATCCGGTTAGGGTTACGATTGGACCTAGGGTTAGGGTTATGTTTAGGGCTAGGGTTAGAGATCCGGTTAAGGTTACTATTGGACATAGGGTTAGGGTTATGTTGAGGGCTAGGGTTAGAGATCCGGTTAGTATTACGATTGGACCTAGGGTTAGGGTTATGTTGAGGGCTAGAGTTACAGATCCGGTTAGGGTTACGATTTGACCTAGGGTTAGGGTTATGTTTAGGGCTAGGGTTAGAGATCCGGTTAGGGTTACTATTGGACGTAGGGTTAGGGTTATGGTGAGGGCTAGGCTTAGAGATCCGGTTAGGGTTACGGTTGGACCTAGGGTTAGGGTTATGTTGAGGGCTAGGGTTAGAGATCAGGTTAGGGTTAAGATTGGACCTAGGGTTATAGTGATGTTGAGGGCTAGGGTATTCCAGCAGTGAAAACACACATTTCTATAAAGACTTTGAAGCAGCAAGCTGAAGCCTTGTGGGTGAGTGTTCTTTCATAGAGAAACATGCATTTCATCCTTCTGGAGTGAATTTTCATGCTGGAGTTCATATGCATTTTATTCTGGGCAGAATGTAGCTACCTGCTGGGGGTTGTGTCATAGAAGCACCTTTTCTGCAGGAGCTTATTGGAACATTCATTTTTTGGCTAAGTTATTTAGGGTTGGTTTTGGAAGGTCTTTCAACCTTGGCCAAATCCTGCTTCGTACGCAAGTTTTTAATACCGCTGTTTCCAAGTGTCCACAAAGAGCTGCTGCTTGAAACTGTCCACATGCACATCTCGTATACTGGTCTGCTCGTTTCACTACCTGGATTTTGGTTTCCTCTTCTTTCTTTGAAATGACAAGTCTTCATTCAGCATTCTACACACACCTTGTACCAGCTTCAGTTTGAAGCATGTTGGTGCTCTCAAAACGCTGTGTAACCTATGTAGAGTGTGTTACTCTCCAGCACTGAATACACAACTTAGAGCTCCTTTCACCACAGACAGGCAAACACATCTTTTTGTGAAAGTCCTACTTCAGGTCCCTTGGAAATGTAAGGGTTTCATGGAGAACATGAAGTCAATCATGCTTTTGCACTCTACTACCAATAGAAATGACCTCTTGTACATGCCTGACTGAGTTTCACTGCAAAATGCCCTTGTTTTCTGGTTTCTTGAATGTTCTCAACACATTAGGAGAAAGAGCGTGTTTGAGCAAGATCGATGCAGTGTGCGTTTCCCTAGATTTCAAGTGATTTGGGAAATATAATCCTTATTTTTCCACATTGTGAAAGAAACATGAGGCTTGCAAGAGATTGAAAAAATGCATCCCAACACGTACTCCAGCGGTGAAAGCACACGTTTCTACAAAGACTTTGAAGTAGCAAATAACAGCCAATGGCTGAGTGTTCTTTCAGAGAGAAACATACACATTTCATCCTTCTGGAGTGAATTTTCAGCCTGGAATTCATATGCATTTGTACCGTGCAGAATGTAACTACCTGCTCGGGGGTTGTGTCATAGAAGCAACTTTCCTGCAGGAGCTTATTGGAACATTCATTGTTTGGCTAACTTCTTTGGGTTGGTTTTGGAAGGTCTTTCAACTTTAGCCAAATCCGCTTTCTTACGAAATTTTTTCACAGCCCTGTTTCCAAGAGCCCACAAAGAACTGCTGCTTAAAACTCTCCACATGCACATCTCCCATACTGGTGTGCTCGTTTCACTACCTGGATTTTGGTTTCCTCTTCTTTCTTTGAAATTACAAGCCCTCTTTCTGCATGCTACACACACCTTGTAGCAGTTTCAGTTTGCAGCATATTGGTGCTCTTAAAACGCTGAGTAACCTGTGTAGAGTGTGTCAATCTCCAGCACTGAATACACAACTTAGAGCTCCTTTCACCACAGACACGCAAACACATCTTTTTGTAAAAGTCCTACTTCTTTACTCTTGGAAATGTAAGGGTTTCATCGAGAACTTGAAGTCAATCATGCTTTTGCACTCTGCAACCAATAGGAATGAACCCTTGTACATACCCGTCTGAATTTCAGTGCAAAATGCCCTTCTTTTCTGGTTTGTTGAAAGTTCACAACACATTAGGAGATAGAGCGTGTTTGAAGAAGACTGATGCAGTGTGCGTTTTCCTTTATTTCTTGTGATTTGGGAAACATAATCCGTGATTTTCCACATTGTCTAAGAAACAACATGAGGCTTGCAAGAGATTGAAACAATGCATCCTAAAACTTATTCCAGCAGTGAAAACACACGGTTCTACAAAGACTTGGAAGGAGCAAGCAAAAGAATAGTGGCTGAGTGTCCTTTCAGAGAGAAACACATGCATTTCATCCTTCTGGAGTGAGTTTTCTTGCTGGAATTCATATGCATTTTGTACTGTGCAGAATGTAGCTACCTGCTCGGGGGTTGTGTCATAGATGCACCTTTCCTGTAGGAGCTTATTGGAACTTTCATTGTTTGGCTAAGTTATTTAGGGTTGGTTTTGGAAGGTCTTTCAACTTTGGCCAAATCCGCTTTGTACGAAAGTTTTTCACAGCCCTGTTTCCAAGTGTCCACAAAGAGCTGCTGCTTGAAAGTGTCCACATGCACATCTCCCATACTGGTGTGCTCGTTTCACTACCTGGATTTTGGTTTCCTCTTCTTTCTTTGAAATGACAAGTCTTCATTCAGCATGCTACACACAGCTTGTAGCAGTTTCAGTTTGAAGCATGTTGGTGCTCTCAAAACGCTGTGTATCCTGGGTAGAGTGTGTCACTCTACAGCACTGAATACACAACTTAGAGCTCCTTTCACCACAGACACGCAAACACGTCTTTTTGGGAAAGTCCTAACTCAGGTAAATTGGAAATGTAAGGGTTTCATCGAAAACATGAAGACAATCATGCTTTTGAACTCTGCAACCGAAAGAAATGGCTTTTTGTACATGCCATTCTGAATTTCACTGCAAAATGCCCTTCTTTTCTGGTTTGTTGAAAGTTCAAAACACTTTAGGAAATAGAACGTGTTTGAAGAAGACCGATGCAGTGTGCGTTTTCCTGGATTTCAAGTGATTCGGGATACATACTCCTTGTTTTTCCACATTGTCTAAGAAACAACATGAGGCTTGCAAGAGATTGAAAAAATGCATCCTAAAACTTATTCCAGCAGTGAAAACACACGGTTCTACAAAGACTTGGAAGGAGCAAGCAAAAGAATAGTGGCTGAGAGTTCTTGCAGAGAGAAACACACGTATTTCATCCTTCTGTAGAGACGGTTAGGGTTACGATTGGACCTAGGGTAGGGTTATGTTGAGGGCTAGAGTTAGAGAGACGGTTAGGGTTACGATTGGACCTAGGGTTAGGGTTATGTTGAGGGCTAGGGTTAGAGATATGGTTAGGGTTACGATTGGACCTAGGGTTAGGGTTATGTTGAGGGCTAGGGTTTGAGATATGGTTAGGGTTACGATTGGACCTAGGGTTAGGGTTATGTTGATGGCTAGGCTTAGAGAGAAGGTTAGGGTTACAATTGGACCTAGGGTTAGGGTTATGTTGAGGGCTAGGGTTAGAGATCCGGTTAGGGTTACGATTGGACCTAGGGTTAGGGTTATGTTGAGGGCTAGGATTAGAGATCATGTTAGTATTACGATAGGACATAGGGTTAGGGTTATGTTGAGGGCTAGGGTTAGAGAGAAGGTTAGGGTTACTTTTGGACCTAGGGTTAGGGTTATGTTGAGGGCTAGGGTTAGAGATATGGTTAGGGTTACGATTGGACCTAGGGTTAGGGTTATGTTGAGGGCTAGGGTTAGAGTTCCGGTTAGGGTTACAATTGAACCTAGGGTTAGGGTTATGTTGAGGGCTAGGCTTAGAGATCCGGTTAGGGTTACGATTGGACCTAGGGTTAGGGTTATGTTGAGGGCTAGGATTAGAGATCATGTTAGTATTACGATTGGACATAGGGTTAGGGTTATGTTGAGGGCTAGGGTTAGAGATCCGGTTAGGGTTACGATTGGACCTAGGGTTAGGGTTATTTTGAGGGTTAGGATTAGAGATTATGTTAGTATTACGATTGGACATAGGGTTAGGGTTATGTTGAGGGCTAGGGCTAGAGAGAAGGTTAGGGTTACTTTTGGACCTAGGGTTAGGGTTATGTTGAGGGCTAGGGTTAGAGATATGGTTAGGGTTACGATTGGACCTAGGGTTAGGGTTATGTTGAGGGCTAGGGTTAGAGATCCGGTTAGGGTTACGATTGGACCTAGGGTTAGGGTTATGTTGAGGGCTAGGGTTAGACATCCGGTTAGGCTTACGATTGGACCTAGGGTTAGGGTTATGTTGAGACCCAGGGTTTGAGATCTGGTTAGGGTTAGATTGGACCTAGGGTTAGGGTTATGTTGAGGGCTAGGGTTAGAGAGAAGGTTAGGGTATCAATTGGACCTAGGGTTAGGGTTATGTTGAGGGCTAGGGTTACAGATCCGGTTAGGGTTACGATTTGACCTAGGGTTAGGGTTATGTTTAGGGCTAGGGTTAGAGATCCGGTTAGGGTTACTATTGGACGTAGGGTTAGGGTTATATTGAGGGCTAGGCTTAGAGATCCGGTTAGGGTTACGGTTGGACCTAGGGTTAGGGTTATGTTGAGGGCTAGGGTTAGAGATCAGGTTAGGGTTAAGATTGGACCTAGGGTTATAGTGATGTTGAGGGCTAGGGTATTCCAGCAGTGAAAACACACATTTCTATAAAGACTTTGAAGCAGCAATCTAAAGCCTTGTGGCTGAGTGTTCTTTCATAGAGAAACATGCATTTCATCCTTCTGGAGTGAATTTTCATGCTGGAGTTCATATGCATTTTATACTGTGCAGAATGTAGCTACCTGCTGGGGGTTGTGTCATAGAAGCACCTTTTCTGCAGGAGCTTATTGGAACATTCATTGTTTGGCTAAGTTATTTAGGGTTGGTTTTGGAAGGTCTTTCAACCTTGGTCAAATCCCGCTTCGTACGCAAGTTTTTAATAGCGCTGTTTCCAAGTGTCCACAAAGAGCTGCTGCTTGAAACTGTCCACATGCACATCTCGTATACTGGTGTGCTCGTTTCACTACCTGGATTTTGGTTTCCTCTTCTTTCTTTGAAATGACAAGTCTTCATTCAGCATTCTACACACACCTTGTACCAGCTTCAGTTTGAAGCATGTTGGTGCTCTCAAAACGCTGTGTAACCTATGTAGAGTGTGTTACTCTCCAGCACTGAATACACAACTTAGAGCTCCTTTCACCACAGACACGCAAACACATCTTTTTGTGAAAGTCCTACTTCAGGTCCCTTGGAAATGTAAGGGTTTCATGGAGAACATGAAGTCAATCATGCTTTTGCACTCTACTACCAATAGAAATGACCTCTTGTACATGCCTGACTGAGTTTCACTGCAAAATGCCCTTGTTTTCTGGTTTCTTGAATGTTCTCAACACATTAGGAGAAAGAGCGTGTTTGAGCAAGATCGATGCAGTGTGCGTTTCCCTAGATTTCAAGTGATTTGGGAAATATAATCCTTATTTTTCCACATTGTGAAAGAAACATGAGGCTTGCAAGAGATTGAAAAAATGCATCCCAAAACGTACTCCAGCGGTGAAAGCACACGTTTCTACAAAGACTTTGAAGTAGCAAGTAAAAGCCAATGGCTGAGTGTTCTTTCAGAGAGAAACATACACATTTCATCCTTCTGGAGTGAATTTTCAGCCTGGAAATCATATGCATTTGTACCGTGCAGAATGTAACTACCTGCTCGGGGGTTGTGTCATAGAAGCAACTTTCCTGCAGGAGCTTATTGGAACATTCATTGTTTGGCTAACTTCTTTGGGTTGGTTTTGGAAGGTCTTTCAATTTAAGCCAAATCCGCTTTCTTACGAAATTTTTTCACAGCCCTGTTTCCAAGAGCCCACAAAGAAGTGCTGCTTAAAACTCTCCACATGCACATCTCCCATACTGGTGTGCTCGTTTCACTACCTGGATTTTGGTTTCCTCTTCTTTCTTTGAAATTACAAGCCCTCTTTCTGCATGCTACACACACCTTGTAGCAGTTTCAGTTTGCAGCATATTGGTGCTCTTAAAACGCTGAGTAACCTGTGTAGAGTGTGTCAATCTCCAGCACTGAATACACAACTTAGAGCTCCTTTCACCACAGACACGCAAACACATCTTTTTGTAAAAGTCCTACTTCTTTACTCTTGGAAATGTAAGGGTTTCATCGAGAACTTGAAGTCAATCATGCTTTTGCACTCTGCAACCAATAGGAATGAACTCTTGTACATACCCGTCTGAATTTCAGTGCAAAATGCCCTTCTTTTCTGGTTTGTTGAAAGTTCACAACACATTAGGAGATAGAGCGTGTTTGAAGAAGACTGATGCAGTGTGCGTTTTCCTTTATTTCTTGTGATTTGGGAAACATAATCCGTGATTTTCCACATTGTCTAAGAAACAACATGAGGCTTGCAAGAGATTGAAACAATGCATCCTAAAACTTATTCCAGCAGTGAAAACACACGGTTCTACAAAGACTTGGAAGGAGCAAGCAAAAGAATAGTGGCTGAGTGTCCTTTCAGAGAGAAACACATGCATTTCATCCTTCTGGAGTGAGTTTTCTTGCTGGAATTCATATGCATTTTGTACTGTGCAGAATGTAGCTACCTGCTCGGGGGTTGTGTCATAGATGCACCTTTCCTGTAGGAGCTTATTGGAACTTTCATTGTTTGGCTAAGTTATTTAGGATTGGTTTTGGAAGGTCTTTCAACTTTGGCCAAATCCGCTTTGTACGAAAGTTTTTCACAGCCCTGTTTCCAAGTGTCCACAAAGAGCTGCTGCTTGAAAGTGTCCACATGCACATCTCCCATACTGGTGTGCTCGTTTCACTACCTGGATTTTGGTTTCCTCTTCTTTCTTTGAAATGACAAGTCTTCATTCAGCATGCTACACACAGCTTGTAGCAGTTTCAGTTTGAAGCATGTTGGTGCTCTCAAAACGCTGTGTATCCTGTGTAGAGTGTGTCACCTTACAACACTGAATACACAACTTAGAGCTCCTTTCAACACAGACACGCAAACACGTCTTTTTGGGAAAGTCCTAACTCAGGTAAATTGGAAATTTAAGGGTTTCATCGAAAACATGAAGACAATCATGCTTTTGAACTCTGCAACCGAAAGAAATGGCTTTTTGTACATGCCATTCTGAATTTCACTGCAAAATGCCCTTCTTTTCTGGTTTGTTGAAAGTTCAAAACACTTTAGGAAATAGAACGTGTTTGAAGAAGATTGATGCAGTGTGCGTTTTCCTGGATTTCAAGTGATTCGGGACACATACTCCTTGTTTTTCCACATTGTCTAAGAAACAACATGAGGCTTGCAAGAGATTGAAAAAATGCATCCTAAAACTTATGCCTGCAGTGAAAACACACGTTTCTACAAAGACTTGGAAGGAGCAAGCAAAAGAATAGTGGGTGAGAGTTATTTCAGAGAGAAACACACGTATTTCATCCTTCTGTAGAGACGGTTAGGGTTACGATTGGACCTAGGGTAGGGTTATGTTGAGGGCTAGGGTTAGAGAGACGGTTAGGGTTACGATTGGACCTAGGGTTAGGCTTATGTTGAGGGCTAAGGTTAGAGAGAAGATTAGGGTTACTTTTGGACCTAGGGTTAGGGTTATGTTGAGGGCTAGGGTTAGAGATATGGTTAGGGTTACGATTGGACCTAGGGTTAGGGTTATGTTGAGGGCTAGGGTTAGACATCCGGTTAGGGTTACGATTGGACCTAGGGTTAGGGTTATGTTGAGGCCCAGGGTTTGAGATCTGGTTAGGGTTAGATTGGACCTAGGGTTAGGGTTATGTTTAGGGCTAGGGATACAGATCCGGTTAGGGTTACGATTGGACCTAGGGTTAGGGTTATGTTGAGGGCTAGGGTTAGTGATCAGGTTAGTATTACGATTGGACCTAAGGTTAAGGTTATGTTGAGGGATAGGGTTCAGATCCGGTTAGGGTTACGATTGGATCTAGGGTTAGCGTAACGTTGAGGGCTAGGGTTAGAGAGACGGTTAGGGTTACGATTGGACCTAGGGTTAGGGTTATGTTGAGGGCTAGGGTTAGAGATCAGGTTAGGGTTACGATTGGACCTAGGGTTAGGGTTATGTTGAGGGCTAAGGTTAAAGAGAAGGTTAGGGTTTCAATTGGACCTAGGGTTAGGGTTATGTTGAGGGCTAGGGTTACAGATCCGGTTAGGGTTACGATTGGACCTAGGGTTAGGGTTATGTTTAGGGCTAGGGTTAGAGATCCGGTTAGGGTTACTATTGGACGTAGGGTTAGGGTTATGTTGAGGGCTAGGGTTAGAGATCCGGTTAGTATTACGATTGGACCTAGGGTTAGGGTTATGTTGAGGGCTAGAGTTACAGATCCGGTTAGGGTTACGATTTGTCCTAGGGTTAGGGTTATGTTTAGGGCTAGGGTTAGAGATCCGGTTAGGGTTACTATTGGACGTAGGGTTAGGGTTATGTTGAGGGCTAGGCTTAGAGATCCGGTTAGGGTTACGGTTGGACCTAGGGTTAGGGTTATGTTGAGGGCTAGGTTTAGATATCAGGTTAGGGTTAAGATTGGACCTAGGGTTATAGTGATGTTGAGGGCTAGGGTATTCCAGCAGTGAAAACACACATTTCTATAAAGACTTTGAAGCAGCAAGCTAAAGCCTTGTGGCTGAGTGTTCTTTCATAGAGAAACATGCATTTCATCCTTCTGGAGTGAATTTTCATGCTGGAGTTCATATGCATTTTATACTGTGCAGAATGTAGCTACCTGCTGGGGGTTGTGTCATAGAAGCACCTTTTCTGCAGGAGCTTATTGGAACATTCATTGTTTGGCTAAGTTATTTAGGGTTGGTTTTGGAAGGTCTTTCAACCTTGGTCAAATCCCGCTTCGTACGCAAGTTTTTAATAGCGCTGTTTCCAAGTGTCCACAAACAGCTGCTGCTTGAAACTGTCCACATGCACATCTCGTATACTGGTGTGCTCGTTTCACTACCTGGATTTTGGTTTCCTCTTCTTTCTTTGAAATGACAAGTCTTCATTCAGCATTCTACACACACCTTGTACCAGCTTCAGTTTGAAGCATGTTGGTGCTCTCAAAACGCTGTGTAACCTATGTAGAGTGTGTTACTCTCCAGCACTGAATACACAACTTAGAGCTCCTTTCACCACAGACAGGCAAACATATCTTTTTGTGAAAGTCCTACTTCAGGTCCCTTGGAAATGTAAGGGTTTCATGGAGAACATGAAGTCAATCATGCTTTTGCACTCTACTACCAATAGAAATGGCCTCTTGTACATGCCTGACTGAGTTTCACTGCAAAATGCCCTTGTTTTCTGGTTTCTTGAATGTTCTCAACACATTAGGAGAAAGAGCGTGTTTGAGCAAGATCGATGCAGTGTGCGTTTCCCTAGATTTCAAGTGATTTGGGAAATATAATCCTTATTTTTCCACATTGTGAAAGAAACATGAGGCTTGCAAGAGATTGAAAAAATGCATCCCAACACGTACTCCAGCGGTGAAAGCACACGTTTCTACAAAGACTTTGAAGTAGCAAATAACAGCCAATGGCTGAGTGTTCTTTCAGAGAGAAACATACACATTTCATCCTTCTGGAGTGAATTTTCAGCCTGGAATTCATATGCATTTGTACCGTGCAGAATGTAACTACCTGCTCGGGGGTTGTGTCATAGAAGCAACTTTCCTGCAGGAGCTTATTGGAACATTCATTGTTTGGCTAACTTCTTTGGGTTGGTTTTGGAAGGTCTTTCAACTTTAGCCAAATCCGCTTTCTTACGAAATTTTTTCACAGCCCTGTTTACAAGAGCCCACAAAGAACTGCTGCTTAAAACTCTCCACATGCACATCTCCCATACTGGTGTGCTCGTTTCACTACCTGGATTTTGGTTTCCTCTTCTTTCTTTGAAATTACAAGCCCTCTTTCTGCATGCTACACACACCTTGTAGCAGTTTCAGTTTGCAGCATATTGGTGCTCTTAAAACGCTGAGTAACCTGTGTAGAGTGTGTCAATCTCCAGCACTGAATACACAACTTAGAGCTCCTTTCACCACAGACACGCAAACACATCTTTTTGTAAAAGTCCTACTTCTTTACTCTTGGAAATGTAAGGGTTTCATCGAGAACTTGAAGTCAATCATGCTTTTGCACTCTGCAACCAATAGGAATGAACCCTTGTACATACCCGTCTGAATTTCAGTGCAAAATGCCCTTCTTTTCTGGTTTGTTGAAAGTTCACAACACATTAGGAGATAGAGCGTGTTTGAAGAAGACTGATGCAGTGTGCGTTTTCCTTTATTTCTTGTGATTTGGGAAACATAATCCGTGATTTTCCACATTGTCTAAGAAACAACATGAGGCTTGCAAGAGATTGAAACAATGCATCCTAAAACTTATTCCAGCGGTGAAAACACACGGTTCTACAAAGACTTGGAAGGAGCAAGCAAAAGAATAGTGGCTGAGTGTCCTTTCAGAGAGAAACACATGCATTTCATCCTTCTGGAGTGAGTTTTCTTGCTGGAATTCATATGCATTTTGTACTGTGCAGAATGTAGCTACCTGCTCGGGGGTTGTGTCATAGATGCACCTTTCCTGTAGGAGCTTATTGGAACTTTCATTGTTTGGCTAAGTTATTTAGGGTTGGTTTTGGAAGGTCTTTCAACTTTGGCCAAATCCGCTTTGTACGAAAGTTTTTCACAGCCCTGTTTCCAAGTGTCCACAAAGAGCTGCTGCTTGAAAGTGTCCACATGCACATCTCCCATACTGGTGTGCTCGTTTCACTACCTGGATTTTGGTTTCCTCTTCTTTCTTTGAAATGACAAGTCTTCATTCAGCATGCTACACACAGCTTGTAGCAGTTTCAGTTTGAAGCATGTTGGTGCTCTCAAAACGCTGTGTATCCTGGGTAGAGTGTGTCACTCTACAGCACTGAATACACAACTTAGAGCTCCTTTCACCACAGACACGCAAACACGTCTTTTTGGGAAAGTCCTAACTCAGGTAAATTGGAAATGTAAGGGTTTCATCGAAAACATGAAGACAATCATGCTTTTGAACTCTGCAACCGAAAGAAATGGCTTTTTGTACATGCCATTCTGAATTTCACTGCAAAATGCCCTTCTTTTCTGGTTTGTTGAAAGTTCAAAACACTTTAGGAAATAGAACGTGTTTGAAGAAGACCGATGCAGTGTGCGTTTTCCTGGATTTCAAGTGATTCGGGATACATACTCCTTGTTTTTCCACATTGTCTAAGAAACAACATGAGGCTTGCAAGAGATTGAAAAAATGCATCCTAAAACTTATTCCAGCAGTGAAAACACACGGTTCTACAAAGACTTGGAAGGAGCAAGCAAAAGAATAGTGGCTGAGAGTTCTTGCAGAGAGAAACACACGTATTTCATCCTTCTGTAGAGACGGTTAGGGTTACGATTGGACCTAGGGTAGGGTTATGTTGAGGGCTAGGGTTAGAGAGACGGTTAGGGTTACGATTGGACCTAGGGTTAGGGTTATGTTGAGGGCTAGGGTTAGACATCCGGTTAGGCTTACGATTGGACCTAGGGTTAGGGTTATGTTGAGACCCAGGGTTTGAGATCTGGTTAGGGTTAGATTGGACCTAGGGTTAGGGTTATGTTGAGGGCTAGGGTTAGAGAGAAGGTTAGGGTATCAATTGGACCTAGGGTTAGGGTTATGTTGAGGGCTAGGGTTACAGATCCGGTTAGGGTTACGATTTGACCTAGGGTTAGGGTTATGTTTAGGGCTAGGGTTAGAGATCCGGTTAGGGTTACTATTGGACGTAGGGTTAGGGTTATATTGAGGGCTAGGCTTAGAGATCCGGTTAGGGTTACGGTTGGACCTAGGGTTAGGGTTATGTTGAGGGCTAGGGTTAGAGATCAGGTTAGGGTTAAGATTGGACCTAGGGTTATAGTGATGTTGAGGGCTAGGGTATTCCAGCAGTGAAAACACACATTTCTATAAAGACTTTGAAGCAGCAATCTAAAGCCTTGTGGCTGAGTGTTCTTTCATAGAGAAACATGCATTTCATCCTTCTGGAGTGAATTTTCATGCTGGAGTTCATATGCATTTTATACTGTGCAGAATGTAGCTACCTGCTGGGGGTTGTGTCATAGAAGCACCTTTTCTGCAGGAGCTTATTGGAACATTCATTGTTTGGCTAAGTTATTTAGGGTTGGTTTTGGAAGGTCTTTCAACCTTGGTCAAATCCCGCTTCGTACGCAAGTTTTTAATAGCGCTGTTTCCAAGTGTCCACAAAGAGCTGCTGCTTGAAACTGTCCACATGCACATCTCGTATACTGGTGTGCTCGTTTCACTACCTGGATTTTGGTTTCCTCTTCTTTCTTTGAAATGACAAGTCTTCATTCAGCATTCTACACACACCTTGTACCAGCTTCAGTTTGAAGCATGTTGGTGCTCTCAAAACGCTGTGTAACCTATGTAGAGTGTGTTACTCTCCAGCACTGAATACACAACTTAGAGCTCCTTTCACCACAGACACGCAAACACATCTTTTTGTGAAAGTCCTACTTCAGGTCCCTTGGAAATGTAAGGGTTTCATGGAGAACATGAAGTCAATCATGCTTTTGCACTCTACTACCAATAGAAATGACCTCTTGTACATGCCTGACTGAGTTTCACTGCAAAATGCCCTTGTTTTCTGGTTTCTTGAATGTTCTCAACACATTAGGAGAAAGAGCGTGTTTGAGCAAGATCGATGCAGTGTGCGTTTCCCTAGATTTCAAGTGATTTGGGAAATATAATCCTTATTTTTCCACATTGTGAAAGAAACATGAGGCTTGCAAGAGATTGAAAAAATGCATCCCAAAACGTACTCCAGCGGTGAAAGCACACGTTTCTACAAAGACTTTGAAGTAGCAAGTAAAAGCCAATGGCTGAGTGTTCTTTCAGAGAGAAACATACACATTTCATCCTTCTGGAGTGAATTTTCAGCCTGGAAATCATATGCATTTGTACCGTGCAGAATGTAACTACCTGCTCGGGGGTTGTGTCATAGAAGCAACTTTCCTGCAGGAGCTTATTGGAACATTCATTGTTTGGCTAACTTCTTTGGGTTGGTTTTGGAAGGTCTTTCAATTTAAGCCAAATCCGCTTTCTTACGAAATTTTTTCACAGCCCTGTTTCCAAGAGCCCACAAAGAAGTGCTGCTTAAAACTCTCCACATGCACATCTCCCATACTGGTGTGCTCGTTTCACTACCTGGATTTTGGTTTCCTCTTCTTTCTTTGAAATTACAAGCCCTCTTTCTGCATGCTACACACACCTTGTAGCAGTTTCAGTTTGCAGCATATTGGTGCTCTTAAAACGCTGAGTAACCTGTGTAGAGTGTGTCAATCTCCAGCACTGAATACACAACTTAGAGCTCCTTTCACCACAGACACGCAAACACATCTTTTTGTAAAAGTCCTACTTCTTTACTCTTGGAAATGTAAGGGTTTCATCGAGAACTTGAAGTCAATCATGCTTTTGCACTCTGCAACCAATAGGAATGAACTCTTGTACATACCCGTCTGAATTTCAGTGCAAAATGCCCTTCTTTTCTGGTTTGTTGAAAGTTCACAACACATTAGGAGATAGAGCGTGTTTGAAGAAGACTGATGCAGTGTGCGTTTTCCTTTATTTCTTGTGATTTGGGAAACATAATCCGTGATTTTCCACATTGTCTAAGAAACAACATGAGGCTTGCAAGAGATTGAAACAATGCATCCTAAAACTTATTCCAGCAGTGAAAACACACGGTTCTACAAAGACTTGGAAGGAGCAAGCAAAAGAATAGTGGCTGAGTGTCCTTTCAGAGAGAAACACATGCATTTCATCCTTCTGGAGTGAGTTTTCTTGCTGGAATTCATATGCATTTTGTACTGTGCAGAATGTAGCTACCTGCTCGGGGGTTGTGTCATAGATGCACCTTTCCTGTAGGAGCTTATTGGAACTTTCATTGTTTGGCTAAGTTATTTAGGATTGGTTTTGGAAGGTCTTTCAACTTTGGCCAAATCCGCTTTGTACGAAAGTTTTTCACAGCCCTGTTTCCAAGTGTCCACAAAGAGCTGCTGCTTGAAAGTGTCCACATGCACATCTCCCATACTGGTGTGCTCGTTTCACTACCTGGATTTTGGTTTCCTCTTCTTTCTTTGAAATGACAAGTCTTCATTCAGCATGCTACACACAGCTTGTAGCAGTTTCAGTTTGAAGCATGTTGGTGCTCTCAAAACGCTGTGTATCCTGTGTAGAGTGTGTCACCTTACAACACTGAATACACAACTTAGAGCTCCTTTCAACACAGACACGCAAACACGTCTTTTTGGGAAAGTCCTAACTCAGGTAAATTGGAAATTTAAGGGTTTCATCGAAAACATGAAGACAATCATGCTTTTGAACTCTGCAACCGAAAGAAATGGCTTTTTGTACATGCCATTCTGAATTTCACTGCAAAATGCCCTTCTTTTCTGGTTTGTTGAAAGTTCAAAACACTTTAGGAAATAGAACGTGTTTGAAGAAGATTGATGCAGTGTGCGTTTTCCTGGATTTCAAGTGATTCGGGACACATACTCCTTGTTTTTCCACATTGTCTAAGAAACAACATGAGGCTTGCAAGAGATTGAAAAAATGCATCCTAAAACTTATGCCTGCAGTGAAAACACACGTTTCTACAAAGACTTGGAAGGAGCAAGCAAAAGAATAGTGGGTGAGAGTTATTTCAGAGAGAAACACACGTATTTCATCCTTCTGTAGAGACGGTTAGGGTTACGATTGGACCTAGGGTAGGGTTATGTTGAGGGCTAGGGTTAGAGAGACGGTTAGGGTTACGATTGGACCTAGGGTTAGGCTTATGTTGAGGGCTAAGGTTAGAGAGAAGATTAGGGTTACTTTTGGACCTAGGGTTAGGGTTATGTTGAGGGCTAGGGTTAGAGATATGGTTAGGGTTACGATTGGACCTAGGGTTAGGGTTATGTTGAGGGCTAGGGTTAGACATCCGGTTAGGGTTACGATTGGACCTAGGGTTAGGGTTATGTTGAGGCCCAGGGTTTGAGATCTGGTTAGGGTTAGATTGGACCTAGGGTTAGGGTTATGTTTAGGGCTAGGGATACAGATCCGGTTAGGGTTACGATTGGACCTAGGGTTAGGGTTATGTTGAGGGCTAGGGTTAGTGATCAGGTTAGTATTACGATTGGACCTAAGGTTAAGGTTATGTTGAGGGCTAGGGTTCAGATCCGGTTAGGGTTACGATTGGATCTAGGGTTAGCGTAACGTTGAGGGCTAGGGTTAGAGAGACGGTTAGGGTTACGATTGGACCTAGGGTTAGGGTTATGTTGAGGGCTAGGGTTAGAGATCAGGTTAGGGTTACGATTGGACCTAGGGTTAGGGTTATGTTGAGGGCTAAGGTTAAAGAGAAGGTTAGGGTTTCAATTGGACCTAGGGTTAGGGTTATGTTGAGGGCTAGGGTTACAGATCCGGTTAGGGTTACGATTGGACCTAGGGTTAGGGTTATGTTTAGGGCTAGGGTTAGAGATCCGGTTAGGGTTACTATTGGACGTAGGGTTAGGGTTATGTTGAGGGCTAGGGTTAGAGATCCGGTTAGTATTACGATTGGACCTAGGGTTAGGGTTATGTTGAGGGCTAGAGTTACAGATCCGGTTAGGGTTACGATTTGTCCTAGGGTTAGGGTTATGTTTAGGGCTAGGGTTAGAGATCCGGTTAGGGTTACTATTGGACGTAGGGTTAGGGTTATGTTGAGGGCTAGGCTTAGAGATCCGGTTAGGGTTACGGTTGGACCTAGGGTTAGGGTTATGTTGAGGGCTAGGTTTAGATATCAGGTTAGGGTTAAGATTGGACCTAGGGTTATAGTGATGTTGAGGGCTAGGGTATTCCAGCAGTGAAAACACACATTTCTATAAAGACTTTGAAGCAGCAAGCTAAAGCCTTGTGGCTGAGTGTTCTTTCATAGAGAAACATGCATTTCATCCTTCTGGAGTGAATTTTCATGCTGGAGTTCATATGCATTTTATACTGTGCAGAATGTAGCTACCTGCTGGGGGTTGTGTCATAGAAGCACCTTTTCTGCAGGAGCTTATTGGAACATTCATTGTTTGGCTAAGTTATTTAGGGTTGGTTTTGGAAGGTCTTTCAACCTTGGTCAAATCCCGCTTCGTACGCAAGTTTTTAATAGCGCTGTTTCCAAGTGTCCACAAACAGCTGCTGCTTGAAACTGTCCACATGCACATCTCGTATACTGGTGTGCTCGTTTCACTACCTGGATTTTGGTTTCCTCTTCTTTCTTTGAAATGACAAGTCTTCATTCAGCATTCTACACACACCTTGTACCAGCTTCAGTTTGAAGCATGTTGGTGCTCTCAAAACGCTGTGTAACCTATGTAGAGTGTGTTACTCTCCAGCACTGAATACACAACTTAGAGCTCCTTTCACCACAGACACGCAAACACATCTTTTTGTGAAAGTCCTACTTCAGGTCCCTTGGAAATGTAAGGGTTTCATGGAGAACATGAAGTCAATCATGCTTTTGCACTCTACTACCAATAGAAATGACCTCTTGTACATGCCTGACTGAGTTTCACTGCAAAATGCCCTTGTTTTCTGGTTTCTTGAATGTTCTCAACACATTAGGGGAAAGAGCGTGTTTGAGCAAGATCGATGCAGTGTGCGTTTCCCTAGATTTCAAGTGATTTGGGAAATATAATCCTTATTTTTCCACATTGTGAAAGAAACATGAGGCTTGCAAGAGATTGAAAAAATGCATCCCAAAACGTACTCCAGTGGTGAAAGCACACGTTTCTACAAAGACTTTGAAGTAGCAAGTAAAAGCCAATGGCTGAGTGTTCTTTCAGAGAGAAACATACACATTTCATCCTTCTGGAGTGAATTTTCAGCCTGGAAATCATATGCATTTGTACCGTGCAGAATGTAACTACCTGCTCGGGGGTTGTGTCATAGAAGCAACTTTCCTGCAGGAGCTTATTGGAACATTCATTGTTTGGCTAACTTCTTTGGGTTGGTTTTGGAAGGTCTTTCAACTTTAGCCAAATCCGCTTTCTTACGAAATTTTTTCACAGCCCTGTTTCCAAGAGCCCACAAAGAACTGCTGCTTAAAACTCTCCACATGCACATCTCCCATACTGGTGTGCTCGTTTCACTACCTGGATTTTGGTTTCCTCTTCTTTCTTTGAAATTACAAGCCCTCTTTCTGCATGCTACACACACCTTGTAGCAGTTTCAGTTTGCAGCATATTGGTGCTCTTAAAACGCTGAGTAACCTGTGTAGAGTGTGTCAATCTCCAGCACTGAATACACAACTTAGAGCTCCTTTCACCACAGACACGCAAACACATCTTTTTGTAAAAGTCCTACTTCTTTACTCTTGGAAATGTAAGGGTTTCATCGAGAACTTGAAGTCAATCATGCTTTTGCACTCTGCAACCAATAGGAATGAACCCTTGTACATACCCGTCTGAATTTCAGTGCAAAATGCCCTTCTTTTCTGGTTTGTTGAAAGTTCACAACACATTAGGAGATAGAGCGTGTTTGAAGAAGACTGATGCAGTGTGCGTTTTCCTTTATTTCTTGTGATTTGGGAAACATAATCCGTGATTTTCCACATTGTCTAAGAAACAACATGAGGCTTGCAAGAGATTGAAACAATGCATCCTAAAACTTATTCCAGCAGTGAAAACACACGGTTCTACAAAGACTTGGAAGGAGCAAGCAAAAGAATAGTGGCTGAGTGTCCTTTCAGAGAGAAACACATGCATTTCATCCTTCTGGAGTGAGTTTTCTTGCTGGAATTCATATGCATTTTGTACTGTGCAGAATGTAGCTACCTGCTCGGGGGTTGTGTCATAGATGCACCTTTCCTGTAGGAGCTTATTGGAACTTTCATTGTTTGGCTAAGTTATTTAGGGTTGGTTTTGGAAGGTCTTTCAACTTTGGCCAAATCCGCTTTGTACGAAAGTTTTTCACAGCCCTGATTCCAAGTGTCCACAAAGAGCTGCTGCTTGAAAGTGTCCACATGCACATCTCCCATACTGGTGTGCTCGTTTCACTACCTGGATTTTGGTTTCCTCTTCTTTCTTTGAAATGACAAGTCTTCATTCAGCATGCTACACACAGCTTGTAGCAGTTTCAGTTTGAAGCATGTTGGTGCTCTCAAAACGCTGTGTATCCTGTGTAGAGTGTGTCACTCTACAGCACTGAATACACAACTTAGAGCTCCATTCAACACAGACACGCAAACACGTCTTTTTGGGAAAGTCCTAACTCAGGTAAATTGGAAATGTAAGGGTTTCATCGAAAACATGAAGACAATCATGCTTTTGAACTCTGCAACCGAAAGAAATGGCTTTTTGTACATGCCATTCTGAATTTCACTGCAAAATGCCCTTCTTTTCTGGTTTGTTGAAAGTTCAAAACACTTTAGGAAATAGAACGTGTTTGAAGAAGACTGATGCAGTGTGCGTTTTCCTGGATTTCAAGTGATTCGGGATACATACTCCTTGTTTTTCCACATTGTCTAAGAAACAACATGAGGCTTGCAAGAGATTGAAACAATGCATCCTAAAACTTATGCCTGCAGTGAAAACACACGTTTCTACAAAGACTTGGAAGGAGCAAGCAAAAGAATAGTGGCTGAGAGTTCTTTCAGAGAGAAACACACGTATTTCATCCTTCTGTAGAGACGGTTAGGGTTACGATTGGACCTAGGGTAGGGTTATGTTGAGGGCTAGGTTTAGAGAGACGGTTAGGGTTACGATTGGACCTAGGGTTAGGCTTATGTTGAGGGCTAGGGTTAGAGAGAAGGTTAGGGTTACTTTTGGACCTAGGGTTAGGGTTATGTTGAGGGCTAGGGTTAGAGATATGGTTAGGGTTACGATTGGACCTAGGGTTAGGGATATGTTGAGGGGTAGGGTTAGAGAGAAGGTCAGGGTTACTTTTGGACCTAGGGTTAGGGTTATGTTGAGGGCTAGGGTTAGAGATATGGTTAGGGTTACGATTGGACCTAGGGTTATGGTTATGTTGAGGGCTAGGGTTAGAGTTCCGGTTAGGGTTGCACTTGAACCTAGGGTTAGCGTAACGTTGAGGGCTAGGCTTAGAGAGAAGGTTAGGGTTACAATTGGACCTAGGGTTAGGGTTATGTTGAGGCCCAGGGTTTGAGATCGGGTTAGGGTTACGATTGGACCTAGGGTTAGGGTTATGTTGAGGGCTAGAGTTACAGATCCGGTTAGGGTTACGATTTGACCTCGGGTTAGGGTTATGTTTAGGGCTAGGGTTAGAGATCCGGTTAGGGTTACTATTGGACGTAGGGTTAGGGTTATGTTGAGGGCTAGGCTTAGAGATCCGGTTAGGGTTACGGTTGGACCTAGGGTTAGGGTTATGTTGAGGTCTAGGGTTAGAGATCAGGTTAGGGTTAAGATTGGACCTAGGGTTATAGTGATGTTGAGGGCTAGGGTATTCCAGCAGTGAAAACACACATTTCTATAAAGACTTTGAAGCAGCAAGCTAAAGCCTTGTGGCTGAGTGTTCTTTCATAGAGAAACATGCATTTCATCCTTCTGGAGTGAATTTTCATGCTGGAGTTCATATGCATTTTATACTGTGCAGAATGTAGCTACCTGCTGGGGGTTGTGTCATAGAAGCACCTTTTCTGCAGGAGCTTATTGGAACATTCATTGTTTGGCTAAGTTATTTAGGGTTGGTTTTGGAAGGTCTTTCAACCTTGGCCAAATCCCGCTTCCTACGCAAGTTTTTAATACCGCTGTTTCCAAGTGTCCACAAACAGCTGCTGCTTGAAACTGTCCACATGCACATCTCGTATACTGGTGTGCTCGTTTCACTACCTGGATTTTGGTTTCCTCTTCTTTCTTTGAAATGACAAGTCTTCATTCAGCATTCTACACACACCTTGTACCAGCTTCAGTTTGAAGCATGTTGGTGCTCTCAAAACGCTGTGTAACCTATGTAGAGTGTGTTACTCTCCAGCACTGAATACACAACTTAGAGCTCCTTTCACCACAGGCACGCAAACACATCTTTTTGTGAAAGTCCTACTTCAGGTCCCTTGGAAATGTAAGGGTTTCATGGAGAACATGAAGTCAATCATGCTTTTGCACTCTACTACCAATAGAAATGACCTCTTGTACATGCCTGACTGAGTTTCCCTGCAAAATGCCCTTGTTTTCTGGTTTCTTGAATGTTCTCCACACATTAGGAGAAAGAGCGTGTTTGAGCAAGATCGATGCAGTGTGCGTTTCCCTAGATTTCAAGTGATTTGGGAAATATAATCCTTATTTTTCCACATTGTGAAAGAAACATGAGGCTTGCAAGAGATTGAAAAAATGCATCCCAAAACGTACTCCAGCGGTGAAAGCACACGTTTCTACAAAGACTTTGAAGTAGCAAGTAAAAGCCAATGGCTGAGTGTTCTTTCAGAGAGAAACATACACATTTTATCCTTCTGGAGTGAATTTTCAGCCTGGAAATCATATGCATTTGTACCGTGCAGAATGTAACTACCTGCTCGGGGGTTGTGTCATAGAAGCAACTTTCCTGCAGGAGCTTATTGGAACATTCATTGTTTGGCTAACTTCTTTGGGTTGGTTTTGGAAGGTCTTTCAACTTTAGCCAAATCCGCTTTCTTACGAAATTTTTTCACAGCCCTGTTTCCAAGAGCCCACAAAGAACTGCTGCTTAAAACTCTCCACATGCACATCTCCCATACTGGTGTGCTCGTTTCACTACCTGGATTTTGGTTTCCTCTTCTTTCTTTGAAATTACAAGCCCTCTTTCTGCATGCTACACACACCTTGTAGCAGTTTCAGTTTGCAGCATATTGGTGCTCTTAAAACGCTGAGTAACCTGTGTAGAGTGTGTCAATCTCCAGCACTGAATACACAACTTAGAGCTCCTTTCACCACAGACACGCAAACACATCTTTTTGTAAAAGTCCTACTTCTTTACTCTTGGAAATGTAAGGGTTTCATCGAGAACTTGAAGTCAATCATGCTTTTGCACTCTGCAACCAATAGGAATGAACTCTTGTACATACCCGTCTGAATTTCAGTGCAAAATGCCCTTCTTTTCTGGTTTGTTGAAAGTTCACAACACATTAGGAGATAGAGCGTGTTTGAAGAAGACTGATGCAGTGTGCGTTTTCCTTTATTTCTTGTGATTTGGGAAACATAATCCGTGATTTTCCACATTGTCTAAGAAACAACATGAGGCTTGCAAGAGATTGAAACAATGCATCCTAAAACTTATTCCAGCAGTGAAAACACACGGTTCTACAAAGACTTGGAAGGAGCAAGCAAAAGAATAGTGGCTGAGTGTCCTTTCTGAGAGAAACACATGCATTTCATCCTTCTGGAGTGAGTTTTCTTGCTGGAATTCATATGCATTTTGTACTGTGCAGAATGTAGCTACCTGCTCGGGGGTTGTGTCATAGATGCACCTTTCCTGTAGGAGCTTATTGGAACTTTCATTGTTTGGCTAAGTTATTTAGGGTTGGTTTTGGAAGGTCTTTCAACTTTGGCCAAATCCGCTTTGTACGAAAGTTTTTCACAGCCCTGTTTCCAAGTGTCCACAAAGAGCTGCTGCTTGAAAGTGTCCACATGCACATCTCCCATACTGGTGTGCTCGTTTCACTACCTGGATTTTGGTTTCCTCTTCTTTCTTTGAAATGACAAGTCTTCATTCAGCATGCTACACACAGCTTGTAGCAGTTTCAGTTTGAAGCATGTTGGTGCTCTCAAAACGCTGTGTATCCTGTGTAGAGTGTGTCACTCTACAGCACTGAATACACAACTTAGAGCTCCTTTCAACACAGACACGCAAACACGTCTTTTTGGGAAAGTCCTAAC
Source organism: Miniopterus natalensis (assembly GCF_054644295.1). NCBI lineage: Eukaryota > Metazoa > Chordata > Mammalia > Chiroptera > Miniopteridae > Miniopterus > Miniopterus natalensis. Next base: position 83,752,166 of record NC_142089.1, read on the forward strand.
TCAGGTAAATTGGAAATGTAAGGGTTTCATCGAAAACATGAAGACAATCATGCTTTTGAACTCTGCAACCGAAAGAAATGGCTTTTTGTACATGCCATTCTGAATTTCACTGCAAAATGCCCTTCTTTTCTGGTTTGTTGAAAGTTCAAAACACTTTAGGAAATAGAACGTGTTTGAAGAAGACTGATGCAGTGTGCGTTTTCCTGGATTTCAAGTGATTCGGGATACATACTCCTTGTTTTTCCACATTGTCTAATAAACAACATGAGGCTTGCAAGAGATTGAAAAAATGCATCCTAAAACTTATGCCTGCAGTGAAAACACACGTTTCTACAAAGACTTGGAAGGAGCAAGCAAAAGAATAGTGGGTGAGAGTTCTTTCAGAGAGAAACACACGTATTTCATCCTTCTGTAGAGACGGTTAGGGTACCGATTGGACCTAGGGTAGGGTTATGTTGAGGGCTAGGGTTAGAGAGACGGTTAGGGTTACGATTGGACCTAGGGTTAGGCTTATGTTGAGGGCTAAGGTTAGAGAGAAGATTAGGGTTACTTTTGGACCTAGGGTTAGGGTTTTGTTGAGGGCTAGGGTTAGAGATATGGTTAGGGTTACGATTGGACCTAGGGTTAGGGTTATGTTGAGGGCTAGGTTTAGAGATATGGTTAGGGTTACGATTGGACCTAGTGTTAGGGTTATGTTGAGGGCTAGGGTTAGAGTTCCGGTTAGGGTTGCACTTGAATCTAGGGTTAGCGTAACGTTGAGGGCTAGGCTTAGAGAGAAGGTTAGGGTTACAATTGGACCTAGGGTTAGGGTTATGTTGAGGCCCAGTGTTTGAGATCGGGTTAGGGTTAGATTGTACCTAGGGTTAGGGTTATGTTGAGGGCTAGGGTTAGAGTTCCGGTTAGTATTACGATTGGACCTAGGGTTAGGGTTATGTTTAGGGCTAGGGTTAGAGAGAAGGTTAGGGTTACTTTTGGACCTAGGGTTAGGGTTATGTTGAGGGCTAGGGTTAGAGAGAAGGTTAGGGTTACTTTTGGACCTAGGGTTAGGGTTATGTTGAGGGCTAGGGTTAGAGAGAAGGTTAGGGTTACTTTTGGACCTAGGGTTAGGGTTATGTTGAGGGCTAGGGTTAGAGATATGGTTAGGGTTACGATTGGACCTAGGGTTGGGGTTATGTTGAGGGCTAGGGTTAGAGATCCGGTTAGGGTTACGATTGGACCTAGGGTTAGGGTTATGTTGAGGGCTAGGGTTAGACATCCGGTTAGGGTTACGATTGGACCTAGGGTTAGGGTTATGTTGAGGCCCAGGGTTTGAGATCTGGTTAGGGTTAGATTGGACCTAGGGTTAGGGTTATGTTTAGGGCTAGGGATACAGATCCGGTTAGGGTTACGATTGGACCTAGGGTTAGGGTTATGTTGAGGCCTAGGGTTAGTGATCAGGTTAGTATTACGATTGGACCTAAGGTTAAGGTTATGTTGAGGGCTAGGGTTCAGATCCGTTTAGGGTTACGATTGGACCTAGGGTTAGCGTAACGTTGAGGGCTAGGGTTAGAGAGACGGTTAGGGTTACGATTGGACCTAGGGTTAGGGTTATGTTGAGGGCTAGGGTTAGAGATCAGGTTAGGGTTATGATTGGACCTAGGGTTAGGGTTATGTTGAGGGCTAAGGTTAAAGAGAAGGTTAGGGTTTCAATTGGACCTAGGGTTAGGGTTATGTTGAGGGCTAGGGTTACAGATCCGGTTAGGGTTACGATTGGACCTAGGGTTAGGGTTATGTTTAGGGCTAGGGTTAGAGATCCGGTTAGGGTTACTATTGGACGTAGGGTTAGGGTTATGTTGAGGGCTAGAGTTACAGATCCGGTTAGGGTTACGATTTGACCTAGGGTTAGGGTTATGTTGAGGGCTAGGGTTAGAGATCCGGTTAGGGTTACGGTTGGACCTAGGGTTAGGGTTATGTTGAGGGCTAGGGTTAGAGATCAGGTTAGGGTTAAGATTGGACCTAGGGTTATAGTGATGTTGAGGGCTAGGGTATTCCAGCAGTGAAAACACACATTTCTATAAAGACTTTGAAGCAGCAAGCTAAAGCCTTGTGGCTGAGTGTTCTTTCATAGAGAAACATGCATTTCATCCTTCTGGAGTGAATTTTCATGCTGGAGTTCATATGCATTTTATACTGTGCAGAATGTAGCTACCTGCTGGGGGTTGTGTCATAGAAGCACCTTTTCTGCAGGAGCTTATTGGAACATTCATTGTTTGGCTAAGTTATTTAGGGTTGGTTTTGGAAGGTCTTTCAACCTTGGTCAAATCCCACTTCGTACGCAAGTTTTTAATAGCGCTGTTTCCAAGTGTCCACAAAGAGCTGCTGCTTGAAACTGTCCACATGCACATCTCGTATACTGGTGTGCTCGTTTCACTACCTGGATTTTGGTTTCCTCTTCTTTCTTTGAAATGACAAGTCTTCATTCAGCATTCTACACACACCTTGTACCAGCTTCAGTTTGAAGCATGTTGGTGCTCTCAAAACGCTGTGTAACCTATGTAGAGTGTGTTACTCTCCAGCACTGAATACACAACTTAGAGCTCCTTTCACCACAGGCACGCAAACACATCTTTTTGTGAAAGTCCTACTTCAGGTCCCTTGGAAATGTAAGGGTTTCATGGAGAACATGAAGTCAATCATGCTTTTGCACTCTACTACCAATAGAAATGACCTCTTGTACATGCCTGACTGAGTTTCACTGCAAAATGCCCTTGTTTTCTGGTTTCTTGAATGTTCTCCACACATTAGGAGAAAGAGCGTGTTTGAGCAAGATCGATGCAGTGTGCGTTTCCCTAGATTTCAAGTGATTTGGGAAATATAATCCTTATTTTTCCACATTGTGAAAGAAACATGAGGCTTGCAAGAGATTGAAAAAATGCATCCCAAAACGTACTCCAGCGGTGAAAGCACACGTTTCTACAAAGACTTTGAAGTAGCAAGTAAAAGCCAATGGCTGAGTGTTCTTTCAGAGAGAAACATACACATTTTATCCTTCTGGAGTGAATTTTCAGCCTGGAAATCATATGCATTTGTACCGTGCAGAATGTAACTACCTGCTCGGGGGTTGTGTCATAGAAGCAACTTTCCTGCAGGAGCTTATTGGAACATTCATTGTTTGGCTAACTTCTTTGGGTTGGTTTTGGAAGGTCTTTCAACTTTAGCCAAATCCGCTTTCTTACGAAATTTTTTCACAGCCCTGTTTCCAAGAGCCCACAAAGAACTGCTGCTCAAAACTCTCCACATGCACATCTCCCATACTGGTGTGCTCGTTTCACTACCTGGATTTTGGTTTCCTCTTCTTTCTTTGAAATTACAAGCCCTCTTTCTGCATGCTACACACACCTTGTAGCAGTTTCAGTTTGCAGCATATTGGTGCTCTTAAAACGCTGAGTAACCTGTGTAGAGTGTGTCAATCTCCAGCACTGAATACACAACTTAGAGCTCCTTTCACCACAGACACGCAAACACATCTTTTTGTAAAAGTCCTACTTCTTTACTCTTGGAAATGTAAGGGTTTCATCGAGAACTTGAAGTCAATCATGCTTTTGCACTCTGCAACCAATAGGAATGAACCCTTGTACATACCCATCTGAATTTCAGTGCAAAATGCCCTTCTTTTCTGGTTTGTTGAAAGTTCACAACACATTAGGAGATAGAGCGTGTTTGAAGAAGACTGATGCAGTGTGCGTTTTCCTTTATTTCTTGTGATTTGGGAAACATAATCCGTGATTTTCCACATTGTCTAAGAAACAACATGAGGCTTGCAAGAGATTGAAACAATGCATCCTAAAACTTATTCCAGCAGTGAAAACACACGGTTCTACAAAGACTTGGAAGGAGCAAGCAAAAGAATAGTGGCTGAGTGTCCTTTCAGAGAGAAACACATGCATTTCATCCTTCTGGAGTGAGTTTTCTTGCTGGAATTCATATGCATTTTGTACTGTGCAGAATGTAGCTACCTGCTCGGGGGTTGTGTCATAGATGCACCTTTCCTGTAGGAGCTTATTGGAACTTTCATTGTTTGGCTAAGTTATTTAGGGTTGGTTTTGGAAGGTCTTTCAACTTTGGCCAAATCCGCTTTGTACGAAAGTTTTTCACAGCCCTGTTTCCAAGTGTCCACAAAGAGCTGCTGCTTGAAAGTGTCCACATGCACATCTCCCATACTGGTGTGCTCGTTTCACTACCTGGATTTTGGTTTCCTCTTCTTTCTTTGAAATGACAAGTCTTCATTCAGCATGCTACACACAGCTTGTAGCAGTTTCAGTTTGAAGCATGTTGGTGCTCTCAAAACGCTGTGTATCCTGTGTAGAGTGTGTCACTCTACAGCACTGAATACACAACTTAGAGCTCCTTTCAACACAGACACGCAAACACGTCTTTTTGGGAAAGTCCTAACTCAGGTAAATTGGAAATGTAAGGGTTTCATCGAAAACATGAAGACAATCATGCTTTTGAACTCTGCAACCGAAAGAAATGGCTTTTTGTACATGCCATTCTGAATTTCACTGCAAAATGCCCTTCTTTTCTGGTTTGTTGAAAGTTCAAAACACTTTAGGAAATAGAACGTGTTTGAAGAAGACTGATGCAGTGTGCGTTTTCCTGGATTTCAAGTGATTCGGGATACATACTCCTTGTTTTTCCACATTGTCTAAGAAACAACATGAGGCTTGCAAGAGACTGAAAAAATGCATCCTAAAACTTATGCCTGCAGTGAAAACACACGTTTCTACAAAGACTTGGAAGGAGCAAGCAAAAGAATAGTGGCTGAGAGTTCTTTCAGAGAGAAACACACGTATTTCATCCTTCTGTAGAGACGGTTAGGGTTACGATTGGACCTAGGGTAGGGTTATGTTGAGGGCTAGGGTTAGAGAGACGGTTAGGGTTACGATTGGACCTAGGGTTAGGCTTATGTTGAGGGCTAGGGTTAGAGAGAAGGTTAGGGTTACTTTTGGACCTAGGGTTAGGGTTATGTTGAGGGCTAGGGTTAGAGATATGGTTAGGGTTACGATTGGACCTAGGGTTAGGGATATGTTGAGGGGTAGGGTTAGAGAGAAGGTCAGGGTTACTTTTGGACCTAGGGTTAGGGTTATGTTGAGGGCTAGGGTTAGAGATATGGTTAGGGTTACGATTGGACCTAGGGTTAGGGTTATGTTGAGGGCTAGGGTTAGAGTTCCGGTAAGGGTTGCACTTGAACCTAGGGTTAGCGTAACGTTGAGGGCTAGGCTTAGAGAGAAGGTTAGGGTTACAATTGGACCTAGGGTTAGGGTTATGTTGAGGGCTAGAGTTACAGATCCGGTTAGGGTTACGATTTGACCTCGGGTTAGGGTTATGTTTAGGGCTAGGGTTAGAGATCCGGTTAGGGTTACTATTGGACGTAGGGTTAGGGTTATGTTGAGGGCTAGGCTTAGAGATCCGGTTAGGGTTACGGTTGGACCTAGGGTTAGGGTTATGTTGAGGTCTAGGGTTAGAGATCAGGTTAGGGTTAAGATTGGACCTAAGGTTATAGTGATGTTGAGGGCTAGGGTATTCCAGCAGTGAAAACACACATTTCTATAAAGACTTTGAAGCAGCAAGCTAAAGCCTTGTGGCTGAGTGTTCTTTCATAGAGAAACATGCATTTCATCCTTCTGGAGTGAATTTTCATGCTGGAGTTCATATGCATTTTATACTGTGCAGAATGTAGCTACCTGCTGGGGGTTGTGTCATAGAAGCACCTTTTCTGCAGGAGCTTATTGGAACATTCATTGTTTGGCTAAGTTATTTAGGGTTGGTTTTGGAAGGTCTTTCAACCTTGGCCAAATCCCGCTTCCTACGCAAGTTTTTAATACCGTTGTTTCCAAGTGTCCACAAACAGCTGCTGCTTGAAACTGTCCACATGCACATCTCGTATACTGGTGTGCTCGTTTCACTACCTGGATTTTGGTTTCCTCTTCTTTCTTTGAAATGACAAGTCTTCATTCAGCATTCTACACACACCTTGTACCAGCTTCAGTTTGAAGCATGTTGGTGCTCTCAAAACGCTGTGTAACCTATGTAGAGTGTGTTACTCTCCAGCACTGAATACACAACTTAGAGCTCCTTTCACCACAGGCACGCAAACACATCTTTTTGTGAAAGTCCTACTTCAGGTCCCTTGGAAATGTAAGGGTTTCATGGAGAACATGAAGTCAATCATGCTTTTGCACTCTACTACCAATAGAAATGACCTCTTGTACATGCCTGACTGAGTTTCACTGCAAAATGCCCTTGTTTTCTGGTTTCTTGAATGTTCTCCACACATTAGGAGAAAGAGCGTGTTTGAGCAAGATCGATGCAGTGTGCGTTTCCCTAGATTTCAAGTGATTTGGGAAATATAATCCTTATTTTTCCACATTGTGAAAGAAACATGAGGCTTGCAAGAGATTGAAAAAATGCATCCCAAAACGTACTCCAGCGGTGAAAGCACACGTTTCTACAAAGACTTTGAAGTAGCAAGTAAAAGCCAATGGCTGAGTGTTCTTTCAGAGAGAAACATACACATTTTATCCTTCTGGAGTGAATTTTCAGCCTGGAAATCATATGCATTTGTACCGTGCAGAATGTAACTACCTGCTCGGGGGTTGTGTCATAGAAGCAACTTTCCTGCAGGAGCTTATTGGAACATTCATTGTTTGGCTAACTTCTTTGGGTTGGTTTTGGAAGGTCTTTCAACTTTAGCCAAATCCGCTTTCTTACGAAATTTTTTCACAGCCCTGTTTCCAAGAGCCCACAAAGAACTGCTGCTTAAAACTCTCCACATGCACATCTCCCATACTGGTGTGCTCGTTTCACTACCTGGATTTTGGTTTCCTCTTCTTTCTTTGAAATTACAAGCCCTCTTTCTGCATGCTACACACACCTTGTAGCAGTTTCAGTTTGCAGCATATTGGTGCTCTTAAAACGCTGAGTAACCTGTGTAGAGTGTGTCAATCTCCAGCACTGAATACACAACTTAGAGCTCCTTTCACCACAGACACGCAAACACATCTTTTTGTAAAAGTCCTACTTCTTTACTCTTGGAAATGTAAGGGTTTCATCGAGAACTTGAAGTCAATCATGCTTTTGCACTCTGCAACCAATAGGAATGAACTCTTGTACATACCCGTCTGAATTTCAGTGCAAAATGCCCTTCTTTTCTGGTTTGTTGAAAGTTCACAACACATTAGGAGATAGAGCATGTTTGAAGAAGACTGATGCAGTGTGCGTTTTCCTTTATTTCTTGTGATTTGGGAAACATAATCCGTGATTTTCCACATTGTCTAAGAAACAACATGAGGCTTGCAAGAGATTGAAACAATGCATCCTAAAACTTATTCCAGCAGTGAAAACACACGGTTCTACAAAGACTTGGAAGGAGCAAGCAAAAGAATAGTGGCTGAGTGTCCTTTCAGAGAGAAACACATGCATTTCATCCTTCTGGAGTGAGTTTTCTTGCTGGAATTCATATGCATTTTGTACTGTGCAGAATGTAGCTACCTGCTCGGGGGTTGTGTCATAGATGCACCTTTCCTGTAGGAGCTTATTGGAACTTTCATTGTTTGGCTAAGTTATTTAGGGTTGGTTTTGGAAGGTCTTTCAACTTTGGCCAAATCCGCTTTGTACGAAAGTTTTTCACAGCCCTGTTTCCAAGTGTCCACAAAGAGCTGCTGCTTGAAAGTGTCCACATGCACATCTCCCATACTGGTGTGCTCGTTTCACTACCTGGATTTTGGTTTCCTCTTCTTTCTTTGAAATGACAAGTCTTCATTCAGCATGCTACACACAGCTTGTAGCAGTTTCAGTTTGAAGCATGTTGGTGCTCTCAAAACGCTGTGTATCCTGTGTAGAGTGTGTCACTCTACAGCACTGAATACACAACTTAGAGCTCCTTTCAACACAGACACACAAACACGTCTTTTTGGGAAAGTCCTAACTCAGGTAAATTGGAAATGTAAGGGTTTCATCGAAAACATGAAGACAATCATGCTTTTGAACTCTGCAACCGAAAGAAATGGCTTTTTGTACATGCCATTCTGAATTTCACTGCAAAATGCCCTTCTTTTCTGGTTTGTTGAAAGTTCAAAACACTTTAGGAAATAGAACGTGTTTGAAGAAGACTGATGCAGTGTGCGTTTTCCTGGATTTCAAGTGATTCGGGATACATACTCCTTGTTTTTCCACATTGTCTAAGAAACAACATGAGGCTTGCAAGAGATTGAAAAAATGCATCCTAAAACTTATGCCTGCAGTGAAAACACACGTTTCTACAAAGACTTGGAAGGAGCAAGCAAAAGAATAGTGGCTGAGAGTTCTTTCAGAGAGAAACACACGTATTTCATCCTTCTGTAGAGACGGTTAGGGTTACGATTGGACCTAGGGTAGGGTTATGTTGAGGGCTAGGGTTAGAGAGACGGTTAGGGTTACGATTGGACCTAGGGTTAGGCTTATGTTGAGGGCTAGGGTTAGAGAGAAGGTTAGGGTTACTTTTGGACCTAGGGTTAGGGTTATGTTGAGGGCTAGGGTTAGAGATATGGTTAGGGTTACGATTGGACCTAGGGTTAGGGTTATGTTGAGGGCTAGGGTTAGAGAGAAGGTCAGGGTTACTTTTGGACCTAGGGTTAGGGTTATGTTGAGGGCTAGGGTTAGAGATATGGTTAGGGTTACGATTGGACCTAGGGTTAGGGTTATGTTGAGGGCTAGGGTTAGAGTTCCGGTTAGGGTTGCACTTGAACCTAGGGTTAGCGTAACGTTGAGGGCTAGGCTTAGAGAGAAGGTTAGGGTTACAATTGGACCTAGGGTTAGGGTTATGTTGAGGCCCAGGGTTTGAGATGGGGTTAGGGTTACGATTGGACCTAGGGTTAGGGTTATGTTGAGGGCTAGAGTTACACATCCGGTTAGGGTTACGATTTGACCTCGGGTTAGGGTTATGTTTAGGGCTAGGGTTAGAGATCCGGTTAGGGTTACTATTGGACGTAGGGTTAGGGTTATGTTGAGGGCTCGGCTTAGAGATCAGGTTAGGGTTAAGATTGGACCTAGGGTTATAGTGATGTTGAGGGCTAGGGTATTCCAGCAGTGAAAACACACATTTCTATAAAGACTTTGAAGCAGCAAGCTAAAGCCTTGTGGCTGAGTGTTCTTTCATAGAGAAACATGCATTTCATCCTTCTGGAGTGAATTTTCATGCTGGAGTTCATATGCATTTTATACTGTGCAGAATGTAGCTACCTGCTGGGGGTTGTGTCATAGAAGCACCTTTTCTGTAGGAGCTTTTTGGAACATTCATTGTTTGGCTAAGTTATTTAGGGTTGGTTTTGGAAGGTCTTTCAACCTTGGCCAAATCCCGCTTCGTACGCAAGTTTTTAATACCGCTGTTTCCAAGTGTCCACAAACAGCTGCTGCTTGAAACTGTCCACATGCACATCTCGTATACTGGTGTGCTCGTTTCACTACCTGGATTTTGGTTTCCTCTTCTTTCTTTGAAATGACAAGTCTTCATTCAGCATTCTACACACACCTTGTACCAGCTTCAGTTTGAAGCATGTTGGTGCTCTCAAAACGCTGTGTAACCTATGTAGAGTGTGTTACTCTCCAGCACTGAATACACAACTTAGAGCTCCTTTCACCACAGACACGCAAACACATCTTTTTGTGAAAGTCCTACTTCAGGTCCCTTGGAAAGGTAAGGGTTTCATGGAGAACATGACGTCAATCATGCTTTTGCACTCTACTACCAATAGAAATGACCTCTTGTACATGCCTGACTGAGTTTCACTGCAAAATGCCCTTGTTTTCTGGTTTCTTGAATGTTCTCAACACATTAGGAGAAAGAGCGTGTTTGAGCAAGATCGATGCAGTGTGCGTTTCCCTAGATTTCAAGTGATTTGGGAAATATAATCCTTATTTTTCCACATTGTGAAAGAAACATGAGGCTTGCAAGAGATTGAAAAAATGCATCCCAAAACGTACTCCAGCGGTGAAAGCACACGTTTCTACAAAGACTTTGAAGTAGCAAGTAAAAGCCAATGGCTGAGTGTTCTTTCAGAGAGAAACATACACATTTCATCCTTCTGGAGTGAATTTTCAGCCTGGAATTCATATGCATTTGTACCGTGCAGAATGTAACTACCTGCTCGGGGGTTGTGTCATAGAAGCAACTTTCCTGCAGGAGCTTATTGGAACATTCATTGTTTGGCTAACTTCTTTGGGTTGGTTTTGGAAGGTCTTTCAACTTTAGCCAAATCCGCTTTCTTACGAAATTTTTTCACAGCCCTGTTTCCAAGAGCCCACAAAGAACTGCTGCTTAAAACTCTCCACATGCACATCTCCCATACTGGTGTGCTCGTTTCACTACCTGGATTTTGGTTTCCTCTTCTTTCTTTGAAATTACAAGCCCTCTTTCTGCATGCTACACACACCTTGTAGCAGTTTCAGTTTGCAGCATATTGGTGCTCTTAAAACGCTGAGTAACCTGTGTAGAGTGTGTCAATCTCCAGCACTGAATACACAACTTAGAGCTCCTTTCACCACAGACACGCAAACACATCTTTTTGTAAAAGTCCTACTTCTTTACTCTTGGAAATGTAAGGGTTTCATCGAGAACTTGAAGTCAATCATGCTTTTGCACTCTGCAACCAATAGGAATGAACTCTTGTACATACCCGTCTGAATTTCAGTGCAAAATGCCCTTCTTTTCTGGTTTGTTGAAAGTTCACAACACATTAGGAGATAGAGCGTGTTTGAAGAAGACTGATGCAGTGTGCGTTTTCCTTTATTTCTTGTGATTTGGGAAACATAATCCGTGATTTTCCACATTGTCTAAGAAACAACATGAGGCTTGCAAGAGATTGAAACAATGCATCCTAAAACTTATTCCAGCAGTGAAAACACACGGTTCTACAAAGACTTGGAAGGAGCAAGCAAAAGAATAGTGGCTGAGTGTCCTTTCAGAGAGAAACACATGCATTTCATCCTTCTGGAGTGAGTTTTCTTGCTGGAATTCATATGCATTTTGTACTGTGCAGAATGTAGCTACCTGCTCGGGGGTTGTGTCATAGATGCACCTTTCCTGTAGGAGCTTATTGGAACTTTCATTGTTTGGCTAAGTTATTTAGGGTTGGTTTTGGAAGGTCTTTCAACTTTGGCCAAATCCGCTTTGTACGAAAGTTTTTCACAGCCCTGTTTCCAAGTGTCCACAAGAGCTGCTGCTTGAAAGTGTCCACATGCACATCTCCCATACTGGTGTGCTCGTTTCACTACCTGGATTTTGGTTTCCTCTTCTTTCTTTGAAATGACAAGTCTTCATTCAGCATGCTACACACAGCTTGTAGCAGTTTCAGTTTGAAGCATGTTGGTGCTCTCAAAACGCTGTGTATCCTGGGTAGAGTGTGTCACTCTACAGCACTGAATACACAACTTAGAGCTCCTTTCAACACAGACACGCAAACACGTCTTTTTGGGAAAGTCCTAACTCAGGTAAATTGGAAATGTAAGGGTTTCATCGAAAACATGAAGACAATCATGCTTTTGAACTCTGCAACCGAAAGAAATGCATTTTTGTACATGCCATTCTGAATTTCACTGCAAAATGCCCTTCTTTTCTGGTTTGTTGAAAGTTCAAAACACTTTAGGAAATAGAACGTGTTTGAAGAAGACTGATGCAGTGTGCGTTTTCCTGGATTTCAAGTGATTCGGGATACATACTCCTTGTTTTTCCACATTGTCTAAGAAACAACATGAGGCTTGCAAGAGATTGAAAAAATGCATCCTAAAACTTATGCCTGCAGTGAAAACACACGTTTCTACAAAGACTTGGAAGGAGCAAGCAAAAGAATAGTGGCTGAGCGTTCTTTCAGAGAGAGACACACGTATTTCATCCTTCTGTAGAGACGGTTAGGGTTACGATTGGACCTAGGGTAGGGTTATGTTGAGGGCTAGGGTTAGAGAGACGGTTAGGGTTACGATTGGACCTAGGGTTAGGCTTATGTTGAGGGCTAGGGTTAGAGAGAAGGTTAGGGTTACTTTTGGACCTAGGGTTAGGGTTATGTTGAGGGCTAGGGTTAGAGATATGGTTAGGGTTACGATTGGACCTAGGGTTAGGGTTATGTTGAGGGCTAGGGTTAGAGAGAAGGTCAGGGTTACTTTTGGACCTAGGGTTAGGGTTATGTTGAGGGCTAGGGTTAGAGATATGGTTAGGGTTACGATTGGACCTAGGGTTAGGGTTATGTTGAGGGCTAGGGTTAGAGTTCCGGTTAGGGTTGCACTTGAACCTAGGGTTAGCGTAACGTTGAGGGCTAGGCTTAGAGAGAAGGTTAGGGTTACAATTGGACCTAGGGTTAGGGTTATGTTGAGGCCCAGGGTTTGAGATCGGGTTAGGGTTACGATTGGACCTAGGGTTAGGGTTATGTTGAGGGCTAGAGTTACACATCCGGTTAGGGTTAAGATTTGACCTCGGGTTAGGGTTATGTTTAGGGCTAGGGTTAGAGATCCGGTTAGGGTTACTATTGGACGTAGGGTTAGGGTTATGTTGAGGGCTCGGATTAGAGATCAGGTTAGGGTTAAGATTGGACCTAGGGTTATAGTGATGTTGAGGGCTAGGGTATTCCAGTAGTGAAAACACACATTTCTATAAAGACTTTGAAGCAGCAAGCTAAAGCCTTGTGGCTGAGTGTTCTTTCATAGAGAAACATGCATTTCATCCTTCTGGAGTGAATTTTCATGCTGGAGTTCATATGCATTTTATACTGTGCAGAATGTAGCTACCTGCTGGGGGTTGTGTCATAGAAGCACCTTTTCTGCAGGAGCTTATTGGAACATTCATTGTTTGGCTAAGTTATTTAGGGTTGGTTTTGGAAGGTCTTTCAACCTTGGCCAAATCCCGCTTCGTACGCAAGTTTTTAATACCGCTGTTTCCAAGTGTCCACAAACAGCTGCTGCTTGAAACTGTCCACATGCACATCTCGTATACTGGTGTGCTCGTTTCACTACCTGGATTTTGGTTTCCTCTTCTTTCTTTGAAATGACAAGTCTTCATTCAGCATTCTACACACACCTTGTACCAGCTTCAGTTTGAAGCATGTTGGTGCTCTCAAAACGCTGTGTAACCTATGTAGAGTGTGTTACTCTCCAGCACTGAATACACAACTTAGAGCTCCTTTCACCACAGACACGCAAACACATCTTTTTGTGAAAGTCCTACTTCAGGTCCCTTGGAAATGTAAGGGTTTCATGGAGAACATGACGTCAATCATGCTTTTGCACTCTACTACCAATAGAAATGACCTCTTGTACATGCCTGACTGAGTTTCACTGCAAAATGCCCTTGTTTTCTGGTTTCTTGAATGTTCTCAACACATTAGGAGAAAGAGCGTGTTTGAGCAAGATCGATGCAGTGTGCGTTTCCCTAGATTTCAAGTGATTTGGGAAATATAATCCTTATTTTTCCACATTGTGAAAGAAACATGAGGCTTGCAAGAGATTGAAAAAATGCATCCCAAAACGTACTCCAGCGGTGAAAGCACACGTTTCTACAAAGACTTTGAAGTAGCAAGTAAAAGCCAATGGCTGAGTGTTCTTTCAGAGAGAAACATACACATTTCATCCTTCTGGAGTGAATTTTCAGCCTGGAATTCATATGCATTTGTACCGTGCAGAATGTAACTACCTGCTCGGGGGTTGTGTCATAGAAGCTACTTTCCTGCAGGAGCTTATTGGAACATTCATTGTTTGGCTAACTTCTTTGGGTTGGTTTTGGAAGGTCTTTCAACTTTAGCCAAATCCGCTTTCTTACGAAATTTTTTCACAGCCCTGTTTCCAAGAGCCCACAAAGAACTGCTGCTTAAAACTCTCCACATGCACATCTCCCATACTGGTGTGCTCGTTTCACTACCTGGATTTTGGTTTCCTCTTCTTTCTTTGAAATTACAAGCCCTCTTTCTGCATGCTACACACACCTTGTAGCAGTTTCAGTTTGCAGCATATTGGTGCTCTTAAAACGCTGAGTAACCTGTGTAGAGTGTGTCAATCTCCAGCCATGAATACACAACTTAGAGCTCCTTTCACCACAGACACGCAAACACATCTTTTTGTAAAAGTCCTACTTCTTTACTCTTGGAAATGTAAGGGTTTCATCGAGAACTTGAAGTCAATCATGCTTTTGCACTCTGCAACCAATAGGAATGAACCCTTGTACATACCCGTCTGAATTTCAGTGCAAAATGCCCTTCTTTTCTGGTTTGTTGAAAGTTCACAACACATTAGGAGATAGAGCGTGTTTGAAGAAGACTGATGCAGTGTGCGTTTTCCTTTATTTCTTGTGATTTGGGAAACATAATCCGTGATTTTCCACATTGTCTAAGAAACAACATGAGGCTTGCAAGAGATTGAAACAATGCATCCTAAAACTTATTCCAGCAGTGAAAACACACGGTTCTACAAAGACTTGGAAGGAGCAAGCAAAAGAATAGTGGCTGAGTGTCCTTTCAGAGAGAAACACATGCATTTCATCCTTCTGGAGTGAGTTTTCTTGCTGGAATTCATATGCATTTTGTACTGTGCAGAATGTAGCTACCTGCTCGGGGGTTGTGTCATAGATGCACCTTTCCTGTAGGAGCTTATTGGAACTTTCATTGTTTGGCTAAGTTATTTAGGGTTGGTTTTGGAAGGTCTTTCAACTTTGGCCAAATCCGCTTTGTACGAAAGTTTTTCACAGCCCTGTTTCCAAGTGTCCACAAAGAGCTGCTGCTTGAAAGTGTCCACATGCACATCTCCCATACTGGTGTGCTCGTTTCACTACCTGGATTTTGGTTTCCTCTTCTTTCTTTGAAATGACAAGTCTTCATTCAGCATGCTACACACAGCTTGTAGCAGTTTCAGTTTGAAGCATGTTGGTGCTCTCAAAACGCTGTGTATCCTGTGTAGAGTGTGTCACTCTACAGCACTGAATACACAACTTAGAGCTCCTTTCAACACAGACACGCAAACACGTCTTTTTGGGAAAGTCCTAACTCAGGTAAATTGGAAATGTAATGGTTTCATCGAAAACATGAAGACAATCATGCTTTTGAACTCTGCAACCGAAAGAAATGGCTTTTTGTACATGCCATTCTGAATTTCACTGCAAAATGCCCTTCTTTTCTGGTTTGTTGAAAGTTCAAAACACTTTAGGAGATAGAACGTGTTTGAAGAAGACTGATGCAGTGTGCGTTTTCCTGGATTTCAAGTGATTCGGGATACATACTCCTTGTTTTTCGACATTGTCTAAGAAACAACATGAGGCTTGCAAGAGATTGAAAAAATGCATCCTAAAACTTATGCCTGCAGTGAAAACACACGTTTCTACAAAGACTTGGAAGGAGCAAGCAAAAGAATAGTGGCTGAGAGTTCTTTCAGAGAGAAACACACGTATTTCATCCTTCTGTAGAGACGGTTAGGGTTACGATTGGACCTAGGGTAGGGTTATGTTGAAGGCTAGGGTTAGAGAGACGGTTAGTTTTACGATTGGACCTAGGGTTAGGCTTATGTTGAGGGCTAGGGTTAGAGAGAAGGTTAGGGTTACTTTTGGACCTAGGGTTAGGGTTATGTTGAGGGCTAGGGTTAGAGATATGGTTAGGGTTACGATTGGACCTAGGGTTAGGGTTATGTTGAGGGCTAGGGTTAGAGAGAAGGTCAGGGTTACTTTTGGACCTAGGGTTAGGGTTATGTTGAGGTCTAGGGTTAGAGATATGGTTAGGGTTACGATTGGACCTAGGGTTAGGGTTATGTTTAGGGCTAGGGTTAGAGTTCCGGTTAGGGTTGCACTTGAACCTAGGGTTAGCGTAACGTTGAGGGCTAGGCTTAGAGAGAAGGTTAGGGTTACAATTGGACCTAGGATTAGGGTTATGTTGAGGCCCAGGGTTTGAGATCGGGTTAGGGTTACGATTGGACCTAGGGTTAGGGTTATGTTGAGGGCTAGGGTTAGAGATCCGGTTAGGGTTACGATTTGACCTCGGGTTAGGGTTATGTTTAGGGCTAGGGTTAGAGATCCGGTTAGGGTTACTATTGGACGTAGGGTTAGGGTTATGTTGAGGGCTAGGCTTAGAGATCAGGTTAGGGTTAAGATTGGACCTAGGGTTATAGTGATGTTGAGGGCTAGGGTATTCCAGCAGTGAAAACACACATTTCTATAAAGACTTTGAAGCAGCAAGCTAAAGCCTTGTGGCTGAGTGTTCTTTCATAGAGAAACATGCATTTCATCCTTCTGGAGTGAATTTTCATGCTGGAGTTCATATGCATTTTATACTGTGCAGAATGTAGCTACCTGCTGGGGGTTGTGTCATAGAAGCACCTTTTCTGCAGGAGCTTATTGGAACATTCATTGTTTGGCTAAGTTATTTAGGGTTGGTTTTGGAAGGTCTTTCAACCTTGGCCAAATCCCGCTTCGTACGCAAGTTTTTAATACCGCTGTTTCCAAGTGTCCACAAACAGCTGCTGCTTGAAACTGTCCACATGCACATCTCGTATACTGGTGTGCTCGTTTCACTACCTGGATTTTGGTTTCCTCTTCTTTCTTTGAAATGACAAGTCTTCATTCAGCATTCTACACACACCTTGTACCAGCTTCAGTTTGAAGCATGTTGGTGCTCTCAAAACGCTGTGTAACCTATGTAGAGTGTGTTACTCTCCAGCACTGAATACACAACTTAGAGCTCCTTTCACCACAGACACGCAAACACATCTTTTTGTGAAAGTCCTACTTCAGGTCCCTTGGAAAGGTAAGGGTTTCATGGAGAACATGACGTCAATCATGCTTTTGCACTCTACTACCAATAGAAATGACCTCTTGTACATGCCTGACTGAGTTTCACTGCAAAATGCCCTTGTTTTCTGGTTTCTTGAATGTTCTCAACACATTAGGAGAAAGAGCGTGTTTGAGCAAGATCGATGCAGTGTGCGTTTCCCTAGATTTCAAGTGATTTGGGAAATATAATCCTTATTTTTCCACATTGTGAAAGAAACATGAGGCTTGCAAGAGATTGAAAAAATGCATCCCAAAACGTACTCCAGCGGTGAAAGCACACGTTTCTACAAAGACTTTGAAGTAGCAAGTAAAAGCCAATGGCTGAGTGTTCTTTCAGAGAGAAACATACACATTTCATCCTTCTGGAGTGAATTTTCAGCCTGGAATTCATATGCATTTGTACCGTGCAGAATGTAACTACCTGCTCGGGGGTTGTGTCATAGAAGCAACTTTCCTGCAGGAGCTTATTGGAACATTCATTGTTTGGCTAACTTCTTTGGGTTGGTTTTGGAAGGTCTTTCAACTTTAGCCAAATCCGCTTTCTTACGAAATTTTTTCACAGCCCTGTTTCCAAGAGCCCACAAAGAACTGCTGCTTAAAACTCTCCACATGCACATCTCCCATACTGGTGTGCTCGTTTCACTACCTGGATTTTGGTTTCCTCTTCTTTCTTTGAAATTACAAGCCCTCTTTCTGCATGCTACACACACCTTGTAGCAGTTTCAGTTTGCAGCATATTGGTGCTCTTAAAACGCTGAGTAACCTGTGTAGAGTGTGTCAATCTCCAGCACTGAATACACAACTTAGAGCTCCTTTCACCACAGACACGCAAACACATCTTTTTGTAAAAGTCCTACTTCTTTACTCTTGGAAATGTAAGGGTTTCATCGAGAACTTGAAGTCAATCATGCTTTTGCACTCTGCAACCAATAGGAATGAACTCTTGTACATACCCGTCTGAATTGCAGTGCAAAATGCCCTTCTTTTCTGGTTTGTTGAAAGTTCACAACACATTAGGAGATAGAGCGTGTTTGAAGAAGACTGATGCAGTGTGCGTTTTCCTTTATTTCTTGTGATTTGGGAAACATAATCCATGATTTTCCACATTGTCTAAGAAACAACATGAGGCTTGCAAGAGATTGAAACAATGCATCCTAAAACTTATTCCAGCAGTGAAAACACACGGTTCTACAAAGACTTGGAAGGAGCAAGCAAAAGAATAGTGGCTGAGTGTCCTTTCAGAGAGAAACACATGCATTTCATCCTTCTGGAGTGAGTTTTCTTGCTGGAATTCATATGCATTTTGTACTGTGCAGAATGTAGCTACCTGCTCGGGGGTTGTGTCATAGATGCACCTTTCCTGTAGGAGCTTATTGGAACTTTCATTGTTTGGCTAAGTTATTTAGGGTTGGTTTTGGAAGGTCTTTCAACTTTGGCCAAATCCGCTTTGTACGAAAGTTTTTCACAGCCCTGTTTCCAAGTGTCCACAAAGAGCTGCTGCTTGAAAGTGTCCACATGCACATCTCCCATACTGGTGTGCTCGTTTCACTACCTGGATTTTGGTTTCCTCTTCTTTCTTTGAAATGACAAGTCTTCATTCAGCATGCTACACACACCTTGTAGCAGTTTCAGTTTGAAGCATGTTGGTGCTCTCAAAACGCTGTGTATCCTGTGTAGAGTGTGTCACTCTACAGCACTGAATACACAACTTAGAGCTCCTTTCAACACAGACACGCAAACACGTCTTTTTGGGAAAGTCCTAACTCAGGTAAATTGGAAATGTAAGGGTTTCATCGAAAACATGAAGACAATCATGCTTTTGAACTCTGCAACCGAAAGAAATGGCTTTTTGTACATGCCATTCTGAATTTCACTGCAAAATGCCCTTCTTTTCTGGTTTGTTGAAAGTTCAAAACACTTTAGGAAATAGAACGTGTTTGAAGAAGACTGATGCAGTGTGCGTTTTCCTGGATTTCAAGTGATTCGGGATACATACTCCTTGTTTTTCCACATTGTCTAAGAAACAACATGAGGCTTGCAAGAGATTGAAAAAATGCATCCTAAAACTTATGCCTGCAGTGAAAACACACGTTTCTACAAAGACTTGGAAGGAGCAAGCAAAAGAATAGTGGCTGAGAGTTCTTTCAGAGAGAAACACACGTATTTCATCCTTCTGTAGAGACGGTTAGGGTTACGATTGGACCTAGGGTTAGGCTTATGTTGAGGGCTAGGGTTAGAGAGAAGGTTAGGGTTACTTTTGGACCTAGGGTTAGGGTTATGTTGAGGGCTAGGGTTAGAGATATGGTTAGGGTTACGATTGGACCTAGGGTTAGGGTTATGTTGAGGGCTAGGGTTAGAGAGAAGGTCAGGGTTACTTTTGGACCTAGGGTTAGGGTTATGTTGAGGGCTAGGGTTAGAGATATGGTTAGGGTTACGATTGGACCTAGGGTTAGGGTTATGTTGAGGGCTAGGGTTAGAGTTCCAGTTAGGGTTGCACTTGAACCTAGGGTTAGCGTAACGTTGAGGGCTAGGCTTAGAGAGAAGGTTAGGGTTACAATTGGACCTAGGGTTAGGGTTATGTTGAGGGCTAGGGTTAGTGATCAGGTTAGTATTACGATTGGACCTAAGGTTAAGGTTATGTTGAGGGCTAGGGTTTAGATTCGGTTAGGGTTACGATTGGACCTAGGGTTAGCGTAACGTTGAGGGCTAGGGTTAGAGAGACGGTTAGGGTTACGATTGGACCTAGGGTTAGGGTTATGTTGAGGGCTAGGGTTAGAGATATGGTTAGGGTTATGATTGGACCTAGGGTTAGGGTTATGTATAGGGCTAGGGTTAGAGATCAGGTTAGGGTTACGATTGGACCTAGGGTTAGGGTTATGTTGAGTGCTAGGGTTAGAGAGAAGGTTAGGGTTTCAATTGGACCTACGGTTAGGGTTATGTTGAGGGCTAGGGTTACAGATCAGGTTAGGGTTACGATTGGACCTAGGGTTAGGGTTATGTTGAGGGCTAGGGTTAGAGATCCGGTTAGTATTACGATTGGACCTAGGGTTAGGGTTATGTTGAGGGCTAGAGTTACAGATCCGGTTAGGGTTACGATTTGACCTAGGGTTAGGGTTATGTTGAGGCCTAGGGTTAGAGATATGGTTAGGGTTATGATTGGACCTAGGGTTAGGGTTATGTATAGGGCTAGGGTTAGAGATCAGGTTAGGGTTACGATTGGACCTAGGGTTAGGGTTATGTTGAGGGCTAGGGTTAGAAAGAAGGTTAGGGTTTCAATTGGACCGAGGGTTAGGGTTATGTTGAGGGCTAGGGTTAGAGATCCGGGTAGTATTACGATTGGACCTAGGGTTAGGGTTATGTTGAGGGCTAGGGTTACAGATCCGGTTAGGGTTACGATTGGACCTAAGGTAGGGTTATGTTGAGGGCTAGGGTTAGAGATCCGGTTAGGGTTACGATTGGACCTAGGGTTAGGGTTATGTTGAGGGCTAGGGTTAGAGATCCGGTTAGGGTTAAGATTGTACCTAGGGTTATAGTGATGTTCAGGGTTAGGATATTCCAGCAGTGAAAACACACATTTCTATAAAGACTTTGAAGCAGCAAGCAAAAGCCTAGTGGCTGAGTGTTCTTTCAGAGAGAAACATGCATTTCATCCTTCTGGAGTGAATTTTCATGCTGGAGTTCATATGCATTTTATACTGTGCAGAATGTAGCTACCTGCTGGGGGTTGTGTCATAGAAGCACCTTTTCTGCAGGAGCTTATTGGAACATTCATTGTTTGGCTAAGTTATTTAGGGTTGGTTTTGGAAGGTCTTTCAACCTTGGCCAAATCCCGCTTCGTACGCAAGTTTTTAATAGCGCTGTTTCCAAGTGTCCACAAAGAGCTGCTGCTTGAAACTGTCCACATGCACATCTCGTATACTGGTGTGCTCGTTTCACTACCTGGATTTTGGTTTCCTCTTCTTTCTTTGAAATGACAAGTCTTCATTCAGCATTCTACACACACCTTGTACCAGCTTCAGTTTGAAGCATGTTGGTGCTCTCAAAACGCTGTGTAACCTATGTAGAGTGTGTTACTCTCCAGCACTGAATACACAACTTAGAGCTCCTTTCACCACAGACACGCAAACACATCTTTTTGTGAAAGTCCTACTTCAGGTCCCTTGGGAATGTAAGGGTTTCCTGGAGAACATGAAGTCAATCATGCTTTTGCACTCTACTACCAATAGAAATGACCTCTTGTACATGCCTGACTGAGTTTCACTGCAAAATGCCCTTGTTTTCTGGTTTCTTGAATGTTCTCAACACATTAGGAGAAAGAGCGTGTTTTAGCAAGATCGATGCAGTGTGCGTTTCCCTAGATTCCAAGTGATTTGGGAAATATAATCCTTATTTTTCCACATTGTGAAAGAAACATGAGGCTTGCAAGAGATTGAAAAAATGCATCCCAAAACGTACTCCAGCGGTGAAAGCACACGTTTCTACAAAGACTTTGAAGTAGCAAGTAAAAGCCAATGGCTGAGTGTTCTTTCAGAGAGAAACATACACATTTCATCCTTCTGGAGTGAATTTTCAGCCTGGAATTCATATGCATTTGTACCGTGCAGAATGTAACTACCTGCTCGGGGGTTGTGTCATAGAAGCAACTTTCCTGCAGGAGCTTATTGGAACATTCATTGTTTGGCTAACTTCTTTGGGTTGGTTTTGGAAGGTCTTTCAACTTTAGCCAAATCCGCTTTCTTACGAAATTTTTTCACAGCCTTGTTTCCAAGAGCCCACAAAGAACTGCTGCTTAAAACTCTCCACATGCACATCTCCCATACTGGTGTGCTCGTTTCACTACCTGGATTTTGGTTTCCTCTTCTTTCTTTGAAATTACAAGCCCTCTTTCTGCATGCTACACACACCTTGTAGCAGTTTCAGTTTGCAGCATATTGGTGCTCTTAAAACGCTGAGTAACCTGTGTAGAGTGTGTCAATCTCCAGCACTGAATACACAACTTAGAGCTCCTTTCACCACAGACACGCAAACACATCTTTTTGTAAAAGTCCTACTTCTTTACTCTTGGAAATGTAAGGGTTTCATCGAGAACTTGAAGTCAATCATGCTTTTGCACTCTGCAACCAATAGGAATGAACTCTTGTACATACCCGTCTGAATTTCAGTGCAAAATGCCCTTCTTTTCTGGTTTGTTGAAAGTTCACAACACATTAGGAGATAGAGCGTGTTTGAAGAAGACTGATGCAGTGTGCGTTTTCCTGGATTTCTAGTGATTTGGGAAACATAATCCGTGTTTTCCCACATTGTCTAAGAAACAACATGAGGCTTGCAAGAGATTGAAACAATGCATCCTAAAACTTATTCCAGCAGTGAAAACACACGTTTCTACAAAGACTTGGAAGGAGCAAGCAAAAGAATAGTGGCTGAGTGTCCTTTCAGAGAGAAACACATGCATTTCATCCTTCTGGAGTGAGTTTTCTTGCTGGAATTCATATGCATTTTGTACTGTGCAGAATGTAGCTACCTGCTCGGGGGTTGTGTCATAGATGCACCTTTCCTGCAGGAGCTTATTGGAACTTTCATTGTTTGGCTAAGTTATTTAGGGTTGGTTTTGGAAGGTCTTTCAACTTTGGCCAAATCCGCTTTGTACGAAAGTTTTTCACAGCCCTGTTTCCAAGTGTCCACAAAGAGCTGCTGCTTGAAAGTGTCCACATGCACATCTCCCATACTGGTGTGCTCGTTTCACTACCTGGATTTTGGTTTCCTCTTCTTTCTTTGAAATGACAAGTCTTCATTCAGCATGCTACACACACCTTGTAGCAGTTTCAGTTTGAAGCATGTTGGTGCTCTCAAAACGCTGTGTATCCTGTGTAGAGTGTGTCACTCTACAGCACTGAATACACAACTTAGAGCTCCTTTCAACACAGACACGCAAACACGTCTTTTTGGGAAAGTCCTAACTCAGGTAAATTGGAAATGTAATGGTTTCATCGAAAACATGAAGACAATCATGCTTTTGAACTCTGCAACCGAAAGAAATGGCTTTTTATACATGCCATTCTGAATTTCACTGCAAAATGCCCTTCTTTTCTGGTTTGTTGAAAGTTCAAAACACTTTAGGAGATAGAACGTGTTTGAAGAAGACTGATGCAGTGTGCGTTTTCCTGGATTTCAAGTGATTCGGGATACATACTCCTTGTTTTTCGACATTGTCTAAGAAACAACATGAGGCTTGCAAGAGATTGAAAAAATGCATCCTAAAACTTATGCCTGCAGTGAAAACACACGTTTCTACAAAGACTTGGAAGGAGCAAGCAAAAGAATAGTGGCTGAGAGTTCTTTCAGAGAGAAACACACGTATTTCATCCTTCTGTAGAGACGGTTAGGGTTACGATTGGACCTAGGGTAGGGTTATGTTGAGGGCTAGGGTTAGAGAGACGGTTAGGGTTACGATTGGACCTAGGGTTAGGGTTATGTTGAGGTCTAGGGTTAGAGATTCGGTTAGGGTTACGATTGGACCTAGGGTTAGGGTTATGTTGAGGCCTAGGGTTAGAGATCCGGTTAGGGTTACGATTGGACCTAGCGTAGGGTTATGTTGAGGGCTAGGGATAGAGAGACGGTTAGGGTTACGATTAGACCTAGGGTTAGGGTTATGTTGAGGGCCAGGGTTAGAGATCAGCTTAGTATTACGATTGGACCTAGGGTTAGGGTTATGTTGAGGCCTAGGGTTAGAGATCCGGTTAGGGTTACGATTGGATCTAAGGTTAGGGTTATGTTGAGGGCTAGGGTTAGAGATCCGGTTAGGGTTACGATTGGACCTAGGGTTAGGGTTATATTGAGGGCTCGGGTTAGAGAGACGGTTAGGGTTACGATTGGACCTAGGGTTAGGGTTATGCTGAGGCCTAAGGTTAGAGATCAGGTTAGTATTACGATTGGACCTAGGGTTAGGGTTATGTTGAGGGCTAGGGTTAGAGAGACGGTTAGGGTTACGATTGGACCTAGGGTTAGGGTTATGTTGAGGGCTAGGGTTAGAGATCCGGTTAGGGTTACGGTTGGACCTAGGGTTAGGGTTATGTTGAGGGCTAGGGTTAGAGATCCGGTTAGGGTTAAGATTGTACCTAGGGTTATAGTGATGTTCAGGGCTAGGATATTCCAGCAGTGAAAACACACATTTCTATAAAGACTTTGAAGCAGCAAGCAAAAGCCTAGTGGCTGAGTGTTCTTTCAGAGAGAAACATGCATTTCATCCTTCTGGAGTGAATTTTCATGCTGGAGTTCATATGCATTTTATACTGTGCAGAATGTAGCTACCTGCTGGGGGTTGTGTCATAGAAGCACCTTTTCTGCAGGAGCTTATTGGAACATTCATTGTTTGGCTAAGTTATTTAGGGTTGGTTTTGGAAGGTCTTTCAACCTTGGCCAAATCCCGCTTCGTACGCAAGTTTTTAATAGCGCTGTTTCCAAGTGTCCACAAAGAGCTGCTGCTTGAAACTGTCCACATGCACATCTCGTATACTGGTGTGCTCGTTTCACTACCTGGATTTTGGTTTCCTCTTCTTTCTTTGAAATGACAAGTCTTCATTCAGCATTCTACACACACCTTGTACCAGCTTCAGTTTGAAGCATGTTGGTGCTCTCAAAACGCTGTGTAACCTATGTAGAGTGTGTTACTCTCCAGCACTGAATACACAACTTAGAGCTCCTTTCACCACAGACACGCAAACACATCTTTTTGTGAAAGTCCTACTTCAGGTCCCTTGGGAATGTAAGGGTTTCCTGGAGAACATGAAGTCAATCATGCTTTTGCACTCTACTACCAATAGAAATGACCTCTTGTACATGCCTGACTGAGTTTCACTGCAAAATGCCCTTGTTTTCTGGTTTCTTGAATGTTCTCAACACATTAGGAGAAAGAGCGTGTTTGAGCAAGATCGATGCAGTGTGCGTTTCCCTAGATTTCAAGTGATTTGGGAAATATAATCCTTATTTTTCCACATTGTGAAAGAAACATGAGGCTTGCAAGAGATTGAAAAAATGCATCCCAAAACGTACTCCAGCGGTGAAAGCACACGTTTCTACAAAGACTTTGAAGTAGCAAGTAAAAGCCAATGGCTGAGTGTTCTTTCAGAGAGAAACATACACATTTCATCCTTCTGGAGTGAATTTTCAGCCTGGAATTCATATGCATTTGTACCGTGCAGAATGTAACTACCTGCTCGGGGGTTGTGTCATAGAAGCAACTTTCCTGCAGGAGCTTATTGGAACATTCATTGTTTGGCTAACTTCTTTGGGTTGGTTTTGGAAGGTCTTTCAACTTTAGCCAAATCCGCTTTCTTACGAAATTTTTTCACAGCCTTGTTTCCAAGAGCCCACAAAGAACTGCTGCTTAAAACTCTCCACATGCACATCTCCCATACTGGTGTGCTCGTTTCACTACCTGGATTTTGGTTTCCTCTTCTTTCTTTGAAATTACAAGCCCTCTTTCTGCATGCTACACACACCTTGTAGCAGTTTCAGTTTGCAGCATATTGGTGCTCTTAAAACGCTGAGTAACCTGTGTAGAGTGTGTCAATCTCCAGCACTGAATACACAACTTAGAGCTCCTTTCACCACAGACACGCAAACACATCTTTTTGTAAAAGTCCTACTTCTTTACTCTTGGAAATGTAAGGGTTTCATCGAGAACTTGAAGTCAATCATGCTTTTGCACTCTGCAACCAATAGGAATGAACTCTTGTACATACCCGTCTGAATTTCAGTGCAAAATGCCCTTCTTTTCTGGTTTGTTGAAAGTTCACAACACATTAGGAGATAGAGCGTGTTTGAAGAAGACTGATGCAGTGTGCGTTTTCCTGGATTTCTAGTGATTTGGGAAACATAATCCGTGTTTTCCCACATTGTCTAAGAAACAACATGAGGCTTGCAAGAGATTGAAACAATGCATCCTAAAACTTATTCCAGCAGTGAAAACACACGTTTCTACAAAGACTTGGAAGGAGCAAGCAAAAGAATAGTGGCTGAGTGTCCTTTCAGAGAGAAACACATGCATTTCATCCTTCTGGAGTGAGTTTTCTTGCTGGAATTCATATGCATTTTGTACTGTGCAGAATGTAGCTACCTGCTCGGGGGTTGTGTCATAGATGCACCTTTCCTGCAGGAGCTTATTGGAACATTCATTGTTTGGCTAAGTTATTTAGGGTTGGTTGGAAGGTCTTTCAACTTTGGCCAAATCCGCTTTGTACGAAAGTTTTTCACAGCCCTGTTTCCAAGTGTCCACAAAGAGCTGCTGCTTGAAAGTGTCCACATGCACATCTCCCATACTGGTGTGCTCGTTTCACTACCTGGATTTTGGTTTCCTCTTCTTTCTTTGAAATGACAAGTCTTCATTCAGCATGCTACACACACCTTGTAGCAGTTTCAGCTTGAAGCATGTTGGTGCTCTCAAAACGCTGTGTATCCTGTGTAGAGTGTGTCACTCTACAGCACTGAATACACAACTTAGAGCTCCTTTCAACACAGACACGCAAACACGTCTTTTTGGGAAAGTCCTAACTCAGGTAAATTGGAAATGTAATGGTTTCATCGAAAACATGAAGACAATCATGCTTTTGAACTCTGCAACCGAAAGAAATGGCTTTTTGTACATGCCATTCTGAATTTCACTGCAAAATGCCCTTCTTTTCTGGTTTGTTGAAAGTTCAAAACACTTTAGGAGATAGAACGTGTTTGAAGAAGACTGATGCAGTGTGCGTTTTCCTGGATTTCAAGTGATTCGGGATACATACTCCTTGATTTTCGACATTGTCTAAGAAACAACATGAGGCTTGCAAGAGATTGAAAAAATGCATTCTAAAACTTATGCCTGCAGTGAAAACACACGTTTCTACAAAGACTTGGAAGGAGCAAGCAAAAGAATAGTGGCTGAGAGTTCTTTCAGAGAGAAACACACGTATTTCATCCTTCTGTAGTGACGGTTAGGGTTACGATTGGACCTAGGGTAGGGTTATGTTGAGGTCTAGGGTTACAGATCCGGTTAGGGTTACGATTGGACCTAGGGTTAGGGTTATGTTGAGGGCTAGGGTTATAGAGACGGTTAGGTTTACGATTGGACCTAGGGTTAGGGTTATGTTGAGGGCTAGGGTTAGAGATCAGGTTAGTATTACGATTGGACCTAGGGTTAGGGTTATGTTGAGGGCTAGGGTTACAGATCCGGTTAGGGTTACGATTGGACCTAAGGTAGGGTTATGTTGAGGGCTAGGGTTAGAGATCCGGTTAGGGTTACGATTGGACCTAGGGTTAGGGTTATGTTGAGGGCTAGGGTTAGAGATCCGGTTAGGGTTAAGATTGTACCTAGGGTTATAGTGATGTTCAGGGTTAGGATATTCCAGCAGTGAAAACACACATTTCTATAAAGACTTTGAAGCAGCAAGCAAAAGCCTAGTGGCTGAGTGTTCTTTCAGAGAGAAACATGCATTTCATCCTTCTGGAGTGAATTTTCATGCTGGAGTTCATATGCATTTTATACTGTGCAGAATGTAGCTACCTGCTGGGGGTTGTGTCATAGAAGCACCTTTTCTGCAGGAGCTTATTGGAACATTCATTGTTTGGCTAAGTTATTTAGGGTTGGTTTTGGAAGGTCTTTCAACCTTGGCCAAATCCCGCTTCGTACGCAAGTTTTTAATAGCGCTGTTTCCAAGTGTCCACAAAGAGCTGCTGCTTGAAACTGTCCACATGCACATCTCGTATACTGGTGTGCTCGTTTCACTACCTGGATTTTGGTTTCCTCTTCTTTCTTTGAAATGACAAGTCTTCATTCAGCATTCTACACACACCTTGTACCAGCTTCAGTTTGAAGCATGTTGGTGCTCTCAAAACGCTGTGTAACCTATGTAGAGTGTGTTACTCTCCAGCACTGAATACACAACTTAGAGCTCCTTTCACCACAGACACGCAAACACATCTTTTTGTGAAAGTCCTACTTCAGGTCCCTTGGGAATGTAAGGGTTTCCTGGAGAACATGAAGTCAATCATGCTTTTGCACTCTACTACCAATAGAAATGACCTCTTGTACATGCCTGACTGAGTTTCACTGCAAAATGCCCTTGTTTTCTGGTTTCTTGAATGTTCTCAACACATTAGGAGAAAGAGCGTGTTTGAGCAAGATCGATGCAGTGTGCGTTTCCCTAGATTTCAAGTGATTTGGGAAATATAATCCTTATTTTTCCACATTGTGAAAGAAACATGAGGCTTGCAAGAGATTGAAAAAATGCATCCCAAAACGTACTCCAGCGGTGAAAGCACACGTTTCTACAAAGACTTTGAAGTAGCAAGTAAAAGCCAATGGCTGAGTGTTCTTTCAGAGAGAAACATACACATTTCATCCTTCTGGAGTGAATTTTCAGCCTGGAATTCATATGCATTTGTACCGTGCAGAATGTAACTACCTGCTCGGGGGTTGTGTCATAGAAGCAACTTTCCTGCAGGAGCTTATTGGAACATTCATTGTTTGGCTAACTTCTTTGGGTTGGTTTTGGAAGGTCTTTCAACTTTAGCCAAATCCGCTTTCTTACGAAATTTTTTCACAGCCTTGTTTCCAAGAGCCCACAAAGAACTGCTGCTTAAAACTCTCCACATGCACATCTCCCATACTGGTGTGCTCGTTTCACTACCTGGATTTTGGTTTCCTCTTCTTTCTTTGAAATTACAAGCCCTCTTTCTGCATGCTACACACACCTTGTAGCAGTTTCAGTTTGCAGCATATTGGTGCTCTTAAAACGCTGAGTAACCTGTGTAGAGTGTGTCAATCTCCAGCACTGAATACACAACTTAGAGCTCCTTTCACCACAGACACGCAAACACATCTTTTTGTAAAAGTCCTACTTCTTTACTCTTGGAAATGTAAGGGTTTCATCGAGAACTTGAAGTCAATCATGCTTTTGCACTCTGCAACCAATAGGAATGAACTCTTGTACATACCCGTCTGAATTTCAGTGCAAAATGCCCTTCTTTTCTGGTTTGTTGAAAGTTCACAACACATTAGGAGATAGAGCGTGTTTGAAGAAGACTGATGCAGTGTGCGTTTTCCTGGATTTCTAGTGATTTGGGAAACATAATCCGTGTTTTCCCACATTGTCTAAGAAACAACATGAGGCTTGCAAGAGATTGAAACAATGCATCCTAAAACTTATTCCAGCAGTGAAAACACACGTTTCTACAAAGACTTGGAAGGAGCAAGCAAAAGAATAGTGGCTGAGTGTCCTTTCAGAGAGAAACACATGCATTTCATCCTTCTGGAGTGAGTTTTCTTGCTGGAATTCATATGCATTTTGTACTGTGCAGAATGTAGCTACCTGCTCGGGGGTTGTGTCATAGATGCACCTTTCCTGCAGGAGCTTATTGGAACATTCATTGTTTGGCTAAGTTATTTAGGGTTGGTTGGAAGGTCTTTCAACTTTGGCCAAATCCGCTTTGTACGAAAGTTTTTCACAGCCCTGTTTCCAAGTGTCCACAAAGAGCTGCTGCTTGAAAGTGTCCACATGCACATCTCCCATACTGGTGTGCTCGTTTCACTACCTGGATTTTGGTTTCCTCTTCTTTCTTTGAAATGACAAGTCTTCATTCAGCATGCTACACACACCTTGTAGCAGTTTCAGCTTGAAGCATGTTGGTGCTCTCAAAACGCTGTGTATCCTGTGTAGAGTGTGTCACTCTACAGCACTGAATACACAACTTAGAGCTCCTTTCAACACAGACACGCAAACACGTCTTTTTGGGAAAGTCCTAACTCAGGTAAATTGGAAATGTAATGGTTTCATCGAAAACATGAAGACAATCATGCTTTTGAACTCTGCAACCGAAAGAAATGGCTTTTTGTACATGCCATTCTGAATTTCACTGCAAAATGCCCTTCTTTTCTGGTTTGTTGAAAGTTCAAAACACTTTAGGAGATAGAACGTGTTTGAAGAAGACTGATGCAGTGTGCGTTTTCCTGGATTTCAAGTGATTCGGGATACATACTCCTTGATTTTCGACATTGTCTAAGAAACAACATGAGGCTTGCAAGAGATTGAAAAAATGCATCCTAAAACTTATGCCTGCAGTGAAAACACACGTTTCTACAAAGACTTGGAAGGAGCAAGCAAAAGAATAGTGGCTGAGAGTTCTTTCAGAGAGAAACACACGTATTTCATCCTTCTGTAGTGACGGTTAGGGTTACGATTGGACCTAGGGTAGGGTTATGTTGAGGTCTAGGGTTACAGATCCGGTTAGGGTTACGATTGGACCTAGGGTTAGGGTTATGTTGAGGGCTAGGGTTATAGAGACGGTTAGGTTTACGATTGGACCTAGGGTTAGGGTTATGTTGAGGTCTAGGGTTAGAGAGACGGTTAGGGTTACGATTGGACCTAGGGTTAGGGTTATGTTGAGGTCTAGGGTTAGAGATACGGTTAGCGTTACGATTGGACCTAGGGTTAGGGTTATGTTGAGGGCTAGGGTTATAGAGACGGTTAGGTTTACGATTGGACCTAGGGTTAGGGTTATGTTGAGGTCTAGGGTTAGAGATCCGGTTAGGGTTACGATTGGACCTAGGGTTAGGGTTATGTTGAGGGCTAGGGTTAGAGATCCGGTTAGGGTTACGATTGGACCTAGGGTTAGGGTTATGTTGAGGGCTAGGGATAGAGAGACGGTTAGGGTTACGATTGGACCTAGGGTTAGGGTTATGTTGAGGGCCAGGGTTAGAGATCAGCTTAGTATTACGATTGGACCTAGGGTTAGGGTTATGTTGAGGCCTAGGGTTAGAGATCTGGTTAGGGTTACGATTGGACCTAGGGTTAGGGTTATGTTGAGGGCTAGGGTTAGAGATCCGGTTAGAGATCTGGTTAGGGTTACGATTGGACCTAGGGTTAGGGTTATGTTGAGGGCTAGGGTTAGAGATCCGGTTAGGGTTACGATTGGACCTAGGGTTAGGGTTATGTTGAGGGCCAGGGTTAGAGATCAGCTTAGTATTACGATTGGACCTAGGGTTAGGGTTATGTTGAAGCCTAGGGTTAGAGATCCGGTTAGGGTTACGATTGGACCTAGGGTTAGGGTTATGTTGAGGGCTAGGGTTAGAGATCCGGTTAGGGTTACGATTGGACCTAGGGTTAGGGTTATATTGAGGGCTAGGGTTAGAGAGACGGTTAGGGTTACGATTGGACCTAGGGTTAGGGTTATGTTGAGGCCTAAGGTTAGAGATCAGGTTAGTATTACGATTGGACCTAGGGTTAGGGTTATGTTGAGGGCTAGGGTTACAGATCCGGTTAGGGTTACGATTGGACGTAGGGTTAGGGTTTTGTTGAGGGCTAGGGTTAGAGATCCGGTTAGGGTTACGGTTGGACCTAGGGTTAGGGTTATGTTGAGGGCTAGGGTTAGAGATCCGGTTAGGGTTACGGTTGGACCTAGGGTTAGGGTTATGTTGAGGGCTAGGGTTAGAGAGAAGGGTTAGGGTTACGATTGGACCTAGGGTTAGGGTTATGTTGAGGTCTAGGGTTAGAGATCCGGTCAGGGTTACGATTGGACCTAGGGTTAGGGTTATGTTGAGGGCTAGGGTTAGAGAGACGGTTAGGGTTACGATTGGACCTAGGGTTAGGGTTATGTTGAGGGCCAGGGTTAGAGATCCGCTTAGTATTACGATTGGACCTAGGGTTAGGGTTATGTTGAGGCCTAGGGTTAGAGATCGGGTTAGGGTTACGATTGGACCTAGGGTTAGGGTTATGTTGAGGGCTAGGGTTAGAGATCTGGTTAGGGTTACGATTGGACCTAGGGTAGGGTTATGTTGAGGGCTAGGGTTAGAGAGACGGTTAGGGTTACGATTGGACCTAGGGTTAGGGTTATGTTGAGGTCTAGGGTTAGAGATCCGGTTAGGGTTACGATTGGACCTAGGGTTAGGGTTATGTTGAGGGCTAGGGTTAGAGATCCGGTTAGGGTTACGATTGGACCTAGGGTTAGGGTTATGTTGAGGGCTAGGTATAGAGAGACGGTTAGGGTTACGATTGGACCTAGGGTTAGGGTTATGTTGAGGGCCAGGGTTAGAGATCAGCTTAGTATTACGATTGGACCTAGGGTTAGGGTTATGTTGAGGCCTAGGGTTAGAGATCCGGTTAGGGTTACGATTGGACCTAGGGTTAGGGTTATGTTGAGGGCTAGGGTTAGAGATCAGGTTAGTATTACGATTGGACCTAGGGTTAGGGTTATGTTGAGGGCTAGGGTTACAGATCCGGTTAGGGTTACGATTGGACCTAAGGTAGGGTTATGTTGAGGGCTAGGGTTAGAGATCCGGTTAGGGTTACGATTGGACCTAGGGTTAGGGTTATGTTGAGGGCTAGGGTTAGAGATCCGGTTAGGGTTAAGATTGTACCTAGGGTTATAGTGATGTTCAGGGTTAGGATATTCCAGCAGTGAAAACACACATTTCTATAAAGACTTTGAAGCAGCAAGCAAAAGCCTAGTGGCTGAGTGTTCTTTCAGAGAGAAACATGCATTTCATCCTTCTGGAGTGAATTTTCATGCTGGAGTTCATATGCATTTTATACTGTGCAGAATGTAGCTACCTGCTGGGGGTTGTGTCATAGAAGCACCTTTTCTGCAGGAGCTTATTGGAACATTCATTGTTTGGCTAAGTTATTTAGGGTTGGTTTTGGAAGGTCTTTCAACCTTGGCCAAATCCCGCTTCGTACGCAAGTTTTTAATAGCGCTGTTTCCAAGTGTCCACAAAGAGCTGCTGCTTGAAACTGTCCACATGCACATCTCGTATACTGGTGTGCTCGTTTCACTACCTGGATTTTGGTTTCCTCTTCTTTCTTTGAAATGACAAGTCTTCATTCAGCATTCTACACACACCTTGTACCAGCTTCAGTTTGAAGCATGTTGGTGCTCTCAAAACGCTGTGTAACCTATGTAGAGTGTGTTACTCTCCAGCACTGAATACACAACTTAGAGCTCCTTTCACCACAGACACGCAAACACATCTTTTTGTGAAAGTCCTACTTCAGGTCCCTTGGGAATGTAAGGGTTTCCTGGAGAACATGAAGTCAATCATGCTTTTGCACTCTACTACCAATAGAAATGACCTCTTGTACATGCCTGACTGAGTTTCACTGCAAAATGCCCTTGTTTTCTGGTTTCTTGAATGTTCTCAACACATTAGGAGAAAGAGCGTGTTTGAGCAAGATCGATGCAGTGTGCGTTTCCCTAGATTTCAAGTGATTTGGGAAATATAATCCTTATTTTTCCACATTGTGAAAGAAACATGAGGCTTGCAAGAGATTGAAAAAATGCATCCCAAAACGTACTCCAGCGGTGAAAGCACACGTTTCTACAAAGACTTTGAAGTAGCAAGTAAAAGCCAATGGCTGAGTGTTCTTTCAGAGAGAAACATACACATTTCATCCTTCTGGAGTGAATTTTCAGCCTGGAATTCATATGCATTTGTACCGTGCAGAATGTAACTACCTGCTCGGGGGTTGTGTCATAGAAGCAACTTTCCTGCAGGAGCTTATTGGAACATTCATTGTTTGGCTAACTTCTTTGGGTTGGTTTTGGAAGGTCTTTCAACTTTAGCCAAATCCGCTTTCTTACGAAATTTTTTCACAGCCTTGTTTCCAAGAGCCCACAAAGAACTGCTGCTTAAAACTCTCCACATGCACATCTCCCATACTGGTGTGCTCGTTTCACTACCTGGATTTTGGTTTCCTCTTCTTTCTTTGAAATTACAAGCCCTCTTTCTGCATGCTACACACACCTTGTAGCAGTTTCAGTTTGCAGCATATTGGTGCTCTTAAAACGCTGAGTAACCTGTGTAGAGTGTGTCAATCTCCAGCACTGAATACACAACTTAGAGCTCCTTTCACCACAGACACGCAAACACATCTTTTTGTAAAAGTCCTACTTCTTTACTCTTGGAAATGTAAGGGTTTCATCGAGAACTTGAAGTCAATCATGCTTTTGCACTCTGCAACCAATAGGAATGAACTCTTGTACATACCCGTCTGAATTTCAGTGCAAAATGCCCTTCTTTTCTGGTTTGTTGAAAGTTCACAACACATTAGGAGATAGAGCGTGTTTGAAGAAGACTGATGCAGTGTGCGTTTTCCTGGATTTCTAGTGATTTGGGAAACATAATCCGTGTTTTCCCACATTGTCTAAGAAACAACATGAGGCTTGCAAGAGATTGAAACAATGCATCCTAAAACTTATTCCAGCAGTGAAAACACACGTTTCTACAAAGACTTGGAAGGAGCAAGCAAAAGAATAGTGGCTGAGTGTCCTTTCAGAGAGAAACACATGCATTTCATCCTTCTGGAGTGAGTTTTCTTGCTGGAATTCATATGCATTTTGTACTGTGCAGAATGTAGCTACCTGCTCGGGGGTTGTGTCATAGATGCACCTTTCCTGCAGGAGCTTATTGGAACATTCATTGTTTGGCTAAGTTATTTAGGGTTGGTTGGAAGGTCTTTCAACTTTGGCCAAATCCGCTTTGTACGAAAGTTTTTCACAGCCCTGTTTCCAAGTGTCCACAAAGAGCTGCTGCTTGAAAGTGTCCACATGCACATCTCCCATACTGGTGTGCTCGTTTCACTACCTGGATTTTGGTTTCCTCTTCTTTCTTTGAAATGACAAGTCTTCATTCAGCATGCTACACACACCTTGTAGCAGTTTCAGCTTGAAGCATGTTGGTGCTCTCAAAACGCTGTGTATCCTGTGTAGAGTGTGTCACTCTACAGCACTGAATACACAACTTAGAGCTCCTTTCAACACAGACACGCAAACACGTCTTTTTGGGAAAGTCCTAACTCAGGTAAATTGGAAATGTAATGGTTTCATCGAAAACATGAAGACAATCATGCTTTTGAACTCTGCAACCGAAAGAAATGGCTTTTTGTACATGCCATTCTGAATTTCACTGCAAAATGCCCTTCTTTTCTGGTTTGTTGAAAGTTCAAAACACTTTAGGAGATAGAACGTGTTTGAAGAAGACTGATGCAGTGTGCGTTTTCCTGGATTTCAAGTGATTCGGGATACATACTCCTTGATTTTCGACATTGTCTAAGAAACAACATGAGGCTTGCAAGAGATTGAAAAAATGCATCCTAAAACTTATGCCTGCAGTGAAAACACACGTTTCTACAAAGACTTGGAAGGAGCAAGCAAAAGAATAGTGGCTGAGAGTTCTTTCAGAGAGAAACACACGTATTTCATCCTTCTGTAGTGACGGTTAGGGTTACGATTGGACCTAGGGTAGGGTTATGTTGAGGTCTAGGGTTACAGATCCGGTTAGGGTTACGATTGGACCTAGGGTTAGGGTTATGTTGAGGGCTAGGGTTATAGAGACGGTTAGGTTTACGATTGGACCTAGGGTTAGGGTTATGTTGAGGTCTAGGGTTAGAGAGACGGTTAGGGTTACGATTGGACCTAGGGTTAGGGTTATGTTGAGGTCTAGGGTTAGAGATACGGTTAGCGTTACGATTGGACCTAGGGTTAGGGTTATGTTGAGGGCTAGGGTTATAGAGACGGTTAGGTTTACGATTGGACCTAGGGTTAGGGTTATGTTGAGGTCTAGGGTTAGAGATCCGGTTAGGGTTACGATTGGACCTAGGGTTAGGGTTATGTTGAGGGCTAGGGTTAGAGATCCGGTTAGGGTTACGATTGGACCTAGGGTTAGGGTTATGTTGAGGGCTAGGGATAGAGAGACGGTTAGGGTTACGATTGGACCTAGGGTTAGGGTTATGTTGAGGGCCAGGGTTAGAGATCAGCTTAGTATTACGATTGGACCTAGGGTTAGGGTTATGTTGAGGCCTAGGGTTAGAGATCTGGTTAGGGTTACGATTGGACCTAGGGTTAGGGTTATGTTGAGGGCTAGGGTTAGAGATCCGGTTAGAGATCTGGTTAGGGTTACGATTGGACCTAGGGTTAGGGTTATGTTGAGGGCTAGGGTTAGAGATCCGGTTAGGGTTACGATTGGACCTAGGGTTAGGGTTATGTTGAGGGCCAGGGTTAGAGATCAGCTTAGTATTACGATTGGACCTAGGGTTAGGGTTATGTTGAAGCCTAGGGTTAGAGATCCGGTTAGGGTTACGATTGGACCTAGGGTTAGGGTTATGTTGAGGGCTAGGGTTAGAGATCCGGTTAGGGTTACGATTGGACCTAGGGTTAGGGTTATATTGAGGGCTAGGGTTAGAGAGACGGTTAGGGTTACGATTGGACCTAGGGTTAGGGTTATGTTGAGGCCTAAGGTTAGAGATCAGGTTAGTATTACGATTGGACCTAGGGTTAGGGTTATGTTGAGGGCTAGGGTTACAGATCCGGTTAGGGTTACGATTGGACGTAGGGTTAGGGTTTTGTTGAGGGCTAGGGTTAGAGATCCGGTTAGGGTTACGGTTGGACCTAGGGTTAGGGTTATGTTGAGGGCTAGGGTTAGAGATCCGGTTAGGGTTACGGTTGGACCTAGGGTTAGGGTTATGTTGAGGGCTAGGGTTAGAGAGAAGGGTTAGGGTTACGATTGGACCTAGGGTTAGGGTTATGTTGAGGTCTAGGGTTAGAGATCCGGTCAGGGTTACGATTGGACCTAGGGTTAGGGTTATGTTGAGGGCTAGGGTTAGAGAGACGGTTAGGGTTACGATTGGACCTAGGGTTAGGGTTATGTTGAGGGCCAGGGTTAGAGATCCGCTTAGTATTACGATTGGACCTAGGGTTAGGGTTATGTTGAGGCCTAGGGTTAGAGATCGGGTTAGGGTTACGATTGGACCTAGGGTTAGGGTTATGTTGAGGGCTAGGGTTAGAGATCTGGTTAGGGTTACGATTGGACCTAGGGTAGGGTTATGTTGAGGGCTAGGGTTAGAGAGACGGTTAGGGTTACGATTGGACCTAGGGTTAGGGTTATGTTGAGGTCTAGGGTTAGAGATCCGGTTAGGGTTACGATTGGACCTAGGGTTAGGGTTATGTTGAGGGCTAGGGTTAGAGATCCGGTTAGGGTTACGATTGGACCTAGGGTTAGGGTTATGTTGAGGGCTAGGTATAGAGAGACGGTTAGGGTTACGATTGGACCTAGGGTTAGGGTTATGTTGAGGGCCAGGGTTAGAGATCAGCTTAGTATTACGATTGGACCTAGGGTTAGGGTTATGTTGAGGCCTAGGGTTAGAGATCCGGTTAGGGTTACGATTGGACCTAGGGTTAGGGTTATGTTGAGGGCTAGGGTTAGAGATCAGGTTAGTATTACGATTGGACCTAGGGTTAGGGTTATGTTGAGGGCTAGGGTTACAGATCCGGTTAGGGTTACGATTGGACCTAAGGTAGGGTTATGTTGAGGGCTAGGGTTAGAGATCCGGTTAGGGTTACGATTGGACCTAGGGTTAGGGTTATGTTGAGGGCTAGGGTTAGAGATCCGGTTAGGGTTAAGATTGTACCTAGGGTTATAGTGATGTTCAGGGTTAGGATATTCCAGCAGTGAAAACACACATTTCTATAAAGACTTTGAAGCAGCAAGCAAAAGCCTAGTGGCTGAGTGTTCTTTCAGAGAGAAACATGCATTTCATCCTTCTGGAGTGAATTTTCATGCTGGAGTTCATATGCATTTTATACTGTGCAGAATGTAGCTACCTGCTGGGGGTTGTGTCATAGAAGCACCTTTTCTGCAGGAGCTTATTGGAACATTCATTGTTTGGCTAAGTTATTTAGGGTTGGTTTTGGAAGGTCTTTCAACCTTGGCCAAATCCCGCTTCGTACGCAAGTTTTTAATAGCGCTGTTTCCAAGTGTCCACAAAGAGCTGCTGCTTGAAACTGTCCACATGCACATCTCGTATACTGGTGTGCTCGTTTCACTACCTGGATTTTGGTTTCCTCTTCTTTCTTTGAAATGACAAGTCTTCATTCAGCATTCTACACACACCTTGTACCAGCTTCAGTTTGAAGCATGTTGGTGCTCTCAAAACGCTGTGTAACCTATGTAGAGTGTGTTACTCTCCAGCACTGAATACACAACTTAGAGCTCCTTTCACCACAGACACGCAAACACATCTTTTTGTGAAAGTCCTACTTCAGGTCCCTTGGGAATGTAAGGGTTTCCTGGAGAACATGAAGTCAATCATGCTTTTGCACTCTACTACCAATAGAAATGACCTCTTGTACATGCCTGACTGAGTTTCACTGCAAAATGCCCTTGTTTTCTGGTTTCTTGAATGTTCTCAACACATTAGGAGAAAGAGCGTGTTTGAGCAAGATCGATGCAGTGTGCGTTTCCCTAGATTTCAAGTGATTTGGGAAATATAATCCTTATTTTTCCACATTGTGAAAGAAACATGAGGCTTGCAAGAGATTGAAAAAATGCATCCCAAAACGTACTCCAGCGGTGAAAGCACACGTTTCTACAAAGACTTTGAAGTAGCAAGTAAAAGCCAATGGCTGAGTGTTCTTTCAGAGAGAAACATACACATTTCATCCTTCTGGAGTGAATTTTCAGCCTGGAATTCATATGCATTTGTACCGTGCAGAATGTAACTACCTGCTCGGGGGTTGTGTCATAGAAGCAACTTTCCTGCAGGAGCTTATTGGAACATTCATTGTTTGGCTAACTTCTTTGGGTTGGTTTTGGAAGGTCTTTCAACTTTAGCCAAATCCGCTTTCTTACGAAATTTTTTCACAGCCTTGTTTCCAAGAGCCCACAAAGAACTGCTGCTTAAAACTCTCCACATGCACATCTCCCATACTGGTGTGCTCGTTTCACTACCTGGATTTTGGTTTCCTCTTCTTTCTTTGAAATTACAAGCCCTCTTTCTGCATGCTACACACACCTTGTAGCAGTTTCAGTTTGCAGCATATTGGTGCTCTTAAAACGCTGAGTAACCTGTGTAGAGTGTGTCAATCTCCAGCACTGAATACACAACTTAGAGCTCCTTTCACCACAGACACGCAAACACATCTTTTTGTAAAAGTCCTACTTCTTTACTCTTGGAAATGTAAGGGTTTCATCGAGAACTTGAAGTCAATCATGCTTTTGCACTCTGCAACCAATAGGAATGAACTCTTGTACATACCCGTCTGAATTTCAGTGCAAAATGCCCTTCTTTTCTGGTTTGTTGAAAGTTCACAACACATTAGGAGATAGAGCGTGTTTGAAGAAGACTGATGCAGTGTGCGTTTTCCTGGATTTCTAGTGATTTGGGAAACATAATCCGTGTTTTCCCACATTGTCTAAGAAACAACATGAGGCTTGCAAGAGATTGAAACAATGCATCCTAAAACTTATTCCAGCAGTGAAAACACACGTTTCTACAAAGACTTGGAAGGAGCAAGCAAAAGAATAGTGGCTGAGTGTCCTTTCAGAGAGAAACACATGCATTTCATCCTTCTGGAGTGAGTTTTCTTGCTGGAATTCATATGCATTTTGTACTGTGCAGAATGTAGCTACCTGCTCGGGGGTTGTGTCATAGATGCACCTTTCCTGCAGGAGCTTATTGGAACTTTCATTGTTTGGCTAAGTTATTTAGGGTTGGTTTTGGAAGGTCTTTCAACTTTGGCCAAATCCGCTTTGTACGAAAGTTTTTCACAGCCCTGTTTCCAAGTGTCCACAAAGAGCTGCTGCTTGAAAGTGTCCACATGCACATCTCCCATACTGGTGTGCTCGTTTCACTACCTGGATTTTGGTTTCCTCTTCTTTCTTTGAAATGACAAGTCTTCATTCAGCATGCTACACACACCTTGTAGCAGTTTCAGTTTGAAGCATGTTGGTGCTCTCAAAACGCTGTGTATCCTGTGTAGAGTGTGTCACTCTACAGCACTGAATACACAACTTAGAGCTCCTTTCAACACAGACACGCAAACACGTCTTTTTGGGAAAGTCCTAACTCAGGTAAATTGGAAATGTAATGGTTTCATCGAAAACATGAAGACAATCATGCTTTTGAACTCTGCAACCGAAAGAAATGGCTTTTTGTACATGCCATTCTGAATTTCACTGCAAAATGCCCTTCTTTTCTGGTTTGTTGAAAGTTCAAAACACTTTAGGAGATAGAACGTGTTTGAAGAAGACTGATGCAGTGTGCGTTTTCCTGGATTTCAAGTGATTCGGGATACATACTCCTTGTTTTTCGACATTGTCTAAGAAACAACATGAGGCTTGCAAGAGATTGAAAAAATGCATCCTAAAACTTATGCCTGCAGTGAAAACACACGTTTCTACAAAGACTTGGAAGGAGCAAGCAAAAGAATAGTGGCTGAGAGTTCTTTCAGAGAGAAACACACGTATTTCATCCTTCTGTAGAGACGGTTAGGGTTACGATTGGACCTAGGGTAGGGTTATGTTGAGGGCTAGGGTTAGAGAGACGGTTAGGGTTACGATTGGACCTAGGGTTAGGGTTATGTTGAGGTCTAGGGTTAGAGATTCGGTTAGGGTTACGATTGGACTTAGGGTTAGGGTTATGTTGAGGCCTAGGGTTAGAGATCCGGTTAGGGTTACGATTGGACCTAGCGTAGGGTTATGTTGAGGGCTAGGGATAGAGAGACGGTTAGGGTTACGATTAGACCTAGGGTTAGGGTTATGTTGAGGGCCAGGGTTAGAGATCAGCTT
Source organism: Miniopterus natalensis (assembly GCF_054644295.1). Taxonomy (NCBI): domain Eukaryota; kingdom Metazoa; phylum Chordata; class Mammalia; order Chiroptera; family Miniopteridae; genus Miniopterus; species Miniopterus natalensis. Next base: position 83,792,566 of record NC_142089.1, read on the forward strand.
AGTATTACGATTGGACCTAGGGTTAGGGTTATGTTGAGGCCTAGGGTTAGAGATCCGGTTAGGGTTACGATTGGATCTAAGGTTAGGGTTATGTTGAGGGCTAGGGTTAGAGATCCGGTTAGGGTTACGATTGGACCTAGGGTTAGGGTTATATTGAGGGCTCGGGTTAGAGAGACGGTTAGGGTTACGATTGGACCTAGGGTTAGGGTTATGCTGAGGCCTAAGGTTAGAGATCAGGTTAGTATTACGATTGGACCTAGGGTTAGGGTTATGTTGAGGGCTAGGGTTAGAGAGACGGTTAGGGTTACGATTGGACCTAGGGTTAGGGTTATGTTGAGGGCTAGGGTTAGAGATCCGGTTAGGGTTACGGTTGGACCTAGGGTTAGGGTTATGTTGAGGGCTAGGGTTAGAGATCCGGTTAGGGTTAAGATTGTACCTAGGGTTATAGTGATGTTCAGGGCTAGGATATTCCAGCAGTGGAAACACACATTTCTATAAAGACTTTGAAGCAGCAAGCAAAAGCCTAGTGGCTGAGTGTTCTTTCAGAGAGAAACATGCATTTCATCCTTCTGGAGTGAATTTTCATGCTGGAGTTCATATGCATTTTATACTGTGCAGAATGTAGCTACCTGCTGGGGGTTGTGTCATAGAAGCACCTTTTCTGCAGGAGCTTATTGGAACATTCATTGTTTGGCTAAGTTATTTAGGGTTGGTTTTGGAAGGTCTTTCAACCTTGGCCAAATCCCGCTTCGTACGCAAGTTTTTAATAGCGCTGTTTCCAAGTGTCCACAAAGAGCTGCTGCTTGAAACTGTCCACATGCACATCTCGTATACTGGTGTGCTCGTTTCACTACCTGGATTTTGGTTTCCTCTTCTTTCTTTGAAATGACAAGTCTTCATTCAGCATTCTACACACACCTTGTACCAGCTTCAGTTTGAAGCATGTTGGTGCTCTCAAAACGCTGTGTAACCTATGTAGAGTGTGTTACTCTCCAGCACTGAATACACAACTTAGAGCTCCTTTCACCACAGACACGCAAACACATCTTTTTGTGAAAGTCCTACTTCAGGTCCCTTGGGAATGTAAGGGTTTCCTGGAGAACATGAAGTCAATCATGCTTTTGCACTCTACTACCAATAGAAATGACCTCTTGTACATGCCTGACTGAGTTTCACTGCAAAATGCCCTTGTTTTCTGGTTTCTTGAATGTTCTCAACACATTAGGAGAAAGAGCGTGTTTGAGCAAGATCGATGCAGTGTGCGTTTCCCTAGATTTCAAGTGATTTGGGAAATATAATCCTTATTTTTCCACATTGTGAAAGAAACATGAGGCTTGCAAGAGATTGAAAAAATGCATCCCAAAACGTACTCCAGCGGTGAAAGCACACGTTTCTACAAAGACTTTGAAGTAGCAAGTAAAAGCCAATGGCTGAGTGTTCTTTCAGAGAGAAACATACACATTTCATCCTTCTGGAGTGAATTTTCAGCCTGGAATTCATATGCATTTGTACCGTGCAGAATGTAACTACCTGCTCGGGGGTTGTGTCATAGAAGCAACTTTCCTGCAGGAGCTTATTGGAACATTCATTGTTTGGCTAACTTCTTTGGGTTGGTTTTGGAAGGTCTTTCAACTTTAGCCAAATCCGCTTTCTTACGAAATTTTTTCACAGCCTTGTTTCCAAGAGCCCACAAAGAACTGCTGCTTAAAACTCTCCACATGCACATCTCCCATACTGGTGTGCTCGTTTCACTACCTGGATTTTGGTTTCCTCTTCTTTCTTTGAAATTACAAGCCCTCTTTCTGCATGCTACACACACCTTGTAGCAGTTTCAGTTTGCAGCATATTGGTGCTCTTAAAACGCTGAGTAACCTGTGTAGAGTGTGTCAATCTCCAGCACTGAATACACAACTTAGAGCTCCTTTCACCACAGACACGCAAACACATCTTTTTGTAAAAGTCCTACTTCTTTACTCTTGGAAATGTAAGGGTTTCATCGAGAACTTGAAGTCAATCATGCTTTTGCACTCTGCAACCAATAGGAATGAACTCTTGTACATACCCGTCTGAATTTCAGTGCAAAATGCCCTTCTTTTCTGGTTTGTTGAAAGTTCACAACACATTAGGAGATAGAGCGTGTTTGAAGAAGACTGATGCAGTGTGCGTTTTCCTGGATTTCTAGTGATTTGGGAAACATAATCCGTGTTTTCCCACATTGTCTAAGAAACAACATGAGGCTTGCAAGAGATTGAAACAATGCATCCTAAAACTTATTCCAGCAGTGAAAACACACGTTTCTACAAAGACTTGGAAGGAGCAAGCAAAAGAATAGTGGCTGAGTGTCCTTTCAGAGAGAAACACATGCATTTCATCCTTCTGGAGTGAGTTTTCTTGCTGGAATTCATATGCATTTTGTACTGTGCAGAATGTAGCTACCTGCTCGGGGGTTGTGTCATAGATGCACCTTTCCTGCAGGAGCTTATTGGAACTTTCATTGTTTGGCTAAGTTATTTAGGGTTGGTTTTGGAAGGTCTTTCAACTTTGGCCAAATCCGCTTTGTACGAAAGTTTTTCACAGCCCTGTTTCCAAGTGTCCACAAAGAGCTGCTGCTTGAAAGTGTCCACATGCACATCTCCCATACTGGTGTGCTCGTTTCACTACCTGGATTTTGGTTTCCTCTTCTTTCTTTGAAATGACAAGTCTTCATTCAGCATGCTACACACACCTTGTAGCAGTTTCAGTTTGAAGCATGTTGGTGCTCTCAAAACGCTGTGTATCCTGTGTAGAGTGTGTCACTCTACAGCACTGAATACACAACTTAGAGCTCCTTTCAACACAGACACGCAAACACGTCTTTTTGGGAAAGTCCTAACTCAGGTAAATTGGAAATGTAATGGTTTCATCGAAAACATGAAGACAATCATGCTTTTGAACTCTGCAACCGAAAGAAATGGCTTTTTGTACATGCCATTCTGAATTTCACTGCAAAATGCCCTTCTTTTCTGGTTTGTTGAAAGTTCAAAACACTTTAGGAGATAGAACGTGTTTGAAGAAGACTGATGCAGTGTGCGTTTTCCTGGATTTCAAGTGATTCGGGATACATACTCCTTGTTTTTCGACATTGTCTAAGAAACAACATGAGGCTTGCAAGAGATTGAAAAAATGCATCCTAAAACTTATGCCTGCAGTGAAAACACACGTTTCTACAAAGACTTGGAAGGAGCAAGCAAAAGAATAGTGGCTGAGAGTTCTTTCAGAGAGAAACACACGTATTTCATCCTTCTGTAGAGACGGTTAGGGTTACGATTGGACCTAGGGTAGGGTTATGTTGAGGGCTAGGGTTAGAGAGACGGTTAGGGTTACGATTGGACCTAGGGTTAGGGTTATGTTGAGGTCTAGGGTTAGAGATTCGGTTAGGGTTACGATTGGACTTAGGGTTAGGGTTATGCTGAGGCCTAGGGTTAGAGATCCGGTTAGGGTTACGATTGGACCTAGCGTAGGGTTATGTTGAGGGCTAGGGATAGAGAGACGGTTAGGGTTACGATTAGACCTAGGGTTAGGGTTATGTTGAGGGCCAGGGTTAGAGATCAGCTTAGTATTACGATTGGACCTAGGGTTAGGGTTATGTTGAGGCCTAGGGTTAGAGATCCGGTTAGGGTTACGATTGGATCTAAGGTTAGGGTTATGTTGAGGGCTAGGGTTAGAGATCCGGTTAGGGTTACGATTGGACCTAGGGTTAGGGTTATATTGAGGGCTCGGGTTAGAGAGACGGTTAGGGTTACGATTGGACCTAGGGTTAGGGTTATGCTGAGGCCTAAGGTTAGAGATCAGGTTAGTATTACGATTGGACCTAGGGTTAGGGTTATGTTGAGGGCTAGGGTTAGAGAGACGGTTAGGGTTACGATTGGACCTAGGGTTAGGGTTATGTTGAGGGCTAGGGTTAGAGATCCGGTTAGGGTTACGGTTGGACCTAGGGTTAGGGTTATGTTGAGGGCTAGGGTTAGAGATCCGGTTAGGGTTAAGATTGTACCTAGGGTTATAGTGATGTTCAGGGCTAGGATATTCCAGCAGTGGAAACACACATTTCTATAAAGACTTTGAAGCAGCAAGCAAAAGCCTAGTGGCTGAGTGTTCTTTCAGAGAGAAACATGCATTTCATCCTTCTGGAGTGAATTTTCATGCTGGAGTTCATATGCATTTTATACTGTGCAGAATGTAGCTACCTGCTGGGGGTTGTGTCATAGAAGCACCTTTTCTGCAGGAGCTTATTGGAACATTCATTGTTTGGCTAAGTTATTTAGGGTTGGTTTTGGAAGGTCTTTCAACCTTGGCCAAATCCCGCTTCGTACGCAAGTTTTTAATAGCGCTGTTTCCAAGTGTCCACAAAGAGCTGCTGCTTGAAACTGTCCACATGCACATCTCGTATACTGGTGTGCTCGTTTCACTACCTGGATTTTGGTTTCCTCTTCTTTCTTTGAAATGACAAGTCTTCATTCAGCATTCTACACACACCTTGTACCAGCTTCAGTTTGAAGCATGTTGGTGCTCTCAAAACGCTGTGTAACCTATGTAGAGTGTGTTACTCTCCAGCACTGAATACACAACTTAGAGCTCCTTTCACCACAGACACGCAAACACATCTTTTTGTGAAAGTCCTACTTCAGGTCCCTTGGGAATGTAAGGGTTTCCTGGAGAACATGAAGTCAATCATGCTTTTGCACTCTACTACCAATAGAAATGACCTCTTGTACATGCCTGACTGAGTTTCACTGCAAAATGCCCTTGTTTTCTGGTTTCTTGAATGTTCTCAACACATTAGGAGAAAGAGCGTGTTTGAGCAAGATCGATGCAGTGTGCGTTTCCCTAGATTTCAAGTGATTTGGGAAATATAATCCTTATTTTTCCACATTGTGAAAGAAACATGAGGCTTGCAAGAGATTGAAAAAATGCATCCCAAAACGTACTCCAGCGGTGAAAGCACACGTTTCTACAAAGACTTTGAAGTAGCAAGTAAAAGCCAATGGCTGAGTGTTCTTTCAGAGAGAAACATACACATTTCATCCTTCTGGAGTGAATTTTCAGCCTGGAATTCATATGCATTTGTACCGTGCAGAATGTAACTACCTGCTCGGGGGTTGTGTCATAGAAGCAACTTTCCTGCAGGAGCTTATTGGAACATTCATTGTTTGGCTAACTTCTTTGGGTTGGTTTTGGAAGGTCTTTCAACTTTAGCCAAATCCGCTTTCTTACGAAATTTTTTCACAGCCTTGTTTCCAAGAGCCCACAAAGAACTGCTGCTTAAAACTCTCCACATGCACATCTCCCATACTGGTGTGCTCGTTTCACTACCTGGATTTTGGTTTCCTCTTCTTTCTTTGAAATTACAAGCCCTCTTTCTGCATGCTACACACACCTTGTAGCAGTTTCAGTTTGCAGCATATTGGTGCTCTTAAAACGCTGAGTAACCTGTGTAGAGTGTGTCAATCTCCAGCACTGAATACACAACTTAGAGCTCCTTTCACCACAGACACGCAAACACATCTTTTTGTAAAAGTCCTACTTCTTTACTCTTGGAAATGTAAGGGTTTCATCGAGAACTTGAAGTCAATCATGCTTTTGCACTCTGCAACCAATAGGAATGAACTCTTGTACATACCCGTCTGAATTTCAGTGCAAAATGCCCTTCTTTTCTGGTTTGTTGAAAGTTCACAACACATTAGGAGATAGAGCGTGTTTGAAGAAGACTGATGCAGTGTGCGTTTTCCTGGATTTCTAGTGATTTGGGAAACATAATCCGTGTTTTCCCACATTGTCTAAGAAACAACATGAGGCTTGCAAGAGATTGAAACAATGCATCCTAAAACTTATTCCAGCAGTGAAAACACACGTTTCTACAAAGACTTGGAAGGAGCAAGCAAAAGAATAGTGGCTGAGTGTCCTTTCAGAGAGAAACACATGCATTTCATCCTTCTGGAGTGAGTTTTCTTGCTGGAATTCATATGCATTTTGTACTGTGCAGAATGTAGCTACCTGCTCGGGGGTTGTGTCATAGATGCACCTTTCCTGCAGGAGCTTATTGGAACATTCATTGTTTGGCTAAGTTATTTAGGGTTGGTTTTGGAAGGTCTTTCAACTTTGGCCAAATCCGCTTTGTACGAAAGTTTTTCACAGCCCTGTTTCCAAGTGTCCACAAAGAGCTGCTGCTTGAAAGTGTCCACATGCACATCTCCCATACTGGTGTGCTCGTTTCACTACCTGGATTTTGGTTTCCTCTTCTTTCTTTGAAATGACAAGTCTTCATTCAGCATGCTACACACACCTTGTAGCAGTTTCAGCTTGAAGCATGTTGGTGCTCTCAAAACGCTGTGTATCCTGTGTAGAGTGTGTCACTCTACAGCACTGAATACACAACTTAGAGCTCCTTTCAACACAGACACGCAAACACGTCTTTTTGGGAAAGTCCTAACTCAGGTAAATTGGAAATGTAATGGTTTCATCGAAAACATGAAGACAATCATGCTTTTGAACTCTGCAACCGAAAGAAATGGCTTTTTGTACATGCCATTCTGAATTTCACTGCAAAATGCCCTTCTTTTCTGGTTTGTTGAAAGTTCAAAACACTTTAGGAGATAGAACGTGTTTGAAGAAGACTGATGCAGTGTGCGTTTTCCTGGATTTCAAGTGATTCGGGATACATACTCCTTGTTTTTCGACATTGTCTAAGAAACAACATGAGGCTTGCAAGAGATTGAAAAAATGCATCCTAAAACTTATGCCTGCAGTGAAAACACACGTTTCTACAAAGACTTGGAAGGAGCAAGCAAAAGAATAGTGGCTGAGAGTTCTTTCAGAGAGAAACACACGTATTTCATCCTTCTGTAGTGACGCTTAGGGTTACGATTGGACCTAGGGTAGGGTTATGTTGAGGTCTAGGGTTAGAGATCCGGTTAGGGTTACGATTGGACCTAGGGTTAGGGTTATGTTGAGGGCTAGGGTTATAGAGACGGTTAGGTTTACGATTGGACTTAGGGTTAGGGTTATGTTGAGGTCTAGGGTTAGAGAGACAGTTAGGGTTACGATTGGACCTAGGGTTAGGGTTATGTTGAGGTCTAGGGTTAGAGATACGGTTAGCGTTACGATTTGACCTAGGGTTAGGGTTATGTTGAGGGCTAGGGTTATAGAGACGGTTAGGTTTACGATTGGACCTAGGGTTAGGGTTATGTTGAGGTCTAGGGTTAGAGATCCGGTTAGGGTTACGATTGGACCTAGGGTTAGGGTTATGTTGAGGGCTAGGGTTAGAGATCCGGTTAGGGTTACGATTGGACCTAGGGTTAGGGTTATGTTGAGGGCTAGGGATAGAGAGACGGTTAGGGTTACGATTGGACCTAGGGTTAGGGTTATGTTGAGGGCCAGGGTTAGAGATCAGCTTAGTATTACGATTGGACCTAGGGTTAGGGTTATGTTGAGGCCTAGGGTTAGAGATCGGTTAGGGTTACGATTGGATCTAGGGTTAGGGTTATGTTGAGGGCTAGGGTTACAGATCCGGTTAGGGTTACGATTGGACCTAGGATTAGGGTTATATTGAGGGCTCGGGTTAGAGAGACGGTTAGGGTTATGATTCGACCTAGGGTTAGGGTTATGTTGAGGCCTAAGGTTATAGATCAGGTTAGTATTACGATTGGACCTAGGGTTAGGGTTATGTTGAGGGCTAGAGTTACAGATCCGATTAGGGTTACGATTGGACCTAGGGTTAGGGTTATGTTGAGGGCTAGGGTTAGAGATCCGGTTAGGGTTACGGTTGGACCTAGGGTTAGGGTTATGTTGAGGGCTAGTGTTAGAGATCCGGTTAGGGTTAAGATTGTACCTAGGGTTATAGGGATGTTGAGGGGTAGGATATTCCAGCAGTGAAAACACACATTTCTATAAAGACTTTGAAGCAGCAAGCAAAAGCCTAGTGGCTGAGTGTTCTTTCAGAGAGAAACATGCATTTCATCCTTCTGGAGTGAATTTTCATGCTGGAGTTCATATGCATTTTATACTGTGCAGAATGTAGCTACCTGCTGGGGGTTGTGTCATAGAAGCACCTTTTCTGCAGGAGCTTATTGGAACATTCATTGTTTGGCTAAGTTATTTAGGGTTGGTTTTGGAAGGTCTTTCAACCTTGGCCAAATCCCGCTTCGTACGCAAGTTTTTAATAGCGCTGTTTCCAAGTGTCCACAAAGAGCTGCTGCTTGAAACTGTCCACATGCACATCTCGTATACTGGTGTGCTCGTTTCACTACCTGGATTTTGGTTTCCTCTTCTTTCTTTGAAATGACAAGTCTTCATTCAGCATTCTACACACACCTTGTACCAGCTTCAGTTTGAAGCATGTTGGTGCTCTCAAAACGCTGTGTAACCTATGTAGAGTGTGTTACTCTCCAGCACTGAATACACAACTTAGAGCTCCTTTCACCACAGACACGCAAACACATCTTTTTATGAAAGTCCTACTTCAGGTCCCTTGGGAATGTAAGGGTTTCCTGGAGAACATGAAGTCAATCATGCTTTTGCACTCTACTACCAATAGAAATGACCTCTTGTACATGCCTGACTGAGTTTCACTGCAAAATGCCCTTGTTTTCTGGTTTCTTGAATGTTCTCAACACATTAGGAGAAAGAGCGTGTTTGAGCAAGATCGATGCAGTGTGCGTTTCCCTAGATTTCAAGTGATTTGGGAAATATAATCCTTATTTTTCCACATTGTGAAAGAAACATGAGGCTTGCAAGAGATTGAAAAAATGCATCCCAAAACGTACTCCAGCGGTGAAAGCACACGTTTCTACAAAGACTTTGAAGTAGCAAGTAAAAGCCAATGGCTGAGTGTTCTTTCAGAGAGAAACATACACATTTCATCCTTCTGGAGTGAATTTTCAGCCTGGAATTCATATGCATTTGTACCGTGCAGAATGTAACTACCTGCTCGGGGGTTGTGTCATAGAAGCAACTTTCCTGCAGGAGCTTATTGGAACATTCATTGTTTGGCTAACTTCTTTGGGTTAGTTTTGGAAGGTCTTTCAACTTTAGCCAAATCCGCTTTCTTACGAAATTTTTTCACAGCCTTGTTTCCAAGAGCCCACAAAGAACTGCTGCTTAAAACTCTCCACATGCACATCTCCCATACTGGTGTGCTCGTTTCACTACCTGGATTTTGGTTTCCTCTTCTTTCTTTGAAATTACAAGCCCTCTTTCTGCATGCTACACACACCTTGTAGCAGTTTCAGTTTGCAGCATATTGGTGCTCTTAAAACGCTGAGTAACCTGTGTAGAGTGTGTCAATCTCCAGCACTGAATACACAACTTAGAGCTCCTTTCACCACAGACACGCAAACACATCTTTTTGTAAAAGTCCTACTTCTTTACTCTTGGAAATGTAAGGGTTTCATCGAGAACTTGAAGTCAATCATGCTTTTGCACTCTGCAACCAATAGGAATGAACTCTTGTACATACCCGTCTGAATTTCAGTGCAAAATGCCCTTCTTTTCTGGTTTGTTGAAAGTTCACAACACATTAGGAGATAGAGCGTGTTTGAAGAAGACTGATGCAGTGTGCGTTTTCCTGGATTTCTAGTGATTTGGGAAACATAATCCGTGTTTTCCCACATTGTCTAAGAAACAACATGAGGCTTGCAAGAGATTGAAACAATGCATCCTAAAACTTATTCCAGCAGTGAAAACACACGTTTCTACAAAGACTTGGAAGGAGCAAGCAAAAGAATAGTGGCTGAGTGTCCTTTCAGAGAGAAACACATGCATTTCATCCTTCTGGAGTGAGTTTTCTTGCTGGAATTCATATGCATTTTGTACTGTGCAGAATGTAGCTACCTGCTCGGGGGTTGTGTCATAGATGCACCTTTCCTGCAGGAGCTTATTGGAACATTCATTGTTTGGCTAAGTTATTTAGGGTTGGTTTTGGAAGGTCTTTCAACTTTGGCCAAATCCGCTTTGTACGAAAGTTTTTCACAGCCCTGTTTCCAAGTGTCCACAAAGAGCTGCTGCTTGAAAGTGTCCACATGCACATCTCCCATACTGGTGTGCTCGTTTCACTACCTGGATTTTGGTTTCCTCTTCTTTCTTTGAAATGACAAGTCTTCATTCAGCATGCTACACACACCTTGTAGCAGTTTCAGTTTGAAGCATGTTGGTGCTCTCAAAACGCTGTGTATCCTGTGTAGAGTGTGTCACTCTACAGCACTGAATACACAACTTAGAGCTCCTTTCAACACAGACACGCAAACACGTCTTTTTGGGAAAGTCCTAACTCAGGTAAATTGGAAATGTAATGGTTTCATCGAAAACATGAAGACAATCATGCTTTTGAACTCTGCAACCGAAAGAAATGGCTTTTTGTACATGCCATTCTGAATTTCACTGCAAAATGCCCTTCTTTTCTGGTTTGTTGAAAGTTCAAAACACTTTAGGAGATAGAACGTGTTTGAAGAAGACTGATGCAGTGTGCGTTTTCCTGGATTTCAAGTGATTCGGGATACATACTCCTTGATTTTCGACATTGTCTAAGAAACAACATGAGGCTTGCAAGAGATTGAAAAAATGCATCCTAAAACTTATGCCTGCAGTGAAAACACACGTTTCTACAAAGACTTGGAAGGAGCAAGCAAAAGAATAGTGGCTGAGAGTTCTTTCAGAGAGAAACACACGTATTTCATCCTTCTGTAGTGACGGTTAGGGTTACGATTGGACCTAGGGTAGGGTTATGTTGAGGTCTAGGGTTACAGATCCGGTTAGGGTTACGATTGGACCTAGGGTTAGGGTTATGTTGAGGGCTAGGGTTATAGAGACGGTTAGGTTTACGATTGGACCTAGGGTTAGGGTTATGTTGAGGTCTAGGGTTAGAGAGAGAGTTAGGGTTACGATTGGACCTAGGGTTAGGGTTATGTTGAGGTCTAGGGTTAGAGATACGGTTAGCGTTACGATTGGACCTAGGGTTAGGGTTATGTTGAGGGCTAGGGTTATAGAGACGGTTAGGTTTACGATTGGACCTAGGGTTAGGGTTATGTTGAGGTCTAGGGTTAGAGATCCGGTTAGGGTTACGATTGGACCTAGGGTTAGGGTTATGTTGAGGGCTAGGGTTAGAGATCCGGTTAGGGTTACGATTGGACCTAGGGTTAGGGTTATGTTGAGGGCTAGGGATAGAGAGACGGTTAGGGTTACGATTGGACCTAGGGTTAGGGTTATGTTGTGGGCCAGGGTTAGAGATCAGCTTAGTATTACGATTGGACCTAGGGTTAGGGTTATGTTGAGGCCTAGGGTTAGAGATCTGGTTAGGGTTACGATTGGACCTAGGGTTAGGGTTATGTTGAGGGCTAGGGTTAGAGATCCGGTTAGGGTTACGATTGGACCTAGGGTTAGGGTTATGTTGAGGGCCAGGGTTAGAGATCAGCTTAGTATTACGATTGGACCTAGGGTTAGGGTTATGTTGAAGCCTAGGGTTAGAGATCCGGTTAGGGTTACGATTGGACCTAGGGTTAGGGTTATGTTGAGGGCTAGGGTTAGAGATCCGGTTAGGGTTACGATTGGACCTAGGGTTAGGGTTATATTGAGGGCTAGGGTTAGAGAGACGGTTAGGGTTACGATTGGACCTAGGGTTAGGGTTATGTTGAGGCCTAAGGTTAGAGATCAGGTTAGTATTACGATTGGACCTAGGGTTAGGGTTATGTTGAGGGCTAGGGTTACAGATCCGGTTAGGGTTACGATTGGACGTAGGGTTAGGGTTTTGTTGAGGGCTAGGGTTAGAGATCCGGTTAGGGTTACGGTTGGACCTAGGGTTAGGGTTATGTTGAGGGCTAGGGTTAGAGATCCGGTTAGGGTTAAGATTGTACCCTGGGTTATAGTGATGTTGAGGGCTAGGATATTCCAGCAGTGAAAACACACATTTCTATAAAGACTTTGAAGCAGCAAGCAAAAGCCTAGTGGCTGAGTGTTCTTTCAGAGAGAAACATGCATTTCATCCTTCTGGAGTGAATTTTCATGCTGGAGTTCATATGCATTTTATACTGTGCAGAATGTAGCTACCTGCTGGGGGTTGTGTCATAGAAGCACCTTTTCTGCAGGAGCTTATTGGAACATTCATTGTTTGGCTAAGTTATTTAGGGTTGGTTTTGGAAGGTCTTTCAACCTTGGCCAAATCCCGCTTCGTACGCAAGTTTTTAATAGCGCTGTTTCCAAGTGTCCACAAAGAGCTGCTGCTTGAAACTGTCCACATGCACATCTCGTATACTGGTGTGCTCGTTTCACTACCTGGATTTTGGTTTCCTCTTCTTTCTTTGAAATGACAAGTCTTCATTCAGCATTCTACACACACCTTGTACCAGCTTCAGTTTGAAGCATGTTGGTGCTCTCAAAACGCTGTGTAACCTATGTAGAGTGTGTTACTCTCCAGCACTGAATACACAACTTAGAGCTCCTTTCACCACAGACACGCAAACACATCTTTTTGTGAAAGTCCTACTTCAGGTCCCTTGGGAATGTAAGGGTTTCCTGGAGAACATGAAGTCAATCATGCTTTTGCACTCTACTACCAATAGAAATGACCTCTTGTACATGCCTGACTGAGTTTCACTGCAAAATGCCCTTGTTTTCTGGTTTCTTGAATGTTCTCAACACATTAGGAGAAAGAGCGTGTTTGAGCAAGATCGATGCAGTGTGCGTTTCCCTAGATTTCAAGTGATTTGGGAAATATAATCCTTATTTTTCCACATTGTGAAAGAAACATGAGGCCTGCAAGAGATTGAAAAAATGCATCCCAAAACGTACTCCAGCGGTGAAAGCACACGTTTCTACAAAGACTTTGAAGTAGCAAGTAAAAGCCAATGGCTGAGTGTTCTTTCAGAGAGAAACATACACATTTCATCCTTCTGGAGTGAATTTTCAGCCTGGAATTCATATGCATTTGTACCGTGCAGAATGTAACTACCTGCTCGGGGGTTGTGTCATAGAAGCAACTTTCCTGCAGGAGCTTATTGGAACATTCATTGTTTGGCTAACTTCTTTGGGTTGGTTTTGGAAGGTCTTTCAACTTTAGCCAAATCCGCTTTCTTACGAAATTTTTTCACAGCCTTGTTTCCAAGAGCCCACAAAGAACTGCTGCTTAAAACTCTCCACATGCACATCTCCCATACTGGTGTGCTCGTTTCACTACCTGGATTTTGGTTTCCTCTTCTTTCTTTGAAATTACAAGCCCTCTTTCTGCATGCTACACACACCTTGTAGCAGTTTCAGTTTGCAGCATATTGGTGCTCTTAAAACGCTGAGTAACCTGTGTAGAGTGTGTCAATCTCCAGCACTGAATACACAACTTAGAGCTCCTTTCACCACAGACACGCAAACACATCTTTTTGTAAAAGTCCTACTTCTTTACTCTTGGAAATGTAAGGGTTTCATCGAGAACTTGAAGTCAATCATGCTTTTGCACTCTGCAACCAATAGGAATGAACTCTTGTACATACCCGTCTGAATTTCAGTGCAAAATGCCCTTCTTTTCTGGTTTGTTGAAAGTTCACAACACATTAGGAGATAGAGCGTGTTTGAAGAAGACTGATGCAGTGTGCGTTTTCCTGGATTTCTAGTGATTTGGGAAACATAATCCGTGTTTTCCCACATTGTCTAAGAAACAACATGAGGCTTGCAAGAGATTGAAACAATGCATCCTAAAACTTATTCCAGCAGTGAAAACACACGTTTCTACAAAGACTTGGAAGGAGCAAGCAAAAGAATAGTGGCTGAGTGTCCTTTCAGAGAGAAACACATGCATTTCATCCTTCTGGAGTGAGTTTTCTTGCTGGAATTCATATGCATTTTGTACTGTGCAGAATGTAGCTACCTGCTCGGGGGTTGTGTCATAGATGCACCTTTCCTGCAGGAGCTTATTGGAACTTTCATTGTTTGGCTAAGTTATTTAGGGTTGGTTTTGGAAGGTCTTTCAACTTTGGCCAAATGCGCTTTGTACGAAAGTTTTTCACAGCCCTGTTTCCAAGTGTCCACAAAGAGCTGCTGCTTGAAAGTGTCCACATGCACATCTCCCATACTGGTGTGCTCGTTTCACTACCTGGATTTTGGTTTCCTCTTCTTTCTTTGAAATGACAAGTCTTCATTCAGCATGCTACACACACCTTGTAGCAGTTTCAGCTTGAAGCATGTTGGTGCTCTCAAAACTCTGTGTATCCTGTGTAGAGTGTGTCACTCTACAGCACTGAATACACAACTTAGAGCTCCTTTCAACACAGACACGCAAACACGTCTTTTTGGGAAAGTCCTAACTCAGGTAAATTGGAAATGTAATGGTTTCATCGAAAACATGAAGACAATCATGCTTTTGAACTCTGCAACCGAAAGAAATGGCTTTTTGTACATGCCATTCTGAATTTCACTGCAAAATGCCCTTCTTTTCTGGTTTGTTGAAAGTTCAAAACACTTTAGGAGATAGAACGTGTTTGAAGAAGACTGATGCAGTGTGCGTTTTCCTGGATTTCAAGTGATTCGGGATACATACTCCTTGTTTTTCGACATTGTCTAAGAAACAACATGAGGCTTGCAAGAGATTGAAAAAATGCATCCTAAAACTTATGCCTGCAGTGAAAACACACGTTTCTACAAAGACTTGGAAGGAGCAAGAAAAAGAATAGTGGCTGAGAGTTCTTTCAGAGAGAAACACCCGTATTTCATCCTTCTGTAGTGACGGTTAGGGTTACGATTGGACCTAGGGTAGGGTTATGTTGAGGTCTAGGGTTAGAGATCCGGTTAGGGTTACGATTGGACCTAGGGTTAGGGTTATGTTGAGGGCTAGGGTTATAGAGACGGTTAGGTTTACGATTGGACCTAGGGTTAGGGTTATGTTGAGGTCTAGGGTTAGAGAGACGGTTAGGGTTACGATTGGACCTAGGGTTAGGGTTATGTTGAGGTCTAGGGTTAGAGATACAGTTAGGGTTACGATTGGACCTAGGGTTAGGGTTATGTTGAGGGCTAGGGTTATAGAGACGGTTAGGTTTACGATTGGACCTAGGGTTAGGGTTATGTTGAGGTCTAGGGTTAGAGATCCGGTTAGGGTTACGATTGGACCTAGGGTTAGGGTTATGTTGAGGGCTAGGGTTAGAGATCCGGTTAGGGTTACGATTGGACCTAGGGTTAGGGTTATGTTGAGGGCTAGGGATCGAGAGACGGTTAGGGTTACGATTGGACCTAGGGTTAGGGTTATGTTGAGGGCCAGGGTTAGAGATCAGCTTAGTATTACGATTGGACCTAGGGTTAGGGTTATGTTGAGGCCTAGGTTTAGAGATCTGGTTAGGGTTACGATTGGACCTAGGGTTAGGGTTATGTTGAGGGCTAGGGTTAGAGATCCGGTTAGAGATCTGGTTAGGGTTACGATTGGACCTAGGGTTAGGGTTATGTTGAGGGCTAGGGTTAGAGATCCGGTTAGGGTTACGATTGGACCTAGGGTTAGGGTTATGTTGAGGGCCAGGGTTAGAGATCAGCTTAGTATTACGATTGGACCTAGGGTTAGGGTTATGTTGAAGCCTAGGGTTAGACATCCGGTTAGGGTTACGATTGGACCTAGGGTTAGGGTTATGTTGAGGGCTAGGGTTAGAGATCCGGTTAGGGTTACGATTGGACCTAGGGTTAGGGTTATATTGAGGGCTAGGGTTAGAGAGACGGTTAGGGTTACGATTGGACCTAGGGTTAGGGTTATGTTGAGGCCTAAGGTTAGAGATCAGGTTAGTATTACGATTGGACCTAGGGTTAGGGTTATGTTGAGGGCTAGGGTTACAGATCCGGTTAGGGTTACGATTGGATGTAGGGTTAGGGTTTTGTTGAGGGCCAGGGTTAGAGATCCGGTTAGGGTTACGGTTGGACCTAGGGTTAGGGTTATGTTGAGGGCTAGGGTTAGAGATCCGGTTAGGGTTAAGATTGTACCCTGGGTTATAGTGATGTTGAGGGCTAGGATATTCCAGCAGTGAAAACACACATTTCTATAAAGACTTTGAAGCAGCAAGCAAAAGCCTAGTGGCTGAGTGTTCTTTCAGAGAGAAACATGCATTTCATCCTTCTGGAGTCAATTTTCATGCTGGAGTTCATATGCATTTTATACTGTGAAGAATGTAGCTACCTGCTGGGCGTTGTGTCATAGAAGCACCTTTTCTGCAGGAGCTTATTGGAACATTCATTGTTTGGCTAAGTTATTTAGGGTTGGTTTTGGAAGGTCTTTCAACCTTGGCCAAATCCCGCTTCGTACGCAAGTTTTTAATAGCGCTGTTTCCAAGTGTCCACAAAGAGCTGCTGCTTGAAACTGTCCACATGCACATCTCGTATACTGGTGTGCTCGTTTCACTACCTGGATTTTGGTTTCCTCTTCTTTCTTTGAAATGACAAGTCTTCATTCAGCATTCTACACACACCTTGTACCAGCTTCAGTTTGAAGCATGTTGGTGCTCTCAAAACGCTGTGTAACCTATGTAGAGTGTGTTACTCTCCAGCACTGAATACACAACTTAGAGCTCCTTTCACCACAGACACGCAAACACATCTTTTTGTGAAAGTCCTACTTCAGGTCCCTTGGGAATGTAAGGGTTTCATGGAGAACATGAAGTCAATCATGCTTTTGCACTCTACTACCAATAGAAATGACCTCTTGTACATGCCTGACTGAGTTTCACTGCAAAATGCCCTTGTTTTCTGGTTTCTTGAATGTTCTCAACACATTAGGAGAAAGAGCGTGTTTGAGCAAGATCGATGCAGTGTGCGTTTCCCTAGATTTCAAGTGATTTGGGAAATATAATCCTTATTTTTCCACATTGTGAAAGAAACATGAGGCTTGCAAGAGATTGAAAAAATGCATCCCAAAACGTACTCCAGCGGTGAAAGCACACGTTTCTACAAAGACTTTGAAGTAGCAAGTAAAAGCCAATGGCTGAGTGTTCTTTCAGAGAGAAACATACACATTTCATCCTTCTGGAGTGAATTTTCAGCCTGGAATTCATATGCATTTGTACCGTGCAGAATGTAACTACCTGCTCGGGGGTTGTGTCATAGAAGCAACTTTCCTGCAGGAGCTTATTGGAACATTCATTGTTTGGCTAACTTCTTTGGGTTGGTTTTGGAAGGTCTTTCAACTTTAGCCAAATCCGCTTTCTTACGAAATTTTTTCACAGCCTTGTTTCCAAGAGCCCACAAAGAACTGCTGCTTAAAACTCTCCACATGCACATCTCCCATACTGGTGTGCTCGTTTCACTACCTGGATTTTGGTTTCCTCTTCTTTCTTTGAAATTACAAGCCCTCTTTCTGCATGCTACACACACCTTGTAGCAGTTTCAGTTTGCAGCATATTGGTGCTCTTAAAACGCTGAGTAACCTGTGTAGAGTGTGTCAATCTCCAGCACTGAATACACAACTTAGAGCTCCTTTCACCACAGACACGCAAACACATCTTTTTGTAAAAGTCCTACTTCTTTACTCTTGGAAATGTAAGGGTTTCATCGAGAACTTGAAGTCAATCATGCTTTTGCACTCTGCAACCAATAGGAATGAACTCTTGTACATACCCGTCTGAATTTCAGTGCAAAATGCCCTTCTTTTCTGGTTTGTTGAAAGTTCACAACACATTAGGAGATAGAGCGTGTTTGAAGAAGACTGATGCAGTGTGCGTTTTCCTGGATTTCTAGTGATTTGGGAAACATAATCCGTGTTTTCCCACATTGTCTAAGAAACAACATGAGGCTTGCAAGAGATTGAAACAATGCATCCTAAAACTTATTCCAGCAGTGAAAACACACGTTTCTACAAAGACTTGGAAGGAGCAAGCAAAAGAATAGTGGCTGAGTGTCCTTTCAGAGAGAAACACATGCATTTCATCCTTCTGGAGTGAGTTTTCTTGCTGGAATTCATATGCATTTTGTACTGTGCAGAATGTAGCTACCTGCTCGGGGGTTGTGTCATAGATGCACCTTTCCTGCAGGAGCTTATTGGAACTTTCATTGTTTGGCTGTTATTTAGGGTTGGTTTTGGAAGGTCTTTCAACTTTGGCCAAATGCGCTTTGTACGAAAGTTTTTCACAGCCCTGTTTCCAAGTGTCCACAAAGAGCTGCTGCTTGAAAGTGTCCACATGCACATCTCCCATACTGGTGTGCTCGTTTCACTACCTGGATTTTGGTTTCCTCTTCTTTCTTTGAAATGACAAGTCTTCATTCAGCATGCTACACACACCTTGTAGCAGTTTCAGTTTGAAGCATGTTGGTGCTCTCAAAACGCTGTGTATCCTGTGTAGAGTGTGTCACTCTACAGCACTGAATACACAACTTAGAGCTCCTTTCAACACAGACACGCAAACACGTCTTTTTGGGAAAGTCCTAACTCAGGTAAATTGGAAATGTAATGGTTTCATCGAAAACATGAAGACAATCATGCTTTTGAACTCTGCAACCGAAAGAAATGGCTTTTTGTACATGCCATTCTGAATTTCACTGCAAAATGCCCTTCTTTTCTGGTTTGTTGAAAGTTCAAAACACTTTAGGAGATAGAACGTGTTTGAAGAAGACTGATGCAGTGTGCGTTTTCCTGGATTTCAAGTGATTCGGGATACATACTCCTTGTTTTTCGACATTGTCTAAGAAACAACATGAGGCTTGCAAGAGATTGAAAAAATGCATCCTAAAACTTATGCCTGCAGTGAAAACACACGTTTCTACAAAGACTTGGAAGGAGCAAGCAAAAGAATAGTGGCTGAGAGTTCTTTCAGAGAGAAACACACGTATTTCATCCTTCTGTAGTGACGCTTAGGGTTACGATTGGACCTAGGGTAGGGTTATGTTGAGGGCTAGGGTTAGAGATCCGGTTAGGGTTACGATTGGACCTAGGGTTAGGGTTATGTTGAGGTCTAGGGTTAGAATTCCGGTTAGGGTTACGATTGGACCTAGCGTAGGGTTATGTTGAGGGCTAGGGATAGAGTGACGGTTAGGGTTACGATTGGACCTAGGGTTAGGGTTATGTTGAGGGCCAGGGTTAGAGATCAGCTTAGTATTACGATTGGACCTAGGGTTAGGGTTATGTTGAGGCCTAGGGTTAGAGATCCGGTTAGGGTTACGATTGGATCTAGGGTTAGGGTTATGTTGAGGGCTAGGGTTAGAGATCCGGTTAGGGTTACGATTGGACCTAGGGTTAGGGTTATGTTGAGGCCTAAGGTTAGAGATCAGGTTAGTATTACGATTGGACCTAGGGTTAGGGTTATGTTGAGGGCTAGGGTTACAGATCCGGTTAGGGTTACGATTGGACGTAGGGTTAGGGTTTTGTTGAGGGCTAGGGTTAGAGATCCGGTTAGGGTTACGGTTGGACCTAGGGTTAGGGTTATGTTGAGGGCTAGGGTTAGAGATCCGGTTAGGGTTAAGATTGTACCTAGGCTTATAGTGATGTTGAGGGCTAGGATATTCCAGCAGTGAAAACACACATTTCTATAAAGACTTTGAAGCAGCAAGCAAAAGCCTAGTGGCTGAGTGTTCTTTCAGAGAGAAACATGCATTTCATCCTTCTGGAGTGAATTTTCATGCTGGAGTTCATATGCATTTCATACTGTGAAGAATGTAGCTACCTGCTGGGGGTTGTGTCATAGAAGCACCTTTTCTGCAGGAGCTTATTGGAACATTCATTGTTTGGCTAAGTTATTTAGGGTTGGTTATGGAAGGTCTTTCAACCTTGGCCAAATCCCGCTTCATACGCAAGTTTTTAATAGCGCTGTTTCCAATTGTCCACAAAGAGCTGCTGCTTGAAACTGTCCACATGCACATCTCGTATACTGGTGTGCTCGTTTCACTACCTGGATTTTGGTTTCCTCTTCTTTCTTTGAAATGACAAGTCTTCATTCAGCATTCTACACACACCTTGTACCAGCTTCAGTTTGAAGCATGTTGGTGCTCTCAAAACGCTGTGTAACCTATGTAGAGTGTGTTACTCTCCAGCACTGAATACACAACTTAGAGCTCCTTTCACCACAGACACGCAAACACATCTTTTTGTGAAAGTCCTACTTCAGGTCCCTTGGGAATGTAAGGGTTTCATGGAGAACATGAAGTCAATCATGCTTTTGCACTCTACTACCAATAGAAATGACCTCTTGTACATGCCTGACTGAGTTTCACTGCAAAATGCCCTTGTTTTCTGGTTTCTTGAATGTTCTCAACACATTAGGAGAAAGAGCGTGTTTGAGCAAGATCGATGCAGTGTGCGTTTCCCTAGATTTCAAGTGATTTGGGAAATATAATCCTTATTTTTCCACATTGTGAAAGAAACATGAGGCCTGCAAGAGATTGAAAAAATGCATCCCAAAACGTACTCCAGCGGTGAAAGCACACGTTTCTACAAAGACTTTGAAGTAGCAAGTAAAAGCCAATGGCTGAGTGTTCTTTCAGAGAGAAACATACACATTTCATCCTTCTGGAGTGAATTTTCAGCCTGGAATTCATATGCATTTGTACCGTGCAGAATGTAACTACCTGCTCGGGGGTTGTGTCATAGAAGCAACTTTCCTGCAGGAGCTTATTGGAACATTCATTGTTTGGCTAACTTCTTTGGGTTGGTTTTGGAAGGTCTTTCAACTTTAGCCAAATCCGCTTTCTTACGAAATTTTTTCACAGCCTTGTTTCCAAGAGCCCACAAAGAACTGCTGCTTAAAACTCTCCACATGCACATCTCCCATACTGGTGTGCTCGTTTCACTACCTGGATTTTGGTTTCCTCTTCTTTCTTTGAAATTACAAGCCCTCTTTCTGCATGCTACACACACCTTGTAGCAGTTTCAGTTTGCAGCATATTGGTGCTCTTAAAACGCTGAGTAACCTGTGTAGAGTGTGTCAATCTCCAGCACTGAATACACAACTTAGAGCTCCTTTCACCACAGACACGCAAACACATCTTTTTGTAAAAGTCCTACTTCTTTACTCTTGGAAATGTAAGGGTTTCATCGAGAACTTGAAGTCAATCATGCTTTTGCACTCTGCAACCAATAGGAATGAACTCTTGTACATACCCGTCTGAATTTCAGTGCAAAATGCCCTTCTTTTCTGGTTTGTTGAAAGTTCACAACACATTAGGAGATAGAGCGTGTTTGAAGAAGACTGATGCAGTGTGCGTTTTCCTGGATTTCTAGTGATTTGGGAAACATAATCCGTGTTTTCCCACATTGTCTAAGAAACAACATGAGGCTTGCAAGAGATTGAAACAATGCATCCTAAAACTTATTCCAGCAGTGAAAACACACGTTTCTACAAAGACTTGGAAGGAGCAAGCAAAAGAATAGTGGCTGAGTGTCCTTTCAGAGAGAAACACATGCATTTCATCCTTCTGGAGTGAGTTTTCTTGCTGGAATTCATATGCATTTTGTACTGTGCAGAATGTAGCTACCTGCTCGGGGGTTGTGTCATAGATGCACCTTTCCTGCAGGAGCTTATTGGAACTTTCATTGTTTGGCTAAGTTATTTAGGGTTGGTTTTGGAAGGTCTTTCAACTTTGGCCAAATGCGCTTTGTACGAAAGTTTTTCACAGCCCTGTTTCCAAGTGTCCACAAAGAGCTGCTGCTTGAAAGTGTCCACATGCACATCTCCCATACTGGTGTGCTCGTTTCACTACCTGGATTTTGGTTTCCTCTTCTTTCTTTGAAATGACAAGTCTTCATTCAGCATGCTACACACACCTTGTAGCAGTTTCAGCTTGAAGCATGTTGGTGCTCTCAAAACGCTGTGTATCCTGTGTAGAGTGTGTCACTCTACAGCACTGAATACACAACTTAGAGCTCCTTTCAACACAGACACGCAAACACGTCTTTTTGGGAAAGTCCTAACTCAGGTAAATTGGAAATGTAATGGTTTCATCGAAAACATGAAGACAATCATGCTTTTGAACTCTGCAACCGAAAGAAATGGCTTTTTGTACATGCCATTCTGAATTTCACTGCAAAATGCCCTTCTTTTCTGGTTTGTTGAAAGTTCAAAACACTTTAGGAGATAGAACGTGTTTGAAGAAGACTGATGCAGTGTGCGTTTTCCTGGATTTCAAGTGATTCGGGATACATACTCCTTGTTTTTCGACATTGTCTAAGAAACAACATGAGGCTTGCAAGAGATTGAAAAAATGCATCCTAAAACTTATGCCTGCAGTGAAAACACACGTTTCTACAAAGACTTGGAAGGAGCAAGCAAAAGAATAGTGGCTGAGAGTTCTTTCAGAGAGAAACACCCGTATTTCATCCTTCTGTAGTGACGGTTAGGGTTACGATTGGACCTAGGGTAGGGTTATGTTGAGGTCTAGGGTTAGAGATCCGGTTAGGGTTACGATTGGACCTAGGGTTAGGGTTATGTTGAGGGCTAGGGTTATAGAGACGGTTAGGTTTACGATTGGACCTAGGGTTAGGGTTATGTTGAGGTCTAGGGTTAGAGAGACGGTTAGGGTTACGATTGGACCTAGGGTTAGGGTTATGTTGAGGGCTAGGGTTAGAGATCCGGTTAGGGTTACGATTGGACCTAGGGTTAGGGTTATGTTGAGGGCTAGGGATCAAGAGACGGTTAGGGTTACGATTGGACCTAGGGTTAGGGTTATGTTGAGGGCCAGGGTTAGAGATCAGCTTAGTATTACGATTGGACCTAGGGTTAGGGTTATGTTGAGGCCTAGGGTTAGAGATCTGGTTAGGGTTACGATTGGACCTAGGGTTAGGGTTATGTTGAGGGCTAGGGTTAGAGATCCAGTTAGAGATCTGGTTAGGGTTACGATTGGATCTAGGGTTAGGGTTATGTTGAGGGCTAGGGTTATAGAGACGGTTAGGTTTACGATTGGACCTAGGGTTAGGGTTATGTTGAGGTCTAGGGTTAGAGATCCGGTTAGGGTTACGATTGGACCTAGGGTTAGGGTTATGTTGAGGGCTAGGGTTAGAGATCCGGTTAGGGTTACGATTGGACCTAGGGTTAGGGTTATGTTGAGGGCTAGGGATCAAGAGACGGTTAGGGTTACGATTGGACCTAGGGTTAGGGTTATGTTGAGGGCCAGGGTTAGAGATCAGCTTAGTATTACGATTGGACCTAGGGTTAGGGTTATGTTGAGGCCTAGGGTTAGAGATCTGGTTAGGGTTACGATTGGACCTAGGGTTAGGGTTATGTTGAGGGCTAGGGTTAGAGATCCAGTTAGAGATCTGGTTAGGGTTACGATTGGACCTAGGGTTAGGGTTATGTTGAGGGCTAGGGTTAGAGATCCGGTTAGGGTTACGATTGGACCTAGGGTTAGGGTTATGTTGAGGGTCAGGGTTAGAGATCAGCTTAGTATTACGATTGGACCTAGGGTTAGGGTTATGTTGAAGCCTAGGGTTAGACATCCGGTTAGGGTTACGATTGGACCTAGGGTTAGGGTTATGTTGAGGGCTAGGGTTAGAGATCCGGTTAGGGTTACGATTGGACCTAGGGTTAGGGTTATATTGAGGGCTAGGGTTAGAGAGACGGTTAGGGTTACGATTGGACCTAGGGTTAGGGTTATGTTGAGGCCTAAGGTTAGAGATCAGGTTAGTATTACGATTGGACCTAGGGTTAGGGTTATGTTGAGGGCTAGGGTTACAGATCCGGTTAGGGTTACGATTGGACGTAGGGTTAGGGTTTTGTTGAGGGCCAGGGTTAGAGATCCGGTTAGGGTTACGGTTGGACCTAGGGTTAGGGTTATGTTGAGGGCTAGGGTTAGAGATCCGGTTAGGGTTAAGATTGTACCCTGGGTTATAGTGATGTTGAGGGCTAGGATATTCCAGCAGAGAAAACACACATTTCTATAAAGACTTTGAAGCAGCAAGCAAAAGCCTAGTGGCTGAGTGTTCTTTCAGAGAGAAACATGCATTTCATCCTTCTGGAGTGAATTTTCATGCTGGAGTTCATATGCATTTTATACTGTGAAGAATGTAGCTACCTGCTGGGGGTTGTGTCATAGAAGCACCTTTTCTGCAGGAGCTTATTGGAACATTCATTGTTTGGCTAAGTTATTTAGGGTTGGTTTTGGAAGGTCTTTCAACCTTGGCCAAATCCCGCTTCGTACGCAAGTTTTTAATAGCGCTGTTTCCAAGTGTCCACAAAGAGCTGCTGCTTGAAACTGTCCACATGCACATCTCGTATACTGGTGTGCTCGTTTCACTACCTGGATTTTGGTTTCCTCTTCTTTCTTTGAAATGACAAGTCTTCATTCAGCATTCTACACACACCTTGTACCAGCTTCAGTTTGAAGCATGTTGGTGCTCTCAAAACGCTGTGTAACCTATGTAGAGTGTGTTACTCTCCAGCACTGAATACACAACTTAGAGCTCCTTTCACCACAGACACGCAAACACATCTTTTTGTGAAAGTCCTACTTCAGGTCCCTTGGGAATGTAAGGGTTTCCTGGAGAACATGAAGTCAATCATGCTTTTGCACTCTACTACCAATAGAAATGACCTCTTGTACATGCCTGACTGAGTTTCACTGCAAAATGCCCTTGTTTTTTGGTTTCTTGAATGTTCTCAACACATTAGGAGAAGGAGCGTGTTTGAGCAATATCGATGCAGTGTGCGTTTCCCTAGATTTCAAGTGATTTGGGAAATATAATCCTTATTTTTCCACATTGTGAAAGAAACATGAGGCTTGCAAGAGATTGAAAAAATGCATCCCAAAACGTACTCCAGCGGTGAAAGCACACGTTTCTACAAAGACTTTGAAGTAGCAAGTAAAAGCCAATGGCTGAGTGTTCTTTCAGAGAGAAACATACACATTTCATCCTTCTGGAGTGAATTTTCAGCCTGGAATTCATATGCATTTGTACCGTGCAGAATGTAACTACCTGCTCGGGGGTTGTGTCATAGAAGCAACTTTCCTGCAGGAGCTTATTGGAACATTCATTGTTTGGCTAACTTCTTTGGGTTGGTTTTGGAAGGTCTTTCAACTTTAGCCAAATCCGCTTTCTTACGAAATTTTTTCACAGCCTTGTTTCCAAGAGCCCACAAAGAACTGCTGCTTAAAACTCTCCACATGCACATCTCCCATACTGGTGTGCTCATTTCACTACCTGGATTTTGGTTTCCTCTTCTTTCTTTGAAATTACAAGCCCTCTTTCTGCATGCTACACACACCTTGTAGCAGTTTCAGTTTGCAGCATATTGGTGCTCTTAAAACGCTGAGTAACCTGTGTAGAGTGTGTCAATCTCCAGCACTGAATACACAACTTAGAGCTCCTTTCACCACAGACACGCAAACACATCTTTTTGTAAAAGTCCTACTTCTTTACTCTTGGAAATGTAAGGGTTTCATCGAGAACTTGAAGTCAATCATGCTTTTGCACTCTGCAACCAATAGGAATGAACTCTTGTACATACCCGTCTGAATTTCAGTGCAAAATGCCCTTCTTTTCTGGTTTGTTGAAAGTTCACAACACATTAGGAGATAGAGCGTGTTTGAAGAAGACTGATGCAGTGTGCGTTTTCCTGGATTTCTAGTGATTTGGGAAACATAATCCGTGTTTTCCCACATTGTCTAAGAAACAACATGAGGCTTGCAAGAGATTGAAACAATGCATCCTAAAACTTATTCCAGCAGTGAAAACACACGTTTCTACAAAGACTTGGAAGGAGCAAGCAAAAGAATAGTGGCTGAGTGTCCTTTCAGAGAGAAACACATGCATTTCATCCTTCTGGAGTGAGTTTTCTTGCTGGAATTCATATGCATTTTGTACTGTGCAGAATGTAGCTACCTGCTCGGGGGTTGTGTCATAGATGCACCTTTCCTGCAGGAGCTTATTGGAACTTTCATTGTTTGGCTAAGTTATTTAGGGTTGGTTTTGGAAGGTCTTTCAACTTTGGCCAAATGCGCTTTGTACGAAAGTTTTTCACAGCCCTGTTTCCAAGTGTCCACAAAGAGCTGCTGCTTGAAAGTGTCCACATGCACATCTCCCATACTGGTGTGCTCGTTTCACTACCTGGATTTTGGTTTCCTCTTCTTTCTTTGAAATTACAAGCCCTCTTTCTGCATGCTACACACACCTTGTAGCAGTTTCAGTTTGCAGCATATTGGTGCTCTTAAAACGCTGAGTAACCTGTGTAGAGTGTGTCAATCTCCAGCACTGAATACACAACTTAGAGCTCCTTTCACCACAGACACGCAAACACATCTTTTTGTAAAAGTCCTACTTCTTTACTCTTGGAAATGTAAGGGTTTCATCGAGAACTTGAAGTCAATCATGCTTTTGCACTCTGCAACCAATAGGAATGAACTCTTGTACATACCCGTCTGAATTTCAGTGCAAAATGCCCTTCTTTTCTGGTTTGTTGAAAGTTCACAACACATTAGGAGATAGAGCGTGTTTGAAGAAGACTGATGCAGTGTGCGTTTTCCTGGATTTCTAGTGATTTGGGAAACATAATCCGTGTTTTCCCACATTGTCTAAGAAACAACATGAGGCTTGCAAGAGATTGAAACAATGCATCCTAAAACTTATTCCAGCAGTGAAAACACACGTTTCTACAAAGACTTGGAAGGAGCAAGCAAAAGAATAGTGGCTGAGTGTCCTTTCAGAGAGAAACACATGCATTTCATCCTTCTGGAGTGAGTTTTCTTGCTGGAATTCATATGCATTTTGTACTGTGCAGAATGTAGCTACCTGCTCGGGGGTTGTGTCATAGATGCACCTTTCCTGCAGGAGCTTATTGAAACTTTCATTGTTTGGCTAAGTTATTTAGGGTTGGTTTTGGAAGGTCTTTCAACTTTGGCCAAATGCGCTTTGTACGAAAGTTTTTCACAGCCCTGTTTCCAAGTGTCCACAAAGAGCTGCTGCTTGAAAGTGTCCACATGCACATCTCCCATACTGGTGTGCTCGTTTCACTACCTGGATTTTGGTTTCCTCTTCTTTCTTTGAAATGACAAGTCTTCATTCAGCATGCTACACACACCTTGTAGCAGTTTCAGTTTGAAGCATGTTGGTGCTCTCAAAACGCTGTGTATCCTGTGTAGAGTGTGTCACTCTACAGCACTGAATACACAACTTAGAGCTCCTTTCAACACAGACACGCAAACACGTCTTTTTGGGAAAGTCCTAACTCAGGTAAATTGGAAATGTAATGGTTTCATCGAAAACATGAAGACAATCATGCTTTTGAACTCTGCAACCGAAAGAAATGGCTTTTTGTACATGCCATTCTGAATTTCACTGCAAAATGCCCTTCTTTTCTGGTTTGTTGAAAGTTCAAAACACTTTAGGAGATAGAACGTGTTTGAAGAAGACTGATGCAGTGTGCGTTTTCCTGGATTTCAAGTGATTCGGGATACATACTCCTTGTTTTTCGACATTGTCTAAGAAACAACATGAGGCTTGCAAGAGATTGAAAAAATGCATCCTAAAACTTATGCCTGCAGTGAAAACACACGTTTCTACAAAGACTTGGAAGGAGCAAGCAAAAGAATAGTGGCTGAGAGTTCTTTCAGAGAGAAACACACGAATTTCATCCTCCTGTAGAGACGGTTAGGGTTACGATTGGACCTAGGGTAGGGTTATGTTGAGGGCTAGGGTTAGAGAGACGGTTAGGGTTACGATTGGACCTAGGGTTAGGGTTATGTTGAGGGCTAGGGTTAGAGATCCGGTTAGGGTTAAGATTGGACCTAGCGTAGGGTTATGTTGAGGGCTAGGGATAGAGAGACGGTTAGGGTTACGATTGGACCTAGGGTTAGGGTTATGTTGAGGGCCAGGGTTAGAGATCAGCTTAGTATTACGATTGGACCTAGGGTTAGGGTTATGTTGAGGCCTAGGGTTAGAGATCCGGTTAGGGTTACGATTCGACCTAGGGTTAGGGTTATGTTGAGGGCTAGGGTTAGAGATCCGGTTAGGGTTACGATTGGACCTAGGGTTAGGGTTATATTGAGGGCTAGGGTTAGAGAGACGGTTAGGGTTACGATTGGACCTAGGGTTAGGGTTATGTTGATGCCTAAGGTTAGAGATCAGGTTAGTATTACGATTGGACCTAGAGTTAGGGTTATGTTGAGGGCTAGGGTTGCAGATCCGGTTAGGGTTACGATTGGACGTAGGGTTAGGGTTTTGTTGAGGGCTAGGGTTAGAGATCCGGTTAGGGTTAAGATTGTACCTAGGGTTATAGTGATGTTCAGGGCTAGGATATTCCAGCAGTGAAAACACACATTTCTATAAAGACTTTGAAGCAGCAAGCAAAAGCCTAGTGGCTGAGTGTTCTTTCAGAGAGAAACATGCATTTCATCCTTCTGCAGTGAATTTTCATGCTGGAGTTCATATGCATTTTATACTGTGCAGAATGTAGCTACCTGCTGGGGGTTGTGTCATAGAAGCACCTTTTCTGCAGGAGCTTATTGGAACATTCATTGTTTGGCTAAGTTATTTAGGGTTGGTTTTGGAAGGTCTTTCAACCTTGGCCAAATCCCGCTTCGTACGCAAGTTTTTAATAGCGCTGTTTCCAAGTGTCCACAAAGAGCTGCTGCTTGAAACTGTCCACATGCACATCTCGTATACTGGTGTGCTCGTTTCACTACCTGGATTTTGGTTTCCTCTTCTTTCTTTGAAATGACAAGTCTTCATTCAGCATTCTACACACACCTTGTACCAGCTTCAGTTTGAAGCATGTTGGTGCTCTCAAAACGCTGTGTAACCTATGTAGAGTGTGTTACTCTCCAGCACTGAATACACAACTTAGAGCTCCTTTCACCACAGACACGCAAACACATCTTTTTGTGAAAGTCCTACTTCAGGTCCCTTGGGAATGTAAGGGTTTCCTGGAGAACATGAAGTCAATCATGCTTTTGCACTCTACTACCAATAGAAATGACCTCTTGTACATGCCTGACTGAGTTTCACTGCAAAATGCCCTTGTTTTCTGGTTTCTTGAATGTTCTCAACACATTAGGAGAAAGAGCGTGTTTGAGCAAGATCGATGCAGTGTGCGTTTCCCTAGATTTCAAGTGATTTGGGAAATATAATCCTTATTTTTCCACATTGTGAAAGAAACATGAGGCTTGCAAGAGATTGAAAAAATGCATCCCAAAACGTACTCCAGCGGTGAAAGCACACGTTTCTACAAAGACTTTGAAGTAGCAAGTAAAAGCCAATGGCTGAGTGTTCTTTCAGAGAGAAACATACACATTTCATCCTTCTGGAGTGAATTTTCAGCCTGGAATTCATATGCATTTGTACCGTGCAGAATGTAACTACCTGCTCGGGGGTTGTGTCATAGAAGCAACTTTCCTGCAGGAGCTTATTGGAACATTCATTGTTTGGCTAACTTCTTTGGGTTGGTTTTGGAAGGTCTTTCAACTTTAGCCAAATCCGCTTTCTTACGAAATTTTTTCACAGCCTTGTTTCCAAGAGCCCACAAAGAACTGCTGCTTAAAACTCTCCACATGCACATCTCCCATACTGGTGTGCTCGTTTCACTACCTGGATTTTGGTTTCCTCTTCTTTCTTTGAAATTACAAGCCCTCTTTCTGCATGCTACACACACCTTGTAGCAGTTTCAGTTTGCAGCATATTGGTGCTCTTAAAACGCTGAGTAACCTGTGTAGAGTGTGTCAATCTCCAGCACTGAATACACAACTTAGAGCTCCTTTCACCACAGACACGCAAACACATCTTTTTGTAAAAGTCCTACTTCTTTACTCTTGGAAATGTAAGGGTTTCATCGAGAACTTGAAGTCAATCATGCTTTTGCACTCTGCAACCAATAGGAATGAACTCTTGTACATACCCGTCTGAATTTCAGTGCAAAATGCCCTTCTTTTCTGGTTTGTTGAAAGTTCACAACACATTAGGAGATAGAGCGTGTTTGAAGAAGACTGATGCAGTGTGCGTTTTCCTGGATTTCTAGTGATTTGGGAAACATAATCCGTGTTTTCCCACATTGTCTAAGAAACAACATGAGGCTTGCAAGAGATTGAAACAATGCATCCTAAAACTTATTCCAGCAGTGAAAACACACGTTTCTACAAAGACTTGGAAGGAGCAAGCAAAAGAATAGTGGCTGAGTGTCCTTTCAGAGAGAAACACATGCATTTCATCCTTCTGGAGTGAGTTTTCTTGCTGGAATTCATATGCATTTTGTACTGTGCAGAATGTAGCTACCTGCTCGGGGGTTGTGTCATAGATGCACCTTTCCTGCAGGAGCTTATTGGAACTTTCATTGTTTGGCTGTTATTTAGGGTTGGTTTTGGAAGGTCTTTCAACTTTGGCCAAATGCGCTTTGTACGAAAGTTTTTCACAGCCCTGTTTCCAAGTGTCCACAAAGAGCTGCTGCTTGAAAGTGTCCACATGCACATCTCCCATACTGGTGTGCTCGTTTCACTACCTGGATTTTGGTTTCCTCTTCTTTCTTTGAAATGACAAGTCTTCATTCAGCATGCTACACACACCTTGTAGCAGTTTCAGTTTGAAGCATGTTGGTGCTCTCAAAACGCTGTGTATCCTGTGTAGAGTGTGTCACTCTACAGCACTGAATACACAACTTAGAGCTCCTTTCAACACAGACACGCAAACACGTCTTTTTGGGAAAGTCCTAACTCAGGTAAATTGGAAATGTAATGGTTTCATCGAAAACATGAAGACAATCATGCTTTTGAACTCTGCAACCGAAAGAAATGGCTTTTTGTACATGCCATTCTGAATTTCACTGCAAAATGCCCTTCTTTTCTGGTTTGTTGAAAGTTCAAAACACTTTAGG
Source organism: Miniopterus natalensis (assembly GCF_054644295.1). Classification (NCBI taxonomy): domain Eukaryota; kingdom Metazoa; phylum Chordata; class Mammalia; order Chiroptera; family Miniopteridae; genus Miniopterus; species Miniopterus natalensis. The sequence continues at coordinate 83,823,318 of NC_142089.1, forward strand.
AGATAGAACGTGTTTGAAGAAGACTGATGCAGTGTGCGTTTTCCTGGATTTCAAGTGATTCGGGATACATACTCCTTGTTTTTCGACATTGTCTAAGAAACAACATGAGGCTTGCAAGAGATTGAAAAAATGCATCCTAAAACTTATGCCTGCAGTGAAAACACACGTTTCTACAAAGACTTGGAAGGAGCAAGCAAAAGAATAGTGGCTGAGAGTTCTTTCAGAGAGAAACACACGTATTTCATCCTTCTGTAGAGACGGTTAGGGTTACGATTGGACCTAGCGTAGGGTTATGTTGAGGGCTAGGGATAGAGAGACGGTTAGGGTTACGATTGGACCTAGGGTTAGGGTTATGTTGAGGGCCAGGGTTAGAGATCAGCTTAGTATTACGATTGGACCTAGGGTTAGGGTTATGTTGAGGCCTAGGGTTAGAGATCCGGTTAGGGTTAAGATTGTACCTAGGCTTATAGTGATGTTGAGGGCTAGGATATTCCAGCAGTGAAAACACACATTTCTATAAAGACTTTGAAGCAGCAAGCAAAAGCCTAGTGGCTGAGTGTTCTTTCAGAGAGAAACATGCATTTCATCCTTCTGGAGTGAATTTTCATGCTGGAGTTCATATGCATTTCATACTGTGAAGAATGTAGCTACCTGCTGGGGGTTGTGTCATAGAAGCACCTTTTCTGCAGGAGCTTATTGGAACATTCATTGTTTGGCTAAGTTATTTAGGGTTGGTTATGGAAGGTCTTTCAACCTTGGCCAAATCCCGCTTCGTACGCAAGTTTTTAATAGCGCTGTTTCCAATTGTCCACAAAGAGCTGCTGCTTGAAACTGTCCACATGCACATCTCGTATACTGGTGTGCTCGTTTCACTACCTGGATTTTGGTTTCCTCTTCTTTCTTTGAAATGACAAGTCTTCATTCAGCATTCTACACACACCTTGTACCAGCTTCAGTTTGAAGCATGTTGGTGCTCTCAAAACGCTGTGTAACCTATGTAGAGTGTGTTACTCTCCAGCACTGAATACACAACTTAGAGCTCCTTTCACCACAGACACGCAAACACATCTTTTTGTGAAAGTCCTACTTCAGGTCCCTTGGGAATGTAAGGGTTTCATGGAGAACATGAAGTCAATCATGCTTTTGCACTCTACTACCAATAGAAATGACCTCTTGTACATGCCTGACTGAGTTTCACTGCAAAATGCCCTTGTTTTCTGGTTTCTTGAATGTTCTCAACACATTAGGAGAAAGAGCGTGTTTGAGCAAGATCGATGCAGTGTGCGTTTCCCTAGATTTCAAGTGATTTGGGAAATATAATCCTTATTTTTCCACATTGTGAAAGAAACATGAGGCCTGCAAGAGATTGAAAAAATGCATCCCAAAACGTACTCCAGCGGTGAAAGCACACGTTTCTACAAAGACTTTGAAGTAGCAAGTAAAAGCCAATGGCTGAGTGTTCTTTCAGAGAGAAACATACACATTTCATCCTTCTGGAGTGAATTTTCAGCCTGGAATTCATATGCATTTGTACCGTGCAGAATGTAACTACCTGCTCGGGGGTTGTGTCATAGAAGCAACTTTCCTGCAGGAGCTTATTGGAACATTCATTGTTTGGCTAACTTCTTTGGGTTGGTTTTGGAAGGTCTTTCAACTTTAGCCAAATCCGCTTTCTTACGAAATTTTTTCACAGCCTTGTTTCCAAGAGCCCACAAAGAACTGCTGCTTAAAACTCTCCACATGCACATCTCCCATACTGGTGTGCTCGTTTCACTACCTGGATTTTGGTTTCCTCTTCTTTCTTTGAAATTACAAGCCCTCTTTCTGCATGCTACACACACCTTGTAGCAGTTTCAGTTTGCAGCATATTGGTGCTCTTAAAACGCTGAGTAACCTGTGTAGAGTGTGTCAATCTCCAGCACTGAATACACAACTTAGAGCTCCTTTCACCACAGACACGCAAACACATCTTTTTGTAAAAGTCCTACTTCTTTACTCTTGGAAATGTAAGGGTTTCATCGAGAACTTGAAGTCAATCATGCTTTTGCACTCTGCAACCAATAGGAATGAACTCTTGTACATACCCGTCTGAATTTCAGTGCAAAATGCCCTTCTTTTCTGGTTTGTTGAAAGTTCACAACACATTAGGAGATAGAGCGTGTTTGAAGAAGACTGATGCAGTGTGCGTTTTCCTGGATTTCTAGTGATTTGGGAAACATAATCCGTGTTTTCCCACATTGTCTAAGAAACAACATGAGGCTTGCAAGAGATTGAAACAATGCATCCTAAAACTTATTCCAGCAGTGAAAACACACGTTTCTACAAAGACTTGGAAGGAGCAAGCAAAAGAATAGTGGCTGAGTGTCCTTTCAGAGAGAAACACATGCATTTCATCCTTCTGGAGTGAGTTTTCTTGCTGGAATTCATATGCATTTTGTACTGTGCAGAATGTAGCTACCTGCTCGGGGGTTGTGTCATAGATGCACCTTTCCTGCAGGAGCTTATTGGAACTTTCATTGTTTGGCTAAGTTATTTAGGGTTGGTTTTGGAAGGTCTTTCAACTTTGGCCAAATGCGCTTTGTACGAAAGTTTTTCACAGCCCTGTTTCCAAGTGTCCACAAAGAGCTGCTGCTTGAAAGTGTCCACATGCACATCTCCCATACTGGTGTGCTCGTTTCACTACCTGGATTTTGGTTTCCTCTTCTTTCTTTGAAATGACAAGTCTTCATTCAGCATGCTACACACACCTTGTAGCAGTTTCAGCTTGAAGCATGTTGGTGCTCTCAAAACGCTGTGTATCCTGTGTAGAGTGTGTCACTCTACAGCACTGAATACACAACTTAGAGCTCCTTTCAACACAGACACGCAAACACGTCTTTTTGGGAAAGTCCTAACTCAGGTAAATTGGAAATGTAATGGTTTCATCGAAAACATGAAGACAAACATGCTTTTGAACTCTGCAACCGAAAGAAATGGCTTTTTGTACATGCCATTCTGAATTTCACTGCAAAATGCCCTTCTTTTCTGGTTTGTTGAAAGTTCAAAACACTTTAGGAGATAGAACGTGTTTGAAGAAGACTGATGCAGTGTGCGTTTTCCTGGATTTCAAGTGATTCGGGATACATACTCCTTGTTTTTCGACATTGTCTAAGAAACAACATGAGGCTTGCAAGAGATTGAAAAAATGCATCCTAAAACTTATGCCTGCAGTGAAAACACACGTTTCTACAAAGACTTGGAAGGAGCAAGCAAAAGAATAGTGGCTGAGAGTTCTTTCAGAGAGAAACACCCGTATTTCATCCTTCTGTAGTGACGGTTAGGGTTACGATTGGACCTAGGGTAGGGTTATGTTGAGGTCTAGGGTTAGAGATCCGGTTAGGGTTACGATTGGACCTAGGGTTAGGGTTATGTTGAGGGCTAGGGTTATAGAGACGGTTAGGTTTACGATTGGACCTAGGGTTAGGGTTATGTTGAGGTCCAGGGTTAGAGAGACGGTTAGGGTTACGATTGGACCTAGGGTTAGGGTTATGTTGAGGGCTAGGGTTAGAGATCCGGTTAGGGTTACGATTGGACCTAGGGTTAGGGTTATGTTGAGGGCTAGGGATCAAGAGACGGTTAGGGTTACGATTGGACCTAGGGTTAGGGTTATGTTGAGGGCCAGGGTTAGAGATCAGCTTAGTATTACGATTGGACCTAGGGTTAGGGTTATGTTGAGGCCTAGGGTTAGAGATCTGGTTAGGGTTACGATTGGACCTAGGGTTAGGGTTATGTTGAGGGCTAGGGTTAGAGATCCAGTTAGAGATCTGGTTAGGGTTACGATTGGATCTAGGGTTAGGGTTATGTTGAGGGCTAGGGTTATAGAGACGGTTAGGTTTACGATTGGACCTAGGGTTAGGGTTATGTTGAGGTCTAGTTTTAGAGATCCGGTTAGGGTTACGATTGGACCTAGGGTTAGGGTTATGTTGAGGGCTAGGGTTAGAGATCCGGTTAGGGTTACGATTGGACCTAGGGTTAGGGTTATGTTGAGGGCTAGGGATCAAGAGACGGTTAGGGTTACGATTGGACCTAGGGTTAGGGTTATGTTGAGGGCCAGGGTTAGAGATCAGCTTAGTATTACGATTGGACCTAGGGTTAGGGTTATGTTGAGGCCTAGGGTTAGAGATCTGGTTAGGGTTACGATTGGACCTAGGGTTAGGGTTATGTTGAGGGCTAGGGTTAGAGATCCAGTTAGAGATCTGGTTAGGGTTACGATTGGACCTAGGGTTAGGGTTATGTTGAGGGCTAGGGTTAGAGATCCGGTTAGGGTTACGATTGGACCTAGGGTTAGGGTTATGTTGAGGGTCAGGGTTAGAGATCAGCTTAGTATTACGATTGGACCTAGGGTTAGGGTTATGTTGAAGCCTAGGGTTAGAGATCCGGTTAGGGTTACGATTGGACCTAGGGTTAGGGTTATGTTGAGGGCTAGGGTTAGAGATCCGGTTAGGGTTACGATTGGACCTAGGGTTAGGGTTATATTGAGGGCTAGGGTTAGAGAGACGGTTAGGGTTACGATTGGACCTAGGGTTAGGGTTATGTTGAGGCCTAAGGTTAGAGATCAGGTTAGTATTACGATTGGACCTAGGGTTAGGGTTATGTTGAGGGCTAGGGTTACAGATCCGGTTAGGGTTACGATTGGACGTAGGGTTAGGGTTTTGTTGAGGGCCAGGGTTAGAGATCCGGTTAGGGTTACGGTTGGACCTAGAGTTAGGGTTATGTTGAGGGCTAGGGTTAGAGATCCGGTTAGGGTTAAGATTGTACCCTGGGTTATAGTGATGTTGAGGGCTAGGATATTCCAGCAGTGAAAACACACATTTCTATAAAGACTTTGAAGCAGCAAGCAAAAGCCTAGTGGCTGAGTGTTCTTTCAGAGAGAAACATGCATTTCATCCTTCTGGAGTGAATTTTCATGCTGGAGTTCATATGCATTTTATACTGTGAAGAATGTAGCTACCTGCTGGGGGTTGTGTCATAGAAGCACCTTTTCTGCAGGAGCTTATTGGAACATTCATTGTTTGGCTAAGTTATTTAGGGTTGGTTTTGGAAGGTCTTTCAACCTTGGCCAAATCCCGCTTCGTACGCAAGTTTTTAATAGCGCTGTTTCCAAGTGTCCACAAAGAGCTGCTGCTTGAAACTGTCCACATGCACATCTCGTATACTGGTGTGCTCGTTTCACTACCTGGATTTTGGTTTCCTCTTCTTTCTTTGAAATGACAAGTCTTCATTCAGCATTCTACACACACCTTGTACCAGCTTCAGTTTGAAGCATGTTGGTGCTCTCAAAACGCTGTGTAACCTATGTAGAGTGTGTTACTCTCCAGCACTGAATACACAACTTAGAGCTCCTTTCACCACAGACACGCAAACACATCTTTTTGTGAAAGTCCTACTTCAGGTCCCTTGGGAATGTAAGGGTTTCATGGAGAACATGAAGTCAATCATGCTTTTGCACTCTACTACCAATAGAAATGACCTCTTGTACATGCCTGACTGAGTTTCACTGCAAAATGCCCTTGTTTTTTGGTTTCTTGAATGTTCTCAACACATTAGGAGAAAGAGCGTGTTTGAGCAAGATCGATGCAGTGTGCGTTTCCCTAGATTTCAAGTGATTTGGGAAATATAATCCTTATTTTTCCACATTGTGAAAGAAACATGAGGCTTGCAAGAGATTGAAAAAATGCATCCCAAAACGTACTCCAGCGGTGAAAGCACACGTTTCTACAAAGACTTTGAAGTAGCAAGTAAAAGCCAATGGCTGAGTGTTCTTTCAGAGAGAAACATACACATTTCATCCTTCTGGAGTGAATTTTCAGCCTGGAATTCATATGCATTTGTACCGTGCAGAATGTAACTACCTGCTCGGGGGTTGTGTCATAGAAGCAACTTTCCTGCAGGAGCTTATTGGAACATTCATTGTTTGGCTAACTTCTTTGGGTTGGTTTTGGAAGGTCTTTCAACTTTAGCCAAATCCGCTTTCTTACGAAATTTTTTCACAGCCTTGTTTCCAAGAGCCCACAAAGAACTGCTGCTTAAAACTCTCCACATGCACATCTCCCATACTGGTGTGCTCGTTTCACTACCTGGATTTTGGTTTCCTCTTCTTTCTTTGAAATTACAAGCCCTCTTTCTGCATGCTACACACACCTTGTAGCAGTTTCAGTTTGCAGCATATTGGTGCTCTTAAAACGCTGAGTAACCTGTGTAGAGTGTGTCAATCTCCAGCACTGAATACACAACTTAGAGCTCCTTTCACCACAGACACGCAAACACATCTTTTTGTAAAAGTCCTACTTCTTTACTCTTGGAAATGTAAGGGTTTCATCGAGAACTTGAAGTCAATCATGCTTTTGCACTCTGCAACCAATAGGAATGAACTCTTGTACATACCCGTCTGAATTTCAGTGCAAAATGCCCTTCTTTTCTGGTTTGTTGAAAGTTCACAACACATTAGGAGATAGAGCGTGTTTGAAGAAGACTGATGCAGTGTGCGTTTTCCTGGATTTCTAGTGATTTGGGAAACATAATCCGTGTTTTCCCACATTGTCTAAGAAACAACATGAGGCTTGCAAGAGATTGAAACAATGCATCCTAAAACTTATTCCAGCAGTGAAAACACACGTTTCTACAAAGACTTGGAAGGAGCAAGCAAAAGAATAGTGGCTGAGTGTCCTTTCAGAGAGAAACACATGCATTTCATCCTTCTGGAGTGAGTTTTCTTGCTGGAATTCATATGCATTTTGTACTGTGCAGAATGTAGCTACCTGCTCGGGGGTTGTGTCATAGATGCACCTTTCCTGCAGGAGCTTATTGGAACTTTCATTGTTTGGCTAAGTTATTTAGGGTTGGTTTTGGAAGGTCTTTCAACTTTGGCCAAATGCGCTTTGTACGAAAGTTTTTCACAGCCCTGTTTCCAAGTGTCCACAAAGAGCTGCTGCTTGAAAGTGTCCACATGCACATCTCCCATACTGGTGTGCTCGTTTCACTACCTGGATTTTGGTTTCCTCTTCTTTCTTTGAAATGACAAGTCTTCATTCAGCATGCTACACACACCTTGTAGCAGTTTCAGTTTGAAGCATGTTGGTGCTCTCAAAACGCTGTGTATCCTGTGTAGAGTGTGTCACTCTACAGCACTGAATACACAACTTAGAGCTCCTTTCAACACAGACACGCAAACACGTCTTTTTGGGAAAGTCCTAACTCAGGTAAATTGGAAATGTAATGGTTTCATCGAAAACATGAAGACAATCATGCTTTTGAACTCTGCAACCGAAAGAAATGGCTTTTTGTACATGCCATTCTGAATTTCACTGCAAAATGCCCTTCTTTTCTGGTTTGTTGAAAGTTCAAAACACTTTAGGAGATAGAACGTGTTTGAAGAAGACTGATGCAGTGTGCGTTTTCCTGGATTTCAAGTGATTCGGGATACATACTCCTTGTTTTTCGACATTGTCTAAGAAACAACATGAGGCTTGCAAGAGATTGAAAAAATGCATCCTAAAACTTATGCCTGCAGTGAAAACACACGTTTCTACAAAGACTTGGAAGGAGCAAGCAAAAGAATAGTGGCTGAGAGTTCTTTCAGAGAGAAACACACGAATTTCATCCTTCTGTAGAGACGGTTAGGGTTACGATTGGACCTAGGGTAGGGTTATGTTGAGGGCTAGGGTTAGAGAGACGGTTAGGGTTACGATTGGACCTAGGGTTAGGGTTATGTTGAGGGCTAGGGTTAGAGATCCGGTTAGGGTTAAGATTGGACCTAGCGTAGGGTTATGTTGAGGGCTAGGGATAGAGAGACGGTTAGGGTTACGATTGGACCTAGGGTTAGGGTTATGTTGAGGGCCAGGGTTAGAGATCAGCTTAGTATTACGATTGGACCTAGGGTTAGGGTTATGTTGAGGCCTAGGGTTAGAGATCCGGTTAGGGTTACGATTCGACCTAGGGTTAGGGTTATGTTGAGGGCTAGGGTTAGAGATCCGGTTAGGGTTACGATTGGACCTAGGGTTAGGGTTATATTGAGGGCTAGGGTTAGAGAGACGGTTAGGGTTACGATTGGACCTAGGGTTAGGGTTATGTTGATGCCTAAGGTTAGAGATCAGGTTAGTATTACGATTGGACCTAGAGTTAGGGTTATGTTGAGGGCTAGGGTTGCAGATCCGGTTAGGGTTACGATTGGACGTAGGGTTAGGGTTTTGTTGAGGGCTAGGGTTAGAGATCCGGTTAGGGTTACGGTTGGACTTAGGGTTAGGGTTATGTTGAGGGCTAGGGTTAGAGATCCGGTTAGGGTTAAGATTGTACCTAGGGTTATAGTGATGTTCAGGGCTAGGATATTCCAGCAGTGAAAACACACATTTCTATAAAGACTTTGAAGCAGCAAGCAAAAGCCTAGTGGCTGAGTGTTCTTTCAGAGAGAAACATGCATTTCATCCTTCTGCAGTGAATTTTCATGCTGGAGTTCATATGCATTTTATACTGTGCAGAATGTAGCTACCTGCTGGGGGTTGTGTCATAGAAGCACCTTTTCTGCAGGAGCTTATTGGAACATTCATTGTTTGGCTAAGTTATTTAGGGTTGGTTTTGGAAGGTCTTTCAACCTTGGCCAAATCCCGCTTCGTACGCAAGTTTTTAATAGCGCTGTTTCCAAGTGTCCACAAAGAGCTGCTGCTTGAAACTGTCCACATGCACATCTCGTATACTGGTGTGCTCGTTTCACTACCTGGATTTTGGTTTCCTCTTCTTTCTTTGAAATGACAAGTCTTCATTCAGCATTCTACACACACCTTGTACCAGCTTCAGTTTGAAGCATGTTGGTGCTCTCAAAACGCTGTGTAACCTATGTAGAGTGTGTTACTCTCCAGCACTGAATACACAACTTAGAGCTCCTTTCACCACAGACACGCAAACACATCTTTTTGTGAAAGTCCTACTTCAGGTCCCTTGGGAATGTAAGGGTTTCCTGGAGAACATGAAGTCAATCATGCTTTTGCACTCTACTACCAATAGAAATGACCTCTTGTACATGCCTGACTGAGTTTCACTGCAAAATGCCCTTGTTTTCTGGTTTCTTGAATGTTCTCAACACATTAGGAGAAAGAGCGTGTTTGAGCAAGATCGATGCAGTGTGCGTTTCCCTAGATTTCAAGTGATTTGGGAAATATAATCCTTATTTTTCCACATTGTGAAAGAAACATGAGGCTTGCAAGAGATTGAAAAAATGCATCCCAAAACGTACTCCAGCGGTGAAAGCACACGTTTCTACAAAGACTTTGAAGTAGCAAGTAAAAGCCAATGGCTGAGTGTTCTTTCAGAGAGAAACATACACATTTCATCCTTCTGGAGTGAATTTTCAGCCTGGAATTCATATGCATTTGTACCGTGCAGAATGTAACTACCTGCTCGGGGGTTGTGTCATAGAAGCAACTTTCCTGCAGGAGCTTATTGGAACATTCATTGTTTGGCTAACTTCTTTGGGTTGGTTTTGGAAGGTCTTTCAACTTTAGCCAAATCCGCTTTCTTACGAAATTTTTTCACAGCCTTGTTTCCAAGAGCCCACAAAGAACTGCTGCTTAAAACTCTCCACATGCACATCTCCCATACTGGTGTGCTCGTTTCACTACCTGGATTTTGGTTTCCTCTTCTTTCTTTGAAATTACAAGCCCTCTTTCTGCATGCTACACACACCTTGTAGCAGTTTCAGTTTGCAGCATATTGGTGCTCTTAAAACGCTGAGTAACCTGTGTAGAGTGTGTCAATCTCCAGCACTGAATACACAACTTAGAGCTCCTTTCACCACAGACACGCAAACACATCTTTTTGTAAAAGTCCTACTTCTTTACTCTTGGAAATGTAAGGGTTTCATCGAGAACTTGAAGTCAATCATGCTTTTGCACTCTGCAACCAATAGGAATGAACTCTTGTACATACCCGTCTGAATTTCAGTGCAAAATGCCCTTCTTTTCTGGTTTGTTGAAAGTTCACAACACATTAGGAGATAGAGCGTGTTTGAAGAAGACTGATGCAGTGTGCGTTTTCCTGGATTTCTAGTGATTTGGGAAACATAATCCGTGTTTTCCCACATTGTCTAAGAAACAACATGAGGCTTGCAAGAGATTGAAACAATGCATCCTAAAACTTATTCCAGCAGTGAAAACACACGTTTCTACAAAGACTTGGAAGGAGCAAGCAAAAGAATAGTGGCTGAGTGTCCTTTCAGAGAGAAACACATGCATTTCATCCTTCTGGAGTGAGTTTTCTTGCTGGAATTCATATGCATTTTGTACTGTGCAGAATGTAGCTACCTGCTCGGGGGTTGTGTCATAGATGCACCTTTCCTGCAGGAGCTTATTGGAACTTTCATTGTTTGGCTGTTATTTAGGGTTGGTTTTGGAAGGTCTTTCAACTTTGGCCAAATGCGCTTTGTACGAAAGTTTTTCACAGCCCTGTTTCCAAGTGTCCACAAAGAGCTGCTGCTTGAAAGTGTCCACATGCACATCTCCCATACTGGTGTGCTCGTTTCACTACCTGGATTTTGGTTTCCTCTTCTTTCTTTGAAATGACAAGTCTTCATTCAGCATGCTACACACACCTTGTAGCAGTTTCAGTTTGAAGCATGTTGGTGCTCTCAAAACGCTGTGTATCCTGTGTAGAGTGTGTCACTCTACAGCACTGAATACACAACTTAGAGCTCCTTTCAACACAGACACGCAAACACGTCTTTTTGGGAAAGTCCTAACTCAGGTAAATTGGAAATGTAATGGTTTCATCGAAAACATGAAGACAATCATGCTTTTGAACTCTGCAACCGAAAGAAATGGCTTTTTGTACATGCCATTCTGAATTTCACTGCAAAATGCCCTTCTTTTCTGGTTTGTTGAAAGTTCAAAACACTTTAGGAGATAGAACGTGTTTGAAGAAGACTGATGCAGTGTGCGTTTTCCTGGATTTCAAGTGATTCGGGATACATACTCCTTGTTTTTCGACATTGTCTAAGAAACAACATGAGGCTTGCAAGAGATTGAAAAAATGCATCCTAAAACTTATGCCTGCAGTGAAAACACACGTTTCTACAAAGACTTGGAAGGAGCAAGCAAAAGAATAGTGGCTGAGAGTTCTTTCAGAGAGAAACACACGTATTTCATCCTTCTGTAGAGACGGTTAGGGTTACGATTGGACCTAGCGTAGGGTTATGTTGAGGGCTAGGGATAGAGAGACGGTTAGGGTTACGATTGGACCTAGGGTTAGGGTTATGTTGAGGGCCAGGGTTAGAGATCAGCTTAGTATTACGATTGGACCTAGGGTTAGGGTTATGTTGAGGCCTAGGGTTAGAGATCCGGTTAGGGTTACGATTCGACCTAGGGTTAGGGTTATGTTGAGGGCTAGGGTTAGAGATCCGGTTAGGGTTACGATTGGACCTAGGGTTAGGGTTATATTGAGGGCTAGGGTTAGAGAGACGGTTAGGGTTACGATTGGACCTAGGGTTAGGGTTATGTTGATGCCTAAGGTTAGAGATCAGGTTAGTATTACGATTGGACCTAGAGTTAGGGTTATGTTGAGGGCTAGGGTTGCAGATCCGGTTAGGGTTACGATTGGACGTAGGGTTAGGGTTTTGTTGAGGGCTAGGGTTAGAGATCCGGTTAGGGTTACGGTTGGACCTAGGGTTAGGGTTATGTTGAGGGCTAGGGTTAGAGATCCGGTTAGGGTTAAGATTGTACCTAGGGTTATAGTGATGTTCAGGGCTAGGATATTCCAGCAGTGAAAACACACATTTCTATAAAGACTTTGAAGCAGCAAGCAAAAGCCTAGTGGCTGAGTGTTCTTTCAGAGAGAAACATGCATTTCATCCTTCTGCAGTGAATTTTCATGCTGGAGTTCATATGCATTTTATACTGTGCAGAATGTAGCTACCTGCTGGGGGTTGTGTCATAGAAGCACCTTTTCTGCAGGAGCTTATTGGAACATTCATTGTTTGGCTAAGTTATTTAGGGTTGGTTTTGGAAGGTCTTTCAACCTTGGCCAAATCCCGCTTCGTACGCAAGTTTTTAATAGCGCTGTTTCCAAGTGTCCACAAAGAGCTGCTGCTTGAAACTGTCCACATGCACATCTCGTATACTGGTGTGCTCGTTTCACTACCTGGATTTTGGTTTCCTCTTCTTTCTTTGAAATGACAAGTCTTCATTCAGCATTCTACACACACCTTGTACCAGCTTCAGTTTGAAGCATGTTGGTGCTCTCAAAACGCTGTGTAACCTATGTAGAGTGTGTTACTCTCCAGCACTGAATACACAACTTAGAGCTCCTTTCACCACAGACACGCAAACACATCTTTTTGTGAAAGTCCTACTTCAGGTCCCTTGGGAATGTAAGGGTTTCCTGGAGAACATGAAGTCAATCATGCTTTTGCACTCTACTACCAATAGAAATGACCTCTTGTACATGCCTGACTGAGTTTCACTGCAAAATGCCCTTGTTTTCTGGTTTCTTGAATGTTCTCAACACATTAGGAGAAAGAGCGTGTTTGAGCAAGATCGATGCAGTGTGCGTTTCCCTAGATTTCAAGTGATTTGGGAAATATAATCCTTATTTTTCCACATTGTGAAAGAAACATGAGGCTTGCAAGAGATTGAAAAAATGCATCCCAAAACGTACTCCAGCGGTGAAAGCACACGTTTCTACAAAGACTTTGAAGTAGCAAGTAAAAGCCAATGGCTGAGTGTTCTTTCAGAGAGAAACATACACATTTCATCCTTCTGGAGTGAATTTTCAGCCTGGAATTCATATGCATTTGTACCGTGCAGAATGTAACTACCTGCTCGGGGGTTGTGTCATAGAAGCAACTTTCCTGCAGGAGCTTATTGGAACATTCATTGTTTGGCTAACTTCTTTGGGTTGGTTTTGGAAGGTCTTTCAACTTTAGCCAAATCCGCTTTCTTACGAAATTTTTTCACAGCCTTGTTTCCAAGAGCCCACAAAGAACTGCTGCTTAAAACTCTCCACATGCACATCTCCCATACTGGTGTGCTCGTTTCACTACCTGGATTTTGGTTTCCTCTTCTTTCTTTGAAATTACAAGCCCTCTTTCTGCATGCTACACACACCTTGTAGCAGTTTCAGTTTGCAGCATATTGGTGCTCTTAAAACGCTGAGTAACCTGTGTAGAGTGTGTCAATCTCCAGCACTGAATACACAACTTAGAGCTCCTTTCACCACAGACACGCAAACACATCTTTTTGTAAAAGTCCTACTTCTTTACTCTTGGAAATGTAAGGGTTTCATCGAGAACTTGAAGTCAATCATGCTTTTGCACTCTGCAACCAATAGGAATGAACTCTTGTACATACCCGTCTGAATTTCAGTGCAAAATGCCCTTCTTTTCTGGTTTGTTGAAAGTTCACAACACATTAGGAGATAGAGCGTGTTTGAAGAAGACTGATGCAGTGTGCGTTTTCCTGGATTTCTAGTGATTTGGGAAACATAATCCGTGTTTTCCCACATTGTCTAAGAAACAACATGAGGCTTGCAAGAGATTGAAACAATGCATCCTAAAACTTATTCCAGCAGTGAAAACACACGTTTCTACAAAGACTTGGAAGGAGCAAGCAAAAGAATAGTGGCTGAGTGTCCTTTCAGAGAGAAACACATGCATTTCATCCTTCTGGAGTGAGTTTTCTTGCTGGAATTCATATGCATTTTGTACTGTGCAGAATGTAGCTACCTGCTCGGGGGTTGTGTCATAGATGCACCTTTCCTGCAGGAGCTTATTGGAACTTTCATTGTTTGGCTGTTATTTAGGGTTGGTTTTGGAAGGTCTTTCAACTTTGGCCAAATGCGCTTTGTACGAAAGTTTTTCACAGCCCTGTTTCCAAGTGTCCACAAAGAGCTGCTGCTTGAAAGTGTCCACATGCACATCTCCCATACTGGTGTGCTCGTTTCACTACCTGGATTTTGGTTTCCTCTTCTTTCTTTGAAATGACAAGTCTTCATTCAGCATGCTACACACACCTTGTAGCAGTTTCAGTTTGAAGCATGTTGGTGCTCTCAAAACGCTGTGTATCCTGTGTAGAGTGTGTCACTCTACAGCACTGAATACACAACTTAGAGCTCCTTTCAACACAGACACGCAAACACGTCTTTTTGGGAAAGTCCTAACTCAGGTAAATTGGAAATGTAATGGTTTCATCGAAAACATGAAGACAATCATGCTTTTGAACTCTGCAACCGAAAGAAATGGCTTTTTGTACATGCCATTCTGAATTTCACTGCAAAATGCCCTTCTTTTCTGGTTTGTTGAAAGTTCAAAACACTTTAGGAGATAGAACGTGTTTGAAGAAGACTGATGCAGTGTGCGTTTTCCTGGATTTCAAGTGATTCGGGATACATACTCCTTGTTTTTCGACATTGTCTAAGAAACAACATGAGGCTTGCAAGAGATTGAAAAAATGCATCCTAAAACTTATGCCTGCAGTGAAAACACACGTTTCTACAAAGACTTGGAAGGAGCAAGCAAAAGAATAGTGGCTGAGAGTTCTTTCAGAGAGAAACACACGTATTTCATCCTTCTGTAGAGACGGTTAGGGTTACGATTGGACCTAGGGTAGGGTTATGTTGAGGGCTAGGGATAGAGAGACGGTTAGGGTTACGATTGGACCTAGGGTTAGGGTTATGTTGAGGGCCAGGGTTAGAGATCAGCTTAGTATTACGATTGGACCTAGGGTTAGGGTTATGTTGAGGCCTAGGGTTAGAGATCCGGTTAGGGTTACGATTGGACCTAGGGTTAGGGTTATGTTGAGGGCTAGGGTTAGAGATCCGGTTAGGGTTACGATTGGACCTAGGGTTAGGGTTATGTTGAGGCCTAAGGTTAGAGATCAGGTTAGTATTACGATTGGACCTAGGGTTAGGGTTATGTTGAGGGCTAGGGTTACAGATCCGGTTAGGGTTACGATTGGACGTAGGGTTAGGGTTATGTTGAGGGCTAGGGTTAGAGATCCGGTTAGGGTTACGGTTGGACCTAGGGTTAGGGTTATGTTGAGGGCTAGGGTTAGAGATCCGGTTAGGGTTACGGTTGGACCTAGGGTTAGGGTTATGTTGAGGGCTAGGGTTAGAGATCCGGTTAGGGTTAAGATTGTACCTAGGGTTATAGTGATGTTCAGGGCTAGGATATTCCAGCAGTGAAAACACACATTTCTATAAAGACTTTGAAGCAGCAAGCAAAAGCCTAGTGGCTGAGTGTTCTTTCAGAGAGAAACATGCATTTCATCCTTCTGCAGTGAATTTTCATGCTGGAGTTCATATGCATTTTATACTGTGCAGAATGTAGCTACCTGCTGGGGGTTGTGTCATAGAAGCACCTTTTCTGCAGGAGCTTATTGGAACATTCATTGTTTGGCTAAGTTATTTAGGGTTGGTTTTGGAAGGTCTTTCAACCTTGGCCAAATCCCGCTTCGTACGCAAGTTTTTAATAGCGCTGTTTCCAAGTGTCCACAAAGAGCTGCTGCTTGAAACTGTCCACATGCACATCTCGTATACTGGTGTGCTCGTTTCACTACCTGGATTTTGGTTTCCTCTTCTTTCTTTGAAATGACAAGTCTTCATTCAGCATTCTACACACACCTTGTACCAGCTTCAGTTTGAAGCATGTTGGTGCTCTCAAAACGCTGTGTAACCTATGTAGAGTGTGTTACTCTCCAGCACTGAATACACAACTTAGAGCTCCTTTCACCACAGACACGCAAACACATCTTTTTGTGAAAGTCCTACTTCAGGTCCCTTGGGAATGTAAGGGTTTCCTGGAGAACATGAAGTCAATCATGCTTTTGCACTCTACTACCAATAGAAATGACCTCTTGTACATGCCTGACTGAGTTTCACTGCAAAATGCCCTTGTTTTCTGGTTTCTTGAATGTTCTCAACACATTAGGAGAAAGAGCGTGTTTGAGCAAGATCGATGCAGTGTGCGTTTCCCTAGATTTCAAGTGATTTGGGAAATATAATCCTTATTTTTCCACATTGTGAAAGAAACATGAGGCTTGCAAGAGATTGAAAAAATGCATCCCAAAACGTACTCCAGCGGTGAAAGCACACGTTTCTACAAAGACTTTGAAGTAGCAAGTAAAAGCCAATGGCTGAGTGTTCTTTCAGAGAGAAACATACACATTTCATCCTTCTGGAGTGAATTTTCAGCCTGGAATTCATATGCATTTGTACCGTGCAGAATGTAACTACCTGCTCGGGGGTTGTGTCATAGAAGCAACTTTCCTGCAGGAGCTTATTGGAACATTCATTGTTTGGCTAACTTCTTTGGGTTGGTTTTGGAAGGTCTTTCAACTTTAGCCAAATCCGCTTTCTTACGAAATTTTTTCACAGCCTTGTTTCCAAGAGCCCACAAAGAACTGCTGCTTAAAACTCTCCACATGCACATCTCCCATACTGGTGTGCTCGTTTCACTACCTGGATTTTGGTTTCCTCTTCTTTCTTTGAAATTACAAGCCCTCTTTCTGCATGCTACACACACCTTGTAGCAGTTTCAGTTTGCAGCATATTGGTGCTCTTAAAACGCTGAGTAACCTGTGTAGAGTGTGTCAATCTCCAGCACTGAATACACAACTTAGAGCTCCTTTCACCACAGACACGCAAACACATCTTTTTGTAAAAGTCCTACTTCTTTACTCTTGGAAATGTAAGGGTTTCATCGAGAACTTGAAGTCAATCATGCTTTTGCACTCTGCAACCAATAGGAATGAACTCTTGTACATACCCGTCTGAATTTCAGTGCAAAATGCCCTTCTTTTCTGGTTTGTTGAAAGTTCACAACACATTAGGAGATAGAGCGTGTTTGAAGAAGACTGATGCAGTGTGCGTTTTCCTGGATTTCTAGTGATTTGGGAAACATAATCCGTGTTTTCCCACATTGTCTAAGAAACAACATGAGGCTTGCAAGAGATTGAAACAATGCATCCTAAAACTTATTCCAGCAGTGAAAACACACGTTTCTACAAAGACTTGGAAGGAGCAAGCAAAAGAATAGTGGCTGAGTGTCCTTTCAGAGAGAAACACATGCATTTCATCCTTCTGGAGTGAGTTTTCTTGCTGGAATTCATATGCATTTTGTACTGTGCAGAATGTAGCT
This sequence comes from Miniopterus natalensis, assembly GCF_054644295.1. Taxonomy (NCBI): domain Eukaryota; kingdom Metazoa; phylum Chordata; class Mammalia; order Chiroptera; family Miniopteridae; genus Miniopterus; species Miniopterus natalensis. The sequence goes on from NC_142089.1 coordinate 83,840,473, forward strand.
ACCTGCTCGGGGGTTGTGTCATAGATGCACCTTTCCTGCAGGAGCTTATTGGAACTTTCATTGTTTGGCTGTTATTTAGGGTTGGTTTTGGAAGGTCTTTCAACTTTGGCCAAATGCGCTTTGTACGAAAGTTTTTCACAGCCCTGTTTCCAAGTGTCCACAAAGAGCTGCTGCTTGAAAGTGTCCACATGCACATCTCCCATACTGGTGTGCTCGTTTCACTACCTGGATTTTGGTTTCCTCTTCTTTCTTTGAAATGACAAGTCTTCATTCAGCATGCTACACACACCTTGTAGCAGTTTCAGTTTGAAGCATGTTGGTGCTCTCAAAACGCTGTGTATCCTGTGTAGAGTGTGTCACTCTACAGCACTGAATACACAACTTAGAGCTCCTTTCAACACAGACACGCAAACACGTCTTTTTGGGAAAGTCCTAACTCAGGTAAATTGGAAATGTAATGGTTTCATCGAAAACATGAAGACAATCATGCTTTTGAACTCTGCAACCGAAAGAAATGGCTTTTTGTACATGCCATTCTGAATTTCACTGCAAAATGCCCTTCTTTTCTGGTTTGTTGAAAGTTCAAAACACTTTAGGAGATAGAACGTGTTTGAAGAAGACTGATGCAGTGTGCGTTTTCCTGGATTTCAAGTGATTCGGGATACATACTCCTTGTTTTTCGACATTGTCTAAGAAACAACATGAGGCTTGCAAGAGATTGAAAAAATGCATCCTAAAACTTATGCCTGCAGTGAAAACACACGTTTCTACAAAGACTTGGAAGGAGCAAGCAAAAGAATAGTGGCTGAGAGTTCTTTCAGAGAGAAACACACGTATTTCATCCTTCTGTAGAGACGGTTAGGGTTACGATTGGACCTAGGGTAGGGTTATGTTGAGGGCCAGGGTTAGAGATCCGGTTAGAGATCTGGTTAGGGTTACGATTGGACCTAGGGTTAGGGTTATGTTTAGGGCCAGGGTTAGAGATCAGCTTAGTATTACGATTGGACCTAGGGTTAGGGTTATGTTGAGGCCTAGGGTTAGAGATCCGGTTAGGGTTACGATTGGACCTAGGGTTAGGGTTATGTTGAGGGCTAGGGTTAGAGATCCGGTTAGGGTTACGATTGGACCTAGGGTTAGGGTTATGTTGAGGGCTAGGGTTACAGATCCGGTTAGGGTTACGATTGGACGTAGGGTTAGGGTTATGTTGAGGGCTAGGGTTAGAGATCCGGTTAGGGTTACGGTTGGACCTAGGGTTAGGGTTATGTTGAGGGCTAGGGTTAGAGATCCGGTTAGGGTTAAGATTGTACCTAGGGTTATAGTGATGTTCAGGGCTAGGATATTCCAGCAGTGAAAACACACATTTCTATAAAGACTTTGAAGCAGCAAGCAAAAGCCTAGTGGCTGAGTGTTCTTTCAGAGAGAAACATGCATTTCATCCTTCTGCAGTGAATTTTCATGCTGGAGTTCATATGCATTTTATACTGTGCAGAGTGTAGCTACCTGCTGGGGGTTGTGTCATAGAAGCACCTTTTCTGCAGGAGCTTATTGGAACATTCATTGTTTGGCTAAGTTATTTAGGGTTGGTTTTGGAAGGTCTTTCAACCTTGGCCAAATCCCGCTTCGTACGCAAGTTTTTAATAGCGCTGTTTCCAAGTGTCCACAAAGAGCTGCTGCTTGAAACTGTCCACATGCACATCTCGTATACTGGTGTGCTCGTTTCACTACCTGGATTTTGGTTTCCTCTTCTTTCTTTGAAATGACAAGTCTTCATTCAGCATTCTACACACACCTTGTACCAGCTTCAGTTTGAATCATGTTGGTGCTCTCAAAACGCTGTGTAACCTATGTAGAGTGTGTTACTCTCCAGCACTGAATACACAACTTAGAGCTCCTTTCACCACAGACACGCAAACACATCTTTTTGTGAAAGTCCTACTTCAGGTCCCTTGGGAATGTAAGGGTTTCCTGGAGAACATGAAGTCAATCATGCTTTTGCACTCTACTACCAATAGAAATGACCTCTTGTACATGCCTGACTGAGTTTCACTGCAAAATGCCCTTGTTTTCTGGTTTCTTGAATGTTCTCAACACATTAGGAGAAAGAGCGTGTTTGAGCAAGATCGATGCAGTGTGCGTTTCCCTAGATTTCAAGTGATTTGGGAAATATAATCCTTATTTTTCCACATTGTGAAAGAAACATGAGGCTTGCAAGAGATTGAAAAAATGCATCCCAAAACGTACTCCAGCGGTGAAAGCACACGTTTCTACAAAGACTTTGAAGTAGCAAGTAAAAGCCAATGGCTGAGTGTTCTTTCAGAGAGAAACATACACATTTCATCCTTCTGGAGTGAATTTTCAGCCTGGAATTCATATGCATTTGTACCGTGCAGAATGTAACTACCTGCTCGGGGGTTGTGTCATAGAAGCAACTTTCCTGCAGGAGCTTATTGGAACATTCATTGTTTGGCTAACTTCTTTGGGTTGGTTTTGGAAGGTCTTTCAACTTTAGCCAAATCCGCTTTCTTACGAAATTTTTTCACAGCCTTGTTTCCAAGAGCCCACAAAGAACTGCTGCTTAAAACTCTCCACATGCACATCTCCCATACTGGTGTGCTCGTTTCACTACCTGGATTTTGGTTTCCTCTTCTTTCTTTGAAATTACAAGCCCTCTTTCTGCATGCTACACACACCTTGTAGCAGTTTCAGTTTGCAGCATATTGGTGCTCTTAAAACGCTGAGTAACCTGTGTAGAGTGTGTCAATCTCCAGCACTGAATACACAACTTAGAGCTCCTTTCACCAAAGACACGCAAACACATCTTTTTGTAAAAGTCCTACTTCTTTACTCTTGGAAATGTAAGGGTTTCATCGAGAACTTGAAGTCAATCATGCTTTTGCACTCTGCAACCAATAGGAATGAACTCTTGTACATACCCGTCTGAATTTCAGTGCAAAATGCCCTTCTTTTCTGGTTTGTTGAAAGTTCACAACACATTAGGAGATAGAGCGTGTTTGAAGAAGACTGATGCAGTGTGCGTTTTCCTGGATTTCTAGTGATTTGGGAAACATAATCCGTGTTTTCCCACATTGTCTAAGAAACAACATGAGGCTTGCAAGAGATTGAAACAATGCATCCTAAAACTTATTCCAGCAGTGAAAACACACGTTTCTACAAAGACTTGGAAGGAGCAAGCAAAAGAATAGTGGCTGAGTGTCCTTTCAGAGAGAAACACATGCATTTCATCCTTCTGGAGTGAGTTTTCTTGCTGGAATTCATATGCATTTTGTACTGTGCAGAATGTAGCTACCTGCTCGGGGGTTGTGTCATAGATGCACCTTTCCTGCAGGAGCTTATTGGAACTTTCATTGTTTGGCTGTTATTTAGGGTTGGTTTTGGAAGGTCTTTCAACTTTGGCCAAATGCGCTTTGTACGAAAGTTTTTCACAGCCCTGTTTCCAAGTGTCCACAAAGAGCTGCTGCTTGAAAGTGTCCACATGCACATCTCCCATACTGGTGTGCTCGTTTCACTACCTGGATTTTGGTTTCCTCTTCTTTCTTTGAAATGACAAGTCTTCATTCAGCATGCTACACACACCTTGTAGCAGTTTCAGTTTGAAGCATGTTGGTGCTCTCAAAACGCTGTGTATCCTGTGTAGAGTGTGTCACTCTACAGCACTGAATACACAACTTAGAGCTCCTTTCAACACAGACACGCAAACACGTCTTTTTGGGAAAGTCCTAACTCAGGTAAATTGGAAATGTAATGGTTTCATCGAAAACATGAAGACAATCATGCTTTTGAACTCTGCAACCGAAAGAAATGGCTTTTTGTACATGCCATTCTGAATTTCACTGCAAAATGCCCTTCTTTTCTGGTTTGTTGAAAGTTCAAAACACTTTAGGAGATAGAACGTGTTTGAAGAAGACTGATGCAGTGTGCGTTTTCCTGGATTTCAAGTGATTCGGGATACATACTCCTTGTTTTTCGACATTGTCTAAGAAACAACATGAGGCTTGCAAGAGATTGAAAAAATGCATCCTAAAACTTATGCCTGCAGTGAAAACACACGTTTCTACAAAGACTTGGAAGGAGCAAGCAAAAGAATAGTGGCTGAGAGTTCTTTCAGAGAGAAACACACGTATTTCATCCTTCTGTAGAGACGGTTAGGGTTACGATTGGACCTAGGGTAGGGTTATGTTGAGGGCCAGGGTTAGAGATCCGGTTAGAGATCTGGTTAGGGTTACGATTGGACCTAGGGTTAGGGTTATGTTTAGGGCCAGGGTTAGAGATCCGGTTAGGGTTACGATTGGACCTAGGGTTAGGGTTATGTTGAGGGCTAGGGTTAGAGATCCGGTTAGGGTTACGATTGGACCTAGGGTTAGGGTTATGTTGAGGCCTAAGGTTAGAGATCAGGTTAGTATTACGATTGGACCTAGGGTTAGGGTTATGTTGAGGGCTAGGGTTACAGATCCGGTTAGGGTTACGATTGGACGTAGGGTTAGGGTTATGTTGAGGGCTAGGGTTAGAGATCCGGTTAGGGTTACGGTTGGACCTAGGGTTAGGGTTATGTTGAGGGCTAGGGTTAGAGATCCGGTTAGGGTTAAGATTGTACCTAGGGTTATAGTGATGTTCAGGGCTAGGATATTCCAGCAGTGAAAACACACATTTCTATAAAGACTTTGAAGCAGCAAGCAAAAGCCTAGTGGCTGAGTGTTCTTTCAGAGAGAAACATGCATTTCATCCTTCTGGAGTGAATTTTCATGCTGGAGTTCATATGCATTTTATACTGTGCAGAATGTAGCTACCTGCTGGGGGTTGTGTCATAGAAGCACCTTTTCTGCAGTAGCTTATTGGAACATTCATTGTTTGGCTAAGTTATTTAGGGTTGGTTTTGGAAGGTCTTTCAACCTTGGCCAAATCCCGCTTCGTACGCAAGTTTTTAATAGCGCTGTTTCCAAGTGTCCACAAAGAGCTGCTGCTTGAAACTTTCCACATGCACATCTCGTATACTGGTGTGCTCGCTTCACTACCTGGATTATGGTTTCCTCTTCTTTCTTTGAAATGACAAGTCTTCATTCAGCATTCTACACACACCTTGTACCAGCTTCAGTTTGAAGCATGTTGGTGCTCTCAAAACGCTGTGTAACCTATGTAGAGTGTGTTACTCTCCAGCACTGAATACACAACTTAGAGCTCCTTTCACCACAGACACGCAAACACATCTTTTTGTGAAAGTCCTACTTCAGGTCCCTTGGGAATGTAAGGGTTTCATGGAGAACATGAAGTCAATCATGCTTTTGCACTCTACTACCAATAGAAATGACCTCTTGTACATGCCTGACTGAGTTTCACTGCAAAATGCCCTTGTTTTCTGGTTTCTTGAATGTTCTCAACACATTAGGAGAAAGAGCGTGTTTGAGCAAGATCGATGCAGTGTGCGTTTCCCTAGATTTCAAGTGATTTGGGAAATATAATCCTTATTTTTCCACATTGTGAAAGAAACATGAGGCTTGCAAGAGATTGAAAAAATGCATCCCAAAACGTACTCCAGCGGTGAAAGCACACGTTTCTACAAAGACTTTGAAGTAGCAAGTAAAAGCCAATGGCTGAGTGTTCTTTCAGAGAGAAACATACACATTTCATCCTTCTGGAGTGAATTTTCAGCCTGGAATTCATATGCATTTGTACCGTGCAGAATGTAACTACCTGCTCGGGGGTTGTGTCATAGAAGCACCTTTCCTGCAGGAGCTTATTGGAACATTCATTGTTTGGCTAACTTCTTTGGGTTGGTTTTGGAAGGTCTTTCAACTTTAGCCAAATCCGCTTTCTTACGAAATTTTTTCACAGCCTTGTTTCCAAGAGCCCACAAAGAACTGCTGCTTAAAACTCTCCACATGCACATCTCCCATACGGGTGTGCTCGTTTCACTACCTGGATTTTGGTTTCCTCTTCTTTCTTTGAAATTACAAGCCCTCTTTCTGCATGCTACACACACCTTGTAGCAGTTTCAGTTTGCAGCATATTGGTGCTCTTAAAACGCTGAGTAACCTGTGTAGAGTGTGTCAATCTCCAGCACTGAATACACAACTTAGAGCTCCTTTCACCACAGACACGCAAACACATCTTTTTGTAAAAGTCCTACTTCTTTACTCTTGGAAATGTAAGGGTTTCATCGAGAACTTGAAGTCAATCATGCTTTTGCACTCTGCAACCAATAGGAATGAACTCTTGTACATACCCGTCTGAATTTCAGTGCAAAATGCCCTTCTTTTCTGGTTTGTTGAAAGTTCACAACACATTAGGAGATAGAGCGTGTTTGAAGAAGACTGATGCAGTGTGCGTTTTCCTGGATTTCTAGTGATTTGGGAAACATAATCCGTGTTTTCCCACATTGTCTAAGAAACAACATGAGGCTTGCAAGAGATTGAAACAATGCATCCTAAAACTTATTCCAGCAGTGAAAACACACGTTTCTACAAAGACTTGGAAGGAGCAAGCAAAAGAATAGTGGCTGAGTGTCCTTTCAGAGAGAAACACATGCATTTCATCCTTCTGGAGTGAGTTTTCTTGCTGGAATTCATATGCATTTTGTACTGTGCAGAATGTAGCTACCTGCTCGGGGGTTGTGTCATAGATGCACCTTTCCTGCAGGAGCTTATTGGAACTTTCATTGTTTGGCTAAGTTATTTAGGGTTGGTTTTGGAAGGTCTTTCAACTTTGGCCAAATCCGCTTTGTACGAAAGTTTTTCACAGCCCTGTTTCCAAGTGTCCACAAAGAGCTGCTGCTTGAAAGTGTCCACATGCACATCTCCCATACTGGTGTGCTCGTTTCACTACCTGGATTTTGGTTTCCTCTTCTTTCTTTGAAATGACAAGTCTTCATTCAGCATGCTACACACACCTTGTAGCAGTTTCAGTTTGAAGCATGTTGGTGCTCTCAAAACGCTGTGTATCCTGTGTAGAGTGTGTCACTCTACAGCACTGAATACACAACTTAGAGCTCCTTTCAACACAGACACGCAAACACGTCTTTTTGGGAAAGTCCTAACTCAGGTAAATTGGAAATGTAATGGTTTCATCGAAAACATGAAGACAATCATGCTTTTGAACTCTGCAACTGAAAGAAATGGCTTCTTGTACATGCCATTCTGAATTTCACTGCAAAATGCCCTTCTTTTCTGGTTTGTTGAAAGTTCAAAACACTTTAGGAGATAGAACGTGTTTGAAGAAGACTGATGCAGTGTGCGTTTTCCTGGATTGCAAGTGATTCGGGATACATACTCCTTGTTTTTCGACATTGTCTAAGAAACAACATGAGGCTTGCAAGAGATTGAAAAAATGCATCCTAAAACTTATGCCTGCAGTGAAAACACACGTTTCTACAAAGACTTGGAAGGAGCAAGCAAAAGAATAGTGGCTGAGAGTTCTTTCAGAGAGAAACACACGTATTTCATCCTTCTGTAGAGACGGTTAGGGTTACGATTGGACCTAGGGTTAGGGTTATGTTGAGGCCTAAGGTTAGAGATCAGGTTAGTATTACGATTGGACCTAGGGTTAGGGTTATGTTGAGGGCTAGGGTTACAGATCCGGTTAGGGTTACGATTGGACGTAGGGTTAGGGTTTTGTTGAGGGCTAGGGTTAGAGATCCGGTTAGGGTTACGGTTGGACCTAGGGTTAGGGTTATGTTGAGGGCTAGGGTTAGAGATCCGGTTAGGGTTAAGATTGTACCTAGGGTTATAGTGATGTTCAGGGCTAGGATATTCCAGCAGTGAAAACACACATTTCTATAAAGACTTTGAAGCAGCAAGCAAAAGCCTAGTGGCTGAGTGTTCTTTCAGAGAGAAACATGCATTTCATCCTTCTGGAGTGAATTTTCATGCTGGAGTTCATATGCATTTTATACTGTGCAGAATGTAGCTACCTGCTGGGGGTTGTGTCATAGAAGCACCTTTTCTGCAGGAGCTTATTGGAACATTCATTGTTTGGCTAACTTCTTTGGGTTGGTTTTGGAAGGTCTTTCAACTTTAGCCAAATCCGCTTTCTTACGAAATTTTTTCACAGCCTTGTTTCCAAGAGCCCACAAAGAACTGCTGCTTAAAACTCTCCACATGCACATCTCCCATACTGGTGTGCTCGTTTCACTACCTGGATTTTGGTTTCCTCTTCTTTCTTTGAAATTACAAGCCCTCTTTCTGCATGCTACACACACCTTGTAGCAGTTTCAGTTTGCAGCATATTGGTGCTCTTAAAACGCTGAGTAACCTGTGTAGAGTGTGTCAATCTCCAGCACTGAATACACAACTTAGAGCTCCTTTCACCACAGACACGCAAACACATCTTTTTGTAAAAGTCCTACTTCTTTACTCTTGGAAATGTAAGGGTTTCATCGAGAACTTGAAGTCAATCATGCTTTTGCACTCTGCAACCAATAGGAATGAACTCTTGTACATACCCGTCTGAATTTCAGTGCAAAATGCCCTTCTTTTCTGGTTTGTTGAAAGTTCACAACACATTAGGAGATAGAGCGTGTTTGAAGAAGACTGATGCAGTGTGCGTTTTCCTGGATTTCTAGTGATTTGGGAAACATAATCCGTGTTTTCCCACATTGTCTAAGAAACAACATGAGGCTTGCAAGAGATTGAAACAATGCATCCTAAAACTTATTTCAGCAGTGAAAACACACGTTTCTACAAAGACTTGGAAGGAGCAAGCAAAAGAATAGTGGCTGAGTGTCCTTTCAGAGAGAAACACATGCATTTCATCCTTCTGGAGTGAGTTTTCTTGCTGGAATTCATATGCATTTTGTACTGTGCAGAATGTAGCTACCTGCTCGGGGGTTGTGTCATAGATGCACCTTTCCTGCAGGAGCTTATTGGAACTTTCATTGTTTGGCTAAGTTATTTAGGTTTGGTTTTGGAAGGTCTTTCAACTTTGGCCAAATGCGCTTTGTACGAAAGTTTTTCACAGCCCTGTTTCCAAGTGTCCACAAAGAGCTGCTGCTTGAAAGTGTCCACATGCACATCTCCCATACTGGTGTGCTCGTTTCACTACCTGGATTTTGGTTTCCTCTTCTTTCTTTGAAATGACAAGTCTTCATTCAGCATGCTACACACACCTTGTAGCAGTTTCAGTTTGAAGCATGTTGGTGCTCTCAAAACGCTGTGTATCCTGTGTAGAGTGTGTCACTCTACAGCACTGAATACACAACTTAGAGCTCCTTTCAACACAGACACGCAAACACGTCTTTTTGGGAAAGTCCTAATTCAGGTAAATTGGAAATGTAATGGTTTCATCGAAAACATGAAGACAATCATGCTTTTGAACTCTGCAACTGAAAGAAATGGCTTTTTGTACATGCCATTCTGAATTTCACTGCAAAATGCCCTTCTTTTCTGGTTTGTTGAAAGTTCAAAACACTTTAGGAGATAGAACGTGTTTGAAGAAGACTGATGCAGTGTGCGTTTTCCTGGATTGCAAGTGATTCGGGATACATACTCCTTGTTTTTCGACATTGTCTAAGAAACAACATGAGGCTTGAAAGAGATTGAAAAAATGGATCCTAAAACTTATGCCTGCAGTGAAAACACACGTTTCTACAAAGACTTGGAAGGAGCAAGCAAAAGAATAGTGGCTGAGAGTTCTTTCAGAGAGAAACACACGTATTTCATCCTTCTGTAGTGACGGTTAGGGTTACGATTGGACCTAGGGTAGGGTTATGTTGAGGGCTAGGGTTAGAGAGACGGTTAGGGTTTCGATTGGACCTAGGGTTAGGGTTATGTTGAGGTCTAGGGTTAGAGATCCGGTTAGGGTTACGATTGGACCTAGGGTTAGGGTTATGTTGAGGTCTAGGGTTATAGAGACGGTTAGGGTTACGATTGGACCTAGGGTTAGGGTTATGTTGAGGTCTAGGGTTAGAGATCCGGTTAGGGTTACGATTGGACCTAGGGTTAGGGTTGTGTTGAGGGCTAGGCTTAGAGATCCGGTTAGGGTTACGAATGGACCTAGGGTTAGGGTTATGTTGAGGCCTAGGGTTAGAGATCTGGTTAGGGTTACGATTGGACCTAGGGTTAGGGTTATGTTGAGGGCTAGGGTTAGAGATCCGGTTAGAGATCTGGTTAGGGTTACGATTGGACCTAGGGTTAGGGTTATGTTGAGGGCTAGGGTTAGAGATCCGGTTAGGGTTACGATTGGACCTAGGGTTAGGGTTATGTTGAGGGCCAGGGTTAGAGATCAGCTTAGTATTACGATTGGACCTAGGGTTAGGGTTATGTTGAGGCCTAGGGTTAGAGATCCGGTTAGGGTTACGATTGGACCTAGGGTTAGGGTTATGTTGAGGGTTAGGTTTAGAGATCCGGTTAGGGTTACGATTGGACCTAGGGTTAGGGTTATGTTGATGCCTAAGGTTAGAGATCAGGTTAGTATTACGATTGGACCTAGGGTTAGGGTTATGTTGAGGGCTAGGGTTAGAGATCCGGTTAGGGTTAAGATTGTACCTAGGGTTATAGTGATGTTCAGGGCTAGGATATTCCAGCAGTGAAAACACACATTTCTATAAAGACTTTGAAGCAGCAAGCAAAAGCCTAGTGGCTGAGTGTTCTTTCAGAGAGAAACATGCATTTCATCCTTCTGGAGTGAATTTTCATGCTGGAGTTCATATGCATTTTATACTGTGCAGAATGTAGCTACCTGCTGGGGGTTGTGTCATAGAAGCACCTTTTCTGCAGGAGCTTATTGGAACATTCATTGTTTGGCTAAGTTATTTAGGGTTGGTTTTGGAAGGTCTTTCAACCTTGGCCAAATCCCGCTTCGTACGCAAGTTTTTAATAGCGCTGTTTCCAAGTGTCCACAAAGAGCTGCTGCTTGAAACTGTCCACATGCACATCTCGTATACTGGTGTGCTCGTTTCACTACCTGGATTTTGGTTTCCTCTTCTTTCTTTGAAATGACAAGTCTTCATTCAGCATTCTACACACACCTTGTACCAGCTTCAGTTTGAAGCATGTTGGTGCTCTCAAAACGCTGTGTAACCTATGTAGAGTGTGTTACTCTCCAGCACTGAATACACAACTTAGAGCTCCTTTCACCACAGACACGCAAACACATCTTTTTGTGAAAGTCCTACTTCAGGTCCCTTGGGAATGTAAGGGTTTCCTGGAGAACATGAAGTCAATCATGCTTTTGCACTCTACTACCAATAGAAATGACCTCTTGTACATGCCTGACTGAGTTTCACTGCAAAATGCCCTTGTTTTCTGGTTTCTTGAATGTTCTCAACACATTAGGAGAAAGAGCGTGTTTGAGCAAGATCGATGCAGTGTGCGTTTCCCTAGATTTCAAGTGATTTGGGAAATATAATCCTTATTTTTCCACATTGTGAAAGAAACATGAGGCTTGCAAGAGATTGAAAAAATGCATCCCAAAACGTACTCCAGCGGTGAAAGCACACGTTTCTACAAAGACTTTGAAGTAGCAAGTAAAAGCCAATGGCTGAGTGTTCTTTCAGAGAGAAACATACGCATTTCATCCTTCTGGAGTGAATTTTCAGCCTGGAATTCATATGCATTTGTACCGTGCAGAATGTAACTACCTGCTCGGGGGTTGTGTCATAGAAGCAACTTTCCTGCAGGAGCTTATTGGAACATTCATTGTTTGGCTAACTTCTTTGGGTTGGTTTTGGAAGGTCTTTCAACTTTAGCCAAATCCGCTTTCTTACGAAATTTTTTCACAGCCTTGTTTCCTAGAGCCCACAAAGAACTGCTGCTTAAAACTCTCCACATGCACATCTCCCATACTGGTGTGCTCGTTTCACTACCTGGATTTTGGTTTCCTCTTCTTTCTTTGAAATTACAAGCCCTCTTTCTGCATGCTACACACACCTTGTAGCAGTTTCAGTTTGCAGCATATTGGTGCTCTTAAAACGCTGAGTAACCTGTGTAGAGTGTGTCAATCTCCAGCACTGAATACACAACTTAGAGCTCCTTTCACCACAGACACGCAAACACATCTTTTTGTAAAAGTCCTACTTCTTTACTCTTGGAAATGTAAGGGTTTCATCGAGAACTTGAAGTCAATCATGCTTTTGCACTCTGCAACCAATAGGAATGAACTCTTGTACATACCCGTCTGAATTTCAGTGCAAAATGCCCTTCTTTTCTGGTTTGTTGAAAGTTCACAACACATTAGGAGATAGAGCGTGTTTGAAGAAGACTGATGCAGTGTGCGTTTTCCTGGATTTCTAGTGATTTGGGAAACATAATCCGTGTTTTCCCACATTGTCTAAGAAACAACATGAGGCTTGCAAGAGATTGAAACAATGCATCCTAAAACTTATTCCAGCAGTGAAAACACACGTTTCTACAAAGACTTGGAAGGAGCAAGCAAAAGAATAGTGGCTGAGTGTCCTTTCAGAGAGAAACACATGCATTTCATCCTTCTGGAGTGAGTTTTCTTGCTGGAATTCATATGCATTTTGTACTGTGCAGAATGTAGCTACCTGCTCGGGGGTTGTGTCATAGATGCACCTTTCCTGCAGGAGCTTATTGGAACTTTCATTGTTTGGCTGTTATTTAGGGTTGGTTTTGGAAGGTCTTTCAACTTTGGCCAAATGCGCTTTGTACGAAAGTTTTTCACAGCCCTGTTTCCAAGTGTCCACAAAGAGCTGCTGCTTGAAAGTGTCCACATGCACATCTCCCATACTGGTGTGCTCGTTTCACTACCTGGATTTTGGTTTCCTCTTCTTTCTTTGAAATTACAAGCCCTCTTTCTGCATGCTACACACACCTTGTAGCAGTTTCAGTTTGAAGCATGTTGGTGCTCTCAAAACGCTGTGTATCCTGTGTAGAGTGTGTCACTCTACAGCACTGAATACACAACTTAGAGCTCCTTTCAACACAGACACGCAAACACGTCTTTTTGGGAAAGTCCTAACTCAGGTAAATTGGAAATGTAATGGTTTCATCGAAAACATGAAGACAATCATGCTTTTGAACTCTGCAACCGAAAGAAATGGCTTTTTGTACATGCCATTCTGAATTTCACTGCAAAATGCCCTTCTTTTCTGGTTTGTTGAAAGTTCAAAACACTTTAGGAGATAGAACGTGTTTGAAGAAGACTGATGCAGTGTGCGTTTTCCTGGATTTCAAGTGATTCGGGATACATACTCCTTGTTTTTCGACATTGTCTAAGAAACAACATGAGGCTTGCAAGAGATTGAAAAAATGCATCCTAAAACTTATGCCTGCAGTGAAAACACACGTTTCTACAAAGACTTGGAAGGAGCAAGCAAAAGAATAGTGGCTGAGAGTTCTTTCAGAGAGAAACACACGTATTTCATCCTTCTGTAGAGACGGTTAGGGTTACGATTGGACCTAGGGTAGGGTTATGTTGAGGGCCAGGGTTAGAGATCCGGTTAGAGATCTGGTTAGGGTTACGATTGGACCTAGGGTTAGGGTTATGTTTAGGGCCAGGGTTAGAGATCAGCTTAGTATTACGATTGGACCTAGGGTTAGGGTTATGTTGAGGCCTAGGGTTAGAGATCCGGTTAGGGTTACGATTGGACCTAGGGTTAGGGTTATGTTGAGGGCTAGGGTTAGAGATCCGGTTAGGGTTACGATTGGACCTAGGGTTAGGGTTATGTTGAGGCCTAAGGTTAGAGATCAGGTTAGTATTACGATTGGACCTAGGGTTAGGGTTATGTTGCGGGCTAGGGTTACAGATCCGGTTAGGGTTACGATTGGACGTAGGGTTAGGGTTATGTTGAGGGCTAGGGTTAGAGATCCGGTTAGGGTTACGGTTGGACCTAGGGTTAGGGTTATGTTGAGGGCTAGGGTTAGAGATCCGGTTAGGGTTAAGATTGTACCTAGGGTTATAGTGATGTTCAGGGCTAGGATATTCCAGCAGTGAAAACACACATTTCTATAAAGACTTTGAAGCAGCAAGCAAAAGCCTAGTGGCTGAGTGTTCTTTCAGAGAGAAACATGCATTTCATCCTTCTGGAGTGAATTTTCATGCTGGAGTTCATATGCATTTTATACTGTGCAGAATGTAGCTACCTGCTGGGGGTTGTGTCATAGAAGCACCTTTTCTGCAGTAGCTTATTGGAACATTCATTGTTTGGCTAAGTTATTTAGGGTTGGTTTTGGAAGGTCTTTCAACCTTGGCCAAATCCCGCTTCGTACGCAAGTTTTTAATAGCGCTGTTTCCAAGTGTCCACAAAGAGCTGCTGCTTGAAACTGTCCACATGCACATCTCGTATACTGGTTTGCTCGTTTCACTACCTGGATTTTGGTTTCCTCTTCTTTCTTTGAAATGACAAGTCTTCATTCAGCATTCTACACACACCTTGTACCAGCTTCAGTTTGAAGCATGTTGGTGCTCTCAAAACGCTGTGTAACCTATGTAGAGTGTGTTACTCTCCAGCACTGAATACACAACTTAGAGCTCCTTTCACCACAGACACGCAAACACATCTTTTTGTGAAAGTCCTACTTCAGGTCCCTTGGGAATGTAAGGGTTTCATGGAGAACATGAAGTCAATCATGCTTTTGCACTCTACTACCAATAGAAATGACCTCTTGTACATGCCTGACTGAGTTTCACTGCAAAATGCCCTTGTTTTCTGGTTTCTTGAATGTTCTCAACACATTAGGAGAAAGAGCGTGTTTGAGCAAGATCGATGCAGTGTGCGTTTCCCTAGATTTCAAGTGATTTGGGAAATATAATCCTTATTTTTCCACATTGTGAAAGAAACATGAGGCTTGCAAGAGATTGAAAAAATGCATCCCAAAACGTACTCCAGCGGTGAAAGCACACGTTTCTACAAAGACTTTGAAGTAGCAAGTAAAAGCCAATGGCTGAGTGTTCTTTCAGAGAGAAACATACACATTTCATCCTTCTGGAGTGAATTTTCAGCCTGGAATTCATATGCATTTGTACCGTGCAGAATGTAACTACCTGCTCGGGGGTTGTGTCATAGAAGCACCTTTCCTGCAGGAGCTTATTGGAACATTCATTGTTTGGCTAACTTCTTTGGGTTGGTTTTGGAAGGTCTTTCAACTTTAGCCAAATCCGCTTTCTTACGAAATTTTTTCACAGCCTTGTTTCCAAGAGCCCACAAAGAACTGCTGCTTAAAACTCTCCACATGCACATCTCCCATACTGGTGTGCTCGTTTCACTACCTGGATTTTGGTTTCCTCTTCTTTCTTTGAAATTACAAGCCCTCTTTCTGCATGCTACACACACCTTGTAGCAGTTTCAGTTTGCAGCATATTGGTGCTCTTAAAACGCTGAGTAACCTGTGTAGAGTGTGTCAATCTCCAGCACTGAATACACAACTTAGAGCTCCTTTCACCACAGACACGCAAACACATCTTTTTGTAAAAGTCCTACTTCTTTACTCTTGGAAATGTAAGGGTTTCATCGAGAACTTGAAGTCAATCATGCTTTTGCACTCTGCAACCAATAGGAATGAACTCTTGTACATACCCGTCTGAATTTCAGTGCAAAATGCCCTTCTTTTCTGGTTTGTTGAAAGTTCACAACACATTAGGAGATAGAGCGTGTTTGAAGAAGACTGATGCAGTGTGCGTTTTCCTGGATTTCTAGTGATTTGGGAAACATAATCCGTGTTTTCCCACATTGTCTAAGAAACAACATGAGGCTTGCAAGAGATTGAAACAATGCATCCTAAAACTTATTCCAGCAGTGAAAACACACGTTTCTACAAAGACTTGGAAGGAGCAAGCAAAAGAATAGTGGCTGAGTGTCCTTTCAGAGAGAAACACATGCATTTCATCCTTCTGGAGTGAGTTTTCTTGCTGGAATTCATATGCATTTTGTACTGTGCAGAATGTAGCTACCTGCTCGGGGGTTGTGTCATAGATGCACCTTTCCTGCAGGAGCTTATTGGAACTTTCATTGTTTGGCTAAGTTATTTAGGGTTGGTTTTGGAAGGTCTTTCAACTTTGGCCAAATGCGCTTTGTACGAAAGTTTTTCACAGCCCTGTTTCCAAGTGTCCACAAAGAGCTGCTGCTTGAAAGTGTCCACATGCACATCTCCCATACTGGTGTGCTCGTTTCACTACCTGGATTTTGGTTTCCTCTTCTTTCTTTGAAATGACAAGTCTTCATTCAGCATGCTACACACACCTTGTAGCAGTTTCAGTTTGAAGCATGTTGGTGCTCTCAAAACGCTGTGTATCCTGTGTAGAGTGTGTCACTCTACAGCACTGAATACACAACTTAGAGCTCCTTTCAACACAGACACGCAAACACGTCTTTTTGGGAAAGTCCTAACTCAGGTAAATTGGAAATGTAATGGTTTCATCGAAAACATGAAGACAATCATGCTTTTGAACTCTGCAACTGAAAGAAATGGCTTTTTGTACATGCCATTCTGAATTTCACTGCAAAATGCCCTTCTTTTCTGGTTTGTTGAAAGTTCAAAACACTTTAGGAGATAGAACGTGTTTGAAGAAGACTGATGCAGTGTGCGTTTTCCTGGATTGCAAGTGATTCGGGATACATACTCCTTGTTTTTCGACATTGTCTAAGAAACAACATGAGGCTTGCAAGAGATTGAAAAAATGCATCCTAAAACTTATGCCTGCAGTGAAAACACACGTTTCTACAAAGACTTGGAAGGAGCAAGCAAAAGAATAGTGGCTGAGAGTTCTTTCAGAGAGAAACACACGTATTTCATCCTTCTGTAGAGACGGTTAGGGTTACGATTGGACCTAGGGTAGGGTTATGTTGAGGGCTAGGGTTAGAGAGACGGTTAGGGTTACGATTGGACCTAGGGTTAGGGTTATGTTGAGGGCTAGGGATAGAGAGACGGTTAGGGTTACGATTGGACCTAGGGTTAGGGTTATGTTGAGGGCCAGGGTTAGAGATCAGCTTAGTATTACGATTGGACCTAGGGTTAGGGTTATGTTGAGGCCTAGGGTTAGAGATCCGGTTAGGGTTACGATTGGATCTAGGGTTAGGGTTATGTTGAGGGCTAGGGTTAGAGATCCGGTTAGGGTTACGATTGGATCTAGGGTTAGGGTTATGTTGAGGGCTAGGGTTAGAGATCCGGTTAGGGTTACGATTGGACCTAGGGTTAGGGTTATATTGAGGGCTCGGGTTAGAGAGACGGTTAGGGTTACGATTGGACCTAGGGTTAGGGTTATGTTGAGGCCTAAGGTTAGAGATCAGGTTAGTATTACGATTGGACCTAGGGTTAGGGTTATGTTGAGGGCTAGGGTTACAGATCCGGTTAGGGTTACGATTGGACGTAGGGTTAGGGTTTTGTTGAGGGCTAGGGTTAGAGATCCGGTTAGGGTTACGGTTGGACCTAGGGTTAGGGTTATGTTGAGGGCTAGGGTTAGAGATCCGGTTAGGGTTAAGATTGTACCTAGGGTTATAGTGATGTTCAGGGCTAGGATATTCCAGCAGTGAAAACACACATTTCTATAAAGACTTTGAAGCAGCAAGCAAAAGCCTAGTGGCTGAGTGTTCTTTCAGAGAGAAACATGCATTTCATCCTTCTGGAGTGAATTTTCATGCTGGAGTTCATATGCATTTTATACTGTGCAGAATGTAGCTACCTGCTGGGGGTTGTGTCATAGAAGCACCTTTTCTGCAGGAGCTTATTGGAACATTCATTGTTTGGCTAAGTTATTTAGGGTTGGTTTTGGAAGGTCTTTCAACCTTGGCCAAATCCCGCTTCGTACGCAAGTTTTTAATAGCGCTGTTTCCAAGTGTCCACAAAGAGCTGCTGCTTGAAACTGTCCACATGCACATCTCGTATACTGGTGTGCTCGTTTCACTACCTGGATTTTGGTTTCCTCTTCTTTCTTTGAAATGACAAGTCTTCATTCAGCATTCTACACACACCTTGTACCAGCTTCAGTTTGAAGCATGTTGGTGCTCTCAAAACGCTGTGTAACCTATGTAGAGTGTGTTACTCTCCAGCACTGAATACACAACTTAGAGCTCCTTTCACCACAGACACGCAAACACATCTTTTTGTGAAAGTCCTACTTCAGGTCCCTTGGGAATGTAAGGGTTTCCTGGAGAACATGAAGTCAATCATGCTTTTGCACTCTACTACCAATAGAAATGACCTCTTGTACATGCCTGACTGAGTTTCACTGCAAAATGCCCTTGTTTTCTGGTTTCTTGAATGTTCTCAACACATTAGGAGAAAGAGCGTGTTTGAGCAAGATCGATGCAGTGTGCGTTTCCCTAGATTTCAAGTGATTTGGGAAATATAATCCTTATTTTTCCACATTGTGAAAGAAACATGAGGCTTGCAAGAGATTGAAAAAATGCATCCCAAAACGTACTCCAGCGGTGAAAGCACACGTTTCTACAAAGACTTTGAAGTAGCAAGTAAAAGCCAATGGCTGAGTGTTCTTTCAGAGAGAAACATACGCATTTCATCCTTCTGGAGTGAATTTTCAGCCTGGAATTCATATGCATTTGTACCGTGCAGAATGTAACTACCTGCTCGGGGGTTGTGTCATAGAAGCAACTTTCCTGCAGGAGCTTATTGGAACATTCATTGTTTGGCTAACTTCTTTGGGTTGGTTTTGGAAGGTCTTTCAACTTTAGCCAAATCCGCTTTCTTATGAAATTTTTTCACAGCCTTGTTTCCTAGAGCCCACAAAGAACTGCTGCTTAAAACTCTCCACATGCACATCTCCCATACTGGTGTGCTCGTTTCACTACCTGGATTTTGGTTTCCTCTTCTTTCTTTGAAATTACAAGCCCTCTTTCTGCATGCTACACACACCTTGTAGCAGTTTCAGTTTGCAGCATATTGGTGCTCTTAAAACGCTGAGTAACCTGTGTAGAGTGTGTCAATCTCCAGCACTGAATACACAACTTAGAGCTCCTTTCACCACAGACACGCAAACACATCTTTTTGTAAAAGTCCTACTTCTTTACTCTTGGAAATGTAAGGGTTTCATCGAGAACTTGAAGTCAATCATGCTTTTGCACTCTGCAACCAATAGGAATGAACTCTTGTACATACCCGTCTGAATTTCAGTGCAAAATGCCCTTCTTTTCTGGTTTGTTGAAAGTTCACAACACATTAGGAGATAGAGCGTGTTTGAAGAAGACTGATGCAGTGTGCGTTTTCCTGGATTTCTAGTGATTTGGGAAACATAATCCGTGTTTTCCCACATTGTCTAAGAAACAACATGAGGCTTGCAAGAGATTGAAACAATGCATCCTAAAACTTATTCCAGCAGTGAAAACACACGTTTCTACAAAGACTTGGAAGGAGCAAGCAAAAGAATAGTGGCTGAGTGTCCTTTCAGAGAGAAACACATGCATTTCATCCTTCTGGAGTGAGTTTTCTTGCTGGAATTCATATGCATTTTGTACTGTGCAGAATGTAGCTACCTGCTCGGGGGTTGTGTCATAGATGCACCTTTCCTGCAGGAGCTTATTGGAACTTTCATTGTTTGGCTAAGTTATTTAGGGTTGGTTTTGGAAGGTCTTTCAACTTTGGCCAAATGCGCTTTGTACGAAAGTTTTTCACAGCCCTGTTTCCAAGTGTCCACAAAGAGCTGCTGCTTGAAAGTGTCCACATGCACATCTCCCATACTGGTGTGCTCGTTTCACTACCTGGATTTTGGTTTCCTCTTCTTTCTTTGAAATGACAAGTCTTCATTCAGCATGCTACACACACCTTGTAGCAGTTTCAGTTTGAAGCATGTTGGTGCTCTCAAAACGCTGTGTATCCTGTGTAGAGTGTGTCACTCTACAGCACTGAATACACAACTTAGAGCTCCTTTCAACACAGACACGCAAACACGTCTTTTTGGGAAAGTCCTAACTCAGGTAAATTGGAAATGTAATGGTTTCATCGAAAACATGAAGACAATCATGCTTTTGAACTCTGCAACCGAAAGAAATGGCTTTTTGTACATGCCATTCTGAATTTCACTGCAAAATGCCCTTCTTTTCTGGTTTGTTGAAAGTTCAAAACACTTTAGGAGATAGAACGTGTTTGAAGAAGACTGATGCAGTGTGCGTTTTCCTGGATTGCAAGTGATTCGGGATACATACTCCTTGTTTTTCGACATTGTCTAAGAAACAACATGAGGCTTGCAAGAGATTGAAAAAATGCATCCTAAAACTTATGCCTGCAGTGAAAACACACGTTTCTACAAAGACTTGGAAGGAGCAAGCAAAAGAATAGTGGCTGAGAGTTCTTTCAGAGAGAAACACACGTATTTCATCCTTCTGTAGAGACGGTTAGGGTTACGATTGGACCTAGGGTAGGGTTATGTTGAGGGCTAGGGTTAGAGAGACGGTTAGGGTTACGATTGGACCTAGGGTTAGGGTTATGTTGAGGGCTAGGGATAGAGAGACGGTTAGGGTTACGATTGGACCTAGGGTTAGGGTTATGTTGAGGGCCAGGGTTAGAGATCAGCTTAGTATTACGATTGGACCTAGGGTTAGGGTTATGTTGAGGCCTAGGGTTAGAGATCCGGTTAGGGTTACGATTGGATCTAGGGTTAGGGTTATGTTGAGGGCTAGGGTTAGAGATCCGGTTAGGGTTACGATTGGATCTAGGGTTAGGGTTATGTTGAGGGCTAGGGTTAGAGATCCGGTTAGGGTTACGATTGGACCTAGGGTTAGGGTTATATTGAGGGCTCGGGTTAGAGAGACGGTTAGGGTTACGATTGGACCTAGGGTTAGGGTTATGTTGAGGCCTAAGGTTAGAGATCAGGTTAGTATTACGATTGGACCTAGGGTTAGGGTTATGTTGAGGGCTAGGGTTACAGATCCGGTTAGGGTTACGATTGGACGTAGGGTTAGGGTTTTGTTGAGGGCTAGGGTTAGAGATCCGGTTAGGGTTACGGTTGGACCTAGGGTTAGGGTTATGTTGAGGGCTAGGGTTAGAGATCCGGTTAGGGTTAAGATTGTACCTAGGGTTATAGTGATGTTCAGGGCTAGGATATTCCAGCAGTGAAAACACACATTTCTATAAAGACTTTGAAGCAGCAAGCAAAAGCCTAGTGGCTGAGTGTTCTTTCAGAGAGAAACATGCATTTCATCCTTCTGGAGTGAATTTTCATGCTGGAGTTCATATGCATTTTATACTGTGCAGAATGTAGCTACCTGCTGGGGGTTGTGTCATAGAAGCACCTTTTCTGCAGGAGCTTATTGGAACATTCATTGTTTGGCTAAGTTATTTAGGGTTGGTTTTGGAAGGTCTTTCAACCTTGGCCAAATCCCGCTTCGTACGCAAGTTTTTAATAGCGCTGTTTCCAAGTGTCCACAAAGAGCTGCTGCTTGAAACTGTCCACATGCACATCTCGTATACTGGTGTGCTCGTTTCACTACCTGGATTTTGGTTTCCTCTTCTTTCTTTGAAATGACAAGTCTTCATTCAGCATTCTACACACACCTTGTACCAGCTTCAGTTTGAAGCATGTTGGTGCTCTCAAAACGCTGTGTAACCTATGTAGAGTGTGTTACTCTCCAGCACTGAATACACAACTTAGAGCTCCTTTCACCACAGACACGCAAACACATCTTTTTGTGAAAGTCCTACTTCAGGTCCCTTGGGAATGTAAGGGTTTCCTGGAGAACATGAAGTCAATCATGCTTTTGCACTCTACTACCAATAGAAATGACCTCTTGTACATGCCTGACTGAGTTTCACTGCAAAATGCCCTTGTTTTCTGGTTTCTTGAATGTTCTCAACACATTAGGAGAAAGAGCGTGTTTGAGCAAGATCGATGCAGTGTGCGTTTCCCTAGATTTCAAGTGATTTGGGAAATATAATCCTTATTTTTCCACATTGTGAAAGAAACATGAGGCTTGCAAGAGATTGAAAAAATGCATCCCAAAACGTACTCCAGCGGTGAAAGCACACGTTTCTACAAAGACTTTGAAGTAGCAAGTAAAAGCCAATGGCTGAGTGTTCTTTCAGAGAGAAACATACGCATTTCATCCTTCTGGAGTGAATTTTCAGCCTGGAATTCATATGCATTTGTACCGTGCAGAATGTAACTACCTGCTCGGGGGTTGTGTCATAGAAGCAACTTTCCTGCAGGAGCTTATTGGAACATTCATTGTTTGGCTAACTTCTTTGGGTTGGTTTTGGAAGGTCTTTCAACTTTAGCCAAATCCGCTTTCTTACGAAATTTTTTCACAGCCTTGTTTCCTAGAGCCCACAAAGAACTGCTGCTTAAAACTCTCCACATGCACATCTCCCATACTGGTGTGCTCGTTTCACTACCTGGATTTTGGTTTCCTCTTCTTTCTTTGAAATTACAAGCCCTCTTTCTGCATGCTACACACACCTTGTAGCAGTTTCAGTTTGCAGCATATTGGTGCTCTTAAAACGCTGAGTAACCTGTGTAGAGTGTGTCAATCTCCAGCACTGAATACACAACTTAGAGCTCCTTTCACCACAGACACGCAAACACATCTTTTTGTAAAAGTCCTACTTCTTTACTCTTGGAAATGTAAGGGTTTCATCGAGAACTTGAAGTCAATCATGCTTTTGCACTCTGCAACCAATAGGAATGAACTCTTGTACATACCCGTCTGAATTTCAGTGCAAAATGCCCTTCTTTTCTGGTTTGTTGAAAGTTCACAACACATTAGGAGATAGAGCGTGTTTGAAGAAGACTGATGCAGTGTGCGTTTTCCTGGATTTCTAGTGATTTGGGAAACATAATCCGTGTTTTCCCACATTGTCTAAGAAACAACATGACGCTTGCAAGAGATTGAAACAATGCATCCTAAAACTTATTCCAGCAGTGAAAACACACGTTTCTACAAAGACTTGGAAGGAGCAAGCAAAAGAATAGTGGCTGAGTGTCCTTTCAGAGAGAAACACATGCATTTCATCCTTCTGGAGTGAGTTTTCTTGCTGGAATTCATATGCATTTTGTACTGTGCAGAATGTAGCTACCTGCTCGGGGGTTGTGTCATAGATGCACCTTTCCTGCAGGAGCTTATTGGAACTTTCATTGTTTGGCTGTTATTTAGGGTTGGTTTTGGAAGGTCTTTCAACTTTGGCCAAATGCGCTTTGTACGAAAGTTTTTCACAGCCCTGTTTCCAAGTGTCCACAAAGAGCTGCTGCTTGAAAGTGTCCACATGCACATCTCCCATACTGGTGTGCTCGTTTCACTACCTGGATTTTGGTTTCCTCTTCTTTCTTTGAAATGACAAGTCTTCATTCAGCATGCTACACACACCTTGTAGCAGTTTCAGTTTGAAGCATGTTGGTGCTCTCAAAACGCTGTGTATCCTGTGTAGAGTGTGTCACTCTACAGCACTGAATACACAACTTAGAGCTCCTTTCAACACAGACACGCAAACACGTCTTTTTGGGAAAGTCCTAACTCAGGTAAATTGGAAATGTAATGGTTTCATCGAAAACATGAAGACAATCATGCTTTTGAACTCTGCAACCGAAAGAAATGGCTTTTTGTACATGCCATTCTGAATTTCACTGCAAAATGCCCTTCTTTTCTGGTTTGTTGAAAGTTCAAAACACTTTAGGAGATAGAACGTGTTTGAAGAAGACTGATGCAGTGTGCGTTTTCCTGGATTTCAAGTGATTCGGGATACATACTCCTTGTTTTTCGACATTGTCTAAGAAACAACATGAGGCTTGCAAGAGATTGAAAAAATGCATCCTAAAACTTATGCCTGCAGTGAAAACACACGTTTCTACAAAGACTTGGAAGGAGCAAGCAAAAGAATAGTGGCTGAGAGTTCTTTCAGAGAGAAACACACGTATTTCATCCTTCTGTAGAGACGGTTAGGGTTACGATTGGACCTAGGGTAGGGTTATGTTGAGGGCTAGGGTTAGAGAGACGGTTAGGGTTACGATTGGACCTAGGGTTAGGGTTATGTTGAGGGCTAGGGATAGAGAGACGGTTAGGGTTACGATTGGACCTAGGGTTAGGGTTATGTTGAGGGCCAGGGTTAGAGATCAGCTTAGTATTACGATTGGACCTAGGGTTAGGGTTATGTTGAGGCCTAGGGTTAGAGATCCGGTTAGGGTTACGATTGGATCTAGGGTTAGGGTTATGTTGAGGGCTAGGGTTAGAGATCCGGTTAGGGTTACGATTGGATCTAGGGTTAGGGTTATGTGGAGGGCTAGGGTTAGAGATCCGGTTAGGGTTACGATTGGACCTAGGGTTAGGGTTATATTGAGGGCTCGGGTTAGAGAGACGGTTAGGGTTACGATTGGACCTAGGGTTAGGGTTATGTTGAGGCCTAAGGTTAGAGATCAGGTTAGTATTACGATTGGACCTAGGGTTATGGTTATGTTGAGGGCTAGGGTTACAGATCCGGTTAGGGTTACGGTTGGACCTAGGGTTAGGGTTATGTTGAGGGCTAGGGTTAGAGATCCGGTTAGGGTTAAGATTGTACCTAGGGTTATAGTGATGTTCAGGGCTAGGATATTCCAGCA
Source organism: Miniopterus natalensis (assembly GCF_054644295.1). Taxonomy (NCBI): domain Eukaryota; kingdom Metazoa; phylum Chordata; class Mammalia; order Chiroptera; family Miniopteridae; genus Miniopterus; species Miniopterus natalensis. The sequence goes on from NC_142089.1 coordinate 83,864,914, forward strand.
GTGAAAACACACATTTCTATAAAGACTTTGAAGCAGCAAGCAAAAGCCTAGTGGCTGAGTGTTCTTTCAGAGAGAAACATGCATTTCATCCTTCTGGAGTGAATTTTCATGCTGGAGTTCATATGCATTTTATACTGTGCAGAATGTAGCTACCTGCTGGGGGTTGTGTCATAGAAGCACCTTTTCTGCAGGAGCTTATTGGAACATTCATTGTTTGGCTAAGTTATTTAGGGTTGGTTTTGGAAGGTCTTTCAACCTTGGCCAAATCCCGCTTCGTACGCAAGTTTTTAATAGCGCTGTTTCCAAGTGTCCACAAAGAGCTGCTGCTTGAAACTGTCCACATGCACATCTCGTATACTGGTGTGCTCGTTTCACTACCTGGATTTTGGTTTCCTCTTCTTTCTTTGAAATGACAAGTCTTCATTCAGCATTCTACACACACCTTGTACCAGCTTCAGTTTGAAGCATGTTGGTGCTCTCAAAACGCTGTGTAACCTATGTAGAGTGTGTTACTCTCCAGCACTGAATACACAACTTAGAGCTCCTTTCACCACAGACACGCAAACACATCTTTTTGTGAAAGTCCTACTTCAGGTCCCTTGGGAATGTAAGGGTTTCCTGGAGAACATGAAGTCAATCATGCTTTTGCACTCTACTACCAATAGAAATGACCTCTTGTACATGCCTGACTGAGTTTCACTGCAAAATGCCCTTGTTTTCTGGTTTCTTGAATGTTCTCAACACATTAGGAGAAAGAGCGTGTTTGAGCAAGATCGATGCAGTGTGCGTTTCCCTAGATTTCAAGTGATTTGGGAAATATAATCCTTATTTTTCCACATTGTGAAAGAAACATGAGGCTTGCAAGAGATTGAAAAAATGCATCCCAAAACGTACTCCAGCGGTGAAAGCACACGTTTCTACAAAGACTTTGAAGTAGCAAGTAAAAGCCAATGGCTGAGTGTTCTTTCAGAGAGAAACATACGCATTTCATCCTTCTGGAGTGAATTTTCAGCCTGGAATTCATATGCATTTGTACCGTGCAGAATGTAACTACCTGCTCGGGGGTTGTGTCATAGAAGCAACTTTCCTGCAGGAGCTTATTGGAACATTCATTGTTTGGCTAACTTCTTTGGGTTGGTTTTGGAAGGTCTTTCAACTTTAGCCAAATCCGCTTTCTTACGAAATTTTTTCACAGCCTTGTTTCCTAGAGCCCACAAAGAACTGCTGCTTAAAACTCTCCACATGCACATCTCCCATACTGGTGTGCTCGTTTCACTACCTGGATTTTGGTTTCCTCTTCTTTCTTTGAAATTACAAGCCCTCTTTCTGCATGCTACACACACCTTGTAGCAGTTTCAGTTTGCAGCATATTGGTGCTCTTAAAACGCTGAGTAACCTGTGTAGAGTGTGTCAATCTCCAGCACTGAATACACAACTTAGAGCTCCTTTCACCACAGACACGCAAACACATCTTTTTGTAAAAGTCCTACTTCTTTACTCTTGGAAATGTAAGGGTTTCATCGAGAACTTGAAGTCAATCATGCTTTTGCACTCTGCAACCAATAGGAATGAACTCTTGTACATACCCGTCTGAATTTCAGTGCAAAATGCCCTTCTTTTCTGGTTTGTTGAAAGTTCACAACACATTAGGAGATAGAGCGTGTTTGAAGAAGACTGATGCAGTGTGCGTTTTCCTGGATTTCTAGTGATTTGGGAAACATAATCCGTGTTTTCCCACATTGTCTAAGAAACAACATGAGGCTTGCAAGAGATTGAAACAATGCATCCTAAAACTTATTCCAGCAGTGAAAACACACGTTTCTACAAAGACTTGGAAGGAGCAAGCAAAAGAATAGTGGCTGAGTGTCCTTTCAGAGAGAAACACATGCATTTCATCCTTCTGGAGTGAGTTTTCTTGCTGGAATTCATATGCATTTTGTACTGTGCAGAATGTAGCTACCTGCTCGGGGGTTGTGTCATAGATGCACCTTTCCTGCAGGAGCTTATTGGAACTTTCATTGTTTGGCTGTTATTTAGGGTTGGTTTTGGAAGGTCTTTCAACTTTGGCCAAATGCGCTTTGTACGAAAGTTTTTCACAGCCCTGTTTCCAAGTGTCCACAAAGAGCTGCTGCTTGAAAGTGTCCACATGCACATCTCCCATACTGGTGTGCTCGTTTCACTACCTGGATTTTGGTTTCCTCTTCTTTCTTTGAAATGACAAGTCTTCATTCAGCATGCTACACACACCTTGTAGCAGTTTCAGTTTGAAGCATGTTGGTGCTCTCAAAACGCTGTGTATCCTGTGTAGAGTGTGTCACTCTACAGCACTGAATACACAACTTAGAGCTCCTTTCAACACAGACACGCAAACACGTCTTTTTGGGAAAGTCCTAACTCAGGTAAATTGGAAATGTAATGGTTTCATCGAAAACATGAAGACAATCATGCTTTTGAACTCTGCAACTGAAAGAAATGGCTTTTTGTACATGCCATTCTGAATTTCACTGCAAAATGCCCTTCTTTTCTGGTTTGTTGAAAGTTCAAAACACTTTAGGAGATAGAACGTGTTTGAAGAAGACTGATGCAGTGTGCGTTTTCCTGGATTGCAAGTGATTCGGGATACATACTCCTTGTTTTTCGACATTGTCTAAGAAACAACATGAGGCTTGCAAGAGATTGAAAAAATGCATCCTAAAACTTATGCCTGCAGTGAAAACACACGTTTCTACAAAGACTTGGAAGGAGCAAGCAAGAGAATAGTGGCTGAGAGTTCTTTCAGAGAGAAACACACGTATTTCATCCTTCTGTAGAGACGGTTAGGGTTACGATTGGACCTAGGGTAGGGTTATGTTGAGGGCTAGGGTTAGAGAGACGGTTAGGGTTACGATTGGACCTAGGGTTAGGGTTATGTTGAGGGCTAGGGATAGAGAGACGGTTAGGGTTACGATTGGACCTAGGGTTAGGGTTATGTTGAGGGCCAGGGTTAGAGATCAGCTTAGTATTACGATTGGACCTAGGGTTAGGGTTATGTTGAGGCCTAGGGTTAGAGATCCGGTTAGGGTTACGATTGGATCTAGGGTTAGGGTTATGTTGAGGGCTAGGGTTAGAGATCCGGTTAGGGTTACGATTGGACCTAGGGTTAGGGTTATATTGAGGGCTCGGGTTAGAGAGACGGTTAGGGTTACGATTGGACCTAGGGTTAGGGTTATGTTGAGGCCTAAGGTTAGAGATCAGGTTAGTATTACGATTGGACCTAGGGTTAGGGTTATGTTGAGGGCTAGGGTTACAGATCCGGTTAGGGTTACGATTGGACGTAGGGTTAGGGTTTTGTTGAGGGCTAGGGTTAGAGATCCGGTTAGGGTTACGGTTGGACCTAGGGTTAGGGTTATGTTGAGGGCTAGGGTTAGAGATCCGGTTAGGGTTAAGATTGTACCTAGGGTTATAGTGATGTTCAGGGCTAGGATATTCCAGCAGTGAAAACACACATTTCTATAAAGACTTTGAAGCAGCAAGCAAAAGCCTAGTGGCTGAGTGTTCTTTCAGAGAGAAACATGCATTTCATCCTTCTGGAGTGAATTTTCATGCTGGAGTTCATATGCATTTTATACTGTGCAGAATGTAGCTACCTGCTGGGGGTTGTGTCATAGAAGCACCTTTTCTGCAGGAGCTTATTGGAACATTCATTGTTTGGCTAAGTTATTTAGGGTTGGTTTTGGAAGGTCTTTCAACCTTGGCCAAATCCCGCTTCGTACGCAAGTTTTTAATAGCGCTGTTTCCAAGTGTCCACAAAGAGCTGCTGCTTGAAACTGTCCACATGCACATCTCGTATACTGGTGTGCTCGTTTCACTACCTGGATTTTGGTTTCCTCTTCTTTCTTTGAAATGACAAGTCTTCATTCAGCATTCTACACACACCTTGTACCAGCTTCAGTTTGAAGCATGTTGGTGCTCTCAAAACGCTGTGTAACCTATGTAGAGTGTGTTACTCTCCAGCACTGAATACACAACTTAGAGCTCCTTTCACCACAGACACGCAAACACATCTTTTTGTGAAAGTCCTACTTCAGGTCCCTTGGGAATGTAAGGGTTTCCTGGAGAACATGAAGTCAATCATGCTTTTGCACTCTACTACCAATAGAAATGACCTCTTGTACATGCCTGACTGAGTTTCACTGCAAAATGCCCTTGTTTTCTGGTTTCTTGAATGTTCTCAACACATTAGGAGAAAGAGCGTGTTTGAGCAAGATCGATGCAGTGTGCGTTTCCCTAGATTTCAAGTGATTTGGGAAATATAATCCTTATTTTTCCACATTGTGAAAGAAACATGAGGCTTGCAAGAGATTGAAAAAATGCATCCCAAAACGTACTCCAGCGGTGAAAGCACACGTTTCTACAAAGACTTTGAAGTAGCAAGTAAAAGCCAATGGCTGAGTGTTCTTTCAGAGAGAAACATACGCATTTCATCCTTCTGGAGTGAATTTTCAGCCTGGAATTCATATGCATTTGTACCGTGCAGAATGTAACTACCTGCTCGGGGGTTGTGTCATAGAAGCAACTTTCCTGCAGGAGCTTATTGGAACATTCATTGTTTGGCTAACTTCTTTGGGTTGGTTTTGGAAGGTCTTTCAACTTTAGCCAAATCCGCTTTCTTACGAAATTTTTTCACAGCCTTGTTTCCTAGAGCCCACAAAGAACTGCTGCTTAAAACTCTCCACATGCACATCTCCCATACTGGTGTGCTCGTTTCACTACCTGGATTTTGGTTTCCTCTTCTTTCTTTGAAATTACAAGCCCTCTTTCTGCATGCTACACACACCTTGTAGCAGTTTCAGTTTGCAGCATATTGGTGCTCTTAAAACGCTGAGTAACCTGTGTAGAGTGTGTCAATCTCCAGCACTGAATACACAACTTAGAGCTCCTTTCACCACAGACACGCAAACACATCTTTTTGTAAAAGTCCTACTTCTTTACTCTTGGAAATGTAAGGGTTTCATCGAGAACTTGAAGTCAATCATGCTTTTGCACTCTGCAACCAATAGGAATGAACTCTTGTACATACCCGTCTGAATTTCAGTGCAAAATGCCCTTCTTTTCTGGTTTGTTGAAAGTTCACAACACATTAGGAGATAGAGCGTGTTTGAAGAAGACTGATGCAGTGTGCGTTTTCCTGGATTTCTAGTGATTTGGGAAACATAATCCGTGTTTTCCCACATTGTCTAAGAAACAACATGAGGCTTGCAAGAGATTGAAACAATGCATCCTAAAACTTATTCCAGCAGTGAAAACACACGTTTCTACAAAGACTTGGAAGGAGCAAGCAAAAGAATAGTGGCTGAGTGTCCTTTCAGAGAGAAACACATGCATTTCATCCTTCTGGAGTGAGTTTTCTTGCTGGAATTCATATGCATTTTGTACTGTGCAGAATGTAGCTACCTGCTCGGGGGTTGTGTCATAGATGCACCTTTCCTGCAGGAGCTTATTGGAACTTTCATTGTTTGGCTAAGTTATTTAGGGTTGGTTTTGGAAGGTCTTTCAACTTTGGCCAAATGCGCTTTGTACGAAAGTTTTTCACAGCCCTGTTTCCAAGTGTCCACAAAGAGCTGCTGCTTGAAAGTGTCCACATGCACATCTCCCATACTGGTGTGCTCGTTTCACTACCTGGATTTTGGTTTCCTCTTCTTTCTTTGAAATGACAAGTCTTCATTCAGCATGCTACACACACCTTGTAGCAGTTTCAGTTTGAAGCATGTTGGTGCTCTCAAAACGCTGTGTATCCTGTGTAGAGTGTGTCACTCTACAGCACTGAATACACAACTTAGAGCTCCTTTCAACACAGACACGCAAACACGTCTTTTTGGGAAAGTCCTAACTCAGGTAAATTGGAAATGTAATGGTTTCATCGAAAACATGAAGACAATCATGCTTTTGAACTCTGCAACTGAAAGAAATGGCTTTTTGTACATGCCATTCTGAATTTCACTGCAAAATGCCCTTCTTTTCTGGTTTGTTGAAAGTTCAAAACACTTTAGGAGATAGAACGTGTTTGAAGAAGACTGATGCAGTGTGCGTTTTCCTGGATTGCAAGTGATTCGGGATACATACTCCTTGTTTTTCGACATTGTCTAAGAAACAACATGAGGCTTGCAAGAGATTGAAAAAATGCATCCTAAAACTTATGCCTGCAGTGAAAACACACGTTTCTACAAAGACTTGGAAGGAGCAAGCAAAAGAATAGTGGCTGAGAGTTCTTTCAGAGAGAAACACACGTATTTCATCCTTCTGTAGAGACGGTTAGGGTTACGATTGGACCTAGGGTAGGGTTATGTTGAGGGCTAGGGTTAGAGAGACGGTTAGGGTTACGATTGGACCTAGGGTTAGGGTTATGTTGAGGGCTAGGGATAGAGAGACGGTTAGGGTTACGATTGGACCTAGGGTTAGGGTTATGTTGAGGGCCAGGGTTAGAGATCAGCTTAGTATTACGATTGGACCTAGGGTTAGGGTTATGTTGAGGCCTAGGGTTAGAGATCCGGTTAGGGTTACGATTGGATCTAGGGTTAGGGTTATGTTGAGGGCTAGGGTTAGAGATCCGGTTAGGGTTACGATTGGATCTAGGGTTAGGGTTATGTTGAGGGCTAGGGTTAGAGATCCGGTTAGGGTTACGATTGGACCTAGGGTTAGGGTTATATTGAGGGCTCGGGTTAGAGAGACGGTTAGGGTTACGATTGGACCTAGGGTTAGGGTTATGTTGAGGCCTAAGGTTAGAGATCAGGTTAGTATTACGATTGGACCTAGGGTTAGGGTTATGTTGAGGGCTAGGGTTACAGATCCGGTTAGGGTTACGATTGGACGTAGGGTTAGGGTTTTGTTGAGGGCTAGGGTTAGAGATCCGGTTAGGGTTACGGTTGGACCTAGGGTTAGGGTTATGTTGAGGGCTAGGGTTAGAGATCCGGTTAGGGTTAAGATTGTACCTAGGGTTATAGTGATGTTCAGGGCTAGGATATTCCAGCAGTGAAAACACACATTTCTATAAAGACTTTGAAGCAGCAAGCAAAAGCCTAGTGGCTGAGTGTTCTTTCAGAGAGAAACATGCATTTCATCCTTCTGGAGTGAATTTTCATGCTGGAGTTCATATGCATTTTATACTGTGCAGAATGTAGCTACCTGCTGGGGGTTGTGTCATAGAAGCACCTTTTCTGCAGGAGCTTATTGGAACATTCATTGTTTGGCTAAGTTATTTAGGGTTGGTTTTGGAAGGTCTTTCAACCTTGGCCAAATCCCGCTTCGTACGCAAGTTTTTAATAGCGCTGTTTCCAAGTGTCCACAAAGAGCTGCTGCTTGAAACTGTCCACATGCACATCTCGTATACTGGTGTGCTCGTTTCACTACCTGGATTTTGGTTTCCTCTTCTTTCTTTGAAATGACAAGTCTTCATTCAGCATTCTACACACACCTTGTACCAGCTTCAGTTTGAAGCATGTTGGTGCTCTCAAAACGCTGTGTAACCTATGTAGAGTGTGTTACTCTCCAGCACTGAATACACAACTTAGAGCTCCTTTCACCACAGACACGCAAACACATCTTTTTGTGAAAGTCCTACTTCAGGTCCCTTGGGAATGTAAGGGTTTCCTGGAGAACATGAAGTCAATCATGCTTTTGCACTCTACTACCAATAGAAATGACCTCTTGTACATGCCTGACTGAGTTTCACTGCAAAATGCCCTTGTTTTCTGGTTTCTTGAATGTTCTCAACACATTAGGAGAAAGAGCGTGTTTGAGCAAGATCGATGCAGTGTGCGTTTCCCTAGATTTCAAGTGATTTGGGAAATATAATCCTTATTTTTCCACATTGTGAAAGAAACATGAGGCTTGCAAGAGATTGAAAAAATGCATCCCAAAACGTACTCCAGCGGTGAAAGCACACGTTTCTACAAAGACTTTGAAGTAGCAAGTAAAAGCCAATGGCTGAGTGTTCTTTCAGAGAGAAACATACGCATTTCATCCTTCTGGAGTGAATTTTCAGCCTGGAATTCATATGCATTTGTACCGTGCAGAATGTAACTACCTGCTCGGGGGTTGTGTCATAGAAGCAACTTTCCTGCAGGAGCTTATTGGAACATTCATTGTTTGGCTAACTTCTTTGGGTTGGTTTTGGAAGGTCTTTCAACTTTAGCCAAATCCGCTTTCTTACGAAATTTTTTCACAGCCTTGTTTCCTAGAGCCCACAAAGAACTGCTGCTTAAAACTCTCCACATGCACATCTCCCATACTGGTGTGCTCGTTTCACTACCTGGATTTTGGTTTCCTCTTCTTTCTTTGAAATTACAAGCCCTCTTTCTGCATGCTACACACACCTTGTAGCAGTTTCAGTTTGCAGCATATTGGTGCTCTTAAAACGCTGAGTAACCTGTGTAGAGTGTGTCAATCTCCAGCACTGAATACACAACTTAGAGCTCCTTTCACCACAGACACGCAAACACATCTTTTTGTAAAAGTCCTACTTCTTTACTCTTGGAAATGTAAGGGTTTCATCGAGAACTTGAAGTCAATCATGCTTTTGCACTCTGCAACCAATAGGAATGAACTCTTGTACATACCCGTCTGAATTTCAGTGCAAAATGCCCTTCTTTTCTGGTTTGTTGAAAGTTCACAACACATTAGGAGATAGAGCGTGTTTGAAGAAGACTGATGCAGTGTGCGTTTTCCTGGATTTCTAGTGATTTGGGAAACATAATCCGTGTTTTCCCACATTGTCTAAGAAACAACATGACGCTTGCAAGAGATTGAAACAATGCATCCTAAAACTTATTCCAGCAGTGAAAACACACGTTTCTACAAAGACTTGGAAGGAGCAAGCAAAAGAATAGTGGCTGAGTGTCCTTTCAGAGAGAAACACATGCATTTCATCCTTCTGGAGTGAGTTTTCTTGCTGGAATTCATATGCATTTTGTACTGTGCAGAATGTAGCTACCTGCTCGGGGGTTGTGTCATAGATGCACCTTTCCTGCAGGAGCTTATTGGAACTTTCATTGTTTGGCTGTTATTTAGGGTTGGTTTTGGAAGGTCTTTCAACTTTGGCCAAATGCGCTTTGTACGAAAGTTTTTCACAGCCCTGTTTCCAAGTGTCCACAAAGAGCTGCTGCTTGAAAGTGTCCACATGCACATCTCCCATACTGGTGTGCTCGTTTCACTACCTGGATTTTGGTTTCCTCTTCTTTCTTTGAAATGACAAGTCTTCATTCAGCATGCTACACACACCTTGTAGCAGTTTCAGTTTGAAGCATGTTGGTGCTCTCAAAACGCTGTGTATCCTGTGTAGAGTGTGTCACTCTACAGCACTGAATACACAACTTAGAGCTCCTTTCAACACAGACACGCAAACACGTCTTTTTGGGAAAGTCCTAACTCAGGTAAATTGGAAATGTAATGGTTTCATCGAAAACATGAAGACAATCATGCTTTTGAACTCTGCAACCGAAAGAAATGGCTTTTTGTACATGCCATTCTGAATTTCACTGCAAAATGCCCTTCTTTTCTGGTTTGTTGAAAGTTCAAAACACTTTAGGAGATAGAACGTGTTTGAAGAAGACTGATGCAGTGTGCGTTTTCCTGGATTTCAAGTGATTCGGGATACATACTCCTTGTTTTTCGACATTGTCTAAGAAACAACATGAGGCTTGCAAGAGATTGAAAAAATGCATCCTAAAACTTATGCCTGCAGTGAAAACACACGTTTCTACAAAGACTTGGAAGGAGCAAGCAAAAGAATAGTGGCTGAGAGTTCTTTCAGAGAGAAACACACGTATTTCATCCTTCTGTAGAGACGGTTAGGGTTACGATTGGACCTAGGGTAGGGTTATGTTGAGGGCTAGGGTTAGAGAGACGGTTAGGGTTACGATTGGACCTAGGGTTAGGGTTATGTTGAGGGCTAGGGATAGAGAGACGGTTAGGGTTACGATTGGACCTAGGGTTAGGGTTATGTTGAGGGCCAGGGTTAGAGATCAGCTTAGTATTACGATTGGACCTAGGGTTAGGGTTATGTTGAGGCCTAGGGTTAGAGATCCGGTTAGGGTTACGATTGGATCTAGGGTTAGGGTTATGTTGAGGGCTAGGGTTAGAGATCCGGTTAGGGTTACGATTGGATCTAGGGTTAGGGTTATGTTGAGGGCTAGGGTTAGAGATCCGGTTAGGGTTACGATTGGACCTAGGGTTAGGGTTATATTGAGGGCTCGGGTTAGAGAGACGGTTAGGGTTACGATTGGACCTAGAGTTAGGGTTATGTTGAGGGCTAGGGTTGCAGATCCGGTTAGGGTTACGATTGGACGTAGGGTTAGGGTTTTGTTGAGGGCTAGGGTTACAGATCCGGTTAGGGTTACGGTTGGACCTAGGGTTAGGGTTATGTTGAGGGCTAGGGTTAGAGATCCGGTTAGGGTTAAGATTGTACCTAGGGTTATAGTGATGTTCAGGGCTAGGATATTCCAGCAGTGAAAACACACATTTCTATAAAGACTTTGAAGCAGCAAGCAAAAGCCTAGTGGCTGAGTGTTCTTTCAGAGAGAAACATGCATTTCATCCTTCTGCAGTGAATTTTCATGCTGGAGTTCATATGCATTTTATACTGTGCAGAATGTAGCTACCTGCTGGGGGTTGTGTCATAGAAGCACCTTTTCTGCAGGAGCTTATTGGAACATTCATTGTTTGGCTAAGTTATTTAGGGTTGGTTTTGGAAGGTCTTTCAACCTTGGCCAAATCCCGCTTCGTACGCAAGTTTTTAATAGCGCTGTTTCCAAGTGTCCACAAAGAGCTGCTGCTTGAAACTGTCCACATGCACATCTCGTATACTGGTGTGCTCGTTTCACTACCTGGATTTTGGTTTCCTCTTCTTTCTTTGAAATGACAAGTCTTCATTCAGCATTCTACACACACCTTGTACCAGCTTCAGTTTGAAGCATGTTGGTGCTCTCAAAACGCTGTGTAACCTATGTAGAGTGTGTTACTCTCCAGCACTGAATACACAACTTAGAGCTCCTTTCACCACAGACACGCAAACACATGTTTTTGTGAAAGTCCTACTTCAGGTCCCTTGGGAATGTAAGGGTTTCCTGGAGAACATGAAGTCAATCATGCTTTTGCACTCTACTACCAATAGAAATGACCTCTTGTACATGCCTGACTGAGTTTCACTGCAAAATGCCCTTGTTTTCTGGTTTCTTGAATGTTCTCAACACATTAGGAGAAAGAGCGTGTTTGAGCAAGATCGATGCAGTGTGCGTTTCCCTAGATTTCAAGTGATTTGGGAAATATAATCCTTATTTTTCCACATTGTGAAAGAAACATGAGGCTTGCAAGAGATTGAAAAAATGCATCCCAAAACGTACTCCAGCGGTGAAAGCACACGTTTCTACAAAGACTTTGAAGTAGCAAGTAAAAGCCAATGGCTGAGTGTTCTTTCAGAGAGAAACATACGCATTTCATCCTTCTGGAGTGAATTTTCAGCCTGGAATTCATATGCATTTGTACCGTGCAGAATGTAACTACCTGCTCGGGGGTTGTGTCATAGAAGCAACTTTCCTGCAGGAGCTTATTGGAACATTCATTGTTTGGCTAACTTCTTTGGGTTGGTTTTGGAAGGTCTTTCAACTTTAGCCAAATCCGCTTTCTTACGAAATTTTTTCACAGCCTTGTTTCCAAGAGCCCACAAAGAACTGCTGCTTAAAACTCTCCACATGCACATCTCCCATACTGGTGTGCTCGTTTCACTACCTGGATTTTGGTTTCCTCTTCTTTCTTTGAAATTACAAGCCCTCTTTCTGCATGCTACACACACCTTGTAGCAGTTTCAGTTTGCAGCATATTGGTGCTCTTAAAACGCTGAGTAACCTGTGTAGAGTGTGTCAATCTCCAGCACTGAATACACAACTTAGAGCTCCTTTCACCACAGACACGCAAACACATCTTTTTGTAAAAGTCCTACTTCTTTACTCTTGGAAATGTAAGGGTTTCATCGAGAACTTGAAGTCAATCATGCTTTTGCACTCTGCAACCAATAGGAATGAACTCTTGTACATACCCGTCTGAATTTCAGTGCAAAATGCCCTTCTTTTCTGGTTTGTTGAAAGTTCACAACACATTAGGAGATAGAGCGTGTTTGAAGAAGACTGATGCAGTGTGCGTTTTCCTGGATTTCTAGTGATTTGGGAAACATAATCCGTGTTTTCCCACATTGTCTAAGAAACAACATGAGGCTTGCAAGAGATTGAAACAATGCATCCTAAAACTTATTCCAGCAGTGAAAACACACGTTTCTACAAAGACTTGGAAGGAGCAAGCAAAAGAATAGTGGCTGAGTGTCCTTTCAGAGAGAAACACATGCATTTCATCCTTCTGGAGTGAGTTTTCTTGCTGGAATTCATATGCATTTTGTACTGTGCAGAATGTAGCTACCTGCTCGGGGGTTGTGTCATAGATGCACCTTTCCTGCAGGAGCTTATTGGAACTTTCATTGTTTGGCTGTTATTTAGGGTTGGTTTTGGAAGGTCTTTCAACTTTGGCCAAATGCGCTTTGTACGAAAGTTTTTCACAGCCCTGTTTCCAAGTGTCCACAAAGAGCTGCTGCTTGAAAGTGTCCACATGCACATCTCCCATACTGGTGTGCTCGTTTCACTACCTGGATTTTGGTTTCCTCTTCTTTCTTTGAAATGACAAGTCTTCATTCAGCATGCTACACACACCTTGTAGCAGTTTCAGTTTGAAGCATGTTGGTGCTCTCAAAACGCTGTGTATCCTGTGTAGAGTGTGTCACTCTACAGCACTGAATACACAACTTAGAGCTCCTTTCAACACAGACACGCAAACACGTCTTTTTGGGAAAGTCCTAACTCAGGTAAATTGGAAATGTAATGGTTTCATCGAAAACATGAAGACAATCATGCTTTTGAACTCTGCAACCGAAAGAAATGGCTTTTTGTACATGCCATTCTGAATTTCACTGCAAAATGCCCTTCTTTTCTGGTTTGTTGAAAGTTCAAAACACTTTAGGAGATAGAACGTGTTTGAAGAAGACTGATGCAGTGTGCGTTTTCCTGGATTGCAAGTGATTCGGGATACATACTCCTTGTTTTTCGACATTGTCTAAGAAACAACATGAGGCTTGCAAGAGATTGAAAAAATGCATCCTAAAACTTATGCCTGCAGTGAAAACACACGTTTCTACAAAGACTTGGAAGGAGCAAGCAAAAGAATAGTGGCTGAGAGTTCTTTCAGAGAGAAACACACGTATTTCATCCTTCTGTAGAGACGGTTAGGGTTACGATTGGACCTAGGGTAGGGTTATGTTGAGGGCTAGGGATAGAGAGACGGTTAGGGTTACGATTGGACCTAGGGTTAGGGTTATGTTGAGGGCTAGGGATAGAGAGACGGTTAGGGTTACGATTGGACCTAGGGTTAGGGTTATGTTGAGGGCCAGGGTTAGAGATCAGCTTAGTATTACGATTGGACCTAGGGTTAGGGTTATGTTGAGGCCTAGGGTTAGAGATCCGGTTAGGGTTACGATTCGACCTAGGGTTAGGGTTTTGTTGAGGGCTAGGGTTAGAGATCCGGTTAGGGTTACGATTGGATCTAGGGTTAGGGTTATGTTGAGGGCTAGGGTTAGAGATCCGGTTAGGGTTACGATTGGACCTAGGGTTAGGGTTATATTGAGGGCTCGGGTTAGAGAGACGGTTAGGGTTACGATTGGACCTAGGGTTAGGGTTATGTTGAGGCCTAAGGTTAGAGATCAGGTTAGTATTACGATTGGACCTAGGGTTAGGGTTATGTTGAGGGCTAGGGTTACAGATCCGGTTAGGGTTACGATTGGACGTAGGGTTAGGGTTTTGTTGAGGGCTAGGGTTAGAGATCCGGTTAGGGTTACGGTTGGACCTAGGGTTAGGGTTATGTTGAGGGCTAGGGTTAGAGATCCGGTTAGGGTTAAGATTGTACCTAGGGTTATAGTGATGTTCAGGGCTAGGATATTCCAGCAGTGAAAACACACATTTCTATAAAGACTTTGAAGCAGCAAGCAAAAGCCTAGTGGCTGAGTGTTCTTTCAGAGAGAAACATGCATTTCATCCTTCTGGAGTGAATTTTCATGCTGGAGTTCATATGCATTTTATACTGTGCAGAATGTAGCTACCTGCTGGGGGTTGTGTCATAGAAGCACCTTTTCTGCAGGAGCTTATTGGAACATTCATTGTTTGGCTAAGTTATTTAGGGTTGGTTTTGGAAGGTCTTTCAACCTTGGCCAAATCCCGCTTCGTACGCAAGTTTTTAATAGCGCTGTTTCCAAGTGTCCACAAAGAGCTGCTGCTTGAAACTGTCCACATGCACATCTCGTATACTGGTGTGCTCGTTTCACTACCTGGATTTTGGTTTCCTCTTCTTTCTTTGAAATGACAAGTCTTCATTCAGCATTCTACACACACCTTGTACCAGCTTCAGTTTGAAGCATGTTGGTGCTCTCAAAACGCTGTGTAACCTATGTAGAGTGTGTTACTCTCCAGCACTGAATACACAACTTAGAGCTCCTTTCACCACAGACACGCAAACACATCTTTTTGTGAAAGTCCTACTTCAGGTCCCTTGGGAATGTAAGGGTTTCCTGGAGAACATGAAGTCAATCATGCTTTTGCACTCTACTACCAATAGAAATGACCTCTTGTACATGCCTGACTGAGTTTCACTGCAAAATGCCCTTGTTTTCTGGTTTCTTGAATGTTCTCAACACATTAGGAGAAAGAGCGTGTTTGAGCAAGATCGATGCAGTGTGCGTTTCCCTAGATTTCAAGTGATTTGGGAAATATAATCCTTATTTTTCCACATTGTGAAAGAAACATGAGGCTTGCAAGAGATTGAAAAAATGCATCCCAAAACGTACTCCAGCGGTGAAAGCACACGTTTCTACAAAGACTTTGAAGTAGCAAGTAAAAGCCAATGGCTGAGTGTTCTTTCAGAGAGAAACATACGCATTTCATCCTTCTGGAGTGAATTTTCAGCCTGGAATTCATATGCATTTGTACCGTGCAGAATGTAACTACCTGCTCGGGGGTTGTGTCATAGAAGCAACTTTCCTGCAGGAGCTTATTGGAACATTCATTGTTTGGCTAACTTCTTTGGGTTGGTTTTGGAAGGTCTTTCAACTTTAGCCAAATCCGCTTTCTTACGAAATTTTTTCACAGCCTTGTTTCCTAGAGCCCACAAAGAACTGCTGCTTAAAACTCTCCACATGCACATCTCCCATACTGGTGTGCTCGTTTCACTACCTGGATTTTGGTTTCCTCTTCTTTCTTTGAAATTACAAGCCCTCTTTCTGCATGCTACACACACCTTGTAGCAGTTTCAGTTTGCAGCATATTGGTGCTCTTAAAACGCTGAGTAACCTGTGTAGAGTGTGTCAATCTCCAGCACTGAATACACAACTTAGAGCTCCTTTCACCACAGACACGCAAACACATCTTTTTGTAAAAGTCCTACTTCTTTACTCTTGGAAATGTAAGGGTTTCATCGAGAACTTGAAGTCAATCATGCTTTTGCACTCTGCAACCAATAGGAATGAACTCTTGTACATACCCGTCTGAATTTCAGTGCAAAATGCCCTTCTTTTCTGGTTTGTTGAAAGTTCACAACACATTAGGAGATAGAGCGTGTTTGAAGAAGACTGATGCAGTGTGCGTTTTCCTGGATTTCTAGTGATTTGGGAAACATAATCCGTGTTTTCCCACATTGTCTAAGAAACAACATGAGGCTTGCAAGAGATTGAAACAATGCATCCTAAAACTTATTCCAGCAGTGAAAACACACGTTTCTACAAAGACTTGGAAGGAGCAAGCAAAAGAATAGTGGCTGAGTGTCCTTTCAGAGAGAAACACATGCATTTCATCCTTCTGGAGTGAGTTTTCTTGCTGGAATTCATATGCATTTTGTACTGTGCAGAATGTAGCTACCTGCTCGGGGGTTGTGTCATAGATGCACCTTTCCTGCAGGAGCTTATTGGAACTTTCATTGTTTGGCTAAGTTATTTAGGGTTGGTTTTGGAAGGTCTTTCAACTTTGGCCAAATGCGCTTTGTACGAAAGTTTTTCACAGCCCTGTTTCCAAGTGTCCACAAAGAGCTGCTGCTTGAAAGTGTCCACATGCACATCTCCCATACTGGTGTGCTCGTTTCACTACCTGGATTTTGGTTTCCTCTTCTTTCTTTGAAATGACAAGTCTTCATTCAGCATGCTACACACACCTTGTAGCAGTTTCAGTTTGAAGCATGTTGGTGCTCTCAAAACGCTGTGTATCCTGTGTAGAGTGTGTCACTCTACAGCACTGAATACACAACTTAGAGCTCCTTTCAACACAGACACGCAAACACGTCTTTTTGGGAAAGTCCTAACTCAGGTAAATTGGAAATGTAATGGTTTCATCGAAAACATGAAGACAATCATGCTTTTGAACTCTGCAACTGAAAGAAATGGCTTTTTGTACATGCCATTCTGAATTTCACTGCAAAATGCCCTTCTTTTCTGGTTTGTTGAAAGTTCAAAACACTTTAGGAGATAGAACGTGTTTGAAGAAGACTGATGCAGTGTGCGTTTTCCTGGATTGCAAGTGATTCGGGATACATACTCCTTGTTTTTCGACATTGTCTAAGAAACAACATGAGGCTTGCAAGAGATTGAAAAAATGCATCCTAAAACTTATGCCTGCAGTGAAAACACACGTTTCTACAAAGACTTGGAAGGAGCAAGCAAAGAATAGTGGCTGAGAGTTCT
The DNA here is from genome assembly GCF_054644295.1 of Miniopterus natalensis. Lineage (NCBI taxonomy): Eukaryota > Metazoa > Chordata > Mammalia > Chiroptera > Miniopteridae > Miniopterus > Miniopterus natalensis. Next base: position 83,881,703 of record NC_142089.1, read on the forward strand.
TTCAGAGAGAAACACACGTATTTCATCCTTCTGTAGAGACGGTTAGGGTTACGATTGGACCTAGGGTAGGGTTATGTTGAGGGCTAGGGTTAGAGAGACGGTTAGGGTTACGATTGGACCTAGGGTTAGGGTTATGTTGAGGGCTAGGGATAGAGAGACGGTTAGGGTTACGATTGGACCTAGGGTTAGGGTTATGTTGAGGGCCAGGGTTAGAGATCAGCTTAGTATTACGATTGGACCTAGGGTTAGGGTTATGTTGAGGCCTAGGGTTAGAGATCCGGTTAGGGTTACGATTGGATCTAGGGTTAGGGTTATGTTGAGGGCTAGGGTTAGAGATCCGGTTAGGGTTACGATTGGATCTAGGGTTAGGGTTATGTTGAGGGCTAGGGTTAGAGATCCGGTTAGGGTTACGATTGGACCTAGGGTTAGGGTTATATTGAGGGCTCGGGTTAGAGAGACGGTTAGGGTTACGATTGGACCTAGGGTTAGGGTTATGTTGAGGCCTAAGGTTAGAGATCAGGTTAGTATTACGATTGGACCTAGGGTTAGGGTTATGTTGAGGGCTAGGGTTACAGATCCGGTTAGGGTTACGATTGGACGTAGGGTTAGGGTTTTGTTGAGGGCTAGGGTTAGAGATCCGGTTAGGGTTACGGTTGGACCTAGGGTTAGGGTTATGTTGAGGGCTAGGGTTAGAGATCCGGTTAGGGTTAAGATTGTACCTAGGGTTATAGTGATGTTCAGGGCTAGGATATTCCAGCAGTGAAAACACACATTTCTATAAAGACTTTGAAGCAGCAAGCAAAAGCCTAGTGGCTGAGTGTTCTTTCAGAGAGAAACATGCATTTCATCCTTCTGGAGTGAATTTTCATGCTGGAGTTCATATGCATTTTATACTGTGCAGAATGTAGCTACCTGCTGGGGGTTGTGTCATAGAAGCACCTTTTCTGCAGGAGCTTATTGGAACATTCATTGTTTGGCTAAGTTATTTAGGGTTGGTTTTGGAAGGTCTTTCAACCTTGGCCAAATCCCGCTTCGTACGCAAGTTTTTAATAGCGCTGTTTCCAAGTGTCCACAAAGAGCTGCTGCTTGAAACTGTCCACATGCACATCTCGTATACTGGTGTGCTCGTTTCACTACCTGGATTTTGGTTTCCTCTTCTTTCTTTGAAATGACAAGTCTTCATTCAGCATTCTACACACACCTTGTACCAGCTTCAGTTTGAAGCATGTTGGTGCTCTCAAAACGCTGTGTAACCTATGTAGAGTGTGTTACTCTCCAGCACTGAATACACAACTTAGAGCTCCTTTCACCACAGACACGCAAACACATCTTTTTGTGAAAGTCCTACTTCAGGTCCCTTGGGAATGTAAGGGTTTCCTGGAGAACATGAAGTCAATCATGCTTTTGCACTCTACTACCAATAGAAATGACCTCTTGTACATGCCTGACTGAGTTTCACTGCAAAATGCCCTTGTTTTCTGGTTTCTTGAATGTTCTCAACACATTAGGAGAAAGAGCGTGTTTGAGCAAGATCGATGCAGTGTGCGTTTCCCTAGATTTCAAGTGATTTGGGAAATATAATCCTTATTTTTCCACATTGTGAAAGAAACATGAGGCTTGCAAGAGATTGAAAAAATGCATCCCAAAATGTACTCCAGCGGTGAAAGCACACGTTTCTACAAAGACTTTGAAGTAGCAAGTAAAAGCCAATGGCTGAGTGTTCTTTCAGAGAGAAACATACGCATTTCATCCTTCTGGAGTGAATTTTCAGCCTGGAATTCATATGCATTTGTACCGTGCAGAATGTAACTACCTGCTCGGGGGTTGTGTCATAGAAGCAACTTTCCTGCAGGAGCTTATTGGAACATTCATTGTTTGGCTAACTTCTTTGGGTTGGTTTTGGAAGGTCTTTCAACTTTAGCCAAATCCGCTTTCTTACGAAATTTTTTCACAGCCTTGTTTCCTAGAGCCCACAAAGAACTGCTGCTTAAAACTCTCCACATGCACATCTCCCATACTGGTGTGCTCGTTTCACTACCTGGATTTTGGTTTCCTCTTCTTTCTTTGAAATTACAAGCCCTCTTTCTGCATGCTACACACACCTTGTAGCAGTTTCAGTTTGCAGCATATTGGTGCTCTTAAAACGCTGAGTAACCTGTGTAGAGTGTGTCAATCTCCAGCACTGAATACACAACTTAGAGCTCCTTTCACCACAGACACGCAAACACATCTTTTTGTAAAAGTCCTACTTCTTTACTCTTGGAAATGTAAGGGTTTCATCGAGAACTTGAAGTCAATCATGCTTTTGCACTCTGCAACCAATAGGAATGAACTCTTGTACATACCCGTCTGAATTTCAGTGCAAAATGCCCTTCTTTTCTGGTTTGTTGAAAGTTCACAACACATTAGGAGATAGAGCGTGTTTGAAGAAGACTGATGCAGTGTGCGTTTTCCTGGATTTCTAGTGATTTGGGAAACATAATCCGTGTTTTCCCACATTGTCTAAGAAACAACATGAGGCTTGCAAGAGATTGAAACAATGCATCCTAAAACTTATTCCAGCAGTGAAAACACACGTTTCTACAAAGACTTGGAAGGAGCAAGCAAAAGAATAGTGGCTGAGTGTCCTTTCAGAGAGAAACACATGCATTTCATCCTTCTGGAGTGAGTTTTCTTGCTGGAATTCATATGCATTTTGTACTGTGCAGAATGTAGCTACCTGCTCGGGGGTTGTGTCATAGATGCACCTTTCCTGCAGGAGCTTATTGGAACTTTCATTGTTTGGCTGTTATTTAGGGTTGGTTTTGGAAGGTCTTTCAACTTTGGCCAAATGCGCTTTGTACGAAAGTTTTTCACAGCCCTGTTTCCAAGTGTCCACAAAGAGCTGCTGCTTGAAAGTGTCCACATGCACATCTCCCATACTGGTGTGCTCGTTTCACTACCTGGATTTTGGTTTCCTCTTCTTTCTTTGAAATGACAAGTCTTCATTCAGCATGCTACACACACCTTGTAGCAGTTTCAGTTTGAAGCATGTTGGTGCTCTCAAAACGCTGTGTATCCTGTGTAGAGTGTGTCACTCTACAGCACTGAATACACAACTTAGAGCTCCTTTCAACACAGACACGCAAACACGTCTTTTTGGGAAAGTCCTAACTCAGGTAAATTGGAAATGTAATGGTTTCATCGAAAACATGAAGACAATCATGCTTTTGAACTCTGCAACCGAAAGAAATGGCTTTTTGTACATGCCATTCTGAATTTCACTGCAAAATGCCCTTCTTTTCTGGTTTGTTGAAAGTTCAAAACACTTTAGGAGATAGAACGTGTTTGAAGAAGACTGATGCAGTGTGCGTTTTCCTGGATTTCAAGTGATTCGGGATACATACTCCTTGTTTTTCGACATTGTCTAAGAAACAACATGAGGCTTGCAAGAGATTGAAAAAATGCATCCTAAAACTTATGCCTGCAGTGAAAACACACGTTTCTACAAAGACTTGGAAGGAGCAAGCAAAAGAATAGTGGCTGAGAGTTCTTTCAGAGAGAAACACACGTATTTCATCCTTCTGTAGAGACGGTTAGGGTTACGATTGGACCTAGGGTAGGGTTATGTTGAGGGCTAGGGTTAGAGAGACGGTTAGGGTTACGATTGGACCTAGGGTTAGGGTTATGTTGAGGGCTAGGGATAGAGAGACGGTTAGGGTTACGATTGGACCTAGGGTTAGGGTTATGTTGAGGGCCAGGGTTAGAGATCAGCTTAGTATTACGATTGGACCTAGGGTTAGGGTTATGTTGAGGCCTAGGGTTAGAGATCCGGTTAGGGTTACGATTGGATCTAGGGTTAGGGTTATGTTGAGGGCTAGGGTTAGAGATCCGGTTAGGGTTACGATTGGATCTAGGGTTAGGGTTATATTGAGGGCTCGGGTTAGAGAGACGGTTAGGGTTACGATTGGACCTAGGGTTAGGGTTATGTTGAGGCCTAAGGTTAGAGATCAGGTTAGTATTACGATTGGACCTAGGGTTAGGGTTATGTTGAGGGCTAGGGTTACAGATCCGGTTAGGGTTACGGTTGGACCTAGGGTTAGGGTTATGTTGAGGGCTAGGGTTAGAGATCCGGTTAGGGTTAAGATTGTACCTAGGGTTATAGTGATGTTCAGGGCTAGGATATTCCAGCAGTGAAAACACACATTTCTATAAAGACTTTGAAGCAGCAAGCAAAAGCCTAGTGGCTGAGTGTTCTTTCAGAGAGAAACATGCATTTCATCCTTCTGCAGTGAATTTTCATGCTGGAGTTCATATGCATTTTATACTGTGCAGAATGTAGCTACCTGCTGGGGGTTGTGTCATAGAAGCACCTTTTCTGCAGGAGCTTATTGGAACATTCATTGTTTGGCTAAGTTATTTAGGGTTGGTTTTGGAAGGTCTTTCAACCTTGGCCAAATCCCGCTTCGTACGCAAGTTTTTAATAGCGCTGTTTCCAAGTGTCCACAAAGAGCTGCTGCTTGAAACTGTCCACATGCACATCTCGTATACTGGTGTGCTCGTTTCACTACCTGGATTTTGGTTTCCTCTTCTTTCTTTGAAATGACAAGTCTTCATTCAGCATTCTACACACACCTTGTACCAGCTTCAGTTTGAAGCATGTTGGTGCTCTCAAAACGCTGTGTAACCTATGTAGAGTGTGTTACTCTCCAGCACTGAATACACAACTTAGAGCTCCTTTCACCACAGACACGCAAACACATCTTTTTGTGAAAGTCCTACTTCAGGTCCCTTGGGAATGTAAGGGTTTCCTGGAGAACATGAAGTCAATCATGCTTTTGCACTCTACTACCAATAGAAATGACCTCTTGTACATGCCTGACTGAGTTTCACTGCAAAATGCCCTTGTTTTCTGGTTTCTTGAATGTTCTCAACACATTAGGAGAAAGAGCGTGTTTGAGCAAGATCGATGCAGTGTGCGTTTCCCTAGATTTCAAGTGATTTGGGAAATATAATCCTTATTTTTCCACATTGTGAAAGAAACATGAGGCTTGCAAGAGATTGAAAAAATGCATCCCAAAACGTACTCCAGCGGTGAAAGCACACGTTTCTACAAAGACTTTGAAGTAGCAAGTAAAAGCCAATGGCTGAGTGTTCTTTCAGAGAGAAACATACGCATTTCATCCTTCTGGAGTGAATTTTCAGCCTGGAATTCATATGCATTTGTACCGTGCAGAATGTAACTACCTGCTCGGGGGTTGTGTCATAGAAGCAACTTTCCTGCAGGAGCTTATTGGAACATTCATTGTTTGGCTAACTTCTTTGGGTTGGTTTTGGAAGGTCTTTCAACTTTAGCCAAATCCGCTTTCTTACGAAATTTTTTCACAGCCTTGTTTCCTAGAGCCCACAAAGAACTGCTGCTTAAAACTCTCCACATGCACATCTCCCATACTGGTGTGCTCGTTTCACTACCTGGATTTTGGTTTCCTCTTCTTTCTTTGAAATTACAAGCCCTCTTTCTGCATGCTACACACACCTTGTAGCAGTTTCAGTTTGCAGCATATTGGTGCTCTTAAAACGCTGAGTAACCTGTGTAGAGTGTGTCAATCTCCAGCACTGAATACACAACTTAGAGCTCCTTTCACCACAGACACGCAAACACATCTTTTTGTAAAAGTCCTACTTCTTTACTCTTGGAAATGTAAGGGTTTCATCGAGAACTTGAAGTCAATCATGCTTTTGCACTCTGCAACCAATAGGAATGAACTCTTGTACATACCCGTCTGAATTTCAGTGCAAAATGCCCTTCTTTTCTGGTTTGTTGAAAGTTCACAACACATTAGGAGATAGAGCGTGTTTGAAGAAGACTGATGCAGTGTGCGTTTTCCTGGATTTCTAGTGATTTGGGAAACATAATCCGTGTTTTCCCACATTGTCTAAGAAACAACATGAGGCTTGCAAGAGATTGAAACAATGCATCCTAAAACTTATTCCAGCAGTGAAAACACACGTTTCTACAAAGACTTGGAAGGAGCAAGCAAAAGAATAGTGGCTGAGTGTCCTTTCAGAGAGAAACACATGCATTTCATCCTTCTGGAGTGAGTTTTCTTGCTGGAATTCATATGCATTTTGTACTGTGCAGAATGTAGCTACCTGCTCGGGGGTTGTGTCATAGATGCACCTTTCCTGCAGGAGCTTATTGGAACTTTCATTGTTTGGCTGTTATTTAGGGTTGGTTTTGGAAGGTCTTTCAACTTTGGCCAAATGCGCTTTGTACGAAAGTTTTTCACAGCCCTGTTTCCAAGTGTCCACAAAGAGCTGCTGCTTGAAAGTGTCCACATGCACATCTCCCATACTGGTGTGCTCGTTTCACTACCTGGATTTTGGTTTCCTCTTCTTTCTTTGAAATGACAAGTCTTCATTCAGCATGCTACACACACCTTGTAGCAGTTTCAGTTTGAAGCATGTTGGTGCTCTCAAAACGCTGTGTATCCTGTGTAGAGTGTGTCACTCTACAGCACTGAATACACAACTTAGAGCTCCTTTCAACACAGACACGCAAACACGTCTTTTTGGGAAAGTCCTAACTCAGGTAAATTGGAAATGTAATGGTTTCATCGAAAACATGAAGACAATCATGCTTTTGAACTCTGCAACCGAAAGAAATGGCTTTTTGTACATGCCATTCTGAATTTCACTGCAAAATGCCCTTCTTTTCTGGTTTGTTGAAAGTTCAAAACACTTTAGGAGATAGAACGTGTTTGAAGAAGACTGATGCAGTGTGCGTTTTCCTGGATTTCAAGTGATTCGGGATACATACTCCTTGTTTTTCGACATTGTCTAAGAAACAACATGAGGCTTGCAAGAGATTGAAAAAATGCATCCTAAAACTTATGCCTGCAGTGAAAACACACGTTTCTACAAAGACTTGGAAGGAGCAAGCAAAAGAATAGTGGCTGAGAGTTCTTTCAGAGAGAAACACACGTATTTCATCCTTCTGTAGAGACGGTTAGGGTTACGATTGGACCTAGGGTAGGGTTATGTTGAGGGCTAGGGTTAGAGAGACGGTTAGGGTTACGATTGGACCTAGGGTTAGGGTTATGTTGAGGGCTAGGGATAGAGAGACGGTTAGGGTTACGATTGGACCTAGGGTTAGGGTTATGTTGAGGGCCAGGGTTAGAGATCAGCTTAGTATTACGATTGGACCTAGGGTTAGGGTTATGTTGAGGCCTAGGGTTAGAGATCCGGTTAGGGTTACGATTGGATCTAGGGTTAGGGTTATGTTGAGGGCTAGGGTTAGAGATCCGGTTAGGGTTACGATTGGATCTAGGGTTAGGGTTATGTTGAGGGCTAGGGTTAGAGATCCGGTTAGGGTTACGATTGGACCTAGGGTTAGGGTTATATTGAGGGCTCGGGTTAGAGAGACGGTTAGGGTTACGATTGGACCTAGGGTTAGGGTTATGTTGAGGCCTAAGGTTAGAGATCAGGTTAGTATTACGATTGGACCTAGGGTTAGGGTTATGTTGAGGGCTAGGGTTACAGATCCGGTTAGGGTTACGGTTGGACCTAGGGTTAGGGTTATGTTGAGGGCTAGGGTTAGAGATCCGGTTAGGGTTAAGATTGTACCTAGGGTTATAGTGATGTTCAGGGCTAGGATATTCCAGCAGTGAAAACACACATTTCTATAAAGACTTTGAAGCAGCAAGCAAAAGCCTAGTGGCTGAGTGTTCTTTCAGAGAGAAACATGCATTTCATCCTTCTGCAGTGAATTTTCATGCTGGAGTTCATATGCATTTTATACTGTGCAGAATGTAGCTACCTGCTGGGGGTTGTGTCATAGAAGCACCTTTTCTGCAGGAGCTTATTGGAACATTCATTGTTTGGCTAAGTTATTTAGGGTTGGTTTTGGAAGGTCTTTCAACCTTGGCCAAATCCCGCTTCGTACGCAAGTTTTTAATAGCGCTGTTTCCAAGTGTCCACAAAGAGCTGCTGCTTGAAACTGTCCACATGCACATCTCGTATACTGGTGTGCTCGTTTCACTACCTGGATTTTGGTTTCCTCTTCTTTCTTTGAAATGACAAGTCTTCATTCAGCATTCTACACACACCTTGTACCAGCTTCAGTTTGAAGCATGTTGGTGCTCTCAAAACGCTGTGTAACCTATGTAGAGTGTGTTACTCTCCAGCACTGAATACACAACTTAGAGCTCCTTTCACCACAGACACGCAAACACATCTTTTTGTGAAAGTCCTACTTCAGGTCCCTTGGGAATGTAAGGGTTTCCTGGAGAACATGAAGTCAATCATGCTTTTGCACTCTACTACCAATAGAAATGACCTCTTGTACATGCCTGACTGAGTTTCACTGCAAAATGCCCTTGTTTTCTGGTTTCTTGAATGTTCTCAACACATTAGGAGAAAGAGCGTGTTTGAGCAAGATCGATGCAGTGTGCGTTTCCCTAGATTTCAAGTGATTTGGGAAATATAATCCTTATTTTTCCACATTGTGAAAGAAACATGAGGCTTGCAAGAGATTGAAAAAATGCATCCCAAAACGTACTCCAGCGGTGAAAGCACACGTTTCTACAAAGACTTTGAAGTAGCAAGTAAAAGCCAATGGCTGAGTGTTCTTTCAGAGAGAAACATACGCATTTCATCCTTCTGGAGTGAATTTTCAGCCTGGAATTCATATGCATTTGTACCGTGCAGAATGTAACTACCTGCTCGGGGGTTGTGTCATAGAAGCAACTTTCCTGCAGGAGCTTATTGGAACATTCATTGTTTGGCTAACTTCTTTGGGTTGGTTTTGGAAGGTCTTTCAACTTTAGCCAAATCCGCTTTCTTACGAAATTTTTTCACAGCCTTGTTTCCTAGAGCCCACAAAGAACTGCTGCTTAAAACTCTCCACATGCACATCTCCCATACTGGTGTGCTCGTTTCACTACCTGGATTTTGGTTTCCTCTTCTTTCTTTGAAATTACAAGCCCTCTTTCTGCATGCTACACACACCTTGTAGCAGTTTCAGTTTGCAGCATATTGGTGCTCTTAAAACGCTGAGTAACCTGTGTAGAGTGTGTCAATCTCCAGCACTGAATACACAACTTAGAGCTCCTTTCACCACAGACACGCAAACACATCTTTTTGTAAAAGTCCTACTTCTTTACTCTTGGAAATGTAAGGGTTTCATCGAGAACTTGAAGTCAATCATGCTTTTGCACTCTGCAACCAATAGGAATGAACTCTTGTACATACCCGTCTGAATTTCAGTGCAAAATGCCCTTCTTTTCTGGTTTGTTGAAAGTTCACAACACATTAGGAGATAGAGCGTGTTTGAAGAAGACTGATGCAGTGTGCGTTTTCCTGGATTTCTAGTGATTTGGGAAACATAATCCGTGTTTTCCCACATTGTCTAAGAAACAACATGAGGCTTGCAAGAGATTGAAACAATGCATCCTAAAACTTATTCCAGCAGTGAAAACACACGTTTCTACAAAGACTTGGAAGGAGCAAGCAAAAGAATAGTGGCTGAGTGTCCTTTCAGAGAGAAACACATGCATTTCATCCTTCTGGAGTGAGTTTTCTTGCTGGAATTCATATGCATTTTGTACTGTGCAGAATGTAGCTACCTGCTCGGGGGTTGTGTCATAGATGCACCTTTCCTGCAGGAGCTTATTGGAACTTTCATTGTTTGGCTGTTATTTAGGGTTGGTTTTGGAAGGTCTTTCAACTTTGGCCAAATGCGCTTTGTACGAAAGTTTTTCACAGCCCTGTTTCCAAGTGTCCACAAAGAGCTGCTGCTTGAAAGTGTCCACATGCACATCTCCCATACTGGTGTGCTCGTTTCACTACCTGGATTTTGGTTTCCTCTTCTTTCTTTGAAATGACAAGTCTTCATTCAGCATGCTACACACACCTTGTAGCAGTTTCAGTTTGAAGCATGTTGGTGCTCTCAAAACGCTGTGTATCCTGTGTAGAGTGTGTCACTCTACAGCACTGAATACACAACTTAGAGCTCCTTTCAACACAGACACGCAAACACGTCTTTTTGGGAAAGTCCTAACTCAGGTAAATTGGAAATGTAATGGTTTCATCGAAAACATGAAGACAATCATGCTTTTGAACTCTGCAACCGAAAGAAATGGCTTTTTGTACATGCCATTCTGAATTTCACTGCAAAATGCCCTTCTTTTCTGGTTTGTTGAAAGTTCAAAACACTTTAGGAGATAGAACGTGTTTGAAGAAGACTGATGCAGTGTGCGTTTTCCTGGATTGCAAGTGATTCGGGATACATACTCCTTGTTTTTCGACATTGTCTAAGAAACAACATGAGGCTTGCAAGAGATTGAAAAAATGCATCCTAAAACTTATGCCTGCAGTGAAAACACACGTTTCTACAAAGACTTGGAAGGAGCAAGCAAAAGAATAGTGGCTGAGAGTTCTTTCAGAGAGAAACACACGTATTTCATCCTTCTGTAGAGACGGTTAGGGTTACGATTGGACCTAGGGTAGGGTTATGTTGAGGGCTAGGGTTAGAGAGAAAGTTAGGGTTACGATTGGACCTAGGGTTAGGGTTATGTTGAGGGCTAGGGATAGAGAGACGGTTAGGGTTACGATTGGACCTAGGGTTAGGGTTATGTTGAGGGCCAGGGTTAGAGATCAGCTTAGTATTACGATTGGACCTAGGGTTAGGGTTATGTTGAGGCCTAGGGTTAGAGATCCGGTTAGGGTTACGATTGGATCTAGGGTTAGGGTTATGTTGAGGGCTAGGGTTAGAGATCCGGTTAGGGTTACGATTGGATCTAGGGTTAGGGTTATGTTGAGGGCTAGGGTTAGAGATCCGGTTAGGGTTACGATTGGACCTAGGGTTAGGGTTATATTGAGGGCTCGGGTTAGAGAGACGGTTAGGGTTACGATTGGACCTAGGGTTAGGGTTATGTTGAGGCCTAAGGTTAGAGATCAGGTTAGTATTACGATTGGACCTAGGGTTAGGGTTATGTTGAGGGCTAGGGTTACAGATCCGGTTAGGGTTACGATTGGACGTAGGGTTAGGGTTTTGTTGAGGGCTAGGGTTAGAGATCCGGTTAGGGTTACGGTTGGACCTAGGGTTAGGGTTATGTTGAGGGCTAGGGTTAGAGATCCGGTTAGGGTTAAGATTGTACCTAGGGTTATAGTGATGTTCAGGGCTAGGATATTCCAGCAGTGAAAACACACATTTCTATAAAGACTTTGAAGCAGCAAGCAAAAGCCTAGTGGCTGAGTGTTCTTTCAGAGAGAAACATGCATTTCATCCTTCTGGAGTGAATTTTCATGCTGGAGTTCATATGCATTTTATACTGTGCAGAATGTAGCTACCTGCTGGGGGTTGTGTCATAGAAGCACCTTTTCTGCAGGAGCTTATTGGAACATTCATTGTTTGGCTAAGTTATTTAGGGTTGGTTTTGGAAGGTCTTTCAACCTTGGCCAAATCCCGCTTCGTACGCAAGTTTTTAATAGCGCTGTTTCCAAGTGTCCACAAAGAGCTGCTGCTTGAAACTGTCCACATGCACATCTCGTATACTGGTGTGCTCGTTTCACTACCTGGATTTTGGTTTCCTCTTCTTTCTTTGAAATGACAAGTCTTCATTCAGCATTCTACACACACCTTGTACCAGCTTCAGTTTGAAGCATGTTGGTGCTCTCAAAACGCTGTGTAACCTATGTAGAGTGTGTTACTCTCCAGCACTGAATACACAACTTAGAGCTCCTTTCACCACAGACACGCAAACACATCTTTTTGTGAAAGTCCTACTTCAGGTCCCTTGGGAATGTAAGGGTTTCCTGGAGAACATGAAGTCAATCATGCTTTTGCACTCTACTACCAATAGAAATGACCTCTTGTACATGCCTGACTGAGTTTCACTGCAAAATGCCCTTGTTTTCTGGTTTCTTGAATGTTCTCAACACATTAGGAGAAAGAGCGTGTTTGAGCAAGATCGATGCAGTGTGCGTTTCCCTAGATTTCAAGTGATTTGGGAAATATAATCCTTATTTTTCCACATTGTGAAAGAAACATGAGGCTTGCAAGAGATTGAAAAAATGCATCCCAAAACGTACTCCAGCGGTGAAAGCACACGTTTCTACAAAGACTTTGAAGTAGCAAGTAAAAGCCAATGGCTGAGTGTTCTTTCAGAGAGAAACATACGCATTTCATCCTTCTGGAGTGAATTTTCAGCCTGGAATTCATATGCATTTGTACCGTGCAGAATGTAACTACCTGCTCGGGGGTTGTGTCATAGAAGCAACTTTCCTGCAGGAGCTTATTGGAACATTCATTGTTTGGCTAACTTCTTTGGGTTGGTTTTGGAAGGTCTTTCAACTTTAGCCAAATCCGCTTTCTTACGAAATTTTTTCACAGCCTTGTTTCCTAGAGCCCACAAAGAACTGCTGCTTAAAACTCTCCACATGCACATCTCCCATACTGGTGTGCTCGTTTCACTACCTGGATTTTGGTTTCCTCTTCTTTCTTTGAAATTACAAGCCCTCTTTCTGCATGCTACACACACCTTGTAGCAGTTTCAGTTTGCAGCATATTGGTGCTCTTAAAACGCTGAGTAACCTGTGTAGAGTGTGTCAATCTCCAGCACTGAATACACAACTTAGAGCTCCTTTCACCACAGACACGCAAACACATCTTTTTGTAAAAGTCCTACTTCTTTACTCTTGGAAATGTAAGGGTTTCATCGAGAACTTGAAGTCAATCATGCTTTTGCACTCTGCAACCAATAGGAATGAACTCTTGTACATACCCGTCTGAATTTCAGTGCAAAATGCCCTTCTTTTCTGGTTTGTTGAAAGTTCACAACACATTAGGAGATAGAGCGTGTTTGAAGAAGACTGATGCAGTGTGCGTTTTCCTGGATTTCTAGTGATTTGGGAAACATAATCCGTGTTTTCCCACATTGTCTAAGAAACAACATGAGGCTTGCAAGAGATTGAAACAATGCATCCTAAAACTTATTCCAGCAGTGAAAACACACGTTTCTACAAAGACTTGGAAGGAGCAAGCAAAAGAATAGTGGCTGAGTGTCCTTTCAGAGAGAAACACATGCATTTCATCCTTCTGGAGTGAGTTTTCTTGCTGGAATTCATATGCATTTTGTACTGTGCAGAATGTAGCTACCTGCTCGGGGGTTGTGTCATAGATGCACCTTTCCTGCAGGAGCTTATTGGAACTTTCATTGTTTGGCTGTTATTTAGGGTTGGTTTTGGAAGGTCTTTCAACTTTGGCCAAATGCGCTTTGTACGAAAGTTTTCACAGCCCTGTTTCCAAGTGTCCACAAAGAGCTGCTGCTTGAAAGTGTCCACATGCACATCTCCCATACTGGTGTGCTCGTTTCACTACCTGGATTTTGGTTTCCTCTTCTTTCTTTGAAATGACAAGTCTTCATTCAGCATGCTACACACACCTTGTAGCAGTTTCAGTTTGAAGCATGTTGGTGCTCTCAAAACGCTGTGTATCCTGTGTAGAGTGTGTCACTCTACAGCACTGAATACACAACTTAGAGCTCCTTTCAACACAGACACGCAAACACGTCTTTTTGGGAAAGTCCTAACTCAGGTAAATTGGAAATGTAATGGTTTCATCGAAAACATGAAGACAATCATGCTTTTGAACTCTGCAACCGAAAGAAATGGCTTTTTGTACATGCCATTCTGAATTTCACTGCAAAATGCCCTTCTTTTCTGGTTTGTTGAAAGTTCAAAACACTTTAGGAGATAGAACGTGTTTGAAGAAGACTGATGCAGTGTGCGTTTTCCTGGATTTCAAGTGATTCGGGATACATACTCCTTGTTTTTCGACATTGTCTAAGAAACAACATGAGGCTTGCAAGAGATTGAAAAAATGCATCCTAAAACTTATGCCTGCAGTGAAAACACACGTTTCTACAAAGACTTGGAAGGAGCAAGCAAAAGAATAGTGGCTGAGAGTTCTTTCAGAGAGAAACACACGTATTTCATCCTTCTGTAGAGACGGTTAGGGTTACGATTGGACCTAGGGTAGGGTTATGTTGAGGGCTAGGGTTAGAGAGACGGTTAGGGTTACGATTGGACCTAGGGTTAGGGTTATGTTGAGGGCTAGGGATAGAGAGACGGTTAGGGTTACGATTGGACCTAGGGTTAGGGTTATGTTGAGGGCCAGGGTTAGAGATCAGCTTAGTATTACGATTGGACCTAGGGTTAGGGTTATGTTGAGGCCTAGGGTTAGAGATCCGGTTAGGGTTACGATTGGATCTAGGGTTAGGGTTATGTTGAGGGCTAGGGTTAGAGATCCGGTTAGGGTTACGATTGGATCTAGGGTTAGGGTTATGTTGAGGGCTAGGGTTAGAGATCCGGTTAGGGTTACGATTGGACCTAGGGTTAGGGTTATATTGAGGGCTCGGGTTAGAGAGACGGTTAGGGTTACGATTGGACCTAGGGTTAGGGTTATGTTGAGGCCTAAGGTTAGAGATCAGGTTAGTATTACGATTGGACCTAGGGTTAGGGTTATGTTGAGGGCTAGGGTTACAGATCCGGTTAGGGTTACGGTTGGACCTAGGGTTAGGGTTATGTTGAGGGCTAGGGTTAGAGATCCGGTTAGGGTTAAGATTGTACCTAGGGTTATAGTGATGTTCAGGGCTAGGATATTCCAGCAGTGAAAACACACATTTCTATAAAGACTTTGAAGCAGCAAGCAAAAGCCTAGTGGCTGAGTGTTCTTTCAGAGAGAAACATGCATTTCATCCTTCTGGAGTGAATTTTCATGCTGGAGTTCATATGCATTTTATACTGTGCAGAATGTAGCTACCTGCTGGGGGTTGTGTCATAGAAGCACCTTTTCTGCAGGAGCTTATTGGAACATTCATTGTTTGGCTAAGTTATTTAGGGTTGGTTTTGGAAGGTCTTTCAACCTTGGCCAAATCCCGCTTCGTACGCAAGTTTTTAATAGCGCTGTTTCCAAGTGTCCACAAAGAGCTGCTGCTTGAAACTGTCCACATGCACATCTCGTATACTGGTGTGCTCGTTTCACTACCTGGATTTTGGTTTCCTCTTCTTTCTTTGAAATGACAAGTCTTCATTCAGCATTCTACACACACCTTGTACCAGCTTCAGTTTGAAGCATGTTGGTGCTCTCAAAACGCTGTGTAACCTATGTAGAGTGTGTTACTCTCCAGCACTGAATACACAACTTAGAGCTCCTTTCACCACAGACACGCAAACACATCTTTTTGTGAAAGTCCTACTTCAGGTCCCTTGGGAATGTAAGGGTTTCCTGGAGAACATGAAGTCAATCATGCTTTTGCACTCTACTACCAATAGAAATGACCTCTTGTACATGCCTGACTGAGTTTCACTGCAAAATGCCCTTGTTTTCTGGTTTCTTGAATGTTCTCAACACATTAGGAGAAAGAGCGTGTTTGAGCAAGATCGATGCAGTGTGCGTTTCCCTAGATTTCAAGTGATTTGGGAAATATAATCCTTATTTTTCCACATTGTGAAAGAAACATGAGGCTTGCAAGAGATTGAAAAAATGCATCCCAAAACGTACTCCAGCGGTGAAAGCACACGTTTCTACAAAGACTTTGAAGTAGCAAGTAAAAGCCAATGGCTGAGTGTTCTTTCAGAGAGAAACATACGCATTTCATCCTTCTGGAGTGAATTTTCAGCCTGGAATTCATATGCATTTGTACCGTGCAGAATGTAACTACCTGCTCGGGGGTTGTGTCATAGAAGCAACTTTCCTGCAGGAGCTTATTGGAACATTCATTGTTTGGCTAACTTCTTTGGGTTGGTTTTGGAAGGTCTTTCAACTTTAGCCAAATCCGCTTTCTTACGAAATTTTTTCACAGCCTTGTTTCCTAGAGCCCACAAAGAACTGCTGCTTAAAACTCTCCACATGCACATCTCCCATACTGGTGTGCTCGTTTCACTACCTGGATTTTGGTTTCCTCTTCTTTCTTTGAAATTACAAGCCCTCTTTCTGCATGCTACACACACCTTGTAGCAGTTTCAGTTTGCAGCATATTGGTGCTCTTAAAACGCTGAGTAACCTGTGTAGAGTGTGTCAATCTCCAGCACTGAATACACAACTTAGAGCTCCTTTCACCACAGACACGCAAACACATCTTTTTGTAAAAGTCCTACTTCTTTACTCTTGGAAATGTAAGGGTTTCATCGAGAACTTGAAGTCAATCATGCTTTTGCACTCTGCAACCAATAGGAATGAACTCTTGTACATACCCGTCTGAATTTCAGTGCAAAATGCCCTTCTTTTCTGGTTTGTTGAAAGTTCACAACACATTAGGAGATAGAGCGTGTTTGAAGAAGACTGATGCAGTGTGCGTTTTCCTGGATTTCTAGTGATTTGGGAAACATAATCCGTGTTTTCCCACATTGTCTAAGAAACAACATGAGGCTTGCAAGAGATTGAAACAATGCATCCTAAAACTTATTCCAGCAGTGAAAACACACGTTTCTACAAAGACTTGGAAGGAGCAAGCAAAAGAATAGTGGCTGAGTGTCCTTTCAGAGAGAAACACATGCATTTCATCCTTCTGGAGTGAGTTTTCTTGCTGGAATTCATATGCATTTTGTACTGTGCAGAATGTAGCTACCTGCTCGGGGGTTGTGTCATAGATGCACCTTTCCTGCAGGAGCTTATTGGAACTTTCATTGTTTGGATGTTATTTAGGGTTGGTTTTGGAAGGTCTTTCAACTTTGGCCAAATGCGCTTTGTACGAAAGTTTTTCACGGCCCTGTTTCCAAGTGTCCACAAAGAGCTGCTGCTTGAAAGTGTCCACATGCACATCTCCCATACTGGTGTGCTCGTTTCACTACCTGGATTTTGGTTTCCTCTTCTTTCTTTGAAATGACAAGTCTTCATTCAGCATGCTACACACACCTTGTAGCAGTTTCAGTTTGAAGCATGTTGGTGCTCTCAAAACGCTGTGTATCCTGTGTAGAGTGTGTCACTCTACAGCACTGAATACACAACTTAGAGCTCCTTTCAACACAGACACGCAAACACGTCTTTTTGGGAAAGTCCTAACTCAGGTAAATTGGAAATGTAATGGTTTCATCGAAAACATGAAGACAATCATGCTTTTGAACTCTGCAACCGAAAGAAATGGCTTTTTGTACATGCCATTCTGAATTTCACTGCAAAATGCCCTTCTTTTCTGGTTTGTTGAAAGTTCAAAACACTTTAGGAGATAGAACGTGTTTGAAGAAGACTGATGCAGTGTGCGTTTTCCTGGATTTCAAGTGATTCGGGATACATACTCCTTGTTTTTCGACATTGTCTAAGAAACAACATGAGGCTTGCAAGAGATTGAAAAAATGCATCCTAAAACTTATGCCTGCAGTGAAAACACACGTTTCTACAAAGACTTGGAAGGAGCAAGCAAAAGAATAGTGGCTGAGAGTTCTTTCAGAGAGAAACACACGTATTTCATCCTTCTGTAGAGACGGTTAGGGTTACGATTGGACCTAGGGTAGGGTTATGTTGAGGGCTAGGGTTAGAGAGAAAGTTAGGGTTACGATTGGACCTAGGGTTAGGGTTATGTTGAGGGCCAGGGTTAGAGATCAGCTTAGTATTACGATTGGACCTAGGGTTAGGGTTATGTTGAGGCCTAGGGTTAGAGATCCGGTTAGGGTTACGATTGGATCTAGGGTTAGGGTTATGTTGAGGGCTAGGGTTAGAGATCCGGTTAGGGTTACGATTGGATCTAGGGTTAGGGTTATGTTGAGGGCTAGGGTTAGAGATCCGGTTAGGGTTACGATTGGACCTAGGGTTAGGGTTATATTGAGGGCTCGGGTTAGAGAGACGGTTAGGGTTACGATTGGACCTAGGGTTAGGGTTATGTTGAGGCCTAAGGTTAGAGATCAGGTTAGTATTACGATTGGACCTAGGGTTAGGGTTATGTTGAGGGCTAGGGTTACAGATCCGGTTAGGGTTACGATTGGACGTAGGGTTAGGGTTTTGTTGAGGGCTAGGGTTAGAGATCCTGTTAGGGTTACGGTTGGACCTAGGGTTAGGGTTATGTTGAGGGCTAGGGTTAGAGATCCGGTTAGGGTTAAGATTGTACCTAGGGTTATAGTGATGTTCAGGGCTAGGATATTCCAGCAGTGAAAACACACATTTCTATAAAGACTTTGAAGCAGCAAGCAAAAGCCTAGTGGCTGAGTGTTCTTTCAGAGAGAAACATGCATTTCATCCTTCTGGAGTGAATTTTCATGCTGGAGTTCATATGCATTTTATACTGTGCAGAATGTAGCTACCTGCTGGGGGTTGTGTCATAG
Source organism: Miniopterus natalensis (assembly GCF_054644295.1). Taxonomy (NCBI): domain Eukaryota; kingdom Metazoa; phylum Chordata; class Mammalia; order Chiroptera; family Miniopteridae; genus Miniopterus; species Miniopterus natalensis. The sequence continues at coordinate 83,900,000 of NC_142089.1, forward strand.
AAGCACCTTTTCTGCAGGAGCTTATTGGAACATTCATTGTTTGGCTAAGTTATTTAGGGTTGGTTTTGGAAGGTCTTTCAACCTTGGCCAAATCCCGCTTCGTACGCAAGTTTTTAATAGCGCTGTTTCCAAGTGTCCACAAAGAGCTGCTGCTTGAAACTGTCCACATGCACATCTCGTATACTGGTGTGCTCGTTTCACTACCTGGATTTTGGTTTCCTCTTCTTTCTTTGAAATGACAAGTCTTCATTCAGCATTCTACACACACCTTGTACCAGCTTCAGTTTGAAGCATGTTGGTGCTCTCAAAACGCTGTGTAACCTATGTAGAGTGTGTTACTCTCCAGCACTGAATACACAACTTAGAGCTCCTTTCACCACAGACACGCAAACACATCTTTTTGTGAAAGTCCTACTTCAGGTCCCTTGGGAATGTAAGGGTTTCCTGGAGAACATGAAGTCAATCATGCTTTTGCACTCTACTACCAATAGAAATGACCTCTTGTACATGCCTGACTGAGTTTCACTGCAAAATGCCCTTGTTTTCTGGTTTCTTGAATGTTCTCAACACATTAGGAGAAAGAGCGTGTTTGAGCAAGATCGATGCAGTGTGCGTTTCCCTAGATTTCAAGTGATTTGGGAAATATAATCCTTATTTTTCCACATTGTGAAAGAAACATGAGGCTTGCAAGAGATTGAAAAAATGCATCCCAAAACGTACTCCAGCGGTGAAAGCACACGTTTCTACAAAGACTTTGAAGTAGCAAGTAAAAGCCAATGGCTGAGTGTTCTTTCAGAGAGAAACATACGCATTTCATCCTTCTGGAGTGAATTTTCAGCCTGGAATTCATATGCATTTGTACCGTGCAGAATGTAACTACCTGCTCGGGGGTTGTGTCATAGAAGCAACTTTCCTGCAGGAGCTTATTGGAACATTCATTGTTTGGCTAACTTCTTTGGGTTGGTTTTGGAAGGTCTTTCAACTTTAGCCAAATCCGCTTTCTTACGAAATTTTTTCACAGCCTTGTTTCCTAGAGCCCACAAAGAACTGCTGCTTAAAACTCTCCACATGCACATCTCCCATACTGGTGTGCTCGTTTCACTACCTGGATTTTGGTTTCCTCTTCTTTCTTTGAAATTACAAGCCCTCTTTCTGCATGCTACACACACCTTGTAGCAGTTTCAGTTTGCAGCATATTGGTGCTCTTAAAACGCTGAGTAACCTGTGTAGAGTGTGTCAATCTCCAGCACTGAATACACAACTTAGAGCTCCTTTCACCACAGACACGCAAACACATCTTTTTGTAAAAGTCCTACTTCTTTACTCTTGGAAATGTAAGGGTTTCATCGAGAACTTGAAGTCAATCATGCTTTTGCACTCTGCAACCAATAGGAATGAACTCTTGTACATACCCGTCTGAATTTCAGTGCAAAATGCCCTTCTTTTCTGGTTTGTTGAAAGTTCACAACACATTAGGAGATAGAGCGTGTTTGAAGAAGACTGATGCAGTGTGCGTTTTCCTGGATTTCTAGTGATTTGGGAAACATAATCCGTGTTTTCCCACATTGTCTAAGAAACAACATGAGGCTTGCAAGAGATTGAAACAATGCATCCTAAAACTTATTCCAGCAGTGAAAACACACGTTTCTACAAAGACTTGGAAGGAGCAAGCAAAAGAATAGTGGCTGAGTGTCCTTTCAGAGAGAAACACATGCATTTCATCCTTCTGGAGTGAGTTTTCTTGCTGGAATTCATATGCATTTTGTACTGTGCAGAATGTAGCTACCTGCTCGGGGGTTGTGTCATAGATGCACCTTTCCTGCAGGAGCTTATTGGAACTTTCATTGTTTGGCTGTTATTTAGGGTTGGTTTTGGAAGGTCTTTCAACTTTGGCCAAATGCGCTTTGTACGAAAGTTTTTCACAGCCCTGTTTCCAAGTGTCCACAAAGAGCTGCTGCTTGAAAGTGTCCACATGCACATCTCCCATACTGGTGTGCTCGTTTCACTACCTGGATTTTGGTTTCCTCTTCTTTCTTTGAAATGACAAGTCTTCATTCAGCATGCTACACACACCTTGTAGCAGTTTCAGTTTGAAGCATGTTGGTGCTCTCAAAACGCTGTGTATCCTGTGTAGAGTGTGTCACTCTACAGCACTGAATACACAACTTAGAGCTCCTTTCAACACAGACACGCAAACACGTCTTTTTGGGAAAGTCCTAACTCAGGTAAATTGGAAATGTAATGGTTTCATCGAAAACATGAAGACAATCATGCTTTTGAACTCTGCAACCGAAAGAAATGGCTTTTTGTACATGCCATTCTGAATTTCACTGCAAAATGCCCTTCTTTTCTGGTTTGTTGAAAGTTCAAAACACTTTAGGAGATAGAACGTGTTTGAAGAAGACTGATGCAGTGTGCGTTTTCCTGGATTTCAAGTGATTCGGGATACATACTCCTTGTTTTTCGACATTGTCTAAGAAACAACATGAGGCTTGCAAGAGATTGAAAAAATGCATCCTAAAACTTATGCCTGCAGTGAAAACACACGTTTCTACAAAGACTTGGAAGGAGCAAGCAAAAGAATAGTGGCTGAGAGTTCTTTCAGAGAGAAACACACGTATTTCATCCTTCTGTAGAGACGGTTAGGGTTACGATTGGACCTAGGGTAGGGTTATGTTGAGGGCTAGGGTTAGAGAGAAAGTTAGGGTTACGATTGGACCTAGGGTTAGGGTTATGTTGAGGGCTAGGGATAGAGAGACGGTTAGGGTTACGATTGGACCTAGGGTTAGGGTTATGTTGAGGGCCAGGGTTAGAGATCAGCTTAGTATTACGATTGGACCTAGGGTTAGGGTTATGTTGAGGCCTAGGGTTAGAGATCCGGTTAGGGTTACGATTGGATCTAGGGTTAGGGTTATGTTGAGGGCTAGGGTTAGAGATCCGGTTAGGGTTACGATTGGATCTAGGGTTAGGGTTATGTTGAGGGCTAGGGTTAGAGATCCGGTTAGGGTTACGATTGGACCTAGGGTTAGGGTTATATTGAGGGCTCGGGTTAGAGAGACGGTTAGGGTTACGATTGGACCTAGGGTTAGGGTTATGTTGAGGCCTAAGGTTAGAGATCAGGTTAGTATTACGATTGGACCTAGGGTTAGGGTTATGTTGAGGGCTAGGGTTACAGATCCGGTTAGGGTTACGGTTGGACCTAGGGTTAGGGTTATGTTGAGGGCTAGGGTTAGAGATCCGGTTAGGGTTAAGATTGTACCTAGGGTTATAGTGATGTTCAGGGCTAGGATATTCCAGCAGTGAAAACACACATTTCTATAAAGACTTTGAAGCAGCAAGCAAAAGCCTAGTGGCTGAGTGTTCTTTCAGAGAGAAACATGCATTTCATCCTTCTGGAGTGAATTTTCATGCTGGAGTTCATATGCATTTTATACTGTGCAGAATGTAGCTACCTGCTGGGGGTTGTGTCATAGAAGCACCTTTTCTGCAGGAGCTTATTGGAACATTCATTGTTTGGCTAAGTTATTTAGGGTTGGTTTTGGAAGGTCTTTCAACCTTGGCCAAATCCCGCTTCGTACGCAAGTTTTTAATAGCGCTGTTTCCAAGTGTCCACAAAGAGCTGCTGCTTGAAACTGTCCACATGCACATCTCGTATACTGGTGTGCTCGTTTCACTACCTGGATTTTGGTTTCCTCTTCTTTCTTTGAAATGACAAGTCTTCATTCAGCATTCTACACACACCTTGTACCAGCTTCAGTTTGAAGCATGTTGGTGCTCTCAAAACGCTGTGTAACCTATGTAGAGTGTGTTACTCTCCAGCACTGAATACACAACTTAGAGCTCCTTTCACCACAGACACGCAAACACATCTTTTTGTGAAAGTCCTACTTCAGGTCCCTTGGGAATGTAAGGGTTTCCTGGAGAACATGAAGTCAATCATGCTTTTGCACTCTACTACCAATAGAAATGACCTCTTGTACATGCCTGACTGAGTTTCACTGCAAAATGCCCTTGTTTTCTGGTTTCTTGAATGTTCTCAACACATTAGGAGAAAGAGCGTGTTTGAGCAAGATCGATGCAGTGTGCGTTTCCCTAGATTTCAAGTGATTTGGGAAATATAATCCTTATTTTTCCACATTGTGAAAGAAACATGAGGCTTGCAAGAGATTGAAAAAATGCATCCCAAAACGTACTCCAGCGGTGAAAGCACACGTTTCTACAAAGACTTTGAAGTAGCAAGTAAAAGCCAATGGCTGAGTGTTCTTTCAGAGAGAAACATACGCATTTCATCCTTCTGGAGTGAATTTTCAGCCTGGAATTCATATGCATTTGTACCGTGCAGAATGTAACTACCTGCTCGGGGGTTGTGTCATAGAAGCAACTTTCCTGCAGGAGCTTATTGGAACATTCATTGTTTGGCTAACTTCTTTGGGTTGGTTTTGGAAGGTCTTTCAACTTTAGCCAAATCCGCTTTCTTACGAAATTTTTTCACAGCCTTGTTTCCTAGAGCCCACAAAGAACTGCTGCTTAAAACTCTCCACATGCACATCTCCCATACTGGTGTGCTCGTTTCACTACCTGGATTTTGGTTTCCTCTTCTTTCTTTGAAATTACAAGCCCTCTTTCTGCATGCTACACACACCTTGTAGCAGTTTCAGTTTGCAGCATATTGGTGCTCTTAAAACGCTGAGTAACCTGTGTAGAGTGTGTCAATCTCCAGCACTGAATACACAACTTAGAGCTCCTTTCACCACAGACACGCAAACACATCTTTTTGTAAAAGTCCTACTTCTTTACTCTTGGAAATGTAAGGGTTTCATCGAGAACTTGAAGTCAATCATGCTTTTGCACTCTGCAACCAATAGGAATGAACTCTTGTACATACCCGTCTGAATTTCAGTGCAAAATGCCCTTCTTTTCTGGTTTGTTGAAAGTTCACAACACATTAGGAGATAGAGCGTGTTTGAAGAAGACTGATGCAGTGTGCGTTTTCCTGGATTTCTAGTGATTTGGGAAACATAATCCGTGTTTTCCCACATTGTCTAAGAAACAACATGAGGCTTGCAAGAGATTGAAACAATGCATCCTAAAACTTATTCCAGCAGTGAAAACACACGTTTCTACAAAGACTTGGAAGGAGCAAGCAAAAGAATAGTGGCTGAGTGTCCTTTCAGAGAGAAACACATGCATTTCATCCTTCTGGAGTGAGTTTTCTTGCTGGAATTCATATGCATTTTGTACTGTGCAGAATGTAGCTACCTGCTCGGGGGTTGTGTCATAGATGCACCTTTCCTGCAGGAGCTTATTGGAACTTTCATTGTTTGGCTGTTATTTAGGGTTGGTTTTGGAAGGTCTTTCAACTTTGGCCAAATGCGCTTTGTACGAAAGTTTTTCACAGCCCTGTTTCCAAGTGTCCACAAAGAGCTGCTGCTTGAAAGTGTCCACATGCACATCTCCCATACTGGTGTGCTCGTTTCACTACCTGGATTTTGGTTTCCTCTTCTTTCTTTGAAATGACAAGTCTTCATTCAGCATGCTACACACACCTTGTAGCAGTTTCAGTTTGAAGCATGTTGGTGCTCTCAAAACGCTGTGTATCCTGTGTAGAGTGTGTCACTCTACAGCACTGAATACACAACTTAGAGCTCCTTTCAACACAGACACGCAAACACGTCTTTTTGGGAAAGTCCTAACTCAGGTAAATTGGAAATGTAATGGTTTCATCGAAAACATGAAGACAATCATGCTTTTGAACTCTGCAACCGAAAGAAATGGCTTTTTGTACATGCCATTCTGAATTTCACTGCAAAATGCCCTTCTTTTCTGGTTTGTTGAAAGTTCAAAACACTTTAGGAGATAGAACGTGTTTGAAGAAGACTGATGCAGTGTGCGTTTTCCTGGATTTCAAGTGATTCGGGATACATACTCCTTGTTTTTCGACATTGTCTAAGAAACAACATGAGGCTTGCAAGAGATTGAAAAAATGCATCCTAAAACTTATGCCTGCAGTGAAAACACACGTTTCTACAAAGACTTGGAAGGAGCAAGCAAAAGAATAGTGGCTGAGAGTTCTTTCAGAGAGAAACACACGTATTTCATCCTTCTGTAGAGACGGTTAGGGTTACGATTGGACCTAGGGTAGGGTTATGTTGAGGGCTAGGGTTAGAGAGAAAGTTAGGGTTACGATTGGACCTAGGGTTAGGGTTATGTTGAGGGCTAGGGATAGAGAGACGGTTAGGGTTACGATTGGACCTAGGGTTAGGGTTATGTTGAGGGCCAGGGTTAGAGATCAGCTTAGTATTACGATTGGACCTAGGGTTAGGGTTATGTTGAGGCCTAGGGTTAGAGATCCGGTTAGGGTTACGATTGGATCTAGGGTTAGGGTTATGTTGAGGGCTAGGGTTAGAGATCCGGTTAGGGTTACGATTGGATCTAGGGTTAGGGTTATGTTGAGGGCTAGGGTTAGAGATCCGGTTAGGGTTACGATTGGACCTAGGGTTAGGGTTATATTGAGGGCTCGGGTTAGAGAGACGGTTAGGGTTACGATTGGACCTAGGGTTAGGGTTATGTTGAGGCCTAAGGTTAGAGATCAGGTTAGTATTACGATTGGACCTAGGGTTAGGGTTATGTTGAGGGCTAGGGTTACAGATCCGGTTAGGGTTACGGTTGGACCTAGGGTTAGGGTTATGTTGAGGGCTAGGGTTAGAGATCCGGTTAGGGTTAAGATTGTACCTAGGGTTATAGTGATGTTCAGGGCTAGGATATTCCAGCAGTGAAAACACACATTTCTATAAAGACTTTGAAGCAGCAAGCAAAAGCCTAGTGGCTGAGTGTTCTTTCAGAGAGAAACATGCATTTCATCCTTCTGGAGTGAATTTTCATGCTGGAGTTCATATGCATTTTATACTGTGCAGAATGTAGCTACCTGCTGGGGGTTGTGTCATAGAAGCACCTTTTCTGCAGGAGCTTATTGGAACATTCATTGTTTGGCTAAGTTATTTAGGGTTGGTTTTGGAAGGTCTTTCAACCTTGGCCAAATCCCGCTTCGTACGCAAGTTTTTAATAGCGCTGTTTCCAAGTGTCCACAAAGAGCTGCTGCTTGAAACTGTCCACATGCACATCTCGTATACTGGTGTGCTCGTTTCACTACCTGGATTTTGGTTTCCTCTTCTTTCTTTGAAATGACAAGTCTTCATTCAGCATTCTACACACACCTTGTACCAGCTTCAGTTTGAAGCATGTTGGTGCTCTCAAAACGCTGTGTAACCTATGTAGAGTGTGTTACTCTCCAGCACTGAATACACAACTTAGAGCTCCTTTCACCACAGACACGCAAACACATCTTTTTGTGAAAGTCCTACTTCAGGTCCCTTGGGAATGTAAGGGTTTCCTGGAGAACATGAAGTCAATCATGCTTTTGCACTCTACTACCAATAGAAATGACCTCTTGTACATGCCTGACTGAGTTTCACTGCAAAATGCCCTTGTTTTCTGGTTTCTTGAATGTTCTCAACACATTAGGAGAAAGAGCGTGTTTGAGCAAGATCGATGCAGTGTGCGTTTCCCTAGATTTCAAGTGATTTGGGAAATATAATCCTTATTTTTCCACATTGTGAAAGAAACATGAGGCTTGCAAGAGATTGAAAAAATGCATCCCAAAACGTACTCCAGCGGTGAAAGCACACGTTTCTACAAAGACTTTGAAGTAGCAAGTAAAAGCCAATGGCTGAGTGTTCTTTCAGAGAGAAACATACGCATTTCATCCTTCTGGAGTGAATTTTCAGCCTGGAATTCATATGCATTTGTACCGTGCAGAATGTAACTACCTGCTCGGGGGTTGTGTCATAGAAGCAACTTTCCTGCAGGAGCTTATTGGAACATTCATTGTTTGGCTAACTTCTTTGGGTTGGTTTTGGAAGGTCTTTCAACTTTAGCCAAATCCGCTTTCTTACGAAATTTTTTCACAGCCTTGTTTCCTAGAGCCCACAAAGAACTGCTGCTTAAAACTCTCCACATGCACATCTCCCATACTGGTGTGCTCGTTTCACTACCTGGATTTTGGTTTCCTCTTCTTTCTTTGAAATTACAAGCCCTCTTTCTGCATGCTACACACACCTTGTAGCAGTTTCAGTTTGCAGCATATTGGTGCTCTTAAAACGCTGAGTAACCTGTGTAGAGTGTGTCAATCTCCAGCACTGAATACACAACTTAGAGCTCCTTTCACCACAGACACGCAAACACATCTTTTTGTAAAAGTCCTACTTCTTTACTCTTGGAAATGTAAGGGTTTCATCGAGAACTTGAAGTCAATCATGCTTTTGCACTCTGCAACCAATAGGAATGAACTCTTGTACATACCCGTCTGAATTTCAGTGCAAAATGCCCTTCTTTTCTGGTTTGTTGAAAGTTCACAACACATTAAGAGATAGAGCGTGTTTGAAGAAGACTGATGCAGTGTGCGTTTTCCTGGATTTCTAGTGATTTGGGAAACATAATCCGTGTTTTCCCACATTGTCTAAGAAACAACATGAGGCTTGCAAGAGATTGAAACAATGCATCCTAAAACTTATTCCAGCAGTGAAAACACACGTTTCTACAAAGACTTGGAAGGAGCAAGCAAAAGAATAGTGGCTGAGTGTCCTTTCAGAGAGAAACACATGCATTTCATCCTTCTGGAGTGAGTTTTCTTGCTGGAATTCATATGCATTTTGTACTGTGCAGAATGTAGCTACCTGCTCGGGGGTTGTGTCATAGATGCACCTTTCCTGCAGGAGCTTATTGGAACTTTCATTGTTTGGCTGTTATTTAGGGTTGGTTTTGGAAGGTCTTTCAACTTTGGCCAAATGCGCTTTGTACGAAAGTTTTCACAGCCCTGTTTCCAAGTGTCCACAAAGAGCTGCTGCTTGAAAGTGTCCACATGCACATCTCCCATACTGGTGTGCTCGTTTCACTACCTGGATTTTGGTTTCCTCTTCTTTCTTTGAAATGACAAGTCTTCATTCAGCATGCTACACACACCTTGTAGCAGTTTCAGTTTGAAGCATGTTGGTGCTCTCAAAACGCTGTGTATCCTGTGTAGAGTGTGTCACTCTACAGCACTGAATACACAACTTAGAGCTCCTTTCAACACAGACACGCAAACACGTCTTTTTGGGAAAGTCCTAACTCAGGTAAATTGGAAATGTAATGGTTTCATCGAAAACATGAAGACAATCATGCTTTTGAACTCTGCAACCGAAAGAAATGGCTTTTTGTACATGCCATTCTGAATTTCACTGCAAAATGCCCTTCTTTTCTGGTTTGTTGAAAGTTCAAAACACTTTAGGAGATAGAACGTGTTTGAAGAAGACTGATGCAGTGTGCGTTTTCCTGGATTTCAAGTGATTCGGGATACATACTCCTTGTTTTTCGACATTGTCTAAGAAACAACATGAGGCTTGCAAGAGATTGAAAAAATGCATCCTAAAACTTATGCCTGCAGTGAAAACACACGTTTCTACAAAGACTTGGAAGGAGCAAGCAAAAGAATAGTGGCTGAGAGTTCTTTCAGAGAGAAACACACGTATTTCATCCTTCTGTAGAGACGGTTAGGGTTACGATTGGACCTAGGGTAGGGTTATGTTGAGAGCCAGGGTTAGAGATCCGGTTAGAGATCTGGTTAGGGTTACGATTGGACCTAGGGTTAGGGTTATGTTGAGGGCCAGGGTTAGAGATCAGCTTAGTATTACGATTGGACCTAGGGTTAGGGTTATGTTGAGGCCTAGGGTTAGAGATCCGGTTAGGGTTACGATTGGACCTAGGGTTAGGGTTATGTTGAGGGCTAGGGTTAGAGATCCGGTTAGGGTTACGATTGGACCTAGGGTTAGGGTTATGTTGAGGCCTAAGGTTAGAGATCAGGTTAGTATTACGATTGGACCTAGGGTTAGGGTTATGTTGAGGGCTAGGGTTACAGATCCGGTTAGGGTTACGATTGGACGTAGGGTTAGGGTTATGTTGAGGGCTAGGGTTAGAGATCCGGTTAGGGTTACGGTTGGACCTAGGGTTAGGGTTATGTTGAGGGCTAGGGTTAGAGATCCGGTTAGGGTTAAGATTGTACCTAGGGTTATAGTGATGTTCAGGGCTAGGATATTCCAGCAGTGAAAACACACATTTCTATAAAGACTTTGAAGCAGCAAGCAAAAGCCTAGTGGCTGAGTGTTCTTTCAGAGAGAAACATGCATTTCATCCTTCTGGAGTGAATTTTCATGCTGGAGTTCATATGCATTTTATACTGTGCAGAATGTAGCTACCTGCTGGGGGTTGTGTCATAGAAGCACCTTTTCTGCAGTAGCTTATTGGAACATTCATTGTTTGGCTAAGTTATTTAGGGTTGGTTTTGGAAGGTCTTTCAACCTTGGCCAAATCCCGCTTCGTACGCAAGTTTTTAATAGCGCTGTTTCCAAGTGTCCACAAAGAGCTGCTGCTTGAAACTGTCCACATGCACATCTCGTATACTGGTGTGCTCGTTTCACTACCTGGATTTTGGTTTCCTCTTCTTTCTTTGAAATGACAAGTCTTCATTCAGCATTCTACACACACCTTGTACCAGCTTCAGTTTGAAGCATGTTGGTGCTCTCAAAACGCTGTGTAACCTATGTAGAGTGTGTTACTCTCCAGCACTGAATACACAACTTAGAGCTCCTTTCACCACAGACACGCAAACACATCTTTTTGTGAAAGTCCTACTTCAGGTCCCTTGGGAATGTAAGGGTTTCATGGAGAACATGAAGTCAATCATGCTTTTGCACTCTACTACCAATAGAAATGACCTCTTGTACATGCCTGACTGAGTTTCACTGCAAAATGCCCTTGTTTTCTGGTTTCTTGAATGTTCTCAACACATTAGGAGAAAGAGCGTGTTTGAGCAAGATCGATGCAGTGTGCGTTTCCCTAGATTTCAAGTGATTTGGGAAATATAATCCTTATTTTTCCACATTGTGAAAGAAACATGAGGCTTGCAAGAGATTGAAAAAATGCATCCCAAAACGTACTCCAGCGGTGAAAGCACACGTTTCTACAAAGACTTTGAAGTAGCAAGTAAAAGCCAATGGCTGAGTGTTCTTTCAGAGAGAAACATACACATTTCATCCTTCTGGAGTGAATTTTCAGCCTGGAATTCATATGCATTTGTACCGTGCAGAATGTAACTACCTGCTCGGGGGTTGTGTCATAGAAGCACCTTTCCTGCAGGAGCTTATTGGAACATTCATTGTTTGGCTAACTTCTTTGGGTTGGTTTTGGAAGGTCTTTCAACTTTAGCCAAATCCGCTTTCTTACGAAATTTTTTCACAGCCTTGTTTCCAAGAGCCCACAAAGAACTGCTGCTTAAAACTCTCCACATGCACATCTCCCATACTGGTGTGCTCGTTTCACTACCTGGATTTTGGTTTCCTCTTCTTTCTTTGAAATTACAAGCCCTCTTTCTGCATGCTACACACACCTTGTAGCAGTTTCAGTTTGCAGCATATTGGTGCTCTTAAAACGGTGAGTAACCTGTGTAGAGTGTGTCAATCTCCAGCACTGAATACACAACTTAGAGCTCCTTTCACCACAGACACGCAAACACATCTTTTTGTAAAAGTCCTACTTCTTTACTCTTGGAAATGTAAGGGTTTCATCGAGAACTTGAAGTCAATCATGCTTTTGCACTCTGCAACCAATAGGAATGAACTCTTGTACATACCCGTCTGAATTTCAGTGCAAAATGCCCTTCTTTTCTGGTTTGTTGAAAGTTCACAACACATTAGGAGATAGAGCGTGTTTGAAGAAGACTGATGCAGTGGGCGTTTTCCTGGATTTCTAGTGATTTGGGAAACATAATCCGTGTTTTCCCACATTGTCTAAGAAACAACATGACGCTTGCAAGAGATTGAAACAATGCATCCTAAAACTTATTCCAGCAGTGAAAACACACGTTTCTACAAAGACTTGGAAGGAGCAAGCAAAAGAATAGTGGCTGAGTGTCCTTTCAGAGAGAAACACATGCATTTCATCCTTCTGGAGTGAGTTTTCTTGCTGGAATTCATATGCATTTTGTACTGTGCAGAATGTAGCTACCTGCTCGGGGGTTGTGTCATAGATGCACCTTTCCTGCAGGAGCTTATTGGAACTTTCATTGTTTGGCTGTTATTTAGGGTTGGTTTTGGAAGGTCTTTCAACTTTGGCCAAATGCGCTTTGTACGAAAGTTTTTCACAGCCCTGTTTCCAAGTGTCCACAAAGAGCTGCTGCTTGAAAGTGTCCACATGCACATCTCCCATACTGGTGTGCTCGTTTCACTACCTGGATTTTGGTTTCCTCTTCTTTCTTTGAAATGACAAGTCTTCATTCAGCATGCTACACACACCTTGTAGCAGTTTCAGTTTGAAGCATGTTGGTGCTCTCAAAACGCTGTGTATCCTGTGTAGAGTGTGTCACTCTACAGCACTGAATACACAACTTAGAGCTCCTTTCAACACAGACACGCAAACACGTCTTTTTGGGAAAGTCCTAACTCAGGTAAATTGGAAATGTAATGGTTTCATCGAAAACATGAAGACAATCATGCTTTTGAACTCTGCAACCGAAAGAAATGGCTTTTTGTACATGCCATTCTGAATTTCACTGCAAAATGCCCTTCTTTTCTGGTTTGTTGAAAGTTCAAAACACTTTAGGAGATAGAACGTGTTTGAAGAAGACTGATGCAGTGTGCGTTTTCCTGGATTTCAAGTGATTCGGGATACATACTCCTTGTTTTTCGACATTGTCTAAGAAACAACATGAGGCTTGCAAGAGATTGAAAAAATGCATCCTAAAACTTATGCCTGCAGTGAAAACACACGTTTCTACAAAGACTTGGAAGGAGCAAGCAAAAGAATAGTGGCTGAGAGTTCTTTCAGAGAGAAACACACGTATTTCATCCTTCTGTAGAGACGGTTAGGGTTACGATTGGACCTAGGGTAGGGTTATGTTGAGGGCTAGGGTTAGAGAGACGGTTAGGGTTACGATTGGACCTAGGGTTAGGGTTATGTTGAGGGCTAGGGATAGAGAGACGGTTAGGGTTACGATTGGACCTAGGGTTAGGGTTATGTTGAGGGCCAGGGTTAGAGATCAGCTTAGTATTACGATTGGACCTAGGGTTAGGGTTATGTTGAGGCCTAGGGTTAGAGATCCGGTTAGGGTTACGATTGGATCTAGGGTTAGGGTTATGTTGAGGGCTAGGGTTAGAGATCCGGTTAGGGTTACGATTGGATCTAGGGTTAGGGTTATGTTGAGGGCTAGGGTTAGAGAGACGGTTAGGGTTACGATTGGACCTAGGGTTAGGGTTATATTGAGGGCTCGGGTTAGAGAGACGGTTAGGGTTACGATTGGACCTAGGGTTAGGGTTATGTTGAGGTCTAAGGTTAGAGATCAGGTTAGTATTACGATTGGACCTAGGGTGAGGGTTATGTTGAGGGCTAGGGTTACAGATCCGGTTAGGGTTACGGTTGGACCTAGGGTTAGGGTTATGTTGAGGGCTAGGGTTAGAGATCCGGTTAGGGTTAAGATTGTACCTAGGGTTATAGTGATGTTCAGGGCTAGGATATTCCAGCAGTGAAAACACACATTTCTATAAAGACTTTGAAGCAGCAAGCAAAAGCCTAGTGGCTGAGTGTTCTTTCAGAGAGAAACATGCATTTCATCCTTCTGGAGTGAATTTTCATGCTGGAGTTCATATGCATTTTATACTGTGCAGAATGTAGCTACCTGCTGGGGGTTGTGTCATAGAAGCACCTTTTCTGCAGGAGCTTATTGGAACATTCATTGTTTGGCTAAGTTATTTAGGGTTGGTTTTGGAAGGTCTTTCAACCTTGGCCAAATCCCGCTTCGTACGCAAGTTTTTAATAGCGCTGTTTCCAAGTGTCCACAAAGAGCTGCTGCTTGAAACTGTCCACATGCACATCTCGTATACTGGTGTGCTCGTTTCACTACCTGGATTTTGGTTTCCTCTTCTTTCTTTGAAATGACAAGTCTTCATTCAGCATTCTACACACACCTTGTACCAGCTTCAGTTTAAAGCATGTTGGTGCTCTCAAAACGCTGTGTAACCTATGTAGAGTGTGTTACTCTCCAGCACTGAATACACAACTTAGAGCTCCTTTCACCACAGACACGCAAACACATCTTTTTGTGAAAGTCCTACTTCAGGTCCCTTGGGAATGTAAGGGTTTCCTGGAGAACATGAAGTCAATCATGCTTTTGCACTCTACTACCAATAGAAATGACCTCTTGTACATGCCTGACTGAGTTTCACTGCAAAATGCCCTTGTTTTCTGGTTTCTTGAATGTTCTCAACACATTAGGAGAAAGAGCGTGTTTGAGCAAGATCGATGCAGTGTGCGTTTCCCTAGATTTCAAGTGATTTGGGAAATATAATCCTTATTTTTCCACATTGTGAAAGAAACATGAGGCTTGCAAGAGATTGAAAAAATGCATCCCAAAACGTACTCCAGCGGTGAAAGCACACGTTTCTACAAAGACTTTGAAGTAGCAAGTAAAAGCCAATGGCTGAGTGTTCTTTCAGAGAGAAACATACGCATTTCATCCTTCTGGAGTGAATTTTCAGCCTGGAATTCATATGCATTTGTACTGTGCAGAATGTAACTACCTGCTCGGGGGTTGTGTCATAGAAACAACTTTCCTGCAGGAGCTTATTGGAACATTCATTGTTTGGCTAACTTCTTTGGGTTGGTTTTGGAAGGTCTTTCAACTTTAGCCAAATCCGCTTTCTTACGAAATTTTTTCACAGCCTTGTTTCCTAGAGCCCACAAAGAACTGCTGCTTAAAACTCTCCACATGCACATCTCCCATACTGGTGTGCTCGTTTCACTACCTGGATTTTGGTTTCCTCTTCTTTCTTTGAAATTACAAGCCCTCTTTCTGCATGCTACACACACCTTGTAGCAGTTTCAGTTTGCAGCATATTGGTGCTCTTAAAACGCTGAGTAACCTGTGTAGAGTGTGTCAATCTCCAGCACTGAATACACAACTTAGAGCTCCTTTCACCACAGACACGCAAACACATCTTTTTGTAAAAGTCCTACTTCTTTACTCTTGGAAATGTAAGGGTTTCATCGAGAACTTGAAGTCAATCATGCTTTTGCACTCTGCAACCAATAGGAATGAACTCTTGTACATACCCGTCTGAATTTCAGTGCAAAATGCCCTTCTTTTCTGGTTTGTTGAAAGTTCACAACACATTAGGAGATAGAGCGTGTTTGAAGAAGACTGATGCAGTGTGCGTTTTCCTGGATTTCTAGTGATTTGGGAAACATAATCCGTGTTTTCCCACATTGTCTAAGAAACAACATGAGGCTTGCAAGAGATTGAAACAATGCATCCTAAAACTTATTCCAGCAGTGAAAACACACGTTTCTACAAAGACTTGGAAGGAGCAAGCAAAAGAATAGTGGCTGAGTGTCCTTTCAGAGAGAAACACATGCATTTCATCCTTCTGGAGTGAGTTTTCTTGCTGGAATTCATATGCATTTTGTACTGTGCAGAATGTAGCTACCTGCTCGGGGGTTGTGTCATAGATGCACCTTTCCTGCAGGAGCTTATTGGAACTTTCATTGTTTGGCTGTTATTTAGGGTTGGTTTTGGAAGGTCTTTCAACTTTGGCCAAATCCGCTTTGTACGAAAGTTTTTCACAGCCCTGTTTCCAAGTGTCCACAAAGAGCTGCTGCTTGAAAGTGTCCACATGCACATCTCCCATACTGGTGTGCTCGTTTCACTACCTGGATTTTGGTTTCCTCTTCTTTCTTTGAAATGACAAGTCTTCATTCAGCATGCTACACACACCTTGTAGCAGTTTCAGTTTGAAGCATGTTGGTGCTCTCAAAACGCTGTGTATCCTGTGTAGAGTGTGTCACTCTACAGCACTGAATACACAACTTAGAGCTCCTTTCAACACAGACACGCAAACACGTCTTTTTGGGAAAGTCCTAACTCAGGTAAATTGGAAATGTAATGGTTTCATCGAAAACATGAAGACAATCATGCTTTTGAACTCTGCAACCGAAAGAAATGGCTTTTTGTACATGCCATTCTGAATTTCACTGCAAAATGCCCTTCTTTTCTGGTTTGTTGAAAGTTCAAAACACTTTAGGAGATAGAACGTGTTTGAAGAAGACTGATGCAGTGTGCGTTTTCCTGGATTTCAAGTGATTCGGGATACATACTCCTTGTTTTTCGACATTGTCTAAGAAACAACATGAGGCTTGCAAGAGATTGAAAAAATGCATCCTAAAACTTATGCCTGCAGTGAAAACACACGTTTCTACAAAGACTTGGAAGGAGCAAGCAAAAGAATAGTGGCTGAGAGTTCTTTCAGAGAGAAACACACGTATTTCATCCTTCTGTAGAGACGGTTAGGGTTACGATTGGACCTAGGGTAGGGTTATGTTGAGGGCTAGGGTTAGAGAGACGGTTAGGGTTACGATTGGACCTAGGGTTAGGGTTATGTTGAGGGCTAGGGATAGAGAGACGGTTAGGGTTACGATTGGACCTAGGGTTACGGTTATGTTGAGGGCCAGGGTTAGAGATCAGCTTAGTATTACGATTGGACCTAGGGTTAGGGTTATGTTGAGGCCTAGGGTTAGAGATCCGGTTAGGGTTACGATTGGATCTAGGGTTAGGGTTATGTTGAGGGCTAGGGTTAGAGATCCGGTTAGGGTTACGATTGGATCTAGGGTTAGGGTTATGTTGAGGGCTAGGGTTAGAGATCCGGTTAGGGTTACGATTGGACCTAGGGTTAGGGTTATATTGAGGGCTCGGGTTAGAGAGACGGTTAGGGTTACGATTGGACCTAGGGTTAGGGTTATGTTGAGGCCTAAGGTTAGAGATCAGGTTAGTATTACGATTGGACCTAGGGTTAGGGTTATGTTGAGGGCTAGGGTTACAGATCCGGTTAGGGTTACGATTGGACGTAGGGTTAGGGTTTTGTTGAGGGCTAGGGTTAGAGATCCGGTTAGGGTTACGGTTGGACCTAGGGTTAGGGTTATGTTGAGGGCTAGGGTTAGAGATCCGGTTAGGGTTAAGATTGTACCTAGGGTTATAGTGATGTTCAGGGCTAGGATATTCCAGCAGTGAAAACACACATTTCTATAAAGACTTTGAAGCAGCAAGCAAAAGCCTAGTGGCTGAGTGTTCTTTCAGAGAGAAACATGCATTTCATCCTTCTGGAGTGAATTTTCATGCTGGAGTTCATATGCATTTTATACTGTGCAGAATGTAGCTACCTGCTGGGGGTTGTGTCATAGAAGCACCTTTTCTGCAGGAGCTTATTGGAACATTCATTGTTTGGCTAAGTTATTTAGGGTTGGTTTTGGAAGGTCTTTCAACCTTGGCCAAATCCCGCTTCGTACGCAAGTTTTTAATAGCGCTGTTTCCAAGTGTCCACAAAGAGCTGCTGCTTGAAACTGTCCACATGCACATCTCGTATACTGGTGTGCTCGTTTCACTACCTGGATTTTGGTTTCCTCTTCTTTCTTTGAAATGACAAGTCTTCATTCAGCATTCTACACACACCTTGTACCAGCTTCAGTTTGAAGCATGTTGGTGCTCTCAAAACGCTGTGTAACCTATGTAGAGTGTGTTACTCTCCAGCACTGAATACACAACTTAGAGCTCCTTTCACCACAGACACGCAAACACATCTTTTTGTGAAAGTCCTACTTCAGGTCCCTTGGGAATGTAAGGGTTTCCTGGAGAACATGAAGTCAATCATGCTTTTGCACTCTACTACCAATAGAAATGACCTCTTGTACATGCCTGACTGAGTTTCACTGCAAAATGCCCTTGTTTTCTGGTTTCTTGAATGTTCTCAACACATTAGGAGAAAGAGCGTGTTTGAGCAAGATCGATGCAGTGTGCGTTTCCCTAGATTTCAAGTGATTTGGGAAATATAATCCTTATTTTTCCACATTGTGAAAGAAACATGAGGCTTGCAAGAGATTGAAAAAATGCATCCCAAAACGTACTCCAGCGGTGAAAGCACACGTTTCTACAAAGACTTTGAAGTAGCAAGTAAAAGCCAATGGCTGAGTGTTCTTTCAGAGAGAAACATACGCATTTCATCCTTCTGGAGTGAATTTTCAGCCTGGAATTCATATGCATTTGTACCGTGCAGAATGTAACTACCTGCTCGGGGGTTGTGTCATAGAAGCAACTTTCCTGCAGGAGCTTATTGGAACATTCATTGTTTGGCTAACTTCTTTGGGTTGGTTTTGGAAGGTCTTTCAACTTTAGCCAAATCCGCTTTCTTACGAAATTTTTTCACAGCCTTGTTTCCTAGAGCCCACAAAGAACTGCTGCTTAAAACTCTCCACATGTACATCTCCCATACTGGTGTGCTCGTTTCACTACCTGGATTTTGGTTTCCTCTTCTTTCTTTGAAATTACAAGCCCTCTTTCTGCATGCTACACACACCTTGTAGCAGTTTCAGTTTGCAGCATATTGGTGCTCTTAAAACGCTGAGTAACCTGTGTAGAGTGTGTCAATCTCCAGCACTGAATACACAACTTAGAGCTCCTTTCACCACAGACACGCAAACACATCTTTTTGTAAAAGTCCTACTTCTTTACTCTTGGAAATGTAAGGGTTTCATCGAGAACTTGAAGTCAATCATGCTTTTGCACTCTGCAACCAATAGGAATGAACTCTTGTACATACCCGTCTGAATTTCAGTGCAAAATGCCCTTCTTTTCTGGTTTGTTGAAAGTTCACAACACATTAGGAGATAGAGCGTGTTTGAAGAAGACTGATGCAGTGTGCGTTTTCCTGGATTTCTAGTGATTTGGGAAACATAATCCGTGTTTTCCCACATTGTCTAAGAAACAACATGAGGCTTGCAAGAGATTGAAACAATGCATCCTAAAACTTATTCCAGCAGTGAAAACACACGTTTCTACAAAGACTTGGAAGGAGCAAGCAAAAGAATAGTGGCTGAGTGTCCTTTCAGAGAGAAACACATGCATTTCATCCTTCTGGAGTGAGTTTTCTTGCTGGAATTCATATGCATTTTGTACTGTGCAGAATGTAGCTACCTGCTCGGGGGTTGTGTCATAGATGCACCTTTCCTGCAGGAGCTTATTGGAACTTTCATTGTTTGGCTGTTATTTAGGGTTGGTTTTGGAAGGTCTTTCAACTTTGGCCAAATCCGCTTTGTACGAAAGTTTTTCACAGCCCTGTTTCCAAGTGTCCACAAAGAGCTGCTGCTTGAAAGTGTCCACATGCACATCTCCCATACTGGTGTGCTCGTTTCACTACCTGGATTTTGGTTTCCTCTTCTTTCTTTGAAATGACAAGTCTTCATTCAGCATGCTACACACACCTTGTAGCAGTTTCAGTTTGAAGCATGTTGGTGCTCTCAAAACGCTGTGTATCCTGTGTAGAGTGTGTCACTCTACAGCACTGAATACACAACTTAGAGCTCCTTTCAACACAGACACGCAAACACGTCTTTTTGGGAAAGTCCTAACTCAGGTAAATTGGAAATGTAATGGTTTCATCGAAAACATGAAGACAATCATGCTTTTGAACTCTGCAACCGAAAGAAATGGCTTTTTGTACATGCCATTCTGAATTTCACTGCAAAATGCCCTTCTTTTCTGGTTTGTTGAAAGTTCAAAACACTTTAGGAGATAGAACGTGTTTGAAGAAGACTGATGCAGTGTGCGTTTTCCTGGATTTCAAGTGATTCG
This sequence comes from Miniopterus natalensis, assembly GCF_054644295.1. Lineage (NCBI taxonomy): Eukaryota > Metazoa > Chordata > Mammalia > Chiroptera > Miniopteridae > Miniopterus > Miniopterus natalensis. Next base: position 83,919,759 of record NC_142089.1, read on the forward strand.
GGATACATACTCCTTGTTTTTCGACATTGTCTAAGAAACAACATGAGGCTTGCAAGAGATTGAAAAAATGCATCCTAAAACTTATGCCTGCAGTGAAAACACACGTTTCTACAAAGACTTGGAAGGAGCAAGCAAAAGAATAGTGGCTGAGAGTTCTTTCAGAGAGAAACACACGTATTTCATCCTTCTGTAGAGACGGTTAGGGTTACGATTGGACCTAGGGTAGGGTTATGTTGAGGGCCAGGGTTAGAGATCCGGTTAGAGATCTGGTTAGGGTTACGATTGGACCTAGGGTTAGGGTTATGTTGAGGGCCAGGGTTAGAGATCAGCTTAGTATTACGATTGGACCTAGGGTTAGGGTTATGTTGAGGCCTAGGGTTAGAGATCCGGTTAGGGTTACGATTGGACCTAGGGTTAGGGTTATGTTGAGGGCTAGGGTTAGAGATCCGGTTAGGGTTACGATTGGACCTAGGGTTAGGGTTATGTTGAGGCCTAAGGTTAGAGATCAGGTTAGTATTACGATTGGACCTAGGGTTAGGGTTATGTTGAGGGCTAGGGTTACAGATCCGGTTAGGGTTACGATTGGACGTAGGGTTAGGGTTATGTTGAGGGCTAGGGTTAGAGATCCGGTTAGGGTTACGGTTGGACCTAGGGTTAGGGTTATGTTGAGGGCTAGGGTTAGAGATCCGGTTAGGGTTAAGATTGTACCTAGGGTTATAGTGATGTTCAGGGCTAGGATATTCCAGCAGTGAAAACACACATTTCTATAAAGACTTTGAAGCAGCAAGCAAAAGCCTAGTGGCTGAGTGTTCTTTCAGAGAGAAACATGCATTTCATCCTTCTGGAGTGAATTTTCATGCTGGAGTTCATATGCATTTTATACTGTGCAGAATGTAGCTACCTGCTGGGGGTTGTGTCATAGAAGCACCTTTTCTGCAGTAGCTTATTGGAACATTCATTGTTTGGCTAAGTTATTTAGGGTTGGTTTTGGAAGGTCTTTCAACCTTGGCCAAATCCCGCTTCGTACGCAAGTTTTTAATAGCGCTGTTTCCAAGTGTCCACAAAGAGCTGCTGCTTGAAACTGTCCACATGCACATCTCGTATACTGGTGTGCTCGTTTCACTACCTGGATTTTGGTTTCCTCTTCTTTCTTTGAAATGACAAGTCTTCATTCAGCATTCTACACACACCTTGTACCAGCTTCAGTTTGAAGCATGTTGGTGCTCTCAAAACGCTGTGTAACCTATGTAGAGTGTGTTACTCTCCAGCACTGAATACACAACTTAGAGCTCCTTTCACCACAGACACGCAAACACATCTTTTTGTGAAAGTCCTACTTCAGGTCCCTTGGGAATGTAAGGGTTTCATGGAGAACATGAAGTCAATCATGCTTTTGCACTCTACTACCAATAGAAATGACCTCTTGTACATGCCTGACTGAGTTTCACTGCAAAATGCCCTTGTTTTCTGGTTTCTTGAATGTTCTCAACACATAAGGAGAAAGCGTGTTTGAGCAAGATCGATGCAGTGTGCGTTTCCCTAGATTTCAAGTGATTTGGGAAATATAATCCTTATTTTTCCACATTGTGAAAGAAACATGAGGCTTGCAAGAGATTGAAAAAATGCATCCCAAAACGTACTCCAGCGGTGAAAGCACACGTTTCTACAAAGACTTTGAAGTAGCAAGTAAAAGCCAATGGCTGAGTGTTCTTTCAGAGAGAAACATACACATTTCATCCTTCTGGAGTGAATTTTCAGCCTGGAATTCATATGCATTTGTACCGTGCAGAATGTAACTACCTGCTCGGGGGTTGTGTCATAGAAGCACCTTTCCTGCAGGAGCTTATTGGAACATTCATTGTTTGGCTAACTTCTTTGGGTTGGTTTTGGAAGGTCTTTCAACTTTAGCCAAATCCGCTTTCTTACGAAATTTTTTCACAGCCTTGTTTCCAAGAGCCCACAAAGAACTGCTGCTTAAAACTCTCCACATGCACATCTCCCATACTGGTGTGCTCGTTTCACTACCTGGATTTTGGTTTCCTCTTCTTTCTTTGAAATTACAAGCCCTCTTTCTGCATGCTACACACACCTTGTAGCAGTTTCAGTTTGCAGCATATTGGTGCTCTTAAAACGCTGAGTAACCTGTGTAGAGTGTGTCAATCTCCAGCACTGAATACACAACTTAGAGCTCCTTTCACCACAGACACGCAAACACATCTTTTTGTAAAAGTCCTACTTCTTTACTCTTGGAAATGTAAGGGTTTCATCGAGAACTTGAAGTCAATCATGCTTTTGCACTCTGCAACCAATAGGAATGAACTCTTGTACATACCCGTCTGAATTTCAGTGCAAAATGCCCTTCTTTTCTGGTTTGTTGAAAGTTCACAACACATTAGGAGATAGAGCGTGTTTGAAGAAGACTGATGCAGTGTGCGTTTTCCTGGATTTCTAGTGATTTGGGAAACATAATCCGTGTTTTCCCACATTGTCTAAGAAACAACATGAGGCTTGCAAGAGATTGAAACAATGCATCCTAAAACTTATTCCAGCAGTGAAAACACACGTTTCTACAAAGACTTGGAAGGAGCAAGCAAAAGAATAGTGGCTGAGTGTCCTTTCAGAGAGAAACACATGCATTTCATCCTTCTGGAGTGAGTTTTCTTGCTGGAATTCATATGCATTTTGTACTGTGCAGAATGTAGCTACCTGCTCGGGGGTTGTGTCATAGATGCACCTTTCCTGCAGGAGCTTATTGGAACTTTCATTGTTTGGCTGTTATTTAGGGTTGGTTTTGGAAGGTCTTTCAACTTTGGCCAAATGCGCTTTGTACGAAAGTTTTTCACAGCCCTGTTTCCAAGTGTCCACAAAGAGCTGCTGCTTGAAAGTGTCCACATGCACATCTCCCATACTGGTGTGCTCGTTTCACTACCTGGATTTTGGTTTCCTCTTCTTTCTTTGAAATGACAAGTCTTCATTCAGCATGCTACACACACCTTGTAGCAGTTTCAGTTTGAAGCATGTTGGTGCTCTCAAAACGCTGTGTATCCTGTGTAGAGTGTGTCACTCTACAGCACTGAATACACAACTTAGAGCTCCTTTCAACACAGACACGCAAACACGTCTTTTTGGGAAAGTCCTAACTCAGGTAAATTGGAAATGTAATGGTTTCATCGAAAACATGAAGACAATCATGCTTTTGAACTCTGCAACCGAAAGAAATGGCTTTTTGTACATGCCATTCTGAATTTCACTGCAAAATGCCCTTCTTTTCTGGTTTGTTGAAAGTTCAAAACACTTTAGGAGATAGAACGTGTTTGAAGAAGACTGATGCAGTGTGCGTTTTCCTGGATTTCAAGTGATTCGGGATACATACTCCTTGTTTTTCGACATTGTCTAAGAAACAACATGAGGCTTGCAAGAGATTGAAAAAATGCATCCTAAAACTTATGCCTGCAGTGAAAACACACGTTTCTACAAAGACTTGGAAGGAGCAAGCAAAAGAATAGTGGCTGAGAGTTCTTTCAGAGAGAAACACACGTATTTCATCCTTCTGTAGAGACGGTTAGGGTTACGATTGGACCTAGGGTAGGGTTATGTTGAGGGCCAGGGTTAGAGATCCGGTTAGAGATCTGGTTAGGGTTACGATTGGACCTAGGGTTAGGGTTATGTTGAGGGCCAGCGTTAGAGATCAGCTTAGTATTACGATTGGACCTAGGGTTAGGGTTATGTTGAGGCCTAGGGTTAGAGATCCGGTTAGGGTTACGATTGGACCTAGGGTTAGGGTTATGTTGAGGGCTAGGGTTAGAGATCCGGTTAGGGTTACGATTGGACCTAGGGTTAGGGTTATGTTGAGGCCTAAGGTTAGAGATCAGGTTAGTATTACGATTGGACCTAGGGTTAGGGTTATGTTGAGGGCTAGGGTTACAGATCCGGTTAGGGTTACGATTGGACGTAGGGTTAGGGTTATGTTGAGGGCTAGGGTTAGAGATCCGGTTAGGGTTACGGTTGGACCTAGGGTTAGGGTTATGTTGAGGGCTAGGGTTAGAGATCCGGTTAGGGTTAAGATTGTACCTAGGGTTATAGTGATGTTCAGGGCTAGGATATTCCAGCAGTGAAAACACACATTTCTATAAAGACTTTGAAGCAGCAAGCAAAAGCCTAGTGGCTGAGTGTTCTTTCAGAGAGAAACATGCATTTCATCCTTCTGCAGTGAATTTTCATGCTGGAGTTCATATGCATTTTATACTGTGCAGAATGTAGCTACCTGCTGGGGGTTGTGTCATAGAAGCACCTTTTCTGCAGTAGCTTATTGGAACATTCATTGTTTGGCTAAGTTATTTAGGGTTGGTTTTGGAAGGTCTTTCAACCTTGGCCAAATCCCGCTTCGTACGCAAGTTTTTAATAGCGCTGTTTCCAAGTGTCCACAAAGAGCTGCTGCTTGAAACTGTCCACATGCACATCTCGTATACTGGTGTGCTCGTTTCACTACCTGGATTTTGGTTTCCTCTTCTTTCTTTGAAATGACAAGTCTTCATTCAGCATTCTACACACACCTTGTACCAGCTTCAGTTTGAAGCATGTTGGTGCTCTCAAAACGCTGTGTAACCTATGTAGAGTGTGTTACTCTCCAGCACTGAATACACAACTTAGAGCTCCTTTCACCACAGACACGCAAACACATCTTTTTGTGAAAGTCCTACTTCAGGTCCCTTGGGAATGTAAGGGTTTCATGGAGAACATGAAGTCAATCATGCTTTTGCACTCTACTACCAATAGAAATGACCTCTTGTACATGCCTGACTGAGTTTCACTGCAAAATGCCCTTGTTTTCTGGTTTCTTGAATGTTCTCAACACATTAGGAGAAAGAGCGTGTTTGAGCAAGATCGATGCAGTGTGCGTTTCCCTAGATTTCAAGTGATTTGGGAAATATAATCCTTATTTTTCCACATTGTGAAAGAAACATGAGGCTTGCAAGAGATTGAAAAAATGCATCCCAAAACGTACTCCAGCGGTGAAAGCACACGTTTCTACAAAGACTTTGAAGTAGCAAGTAAAAGCCAATGGCTGAGTGTTCTTTCAGAGAGAAACATACACATTTCATCCTTCTGGAGTGAATTTTCAGCCTGGAATTCATATGCATTTGTACCGTGCAGAATGTAACTACCTGCTCGGGGGTTGTGTCATAGAAGCACCTTTCCTGCAGGAGCTTATTGGAACATTCATTGTTTGGCTAACTTCTTTGGGTTGGTTTTGGAAGGTCTTTCAACTTTAGCCAAATCCGCTTTCTTACGAAATTTTTTCACAGCCTTGTTTCCAAGAGCCCACAAAGAACTGCTGCTTAAAACTCTCCACATGCACATCTCCCATACTGGTGTGCTCGTTTCACTACCTGGATTTTGGTTTCCTCTTCTTTCTTTGAAATTACAAGCCCTCTTTCTGCATGCTACACACACCTTGTAGCAGTTTCAGTTTGCAGCATATTGGTGCTCTTAAAACGCTGAGTAACCTGTGTAGAGTGTGTCAATCTCCAGCACTGAATACACAACTTAGAGCTCCTTTCACCACAGACACGCAAACACATCTTTTTGTAAAAGTCCTACTTCTTTACTCTTGGAAATGTAAGGGTTTCATCGAGAACTTGAAGTCAATCATGCTTTTGCACTCTGCAACCAATAGGAATGAACTCTTGTACATACCCGTCTGAATTTCAGTGCAAAATGCCCTTCTTTTCTGGTTTGTTGAAAGTTCACAACACATTAGGAGATAGAGCGTGTTTGAAGAAGACTGATGCAGTGTGCGTTTTCCTGGATTTCTAGTGATTTGGGAAACATAATCCGTGTTTTCCCACATTGTCTAAGAAACAACATGACGCTTGCAAGAGATTGAAACAATGCATCCTAAAACTTATTCCAGCAGTGAAAACACACGTTTCTACAAAGACTTGGAAGGAGCAAGCAAAAGAATAGTGGCTGAGTGTCCTTTCAGAGAGAAACACATGCATTTCATCCTTCTGGAGTGAGTTTTCTTGCTGGAATTCATATGCATTTTGTACTGTGCAGAATGTAGCTACCTGCTCGGGGGTTGTGTCATAGATGCACCTTTCCTGCAGGAGCTTATTGGAACTTTCATTGTTTGGCTGTTATTTAGGGTTGGTTTTGGAAGGTCTTTCAACTTTGGCCAAATGCGCTTTGTACGAAAGTTTTTCACAGCCCTGTTTCCAAGTGTCCACAAAGAGCTGCTGCTTGAAAGTGTCCACATGCACATCTCCCATACTGGTGTGCTCGTTTCACTACCTGGATTTTGGTTTCCTCTTCTTTCTTTGAAATGACAAGTCTTCATTCAGCATGCTACACACACCTTGTAGCAGTTTCAGTTTGAAGCATGTTGGTGCTCTCAAAACGCTGTGTATCCTGTGTAGAGTGTGTCACTCTACAGCACTGAATACACAACTTAGAGCTCCTTTCAACACAGACACGCAAACACGTCTTTTTGGGAAAGTCCTAACTCAGGTAAATTGGAAATGTAATGGTTTCATCGAAAACATGAAGACAATCATGCTTTTGAACTCTGCAACCGAAAGAAATGGCTTTTTGTACATGCCATTCTGAATTTCACTGCAAAATGCCCTTCTTTTCTGGTTTGTTGAAAGTTCAAAACACTTTAGGAGATAGAACGTGTTTGAAGAAGACTGATGCAGTGTGCGTTTTCCTGGATTTCAAGTGATTCGGGATACATACTCCTTGTTTTTCGACATTGTCTAAGAAACAACATGAGGCTTGCAAGAGATTGAAAAAATGCATCCTAAAACTTATGCCTGCAGTGAAAACACACGTTTCTACAAAGACTTGGAAGGAGCAAGCAAAAGAATAGTGGCTGAGAGTTCTTTCAGAGAGAAACACACGTATTTCATCCTTCTGTAGAGACGGTTAGGGTTACGATTGGACCTAGGGTAGGGTTATGTTGAGGGCCAGGGTTAGAGATCCGGTTAGAGATCTGGTTAGGGTTACGATTGGACCTAGGGTTAGGGTTATGTTGAGGGCCAGCGTTAGAGATCAGCTTAGTATTACGATTGGACCTAGGGTTAGGGTTATGTTGAGGCCTAGGGTTAGAGATCCGGTTAGGGTTACGATTGGACCTAGGGTTAGGGTTATGTTGAGGGCTAGGGTTAGAGATCCGGTTAGGGTTACGATTGGACCTAGGGTTAGGGTTATGTTGAGGCCTAAGGTTAGAGATCAGGTTAGTATTACGATTGGACCTAGGGTTAGGGTTATGTTGAGGGCTAGGGTTACAGATCCGGTTAGGGTTACGATTGGACGTAGGGTTAGGGTTATGTTGAGGGCTAGGGTTAGAGATCCGGTTAGGGTTACGGTTGGACCTAGGGTTAGGGTTATGTTGAGGGCTAGGGTTAGAGATCCGGTTAGGGTTAAGATTGTACCTAGGGTTATAGTGATGTTCAGGGCTAGGATATTCCAGCAGTGAAAACACACATTTATATAAAGACTTTGAAGCAGCAAGCAAAAGCCTAGTGGCTGAGTGTTCTTTCAGAGAGAAACATGCATTTCATCCTTCTGGAGTCAATTTTCATGCTGGAGTTCATATGCATTTTATACTGTGCAGAATGTAGCTACCTGCTGGGGGTTGTGTCATAGAAGCACCTTTTCTGCAGGAGCTTATTGGAACATTCATTGTTTGGCTAAGTTATTTAGGGTTGGTTTTGGAAGGTCTTTCAACCTTGGCCAAATCCCGCTTCGTACGCAAGTTTTTAATAGCGCTGTTTCCAAGTGTCCACAAAGAGCTGCTGCTTGAAACTGTCCACATGCACATCTCGTATACTGGTGTGCTCGTTTCACTACCTGGATTTTGGTTTCCTCTTCTTTCTTTGAAATGACAAGTCTTCATTCAGCATTCTACACACACCTTGTACCAGCTTCAGTTTGAAGCATGTTGGTGCTCTCAAAACGCTGTGTAACCTATGTAGAGTGTGTTACTCTCCAGCACTGAATACACAACTTAGAGCTCCTTTCACCACAGACACGCAAACACATCTTTTTGTGAAAGTCCTACTTCAGGTCCCTTGGGAATGTAAGGGTTTCATGGAGAACATGAAGTCAATCATGCTTTTGCACTCTACTACCAATAGAAATGACCTCTTGTACATGCCTGACTGAGTTTCACTGCAAAATGCCCTTGTTTTCTGGTTTCTTGAATGTTCTCAACACATTAGGAGAAAGAGCGTGTTTGAGCAAGATCGATGCAGTGTGCGTTTCCCTAGATTTCAAGTGATTTGGGAAATATAATCCTTATTTTTCCACATTGTGAAAGAAACATGAGGCTTGCAAGAGATTGAAAAAATGCATCCCAAAACGTACTCCAGCGGTGAAAGCACACGTTTCTACAAAGACTTTGAAGTAGCAAGTAAAAGCCAATGGCTGAGTGTTCTTTCAGAGAGAAACATACACATTTCATCCTTCTGGAGTGAATTTTCAGCCTGGAATTCATATGCATTTGTACCGTGCAGAATGTAACTACCTGCTCGGGGGTTGTGTCATAGAAGCACCTTTCCTGCAGGAGCTTATTGGAACATTCATTGTTTGGCTAACTTCTTTGGGTTGGTTTTGGAAGGTCTTTCAACTTTAGCCAAATCCGCTTTCTTACGAAATTTTTTCACAGCCCTGTTTCCAAGAGCCCACAAAGAACTGCTGCTTAAAACTCTCCACATGCACATCTCCCATACTGGTGTGCTCGTTTCACTACCTGGATTTTGGTTTCCTCTTCTTTCTTTGAAATTACAAGCCCTCTTTCTGCATGCTATACACACCTTGTAGCAGTTTCAGTTTGCAGCATATTGGTGCTCTTAAAACGCTGAGTAACCTGTGTAGAGTGTGTCAATCTCCAGCACTGAATACACAACTTAGAGCTCCTTTCACCACAGACACGCAAACACATCTTTTTGTAAAAGTCCTACTTCTTTACTCTTGGAAATGTAAGGGTTTCATCGAGAACTTGAAGTCAATCATGCTTTTGCACTCTGCAACCAATAGGAATGAACTCTTGTACATACCCGTCTGAATTTCAGTGCAAAATGCCCTTCTTTTCTGGTTTGTTGAAAGTTCACAACACATTAGGAGATAGAGCGTGTTTGAAGAAGACTGATGCAGTGTGCGTTTTCCTGGATTTCTAGTGATTTGGGAAACATAATCCGTGTTTTCCCACATTGTCTAAGAAACAACATGAGGCTTGCAAGAGATTGAAACAATGCATCCTAAAACTTATTCCAGCAGTGAAAACACACGTTTCTACAAAGACTTGGAAGGAGCAAGCAAAAGAATAGTGGCTGAGTGTCCTTTCAGAGAGAAACACATGCATTTCATCCTTCTGGAGTGAGTTTTCTTGCTGGAATTCATATGCATTTTGTACTGTGCAGAATGTAGCTACCTGCTCGGGGGTTGTGTCATAGATGCACCTTTCCTGCAGGAGCTTATTGGAACTTTCATTGTTTGGCTGTTATTTAGGGTTGGTTTTGGAAGGTCTTTCAACTTTGGCCAAATGCGCTTTGTACGAAAGTTTTTCACAGCCCTGTTTCCAAGTGTCCACAAAGAGCTGCTGCTTGAAAGTGTCCACATGCACATCTCCCATACTGGTGTGCTCGTTTCACTACCTGGATTTTGGTTTCCTCTTCTTTCTTTGAAATGACAAGTCTTCATTCAGCATGCTACACACACCTTGTAGCAGTTTCAGTTTGAAGCATGTTGGTGCTCTCAAAACGCTGTGTATCCTGTGTAGAGTGTGTCACTCTACAGCACTGAATACACAACTTAGAGCTCCTTTCAACACAGACACGCAAACACGTCTTTTTGGGAAAGTCCTAACTCAGGTAAATTGGAAATGTAATGGTTTCATCGAAAACATGAAGACAATCATGCTTTTGAACTCTGCAACCGAAAGAAATGGATTTTTGTACATGCCATTCTGAATTTCACTGCAAAATGCCCTTCTTTTCTGGTTTGTTGAAAGTTCAAAACACTTTAGGAGATAGAACGTGTTTGAAGAAGACTGATGCAGTGTGCGTTTTCCTGGATTTCAAGTGATTCGGGATACATACTCCTTGTTTTTCGACATTGTCTAAGAAACAACATGAGGCTTGCAAGAGATTGAAAAAATGCATCCTAAAACTTATGCCTGCAGTGAAAACACACGTTTCTACAAAGACTTGGAAGGAGCAAGCAAAAGAATAGTGGCTGAGAGTTCTTTCAGAGAGAAACACACGTATTTCATCCTTCTGTAGAGACGGTTAGGGTTACGATTGGACCTAGGGTAGGGTTATGTTGAGGGCCAGGGTTAGAGATCCGGTTAGAGATCTGGTTAGGGTTACGATTGGACCTAGGGTTAGGGTTATGTTGAGGGCCAGGGTTAGAGATCAGCTTAGTATTACGATTGGACCTAGGGTTAGGGTTATGTTGAGGCCTAGGGTTAGAGATCCGGTTAGGGTTACGATTGGACCTAGGGTTAGGGTTATGTTGAGGGCTAGGGTTAGAGATCCGGTTAGGGTTACGATTGGACCTAGGGTTAGGGTTATGTTGAGGCCTAAGGTTAGAGATCAGGTTAGTATTACGATTGGACCTAGGGTTAGGGTTATGTTGAGGGCTAGGGTTACAGATCCGGTTAGGGTTACGATTGGACGTAGGGTTAGGGTTATGTTGAGGGCTAGGGTTAGAGATCCGGTTAGGGTTACGGTTGGACCTAGGGTTAGGGTTATGTTGAGGGCTAGGGTTAGAGATCCGGTTAGGGTTAAGATTGTACCTAGGGTTATAGTGATGTTCAGGGCTAGGATATTCCAGCAGTGAAAACACACATTTCTATAAAGACTTTGAAGCAGCAAGCAAAAGCCTAGTGGCTGAGTGTTCTTTCAGAGAGAAACATGCATTTCATCCTTCTGCAGTGAATTTTCATGCTGGAGTTCATATGCATTTTATACTGTGCAGAATGTAGCTACCTGCTGGGGGTTGTGTCATAGAAGCACCTTTTCTGCAGTAGCTTATTGGAACATTCATTGTTTGGCTAAGTTATTTAGGGTTGGTTTTGGAAGGTCTTTCAACCTTGGCCAAATCCCGCTTCGTACGCAAGTTTTTAATAGCGCTGTTTCCAAGTGTCCACAAAGAGCTGCTGCTTGAAACTGTCCACATGCACATCTCGTATACTGGTGTGCTCGTTTCACTACCTGGATTTTGGTTTCCTCTTCTTTCTTTGAAATGACAAGTCTTCATTCAGCATTCTACACACACCTTGTACCAGCTTCAGTTTGAAGCATGTTGGTGCTCTCAAAACGCTGTGTAACCTATGTAGAGTGTGTTACTCTCCAGCACTGAATACACAACTTAGAGCTCCTTTCACCACAGACACGCAAACACATCTTTTTGTGAAAGTCCTACTTCAGGTCCCTTGGGAATGTAAGGGTTTCATGGAGAACATGAAGTCAATCATGCTTTTGCACTCTACTACCAATAGAAATGACCTCTTGTACATGCCTGACTGAGTTTCACTGCAAAATGCCCTTGTTTTCTGGTTTCTTGAATGTTCTCAACACATTAGGAGAAAGCGTGTTTGAGCAAGATCGATGCAGTGTGCGTTTCCCTAGATTTCAAGTGATTTGGGAAATATAATCCTTATTTTTCCACATTGTGAAAGAAACATGAGGCTTGCAAGAGATTGAAAAAATGCATCCCAAAACGTACTCCAGCGGTGAAAGCACACGTTTCTACAAAGACTTTGAAGTAGCAAGTAAAAGCCAATGGCTGAGTGTTCTTTCAGAGAGAAACATACACATTTCATCCTTCTGGAGTGAATTTTCAGCCTGGAATTCATATGCATTTGTACCGTGCAGAATGTAACTACCTGCTCGGGGGTTGTGTCATAGAAGCACATTTCCTGCAGGAGCTTATTGGAACATTCATTGTTTGGCTAACTTCTTTGGGTTGGTTTTGGAAGGTCTTTCAACTTTAGCCAAATCCGCTTTCTTACGAAATTTTTTCACAGCCTTGTTTCCAAGAGCCCACAAAGAACTGCTGCTTAAAACTCTCCACATGCACATCTCCCATACTGGTGTGCTCGTTTCACTACCTGGATTTTGGTTTCCTCTTCTTTCTTTGAAATTACAAGCCCTCTTTCTGCATGCTACACACACCTTGTAGCAGTTTCAGTTTGCAGCATATTGGTGCTCTTCAAACGCTGAGTAACCTGTGTAGAGTGTGTCAATCTCCAGCACTGAATACACAACTTAGAGCTCCTTTCACCACAGACACGCAAACACATCTTTTTGTAAAAGTCCTACTTCTTTACTCTTGGAAATGTAAGGGTTTCATCGAGAACTTGAAGTCAATCATGCTTTTGCACTCTGCAACCAATAGGAATGAACTCTTGTACATACCCGTCTGAATTTCAGTGCAAAATGCCCTTCTTTTCTGGTTTGTTGAAAGTTCACAACACATTAGGAGATAGAGCGTGTTTGAAGAAGACTGATGCAGTGTGCGTTTTCCTGGATTTCTAGTGATTTGGGAAACATAATCCGTGTTTTCCCACATTGTCTAAGAAACAACATGAGGCTTGCAAGAGATTGAAACAATGCATCCTAAAACTTATTCCAGCAGTGAAAACACACGTTTCTACAAAGACTTGGAAGGAGCAAGCAAAAGAATAGTGGCTGAGTGTCCTTTCAGAGAGAAACACATGCATTTCATCCTTCTGGAGTGAGTTTTCTTGCTGGAATTCATATGCATTTTGTACTGTGCAGAATGTAGCTACCTGCTCGGGGGTTGTGTCATAGATGCACCTTTCCTGCAGGAGCTTATTGGAACTTTCATTGTTTGGCTAAGTTATTTAGGGTTGGTTTTGGAAGGTCTTTCAACTTTGGCCAAATCCGCTTTGTACGAAAGTTTTTCACAGCCCTGTTTCCAAGTGTCCACAAAGAGCTGCTGCTTGAAAGTGTCCACATGCACATCTCCCATACTGGTGTGCTCGTTTCACTACCTGGATTTTGGTTTCCTCTTCTTTCTTTGAAATGACAAGTCTTCATTCAGCATGCTACACACACCTTGTAGCAGTTTCAGTTTGAAGCATGTTGGTGCTCTCAAAACGCTGTGTATCCTGTGTAGAGTGTGTCACTCTACAGCACTGAATACACAACTTAGAGCTCCTTTCAACACAGACACGCAAACACGTCTTTTTGGGAAAGTCCTAACTCAGGTAAATTGGAAATGTAATGGTTTCATCGAAAACATGAAGACAATCATGCTTTTGAACTCTGCAACCGAAAGAAATGGATTTTTGTACATGCCATTCTGAATTTCACTGCAAAATGCCCTTCTTTTCTGGTTTGTTGAAAGTTCAAAACACTTTAGGAGATAGAACGTGTTTGAAGAAGACTGATGCAGTGTGCGTTTTCCTGGATTTCAAGTGATTCGGGATACATACTCCTTGTTTTTCGACATTGTCTAAGAAACAACATGAGGCTTGCAAGAGATTGAAAAAATGCATCCTAAAACTTATGCCTGCAGTGAAAACACACGTTTCTACAAAGACTTGGAAGGAGCAAGCAAAAGAATAGTGGCTGAGAGTTCTTTCAGAGAGAAACACACGTATTTCATCCTTCTGTAGAGACGGTTAGGGTTACGATTGGACCTAGGGTAGGGTTATGTTGAGGGCCAGGGTTAGAGATCCGGTTAGAGATCTGGTTAGGGTTACGATTGGACCTAGGGTTAGGGTTATGTTGAGGGCCAGGGTTAGAGATCAGCTTAGTATTACGATAGGACCTAGGGTTAGGGTTATGTTGAGGCCTAGGGTTAGAGATCCGGTTAGGGTTACGATTGGACCTAGGGTTAGGGTTATGTTGAGGGCTAGGGTTAGAGATCCGGTTAGGGTTACGATTGGACCTAGGGTTAGGGTTATGTTGAGGCCTAAGGTTAGAGATCAGGTTAGTATTACGATTGGACCTAGGGTTAGGGTTATGTTGAGGGCTAGGGTTACAGATCCGGTTAGGGTTACGATTGGACGTAGGGTTAGGGTTATGTTGAGGGCTAGGGTTAGAGATCCGGTTAGGGTTACGGTTGGACCTAGGGTTAGGGTTATGTTGAGGGCTAGGGTTAGAGATCCGGTTAGGGTTAAGATTGTACCTAGGGTTATAGTGATGTTCAGGGCTAGGATATTCCAGCAGTGAAAACACACATTTCTATAAAGACTTTGAAGCAGCAAGCAAAAGCCTAGTGGCTGAGTGTTCTTTCAGAGAGAAACATGCATTTCATCCTTCTGGAGTGAATTTTCATGCTGGAGTTCATATGCATTTTATACTGTGCAGAATGTAGCTACCTGCTGGGGGTTGTGTCATAGAAGCACCTTTTCTGCAGTAGCTTATTGGAACATTCATTGTTTGGCTAAGTTATTTAGGGTTGGTTTTGGAAGGTCTTTCAACCTTGGCCAAATCCCGCTTCGTACGCAAGTTTTTAATAGCGCTGTTTCCAAGTGTCCACAAAGAGCTGCTGCTTGAAACTGTCCACATGCACATCTCGTATACTGGTGTGCTCGTTTCACTACCTGGATTTTGGTTTCCTCTTCTTTCTTTGAAATGACAAGTCTTCATTCAGCATTCTACACACACCTTGTACCAGCTTCAGTTTGAAGCATGTTGGTGCTCTCAAAACGCTGTGTAACCTATGTAGAGTGTGTTACTCTCCAGCACTGAATACACAACTTAGAGCTCCTTTCACCACAGACACGCAAACACATCTTTTTGTGAAAGTCCTACTTCAGGTCCCTTGGGAATGTAAGGGTTTCATGGAGAACATGAAGTCAATCATGCTTTTGCACTCTACTACCAATAGAAATGACCTCTTGTACATGCCTGACTGAGTTTCACTGCAAAATGCCCTTGTTTTCTGGTTTCTTGAATGTTCTCAACACATTAGGAGAAAGCGTGTTTGAGCAAGATCGATGCAGTGTGCGTTTCCCTAGATTTCAAGTGATTTGGGAAATATAATCCTTATTTTTCCACATTGTGAAAGAAACATGAGGCTTGCAAGAGATTGAAAAAATGCATCCCAAAACGTACTCCAGCGGTGAAAGCACACGTTTCTACAAAGACTTTGAAGTAGCAAGTAAAAGCCAATGGCTGAGTGTTCTTTCAGAGAGAAACATACACATTTCATCCTTCTGGAGTGAATTTTCAGCCTGGAATTCATATGCATTTGTACCGTGCAGAATGTAACTACCTGCTCGGGGGTTGTGTCATAGAAGCACATTTCCTGCAGGAGCTTATTGGAACATTCATTGTTTGGCTAACTTCTTTGGGTTGGTTTTGGAAGGTCTTTCAACTTTAGCCAAATCCGCTTTCTTACGAAATTTTTTCACAGCCTTGTTTCCAAGAGCCCACAAAGAACTGCTGCTTAAAACTCTCCACATGCACATCTCCCATACTGGTGTGCTCGTTTCACTACCTGGATTTTGGTTTCCTCTTCTTTCTTTGAAATTACAAGCCCTCTTTCTGCATGCTACACACACCTTGTAGCAGTTTCAGTTTGCAGCATATTGGTGCTCTTCAAACGCTGAGTAACCTGTGTAGAGTGTGTCAATCTCCAGCACTGAATACACAACTTAGAGCTCCTTTCACCACAGACACGCAAACACATCTTTTTGTAAAAGTCCTACTTCTTTACTCTTGGAAATGTAAGGGTTTCATCGAGAACTTGAAGTCAATCATGCTTTTGCACTCTGCAACCAATAGGAATGAACTCTTGTACATACCCGTCTGAATTTCAGTGCAAAATGCCCTTCTTTTCTGGTTTGTTGAAAGTTCACAACACATTAGGAGATAGAGCGTGTTTGAAGAAGACTGATGCAGTGTGCGTTTTCCTGGATTTCTAGTGATTTGGGAAACATAATCCGTGTTTTCCCACATTGTCTAAGAAACAACATGAGGCTTGCAAGAGATTGAAACAATGCATCCTAAAACTTATTCCAGCAGTGAAAACACACGTTTCTACAAAGACTTGGAAGGAGCAAGCAAAAGAATAGTGGCTGAGTGTCCTTTCAGAGAGAAACACATGCATTTCATCCTTCTGGAGTGAGTTTTCTTGCTGGAATTCATATGCATTTTGTACTGTGCAGAATGTAGCTACCTGCTCGGGGGTTGTGTCATAGATGCACCTTTCCTGCAGGAGCTTATTGGAACTTTCATTGTTTGGCTAAGTTATTTAGGGTTGGTTTTGGAAGGTCTTTCAACTTTGGCCAAATCCGCTTTGTACGAAAGTTTTTCACAGCCCTGTTTCCAAGTGTCCACAAAGAGCTGCTGCTTGAAAGTGTCCACATGCACATCTCCCATACTGGTGTGCTCGTTTCACTACCTGGATTTTGGTTTCCTCTTCTTTCTTTGAAATGACAAGTCTTCATTCAGCATGCTACACACACCTTGTAGCAGTTTCAGTTTGAAGCATGTTGGTGCTCTCAAAACGCTGTGTATCCTGTGTAGAGTGTGTCACTCTACAGCACTGAATACACAACTTAGAGCTCCTTTCAACACAGACACGCAAACACGTCTTTTTGGGAAAGTCCTAACTCAGGTAAATTGGAAATGTAATGGTTTCATCGAAAACATGAAGACAATCATGCTTTTGAACTCTGCAACCGAAAGAAATGGATTTTTGTACATGCCATTCTGAATTTCACTGCAAAATGCCCTTCTTTTCTGGTTTGTTGAAAGTTCAAAACACTTTAGGAGATAGAACGTGTTTGAAGAAGACTGATGCAGTGTGCGTTTTCCTGGATTTCAAGTGATTCGGGATACATACTCCTTGTTTTTCGACATTGTCTAAGAAACAACATGAGGCTTGCAAGAGATTGAAAAAATGCATCCTAAAACTTATGCCTGCAGTGAAAACACACGTTTCTACAAAGACTTGGAAGGAGCAAGCAAAAGAATAGTGGCTGAGAGTTCTTTCAGAGAGAAACACACGTATTTCATCCTTCTGTAGAGACGGTTAGGGTTACGATTGGACCTAGGGTAGGGTTATGTTGAGGGCCAGGGTTAGAGATCCGGTTAGAGATCTGGTTAGGGTTACGATTGGACCTAGGGTTAGGGTTATGTTGAGGGCCAGGGTTAGAGATCAGCTTAGTATTACGATAGGACCTAGGGTTAGGGTTATGTTGAGGCCTAGGGTTAGAGATCCGGTTAGGGTTACGATTGGACCTAGGGTTAGGGTTATGTTGAGGGCTAGGGTTAGAGATCCGGTTAGGGTTACGATTGGACCTAGGGTTAGGGTTATGTTGAGGCCTAAGGTTAGAGATCAGGTTAGTATTACGATTGGACCTAGGGTTAGGGTTATGTTGAGGGCTAGGGTTACAGATCCGGTTAGGGTTACGATTGGACGTAGGGTTAGGGTTATGTTGAGGGCTAGGGTTAGAGATCCGGTTAGGGTTACGGTTGGACCTAGGGTTAGGGTTATGTTGAGGGCTAGGGTTAGAGATCCGGTTAGGGTTAAGATTGTACCTAGGGTTATAGTGATGTTCAGGGCTAGGATATTCCAGCAGTGAAAACACACATTTCTATAAAGACTTTGAAGCAGCAAGCAAAAGCCTAGTGGCTGAGTGTTCTTTCAGAGAGAAACATGCATTTCATCCTTCTGCAGTGAATTTTCATGCTGGAGTTCATATGCATTTTATACTGTGCAGAATGTAGCTACCTGCTGGGGGTTGTGTCATAGAAGCACCTTTTCTGCAGTAGCTTATTGGAACATTCATTGTTTGGCTAAGTTATTTAGGGTTGGTTTTGGAAGGTCTTTCAACCTTGGCCAAATCCCGCTTCGTACGCAAGTTTTTAATAGCGCTGTTTCCAAGTGTCCACAAAGAGCTGCTGCTTGAAACTGTCCACATGCACATCTCGTATACTGGTGTGCTCGTTTCACTACCTGGATTTTGGTTTCCTCTTCTTTCTTTGAAATGACAAGTCTTCATTCAGCATTCTACACACACCTTGTACCAGCTTCAGTTTGAAGCATGTTGGTGCTCTCAAAACGCTGTGTAACCTATGTAGAGTGTGTTACTCTCCAGCACTGAATACACAACTTAGAGCTCCTTTCACCACAGACACGCAAACACATCTTTTTGTGAAAGTCCTACTTCAGGTCCCTTGGGAATGTAAGGGTTTCATGGAGAACATGAAGTCAATCATGCTTTTGCAATCTACTACCAATAGAAATGACCTCTTGTACATGCCTGACTGAGTTTCACTGCAAAATGCCCTTGTTTTCTGGTTTCTTGAATGTTCTCAACACATAAGGAGAAAGCGTGTTTGAGCAAGATCGATGCAGTGTGCGTTTCCCTAGATTTCAAGTGATTTGGGAAATATAATCCTTATTTTTCCACATTGTGAAAGAAACATGAGGCTTGCAAGAGATTGAAAAAATGCATCCCAAAACGTACTCCAGCGGTGAAAGCACACGTTTCTACAAAGACTTTGAAGTAGCAAGTAAAAGCCAATGGCTGAGTGTTCTTTCAGAGAGAAACATACACATTTCATCCTTCTGGAGTGAATTTTCAGCCTGGAATTCATATGCATTTGTACCGTGCAGAATGTAACTACCTGCTCGGGGGTTGTGTCATAGAAGCACCTTTCCTGCAGGAGCTTATTGGAACATTCATTGTTTGGCTAACTTCTTTGGGTTGGTTTTGGAAGGTCTTTCAACTTTAGCCAAATCCGCTTTCTTACGAAATTTTTTCACAGCCTTGTTTCCAAGAGCCCACAAAGAACTGCTGCTTAAAACTCTCCACATGCACATCTCCCATACTGGTGTGCTCGTTTCACTACCTGGATTTTGGTTTCCTCTTCTTTCTTTGAAATTACAAGCCCTCTTTCTGCATGCTACACACACCTTGTAGCAGTTTCAGTTTGCAGCATATTGGTGCTCTTAAAACGCTGAGTAACCTGTGTAGAGTGTGTCAATCTCCAGCACTGAATACACAACTTAGAGCTCCTTTCACCACAGACACGCAAACACATCTTTTTGTAAAAGTCCTACTTCTTTACTCTTGGAAATGTAAGGGTTTCATCGAGAACTTGAAGTCAATCATGCTTTTGCACTCTGCAACCAATAGGAATGAACTCTTGTACATACCCGTCTGAATTTCAGTGCAAAATGCCCTTCTTTTCTGGTTTGTTGAAAGTTCACAACACATTAGGAGATAGAGCGTGTTTGAAGAAGACTGATGCAGTGTGCGTTTTCCTGGATTTCTAGTGATTTGGGAAACATAATCCGTGTTTTCCCACATTGTCTAAGAAACAACATGAGGCTTGCAAGAGATTGAAACAATGCATCCTAAAACTTATTCCAGCAGTGAAAACACACGTTTCTACAAAGACTTGGAAGGAGCAAGCAAAAGAATAGTGGCTGAGTGTCCTTTCAGAGAGAAACACATGCATTTCATCCTTCTGGAGTGAGTTTTCTTGCTGGAATTCATATGCATTTTGTACTGTGCAGAATGTAGCTACCTGCTCGGGGGTTGTGTCATAGATGCACCTTTCCTGCAGGAGCTTATTGGAACTTTCATTGTTTGGCTGTTATTTAGGGTTGGTTTTGGAAGGTCTTTCAACTTTGGCCAAATGCGCTTTGTACGAAAGTTTTTCACAGCCCTGTTTCCAAGTGTCCACAAAGAGCTGCTGCTTGAAAGTGTCCACATGCACATCTCCCATACTGGTGTGCTCGTTTCACTACCTGGATTTTGGTTTCCTCTTCTTTCTTTGAAATGACAAGTCTTCATTCAGCATGCTACACACACCTTGTAGCAGTTTCAGTTTGAAGCATGTTGGTGCTCTCAAAACGCTGTGTATCCTGTGTAGAGTGTGTCACTCTACAGCACTGAATACACAACTTAGAGCTCCTTTCAACACAGACACGCAAACACGTCTTTTTGGGAAAGTCCTAACTCAGGTAAATTGGAAATGTAATGGTTTCATCGAAAACATGAAGACAATCATGCTTTTGAACTCTGCAACCGAAAGAAATGGCTTTTTGTACATGCCATTCTGAATTTCACTGCAAAATGCCCTTCTTTTCTGGTTTGTTGAAAGTTCAAAACACTTTAGGAGATAGAACGTGTTTGAAGAAGACTGATGCAGTGTGCGTTTTCCTGGATTTCAAGTGATTCGGGATACATACTCCTTGTTTTTCGACATTGTCTAAGAAACAACATGAGGCTTGCAAGAGATTGAAAAAATGCATCCTAAAACTTATGCCTGCAGTGAAAACACACGTTTCTACAAAGACTTGGAAGGAGCAAGCAAAAGAATAGTGGCTGAGAGTTCTTTCAGAGAGAAACACACGTATTTCATCCTTCTGTAGAGACGGTTAGGGTTACGATTGGACCTAGGGTAGGGTTATGTTGAGGGCCAGGGTTAGAGATCCGGTTAGAGATCTGGTTAGGGTTACGATTGGACCTAGGGTTAGGGTTATGTTGAGGGCCAGGGTTAGAGATCAGCTTAGTATTACGATTGGACCTAGGGTTAGGGTTATGTTGAGGCCTAGGGTTAGAGATCCGGTTAGGGTTACGATTGGACCTAGGGTTAGGGTTATGTTGAGGGCTAGGGTTAGAGATCCGGTTAGGGTTACGATTGGACCTAGGGTTAGGGTTATGTTGAGGGCTAGGGTTAGAGATCCGGTTAGGGTTAAGATTGTACCTAGGGTTATAGTGATGTTCAGGGCTAGGATATTCCAGCAGTGAAAACACACATTTCTATAAAGACTTTGAAGCAGCAAGCAAAAGCCTAGTGGCTGAGTGTTCTTTCAGAGAGAAACATGCATTTCATCCTTCTGCAGTGAATTTTCATGCTGGAGTTCATATGCATTTTATACTGTGCAGAATGTAGCTACCTGCTGGGGGTTGTGTCATAGAAGCACCTTTTCTGCAGTAGCTTATTGGAACATTCATTGTTTGGCTAAGTTATTTAGGGTTGGTTTTGGAAGGTCTTTCAACCTTGGCCAAATCCCGCTTCGTACGCAAGTTTTTAATAGCGCTGTTTCCAAGTGTCCACAAAGAGCTGCTGCTTGAAACTGTCCACATGCACATCTCGTATACTGGTGTGCTCGTTTCACTACCTGGATTTTGGTTTCCTCTTCTTTCTTTGAAATGACAAGTCTTCATTCAGCATTCTACACACACCTTGTACCAGCTTCAGTTTGAAGCATGTTGGTGCTCTCAAAACGCTGTGTAACCTATGTAGAGTGTGTTACTCTCCAGCACTGAATACACAACTTAGAGCTCCTTTCACCACAGACACGCAAACACATCTTTTTGTGAAAGTCCTACTTCAGGTCCCTTGGGAATGTAAGGGTTTCATGGAGAACATGAAGTCAATCATGCTTTTGCACTCTACTACCAATAGAAATGACCTCTTGTACATGCCTGACTGAGTTTCACTGCAAAATGCCCTTGTTTTCTGGTTTCTTGAATGTTCTCAACACATTAGGAGAAAGAGCGTGTTTGAGCAAGATCGATGCAGTGTGCGTTTCCCTAGATTTCAAGTGATTTGGGAAATATAATCCTTATTTTTCCACATTGTGAAAGAAACATGAGGCTTGCAAGAGATTGAAAAAATGCATCCCAAAACGTACTCCAGCGGTGAAAGCACACGTTTCTACAAAGACTTTGAAGTAGCAAGTAAAAGCCAATGGCTGAGTGTTCTTTCAGAGAGAAACATACACATTTCATCCTTCTGGAGTGAATTTTCAGCCTGGAATTCATATGCATTTGTACCGTGCAGAATGTAACTACCTGCTCGGGGGTTGTGTCATAGAAGCACCTTTCCTGCAGGAGCTTATTGGAACATTCATTGTTTGGCTAACTTCTTTGGGTTGGTTTTGGAAGGTCTTTCAACTTTAGCCAAATCCGCTTTCTTACGAAATTTTTTCACAGCCTTGTTTCCAAGAGCCCACAAAGAACTGCTGCTTAAAACTCTCCACATGCACATCTCCCATACTGGTGTGCTCGTTTCACTACCTGGATTTTGGTTTCCTCTTCTTTCTTTGAAATTACAAGCCCTCTTTCTGCATGCTACACACACCTTGTAGCAGTTTCAGTTTGCAGCATATTGGTGCTCTTAAAACGCTGAGTAACCTGTGTAGAGTGTGTCAATCTCCAGCACTGAATACACAACTTAGAGCTCCTTTCACCACAGACACGCAAACACATCTTTTTGTAAAAGTCCTACTTCTTTACTCTTGGAAATGTAAGGGTTTCATCGAGAACTTGAAGTCAATCATGCTTTTGCACTCTGCAACCAATAGGAATGAACTCTTGTACATACCCGTCTGAATTTCAGTGCAAAATGCCCTTCTTTTCTGGTTTGTTGAAAGTTCACAACACATTAGGAGATAGAGCGTGTTTGAAGAAGACTGATGCAGTGTGCGTTTTCCTGGATTTCTAGTGATTTGGGAAACATAATCCGTGTTTTCCCACATTGTCTAAGAAACAACATGAGGCTTGCAAGAGATTGAAACAATGCATCCTAAAACTTATTCCAGCAGTGAAAACACACGTTTCTACAAAGACTTGGAAGGAGCAAGCAAAAGAATAGTGGCTGAGTGTCCTTTCAGAGAGAAACACATGCATTTCATCCTTCTGGAGTGAGTTTTCTTGCTGGAATTCATATGCATTTTGTACTGTGCAGAATGTAGCTACCTGCTCGGGGGTTGTGTCATAGATGCACCTTTCCTGCAGGAGCTTATTGGAACTTTCATTGTTTGGCTGTTATTTAGGGTTGGTTTTGGAAGGTCTTTCAACTTTGGCCAAATGCGCTTTGTACGAAAGTTTTTCACAGCCCTGTTTCCAAGTGTCCACAAAGAGCTGCTGCTTGAAAGTGTCCACATGCACATCTCCCATACTGGTGTGCTCGTTTCACTACCTGGATTTTGGTTTCCTCTTCTTTCTTTGAAATGACAAGTCTTCATTCAGCATGCTACACACACCTTGTAGCAGTTTCAGTTTGAAGCATGTTGGTGCTCTCAAAACGCTGTGTATCCTGTGTAGAGTGTGTCACTCTACAGCACTGAATACACAACTTAGAGCTCCTTTCAACACAGACACGCAAACACGTCTTTTTGGGAAAGTCCTAACTCAGGTAAATTGGAAATGTAATGGTTTCATCGAAAACATGAAGACAATCATGCTTTTGAACTCTGCAACTGAAAGAAATGGCTTTTTGTACATGCCATTCTGAATTTCACTGCAAAATGCCCTTCTTTTCTGGTTTGTTGAAAGTTCAAAACACTTTAGGAGATAGAACGTGTTTGAAGAAGACTGATGCAGTGTGCGTTTTCCTGGATTGCAAGTGATTCGGGATACATACTCCTTGTTTTTCGACATTGTCTAAGAAACAACATGAGGCTTGCAAGAGATTGAAAAAATGCATCCTAAAACTTATGCCTGCAGTGAAAACACACGTTTCTACAAAGACTTGGAAGGAGCAAACAAAAGAATAGTGGCTGAGAGTTCTTTCAGAGAGAAACACACGTATTTCATCCTTCTGTAGAGACGGTTAGGGTTACGATTGGACCTAGGGTTAGGGTTATGTTGAGGCCTAAGGTTAGAGATCAGGTTAGTATTACGATTGGACCTAGGGTTAGGGTTATGTTGAGGGCTAGGGTTACAGATCCGGTTAGGGTTACGATTGGACGTAGGGTTAGGGTTTTGTTGAGGGCTAGGGTTAGAGATCCGGTTAGGGTTACGGTTGGACCTAGGGTTAGGGTTATGTTGAGGGCTAGGGTTAGAGATCCGGTTAGGTTTAAGATTGTACCTAGGGTTATAGTGATGTTCAGGGCTAGGATATTCCAGCAGTGAAAACACACATTTCTATAAAGACTTTGAAGCAGCAAGCAAAAGCCTAGTGGCTGAGTGTTCTTTCAGAGAGAAACATGCATTTCATCCTTCTGGAGTGAATTTTCATGCTGGAGTTCATATGCATATTATACTGTGCAGAATGTAGCTACCTGCTGGGGGTTGTGTCATAGAAGCACCTTTTCTGCAGGAGCTTATTGGAACATTCATTGTTTGGCTAAGTTATTTAGGGTTGGTTTTGGAAGGTCTTTCAACCTTGGCCAAATCCCGCTTCGTACGCAAGTTTTTAATAGCGCTGTTTCCAAGTGTCCACAAAGAGCTGCTGCTTGAAACTGTCCACATGCACATCTCGTATACTGGTGTGCTCGTTTCACTACCTGGATTTTGGTTTCCTCTTCTTTCTTTGAAATGACAAGTCTTCATTCAGCATTCTACACACACCTTGTACCAGCTTCAGTTTGAAGCATGTTGGTGCTCTCAAAACGCTGTGTAACCTATGTAGAGTGTGTTACTCTCCAGCACTGAATACACAACTTAGAGCTCCTTTCACCACAGACACGCAAACACATCTTTTTGTGAAAGTCCTACTTCAGGTCCCTTGGGAATGTAAGGGTTTCCTGGAGAACATGAAGTCAATCATGCTTTTGCACTCTACTACCAATAGAAATGACCTCTTGTACATGCCTGACTGAGTTTCACTGCAAAATGCCCTTGTTTTCTGGTTTCTTGAATGTTCTCAACACATTAGGAGAAAGAGCGTGTTTGAGCAAGATCGATGCAGTGTGCGTTTCCCTAGATTTCAAGTGATTTGGGAAATATAATCCTTATTTTTCCACATTGTGAAAGAAACATGAGGCTTGCAAGAGATTGAAAAAATGCATCCCAAAACGTACTCCAGCGGTGAAAGCACACGTTTCTACAAAGACTTTGAAGTAGCAAGTAAAAGCCAATGGCTGAGTGTTCTTTCAGAGAGAAACATACACATTTCATCCTTCTGGAGTGAATTTTCAGCCTGGAATTCATATGCATTTGTACCGTGCAGAATGTAACTACCTGCTCGGGGGTTGTGTCATAGAAGCAACTTTCCTGCAGGAGCTTATTGGAACATTCATTGTTTGGCTAACTTCTTTGGGTTGGTTTTGGAAGGTCTTTCAACTTTAGCCAAATCCGCTTTCTTACGAAATTTTTTCACAGCCTTGTTTCCAAGAGCCCACAAAGAACTGCTGCTTAAAACTCTCCACATGCACATCTCCCATACGGGTGTGCTCGTTTCACTACCTGGATTTTGGTTTCCTCTTCTTTCTTTGAAATTACAAGCCCTCTTTCTGCATGCTACACACACCTTGTAGCAGTTTCAGTTTGCAGCATATTGGTGCTCTTAAAACGCTGAGTAACCTGTGTAGAGTGTGTCAATCTCCAGCACTGAATACACAACTTAGAGCTCCTTTCACCACAGACACGCAAACACATCTTTTTGTAAAAGTCCTACTTCTTTACTCTTGGAAATGTAAGGGTTTCATCGAGAACTTGAAGTCAATCATGCTTTTGCACTCTGCAACCAATAGGAATGAACTCTTGTACATACCCGTCTGAATTTCAGTGCAAAATGCCCTTCTTTTCTGGTTTGTTGAAAGTTCACAACACATTAGGAGATAGAGCGTGTTTGAAGAAGACTGATGCAGTGTGCGTTTTCCTGGATTTCTAGTGATTTGGGAAACATAATCCGTGTTTTCCCACATTGTCTAAGAAACAACATGAGGCTTGCAAGAGATTGAAACAATGCATCCTAAAACTTATTCCAGCAGTGAAAACACACGTTTCTACAAAGACTTGGAAGGAGCAAGCAAAAGAATAGTGGCTGAGTGTCCTTTCAAAAAGAAACACATGCATTTCATCCTTCTGGAGTGAGTTTTCTTGCTGGAATTCATATGCATTTTGTACTGTGCAGAATGTAGCTACCTGCTCGGGGGTTGTGTCATAGATGCACCTTTCCTGCAGGAGCTTATTGGAACTTTCATTGTTTGGCTAAGTTATTTAGGGTTGGTTTTGGAAGGTCTTTCAACTTTGGCCAAATGCGCTTTGTACGAAAGTTTTTCACAGCCCTGTTTCCAAGTGTCCACAAAGAGCTGCTGCTTGAAAGTGTCCACATGCACATCTCCCATACTGGTGTGCTCGTTTCACTACCTGGATTTTGGTTTCCTCTTCTTTCTTTGAAATGACAAGTCTTCATTCAGCATGCTACACACACCTTGTAGCAGTTTCAGTTTGAAGCATGTTGGTGCTCTCAAAACGCTGTGTATCCTGTGTAGAGTGTGTCACTCTACAGCACTGAATACACAACTTAGAGCTCCTTTCAACACAGACACGCAAACACGTCTTTTTGGGAAAGTCCTAACTCAGGTAAATTGGAAATGTAATGGTTTCATCGAAAACATGAAGACAATCATGCTTTTGAACTCTGCAACCGAAAGAAATGGCTTTTTGTACATGCCATTCTGAATTTCACTGCAAAATGCCCTTCTTTTCTGGTTTGTTGAAAGTTCAAAACACTTTAGGAGATAGAACGTGTTTGAAGAAGACTGATGCAGTGTGCGTTTTCCTGGATTTCAAGTGATTCGGGATACATACTCCTTGTTTTTCGACATTGTCTAAGAAACAACATGAGGCTTGCAAGAGATTGAAAAAACGCATCCTAAAACTTATGCCTGCAGTGAAAACACACGTTTCTACAAAGACTTGGAAGGAGCAAGCAAAAGAATAGTGGCTGAGAGTTCTTTCAGAGAGAAACACACGTATTTCATCCTTCTGTAGAGACGGTTAGGGTTACGATTGGACCTAGGGTAGGGTTATGTTGAGGGCTAGGGTTAGAGAGACGGTTAGGGTTACGATTGGACCTAGGGTTAGGGGTATGTGGAGGGCTAGGGTTAGAGATCCGGTTAGGGTTACGATTGGACCTAGCGTAGGGTTATGTTGAGGGCTAGGGATAGAGAGACGGTTAGGGTTACGATTGGACCTAGGGTTAGGGTTATGTTGAGGGCCAGGGTTAGAGATCAGCTTAGTATTACGATTGGACCTAGGGTTAGGGTTATGTTGAGGCCTAGGGTTAGAGATCCGGTTAGGGTTACGATTGGATCTAGGGTTAGGGTTATGTTGAGGGCTAGGGTTAGAGATCCGGTTAGGGTTACGATTGGACCTAGGGTTAGGGTTATATTGAGGGCTCGGGTTAGAGAGACGGTTAGGGTTACGATTGGACCTAGGGTTAGGGTTATGTTGAGGCCTAAGGTTAGAGATCAGGTTAGTATTACGATTGGACCTAGGGTTAGGGTTATGTTGAGGGCTAGGGTTACAGATCCGGTTAGGGTTACGATTGGACGTAGGGTTAGGGTTTTGTTGAGGGCTAGGGTTAGAGATCCGGTTAGGGTTACGGTTGGACCTAGGGTTAGGGTTATGTTGAGGGCTAGGGTTAGAGATCCGGTTAGGGTTAAGATTGTACCTAGGGTTATAGTGATGTTCAGGGCTAGGATATTCCAGCAGTGAAAACACACATTTCTATAAAGACTTTGAAGCAGCAAGCAAAAGCCTAGTGGCTGAGTGTTCTTTCAGAGAGAAACATGCATTTCATCCTTCTGGAGTGAATTTTCATGCTGGAGTTCATATGCATTTTATACTGTGCAGAATGTAGCTACCTGCTGGGGGTTGTGTCATAGAAGCACCTTTTCTGCAGGAGCTTATTGGAACATTCATTGTTTGGCTAAGTTATTTAGGGTTGGTTTTGGAAGGTCTTTCAACCTTGGCCAAATCCCGCTTCGTACGCAAGTTTTTAATAGCGCTGTTTCCAAGTGTCCACAAAGAGCTGCTGCTTGAAACTGTCCACATGCACATCTCGTATACTGGTGTGCTCGTTTCACTACCTGGATTTTGGTTTCCTCTTCTTTCTTTGAAATGACAAGTCTTCATTCAGCATTCTACACACACCTTGTACCAGCTTCAGTTTGAAGCATGTTGGTGCTCTCAAAACGCTGTGTAACCTATGTAGAGTGTGTTACTCTCCAGCACTGAATACACAACTTAGAGCTCCTTTCACCACAGACACGCAAACACATCTTTTTGTGAAAGTCCTACTTCAGGTCCCTTGGGAATGTAAGGGTTTCATGGAGAACATGAAGTCAATCATGCTTTTGCACTCTACTACCAATAGAAATGACCTCTTGTACATGCCTGACTGAGTTTCACTGCAAAATGCCCTTGTTTTCTGGTTTCTTGAATGTTCTCAACACATTAGGAGAAAGAGCGTGTTTGAGCAAGATCGATGCAGTGTGCGTTTCCCTAGATTTCAAGTGATTTGGGAAATATAATCCTTATTTTTCCACATTGTGAAAGAAACATGAGGCTTGCAAGAGATTGAAAAAATGCATCCCAAAACGTACTCCAGCGGTGAAAGCACACGTTTCTACAAAGACTTTGAAGTAGCAAGTAAAAGCCAATGGCTGAGTGTTCTTTCAGAGAGAAACATACACATTTCATCCTTCTGGAGTGAATTTTCAGCCTGGAATTCATATGCATTTGTACCGTGCAGAATGTAACTACCTGCTCGGGGGTTGTGTCATAGAAGCACCTTTCCTGCAGGAGCTTATTGGAACATTCATTGTTTGGCTAACTTCTTTGGGTTGGTTTTGGAAGGTCTTTCAACTTTAGCCAAATCCGCTTTCTTACGAAATTTTTTCACAGCCTTGTTTCCAAGAGCCCACAAAGAACTGCTGCTTAAAACTCTCCACATGCACATCTCCCATACTGGTGTGCTCGTTTCACTACCTGGATTTTGGTTTCCTCTTCTTTCTTTGAAATTACAAGCCCTCTTTCTGCATGCTACACACACCTTGTAGCAGTTTCAGTTTGCAGCATATTGGTGCTCTTAAAACGCTGAGTAACCTGTGTAGAGTGTGTCAATCTCCAGCACTGAATACACAACTTAGAGCTCCTTTCACCACAGACACGCAAACACATCTTTTTGTAAAAGTCCTACTTCTTTACTCTTGGAAATGTAAGGGTTTCATCGAGAACTTGAAGTCAATCATGCTTTTGCACTCTGCAACCAATAGGAATGAACTCTTGTACATACCCGTCTGAATTTCAGTGCAAAATGCCCTTCTTTTCTGGTTTGTTGAAAGTTCACAACACATTAGGAGATAGAGCGTGTTTGAAGAAGACTGATGCAGTGTGCGTTTTCCTGGATTTCTAGTGATTTGGGAAACATAATCCGTGTTTTCCCACATTGTCTAAGAAACAACATGAGGCTTGCAAGAGATTGAAACAATGCATCCTAAAACTTATTCCAGCAGTGAAAACACACGTTTCTACAAAGACTTGGAAGGAGCAAGCAAAAGAATAGTGGCTGAGTGTCCTTTCAGAGAGAAACACATGCATTTCATCCTTCTGGAGTGAGTTTTCTTGCTGGAATTCATATGCATTTTGTACTGTGCAGAATGTAGCTACCTGCTCGGGGGTTGTGTCATAGATGCACCTTTCCTGCAGGAGCTTATTGGAACTTTCATTGTTTGGCTGTTATTTAGGGTTGGTTTTGGAAGGTCTTTCAACTTTGGCCAAATGCGCTTTGTACGAAAGTTTTTCACAGCCCTGTTTCCAAGTGTCCACAAAGAGCTGCTGCTTGAAAGTGTCCACATGCACATCTCCCATACTGGTGTGCTCGTTTCACTACCTGGATTTTGGTTTCCTCTTCTTTCTTTGAAATGACAAGTCTTCATTCAGCATGCTACACACACCTTGTAGCAGTTTCAGTTTGAAGCATGTTGGTGCTCTCAAAACGCTGTGTATCCTGTGTAGAGTGTGTCACTCTACAGCACTGAATACACAACTTAGAGCTCCTTTCAACACAGACACGCAAACACGTCTTTTTGGGAAAGTCCTAACTCAGGTAAATTGGAAATGTAATGGTTTCATCGAAAACATGAAGACAATCATGCTTTTGAACTCTGCAACCGAAAGAAATGGCTTTTTGTACATGCCATTCTGAATTTCACTGCAAAATGCCCTTCTTTTCTGGTTTGTTGAAAGTTCAAAACACTTTAGGAGATAGAACGTGTTTGAAGAAGACTGATGCAGTGTGCGTTTTCCTGGATTTCAAGTGATTCGGGATACATACTCCTTGTTTTTCGACATTGTCTAAGAAACAACATGAGGCTTGCAAGAGATTGAAAAAATGCATCCTAAAACTTATGCCTGCAGTGAAAACACACGTTTCTACAAAGACTTGGAAGGAGCAAGCAAAAGAATAGTGGCTGAGAGTTCTTTCAGAGAGAAACACACGTATTTCATCCTTCTGTAGAGACGGTTAGGGTTACGATTGGACCTAGGGTAGGGTTATGTTGAGGGCCAGGGTTAGAGATCCGGTTAGAGATCTGGTTAGGGTTACGATTGGACCTAGGGTTAGGGTTATGTTGAGGGCCAGGGTTAGAGATCAGCTTAGTATTACGATTGGACCTAGGGTTAGGGTTATGTTGAGGCCTAGGGTTAGAGATCCGGTTAGGGTTACGATTGGACCTAGGGTTAGGGTTATGTTGAGGGCTAGGGTTAGAGATCCGGTTAGGGTTACGATTGGACCTAGGGTTAGGGTTATGTTGAGGGCTAGGGTTAGAGATCCGGTTAGGGTTAAGATTGTACCTAGGGTTATAGTGATGTTCAGGGCTAGGATATTCCAGCAGTGAAAACACACATTTCTATAAAGACTTTGAAGCAGCAAGCAAAAGCCTAGTGGCTGAGTGTTCTTTCAGAGAGAAACATGCATTTCATCCTTCTGCAGTGAATTTTCATGCTGGAGTTCATATGCATTTTATACTGTGCAGAATGTAGCTACCTGCTGGGGGTTGTGTCATAGAAGCACCTTTTCTGCAGTAGCTTATTGGAACATTCATTGTTTGGCTAAGTTATTTAGGGTTGGTTTTGGAAGGTCTTTCAACCTTGGCCAAATCCCGCTTCGTACGCAAGTTTTTAATAGCGCTGTTTCCAAGTGTCCACAAAGAGCTGCTGCTTGAAACTGTCCACATGCACATCTCGTATACTGGTGTGCTCGTTTCACTACCTGGATTTTGGTTTCCTCTTCTTTCTTTGAAATGACAAGTCTTCATTCAGCATTCTACACACACCTTGTACCAGCTTCAGTTTGAAGCATGTTGGTGCTCTCAAAACGCTGTGTAACCTATGTAGAGTGTGTTACTCTCCAGCACTGAATACACAACTTAGAGCTCCTTTCACCACAGACACGCAAACACATCTTTTTGTGAAAGTCCTACTTCAGGTCCCTTGGGAATGTAAGGGTTTCATGGAGAACATGAAGTCAATCATGCTTTTGCACTCTACTACCAATAGAAATGACCTCTTGTACATGCCTGACTGAGTTTCACTGCAAAATGCCCTTGTTTTCTGGTTTCTTGAATGTTCTCAACACATTAGGAGAAAGAGCGTGTTTGAGCAAGATCGATGCAGTGTGCGTTTCCCTAGATTTCAAGTGATTTGGGAAATATAATCCTTATTTTTCCACATTGTGAAAGAAACATGAGGCTTGCAAGAGATTGAAAAAATGCATCCCAAAACGTACTCCAGCGGTGAAAGCACACGTTTCTACAAAGACTTTGAAGTAGCAAGTAAAAGCCAATGGCTGAGTGTTCTTTCAGAGAGAAACATACACATTTCATCCTTCTGGAGTGAATTTTCAGCCTGGAATTCATATGCATTTGTACCGTGCAGAATGTAACTACCTGCTCGGGGGTTGTGTCATAGAAGCACCTTTCCTGCAGGAGCTTATTGGAACATTCATTGTTTGGCTAACTTCTTTGGGTTGGTTTTGGAAGGTCTTTCAACTTTAGCCAAATCCGCTTTCTTACGAAATTTTTTCACAGCCTTGTTTCCAAGAGCCCACAAAGAACTGCTGCTTAAAACTCTCCACATGCACATCTCCCATACTGGTGTGCTCGTTTCACTACCTGGATTTTGGTTTCCTCTTCTTTCTTTGAAATTACAAGCCCTCTTTCTGCATGCTACACACACCTTGTAGCAGTTTCAGTTTGCAGCATATTGGTGCTCTTAAAACGCTGAGTAACCTGTGTAGAGTGTGTCAATCTCCAGCACTGAATACACAACTTAGAGCTCCTTTCACCACAGACACGCAAACACATCTTTTTGTAAAAGTCCTACTTCTTTACTCTTGGAAATGTAAGGGTTTCATCGAGAACTTGAAGTCAATCATGCTTTTGCACTCTGCAACCAATAGGAATGAACTCTTGTACATACCCGTCTGAATTTCAGTGCAAAATGCCCTTCTTTTCTGGTTTGTTGAAAGTTCACAACACATTAGGAGATAGAGCGTGTTTGAAGAAGACTGATGCAGTGTGCGTTTTCCTGGATTTCTAGTGATTTGGGAAACATAATCCGTGTTTTCCCACATTGTCTAAGAAACAACATGAGGCTTGCAAGAGATTGAAACAATGCATCCTAAAACTTATTCCAGCAGTGAAAACACACGTTTCTACAAAGACTTGGAAGGAGCAAGCAAAAGAATAGTGGCTGAGTGTCCTTTCAGAGAGAAACACATGCATTTCATCCTTCTGGAGTGAGTTTTCTTGCTGGAATTCATATGCATTTTGTACTGTGCAGAATGTAGCTACCTGCTCGGGGGTTGTGTCATAGATGCACCTTTCCTGCAGGAGCTTATTGGAACTTTCATTGTTTGGCTGTTATTTAGGGTTGGTTTTGGAAGGTCTTTCAACTTTGGCCAAATGCGCTTTGTACGAAAGTTTTTCACAGCCCTGTTTCCAAGTGTCCACAAAGAGCTGCTGCTTGAAAGTGTCCACATGCACATCTCCCATACTGGTGTGCTCGTTTCACTACCTGGATTTTGGTTTCCTCTTCTTTCTTTGAAATGACAAGTCTTCATTCAGCATGCTACACACACCTTGTAGCAGTTTCAGTTTGAAGCATGTTGGTGCTCTCAAAACGCTGTGTATCCTGTGTAGAGTGTGTCACTCTACAGCACTGAATACACAACTTAGAGCTCCTTTCAACACAGACACGCAAACACGTCTTTTTGGGAAAGTCCTAACTCAGGTAAATTGGAAATGTAATGGTTTCATCGAAAACATGAAGACAATCATGCTTTTGAACTCTGCAACTGAAAGAAATGGCTTTTTGTACATGCCATTCTGAATTTCACTGCAAAATGCCCTTCTTTTCTGGTTTGTTGAAAGTTCAAAACACTTTAGGAGATAGAACGTGTTTGAAGAAGACTGATGCAGTGTGCGTTTTCCTGGATTGCAAGTGATTCGGGATACATACTCCTTGTTTTTCGACATTGTCTAAGAAACAACATGAGGCTTGCAAGAGATTGAAAAAATGCATCCTAAAACTTATGCCTGCAGTGAAAACACACGTTTCTACAAAGACTTGGAAGGAGCAAACAAAAGAATAGTGGCTGAGAGTTCTTTCAGAGAGAAACACACGTATTTCATCCTTCTGTAGAGACGGTTAGGGTTACGATTGGACCTAGGGTTAGGGTTATGTTGAGGCCTAAGGTTAGAGATCAGGTTAGTATTACGATTGGACCTAGGGTTAGGGTTATGTTGAGGGCTAGGGTTACAGATCCGGTTAGGGTTACGATTGGACGTAGGGTTAGGGTTTTGTTGAGGGCTAGGGTTAGAGATCCGGTTAGGGTTACGGTTGGACCTAGGGTTAGGGTTATGTTGAGGGCTAGGGTTAGAGATCCGGTTAGGTTTAAGATTGTACCTAGGGTTATAGTGATGTTCAGGGCTAGGATATTCCAGCAGTGAAAACACACATTTCTATAAAGACTTTGAAGCAGCAAGCAAAAGCCTAGTGGCTGAGTGTTCTTTCAGAGAGAAACATGCATTTCATCCTTCTGGAGTGAATTTTCATGCTGGAGTTCATATGCATATTATACTGTGCAGAATGTAGCTACCTGCTGGGGGTTGTGTCATAGAAGCACCTTTTCTGCAGGAGCTTATTGGAACATTCATTGTTTGGCTAAGTTATTTAGGGTTGGTTTTGGAAGGTCTTTCAACCTTGGCCAAATCCCGCTTCGTACGCAAGTTTTTAATAGCGCTGTTTCCAAGTGTCCACAAAGAGCTGCTGCTTGAAACTGTCCACATGCACATCTCGTATACTGGTGTGCTCGTTTCACTACCTGGATTTTGGTTTCCTCTTCTTTCTTTGAAATGACAAGTCTTCATTCAGCATTCTACACACACCTTGTACCAGCTTCAGTTTGAAGCATGTTGGTGCTCTCAAAACGCTGTGTAACCTATGTAGAGTGTGTTACTCTCCAGCACTGAATACACAACTTAGAGCTCCTTTCACCACAGACACGCAAACACATCTTTTTGTGAAAGTCCTACTTCAGGTCCCTTGGGAATGTAAGGGTTTCCTGGAGAACATGAAGTCAATCATGCTTTTGCACTCTACTACCAATAGAAATGACCTCTTGTACATGCCTGACTGAGTTTCACTGCAAAATGCCCTTGTTTTCTGGTTTCTTGAATGTTCTCAACACATTAGGAGAAAGAGCGTGTTTGAGCAAGATCGATGCAGTGTGCGTTTCCCTAGATTTCAAGTGATTTGGGAAATATAATCCTTATTTTTCCACATTGTGAAAGAAACATGAGGCTTGCAAGAGATTGAAAAAATGCATCCCAAAACGTACTCCAGCGGTGAAAGCACACGTTTCTACAAAGACTTTGAAGTAGCAAGTAAAAGCCAATGGCTGAGTGTTCTTTCAGAGAGAAACATACACATTTCATCCTTCTGGAGTGAATTTTCAGCCTGGAATTCATATGCATTTGTACCGTGCAGAATGTAACTACCTGCTCGGGGGTTGTGTCATAGAAGCAACTTTCCTGCAGGAGCTTATTGGAACATTCATTGTTTGGCTAACTTCTTTGGGTTGGTTTTGGAAGGTCTTTCAACTTTAGCCAAATCCGCTTTCTTACGAAATTTTTTCACAGCCTTGTTTCCAAGAGCCCACAAAGAACTGCTGCTTAAAACTCTCCACATGCACATCTCCCATACGGGTGTGCTCGTTTCACTACCTGGATTTTGGTTTCCTCTTCTTTCTTTGAAATTACAAGCCCTCTTTCTGCATGCTACACACACCTTGTAGCAGTTTCAGTTTGCAGCATATTGGTGCTCTTAAAACGCTGAGTAACCTGTGTAGAGTGTGTCAATCTCCAGCACTGAATACACAACTTAGAGCTCCTTTCACCACAGACACGCAAACACATCTTTTTGTAAAAGTCCTACTTCTTTACTCTTGGAAATGTAAGGGTTTCATCGAGAACTTGAAGTCAATCATGCTTTTGCACTCTGCAACCAATAGGAATGAACTCTTGTACATACCCGTCTGAATTTCAGTGCAAAATGCCCTTCTTTTCTGGTTTGTTGAAAGTTCACAACACATTAGGAGATAGAGCGTGTTTGAAGAAGACTGATGCAGTGTGCGTTTTCCTGGATTTCTAGTGATTTGGGAAACATAATCCGTGTTTTCCCACATTGTCTAAGAAACAACATGAGGCTTGCAAGAGATTGAAACAATGCATCCTAAAACTTATTCCAGCAGTGAAAACACACGTTTCTACAAAGACTTGGAAGGAGCAAGCAAAAGAATAGTGGCTGAGTGTCCTTTCAAAAAGAAACACATGCATTTCATCCTTCTGGAGTGAGTTTTCTTGCTGGAATTCATATGCATTTTGTACTGTGCAGAATGTAGCTACCTGCTCGGGGGTTGTGTCATAGATGCACCTTTCCTGCAGGAGCTTATTGGAACTTTCATTGTTTGGCTAAGTTATTTAGGGTTGGTTTTGGAAGGTCTTTCAACTTTGGCCAAATGCGCTTTGTACGAAA
Organism: Miniopterus natalensis; assembly: GCF_054644295.1. Lineage (NCBI taxonomy): Eukaryota > Metazoa > Chordata > Mammalia > Chiroptera > Miniopteridae > Miniopterus > Miniopterus natalensis. The sequence continues at coordinate 83,955,550 of NC_142089.1, forward strand.
GTTTTTCACAGCCCTGTTTCCAAGTGTCCACAAAGAGCTGCTGCTTGAAAGTGTCCACATGCACATCTCCCATACTGGTGTGCTCGTTTCACTACCTGGATTTTGGTTTCCTCTTCTTTCTTTGAAATGACAAGTCTTCATTCAGCATGCTACACACACCTTGTAGCAGTTTCAGTTTGAAGCATGTTGGTGCTCTCAAAACGCTGTGTATCCTGTGTAGAGTGTGTCACTCTACAGCACTGAATACACAACTTAGAGCTCCTTTCAACACAGACACGCAAACACGTCTTTTTGGGAAAGTCCTAACTCAGGTAAATTGGAAATGTAATGGTTTCATCGAAAACATGAAGACAATCATGCTTTTGAACTCTGCAACCGAAAGAAATGGCTTTTTGTACATGCCATTCTGAATTTCACTGCAAAATGCCCTTCTTTTCTGGTTTGTTGAAAGTTCAAAACACTTTAGGAGATAGAACGTGTTTGAAGAAGACTGATGCAGTGTGCGTTTTCCTGGATTTCAAGTGATTCGGGATACATACTCCTTGTTTTTCGACATTGTCTAAGAAACAACATGAGGCTTGCAAGAGATTGAAAAAACGCATCCTAAAACTTATGCCTGCAGTGAAAACACACGTTTCTACAAAGACTTGGAAGGAGCAAGCAAAAGAATAGTGGCTGAGAGTTCTTTCAGAGAGAAACACACGTATTTCATCCTTCTGTAGAGACGGTTAGGGTTACGATTGGACCTAGGGTAGGGTTATGTTGAGGGCTAGGGTTAGAGAGACGGTTAGGGTTACGATTGGACCTAGGGTTAGGGGTATGTGGAGGGCTAGGGTTAGAGATCCGGTTAGGGTTACGATTGGACCTAGCGTAGGGTTATGTTGAGGGCTAGGGATAGAGAGACGGTTAGGGTTACGATTGGACCTAGGGTTAGGGTTATGTTGAGGGCCAGGGTTAGAGATCAGCTTAGTATTACGATTGGACCTAGGGTTAGGGTTATGTTGAGGCCTAGGGTTAGAGATCCGGTTAGGGTTACGATTGGATCTAGGGTTAGGGTTATGTTGAGGGCTAGGGTTAGAGATCCGGTTAGGGTTACGATTGGACCTAGGGTTAGGGTTATATTGAGGGCTCGGGTTAGAGAGACGGTTAGGGTTACGATTGGACCTAGGGTTAGGGTTATGTTGAGGCCTAAGGTTAGAGATCAGGTTAGTATTACGATTGGACCTAGGGTTAGGGTTATGTTGAGGGCTAGGGTTACAGATCCGGTTAGGGTTACGATTGGACGTAGGGTTAGGGTTTTGTTGAGGGCTAGGGTTAGAGATCCGGTTAGGGTTACGGTTGGACCTAGGGTTAGGGTTATGTTGAGGGCTAGGGTTAGAGATCCGGTTAGGGTTAAGATTGTACCTAGGGTTATAGTGATGTTCAGGGCTAGGATATTCCAGCAGTGAAAACACACATTTCTATAAAGACTTTGAAGCAGCAAGCAAAAGCCTAGTGGCTGAGTGTTCTTTCAGAGAGAAACATGCATTTCATCCTTCTGGAGTGAATTTTCATGCTGGAGTTCATATGCATTTTATACTGTGCAGAATGTAGCTACCTGCTGGGGGTTGTGTCATAGAAGCACCTTTTCTGCAGGAGCTTATTGGAACATTCATTGTTTGGCTAAGTTATTTAGGGTTGGTTTTGGAAGGTCTTTCAACCTTGGCCAAATCCCGCTTCGTACGCAAGTTTTTAATAGCGCTGTTTCCAAGTGTCCACAAAGAGCTGCTGCTTGAAACTGTCCACATGCACATCTCGTATACTGGTGTGCTCGTTTCACTACCTGGATTTTGGTTTCCTCTTCTTTCTTTGAAATGACAAGTCTTCATTCAGCATTCTACACACACCTTGTACCAGCTTCAGTTTGAAGCATGTTGGTGCTCTCAAAACGCTGTGTAACCTATGTAGAGTGTGTTACTCTCCAGCACTGAATACACAACTTAGAGCTCCTTTCACCACAGACACGCAAACACATCTTTTTGTGAAAGTCCTACTTCAGGTCCCTTGGGAATGTAAGGGTTTCCTGGAGAACATGAAGTCAATCATGCTTTTGCACTCTACTACCAATAGAAATGACCTCTTGTACATGCCTGACTGAGTTTCACTGCAAAATGCCCTTGTTTTCTGGTTTCTTGAATGTTCTCAACACATTAGGAGAAAGAGCGTGTTTGAGCAAGATCGATGCAGTGTGCGTTTCCCTAGATTTCAAGTGATTTGGGAAATATAATCCTTATTTTTCCACATTGTGAAAGAAACATGAGGCTTGCAAGAGATTGAAAAAATGCATCCCAAAACGTACTCCAGCGGTGAAAGCACACGTTTCTACAAAGACTTTGAAGTAGCAAGTAAAAGCCAATGGCTGAGTGTTCTTTCAGAGAGAAACATACGCATTTCATCCTTCTGGAGTGAATTTTCAGCCTGGAATTCATATGCATTTGTACCGTGCAGAATGTAACTACCTGCTCGGGGGTTGTGTCATAGAAGCAACTTTCCTGCAGGAGCTTATTGGAACATTCATTGTTTCGCTAACTTCTTTGGGTTGTTTTGGAAGGTCTTTCAACTTTAGCCAAATCCGCTTTCTTACGAAATTTTTTCACAGCCTTGTTTCCTAGAGCCCACAAAGAACTGCTGCTTAAAACTCTCCACATGCACATCTCCCATACTGGTGTGCTCGTTTCACTACCTGGATTTTGGTTTCCTCTTCTTTCTTTGAAATTACAAGCCCTCTTTCTGCATGCTACACACACCTTGTAGCAGTTTCAGTTTGCAGCATATTGGTGCTCTTAAAACGCTGAGTAACCTGTGTAGAGTGTGTCAATCTCCAGCACTGAATACACAACTTAGAGCTCCTTTCACCACAGACACGCAAACACATCTTTTTGTAAAAGTCCTACTTCTTTACTCTTGGAAATGTAAGGGTTTCATCGAGAACTTGAAGTCAATCATGCTTTTGCACTCTGCAACCAATAGGAATGAACTCTTGTACATACCCGTCTGAATTTCAGTGCAAAATGCCCTTCTTTTCTGGTTTGTTGAAAGTTCACAACACATTAGGAGATAGAGCGTGTTTGAAGAAGACTGATGCAGTGTGCGTTTTCCTGGATTTCTAGTGATTTGGGAAACATAATCCGTGTTTTCCCACATTGTCTAAGAAACAACATGAGGCTTGCAAGAGATTGAAACAATGCATCCTAAAACTTATTCCAGCAGTGAAAACACACGTTTCTACAAAGACTTGGAAGGAGCAAGCAAAAGAATAGTGGCTGAGTGTCCTTTCAGAGAGAAACACATGCATTTCATCCTTCTGGAGTGAGTTTTCTTGCTGGAATTCATATGCATTTTGTACTGTGCAGAATGTAGCTACCTGCTCGGGGGTTGTGTCATAGATGCACCTTTCCTGCAGGAGCTTATTGGAACTTTCATTGTTTGGCTGTTATTTAGGGTTGGTTTTGGAAGGTCTTTCAACTTTGGCCAAATGCGCTTTGTACGAAAGTTTTTCACAGCCCTGTTTCCAAGTGTCCACAAAGAGCTGCTGCTTGAAAGTGTCCACATGCACATCTCCCATACTGGTGTGCTCGTTTCACTACCTGGATTTTGGTTTCCTCTTCTTTCTTTGAAATGACAAGTCTTCATTCAGCATGCTACACACACCTTGTAGCAGTTTCAGTTTGAAGCATGTTGGTGCTCTCAAAACGCTGTGTATCCTGTGTAGAGTGTGTCACTCTACAGCACTGAATACACAACTTAGAGCTCCTTTCAACACAGACACGCAAACACGTCTTTTTGGGAAAGTCCTAACTCAGGTAAATTGGAAATGTAATGGTTTCATCGAAAACATGAAGACAATCATGCTTTTGAACTCTGCAACCGAAAGAAATGGCTTTTTGTACATGCCATTCTGAATTTCACTGCAAAATGCCCTTCTTTTCTGGTTTGTTGAAAGTTCAAAACACTTTAGGAGATAGAACGTGTTTGAAGAAGACTGATGCAGTGTGCGTTTTCCTGGATTTCAAGTGATTCGGGATACATACTCCTTGTTTTTCGACATTGTCTAAGAAACAACATGAGGCTTGCAAGAGATTGAAAAAATGCATCCTAAAACTTATGCCTGCAGTGAAAACACACGTTTCTACAAAGACTTGGAAGGAGCAAGCAAAAGAATAGTGGCTGAGAGTTCTTTCAGAGAGAAACACACGTATTTCATCCTTCTGTAGAGACGGTTAGGGTTACGATTGGACCTAGGGTAGGGTTATGTTGAGGGCCAGGGTTAGAGATCAGCTTAGTATTACGATTGGACCTAGGGTTAGGGTTATGTTGAGGCCTAGGGTTAGAGATCCGGTTAGGGTTACGATTGGACCTAGGGTTAGGGTTATGTTGAGGGCTAGGGTTAGAGATCCGGTTAGGGTTACGATTGGACCTAGGGTTAGGGTTATGTTGAGGCCTAAGGTTAGAGATCAGGTTAGTATTACGATTGGACCTAGGGTTAGGGTTATGTTGAGGGCTAGGGTTACAGATCCGGTTAGGGTTACGATTGGACGTAGGGTTAGGGTTATGTTGAGGGCTAGGGTTAGAGATCCGGTTAGGGTTACGGTTGGACCTAGGGTTAGGGTTATGTTGAGGGCTAGTGTTAGAGATCCGGTTAGGGTTAAGATTGTACCTAGGGTTATAGTGATGTTCAGGGCTAGGATATTCCAGCAGTGAAAACACACATTTCTATAAAGACTTTGAAGCAGCAAGCAAAAGCCTAGTGGCTGAGTGTTCTTTCAGAGAGAAACATGCATTTCATCCTTCTGGAGTGAATTTTCATGCTGGAGTTCATATGCATTTTATACTGTGCAGAATGTAGCTACCTGCTGGGGGTTGTGTCATAGAAGCACCTTTTCTGCAGGAGCTTATTGGAACATTCATTGTTTGGCTAAGTTATTTAGGGTTGGTTTTGGAAGGTCTTTCAACCTTGGCCAAATCCCGCTTCGTACGCAAGTTTTTAATAGCGCTGTTTCCAAGTGTCCACAAAGAGCTGCTGCTTGAAACTGTCCACATGCACATCTCGTATACTGGTGTGCTCGTTTCACTACCTGGATTTTGGTTTCCTCTTCTTTCTTTGAAATGACAAGTCTTCATTCAGCATTCTACACACACCTTGTACCAGCTTCAGTTTGAAGCATGTTGGTGCTCTCAAAACGCTGTGTAACCTATGTAGAGTGTGTTACTCTCCAGCACTGAATACACAACTTAGAGCTCCTTTCACCACAGACACGCAAACACATCTTTTTGTGAAAGTCCTACTTCAGGTCCCTTGGGAATGTAAGGGTTTCATGGAGAACATGAAGTCAATCATGCTTTTGCACTCTACTACCAATAGAAATGACCTCTTGTACATGCCTGACTGAGTTTCACTGCAAAATGCCCTTGTTTTCTGGTTTCTTGAATGTTCTCAACACATTAGGAGAAAGCGTGTTTGAGCAAGATCGATGCAGTGTGCGTTTCCCTAGATTTCAAGTGATTTGGGAAATATAATCCTTATTTTTCCACATTGTGAAAGAAACATGAGGCTTGCAAGAGATTGAAAAAATGCATCCCAAAACGTACTCCAGCGGTGAAAGCACACGTTTCTACAAAGACTTTGAAGTAGCAAGTAAAAGCCAATGGCTGAGTGTTCTTTCAGAGAGAAACATACACATTTCATCCTTCTGGAGTGAATTTTCAGCCTGGAATTCATATGCATTTGTACCGTGCAGAATGTAACTACCTGCTCGGGGGTTGTGTCATAGAAGCACCTTTCCTGCAGGAGCTTATTGGAACATTCATTGTTTGGCTAACTTCTTTGGGTTGGTTTTGGAAGGTCTTTCAACTTTAGCCAAATCCGCTTTCTTACGAAATTTTTTCACAGCCTTGTTTCCAAGAGCCCACAAAGAACTGCTGCTTAAAACTCTCCACATGCACATCTCCCATACTGGTGTGCTCGTTTCACTACCTGGATTTTGGTTTCCTCTTCTTTCTTTGAAATTACAAGCCCTCTTTCTGCATGCTACACACACCTTGTAGCAGTTTCAGTTTGCAGCATATTGGTGCTCTTCAAACGCTGAGTAACCTGTGTAGAGTGTGTCAATCTCCAGCACTGAATACACAACTTAGAGCTCCTTTCACCACAGACACGCAAACACATCTTTTTGTAAAAGTCCTACTTCTTTACTCTTGGAAATGTAAGGGTTTCATCGAGAACTTGAAGTCAATCATGCTTTTGCACTCTGCAACCAATAGGAATGAACTCTTGTACATACCCGTCTGAATTTCAGTGCAAAATGCCCTTCTTTTCTGGTTTGTTGAAAGTTCACAACACATTAGGAGATAGAGCGTGTTTGAAGAAGACTGATGCAGTGTGCGTTTTCCTGGATTTCTAGTGATTTGGGAAACATAATCCGTGTTTTCCCACATTGTCTAAGAAACAACATGAGGCTTGCAAGAGATTGAAACAATGCATCCTAAAACTTATTCCAGCAGTGAAAACACACGTTTCTACAAAGACTTGGAAGGAGCAAGCAAAAGAATAGTGGCTGAGTGTCCTTTCAGAGAGAAACACATGCATTTCATCCTTCTGGAGTGAGTTTTCTTGCTGGAATTCATATGCATTTTGTACTGTGCAGAATGTAGCTACCTGCTCGGGGGTTGTGTCATAGATGCACCTTTCCTGCAGGAGCTTATTGGAACTTTCATTGTTTGGCTGTTATTTAGGGTGGGTTTTGGAAGGTCTTTCAACTTTGGCCAAATGCGCTTTGTACGAAAGTTTTTCACAGCCCTGTTTCCAAGTGTCCACAAAGAGCTGCTGCTTGAAAGTGTCCACATGCACATCTCCCATACTGGTGTGCTCGTTTCACTACCTGGATTTTGGTTTCCTCTTCTTTCTTTGAAATGACAAGTCTTCATTCAGCATGCTACACACACCTTGTAGCAGTTTCAGTTTGAAGCATGTTGGTGCTCTCAAAACGCTGTGTATCCTGTGTAGAGTGTGTCACTCTACAGCACTGAATACACAACTTAGAGCTCCTTTCAACACAGACACGCAAACACGTCTTTTTGGGAAAGTCCTAACTCAGGTAAATTGGAAATGTAATGGTTTCATCGAAAACATGAAGACAATCATGCTTTTGAACTCTGCAACCGAAAGAAATGGCTTTTTGTACATGCCATTCTGAATTTCACTGCAAAATGCCCTTCTTTTCTGGTTTGTTGAAAGTTCAAAACACTTTAGGAGATAGAACGTGTTTGAAGAAGACTGATGCAGTGTGCGTTTTCCTGGATTTCAAGTGATTCGGGATACATACTCCTTGTTTTTCGACATTGTCTAAGAAACAACATGAGGCTTGCAAGAGATTGAAAAAATGCATCCTAAAACTTATGCCTGCAGTGAAAACACACGTTTCTACAAAGACTTGGAAGGAGCAAGCAAAAGAATAGTGGCTGAGAGTTCTTTCAGAGAGAAACACACGTATTTCATCCTTCTGTAGAGACGGTTAGGGTTACGATTGGACCTAGGGTAGGGTTATGTTGAGGGCCAGGGTTAGAGATCCGGTTAGAGATCTGGTTAGGGTTACGATTGGACCTAGGGTTAGGGTTATGTTTAGGGCCAGGGTTAGAGATCAGCTTAGTATTACGATTGGACCTAGGGTTAGGGTTATGTTGAGGCCTAGGGTTAGAGATCCGGTTAGGGTTACGATTGGACCTAGGGTTAGGGTTATGTTGAGGGCTAGGGTTAGAGATCCGGTTAGGGTTACGATTGGACCTAGGGTTAGGGTTATGTTGAGGCCTAAGGTTAGAGATCAGGTTAGTATTACGATTGGACCTAGGGTTAGGGTTATGTTGAGGGCTAGGGTTACAGATCCGGTTAGGGTTACGATTGGACGTAGGGTTAGGGTTATGTTGAGGGCTAGGGCTAGAGATCCGGTTAGGGTTACGGTTGGACCTAGGGTTAGGGTTATGTTGAGGGCTAGGGTTAGAGATCCGGTTAGGGTTAAGATTGTACCTAGGGTTATAGTGATGTTCAGGGCTAGGATATTCCAGCAGTGAAAACACACATTTCTATAAAGACTTTGAAGCAGCAAGCAAAAGCCTAGTGGCTGAGTGTTCTTTCAGAGAGAAACATGCATTTCATCCTTCTGCAGTGAATTTTCATGCTGGAGTTCATATGCATTTTATACTGTGCAGAATGTAGCTACCTGCTGGGGGTTGTGTCATAGAAGCACCTTTTCTGCAGTAGCTTATTGGAACATTCATTGTTTGGCTAAGTTATTTAGGGTTGGTTTTGGAAGGTCTTTCAACCTTGGCCAAATCCCGCTTCGTACGCAAGTTTTTAATAGCGCTGTTTCCAAGTGTCCACAAAGAGCTGCTGCTTGAAACTGTCCACATGCACATCTCGTATACTGGTGTGCTCGTTTCACTACCTGGATTTTGGTTTCCTCTTCTTTCTTTGAAATGACAAGTCTTCATTCAGCATTCTACACACACCTTGTACCAGCTTCAGTTTGAAGCATGTTGGTGCTCTCAAAACGCTGTGTAACCTATGTAGAGTGTGTTACTCTCCAGCACTGAATACACAACTTAGAGCTCCTTTCACCACAGACACGCAAACACATCTTTTTGTGAAAGTCCTACTTCAGGTCCCTTGGGAATGTAAGGGTTTCATGGAGAACATGAAGTCAATCATGCTTTTGCACTCTACTACCAATAGAAATGACCTCTTGTACATGCCTGACTGAGTTTCACTGCAAAATGCCCTTGTTTTCTGGTTTCTTGAATGTTCTCAACACATTAGGAGAAAGCGTGTTTGAGCAAGATCGATGCAGTGTGCGTTTCCCTAGATTTCAAGTGATTTGGGAAATATAATCCTTATTTTTCCACATTGTGAAAGAAACATGAGGCTTGCAAGAGATTGAAAAAATGCATCCCAAAACGTACTCCAGCGGTGAAAGCACACGTTTCTACAAAGACTTTGAAGTAGCAAGTAAAAGCCAATGGCTGAGTGTTCTTTCAGAGAGAAACATACACATTTCATCCTTCTGGAGTGAATTTTCAGCCTGGAATTCATATGCATTTGTACCGTGCAGAATGTAACTACCTGCTCGGGGGTTGTGTCATAGAAGCACCTTTCCTGCAGGAGCTTATTGGAACATTCATTGTTTGGCTAACTTCTTTGGGTTGGTTTTGGAAGGTCTTTCAACTTTAGCCAAATCCGCTTTCTTACGAAATTTTTTCACAGCCTTGTTTCCAAGAGCCCACAAAGAACTGCTGCTTAAAACTCTCCACATGCACATCTCCCATACTGGTGTGCTCGTTTCACTACCTGGATTTTGGTTTCCTCTTCTTTCTTTGAAATTACAAGCCCTCTTTCTGCATGCTACACACACCTTGTAGCAGTTTCAGTTTGCAGCATATTGGTGCTCTTCAAACGCTGAGTAACCTGTGTAGAGTGTGTCAATCTCCAGCACTGAATACACAACTTAGAGCTCCTTTCACCACAGACACGCAAACACATCTTTTTGTAAAAGTCCTACTTCTTTACTCTTGGAAATGTAAGGGTTTCATCGAGAACTTGAAGTCAATCATGCTTTTGCACTCTGCAACCAATAGGAATGAACTCTTGTACATACCCGTCTGAATTTCAGTGCAAAATGCCCTTCTTTTCTGGTTTGTTGAAAGTTCACAACACATTAGGAGATAGAGCGTGTTTGAAGAAGACTGATGCAGTGTGCGTTTTCCTGGATTTCTAGTGATTTGGGAAACATAATCCGTGTTTTCCCACATTGTCTAAGAAACAACATGAGGCTTGCAAGAGATTGAAACAATGCATCCTAAAACTTATTCCAGCAGTGAAAACACACGTTTCTACAAAGACTTGGAAGGAGCAAGCAAAAGAATAGTGGCTGAGTGTCCTTTCAGAGAGAAACACATGCATTTCATCCTTCTGGAGTGAGTTTTCTTGCTGGAATTCATATGCATTTTGTACTGTGCAGAATGTAGCTACCTGCTCGGGGGTTGTGTCATAGATGCACCTTTCCTGCAGGAGCTTATTGGAACTTTCATTGTTTGGCTGTTATTTAGGGTTGGTTTTGGAAGGTCTTTCAACTTTGGCCAAATGCGCTTTATACGAAAGTTTTTCACAGCCCTGTTTCCAAGTGTCCACAAAGAGCTGCTGCTTGAAAGTGTCCACATGCACATCTCCCATACTGGTGTGCTCGTTTCACTACCTGGATTTTGGTTTCCTCTTCTTTCTTTGAAATGACAAGTCTTCATTCAGCATGCTACACACACCTTGTAGCAGTTTCAGTTTGAAGCATGTTGGTGCTCTCAAAACGCTGTGTATCCTGTGTAGAGTGTGTCACTCTACAGCACTGAATACACAACTTAGAGCTCCTTTCAACACAGACACGCAAACACGTCTTTTTGGGAAAGTCCTAACTCAGGTAAATTGGAAATGTAATGGTTTCATCGAAAACATGAAGACAATCATGCTTTTGAACTCTGCAACCGAAAGAAATGGCTTTTTGTACATGCCATTCTGAATTTCACTGCAAAATGCCCTTCTTTTCTGGTTTGTTGAAAGTTCAAAACACTTTAGGAGATAGAACGTGTTTGAAGAAGACTGATGCAGTGTGCGTTTTCCTGGATTTCAAGTGATTCGGGATACATACTCCTTGTTTTTCGACATTGTCTAAGAAACAACATGAGGCTTGCAAGAGATTGAAAAAATGCATCCTAAAACTTATGCCTGCAGTGAAAACACACGTTTCTACAAAGACTTGGAAGGAGCAAGCAAAAGAATAGTGGCTGAGAGTTCTTTCAGAGAGAAACACACGTATTTCATCCTTCTGTAGAGACGGTTAGGGTTACGATTGGACCTAGGGTAGGGTTATGTTGAGGGCCAGGGTTAGAGATCCGGTTAGAGATCTGGTTAGGGTTACGATTGGACCTAGGGTTAGGGTTATGTTTAGGGCCAGGGTTAGAGATCAGCTTAGTATTACGATTGGACCTAGGGTTAGGGTTATGTTGAGGCCTAGGGTTAGAGATCCGGTTAGGGTTACGATTGGACCTAGGGTTAGGGTTATGTTGAGGGCTAGGGTTAGAGATCCGGTTAGGGTTACGATTGGACCTAGGGTTAGGGTTATGTTGAGGCCTAAGGTTAGAGATCAGGTTAGTATTACGATTGGACCTAGGGTTAGGGTTATGTTGAGGGCTAGGGTTACAGATCCGGTTAGGGTTACGATTGGACGTAGGGTTAGGGTTATGTTGAGGGCTAGGGTTAGAGATCCGGTTAGGGTTACGGTTGGACCTAGGGTTAGGGTTATGTTGAGGGCTAGGGTTAGAGATCCGGTTAGGGTTAAGATTGTACCTAGGGTTATAGTGATGTTCAGGGCTAGGATATTCCAGCAGTGAAAACACACATTTCTATAAAGACTTTGAAGCAGCAAGCAAAAGCCTAGTGGCTGAGTGTTCTTTCAGAGAGAAACATGCATTTCATCCTTCTGCAGTGAATTTTCATGCTGGAGTTCATATGCATTTTATACTGTGCAGAATGTAGCTACCTGCTGGGGGTTGTGTCATAGAAGCACCTTTTCTGCAGTAGCTTATTGGAACATTCATTGTTTGGCTAAGTTATTTAGGGTTGGTTTTGGAAGGTCTTTCAACCTTGGCCAAATCCCGCTTCGTACGCAAGTTTTTAATAGCGCTGTTTCCAAGTGTCCACAAAGAGCTGCTGCTTGAAACTGTCCACATGCACATCTCGTATACTGGTGTGCTCGTTTCACTACCTGGATTTTGGTTTCCTCTTCTTTCTTTGAAATGACAAGTCTTCATTCAGCATTCTACACACACCTTGTACCAGCTTCAGTTTGAAGCATGTTGGTGCTCTCAAAACGCTGTGTAACCTATGTAGAGTGTGTTACTCTCCAGCACTGAATACACAACTTAGAGCTCCTTTCACCACAGACACGCAAACACATCTTTTTGTGAAAGTCCTACTTCAGGTCCCTTGGGAATGTAAGGGTTTCATGGAGAACATGAAGTCAATCATGCTTTTGCACTCTACTACCAATAGAAATGACCTCTTGTACATGCCTGACTGAGTTTCACTGCAAAATGCCCTTGTTTTCTGGTTTCTTGAATGTTCTCAACACATTAGGAGAAAGCGTGTTTGAGCAAGATCGATGCAGTGTGCGTTTCCCTAGATTTCAAGTGATTTGGGAAATATAATCCTTATTTTTCCACATTGTGAAAGAAACATGAGGCTTGCAAGAGATTGAAAAAATGCATCCCAAAACGTACTCCAGCGGTGAAAGCACACGTTTCTACAAAGACTTTGAAGTAGCAAGTAAAAGCCAATGGCTGAGTGTTCTTTCAGAGAGAAACATACACATTTCATCCTTCTGGAGTGAATTTTCAGCCTGGAATTCATATGCATTTGTACCGTGCAGAATGTAACTACCTGCTCGGGGGTTGTGTCATAGAAGCACATTTCCTGCAGGAGCTTATTGGAACATTCATTGTTTGGCTAACTTCTTTGGGTTGGTTTTGGAAGGTCTTTCAACTTTAGCCAAATCCGCTTTCTTACGAAATTTTTTCACAGCCTTGTTTCCAAGAGCCCACAAAGAACTGCTGCTTAAAACTCTCCACATGCACATCTCCCATACTGGTGTGCTCGTTTCACTACCTGGATTTTGGTTTCCTCTTCTTTCTTTGAAATTACAAGCCCTCTTTCTGCATGCTACACACACCTTGTAGCAGTTTCAGTTTGCAGCATATTGGTGCTCTTCAAACGCTGAGTAACCTGTGTAGAGTGTGTCAATCTCCAGCACTGAATACACAACTTAGAGCTCCTTTCACCACAGACACGCAAACACATCTTTTTGTAAAAGTCCTACTTCTTTACTCTTGGAAATGTAAGGGTTTCATCGAGAACTTGAAGTCAATCATGCTTTTGCACTCTGCAACCAATAGGAATGAACTCTTGTACATACCCGTCTGAATTTCAGTGCAAAATGCCCTTCTTTTCTGGTTTGTTGAAAGTTCACAACACATTAGGAGATAGAGCGTGTTTGAAGAAGACTGATGCAGTGTGCGTTTTCCTGGATTTCTAGTGATTTGGGAAACATAATCCGTGTTTTCCCACATTGTCTAAGAAACAACATGAGGCTTGCAAGAGATTGAAACAATGCATCCTAAAACTTATTCCAGCAGTGAAAACACACGTTTCTACAAAGACTTGGAAGGAGCAAGCAAAAGAATAGTGGCTGAGTGTCCTTTCAGAGAGAAACACATGCATTTCATCCTTCTGGAGTGAGTTTTCTTGCTGGAATTCATATGCATTTTGTACTGTGCAGAATGTAGCTACCTGCTCGGGGGTTGTGTCATAGATGCACCTTTCCTGCAGGAGCTTATTGGAACTTTCATTGTTTGGCTAAGTTATTTAGGGTTGGTTTTGGAAGGTCTTTCAACTTTGGCCAAATGCGCTTTGTACGAAAGTTTTTCACAGCCCTGTTTCCAAGTGTCCACAAAGAGCTGCTGCTTGAAAGTGTCCACATGCACATCTCCCATACTGGTGTGCTCGTTTCACTACCTGGATTTTGGTTTCCTCTTCTTTCTTTGAAATGACAAGTCTTCATTCAGCATGCTACACACACCTTGTAGCAGTTTCAGTTTGAAGCATGTTGGTGCTCTCAAAACGCTGTGTATCCTGTGTAGAGTGTGTCACTCTACAGCACTGAATACACAACTTAGAGCTCCTTTCAACACAGACACGCAAACACGTCTTTTTGGGAAAGTCCTAACTCAGGTAAATTGGAAATGTAATGGTTTCATCGAAAACATGAAGACAATCATGCTTTTGAACTCTGCAACCGAAAGAAATGGCTTTTTGTACATGCCATTCTGAATTTCACTGCAAAATGCCCTTCTTTTCTGGTTTGTTGAAAGTTCAAAACACTTTAGGAGATAGAACGTGTTTGAAGAAGACTGATGCAGTGTGCGTTTTCCTGGATTTCAAGTGATTCGGGATACATACTCCTTGTTTTTCGACATTGTCTAAGAAACAACATGAGGCTTGCAAGAGATTGAAAAAATGCATCCTAAAACTTATGCCTGCAGTGAAAACACACGTTTCTACAAAGACTTGGAAGGAGCAAGCAAAAGAATAGTGGCTGAGAGTTCTTTCAGAGAGAAACACACGAATTTCATCCTTCTGTAGAGACGGTTAGGGTTACGATTGGACCTAGGGTAGGGTTATGTTGAGGGCTAGGGTTAGAGAGACGGTTAGGGTTACGATTGGACCTAGGGTTAGGGTTATGTTGAGGGCTAGGGTTAGAGATCCGGTTAGGGTTACGATTGGACCTAGCGTAGGGTTATGTTGAGGGCTAGGGATAGAGAGACGGTTAGGGTTACGATTGGACCTAGGGTTAGGGTTATGTTGAGGGCCAGGGTTAGAGATCAGCTTAGTATTACGATTGGACCTAGGGTTAGGGTTATGTTGAGGCCTAGGGTTAGAGATCCGGTTAGGGTTACGATTGGATCTAGGGTTAGGGTTATGTTGAGGGCTAGGGTTAGAGATCCGGTTAGGGTTACGATTGGACCTAGGGTTAGGGTTATATTGAGGGCTCGGGTTAGAGAGACGGTTAGGGTTACGATTGGACCTAGGGTTAGGGTTATGTTGAGGCCTAAGGTTAGAGATCAGGTTAGTATTACGATTGGACCTAGGGTTAGGGTTATGTTGAGGGCTAGGGTTACAGATCCGGTTAGGGTTACGATTGGACGTAGGGTTAGGGTTTTGTTGAGGGCTAGGGTTAGAGATCCGGTTAGGGTTACGGTTGGACCTAGGGTTAGGGTTATGTTGTGGGCTAGGGTTAGAGATCCGGTTAGGGTTAAGATTGTACCTAGGGTTATAGTGATGTTCAGGGCTAGGATATTCCAGCAGTGAAAACACACATTTCTATAAAGACTTTTAAGCAGCAAGCAAAAGCCTAGTGGCTGAGTGTTCTTTCAGAGAGAAACATGCATTTCATCCTTCTGGAGTGAATTTTCATGCTGGAGTTCATATGCATTTTATACTGTGCAGAATGTAGCTACCTGCTGGGGGTTGTGTCATAGAAGCACCTTTTCTGCAGGAGCTTATTGGAACATTCATTGTTTGGCTAAGTTATTTAGGGTTGGTTTTGGAAGGTCTTTCAACCTTGGCCAAATCCCGCTTCGTACGCAAGTTTTTAATAGCGCTGTTTCCAAGTGTCCACAAAGAGCTGCTGCTTGAAACTGTCCACATGCACATCTCGTATACTGGTGTGCTCGTTTCACTACCTGGATTTTGGTTTCCTCTTCTTTCTTTGAAATGACAAGTCTTCATTCAGCATTCTACACACACCTTGTACCAGCTTCAGTTTGAAGCATGTTGGTGCTCTCAAAACGCTGTGTAACCTATGTAGAGTGTGTTACTCTCCAGCACTGAATACACAACTTAGAGCTCCTTTCACCACAGACACGCAAACACATCTTTTTGTGAAAGTCCTACTTCAGGTCCCTTGGGAATGTAAGGGTTTCCTGGAGAACATGAAGTCAATCATGCTTTTGCACTCTACTACCAATAGAAATGACCTCTTGTACATGCCTGACTGAGTTTCACTGCAAAATGCCCTTGTTTTCTGGTTTCTTGAATGTTCTCAACACATTAGGAGAAAGAGCGTGTTTGAGCAAGATCGATGCAGTGTGCGTTTCCCTAGATTTCAAGTGATTTGGGAAATATAATCCTTATTTTTCCACATTGTGAAAGAAACATGAGGCTTGCAAGAGATTGAAAAAATGCATCCCAAAACGTACTCCAGCGGTGAAAGCACACGTTTCTACAAAGACTTTGAAGTAGCAAGTAAAAGCCAATGGCTGAGTGTTCTTTCAGAGAGAAACATACACATTTCATCCTTCTGGAGTGAATTTTCAGCCTGGAATTCATATGCATTTGTACCGTGCAGAATGTAACTACCTGCTCGGGGGTTGTGTCATAGAAGCAACTTTCCTGCAGGAGCTTATTGGAACATTCATTGTTTGGCTAACTTCTTTGGGTTGGTTTTGGAAGGTCTTTCAACTTTAGCCAAATCCGCTTTCTTACGAAATTTTTTCACAGCCTTGTTTCCAAGAGCCCACAAAGAACTGCTGCTTAAAACTCTCCACATGCACATCTCCCATACGGGTGTGCTCGTTTCACTACCTGGATTTTGGTTTCCTCTTCTTTCTTTGAAATTACAAGCCCTCTTTCTGCATGCTACACACACCTTGTAGCAGTTTCAGTTTGCAGCATATTGGTGCTCTTAAAACGCTGAGTACCTGTGTAGAGTGTGTCAATCTCCAGCACTGAATACACAACTTAGAGCTCCTTTCACCACAGACACGCAAACACATCTTTTTGTAAAAGTCCTACTTCTTTACTCTTGGAAATGTAAGGGTTTCATCGAGAACTTGAAGTCAATCATGCTTTTGCACTCTGCAACCAATAGGAATGAACTCTTGTACAACCCGTCTGAATTTCAGTGCAAAATGCCCTTCTTTTCTGGTTTGTTGAAAGTCCACAACACATTAGGAGATAGAGCGTGTTTGAAGAAGACTGATGCAGTGTGCGTTTTCCTGGATTTCTAGTGATTTGGGAAACATAATCCGTGTTTTCCCACATTGTCTAAGAAACAACATGAGGCTTGCAAGAGATTGAAACAATGCATCCTAAAACTTATTCCAGCAGTGAAAACACACGTTTCTACAAAGACTTGGAAGGAGCAAGCAAAAGAATAGTGGCTGAGTGTCCTTTCAGAGAGAAACACATGCATTTCATCCTTCTGGAGTGAGTTTTCTTGCTGGAATTCATATGCATTTTGTACTGTGCAGAATGTAGCTACCTGCTCGGGGGTTGTGTCATAGATGCACCTTTCCTGCAGGAGCTTATTGGAACTTTCATTGTTTGGCTAAGTTATTTAGGGTTGGTTTTGGAAGGTCTTTCAACTTTGGCCAAATCCGCTTTGTACGAAAGTTTTTCACAGCCCTGTTTCCAAGTGTCCACAAAGAGCTGCTGCTTGAAAGTGTCCACATGCACATCTCCCATACTGGTGTGCTCGTTTCACTACCTGGATTTTGGTTTCCTCTTCTTTCTTTGAAATGACAAGTCTTCATTCAGCATGCTACACACACCTTGTAGCAGTTTCAGTTTGAAGCATGTTGGTGCTCTCAAAACGCTGTGTATCCTGTGTAGAGTGTGTCACTCTACAGCACTGAATACACAACTTAGAGCTCCTTTCAACACAGACACGCAAACACGTCTTTTTGGGAAAGTCCTAACTCAGGTAAATTGGAAATGTAATGGTTTCATCGAAAACATGAAGACAATCATGCTTTTGAACTCTGCAACTGAAAGAAATGGCTTTTTGTACATGCCATTCTGAATTTCACTGCAAAATGCCCTTCTTTTCTGGTTTGTTGAAAGTTCAAAACACTTTAGGAGATAGAACGTGTTTGAAGAAGACTGATGCAGTGTGCGTTTTCCTGGATTGCAAGTGATTCGGGATACATACTCCTTGTTTTTCGACATTGTCTAAGAAACAACATGAGGCTTGCAAGAGATTGAAAAAATGCATCCTAAAACTTATGCCTGCAGTGAAAACACACGTTTCTACAAAGACTTGGCAGGAGCAAGCAAAAGAATAGTGGCTGAGAGTTCTTTCAGAGAGAAACACACGTATTTCATCCTTCTGTAGAGACGGTTAGGGTTACGATTGGACCTAGGGTTAGGGTTATGTTGAGGCCTAAGGTTAGAGATCAGGTTAGTATTACGATTGGACCTAGGGTTAGGGTTATGTTGAGGGCTAGGGTTACAGATCCGGTTAGGGTTACGATTGGACGTAGGGTTAGGGTTTTGTTGAGGGCTAGGGTTAGAGATCCGGTTAGGGTTACGGTTGGACCTAGGGTTAGGTTTATGTTGAGGGCTAGGGTTAGAGATCCGGTTAGGGTTAAGATTGTACCTAGGGTTATAGTGATGTTCAGGGCTAGGATATTCCAGCAGTGAAAACACACATTTCTATAAAGACTTTGAAGCAGCAAGCAAAAGCCTAGTGGCTGAGTGTTCTTTCAGAGAGAAACATGCATTTCATCCTTCTGGAGTGAATTTTCATGCTGGAGTTCATATGCATTTTATACTGTGCAGAATGTAGCTACCTGCTGGGGGTTGTGTCATAGAAGCACCTTTTCTGCAGGAGCTTATTGGAACATTCATTGTTTGGCTAAGTTATTTAGGGTTGGTTTTGGAAGGTCTTTCAACCTTGGCCAAATCCCGCTTCGTACGCAAGTTTTTAATAGCGCTGTTTCCAAGTGTCCACAAAGAGCTGCTGCTTGAAACTGTCCACATGCACATCTCGTATACTGGTGTGCTCGTTTCACTACCTGGATTTTGGTTTCCTCTTCTTTCTTTGAAATGACAAGTCTTCATTCAGCATTCTACACACACCTTGTACCAGCTTCAGTTTGAAGCATGTTGGTGCTCTCAAAACGCTGTGTAACCTATGTAGAGTGTGTTACTCTCCAGCACTGAATACACAACTTAGAGCTCCTTTCACCACAGACACGCAAACACATCTTTTTGTGAAAGTCCTACTTCAGGTCCCTTGGGAATGTAAGGGTTTCCTGGAGAACATGAAGTCAATCATGCTTTTGCACTCTACTACCAATAGAAATGACCTCTTGTACATGCCTGACTGAGTTTCACTGCAAAATGCCCTTGTTTTCTGGTTTCTTGAATGTTCTCAACACATTAGGAGAAAGAGCGTGTTTGAGCAAGATCGATGCAGTGTGCGTTTCCCTAGATTTCAAGTGATTTGGGAAATATAATCCTTATTTTTCCACATTGTGAAAGAAACATGAGGCTTGCAAGAGATTGAAAAAATGCATCCCAAAACGTACTCCAGCGGTGAAAGCACACGTTTCTACAAAGACTTTGAAGTAGCAAGTAAAAGCCAATGGCTGAGTGTTCTTTCAGAGAGAAACATACACATTTCATCCTTCTGGAGTGAATTTTCAGCCTGGAATTCATATGCATTTGTACCGTGCAGAATGTAACTACCTGCTCGGGGGTTGTGTCATAGAAGCAACTTTCCTGCAGGAGCTTATTGGAACATTCATTGTTTGGCTAACTTCTTTGGGTTGGTTTTGGAAGGTCTTTCAACTTTAGCCAAATCCGCTTTCTTACGAAATTTTTTCACAGCCTTGTTTCCAAGAGCCCACAAAGAACTGCTGCTTAAAACTCTCCACATGCACATCTCCCATACTGGTGTGCTCGTTTCACTACCTGGATTTTGGTTTCCTCTTCTTTCTTTGAAATTACAAGCCCTCTTTCTGCATGCTACACACACCTTGTAGCAGTTTCAGTTTGCAGCATATTGGTGCTCTTAAAACGCTGAGTAACCTGTGTAGAGTGTGTCAATCTCCAGCACTGAATACACAACTTAGAGCTCCTTTCACCACAGACACGCAAACACATCTTTTTGTAAAAGTCCTACTTCTTTACTCTTGGAAATGTAAGGGTTTCATCGAGAACTTGAAGTCAATCATGCTTTTGCACTCTGCAACCAATAGGAATGAACTCTTGTACATACCCGTCTGAATTTCAGTGCAAAATGCCCTTCTTTTCTGGTTTGTTGAAAGTTCACAACACATTAGGAGATAGAGCGTGTTTGAAGAAGACTGATGCAGTGTGCGTTTTCCTGGATTTCTAGTGATTTGGGAAACATAATCCGTGTTTTCCCACATTGTCTAAGAAACAACATGAGGCTTGCAAGAGATTGAAACAATGCATCCTAAAACTTATTCCAGCAGTGAAAACACACGTTTCTACAAAGACTTGGAAGGAGCAAGCAAAAGAATAGTGGCTGAGTGTCCTTTCAGAGAGAAACACATGCATTTCATCCTTCTGGAGTGAGTTTTCTTGCTGGAATTCATATGCATTTTGTACTGTGCAGAATGTAGCTACCTGCTCGGGGGTTGTGTCATAGATGCACCTTTCCTGCAGGAGCTTATTGGAACTTTCATTGTTTGGCTGTTATTTAGGGTTGGTTTTGGAAGGTCTTTCAACTTTGGCCAAATCCGCTTTGTACGAAAGTTTTTCACAGCCCTGTTTCCAAGTGTCCACAAAGAGCTGCTGCTTGAAAGTGTCCACATGCACATCTCCCATACTGGTGTGCTCGTTTCACTACCTGGATTTTGGTTTCCTCTTCTTTCTTTGAAATGACAAGTCTTCATTCAGCATGCTACACACACCTTGTAGCAGTTTCAGTTTGAAGCATGTTGGTGCTCTCAAAACGCTGTGTATCCTGTGTAGAGTGTGTCACTCTACAGCACTGAATACACAACTTAGAGCTCCTTTCAACACAGACACGCAAACACGTCTTTTTGGGAAAGTCCTAACTCAGGTAAATTGGAAATGTAATGGTTTCATCGAAAACATGAAGACAATCATGCTTTTGAACTCTGCAACCGAAAGAAATGGCTTTTTGTACATGCCATTCTGAATTTCACTGCAAAATGCCCTTCTTTTCTGGTTTGTTGAAAGTTCAAAACACTTTAGGAGATAGAACGTGTTTGAAGAAGACTGATGCAGTGTGCGTTTTCCTGGATTTCAAGTGATTCGGGATACATACTCCTTGTTTTTCGACATTGTCTAAGAAACAACATGAGGCTTGCAAGAGATTGAAAAAATGCATCCTAAAACTTATGCCTGCAGTGAAAACACACGTTTCTACAAAGACTTGGAAGGAGCAAGCAAAAGAATAGTGGCTGAGAGTTCTTTCAGAGAGAAACACACGTATTTCATCCTTCTGTAGAGACGGTTAGGGTTACGATTGGACCTAGGGTAGGGTTATGTTGAGGGCTAGGGTTAGAGAGACGGTTAGGGTTACGATTGGACCTAGGGTTAGGGTTATGTTGAGGGCTAGGGTTAGAGATCCGGTTAGGGTTACGATTGGACCTAGCGTAGGGTTATGTTGAGGGCTAGGGATAGAGAGACGGTTAGGGTTACGATTGGACCTAGGGTTAGGGTTATGTTGAGGGCCAGGGTTAGAGATCAGCTTAGTATTACGATTGGACCTAGGGTTAGGGTTATGTTGAGGCCTAGGGTTAGAGATCCGGTTAGGGTTACGATTGGATCTAGGGTTAGGGTTATGTTGAGGGCTAGGGTTAGAGATCCGGTTAGGGTTACGATTGGACCTAGGGTTAGGGTTATATTGAGGGCTCGGGTTAGAGAGACGGTTAGGGTTACGATTGGACCTAGGGTTAGGGTTATGTTGAGGCCTAAGGTTAGAGATCAGGTTAGTATTACGATTGGACCTAGGGTTAGGGTTATGTTGAGGGCTAGGGTTACAGATCCGGTTAGGGTTACGATTGGACGTAGGGTTAGGGTTTTGTTGAGGGCTAGGGTTAGAGATCCGGTTAGGGTTACGGTTGGACCTAGGGTTAGGGTTATGTTGAGGGCTAGGGTTAGAGATCCGGTTAGGGTTAAGATTGTACCTAGGGTTATAGTGATGTTCAGGGCTAGGATATTCCAGCAGTGAAAACACACATTTCTATAAAGACTTTGAAGCAGCAAGCAAAAGCCTAGTGGCTGAGTGTTCTTTCAGAGAGAAACATGCATTTCATCCTTCTGGAGTGAATTTTCATGCTGGAGTTCATATGCATTTTATACTGTGCAGAATGTAGCTACCTGCTGGGGGTTGTGTCATAGAAGCACCTTTTCTGCAGGAGCTTATTGGAACATTCATTGTTTGGCTAAGTTATTTAGGGTTGGTTTTGGAAGGTCTTTCAACCTTGGCCAAATCCCGCTTCGTACGCAAGTTTTTAATAGCGCTGTTTCCAAGTGTCCACAAAGAGCTGCTGCTTGAAACTGTCCACATGCACATCTCGTATACTGGTGTGCTCGTTTCACTACCTGGATTTTGGTTTCCTCTTCTTTCTTTGAAATGACAAGTCTTCATTCAGCATTCTACACACACCTTGTACCAGCTTCAGTTTGAAGCATGTTGGTGCTCTCAAAACGCTGTGTAACCTATGTAGAGTGTGTTACTCTCCAGCACTGAATACACAACTTAGAGCTCCTTTCACCACAGACACGCAAACACATCTTTTTGTGAAAGTCCTACTTCAGGTCCCTTGGGAATGTAAGGGTTTCATGGAGAACATGAAGTCAATCATGCTTTTGCACTCTACTACCAATAGAAATGACCTCTTGTACATGCCTGACTGAGTTTCACTGCAAAATGCCCTTGTTTTCTGGTTTCTTGAATGTTCTCAACACATTAGGAGAAAGAGCGTGTTTGAGCAAGATCGATGCAGTGTGCGTTTCCCTAGATTTCAAGTGATTTGGGAAATATAATCCTTATTTTTCCACATTGTGAAAGAAACATGAGGCTTGCAAGAGATTGAAAAAATGCATCCCAAAACGTACTCCAGCGGTGAAAGCACACGTTTCTACAAAGACTTTGAAGTAGCAAGTAAAAGCCAATGGCTGAGTGTTCTTTCAGAGAGAAACATACACATTTCATCCTTCTGGAGTGAATTTTCAGCCTGGAATTCATATGCATTTGTACCGTGCAGAATGTAACTACCTGCTCGGGGGTTGTGTCATAGAAGCAACTTTCCTGCAGGAGCTTATTGGAACATTCATTGTTTGGCTAACTTCTTTGGGTTGGTTTTGGAAGGTCTTTCAACTTTAGCCAAATCCGCTTTCTTACGAAATTTTTTCACAGCCTTGTTTCCAAGAGCCCACAAAGAACTGCTGCTTAAAACTCTCCACATGCACATCTCCCATACTGGTGTGCTCGTTTCACTACCTGGATTTTGGTTTCCTCTTCTTTCTTTGAAATTACAAGCCCTCTTTCTGCATGCTACACACACCTTGTAGCAGTTTCAGTTTGCAGCATATTGGTGCTCTTAAAACGCTGAGTAACCTGTGTAGAGTGTGTCAATCTCCAGCACTGAATACACAACTTAGAGCTCCTTTCACCACAGACACGCAAACACATCTTTTTGTAAAAGTCCTACTTCTTTACTCTTGGAAATGTAAGGGTTTCATCGAGAACTTGAAGTCAATCATGCTTTTGCACTCTGCAACCAATAGGAATGAACTCTTGTACATACCCGTCTGAATTTCAGTGCAAAATGCCCTTCTTTTCTGGTTTGTTGAAAGTTCACAACACATTAGGAGATAGAGCGTGTTTGAAGAAGACTGATGCAGTGTGCGTTTTCCTGGATTTCTAGTGATTTGGGAAACATAATCCGTGTTTTCCCACATTGTCTAAGAAACAACATGAGGCTTGCAAGAGATTGAAACAATGCATCCTAAAACTTATTCCAGCAGTGAAAACACACGTTTCTACAAAGACTTGGAAGGAGCAAGCAAAAGAATAGTGGCTGAGTGTCCTTTCAGAGAGAAACACATGCATTTCATCCTTCTGGAGTGAGTTTTCTTGCTGGAATTCATATGCATTTTGTACTGTGCAGAATGTAGCTACCTGCTCGGGGGTTGTGTCATAGATGCACCTTTCCTGCAGGAGCTTATTGGAACTTTCATTGCTTGGCTGTTATTTAGGGTTGGTTTTGGAAGGTCTTTCAACTTTGGCCAAATCCGCTTTGTACGAAAGTTTTTCACAGCCCTGTTTCCAAGTGTCCACAAAGAGCTGCTGCTTGAAAGTGTCCACATGCACATCTCCCATACTGGTGTGCTCGTTTCACTACCTGGATTTTGGTTTCCTCTTCTTTCTTTGAAATGACAAGTCTTCATTCAGCATGCTACACACACCTTGTAGCAGTTTCAGTTTGAAGCATGTTGGTGCTCTCAAAACGCTGTGTATCCTGTGTAGAGTGTGTCACTCTACAGCACTGAATACACAACTTAGAGCTCCTTTCAACACAGACACGCAAACACGTCTTTTTGGGAAAGTCCTAACTCAGGTAAATTGGAAATGTAATGGTTTCATCGAAAACATGAAGACAATCATGCTTTTGAACTCTGCAACCGAAAGAAATGGCTTTTTGTACATGCCATTCTGAATTTCACTGCAAAATGCCCTTCTTTTCTGGTTTGTTGAAAGTTCAAAACACTTTAGGAGACAGAACGTGTTTGAAGAAGACTGATGCAGTGTGCGTTTTCCTGGATTTCAAGTGATTCGGGATACATACTCCTTGTTTTTCGACATTGTCTAAGAAACAACATGAGGCTTGCAAGAGATTGAAAAAATGCATCCTAAAACTTATGCCTGCAGTGAAAACACACGTTTCTACAAAGACTTGGAAGGAGCAAGCAAAAGAATAGTGGCTGAGAGTTCTTTCAGAGAGAAACACACGTATTTCATCCTTCTGTAGAGACGGTTAGGGTTACGATTGGACCTAGGGTAGGGTTATGTTGAGGGCTAGGGTTAGAGAGACGGTTAGGGTTACGATTGGACCTAGGGTTAGGGTTATGTTGAGGGCTAGGGTTAGAGATCCGGTTAGGGTTACGATTGGACCTAGCGTAGGGTTATGTTGAGGGCTAGGGATAGAGAGACGGTTAGGGTTACGATTGGACCTAGGGTTAGGGTTATGTTGAGGGCCAGGGTTAGAGATCAGCTTAGTATTACGATTGGACCTAGGGTTAGGGTTATGTTGAGGCCTAGGGTTAGAGATCCGGTTAGGGTTACGATTGGATCTAGGGTTAGGGTTATGTTGAGGGCTAGGGTTAGAGATCCGGTTAGGGTTACGATTGGACCTAGGGTTAGGGTTATATTGAGGGCTCGGGTTAGAGAGACGGTTAGGGTTACGATTGGACCTAGGGTTAGGGTTATGTTGAGGCCTAAGGTTAGAGATCAGGTTAGTATTACGATTGGACCTAGGGTTAGGGTTATGTTGAGGGCTAGGGTTACAGATCCGGTTAGGGTTACGATTGGACGTAGGGTTAGGGTTTTGTTGAGGGCTAGGGTTAGAGATCCGGTTAGGGTTACGGTTGGACCTAGGGTTAGGGTTATGTTGAGGGCTAGGGTTAGAGATCCGGTTAGGGTTAAGATTGTACCTAGGGTTATAGTGATGTTCAGGGCTAGGATATTCCAGCAGTGAAAACACACATTTCTATAAAGACTTTGAAGCAGCAAGCAAAAGCCTAGTGGCTGAGTGTTCTTTCAGAGAGAAACATGCATTTCATCCTTCTGGAGTGAATTTTCATGCTGGAGTTCATATGCATTTTATACTGTGCAGAATGTAGCTACCTGCTGGGGGTTGTGTCATAGAAGCACCTTTTCTGCAGGAGCTTATTGGAACATTCATTGTTTGGCTAAGTTATTTAGGGTTGGTTTTGGAAGGTCTTTCAACCTTGGCCAAATCCCGCTTCGTACGCAAGTTTTTAATAGCGCTGTTTCCAAGTGTCCACAAAGAGCTGCTGCTTGAAACTGTCCACATGCACATCTCGTATACTGGTGTGCTCGTTTCACTACCTGGATTTTGGTTTCCTCTTCTTTCTTTGAAATGACAAGTCTTCATTCAGCATTCTACACACACCTTGTACCAGCTTCAGTTTAAAGCATGTTGGTGCTCTCAAAACGCTGTGTAACCTATGTAGAGTGTGTTACTCTCCAGCACTGAATACACAACTTAGAGCTCCTTTCACCACAGACACGCAAACACATCTTTTTGTGAAAGTCCTACTTCAGGTCCCTTGGGAATGTAAGGGTTTCCTGGAGAACATGAAGTCAATCATGCTTTTGCACTCTACTACCAATAGAAATGACCTCTTGTACATGCCTGACTGAGTTTCACTGCAAAATGCCCTTGTTTTCTGGTTTCTTGAATGTTCTCAACACATTAGGAGAAAGAGCGTGTTTGAGCAAGATCGATGCAGTGTGCGTTTCCCTAGATTTCAAGTGATTTGGGAAATATAATCCTTATTTTTCCACATTGTGAAAGAAACATGAGGCTTGCAAGAGATTGAAAAAATGCATCCCAAAACGTACTCCAGCGGTGAAAGCACACGTTTCTACAAAGACTTTGAAGTAGCAAGTAAAAGCCAATGGCTGAGTGTTCTTTCAGAGAGAAACATACACATTTCATCCTTCTGGAGTGAATTTTCAGCCTGGAATTCATATGCATTTGTACCGTGCAGAATGTAACTACCTGCTCGGGGGTTGTGTCATAGAAGCAACTTTCCTGCAGGAGCTTATTGGAACATTCATTGTTTGGCTAACTTCTTTGGGTTGGTTTTGGAAGGTCTTTCAACTTTAGCCAAATCCGCTTTCTTACGAAATTTTTTCACAGCCTTGTTTCCAAGAGCCCACAAAGAACTGCTGCTTAAAACTCTCCACATGCACATCTCCCATACTGGTGTGCTCGTTTCACTACCTGGATTTTGGTTTCCTCTTCTTTCTTTGAAATTACAAGCCCTCTTTCTGCATGCTACACACACCTTGTAGCAGTTTCAGTTTGCAGCATATTGGTGCTCTTAAAACGCTGAGTAACCTGTGTAGAGTGTGTCAATCTCCAGCACTGAATACACAACTTAGAGCTCCTTTCACCACAGACACGCAAACACATCTTTTTGTAAAAGTCCTACTTCTTTACTCTTGGAAATGTAAGGGTTTCATCGAGAACTTGAAGTCAATCATGCTTTTGCACTCTGCAACCAATAGGAATGAACTCTTGTACATACCCGTCTGAATTTCAGTGCAAAATGCCCTTCTTTTCTGGTTTGTTGAAAGTTCATAACACATTAGGAGATAGAGCGTGTTTGAAGAAGACTGATGCAGTGTGCGTTTTCCTGGATTTCTAGTGATTTGGGAAACATAATCCGTGTTTTCCCACATTGTCTAAGAAACAACATGAGGCTTGCAAGAGATTGAAACAATGCATCCTAAAACTTATTCCAGCAGTGAAAACACACGTTTCTACAAAGACTTGGAAGGAGCAAGCAAAAGAATAGTGGCTGAGTGTCCTTTCAGAGAGAAACACATGCATTTCATCCTTCTGGAGTGAGTTTTCTTGCTGGAATTCATATGCATTTTGTACTGTGCAGAATGTAACTACCTGCTCGGGGGTTGTGTCATAGATGCACCTTTCCTGCAGGAGCTTATTGGAACTTTCATTGTTTGGCTAAGTTATTTAGGGTTGGTTTTGGAAGGTCTTTCAACTTTGGCCAAATCCGCTTTGTACGAAAGTTTTTCACAGCCCTGTTTCCAAGTGTCCACAAAGAGCTGCTGCTTGAAAGTGTCCACATGCACATCTCCCATACTGGTGTGCTCGTTTCACTACCTGGATTTTGGTTTCCTCTTCTTTCTTTGAAATGACAAGTCTTCATTCAGCATGCTACACACACCTTGTAGCAGTTTCAGTTTGAAGCATGTTGGTGCTCTCAAAACGCTGTGTATCCTGTGTAGAGTGTGTCACTCTACAGCACTGAATACACAACTTAGAGCTCCTTTCAACACAGACACGCAAACACGTCTTTTTGGGAAAGTCCTAACTCAGGTAAATTGGAAATGTAATGGTTTCATCGAAAACATGAAGACAATCATGCTTTTGAACTCTGCAACCGAAAGAAATGGCTTTTTGTACATGCCATTCTGAATTTCACTGCAAAATGCCCTTCTTTTCTGGTTTGTTGAAAGTTCAAAACACTTTAGGAGATAGAACGTGTTTGAAGAAGACTGATGCAGTGTGCGTTTTCCTGGATTTCAAGTGATTCGGGATACATACTCCTTGTTTTTCGACATTGTCTAAGAAACAACATGAGGCTTGCAAGAGATTGAAAAAATGCATCCTAAAACTTATGCCTGCAGTGAAAACACACGTTTCTACAAAGACTTGGAAGGAGCAAGCAAGAGAATAGTGGCTGAGAGTTCTTTCAGAGAGAAACACACGAATTTCATCCTTCTGTAGAGACGGTTAGGGTTACGATTGGACCTAGGGTAGGGTTATGTTGAGGGCTAGGGTTAGAGAGACGGTTAGGGTTACGATTGGACCTAGGGTTAGGGTTATGTTGAGGGCTAGGGTTAGAGATCCGGTTAGGGTTACGATTGGACCTAGGGTTAGGGTTATGTTGAGGGCTAGGGATAGAGAGACGGCTAGGGTTACGATTGGACCTAGGGTTAGGGTTATGTTGAGGGCCAGGGTTAGAGATCAGCTTAGTATTACGATTGGACCTAGGGTTAGGGTTATGTTGAGGGCTAGGGTTAGAGATCCGGTTAGGGTTACAATTGGACCTAGGGTTATTGTTATGTTGAGGGCTAGGGTTAGAGATCCGGTTAGGGTTACGATTGGACCTAGGGTTAGGGTTATATTGAGAGCTAGGGTTAGAGAGACGGTTAGGGTTACGATTGGACCTAGGTTTAGGGTTATGTTGAGGCCTAAGTTTAGAGATCAGGTTAGTATTACGATTGGACCTAGGGTTAGGGTTATGTTGAGGGCTAGGGTTACAGATCCGTTTAGGGTTACGATTGGACCTAGGGTTAGGGTTATGTTGAGGGCTAGGGTTAGAGATCCGGTTAGGGTTACGGTTGGACCTAGGGTTAGGGTTATGTTGAGGGCTAGGGTTAGAGATCCGGTTAGGGTTAAGATTGTACCTAGGGTTATAGTGATGTTGAGGGCTAGGATATTCCAGCAGTGAAAACACACATTTCTATAAAGACTTTGAAGCAGCAAGCAAAAGCCTAGTGGCTGAGTGTTCTTTCAGAGAGAAACATGCATTTCATCCTTCTGGAGTGAATTTTCATGCTGGAGTTCATATGCATTTTATACTGTGCAGAATGTAGCTACCTGCTGGGGGTTGTGTCATAGAAGCACCTTTTCTGCAGGAGCTTATTGGAACATTCATTGTTTGGCTAAGTTATTTAGGGTTGGTTTTGGAAGGTCTTTCAACCTTGGCCAAATCCCGCTTCGTACGCAAGTTTTTAATAGCGCTGTTTCCAAGTGTCCACAAAGAGCTGCTGCTTGAAACTGTCCACATGCACATCTCGTATACTGGTGTGCTCGTTTCACTACCTGGATTTTGGTTTCCTCTTCTTTCTTTGAAATGACAAGTCTTCATTCAGCATTCTACACACACCTTGTACCAGCTTCAGTTTGAAGCATGTTGGTGCTCTCAAAACGCTGTGTATCCTGTGTAGAGTGTGTCACTCTACAGCACTGAATACACAACTTAGAGCTCCTTTCAACACAGACACGCAAACACATCTTTTTGTGAAAGTCCTACTTCAGGTCCCTTGGGAATGTAAGGGTTTCCTGGAGAACATGAAGTCAATCATGCTTTTGCACTCTACTACCAATAGAAATGACCTCTTGTACATGCCTGACTGAGTTTCACTGCAAAATGCCCTTGTTTTCTGGTTTCTTGAATGTTCTCAACACATTAGGAGAAAGAGCGTGTTTGAGCAAGATCGATGCAGTGTGCGTTTCCCTAGATTTCAAGTGATTTGGGAAATATAATCCTTATTTTTCCACATTGTGAAAGAAACATGAGGCTTGCAAGAGATTGAAAAAATGCATCCCAAAACGTACTCCAGCGGTGAAAGCACACGTTTCTACAAAGACTTTGAAGTAGCAAGTAAAAGCCAATGGCTGAGTGTTCTTTCAGAGAGAAACATACACATTTCATCCTTCTGGAGTGAATTTTCAGCCTGGAATTCATATGCATTTGTACCGTGCAGAATGTAACTACCTGCTCGGGGGTTGTGTCATAGAAGCAACTTTCCTGCAGGAGCTTATTGGAACATTCATTGTTTGGCTAACTTCTTTGGGTTGGTTTTGGAAGGTCTTTCAACTTTAGCCAAATCCGCTTTCTTACGAAATTTTTTCACAGCCTTGTTTCCAAGAGCCCACAAAGAACTGCTGCTTAAAACTCTCCACATGCACATCTCCCATACTGGTGTGCTCGTTTCACTACCTGGATTTTGGTTTCCTCTTCTTTCTTTGAAATTACAAGCCCTCTTTCTGCATGCTACACACACCTTGTAGCAGTTTCAGTTTGCAGCATATTGGTGCTCTTAAAACGCTGAGTAACCTGTGTAGAGTGTGTCAATCTCCAGCACTGAATACACAACTTAGAGCTCCTTTCACCACAGACACGCAAACACATCTTTTTGTAAAAGTCCTACTTCTTTACTCTTGGAAATGTAAGGGTTTCATCGAGAACTTGAAGTCAATCATGCTTTTGCACTCTGCAACCAATAGGAATGAACTCTTGTACATACCCGTCTGAATTTCAGTGCAAAATGCCCTTCTTTTCTGGTTTGTTGAAAGTTCACAACACATTAGGAGATAGAGCGTGTTTGAAGAAGACTGATGCAGTGTGCGTTTTCCTGGATTTCTAGTGATTTGGGAAACATAATCCGTGTTTTCCCACATTGTCTAAGAAACAACATGAGGCTTGCAAGAGATTGAAACAATGCATCCTAAAACTTATTCCAGCAGTGAAAACACACGTTTCTACAAAGACTTGGAAGGAGCAAGCAAAAGAATAGTGGCTGAGTGTCCTTTCAGAGAGAAACACATGCATTTCATCCTTCTGGAGTGAGTTTTCTTGCTGGAATTCATATGCATTTTGTACTGTGCAGAATGTAGCTACCTGCTCGGGGGTTGTGTCATAGATGCACCTTTCCTGCAGGAGCTTATTGGAACTTTCATTGTTTGGCTAAGTTATTTAGGGTTGGTTTTGGAAGGTCTTTCAACTTTGGCCAAATCCGCTTTGTACGAAATTTTTTCACAGCCCTGTTTCCAAGTGTCCACAAAGAGCTGCTGCTTGAAAGTGTCCACATGCACATCTCCCATACTGGTGTGCTCGTTTCACTACCTGGATTTTGGTTTCCTCTTCTTTCTTTGAAATGACAAGTCTTCATTCAGCATGCTACACACACCTTGTAGCAGTTTCAGTTTGAAGCATGTTGGTGCTCTCAAAACGCTGTGTATCCTGTGTAGAGTGTGTCACTCTACAGCACTGAATACACAACTTAGAGCTCCTTTCAACACAGACACGCAAACACGTCTTTTTGGGAAAGTCCTAACTCAGGTAAATTGGAAATGTAATGGTTTCATCGAAAACATGAAGACAATCATGCTTTTGAACTCTGCAACCGAAAGAAATGGCTTTTTGTACATGCCATTCTGAATTTCACTGCAAAATGCCCTTCTTTTCTGGTTTGTTGAAAGTTCAAAACACTTTAGGAGATAGAACGTGTTTGAAGAAAACTGATGCAGTGTGCGTTTTCCTGGATTTCAAGTGATTCGGGATACATACTCCTTGTTTTTCGACATTGTCTAAGAAACAACATGAGGCTTGCAAGAGATTGAAAAAATGCATCCTAAAACTTATGCCTGCAGTGAAAACACACGTTTCAACAAAGACTTGGAAGGAGCAAGCAAAAGAATAGTGGCTGAGAGTTCTTTCAGAGAGAAACACACGAATTTCATCCTTCTGTAGAGACGGTTAGGGTTACGATTGGACCTAGGGTAGGGTTATGTTGAGGGCTAGGGTTAGAGAGACGGTTAGGGTTACGATTGGACCTAGGGTTAGGGTTATGTTGAGGGCTAGGGTTAGAGATCCGGTTAGGGTTACGATTGGACCTAGGGTTATTGTTATGTTGAGGGCTAGGGATAGAGAGACAGCTAGGGTTACGATTGGACCTAGGGTTAGGGTTATGTTGAGGGCCAGGGTTAGAGATCAGCTTAGTATTACGATTGGACCTAGGGTTAGGGTTATGTTGAGGGCTAGGGTTAGAGATCCGGTTAGGGTTACGATTGGACCTAGGGTTATTGTTATGTTGAGGGCTAGGGTTAGAGATCCGGTTAGGGTTACGATTGGACCTAGGGTTAGGGTTATATTGAGGGCTAGGGTTAGAGAGACGGTTAGGGTTACGATTGGACCTAGGTTTAGAGTTATGTTGAGGCCTAAGGTTAGAGATCAGGTTAGTATTACGATTGGACCTAGGGTTAGGGTTATGTTGAGGGCTAGGGTTACAGATTCGTTTAGGGTTACGATTGGACCTAGGGTTAGGGTTATGTTGAGGGCTAGGGTTAGAGATCCGGTTAGGGTTACGGTTGGACCTAGGGTTAGGGTTATGTTGAGGGCTAGGGTTAGAGATCCGGTTAGGGTTAAGATTGTACCTAGGGTTATAGTGATGTTGAGGGCTAGGATATTCCAGCAGTGAAAACACACATTTCTATAAAGACTTTGAAGCAGCAAGCAAAAGCCTAGTGGCTGAGTGTTCTTTCAGAGAGAAACATGCATTTCATCCTTCTGGAGTGAATTTTCATGCTGGAGTTCATATGCATTTTATACTGTGCAGAATGTAGCTACCTGCTGGGGGTTGTGTCATAGAAGCACCTTTTCTGCAGGAGCTTATTGGAACATTCATTGTTTGGCTAAGTTATTTAGGGTTGGTTTTGGAAGGTCTTTCAACCTTGGCCAAATCCCGCTTCGTACGCAAGTTTTTAATAGCGCTGTTTCCAAGTGTCCACAAAGAGCTGCTGCTTGAAACTGTCCACATGCACATCTCGTATACTGGTGTGCTCGTTTCACTACCTGGATTTTGGTTTCCTCTTCTTTCTTTGAAATGACAAGTCTTCATTCAGCATTCTACACACACCTTGTACCAGCTTCAGTTTGAAGCATGTTGGTGCTCTCAAAACGCTGTGTAACCTATGTAGAGTGTGTTACTCTCCAGCACTGAATACACAACTTAGAGCTCCTTTCACCACAGACACGCAAACACATCTTTTTGTGAAAGTCCTACTTCAGGTCCCTTGGGAATGTAAGGGTTTCATGGAGAACATGAAGTCAATCATGCTTTTGCACTCTACTACCAATAGAAATGACCTCTTGTACATGCCTGACTGAGTTTCACTGCAAAATGCCCTTGTTTTCTGGTTTCTTGAATGTTCTCAACACATTAGGAGAAAGAGCGTGTTTGAGCAAGATCGATGCAGTGTGCGTTTCCCTAGATTTCAAGTGATTTGGGAAATATAATCCTTATTTTTCCACATTGTGAAAGAAACATGAGGCTTGCAAGAGATTGAAAAAATGCATCCCAAAACGTACTCCAGCGGTGAAAGCACACGTTTCTACAAAGACTTTGAAGTAGCAAGTAAAAGCCAATGGCTGAGTGTTCTTTCAGAGAGAAACATACACATTTCATCCTTCTGGAGTGAATTTTCAGCCTGGAATTCATATGCATTTGTACCGTGCAGAATGTAACTACCTGCTCGGGGGTTGTGTCATAGAAGCAACTTTCCTGCAGGAGCTTATTGGAACATTCATTGTTTGGCTAACTTCTTTGGGTTGGTTTTGGAAGGTCTTTCAACTTTAGCCAAATCCGCTTTCTTACGAAATTTTTTCACAGCCTTGTTTCCAAGAGCCCACAAAGAACTGCTGCTTAAAACTCTCCACATGCACATCTCCCATACGGGTGTGCTCGTTTCACTACCTGGATTTTGGTTTCCTCTTCTTTCTTTGAAATTACAAGCCCTCTTTCTGCATGCTACACACACCTTGTAGCAGTTTCAGTTTGCAGCATATTGGTGCTCTTAAAACGCTGAGTAACCTGTGTAGAGTGTGTCAATCTCCAGCACTGAATACACAACTTAGAGCTCCTTTCACCACAGACACGCAAACACATCTTTTTGTAAAAGTCCTACTTCTTTACTCTTGGAAATGTAAGGGTTTCATCGAGAACTTGAAGTCAATCATGCTTTTGCACTCTGCAACCAATAGGAATGAACTCTTGTACATACCCGTCTGAATTTCAGTGCAAAATGCCCTTCTTTTCTGGTTTGTTGAAAGTTCACAACACATTAGGAGATAGAGCGTGTTTGAAGAAGACTGATGCAGTGTGCGTTTTCCTGGATTTCTAGTGATTTGGGAAACATAATCCGTGTTTTCCCACATTGTCTAAGAAACAACATGAGGCTTGCAAGAGATTGAAACAATGCATCCTAAAACTTATTCCAGCAGTGAAAACACACGTTTCTACAAAGACTTGGAAGGAGCAAGCAAAAGAATAGTGGCTGAGTGTCCTTTCAGAGAGAAACACATGCATTTCATCCTTCTGGAGTGAGTTTTCTTGCTGGAATTCATATGCATTTTGTACTGTGCAGAATGTAGCTACCTGCTCGGGGGTTGTGTCATAGATGCACCTTTCCTGCAGGAGCTTATTGGAACTTTCATTGTTTGGCTAAGTTATTTAGGGTTGGTTTTGGAAGGTCTTTCAACTTTGGCCAAATCCGCTTTGTACGAAAGTTTTTCACAGCCCTGTTTCCAAGTGTCCACAAAGAGCTGCTGCTTGAAAGTGTCCACATGCACATCTCCCATACTGGTGTGCTCGTTTCACTACCTGGATTTTGGTTTCCTCTTCTTTCTTTGAAATGACAAGTCTTCATTCAGCATGCTACACACACCTTGTAGCAGTTTCAGTTTGAAGCATGTTGGTGCTCTCAAAACGCTGTGTATCCTGTGTAGAGTGTGTCACTCTACAGCACTGAATACACAACTTAGAGCTCCTTTCAACACAGACACGCAAACACGTCTTTTTGGGAAAGTCCTAACTCAGGTAAATTGGAAATGTAATGGTTTCATCGAAAACATGAAGACAATCATGCTTTTGAACTCTGCAACCGAAAGAAATGGCTTTTTGTACATGCCATTCTGAATTTCACTGCAAAATGCCCTTCTTTTCTGGTTTGTTGAAAGTTCAAAACACTTTAGGAGATAGAACGTGTTTGAAGAAGACTGATGCAGTGTGCGTTTTCCTGGATTTCAAGTGATTCGGGATACATACTCCTTGTTTTTCGACATTGTCTAAGAAACAACATGAGGCTTGCAAGAGATTGAAAAAATGCATCCTAAAACTTATGCCTGCAGTGAAAACACACGTTTCTACAAAGACTTGGAAGGAGCAAGCAAAAGAATAGTGGCTGAGAGTTCTTTCAGAGAGAAACACACGAATTTCATCCTTCTGTAGAGACGGTTAGGGTTACGATTGGACCTAGGGTAGGGTTATGTTGAGGGCTAGGGTTAGAGAGACGGTTAGGGTTACGATTGGACCTAGGGTTAGGGTTATGTTGAGGGCTAGGGTTAGAGATCCGGTTAGGGTTACGATTGGACCTAGGGTTATTGTTATGTTGAGGGCTAGGGATAGAGAGACGGCTAGGGTTACGATTGGACCTAGGGTTAGGGTTATGTTGAGGGCCAGGGTTAGAGATCAGCTTAGTATTACGATTGGACCTAGGGTTAGGGTTATGTTGAGGGCTAGGTTTAGAGATCCGGTTAGGGTTACGATTGGACCTAGGGTTATTGTTATGTTGAGGGCTAGGGTTAGAGATCCGGTTAGGGTTACGATTGGACCTAGGGTTAGGGTTATATTGAGGGCTAGGGTTAGAGAGATGGTTAGGGTTACGATTGGACCTAGGTTTAGAGTTATGTTGAGGCCTAAGGTTAGAGATCAGGTTAGTATTACGATTGGACCTAGGGTTAGGGTTATGTTGAGGGCTAGGGTTACAGATCCGTTTAGGGTTACGATTGGACCTAGGGTTAGGGTTATGTTGAGGGCTAGGGTTAGAGATCCGGTTAGGGTTACGGTTGGACCTAGGGTTAGGGTTATGTTGAGGGCTAGGGTTAGAGATCCGGTTAGGGTTAAGATTGTACCTAGGGTTATAGTGATGTTCAGGGCTAGGATATTCCAGCAGTGAAAACACACATTTCTATAAAGACTTTGAAGCAGCAAGCAAAAGCCTAGTGGCTGAGTGTTCTTTCAGAGAGAAACATGCATTTCATCCTTCTGGAGTGAATTTTCATGCTGGAGTTCATATGCATTTTATACTGTGCAGAATGTAGCTACCTGCTGGGGGTTGTGTCATAGAAGCACCTTTTCTGCAGGAGCTTATTGGAACATTCATTGTTTGGCTAAGTTATTTAGGGTTGGTTTTGGAAGGTCTTTCAACCTTGGCCAAATCCCGCTTCGTACGCAAGTTTTTAATAGCGCTGTTTCCAAGTGTCCACAAAGAGCTGCTGCTTGAAACTGTCCACATGCACATCTCGTATACTGGTGTGCTCGTTTCACTACCTGGATTTTGGTTTCCTCTTCTTTCTTTGAAATGACAAGTCTTCATTCAGCATTCTACACACACCTTGTACCAGCTTCAGTTTGAAGCATGTTGGTGCTCTCAAAACGCTGTGTAACCTATGTAGAGTGTGTTACTCTCCAGCACTGAATACACAACTTAGAGCTCCTTTCACCACAGACACGCAAACACATCTTTTTGTGAAAGTCCTACTTCAGGTCCCTTGGGAATGTAAGGGTTTCATGGAGAACATGAAGTCAATCATGCTTTTGCACTCTACTACCAATAGAAATGACCTCTTGTACATGCCTGACTGAGTTTCACTGCAAAATGCCCTTGTTTTCTGGTTTCTTGAATGTTCTCAACACATTAGGAGAAAGAGCGTGTTTGAGCAAGATCGATGCAGTGTGCGTTTCCCTAGATTTCAAGTGATTTGGGAAATATAATCCTTATTTTTCCACATTGTGAAAGAAACATGAGGCTTGCAAGAGATTGAAAAAATGCATCCCAAAACGTACTCCAGCGGTGAAAGCACACGTTTCTACAAAGACTTTGAAGTAGCAAGTAAAAGCCAATGGCTGAGTGTTCTTTCAGAGAGAAACATACACATTTCATCCTTCTGGAGTGAATTTTCAGCCTGGAATTCATATGCATTTGTACCGTGCAGAATGTAACTACCTGCTCGGGGGTTGTGTCATAGAAGCACCTTTCCTGCAGGAGCTTATTGGAACATTCATTGTTTGGCTAACTTCTTTGGGTTGGTTTTGGAAGGTCTTTCAACTTTAGCCAAATCCGCTTTCTTACGAAATTTTTTCACAGCCTTGTTTCCAAGAGCCCACAAAGAACTGCTGCTTAAAACTCTCCACATGCACATCTCCCATACTGGTGTGCTCGTTTCACTACCTGGATTTTGGTTTCCTCTTCTTTCTTTGAAATTACAAGCCCTCTTTCTGCATGCTACACACACCGTGTAGCAGTTTCAGTTTCCAGCATATTGGTGCTCTTAAAACGGTGAGTAACCTGTGTAGAGTGTGTTACTCTCCAGCACTGAATACACAACTTAGAGCTCCTTTCACCACAGACACGCAAACACATCTTTTTGTAAAAGTCCTACTTCTTTACTCTTGGAAATGTAAGGGTTTCATCGAGAACTTGAAGTCAATCATGCTTTTGCACTCTGCAACCAATAGGAATGAACTCTTGTACATACCCGTCTGAATTTCAGTGCAAAATGCCCTTCTTTTCTGGTTTGTTGAAAGTTCACAACACATTAGGAGATAGAGCGTGTTTGAAGAAGACTGATGCAGTGTGCGTTTTCCTGGATTTCTAGTGATTTGGGAAACATAATCCGTGTTTTCCCACATTGTCTAAGAAACAACATGAGGCTTGCAAGAGATTGAAACAATGCATCCTAAAACTTATTCCAGCAGTGAAAACACACGTTTCTACAAAGACTTGGAAGGAGCAAGCAAAAGAATAGTGGCTGAGTGTCCTTTCAGAGAGAAACACATGCATTTCATCCTTCTAGAGTGAGTTTTCTTGCTGGAATTCATATGCATTTTGTACTGTGCAGAATGTAGCTACCTGCTCGGGGGTTGTGTCATAGATGCACCTTTCCTGCAGGAGCTTATTGGAACTTTCATTGTTTGGCTAAGTTATTTAGGGTTGGTTTTGGAAGGTCTTTCAACTTTGGCCAAATCCGCTTTGTACGAAAGTTTTTCACAGCCCTGTTTCCAAGTGTCCACAAAGAGCTGCTGCTTGAAAGTGTCCACATGCACATCTCCCATACTGGTGTGCTCGTTTCACTACCTGGATTTTGGTTTCCTCTTCTTTCTTTGAAATGACAAGTCTTCATTCAGCATGCTACACACACCTTGTAGCAGTTTCAGTTTGAAGCATGTTGGTGCTCTCAAAACGCTGTGTATCCTGTGTAGAGTGTGTCACTCTACAGCACTGAATACACAACTTAGAGCTCCTTTCAACACAGACACGCAAACACGTCTTTTTGGGAAAGTCCTAACTCAGGTAAATTGGAAATGTAATGGTTTCATCGAAAACATGAAGACAATCATGCTTTTGAACTCTGCAACCGAAAGAAATGGCTTTTTGTACATGCCATTCTGAATTTCACTGCAAAATGCCCTTCTTTTCTGGTTTGTTGAAAGTTCAAAACACTTTAGGAGATAGAACGTGTTTGAAGAAGACTGATGCAGTGTGCGTTTTCCTGGATTTCAAGTGATTCGGGATACATACTCCTTGTTTTTCGACATTGTGTAAGAAACAACATGAGGCTTGCAAGAGATTGAAAAAATGCATCCTAAAACTTATGCATGGAGTGAAAACACACGTTTCTACAAAGACTTGGAAGGAGCAAGCAAAAGAATAGTGGCTGAGAGTTCTTTCAGAGAGAAACACACGTATATCATCCCTCTGTAGAGACGGTTAGGGTTACGATTGGACCTAGGGTAGGGTTATGTTGAGGGCTAGGGTTAGAGAGACGGTTAGGGTTACGATTGGACCTAGGGTTAGGGTTATGTTGAGGGCTAGGGTTAGAGATCCGGTTAGGGTTACGATTGGACCTAGCGTAGGGTTATGTTGAGGGCTAGGGATAGAGAGACGGTTAGGGTTACGATTGGACCTAGGGTTAGGGTTATGTTGAGGGCCAGGGTTAGAGATCAGCTTAGTATTACGATTGGACCTAGGGTTAGGGTTATGTTGAGGCCTAGGGTTAGAGATCCGGTTAGGGTTACGATTGGATCTAGGCTTAGGGTTATGTTGAGGGCTAGGGTTAGAGATCCGGTTAGGGTTACGATTGGACCTAGGGTTAGGGTTATATTGAGGGCTCGGGTTAGAGAGACGGTTAGGTTTACGATTGGACCTAGGGTTAGGGTTATGTTGAGGCCTAAGGTTAGAGATCAGGTTAGTATTACGATTGGACCTAGGGTTAGGGTTATGTTGAGGGCTAGGGTTACAGATCCGGTTTGGGTTACGATTGGACCTAGGGTTAGGGTTATGTTGAGGGCTAGGGTTAGAAATCCGGTTAGGGTTAAGGTTGTACCTAGGGTTATAGTGATGTTGAGGGCTAGGATATTCCAGCAGTGAAAACACACATTTCTATAAAGACTATGAAGCAGCAAGCAAAAGCCTAGTGGCTGAGTGTTCTTTCAGAGAGAAACATGCATTTCATCCTTCTGGAGTGAATTTTCATGCTGGAGTTCATATGCATTTTATACTGTGCAGAATGTAGCTACCTGCTGGGGGTTGTGTCATAGAAGCACCTTTTCTGCAGGAGCTTATTGGAACATTCATTGTTTGGCTAAGTTATTTAGGGTTGGTTTTGGAAGGTCTTTCAACCTTGGCCAAATCCCGCTTCGTACGCAAGTTTTTAATAGCGCTGTTTCCAAGTGTCCACAAAGAGCTGCTGCTTGAAACTGTCCACATGCACATCTCGTATACTGGTGTGCTCGTTTCACTACCTGGATTTTGGTTTCCTCTTCTTTCTTTGAAATGACAAGTCTTCATTCAGCATTCTACACACACCTTGTACCAGCTTCAGTTTGAAGCATGTTGGTGCTCTCAAAACGCTGTGTAACCTATGTAGAGTGTGTTACTCTCCAGCACTGAATACACAACTTAGAGCTCCTTTCACCACAGACACGCAAACACATCTTTTTGTGAAAGTCCTACTTCAGGTCCCTTGGGAATGTAAGGGTTTCCTGGAGAACATGAAGTCAATCATGCTTTTGCACTCTACTACCAATAGAAATGACCTCTTGTACATGCCTGACTGAGTTTCACTGCAAAATGCCCTTGTTTTCTGGTTTCTTGAATGTTCTCAACACATTAGGAGAAAGAGCGTGTTTGAGCAAGATCGATGCAGTGTGCGTTTCCCTAGATTTCAAGTGATTTGGGAAATATAATCCTTATTTTTCCACATTGTGAAAGAAACATGAGGCTTGCAAGAGATTGAAAAAATGCATCCCAAAACGTACTCCAGCGGTGAAAGCACACGTTTCTACAAAGACTTTGAAGTAGCAAGTAAAAGCCAATGGCTGAGTGTTCTTTCAGAGAGAAACATACACATTTCATCCTTCTGGAGTGAATTTTCAGCCTGGAATTCATATGCATTTGTACCGTGCAGAATGTAACTACCTGCTCGGGGGTTGTGTCATAGAAGCAACTTTCCTGCAGGAGCTTATTGGAACATTCATTGTTTGGCTAACTTCTTTGGGTTGGTTTTGGAAGGTCTTTCAACTTTAGCCAAATCCGCTTTCTTACGAAATTTTTTCACAGCCTTGTTTCCAAGAGCCCACAAAGAACTGCTGCTTAAAACTCTCCACATGCACATCTCCCATACTGGTGTGCTCGTTTCACTACCTGGATTTTGGTTTCCTCTTCTTTCTTTGAAATTACAAGCCCTCTTTCTGCATGCTACACACACCTTGTAGCAGTTTCAGTTTGCAGCATATTGGTGCTCTTCAAACGCTGAGTAACCTGTGTAGAGTGTGTCAATCTCCAGCACTGAATACACAACTTAGAGCTCCTTTCACCACAGACACGCAAACACATCTTTTTGTAAAAGTCCTACTTCTTTACTCTTGGAAATGTAAGGGTTTCATCGAGAACTTGAAGTCAATCATGCTTTTGCACTCTGCAACCAATAGGAATGAACTCTTGTACATACCCGTCTGAATTTCAGTGCAAAATGCCCTTCTTTTCTGGTTTGTTGAAAGTTCACAACACATTAGGAGATAGAGCGTGTTTGAAGAAGACTGATGCAGTGTGCGTTTTCCTGGATTTCTAGTGATTTGGGAAACATAATCCGTGTTTTCCCACATTGTCTAAGAAACAACATGAGGCTTGCAAGAGATTGAAACAATGCATCCTAAAACTTATTCCAGCAGTGAAAACACACGTTTCTACAAAGACTTGGAAGGAGCAAGCAAAAGAATAGTGGCTGAGTGTCCTTTCAGAGAGAAACACATGCATTTCATCCTTCTGGAGTGAGTTTTCTTGCTGGAATTCATATGCATTTTGTACTGTGCAGAATGTAGCTACCTGCTCGGGGGTTGTGTCATAGATGCACCTTTCCTGCAGGAGCTTATTGGAACTTTCATTGTTTGGCTAAGTTATTTAGGGTTGGTTTTGGAAGGTCTTTCAACTTTGGCCAAATCCGCTTTGTACGAAAGTTTTTCACAGCCCTGTTTCCAAGTGTCCACAAAGAGCTGCTGCTTGAAAGTGTCCACATGCACATCTCCCATACTGGTGTGCTCGTTTCACTACCTGGATTTTGGTTTCCTCTTCTTTCTTTGAAATGACAAGTCTTCATTCAGCATGCTACACACACCTTGTAGCAGTTTCAGTTTGAAGCATGTTGGTGCTCTCAAAACGCTGTGTATCCTGTGTAGAGTGTGTCACTCTACAGCACTGAATACACAACTTAGAGCTCCTTTCAACACAGACACGCAAACACGTCTTTTTGGGAAAGCCCTAACTCAGGTAAATTGGAAATGTAATGGTTTCATCGAAAACATGAAGACAATCATGCTTTTGAACTCTGCAACCGAAAGAAATGGCTTTTTGTACATGCCATTCTGAATTTCACTGCAAAATGCCCTTCTTTTCTGGTTTGTTGAAAGTTCAAAACACTTTAGGAGATAGAACGTGTTTGAAGAAGACTGATGCAGTGTGCGTTTTCCTGGATTGCAAGTGATTCGGGATACATACTCCTTGTTTTTCGAACATTGTCTAAGAAACAACATGAGGCTTGCAAGAGATTGAAAAAATGCATCCTAAAACTTATGCCTGCAGTGAAAACACACGTTTCTACAAAGACTTGGAAGGAGCAAGCAAAAGAATAGTGGCTGAGAGTTCTTTCAGAGAGAAACACACGAATTTCATCCTTCTGTAGAGACGGTTAGGGTTACGATTGGACCTAGGGTTAGGGTTATGTTGAGGTCTAGGGTTAGAGATCCGGTTAGGGTTACGATTGGACCTAGGGTTAGGGTTATGTTGAGGGCTAGGGTTAGAGATCCGGTTAGGGTTACGATTGGACCTAGCGTAGGGTTATGTTGAGGGCTAGGGTTAGAGAGACGGTTAGGGTTACGATTGGACCTAGGATTAGGGTTATGTTGAGGGCCAGGGTTACAGATCCGGTTAGGGTTACGATTGGACGTAGGGTTAGGGTTTTGTTGAGGGCTAGGGTTAGAGATCCGGTTAGGGTTACGGTTGGACCTAGGGTTAGGGTTATGTTGAGGGCTAGGGTTAGAGATCCGGTTAGGGTTAAGATTGTACCTAGGGTTAGGGTTTTGTTGAGGGCCAGGGTTAGAGATCAGCTTAGTATTACGATTGGACCTAGGGTTAGGGTTATGTTGAGGCCTAGGGTTAGAGATCCGGTTAGGGTTACGATTGGACCTAGGGTTAGGGTTATGTTGAGGGCTAGGGTTAGAGATCCGGTTAGGGTTACGATTGGACCTAGGGTTAGGGTTATGTTGAGGGCTAGGGTTATAGATCCGGTTAGGGTTACGGTTGGACCTAGGGTTAGGGTTATGTTGAGGGCTAGGGTTAGAGATCCGGTTAGGGTTAAGATTGTACCTAGGGTTATAGTGATGTTGAGGGCTAGGGAATTCCAGCAGTGAAAACAAACATTTCTATAAAGACTTTGAAGCAGCAAGCAAAAGCCTAGTGGCTGAGTGTTCTTTCAGAGAGAAACATGCATTTCATCCTTCTGGAGTGAATTTTCATGCTGGAGTTCATATGCATTTTATACTGTGCAGAATGTAGCTACCTGCTGGGGGTTGTGTCATAGAAGCATCTTTTCTGCAGGAGCTTATTGGAACATTCATTGTTTGGCTAAGTTATTTAGGGTTGGTTTTGGAAGGTCTTTCAACCTTGGCCAAATCCCGCTTCGTACGCAAGTTT
Source organism: Miniopterus natalensis (assembly GCF_054644295.1). NCBI lineage: Eukaryota > Metazoa > Chordata > Mammalia > Chiroptera > Miniopteridae > Miniopterus > Miniopterus natalensis. The sequence goes on from NC_142089.1 coordinate 83,998,624, forward strand.
TTAATAGCGCTGTTTCCAAGTGTCCACAAAGAGCTGCTGCTTGAAAGTGTCCACATGCACATCTCCCATACTGGTGTGCTCGTTTCACTACCTGGATTTTGGTTTCCTCTTCTTTCTTTGAATTGAGAAGTCTTCATTCAGCATTCTACACACACCTTGTACCAGCTTCAGTTTGAAGCATGTTGGTGCTCTCAAAACGCTGTGTAACCTATGTAGAGTGTGTTACTCTCCAGCACTGAATACACAACTTAGAGCTCCTTTCACCACAGACACGCAAACACATCTTTTTGTGAAAGTCCTACTTCAGGTCCCTTGGGAATGTAAGGGTTTCATGGAGAACATGAAGTCAATCATGCTTTTGCACTCTACTACCAATAGAAATGACCTCTTGTACATGCCTGACTGAGTTTCACTGCAAAATGCCCTTGTTTTCTGGTTTCTTGAATGTTCTCAACACATTAGGAGAAAGAGCGTGTTTGAGCAAGATCGATGCAGTGTGCGTTTCCCTAGATTTCAAGTGATTTGGGAAATATAATCCTTATTTTTCCACATTGTGAAAGAAACATGAGGCTTGCAAGAGATTGAAAAAATGCATCCCAAAACGTACTCCAGCGGTGAAAGCACACGTTTCTACAAAGACTTTGAAGTAGCAAGTAAAAGCCAATGGCTGAGTGTTCTTTCAGAGAGAAACATACACATTTCATCCTTCTGGAGTGAATTTTCAGCCTGGAATTCATATGCATTTGTACCGTGCAGAATGTAACTACCTGCTCGGGGGTTGTGTCATAGAAGCAACTTTCCTGCAGGAGCTTATTGGAACATTCATTGTTTGGCTAACTTCTTTGGGTTGGTTTTGGAAGGTCTTTCAACTTTAGCCAAATCCGCTTTCTTACGAAATTTTTTCACAGCCTTGTTTCCAAGAGCCCACAAAGAACTGCTGCTTAAAACTCTCCACATGCACATCTCCCATACGGGTGTGCTCGTTTCACTACCTGGATTTTGGTTTCCTCTTCTTTCTTTGAAATTACAAGCCCTCTTTCTGCATGCTACACACACCTTGTAGCAGTTTCAGTTTGCAGCATATTGGTGCTCTTAAAACGCTGAGTAACCTGTGTAGAGTGTGTCAATCTCCAGCACTGAATACACAACTTAGAGCTCCTTTCACCACAGACACGCAAACACATCTTTTTGTAAAAGTCCTACTTCTTTACTCTTGGAAATGTAAGGGTTTCATCGAGAACTTGAAGTCAATCATGCTTTTGCACTCTGCAACCAATAGGAATGAACTCTTGTACATACCCGTCTGAATTTCAGTGCAAAATGCCCTTCTTTTCTGGTTTGTTGAAAGTTCACAACACATTATGAGATAGAGCGTGTTTGAAGAAGACTGATGCAGTGTGCGTTTTCCTGGATTTCTAGTGATTTGGGAAACATAATCCGTGTTTTCCCACATTGTCTAAGAAACAACATGAGGCTTGCAAGAGATTGAAACAATGCATCCTAAAACTTATTCCAGCAGTGAAAACACACGTTTCTACAAAGACTTGGAAGGAGCAAGCAAAAGAATAGTGGCTGAGTGTCCTTTCAGAGAGAAACACATGCATTTCATCCTTCTGGAGTGAGTTTTCTTGCTGGAATTCATATGCATTTTGTACTGTGCAGAATGTAGCTACCTGCTCGGGGGTTGTGTCATAGATGCACCTTTCCTGCAGGAGCTTATTGGAACTTTCATTGTTTGGCTAAGTTATTTAGGGTTGGTTTTGGAAGGTCTTTCAACTTTGGCCAAATCCGCTTTGTACGAAAGTTTTTCACAGCCCTGTTTCCAAGTGTCCACAAAGAGCTGCTGCTTGAAAGTGTCCACATGCACATCTCCCATACTGGTGTGCTCGTTTCACTACCTGGATTTTGGTTTCCTCTTCTTTCTTTGAAATGACAAGTCTTCATTCAGCATGCTACACACACCTTGTAGCAGTTTCAGTTTGAAGCATGTTGGTGCTCTCAAAACGCTGTGTATCCTGTGTAGAGTGTGTCACTCTACAGCACTGAATACACAACTTAGAGCTCCTTTCAACACAGACACGCAAACACGTCTTTTTGGGAAAGTCCTAACTCAGGTAAATTGGAAATGTAATGGTTTCATCGAAAACATGAAGACAATCATGCTTTTGAACTCTGCAACCGAAAGAAATGGCTTTTTGTACATGCCATTCTGAATTTCACTGCAAAATGCCCTTCTTTTCTGGTTTGTTGAAAGTTCAAAACACTTTAGGAGATAGAACGTGTTTGAAGAAGACTGATGCAGTGTGCGTTTTCCTGGATTGCAAGTGATTCGGGATACATACTCCTTGTTTTTCGAACATTGTCTAAGAAACAACATGAGGCTTGCAAGAGATTGAAAAAATGCATCCTAAAACTTATGCCTGCAGTGAAAACACACGTTTCTACAAAGACTTGGAAGGAGCAAGCAAAAGAATAGTGGCTGAGAGTTCTTTCAGAGAGAAACACACGAATTTCATCCTTCTGTAGAGACGGTTAGGGTTACGATTGGACCTAGGGTTAGGGTTATGTTGAGGTCTAGGGTTAGAGATCCGGTTAGGGTTACGATTGGACCTAGGGTTAGGGTTATGTTGAGGGCTAGGGTTAGAGATCCGGTTAGGGTTACGATTGGACCTAGCGTAGGGTTATGTTGAGGGCTAGGGTTAGAGAGATGGTTAGGGTTACGATTGGACCTAGGATTAGGGTTATGTTGAGGGCCAGGGTTACAGATCCGGTTAGGGTTACGATTGGACGTAGGGTTAGGGTTTTGTTGAGGGCTAGGGTTAGAGATCCGGTTAGGGTTACGGTTGGACCTAGGGTTAGGGTTATGTTGAGGGCTAGGGTTAGAGATCCGGTTAGGGTTAAGATTGTACCTAGGGTTAGGGTTTTGTTGAGGGCCAGGGTTAGAGATCAGCTTAGTATTACGATTGGACCTAGGGTTAGGGTTATGTTGAGGCCTAGGGTTAGAGATCCGGTTAGGGTTACGATTGGACCTAGGGTTAGGGTTATGTTGAGGGCTAGGGTTAGAGATCCGGTTAGGGTTACGATTGGACCTAGGGTTAGGGTTATGTTGAGGGCTAGGGTTATAGATCCGGTTAGGGTTACGGTTGGACCTAGGGTTAGGGTTATGTTGAGGGCTAGGGTTAGAGATCCGGTTAGGGTTAAGATTGTACCTAGGGTTATAGTGATGTTGAGGGCTAGGTAATTCCAGCAGTGAAAACACACATTTCTATAAAGACTTTGAAGCAGCAAGCAAAAGCCTAGTGGCTGAGTGTTCTTTCAGAGAGAAACATGCATTTCATCCTTCTGGAGTGAATTTTCATGCTGGAGTTCATATGCATTTTATACTGTGCAGAATGTAGCTACCTGCTGGGGGTTGTGTCATAGAAGCACCTTTTCTGCAGGAGCTTATTGGAACATTCATTGTTTGGCTAAGTTATTTAGGGTTGGTTTTGGAAGGTCTTTCAACCTTGGCCAAATCCCGCTTCGTACGCAAGTTTTTAATAGCGCTGTTTCCAAGTGTCCACAAAGAGCTGCTGCTTGAAAGTGTCCACATGCACATCTCCCATACTGGTGTGCTCGTTTCACTACCTGGATTTTGGTTTCCTCTTCTTTCTTTGAATTGACAAGTCTTCATTCAGCATTCTACACACACCTTGTACCAGCTTCAGTTTGAAGCATGTTGGTGCTCTCAAAACGCTGCGTAACCTATGTAGAGTGTGTTACTCTCCAGCACTGAATACACAACTTAGAGCTCCTTTCACCACAGACACGCAAACACATCTTTTTGTGAAAGTCCTACTTCAGGTCCCTTGGGAATGTAAGGGTTTCATGGAGAACATGAAGTCAATCATGCTTTTGCACTCTACTACCAATAGAAATGACCTCTTGTACATGCCTGACTGAGTTTCACTGCAAAATGCCCTTGTTTTCTGGTTTCTTGAATGTTCTCAACACATTAGGAGAAAGAGCGTGTTTGAGCAAGATCGATGCAGTGTGCGTTTCCCTAGATTTCAAGTGATTTGGGAAATATAATCCTTATTTTTCCACATTGTGAAAGAAACATGAGGCTTGCAAGAGATTGAAAAAATGCATCCCAAAACGTACTCCAGCGGTGAAAGCACACGTTTCTACAAAGACTTTGAAGTAGCAAGTAAAAGCCAATGGCTGAGTGTTCTTTCAGAGAGAAACATACACATTTCATCCTTCTGGAGTGAATTTTCAGCCTGGAATTCATATGCATTTGTACCGTGCAGAATGTAACTACCTGCTCGGGGGTTGTGTCATAGAAGCAACTTTCCTGCAGGAGCTTATTGGAACATTCATTGTTTGGCTAACTTCTTTGGGTTGGTTTTGGAAGGTCTTTCAACTTTAGCCAAATCCGCTTTCTTACGAAATTTTTTCACAGCCTTGTTTCCAAGAGCCCACAAAGAACTGCTGCTTAAAACTCTCCACATGCACATCTCCCATACGGGTGTGCTCGTTTCACTACCTGGATTTTGGTTTCCTCTTCTTTCTTTGAAATTACAAGCCCTCTTTCTGCATGCTACACACACCTTGTAGCAGTTTCAGTTTGCAGCATATTGGTGCTCTTAAAACGCTGAGTAACCTGTGTAGAGTGTGTCAATCTCCAGCACTGAATACACAACTTAGAGCTCCTTTCACCACAGACACGCAAACACATCTTTTTGTAAAAGTCCTACTTCTTTACTCTTGGAAATGTAAGGGTTTCATCGAGAACTTGAAGTCAATCATGCTTTTGCACTCTGCAACCAATAGGAATGAACTCTTGTACATACCCGTCTGAATTTCAGTGCAAAATGCCCTTCTTTTCTGGTTTGTTGAAAGTTCACAACACATTAGGAGATAGAGCGTGTTTGAAGAAGACTGATGCAGTGTGCGTTTTCCTGGATTTCTAGTGATTTGGGAAACATAATCCGTGTTTTCCCACATTGTCTAAGAAACAACATGAGGCTTGCAAGAGATTGAAACAATGCATCCTAAAACTTATTCCAGCAGTGAAAACACACGTTTCTACAAAGACTTGGAAGGAGCAAGCAAAAGAATAGTGGCTGAGTGTCCTTTCAGAGAGAAACACATGCATTTCATCCTTCTGGAGTGAGTTTTCTTGCTGGAATTCATATGCATTTTGTACTGTGCAGAATGTAGCTACCTGCTCGGGGGTTGTGTCATAGATGCACCTTTCCTGCAGGAGCTTATTGGAACTTTCATTGTTTGGCTAAGTTATTTAGGGTTGGTTTTGGAAGGTCTTTCAACTTTGGCCAAATCCGCTTTGTACGAAAGTTTTTCACAGCCCTGTTTCCAAGTGTCCACAAAGAGCTGCTGCTTGAAAGTGTCCACATGCACATCTCCCATACTGGTGTGCTCGTTTCACTACCTGGATTTTGGTTTCCTCTTCTTTCTTTGAAATGACAAGTCTTCATTCAGCATGCTACACACACCTTGTAGCAGTTTCAGTTTGAAGCATGTTGGTGCTCTCAAAACGCTGTGTATCCTGTGTAGAGTGTGTCACTCTACAGCACTGAATACACAACTTAGAGCTCCTTTCAACACAGACACGCAAACACGTCTTTTTGGGAAAGCCCTAACTCAGGTAAATTGGAAATGTAATGGTTTCATCGAAAACATGAAGACAATCATGCTTTTGAACTCTGCAACCGAAAGAAATGGCTTTTTGTACATGCCATTCTGAATTTCACTGCAAAATGCCCTTCTTTTCTGGTTTGTTGAAAGTTCAAAACACTTTAGGAGATAGAACGTGTTTGAAGAAGACTGATGCAGTGTGCGTTTTCCTGGATTGCAAGTGATTCGGGATACATACTCCTTGTTTTTCGAACATTGTCTAAGAAACAACATGAGGCTTGCAAGAGATTGAAAAAATGCATCCTAAAACTTATGCCTGCAGTGAAAACACACGTTTCTACAAAGACTTGGAAGGAGCAAGCAAAAGAATAGTGGCTGAGAGTTCTTTCAGAGAGAAACACACGAATTTCATCCTTCTGTAGAGACGGTTAGGGTTACGATTGGACCTAGGGTTAGGGTTATGTTGAGGTCTAGGGTTAGAGATCCGGTTAGGGTTACGATTGGACCTAGGGTTAGGGTTATGTTGAGGGCTAGGGTTAGAGATCCGGTTAGGGTTACGATTGGACCTAGCGTAGGGTTATGTTGAGGGCTAGGGTTAGAGAGATGGTTAGGGTTACGATTGGACCTAGGATTAGGGTTATGTTGAGGGCCAGGGTTACAGATCCGGTTAGGGTTACGATTGGACGTAGGGTTAGGGTTTTGTTGAGGGCTAGGGTTAGAGATCCGGTTAGGGTTACGGTTGGACCTAGGGTTAGGGTTATGTTGAGGGCTAGGGTTAGAGATCCGGTTAGGGTTAAGATTGTACCTAGGGTTAGGGTTTTGTTGAGGGCCAGGGTTAGAGATCAGCTTAGTATTACGATTGGACCTAGGGTTAGGGTTATGTTGAGGCCTAGGGTTAGAGATCCGGTTAGGGTTACGATTGGACCTAGGGTTAGGGTTATGTTGAGGGCTAGGGTTAGAGATCCGGTTAGGGTTACGATTGGACCTAGGGTTAGGGTTATGTTGAGGGCTAGGGTTATAGATCCGGTTAGGGTTACGGTTGGACCTAGGGTTAGGGTTATGTTGAGGGCTAGGGTTAGAGATCCGGTTAGGGTTAAGATTGTACCTAGGGTTATAGTGATGTTGAGGGCTAGGTAATTCCAGCAGTGAAAACACACATTTCTATAAAGACTTTGAAGCAGCAAGCAAAAGCCTAGTGGCTGAGTGTTCTTTCAGAGAGAAACATGCATTTCATCCTTCTGGAGTGAATTTTCATGCTGGAGTTCATATGCATTTTATACTGTGCAGAATGTAGCTACCTGCTGGGGGTTGTGTCATAGAAGCACCTTTTCTGCAGGAGCTTATTGGAACATTCATTGTTTGGCTAAGTTATTTAGGGTTGGTTTTGGAAGGTCTTTCAACCTTGGCCAAATCCCGCTTCGTACGCAAGTTTTTAATAGCGCTGTTTCCAAGTGTCCACAAAGAGCTGCTGCTTGAAAGTGTCCACATGCACATCTCCCATACTGGTGTGCTCGTTTCACTACCTGGATTTTGGTTTCCTCTTCTTTCTTTGAATTGACAAGTCTTCATTCAGCATTCTACACACACCTTGTACCAGCTTCAGTTTGAAGCATGTTGGTGCTCTCAAAACGCTGCGTAACCTATGTAGAGTGTGTTACTCTCCAGCACTGAATACACAACTTAGAGCTCCTTTCACCACAGACACGCAAACACATCTTTTTGTGAAAGTCCTACTTCAGGTCCCTTGGGAATGTAAGGGTTTCATGGAGAACATGAAGTCAATCATGCTTTTGCACTCTACTACCAATAGAAATGACCTCTTGTACATGCCTGACTGAGTTTCACTGCAAAATGCCCTTGTTTTCTGGTTTCTTGAATGTTCTCAACACATTAGGAGAAAGAGCGTGTTTGAGCAAGATCGATGCAGTGTGCGTTTCCCTAGATTTCAAGTGATTTGGGAAATATAATCCTTATTTTTCCACATTGTGAAAGAAACATGAGGCTTGCAAGAGATTGAAAAAATGCATCCCAAAACGTACTCCAGCGGTGAAAGCACACGTTTCTACAAAGACTTTGAAGTAGCAAGTAAAAGCCAATGGCTGAGTGTTCTTTCAGAGAGAAACATACACATTTCATCCTTCTGGAGTGAATTTTCAGCCTGGAATTCATATGCATTTGTACCGTGCAGAATGTAACTACCTGCTCGGGGGTTGTGTCATAGAAGCAACTTTCCTGCAGGAGCTTATTGGAACATTCATTGTTTGGCTAACTTCTTTGGGTTGGTTTTGGAAGGTCTTTCAACTTTAGCCAAATCCGCTTTCTTACGAAATTTTTTCACAGCCTTGTTTCCAAGAGCCCACAAAGAACTGCTGCTTAAAACTCTCCACATGCACATCTCCCATACGGGTGTGCTCGTTTCACTACCTGGATTTTGGTTTCCTCTTCTTTCTTTGAAATTACAAGCCCTCTTTCTGCATGCTACACACACCTTGTAGCAGTTTCAGTTTGCAGCATATTGGTGCTCTTAAAACGCTGAGTAACCTGTGTAGAGTGTGTCAATCTCCAGCACTGAATACACAACTTAGAGCTCCTTTCACCACAGACACGCAAACACATCTTTTTGTAAAAGTCCTACTTCTTTACTCTTGGAAATGTAAGGGTTTCATCGAGAACTTGAAGTCAATCATGCTTTTGCACTCTGCAACCAATAGGAATGAACTCTTGTACATACCCGTCTGAATTTCAGTGCAAAATGCCCTTCTTTTCTGGTTTGTTGAAAGTTCACAACACATTATGAGATAGAGCGTGTTTGAAGAAGACTGATGCAGTGTGCGTTTTCCTGGATTTCTAGTGATTTGGGAAACATAATCCGTGTTTTCCCACATTGTCTAAGAAACAACATGAGGCTTGCAAGAGATTGAAACAATGCATCCTAAAACTTATTCCAGCAGTGAAAACACACGTTTCTACAAAGACTTGGAAGGAGCAAGCAAAAGAATAGTGGCTGAGTGTCCTTTCAGAGAGAAACACATGCATTTCATCCTTCTGGAGTGAGTTTTCTTGCTGGAATTCATATGCATTTTGTACTGTGCAGAATGTAGCTACCTGCTCGGGGGTTGTGTCATAGATGCACCTTTCCTGCAGGAGCTTATTGGAACTTTCATTGTTTGGCTAAGTTATTTAGGGTTGGTTTTGGAAGGTCTTTCAACTTTGGCCAAATCCGCTTTGTACGAAAGTTTTTCACAGCCCTGTTTCCAAGTGTCCACAAAGAGCTGCTGCTTGAAAGTGTCCACATGCACATCTCCCATACTGGTGTGCTCGTTTCACTACCTGGATTTTGGTTTCCTCTTCTTTCTTTGAAATGACAAGTCTTCATTCAGCATGCTACACACACCTTGTAGCAGTTTCAGTTTGAAGCATGTTGGTGCTCTCAAAACGCTGTGTATCCTGTGTAGAGTGTGTCACTCTACAGCACTGAATACACAACTTAGAGCTCCTTTCAACACAGACACGCAAACACGTCTTTTTGGGAAAGTCCTAACTCAGGTAAATTGGAAATGTAATGGTTTCATCGAAAACATGAAGACAATCATGCTTTTGAACTCTGCAACCGAAAGAAATGGCTTTTTGTACATGCCATTCTGAATTTCACTGCAAAATGCCCTTCTTTTCTGGTTTGTTGAAAGTTCAAAACACTTTAGGAGATAGAACGTGTTTGAAGAAGACTGATGCAGTGTGCGTTTTCCTGGATTGCAAGTGATTCGGGATACATACTCCTTGTTTTTCGAACATTGTCTAAGAAACAACATGAGGCTTGCAAGAGATTGAAAAAATGCATCCTAAAACTTATGCCTGCAGTGAAAACACACGTTTCTACAAAGACTTGGAAGGAGCAAGCAAAAGAATAGTGGCTGAGAGTTCTTTCAGAGAGAAACACACGAATTTCATCCTTCTGTAGAGACGGTTAGGGTTACGATTGGACCTAGGGTTAGGGTTATGTTGAGGTCTAGGGTTAGAGATCCGGTTAGGGTTACGATTGGACCTAGGGTTAGGGTTATGTTGAGGGCTAGGGTTAGAGATCCGGTTAGGGTTACGATTGGACCTAGCGTAGGGTTATGTTGAGGGCTAGGGTTAGAGAGACGGTTAGGGTTACGATTGGACCTAGGATTAGGGTTATGTTGAGGGCCAGGGTTACAGATCCGGTTAGGGTTACGATTGGACGTAGGGTTAGGGTTTTGTTGAGGGCTAGGGTTAGAGATCCGGTTAGGGTTACGGTTGGACCTAGGGTTAGGGTTATGTTGAGGGCTAGGGTTAGAGATCCGGTTAGGGTTAAGATTGTACCTAGGGTTAGGGTTTTGTTGAGGGCCAGGGTTAGAGATCAGCTTAGTATTACGATTGGACCTAGGGTTAGGGTTATGTTGAGGCCTAGGGTTAGAGATCCGGTTAGGGTTACGATTGGACCTAGGGTTAGGGTTATGTTGAGGGCTAGGGTTAGAGATCCGGTTAGGGTTACGATTGGACCTAGGGTTAGGGTTATGTTGAGGGCTAGGGTTATAGATCCGGTTAGCGTTACGGTTGGACCTAGGGTTAGGGTTATGTTGAGGGCTAGGGTTAGAGATCCGGTTAGGGTTAAGATTGTACCTAGGGTTATAGTGATGTTGAGGGCTAGGATATTCCAGCAGTGAAAACACACATTTCTATAAAGACTTTGAAGCAGCAAGCAAAAGCCTAGTGGCTGAGTGTTCTTTCAGAGAGAAACATGCATTTCATCCTTCTGGAGTGAATTTTCATGCTGGAGTTCATATGCATTTTATACTGTGCAGAATGTAGCTACCTGCTGGGGGTTGTGTCATAGAAGCACCTTTTCTGCAGGAGCTTATTGGAACATTCATTGTTTGGCTAAGTTATTTAGGGTTGGTTTTGGAAGGTCTTTCAACCTTGGCCAAATCCCGCTTCGTACGCAAGTTTTTAATAGCGCTGTTTCCAAGTGTCCACAAAGAGCTGCTGCTTGAAAGTGTCCACATGCACATCTCCCATACTGGTGTGCTCGTTTCACTACCTGGATTTTGGTTTCCTCTTCTTTCTTTGAATTGACAAGTCTTCATTCAGCATTCTACACACACCTTGTACCAGCTTCAGTTTGAAGCATGTTGGTGCTCTCAAAACGCTGCGTAACCTATGTAGAGTGTGTTACTCTCCAGCACTGAATACACAACTTAGAGCTCCTTTCACCACAGACACGCAAACACATCTTTTTGTGAAAGTCCTACTTCAGGTCCCTTGGGAATGTAAGGGTTTCATGGAGAACATGAAGTCAATCATGCTTTTGCACTCTACTACCAATAGAAATGACCTCTTGTACATGCCTGACTGAGTTTCACTGCAAAATGCCCTTGTTTTCTGGTTTCTTGAATGTTCTCAACACATTAGGAGAAAGAGCGTGTTTGAGCAAGATCGATGCAGTGTGCGTTTCCCTAGATTTCAAGTGATTTGGGAAATATAATCCTTATTTTTCCACATTGTGAAAGAAACATGAGGCTTGCAAGAGATTGAAAAAATGCATCCCAAAACGTACTCCAGCGGTGAAAGCACACGTTTCTACAAAGACTTTGAAGTAGCAAGTAAAAGCCAATGGCTGAGTGTTCTTTCAGAGAGAAACATACACATTTCATCCTTCTGGAGTGAATTTTCAGCCTGGAATTCATATGCATTTGTACCGTGCAGAATGTAACTACCTGCTCGGGGGTTGTGTCATAGAAGCAACTTTCCTGCAGGAGCTTATTGGAACATTCATTGTTTGGCTAACTTCTTTGGGTTGGTTTTGGAAGGTCTTTCAACTTTAGCCAAATCCGCTTTCTTACGAAATTTTTTCACAGCCTTGTTTCCAAGAGCCCACAAAGAACTGCTGCTTAAAACTCTCCACATGCACATCTCCCATACGGGTGTGCTCGTTTCACTACCTGGATTTTGGTTTCCTCTTCTTTCTTTGAAATTACAAGCCCTCTTTCTGCATGCTACACACACCTTGTAGCAGTTTCAGTTTGCAGCATATTGGTGCTCTTAAAACGCTGAGTAACCTGTGTAGAGTGTGTCAATCTCCAGCACTGAATACACAACTTAGAGCTCCTTTCACCACAGACACGCAAACACATCTTTTTGTAAAAGTCCTACTTCTTTACTCTTGGAAATGTAAGGGTTTCATCGAGAACTTGAAGTCAATCATGCTTTTGCACTCTGCAACCAATAGGAATGAACTCTTGTACATACCCGTCTGAATTTCAGTGCAAAATGCCCTTCTTTTCTGGTTTGTTGAAAGTTCACAACACATTAGGAGATAGAGCGTGTTTGAAGAAGACTGATGCAGTGTGCGTTTTCCTGGATTTCTAGTGATTTGGGAAACATAATCCGTGTTTTCCCACATTGTCTAAGAAACAACATGAGGCTTGCAAGAGATTGAAACAATGCATCCTAAAACTTATTCCAGCAGTGAAAACACACGTTTCTACAAAGACTTGGAAGGAGCAAGCAAAAGAATAGTGGCTGAGTGTCCTTTCAGAGAGAAACACATGCATTTCATCCTTCTGGAGTGAGTTTTCTTGCTGGAATTCATATGCATTTTGTACTGTGCAGAATGTAGCTACCTGCTCGGGGGTTGTGTCATAGATGCACCTTTCCTGCAGGAGCTTATTGGAACTTTCATTGTTTGGCTAAGTTATTTAGGGTTGGTTTTGGAAGGTCTTTCAACTTTGGCCAAATGCGCTTTGTACGAAAGTTTTTCACAGCCCTGTTTCCAAGTGTCCACAAAGAGCTGCTGCTTGAAACTGTCCACATGCACATCTCCCATACTGGTGTGCTCGTTTCACTACCTGGATTTTGGTTTCCTCTTCTTTCTTTGAAATGACAAGTCTTCATTCAGCATGCTACACACACCTTGTAGCAGTTTCAGTTTGAAGCATGTTGGTGCTCTCAAAACGCTGTGTATCCTGTGTAGAGTGTGTCACTCTACAGCACTGAATACACAACTTAGAGCTCCTTTCAACACAGACACGCAAACACGTCTTTTTGGGAAAGTCCTAACTCAGGTAAATTGGAAATGTAATGGTTTCATCGAAAACATGAAGACAATCATGCTTTTGAACTCTGCAACCGAAAGAAATGGCTTTTTGTACATGCCATTCTGAATTTCACTGCAAAATGCCCTTCTTTTCTGGTTTGTTGAAAGTTCAAAACACTTTAGGAGATAGAACGTGTTTGAAGAAGACTGATGCAGTGTGCGTTTTCCTGGATTGCAAGTGATTCGGGATACATACTCCTTGTTTTTCGACATTGTCTAAGAAACAACATGAGGCTTGCAAGAGATTGAAAAAATGCATCCTAAAACTTATGCCTGCAGTGAAAACACACGTTTCTACAAAGACTTGGAAGGAGCAAGCAAAAGAATAGTGGCTGAGAGTTCTTTCAGAGAGAAACACACGAATTTCATCCTTCTGTAGAGACGGTTAGGGTTACGATTGGACCTAGGGTTAGGGTTATGTTGAGGTCTAGGGTTAGAGATCCGGTTAGGGTTACGATTGGACCTAGGGTTAGGGTTATGTTGAGGGCTAGGGTTAGAGATCCGGTTAGGGTTACGATTGGACCTAGCGTAGGGTTATGTTGAGGGCTAGGGTTAGAGAGACGGTTAGGGTTACGATTGGACCTAGGATTAGGGTTATGTTGAGGGCCAGGGTTACAGATCCGGTTAGGGTTACGATTGGACGTAGGGTTAGGGTTTTGTTGAGGGCTAGGGTTAGAGATCCGGTTAGGGTTACGGTTGGACCTAGGGTTAGGGTTATGTTGAGGGCTAGGGTTAGAGATCCGGTTAGGGTTAAGATTGTACCTAGGGTTAGGGTTTTGTTGAGGGCCAGGGTTAGAGATCAGCTTAGTATTACGATTGGACCTAGGGTTAGGGTTATGTTGAGGCCTAGGGTTAGAGATCCGGTTAGGGTTACGATTGGACCTAGGGTTAGGGTTATGTTGAGGGCTAGGGTTAGAGATCCGGTTAGGGTTACGATTGGACCTAGGGTTAGGGTTATGTTGAGGGCTAGGGTTATAGATCCGGTTAGGGTTACGGTTGGACCTAGGGTTAGGGTTATGTTGAGGGCTAGGGTTAGAGATCCGGTTAGGGTTAAGATTGTACCTAGGGTTATAGTGATGTTGAGGGCTAGGTAATTCCAGCAGTGAAAACACACATTTCTATAAAGACTTTGAAGCAGCAAGCAAAAGCCTAGTGGCTGAGTGTTCTTTCAGAGAGAACCATGCATTTCATCCTTCTGGAGTGAATTTTCATGCTGGAGTTCATATGCATTTTATACTGTGCAGAATGTAGCTACCTGCTGGGGGTTGTGTCATAGAAGCACCTTTTCTGCAGGAGCTTATTGGAACATTCATTGTTTGGCTAAGTTATTTAGGGTTGGTTTTGGAAGGTCTTTCAACCTTGGCCAAATCCCGCTTCGTACGCAAGTTTTTAATAGCGCTGTTTCCAAGTGTCCACAAAGAGCTGCTGCTTGAAAGTGTCCACATGCACATCTCGTATACTGGTGTGCTCGTTTCACTACCTGGATTTTGGTTTCCTCTTCTTTCTTTGAATTGACAAGTCTTCATTCAGCATTCTACACACACCTTGTACCAGCTTCAGTTTGAAGCATGTTGGTGCTCTCAAAACGCTGTGTAACCTATGTAGAGTGTGTTACTCTCCAGCACTGAATACACAACTTAGAGCTCCTTTCACCACAGACACGCAAACACATCTTTTTGTGAAAGTCCTACTTCAGGTCCCTTGGGAATGTAAGGGTTTCATGGAGAACATGAAGTCAATCATGCTTTTGCACTCTACTACCAATAGAAATGACCTCTTGTACATGCCTGACTGAGTTTCACTGCAAAATGCCCTTGTTTTCTGGTTTCTTGAATGTTCTCAACACATTAGGAGAAAGAGCGTGTTTGAGCAAGATCGATGCAGTGTGCGTTTCCCTAGATTTCAAGTGATTTGGGAAATATAATCCTTATTTTTCCACATTGTGAAAGAAACATGAGGCTTGCAAGAGATTGAAAAAATGCATCCCAAAACGTACTCCAGCGGTGAAAGCACACGTTTCTACAAAGACTTTGAAGTAGCAAGTAAAAGCCAATGGCTGAGTGTTCTTTCAGAGAGAAACATACACATTTCATCCTTCTGGAGTGAATTTTCAGCCTGGAATTCATATGCATTTGTACCGTGCAGAATGTAACTACCTGCTCGGGGGTTGTGTCATAGAAGCAACTTTCCTGCAGGAGCTTATTGGAACATTCATTGTTTGGCTAACTTCTTTGGGTTGGTTTTGGAAGGTCTTTCAACTTTAGCCAAATCCGCTTTCTTACGAAATTTTTTCACAGCCTTGTTTCCAAGAGCCCACAAAGAACTGCTGCTTAAAACTCTCCACATGCACATCTCCCATACGGGTGTGCTCGTTTCACTACCTGGATTTTGGTTTCCTCTTCTTTCTTTGAAATTACAAGCCCTCTTTCTGCATGCTACACACACCTTGTAGCAGTTTCAGTTTGCAGCATATTGGTGCTCTTAAAACGCTGAGTAACCTGTGTAGAGTGTGTCAATCTCCAGCACTGAATACACAACTTAGAGCTCCTTTCACCACAGACACGCAAACACATCTTTTTGTAAAAGTCCTACTTCTTTACTCTTGGAAATGTAAGGGTTTCATCGAGAACTTGAAGTCAATCATGCTTTTGCACTCTGCAACCAATAGGAATGAACTCTTGTACATACCCGTCTGAATTTCAGTGCAAAATGCCCTTCTTTTCTGGTTTGTTGAAAGTTCACAACACATTAGGAGATAGAGCGTGTTTGAAGAAGACTGATGCAGTGTGCGTTTTCCTGGATTTCTAGTGATTTGGGAAACATAATCCGTGTTTTCCCACATTGTCTAAGAAACAACATGAGGCTTGCAAGAGATTGAAACAATGCATCCTAAAACTTATTCCAGCAGTGAAAACACACGTTTCTACAAAGACTTGGAAGGAGCAAGCAAAAGAATAGTGGCTGAGTGTCCTTTCAAAGAGAAACACATGCATTTCATCCTTCTGGAGTGAGTTTTCTTGCTGGAATTCATATGCATTTTGTACTGTGCAGAATGTAGCTACCTGCTCGGGGGTTGTGTCATAGATGCACCTTTCCTGCAGGAGCTTATTGGAACTTTCATTGTTTGGCTAAGTTATTTAGGGTTGGTTTTGGAAGGTCTTTCAACTTTGGCCAAATCCGCTTTGTACGAAAGTTTTTCACAGCCCTGTTTCCAAGTGTCCACAAAGAGCTGCTGCTTGAAAGTGTCCACATGCACATCTCCCATACTGGTGTGCTCGTTTCACTACCTGGATTTTGGTTTCCTCTTCTTTCTTTGAAATGACAAGTCTTCATTCAGCATGCTACACACACCTTGTAGCAGTTTCAGTTTGAAGCATGTTGGTGCTCTCAAAACGCTGTGTATCCTGTGTAGAGTGTGTCACTCTACAGCACTGAATACACAACTTAGAGCTCCTTTCAACACAGACACGCAAACACGTCTTTTTGGGAAAGTCCTAACTCAGGTAAATTGGAAATGTAATGGTTTCATCGAAAACATGAAGACAATCATGCTTTTGAACTCTGCAACCGAAAGAAATGGCTTTTTGTACATGCCATTCTGAATTTCACTGAAAAATGCCCTTCTTTTCTGGTTTGTTGAAAGTTCAAAACACTTTAGGAGATAGAACGTGTTTGAAGAAGACTGATGCAGTGTGCGTTTTCCTGGATTTCAAGTGATTCGGGATACATACTCCTTGTTTTTCGACATTGTCTAAGAAACAACATGAGGCTTGCAAGAGATTGAAAAAATGCATTCTAAAACTTATGCCTGCAGTGAAAACACACGTTTCTACAAAGACTTGGAAGGAGCAAGCAAAAGAATAGTGGCTGAGAGTTCTTTCAGAGAGAAACACACGTATTTCATCCTTCTGTAGAGACGGTTAGGGTTACGATTGGACCTAGGGTAGGGTTATGTTGAGGGCTAGGGTTAGAGATCCGGTTAGGGTTACGATTGGACCTAGGGTTAGGGTTATGTTGAGGGCAAGGGATAGAGAGACGGTTCGGGTTACGATTGGACCTAGGGTTAGGGTTATGTTGAGGGCCAGGGTTAGAGATCAGCTTAGTATTACGATTGGACCTAGGGTTAGGGTTATGTTGAGGCCTAGGGTTAGAGATCCGGTTAGGGTTACGATTGGACCTAGGGTAAGGGTTATATTGAGGGCTCGGGTTAGAGAGACGGTTAGGGTTACGATTGGACCTAGGGTTAGGGTTATGTTGAGGTCTAGGGTTAGAGATCCGGTTAGGGTTACGATTGGACCTAGGGTTAGGGTTATGTTGAGGGCTAGGGTTAGAGATCCGGTTAGGGTTACGATTGGACCTAGCGTAGGGTTATGTTGAGGGCTAGGGTTAGAGAGAGGGTTAGGGTTACGATTGGACCTAGGATTAGGGTTATGTTGAGGGCCAGGGTTACAGATCCGGTTAGGGTTACGATTGGATGTAGGGTTAGGGTTTTGTTGAGGGCTAGGGTTAGAGATCCGGTTAGGGTTACGGTTGGACCTAGGGTTAGGGTTATGTTGAAGGCTAGGGTTAGAGATCCGGTTAGGGTTAAGATTGTACCTAGGGTTAGGGTTTTGTTGAGGGCCAGGTTTAGAGATCAGCTTAGTATTACGATTGGACCTAGGGTTAGGGTTATGTTGAGGCCTAGGGTTAGAGATCCGGTTAGGGTTACGATTGGACCTAGGGTTAGGGTTATGTTGAGGGCTAGGGTTAGAGATCCGGTTAGGGTTACGATTGGACCTAGGGTTAGGGTTATGTTGAGGGCTAGGGTTATAGATCCGGTTAGGGTTACGGTTGGACCTAGGGTTAGGGTTATGTGGAGGGCTAGGGTTAGAGATCCGGTTACGGTTAAGATTGTACCTAGGGTTATAGTGATGTTGAGGGCTAGGTAATTCCAGCAGTGAAAACACACATTTCTATAAAGACTTTGAAGCAGCAAGCAAAAGCCTAGTGGCTGAGTGTTCTTTCAGAGAGAAACATGCATTTCATCCTTCTGGAGTGAATTTTCATGCTGGAGTTCATATGCATTTTATACTGTGCAGAATGTAGCTACCTGCTGGGGGTTGTGTCATAGAAGCACCTTTTCTGCAGGAGCTTATTGGAACATTCATTGTTTGGCTAAGTTATTTAGGGTTGGTTTTGGAAGGTCTTTCAACCTTGGCCAAATCCCGCTTCGCACGCAAGTTTTTAATAGCGCTGTTTCCAAGTGTCCACAAAGAGCTGCTGCTTGAAAGTGTCCACATGCACATCTCCCATACTGGTGTGCTCGTTTCACTACCTGGATTTTGGTTTCCTCTTCTTTCTTTGAATTGACAAGTCTTCATTCAGCATTCTACACACACCTTGTACCAGCTTCAGTTTGAAGCATGTTGGTGCTCTCAAAACGCTGTGTAACCTATGTAGAGTGTGTTACTCTCCAGCACTGAATACACCACTTAGAGCTCCTTTCACCACAGACACGCAAACACATCTTTTTGTGAAAGTCCTACTTCAGGTCCCTTGGGAATGTAAGGGTTTCCTGGAGAACATGAAGTCAATCATGCTTTTGCACTCTACTACCAATAGAAATGACCTCTTGTACATGCCTGACTGAGTTTCACTGCAAAATGCCCTTGTTTTCTGGTTTCTTGATTGTTCTCAACACATTAGGAGAAAGAGCGTGTTTGAGCAAGATCGATGCAGTGTGCGTTTCCCTAGATTTCAAGTGATTTGGGAAATATAATCCTTATTTTTCCACATTGTGAAAGAAACATGAGGCTTGCAAGAGATTGAAAAAATGCATCCCAAAACGTACTCCAGCGGTGAAAGCACACGTTTCTACAAAGACTTTGAAGTAGCAAGTAAAAGCCAATGGCTGAGTGTTCTTTCAGAGAGAAACATACACATTTCATCCTTCTGGAGTGAATTTTCAGCCTGGAATTCATATGCATTTGTACCGTGCAGAATGTAACTACCTGCTCGGGGGTTGTGTCATAGAAGCAACTTTCCTGCAGGAGCTTATTGGAACATTCATTGTTTGGCTAACTTCTTTGGGTTGGTTTTGGAAGGTCTTTCAACTTTAGCCAAATCCGCTTTCTTACGAAATTTTTTCACAGCCTTGTTTCCAAGAGCCCACAAAGAACTGCTGCTTAAAACTCTCCACATGCACATCTCCCATACGGGTGTGCTCGTTTCACTACCTGGATTTTGGTTTCCTCTTCTTTCTTTGAAATTACAAGCCCTCTTTCTGCATGCTACACACACCTTGTAGCAGTTTCAGTTTGCAGCATATTGGTGCTCTTAAAACGCTGAGTAACCTGTGTAGAGTGTGTCAATCTCCAGCACTGAATACACAACTTAGAGCTCCTTTCACCACAGACACGCAAACACATCTTTTTGTAAAAGTCCTACTTCTTTACTCTTGGAAATGTAAGGGTTTCATCGAGAACTTGAAGTCAATCATGCTTTTGCACTCTGCAACCAATAGGAATGAACTCTTGTACATACCCGTCTGAATTTCAGTGCAAAATGCCCTTCTTTTCTGGTTTGTTGAAAGTTCACAACACATTAGGAGATAGAGCGTGTTTGAAGAAGACTGATGCAGTGTGCGTTTTCCTGGATTTCTAGTGATTTGGGAAACATAATCCGTGTTTTCCCACATTGTCTAAGAAACAACATGAGGCTTGCAAGAGATTGAAACAATGCATCCTAAAACTTATTCCAGCAGTGAAAACACACGTTTCTACAAAGACTTGGAAGGAGCAAGCAAAAGAATAGTGGCTGAGTGTCCTTTCAAAGAGAAACACATGCATTTCATCCTTCTGGAGTGAGTTTTCTTGCTGGAATTCATATGCATTTTGTACTGTGCAGAATGTAGCTACCTGCTCGGGGGTTGTGTCATAGATGCACCTTTCCTGCAGGAGCTTATTGGAACTTTCATTGTTTGGCTAAGTTATTTAGGGTTGGTTTTGGAAGGTCTTTCAACTTTGGCCAAATCCGCTTTGTACGAAAGTTTTTCACAGCCCTGTTTCCAAGTGTCCACAAAGAGCTGCTGCTTGAAAGTGTCCACATGCACATCTCCCATACTGGTGTGCTCGTTTCACTACCTGGATTTTGGTTTCCTCTTCTTTCTTTGAAATGACAAGTCTTCATTCAGCATGCTACACACACCTTGTAGCAGTTTCAGTTTGAAGCATGTTGGTGCTCTCAAAACGCTGTGTATCCTGTGTAGAGTGTGTCACTCTACAGCACTGAATACACAACTTAGAGCTCCTTTCAACACAGACACGCAAACACGTCTTTTTGGGAAAGTCCTAACTCAGGTAAATTGGAAATGTAATGGTTTCATCGAAAACATGAAGACAATCATGCTTTTGAACTCTGCAACCGAAAGAAATGGCTTTTTGTACATGCCATTCTGAATTTCACTGCAAAATGCCCTTCTTTTCTGGTTTGTTGAAAGTTCAAAACACTTTAGGAGATAGAACGTGTTTGAAGAAGACTGATGCAGTGTGCGTTTTCCTGGATTTCAAGTGATTCGGGATACATACTCCTTGTTTTTCGACATTGTCTAAGAAACAACATGAGGCTTGCAAGAGATTGAAAAAATGCATTCTAAAACTTATGCCTGCAGTGAAAACACACGTTTCTACAAAGACTTGGAAGGAGCAAGCAAAAGAATAGTGGCTGAGAGTTCTTTCAGAGAGAAACACACGTATTTCATCCTTCTGTAGAGACGGTTAGGGTTACGATTGGACCTAGGGTAGGGTTATGTTGAGGGCTAGGGTTAGAGATCCGGTTAGGGTTACGATTGGACCTAGGGTTAGGGTTATGTTGAGGGCTAGGGATAGAGAGACGGTTCGGGTTACGATTGGACCTAGGGTTAGGGTTATGTTGAGGGCCAGAGTTAGAGATCAGCTTAGTATTACGATTGGACCTAGGGTTAGGGTTATGTTGAGGCCTAGGGTTAGAGATCCGGTTAGGGTTACGATTGGACCTAGGGTTAGGGTTATATTGAGGGCTCGGGTTAGAGAGACGGTTAGGGTTACGATTGGACCTAGGGTTAGGGTTATGTTGAGGCCTAAGGTTAGAGATCAGGTTAGTATTACGATTGGACCTAGGGTTAGGGTTATGTTGAGGGCTAGGGTTACAGATCCGGTTAGGGTTACGATTGGACCTAGGGTTAGGGTTATGTTGAGGGCTAGGGTTAGAGATCCGGTTAGGGTTACGGTTGGACCTAGGGTTAGGGTTATGTTGAGGGCTAGGGTTAGAGATCCGGTTAGGGTTAAGATTGTACCTAGGGTTATAGTGATGTTGAGGGCTAGGATATTCCAGCAGTGAAAACACACATTTCTATAAAGACTTTGAAGCAGCAAGCAAAAGCCTAGTGGCTGAGTGTTCTTTCAGAGAGAAACATGCATTTCATCCTTCTGGAGTGAATTTTCATGCTGGAGTTCATATGCATTTTATACTGTGCAGAATGTAGCTACCTGCTGGGGGTTGTGTCATAGAAGCACCTTTTCTGCAGGAGCTTATTGGAACATTCATTGTTTGGCTAAGTTATTTAGGGTTGGTTTTGGAAGGTCTTTCAACCTTGGCCAAATCCCGCTTCGTACGCAAGTTTTTAATAGCGCTGTTTCCAAGTGTCCACAAAGAGCTGCTGCTTGAAACTGTCCACATGCACATCTCGTATACTGGTGTGCTCGTTTCACTACCTGGATTTTGGTTTCCTCTTCTTTCTTTGAAATGACAAGTCTTCATTCAGCATTCTACACACACCTTGTACCAGCTTCAGTTTGAAGCATGTTGGTGCTCTCAAAACGCTGTGTAACCTATGTAGAGTGTGTTACTCTCCAGCACTGAATACACAACTTAGAGCTCCTTTCACCACAGACACGCAAACACATCTTTTTGTGAAAGTCCTACTTCAGGTCCCTTGGGAATGTAAGGGTTTCCTGGAGAACATGAAGTCAATCATGCTTTTGCACTCTACTACCAATAGAAATGACCTCTTGTACATGCCTGACTGAGTTTCACTGCAAAATGCCCTTGTTTTCTGGTTTCTTGAATGTTCTCAACACATTAGGAGAAAGAGCGTGTTTGAGCAAGATCGATGCAGTGTGCGTTTCCCTAGATTTCAAGTGATTTGGGAAATATAATCCTTATTTTTCCACATTGTGAAAGAAACATGAGGCTTGCAAGAGATTGAAAAAATGCATCCCAAAACGTACTCCAGCGGTGAAAGCACACGTTTCTACAAAGACTTTGAAGTAGCAAGTAAAAGCCAATGGCTGAGTGTTCTTTCAGAGAGAAACATACACATTTCATCCTTCTGGAGTGAATTTTCAGCCTGGAATTCATATGCATTTGTACCGTGCAGAATGTAACTACCTGCTCGGGGGTTGTGTCATAGAAGCAACTTTCCTGCAGGAGCTTATTGGAACATTCATTGTTTGGCTAACTTCTTTGGGTTGGTTTTGGAAGGTCTTTCAACTTTAGCCAAATCCGCTTTCTTACGAAATTTTTTCACAGCCTTGTTTCCAAGAGCCCACAAAGAACTGCTGCTTAAAACTCTCCACATGCACATCTCCCATACTGGTGTGCTCGTTTCACTACCTGGATTTTGGTTTCCTCTTCTTTCTTTGAAATTACAAGCCCTCTTTCTGCATGCTACACACACCTTGTAGCAGTTTCAGTTTGCAGCATATTGGTGCTCTTAAAACGCTGAGTAACCTGTGTAGAGTGTGTCAATCTCCAGCACTGAATACACAACTTAGAGCTCCTTTCACCACAGACACGCAAACACATCTTTTTGTAAAAGTCCTACTTCTTTACTCTTGGAAATGTAAGGGTTTCATCGAGAACTTGAAGTCAATCATGCTTTTGCACTCTGCAACCAATAGGAATGAACTCTTGTACATACCCGTCTGAATTTCAGTGCAAAATGCCCTTCTTTTCTGGTTTGTTGAAAGTTCAAAACACTTTAGGAGATAGAACGTGTTTGAAGAAGACTGATGCAGTGTGCGTTTTCCTGGATATCAAGTGATTCGGGATACATACTCCTTGTTTTTCGACATTGTCTAAGAAACAACATGAGGCTTGCAAGAGATTGAAAGAATGCATCCTAAAACTTATGCCTGCAGTGAAAACACACGTTTCTACAAAGACTTGGAAGGAGCAAGCAAAAGAATAGTGGCTGAGAGTTCTTTCAGAGAGAAACACACGAATTTCATCCTTCTGTAGAGACGGTTAGGGTTACGATTGGACCTAGGGTTAGGGTTATGTTGAGGTCTAGGGTTAGAGATCCGGTTAGGGTTACGATTGGACCTAGGGTTAGGGTTATGTTGAGGGCTAGGGTTAGAGATCCGGTTAGGGTTACGATTGGACCTAGCGTAGGGTTATGTTGAGGGCTAGGGTTAGAGATCCGGTTAGGGTTACGGTTGGACCTAGGGTTAGGGTTATGTTGAGGGCTAGGGTTAGAGATCCGGTTAGGGTTAAGATTGTACCTAGGGTTAGGGTTTTGTTGAGGGCCAGGGTTAGAGATCAGCTTAGTATTACGATTGGACCTAGGGTTAGGGTTATGTTGAGGCCTAGGGTTAGAGATCCGGTTAGGGTTACGATTGGACCTAGGGTTAGGGTTATGTTGAGGGCTGGGTTAGAGATCCGGTTAGGGTTACGATTGGACCTAGGGTTAGGGTTATGTTGAGGGCTAGGGTTATAGATCCGGTTAGGGTTACGGTTGGACCTAGGGTTAGGGTTATGTTGAGGGCTAGGGTTAGAGATCCGGTTAGGGTTAAGATTGTACCTAGGGTTATAGTGATGTTGAGGGCTAGGTAATTCCAGCAGTGAAAACACACATTTCTATAAAGACTTTGAAGCAGCAAGCAAAAGCCTAGTGGCTGAGTGTTCTTTCAGAGAGAAACATGCATTTCATCCTTCTGGAGTGAATTTTCATGCTGGAGTTCATATGCATTTTATACTGTGCAGAATGTAGCTACCTGCTGGGGGTTGTGTCATAGAAGCACCTTTTCTGCAGGAGCTTATTGGAACATTCATTGTTTGGCTAAGTTATTTAGGGTTGGTTTTGGAAGGTCTTTCAACCTTGGCCAAATCCCGCTTCGTACGCAAGTTTTTAATAGCGCTGTTTCCAAGTGTCCACAAAGAGCTGCTGCTTGAAAGTGTCCACATGCACATCTCCCATACTGGTGTGCTCGTTTCTCTACCTGGATTTTGGTTTCCTCTTCTTTCTTTGAAATGACAAGTCTTCATTCAGCATTCTACACACACCTTGTACCAGCTTCAGTTTGAAGCATGTTGGTGCTCTCAAAACGCTGTGTAACCTATGTAGAGTGTGTTACTCTCCAGCACTGAATACACAACTTAGAGCTCCTTTCACCACAGACACGCAAACACATCTTTTTGTGAAAGTCCTACTTCAGGTCCCTTGGGAATGTAAGGGTTTCATGGAGAACATGAAGTCAATCATGCTTTTGCACTCTACTACCAATAGAAATGACCTCTTGTACATGCCTGACTGAGTTTCACTGCAAAATGCCCTTGTTTTCTGGTTTCTTGAATGTTCTCAACACATTAGGAGAAAGAGCGTGTTTGAGCAAGATCGATGCAGTGTGCGTTTCCCTAGATTTCAAGTGATTTGGGAAATATAATCCTTATTTTTCCACATTGTGAAAGAAACATGAGGCTTGCAAGAGATTGAAAAAATGCATCCCAAAACGTACTCCAGCGGTGAAAGCACACGTTTCTACAAAGACTTTGAAGTAGCAAGTAAAAGCCAATGGCTGAGTGTTCTTTCAGAGAGAAACATACACATTTCATCCTTCTGGAGTGAATTTTCAGCCTGGAATTCATATGCATTTGTACCGTGCAGAATGTAACTACCTGCTCGGGGGTTGTGTCATAGAAGCAACTTTCCTGCAGGAGCTTATTGGAACATTCATTGTTTGGCTAACTTCTTTGGGTTGGTTTTGGAAGGTCTTTCAACTTTAGCCAAATCCGCTTTCTTACGAAATTTTTTCACAGCCTTGTTTCCAAGAGCCCACAAAGAACTGCTGCTTAAAACTCTCCACATGCACATCTCCCATACTGGTGTGCTCGTTTCACTACCTGGATTTTGGTTTCCTCTTCTTTCTTTGAAATTACAAGCCCTCTTTCTGCATGCTACACACACCTTGTAGCAGTTTCAGTTTGCAGCATATTGGTGCTCTTAAAACGCTGAGTAACCTGTGTAGAGTGTGTCAATCTCCAGCACTGAATACACAACTTAGAGCTCCTTTCACCACAGACACGCAAACACATCTTTTTGTAAAAGTCCTACTTCTTTACTCTTGGAAATGTAAGGGTTTCATCGAGAACTTGAAGTCAATCATGCTTTTGCACTCTGCAACCAATAGGAATGAACTCTTGTACATACCCGTCTGAATTTCAGTGCAAAATGCCCTTCTTTTCTGGTTTGTTGAAAGTTCACAACACATTAGGAGATAGAGCGTGTTTGAAGAAGACTGATGCAGTGTGCGTTTTCCTGGATTTCTAGTGATTTGGGAAACATAATCCGTGTTTTCCCACATTGTCTAAGAAACAACATGAGGCTTGCAAGAGATTGAAACAATGCATCCTAAAACTTATTCCAGCAGTGAAAACACACGTTTCTACAAAGACTTGGAAGGAGCAAGCAAAAGAATAGTGGCTGAGTGTCCTTTCAAAGAGAAACACATGCATTTCATCCTTCTGGAGTGAGTTTTCTTGCTGGAATTCATATGCATTTTGTACTGTGCAGAATGTAGCTACCTGCTCGGGGGTTGTGTCATAGATGCACCTTTCCTGCAGGAGCTTATTGGAACTTTCATTGTTTGGCTAAGTTATTTAGGGTTGGTTTTGGAAGGTCTTTCAACTTTGGCCAAATCCGCTTTGTACGAAAGTTTTTCACAGCCCTGTTTCCAAGTGTCCACAAAGAGCTGCTGCTTGAAAGTGTCCACATGCACATCTCCCATACTGGTGTGCTCGTTTCACTACCTGGATTTTGGTTTCCTCTTCTTTCTTTGAAATGACAAGTCTTCATTCAGCATGCTACACACACCTTGTAGCAGTTTCAGTTTGAAGCATGTTGGTGCTCTCAAAACGCTGTGTATCCTGTGTAGAGTGTGTCACTCTACAGCACTGAATACACAACTTAGAGCTCCTTTCAACACAGACACGCAAACACGTCTTTTTGGGAAAGTCCTAACTCAGGTAAATTGGAAATGTAATGGTTTCATCGAAAACATGAAGACAATCATGCTTTTGAACTCTGCAACCGAAAGAAATGGCTTTTTGTACATGCCATTCTGAATTTCACTGCAAAATGCCCTTCTTTTCTGGTTTGTTGAAAGTTCAAAACACTTTAGGAGATAGAACGTGTTTGAAGAAGACTGATG
This sequence comes from Miniopterus natalensis, assembly GCF_054644295.1. Taxonomy (NCBI): domain Eukaryota; kingdom Metazoa; phylum Chordata; class Mammalia; order Chiroptera; family Miniopteridae; genus Miniopterus; species Miniopterus natalensis. Next base: position 84,024,823 of record NC_142089.1, read on the forward strand.
CAGTGTGCGTTTTCCTGGATTTCAAGTGATTCGGGATACATACTCCTTGTTTTTCGACATTGTCTAAGAAACAACATGAGGCTTGCAAGAGATTGAAAAAATGCATCCTAAAACTTATGCCTGCAGTGAAAACACACGTTTCTACAAAGACTTGGAAGGAGCAAGCAAAAGAATAGTGGCTGAGAGTTCTTTCAGAGAGAAACACACGTATTTCATCCTTCTGTAGAGACGGTTAGGGTTACGATTGGACCTAGGGTAGGGTTATGTTGAGGGCTAGGGTTAAAGAGACGGTTAGGGTTACAATTGGACCTAGGGTTAGGGTTATGTTGAGGTCTAGGGTTAGAGATCCGGTTAGGGTTACGATTGGACCTAGGGTTAGGGTTATGTTGAGGGCTAGGGTTAGAGATCCGGTTAAGGTTATGATTGGACCTAGGGTTAGGGTTATGTTGAGGGCTAGGGATAGAGAGACCGTTCGGGTTACGATTGGACCTATGGTTAGGGTTATGTTGAGGGCCAGGGTTAGAGATCAGCTTAGTATTACGATTGGACCTAGGGTTAGGGTTATGTTGAGGCCTAGGGTTAGAGATCCGGTTAGGGTTACGATTGGACCTAGGGTTAGGGTTATATTGAGGGCTCGGGTTAGAGAGACGGTTAGGGTTACGATTGGACCTAGGGTTAGGGTTATGTTGAGGCCTAATGTTAGAGATCAGGTTAGTATTACGATTGGACCTAGGGTTAGGGTTATGTTGAGGGCTAGGGTTACAGATCCGGTTAGGGTTACGATTGGACCTAGGGTTAGGGTTATGTTGAGGGCTAGGGTTAGAGATCCGGTTAGGGTTACGGTTGGACCTAGGGTTAGCGTTATGTTGAGGGCTAGGGTTAGAGATCCGGTTAGGGTTAAGATTGTACCTAGGGTTATAGTGATGTTGAGGGCTAGGATATTCCAGCAGTGAAAACACACATTTCTATAAAGACTTTGAAGCAGCAAGCAAAAGCCTAGTGGCTGAGTGTTCTTTCAGAGAGAAACATGCATTTCATCCTTCTGGAGTGAATTTTCATGCTGGAGTTCATATGCATTTTATACTGTGCAGAATGTAGCTACCTGCTGGGGGTTGTGTCATAGAAGCACCTTTTCTGCAGGAGCTTATTGGAACATTCATTGTTTGGCTAAGTTATTTAGGGTTGGTTTTGGAAGGTCTTTCAACCTTGGCCAAATCCCGCTTCGTACACAAGTTTTTAATAGCGCTGTTTCCAAGTGTCCACAAAGAGCTGCTGCTTGAAACTGTCCACATGCACATCTCGTATACTGGTGTGCTCGTTTCACTACCTGGATTTTGGTTTCCTCTTCTTTCTTTGAAATTACAAGCCCTCTTTCTGCATGCTACACACACCTTGTAGCAGTTTCAGTTTGCAGCATATTGGTGCTCTTAAAACGCTGAGTAACCTGTGTAGAGTGTGTCAATCTCCAGCACTGAATACACAACTTAGAGCTCCTTTCACCACAGACACGCAAACACATCTTTTTGTAAAAGTCCTACTTCTTTACTCTTGGAAATGTAAGGGTTTCATCGAGAACTTGAAGTCAATCATGCTTTTGCACTCTGCAACCAATAGGAATGAACTCTTGTACATACCCGTCTGAATTTCAGTGCAAAATGCCCTTCTTTTCTGGTTTGTTGAAAGTTCACAACACATTAGGAGATAGAGCGTGTTTGAAGAAGACTGATGCAGTGTGCGTTTTCCTGGATTTCTAGTGATTTGGGAAACATAATCCGTGTTTTCCCACATTGTCTAAGAAACAACATGAGGCTTGCAAGAGATTGAAACAATGCATCCTAAAACTTATTCCAGCAGTGAAAACACACGTTTCTACAAAGACTTGGAAGGAGCAAGCAAAAGAATAGTGGCTGAGTGTCCTTTCAAAGAGAAACACATGCATTTCATCCTTCTGGAGTGAGTTTTCTTGCTGGAATTCATATGCATTTTGTACTGTGCAGAATGTAGCTACCTGCTCGGGGGTTGTGTCATAGATGCACCTTTCCTGCAGGAGCTTATTGGAACTTTCATTGTTTGGCTAAGTTATTTAGGGTTGGTTTTGGAAGGTCTTTCAACTTTGGCCAAATCCGCTTTGTACGAAAGTTTTTCACAGCCCTGTTTCCAAGTGTCCACAAAGAGCTGCTGCTTGAAAGTGTCCACATGCACATCTCCCATACTGGTGTGCTCGTTTCACTACCTGGATTTTGGTTTCCTCTTCTTTCTTTGAAATGACAAGTCTTCATTCAGCATGCTACACACACCTTGTAGCAGTTTCAGTTTGAAGCATGTTGGTGCTCTCAAAACGCTGTGTATCCTGTGTAGAGTGTGTCACTCTACAGCACTGAATACACAACTTAGAGCTCCTTTCAACACAGACACGCAAACACGTCTTTTTGGGAAAGTCCTAACTCAGGTAAATTGGAAATGTAATGGTTTCATCGAAAACATGAAGACAATCATGCTTTTGAACTCTGCAACCGAAAGAAATGGCTTTTTGTACATGCCATTCTGAATTTCACTGCAAAATGCCCTTCTTTTCTGGTTTGTTGAAAGTTCAAAACACTTTAGGAGATAGAACGTGTTTGAAGAAGACTGATGCAGTGTGCGTTTTCCTGGATTTCAAGTGATTCGGGATACATACTCCTTGTTTTTCGACATTGTCTAAGAAACAACATGAGGCTTGCAAGAGATTGAAAAAATGCATCCTAAAACTTATGCCTGCAGTGAAAACACACGTTTCTACAAAGACTTGGAAGGAGCAAGCAAAAGAATAGTGGCTGAGAGTTCTTTCAGAGAGAAACACACGTATTTCATCCTTCTGTAGAGACGGTTAGGGTTACGATTGGACCTAGGGTAGGGTTATGTTGAGGGCTAGGGTTAAAGAGACGGTTAGGGTTACAATTGGACCTAGGGTTAGGGTTATGTTGAGGTCTAGGGTTAGAGATCCGGTTAGGGTTACGATTGGACCTAGGGTTAGGGTTATGTTGAGGGCTAGGGTTAGAGATCCGGTTAAGGTTATGATTGGACCTAGGGTTAGGGTTATGTTGAGGGCTAGGGATAGAGAGACCGTTCGGGTTACGATTGGACCTATGGTTAGGGTTATGTTGAGGGCCAGGGTTAGAGATCAGCTTAGTATTACGATTGGACCTAGGGTTAGGGTTATGTTGAGGCCTAGGGTTAGAGATCCGGTTAGGGTTACGATTGGACCTAGGGTTAGGGTTATATTGAGGGCTCGGGTTAGAGAGACGGTTAGGGTTACGATTGGACCTAGGGTTAGGGTTATGTTGAGGCCTAATGTTAGAGATCAGGTTAGTATTACGATTGGACCTAGGGTTAGGGTTATGTTGAGGGCTAGGGTTACAGATCCGGTTAGGGTTACGATTGGACCTAGGGTTAGGGTTATGTTGAGGGCTAGGGTTAGAGATCCGGTTAGGGTTACGGTTGGACCTAGGGTTAGGGTTATGTTGAGGGCTAGGGTTAGAGATTCGGTTAGGGTTAAGATTGTACCTAGGGTTATAGTGATGTTGAGGGCTAGGATATTCCAGCAGTGAAAACACACATTTCTATAAAGACTTTGAAGCAGCAAGCAAAAGCCTAGTGGCTGAGTGTTCTTTCAGAGAGAAACATGCATTTCATCCTTCTGGAGTGAATTTTCATGCTGGAGTTCATATGCATTTTATACTGTGCAGAATGTAGCTACCTGCTGGGGGTTGTGTCATAGAAGCACCTTTTCTGCAGGAGCTTATTGGAACATTCATTGTTTGGCTAAGTTATTTAGGGTTGGTTTTGGAAGGTCTTTCAACCTTGGCCAAATCCCGCTTCGTACGCAAGTTTTTAATAGCGCTGTTTCCAAGTGTCCACAAAGAGCTGCTGCTTGAAACTGTCCACATGCACATCTCGTATACTGGTGTGCTCGTTTCACTACCTGGATTTTGGTTTCCTCTTCTTTCTTTGAAATGACAAGTCTTCATTCAGCATTCTACACACACCTTGTACCAGCTTCAGTTTGAAGCATGTTGGTGCTCTCAAAACGCTGTGTAACCTATGTAGAGTGTGTTACTCTCCAGCACTGAATACACAACTTAGAGCTCCTTTCACCACAGACACGCAAACACATCTTTTTGTGAAAGTCCTACTTCAGGTCCCTTGGGAATGTAAGGGTTTCCTGGAGAACATGAAGTCAATCATGCTTTTGCACTCTACTACCAATAGAAATGACCTCTTGTACATGCCTGACTGAGTTTCACTGCAAAATGCCCTTGTTTTCTGGTTTCTTGAATGTTCTCAACACATTAGGAGAAAGAGCGTGTTTGAGCAAGATCGATGCAGTGTGCGTTTCCCTAGATTTCAAGTGATTTGGGAAATATAATCCTTATTTTTCCACATTGTGAAAGAAACATGAGGCTTGCAAGAGATTGAAAAAATGCATCCCAAAACGTACTCCAGCGGTGAAAGCACACGTTTCTACAAAGACTTTGAAGTAGCAAGTAAAAGCCAATGGCTGAGTGTTCTTTCAGAGAGAAACATACACATTTCATCCTTCTGGAGTGAATTTTCAGCCTGGAATTCATATGCATTTGTACCGTGCAGAATGTAACTACCTGCTCGGGGGTTGTGTCATAGAAGCAACTTTCCTGCAGGAGCTTATTGGAACATTCATTGTTTGGCTAACTTCTTTGGGTTGGTTTTGGAAGGTCTTTCAACTTTAGCCAAATCCGCTTTCTTACGAAATTTTTTCACAGCCTTGTTTCCAAGAGCCCACAAAGAACTGCTGCTTAAAACTCTCCACATGCACATCTCCCATACTGGTGTGCTCGTTTCACTACCTGGATTTTGGTTTCCTCTTCTTTCTTTGAAATTACAAGCCCTCTTTCTGCATGCTACACACACCTTGTAGCAGTTTCAGTTTGCAGCATATTGGTGCTCTTAAAACGCTGAGTAACCTGTGTAGAGTGTGTCAATCTCCAGCACTGAATACACAACTTAGAGCTCCTTTCACCACAGACACGCAAACACATCTTTTTGTAAAAGTCCTACTTCTTTACTCTTGGAAATGTAAGGGTTTCATCGAGAACTTGAAGTCAATCATGCTTTTGCACTCTGCAACCAATAGGAATGAACTCTTGTACATACCCGTCTGAATTTCAGTGCAAAATGCCCTTCTTTTCTGGTTTGTTGAAAGTTCACAACACATTAGGAGATAGAGCGTGTTTGAAGAAGACTGATGCAGTGTGCGTTTTCCTGGATTTCTAGTGATTTGGGAAACATAATCCGTGTTTTCCCACATTGTCTAAGAAACAACATGAGGCTTGCAAGAGATTGAAACAATGCATCCTAAAACTTATTCCAGCAGTGAAAACACACGTTTCTACAAAGACTTGGAAGGAGCAAGCAAAAGAATAGTGGCTGAGTGTCCTTTCAGAGAGAAACACATGCATTTCATCCCTCTGGAGTGAGTTTTCTTGCTGGAATTCATATGCATTTTGTACTGTGCAGAATGTAGCTACCTGCTCGGGGGTTGTGTCATAGATGCACCTTTCCTGCAGGAGCTTATTGGAACTTTCATTGTTTGGCTAAGTTATTTAGGGTTGGTTTTGGAAGGTCTTTCAACTTTGGCCAAATCCGCTTTGTACGAAAGTTTTTCACAGCCCTGTTTCCAAGTGTCCACAAAGAGCTGCTGCTTGAAAGTGTCCACATGCACATCTCCCATACTGGTGTGCTCGTTTCACTACCTGGATTTTGGTTTCCTCTTCTTTCTTTGAAATGACAAGTCTTCATTCAGCATGCTACACACACCTTGTAGCAGTTTCAGTTTGAAGCATGTTGGTGCTCTCAAAACGCTGTGTATCCTGTGTAGAGTGTGTCACTCTACAGCACTGAATACACAACTTAGAGCTCCTTTCAACACAGACACGCAAACACGTCTTTTTGGGAAAGTCCTAACTCAGGTAAATTGGAAATGTAATGGTTTCATCGAAAACATGAAGACAATCATGCTTTTGAACTCTGCAACCGAAAGAAATGGCTTTTTGTACATGCCATTCTGAATTTCACTGCAAAATGCCCTTCTTTTCTGGTTTGTTGAAAGTTCAAAACACTTTAGGAGATAGAACGTGTTTGAAGAAGACTGATGCAGTGTGCGTTTTCCTGGATTTCAAGTGATTCGGGATACATACTCCTTGTTTTTCGACATTGTCTAAGAAACAACATGAGGCTTGCAAGAGATTGAAAAAATGCATCCTAAAACTTATGCCTGCAGTGAAAACACACGTTTCTACAAAGACTTGGAAGGAGCAAGCAAAAGAATAGTGGCTGAGAGTTCTTTCAGAGAGAAACACACGTATTTCATCCTTCTGTAGAGACGGTTAGGGTTACGATTGGACCTAGGGTAGGGTTATGTTGAGGGCTAGGGTTAAAGAGACGGTTAGGGTTACAATTGGACCTAGGGTTAGGGTTATGTTGAGGTCTAGGGTTAGAGATCCGGTTAGGGTTACGATTGGACCTAGGGTTAGGGTTATGTTGAGGGCTAGGGTTAGAGATCCGGTTAAGGTTATGATTGGACCTAGGGTTAGGGTTATGTTGAGGGCTAGGGATAGAGAGACCGTTCGGGTTACGATTGGACCTATGGTTAGGGTTATGTTGAGGGCCAGGGTTAGAGATCAGCTTAGTATTACGATTGGACCTAGGGTTAGGGTTATGTTGAGGCCTAGGGTTAGAGATCCGGTTAGGGTTACGATTGGACCTAGGGTTAGGGTTATATTGAGGGCTCGGGTTAGAGAGACGGTTAGGGTTACGATTGGACCTAGGGTTAGGGTTATGTTGAGGCCTAATGTTAGAGATCAGGTTAGTATTACGATTGGACCTAGGGTTAGGGTTATGTTGAGGGCTAGGGTTACAGATCCGGTTAGGGTTACGATTGGACCTAGGGTTAGGGTTATGTTGAGGGCTAGGGTTAGAGATCCGGTTAGGGTTACGGTTGGACCTAGGGTTAGCGTTATGTTGAGGGCTAGGGTTAGAGATCCGGTTAGGGTTAAGATTGTACCTAGGGTTATAGTGATGTTGAGGGCTAGGATATTCCAGCAGTGAAAACACACATTTCTATAAAGACTTTGAAGCAGCAAGCAAAAGCCTAGTGGCTGAGTGTTCTTTCAGAGAGAAACATGCATTTCATCCTTCTGGAGTGAATTTTCATGCTGGAGTTCATATGCATTTTATACTGTGCAGAATGTAGCTACCTGCTGGGGGTTGTGTCATAGAAGCACCTTTTCTGCAGGAGCTTATTGGAACATTCATTGTTTGGCTAAGTTATTTAGGGTTGGTTTTGGAAGGTCTTTCAACCTTGGCCAAATCCCGCTTCGTACACAAGTTTTTAATAGCGCTGTTTCCAAGTGTCCACAAAGAGCTGCTGCTTGAAACTGTCCACATGCACATCTCGTATACTGGTGTGCTCGTTTCACTACCTGGATTTTGGTTTCCTCTTCTTTCTTTGAAATTACAAGCCCTCTTTCTGCATGCTACACACACCTTGTAGCAGTTTCAGTTTGCAGCATATTGGTGCTCTTAAAACGCTGAGTAACCTGTGTAGAGTGTGTCAATCTCCAGCACTGAATACACAACTTAGAGCTCCTTTCACCACAGACACGCAAACACATCTTTTTGTAAAAGTCCTACTTCTTTACTCTTGGAAATGTAAGGGTTTCATCGAGAACTTGAAGTCAATCATGCTTTTGCACTCTGCAACCAATAGGAATGAACTCTTGTACATACCCGTCTGAATTTCAGTGCAAAATGCCCTTCTTTTCTGGTTTGTTGAAAGTTCACAACACATTAGGAGATAGAGCGTGTTTGAAGAAGACTGATGCAGTGTGCGTTTTCCTGGATTTCTAGTGATTTGGGAAACATAATCCGTGTTTTCCCACATTGTCTAAGAAACAACATGAGGCTTGCAAGAGATTGAAACAATGCATCCTAAAACTTATTCCAGCAGTGAAAACACACGTTTCTACAAAGACTTGGAAGGAGCAAGCAAAAGAATAGTGGCTGAGTGTCCTTTCAAAGAGAAACACATGCATTTCATCCTTCTGGAGTGAGTTTTCTTGCTGGAATTCATATGCATTTTGTACTGTGCAGAATGTAGCTACCTGCTCGGGGGTTGTGTCATAGATGCACCTTTCCTGCAGGAGCTTATTGGAACTTTCATTGTTTGGCTAAGTTATTTAGGGTTGGTTTTGGAAGGTCTTTCAACTTTGGCCAAATCCGCTTTGTACGAAAGTTTTTCACAGCCCTGTTTCCAAGTGTCCACAAAGAGCTGCTGCTTGAAAGTGTCCACATGCACATCTCCCATACTGGTGTGCTCGTTTCACTACCTGGATTTTGGTTTCCTCTTCTTTCTTTGAAATGACAAGTCTTCATTCAGCATGCTACACACACCTTGTAGCAGTTTCAGTTTGAAGCATGTTGGTGCTCTCAAAACGCTGTGTATCCTGTGTAGAGTGTGTCACTCTACAGCACTGAATACACAACTTAGAGCTCCTTTCAACACAGACACGCAAACACGTCTTTTTGGGAAAGTCCTAACTCAGGTAAATTGGAAATGTAATGGTTTCATCGAAAACATGAAGACAATCATGCTTTTGAACTCTGCAACCGAAAGAAATGGCTTTTTGTACATGCCATTCTGAATTTCACTGCAAAATGCCCTTCTTTTCTGGTTTGTTGAAAGTTCAAAACACTTTAGGAGATAGAACGTGTTTGAAGAAGACTGATGCAGTGTGCGTTTTCCTGGATTTCAAGTGATTCGGGATACATACTCCTTGTTTTTCGACATTGTCTAAGAAACAACATGAGGCTTGCAAGAGATTGAAAAAATGCATCCTAAAACTTATGCCTGCAGTGAAAACACACGTTTCTACAAAGACTTGGAAGGAGCAAGCAAAAGAATAGTGGCTGAGAGTTCTTTCAGAGAGAAACACACGTATTTCATCCTTCTGTAGAGACGGTTAGGGTTACGATTGGACCTAGGGTAGGGTTATGTTGAGGGCTAGGGTTAAAGAGACGGTTAGGGTTACAATTGGACCTAGGGTTAGGGTTATGTTGAGGTCTAGGGTTAGAGATCCGGTTAGGGTTACGATTGGACCTAGGGTTAGGGTTATGTTGAGGGCTAGGGTTAGAGATCCGGTTAAGGTTATGATTGGACCTAGGGTTAGGGTTATGTTGAGGGCTAGGGATAGAGAGACCGTTCGGGTTACGATTGGACCTATGGTTAGGGTTATGTTGAGGGCCAGGGTTAGAGATCAGCTTAGTATTACGATTGGACCTAGGGTTAGGGTTATGTTGAGGCCTAGGGTTAGAGATCCGGTTAGGGTTACGATTGGACCTAGGGTTAGGGTTATATTGAGGGCTCGGGTTAGAGAGACGGTTAGGGTTACGATTGGACCTAGGGTTAGGGTTATGTTGAGGCCTAATGTTAGAGATCAGGTTAGTATTACGATTGGACCTAGGGTTAGGGTTATGTTGAGGGCTAGGGTTACAGATCCGGTTAGGGTTACGATTGGACCTAGGGTTAGGGTTATGTTGAGGGCTAGGGTTAGAGATCCGGTTAGGGTTACGGTTGGACCTAGGGTTAGGGTTATGTTGAGGGCTAGGGTTAGAGATTCGGTTAGGGTTAAGATTGTACCTAGGGTTATAGTGATGTTGAGGGCTAGGATATTCCAGCAGTGAAAACACACATTTCTATAAAGACTTTGAAGCAGCAAGCAAAAGCCTAGTGGCTGAGTGTTCTTTCAGAGAGAAACATGCATTTCATCCTTCTGGAGTGAATTTTCATGCTGGAGTTCATATGCATTTTATACTGTGCAGAATGTAGCTACCTGCTGGGGGTTGTGTCATAGAAGCACCTTTTCTGCAGGAGCTTATTGGAACATTCATTGTTTGGCTAAGTTATTTAGGGTTGGTTTTGGAAGGTCTTTCAACCTTGGCCAAATCCCGCTTCGTACGCAAGTTTTTAATAGCGCTGTTTCCAAGTGTCCACAAAGAGCTGCTGCTTGAAACTGTCCACATGCACATCTCGTATACTGGTGTGCTCGTTTCACTACCTGGATTTTGGTTTCCTCTTCTTTCTTTGAAATGACAAGTCTTCATTCAGCATTCTACACACACCTTGTACCAGCTTCAGTTTGAAGCATGTTGGTGCTCTCAAAACGCTGTGTAACCTATGTAGAGTGTGTTACTCTCCAGCACTGAATACACAACTTAGAGCTCCTTTCACCACAGACACGCAAACACATCTTTTTGTGAAAGTCCTACTTCAGGTCCCTTGGGAATGTAAGGGTTTCCTGGAGAACATGAAGTCAATCATGCTTTTGCACTCTACTACCAATAGAAATGACCTCTTGTACATGCCTGACTGAGTTTCACTGCAAAATGCCCTTGTTTTCTGGTTTCTTGAATGTTCTCAACACATTAGGAGAAAGAGCGTGTTTGAGCAAGATCGATGCAGTGTGCGTTTCCCTAGATTTCAAGTGATTTGGGAAATATAATCCTTATTTTTCCACATTGTGAAAGAAACATGAGGCTTGCAAGAGATTGAAAAAATGCATCCCAAAACGTACTCCAGCGGTGAAAGCACACGTTTCTACAAAGACTTTGAAGTAGCAAGTAAAAGCCAATGGCTGAGTGTTCTTTCAGAGAGAAACATACACATTTCATCCTTCTGGAGTGAATTTTCAGCCTGGAATTCATATGCATTTGTACCGTGCAGAATGTAACTACCTGCTCGGGGGTTGTGTCATAGAAGCAACTTTCCTGCAGGAGCTTATTGGAACATTCATTGTTTGGCTAACTTCTTTGGGTTGGTTTTGGAAGGTCTTTCAACTTTAGCCAAATCCGCTTTCTTACGAAATTTTTTCACAGCCTTGTTTCCAAGAGCCCACAAAGAACTGCTGCTTAAAACTCTCCACATGCACATCTCCCATACTGGTGTGCTCGTTTCACTACCTGGATTTTGGTTTCCTCTTCTTTCTTTGAAATTACAAGCCCTCTTTCTGCATGCTACACACACCTTGTAGCAGTTTCAGTTTGCAGCATATTGGTGCTCTTAAAACGCTGAGTAACCTGTGTAGAGTGTGTCAATCTCCAGCACTGAATACACAACTTAGAGCTCCTTTCACCACAGACACGCAAACACATCTTTTTGTAAAAGTCCTACTTCTTTACTCTTGGAAATGTAAGGGTTTCATCGAGAACTTGAAGTCAATCATGCTTTTGCACTCTGCAACCAATAGGAATGAACTCTTGTACATACCCGTCTGAATTTCAGTGCAAAATGCCCTTCTTTTCTGGTTTGTTGAAAGTTCACAACACATTAGGAGATAGAGCGTGTTTGAAGAAGACTGATGCAGTGTGCGTTTTCCTGGATTTCTAGTGATTTGGGAAACATAATCCGTGTTTTCCCACATTGTCTAAGAAACAACATGAGGCTTGCAAGAGATTGAAACAATGCATCCTAAAACTTATTCCAGCAGTGAAAACACACGTTTCTACAAAGACTTGGAAGGAGCAAGCAAAAGAATAGTGGCTGAGTGTCCTTTCAGAGAGAAACACATGCATTTCATCCCTCTGGAGTGAGTTTTCTTGCTGGAATTCATATGCATTTTGTACTGTGCAGAATGTAGCTACCTGCTCGGGGGTTGTGTCATAGATGCACCTTTCCTGCAGGAGCTTATTGGAACTTTCATTGTTTGGCTAAGTTATTTAGGGTTGGTTTTGGAAGGTCTTTCAACTTTGGCCAAATCCGCTTTGTACGAAAGTTTTTCACAGCCCTGTTTCCAAGTGTCCACAAAGAGCTGCTGCTTGAAAGTGTCCACATGCACATCTCCCATACTGGTGTGCTCGTTTCACTACCTGGATTTTGGTTTCCTCTTCTTTCTTTGAAATGACAAGTCTTCATTCAGCATGCTACACACACCTTGTAGCAGTTTCAGTTTGAAGCATGTTGGTGCTCTCAAAACGCTGTGTATCCTGTGTAGAGTGTGTCACTCTACAGCACTGAATACACAACTTAGAGCTCCTTTCAACACAGACACGCAAACACGTCTTTTTGGGAAAGTCCTAACTCAGGTAAATTGGAAATGTAATGGTTTCATCGAAAACATGAAGACAATCATGCTTTTGAACTCTGCAACCGAAAGAAATGGCTTTTTGTACATGCCATTCTGAATTTCACTGCAAAATGCCCTTCTTTTCTGGTTTGTTGAAAGTTCAAAACACTTTAGGAGATAGAACGTGTTTGAAGAAGACTGATGCAGTGTGCGTTTTCCTGGATTTCAAGTGATTCGGGATACATACTCCTTGTTTTTCGACATTGTCTAAGAAACAACATGAGGCTTGCAAGAGATTGAAAAAATGCATTCTAAAACTTATGCCTGCAGTGAAAACACACGTTTCTACAAAGACTTGGAAGGAGCAAGCAAAAGAATAGTGGCTGAGAGTTCTTTCAGAGAGAAACACACGTATTTCATCCTTCTGTAGAGACGGTTAGGGTTACGATTGGACCTAGGGTAGGGTTATGTTGAGGGCTAGGGTTAAAGAGACGGTTAGGGTTACAATTGGACCTAGGGTTAGGGTTATGTTGAGGTCTAGGGTTAGAGATCCGGTTAGGGTTACGATTGGACCTAGGGTTAGGGTTATGTTGAGGGCTAGGGTTAGAGATCCGGTTAAGGTTATGATTGGACCTAGGGTTAGGGTTATGTTGAGGGCTAGGGATAGAGAGACCGTTCGGGTTACGATTGGACCTATGGTTAGGGTTATGTTGAGGGCCAGGGTTAGAGATCAGCTTAGTATTACGATTGGACCTAGGGTTAGGGTTATGTTGAGGCCTAGGGTTAGAGATCCGGTTAGGGTTACGATTGGACCTAGGGTTAGGGTTATATTGAGGGCTCGGGTTAGAGAGACGGTTAGGGTTACGATTGGACCTAGGGTTAGGGTTATGTTGAGGCCTAATGTTAGAGATCAGGTTAGTATTACGATTGGACCTAGGGTTAGGGTTATGTTGAGGGCTAGGGTTACAGATCCGGTTAGGGTTACGATTGGACCTAGGGTTAGGGTTATGTTGAGGGCTAGGGTTAGAGATCCGGTTAGGGTTACGGTTGGACCTAGGGTTAGGGTTATGTTGAGGGCTAGGGTTAGAGATTCGGTTAGGGTTAAGATTGTACCTAGGGTTATAGTGATGTTGAGGGCTAGGATATTCCAGCAGTGAAAACACACATTTCTATAAAGACTTTGAAGCAGCAAGCAAAAGCCTAGTGGCTGAGTGTTCTTTCAGAGAGAAACATGCATTTCATCCTTCTGGAGTGAATTTTCATGCTGGAGTTCATATGCATTTTATACTGTGCAGAATGTAGCTACCTGCTGGGGGTTGTGTCATAGAAGCACCTTTTCTGCAGGAGCTTATTGGAACATTCATTGTTTGGCTAAGTTTTTTAGGGTTGGTTTTGGAAGGTCTTTCAACCTTGGCCAAATCCCGCTTCGTACGCAAGTTTTTAATAGCGCTGTTTCCAAGTGTCCACAAAGAGCTGCTGCTTGAAACTGTCCACATGCACATCTCGTATACTGGTGTGCTCGTTTCACTACCTGGATTTTGGTTTCCTCTTCTTTCTTTGAAATGACAAGTCTTCATTCAGCATTCTACACACACCTTGTACCAGCTTCAGTTTGAAGCATGTTGGTGCTCTCAAAACGCTGTGTAACCTATGTAGAGTGTGTTACTCTCCAGCACTGAATACACAACTTAGAGCTCCTTTCACCACAGACACGCAAACACATCTTTTTGTGAAAGTCCTACTTCAGGTCCCTTGGGAATGTAAGGGTTTCATGGAGAACATGAAGTCAATCATGCTTTTGCACTCTACTACCAATAGAAATGACCTCTTGTACATGCCTGACTGAGTTTCACTGCAAAATGCCCTTGTTTTCTGGTTTCTTGAATGTTCTCAACACATTAGGAGAAAGAGCGTGTTTGAGCAAGATCGATGCAGTGTGCGTTTCCCTAGATTTCAAGTGTTTTGGGAAATATAATCCTTATTTTTCCACATTGTGAAAGAAACATGAGGCTTGCAAGAGATTGAAAAAATGCATCCCAAAACGTACTCCAGCGGTGAAAGCACACGTTTCTACAAAGACTTTGAAGTAGCAAGTAAAAGCCAATGGCTGAGTGTTCTTTCAGAGAGAAACATACACATTTCATCCTTCTGGAGTGAATTTTCAGCCTGGAATTCATATGCATTTGTACCGTGCAGAATGTAACTACCTGCTCGGGGGTTGTGTCATAGAAGCAACTTTCCTGCAGGAGCTTATTGGAACATTCATTGTTTGGCTAACTTCTTTGGGTTGGTTTTGGAAGGTCTTTCAACTTTAGCCAAATCCGCTTTCTTACGAAATTTTTTCACAGCCTTGTTTCCAAGAGCCCACAAAGAACTGCTGCTTAAAACTCTCCACATGCACATCTCCCATACGGGTGTGCTCGTTTCACTACCTGGATTTTGGTTTCCTCTTCTTTCTTTGAAATTACAAGCCCTCTTTCTGCATGCTACACACACCTTGTAGCAGTTTCAGTTTGCAGCATATTGGTGCTCTTAAAACGCTGAGTAACCTGTGTAGAGTGTGTCAATCTCCAGCACTGAATACACAACTTAGAGCTCCTTTCACCACAGACACGCAAACACATCTTTTTGTAAAAGTCCTACTTCTTTACTCTTGGAAATGTAAGGGTTTCATCGAGAACTTGAAGTCAATCATGCTTTTGCACTCTGCAACCAATAGGAATGAACTCTTGTACATACCCGTCTGAATTTCAGTGCAAAATGCCCTTCTTTTCTGGTTTGTTGAAAGTTCACAACACATTAGGAGATAGAGCGTGTTTGAAGAAGACTGATGCAGTGTGCGTTTTCCTGGATTTCTAGTGATTTGGGAAACATAATCCGTGTTTTCCCACATTGTCTAAGAAACAACATGAGGCTTGCAAGAGATTGAAACAATGCATCCTAAAACTTATTCCAGCAGTGAAAACACACGTTTCTACAAAGACTTGGAAGGAGCAAGCAAAAGAATAGTGGCTGAGTGTCCTTTCAGAGAGAAACACATGCATTTCATCCCTCTGGAGTGAGTTTTCTTGCTGGAATTCATATGCATTTTGTACTGTGCAGAATGTAGCTACCTGCTCGGGGGTTGTGTCATAGATGCACCTTTCCTGCAGGAGCTTATTGGAACTTTCATTGTTTGGCTAAGTTATTTAGGGTTGGTTTTGGAAGGTCTTTCAACTTTGGCCAAATCCGCTTTGTACGAAAGTTTTTCACAGCCCTGTTTCCAAGTGTCCACAAAGAGCTGCTGCTTGAAAGTGTCCACATGCACATCTCCCATACTGGTGTGCTCGTTTCACTACCTGGATTTTGGTTTCCTCTTCTTTCTTTGAAATGACAAGTCTTCATTCAGCATGCTACACACACCTTGTAGCAGTTTCAGTTTGAAGCATGTTGGTGCTCTCAAAACGCTGTGTATCCTGTGTAGAGTGTGTCACTCTACAGCACTGAATACACAACTTAGAGCTCCTTTCAACACAGACACGCAAACACGTCTTTTTGGGAAAGTCCTAACTCAGGTAAATTGGAAATGTAATGGTTTCATCGAAAACATGAAGACAATCATGCTTTTGAACTCTGCAACCGAAAGAAATGGCTTTTTGTACATGCCATTCTGAATTTCACTGCAAAATTCCCTTCTTTTCTGGTTTGTTGAAAGTTCAAAACACTTTAGGAGATAGAACGTGTTTGAAGAAGACTGATGCAGTGTGCGTTTTCCTGGATTTCAAGTGATTCGGGATACATACTCCTTGTTTTTCGACATTGTCTAAGAAACAACATGAGGCTTGCAAGAGATTGAAAAAATGCATTCTAAAACTTATGCCTGCAGTGAAAACACACGTTTCTACAAAGACTTGGAAGGAGCAAGCAAAAGAATAGTGGCTGAGAGTTCTTTCAGAGAGAAACACACGTATTTCATCCTTCTGTAGAGACGGTTAGGGTTACGATTGGACCTAGGGTAGGGTTATGTTGAGGGCTAGGGTTAAAGAGACGGTTAGGGTTACAATTGGACCTAGGGTTAGGGTTATGTTGAGGTCTAGGGTTAGAGATCCGGTTAGGGTTACGATTGGACCTAGGGTTAGGGTTATGTTGAGGGCTAGGGTTAGAGATCCGGTTAAGGTTATGATTGGACCTAGGGTTAGGGTTATGTTGAGGGCTAGGGATAGAGAGACCGTTCGGGTTACGATTGGACCTATGGTTAGGGTTATGTTGAGGGCCAGGGTTAGAGATCAGCTTAGTATTACGATTGGACCTAGGGTTAGGGTTATGTTGAGGCCTAGGGTTAGAGATCCGGTTAGGGTTACGATTGGACCTAGGGTTAGGGTTATATTGAGGGCTCGGGTTAGAGAGACGGTTAGGGTTACGATTGGACCTAGGGTTAGGGTTATGTTGAGGCCTAATGTTAGAGATCAGGTTAGTATTACGATTGGACCTAGGGTTAGGGTTATGTTGAGGGCTAGGGTTACAGATCCGGTTAGGGTTACGATTGGACCTAGGGTTAGGGTTATGTTGAGGGCTAGGGTTAGAGATCCGGTTAGGGTTACGGTTGGACCTAGGGTTAGGGTTATGTTGAGGGCTAGGGTTAGAGATTCGGTTAGGGTTAAGATTGTACCTAGGGTTATAGTGATGTTGAGGGCTAGGATATTCCAGCAGTGAAAACACACATTTCTATAAAGACTTTGAAGCAGCAAGCAAAAGCCTAGTGGCTGAGTGTTCTTTCAGAGAGAAACATGCATTTCATCCTTCTGGAGTGAATTTTCATGCTGGAGTTCATATGCATTTTATACTGTGCAGAATGTAGCTACCTGCTGGGGGTTGTGTCATAGAAGCACCTTTTCTGCAGGAGCTTATTGGAACATTCATTGTTTGGCTAAGTTATTTAGGGTTGGTTTTGGAAGGTCTTTCAACCTTGGCCAAATCCCGCTTCGTACGCAAGTTTTTAATAGCGCTGTTTCCAAGTGTCCACAAAGAGCTGCTGCTTGAAACTGTCCACATGCACATCTCGTATACTGGTGTGCTCGTTTCACTACCTGGATTTTGGTTTCCTCTTCTTTCTTTGAAATGACAAGTCTTCATTCAGCATTCTACACACACCTTGTACCAGCTTCAGTTTGAAGCATGTTGGTGCTCTCAAAACGCTGTGTAACCTATGTAGAGTGTGTTACTCTCCAGCACTGAATACACAACTTAGAGCTCCTTTCACCACAGACACGCAAACACATCTTTTTGTGAAAGTCCTACTTCAGGTCCCTTGGGAATGTAAGGGTTTCCTGGAGAACATGAAGTCAATCATGCTTTTGCACTCTACTACCAATAGAAATGACCTCTTGTACATGCCTGACTGAGTTTCACTGCAAAATGCCCTTGTTTTCTGGTTTCTTGAATGTTCTCAACACATTAGGAGAAAGAGCGTGTTTGAGCAAGATCGATGCAGTGTGCGTTTCCCTAGATTTCAAGTGATTTGGGAAATATAATCCTTATTTTTCCACATTGTGAAAGAAACATGAGGCTTGCAAGAGATTGAAAAAATGCATCCCAAAACGTACTCCAGCGGTGAAAGCACACGTTTCTACAAAGACTTTGAAGTAGCAAGTAAAAGCCAATGGCTGAGTGTTCTTTCAGAGAGAAACATACACATTTCATCCTTCTGGAGTGAATTTTCAGCCTGGAATTCATATGCATTTGTACCGTGCAGAATGTAACTACCTGCTCGGGGGTTGTGTCATAGAAGCAACTTTCCTGCAGGAGCTTATTGGAACATTCATTGTTTGGCTAACTTCTTTGGGTTGGTTTTGGAAGGTCTTTCAACTTTAGCCAAATCCGCTTTCTTACGAAATTTTTTCACAGCCTTGTTTCCAAGAGCCCACAAAGAACTGCTGCTTAAAACTCTCCACATGCACATCTCCCATACTGGTGTGCTCGTTTCACTACCTGGATTTTGGTTTCCTCTTCTTTCTTTGAAATTACAAGCCCTCTTTCTGCATGCTACACACACCTTGTAGCAGTTTCAGTTTGCAGCATATTGGTGCTCTTAAAACGCTGAGTAACCTGTGTAGAGTGTGTCAATCTCCAGCACTGAATACACAACTTAGAGCTCCTTTCACCACAGACACGCAAACACATCTTTTTGTAAAAGTCCTACTTCTTTACTCTTGGAAATGTAAGGGTTTCATCGAGAACTTGAAGTCAATCATGCTTTTGCACTCTGCAACCAATAGGAATGAACTCTTGTACATACCCGTCTGAATTTCAGTGCAAAATGCCCTTCTTTTCTGGTTTGTTGAAAGTTCACAACACATTAGGAGATAGAGCGTGTTTGAAGAAGACTGATGCAGTGTGCGTTTTCCTGGATTTCTAGTGATTTGGGAAACATAATCCGTGTTTTCCCACATTGTCTAAGAAACAACATGAGGCTTGCAAGAGATTGAAACAATGCATCCTAAAACTTATTCCAGCAGTGAAAACACACGTTTCTACAAAGACTTGGAAGGAGCAAGCAAAAGAATAGTGGCTGAGTGTCCTTTCAGAGAGAAACACATGCATTTCATCCCTCTGGAGTGAGTTTTCTTGCTGGAATTCATATGCATTTTGTACTGTGCAGAATGTAGCTACCTGCTCGGGGGTTGTGTCATAGATGCACCTTTCCTGCAGGAGCTTATTGGAACTTTCATTGTTTGGCTAAGTTATTTAGGGTTGGTTTTGGAAGGTCTTTCAACTTTGGCCAAATCCGCTTTGTACGAAAGTTTTTCACAGCCCTGTTTCCAAGTGTCCACAAAGAGCTGCTGCTTGAAAGTGTCCACATGCACATCTCCCATACTGGTGTGCTCGTTTCACTACCTGGATTTTGGTTTCCTCTTCTTTCTTTGAAATGACAAGTCTTCATTCAGCATGCTACACACACCTTGTAGCAGTTTCAGTTTGAAGCATGTTGGTGCTCTCAAAACGCTGTGTATCCTGTGTAGAGTGTGTCACTCTACAGCACTGAATACACAACTTAGAGCTCCTTTCAACACAGACACGCAAACACGTCTTTTTGGGAAAGTCCTAACTCAGGTAAATTGGAAATGTAATGGTTTCATCGAAAACATGAAGACAATCATGCTTTTGAACTCTGCAACCGAAAGAAATGGCTTTTTGTACATGCCATTCTGAATTTCACTGCAAAATGCCCTTCTTTTCTGGTTTGTTGAAAGTTCAAAACACTTTAGGAGATAGAACGTGTTTGAAGAAGACTGATGCAGTGTGCGTTTTCCTGGATTTCAAGTGATTCGGGATACATACTCCTTGTTTTTCGACATTGTCTAAGAAACAACATGAGGCTTGCAAGAGATTGAAAAAATGCATTCTAAAACTTATGCCTGCAGTGAAAACACACGTTTCTACAAAGACTTGGAAGGAGCAAGCAAAAGAATAGTGGCTGAGAGTTCTTTCAGAGAGAAACACACGTATTTCATCCTTCTGTAGAGACGGTTAGGGTTACGATTGGACCTAGGGTAGGGTTATGTTGAGGGCTAGGGTTAAAGAGACGGTTAGGGTTACAATTGGACCTAGGGTTAGGGTTATGTTGAGGTCTAGGGTTAGAGATCCGGTTAGGGTTACGATTGGACCTAGGGTTAGGGTTATGTTGAGGGCTAGGGTTAGAGATCCGGTTAAGGTTATGATTGGACCTAGGGTTAGGGTTATGTTGAGGGCTAGGGATAGAGAGACCGTTCGGGTTACGATTGGACCTATGGTTAGGGTTATGTTGAGGGCCAGGGTTAGAGATCAGCTTAGTATTACGATTGGACCTAGGGTTAGGGTTATGTTGAGGCCTAGGGTTAGAGATCCGGTTAGGGTTACGATTGGACCTAGGGTTAGGGTTATATTGAGGGCTCGGGTTAGAGAGACGGTTAGGGTTACGATTGGACCTAGGGTTAGGGTTATGTTGAGGCCTAATGTTAGAGATCAGGTTAGTATTACGATTGGACCTAGGGTTAGGGTTATGTTGAGGGCTAGGGTTACAGATCCGGTTAGGGTTACGATTGGACCTAGGGTTAGGGTTATGTTGAGGGCTAGGGTTAGAGATCCGGTTAGGGTTACGGTTGGACCTAGGGTTAGGGTTATGTTGAGGGCTAGGGTTAGAGATTCGGTTAGGGTTAAGATTGTACCTAGGGTTATAGTGATGTTGAGGGCTAGGATATTCCAGCAGTGAAAACACACATTTCTATAAAGACTTTGAAGCAGCAAGCAAAAGCCTAGTGGCTGAGTGTTCTTTCAGAGAGAAACATGCATTTCATCCTTCTGGAGTGAATTTTCATGCTGGAGTTCATATGCATTTTATACTGTGCAGAATGTAGCTACCTGCTGGGGGTTGTGTCATAGAAGCACCTTTTCTGCAGGAGCTTATTGGAACATTCATTGTTTGGCTAAGTTTTTTAGGGTTGGTTTTGGAAGGTCTTTCAACCTTGGCCAAATCCCGCTTCGTACGCAAGTTTTTAATAGCGCTGTTTCCAAGTGTCCACAAAGAGCTGCTGCTTGAAACTGTCCACATGCACATCTCGTATACTGGTGTGCTCGTTTCACTACCTGGATTTTGGTTTCCTCTTCTTTCTTTGAAATGACAAGTCTTCATTCAGCATTCTACACACACCTTGTACCAGCTTCAGTTTGAAGCATGTTGGTGCTCTCAAAACGCTGTGTAACCTATGTAGAGTGTGTTACTCTCCAGCACTGAATACACAACTTAGAGCTCCTTTCACCACAGACACGCAAACACATCTTTTTGTGAAAGTCCTACTTCAGGTCCCTTGGGAATGTAAGGGTTTCATGGAGAACATGAAGTCAATCATGCTTTTGCACTCTACTACCAATAGAAATGACCTCTTGTACATGCCTGACTGAGTTTCACTGCAAAATGCCCTTGTTTTCTGGTTTCTTGAATGTTCTCAACACATTAGGAGAAAGAGCGTGTTTGAGCAAGATCGATGCAGTGTGCGTTTCCCTAGATTTCAAGTGTTTTGGGAAATATAATCCTTATTTTTCCACATTGTGAAAGAAACATGAGGCTTGCAAGAGATTGAAAAAATGCATCCCAAAACGTACTCCAGCGGTGAAAGCACACGTTTCTACAAAGACTTTGAAGTAGCAAGTAAAAGCCAATGGCTGAGTGTTCTTTCAGAGAGAAACATACACATTTCATCCTTCTGGAGTGAATTTTCAGCCTGGAATTCATATGCATTTGTACCGTGCAGAATGTAACTACCTGCTCGGGGGTTGTGTCATAGAAGCAACTTTCCTGCAGGAGCTTATTGGAACATTCATTGTTTGGCTAACTTCTTTGGGTTGGTTTTGGAAGGTCTTTCAACTTTAGCCAAATCCGCTTTCTTACGAAATTTTTTCACAGCCTTGTTTCCAAGAGCCCACAAAGAACTGCTGCTTAAAACTCTCCACATGCACATCTCCCATACGGGTGTGCTCGTTTCACTACCTGGATTTTGGTTTCCTCTTCTTTCTTTGAAATTACAAGCCCTCTTTCTGCATGCTACACACACCTTGTAGCAGTTTCAGTTTGCAGCATATTGGTGCTCTTAAAACGCTGAGTAACCTGTGTAGAGTGTGTCAATCTCCAGCACTGAATACACAACTTAGAGCTCCTTTCACCACAGACACGCAAACACATCTTTTTGTAAAAGTCCTACTTCTTTACTCTTGGAAATGTAAGGGTTTCATCGAGAACTTGAAGTCAATCATGCTTTTGCACTCTGCAACCAATAGGAATGAACTCTTGTACATACCCGTCTGAATTTCAGTGCAAAATGCCCTTCTTTTCTGGTTTGTTGAAAGTTCACAACACATTAGGAGATAGAGCGTGTTTGAAGAAGACTGATGCAGTGTGCGTTTTCCTGGATTTCTAGTGATTTGGGAAACATAATCCGTGTTTTCCCACATTGTCTAAGAAACAACATGAGGCTTGCAAGAGATTGAAACAATGCATCCTAAAACTTATTCCAGCAGTGAAAACACACGTTTCTACAAAGACTTGGAAGGAGCAAGCAAAAGAATAGTGGCTGAGTGTCCTTTCAGAGAGAAACACATGCATTTCATCCCTCTGGAGTGAGTTTTCTTGCTGGAATTCATATGCATTTTGTACTGTGCAGAATGTAGCTACCTGCTCGGGGGTTGTGTCATAGATGCACCTTTCCTGCAGGAGCTTATTGGAACTTTCATTGTTTGGCTAAGTTATTTAGGGTTGGTTTTGGAAGGTCTTTCAACTTTGGCCAAATCCGCTTTGTACGAAAGTTTTTCACAGCCCTGTTTCCAAGTGTCCACAAAGAGCTGCTGCTTGAAAGTGTCCACATGCACATCTCCCATACTGGTGTGCTCGTTTCACTACCTGGATTTTGGTTTCCTCTTCTTTCTTTGAAATGACAAGTCTTCATTCAGCATGCTACACACACCTTGTAGCAGTTTCAGTTTGAAGCATGTTGGTGCTCTCAAAACGCTGTGTATCCTGTGTAGAGTGTGTCACTCTACAGCACTGAATACACAACTTAGAGCTCCTTTCAACACAGACACGCAAACACGTCTTTTTGGGAAAGTCCTAACTCAGGTAAATTGGAAATGTAATGGTTTCATCGAAAACATGAAGACAATCATGCTTTTGAACTCTGCAACCGAAAGAAATGGCTTTTTGTACATGCCATTCTGAATTTCACTGCAAAATGCCCTTCTTTTCTGGTTTGTTGAAAGTTCAAAACACTTTAGGAGATAGAACGTGTTTGAAGAAGACTGATGCAGTGTGCGTTTTCCTGGATTTCAAGTGATTCGGGATACATACTCCTTGTTTTTCGACATTGTCTAAGAAACAACATGAGGCTTGCAAGAGATTGAAAAAATGCATCCTAAAACTTATGCCTGCAGTGAAAACACACGTTTCTACAAAGACTTGGAAGGAGCAAGCAAAAGAATAGTGGCTGAGAGTTCTTTCAGAGAGAAACACACGAATTTCATCCTTCTGTAGAGACGGTTAGGGTTACGATTGGACCTAGGGTTAGGGTTATGTTGAGGTCTAGGGTTAGAGATCCGGTTAGGGTTACGATTGGACCTAGGGTTAGGGTTATGTTGAGGGCTATGGTTAGAGATCCGGTTAGGGTTACGATTGGACCTAGCGTAGGTTTATGTTGAGGGCTAGGGTTAGAGAGACGGTTAGGGTTACGATTGGACCTAGGATTAGGGTTATGTTGAGGGCCAGGGTTACAGATCCGGTTAGGGTTACGATTGGACGTAGGGTTAGGGTTTTGTTGAGGGCTAGGGTTAGAGATCCGGTTAGGGTTACGGTTGGACCTAGGGTTAGGGTTATGTTGAGGGCCAGGGTTAGAGATCAGCTTAGTATTACGATTGGACCTAGGGTTAGGGTTATGTTGAGGCCTAGGGTTAGAGATCCGGTTAGGGTTACGATTGGATCTAGGGTTAGGGTTATGTTGAGGGCTAGGGTTACAGATCCGGTTAGGGTTAAGATTGTACCTAGGGTTAGGGTTTTGTTGAGGGCCAGGGTTAGAGATCAGCTTAGTATTACGATTGGACCTAGGGTTAGTGTTATGTTGAGGCCTAAGGTTAGAGATCAGGTTAGTATTACGATTGGACCTAGGGTTAGGGTTATGTTGATGGCTAGGGTTACAGATCCGGTTAGGGTTACGATTGGACCTAGGGTTAGGGTTATGTTGAGGGCTAGGGTTAGAGATCCGGTTAGGGTTACGATTGGACCTAGGGTTAGGGTTATGTTGAGGGCTAGGGTTAGAGATCCGGTTAGGGTTAAGATTGTACCTAGGGTTATAGTGATGTTGAGGGCTAGGATATTCCAGCAGTGAAAACACACATTTCTATAAAGACTTTGAAGCAGCAAGCAAAAGCCTAGTGGCTGAGTGTTCTTTCAGAGAGAAACATGCATTTCATCCTTCTGGAGTGAATTTTCATGCTGGAGTTCATATGCATTTTATACTGTGCAGAATGTAGCTACCTGCTGGGGGTTGTGTCATAGAAGCACCTTTTCTGCAGGAGCTTATTGGAACATTCATTGTTTGGCTAAGTTATTTAGGGTTGGTTTTGGAAGGTCTTTCAACCTTGGCCAAATCCCGCTTCGTACGCAAGTTTTTAATAGCGCTGTTTCCAAGTGTCCACAAAGAGCTGCTGCTTGAAACTGTCCACATGCACATCTCGTATACTGGTGTGCTCGTTTCACTACCTGGATTTTGGTTTCCTCTTCTTTCTTTGAAATGACAAGTCTTCATTCAGCATTCTACACACACCTTGTACCAGCTTCAGTTTGAAGCATGTTGGTGCTCTCAAAACGCTGTGTAACCTATGTAGAGTGTGTTACTCTCCAGCACTGAATACACAACTTAGAGCTCCTTTCACCACAGACACGCAAACACATCTTTTTGTGAAAGTCCTACTTCAGGTCCCTTGGGAATGTAAGGGTTTCCTGGAGAACATGAAGTCAATCATGCTTTTGCACTCTACTACCAATAGAAATGACCTCTTGTACATGCCTGACTGAGTTTCACTGCAAAATGCCCTTGTTTTCTGGTTTCTTGAATGTTCTCAACACATTAGGAGAAAGAGCGTGTTTGAGCAAGATCGATGCAGTGTGCGTTTCCCTAGATTTCAAGTGATTTGGGAAATATAATCCTTATTTTTCCACATTGTGAAAGAAACATGAGGCTTGCAAGAGATTGAAAAAATGCATCCCAAAACGTACTCCAGCGGTGAAAGCACACGTTTCTACAAAGACTTTGAAGTAGCAAGTAAAAGCCAATGGCTGAGTGTTCTTTCAGAGAGAAACATACACATTTCATCCTTCTGGAGTGAATTTTCAGCCTGGAATTCATATGCATTTGTACCGTGCAGAATGTAACTACCTGCTCGGGGGTTGTGTCATAGAAGCAACTTTCCTGCAGGAGCTTATTGGAACATTCATTGTTTGGCTAACTTCTTTGGGTTGGTTTTGGAAGGTCTTTCAACTTTAGCCAAATCCGCTTTCTTACGAAATTTTTTCACAGCCTTGTTTCCAAGAGCCCACAAAGAACTGCTGCTTAAAACTCTCCACATGCACATCTCCCATACGGGTGTGCTCGTTTCACTACCTGGATTTTGGTTTCCTCTTCTTTCTTTGAAATTACAAGCCCTCTTTCTGCATGCTACACACACCTTGTAGCAGTTTCAGTTTGCAGCATATTGGTGCTCTTAAAACGCTGAGTAACCTGTGTAGAGTGTGTCAATCTCCAGCACTGAATACACAACTTAGAGCTCCTTTCACCACAGACACGCAAACACATCTTTTTGTAAAAGTCCTACTTCTTTACTCTTGGAAATGTAAGGGTTTCATCGAGAACTTGAAGTCAATCATGCTTTTGCACTCTGCAGCCAATAGGAATGAACTCTTGTACATACCCGTCTGAATTTCAGTGCAAAATGCCCTTCTTTTCTGGTTTGTTGAAAGTTCACAACACATTAGGAGATAGAGCGTGTTTGAAGAAGACTGATGCAGTGTGCGTTTTCCTGGATTTCTAGTGATTTGGGAAACATAATCCGTGTTTTCCCACATTGTCTAAGAAACAACATGAGGCTTGCAAGAGATTGAAACAATGCATCCTAAAACTTATTCCAGCAGTGAAAACACACGTTTCTACAAAGACTTGGAAGGAGCAAGCAAAAGAATAGTGGCTGAGTGTCCTTTCAGAGAGAAACACATGCATTTCATCCTTCTGGAGTGAGTTTTCTTGCTGGAATTCATATGCATTTTGTACTGTGCAGAATGTAGCTACCTGCTCGGGGGTTGTGTCATAGATGCACCTTTCCTGCAGGAGCTTATTGGAACTTTCATTGTTTGGCTAAGTTATTTAGGGTTGGTTTTGGAAGGTCTTTCAACTTTGGCCAAATCCGCTTTGTACGAAAGTTTTTCACAGCCCTGTTTCCAAGTGTCCACAAAGAGCTGCTGCTTGAAAGTGTCCACATGCACATCTCCCATACTGGTGTGCTCGTTTCACTACCTGGATTTTGGTTTCCTCTTCTTTCTTTGAAATGACAAGTCTTCATTCAGCATGCTACACACACCTTGTAGCAGTTTCAGTTTGAAGCATGTTGGTGCTCTCAAAACGCTGTGTATCCTGTGTAGAGTGTGTCACTCTACAGCACTGAATACACAACTTAGAGCTCCTTTCAACACAGACACGCAAACACGTCTTTTTGGGAAAGTCCTAACTCAGGTAAATTGGAAATGTAATGGTTTCATCGAAAACATGAAGACAATCATGCTTTTGAACTCTGCAACCGAAAGAAATGGCTTTTTGTACATGCCATTCTGAATTTCACTGCAAAATGCCCTTCTTTTCTGGTTTGTTGAAAGTTCAAAACACTTTAGGAGATAGAACGTGTTTGAAGAAGACTGATGCAGTGTGCGTTTTCCTGGATTTCAAGT
Source organism: Miniopterus natalensis (assembly GCF_054644295.1). Lineage (NCBI taxonomy): Eukaryota > Metazoa > Chordata > Mammalia > Chiroptera > Miniopteridae > Miniopterus > Miniopterus natalensis. The sequence goes on from NC_142089.1 coordinate 84,051,448, forward strand.
GATTCGGGATACATACTCCTTGTTTTTCGACATTGTCTAAGAAACAACATGAGGCTTGCAAGAGATTGAAAAAATGCATTCTAAAACTTATGCCTGCAGTGAAAACACACGTTTCTACAAAGACTTGGAAGGAGCAAGCAAAAGAATAGTGGCTGAGAGTTCTTTCAGAGAGAAACACACGTATTTCATCCTTCTGTAGAGACGGTTAGGGTTACGATTGGACCTAGGGTAGGGTTATGTTGAGGGCTAGGGTTAAAGAGACGGTTAGGGTTACAATTGGACCTAGGGTTAGGGTTTTGTTGAGGGCTAGGGTTAGAGATCCGGTTAGGGTTACGGTTGGACCTAGGGTTAGGGTTATGTTGAGGGCTAGGGTTAGAGATCCGGTTAGGGTTAAGATTGTACCTAGGGTTAGGGTTTTGTTGAGGGCCAGGGTTAGAGATCAGCTTAGTATTACGATTGGACCTAGGGTTAGGGTTATGTTGAGGCCTAGGGTTAGAGATCCGGTTAGGGTTACGATTGGACCTAGGGTTAGGGTTATGTTGAGGGCTAGGGTTAGAGATCCGGTTAGGGTTAAGATTGTACCTAGGGTTAGGGTTTTGTTGAGGGCCAGGGTTAGAGATCAGCTTAGTATTACGATTGGACCTAGGGTTAGGGTTATGTTGAGGCCTAAGGTTAGAGATCAGGTTAGTATTACGATTGGACCTAGGGTTAGGGTTATGTTGATGGCTAGGGTTACAGATCCGGTTAGGGTTACGATTGGACCTAGGGTTAGGGTTATGTTGAGGGCTAGGGTTAGAGATCCGGTTAGGGTTACGATTGGACCTAGGGTTAGGGTTATGTTGAGGGCTAGGGTTAGAGATCCGGTTAGGGTTAAGATTGTACCTAGGGTTATAGTGATGTTGAGGGCTAGGATATTCCAGCAGTGAAAACACACATTTCTATAAAGACTTTGAAGCAGCAAGCAAAAGCCTAGTGGCTGAGTGTTCTTTCAGAGAGAAACATGCATTTCATCCTTCTGGAGTGAATTTTCATGCTGGAGTTCATATGCATTTTATACTGTGCAGAATGTAGCTACCTGCTGGGGGTTGTGTCATAGAAGCACCTTTTCTGCAGGAGCTTATTGGAACATTCATTGTTTGGCTAAGTTATTTAGGGTTGGTTTTGGAAGGTCTTTCAACCTTGGCCAAATCCCGCTTCGTACGCAAGTTTTTAATAGCGCTGTTTCCAAGTGTCCACAAAGAGCTGCTGCTTGAAACTGTCCACATGCACATCTCGTATACTGGTGTGCTCGTTTCACTACCTGGATTTTGGTTTCCTCTTCTTTCTTTGAAATGACAAGTCTTCATTCAGCATTCTACACACACCTTGTACCAGCTTCAGTTTGAAGCATGTTGGTGCTCTCAAAACGCTGTGTAACCTATGTAGAGTGTGTTACTCTCCAGCACTGAATACACAACTTAGAGCTCCTTTCACCACAGACACGCAAACACATCTTTTTGTGAAAGTCCTACTTCAGGTCCCTTGGGAATGTAAGGGTTTCATGGAGAACATGAAGTCAATCATGCTTTTGCACTCTACTACCAATAGAAATGACCTCTTGTACATGCCTGACTGAGTTTCACTGCAAAATGCCCTTGTTTTCTGGTTTCTTGAATGTTCTCAACACATTAGGAGAAAGAGCGTGTTTGAGCAAGATCGATGCAGTGTGCGTTTCCCTAGATTTCAAGTGATTTGGGAAATATAATCCTTATTTTTCCACATTGTGAAAGAAACATGAGGCTTGCAAGAGATTGAAAAAATGCATCCCAAAACGTACTCCAGCGGTGAAAGCACACGTTTCTACAAAGACTTTGAAGTAGCAAGTAAAAGCCAATGGCTGAGTGTTCTTTCAGAGAGAAACATACACATTTCATCCTTCTGGAGTGAATTTTCAGCCTGGAATTCATATGCATTTGTACCGTGCAGAATGTAACTACCTGCTCGGGGGTTGTGTCATAGAAGCAACTTTCCTGCAGGAGCTTATTGGAACATTCATTGTTTGGCTAACTTCTTTGGGTTGGTTTTGGAAGGTCTTTCAACTTTAGCCAAATCCGCTTTCTTACGAAATTTTTTCACAGCCTTGTTTCCAAGAGCCCACAAAGAACTGCTGCTTAAAACTCTCCACATGCACATCTCCCATACGGGTGTGCTCGTTTCACTACCTGGATTTTGGTTTCCTCTTCTTTCTTTGAAATTACAAGCCCTCTTTCTGCATGCTACACACACCTTGTAGCAGTTTCAGTTTGCAGCATATTGGTGCTCTTAAAACGCTGAGTAACCTGTGTAGAGTGTGTCAATCTCCAGCACTGAATACACAACCTAGAGCTCCTTTCACCACAGACACGCAAACACATCTTTTTGTAAAAGTCCTACTTCTTTACTCTTGGAAATGTAAGGGTTTCATCGAGAACTTGAAGTCAATCATGCTTTTGCACTCTGCAACCAATAGGAATGAACTCTTGTACATACCCGTCTGAATTTCAGTGCAAAATGCCCTTCTTTTCTGGTTTGTTGAAAGTTCACAACACATTAGGAGATAGAGCGTGTTTGAAGAAGACTGATGCAGTGTGCGTTTTCCTGGATTTCTAGTGATTTGGGAAACATAATCCGTGTTTTCCCACATTGTCTAAGAAACAACATGAGGCTTGCAAGAGATTGAAACAATGCATCCTAAAACTTATTCCAGCAGTGAAAACACAGGTTTCTACAAAGACTTGGAAGGAGCAAGCAAAAGAATAGTGGCTGAGTGTCCTTTCAAAGAGAAACACATGCATTTCATCCTTCTGGAGTGAGATTTTTGCTGGAATTCATATGCATTTTGTACTGTGCAGAATGTAGCTACCTGCTCGGGGGTTGTGTCATAGATGCACCTTTCCTGCAGGAGCTTATTGGAACTTTCATTGTTTGGCTAAGTTATTTAGGGTTGGTTTTGGAAGGTCTTTCAACTTTGGCCAAATCCGCTTTGTACGAAAGTTTTTCACAGCCCTGTTTCCAAGTGTCCACAAAGAGCTGCTGCTTCAAAGTGTCCACATGCACATCTCCCATACTGGTGTGCTCGTTTCACTACCTGGATTTTGGTTTCCTCTTCTTTCTTTGAAATGACAAGTCTTCATTCAGCATGCTACACACACCTTGTAGCAGTTTCAGTTTGAAGCATGTTGGTGCTCTCAAAACGCTGTGTATCCTGTGTAGAGTGTGTCACTCTACAGCACTGAATACACAATTTAGAGCTCCTTTCAACACAGACACGCAAACACGTCTTTTTGGGAAAGTCCTAACTCAGGTAAATTGGAAATGTAATGGTTTCATCGAAAACATGAAGACAATCATGGTTTTGAACTCTGCAACCGAAAGAAATGGCTTTTTGTACATGCCATTCTGAATTTCACTGCAAAATGCCCTTCTTTTCTGGTTTGTTGAAAGTTCAAAACACTTTAGGAGATAGAACGTGTTTGAAGAAGACTGATGCAGTGTGCGTTTTCCTGGATTTCAAGTGATTCGGGATACATATTCCTTGTTTTTCGACATTGTCTAAGAAACAACATGAGGCTTGCAAGAGATTGAAAAAATGCATTCTAAAACTTATGCCTGCAGTGAAAACACACGTTTCTACAAAGACTTGGAAGGAGCAAGCAAAAGAATAGTGGCTGAGAGTTCTTTCAGAGAGAAACACACGTATTTCATCCTTCTGTAGAGACGGTTAGGGTTACGATTGGACCTAGGGTAGGGTTATGTTGAGGGCTAGGGTTAAAGAGACGGTTAGGGTTACAATTGGACCTAGGGTTAGGGTTATGTTGAGGGCTAGGGATAGAGAGACGGTTCGGGTTACGATTGGACCTAGGGTTAGGGTTATGTTGAGGGCCAGGGTTAGAGATCAGCTTAGTATTACGATTGGACCTAGGGTTAGGGTTATGTTGAGGCCTAGGGTTAGAGATCCGGTTAGGGTTACGATTGGACCTAGGGTTAGGGTTATGTTGAGGGCTAGGGTTAGAGATCCGGTTAGGGTTACGATTGGACCTAGGGTTAGGATTATGTTGAGGGCTAGGGTTAGAGATCCGGTTAGGGTTAAGATTGTACCTAGGGTTATAGTGATGTTGAGGGCTAGGATATTCCAGCAGTGAAAACACACATTTCTATAAAGACTTTGAAGCAGCAAGCAAAAGCCTAGTGGCTGAGTGTTCTTTCAGAGAGAAACATGCATTTCATCCTTCTGGAGTGAATTTTCATGCTGGAGTTCATATGCATTTTATACTGTGCAGAATGTAGCTACCTGCTGGGGGTTGTGTCATAGAAGCACCTTTTCTGCAGGAGCTTATTGGAACATTCATTGTTTGGCTAAGTTATTTAGGGTTGGTTTTGGAAGGTCTTTCAACCTTGGCCAAATCCCGCTTCGTACGCAAGTTTTTAATAGCGCTGTTTCCAAGTGTCCACAAAGAGCTGCTGCTTGAAACTGTCCACATGCACATCTCGTATACTGGTGTGCTCGTTTCACTACCTGGATTTTGGTTTCCTCTTCTTTCTTTGAAATGACAAGTCTTCATTCAGCATTCTACACACACCTTGTACCAGCTTCAGTTTGAAGCATGTTGGTGCTCTCAAAACGCTGTGTAACCTATGTAGAGTGTGTTACTCTCCAGCACTGAATACACAACTTAGAGCTCCTTTCACCACAGACACGCAAACACATCTTTTTGTGAAAGTCCTACTTCAGGTCCCTTGGGAATGTAAGGGTTTCATGGAGAACATGAAGTCAATCATGCTTTTGCACTCTACTACCAATAGAAATGACCTCTTGTACATGCCTGACTGAGTTTCACTGCAAAATGCCCTTGTTTTCTGGTTTCTTGAATGTTCTCAACACATTAGGAGAAAGAGCGTGTTTGAGCAAGATCGATGCAGTGTGCGTTTCCCTAGATTTCAAGTGATTTGGGAAATATAATCCTTATTTTTCCACATTGTGAAAGAAACATGAGGCTTGCAAGAGATTGAAAAAATGCATCCCAAAACGTACTCCAGCGGTGAAAGCACACGTTTCTACAAAGACTTTGAAGTAGCAAGTAAAAGCCAATGGCTGAGTGTTCTTTCAGAGAGAAACATACACATTTCATCCTTCTGGAGTGAATTTTCAGCCTGGAATTCATATGCATTTGTACCGTGCAGAATGTAACTACCTGCTCGGGGGTTGTGTCATAGATGCACCTTTCCTGCAGGAGCTTATTGGAACTTTCATTGTTTGGCTAAGTTATTTAGGGTTGGTTTTGGAAGGTCTTTCAACTTTGGCCAAATCCGCTTTGTACGAAAGTTTTTCACAGCACTGTTTCCAAGTGTCCACAAAGAGCTGCTGCTTGAAAGTGTCCACATGCACATCTCCCATACTGGTGTGCTCGTTTCACTACCTGGATTTTGGTTTCCTCTTCTTTCTTTGAAATGACAAGTCTTCATTCAGCATGCTACACACACCTTGTAGCAGTTTCAGTTTGAAGCATGTTGGTGCTCTCAAAACGCTGTGTATCCTGTGTAGAGTGTGTCACTCTACAGCACTGAATACACAACTTAGAGCTCCTTTCAACACAGACACGCAAACACGTCTTTTTGGGAAAGTCCTAACTCAGGTAAATTGGAAATGTAATGGTTTCATCGAAAACATGAAGACAATCATGCTTTTGAACTCTGCAACCGAAAGAAATGGCTTTTTGTACATGCCATTCTGAATTTCACTGCAAAATGCCCTTCTTTTCTGGTTTGTTGAAAGTTCAAAACACTTTAGGAGATAGAACGTGTTTGAAGAAGACTGATGCAGTGTGCGTTTTCCTGGATTTCAAGTGATTCGGGATACATACTCCTTGTTTTTCGACATTGTCTAAGAAACAACATGAGGCTTGCAAGAGATTGAAAAAATGCATCCTAAAACTTATGCCTGCAGTGAAAACACACGTTTCTACAAAGACTTGGAAGGAGCAAGCAAAAGAATAGTGGCTGAGAGTTCTTTCAGAGAGAAACACACGAATTTCATCCTTCTGTAGAGACGGTTAGGGTTACGATTGGACCTAGGGTAGGGTTATGTTGAGGGCTAGGGTTAGAGAGACGGTTAGGGTTACGATTGGACCTAGGGTTAGGGTTATGTTGAGGGCTAGGGTTAGAGATCCGGTTAGGGTTACGATTGGACCTAGGGTTAGGGTTATGTTGAGGGCTAGGGATAGAGAGACGGCTAGGGTTACGATTGGACCTAGGGTTAGGGTTATGTTGAGGGCCAGGGTTAGAGATCAGCTTAGTATTACGATTGGACCTAGGGTTAGGGTTATGTTGAGGGCTAGGATTAGAGATCCGGTTAGGGTTACGATTGGACCTAGGGTTATTGTTATGTTGAGGGCTAGGGTTAGAGATCCGGTTAGGGTTACGATTGGACCTAGGGTTAGGGTTATATTGAGGGCTAGGGTTAGAGAGACGGTTAGGGTTACGATTGGACCTAGGGTTAGGGTTATGTTGAGGCCTAAGGTTAGAGTTCAGGTTAGTATTACGATTGGACCTAGGGTTAGGGTTATGTTGAGGGCTAGGGTTACAGATCCGGTTAGGGTTACGATTGGACCTAGGGTTAGGGTTATGTTGAGGGCTAGGGTTAGAGATCCGGTTAGGGTTACGGTTGGACCTAGGGTTAGAGTTATGTTGAGGGCTAGGGTTAGAGATCCGGTTAGGGTTACGGTTGGACCTAGGGTTAGGGTTATGTTGAGGGCTAGGGTTAGAGATCCGGTTAGGGTTAAGATTGTACCTAGGGTTATAGTGATGTTGAGGGCTAGGATATTCCAGCAGTGAAAACACACATTTCTATAAAGACTTTGAAGCAGCAAGCAAAAGCCTAGTGGCTGAGTGTTCTTTCAGAGAGAAACATGCATTTCATCCTTCTGGAGTGAATTTTCATGCTGGAGTTCATATGCATTTTATACTGTGCAGAATGTAGCTACCTGCTGGGGGTTGTGTCATAGAAGCACCTTTTCTGCAGGAGCTTATTGGAACATTCATTGTTTGGCTAAGTTATTTAGGGTTGGTTTTGGAAGGTCTTTCAACCTTGGCCAAATCCCGCTTCGTACGCAAGTTTTTAATAGCGCTGTTTCCAAGTGTCCACAAAGAGCTGCTGCTTGAAACTGTCCACATGCACATCTCGTATACTGGTGTGCTCGTTTCACTACCTGGATTTTGGTTTCCTCTTCTTTCTTTGAAATGACAAGTCTTCATTCAGCATTCTACACACACCTTGTACCAGCTTCAGTTTGAAGCATGTTGGTGCTCTCAAAACGCTGTGTAACCTATGTAGAGTGTGTTACTCTCCAGCACTGAATACACAACTTAGAGCTCCTTTCACCACAGACACGCAAACACATCTTTTTGTGAAAGTCCTACTTCAGGTCCCTTGGGAATGTAAGGGTTTCATGGAGAACATGAAGTCAATCATGCTTTTGCACTCTACTACCAATAGAAATGACCTCTTGTACATGCCTGACTGAGTTTCACTGCAAAATGCCCTTGTTTTCTGGTTTCTTGAATGTTCTCAACACATTAGGAGAAAGAGCGTGTTTGAGCAAGATCGATGCAGTGTGCGTTTCCCTAGATTTCAAGTGATTTGGGAAATATAATCCTTATTTTTCCACATTGTGAAAGAAACATGAGGCTTGCAAGAGATTGAAAAAATGCATCCCAAAACGTACTCCAGTGGTGAAAGCACACGTTTCTACAAAGACTTTGAAGTAGCAAGTAAAAGCCAATGGCTGAGTGTTCTTTCAGAGAGAAACATACACATTTCATCCTTCTGGAGTGAATTTTCAGCCTGGAATTCATATGCATTTGTACCGTGCAGAATGTAACTACCTGCTCGGGGGTTGTGTCATAGAAGCAACTTTCCTGCAGGAGCTTATTGGAACATTCATTGTTTGGCTAACTTCTTTGGGTTGGTTTTGGAAGGTCTTTCAACTTTAGCCAAATCCGCTTTCTTACGAAATTTTTTCACAGCCTTGTTTCCAAGAGCCCACAAAGAACTGCTGCTTAAAACTCTCCACATGCACATCTCCCATACGGGTGTGCTCGTTTCACTACCTGGATTTTGGTTTCCTCTTCTTTCTTTGAAATTACAAGCCCTCTTTCTGCATGCTACACACACCTTGTAGCAGTTTCAGTTTGCAGCATATTGGTGCTCTTAAAACGCTGAGTAACCTGTGTAGAGTGTGTCAATCTCCAGCACTGAATACACAACTTAGAGCTCCTTTCACCACAGACACGCAAACACATCTTTTTGTAAAAGTCCTACTTCTTTACTCTTGGAAATGTAAGGGTTTCATCGAGAACTTGAAGTCAATCATGCTTTTGCACTCTGCAACCAATAGGAATGAACTCTTGTACATACCCGTCTGAATTTCAGTGCAAAATGCCCTTCTTTTCTGGTTTGTTGAAAGTTCACAACACATTAGGAGATAGAGCGTGTTTGAAGAAGACTGATGCAGTGTGCGTTTTCCTGGATTTCTAGTGATTTGGGAAACATAATCCGTGTTTTCCCACATTGTCTAAGAAACAACATGAGGCTTGCAAGAGATTGAAACAATGCATCCTAAAACTTATTCCAGCAGTGAAAACACACGTTTCTACAAAGACTTGGAAGGAGCAAGCAAAAGAATAGTGGCTGAGTGTCCTTTCAGAGAGAAACACATGCATTTCATCCTTCTGGAGTGAGTTTTCTTGCTGGAATTCATATGCATTTTGTACTGTGCAGAATGTAGCTACCTGCTCGGGGGTTGTGTCATAGATGCACCTTTCCTGCAGGAGCTTATTGGAACTTTCATTGTTTGGCTAAGTTATTTAGGGTTGGTTTTGGAAGGTCTTTCAACTTTGGCCAAATCCGCTTTGTACGAAAGTTTTTCACAGCCCTGTTTCCAAGTGTCCACAAAGAGCTGCTGCTTGAAAGTGTCCACATGCACATCTCCCATACTGGTGTGCTCGTTTCACTACCTGGATTTTGGTTTCCTCTTCTTTCTTTGAAATGACAAGTCTTCATTCAGCATGCTACACACACCTTGTAGCAGTTTCAGTTTGAAGCATGTTGGTGCTCTCAAAACGCTGTGTATCCTGTGTAGAGTGTGTCACTCTACAGCACTGAATACACAACTTAGAGCTCCTTTCAACACAGACACGCAAACACGTCTTTTTGGGAAAGTCCTAACTCAGGTAAATTGGAAATGTAATGGTTTCATTGAAAACATGAAGACAATCATGCTTTTGAACTCTGCAACCGAAAGAAATGGCTTTTTGTACATGCCATTCTGAATTTCACTGCAAAATGCCCTTCTTTTCTGGTTTGTTGAAAGTTCAAAACACTTTAGGAGATAGAACGTGTTTGAAGAAGACTGATGCAGTGTGCGTTTTCCTGGATTTCAAGTGATTCGGGATACATACTCCTTGTTTTTCGACATTGTCTAAGAAACAACATGAGGCTTGCAAGAGATTGAAAAAATGCATCCTAAAACTTATGCCTGCAGTGAAAACACACGTTTCTACAAAGACTTGGAAGGAGCAAGCAAAAGAATAGTGGCTGAGAGTTCTTTCAGAGAGAAACACACGAATTTCATCCTTCTGTAGAGACGGTTAGGGTTACGATTGGACCTAGGGTTAGGGTTATGTTGAGGTCTAGGGTTAGAGATCCGGTTAGGGTTACGATTGGACCTAGGGTTAGGGTTATGTTGAGGGCTAGGGTTAGAGATCCGGTTAGGGTTACGATTGGACCTAGCGTAGGGTTATGTTGAGGGCTAGGGTTAGAGAGACGGTTAGGGTTACGATTGGACCTAGGATTAGGGTTATGTTGAGGGCCAGGGTTACAGATCCGGTTAGGGTTACGATTGGACGTAGGGTTAGGGTTTTGTTGAGGGCTAGGGTTAGAGATCCGGTTAGGGTTACGGTTGGACCTAGGGTTAGGGTTATGTTGAGGGCTAGGGTTAGAGATCCGGTTAGGGTTAAGATTGTACCTAGGGTTAGGGTTTTGTTGAGGGCCAGGGTTAGAGATCAGCTTAGTATTACGATTGGACCTAGGGTTAGGGTTATGTTGAGGCCTAAGGTTAGAGATCAGTTTAGTATTACGATTGGACCTAGGGTTAGGGTTATGTTGATGGCTAGGGTTACAGATCCGGTTAGGGTTACGATTGGACCTAGGGTTAGGGTTATGTTGAGGGCTAGGGTTACAGATCCGGTTAGGGTTACGATTGGACCTAGGGTTAGGGTTATGTTGAGGGCTAGGGTTAGAGATCCGGTTAGGGTTAAGATTGTACCTAGGGTTATAGTGATGTTGAGGGCTAGGATATTCCAGCAGTGAAAACACACATTTCTATAAAGACTTTGAAGCAGCAAGCAAAAGCCTAGTGGCTGAGTGTTCTTTCAGAGAGAAACATGCATTTCATCCTTCTGGAGTGAATTTTCATGCTGGAGTTCATATGCATTTTATACTGTGCAGAATGTAGCTACCTGCTGGGGGTTGTGTCATAGAAGCACCTTTTCTGCAGGAGCTTATTGGAACATTCATTGTTTGGCTAAGTTATTTAGGGTTGGTTTTGGAAGGTCTTTCAACCTTGGCCAAATCCCGCTTCGTACGCAAGTTTTTAATAGCGCTGTTTCCAAGTGTCCACAAAGAGCTGCTGCTTGAAACTGTCCACATGCACATCTCGTATACTGGTGTGCTCGTTTCACTACCTGGATTTTGGTTTCCTCTTCTTTCTTTGAAATGACAAGTCTTCATTCAGCATTCTACACACACCTTGTACCAGCTTCAGTTTGAAGCATGTTGGTGCTCTCAAAACGCTGTGTAACCTATGTAGAGTGTGTTACTCTCCAGCACTGAATACACAACTTAGAGCTCCTTTCACCACAGACACGCAAACACATCTTTTTGTGAAAGTCCTACTTCAGGTCCCTTGGGAATGTAAGGGTTTCCTGGAGAACATGAAGTCAATCATGCTTTTGCACTCTACTACCAATAGAAATGACCTCTTGTACATGCCTGACTGAGTTTCACTGCAAAATGCCCTTGTTTTCTGGTTTCTTGAATGTTCTCAACACATTAGGAGAAAGAGCGTGTTTGAGCAAGATCGATGCAGTGTGCGTTTCCCTAGATTTCAAGTGATTTGGGAAATATAATCCTTATTTTTCCACATTGTGAAAGAAACATGAGGCTTGCAAGAGATTGAAAAAATGCATCCCAAAACGTACTCCAGCGGTGAAAGCACACGTTTCTACAAAGACTTTGAAGTAGCAAGTAAAAGCCAATGGCTGAGTGTTCTTTCAGAGAGAAACATACACATTTCATCCTTCTGGAGTGAATTTTCAGCCTGGAATTCATATGCATTTGTACCGTGCAGAATGTAACTACCTGCTCGGGGGTTGTGTCATAGAAGCAACTTTCCTGCAGGAGCTTATTGGAACATTCATTGTTTGGCTAACTTCTTTGGGTTGGTTTTGGAAGGTCTTTCAACTTTAGCCAAATCCGCTTTCTTACGAAAGTTTTTCACAGCCTTGTTTCCAAGAGCCCACAAAGAACTGCTGCTTAAAACTCTCCACATGCACATCTCCCATACGGGTGTGCTCGTTTCACTACCTGGATTTTGGTTTCCTCTTCTTTCTTTGAAATTACAAGCCCTCTTTCTGCATGCTACACACACCTTGTAGCAGTTTCAGTTTGCAGCATATTGGTGCTCTTAAAACGCTGAGTAACCTGTGTAGAGTGTGTCAATCTCCAGCACTGAATACACAACTTAGAGCTCCTTTCACCACAGACACGCAAACACATCTTTTTGTAAAAGCCTACTTCTTTACTCTTGGAAATGTAAGGGTTTCATCGAGAACTTGAAGTCAATCATGCTTTTGCACTCTGCAACCAATAGGAATGAACTCTTGTACATACCCGTCTGAATTTCAGTGCAAAATGCCCTTCTTTTCTGGTTTGTTGAAAGTTCACAACACATTAGGAGATAGAGCGTGTTTGAAGAAGACTGATGCAGTGTGCGTTTTCCTGGATTTCTAGTGATTTGGGAAACATAATCCGTGTTTTCCCACATTGTCTAAGAAACAACATGAGGCTTGCAAGAGATTGAAACAATGCATCCTAAAACTTATTCCAGCAGTGAAAACACACGTTTCTACAAAGACTTGGAAGGAGCAAGCAAAAGAATAGTGGCTGAGTGTCCTTTCAGAGAGAAACACATGCATTTCATCCTTCTGGAGTGAGTTTTCTTGCTGGAATTCATATGCATTTTGTACTGTGCAGAATGTAACTACCTGCTCGGGGGTTGTGTCATAGATGCACCTTTCCTGCAGGAGCTTATTGGAACTTTCATTGTTTGGCTAAGTTATTTAGGGTTGGTTTTGGAAGGTCTTTCAACTTTGGCCAAATCCGCTTTGTACGAAAGTTTTTCACAGCCCTGTTTCCAAGTGTCCACAAAGAGCTGCTGCTTGAAAGTGTCCACATGCACATCTCCCATACTGGTGTGCTTGTTTCACTACCTGGATTTTGGTTTCCTCTTCTTTCTTTGAAATGACAAGTCTTCATTCAGCATGCTACACACACCTTGTAGCAGTTTCAGTTTGAAGCATGTTGGTGCTCTCAAAACGCTGTGTATCCTGTGTAGAGTGTGTCACTCTACAGCACTGAATACACAACTTAGAGCTCCTTTCAACACAGACACGCAAACACGTCTTTTTGGGAAAGTCCTAACTCAGGTAAATTGGAAATGTAATGGTTTCATCGAAAACATGAAGACAATCATGCTTTTGAACTCTGCAACCGAAAGAAATGGCTTTTTGTACATGCCATTCTGAATTTCACTGCAAAATGCCCTTCTTTTCTGGTTTGTTGAAAGTTCAAAACACTTTAGGAGATAGAACGTGTTTGAAGAAGACTGATGCAGTGTGCGTTTTCCTGGATTTCAAGTGATTCGGGATACATACTCCTTGTTTTTCGACATTGTCTAAGAAACAACATGAGGCTTGCAAGAGATTGAAAAAATGCATCCTAAAACTTATGCCTGCAGTGAAAACACACGTTTCTACAAAGACTTGGAAGGAGCAAGCAAAAGAATAGTGGCTGAGAGTTCTTTCAGAGAGAAACACACGAATTTCATCCTTCTGTAGAGACGGTTAGGGTTACGATTGGACCTAGGGTAGGGTTATGTTGAGGGCTAGGGTTAGAGAGACGGTTAGGGTTACGATTGGACCTAGGGTTAGGGTTATGTTGAGGGCTAGGTTTAGAGATCCGGTTAGGGTTACGATTGGACCTAGGGTTAGGGTTATGTTGAGGGCTAGGGATAGAGAGACGGCTAGGGTTACGATTGGACCTAGGGTTAGGGTTATGTTGAGGGCCAGGGTTAGAGATCAGCTTAGTATTACGATTGGACCTAGGGTTAGGGTTATGTTGAGGGCTAGGGTTAGAGATCCGGTTAGGGTTACGATTGGACCTAGGGTTATTGTTATGTTGAGGGCTAGGGTTAGAGATCCGGTTAGGGTTACGATTGGACCTAGGGTTAGGGTTATATTGAGGGCTAGGGTTAGAGAGACGGTTAGGGTTACGATTGGACCTAGGGTTAGGGTTATGTTGAGGCCTAAGGTTAGAGTTCAGGTTAGTATTACGATTGGACCTAGGGTTAGGGTTATGTTGAGGGCTAGGGTTACAGATCCGGTTAGGGTTACGATTGGACCTAGGGTTAGGGTTATGTTGAGGGCTAGGGTTCGAGATCCGGTTAGGGTTACGGTTGGACCTAGGGTTAGGGTTATGTTGAGGGCTAGGGTTAGAGATCCGGTTAGGGTTAAGATTGTACCTAGGGTTATAGTGATGTTGAGGGCTAGGATATTCCAGCAGTGAAAACACACATTTCTATAAAGACTTTGAAGCAGCAAGCAAAAGCCTAGTGGCTGAGTGTTCTTTCAGAGAGAAACATGCATTTCATCCTTCTGGAGTGAATTTTCATGCTGGAGTTCATATGCATTTTATACTGTGCAGAATGTAGCTACCTGCTGGGGGTTGTGTCATAGAAGCACCTTTTCTGCAGGAGCTTATTGGAACATTCATTGTTTGGCTAAGTTATTTAGGGTTGGTTTTGGAAGGTCTTTCAACCTTGGCCAAATCCCGCTTCGTACGCAAGTTTTTAATAGCGCTGTTTCCAAGTGTCCACAAAGAGCTGCTGCTTGAAACTGTCCACATGCACATCTCGTATACTGGTGTGCTCGTTTCACTACCTGGATTTTGGTTTCCTCTTCTTTCTTTGAAATGACAAGTCTTCATTCAGCATTCTGCACACACCTTGTACCAGCTTCAGTTTGAAGCATGTTGGTGCTCTCAAAACGCTGTGTAACCTATGTAGAGTGTGTTACTCTCCAGCACTAAATACACAACTTAGAGCTCCTTTCACCACAGACACGCAAACACATCTTTTTGTGAAAGTCCTACTTCAGGTCCCTTGGGAATGTAAGGGTTTCATGGAGAACATGAAGTCAATCATGCTTTTGCACTCTACTACCAATAGAAATGACCTCTTGTACATGCCTGACTGAGTTTCACTGCAAAATGCCCTTGTTTTCTGGTTTCTTGAATGTTCTCAACACATTAGGAGAAAGAGCGTGTTTGAGCAAGATCGATGCAGTGTGCGTTTCCCTAGATTTCAAGTGATTTGGGAAATATAATCCTTATTTTTCCACATTGTGAAAGAAACATGAGGCTTGCAAGAGATTGAAAAAATGCATCCCAAAACGTACTCCAGCGGTGAAAGCACACGTTTCTACAAAGACTTTGAAGTAGCAAGTAAAAGCCAATGGCTGAGTGTTCTTTCAGAGAGAAACATACACATTTCATCCTTCTGGAGTGAATTTTCAGCCTGGAATTCATATGCATTTGTACCGTGCAGAATGTAACTACCTGCTCGGGGGTTGTGTCATAGAAGCAACTTTCCTGCAGGAGCTTATTGGAACATTCATTGTTTGGCTAACTTCTTTGGGTTGGTTTTGGAAGGTCTTTCAACTTTAGCCAAATCCGCTTTCTTACGAAATTTTTTCACAGCCTTGTTTCCAAGAGCCCACAAAGAACTGCTGCTTAAAACTCTCCACATGCACATCTCCCATACGGGTGTGCTCGTTTCACTACCTGGATTTTGGTTTCCTCTTCTTTCTTTGAAATTACAAGCCCTCTTTCTGCATGCTACACACACCTTGTAGCAGTTTCAGTTTGCAGCATATTGGTGCTCTTAAAACGCTGAGTAACCTGTGTAGAGTGTGTCAATCTCCAGCACTGAATACACAACTTAGAGCTCCTTTCACCACAGACACGCAAACACATCTTTTTGTAAAAGTCCTACTTCTTTACTCTTGGAAATGTAAGGGTTTCATCGAGAACTTGAAGTCAATCATGCTTTTGCACTCTGCAACCAATAGGAATGAACTCTTGTACATACCCGTCTGAATTTCAGTGCAAAATGCCCTTCTTTTCTGGTTTGTTGAAAGTTCACAACACATTAGGAGATAGAGCGTGTTTGAAGAAGACTGATGCAGTGTGCGTTTTCCTGGATTTCTAGTGATTTGGGAAACATAATCCGTGTTTTCCCACATTGTCTAAGAAACAACATGAGGCTTGCAAGAGATTGAAACAATGCATCCTAAAACTTATTCCAGCAGTGAAAACACACGTTTCTACAAAGACTTGGAAGGAGCAAGCAAAAGAATAGTGGCTGAGTGTCTTTTCAGAGAGAAACACATGCATTTCATCCTTCTGGAGTGAGTTTTCTTGCTGGAATTCATATGCATTTTGTACTGTGCAGAATGTAGCTACCTGCTCGGGGGTTGTGTCATAGATGCACCTTTCCTGCAGGAGCTTATTGGAACTTTCATTGTTTGGCTAAGTTATTTAGGGTTGGTTTTGGAAGGTCTTTCAACTTTGGCCAAATCCGCTTTGTACGAAAGTTTTTCACAGCCCTGTTTCCAAGTGTCCACAAAGAGCTGCTGCTTGAAAGTGTCCACATGCACATCTCCCATACTGGTGTGCTCGTTTCACTACCTGGATTTTGGTTTCCTCTTCTTTCTTTGAAATGACAAGTCTTCATTCAGCATGCTACACACACCTTGTAGCAGTTTCAGCTTGAAGCATGTTGGTGCTCTCAAAACGCTGTGTATCCTGTGTAGAGTGTGTCACTCTACAGCACTGAATACACAACTTAGAGCTCCTTTCAACACAGACACGCAAACACGTCTTTTTGGGAAAGTCCTAACTCAGGTAAATTGGAAATGTAATGGTTTCATCGAAAACATGAAGACAATCATGCTTTTGAACTCTGCAACCGAAAGAAATGGCTTTTTGTACATGCCATTCTGAATTTCACTGCAAAATGCCCTTCTTTTCTGGTTTGTTGAAAGTTCAAAACACTTTAGGAGATAGAACGTGTTTGAAGAAGACTGATGCAGTGTGCGTTTTCCTGGATTTCAAGTGATTCGGGATACATACGCCTTGTTTTTCGACATTGTCTAAGAAACAACATGAGGCTTGCAAGAGATTGAAAAAATGCATTCTAAAACTTATGCCTGCAGTGAAAACACACGTTTCTACAAAGACTTGGAAGGAGCAAGCAAAAGAATAGTGGCTGAGAGTTCTTTCAGAGAGAAACACACGTATTTCATCCTTCTGTAGAGACGGTTAGGGTTACGATTGGACCTAGGGTAGGGTTATGTTGAGGGCTAGGGTTAAAGAGACGGTTAGGGTTACAATTGGACCTAGGGTTAGGGTTATGTTGAGGGCTAGGGATAGAGAGACGGTTCGGGTTACGATTGGACCTAGGGTTAGGGTTATGTTGAGGGTCAGGGTTAGAGATCAGCTTAGTATTACGATTGGACCTAGGGTTAGGGTTATGTTGAGGCCTAGGGTTAGAGATCCGGTTAGGGTTACGATTGGACCTAGGGTTAGGGTTATGTTGAGGGCTAGGGTTAGAGATCCGGTTAGGGTTACGATTGGACCTAGGGTTAGGGTTATGTTGAGGGCTAGGGTTAGAGATCCGGTTAGGGTTACGATTGGACCTAGGGTTAGGGTTATGTTGAGGGCTAGGGTTAGAGATCCGGTTAGGGTTAAGATTGTACCTAGGGTTATAGTGATGTTGAGGGCTAGGATATTCCAGCAGTGAAAACACACATTTCTATAAAGACTTTGAAGCAGCAAGCAAAAGCCTAGTGGCTGAGTGTTCTTTCAGAGAGAAACATGCATTTCATCCTTCTGGAGTGAATTTTCATGCTGGAGTTCATATGCATTTTATACTGTGCAGAATGTAGCTACCTGCTGGGGGTTGTGTCATAGAAGCACCTTTTCTGCAGGAGCTTATTGGAACATTCATTGTTTGGCTAAGTTATTTAGGGTTGGTTTTGGAAGGTCTTTCAACCTTGGCCAAATCCCGCTTCGTACGCAAGTTTTTAATAGCGCTGTTTCCAAGTGTCCACAAAGAGCTGCTGCTTGAAACTGTCCACATGCACATCTCGTATACTGGTGTGCTCGTTTCACTACCTGGATTTTGGTTTCCTCTTCTTTCTTTGAAATGACAAGTCTTCATTCAGCATTCTACACACACCTTGTACCAGCTTCAGTTTGAAGCATGTTGGTGCTCTCAAAACGCTGTGTAACCTATGTAGAGTGTGTTACTCTCCAGCACTGAATACACAACTTAGAGCTCCTTTCACCACAGACACGCAAACACATCTTTTTGTGAAAGTCCTACTTCAGGTCCCTTGGGAATGTAAGGGTTTCATGGAGAACATGAAGTCAATCATGCTTTTGCACTCTACTACCAATAGAAATGACCTCTTGTACATGCCTGACTGAGTTTCACTGCAAAATGCCCTTGTTTTCTGGTTTCTTGAATGTTCTCAACACATTAGGAGAAAGAGCGTGTTTGAGCAAGATCGATGCAGTGTGCGTTTCCCTAGATTTCAAGTGATTTGGGAAATATAATCCTTATTTTTCCACATTGTGAAAGAAACATGAGGCTTGCAAGAGATTGAAAAAATGCATCCCAAAACGTACTCCAGCGGTGAAAGCACACGTTTCTACAAAGACTTTGAAGTAGCAAGTAAAAGCCAATGGCTGAGTGTTCTTTCAGAGAGAAACATACACATTTCATCCTTCTGGAGTGAATTTTCAGCCTGGAATTCATATGCATTTGTACCGTGCAGAATGTAACTACCTGCTCGGGGGTTGTGTCATAGAAGCAACTTTCCTGCAGGAGCTTATTGGAACATTCATTGTTTGGCTAACTTCTTTGGGTTGGTTTTGGAAGGTCTTTCAACTTTAGCCAAATCCGCTTTCTTACGAAATTTTTTCACAGCCTTGTTTCCAAGAGCCCACAAAGAACTGCTGCTTAAAACTCTCCACATGCACATCTCCCATACTGGTGTGCTCGTTTCACTACCTGGATTTTGGTTTCCTCTTCTTTCTTTGAAATTACAAGCCCTCTTTCTGCATGCTACACACACCTTGTAGCAGTTTCAGTTTGCAGCATATTGGTGCTCTTAAAACGCTGAGTAACCTGTGTAGAGTGTGTCAATCTCCAGCACTGAATACACAACTTAGAGCTCCTTTCACCACAGACACGCAAACACATCTTTTTGTAAAAGTCCTACTTCTTTACTCTTGGAAATGTAAGGGTTTCATCGAGAACTTGAAGTCAATCATGCTTTTGCACTCTGCAACCAATAGGAATGAACTCTTGTACATACCCGTCTGAATTTCAGTGCAAAATGCCCTTCTTTTCTGGTTTGTTGAAAGTTCACAACACATTAGGAGATAGAGCGTGTTTGAAGAAGACTGATGCAGTGTGCGTTTTCCTGGATTTCTAGTGATTTGGGAAACATAATCCGTGTTTTCCCACATTGTCTAAGAAACAACATGAGGCTTGCAAGAGATTGAAACAATGCATCCTAAAACTTATTCCAGCAGTGAAAACACACGTTTCTACAAAGACTTGGAAGGAGCAAGCAAAAGAATAGTGGCTGAGTGTCCTTTCAGAGAGAAACACATGCATTTCATCCTTCTGGAGTGAGTTTTCTTGCTGGAATTCATATGCATTTTGTACTGTGCAGAATGTAACTACCTGCTCGGGGGTTGTGTCATAGATGCACCTTTCCTGCAGGAGCTTATTGGAACTTTCATTGTTTGGCTAAGTTATTTAGGGTTGGTTTTGGAAGGTCTTTCAACTTTGGCCAAATCCGCTTTGTACGAAAGTTTTTCACAGCCCTGTTTCCAAGTGTCCACAAAGAGCTGCTGCTTGAAAGTGTCCACATGCACATCTCCCATACTGGTGTGCTCGTTTCACTACCTGGATTTTGGTTTCCTCTTCTTTCTTTGAAATGACAAGTCTTCATTCAGCATGCTACACACACCTTGTAGCAGTTTCAGCTTGAAGCATGTTGGTGCTCTCAAAACGCTGTGTATCCTGTGTAGAGTGTGTCACTCTACAGCACTGAATACACAACTTAGAGCTCCTTTCAACACAGACACGCAAACACGTCTTTTTGGGAAAGTCCTAACTCAGGTAAATTGGAAATGTAATGGTTTCATCGAAAACATGAAGACAATCATGCTTTTGAACTCTGCAACCGAAAGAAATGGCTTTTTGTACATGCCATTCTGAATTTCACTGCAAAATGCCCTTCTTTTCTGGTTTGTTGAAAGTTCAAAACACTTTAGGAGATAGAACGTGTTTGAAGAAGACTGATGCAGTGTGCGTTTTCCTGGATTTCAAGTGATTCGGGATACATACTCCTTGTTTTTCGACATTGTCTAAGAAACAACATGAGGCTTGCAAGAGATTGAAAAAATGCATCCTAAAACTTATGCCTGCAGTGAAAACACACGTTTCTACAAAGACTTGGAAGGAGCAAGCAAAAGAATAGTGGCTGAGAGTTCTTTCAGAGAGAAACACACGTATTTCATCCTTCTGTAGAGACGGTTAGGGTTACGATTGGACCTAGGGTTAGGGTTATGTTGAGGGCTAGGGTTAGAGAGACGGTTAGGGTTACGATTGGACCTAGGGTTAGGGTTATGTTGAGGGCTAGGGTTAGAGATCCGGTTAGGGTTACGATTGGACCTAGGGTTAGGGTTATGTTGAGGGCTAGGGATAGAGAGACGGCTAGGGTTACGATTGGACCTAGGGTTAGGGTTATGTTGAGGGCCAGGGTTAGAGATCAGCTTAGTATTACGATTGGACCTAGGGTTAGGGTTATGTTGAGGCCTAGGGTTAGAGATCCGGTTAGGGTTACGATTGGATCTAGGGTTAGGGTTATGTTGAGGGCTAGGGTTAGAGATCCGGTTAGGGTTACGATTGGACCTAGGGTTAGGGTTATATTGAGGGCTCGGGTTAGAGAGACGGTTAGGGTTACGATTGGACCTAGGGTTAGGGTTATGTTGAGGCCTAAGGTTAGAGATCAGGTTAGTATTACGATTGGACCTAGGGTTAGGGTTATGTTGAGGGCTAGGGTTACAGATCCGGTTAGGGTTACGATTGGACCTAGGGTTAGGGTTATGTTGAGGGCTAGGGTTAGAGATCCGGTTAGGGTTAAGGTTGTACCTAGGGTTATAGTGATGTTGAGGGCTAGGATATTCCAGCAGTGAAAACACACATTTCTATAAAGACTTTGAAGCAGCAAGCAAAAGCCTAGTGGCTGAGTGTTCTTTCAGAGAGAAACATGCATTTCATCCTTCTGGAGTGAATTTTCATGCTGGAGTTCATATGAATTTTATACTGTGCAGAATGTAGCTACCTGCTGGGGGTTGTGTCATAGAAGCACCTTTTCTGCAGGAGCTTATTGGAACATTCATTGTTTGGCTAAGTTATTTAGGGTTGGTTTTGGAAGGTCTTTCAACCTTGGCCAAATCCCGCTTCGTACGCAAGTTTTTAATAGCGCTGTTTCCAAGTGTCCACAAAGAGCTGCTGCTTGAAACTGTCCACATGCACATCTCGTATACTGGTGTGCTCGTTTCACTACCTGGATTTTGGTTTCCTCTTCTTTCTTTGAAATGACAAGTCTTCATTCAGCATTCTACACACACCTTGTACCAGCTTCAGTTTGAAGCATGTTGGTGCTCTCAAAACGCTGTGTAACCTATGTAGAGTGTGTTACTCTCCAGCACTGAATACACAACTTAGAGCTCCTTTCACCACAGACACGCAAACACATCTTTTTGTGAAAGTCCTACTTCAGGTCCCTTGGGAATGTAAGGGTTTCATGGAGAACATGAAGTCAATCATGCTTTTGCACTCTACTACCAATAGAAATGACCTCTTGTACATGCCTGACTGAGTTTCACTGCAAAATGCCCTTGTTTTCTGGTTTCTTGAATGTTCTCAACACATTAGGAGAAAGAGCGTGTTTGAGCAAGATCGATGCAGTGTGCGTTTCCCTAGATTTCAAGTGATTTGGGAAATATAATCCTTATTTTTCCACATTGTGAAAGAAACATGAGGCTTGCAAGAGATTGAAAAAATGCATCCCAAAACGTACTCCAGCGGTGAAAGCACACGTTTCTACAAAGACTTTGAAGTAGCAAGTAAAAGCCAATGGCTGAGTGTTCTTTCAGAGAGAAACATACACATTTCATCCTTCTGGAGTGAATTTTCAGCCTGGAATTCATATGCATTTGTACCGTGCAGAATGTAACTACCTGCTCGGGGGTTGTGTCATAGAAGCAACTTTCCTGCAGGAGCTTATTGGAACATTCATTGTTTGGCTAACTTCTTTGGGTTGGTTTTGGAAGGTCTTTCAACTTTAGCCAAATCCGCTTTCTTACGAAATTTTTTCACAGCCTTGTTTCCAAGAGCCCACAAAGAACTGCTGCTTAAAACTCTCCACATGCACATCTCCCATACGGGTGTGCTCGTTTCACTACCTGGATTTTGGTTTCCTCTTCTTTCTTTGAAATTACAAGCCCTCTTTCTGCATGCTACACACACCTTGTAGCAGTTTCAGTTTGCAGCATATTGGTGCTCTTAAAACGCTGAGTAACCTGTGTAGAGGGTGTCAATCTCCAGCACTGAATACACAACTTAGAGCTCCTTTCACCACAGACACGCAAACACATCTTTTTGTAAAAGTCCTACTTCTTTACTCTTGGAAATGTAAGGGTTTCATCGAGAACTTGAAGTAAATCATGCTTTTGCACTCTGCAACCAATAGGAATGAACTCTTGTACATACCCGTCTGAATTTCAGTGCAAAATGCCCTTCTTTTCTGGTTTGTTGAAAGTTCACAACACATTAGGAGATAGAGCGTGTTTGAAGAAGACTGATGCAGTGTGCGTTTTCCTGGATTTCTAGTGATTTGGGAAACATAATCCGTGTTTTCCCACATTGTCTAAGAAACAACATGAGGCTTGCAAGAGATTGAAACAATGCATCCTAAAACTTATTCCAGCAGTGAAAACACACGTTTCTACAAAGACTTGGAAGGAGCAAGCAAAAGAATAGTGGCTGAGAGTTCTTTCAGAGAGAAACACACGTATTTCATCCTTCTGTAGAGACGGTTAGGGTTACGATTGGACCTAGGGTTAGGGTTATGTTGAGGGCTAGGGTTAGAGAGACGGTTAGGGTTACGATTGGACCTAGGGTTAGGGTTATGTTGAGGGCTAGGGTTAGAGATCCGGTTAGGGTTACGATTGGACCTAGGGTTAGGGTTATGTTGAGGGCTAGGGATAGAGAGACGGCTAGGGTTACGATTGGACCTAGGGTTAGGGTTATGTTGAGGGCCAGGGTTTGAGATCAGCTTAGTATTACGATTGGACCTAGGGTTAGGGTTATGTTGAGGGCTAGGGTTACAGATCCGGTTAGGGTTACGATTGGACCTAGGGTTAGGGTTATGTTGAGGGCTAGGGTTAGAGATCCGGTTAGGGTTACGGTTGGACCTAGGGTTAGGGTTATGTTGAGGGCTAGGGTTAGAGATCCGGTTAGGGTTAAGATTGTACCTAGGGTTATAGTGATGTTGAGGGCTAGGATATTCCAGCAGTGAAAACACACATTTCTATAAAGACTTTGAAGCAGCAAGCAAAAGCCTAGTGGCTGAGTGTTCTTTCAGAGAGAAACATGCATTTCATCCTTCTGGAGTGAATTTTCATGCTGGAGTTCATATGCATTTTATACTGTGCAGAATGTAGCTACCTGCTGGGGGTTGTGTCATAGAAGCACCTTTTCTGCAGGAGCTTATTGGAACATTCATTGTTTGGCTAAGTTATTTAGGGTTGGTTTTGGAAGGTCTTTCAACCTTGGCCAAATCCCGCTTCGTACGCAAGTTTTTAATAGCGCTGTTTCCAAGTGTCCACAAAGAGCTGCTGCTTGAAACTGTCCACATGCACATCTCGTATACTGGTGTGCTCGTTTCACTACCTGGATTTTGGTTTCCTCTTCTTTCTTTGAAATGACAAGTCTTCATTCAGCATTCTACACACACCTTGTACCAGCTTCAGTTTGAAGCATGTTGGTGCTCTCAAAACGCTGTGTAACCTATGTAGAGTGTGTTACTCTCCAGCACTGAATACACAACTTAGAGCTCCTTTCACCACAGACACGCAAACACATCTTTTTGTGAAAGTCCTACTTCAGGTCCCTTGGGAATGTAAGGGTTTCCTGGAGAACATGAAGTCAATCATGCTTTTGCACTCTACTACCAATAGAAATGACCTCTTGTACATGCCTGACTGAGTTTCACTGCAAAATGCCCTTGTTTTCTGGTTTCTTGAATGTTCTCAACACATTAGGAGAAAGAGCGTGTTTGAGCAAGATCGATGCAGTGTGCGTTTCCCTAGATTTCAAGTGATTTGGGAAATATAATCCTTATTTTTCCACATTGTGAAAGAAACATGAGGCTTGCAAGAGATTGAAAAAATGCATCCCAAAACGTACTCCAGCGGTGAAAGCACACGTTTCTACAAAGACTTTGAAGTAGCAAGTAAAAGCCAATGGCTGAGTGTTCTTTCAGAGAGAAACATACACATTTCATCCTTCTGGAGTGAATTTTCAGCCTGGAATTCATATGCATTTGTACCGTGCAGAATGTAACTACCTGCTCGGGGGTTGTGTCATAGAAGCAACTTTCCTGCAGGAGCTTATTGGAACATTCATTGTTTGGCTAACTTCTTTGGGTTGGTTTTGGAAGGTCTTTCAACTTTAGCCAAATCCGCTTTCTTACGAAATTTTTTCACAGCCTTGTTTCCAAGAGCCCACAAAGAACTGCTGCTTAAAACTCTCCACATGCACATCTCCCATACTGGTGTGCTCGTTTCACTACCTGGATTTTGGTTTCCTCTTCTTTCTTTGAAATTACAAGCCCTCTTTCTGCATGCTACACACACCTTGTAGCAGTTTCAGTTTGCAGCATATTGGTGCTCTTAAAACGCTGAGTAACCTGTGTAGAGTGTGTCAATCTCCAGCACTGAATACACAACTTAGAGCTCCTTTCACCACAGACACGCAAACACATCTTTTTGTAAAAGTCCTACTTCTTTACTCTTGGAAATGTAAGGGTTTCATCGAGAACTTGAAGTCAATCATGCTTTTGCACTCTGCAACCAATAGGAATGAACTCTTGTACATACCCGTCTGAATTTCAGTGCAAAATGCCCTTCTTTTCTGGTTTGTTGAAAGTTCACAACACATTAGGAGATAGAGCGTGTTTGAAGAAGACTGATGCAGTGTGCGTTTTCCTGGATTTCTAGTGATTTGGGAAACATAATCCGTGTTTTCCCACATTGTCTAAGAAACAACATGAGGCTTGCAAGAGATTGAAACAATGCATCCTAAAACTTATTCCAGCAGTGAAAACACACGTTTCTACAAAGACTTGGAAGGAGCAAGCAAAAGAATAGTGGCTGAGTGTCCTTTCAGAGAGAAACACATGCATTTCATCCTTCTGGAGTGAGTTTTCTTGCTGGAATTCATATGCATTTTGTACTGTGCAGAATGTAGCTACCTGCTCGGGCGTTGTGTCATAGATGCACCTTTCCTGCAGGAGCTTATTGGAACTTTCATTGTTTGGCTAAGTTATTTAGGGTTGGTTTTGGAAGGTCTTTCAACTTTGGCCAAATCCGCTTTGTACGAAAGTTTTTCACAGCCCTGTTTCCAAGTGTCCACAAAGAGCTGCTGCTTGAAAGTGTCCACATGCACATCTCCCATACTGGTGTGCTCGTTTCACTACCTGGATTTTGGTTTCCTCTTCTTTCTTTGAAATGACAAGTCTTCATTCAGCATGCTACACACACCTTGTAGCAGTTTCAGTTTGAAGCATGTTGGTGCTCTCAAAACGCTGTGTATCCTGTGTAGAGTGTGTCACTCTACAGCACTGAATACACAACTTAGAGCTCCTTTCAACACAGACACGCAAACACGTCTTTTTGGGAAAGTCCTAACTCAGGTAAATTGGAAATGTAATGGTTTCATCGAAAACATGAAGACAATCATGCTTTTGAACTCTGCAACCGAAAGAAATGGCTTTTTGTACATGCCATTCTGAATTTCACTGCAAAATGCCCTTCTTTTCTGGTTTGTTGAAAGTTCAAAACACTTTAGGAGATAGAACGTGTTTGAAGAAGACTGATGCAGTGTGCGTTTTCCTGGATTTCAAGTGATTCGGGATACATACTCCTTGTTTTTCGACATTGTCTAAGAAACAACATGAGGCTTGCAAGAGATTGAAAAAATGCATCCTAAAACTTATGCCTGCAGTGAAAACACACGTTTCTACAAAGACTTGGAAGGAGCAAGCAAAAGAATAGTGGCTGAGAGTTCTTTCAGAGAGAAACACACGTATTTCATCCTTCTGTAGAGACGGTTAGGGTTACGATTGGACCTAGGGTAGGGTTATGTTGAGGGCTAGGGTTAGAGAGACGGTTAGGGTTACGATTGGACCTAGGGTTAGGGTTATGTTGAGGGCCAGGGTTAGAGATCAGCTTAGTATTACGATTTGACCTAGGGTTAGGGTTATGTTGAGGGCCAGGGTTAGAGATCAGCTTAGTATTACGATTGGACCTAGGGTTAGGGTTATGTTGAGGCCTAGGGTTAGAGATCCGGTTAGGGTTACGATTGGACCCAGGGTTAGGGTTATGTTGAGGCCTAGGGTTAGAGATCCGGTTAGGGTTACGATTGGACCTAGGGTTAGGGTTATATTGAGGGCTAGGGTTAGAGAGACGGTTAGGGTTACGATTGGACCTAGGGTTAGGGTTATGTTGAGGCCTAAGGTTAGAGATCAGGTTAGTATTACGATTGGACCTAGGGTTAGGGTTATGTTGAGGGCTAGGGTTACAGATCCGGTTAGGGTTACGATTGGACGTAGGGTTAGGGTTTTGTTGAGGGCTAGGGTTCGAGATCCGGTTAGGGTTACGGTTGGACCTAGGGTTAGGGTTATGTTGAGGGCTAGGGTTAGAGATCCGGTTAGGGTTAAGATTGTACCTAGGGTTATAGTGATGTTGAGGGCTAGGATATTCCAGCAGTGAAAACACACATTTCTATAAAGACTTTGAAGCAGCAAGCAAAAGCCTAGTGGCTGAGTGTTCTTTCAGAGAGAAACATGCATTTCATCCTTCTGGAGTGAATTTTCATGCTGGAGTTCATATGCATTTTATACTGTGCAGAATGTAGCTACCTGCTGGGGGTTGTGTCATAGAAGCACCTTTTCTGCAGGAGCTTATTGGAACATTCATTGTTTGGCTAAGTTATTTAGGGTTGGTTTTGGAAGGTCTTTCAACCTTGGCCAAATCCCGCTTCGTACGCAAGTTTTTAATAGCGCTGTTTCCAAGTGTCCACAAAGAGCTGCTGCTTGAAACTGTCCACATGCACATCTCGTATACTGGTGTGCTCGTTTCACTACCTGGATTTTGGTTTCCTCTTCTTTCTTTGAAATGACAAGTCTTCATTCAGCATTCTACACACACCTTGTACCAGCTTCAGTTTGAAGCATGTTGGTGCTCTCAAAACGCTGTGTAACCTATGTAGAGTGTGTTACTCTCCAGCACTGAATACACAACTTAGAGCTCCTTTCACCACAGACACGCAAACACATCTTTTTGTGAAAGTCCTACTTCAGGTCCCTTGGGAATGTAAGGGTTTCCTGGAGAACATGAAGTCAATCATGCTTTTGCACTCTACTACCAATAGAAATGACCTCTTGTACATGCCTGACTGAGTTTCACTGCAAAATGCCCTTGTTTTCTGGTTTCTTGAATGTTCTCAACACATTAGGAGAAAGAGCGTGTTTGAGCAAGATCGATGCAGTGTGCGTTTCCCTAGATTTCAAGTGATTTGGGAAATATAATCCTTATTTTTCCACATTGTGAAAGAAACATGAGGCTTGCAAGAGATTGAAAAAATGCATCCCAAAACGTACTCCAGCGGTGAAAGCACACGTTTCTACAAAGACTTTGAAGTAGCAAGTAAAAGCCAATGGCTGAGTGTTCTTTCAGAGAGAAACATACACATTTCATCCTTCTGGAGTGAATTTTCAGCCTGGAATTCATATGCATTTGTACCGTGCAGAATGTAACTACCTGCTCGGGGGTTGTGTCATAGAAGCAACTTTCCTGCAGGAGCTTATTGGAACATTCATTGTTTGGCTAACTTCTTTGGGTTGGTTTTGGAAGGTCTTTCAACTTTAGCCAAATCCGCTTTCTTACGAAATTTTTTCACAGCCTTGTTTCCAAGAGCCCACAAAGAACTGCTGCTTAAAACTCTCCACATGCACATCTCCCATACTGGTGTGCTCGTTTCACTACCTGGATTTTGGTTTCCTCTTCTTTCTTTGAAATTACAAGCCCTCTTTCTGCATGCTACACACACCTTGTAGCAGTTTCAGTTTGCAGCATATTGGTGCTCTTAAAACGCTGAGTAACCTGTGTAGAGTGTGTCAATCTCCAGCACTGAATACACAACTTAGAGCTCCTTTCACCACAGACACGCAAACACATCTTTTTGTAAAAGTCCTACTTCTTTACTCTTGGAAATGTAAGGGTTTCATCGAGAACTTGAAGTCAATCATGCTTTTGCACTCTGCAACCAATAGGAATGAACTCTTGTACATACCCGTCTGAATTTCAGTGCAAAATGCCCTTCTTTTCTGGTTTGTTGAAAGTTCACAACACATTAGGAGATAGAGCGTGTTTGAAGAAGACTGATGCAGTGTGCGTTTTCCTGGATTTCTAGTGATTTGGGAAACATAATCCGTGTTTTCCCACATTGTCTAAGAAACAACATGAGGCTTGCAAGAGATTGAAACAATGCATCCTAAAACTTATTCCAGCAGTGAAAACACACGTTTCTACAAAGACTTGGAAGGAGCAAGCAAAAGAATAGTGGCTGAG
This sequence comes from Miniopterus natalensis, assembly GCF_054644295.1. Lineage (NCBI taxonomy): Eukaryota > Metazoa > Chordata > Mammalia > Chiroptera > Miniopteridae > Miniopterus > Miniopterus natalensis. The sequence continues at coordinate 84,079,862 of NC_142089.1, forward strand.
TGTCCTTTCAGAGAGAAACACATGCATTTCATCCTTCTGGAGTGAGTTTTCTTGCTGGAATTCATATGCATTTTGTACTGTGCAGAATGTAGCTACCTGCTCGGGGGTTGTGTCATAGATGCACCTTTCCTGCAGGAGCTTATTGGAACTTTCATTGTTTGGCTAAGTTATTTAGGGTTGGTTTTGGAAGGTCTTTCAACTTTGGCCAAATCCGCTTTGTACGAAAGTTTTTCACAGCCCTGTTTCCAAGTGTCCACAAAGAGCTGCTGCTTGAAAGTGTCCACATGCACATCTCCCATACTGGTGTGCTCGTTTCACTACCTGGATTTTGGTTTCCTCTTCTTTCTTTGAAATGACAAGTCTTCATTCAGCATGCTACACACACCTTGTAGCAGTTTCAGTTTGAAGCATGTTGGTGCTCTCAAAACGCTGTGTATCCTGTGTAGAGTGTGTCACTCTACAGCACTGAATACACAACTTAGAGCTCCTTTCAACACAGACACGCAAACACGTCTTTTTGGGAAAGTCCTAACTCAGGTAAATTGGAAATGTAATGGTTTCATCGAAAACATGAAGACAATCATGCTTTTGAACTCTGCAACCGAAAGAAATGGCTTTTTGTACATGCCATTCTGAATTTCACTGCAAAATGCCCTTCTTTTCTGGTTTGTTGAAAGTTCAAAACACTTTAGGAGATAGAACGTGTTTGAAGAAGACTGATGCAGTGTGCGTTTTCCTGGATTTCAAGTGATTCGGGATACATACTCCTTGTTTTTCGACATTGTCTAAGAAACAACATGAGGCTTGCAAGAGATTGAAAAAATGCATCCTAAAACTTATGCCTGCAGTGAAAACACACGTTTCTACAAAGACTTGGAAGGAGCAAGCAAAAGAATAGTGGCTGAGAGTTCTTTCAGAGAGAAACACACGTATTTCATCCTTCTGTAGAGACGGTTAGGGTTACGATTGGACCTAGGGTAGGGTTATGTTGAGGGCTAGGGTTAGAGAGACGGTTAGGGTTACGATTGGACCTAGGGTTAGGGTTATGTTGAGGGCCAGGGTTAGAGATCAGCTTAGTATTACGATTTGACCTAGGGTTAGGGTTATGTTGAGGGCCAGGGTTAGAGATCAGCTTAGTATTACGATTGGACCTAGGGTTAGGGTTATGTTGAGGCCTAGGGTTAGAGATCCGGTTAGGGTTACGATTGGACCCAGGGTTAGGGTTATGTTGAGGCCTAGGGTTAGAGATCCGGTTAGGGTTACGATTGGACCTAGGGTTAGGGTTATATTGAGGGCTAGGGTTAGAGAGACGGTTAGGGTTACGATTGGACCTAGGGTTAGGGTTATGTTGAGGCCTAAGGTTAGAGATCAGGTTAGTATTACGATTGGACCTAGGGTTAGGGTTATGTTGAGGGCTAGGGTTACAGATCCGGTTAGGGTTACGATTGGACGTAGGGTTAGGGTTTTGTTGAGGGCTAGGGTTCGAGATCCGGTTAGGGTTACGGTTGGACCTAGGGTTAGGGTTATGTTGAGGGCTAGGGTTAGAGATCCGGTTAGGGTTAAGATTGTACCTAGGGTTATAGTGATGTTGAGGGCTAGGATATTCCAGCAGTGAAAACACACATTTCTATAAAGACTTTGAAGCAGCAAGCAAAAGCCTAGTGGCTGAGTGTTCTTTCAGAGAGAAACATGCATTTCATCCTTCTGGAGTGAATTTTCATGCTGGAGTTCATATGCATTTTATACTGTGCAGAATGTAGCTACCTGCTGGGGGTTGTGTCATAGAAGCACCTTTTCTGCAGGAGCTTATTGGAACATTCATTGTTTGGCTAAGTTATTTAGGGTTGGTTTTGGAAGGTCTTTCAACCTTGGCCAAATCCCGCTTCGTACGCAAGTTTTTAATAGCGCTGTTTCCAAGTGTCCACAAAGAGCTGCTGCTTGAAACTGTCCACATGCACATCTCGTATACTGGTGTGCTCGTTTCACTACCTGGATTTTGGTTTCCTCTTCTTTCTTTGAAATGACAAGTCTTCATTCAGCATTCTACACACACCTTGTACCAGCTTCAGTTTGAAGCATGTTGGTGCTCTCAAAACGCTGTGTAACCTATGTAGAGTGTGTTACTCTCCAGCACTGAATACACAACTTAGAGCTCCTTTCACCACAGACACGCAAACACATCTTTTTGTGAAAGTCCTACTTCAGGTCCCTTGGGAATGTAAGGGTTTCCTGGAGAACATGAAGTCAATCATGCTTTTGCACTCTACTACCAATAGAAATGACCTCTTGTACATGCCTGACTGAGTTTCACTGCAAAATGCCCTTGTTTTCTGGTTTCTTGAATGTTCTCAACACATTAGGAGAAAGAGCGTGTTTGAGCAAGATCGATGCAGTGTGCGTTTCCCTAGATTTCAAGTGATTTGGGAAATATAATCCTTATTTTTCCACATTGTGAAAGAAACATGAGGCTTGCAAGAGATTGAAAAAATGCATCCCAAAACGTACTCCAGCGGTGAAAGCACACGTTTCTACAAAGACTTTGAAGTAGCAAGTAAAAGCCAATGGCTGAGTGTTCTTTCAGAGAGAAACATACACATTTCATCCTTCTGGAGTGAATTTTCAGCCTGGAATTCATATGCATTTGTACCGTGCAGAATGTAACTACCTGCTCGGGGGTTGTGTCATAGAAGCAACTTTCCTGCAGGAGCTTATTGGAACATTCATTGTTTGGCTAACTTCTTTGGGTTGGTTTTGGAAGGTCTTTCAACTTTAGCCAAATCCGCTTTCTTACGAAATTTTTTCACAGCCTTGTTTCCAAGAGCCCACAAAGAACTGCTGCTTAAAACTCTCCACATGCACATCTCCCATACTGGTGTGCTCGTTTCACTACCTGGATTTTGGTTTCCTCTTCTTTCTTTGAAATTACAAGCCCTCTTTCTGCATGCTACACACACCTTGTAGCAGTTTCAGTTTGCAGCATATTGGTGCTCTTAAAACGCTGAGTAACCTGTGTAGAGTGTGTCAATCTCCAGCACTGAATACACAACTTAGAGCTCCTTTCACCACAGACACGCAAACACATCTTTTTGTAAAAGTCCTACTTCTTTACTCTTGGAAATGTAAGGGTTTCATCGAGAACTTGAAGTCAATCATGCTTTTGCACTCTGCAACCAATAGGAATGAACTCTTGTACATACCCGTCTGAATTTCAGTGCAAAATGCCCTTCTTTTCTGGTTTGTTGAAAGTTCACAACACATTAGGAGATAGAGCGTGTTTGAAGAAGACTGATGCAGTGTGCGTTTTCCTGGATTTCTAGTGATTTGGGAAACATAATCCGTGTTTTCCCACATTGTCTAAGAAACAACATGAGGCTTGCAAGAGATTGAAACAATGCACCCTAAAACTTATTCCAGCAGTGAAAACACACGTTTCTACAAAGACTTGGAAGGAGCAAGCAAAAGAATAGTGGCTGAGTGTCCTTTCAGAGAGAAACACATGCATTTCATCCTTCTGGAGTGAGTTTTCTTGCTGGAATTCATATGCATTTTGTACTGTGCAGAATGTAGCTACCTGCTCGGGGGTTGTGTCATAGATGCACCTTTCCTGCAGGAGCTTATTGGAACTTTCATTGTTTGGCTAAGTTATTTAGGGTTGGTTTTGGAAGGTCTTTCAACTTTGGCCAAATCCGCTTTGTACGAAAGTTTTTCACAGCCCTGTTTCCAAGTGTCCACAAAGAGCTGCTGCTTGAAAGTGTCCACATGCACATCTCCCATACTGGTGTGCTCGTTTCACTACCTGGATTTTGGTTTCCTCTTCTTTCTTTGAAATGACAAGTCTTCATTCAGCATGCTACACACACCTTGTAGCAGTTTCAGTTTGAAGCATGTTGGTGCTCTCAAAACGCTGTGTATCCTGTGTAGAGTGTGTCACTCTACAGCACTGAATACACAACTTAGAGCTCCTTTCAACACAGACACGCAAACACGTCTTTTTGGGAAAGTCCTAACTCAGGTAAATTGGAAATGTAATGGTTTCATCGAAAACATGAAGACAATCATGCTTTTGAACTCTGCAACCGAAAGAAATGGCTTTTTGTACATGCCATTCTGAATTTCACTGCAAAATGCCCTTCTTTTCTGGTTTGTTGAAAGTTCAAAACACTTTAGGAGATAGAACGTGTTTGAAGAAGACTCATGCAGTGTGCGTTTTCCTGGATTTCAAGTGATTCGGGATACATACTCCTTGTTTTTCGACATTGTCTAAGAAACAACATGAGGCTTGCAAGAGATTGAAAAAATGCATCCTAAAACTTATGCCTGCAGTGAAAACACACGTTTCTACAAAGACTTGGAAGGAGCAAGCAAAAGAATAGTGGCTGAGAGTTCTTTCAGAGAGAAACACACGTATTTCATCCTTCTGTAGAGACGGTTAGGGTTACGATTGGACCTAGGGTAGGGTTATGTTGAGGGCTAGGGTTAGAGAGACGGTTAGGGTTATGATTGGACCTAGGGTTAGGGTTATGTTGAGGGCCAGGGTTAGAGATCAGCTTAGTATTACGATTTGACCTAGGGTTAGGGTTATGTTGAGGCCTAGGGTTAGAGATCTGGTTAGGGTTACGATTGGACCTAGGGTTAGGGTTATGTTGAGGGCTAGGGTTAGAGATCCGGTTAGAGATCTGGTTAGGGTTACGATTGGACCTAGGGTTAGGGTTATGTTGAGGGCTAGGGTTAGAGATACGGTTAGGGTTACGATTGGACCTAGGGTTAGGGTTATGTTGAGGGCCAGGGTTAGAGATCAGCTTAGTATTACGATTGGACCTAGGGTTAGGGTTATGTTGAGGCCTAGGGTTAGAGATCCGGTTAGGGTTACGATTGGACCTAGGGTTAGGGTTATGTTGAGGCCTAGGGTTAGAGATCCGGTTAGGGTTACGATTGGACCTAGGGTTAGGGTTATATTGAGGGCTAGGGTTAGAGAGACGGTTAGGGTTACGATTGGACCTAGGGTTAGGGTTATGTTGAGGCCTAAGGTTAGAGATCAGGTTAGTATTACGATTGGACCTAGGGTTAGGGTTATGTTGAGGGCTAGGGTTACAGATCCGGTTAGGGTTACGATTGGACGTAGGGTTAGGGTTTTGTTGAGGGCTAGGGTTAGAGATCCGGTTAGGGTTATGGTTGGACCTAGGGTTAGGGTTATGTTGAGGGCTAGGGTTAGAGATCCGGTTAGGGTTAAGATTGTACCTAGGGTTATAGTGATGTTCAGGGCTAGGATATTCCAGCAGTGAAAACACACATTTCTATAAAGACTTTGAAGCAGCAAGCAAAAGCCTAGTGGCTGAGTGTTCTTTCAGAGAGAAACATGCATTTCATCCTTCTGGAGTGAATTTTCATGCTGGAGTTCATATGCATTTTATACTGTGCAGAATGTAGCTACCTGCTGGGGGTTGTGTCATAGAAGCACCTTTTCTGCAGGAGCTTATTGGAACATTCATTGTTTGGCTAAGTTATTTAGGGTTGGTTTTGGAAGGTCTTTCAACCTTGGCCAAATCCCGCTTCGTACGCAAGTTTTTAATAGCGCTGTTTCCAAGTGTCCACAAAGAGCTGCTGCTTGAAACTGTCCACATGCACATCTCGTATACTGGTGTGCTCGTTTCACTACCTGGATTTTGGTTTCCTCTTCTTTCTTTGAAATGACAAGTCTTCATTCAGCATTCTACACACACCTTGTACCAGCTTCAGTTTGAAGCATGTTGGTGCTCTCAAAATGCTGTGTAACCTATGTAGAGTGTGTTACTCTCCAGCACTGAATACACAACTTAGAGCTCCTTTCACCACAGACACGCAAACACATCTTTTTGTGAAAGTCCTACTTCAGGTCCCTTGGGAATGTAAGGGTTTCCTGGAGAACATGAAGTCAATCATGCTTTTGCACTCTACTACCAATAGAAATGACCTCTTGTACATGCCTGACTGAGTTTCACTGCAAAATGCCCTTGTTTTCTGGTTTCTTGAATGTTCTCAACACATTAGGAGAAAGAGCGTGTTTGAGCAAGATCGATGCAGTGTGCGTTTCCCTAGATTTCAAGTGATTTGGGAAATATAATCCTTATTTTTCCACATTGTGAAAGAAACATGAGGCTTGCAAGAGATTGAAAAAATGCATCCCAAAACGTACTCCAGCGGTGAAAGCACACGTTTCTACAAAGACTTTGAAGTAGCAAGTAAAAGCCAATGGCTGAGTGTTCTTTCAGAGAGAAACATACACATTTCATCCTTCTGGAGTGAATTTTCAGCCTGGAATTCATATGCATTTGTACCGTGCAGAATGTAACTACCTGCTCGGGGGTTGTGTCATAGAAGCAACTTTCCTGCAGGAGCTTATTGGAACATTCATTGTTTGGCTAACTTCTTTGGGTTGGTTTTGGAAGGTCTTTCAACTTTAGCCAAATCCGCTTTCTTACGAAATTTTTTCACAGCCTTGTTTCCAAGAGCCCACAAAGAACTGCTGCTTAAAACTCTCCACATGCACATCTCCCATACTGATGTGCTCGTTTCACTACCTGGATTTTGGTTTCCTCTTCTTTCTTTGAAATTACAAGCCCTCTTTCTGCATGCTACACACACCTTGTAGCAGTTTCAGTTTGCAGCATATTGGTGCTCTTAAAACGCTGAGTAACCTGTGTAGAGTGTGTCAATCTCCAGCACTGAATACACAACTTAGAGCTCCTTTCACCACAGACACGCAAACACATCTTTTTGTAAAAGTCCTACTTCTTTACTCTTGGAAATGTAAGGGTTTCATCGAGAACTTGAAGTCAATCATGCTTTTGCACTCTGCAACCAATAGGAATGAACTCTTGTACATACCCGTCTGAATTTCAGTGCAAAATGCCCTTCTTTTCTGGTTTGTTGAAAGTTCACAACACATTAGGAGATAGAGCGTGTTTGAAGAAGACTGATGCAGTGTGCGTTTTCCTGGATTTCTAGTGATTTGGGAAACATAATCCGTGTTTTCCCACATTGTCTAAGAAACAACATGAGGCTTGCAAGAGATTGAAACAATGCATCCTAAAACTTATTCCAGCAGTGAAAACACACGTTTCTACAAAGACTTGGAAGGAGCAAGCAAAAGAATAGTGGCTGAGTGTCCTTTCAGAGAGAAACACATGCATTTCATCCTTCTGGAGTGAGTTTTCTTGCTGGAATTCATATGCATTTTGTACTGTGCAGAATGTAGCTACCTGCTCGGGGGTTGTGTCATAGATGCACCTTTCCTGCAGGAGCTTATTGGAACTTTCATTGTTTGGCTAAGTTATTTAGGGTTGGTTTTGGAAGGTCTTTCAACTTTGGCCAAATCCGCTTTGTACGAAAGTTTTTCACAGCCCTGTTTCCAAGTGTCCACAAAGAGCTGCTGCTTGAAAGTGTCCACATGCACATCTCCCATACTGGTGTGCTCGTTTCACTACCTGGATTTTGGTTTCCTCTTCTTTCTTTGAAATGACAAGTCTTCATTCAGCATGCTACACACACCTTGTAGCAGTTTCAGTTTGAAGCATGTTGGTGCTCTCAAAACGCTGTGTATCCTGTATAGAGTGTGTCACTCTACAGCACTGAATACACAACTTAGAGCTCCTTTCAACACAGACACGCAAACACGTCTTTTTGGGAAAGTCCTAACTCAGGTAAATTGGAAATGTAATGGTTTCATCGAAAACATGAAGACAATCATGCTTTTGAACTCTGCAACCGAAAGAAATGGCTTTTTGTACATGCCATTCTGAATTTCACTGCAAAATGCCCTTCTTTTCTGGTTTGTTGAAAGTTCAAAACACTTTAGGAGATAGAACGTGTTTGAAGAAGACTGATGCAGTGTGCGTTTTCCTGGATTTCAAGTGATTCGGGATACATACTCCTTGTTTTTCGACATTGTCTAAGAAACAACATGAGGCTTGCAAGAGATTGAAAAAATGCATCCTAAAACTTATGCCTGCAGTGAAAACACACGTTTCTACAAAGACTTGGAAGGAGCAAGCAAAAGAATAGTGGCTGAGAGTTCTTTCAGAGAGAAACACACGAATTTCATCCTTCTGTAGAGACGGTTAGGGTTACGATTGGACCTAGGGTAGGGTTATGTTGAGGGCTAGGGTTAGAGAGACGGTTAGGGTTACGATTGGACCTAGGGTTAGGGTTATGTTGAGGGCTAGGGTTAGAGATCCGGTTAGGGTTACGATTGGACCTAGCGTAGGGTTATGTTGAGGGCTAGGGATAGAGAGACGGTTAGGGTTACGATTGGACCTAGGGTTAGGGTTATGTTGAGGGCCAGGGTTAGAGATCAGCTTAGTATTACGATTGGACCTAGGGTTAGGGTTATGTTGAGGCCTAGGGTTAGAGATCCGGTTAGGGTTACGATTGGATCTAGGGTTAGGGTTATGTTGAGGGCTAGGGTTAGAGATCCGGTTAGGGTTACGATTGGACCTAGGGTTAGGGTTATATTGAGGGCTCGGGTTAGAGAGATGGTTAGGGTTACGATTGGACCTAGGGTTAGGGTTATGTTGAGGCCTAAGGTTAGAGATCAGGTTAGTATTACGATTGGACCTAGGGTTAGGGTTATGTTGAGGGCTAGGGTTACAGATCCGGTTAGGGTTACGATTGGACCTAGGGTTAGGGTTATGTTGAGGGCTAGGGTTAGAAATCCGGTTAGGGTTAAGGTTGTACCTAGGGTTATAGTGATGTTGAGGGCTAGGATATTCCAGCAGTGAAAACACACATTTCTATAAAGACTTTGAAGCAGCAAGCAAAAGCCTAGTGGCTGAGTGTTCTTTCAGAGAGAAACATGCATTTCATCCTTCTGGAGTGAATTTTCATGCTGGAGTTCATATGCATTTTATACTGTGCAGAATGTAGCTACCTGCTGGGGGTTGTGTCATAGAAGCACCTTTTCTGCAGGAGCTTATTGGAACATTCATTGTTTGGCTAAGTTATTTAGGGTTGGTTTTGGAAGGTCTTTCAACCTTGGCCAAATCCCGCTTCGTACGCAAGTTTTTAATAGCGCTGTTTCCAAGTGTCCACAAAGAGCTGCTGCTTGAAACTGTCCACATGCACATCTCGTATACTGGTGTGCTCGTTTCACTACCTGGATTTTGGTTTCCTCTTCTTTCTTTGAAATGACAAGTCTTCATTCAGCATGCTACACACACCTTGTACCAGCTTCAGTTTGAAGCATGTTGGTGCTCTCAAAACGCTGTGTAACCTATGTAGAGTGTGTTACTCTCCAGCACTGAATACACAACTTAGAGCTCCTTTCACCACAGACACGCAAACACATCTTTTTGTGAAAGTCCTACTTCAGGTCCCTTGGGAATGTAAGGGTTTCATGGAGAACATGAAGTCAATCATGCTTTTGCACTCTACTACCAATAGAAATGACCTCTTGTACATGCCTGACTGAGTTTCACTGCAAAATGCCCTTGTTTTCTGGTTTCTTGAATGTTCTCAACACATTAGGAGAAAGAGCGTGTTTGAGCAAGATCGATGCAGTGTGCGTTTCCCTAGATTTCAAGTGATTTGGGAAATATAATCCTTATTTTTCCACATTGTGAAAGAAACATGAGGCTTGCAAGAGATTGAAAAAATGCATCCCAAAACGTACTCCAGCGGTGAAAGCACACGTTTCTACAAAGACTTTGAAGTAGCAAGTAAAAGCCAATGGCTGAGTGTTCTTTCAGAGAGAAACATACACATTTCATCCTTCTGGAGTGAATTTTCAGCCTGGAATTCATATGCATTTGTACCGTGCAGAATGTAACTACCTGCTCGGGGGTTGTGTCATAGAAGCAACTTTCCTGCAGGAGCTTATTGGAACATTCATTGTTTGGCTAACTTCTTTGGGTTGGTTTTGGAAGGTCTTTCAACTTTAGCCAAATCCGCTTTCTTACGAAATTTTTTCACAGCCTTGTTTCCAAGAGCCCACAAAGAACTGCTGCTTAAAACTCTCCACATGCACATCTCCCATACTGGTGTGCTCGTTTCACTACCTGGATTTTGGTTTCCTCTTCTTTCTTTGAAATTACAAGCCCTCTTTCTGCATGCTACACACACCTTGTAGCAGTTTCAGTTTGCAGCATATTGGTGCTCTTAAAACGCTGAGTAACCTGTGTAGAGTGTGTCAATCTCCAGCACTGAATACACAACTTAGAGCTCCTTTCACCACAGACACGCAAACACATCTTTTTGTAAAAGTCCTACTTCTTTACTCTTGGAAATGTAAGGGTTTCATCGAGAACTTGAAGTCAATCATGCTTTTGCACTCTGCAACCAATAGGAATGAACTCTTGTACATACCCGTCTGAATTTCAGTGCAAAATGCCCTTCTTTTCTGGTTTGTTGAAAGTTCACAACACATTAGGAGATAGAGCGTGTTTGAAGAAGACTGATGCAGTGTGCGTTTTCCTGGATTTCTAGTGATTTGGGAAACATAATCCGTGTTTTCCCACATTGTCTAAGAAACAACATGAGGCTTGCAAGAGATTGAAACAATGCATCCTAAAACTTATTCCAGCAGTGAAAACACACGTTTCTACAAAGACTTGGAAGGAGCAAGCAAAAGAATAGTGGCTGAGTGTCCTTTCAGAGAGAAACACATGCATTTCATCCTTCTGGAGTGAGTTTTCTTGCTGGAATTCATATGCATTTTGTACTGTGCAGAATGTAGCTACCTGCTCGGGGGTTGTGTCATAGATGCACCTTTCCTGCAGGAGCTTATTGGAACTTTCATTGTTTGGCTAAGTTATTTAGGGTTGGTTTTGGAAGGTCTTTCAACTTTGGCCAAATCCGCTTTGTACGAAAGTTTTTCACAGCCCTGTTTCCAAGTGTCCACAAAGAGCTGCTGCTTGAAAGTGTCCACATGCACATCTCCCATACTGGTGTGCTCGTTTCACTACCTGGATTTTGGTTTCCTCTTCTTTCTTTGAAATGACAAGTCTTCATTCAGCATGCTACACACACCTTGTAGCAGTTTCAGTTTGAAGCATGTTGGTGCTCTCAAAACGCTGTGTATCCTGTGTAGAGTGTGTCACTCTACAGCACTGAATACACAACTTAGAGCTCCTTTCAACACAGACACGCAAACACGTCTTTTTGGGAAAGTCCTAACTCAGGTAAATTGGAAATGTAATGGTTTCATCGAAAACATGAAGACAATCATGCTTTTGAACTCTGCAACCGAAAGAAATGGCTTTTTGTACATGCCATTCTGAATTTCACTGCAAAATGCCCTTCTTTTCTGGTTTGTTGAAAGTTCAAAACACTTTAGGAGATAGAACGTGTTTGAAGAAGACTGATGCAGTGTGCGTTTTCCTGGATTTCAAGTGATTCGGGATACATACTCCTTGTTTTTCGACATTGTCTAAGAAACAACATGAGGCTTGCAAGAGATTGAAAAAATGCATCCTAAAACTTATGCCTGCAGTGAAAACACACGTTTCTACAAAGACTTGGAAGGAGCAAGCAAAAGAATAGTGGCTGAGAGTTCTTTCAGAGAGAAACACACGAATTTCATCCTTCTGTAGAGACGGTTAGGGTTACGATTGGACCTAGGGTAGGGTTATGTTGAGGGCTAGGGTTACAGATCCGGTTAGGGTTACGATTGGACCTAGGGTTAGGGTTATGTTGAGGGCTAGGGATAGAGAGACGGCTAGGGTTACGATTGGACCTAGGGTTAGGGTTATGTTGAGGGCGAGGGTTAGAGATCAGCTTAGTATTACGATTGGACCTAGGGTTAGGGTTATGTTGAGGGCTAGGGTTAGAGATCCGGTTAGGGTTACGATTGGACCTAGGGTTATTGTTATGTTGAGGGCTAGGGTTAGAGATCCGGTTAGGGTTACGATTGGACCTAGGGTTAGGGTTATATTGAGGGCTAGGGTTAGAGAGACGGTTAGGGTTACGATTGGACCTAGGGTTAGGGTTATGTTGAGGCCTAAGGTTAGAGTTCAGGTTAGTATTACGATTGGACCTAGGGTTAGGGTTATGTTGAGGGCTAGGGTTACAGATCCGGTTAGGGTTACGATTGGACCTAGGGTTAGAGTTATGTTGAGGGCTAGGGTTAGAGATCCGGTTAGGGTTACGGTTGGACCTAGGGTTAGGGTTATGTTGAGGGCTAGGGTTAGAGATCCGGTTAGGGTTAAGATTGTACCTAGGGTTATAGTGATGTTGAGGGCTAGGATATTCCAGCAGTGAAAACACACATTTCTATAAAGACTTTGAAGCAGCAAGCAAAAGCCTAGTGGCTGAGTGTTCTTTCAGAGAGAAACATGCATTTCATCCTTCTGGAGTGAATTTTCATGCTGGAGTTCATATGCATTTTATACTGTGCAGAATGTAGCTACCTGCTGGGGGTTGTGTCATAGAAGCACCTTTTCTGCAGGAGCTTATTGGAACATTCATTGTTTGGCTAAGTTATTTAGGGTTGGTTTTGGAAGGTCTTTCAACCTTGGCCAAATCCCGCTTCTTACGCAAGTTTTTAATAGCGCTGTTTCCAAGTGTCCACAAAGAGCTGCTGCTTGAAACTGTCCACATGCACATCTCGTATACTGGTGTGCTCGTTTCACTACCTGGATTTTGGTTTCCTCTTCTTTCTTTGAAATGACAAGTCTTCATTCAGCATTCTACACACACCTTGTACCAGCTTCAGTTTGAAGCATGTTGGTGGTCTCAAAACGCTGTGTAACCTATGTAGAGTGTGTTACTCTCCAGCACTGAATACACAACTTAGAGCTCCTTTCACCACAGACACGCAAACACATCTTTTTGTGAAAGTCCTACTTCAGGTCCCTTGGGAATGTAAGGGTTTCCTGGAGAACATGAAGTCAATCATGCTTTTGCACTCTACTACCAATAGAAATGACCTCTTGTACATGCCTGACTGAGTTTCACTGCAAAATGCCCTTGTTTTCTGGTTTCTTGAATGTTCTCAACACATTAGGAGAAAGAGCGTGTTTGAGCAAGATCGATGCAGTGTGCGTTTCCCTAGATTTCAAGTGATTTGGGAAATATAATCCTTATTTTTCCACATTGTGAAAGAAACATGAGGCTTGCAAGAGATTGAAAAAATGCATCCCAAAACGTACTCCAGCGGTGAAAGCACACGTTTCTACAAAGACTTTGAAGTAGCAAGTAAAAGCCAATGGCTGAGTGTTCTTTCAGAGAGAAACATACACATTTCATCCTTCTGGAGTGAATTTTCAGCCTGGAATTCATATGCATTTGTACCGTGCAGAATGTAACTACCTGCTCGGGGGTTGTGTCATAGAAGCAACTTTCCTGCAGGAGCTTATTGGAACATTCATTGTTTGGCTAACTTCTTTGGGTTGGTTTTGGAAGGTCTTTCAACTTTAGCCAAATCCGCTTTCTTACGAAATTTTTTCACAGCCTTGTTTCCAAGAGCCCACAAAGAACTGCTGCTTAAAACTCTCCACATGCACATCTCCCATACTGGTGTGCTCGTTTCACTACCTGGATTTTGGTTTCCTCTTCTTTCTTTGAAATTACAAGCCCTCTTTCTGCATGCTACACACACCTTGTAGCAGTTTCAGTTTGCAGCATATTGGTGCTCTTAAAACGCTGAGTAACCTGTGTAGAGTGTGTCAATCTCCAGCACTGAATACACAACTTAGAGCTCCTTTCACCACAGACACGCAAACACATCTTTTTGTAAAAGTCCTACTTCTTTACTCTTGGAAATGTAAGGGTTTCATCGAGAACTTGAAGTCAATCATGCTTTTGCACTCTGCAACCAATAGGAATGAACTCTTGTACATACCCGTCTGAATTTCAGTGCAAAATGCCCTTCTTTTCTGGTTTGTTGAAAGTTCACAACACATTAGGAGATAGAGCGTGTTTGAAGAAGACTGATGCAGTGTGCGTTTTCCTGGATTTCTAGTGATTTGGGAAACATAATCCGTGTTTTCCCACATTGTCTAAGAAACAACATGAGGCTTGCAAGAGATTGAAACAATGCATCCTAAAACTTATTCCAGCAGTGAAAACACACGTTTCTACAAAGACTTGGAAGGAGCAAGCAAAAGAATAGTGGCTGAGTGTCCTTTCAGAGAGAAACACATGCATTTCATCCTTCTGGAGTGAGTTTTCTTGCTGGAATTCATATGCATTTTGTACTGTGCAGAATGTAGCTACCTGCTCGGGGGTTGTGTCATAGATGCACCTTTCCTGCAGGAGCTTATTGGAACTTTCATTGTTTGGCTAAGTTATTTAGGGTTGGTTTTGGAAGGTCTTTCAACTTTGGCCAAATCCGCTTTGTACGAAAGTTTTTCACAGCCCTGTTTCCAAGTGTCCACAAAGAGCTGCTGCTTGAAAGTGTCCACATGCACATCTCCCATACTGGTGTGCTCGTTTCACTACCTGGATTTTGGTTTCCTCTTCTTTCTTTGAAATGACAAGTCTTCATTCAGCATGCTACACACACCTTGTAGCAGTTTCAGTTTGAAGCATGTTGGTGCTCTCAAAACGCTGTGTATCCTGTGTAGAGTGTGTCACTCTACAGCACTGAATACACAACTTAGAGCTCCTTTCAACACAGACACGCAAACACGTCTTTTTGGGAAAGTCCTAACTCAGGTAAATTGGAAATGTAATGGTTTCATCGAAAACATGAAGACAATCATGCTTTTGAACTCTGCAACCGAAAGAAATGGCTTTTTGTACATGCCATTCTGAATTTCACTGCAAAATGCCCTTCTTTTCTGGTTTGTTGAAAGTTCAAAACACTTTAGGAGATAGAACGTGTTTGAAGAAGACTGATGCAGTGTGCGTTTTCCTGGATTTCAAGTGATTCGGGATACATACTCCTTGTTTTTCGACATTGTCTAAGAAACAACATGAGGCTTGCAAGAGATTGAAAAAATGCATCCTAAAACTTATGCCTGCAGTGAAAACACACGTTTCTACAAAGACTTGGAAGGAGCAAGCAAAAGAATAGTGGCTGAGAGTTCTTTCAGAGAGAAACACACGAATTTCATCCTTCTGTAGAGACGGTTAGGGTTACGATTGGACCTAGGGTAGGGTTATGTTGAGGGCTAGGGTTAGAGAGACGGTTAGGGTTACGATTGGACCTAGGGTTAGGGTTATGTTGAGGGCTAGGGTTAGAGATCCGGTTAGGGTTACGATTGGACCTAGGGTTAGGGTTATGTTGAGGGCTAGGGATAGAGAGACGGCTAGGGTTACGATTGGACCTAGGGTTAGGGTTATGTTGAGGGCGAGGGTTAGAGATCAGCTTAGTATTACGATTGGACCTAGGGTTAGGGTTATGTTGAGGGCTAGGGTTAGAGATCCGGTTAGGGTTACGATTGGACCTAGGGTTATTGTTATGTTGAGGGCTAGGGTTAGAGATCCGGTTAGGGTTACGATTGGACCTAGGGTTAGGGTTATATTGAGGGCTAGGGTTAGAGAGACGGTTAGGGTTACGATTGGACCTAGGGTTAGGGTTATGTTGAGGCCTAAGGTTAGAGTTCAGGTTAGTATTACGATTGGACCTAGGGTTAGGGTTATGTTGAGGGCTAGGGTTACAGATCCGGTTAGGGTTACGATTGGACCTAGGGTTAGAGTTATGTTGAGGGCTAGGGTTAGAGATCCGGTTAGGGTTACGGTTGGACCTAGGGTTAGGGTTATGTTGAGGGCTAGGGTTAGAGATCCGGTTAGGGTTAAGATTGTACCTAGGGTTATAGTGATGTTGAGGGCTAGGATATTCCAGCAGTGAAAACACACATTTCTATAAAGACTTTGAAGCAGCAAGCAAAAGCCTAGTGGCTGAGTGTTCTTTCAGAGAGAAACATGCATTTCATCCTTCTGGAGTGAATTTTCATGCTGGAGTTCATATGCATTTTATACTGTGCAGAATGTAGCTACCTGCTGGGGGTTGTGTCATAGAAGCACCTTTTCTGCAGGAGCTTATTGGAACATTCATTGTTTGGCTAAGTTATTTAGGGTTGGTTTTGGAAGGTCTTTCAACCTTGGCCAAATCCCGCTTCGTACGCAAGTTTTTAATAGCGCTGTTTCCAAGTGTCCACAAAGAGCTGCTGCTTGAAACTGTCCACATGCACATCTCGTATACTGGTGTGCTCGTTTCACTACCTGGATTTTGGTTTCCTCTTCTTTCTTTGAAATGACAAGTCTTCATTCAGCATTCTACACACACCTTGTACCAGCTTCAGTTTGAAGCATGTTGGTGCTCTCAAAACGCTGTGTAACCTATGTAGAGTGTGTTACTCTCCAGCACTGAATACACAACTTAGAGCTCCTTTCACCACAGACACGCAAACACATCTTTTTGTGAAAGTCCTACTTCAGGTCCCTTGGGAATGTAAGGGTTTCATGGAGAACATGAAGTCAATCATGCTTTTGCACTCTACTACCAATAGAAATGACCTCTTGTACATGCCTGACTGAGTTTCACTGCAAAATGCCCTTGTTTTCTGGTTTCTTGAATGTTCTCAACACATTAGGAGAAAGAGCGTGTTTGAGCAAGATCGATGCAGTGTGCGTTTCCCTAGATTTCAAGTGATTTGGGAAATATAATCCTTATTTTTCCACATTGTGAAAGAAACATGAGGCTTGCAAGAGATTGAAAAAATGCATCCCAAAACGTACTCCAGCGGTGAAAGCACACGTTTCTACAAAGACTTTGAAGTAGCAAGTAAAAGCCAATGGCTGAGTGTTCTTTCAGAGAGAAACATACACATTTCATCCTTCTGGAGTGAATTTTCAGCCTGGAATTCATATGCATTTGTACCGTGCAGAATGTAACTACCTGCTCGGGGGTTGTGTCATAGAAGCAACTTTCCTGCAGGAGCTTATTGGAACATTCATTGTTTGGCTAACTTCTTTGGGTTGGTTTTGGAAGGTCTTTCAACTTTAGCCAAATCCGCTTTCTTACGAAATTTTTTCACAGCCTTGTTTCCAAGAGCCCACAAAGAACTGCTGCTTAAAACTCTCCACATGCACATCTCCCATACGGGTGTGCTCGTTTCACTACCTGGATTTTGGTTTCCTCTTCTTTCTTTGAAATTACAAGCCCTCTTTCTGCATGCTACACACACCTTGTAGCAGTTTCAGTTTGCAGCATATTGGTGCTCTTAAAACGCTGAGTAACCTGTGTAGAGTGTGTCAATCTCCAGCACTGAATACACAACTTAGAGCTCCTTTCACCACAGACACGCAAACACATCTTTTTGTAAAAGTCCTACTTCTTTACTCTTGGAAATGTAAGGGTTTCATCGAGAACTTGAAGTCAATCATGCTTTTGCACTCTGCAACCAATAGGAATGAACTCTTGTACATACCCGTCTGAATTTCAGTGCAAAATGCCCTTCTTTTCTGGTTTGTTGAAAGTTCACAACACATTAGGAGATAGAGCGTGTTTGAAGAAGACTGATGCAGTGTGCGTTTTCCTGGATTTCTAGTGATTTGGGAAACATAATCCGTGTTTTCCCACATTGTCTAAGAAACAACATGAGGCTTGCAAGAGATTGAAACAATGCATCCTAAAACTTATTCCAGCAGTGAAAACACACGTTTCTACAAAGACTTGGAAGGAGCAAGCAAAAGAATAGTGGCTGAGTGTCCTTTCAGAGAGAAACACATGCATTTCATCCTTCTGGAGTGAGTTTTCTTGCTGGAATTCATATGCATTTTGTACTGTGCAGAATGTAGCTACCTGCTCGGGGGTTGTGTCATAGATGCACCTTTCCTGCAGGAGCTTATTGGAACTTTCATTGTTTGGCTAAGTTATTTAGGGTTGGTTTTGGAAGGTCTTTCAACTTTGGCCAAATCCGCTTTGTACGAAAGTTTTTCACAGCCCTGTTTCCAAGTGTCCACAAAGAGCTGCTGCTTGAAAGTGTCCACATGCACATCTCCCATACTGGTGTGCTCGTTTCACTACCTGGATTTTGGTTTCCTCTTCTTTCTTTGAAATGACAAGTCTTCATTCAGCATGCTACACACACCTTGTAGCAGTTTCAGTTTGAAGCATGTTGGTGCTCTCAAAACGCTGTGTATCCTGTGTAGAGTGTGTCACTCTACAGCACTGAATACACAACTTAGAGCTCCTTTCAACACAGACACGCAAACACGTCTTTTTGGGAAAGTCCTAACTCAGGTAAATTGGAAATGTAATGGTTTCATCGAAAACATGAAGACAATCATGCTTTTGAACTCTGCAACCGAAAGAAATGGCTTTTTGTACATGCCATTCTGAATTTCACTGCAAAATGCCCTTCTTTTCTGGTTTGTTGAAAGTTCAAAACACTTTAGGAGATAGAACGTGTTTGAAGAAGACTGATGCAGTGTGCGTTTTCCTGGATTTCAAGTGATTCGGGATACATACTCCTTGTTTTTCGACATTGTCTAAGAAACAACATGAGGCTTGCAAGAGATTGAAAAAATGCATCCTAAAACTTATGCCTGCAGTGAAAACACACGTTTCTACAAAGACTTGGAAGGAGCAAGCAAAAGAATAGTGGCTGAGAGTTCTTTCAGAGAGAAACACACGTATTTCATCCTTCTGTAGAGACGGTTAGGGTTACGATTGGACCTAGGGTTAGGGTTATGTTGAGGGCTAGGGTTAGAGAGACGGTTAGGGTTACGATTGGACCTAGGGTTAGGGTTATGTTGAGGGCTAGGGTTAGAGATCCGGTTAGGGTTACGATTGGACCTAGCGTAGGGTTATGTTGAGGGCTAGGGATAGAGAGACGGTTAGGGTTACGATTGGACCTAGGGTTAGGGTTATGTTGAGGGCCAGGGTTAGAGATCAGCTTAGTATTACGATTGGACCTAGGGTTAGGGTTATGTTGAGGCCTAGGGTTAGAGATCCGGTTAGGGTTACGATTGGATCTAGGGTTAGGGTTATGTTGAGGGCTAGGGTTAGAGATCCGGTTAGGGTTACGATTGGACCTAGGGTTAGGGTTATATTGAGGGCTCGGGTTAGAGAGACGGTTAGGGTTACGATTGGACCTAGGGTTAGGGTTATGTTGAGGCCTAAGGTTAGAGATCAGGTTAGTATTACGATTGGACCTAGGGTTAGGGTTATGTTGAGGGCTAGGGTTACAGATCCGGTTAGGGTTACGATTGGACCTAGGGTTAGGGTTATGTTGAGGGCTAGGGTTAGAGATCCGGTTAGGGTTAAGGTTGTACCTAGGGTTATAGTGATGTTGAGGGCTAGGATATTCCAGCAGTGAAAACACACATTTCTATAAAGACTTTGAAGCAGCAAGCAAAAGCCTAGTGGCTGAGTGTTCTTTCAGAGAGAAACATGCATTTCATCCTTCTGGAGTGAATTTTCATGCTGGAGTTCATATGCATTTTATACTGTGCAGAATGTAGCTACCTGCTGGGGGTTGTGTCATAGAAGCACCTTTTCTGCAGGAGCTTATTGGAACATTCATTGTTTGGCTAAGTTATTTAGGGTTGGTTTTGGAAGGTCTTTCAACCTTGGCCAAATCCCGCTTCGTACGCAAGTTTTTAATAGCGCTGTTTCCAAGTGTCCACAAAGAGCTGCTGCTTGAAACTGTCCACATGCACATCTCGTATACTGGTGTGCTCGTTTCACTACCTGGATTTTGGTTTCCTCTTCTTTCTTTGAAATGACAAGTCTTCATTCAGCATTCTACACACACCTTGTACCAGCTTCAGTTTGAAGCATGTTGGTGCTCTCAAAACGCTGTGTAACCTATGTAGAGTGTGTTACTCTCCAGCACTGAATACACAACTTAGAGCTCCTTTCACCACAGACACGCAAACACATCTTTTTGTGAAAGTCCTACTTCAGGTCCCTTGGGAATGTAAGGGTTTCATGGAGAACATGAAGTCAATCATGCTTTTGCACTCTACTACCAATAGAAATGACCTCTTGTACATGCCTGACTGAGTTTCACTGCAAAATGCCCTTGTTTTCTGGTTTCTTGAATGTTCTCAACACATTAGGAGAAAGAGCGTGTTTGAGCAAGATCGATGCAGTGTGCGTTTCCCTAGATTTCAAGTGATTTGGGAAATATAATCCTTATTTTTCCACATTGTGAAAGAAACATGAGGCTTGCAAGAGATTGAAAAAATGCATCCCAAAACGTACTCCAGCGGTGAAAGCACACGTTTCTACAAAGACTTTGAAGTAGCAAGTAAAAGCCAATGGCTGAGTGTTCTTTCAGAGAGAAACATACACATTTCATCCTTCTGGAGTGAATTTTCAGCCTGGAATTCATATGCATTTGTACCGTGCAGAATGTAACTACCTGCTCGGGGGTTGTGTCATAGAAGCAACTTTCCTGCAGGAGCTTATTGGAACATTCATTGTTTGGCTAACTTCTTTGGGTTGGTTTTGGAAGGTCTTTCAACTTTAGCCAAATCCGCTTTCTTACGAAATTTTTTCACAGCCTTGTTTCCAAGAGCCCACAAAGAACTGCTGCTTAAAACTCTCCACATGCACATCTCCCATACTGGTGTGCTCGTTTCACTACCTGGATTTTGGTTTCCTCTTCTTTCTTTGAAATTACAAGCCCTCTTTCTGCATGCTACACACACCTTGTAGCAGTTTCAGTTTGCAGCATATTGGTGCTCTTAAAACGCTGAGTAACCTGTGTAGAGTGTGTCAATCTCCAGCACTGAATACACAACTTAGAGCTCCTTTCACCACAGACACGCAAACACATCTTTTTGTAAAAGTCCTACTTCTTTACTCTTGGAAATGTAAGGGTTTCATCGAGAACTTGAAGTCAATCATGCTTTTGCACTCTGCAACCAATAGGAATGAACTCTTGTACATACCCGTCTGAATTTCAGTGCAAAATGCCCTTCTTTTCTGGTTTGTTGAAAGTTCACAACACATTAGGAGATAGAGCGTGTTTGAAGAAGACTGATGCAGTGTGCGTTTTCCTGGATTTCTAGTGATTTGGGAAACATAATCCGTGTTTTCCCACATTGTCTAAGAAACAACATGAGGCTTGCAAGAGATTGAAACAATGCATCCTAAAACTTATTCCAGCAGTGAAAACACACGTTTCTACAAAGACTTGGAAGGAGCAAGCAAAAGAATAGTGGCTGAGTGTCCTTTCAGAGAGAAACACATGCATTTCATCCTTCTGGAGTGAGTTTTCTTGCTGGAATTCATATGCATTTTGTACTGTGCAGAATGTAACTACCTGCTCGGGGGTTGTGTCATAGATGCACCTTTCCTGCAGGAGCTTATTGGAACTTTCATTGTTTGGCTAAGTTATTTAGGGTTGGTTTTGGAAGGTCTTTCAACTTTGGCCAAAT
Source organism: Miniopterus natalensis (assembly GCF_054644295.1). Taxonomy (NCBI): domain Eukaryota; kingdom Metazoa; phylum Chordata; class Mammalia; order Chiroptera; family Miniopteridae; genus Miniopterus; species Miniopterus natalensis. The sequence goes on from NC_142089.1 coordinate 84,101,174, forward strand.
GCGCTTTGTACGAAAGTTTTTCACAGCCCTGTTTCCAAGTGTCCACAAAGAGCTGCTGCTTGAAAGTGTCCACATGCACATCTCCCATACTGGTGTGCTCGTTTCACTACCTGGATTTTGGTTTCCTCTTCTTTCTTTGAAATGACAAGTCTTCATTCAGCATGCTACACACACCTTGTAGCAGTTTCAGTTTGAAGCATGTTGGTGCTCTCAAAACGCTGTGTATCCTGTGTAGAGTGTGTCACTCTACAGCACTGAATACACAACTTAGAGCTCCTTTCAACACAGACACGCAAACACGTCTTTTTGGGAAAGTCCTAACTCAGGTAAATTGGAAATGTAATGGTTTCATCGAAAACATGAAGACAATCATGCTTTTGAACTCTGCAACCGAAAGAAATGGCTTTTTGTACATGCCATTCTGAATTTCACTGCAAAATGCCCTTCTTTTCTGGTTTGTTGAAAGTTCAAAACACTTTAGGAGATAGAACGTGTTTGAAGAAGACTCATGCAGTGTGCGTTTTCCTGGATTTCAAGTGATTCGGGATACATACTCCTTGTTTTTCGACATTGTCTAAGAAACAACATGAGGCTTGCAAGAGATTGAAAAAATGCATCCTAAAACTTATGCCTGCAGTGAAAACACACGTTTCTACAAAGACTTGGAAGGAGCAAGCAAAAGAATAGTGGCTGAGAGTTCTTTCAGAGAGAAACAGACGAATTTCATCCTTCTGTAGAGACGGTTAGGGTTACGATTGGACCTAGGGTAGGGTTATGTTGAGGGCTAGGGTTAGAGAGACGGTTAGGGTTACGATTGGACCTAGGGTTAGGGTTATGTTGAGGGCTAGGGTTAGAGATCCGGTTAGGGTTACGATTGGACCTAGGGTTAGGGTTATGTTGAGGGCTAGGGATAGAGAGACGGCTAGGGTTACGATTGGACCTAGGGTTAGGGTTATGTTGAGGGCCAGGGTTAGAGATCAGCTTAGTATTACGATTGGACCTAGGGTTAGTGTTATGTTGAGGGCTAGGGTTAGAGATCCGGTTAGGGTTACGATTGGACCTAGGGTTATTGTTATGTTGAGGGCTAGGGTTAGAGATCCGGTTAGGGTTACGATTGGACCTAGGGTTAGGGTTATATTGAGGGCTAGGGTTAGAGAGACGGTTAGGGTTACGATTGGACCTAGGGTTAGGGTTATGTTGAGGCCTAAGGTTAGAGTTCAGGTTAGTATTACGATTGGACCTAGGGTTAGGGTTATGTTGAGGGCTAGGGTTACAGATCCGGTTAGGGTTACGATTGGACGTAGGGTTAGGGTTATGTTGAGGGCTAGGGTTAGAGATCCGGTTAGGGTTACGGTTGGACCTAGGGTTAGGGTTATGTTGAGGGCTAGGGTTAGAGATCCGGTTAGGGTTAAGATTGTACCTAGGGTTATAGTGATGTTGAGGGCTAGGATATTCCAGCAGTGAAAACACACATTTCTATAAAGACTTTGAAGCAGCAAGCAAAAGCCTAGTGGCTGAGTGTTCTTTCAGAGAGAAACATGCATTTCATCCTTCTGGAGTGAATTTTCATGCTGGAGTTCATATGCATTTTATACTGTGCAGAATGTAGCTACCTGCTGGGGGTTGTGTCATAGAAGCACCTTTTCTGCAGGAGCTTATTGGAACATTCATTGTTTGGCTAAGTTATTTAGGGTTGGTTTTGGAAGGTCTTTCAACCTTGGCCAAATCCCGCTTCGTACGCAAGTTTTTAATAGCGCTGTTTCCAAGTGTCCACAAAGAGCTGCTGCTTGAAACTGTCCACATGCACATCTCGTATACTGGTGTGCTCGTTTCACTACCTGGATTTTGGTTTCCTCTTCTTTCTTTGAAATGACAAGTCTTCATTCAGCATTCTACACACACCTTGTACCAGCTTCAGTTTGAAGCATGTTGGTGCTCTCAAAACGCTGTGTAACCTATGTAGAGTGTGTTACTCTCCAGCACTGAATACACAACTTAGAGCTCCTTTCACCACAGACACGCAAACACATCTTTTTGTGAAAGTCCTACTTCAGGTCCCTTGGGAATGTAAGGGTTTCATGGAGAACATGAAGTCAATCATGCTTTTGCACTCTACTACCAATAGAAATGACCTCTTGTACATGCCTGACTGAGTTTCACTGCAAAATGCCCTTGTTTTCTGGTTTCTTGAATGTTCTCAACACATTAGGAGAAAGAGCGTGTTTGAGCAATATCGATGCAGTGTGCGTTTCCCTAGATTTCAAGTGATTTGGGAAATATAATCCTTATTTTTCCACATTGTGAAAGAAACATGAGGCTTGCAAGAGATTGAAAAAATGCATCCCAAAACGTACTCCAGCGGTGAAAGCACACGTTTCTACAAAGACTTTGAAGTAGCAAGTAAAAGCCAATGGCTGAGTGTTCTTTCAGAGAGAAACATACACATTTCATCCTTCTGGAGTGAATTTTCAGCCTGGAATTCATATGCATTTGTACCGTGCAGAATGTAACTACCTGCTCGGGGGTTGTGTCATAGAAGCAACTTTCCTGCAGGAGCTTATTGGAACATTCATTGTTTGGCTAACTTCTTTGGGTTGGTTTTGGAAGGTCTTTCAACTTTAGCCAAATCCGCTTTCTTACGAAATTTTTTCACAGCCTTGTTTCCAAGAGCCCACAAAGAACTGCTGCTTAAAACTCTCCACATGCACATCTCCCATACGGGTGTGCTCGTTTCACTACCTGGATTTTGGTTTCCTCTTCTTTCTTTGAAATTACAAGCCCTCTTTCTGCATGCTACACACACCTTGTAGCAGTTTCAGTTTGCAGCATATTGGTGCTCTTAAAACGCTGAGTAACCTGTGTAGAGTGTGTCAATCTCCAGCACTGAATACACAACTTAGAGCTCCTTTCACCACAGACACGCAAACACATCTTTTTGTAAAAGTCCTACTTCTTTACTCTTGGAAATGTAAGGGTTTCATCGAGAACTTGAAGTCAATCATGCTTTTGCACTCTGCAACCAATAGGAATGAACTCTTGTACATACCCGTCTGAATTTCAGTGCAAAATGCCCTTCTTTTCTGGTTTGTTGAAAGTTCACAACACATTAGGAGATAGAGCGTGTTTGAAGAAGACTGATGCAGTGTGCGTTTTCCTGGATTTCTAGTGATTTGGGAAACATAATCCGTGTTTTCCCACATTGTCTAAGAAACAACATGAGGCTTGCAAGAGATTGAAACAATGCATCCTAAAACTTATTCCAGCAGTGAAAACACACGTTTCTACAAAGACTTGGAAGGAGCAAGCAAAAGAATAGTGGCTGAGTGTCTTTTCAGAGAGAAACACATGCATTTCATCCTTCTGGAGTGAGTTTTCTTGCTGGAATTCATATGCATTTTGTACTGTGCAGAATGTAGCTACCTGCTCGGGGGTTGTGTCATAGATGCACCTTTCCTGCAGGAGCTTATTGGAACTTTCATTGTTTGGCTAAGTTATTTAGGGTTGGTTTTGGAAGGTCTTTCAACTTTGGCCAAATCCGCTTTGTACGAAAGTTTTTCACAGCCCTGTTTCCAAGTGTCCACAAAGAGCTGCTGCTTGAAAGTGTCCACATGCACATCTCCCATACTGGTGTGCTCGTTTCACTACCTGGATTTTGGTTTCCTCTTCTTTCTTTGAAATGACAAGTCTTCATTCAGCATGCTACACACACCTTGTAGCAGTTTCAGTTTGAAGCATGTTGGTGCTCTCAAAACGCTGTGTATCCTGTGTAGAGTGTGTCACTCTACAGCACTGAATACACAACTTAGAGCTCCTTTCAACACAGACACGCAAACACGTCTTTTTGGGAAAGTCCTAACTCAGGTAAATTGGAAATGTAATGGTTTCATCGAAAACATGAAGACAATCATGCTTTTGAACTCTGCAACCGAAAGAAATGGCTTTTTGTACATGCCATTCTGAATTTCACTGCAAAATGCCCTTCTTTTCTGGTTTGTTGAAAGTTCAAAACACTTTAGGAGATAGAACGTGTTTGAAGAAGACTGATGCAGTGTGCGTTTTCCTGGATTTCAAGTGATTCGGGATACATACTCCTTGTTTTTCGACATTGTCTAAGAAACAACATGAGGCTTGCAAGAGATTGAAAAAATGCATCCTAAAACTTATGCCTGCAGTGAAAACACACGTTTCTACAAAGACTTGGAAGGAGCAAGCAAAAGAATAGTGGCTGAGAGTTCTTTCAGAGAGAAACACACGTATTTCATCCTTCTGTAGAGACGGTTAGGGTTACGATTGGACCTAGGGTTAGGGTTATGTTGAGGGCTAGGGTTAGAGAGACGGTTAGGGTTACGATTGGACCTAGGGTTAGGGTTATGTTGAGGGCTAGGGTTAGAGATCCGGTTAGGGTTACGATTGGACCTAGCGTAGGGTTATGTTGAGGGCTAGGGATAGAGAGACGGTTAGGGTTACGATTGGACCTAGGGTTAGGGTTATGTTGAGGGCTAGGGTTAGAGATCCGGTTAGGGTTACGATTGGACCTAGCGTAGGGTTATGTTGAGGGCTAGGGTTAGAGATCCGGTTAGGGTTAAGGTTGTACCTAGGGTTATAGTGATGTTGAGGGCTAGGATATTCCAGCAGTGAAAACACACATTTCTATAAAGACTTTGAAGCAGCAAGCAAAAGCCTAGTGGCTGAGTGTTCTTTCAGAGAGAAACATGCATTTCATCCTTCTGGAGTGAATTTTCATGCTGGAGTTCATATGCATTTTATACTGTGCAGAATGTAGCTACCTGCTGGGGGTTGTGTCATAGAAGCACCTTTTCTGCAGGAGCTTATTGGAACATTCATTGTTTGGCTAAGTTATTTAGGGTTGGTTTTGGAAGGTCTTTCAACCTTGGCCAAATCCCGCTTCGTACGCAAGTTTTTAATAGCGCTGTTTCCAAGTGTCCACAAAGAGCTGCTGCTTGAAACTGTCCACATGCACATCTCGTATACTGGTGTGCTCGTTTCACTACCTGGATTTTGGTTTCCTCTTCTTTCTTTGAAATGACAAGTCTTCATTCAGCATTCTACACACACCTTGTACCAGCTTCAGTTTGAAGCATGTTGGTGCTCTCAAAACGCTGTGTAACCTATGTAGAGTGTGTTACTCTCCAGCACTGAATACACAACTTAGAGCTCCTTTCACCACAGACACGCAAACACATCTTTTTGTGAAAGTCCTACTTCAGGTCCCTTGGGAATGTAAGGGTTTCATGGAGAACATGAAGTCAATCATGCTTTTGCACTCTACTACCAATAGAAATGACCTCTTGTACATGCCTGACTGAGTTTCACTGCAAAATGCCCTTGTTTTCTGGTTTCTTGAATGTTCTCAACACATTAGGAGAAAGAGCGTGTTTGAGCAAGATCGATGCAGTGTGCGTTTCCCTAGATTTCAAGTGATTTGGGAAATATAATCCTTATTTTTCCACATTGTGAAAGAAACATGAGGCTTGCAAGAGATTGAAAAAATGTATCCCAAAACGTACTCCAGCGGTGAAAGCACACGTTTCTACAAAGACTTTGAAGTAGCAAGTAAAAGCCAATGGCTGAGTGTTCTTTCAGAGAGAAACATACACATTTCATCCTTCTGGAGTGAATTTTCAGCCTGGAATTCATATGCATTTGTACCGTGCAGAATGTAACTACCTGCTCGGGGGTTGTGTCATAGAAGCAACTTTCCTGCAGGAGCTTATTGGAACATTCATTGTTTGGCTAACTTCTTTGGGTTGGTTTTGGAAGGTCTTTCAACTTTAGCCAAATCCGCTTTCTTACGAAATTTTTTCACAGCCTTGTTTCCAAGAGCCCACAAAGAACTGCTGCTTAAAACTCTCCACATGCACATCTCCCATACGGGTGTGCTCGTTTCACTACCTGGATTTTGGTTTCCTCTTCTTTCTTTGAAATTACAAGCCCTCTTTCTGCATGCTACACACACCTTGTAGCAGTTTCAGTTTGCAGCATATTGGTGCTCTTAAAACGCTGAGTAACCTGTGTAGAGTGTGTCAATCTCCAGCACTGAATACACAACTTAGAGCTCCTTTCACCACAGACACGCAAACACATCTTTTTGTAAAAGTCCTACTTCTTTACTCTTGGAAATGTAAGGGTTTCATCGAGAACTTGAAGTCAATCATGCTTTTGCACTCTGCAACCAATAGGAATGAACTCTTGTACATACCCGTCTGAATTTCAGTGCAAAATGCCCTTCTTTTCTGGTTTGTTGAAAGTTCACAACACATTAGGAGATAGAGCGTGTTTGAAGAAGACTGATGCAGTGTGCGTTTTCCTGGATTTCTAGTGATTTGGGAAACATAATCCGTGTTTTCCCACATTGTCTAAGAAACAACATGAGGCTTGCAAGAGATTGAAACAATGCATCCTAAAACTTATTCCAGCAGTGAAAACACACGTTTCTACAAAGACTTGGAGGGAGCAAGCAAAAGAATAGTGGCTGAGTGTCTTTTCAGAGAGAAACACATGCATTTCATCCTTCTGGAGTGAGTTTTCTTGCTGGAATTCATATGCATTTTGTACTGTGCAGAATGTAGCTACCTGCTCGGGGGTTGTGTCATAGATGCACCTTTCCTGCAGGAGCTTATTGGAACTTTCATTGTTTGGCTAAGTTATTTAGGGTTGGTTTTGGAAGGTCTTTCAACTTTGGCCAAATGCGCTTTGTACGAAAGTTTTTCACAGCCCTGTTTCCAAGTGTCCACAAAGAGCTGCTGCTTGAAAGTGTCCACATGCACATCTCCCATACTGGTGTGCTCGTTTCACTACCTGGATTTTGGTTTCCTCTTCTTTCTTTGAAATGACACGTCTTCATTCAGCATGCTACACACACCTTGTAGCAGTTTCAGTTTGAAGCATGTTGGTGCTCTCAAAACGCTGTGTATCCTGTGTAGAGTGTGTCACTCTACAGCACTGAATACACAACTTAGAGCTCCTTTCAACACAGACACGCAAACACGTCTTTTTGGGAAAGTCCTAACTCAGGTAAATTGGAAATGTAATGGTTTCATCGAAAACATGAAGACAATCATGCTTTTGAACTCTGCAACCGAAAGAAATGGCTTTTTGTACATGCCATTCTGAATTTCACTGCAAAATGCCCTTCTTTTCTGGTTTGTTGAAAGTTCAAAACACTTTAGGAGATAGAACGTGTTTGAAGAAGACTGATGCAGTGTGCGTTTTCCTGGATTTCAAGTGATTCGGGATACATACTCCTTGTTTTTCGACATTGTCTAAGAAACAACATGAGGCTTGCAAGAGATTGAAAAAATGCATCCTAAAACTTATGCCTGCAGTGAAAACACACGTTTCTACAAAGACTTGGAAGGAGCAAGCAAAAGAATAGTGGCTGAGAGTTCTTTCAGAGAGAAACACACGTATTTCATCCTTCTGTAGAGACGGTTAGGGTTACGATTGGACCTAGGGTTAGGGTTATGTTGAGGGCTAGGGTTAGAGAGACGGTTAGGGTTACGATTGGACCTAGGGTTAGGGTTATGTTGAGGGCCAGGGTTAGAGATCAGCTTAGTATTACGATTGGACCTAAGGTTAGGGTTATGTTGAGGCCTAGGGTTAGAGATCCGGTTAGGGTTACGATTGGACCTAGGGTTAGGGTTATGTTGAGGCCTAGGGTTAGAGATCCGGTTAGGGTTACGATTGGACCTAGGGTTAGGGTTATATTGAGGGCTAGGGTTAGAGAGACGGTTAGGGTTACGATTGGACCTAGGGTTAGGGTTATGTTGAGGCCTAAGGTTAGAGATCTGGTTAGGGTTACGATTGGACCTAGGGTTAGGGTTATGTTGAGGGCTAGGGTTAGAGATCCGGTTAGAGATCTGGTTAGGGTTACGATTGGACCTAGGGTTAGGGTTATGTTGAGGGCTGGGGTTAGAGATCCGGTTAGGGTTACGATTGGACCTAGGGTTAGGGTTATGTTGAGGGCTAGGGATAGAGAGACGGTTAGGGTTACGATTGGACCTAGGGTTAGGGTTATGTTGATTGCCAGGGTTAGAGATCAGCTTAGTATTACGATTTGACCTAGGGTTAGGGTTATGTTGAGGCCTAGGGTTAGAGATCTGGTTAGGGTTACGATTGGACCTAGGGTTAGGGTTATGTTGAGGGCTAGGGTTAGAGATCCGGTTAGAGATCTGGTTAGGGTTACGATTGGACCTAGGGTTAGGGTTATGTTGAGGGCTAGGGTTAGAGATCCGGTTAGGGTTACGATTGGACCTAGGGTTAGGGTTATGTTGAGGGCCAGGGTTAGAGATCAGCTTAGTATTACGATTGGACCTAGGGTTAGGGTTATGTTGAGGCCTAGGGTTAGAGATCCGGTTAGGGTTACGATTGGACCTAGGGTTAGGGTTATGTTGAGGCCTAGGGTTAGAGATCCGGTTAGGGTTACGATTGGACCTATGGTTAGGGTTATATTGAGGGCTAGGGTGAGAGAGACGGTTAGGGTTACGATTGGACCTAGGGTTAGGGTTATGTTGAGGCCTAAGGTTAGAGATCAGGTTAGTATTACGATTGGACCTAGGGTTAGGGTTATGTTGAGGGCTAGGGTTACAGATCCGGTTAGGGTTACGATTGGACGTAGGGTTAGGGTTTTGTTGAGGGCTAGGGTTAGAGATCCGGTTAGGGTTAAGATTGTACCTAGGGTTATAGTGATGTTCAGGGCTAGGATATTCCAGCAGTGAAAACACACATTTCTATAAAGACTTTGAAGCAGCAAGCAAAAGCCTAGTGGCTGAGTGTTCTTTCAGAGAGAAACATGCATTTCATCCTTCTGGAGTGAATTTTCATGCTGGAGTTCATATGCATTTTATACTGTGCAGAATGTAGCTACCTGCTGGGGGTTGTGTCATAGAAGCACCTTTTCTGCAGGAGCTTATTGGAACATTCATTGTTTGGCTAAGTTATTTAGGGTTGGTTTTGGAAGGTCTTTCAACCTTGGCCAAATCCCGCTTCGTACGCAAGTTTTTAATAGCGCTGTTTCCAAGTGTCCACAAAGAGCTGCTGCTTGAAACTGTCCACATGCACATCTCGTATACTGGTGTGCTCGTTTCACTACCTGGATTTTGGTTTCCTCTTCTTTCTTTGAAATGACAAGTCTTCATTCAGCATTCTACACACACCTTGTACCAGCTTCAGTTTGAAGCATGTTGGTGCTCTCAAAACGCTGTGTAACCTATGTAGAGTGTGTTACTCTCCAGCACTGAATACACAAATTAGAGCTCCTTTCACCACAGACACGCAAACACATCTTTTTGTGAAAGTCCTACTTCAGGTCCCTTGGGAATGTAAGGGTTTCCTGGAGAACATGAAGTCAATCATGCTTTTGCACTCTACTACCAATAGAAATGACCTCTTGTACATGCCTGACTGAGTTTCACTGCAAAATGCCCTTGTTTTCTGGTTTCTTGAATGTTCTCAACACATTAGGAGAAAGAGCGTGTTTGAGCAAGATCGATGCAGTGTGCGTTTCCCTAGATTTCAAGTGATTTGGGAAATATAATCCTTATTTTTCCACATTGTGAAAGAAACATGAGGCTTGCAAGAGATTGAAAAAATGCATCCCAAAACGTACTCCAGCGGTGAAAGCACACGTTTCTACAAAGACTTTGAAGTAGCAAGTAAAAGCCAATGGCTGAGTGTTCTTTCAGAGAGAAACATACACATTTCATCCTTCTGGAGTGAATTTTCAGCCTGGAATTCATATGCATTTGTACCGTGCAGAATGTAACTACCTGCTCGGGGGTTGTGTCATAGAAGCAACTTTCCTGCAGGAGCTTATTGGAACATTCATTGTTTGGCTAACTTCTTTGGGTTGGTTTTGGAAGGTCTTTCAACTTTAGCCAAATCCGCTTTCTTACGAAATTTTTTCACAGCCTTGTTTCCAAGAGCCCACAAAGAACTGCTGCTTAAAACTCTCCACATGCACATCTCCCATACGGGTGTGCTCGTTTCACTACCTGGATTTTGGTTTCCTCTTCTTTCTTTGAAATTACAAGCCCTCTTTCTGCATGCTACACACACCTTGTAGCAGTTTCAGTTTGCAGCATATTGGTGCTCTTAAAACGCTGAGTAACCTGTGTAGAGTGTGTCAATCTCCAGCACTGAATACACAACTTAGAGCTCCTTTCACCACAGACACGCAAACACATCGTTTTGTAAAAGTCCTACTTCTTTACTCTTGGAAATGTAAGGGTTTCATCGAGAACTTGAAGTCAATCATGCTTTTGCACTCTGCAACCAATAGGAATGAACTCTTGTACATACCCGTCTGAATTTCAGTGCAAAATGCCCTTCTTTTCTGGTTTGTTGAAAGTTCACAACACATTAGGAGATAGAGCGTGTTTGAAGAAGACTGATGCAGTGTGCGTTTTCCTGGATTTCTAGTGATTTGGGAAACATAATCCGTGTTTTCCCACATTGTCTAAGAAACAACATGAGGCTTGCAAGAGATTGAAACAATGCATCCTAAAACTTATTCCAGCAGTGAAAACACACGTTTCTACAAAGACTTGGAGGGAGCAAGCAAAAGAATAGTGGCTGAGTGTCTTTTCAGAGAGAAACACATGCATTTCATCCTTCTGGAGTGAGTTTTCTTGCTGGAATTCATATGCATTTTGTACTGTGCAGAATGTAGCTACCTGCTCGGGGGTTGTGTCATAGATGCACCTTTCCTGCAGGAGCTTATTGGAACTTTCATTGTTTGGCTAAGTTATTTAGGGTTGGTTTTGGAAGGTCTTTCAACTTTGGCCAAATGCGCTTTGTACGAAAGTTTTTCACAGCCCTGTTTCCAAGTGTCCACAAAGAGCTGCTGCTTGAAAGTGTCCACATGCACATCTCCCATACTGGTGTGCTCGTTTCACTACCTGGATTTTGGTTTCCTCTTCTTTCTTTGAAATGACAAGTCTTCATTCAGCATGCTACACACACCTTGTAGCAGTTTCAGTTTGAAGCATGTTGGTGCTCTCAAAACGCTGTGTATCCTGTGTAGAGTGTGTCACTCTACAGCACTGAATACACAACTTAGAGCTCCTTTCAACACAGACACGCAAACACGTCTTTTTGGGAAAGTCCTAACTCAGGTAAATTGGAAATGTAATGGTTTCATCGAAAACATGAAGACAATCATGCTTTTGAACTCTGCAACCGAAAGAAATGGCTTTTTGTACATGCCATTCTGAATTTCACTGCAAAATGCCCTTCTTTTCTGGTTTGTTGAAAGTTCAAAACACTTTAGGAGATAGAACGTGTTTGAAGAAGACTGATGCAGTGTGCGTTTTCCTGGATTTCAAGTGATTCGGGATACATACTCCTTGTTTTTCGACATTGTCTAAGAAACAACATGAGGCTTGCAAGAGATTGAAAAAATGCATCCTAAAACTTATGCCTGCAGTGAAAACACACGTTTCTACAAAGACTTGGAAGGAGCAAGCAAAAGAATAGTGGCTGAGAGTTCTTTCAGAGAGAAACACACGTATTTCATCCTTCTGTAGAGACGGTTAGGGTTACGATTGGACCTAGGGTAGGGTTATGTTGAGGGCTAGGGTTAGAGAGACGGTTAGGGTTACGATTGGACCTAGGGTTAGGGTTATATTGAGGGCTAGGGTTAGAGAGACGGTTAGGGTTACGATTGGACCTAGGGTTAGGGTTATGTTGAGGCCTAAGGTTAGAGATCTGGTTAGGGTTACGATTGGACCTAGGGTTAGGGTTATGTTGAGGGCTAGGGTTAGAGATCCGGTTAGAGATCTGGTTAGGGTTACGATTGGACCTAGGGTTAGGGTTATGTTGAGGGCTAGGGTTAGAGATCCGGTTAGGGTTACGATTGGACCTAGGGTTAGGGTTATGTTGAGGGCTAGGGATAGAGAGACGGTTAGGGTTACGATTGGACCTAGGGTTAGGGTTATGTTGATTGCCAGGGTTAGAGATCAGCTTAGTATTACGATTTGACCTAGGGTTAGGGTTATGTTGAGGCCTAGGGTTAGAGATCTGGTTAGGGTTACGATTGGACCTAGGGTTAGGGTTATGTTGAGGGCTAGGGTTAGAGATCCGGTTAGAGATCTGGTTAGGGTTACGATTGGACCTAGGGTTAGGGTTATGTTGAGGGCTAGGGTTAGAGATCCGGTTAGGGTTACGATTGGACCTAGGGTTAGGGTTATGTTGAGGGCCAGGGTTAGATATCAGCTTAGTATTACGATTGGACCTAGGGTTAGGGTTATGTTGAGGCCTAGGGTTAGAGATCCGGTTAGGGTTACGATTGGACCTAGGGTTAGGGTTATGTTGAGGCCTAGGGTTAGAGATCCGGTTAGGGTTACGATTGGACCTAGGGTTAGGGTTATATTGAGGGCTAGGGTTAGAGAGACGGTTAGGGTTACGATTGGACCTAGGGTTAGGGTTATGTTGAGGCCTAAGGTTAGAGATCAGGTTAGTATTACGATTGGACCTAGGGTTAGGGTTATGTTGAGGGCTAGGGTTACAGATCCGGTTAGGGTTACGATTGGACGTAGGGTTAGGGTTTTGTTGAGGGCTAGGGTTAGAGATCCGGTTAGGGTTAAGATTGTACCTAGGGTTATAGTGATGTTCAGGGCTAGGATATTCCAGCAGTGAAAACACACATTTCTATAAAGACTTTGAAGCAGCAAGCAAAAGCCTAGTGGCTGAGTGTTCTTTCAGAGAGAAACATGCATTTCATCCTTCTGGAGTGAATTTTCATGCTGGAGTTCATATGCATTTTATACTGTGCAGAATGTAGCTACCTGCTGGGGGTTGTGTCATAGAAGCACCTTTTCTGCAGGAGCTTATTGGAACATTCATTGTTTGGCTAAGTTATTTAGGGTTGGTTTTGGAAGGTCTTTCAACCTTGGCCAAATCCCGCTTCGTACGCAAGTTTTTAATAGCGCTGTTTCCAAGTGTCCACAAAGAGCTGCTGCTTGAAACTGTCCACATGCACATCTCGTATACTGGTGTGCTCGTTTCACTACCTGGATTTTGGTTTCCTCTTCTTTCTTTGAAATGACAAGTCTTCATTCAGCATTCTACACACACCTTGTACCAGCTTCAGTTTGAAGCATGTTGGTGCTCTCAAAACGCTGTGTAACCTATGTAGAGTGTGTTACTCTCCAGCACTGAATACACAAATTAGAGCTCCTTTCACCACAGACACGCAAACACATCTTTTTGTGAAAGTCCTACTTCAGGTCCCTTGGGAATGTAAGGGTTTCCTGGAGAACATGAAGTCAATCATGCTTTTGCACTCTACTACCAATAGAAATGACCTCTTGTACATGCCTGACTGAGTTTCACTGCAAAATGCCCTTGTTTTCTGGTTTCTTGAATGTTCTCAACACATTAGGAGAAAGAGCGTGTTTGAGCAAGATCGATGCAGTGTGCGTTTCCCTAGATTTCAAGTGATTTGGGAAATATAATCCTTATTTTTCCACATTGTGAAAGAAACATGAGGCTTGCAAGAGATTGAAAAAATGCATCCCAAAACGTACTCCAGCGGTGAAAGCACACGTTTCTACAAAGACTTTGAAGTAGCAAGTAAAAGCCAATGGCTGAGTGTTCTTTCAGAGAGAAACATACACATTTCATCCTTCTGGAGTGAATTTTCAGCCTGGAATTCATATGCATTTGTACCGTGCAGAATGTAACTACCTGCTCGGGGGTTGTGTCATAGAAGCAACTTTCCTGCAGGAGCTTATTGGAACATTCATTGTTTGGCTAACTTCTTTGGGTTGGTTTTGGAAGGTCTTTCAACTTTAGCCAAATCCGCTTTCTTACGAAATTTTTTCACAGCCTTGTTTCCAAGAGCCCACAAAGAACTGCTGCTTAAAACTCTCCACATGCACATCTCCCATACTGGTGTGCTCGTTTCACTACCTGGATTTTGGTTTCCTCTTCTTTCTTTGAAATTACAAGCCCTCTTTCTGCATGCTACACACACCTTGTAGCAGTTTCAGTTTGCAGCATATTGGTGCTCTTAAAACGCTGAGTAACCTGTGTAGAGTGTGTCAATCTCCAGCACTGAATACACAACTTAGAGCTCCTTTCACCACAGACACGCAAACACATCTTTTTGTAAAAGTCCTACTTCTTTACTCTTGGAAATGTAAGGGTTTCATCGAGAACTTGAAGTCAATCATGCTTTTGCACTCTGCAACCAATAGGAATGAACTCTTGTACATACCCGTCTGAATTTCAGTGCAAAATGCCCTTCTTTTCTGGTTTGTTGAAAGTTCACAACACATTAGGAGATAGAGCGTGTTTGAAGAAGACTGATGCAGTGTGCGTTTTCCTGGATTTCTAGTGATTTGGGAAACATAATCCGTGTTTTCCCACATTGTCTAAGAAACAACATGAGGCTTGCAAGAGATTGAAACAATGCATCCTAAAACTTATTCCAGCAGTGAAAACACACGTTTCTACAAAGACTTGGAAGGAGCAAGCAAAAGAATAGTGGCTGAGTGTCCTTTCAGAGAGAAACACATGCATTTCATCCTTCTGGAGTGAGTTTTCTTGCTGGAATTCATATGCATTTTGTACTGTGCAGAATGTAGCTACCTGCTCGGGGGTTGTGTCATAGATGCACCTTTCCTGCAGGAGCTTATTGGAACTTTCATTGTTTGGCTAAGTTATTTAGGGTTGGTTTTGGAAGGTCTTTCAACTTTGGCCAAATCCGCTTTGTACGAAAGTTTTTCACAGCCCTGTTTCCAAGTGTCCACAAAGAGCTGCTGCTTGAAAGTGTCCACATGCACATCTCCCATACTGGTGTGCTCGTTTCACTACCTGGATTTTGGTTTCCTCTTCTTTCTTTGAAATGACAAGTCTTCATTCAGCATGCTACACACACCTTGTAGCAGTTTCAGTTTGAAGCATGTTGGTGCTCTCAAAACGCTGTGTATCCTGTGTAGAGTGTGTCACTCTACAGCACTGAATACACAACTTAGAGCTCCTTTCAACACAGACACGCAAACACGTCTTTTTGGGAAAGTCCTAACTCAGGTAAATTGGAAATGTAATGGTTTCATCGAAAACATGAAGACAATCATGCTTTTGAACTCTGCAACCGAAAGAAATGGCTTTTTGTACATGCCATTCTGAATTTCACTGCAAAATGCCCTTCTTTTCTGGTTTGTTGAAAGTTCAAAACACTTTAGGAGATAGAACGTGTTTGAAGAAGACTGATGCAGTGTGCGTTTTCCTGGATTTCAAGTGATTCGGGATACATACTCCTTGTTTTTCGACATTGTCTAAGAAACAACATGAGGCTTGCAAGAGATTGAAAAAATGCATCCTAAAACTTATGCCTGCAGTGAAAACACACGTTTCTACAAAGACTTGGAAGGAGCAAGCAAAAGAATAGTGGCTGAGAGTTCTTTCAGAGAGAAACACACGTATTTCATCCTTCTGTAGAGACGGTTAGGGTTACGATTGGACCTAGGGTAGGGTTATGTTGAGGGCTAGGGTTAGAGAGACGGTTAGGGTTACGATTGGACCTAGGGTTAGGGTTATGTTGAGGGCCAGGGTTAGAGATCAGCTTAGTATTACGATTTGACCTAGGGTTAGGGTTATGTTGAGGCCTAGGGTTAGAGATCTGGTTAGGGTTACGATTGGACCTAGGGTTAGGGTTATGTTGAGGGCTAGGGTTAGAGATCCGGTTAGAGATCTGGTTAGGGTTACGATTGGACCTAGGGTTAGGGTTATGTTGAGGGCTAGGGTTAGAGATCCGGTTAGGGTTACGATTGGACCTAGGGTTAGGGTTATGTTGAGGGCTAGGGATAGAGAGACGGTTAGGGTTACGATTGGAACTAGGGTTAGGGTTATGTTGAGTGCCAGGGTTAGAGATCAGCTTAGTATTACGATTTGACCTAGGGTTAGGGTTATGTTGAGGCCTAGGGTTAGAGATCTGGTTAGGGTTACGATTGGACCTAGGGTTAGGGTTATGTTGAGGGCTAGGGTTAGAGATCCGGTTAGAGATCTGGTTAGGGTTACGATTGGACCTAGGGTTAGGGTTATGTTGAGGGCTAGGGTTAGAGATCCGGTTAGGGTTACGATTGGACCTAGGGTTAGGGTTATGTTGAGGGCTAGGGTTAGAGATCCGGTTAGGGTTACGATTGGACCTAGGGTTAGGGTTATATTGAGGGCTAGGGTTAGAGAGACGGTTAGGGTTACGATTGGACCTAGGGTTAGGGTTATGTTGAGGCCTAAGGTTAGAGATCAGGTTAGTATTACGATTGGACCTAGGGTTAGGGTTATGTTGAGGGCTAGGGTTACAGATCCGGTTAGGGTTACGATTGGACGTAGGGTTAGGGTTTTGTTGAGGGCTAGGGTTAGAGATCCGGTTAGGGTTAAGATTGTACCTAGGGTTATAGTGATGTTCAGGGCTAGGATATTCCAGCAGTGAAAACACACATTTCTATAAAGACTTTGAAGCAGCAAGCAAAAGCCTAGTGGCTGAGTGTTCTTTCAGAGAGAAACATGCATTTCATCCTTCTGGAGTGAATTTTCATGCTGGAGTTCATATGCATTTTATACTGTGCAGAATGTAGCTACCTGCTGGGGGTTGTGTCATAGAAGCACCTTTTCTGCAGGAGCTTATTGGAACATTCATTGTTTGGCTAAGTTATTTAGGGTTGGTTTTGGAAGGTCTTTCAACCTTGGCCAAATCCCGCTTCGTACGCAAGTTTTTAATAGCGCTGTTTCCAAGTGTCCACAAAGAGCTGCTGCTTGAAACTGTCCACATGCACATCTCGTATACTGGTGTGCTCGTTTCACTACCTGGATTTTGGTTTCCTCTTCTTTCTTTGAAATGACAAGTCTTCATTCAGCATTCTACACACACCTTGTACCAGCTTCAGTTTGAAGCATGTTGGTGCTCTCAAAACGCTGTGTAACCTATGTAGAGTGTGTTACTCTCCAGCACTGAATACACAAATTAGAGCTCCTTTCACCACAGACACGCAAACACATCTTTTTGTGAAAGTCCTACTTCAGGTCCCTTGGGAATGTAAGGGTTTCCTGGAGAACATGAAGTCAATCATGCTTTTGCACTCTACTACCAATAGAAATGACCTCTTGTACATGCCTGACTGAGTTTCACTGCAAAATGCCCTTGTCTTCTGGTTTCTTGAATGTTCTCAACACATTAGGAGAAAGAGCGTGTTTGAGCAAGATCGATGCAGTGTGCGTTTCCCTAGATTTCAAGTGATTTGGGAAATATAATCCTTATTTTTCCACATTGTGAAAGAAACATGAGGCTTGCAAGAGATTGAAAAAATGCATCCCAAAACGTACTCCAGCGGTGAAAGCACACGTTTCTACAAAGACTTTGAAGTAGCAAGTAAAAGCCAATGGCTGAGTGTTCTTTCAGAGAGAAACATACACATTTCATCCTTCTGGAGTGAATTTTCAGCCTGGAATTCATATGCATTTGTACCGTGCAGAATGTAACTACCTGCTCGGGGGTTGTGTCATAGAAGCAACTTTCCTGCAGGAGCTTATTGGAACATTCATTGTTTGGCTAACTTCTTTGGGTTGGTTTTGGAAGGTCTTTCAACTTTAGCCAAATCCGCTTTCTTACGAAATTTTTTCACAGCCTTGTTTCCAAGAGCCCACAAAGAACTGCTGCTTAAAACTCTCCACATGCACATCTCCCATACTGGTGTGCTCGTTTCACTACCTGGATTTTGGTTTCCTCTTCTTTCTTTGAAATTACAAGCCCTCTTTCTGCATGCTACACACACCTTGTAGCAGTTTCAGTTTGCAGCATATTGGTGCTCTTAAAACGCTGAGTAACCTGTGTAGAGTGTGTCAATCTCCAGCACTGAATACACAACTTAGAGCTCCTTTCACCACAGACACGCAAACACATCTTTTTGTAAAAGTCCTACTTCTTTACTCTTGGAAATGTAAGGGTTTCATCGAGAACTTGAAGTCAATCATGCTTTGGCACTCTGCAACCAATAGGAATGAACTCTTGTACATACCCGTCTGAATTTCAGTGCAAAATGCCCTTCTTTTCTGGTTTGTTGAAAGTTCACAACACATTAGGAGATAGAGCGTGTTTGAAGAAGACTGATGCAGTGTGCGTTTTCCTGGATTTCTAGTGATTTGGGAAACATAATCCGTGTTTTCCCACATTGTCTAAGAAACAACATGAGGCTTGCAAGAGATTGAAACAATGCATCCTAAAACTTATTCCAGCAGTGAAAACACACGTTTCTACAAAGACTTGGAAGGAGCAAGCAAAAGAATAGTGGCTGAGTGTCCTTTCAGAGAGAAACACATGCATTTCATCCTTCTGGAGTGAGTTTTCTTGCTGGAATTCATATGCATTTTGTACTGTGCAGAATGTAGCTACCTGCTCGGGGGTTGTGTCATAGATGCACCTTTCCTGCAGGAGCTTATTGGAACTTTCATTGTTTGGCTAAGTTATTTAGGGTTGGTTTTGGAAGGTCTTTCAACTTTGGCCAAATGCGCTTTGTACGAAAGTTTTTCACAGCCCTGTTTCCAAGTGTCCACAAAGAGCTGCTGCTTGAAAGTGTCCACATGCACATCTCCCATACTGGTGTGCTCGTTTCACTACCTGGATTTTGGTTTCCTCTTCTTTCTTTGAAATGACAAGTCTTCATTCAGCATGCTACACAC
Source organism: Miniopterus natalensis (assembly GCF_054644295.1). Taxonomy (NCBI): domain Eukaryota; kingdom Metazoa; phylum Chordata; class Mammalia; order Chiroptera; family Miniopteridae; genus Miniopterus; species Miniopterus natalensis. The sequence continues at coordinate 84,119,873 of NC_142089.1, forward strand.
ACCTTGTAGCAGTTTCAGTTTGAAGCATGTTGGTGCTCTCAAAACGCTGTGTATCCTGTGTAGAGTGTGTCACTCTACAGCACTGAATACACAACTTAGAGCTCCTTTCAACACAGACACGCAAACACGTCTTTTTGGGAAAGTCCTAACTCAGGTAAATTGGAAATGTAATGGTTTCATCGAAAACATGAAGACAATCATGCTTTTGAACTCTGCAACCGAAAGAAATGGCTTTTTGTACATGCCATTCTGAATTTCACTGCAAAATGCCCTTCTTTTCTGGTTTGTTGAAAGTTCAAAACACTTTAGGAGATAGAACGTGTTTGAAGAAGACTGATGCAGTGTGCGTTTTCCTGGATTTCAAGTGATTCGGGATACATACTCCTTGTTTTTCGACATTGTCTAAGAAACAACATGAGGCTTGCAAGAGATTGAAAAAATGCATCCTAAAACTTATGCCTGCAGTGAAAACACACGTTTCTACAAAGACTTGGAAGGAGCAAGCAAAAGAATAGTGGCTGAGAGTTCTTTCAGAGAGAAACACACGTATTTCATCCTTCTGTAGAGACGGTTAGGGTTACGATTGGACCTAGGGTAGGGTTATGTTGAGGGCTAGGGTTAGAGAGACGGTTAGGGTTACGATTGGACCTAGGGTTAGGGTTATATTGAGGGCTAGGGTTAGAGAGACGGTTAGGGTTACGATTGGACCTAGGGTTAGGGTTATGTTGAGGCCTAAGGTTAGAGATCTGGTTAGGGTTACGATTGGACCTAGGGTTAGGGTTATGTTGAGGGCTAGGGTTAGAGATCCGGTTAGAGATCTGGTTAGGGTTACGATTGGACCTAGGGTTAGGGTTATGTTGAGGGCTAGGGTTAGAGATCCGGTTAGGGTTACGATTGGACCTAGGGTTAGGGTTATGTTGAGGGCTAGGGATAGAGAGACGGTTAGGGTTACGATTGGACCTAGGGTTAGGGTTATGTTGATTGCCAGGGTTAGAGATCAGCTTAGTATTACGATTTGACCTAGGGTTAGGGTTATGTTGAGGCCTAGGGTTAGAGATCTGGTTAGGGTTACGATTGGACCTAGGGTTAGGGTTATGTTGAGGGCTAGGGTTAGAGATCCGGTTAGAGATCTGGTTAGGGTTACGATTGGACCTAGGGTTAGGGTTATGTTGAGGGCTAGGGTTAGAGATCCGGTTAGGGTTACGATTGGACCTAGGGTTAGGGTTATGTTGAGGGCCAGGGTTAGATATCAGCTTAGTATTACGATTGGACCTAGGGTTAGGGTTATGTTGAGGCCTAGGGTTAGAGATCCGGTTAGGGTTACGATTGGACCTAGGGTTAGGGTTATGTTGAGGCCTAGGGTTAGAGATCCGGTTAGGGTTACGATTGGACCTAGGGTTAGGGTTATATTGAGGGCTAGGGTTAGAGAGACGGTTAGGGTTACGATTGGACCTAGGGTTAGGGTTATGTTGAGGCCTAAGGTTAGAGATCAGGTTAGTATTACGATTGGACCTAGGGTTAGGGTTATGTTGAGGGCTAGGGTTACAGATCCGGTTAGGGTTACGATTGGACGTAGGGTTAGGGTTTTGTTGAGGGCTAGGGTTAGAGATCCGGTTAGGGTTAAGATTGTACCTAGGGTTATAGTGATGTTCAGGGCTAGGATATTCCAGCAGTGAAAACACACATTTCTATAAAGACTTTGAAGCAGCAAGCAAAAGCCTAGTGGCTGAGTGTTCTTTCAGAGAGAAACATGCATTTCATCCTTCTGGAGTGAATTTTCATGCTGGAGTTCATATGCATTTTATACTGTGCAGAATGTAGCTACCTGCTGGGGGTTGTGTCATAGAAGCACCTTTTCTGCAGGAGCTTATTGGAACATTCATTGTTTGGCTAAGTTATTTAGGGTTGGTTTTGGAAGGTCTTTCAACCTTGGCCAAATCCCGCTTCGTACGCAAGTTTTTAATAGCGCTGTTTCCAAGTGTCCACAAAGAGCTGCTGCTTGAAACTGTCCACATGCACATCTCGTATACTGGTGTGCTCGTTTCACTACCTGGATTTTGGTTTCCTCTTCTTTCTTTGAAATGACAAGTCTTCATTCAGCATTCTACACACACCTTGTACCAGCTTCAGTTTGAAGCATGTTGGTGCTCTCAAAACGCTGTGTAACCTATGTAGAGTGTGTTACTCTCCAGCACTGAATACACAAATTAGAGCTCCTTTCACCACAGACACGCAAACACATCTTTTTGTGAAAGTCCTACTTCAGGTCCCTTGGGAATGTAAGGGTTTCCTGGAGAACATGAAGTCAATCATGCTTTTGCACTCTACTACCAATAGAAATGACCTCTTGTACATGCCTGACTGAGTTTCACTGCAAAATGCCCTTGTTTTCTGGTTTCTTGAATGTTCTCAACACATTAGGAGAAAGAGCGTGTTTGAGCAAGATCGATGCAGTGTGCGTTTCCCTAGATTTCAAGTGATTTGGGAAATATAATCCTTATTTTTCCACATTGTGAAAGAAACATGAGGCTTGCAAGAGATTGAAAAAATGCATCCCAAAACGTACTCCAGCGGTGAAAGCACACGTTTCTACAAAGACTTTGAAGTAGCAAGTAAAAGCCAATGGCTGAGTGTTCTTTCAGAGAGAAACATACACATTTCATCCTTCTGGAGTGAATTTTCAGCCTGGAATTCATATGCATTTGTACCGTGCAGAATGTAACTACCTGCTCGGGGGTTGTGTCATAGAAGCAACTTTCCTGCAGGAGCTTATTGGAACATTCATTGTTTGGCTAACTTCTTTGGGTTGGTTTTGGAAGGTCTTTCAACTTTAGCCAAATCCGCTTTCTTACGAAATTTTTTCACAGCCTTGTTTCCAAGAGCCCACAAAGAACTGCTGCTTAAAACTCTCCACATGCACATCTCCCATACTGGTGTGCTCGTTTCACTACCTGGATTTTGGTTTCCTCTTCTTTCTTTGAAATTACAAGCCCTCTTTCTGCATGCTACACACACCTTGTAGCAGTTTCAGTTTGCAGCATATTGGTGCTCTTAAAACGCTGAGTAACCTGTGTAGAGTGTGTCAATCTCCAGCACTGAATACACAACTTAGAGCTCCTTTCACCACAGACACGCAAACACATCTTTTTGTAAAAGTCCTACTTCTTTACTCTTGGAAATGTAAGGGTTTCATCGAGAACTTGAAGTCAATCATGCTTTTGCACTCTGCAACCAATAGGAATGAACTCTTGTACATACCCGTCTGAATTTCAGTGCAAAATGCCCTTCTTTTCTGGTTTGTTGAAAGTTCACAACACATTAGGAGATAGAGCGTGTTTGAAGAAGACTGATGCAGTGTGCGTTTTCCTGGATTTCTAGTGATTTGGGAAACATAATCCGTGTTTTCCCACATTGTCTAAGAAACAACATGAGGCTTGCAAGAGATTGAAACAATGCATCCTAAAACTTATTCCAGCAGTGAAAACACACGTTTCTACAAAGACTTGGAAGGAGCAAGCAAAAGAATAGTGGCTGAGTGTCCTTTCAGAGAGAAACACATGCATTTCATCCTTCTGGAGTGAGTTTTCTTGCTGGAATTCATATGCATTTTGTACTGTGCAGAATGTAGCTACCTGCTCGGGGGTTGTGTCATAGATGCACCTTTCCTGCAGGAGCTTATTGGAACTTTCATTGTTTGGCTAAGTTATTTAGGGTTGGTTTTGGAAGGTCTTTCAACTTTGGCCAAATCCGCTTTGTACGAAAGTTTTTCACAGCCCTGTTTCCAAGTGTCCACAAAGAGCTGCTGCTTGAAAGTGTCCACATGCACATCTCCCATACTGGTGTGCTCGTTTCACTACCTGGATTTTGGTTTCCTCTTCTTTCTTTGAAATGACAAGTCTTCATTCAGCATGCTACACACACCTTGTAGCAGTTTCAGTTTGAAGCATGTTGGTGCTCTCAAAACGCTGTGTATCCTGTGTAGAGTGTGTCACTCTACAGCACTGAATACACAACTTAGAGCTCCTTTCAACACAGACACGCAAACACGTCTTTTTGGGAAAGTCCTAACTCAGGTAAATTGGAAATGTAATGGTTTCATCGAAAACATGAAGACAATCATGCTTTTGAACTCTGCAACCGAAAGAAATGGCTTTTTGTACATGCCATTCTGAATTTCACTGCAAAATGCCCTTCTTTTCTGGTTTGTTGAAAGTTCAAAACACTTTAGGAGATAGAACGTGTTTGAAGAAGACTGATGCAGTGTGCGTTTTCCTGGATTTCAAGTGATTCGGGATACATACTCCTTGTTTTTCGACATTGTCTAAGAAACAACATGAGGCTTGCAAGAGATTGAAAAAATGCATCCTAAAACTTATGCCTGCAGTGAAAACACACGTTTCTACAAAGACTTGGAAGGAGCAAGCAAAAGAATAGTGGCTGAGAGTTCTTTCAGAGAGAAACACACGTATTTCATCCTTCTGTAGAGACGGTTAGGGTTACGATTGGACCTAGGGTAGGGTTATGTTGAGGGCTAGGGTTAGAGAGACGGTTAGGGTTACGATTGGACCTAGGGTTAGGGTTATGTTGAGGGCCAGGGTTAGAGATCAGCTTAGTATTACGATTTGACCTAGGGTTAGGGTTATGTTGAGGCCTAGGGTTAGAGATCTGGTTAGGGTTACGATTGGACCTAGGGTTAGGGTTATGTTGAGGGCTAGGGTTAGAGATCCGGTTAGAGATCTGGTTAGGGTTACGATTGGACCTAGGGTTAGGGTTATGTTGAGGGCTAGGGTTAGAGATCCGGTTAGGGTTACGATTGGACCTAGGGTTAGGGTTATGTTGAGGGCTAGGGATAGAGAGACGGTTAGGGTTACGATTGGAACTAGGGTTAGGGTTATGTTGAGTGCCAGGGTTAGAGATCAGCTTAGTATTACGATTTGACCTAGGGTTAGGGTTATGTTGAGGCCTAGGGTTAGAGATCTGGTTAGGGTTACGATTGGACCTAGGGTTAGGGTTATGTTGAGGGCTAGGGTTAGAGATCCGGTTAGAGATCTGGTTAGGGTTACGATTGGACCTAGGGTTAGGGTTATGTTGAGGGCTAGGGTTAGAGATCCGGTTAGGGTTACGATTGGACCTAGGGTTAGGGTTATGTTGAGGGCTAGGGTTAGAGATCCGGTTAGGGTTACGATTGGACCTAGGGTTAGGGTTATATTGAGGGCTAGGGTTAGAGAGACGGTTAGGGTTACGATTGGACCTAGGGTTAGGGTTATGTTGAGGCCTAAGGTTAGAGATCAGGTTAGTATTACGATTGGACCTAGGGTTAGGGTTATGTTGAGGGCTAGGGTTACAGATCCGGTTAGGGTTACGATTGGACGTAGGGTTAGGGTTTTGTTGAGGGCTAGGGTTAGAGATCCGGTTAGGGTTAAGATTGTACCTAGGGTTATAGTGATGTTCAGGGCTAGGATATTCCAGCAGTGAAAACACACATTTCTATAAAGACTTTGAAGCAGCAAGCAAAAGCCTAGTGGCTGAGTGTTCTTTCAGAGAGAAACATGCATTTCATCCTTCTGGAGTGAATTTTCATGCTGGAGTTCATATGCATTTTATACTGTGCAGAATGTAGCTACCTGCTGGGGGTTGTGTCATAGAAGCACCTTTTCTGCAGGAGCTTATTGGAACATTCATTGTTTGGCTAAGTTATTTAGGGTTGGTTTTGGAAGGTCTTTCAACCTTGGCCAAATCCCGCTTCGTACGCAAGTTTTTAATAGCGCTGTTTCCAAGTGTCCACAAAGAGCTGCTGCTTGAAACTGTCCACATGCACATCTCGTATACTGGTGTGCTCGTTTCACTACCTGGATTTTGGTTTCCTCTTCTTTCTTTGAAATGACAAGTCTTCATTCAGCATTCTACACACACCTTGTACCAGCTTCAGTTTGAAGCATGTTGGTGCTCTCAAAACGCTGTGTAACCTATGTAGAGTGTGTTACTCTCCAGCACTGAATACACAAATTAGAGCTCCTTTCACCACAGACACGCAAACACATCTTTTTGTGAAAGTCCTACTTCAGGTCCCTTGGGAATGTAAGGGTTTCCTGGAGAACATGAAGTCAATCATGCTTTTGCACTCTACTACCAATAGAAATGACCTCTTGTACATGCCTGACTGAGTTTCACTGCAAAATGCCCTTGTCTTCTGGTTTCTTGAATGTTCTCAACACATTAGGAGAAAGAGCGTGTTTGAGCAAGATCGATGCAGTGTGCGTTTCCCTAGATTTCAAGTGATTTGGGAAATATAATCCTTATTTTTCCACATTGTGAAAGAAACATGAGGCTTGCAAGAGATTGAAAAAATGCATCCCAAAACGTACTCCAGCGGTGAAAGCACACGTTTCTACAAAGACTTTGAAGTAGCAAGTAAAAGCCAATGGCTGAGTGTTCTTTCAGAGAGAAACATACACATTTCATCCTTCTGGAGTGAATTTTCAGCCTGGAATTCATATGCATTTGTACCGTGCAGAATGTAACTACCTGCTCGGGGGTTGTGTCATAGAAGCAACTTTCCTGCAGGAGCTTATTGGAACATTCATTGTTTGGCTAACTTCTTTGGGTTGGTTTTGGAAGGTCTTTCAACTTTAGCCAAATCCGCTTTCTTACGAAATTTTTTCACAGCCTTGTTTCCAAGAGCCCACAAAGAACTGCTGCTTAAAACTCTCCACATGCACATCTCCCATACTGGTGTGCTCGTTTCACTACCTGGATTTTGGTTTCCTCTTCTTTCTTTGAAATTACAAGCCCTCTTTCTGCATGCTACACACACCTTGTAGCAGTTTCAGTTTGCAGCATATTGGTGCTCTTAAAACGCTGAGTAACCTGTGTAGAGTGTGTCAATCTCCAGCACTGAATACACAACTTAGAGCTCCTTTCACCACAGACACGCAAACACATCTTTTTGTAAAAGTCCTACTTCTTTACTCTTGGAAATGTAAGGGTTTCATCGAGAACTTGAAGTCAATCATGCTTTTGCACTCTGCAACCAATAGGAATGAACTCTTGTACATACCCGTCTGAATTTCAGTGCAAAATGCCCTTCTTTTCTGGTTTGTTGAAAGTTCACAACACATTAGGAGATAGAGCGTGTTTGAAGAAGACTGATGCAGTGTGCGTTTTCCTGGATTTCTAGTGATTTGGGAAACATAATCCGTGTTTTCCCACATTGTCTAAGAAACAACATGAGGCTTGCAAGAGATTGAAACAATGCATCCTAAAACTTATTCCAGCAGTGAAAACACACGTTTCTACAAAGACTTGGAAGGAGCAAGCAAAAGAATAGTGGCTGAGTGTCCTTTCAGAGAGAAACACATGCATTTCATCCTTCTGGAGTGAGTTTTCTTGCTGGAATTCATATGCATTTTGTACTGTGCAGAATGTAGCTACCTGCTCGGGGGTTGTGTCATAGATGCACCTTTCCTGCAGGAGCTTATTGGAACTTTCATTGTTTGGCTAAGTTATTTAGGGTTGGTTTTGGAAGGTCTTTCAACTTTGGCCAAATGCGCTTTGTACGAAAGTTTTTCACAGCCCTGTTTCCAAGTGTCCACAAAGAGCTGCTGCTTGAAAGTGTCCACATGCACATCTCCCATACTGGTGTGCTCGTTTCACTACCTGGATTTTGGTTTCCTCTTCTTTCTTTGAAATGACAAGTCTTCATTCAGCATGCTACACACACCTTGTAGCAGTTTCAGTTTGAAGCATGTTGGTGCTCTCAAAACGCTGTGTATCCTGTGTAGAGTGTGTCACTCTACAGCACTGAATACACAACTTAGAGCTCCTTTCAACACAGACACGCAAACACGTCTTTTTGGGAAAGTCCTAACTCAGGTAAATTGGAAATGTAATGGTTTCATCGAAAACATGAAGACAATCATGCTTTTGAACTCTGCAACCGAAAGAAATGGCTTTTTGTACATGCCATTCTGAATTTCACTGCAAAATGCCCTTCTTTTCTGGTTTGTTGAAAGTTCAAAACACTTTAGGAGATAGAACGTGTTTGAAGAAGACTGATGCAGTGTGCGTTTTCCTGGATTTCAAGTGATTCGGGATACATACTCCTTGTTTTTCGACATTGTCTAAGAAACAACATGAGGCTTGCAAGAGATTGAAAAAATGCATCCTAAAACTTATGCCTGCAGTGAAAACACACGTTTCTACAAAGACTTGGAAGGAGCAAGCAAAAGAATAGTGGCTGAGAGTTCTTTCAGAGAGAAACACACGTATTTCATCCTTCTGTAGAGACGGTTAGGGTTACGATTGGACCTAGGGTAGGGTTATGTTGAGGGCTAGGGTTAGAGAGACGGTTAGGGTTACGATTGGACCTAGGGTTAGGGTTATGTTGAGGGCCAGGGTTAGAGATCAGCTTAGTATTACGATTTGACCTAGGGTTAGGGTTATGTTGAGGCCTAGGGTTAGAGATCTGGTTAGGGTTACGATTGGACCTAGGGTTAGGGTTATGTTGAGGGCTAGGGTTAGAGATCCGGTTAGAGATCTGGTTAGGGTTACGATTGGACCTAGGGTTAGGGTTATGTTGAGGGCTAGGGTTAGAGATCCGGTTAGGGTTACGATTGGACCTAGGGTTAGGGTTATGTTGAGGGCTAGGGATAGAGAGACGGTTAGGGTTACGATTGGACCTAGGGTTAGGGTTATGTTGAGTGCCAGGGTTAGAGATCAGCTTAGTATTACGATTTGACCTAGGGTTAGGGTTATGTTGAGGCCTAGGGTTAGAGATCTGGTTAGGGTTACGATTGGACCTAGGGTTAGGGTTATGTTGAGGGCTAGGGTTAGAGATCCGGTTAGAGATCTGGTTAGGGTTACGATTGGACCTAGGGTTAGGGTTATGTTGAGGGCTAGGGTTAGAGATCCGGTTAGGGTTACGATTGGACCTAGGGTTAGGGTTATGTTGAGGGCCAGGGTTAGAGATCAGCTTAGTATTACGATTGGACCTAGGGTTAGGGTTATGTTGAGGCCTAGGGTTAGAGATCCGGTTAGGGTTACGATTGGACCTAGGGTTAGGGTTATGTTGAGGCCTAGGGTTAGAGATCCGGTTAGGGTTACGATTGGACCTAGGGTTAGGGTTATATTGAGGGCTAGGGTTAGAGAGACGGTTAGGGTTACGATTGGACCTAGGGTTAGGGTTATGTTGAGGCCTAAGGTTAGAGATCAGGTTAGTATTACGATTGGACCTAGGGTTAGGGTTATGTTGAGGGCTAGGGTTACAGATCCGGTTAGGGTTACGATTGGACGTAGGGTTAGGGTTTTGTTGAGGGCTAGGGTTAGAGATCCGGTTAGGGTTAAGATTGTACCTAGGGTTATAGTGATGTTCAGGGCTAGGATATTCCAGCAGTGAAAACACACATTTCTATAAAGACTTTGAAGCAGCAAGCAAAAGCCTAGTGGCTGAGTGTTCTTTCAGAGAGAAACATGCATTTCATCCTTCTGGAGTGAATTTTCATGCTGGAATTCATATGCATTTTATACTGTGCAGAATGTAGCTACCTGCTGGGGGTTGTGTCATAGAAGCACCTTTTCTGCAGGAGCTTATTGGAACATTCATTGTTTGGCTAAGTTATTTAGGGTTGGTTTTGGAAGGTCTTTCAACCTTGGCCAAATCCCGCTTCGTACGCAAGTTTTTAATAGCGCTGTTTCCAAGTGTCCACAAAGAGCTGCTGCTTGAAACTGTCCACATGCACATCTCGTATACTGGTGTGCTCGTTTCACTACCTGGATTTTGGTTTCCTCTTCTTTCTTTGAAATGACAAGTCTTCATTCAGCATTCTACACACACCTTGTACCAGCTTCAGTTTGAAGCATGTTGGTGCTCTCAAAACGCTGTGTAACCTATGTAGAGTGTGTTACTCTCCAGCACTGAATACACAACTTAGAGCTCCTTTCACCACAGACACGCAAACACATCTTTTTGTGAAAGTCCTACTTCAGGTCCCTTGGGAATGTAAGGGTTTCCTGGAGAACATGAAGTCAATCATGCTTTTGCACTCTACTACCAATAGAAATGACCTCTTGTACATGCCTGACTGAGTTTCACTGCAAAATGCCCTTGTTTTCTGGTTTCTTGAATGTTCTCAACACATTAGGAGAAAGAGCGTGTTTGAGCAAGATCGATGCAGTGTGCGTTTCCCTAGATTTCAAGTGATTTGGGAAATATAATCCTTATTTTTCCACATTGTGAAAGAAACATGAGGCTTGCAAGAGATTGAAAAAATGCATCCCAAAACGTACTCCAGCGGTGAAAGCACACGTTTCTACAAAGACTTTGAAGTAGCAAGTAAAAGCCAATGGCTGAGTGTTCTTTCAGAGAGAAACATACACATTTCATCCTTCTGGAGTGAATTTTCAGCCTGGAATTCATATGCATTTGTACCGTGCAGAATGTAACTACCTGCTCGGGGGTTGTGTCATAGAAGCAACTTTCCTGCAGGAGCTTATTGGAACATTCATTGTTTGGCTAACTTCTTTGGGTTGGTTTTGGAAGGTCTTTCAACTTTAGCCAAATCCGCTTTCTTACGAAATTTTTTCACAGCCTTGTTTCCAAGAGCCCACAAAGAACTGCTGCTTAAAACTCTCCACATGCACATCTCCCATACTGGTGTGCTCGTTTCACTACCTGGATTTTGGTTTCCTCTTCTTTCTTTGAAATTACAAGCCCTCTTTCTGCATGCTACACACACCTTGTAGCAGTTTCAGTTTGCAGCATATTGGTGCTCTTAAAACGCTGAGTAACCTGTGTAGAGTGTGTCAATCTCCAGCACTGAATACACAACTTAGAGCTCCTTTCACCACAGACACGCAAACACATCTTTTTGTAAAAGTCCTACTTCTTTACTCTTGGAAATGTAAGGGTTTCATCGAGAACTTGAAGTCAATCATGCTTTTGCACTCTGCAACCAATAGGAATGAACTCTTGTACATACCCGTCTGAATTTCAGTGCAAAATGCCCTTCTTTTCTGGTTTGTTGAAAGTTCACAACACATTAGGAGATAGAGCGTGTTTGAAGAAGACTGATGCAGTGTGCGTTTTCCTGGATTTCTAGTGATTTGGGAAACATAATCCGTGTTTTCCCACATTGTCTAAGAAACAACATGAGGCTTGCAAGAGATTGAAACAATGCATCCTAAAACTTATTCCAGCAGTGAAAACACACGTTTCTACAAAGACTTGGAAGGAGCAAGCAAAAGAATAGTGGCTGAGTGTCCTTTCAGAGAGAAACACATGCATTTCATCCTTCTGGAGTGAGTTTTCTTGCTGGAATTCATATGCATTTTGTACTGTGCAGAATGTAGCTACCTGCTCGGGGGTTGTGTCATAGATGCACCTTTCCTGCAGGAGCTTATTGGAACTTTCATTGTTTGGCTAAGTTATTTAGGGTTGGTTTTGGAAGGTCTTTCAACTTTGGCCAAATCCGCTTTGTACGAAAGTTTTTCACAGCCCTGTTTCCAAGTGTCCACAAAGAGCTGCTGCTTGAAAGTGTCCACATGCACATCTCCCATACTGGTGTGCTCGTTTCACTACCTGGATTTTGGTTTCCTCTTCTTTCTTTGAAATGACAAGTCTTCATTCAGCATGCTACACACACCTTGTAGCAGTTTCAGTTTGAAGCATGTTGGTGCTCTCAAAACGCTGTGTATCCTGTGTAGAGTGTGTCACTCTACAGCACTGAATACACAACTTAGAGCTCCTTTCAACACAGACACGCAAACACGTCTTTTTGGGAAAGTCCTAACTCAGGTAAATTGGAAATGTAATGGTTTCATCGAAAACATGAAGACAATCATGCTTTTGAACTCTGCAACCGAAAGAAATGGCTTTTTGTACATGCCATTCTGAATTTCACTGCAAAATGCCCTTCTTTTCTGGTTTGTTGAAAGTTCAAAACACTTTAGGAGATAGAACGTGTTTGAAGAAGACTGATGCAGTGTGCGTTTTCCTGGATTTCAAGTGATTCGGGATACATACTCCTTGTTTTTCGACATTGTCTAAGAAACAACATGAGGCTTGCAAGAGATTGAAAAAATGCATCCTAAAACTTATGCCTGCAGTGAAAACACACGTTTCTACAAAGACTTGGAAGGAGCAAGCAAAAGAATAGTGGCTGAGAGTTCTTTCAGAGAGAAACACACGTATTTCATCCTTCTGTAGAGACGGTTAGGGTTACGATTGGACCTAGGGTAGGGTTATGTTGAGGGCTAGGGTTAGAGAGACGGTTAGGGTTACGATTGGACCTAGGGTTAGGGTTATGTTGAGGGCCACGGTTAGAGATCAGCTTAGTATTACGATTTGACCTAGGGTTAGGGTTATGTTGAGGCCTAGGGTTAGAGATCTGGTTAGGGTTACGATTGGACCTAGGGTTAGGGTTATGTTGAGGGCTAGGGTTAGAGATCCGGTTAGAGATCTGGTTAGGGTTACGATTGGACCTAGGGTTAGGGTTATGTTGAGGGCTAGGGTTAGAGATCCGGTTAGGGTTACGATTGGACCTAGGGTTAGGGTTATGTTGAGGGCCAGGGATAGAGAGACGGTTAGGGTTACGATTGGACCTAGGGTTAGGGTTATGTTGAGGCCTAGGGTTAGAGATCCGGTTAGGGTTACGATTGGACCTAGGGTTAGGGTTATGTTGAGGCCTAGGGTTAGAGATCCGGTTAGGGTTACGATTGGACCTAGGGTTAGGGTTATGTTGAGGCCTAGGGTTAGAGATCCGGTTAGGGTTACGATTGGATCTAGGGTTAGGGTTATGTTGAGGGCTAGGGTTAGAGATCCGGTTAGGGTTACGATTGGACCTAGGGTTAGGGTTATATTGAGGGCTCGGGTTAGAGAGACGGTTAGGGTTACGATTGGACCTAGGGTTAGGGTTATGTTGAGGCCTAAGGTTAGAGATCAGGTTAGTATTACGATTGGACCTAGGGTTAGGGTTATGTTGAGGGCTAGGGTTACAGATCCGGTTAGGGTTACGATTGGACCTAGGGTTAGGGTTATGTTGAGGGCTAGGGTTAGAAATCCGGTTAGGGTTAAGGTTGTACCTAGGGTTATAGTGATGTTGAGGGCTAGGATATTCCAGCAGTGAAAACACACATTTCTATAAAGACTTTGAAGCAGCAAGCAAAAGCCTAGTGGCTGAGTGTTCTTTCAGAGAGAAACATGCATTTCATCCTTCTGGAGTGAATTTTCATGCTGGAGTTCATATGCATTTTATACTGTGCAGAATGTAGCTACCTGCTGGGGGTTGTGTCATAGAAGCACCTTTTCTGCAGGAGCTTATTGGAACGTTCATTGTTTGGCTAAGTTATTTAGGGTTGGTTTTGGAAGGTCTTTCAACCTTGGCCAAATCCCGCTTCGTACGCAAGTTTTTAATAGCGCTGTTTCAAAGTGTCCACAAAGAGCTGCTGCTTGAAACTGTCCACATGCACATCTCGTATACTGGTGTGCTCGTTTCACTACCAGGATTTTGGTTTCCTCTTCTTTCTTTGAAATGACAAGTCTTCATTCAGCATTCTACACACACCTTGTACCAGCTTCAGTTTGAAGCATGTTGGTGCTCTCAAAACGCTGTGTAACCTATGTAGAGTGTGTTACTCTCCAGCACTGAATACACAACTTAGAGCTCCTTTCACCACAGACACGCAAACACATCTTTTTGTGAAAGTCCTACTTCAGGTCCCTTGGGAATGTAAGGGTTTCCTGGAGAACATGAAGTCAATCATGCTTTTGCACTCTACTACCAATAGAAATGACCTCTTGTACATGCCTGACTGAGTTTCACTGCAAAATGCCCTTGTTTTCTGGTTTCTTGAATGTTCTCAACACATTAGGAGAAAGAGCGTGTTTGAGCAAGATCGATGCAGTGTGCGTTTCCCTAGATTTCAAGTGATTTGGGAAATATAATCCTTATTTTTCCACATTGTGAAAGAAACATGAGGCTTGCAAGAGATTGAAAAAATGCATCCCAAAACGTACTCCAGCGGTGAAAGCACACGTTTCTACAAAGACTTTGAAGTAGCAAGTAAAAGCCAATGGCTGAGTGTTCTTTCAGAGAGAAACATACACATTTCATCCTTCTGGAGTGAATTTTCAGCCTGGAATTCATATGCATTTGTACCGTGCAGAATGTAACTACCTGCTCGGGGGTTGTGTCATAGAAGCAACTTTCCTGCAGGAGCTTATTGGAACATTCATTGTTTGGCTAACTTCTTTGGGTTGGTTTTGGAAGGTCTTTCAACTTTAGCCAAATCCGCTTTCTTACGAAATTTTTTCACAGCCTTGTTTCCAAGAGCCCACAAAGAACTGCTGCTTAAAACTCTCCACATGCACATCTCCCATACTGGTGTGCTCGTTTCACTACCTGGATTTTGGTTTCCTCTTCTTTCTTTGAAATTACAAGCCCTCTTTCTGCATGCTACACACACCTTGTAGCAGTTTCAGTTTGCAGCATATTGGTGCTCTTAAAACGCTGAGTAACCTGTGTAGAGTGTGTCAATCTCCAGCACTGAATACACAACTTAGAGCTCCTTTCACCACAGACACGCAAACACATCTTTTTGTAAAAGTCCTACTTCTTTACTCTTGGAAATGTAAGGGTTTCATCGAGAACTTGAAGTCAATCATGCTTTGGCACTCTGCAACCAATAGGAATGAACTCTTGTACATACCCGTCTGAATTTCAGTGCAAAATGCCCTTCTTTTCTGGTTTGTTGAAAGTTCACAACACATTAGGAGATAGAGCGTGTTTGAAGAAGACTGATGCAGTGTGCGTTTTCCTGGATTTCTAGTGATTTGGGAAACATAATCCGTGTTTTCCCACATTGTCTAAGAAACAACATGAGGCTTGCAAGAGATTGAAACAATGCATCCTAAAACTTATTCCAGCAGTGAAAACACACGTTTCTACAAAGACTTGGAAGGAGCAAGCAAAAGAATAGTGGCTGAGTGTCCTTTCAGAGAGAAACACATGCATTTCATCCTTCTGGAGTGAGTTTTCTTGCTGGAATTCATATGCATTTTGTACTGTGCAGAATGTAGCTACCTGCTCGGGGGTTGTGTCATAGATGCACCTTTCCTGCAGGAGCTTATTGGAACTTTCATTGTTTGGCTAAGTTATTTAGGGTTGGTTTTGGAAGGTCTTTCAACTTTGGCCAAATCCGCTTTGTACGAAAGTTTTTCACAGCCCTGTTTCCAAGTGTCCACAAAGAGCTGCTGCTTGAAAGTGTCCACATGCACATCTCCCATACTGGTGTGCTCGTTTCACTACCTGGATTTTGGTTTCCTCTTCTTTCTTTGAAATGACAAGTCTTCATTCAGCATGCTACACACACCTTGTAGCAGTTTCAGTTTGAAGCATGTTGGTGCTCTCAAAACGCTGTGTATCCTGTGCAGAGTGTGTCACTCTACAGCACTGAATACACAACTTAGAGCTCCTTTCAACACAGACACGCAAACACGTCTTTTTGGGAAAGTCCTAACTCAGGTAAATTGGAAATGTAATGGTTTCATCGAAAACATGAAGACAATCATGCTTTTGAACTCTGCAACCGAAAGAAATGGCTTTTTGTACATGCCATTCTGAATTTCACTGCAAAATGCCCTTCTTTTCTGGTTTGTTGAAAGTTCAAAACACTTTAGGAGATAGAACGTGTTTGAAGAAGACTGATGCAGTGTGCGTTTTCCTGGATTTCAAGTGATTCGGGATACATACTCCTTGTTTTTCGACATTGTCTAAGAAACAACATGAGGCTTGCAAGAGATTGAAAAAATGCATCCTAAAACTTATGCCTGCAGTGAAAACACACGTTTCTACAAAGACTTGGAAGGAGCAAGCAAAAGAATAGTGGCTGAGAGTTCTTTCAGAGAGAAACACACGAATTTCATCCTTCTGTAAAGACGGTTAGGGTTACGATTGGACCTAGGGTTAGGGTTATGTTGAGGTCTAGGGTTAGAGATCCGGTTAGGGTTACGATTGGACCTAGGGTTAGGGTTATGTTGAGGGCTAGGGTTAGAGATCCGGTTAGGGTTACGATTGGACCTAGCGTAGGGTTATGTTGAGGGCTAGGGTTAGAGAGACGGTTAGGGTTACGATTGGACCTAGGATTAGGGTTATGTTGAGGGCCAGGGTTACAGATCCGGTTAGGGTTACGATTGGACGTAGGGTTAGGGTTTTGTTGAGGGCTAGGGTTAGAGATCCGGTTAGGGTTACGGTTGGACCTAGGGTTAGGGTTATGTTGAGGGCTAGGGATAGAGATCCGGTTAGGGTTAAGATTGTACCTAGGGTTAGGGTTTTGTTGAGGGCCAGGGTTAGAGATCAGCTTAGTATTACGATTGGACCTAGTGTTAGGGTTATGTTGAGGGCTAGGGTTAGAGATCCGGTTAGGGTTACGGTTGGACCTAGGGTTAGGGTTATGTTGAGGGCTAGGGTTAGAGATCCGGTTAGGGTTAAGATTGTACCTAGGGTTATAGTGATGATGAGGGCTAGGATATTCCAGCAGTGAAAACACACATTTCTATAAAGACTTTGAAGCAGCAAGCAAAAGCCTAGTGGCTGAGTGTTCTTTCAGAGAGAAACATGCATTTCATCCTTCTGGAGTGAATTTTCATGCTGGAGTTCATATGCATTTTATACTGTGCAGAATGTAGCTACCTGCTGGGGGTTGTGTCATAGAAGCACCTTTTCTGCAGGAGCTTATTGGAACATTCATTGTTTGGCTAAGTTATTTAGGGTTGGTTTTGGAAGGTCTTTCAACCTTGGCCAAATCCCGCTTCGTACGCAAGTTTTTAATAGCGCTGTTTCCAAGTGTCCACAAAGAGCTGCTGCTTGAAACTGTCCACATGCACATCTCGTATACTGGTGTGCTCGTTTCACTACCTGGATTTTGGTTTCCTCTTCTTTCTTTGAAATGACAAGTCTTCATTCAGCATTCTACACACACCTTGTACCAGCTTCAGTTTGAAGCATGTTGGTGCTCTCAAAACGCTGTGTAAGCTATGTAGAGTGTGTTACTCTCCAGCACTGAATACACAACTTAGAGCTCCTTTCACCACAGACACGCAAACACATCTTTTTGTGAAAGTCCTACTTCAGGTCCCTTGGGAATGTAAGGGTTTCCTGGAGAACATGAAGTCAATCATGCTTTTGCACTCTACTACCAATAGAAATGACCTCTTGTACATGCCTGACTGAGTTTCACTGCAAAATGCCCTTGTTTTCTGGTTTCTTGAATGTTCTCAACACATTAGGAGAAAGAGCGTGTTTGAGCAAGATCGATGCAGTGTGCGTTTCCCTAGATTTCAAGTGATTTGGGAAATATAATCCTTATTTTTCCACATTGTGAAAGAAACATGAGGCTTGCAAGAGATTGAAAAAATGCATCCCAAAACGTACTCCAGCGGTGAAAGCACACGTTTCTACAAAGACTTTGAAGTAGCAAGTAAAAGCCAATGGCTGAGTGTTCTTTCAGAGAGAAACATACACATTTCATCCTTCTGGAGTGAATTTTCAGCCTGGAATTCATATGCATTTGTACCGTGCAGAATGTAACTACCTGCTCGGGGGTTGTGTCATAGAAGCAACTTTCCTGCAGGAGCTTATTGGAACATTCATTGTTTGGCTAACTTCTTTGGGTTGGTTTTGGAAGGTCTTTCAACTTTAGCCAAATCCGCTTTCTTACGAAATTTTTTCACAGCCTTGTTTCCAAGAGCCCACAAAGAACTGCTGCTTAAAACTCTCCACATGCACATCTCCCATACTGGTGTGCTCGTTTCACTACCTGGATTTTGGTTTCCTCTTCTTTCTTTGAAATTACAAGCCCTCTTTCTGCATGCTACACACACCTTGTAGCAGTTTCAGTTTGCAGCATATTGGTGCTCTTAAAACGCTGAGTAACCTGTGTAGAGTGTGTCAATCTCCAGCACTGAATACACAACTTAGAGCTCCTTTCACCACAGACACGCAAACACATCTTTTTGTAAAAGTCCTACTTCTTTACTCTTGGAAATGTAAGGGTTTCATCGAGAACTTGAAGTCAATCATGCTTTTGCACTCTGCAACCAATAGGAATGAACTCTTGTACATACCCGTCTGAATTTCAGTGCAAAATGCCCTTCTTTTCTGGTTTGTTGAAAGTTCACAACACATTAGGAGATAGAGCATGTTTGAAGAAGACTGATGCAGTGTGCGTTTTCCTGGATTTCTAGTGATTTGGGAAACATAATCCGTGTTTTCCCACATTGTCTAAGAAACAACATGAGGCTTGCAAGAGATTGAAACAATGCATCCTAAAACTTATTCCAGCAGTGAAAACACACGTTTCTACAAAGACTTGGAAGGAGCAAGCAAAAGAATAGTGGCTGAGTGTCCTTTCAGAGAGAAACACATGCATTTCATCCTTCTGGAGTGAGTTTTCTTGCTGGAATTCATATGCATTTTGTACTGTGCAGAATGTAGCTACCTGCTCGGGGGTTGTGTCATAGATGCACCTTTCCTGCAGGAGCTTATTGGAACTTTCATTGTTTGGCTAAGTTATTTAGGGTTGGTTTTGGAAGGTCTTTCAACTTTGGCCAAATCCGCTTTGTACGAAAGTTTTTCACAGCCCTGTTTCCAAGTGTCCACAAAGAGCTGCTGCTTGAAAGTGTCCACATGCACATCTCCCATACTGGTGTGCTCGTTTCACTACCTGGATTTTGGTTTCCTCTTCTTTCTTTGAAATGACAAGTCTTCATTCAGCATGCTACACACACCTTGTAGCAGTTTCAGTTTGAAGCATGTTGGTGCTCTCAAAACGGTGTGTATCCTGTGTAGAGTGTGTCACTCTACAGCACTGAATACACAACTTAGAGCTCCTTTCAACACAGACACGCAAACACGTCTTTTTGGGAAAGTCCTAACTCAGGTAAATTGGAAATGTAATGGTTTCATCGAAAACATGAAGACAATCATGCTTTTGAACTCTGCAACCGAAAGAAATGGCTTTTTGTACATGCCATTCTGAATTTCACTGCAAAATGCCCTTCTTTTCTGGTTTGTTGAAAGTTCAAAACACTTTAGGAGATAGAACGTGTTTGAAGAAGACTGATGCAGTGTGCGTTTTCCTGGATTTCAAGTGATTCGGGATACATACTCCTTGTTTTTCGACATTGTCTAAGAAACAACATGAGGCTTGCAAGAGATTGAAAAAATGCATCCTAAAACTTATGCCTGCAGTGAAAACACACGTTTCTACAAAGACTTGGAAGGAGCAAGCAAAAGAATAGTGGCTGAGAGTTCTTTCAGAGAGAAACACACGTATTTCATCCTTCTGTAGAGACGGTTAGGGTTACGATTGGACCTAGGGTAGGGTTATGTTGAGGGCTAGGGTTAGAGAGACGGTTAGGGTTACGATTGGACCTAGGGTTAGGGTTATGTTGAGGGCTAGGGTTAGAGATCCGGTTAGGGTTACGATTGGACCTAGCGTAGGGTTATGTTGAGGGCTAGGGATAGAGAGACGGTTAGGGTTACGATTGGACCTAGGGTTAGGGTTATGTTGAGGGCCAGGGTTAGAGATCAGCTTAGTATTACGATTGGACCTAGGGTTAGGGTTATGTTGAGGCCTAGGGTTAGAGATCCGGTTAGGGTTACGATTGGATCTAGGGTTAGGGTTATGTTGAGGGCCAGGGTTACAGATCCGGTTAGGGTTACAATTGGACGTAGGGTTAGGGTTTTGTTGAGGGCTAGGGTTAGAGATCCGGTTAGGGTTACGATTGGACCTAGCGTAGGGTTATGTTGAGGGCTAGGGTTAGAGAGACGGTTAGGGTTACGATTGGACCTAGGATTAGGGTTATGTTGAGGGCCAGGGTTACAGATCCGGTTAGGGTTACGATTGGACGTAGGGTTAGGGTTTTGTTGAGGGCTAGGGTTAGAGATCCGGTTAGGGTTACGGTTGGACCTAGGGTTAGGGTTATGTTGAGGGCTAGGGTTAGAGATCCGGTTAGGGTTAAGATTGTACCTAGGGTTAGGGTTTTGTTGAGGGCCAGGGTTAGAGATCAGCTTAGTATTACGATTGGACCTAGTGTTAGGGTTATGTTGAGGGCTAGGGTTAGAGATCCGGTTAGGGTTACGGTTGGACCTAGGGTTAGGGTTATGTTGAGGGCTAGGGTTAGAGATCCGGTTAGGGTTAAGATTGTACCTAGGGTTATAGTGATGTTCAGGGCTAGGATATTCCAGCAGTGAAAACACACATTTCTATAAAGACTTTGAAGCAGCAAGCAAAAGCCTAGTGGCTGAGTGTTCTTTCAGAGAGAAACATGCATTTCATCCTTCTGGAGTGAATTTTCATGCTGGAGTTCATATGCATTTTATACTGTGCAGAATGTAGCTACCTGCTGGGGGTTGTGTCATAGAAGCACCTTTTCTGCAGGAGCTTATTGGAACATTCATTGTTTGGCTAAGTTATTTAGGGTTGGTTTTGGAAGGTCTTTCAACCTTGGCCAAATCCCGCTTCGTACGCAAGTTTTTAATAGCGCTGTTTCCAAGTGTCCACAAAGAGCTGCTGCTTGAAACTGTCCACATGCACATCTCGTATACTGGTGTGCTCGTTTCACTACCTGGATTTTGGTTTCCTCTTCTTTCTTTGAAATGACAAGTCTTCATTCAGCATTCTACACACACCTTGTACCAGCTTCAGTTTGAAGCATGTTGGTGCTCTCAAAACGCTGTGTAACCTATGTAGAGTGTGTTACTCTCCAGCACTGAATACACAAATTAGAGCTCCTTTCACCACAGACACGCAAACACATCTTTTTGTGAAAGTCCTACTTCAGGTCCCTTGGGAATGTAAGGGTTTCCTGGAGAACATGAAGTCAATCATGCTTTTGCACTCTACTACCAATAGAAATGACCTCTTGTACATGCCTGACTGAGTTTCACTGCAAAATGCCCTTGTTTTCTGGTTTCTTGAATGTTCTCAACACATTAGGAGAAAGAGCGTGTTTGAGCAAGATCGATGCAGTGTGCGTTTCCCTAGATTTCAAGTGATTTGGGAAATATAATCCTTATTTTTCCACATTGTGAAAGAAACATGAGGCTTGCAAGAGATTGAAAAAATGCATCCCAAAACGTACTCCAGCGGTGAAAGCACACGTTTCTACAAAGACTTTGAAGTAGCAAGTAAAAGCCAATGGCTGAGTGTTCTTTCAGAGAGAAACATACACATTTCATCCTTCTGGAGTGAATTTTCAGCCTGGAATTCATATGCATTTGTACCGTGCAGAATGTAACTACCTGCTCGGGGGTTGTGTCATAGAAGCAACTTTCCTGCAGGAGCTTATTGGAACATTCATTGTTTGGCTAACTTCTTTGGGTTGGTTTTGGAAGGTCTTTCAACTTTAGCCAAATCCGCTTTCTTACGAAATTTTTTCACAGCCTTGTTTCCAAGAGCCCACAAAGAACTGCTGCTTAAAACTCTCCACATGCACATCTCCCATACTGGTGTGCTCGTTTCACTACCTGGATTTTGGTTTCCTCTTCTTTCTTTGAAATTACAAGCCCTCTTTCTGCATGCTACACACACCTTGTAGCAGTTTCAGTTTGCAGCATATTGGTGCTCTTAAAACGCTGAGTAACCTGTGTAGAGTGTGTCAATCTCCAGCACTGAATACACAACTTAGAGCTCCTTTCACCACAGACACGCAAACACATCTTTTTGTAAAAGTCCTACTTCTTTACTCTTGGAAATGTAAGGGTTTCATCGAGAACTTGAAGTCAATCATGCTTTTGCACTCTGCAACCAATAGGAATGAACTCTTGTACATACCCGTCTGAATTTCAGTGCAAAATGCCCTTCTTTTCTGGTTTGTTGAAAGTTCACAACACATTAGGAGATAGAGCGTGTTTGAAGAAGACTGATGCAGTGTGCGTTTTCCTGGATTTCTAGTGATTTGGGAAACATAATCCGTGTTTTCCCACATTGTCTAAGAAACAACATGAGGCTTGCAAGAGATTGAAACAATGCATCCTAAAACTTATTCCAGCAGTGAAAACACACGTTTCTACAAAGACTTGGAAGGAGCAAGCAAAAGAATAGTGGCTGAGTGTCCTTTCAGAGAGAAACACATGCATTTCATCCTTCTGGAGTGAGTTTTCTTGCTGGAATTCATATGCATTTTGTACTGTGCAGAATGTAGCTACCTGCTCGAGGGTTGTGTCATAGATGCACCTTTCCTGCAGGAGCTTATTGGAACTTTCATTGTTTGGCTAAGTTATTTAGGGTTGGTTTTGGAAGGTCTTTCAACTTTGGCCAAATCCGCTTTGTACGAAAGTTTTTCACAGCCCTGTTTCCAAGTGTCCACAAAGAGCTGCTGCTTGAAAGTGTCCACATGCACATCTCCCATACTGGTGTGCTCGTTTCACTACCTGGATTTTGGTTTCCTCTTCTTTCTTTGAAATGACAAGTCTTCATTCAGCATGCTACACACACCTTTTAGCAGTTTCAGTTTGAAGCATGTTGGTGCTCTCAAAACGCTGTGTATCCTGTGTAGAGTGTGTCACTCTACAGCACTGAATACACAACTTAGAGCTCCTTTCAACACAGACACGCAAACACGTCTTTTTGGGAAAGTCCTAACTCAGGTAAATTGGAAATGTAATGGTTTCATCGAAAACATGAAGACAATCATGCTTTTGAACTCTGCAACCGAAAGAAATGGCTTTTTGTACATGCCATTCTGAATTTCACTGCAAAATGCCCTTCTTTTCTGGTTTGTTGAAAGTTCAAAACACTTTAGGAGATAGAACGTGTTTGAAGAAGACTGATGCAGTGTGCGTTTTCCTGGATTTCAAGTGATTCGGGATACATACTCCTTGTTTTTCGACATTGTCTAAGAAACAACATGAGGCTTGCAAGAGATTGAAAAAATGCATCCTAAAACTTATGCCTGCAGTGAAAACACACGTTTCTACAAAGACTTGGAAGGAGCAAGCAAAAGAATAGTGGCTGAGAGTTCTTTCAGAGAGAAACACACGTATTTCATCCTTCTGTAGAGACGGTTAGGGTTACGATTGGACCTAGGGTAGGGTTATGTTGAGGGCTAGGGTTAGAGAGACGGTTAGGGTTACGATTGGACCTAGGGTTAGGGTTATGTTGAGGGCCAGGGTTAGAGATCAGCTTAGTATTACGATTTGACCTAGGGTTAGGGTTATGTTGAGGCCTAGGGTTAGAGATCTGGTTAGGGTTACGATTGGACCTAGGGTTAGGGTTATGTTGAGGGCTAGGGTTAGAGATCCGGTTAGAGATCTGGTTAGGGTTACGATTGGACCTAGGGTTAGGGTTATGTTGAGGGCTAGGGTTAGAGATCCGGTTAGGGTTACGATTGGACCTAGGG
Source organism: Miniopterus natalensis (assembly GCF_054644295.1). NCBI lineage: Eukaryota > Metazoa > Chordata > Mammalia > Chiroptera > Miniopteridae > Miniopterus > Miniopterus natalensis. Next base: position 84,143,271 of record NC_142089.1, read on the forward strand.
TTAGGGTTATGTTGAGGGCTAGGGATAGAGAGACGGTTAGGGTTACGATTGGACCTAGGGTTAGGGTTATGTTGAGTGCCAGGGTTAGAGATCAGCTTAGTATTACGATTTGACCTAGGGTTAGGGTTATGTTGAGGCCTAGGGTTAGAGATCTGGTTAGGGTTACGATTGGACCTAGGGTTAGGGTTATGTTGAGGGCTAGGGTTAGAGATCCGGTTAGAGATCTGGTTAGGGTTACGATTGGACCTAGGGTTAGGGTTATGTTGAGGGCTAGGGTTAGAGATCCGGTTAGGGTTACGATTGGACCTAGGGTTAGGGTTATGTTGAGGGCCAGGGTTAGAGATCAGCTTAGTATTACGATTGGACCTAGGGTTAGGGTTATGTTGAGGCCTAGGGTTAGAGATCCGGTTAGGGTTACGATTGGACCTAGGGTTAGGGTTATGTTGAGGCCTAGGGTTAGAGATCCGGTTAGGGTTACGATTGGACCTAGGGTTAGGGTTATATTGAGGGCTAGGGTTAGAGAGACGGTTAGGGTTACGATTGGACCTAGGGTTAGGGTTATGTTGAGGCCTAAGGTTAGAGATCAGGTTAGTATTACGATTGGACCTAGGGTTAGGGTTATGTTGAGGGCTAGGGTTACAGATCCGGTTAGGGTTACGATTGGACGTAGGGTTAGGGTTTTGTTGAGGGCTAGGGTTAGAGATCCGGTTAGGGTTAAGATTGTACCTAGGGTTATAGTGATGTTCAGGGCTAGGATATTCCAGCAGTGAAAACACACATTTCTATAAAGACTTTGAAGCAGCAAGCAAAAGCCTAGTGGCTGAGTGTTCTTTCAGAGAGAAACATGCATTTCATCCTTCTGGAGTGAATTTTCATGCTGGAATTCATATGCATTTTATACTGTGCAGAATGTAGCTACCTGCTGGGGGTTGTGTCATAGAAGCACCTTTTCTGCAGGAGCTTATTGGAACATTCATTGTTTGGCTAAGTTATTTAGGGTTGGTTTTGGAAGGTCTTTCAACCTTGGCCAAATCCCGCTTCGTACGCAAGTTTTTAATAGCGCTGTTTCCAAGTGTCCACAAAGAGCTGCTGCTTGAAACTGTCCACATGCACATCTCGTATACTGGTGTGCTCGTTTCACTACCTGGATTTTGGTTTCCTCTTCTTTCTTTGAAATGACAATTCTTCATTCAGCATTCTACACACACCTTGTACCAGCTTCAGTTTGAAGCATGTTGGTGCTCTCAAAACGCTGTGTAACCTATGTAGAGTGTGTTACTCTCCAGCACTGAATACACAAATTAGAGCTCCTTTCACCACAGACACGCAAACACATCTTTTTGTGAAAGTCCTACTTCAGGTCCCTTGGGAATGTAAGGGTTTCCTGGAGAACATGAAGTCAATCATGCTTTTGCACTCTACTACCAATAGAAATGACCTCTTGTACATGCCTGACTGAGTTTCACTGCAAAATGCCCTTGTTTTCTGGTTTCTTGAATGTTCTCAACACATTAGGAGAAAGAGCGTGTTTGAGCAAGATCGATGCAGTGTGCGTTTCCCTAGATTTCAAGTGATTTGGGAAATATAATCCTTATTTTTCCACATTGTGAAAGAAACATGAGGCTTGCAAGAGATTGAAAAAATGCATCCCAAAACGTACTCCAGCGGTGAAAGCACACGTTTCTACAAAGACTTTGAAGTAGCAAGTAAAAGCCAATGGCTGAGTGTTCTTTCAGAGAGAAACATACACATTTCATCCTTCTGGAGTGAATTTTCAGCCTGGAATTCATATGCATTTGTACCGTGCAGAATGTAACTACCTGCTCGGGGGTTGTGTCATAGAAGCAACTTTCCTGCAGGAGCTTATTGGAACATTCATTGTTTGGCTAACTTCTTTGGGTTGGTTTTGGAAGGTCTTTCAACTTTAGCCAAATCCGCTTTCTTACGAAATTTTTTCACAGCCTTGTTTCCAAGAGCCCACAAAGAACTGCTGCTTAAAACTCTCCACATGCACATCTCCCATACTGGTGTGCTCGTTTCACTACCTGGATTTTGGTTTCCTCTTCTTTCTTTGAAATTACAAGCCCTCTTTCTGCATGCTACACACACCTTGTAGCAGTTTCAGTTTGCAGCATATTGGTGCTCTTAAAACGCTGAGTAACCTGTGTAGAGTGTGTCAATCTCCAGCACTGAATACACAACTTAGAGCTCCTTTCACCACAGACACGCAAACACATCTTTTTGTAAAAGTCCTACTTCTTTACTCTTGGAAATGTAAGGGTTTCATCGAGAACTTGAAGTCAATCATGCTTTTGCACTCTGCAACCAATAGGAATGAACTCTTGTACATACCCGTCTGAATTTCAGTGCAAAATGCCCTTCTTTTCTGGTTTGTTGAAAGTTCACAACACATTAGGAGATAGAGCGTGTTTGAAGAAGACTGATGCAGTGTGCGTTTTCCTGGATTTCTAGTGATTTGGGAAACATAATCCGTGTTTTCCCACATTGTCTAAGAAACAACATGAGGCTTGCAAGAGATTGAAACAATGCATCCTAAAACTTATTCCAGCAGTGAAAACACACGTTTCTACAAAGACTTGGAAGGAGCAAGCAAAAGAATAGTGGCTGAGTGTCCTTTCAGAGAGAAACACATGCATTTCATCCTTCTGGAGTGAGTTTTCTTGCTGGAATTCATATGCATTTTGTACTGTGCAGAATGTAGCTACCTGCTCGGGGGTTGTGTCATAGATGCACCTTTCCTGCAGGAGCTTATTGGAACTTTCATTGTTTGGCTAAGTTATTTAGGGTTGGTTTTGGAAGGTCTTTCAACTTTGGCCAAATCCGCTTTGTACGAAAGTTTTTCACAGCCCTGTTTCCAAGTGTCCACAAAGAGCTGCTGCTTGAAAGTGTCCACATGCACATCTCCCATACTGGTGTGCTCGTTTCACTACCTGGATTTTGGTTTCCTCTTCTTTCTTTGAAATGACAAGTCTTCATTCAGCATGCTACACACACCTTGTAGCAGTTTCAGTTTGAAGCATGTTGGTGCTCTCAAAACGCTGTGTATCCTGTGTAGAGTGTGTCACTCTACAGCACTGAATACACAACTTAGAGCTCCTTTCAACACAGACACGCAAACACGTCTTTTTGGGAAAGTCCTAACTCAGGTAAATTGGAAATGTAATGGTTTCATCGAAAACATGAAGACAATCATGCTTTTGAACTCTGCAACCGAAAGAAATGGCTTTTTGTACATGCCATTCTGAATTTCACTGCAAAATGCCCTTCTTTTCTGGTTTGTTGAAAGTTCAAAACACTTTAGGAGATAGAACGTGTTTGAAGAAGACTGATGCAGTGTGCGTTTTCCTGGATTTCAAGTGATTCGGGATACATACTCCTTGTTTTTCGACATTGTCTAAGAAACAACATGAGGCTTGCAAGAGATTGAAAAAATGCATCCTAAAACTTATGCCTGCAGTGAAAACACACGTTTCTACAAAGACTTGGAAGGAGCAAGCAAAAGAATAGTGGCTGAGAGTTCTTTCAGAGAGAAACACACGTATTTCATCCTTCTGTAGAGACGGTTACGGTTACGATTGGACCTAGGGTAGGGTTATGTTGAGGGCTAGGGTTAGAGAGACGGTTAGGGTTACGATTGGACCTAGGGTTAGGGTTATGTTGAGGGCCACGGTTAGAGATCAGCTTAGTATTACGATTTGACCTAGGGTTAGGGTTATGTTGAGGCCTAGGGTTAGAGATCTGGTTAGGGTTACGATTGGACCTAGGGTTAGGGTTATGTTGAGGGCTAGGGTTAGAGATCCGGTTAGAGATCTGGTTAGGGTTACGATTGGACCTAGGGTTAGGGTTATGTTGAGGGCTAGGGTTAGAGATCCGGTTAGGGTTACTATTGGACCTAGGGTTAGGGTTATGTTGAGGGCCAGGGATAGAGAGACGGTTAGGGTTACGATTGGACCTAGGGTTAGGGTTATGTTGAGGCCTAGGGTTAGAGATCCGGTTAGGGTTACGATTGGACCTAGGGTTAGGGTTATGTTGAGGCCTAGAGTTAGAGATCCGGTTAGGGTTACGATTGGACCTAGGGTTAGGGTTATATTGAGGGCTAGGGTTAGAGAGACGGTTAGGGTTACGATTGGACCTAGGGTTAGGGTTATGTTGAGGCCTAAGGTTAGAGATCAGGTTAGTATTACGATTGGACCTAGGGTTAGGGTTATGTTGAGGGCTAGGGTTACAGATCCGGTTAGGGTTACGATTGGACGTAGGGTTAGGGTTTTGTTGAGGGCTAGGGTTAGAGATCCGGTTAGGGTTACGGTTGGACCTAGGGTTAGGGTTATGTTGAGGGCTAGGGTTAGAGATCCGGTTAGGGTTAAGATTGTACCTAGGGTTATAGTGATGTTCAGGGCTAGGATATTCCAGCAGTGAAAACACACATTTCTATAAAGACTTTGAAGCAGCAAGCAAAAGCCTAGTGGCTGAGTGTTCTTTCAGAGAGAAACATGCATTTCATCCTTCTGGAGTGAATTTTCATGCTGGAGTTCATATGCATTTTATACTGTGCAGAATGTAGCTACCTGCTGGGGGTTGTGTCATAGAAGCACCTTTTCTGCAGGAGCTTATTGGAACATTCATTGTTTGGCTAAGTTATTTAGGGTTGGTTTTGGAAGGTCTTTCAACCTTGGCCAAATCCCGCTTCGTACGCAAGTTTTTAATAGCGCTGTTTCCAAGTGTCCACAAAGAGCTGCTGCTTGAAACTGTCCACATGCACATCTCGTATACTGGTGTGCTCGTTTCACTACCTGGATTTTGGTTTCCTCTTCTTTCTTTGAAATGACAAGTCTTCATTCAGCATTCTACACACACCTTGTACCAGCTTCAGTTTGAAGCATGTTGGTGCTCTCAAAACGCTGTGTAAGCTATGTAGAGTGTGTTACTCTCCAGCACTGAATACACAACTTAGAGCTCCTTTCACCACAGACACGCAAACACATCTTTTTGTGAAAGTCCTACTTCAGGTCCCTTGGGAATGTAAGGGTTTCCTGGAGAACATGAAGTCAATCATGCTTTTGCACTCTACTACCAATAGAAATGACCTCTTGTACATGCCTGACTGAGTTTCACTGCAAAATGCCCTTGTCTTCTGGTTTCTTGAATGTTCTCAACACATTAGGAGAAAGAGCGTGTTTGAGCAAGATCGATGCAGTGTGCGTTTCCCTAGATTTCAAGTGATTTGGGAAATATAATCCTTATTTTTCCACATTGTGAAAGAAACATGAGGCTTGCAAGAGATTGAAAAAATGCATCCCAAAACGTACTCCAGCGGTGAAAGCACACGTTTCTACAAAGACTTTGAAGTAGCAAGTAAAAGCCAATGGCTGAGTGTTCTTTCAGAGAGAAACATACACATTTCATCCTTCTGGAGTGAATTTTCAGCCTGGAATTCATATGCATTTGTACCGTGCAGAATGTAACTACCTGCTCGGGGGTTGTGTCATAGAAGCAACTTTCCTGCAGGAGCTTATTGGAACATTCATTGTTTGGCTAACTTCTTTGGGTTGGTTTTGGAAGGTCTTTCAACTTTAGCCAAATCCGCTTTCTTACGAAATTTTTTCACAGCCTTGTTTCCAAGAGCCCACAAAGAACTGCTGCTTAAAACTCTCCACATGCACATCTCCCATACTGGTGTGCTCGTTTCACTACCTGGATTTTGGTTTCCTCTTCTTTCTTTGAAATTACAAGCCCTCTTTCTGCATGCTACACACACCTTGTAGCAGTTTCAGTTTGCAGCATATTGGTGCTCTTAAAACGCTGAGTAACCTGTGTAGAGTGTGTCAATCTCCAGCACTGAATACACAACTTAGAGCTCCTTTCACCACAGACACGCAAACACATCTTTTTGTAAAAGTCCTACTTCTTTACTCTTGGAAATGTAAGGGTTTCATCGAGAACTTGAAGTCAATCATGCTTTTGCACTCTGCAACCAATAGGAATGAACTCTTGTACATACCCGTCTGAATTTCAGTGCAAAATGCCCTTCTTTTCTGGTTTGTTGAAAGTTCACAACACATTAGGAGATAGAGCATGTTTGAAGAAGACTGATGCAGTGTGCGTTTTCCTGGATTTCTCGTGATTTGGGAAACATAATCCGTGTTTTCCCACATTGTCTAAGAAACAACATGAGGCTTGCAAGAGATTGAAACAATGCATCCTAAAACTTATTCCAGCAGTGAAAACACACGTTTCTACAAAGACTTGGAAGGAGCAAGCAAAAGAATAGTGGCTGAGTGTCCTTTCAGAGAGAAACACATGCATTTCATCCTTCTGGAGTGAGTTTTCTTGCTGGAATTCATATGCATTTTGTACTGTGCAGAATGTAGCTACCTGCTCGGGGGTTGTGTCATAGATGCACCTTTCCTGCAGGAGCTTATTGGAACTTTCATTGTTTGGCTAAGTTATTTAGGGTTGGTTTTGGAAGGTCTTTCAACTTTGGCCAAATCCGCTTTGTACGAAAGTTTTTCACAGCCCTGTTTCCAAGTGTCCACAAAGAGCTGCTGCTTGAAAGTGTCCACATGCACATCTCCCATACTGGTGTGCTCGTTTCACTACCTGGATTTTGGTTTCCTCTTCTTTCTTTGAAATGACAAGTCTTCATTCAGCATGCTACACACACCTTGTAGCAGTTTCAGTTTGAAGCATGTTGGTGCTCTCAAAACGCTGTGTATCCTGTGTAGAGTGTGTCACTCTACAGCACTGAATACACAACTTAGAGCTCCTTTCAACACAGACACGCAAACACGTCTTTTTGGGAAAGTCCTAACTCAGGTAAATTGGAAATGTAATGGTTTCATCGAAAACATGAAGACAATCATGCTTTTGAACTCTGCAACCGAAAGAAATGGCTTTTTGTACATGCCATTCTGAATTTCACTGCAAAATGCCCTTCTTTTCTGGTTTGTTGAAAGTTCAAAACACTTTAGGAGATAGAACGTGTTTGAAGAAGACTGATGCAGTGTGCGTTTTCCTGGATTTCAAGTGATTCGGGATACATACTCCTTGTTTTTCGACATTGTCTAAGAAACAACATGAGGCTTGCAAGAGATTGAAAAAATGCATCCTAAAACTTATGCCTGCAGTGAAAACACACGTTTCTACAAAGACTTGGAAGGAGCAAGCAAAAGAATAGTGGCTGAGAGTTCTTTCAGAGAGAAACACACGTATTTCATCCTTCTGTAGAGACGGTTAGGGTTACGATTGGACCTAGGGTAGGGTTATGTTGAGGGCTAGGGTTAGAGAGACGGTTAGGGTTACGATTGGACCTAGGGTTAGGGTTATGTTGAGGGCTAGGGTTAGAGATCCGGTTAGGGTTACGATTGGACCTAGCGTAGGGTTATGTTGAGGGCTAGGGATAGAGAGACGGTTAGGGTTACGATTGGACCTAGGGTTAGGGTTATGTTGAGGGCCAGGGTTAGAGATCAGCTTAGTATTACAATTGGACCTAGGGTTAGGGTTATGTTGAGGCCTAGGGTTAGAGATCCGGTTAGGGTTACGATTGGATCTAGGGTTAGGGTTATGTTGAGGGCTAGGGTTAGAGATCCGGTTAGGGTTACGATTGGACCTAGGGTTAGGGTTATATTGAGGGCTCGGGTTAGAGAGACGGTTAGGGTTACGATTGGACCTAGGGTTAGGGTTATGTTGAGGCCTAAGGTTAGAGATCAGGTTAGTATTACGATTGGACCTAGGGTTAGGGTTATGTTGAGGGCTAGGGTTACAGATCCGGTTAGGGTTACGATTGGACCTAGGGTTAGGGTTATGTTGAGGGCTAGGGTTAGAAATCCGGTTAGGGTTAAGGTTGTACCTAGGGTTATAGTGATGTTGAGGGCTAGGATATTCCAGCAGTGAAAACACACATTTCTATAAAGACTTTGAAGCAGCAAGCAAAAGCCTAGTGGCTGAGTGTTCTTTCAGAGAGAAACATGCATTTCATCCTTCTGGAGTGAATTTTCATGCTGGAGTTCATATGCATTTTATACTGTGCAGAATGTAGCTACCTGCTGGGGGTTGTGTCATAGAAGCACCTTTTCTGCAGGAGCTTATTGGAACATTCATTGTTTGGCTAAGTTATTTAGGGTTGGTTTTGGAAGGTCTTTCAACCTTGGCCAAATCCCGCTTCGTACGCAAGTTTTTAATAGCGCTGTTTCCAAGTGTCCACAAAGAGCTGCTGCTTGAAACTGTCCACATGCACATCTCGTATACTGGTGTGCTCGTTTCACTACCAGGATTTTGGTTTCCTCTTCTTTCTTTGAAATGACAAGTCTTCATTCAGCATTCTACACACACCTTGTACCAGCTTCAGTTTGAAGCATGTTGGTGCTCTCAAAACGCTGTGTAACCTATGTAGAGTGTGTTACTCTCCAGCACTGAATACACAACTTAGAGCTCCTTTCACCACAGACACGCAAACACATCTTTTTGTGAAAGTCCTACTTCAGGTCCCTTGGGAATGTAAGGGTTTCCTGGAGAACATGAAGTCAATCATGCTTTTGCACTCTACTACCAATAGAAATGACCTCTTGTACATGCCTGACTGAGTTTCACTGCAAAATGCCCTTGTTTTCTGGTTTCTTGAATGTTCTCAACACATTAGGAGAAAGAGCGTGTTTGAGCAAGATCGATGCAGTGTGCGTTTCCCTAGATTTCAAGTGATTTGGGAAATATAATCCTTATTTTTCCACATTGTGAAAGAAACATGAGGCTTGCAAGAGATTGAAAAAATGCATCCCAAAACGTACTCCAGCGGTGAAAGCACACGTTTCTACAAAGACTTTGAAGTAGCAAGTAAAAGCCAATGGCTGAGTGTTCTTTCAGAGAGAAACATACACATTTCATCCTTCTGGAGTGAATTTTCAGCCTGGAATTCATATGCATTTGTACCGTGCAGAATGTAACTACCTGCTCGGGGGTTGTGTCATAGAAGCAACTTTCCTGCAGGAGCTTATTGGAACATTCATTGTTTGGCTAACTTCTTTGGGTTGGTTTTGGAAGGTCTTTCAACTTTAGCCAAATCCGCTTTCTTACGAAATTTTTTCACAGCCTTGTTTCCAAGAGCCCACAAAGAACTGCTGCTTAAAACTCTCCACATGCACATCTCCCATACTGGTGTGCTCGTTTCACTACCTGGATTTTGGTTTCCTCTTCTTTCTTTGAAATTACAAGCCCTCTTTCTGCATGCTACACACACCTTGTAGCAGTTTCAGTTTGCAGCATATTGGTGCTCTTAAAACGCTGAGTAACCTGTGTAGAGTGTGTCAATCTCCAGCACTGAATACACAACTTAGAGCTCCTTTCACCACAGACACGCAAACACATCTTTTTGTAAAAGTCCTACTTCTTTACTCTTGGAAATGTAAGGGTTTCATCGAGAACTTGAAGTCAATCATGCTTTGGCACTCTGCAACCAATAGGAATGAACTCTTGTACATACCCGTCTGAATTTCAGTGCAAAATGCCCTTCTTTTCTGGTTTGTTGAAAGTTCACAACACATTAGGAGATAGAGCGTGTTTGAAGAAGACTGATGCAGTGTGCGTTTTCCTGGATTTCTAGTGATTTGGGAAACATAATCCGTGTTTTCCCACATTGTCTAAGAAACAACATGAGGCTTGCAAGAGATTGAAACAATGCATCCTAAAACTTATTCCAGCAGTGAAAACACACGTTTCTACAAAGACTTGGAAGGAGCAAGCAAAAGAATAGTGGCTGAGTGTCCTTTCAGAGAGAAACACATGCATTTCATCCTTCTGGAGTGAGTTTTCTTGCTGGAATTCATATGCATTTTGTACTGTGCAGAATGTAGCTACCTGCTCGGGGGTTGTGTCATAGATGCACCTTTCCTGCAGGAGCTTATTGGAACTTTCATTGTTTGGCTAAGTTATTTAGGGTTGGTTTTGGAAGGTCTTTCAACTTTGGCCAAATGCGCTTTGTACGAAAGTTTTTCACAGCCCTGTTTCCAAGTGTCCACAAAGAGCTGCTGCTTGAAAGTGTCCACATGCACATCTCCCATACTGGTGTGCTCGTTTCACTACCTGGATTTTGGTTTCCTCTTCTTTCTTTGAAATGACAAGTCTTCATTCAGCATGCTACACACACCTTGTAGCAGTTTCAGTTTGAAGCATGTTGGTGCTCTCAAAACGCTGTGTATCCTGTGCAGAGTGTGTCACTCTACAGCACTGAATACACAACTTAGAGCTCCTTTCAACACAGACACGCAAACACGTCTTTTTGGGAAAGTCCTAACTCAGGTAAATTGGAAATGTAATGGTTTCATCGAAAACATGAAGACAATCATGCTTTTGAACTCTGCAACCGAAAGAAATGGCTTTTTGTACATGCCATTCTGAATTTCACTGCAAAATGCCCTTCTTTTCTGGTTTGTTGAAAGTTCAAAACACTTTAGGAGATAGAACGTGTTTGAAGAAGACTGATGCAGTGTGCGTTTTCCTGGATTTCAAGTGATTCGGGATACATACTCCTTGTTTTTCGACATTGTCTAAGAAACAACATGAGGCTTGCAAGAGATTGAAAAAATGCATCCTAAAACTTATGCCTGCAGTGAAAACACACGTTTCTACAAAGACTTGGAAGGAGCAAGCAAAAGAATAGTGGCTGAGAGTTCTTTCAGAGAGAAACACACGAATTTCATCCTTCTGTAAAGACGGTTAGGGTTACGATTGGACCTAGGGTTAGTGTTATGTTGAGGTCTAGGGTTAGAGATCCGGTTAGGGTTACGATTGGACCTAGGGTTAGGGTTATGTTGAGGGCTAGGGTTAGAGATCCGGTTAGGGTTACGATTGGACCTAGCGTAGGGTTATGTTGAGGGCTAGGGTTAGAGAGACGGTTAGGGTTACGATTGGACCTAGGATTAGGGTTATGTTGAGGGCCAGGGTTACAGATCCGGTTAGGGTTACGATTGGACGTAGGGTTAGGGTTTTGTTGAGGGCTAGGGTTAGAGATCCGGTTAGGGTTACGGTTGGACCTAGGGTTAGGGTTATGTTGAGGGCTAGGGTTAGAGATCCGGTTAGGGTTAAGATTGTACCTAGGGTTAGGGTTTTGTTGAGGGCCAGGGTTAGAGATCAGCTTAGTATTACGATTGGACCTAGTGTTAGGGTTATGTTGAGGGCTAGGGTTAGAGATCCGGTTAGGGTTACGGTTGGACCTAGGGTTAGGGTTATGTTGAGGGCTAGGGTTAGAGATCCGGTTAGGGTTAAGATTGTACCTAGGGTTATAGTGATGATGAGGGCTAGGATATTCCAGCAGTGAAAACACACATTTCTATAAAGACTTTGAAGCAGCAAGCAAAAGCCTAGTGGCTGAGTGTTCTTTCAGAGAGAAACATGCATTTCATCCTTCTGGAGTGAATTTTCATGCTGGAGTTCATATGCATTTTATACTGTGCAGAATGTAGCTACCTGCTGGGGGTTGTGTCATAGAAGCACCTTTTCTGCAGGAGCTTATTGGAACATTCATTGTTTGGCTAAGTTATTTAGGGTTGGTTTTGGAAGGTCTTTCAACCTTGGCCAAATCCCGCTTCGTACGCAAGTTTTTAATAGCGCTGTTTCCAAGTGTCCACAAAGAGCTGCTGCTTGAAACTGTCCACATGCACATCTCGTATACTGGTGTGCTCGTTTCACTACCTGGATTTTGGTTTCCTCTTCTTTCTTTGAAATGACAAGTCTTCATTCAGCATTCTACACACACCTTGTACCAGCTTCAGTTTGAAGCATGTTGGTGCTCTCAAAACGCTGTGTAAGCTATGTAGAGTGTGTTACTCTCCAGCACTGAATACACAACTTAGAGCTCCTTTCACCACAGACACGCAAACACATCTTTTTGTGAAAGTCCTACTTCAGGTCCCTTGGGAATGTAAGGGTTTCCTGGAGAACATGAAGTCAATCATGCTTTTGCACTCTACTACCAATAGAAATGACCTCTTGTACATGCCTGACTGAGTTTCACTGCAAAATGCCCTTGTCTTCTGGTTTCTTGAATGTTCTCAACACATTAGGAGAAAGAGCGTGTTTGAGCAAGATCGATGCAGTGTGCGTTTCCCTAGATTTCAAGTGATTTGGGAAATATAATCCTTATTTTTCCACATTGTGAAAGAAACATGAGGCTTGCAAGAGATTGAAAAAATGCATCCCAAAACGTACTCCAGCGGTGAAAGCACACGTTTCTACAAAGACTTTGAAGTAGCAAGTAAAAGCCAATGGCTGAGTGTTCTTTCAGAGAGAAACATACACATTTCATCCTTCTGGAGTGAATTTTCAGCCTGGAATTCATATGCATTTGTACCGTGCAGAATGTAACTACCTGCTCGGGGGTTGTGTCATAGAAGCAACTTTCCTGCAGGAGCTTATTGGAACATTCATTGTTTGGCTAACTTCTTTGGGTTGGTTTTGGAAGGTCTTTCAACTTTAGCCAAATCCGCTTTCTTACGAAATTTTTTCACAGCCTTGTTTCCAAGAGCCCACAAAGAACTGCTGCTTAAAACTCTCCACATGCACATCTCCCATACTGGTGTGCTCGTTTCACTACCTGGATTTTGGTTTCCTCTTCTTTCTTTGAAATTACAAGCCCTCTTTCTGCATGCTACACACACCTTGTAGCAGTTTCAGTTTGCAGCATATTGGTGCTCTTAAAACGCTGAGTAACCTGTGTAGAGTGTGTCAATCTCCAGCACTGAATACACAACTTAGAGCTCCTTTCACCACAGACACGCAAACACATCTTTTTGTAAAAGTCCTACTTCTTTACTCTTGGAAATGTAAGGGTTTCATCGAGAACTTGAAGTCAATCATGCTTTTGCACTCTGCAACCAATAGGAATGAACTCTTGTACATACCCGTCTGAATTTCAGTGCAAAATGCCCTTCTTTTCTGGTTTGTTGAAAGTTCACAACACATTAGGAGATAGAGCATGTTTGAAGAAGACTGATGCAGTGTGCGTTTTCCTGGATTTCTAGTGATTTGGGAAACATAATCCGTGTTTTCCCACATTGTCTAAGAAACAACATGAGGCTTGCAAGAGATTGAAACAATGCATCCTAAAACTTATTCCAGCAGTGAAAACACACGTTTCTACAAAGACTTGGAAGGAGCAAGCAAAAGAATAGTGGCTGAGTGTCCTTTCAGAGAGAAACACATGCATTTCATCCTTCTGGAGTGAGTTTTCTTGCTGGAATTCATATGCATTTTGTACTGTGCAGAATGTAGCTACCTGCTCGGGGGTTGTGTCATAGATGCACCTTTCCTGCAGGAGCTTATTGGAACTTTCATTGTTTGGCTAAGTTATTTAGGGTTGGTTTTGGAAGGTCTTTCAACTTTGGCCAAATCCGCTTTGTACGAAAGTTTTTCACAGCCCTGTTTCCAAGTGTCCACAAAGAGCTGCTGCTTGAAAGTGTCCACATGCACATCTCCCATACTGGTGTGCTCGTTTCACTACCTGGATTTTGGTTTCCTCTTCTTTCTTTGAAATGACAAGTCTTCATTCAGCATGCTACACACACCTTGTAGCAGTTTCAGTTTGAAGCATGTTGGTGCTCTCAAAACGCTGTGTATCCTGTGTAGAGTGTGTCACTCTACAGCACTGAATACACAACTTAGAGCTCCTTTCAACACAGACACGCAAACACGTCTTTTTGGGAAAGTCCTAACTCAGGTAAATTGGAAATGTAATGGTTTCATCGAAAACATGAAGACAATCATGCTTTTGAACTCTGCAACCGAAAGAAATGGCTTTTTGTACATGCCATTCTGAATTTCACTGCAAAATGCCCTTCTTTTCTGGTTTGTTGAAAGTTCAAAACACTTTAGGAGATAGAACGTGTTTGAAGAAGACTGATGCAGTGTGCGTTTTCCTGGATTTCAAGTGATTCGGGATACATACTCCTTGTTTTTCGACATTGTCTAAGAAACAACATGAGGCTTGCAAGAGATTGAAAAAATGCATCCTAAAACTTATGCCTGCAGTGAAAACACACGTTTCTACAAAGACTTGGAAGGAGCAAGCAAAAGAATAGTGGCTGAGAGTTCTTTCAGAGAGAAACACACGTATTTCATCCTTCTGTAGAGACGGTTAGGGTTACGATTGGACCTAGGGTAGGGTTATGTTGAGGGCTAGGGTTAGAGAGACGGTTAGGGTTACGATTGGACCTAGGGTTAGGGTTATGTTGAGGGCTAGGGTTAGAGATCCGGTTAGGGTTACGATTGGACCTAGCGTAGGGTTATGTTGAGGGCTAGGGATAGAGAGACGGTTAGGGTTACGATTGGACCTAGGGTTAGGGTTATGTTGAGGGCCAGGGTTAGAGATCAGCTTAGTATTACAATTGGACCTAGGGTTAGGGTTATGTTGAGGCCTAGGGTTAGAGATCCGGTTAGGGTTACGATTGGATCTAGGGTTAGGGTTATGTTGAGGGCTAGGGTTAGAGATCCGGTTAGGGTTACGATTGGACCTAGGGTTAGGGTTATATTGAGGGCTCGGGTTAGAGAGACGGTTAGGGTTACGATTGGACCTAGGGTTAGGGTTATGTTGAGGCCTAAGGTTAGAGATCAGGTTAGTATTACGATTGGACCTAGGGTTAGGGTTATGTTGAGGGCTAGGGTTACAGATCCGGTTAGGGTTACGATTGGACCTAGGGTTAGGGTTATGTTGAGGGCTAGGGTTAGAAATCCGGTTAGGGTTAAGGTTGTACCTAGGGTTATAGTGATGTTGAGGGCTAGGATATTCCAGCAGTGAAAACACACATTTCTATAAAGACTTTGAAGCAGCAAGCAAAAGCCTAGTGGCTGAGTGTTCTTTCAGAGAGAAACATGCATTTCATCCTTCTGGAGTGAATTTTCATGCTGGAGTTCATATGCATTTTATACTGTGCAGAATGTAGCTACCTGCTGGGGGTTGTGTCATAGAAGCACCTTTTCTGCAGGAGCTTATTGGAACATTCATTGTTTGGCTAAGTTATTTAGGGTTGGTTTTGGAAGGTCTTTCAACCTTGGCCAAATCCCGCTTCGTACGCAAGTTTTTAATAGCGCTGTTTCCAAGTGTCCACAAAGAGCTGCTGCTTGAAACTGTCCACATGCACATCTCGTATACTGGTGTGCTCGTTTCACTACCAGGATTTTGGTTTCCTCTTCTTTCTTTGAAATGACAAGTCTTCATTCAGCATTCTACACACACCTTGTACCAGCTTCAGTTTGAAGCATGTTGGTGCTCTCAAAACGCTGTGTAACCTATGTAGAGTGTGTTACTCTCCAGCACTGAATACACAACTTAGAGCTCCTTTCACCACAGACACGCAAACACATCTTTTTGTGAAAGTCCTACTTCAGGTCCCTTGGGAATGTAAGGGTTTCCTGGAGAACATGAAGTCAATCATGCTTTTGCACTCTACTACCAATAGAAATGACCTCTTGTACATGCCTGACTGAGTTTCACTGCAAAATGCCCTTGTTTTCTGGTTTCTTGAATGTTCTCAACACATTAGGAGAAAGAGCGTGTTTGAGCAAGATCGATGCAGTGTGCGTTTCCCTAGATTTCAAGTGATTTGGGAAATATAATCCTTATTTTTCCACATTGTGAAAGAAACATGAGGCTTGCAAGAGATTGAAAAAATGCATCCCAAAACGTACTCCAGCGGTGAAAGCACACGTTTCTACAAAGACTTTGAAGTAGCAAGTAAAAGCCAATGGCTGAGTGTTCTTTCAGAGAGAAACATACACATTTCATCCTTCTGGAGTGAATTTTCAGCCTGGAATTCATATGCATTTGTACCGTGCAGAATGTAACTACCTGCTCGGGGGTTGTGTCATAGAAGCAACTTTCCTGCAGGAGCTTATTGGAACATTCATTGTTTGGCTAACTTCTTTGGGTTGGTTTTGGAAGGTCTTTCAACTTTAGCCAAATCCGCTTTCTTACGAAATTTTTTCACAGCCTTGTTTCCAAGAGCCCACAAAGAACTGCTGCTTAAAACTCTCCACATGCACATCTCCCATACTGGTGTGCTCGTTTCACTACCTGGATTTTGGTTTCCTCTTCTTTCTTTGAAATTACAAGCCCTCTTTCTGCATGCTACACACACCTTGTAGCAGTTTCAGTTTGCAGCATATTGGTGCTCTTAAAACGCTGAGTAACCTGTGTAGAGTGTGTCAATCTCCAGCACTGAATACACAACTTAGAGCTCCTTTCACCACAGACACGCAAACACATCTTTTTGTAAAAGTCCTACTTCTTTACTCTTGGAAATGTAAGGGTTTCATCGAGAACTTGAAGTCAATCATGCTTTGGCACTCTGCAACCAATAGGAATGAACTCTTGTACATACCCGTCTGAATTTCAGTGCAAAATGCCCTTCTTTTCTGGTTTGTTGAAAGTTCACAACACATTAGGAGATAGAGCGTGTTTGAAGAAGACTGATGCAGTGTGCGTTTTCCTGGATTTCTAGTGATTTGGGAAACATAATCCGTGTTTTCCCACATTGTCTAAGAAACAACATGAGGCTTGCAAGAGATTGAAACAATGCATCCTAAAACTTATTCCAGCAGTGAAAACACACGTTTCTACAAAGACTTGGAAGGAGCAAGCAAAAGAATAGTGGCTGAGTGTCCTTTCAGAGAGAAACACATGCATTTCATCCTTCTGGAGTGAGTTTTCTTGCTGGAATTCATATGCATTTTGTACTGTGCAGAATGTAGCTACCTGCTCGGGGGTTGTGTCATAGATGCACCTTTCCTGCAGGAGCTTATTGGAACTTTCATTGTTTGGCTAAGTTATTTAGGGTTGGTTTTGGAAGGTCTTTCAACTTTGGCCAAATGCGCTTTGTACGAAAGTTTTTCACAGCCCTGTTTCCAAGTGTCCACAAAGAGCTGCTGCTTGAAAGTGTCCACATGCACATCTCCCATACTGGTGTGCTCGTTTCACTACCTGGATTTTGGTTTCCTCTTCTTTCTTTGAAATGACACGTCTTCATTCAGCATGCTACACACACCTTTTAGCAGTTTCAGTTTGAAGCATGTTGGTGCTCTCAAAACGCTGTGTATCCTGTGCAGAGTGTGTCACTCTACAGCACTGAATACACAACTTAGAGCTCCTTTCAACACAGACACGCAAACACGTCTTTTTGGGAAAGTCCTAACTCAGGTAAATTGGAAATGTAATGGTTTCATCGAAAACATGAAGACAATCATGCTTTTGAACTCTGCAACCGAAAGAAATGGCTTTTTGTACATGCCATTCTGAATTTCACTGCAAAATGCCCTTCTTTTCTGGTTTGTTGAAAGTTCAAAACACTTTAGGAGATAGAACGTGTTTGAAGAAGACTGATGCAGTGTGCGTTTTCCTGGATTTCAAGTGATTCGGGATACATACTCCTTGTTTTTCGACATTGTCTAAGAAACAACATGAGGCTTGCAAGAGATTGAAAAAATGCATCCTAAAACTTATGCCTGCAGTGAAAACACACGTTTCTACAAAGACTTGGAAGGAGCAAGCAAAAGAATAGTGGCTGAGAGTTCTTTCAGAGAGAAACACACGAATTTCATCCTTCTGTAAAGACGGTTAGGGTTACGATTGGACCTAGGGTTAGTGTTATGTTGAGGTCTAGGGTTAGAGATCCGGTTAGGGTTACGATTGGACCTAGGGTTAGGGTTATGTTGAGGGCTAGGGTTAGAGATCCGGTTAGGGTTACGATTGGACCTAGCGTAGGGTTATGTTGAGGGCTAGGGTTAGAGAGACGGTTAGGGTTACGATTGGACCTAGGATTAGGGTTATGTTGAGGGCCAGGGTTACAGATCCGGTTAGGGTTACGATTGGACGTAGGGTTAGGGTTTTGTTGAGGGCTAGGGTTAGAGATCCGGTTAGGGTTACGGTTGGACCTAGGGTTAGGGTTATGTTGAGGGCTAGGGTTAGAGATCCGGTTAGGGTTAAGATTGTACCTAGGGTTAGGGTTTTGTTGAGGGCCAGGGTTAGAGATCAGCTTAGTATTACGATTGGACCTAGTGTTAGGGTTATGTTGAGGGCTAGGGTTAGAGATCCGGTTAGGGTTACGGTTGGACCTAGGGTTAGGGTTATGTTGAGGGCTAGGGTTAGAGATCCGGTTAGGGTTAAGATTGTACCTAGGGTTATAGTGATGATGAGGGCTAGGATATTCCAGCAGTGAAAACACACATTTCTATAAAGACTTTGAAGCAGCAAGCAAAAGCCTAGTGGCTGAGTGTTCTTTCAGAGAGAAACATGCATTTCATCCTTCTGGAGTGAATTTTCATGCTGGAGTTCATATGCATTTTATACTGTGCAGAATGTAGCTACCTGCTGGGGGTTGTGTCATAGAAGCACCTTTTCTGCAGGAGCTTATTGGAACATTCATTGTTTGGCTAAGTTATTTAGGGTTGGTTTTGGAAGGTCTTTCAACCTTGGCCAAATCCCGCTTCGTACGCAAGTTTTTAATAGCGCTGTTTCCAAGTGTCCACAAAGAGCTGCTGCTTGAAACTGTCCACATGCACATCTCGTATACTGGTGTGCTCGTTTCACTACCTGGATTTTGGTTTCCTCTTCTTTCTTTGAAATGACAAGTCTTCATTCAGCATTCTACACACACCTTGTACCAGCTTCAGTTTGAAGCATGTTGGTGCTCTCAAAACGGTGTGTATCCTGTGTAGAGTGTGTCACTCTACAGCACTGAATACACAACTTAGAGCTCCTTTCAACACAGACACGCAAACACGTCTTTTTGGGAAAGTCCTAACTCAGGTAAATTGGAAATGTAATGGTTTCATCGAAAACATGAAGACAATCATGCTTTTGAACTCTGCAACCGAAAGAAATGGCTTTTTGTACATGCCATTCTGAATTTCACTGCAAAATGCCCTTCTTTTCTGGTTTGTTGAAAGTTCAAAACACTTTAGGAGATAGAACGTGTTTGAAGAAGACTGATGCAGTGTGCGTTTTCCTGGATTTCAAGTCATTCGGGATACATACTCCTTGTTTTTCGACATTGTCTAAGAAACAACATGAGGCTTGCAAGAGATTGAAAAAATGCATCCTAAAACTTATGCCTGCAGTGAAAACACACGTTTCTACAAAGACTTGGAAGGAGCAAGCAAAAGAATAGTGGCTGAGAGTTCTTTCAGAGAGAAACACACGAATTTCATCCTTCTGTAAAGACGGTTAGGGTTACGATTGGACCTAGGGTTAGGGTTATGTTGAGGTCTAGGGTTAGAGATCCGGTTAGGGTTACGATTGGACCTAGGGTTAGGGTTATGTTGAGGGCTAGGGTTAGAGATCCGGTTAGGGTTACGATTGGACCTAGCGTAGGGTTATGTTGAGGGCTAGGGTTAGAGAGACGGTTAGGGTTACGATTGGACCTAGGATTAGGGTTATGTTGAGGGCCAGGGTTACAGATCCGGTTAGGGTTAAGATTGGACGTCGGGTTAGGGTTTTGTTGAGGGCTAGGGTTAGAGATCCGGTTAGGGTTACGGTTGGACCTAGGGTTAGGGTTATGTTGAGGGCTAGGGTTAGAGATCCGGTTAGGGTTAAGATTGTACCTAGGGTTAGGGTTTTGTTGAGGGCCAGGGTTAGAGATCAGCTTAGTATTACGATTGGACCTAGTGTTAGGGTTATGTTGAGGGCTAGGGTTAGAGATCCGGTTAGGGTTACGGTTGGACCTAGGGTTAGGGTTATGTTGAGGGCTAGGGTTAGAGATCCGGTTAGGGTTAAGATTGTACCTAGGGTTATAGTGATGTTGAGGGCTAGGATATTCCAGCAGTGAAAACACACATTTCTATAAAGACTTTGAAGCAGCAAGCAAAAGCCTAGTGGCTGAGTGTTCTTTCTGAGAGAAACATGCATTTCATCCTTCTGGAGTGAATTTTCATGCTGGAGTTCATATGCATTTTATACTGTGCAGAATGTAGCTACCTGCTGGGGGTTGTGTCATAGAAGCACCTTTTCTGCAGGAGCTTATTGGAACATTCATTGTTTGGCTAAGTTATTTAGGGTTGGTTTTGGAAGGTCTTTCAACCTTGGCCAAATCCCGCTTCGTACGCAAGTTTTTAATAGCGCTGTTTCCAAGTGTCCACAAAGAGCTGCTGCTTGAAAGTGTCCACATGCACATCTCCCATACTGGTGTGCTCGTTTCACTACCTGGATTTTGGTTTCCTCTTCTTTCTTTGAAATGACAAGTCTTCATTCAGCATTCTACACACACCTTGTACCAGCTTCAGTTTGAAGCATGTTGGTGCTCTCAAAACGCTGTGTAACCTATGTAGAGTGTGTTACTCTCCAGCACTGAATACACAACTTAGAGCTCCTTTCACCACAGACACGCAAACACATCTTTTTGTGAAAGTCCTACTTCAGGTCCCTTGGGAATGTAAGGGTTTCCTGGAGAACATGAAGTCAATCATGCTTTTGCACTCTACTACCAATAGAAATGACCTCTTGTACATGCCTGACTGAGTTTCACTGCAAAATGCCCTTGTTTTCTGGTTTCTTGAATGTTCTCAACACATTAGGAGAAAGAGCGTGTTTGAGCAAGATCGATGCAGTGTGCGTTTCCCTAGATTTCAAGTGATTTGGGAAATATAATCCTTATTTTTCCACATTGTGAAAGAAACATGAGGCTTGCAAGAGATTGAAAAAATGCATCCCAAAACGTACTCCAGCGGTGAAAGCACACGTTTCTACAAAGACTTTGAAGTAGCAAGTAAAAGCCAATGGCTGAGTGTTCTTTCAGAGAGAAACATACACATTTCATCCTTCTGGAGTGAATTTTCAGCCTGGAATTCATATGCATTTGTACCGTGCAGAATGTAACTACCTGCTCGGGGGTTGTGTCATAGAAGCAACTTTCCTGCAGGAGCTTATTGGAACATTCATTGTTTGGCTAACTTCTTTGGGTTGGTTTTGGAAGGTCTTTCAACTTTAGCCAAATCCGCTTTCTTACGAAATTTTTTCACAGCCTTGTTTCCAAGAGCCCACAAAGAACTGCTGCTTAAAACTCTCCACATGCACATCTCCCATACTGGTGTGCTCGTTTCACTACCTGGATTTTGGTTTCCTCTTCTTTCTTTGAAATTACAAGCCCTCTTTCTGCATGCTACACACACCTTGTAGCAGTTTCAGTTTGCAGCATATTGGTGCTCTTAAAACGCTGAGTAACCTGTGTAGAGTGTGTCAATCTCCAGCACTGAATACACAACTTAGAGCTCCTTTCACCACAGACACGCAAACACATCTTTTTGTAAAAGTCCTACTTCTTTACTCTTGGAAATGTAAGGGTTTCATCGAGAACTTGAAGTCAATCATGCTTTTGCACTCTGCAACCAATAGGAATGAACTCTTGTACATACCCGTCTGAATTTCAGTGCAAAATGCCCTTCTTTTCTGGTTTGTTGAAAGTTCACAACACATTAGGAGATAGAGCGTGTTTGAAGAAGACTGATGCAGTGTGCGTTTTCCTGGATTTCTAGTGATTTGGGAAACATAATCCGTGTTTTCCCACATTGTCTAAGAAACAACATGAGGCTTGCAAGAGATTGAAACAATGCATCCTAAAACTTATTCCAGCAGTGAAAACACACGTTTCTACAAAGACTTGGAAGGAGCAAGCAAAAGAATAGTGGCTGAGTGTCCTTTCAGAGAGAAACACATGCATTTCATCCTTCTGGAGTGAGTTTTCTTGCTGGAATTCATATGCATTTTGTACTGTGCAGAATGTAGCTACCTGCTCGGGGGTTGTGTCATAGATGCACCTTTCCTGCAGGAGCTTATTGGAACTTTCATTGTTTGGCTAAGTTATTTAGGGTTGGTTTTGGAAGGTCTTTCAACTTTGGCCAAATCCGCTTTGTACGAAAGTTTTTCACAGCCCTGTTTCCAAGTGTCCACAAAGAGCTGCTGCTTGAAAGTGTCCACATGCACATCTCCCATACTGGTGTGCTCGTTTCACTACCTGGATTTTGGTTTCCTCTTCTTTCTTTGAAATGACAAGTCTTCATTCAGCATGCTACACACACCTTGTAGCAGTTTCAGTTTGAAGCATGTTGGTGCTCTCAAAACGGTGTGTATACTGTGTAGAGTGTGTCACTCTACAGCACTGAATACACAACTTAGAGCTCCTTTCAACACAGACACGCAAACACGTCTTTTTGGGAAAGTCCTAACTCAGGTAAATTGGAAATGTAATGGTTTCATCGAAAACATGAAGACAATCATGCTTTTGAACTCTGCAACCGAAAGAAATGGCTTTTTGTACATGCCATTCTGAATTTCACTGCAAAATGCCCTTCTTTTCTGGTTTGTTGAAAGTTCAAAACACTTTAGGAGATAGAACGTGTTTGAAGAAGACTGATGCAGTGTGCGTTTTCCTGGATTTCAAGTGATTCGGGATACATACTCCTTGTTTTTCGACATTGTCTAAGAAACAACATGAGGCTTGCAAGAGATTGAAAAAATGCATCCTAAAACTTATGCCTGCAGTGAAAACACACGTTTCTACAAAGACTTGGAAGGAGCAAGCAAAAGAATAGTGGCTGAGAGTTCTTTCAGAGAGAAACACACGTATTTCATCCTTCTGTAGAGACGGTTAGGGTTACGATTGGACCTAGGGTAGGGTTATGTTGAGGGCTAGGGTTAGAGAGACGGTTAGGGTTACGATTGGACCTAGGGTTAGGGTTATGTTGAGGGCTAGGGTTAGAGATCCGGTTAGGGTTACGATTGGACTTAGCGTAGGGTTATGTTGAGGGCTAGGGATAGAGAGACGGTTAGGGTTACGATTGGACCTAGGGTTAGGGTTATGTTGAGGGCCAGGGTTAGAGATCAGCTTAGTATTACGATTGGACCTAGGGTTAGGGTTATGTTGAGGCCTAGGGTTAGAGATCCGGTTAGGGTTACGATTGGATCTAGGGTTAGGGTTATGTTGAGGGCCAGGGTTACAGATCCGGTTAGGGTTACGATTGGACGTAGGGTTAGGGTTTTGTTGAGGGCTAGGGTTAGAGATCCGGTTAGGGTTACGATTGGACCTAGCGTAGGGTTATGTTGAGGGCTAGGGTTAGAGAGACGGTTAGGGTTACGATTGGACCTAGGATTAGGGTTATGTTGAGGGCCAGGGTTACAGATCCGGTTAGGGTTACGATTGGACGTAGGGTTAGGGTTTTGTTGAGGGCTAGGGTTAGAGATCCGGTTAGGGTTACGGTTGGACCTAGGGTTAGGGTTATGTTGAGGGCTAGGGTTAGAGATCCAGTTAGGGTTAAGATTGTACCTAGGGTTAGGGTTTTGTTGAGGGCCAGGGTTAGAGATCAGCTTAGTATTACGATTGGACCTAGTGTTAGGGTTATGTTGAGGGCTAGGGTTAGAGATCCGGTTAGGGTTACGGTTGGACCTAGGGTTAGGGTTATGTTGAGGGCTAGGGTTAGAGATCCGGTTAGGGTTAAGATTGTACCTAGGGTTATAGTGATGTTGAGGGCTAGGATATTCCAGCAGTGAAAACACACATTTCTATAAAGACTTTGAAGCAGCAATCAAAAGCCTAGTGGCTGAGTGTTCTTTCTGAGAGAAACATGCATTTCATCCTTCATATGCATTTGTACCGTGCAGAATGTAACTACCTGCTCGGGGGTTGTGTCATAGAAGCAACTTTCCTGCAGGAGCTTATTGGAACATTCATTGTTTGGCTAACTTCTTTGGGTTGGTTTTGGAAGGTCTTTCAACTTTAGCCAAATCCGCTTTCTTACGAAATTTTTTCACAGCCTTGTTTCCAAGATGCCACAAAGAACTGCTGCTTAAAACTCTCCACATGCACATCTCCCATACTGGTGTGCTCGTTTCACTACCTGGATTTTGGTTTCCTCTTCTTTCTTTGAAATTACAAGCCCTCTTTCTGCATGCTACACACACCTTGTAGCAGTTTCAGTTTGCAGCATATTGGTGCTCTTAAAACGCTGAGTAACCTGTGTAGAGTGTGTCAATCTCCAGCACTGAATACACAACTTAGAGCTCCTTTCACCACAGACACGCAAACACATCTTTTTGTAAAAGTCCTACTTCTTTACTCTTGGAAATGTAAGGGTTTCATCGAGAACTTGAAGTCAATCATGCTTTTGCACTCTGCAACCAATAGGAATGAACTCTTGTACATACCCGTCTGAATTTCAGTGCAAAATGCCCTTCTTTTCTGGTTTGTTGAAAGTTCACAACACATTAGGAGATAGAGCGTGTTTGAAGAAGACTGATGCAGTGTGCGTTTTCCTGGATTTCTAGTGATTTGGGAAACATAATCCGTGTTTTCCCACATTGTCTAAGAAACAACATGAGGCTTGCAAGAGATTGAAACAATGCATCCTAAAACTTATTCCAGCAGTGAAAACACACGTTTCTACAAAGACTTGGAAGGAGCAAGCAAAAGAATAGTGGCTGAGTGTCCTTTCAGAGAGAAACACATGCATTTCATCCTTCTGGAGTGAGTTTTCTTGCTGGAATTCATATGCATTTTGTACTGTGCAGAATGTAGCTACCTGCTCGGGGGTTGTGTCATAGATGCACCTTTCCTGCAGGAGCTTATTGGAACTTTCATTGTTTGGCTAAGTTATTTAGGGTTGGTTTTGGAAGGTCTTTCAACTTTGGCCAAATCCGCTTTGTACGAAAGTTTTTCACAGCCCTGTTTCCAAGTGTCCACAAAGAGCTGCTGCTTGAAAGTGTCCACATGCACATCTCCCATACTGGTGTGCTCGTTTCACTACCTGGATTTTGGTTTCCTCTTCTTTCTTTGAAATGACAAGTCTTCATTCAGCATGCTACACACACCTTGTAGCAGTTTCAGTTTGAAGCATGTTGGTGCTCTCAAAACGCTGTGTATCCTGTGTAGAGTGTGTCACTCTACAGCACTGAATACACAACTTAGAGCTCCTTTCAACACAGACACGCAAACACGTCTTTTTGGGAAAGTCCTAACTCAGGTAAATTGGAAATGTAATGGTTTCATCGAAAACATGAAGACAATCATGCTTTTGAACTCTGCAACCGAAAGAAATGGCTTTTTGTACATGCCATTCTGAATTTCACTGCAAAATGCCCTTCTTTTCTGGTTTGTTGAAAGTTCAAAACACTTTAGGAGATAGAACGTGTTTGAAGAACACTGATGCAGTGTGCGTTTTCCTGGATTTCAAGTGATTCGGGATACATACTCCTTGTTTTTCGACATTGTCTAAGAAACAACATGAGGCTTGCAAGAGATTGAAAAAATGCATCCTAAAACTTATGCCTGCAGTGAAAACACACGTTTCTACAAAGACTTGGAAGGAGCAAGCAAAAGAATAGTGGCTGAGAGTTCTTTCAGAGAGAAACACACGTATTTCATCCTTCTGTAGAGACGGTTAGGGTTACGATTGGACCTAGGGTAGAGTTATGTTGAGGGCTAGGGTTAGAGAGACGGTTAGGGTTACGATTGGACCTAGGGTTAGGGTTATGTTGAGGGCTAGGGTTAGAGATCCGGTTAGGGTTACGATTGGACCTAGGGTTAGGGTTATGTTGAGGGCTAGGGTTAGAGATCCGGTTAAGGTTACGATTGGACCTAGCGTAGGGTTATGTTGAGGGCTAGGGGTAGAGAGACGGCTAGGGTTACGATTGGACCTAGGGTTAGGGTTATGTTGAGGGCCAATGTTAGAGATCAGCTTAGTATTACGATTGGACCTAGGGTTAGGGTTATGTTGAGGGCTAGGGTTAGAGAGAAGGGTTAGGGTTACGATTGGACCTAGGGTTAGGGTTATGTTGAGGTCTAAGTTTAGAGATCAGGTTAGTATTATGATTGGACCTAGGGTTAGGGTTATGTTGAGGGCTAGGGTTACAGATCCAGTTAGAGTTACGATTGGACGTAGGGTTAGGGTTATGTTGAGGGCTAGGGTTAGAGATCCGGTTAGGGTTACGGTTGGACCTAGGGTTAGGGTTATGTTGAGGGCTAGGGTTAGAGATCCGGTTAGGGTTAAGATTGTACCTAGGGTTATAGTGATTTTGAGGGCTAGGGTATTCCAGCATTGAAAACCCACATTTCTATAAAGACTTTGAAGCAGCAAGCAAAAGCCTAGTGGCTGAGTGTTCTTTCAGAGAGAAACATGCATTTCATCCTTCTGGAGTGAATTTTCATGCTGGAGTTCATATGCATTTTATACTGTGCAGAATGTAGCTACCTGCTGGGGGTTGTGTCATAGAAGCACCTTTTCTGCAGGAGCTTATTGGAACATTCATTGTTTGGCTAACTTCTTTGGGTTGGTTTTGGAAGGTCTTTCAACTTTAGCCAAATCCGCTTTCTTACGAAATTTTTTCACAGCCTTGTTTCCAAGAGCCCACAAAGAACTGCTGCTTAAAACTCTCCACATGCACATCTCCCATACTGGTGTGCTCGTTTCACTACCTGGATTTTGGTTTCCTCTTCTTTCTTTGAAATTACAAGCCCTCTTTCTGCATGCTACACACACCTTGTAGCAGTTTCAGTTTGCAGCATATTGGTGCTCTTAAAACGCTGAGTAACCTGTGTAGAGTGTGTCAATCTCCAGCACTGAATACACAACTTAGAGCTCCTTTCACCACAGACACGCAAACACATCTTTTTGTAAAAGTCCTACTTCTTTACTCTTGGAAATGTAAGGGTTTCATCGAGAACTTGAAGTCAATCATGCTTTTGCACTCTGCAACCAATAGGAATGAACTCTTGTACATACCCGTCTGAATTTCAGTGCAAAATGCCCTTCTTTTCTGGTTTGTTGAAAGTTCACAACACATTAGGAGATAGAGCGTGTTTGAAGAAGACTGATGCAGTGTGCGTTTTCCTGGATTTCTAGTGATTTGGGAAACATAATCCGTGTTTTCCCACATTGTCTAAGAAACAACATGAGGCTTGCAAGAGATTGAAACAATGCATCCTAAAACTTATTCCAGCAGTGAAAACACACGTTTCTACAAAGACTTGGAAGGAGCAAGCAAAAGAATAGTGGCTGAGTGTCCTTTCAGAGAGAAACACATGCATTTCATCCTTCTGGAGTGAGTTTTCTTGCTGGAATTCATATGCATTTTGTACTGTGCAGAATGTAGCTACCTGCTCGGGGGTTGTGTCATAGATGCACCTTTCCTGCAGGAGCTTATTGGAACATTCATTGTTTGGCTAAGTTATTTAGGGTTGGTTTTGGAAGGTCTTTCAACTTTGGCCAAATCCGCTTTGTACGAAAGTTTTTCACAGCCCTGTTTCCAAGTGTCCACAAAGAGCTGCTGCTTGAAAGTGTCCACATGCACATCTCCCATACTGGTGTGCTCGTTTCACTACCTGGATTTTGGTTTCCTCTTCTTTCTTTGAAATGACAAGTCTTCATTCAGCATGCTACACACACCTTGTAGCAGTTTCAGTTTGAAGCATGTTGGTGCTCTCAAAACGCTGTGTATCCTGTGTAGAGTGTGTCACTCTACAGCACTGAATACACAACTTAGAGCTCCTTTCAACACAGACACGCAAACACGTCTTTTTGGGAAAGTCCTAACTCAGGTAAATTGGAAATGTAATGGTTTCATCGAAAACATGAAGACAATCATGCTTTTGAACTCTGCAACTGAAAGAAATGGCTTTTTGTACATGCCATTCTGAATTTCACTGCAAAATGCCCTTCTTTTCTGGTTTGTTGAAAGTTCAAAACACTTTAGGAGATAGAACGTGTTTGAAGAAGACTGATGCAGTGTGCGTTTTCCTGGATTGCAAGTGATTCGGGATACATACTCCTTGTTTTTCGACATTGTCTAAGAAACAACATGAGGCTTGCAAGAGATTGAAAAAATGCATCCTAAAACTTATGCCTGCAGTGAAAACACACGTTTCTACAAAGACTTGGAAGGAGCAAGCAAAAGAATAGTGGCTGAGAGTTCTTTCAGAGAGAAACACACGTATTTCATCCTTCTGTAGTGACGGTTAGGGTTACGATTGGACCTAGGGTAGGGTTATGTTGAGGGCTAGGGTTAGAGAGACGGTTAGGGTTACGATTGGACCTAGGGTTAGGGTTATGTTGAGGTCTAGGGTTAGAGAAACGGATAGGGTTACGATTGGACCTAGGGTTAGGGTTATGTTGAGGGCTAGGGTTATAGAGACGGTTAGGGTTACGATTGGACCTAGGGTTAGGGTTATGTTGAGGTCTAGGGTTAGAGATCCGGTTAGGGTTACGATTGGACCTAGGGTTAGGGTTATGTTGAGGGCTAGGGTTAGAGATCCGGTTAGGGTTACGATTGGACCTAGGGTTAGGGTTATGTTGAGGGCTAGGGATAGAGAGACGGTTAGGGTTACGATTGGACCTAGGGTTAGGGTTATGTTGAGGGCCAGGGTTAGAGATCAGCTTAGTATTACGATTGGACCTAGGGTTAGGGTTATGTTGAGGCCTAGGGTTAGAGATCTGGTTAGGGTTACGATTGGACCTAGGGTTAGGGTTATGTTGAGGGCTAGGGTTAGAGATCTGGTTAGAGATCTGATTAGGGTTACGATTGGACCTAGGGTTAGGGTTATGTTGAGGGCTAGGGTTAGAGATACGGTTAGGGTTACGATTGGACCTAGGGTTAGGGTTATGTTGAGGGCCAGGGTTAGAGATCAGCTTAGTATTACGATTGGACCTAGGGTTAGGGTTATGTTGAGGCCTAGGGTTAGAGATCCGGTTAGGGTTAAGATTGGACCTAGGGTTAGGGTTATGTTGAGGCCTAGGGTTAGAGATCCGGTTAGGGTTACGATTGGACCTAGGGTTAGGGTTATATTGAGGGTTAGGGTTAGAGAGACGGTTAGGGTTCCGATTGGACCTAGGGTTAGGGTTATGTTGAGGGCTAGGGTTAGAGATCCGGTTAGGGTTACGATTGGACTTAGCGTAGGGTTATGTTGAGGGCTAGGGATAGAGAGACGGTTAGGGTTACGATTGGACCTAGGGTTAGGGTTATGTTGAGGGCCAGGGTTAGAGATCAGCTTAGTATTACGATTGGACCTAGGGTTAGGGTTATGTTGAGGCCTAGGGTTAGAGATCCGGTTAGGGTTACGATTGGATCTAGGGTTAGGGTTATGTTGAGGGCCAGGGTTACAGATCCGGTTAGGGTTACGATTGGACGTAGGGTTAGGGTTTTGTTGAGGGCTAGGGTTAGAGATCCGGTTAGGGTTACGATTGGACCTAGCGTAGGGTTATGTTGAGGGCTAGGGTTAGAGAGACGGTTAGGGTTACGATTGGACCTAGGATTAGGGTTATGTTGAGGGCCAGGGTTACAGATCCGGTTAGGGTTACGATTGGACGTAGGGTTAGGGTTTTGTTGAGGGCTAGGGTTAGAGATCCGGTTAGGGTTACGGTTGGACCTAGGGTTAGGGTTATGTTGAGGGCTAGGGTTAGAGATCCGGTTAGGGTTAAGATTGTACCTAGGGTTAGGGTTTTGTTGAGGGCCAGGGTTAGAGATCAGCTTAGTATTACGATTGGACCTAGTGTTAGGGTTATGTTGAGGGCTAGGGTTAGAGATCCGGTTAGGGTTACGGTTGGACCTAGGGTTAGGGTTATGTTGAGGGCTAGGGTTAGAGATCCGGTTAGGGTTAAGATTGTACCTAGGGTTATAGTGATGTTGAGGGCTAGGATATTCCAGCAGTGAAAACACACATTTCTATAAAGACTTTGAAGCAGCAATCAAAAGCCTAGTGGCTGAGTGTTCTTTCTGAGAGAAACATGCATTTCATCCTTCTGGAGTGAATTTTCATGCTGGAGTTCATATGCATTTTATACTGTGCAGAATGTAGCTACCTGCTGGGGGTTGTGTCATAGAAGCACCTTTTCTGCAGGAGCTTATTGGAACATTCATTGTTTGGCTAAGTTATTTAGGGTTGGTTTTGGAAGGTCTTTCAACCTTGGCCAAATCCCGCTTCGTACGCAAGTTTTTAATAGCGCTGTTTCCAAGTGTCCACAAAGAGCTGCTGCTTGAAAGTGTCCACATGCACATCTCCCATACTGGTGTGCTCGTTTCACTACCTGGATTTTGGTTTCCTCTTCTTTCTTTGAAATGACAAGTCTTCATTCAGCATTCTACACACACCTTGTACCATCTTCAGTTTGAAGCATGTTGGTGCTCTCAAAACGCTGTGTAACCTATGTAGAGTGTGTTACTCTCCAGCACTGAATACACAACTTAGAGCTCCTTTCACCACAGACACGCAAACACATCTTTTTGTGAAAGTCCTACTTCAGGTCCCTTGGGAATGTAAGGGTTTCCTGGAGAACATGAAGTCAATCATGCTTTTGCACTCTACTACCAATAGAAATGACCTCTTGTACATGCCTGACTGAGTTTCACTGCAAAATGCCCTTGTTTTCTGGTTTCTTGAATGTTCTCAACACATTAGGAGAAAGAGCGTGTTTGAGCAAGATCGATGCAGTGTGCGTTTCCCTAGATTTCAAGTGATTTGGGAAATATAATCCTTATTTTTCCACATTGTGAAAGAAACATGAGGCTTGCAAGAGATTGAAAAAATGCATCCCAAAACGTACTCCAGCGGTGAAAGCACACGTTTCTACAAAGACTTTGAAGTAGCAAGTAAAAGCCAATGGCTGAGTGTTCTTTCAGAGAGAAACATACACATTTCATCCTTCTGGAGTGAATTTTCAGCCTGGAATTCATATGCATTTGTACCGTGCAGAATGTAACTACCTGCTCGGGGGTTGTGTCATAGAAGCAACTTTCCTGCAGGAGCTTATTGGAACATTCATTGTTTGGCTAACTTCTTTGGGTTGGTTTTGGAAGGTCTTTCAACTTTAGCCAAATCCGCTTTCTTACGAAATTTTTTCACAGCCTTGTTTCCAAGAGCCCACAAAGAACTGCTGCTTAAAACTCTCCACATGCACATCTCCCATACTGGTGTGCTCGTTTCACTACCTGGATTTTGGTTTCCTCTTCTTTCTTTGAAATTACAAGCCCTCTTTCTGCATGCTACACACACCTTGTAGCAGTTTCAGTTTGCAGCATATTGGTGCTCTTAAAACGCTGAGTAACCTGTGTAGAGTGTGTCAATCTCCAGCACTGAATACACAACTTAGAGCTCCTTTCACCACAGACACGCAAACACATCTTTTTGTAAAAGTCCTACTTCTTTACTCTTGGAAATGTAAGGGTTTCATCGAGAACTTGAAGTCAATCATGCTTTTGCACTCTGCAACCAATAGGAATGAACTCTTGTACATACCCGTCTGAATTTCAGTGCAAAATGCCCTTCTTTTCTGGTTTGTTGAAAGTTCACAACACATTAGGAGATAGAGCGTGTTTGAAGAAGACTGATGCAGTGTGCGTTTTCCTGGATTTCTAGTGATTTGGGAAACATAATCCGTGTTTTCCCACATTGTCTAAGAAACAACATGAGGCTTGCAAGAGATTGAAACAATGCATCCTAAAACTTATTCCAGCAGTGAAAACACACGTTTCTACAAAGACTTGGAAGAAGCAA
The DNA here is from genome assembly GCF_054644295.1 of Miniopterus natalensis. Lineage (NCBI taxonomy): Eukaryota > Metazoa > Chordata > Mammalia > Chiroptera > Miniopteridae > Miniopterus > Miniopterus natalensis. The sequence continues at coordinate 84,174,797 of NC_142089.1, forward strand.
GCAAAAGAATAGTGGCTGAGTGTCCTTTCAGAGAGAAACACATGCATTTCATCCTTCTGGAGTGAGTTTTCTTGCTGGAATTCATATGCATTTTGTACTGTGCAGAATGTAGCTACCTGCTCGGGGGTTGTGTCATAGATGCACCTTTCCTGCAGGAGCTTATTGGAACTTTCATTGTTTGGCTAAGTTATTTAGGGTTGGTTTTGGAAGGTCTTTCAACTTTGGCCAAATCCGCTTTGTACGAAAGTTTTTCACAGCCCTGTTTCCAAGTGTCCACAAAGAGCTGCTGCTTGAAAGTGTCCACATGCACATCTCCCATACTGGTGTGCTCGTTTCACTACCTGGATTTTGGTTTCCTCTTCTTTCTTTGAAATGACAAGTCTTCATTCAGCATGCTACACACACCTTGTAGCAGTTTCAGTTTGAAGCATGTTGGTGCTCTCAAAACGCTGTGTATCCTGTGTAGAGTGTGTCACTCTACAGCACTGAATACACAACTTAGAGCTCCTTTCAACACAGACACGCAAACACGTCTTTTTGGGAAAGTCCTAACTCAGGTAAATTGGAAATGTAATGGTTTCATCGAAAACATGAAGACAATCATGCTTTTGAACTCTGCAACCGAAAGAAATGGCTTTTTGTACATGCCATTCTGAATTTCACTGCAAAATGCCCTTCTTTTCTGGTTTGTTGAAAGTTCAAAACACTTTAGGAGATAGAACGTGTTTGAAGAAGACTGATGCAGTGTGCGTTTTCCTGGATTTCAAGTGATTCGGGATACATACTCCTTGTTTTTCGACATTGTCTAAGAAACAACATGAGGCTTGCAAGAGATTGAAAAAATGCATCCTAAAACTTATGCCTGCAGTGAAAACACACGTTTCTACAAAGACTTGGAAGGAGCAAGCAAAAGAATAGTGGCTGAGAGTTCTTTCAGAGAGAAACACACGTATTTCATCCTTCTGTAGAGACGGTTAGGGTTACGATTGGACCTAGGGTAGAGTTATGTTGAGGGCTAGGGTTAGAGAGACGGTTAGGGTTACGATTGGACCTAGGGTTAGGGTTATGTTGAGGGCTAGGGTTAGAGATCCGGTTAGGGTTACGATTGGACCTAGGGTTAGGGTTATGTTGAGGGCTAGGGTTAGAGATCCGGTTAAGGTTACGATTGGACCTAGCGTAGGGTTATGTTGAGGGCTAGGGGTAGAGAGACGGCTAGGGTTACGATTGGACCTAGGGTTAGGGTTATGTTGAGGGCCAATGTTAGAGATCAGCTTAGTATTACGATTGGACCTAGGGTTAGGGTTATGTTGAGGGCTAGGGTTAGAGAGAAGGGTTAGGGTTACGATTGGACCTAGGGTTAGGGTTATGTTGAGGTCTAAGTTTAGAGATCAGGTTAGTATTATGATTGGACCTAGGGTTAGGGTTATGTTGAGGGCTAGGGTTACAGATCCAGTTAGAGTTACGATTGGACGTAGGGTTAGGGTTATGTTGAGGGCTAGGGTTAGAGATCCGGTTAGGGTTACGGTTGGACCTAGGGTTAGGGTTATGTTGAGGGCTAGGGTTAGAGATCCGGTTAGGGTTAAGATTGTACCTAGGGTTATAGTGATTTTGAGGGCTAGGGTATTCCAGCATTGAAAACCCACATTTCTATAAAGACTTTGAAGCAGCAAGCAAAAGCCTAGTGGCTGAGTGTTCTTTCAGAGAGAAACATGCATTTCATCCTTCTGGAGTGAATTTTCATGCTGGAGTTCATATGCATTTTATACTGTGCAGAATGTAGCTACCTGCTGGGGGTTGTGTCATAGAAGCACCTTTTCTGCAGGAGCTTATTGGAACATTCATTGTTTGGCTAACTTCTTTGGGTTGGTTTTGGAAGGTCTTTCAACTTTAGCCAAATCCGCTCTCTTACGAAATTTTTTCACAGCCTTGTTTCCAAGAGCCCACAAAGAACTGCTGCTTAAAACTCTCCACATGCACATCTCCCATACTGGTGTGCTCGTTTCACTACCTGGATTTTGGTTTCCTCTTCTTTCTTTGAAATTACAAGCCCTCTTTCTGCATGCTACACACACCTTGTAGCAGTTTCAGTTTGCAGCATATTGGTGCTCTTAAAACGCTGAGTAACCTGTGTAGAGTGTGTCAATCTCCAGCACTGAATACACAACTTAGAGCTCCTTTCACCACAGACACGCAAACACATCTTTTTGTAAAAGTCCTACTTCTTTACTCTTGGAAATGTAAGGGTTTCATCGAGAACTTGAAGTCAATCATGCTTTTGCACTCTGCAACCAATAGGAATGAACTCTTGTACATACCCGTCTGAATTTCAGTGCAAAATGCCCTTCTTTTCTGGTTTGTTGAAAGTTCACAACACATTAGGAGATAGAGCGTGTTTGAAGAAGACTGATGCAGTGTGCGTTTTCCTGGATTTCTAGTGATTTGGGAAACATAATCCGTGTTTTCCCACATTGTCTAAGAAACAACATGAGGCTTGCAAGAGATTGAAACAATGCATCCTAAAACTTATTCCAGCAGTGAAAACACACGTTTCTACAAAGACTTGGAAGGAGCAAGCAAAAGAATAGTGGCTGAGTGTCCTTTCAGAGAGAAACACATGCATTTCATCCTTCTGGAGTGAGTTTTCTTGCTGGAATTCATATGCATTTTGTACTGTGCAGAATGTAGCTACCTGCTCGGGGGTTGTGTCATAGATGCACCTTTCCTGCAGGAGCTTATTGGAACATTCATTGTTTGGCTAAGTTATTTAGGGTTGGTTTTGGAAGGTCTTTCAACTTTGGCCAAATCCGCTTTGTACGAAAGTTTTTCACAGCCCTGTTTCCAAGTGTCCACAAAGAGCTGCTGCTTGAAAGTGTCCACATGCACATCTCCCATACTGGTGTGCTCGTTTCACTACCTGGATTTTGGTTTCCTCTTCTTTCTTTGAAATGACAAGTCTTCATTCAGCATGCTACACACACCTTGTAGCAGTTTCAGTTTGAAGCATGTTGGTGCTCTCAAAACGCTGTGTATCCTGTGTAGAGTGTGTCACTCTACAGCACTGAATACACAACTTAGAGCTCCTTTCAACACAGACACGCAAACACGTCTTTTTGGGAAAGTCCTAACTCAGGTAAATTGGAAATGTAATGGTTTCATCGAAAACATGAAGACAATCATGCTTTTGAACTCTGCAACTGAAAGAAATGGCTTTTTGTACATGCCATTCTGAATTTCACTGCAAAATGCCCTTCTTTTCTGGTTTGTTGAAAGTTCAAAACACTTTAGGAGATAGAACGTGTTTGAAGAAGACTGATGCAGTGTGCGTTTTCCTGGATTGCAAGTGATTCGGGATACATACTCCTTGTTTTTCGACATTGTCTAAGAAACAACATGAGGCTTGCAAGAGATTGAAAAAATGCATCCTAAAACTTATGCCTGCAGTGAAAACACACGTTTCTACAAAGACTTGGAAGGAGCAAGCAAAAGAATAGTGGCTGAGAGTTCTTTCAGAGAGAAACACACGTATTTCATCCTTCTGTAGTGACGGTTAGGGTTACGATTGGACCTAGGGTAGGGTTATGTTGAGGGCTAGGGTTAGAGAGACGGTTAGGGTTACGATTGGACCTAGGGTTAGGGTTATGTTGAGGTCTAGGGTTAGAGATCCGGATAGGGTTACGATTGGACCTAGGGTTAGGGTTATGTTGAGGGCTAGGGTTATAGAGACGGTTAGGGTTACGATTGGACCTAGGGTTAGGGTTATGTTGAGGTCTAGGGTTAGAGATCCGGTTAGGGTTACGATTGGACCTAGGGTTAGGGTTATGTTGAGGGCTAGGGTTAGAGATCCGGTTAGGGTTACGATTGGACCTAGGGTTAGGGTTATGTTGAGGGCTAGGGATAGAGAGACGGTTAGGGTTACGATTGGACCTAGGGTTAGGGTTATGTTGAGGGCCAGGGTTAGAGATCAGCTTAGTATTACGATTGGACCTAGGGTTAGGGTTATGTTGAGGCCTAGGGTTAGAGATCTGGTTAGGGTTACGATTGGACCTAGGGTTAGGGTTATGTTGAGGGCTAGGGTTAGAGATCTGGTTAGAGATCTGATTAGGGTTACGATTGGACCTAGGGTTAGGGTTATGTTGAGGGCTAGGGTTAGAGATACGGTTAGGGTTACGATTGGACCTAGGGTTAGGGTTATGTTGAGGGCCAGGGTTAGAGATCAGCTTAGTATTACGATTGGACCTAGGGTTAGGGTTATGTTGAGGCCTAGGGTTAGAGATCCGGTTAGGGTTAAGATTGGACCTAGGGTTAGGGTTATGTTGAGGCCTAGGGTTAGAGATCCGGTTAGCATTACGATTGGACCTAGGGTTAGGGTTATATTGAGGGTTAGGGTTAGAGAGACGGTTAGGGTTCCGATTGGACCTAGGGTTAGGGTTATGTTGAGGCCTAAGGTTAGAGATCAGGTTAGTATTACGATTGGACCTAGGGTTAGGGTTATGTTGAGGGCTAGGGTTACAGATCCGGTTAGGGTTACGATTGGTCGTAGGGTTAGGATTTTGTTGAGGGCTAGGGTTAGAGATCCGGTTAGGGTTACGGTTGGACCTAGGGTTAGGGTTATGTTGAGGGCTAGGGTTAGAGATCCGGTTAGGGTTAAGATTGTACCTAGGGTTATAGTGATGTTGAGGGCTAGGATATTCCAGCAGTGAAAACACACATTTCTATAAAGACTTTGAAGCAGCAAGCAAAAGCCTAGTGGCTGAGTGTTCTTTCAGAGAGAAACATGCATTTCATCCTTCTGGAGTGAATTTTCATGCTGGAGTTCATATGCATTTTATACTGTGCAGAATGTAGCTACCTGCTGGGGGTTGTGTCATAGAAGCACCTTTTCTGCAGGAGCTTATTGGAACATTCATTGTTTGGCTAAGTTATTTAGGGTTGGTTTTGGAAGGTCTTTCAACCTTGGCCAAATCCCGCTTCGTACGCAAGTTTTTAATAGCGCTGTTTCCAAGTGTCCACAAAGAGCTGCTGCTTGAAACTGTCCACATGCACATCTCGTATACTGGTGTGCTCGTTTCACTACCTGGATTTTGGTTTCCTCTTCTTTCTTTGAAATGACAAGTCTTCATTCAGCATTCTACACACACCTTGTACCAGCTTCAGTTTGAAGCATGTTGGTGCTCTCAAAACGCTGTGTAACCTATGTAGAGTGTGTTACTCTCCAGCACTGAATACACAACTTAGAGCTCCTTTCACCACAGACACGCAAACACATCTTTTTGTGAAAGTCCTACTTCAGGTCCCTTGGGAATGTAAGGGTTTCCTGGAGAACATGAAGTCAATCATGCTTTTGCACTCTACTACCAATAGAAATGACCTCTTGTACATGCCTGACTGAGTTTCACTGCAAAATGCCCTTGTTTTCTGGTTTCTTGAATGTTCTCAACACATTAGGAGAAAGAGCGTGTTTGAGCAAGATCGATGCAGTGTGCGTTTCCCTAGATTTCAAGTGATTTGGGAAATATAATCCTTATTTTTCCACATTGTGAAAGAAACATGAGGCTTGCAAGAGATTGAAAAAATGCATCCCAAAACGTACTCCAGCGGTGAAAGCACACGTTTCTACAAAGACTTTGAAGTAGCAAGTAAAAGCCAATGGCTGAGTGTTCTTTCAGAGAGAAACATACACATTTCATCCTTCTGGAGTGAATTTTCAGCCTGGAATTCATATGCATTTGTACCGTGCAGAATGTAACTACCTGCTCGGGGGTTGTGTCATAGAAGCAACTTTCCTGCAGGAGCTTATTGGAACATTCATTGTTTGGCTAACTTCTTTGGGTTGGTTTTGGAAGGTCTTTCAACTTTAGCCAAATCCGCTTTCTTACGAAATTTTTTCACAGCCTTGTTTCCAAGAGCCCACAAAGAACTGCTGCTTAAAATTCTCCACATGCACATCTCCCATACTGGTGTGCTCGTTTCACTACCTGGATTTTGGTTTCCTCTTCTTTCTTTGAAATTACAAGCCCTCTTTCTGCATGCTACACACACCTTGTAGCAGTTTCAGTTTGCAGCATATTGGTGCTCTTAAAACGCTGAGTAACCTGTGTAGAGTGTGTCAATCTCCAGCACTGAATACACAACTTAGAGCTCCTTTCACCACAGACACGCAAACACATCTTTTTGTAAAAGTCCTACTTCTTTACTCTTGGAAATGTAAGGGTTTCATCGAGAACTTGAAGTCAATCATGCTTTTGCACTCTGCAACCAATAGGAATGAACTCTTGTACATACCCGTCTGAATTTCAGTGCAAAATGCCCTTCTTTTCTGGTTTGTTGAAAGTTCACAACACATTAGGAGATAGAGCGTGTTTGAAGAAGACTGATGCAGTGTGCGTTTTCCTGGATTTCTAGTGATTTGGGAAACATAATCCGTGTTTTCCCACATTGTCTAAGAAACAACATGAGGCTTGCAAGAGATTGAAACAATGCATCCTAAAACTTATTCCAGCAGTGAAAACACACGTTTCTACAAAGACTTGGAAGGAGCAAGCAAAAGAATAGTGGCTGAGTGTCCTTTCAGAGAGAAACACATGCATTTCATCCTTCTGGAGTGAGTTTTCTTGCTGGAATTCATATGCATTTTGTACTGTGCAGAATGTAGCTACCTGCTCGGGGGTTGTGTCATAGATGCACCTTTCCTGCAGGAGCTTATTGGAACTTTCATTGTTTGGCTAAGTTATTTAGGGCTGGTTTTGGAAGGTCTTTCAACTTTGGCCAAATGCGCTTTGTACGAAAGTTTTTCACAGCCCTGTTTCCAAGTGTCCACTAAGAGCTGCTGCTTGAAAGTGTCCACATGCACATCTCCCATACTGGTGTGCTCGTTTCACTACCTGGATTTTGGTTTCCTCTTCTTTCTTTGAAATGACAAGTCTTCATTCAGCATGCTACACACACCTTGTAGCAGTTTCAGTTTGAAGCATGTTGGTGCTCTCAAAACGCTGTGTATCCTGTGTAGAGTGTGTCACTCTACAGCACTGAATACACAACTTAGAGCTCCTTTCAACACAGACACGCAAACACGTCTTTTTGGGAAAGTCCTAACTCAGGTAAATTGGAAATGTAATGGTTTCATCGAAAACATGAAGACAATCATGCTTTTGAACTCTGCAACCGAAAGAAATGGCTTTTTGTACATGCCATTCTGAATTTCACTGCAAAATGCCCTTCTTTTCTGGTTTGTTGAAAGTTCAAAACACTTTAGGAGATAGAACGTGTTTGAAGAAGACTGATGCAGTGTGCGTTTTCCTGGATTTCAAGTGATTCGGGATACATACTCCTTGTTTTTCGACATTGTCTAAGAAACAACATGAGGCTTGCAAGAGATTGAAAAAATGCATCCTAAAACTTATGCCTGCAGTGAAAACACACGTTTCTACAAAGACTTGGAAGGAGCAAGCAAAAGAATAGTGGCTGAGAGTTCTTTCAGAGAGAAACACACGAATTTCATCCTTCTGTAAAGACGGTTAGGGTTACGATTGGACCTAGGGTTAGGGTTATGTTGAGGTCTAGGGTTAGAGATCCGGTTAGGGTTACGATTGGACCTAGGGTTAGGGTTATGTTGAGGGCTAGGGTTAGAGATCCGGTTAGGGTTACGATTGGACCTAGCGTAGGGTTATGTTGAGGGCTAGGGTTAGAGAGACGGTTAGGGTTACGATTGGACCTAGGATTAGGGTTATGTTGAGGGCCAGGGTTACAGATCCGGTTAGGGTTAAGATTGGACGTCGGGTTAGGGTTTTGTTGAGGGCTAGGGTTAGAGATCCGGTTAGGGTTACGGTTGGACCTAGGGTTAGGGTTATGTTGAGGGCTAGGGTTAGAGATCCGGTTAGGGTTAAGATTGTACCTAGGGTTAGGGTTTTGTTGAGGGCCAGGGTTAGAGATCAGCTTAGTATTACGATTGGACCTAGTGTTAGGGTTATGTTGAGGGCTAGGGTTAGAGATCCGGTTAGGGTTACGGTTGGACCTAGGGTTAGTGTTATGTTGAGGGCTAGGGTTAGAGATCCGGTTAGGGTTAAGATTGTACCTAGGGTTATAGTGATGTTGAGGGCTAGGATATTCCAGCAGTGAAAACACACATTTCTATAAAGACTTTGAAGCAGCAAGCAAAAGCCTAGTGGCTGAGTGTTCTTTCTGAGAGAAACATGCATTTCATCCTTCTGGAGTGAATTTTCATGCTGGAGTTCATATGCATTTTATACTGTGCAGAATGTAGCTACCTGCTGGGGGTTGTGTCATAGAAGCACCTTTTCTGCAGGAGCTTATTGGAACATTCATTGTTTGGCTAAGTTATTTAGGGTTGGTTTTGGAAGGTCTTTCAACCTTGGCCAAATCCCGCTTCGTACGCAAGTTTTTAATAGCGCTGTTTCCAAGTGTCCACAAAGAGCTGCTGCTTGAAACTGTCCACATGCACATCTGGTATACTGGTGTGCTCGTTTCACTACCTGGATTTTGGTTTCCTCTTCTTTCTTTGAAATGACAAGTCTTCATTCAGCATTCTACACACACCTTGTACCAGCTTCAGTTTGAAGCATGTTGGTGCTCTCAAAACGCTGTGTAACCTATGTAGAGTGTGTTACTCTCCAGCACTGAATACACAACTTAGAGCTCCTTTCACCACAGACACGCAAACACATCTTTTTGTGAAAGTCCTACTTCAGGTCCCTTGGGAATGTAAGGGTTTCCTGGAGAACATGAAGTCAATCATGCTTTTGCACTCTACTACCAATAGAAATGACCTCTTGTACATGCCTGACTGAGTTTCACTGCAAAATGCCCTTGTTTTCTGGTTTCTTGAATGTTCTCAACACATTAGGAGAAAGAGCGTGTTTGAGCAAGATCGATGCAGTGTGCGTTTCCCTAGATTTCAAGTGATTTGGGAAATATAATCCTTATTTTTCCACATTGTGAAAGAAACATGAGGCTTGCAAGAGATTGAAAAAATGCATCCCAAAACGTACTCCAGCGGTGAAAGCACACGTTTCTACAAAGACTTTGAAGTAGCAAGTAAAAGCCAATGGCTGAGTGTTCTTTCAGAGAGAAACATACACATTTCATCCTTCTGGAGTGAATTTTCAGCCTGGAATTCATATGCATTTGTACCGTGCAGAATGTAACTACCTGCTCGGGGGTTGTGTCATAGAAGCAACTTTCCTGCAGGAGCTTATTGGAACATTCATTGTTTGGCTAACTTCTTTGGGTTGGTTTTGGAAGGTCTTTCAACTTTAGCCAAATCCGCTTTCTTACGAAATTTTTTCACAGCCTTGTTTCCAAGAGCCCACAAAGAACTGCTGCTTAAAACTCTCCACATGCACATCTCCCATACTGGTGTGCTCGTTTCACTACCTGGATTTTGGTTTCCTCTTCTTTCTTTGAAATTACAAGCCCTCTTTCTGCATGCTACACACACCTTGTAGCAGTTTCAGTTTGCAGCATATTGGTGCTCTTAAAACGCTGAGTAACCTGTGTAGAGTGTGTCAATCTCCAGCACTGAATACACAACTTAGAGCTCCTTTCACCACAGACACGCAAACACATCTTTTTGTAAAAGTCCTACTTCTTTACTCTTGGAAATGTAAGGGTTTCATCGAGAACTTGAAGTCAATCATGCTTTTGCACTCTGCAACCAATAGGAATGAACTCTTGTACATACCCGTCTGAATTTCAGTGCAAAATGCCCTTCTTTTCTGGTTTGTTGAAAGTTCACAACACATTAGGAGATAGAGCGTGTTTGAAGAAGACTGATGCAGTGTGCGTTTTCCTGGATTTCTAGTGATTTGGGAAACATAATCCGTGTTTTCCCACATTGTCTAAGAAACAACATGAGGGTTGCAAGAGATTGAAACAATGCATCCTAAAACTTATTTCAGCAGTGAAAACACACGTTTCTACAAAGACTTGGAAGGAGCAAGCAAAAGAATAGTGGCTGAGTGTCCTTTCAGAGAGAAACACATGCATTTCATCCTTCTGGAGTGAGTTTTCTTGCTGGAATTCATATGCATTTTGTACTGTGCAGAATGTAGCTACCTGCTCGGGGGTTGTGTCATAGATGCACCTTTCCTGCAGGAGCTTATTGGAACTTTCATTGTTTGGCTAAGTTATTTAGGGTTGGTTTTGGAAGGTCTTTCAACTTTGGCCAAATCCGCTTTGTACGAAAGTTTTTCACAGCCCTGTTTCCAAGTGTCCACAAAGAGCTGCTGCTTGAAAGTGTCCACATGCACATCTCCCATACTGGTGTGCTCGTTTCACTACCTGGATTTTGGTTTCCTCTTCTTTCTTTGAAATGACAAGTCTTCATTCAGCATGCTACACACACCTTGTAGCAGTTTCAGTTTGAAGCATGTTGGTGCTCTCAAAACGCTGTGTATCCTGTGTAGAGTGTGTCACTCTACAGCACTGAATACACAACTTAGAGCTCCTTTCAACACAGACACGCAAACACGTCTTTTTGGGAAAGTCCTAACTCAGGTAAATTGGAAATGTAATGGTTTCATCGAAAACATGAAGACAATCATGCTTTTGAACTCTGCAACCGAAAGAAATGGCTTTTTGTACATGCCATTCTGAATTTCACTGCAAAATGCCCTTCTTTTCTGGTTTGTTGAAAGTTCAAAACACTTTAGGAGATAGAACGTGTTTGAAGAAGACTGATGCAGTGTGCGTTTTCCTGGATTGCAAGTGATTCGGGATACATACTCCTTGTTTTTCGACATTGTCTAAGAAACAACATGAGGCTTGCAAGAGATTGAAAAAATGCATCCTAAAACTTATGCCTGCAGTGAAAACACACGTTTCTACAAAGACTTGGAAGGAGCAAGCAAAAGAATAGTGGCTGAGAGTTCTTTCAGAGAGAAACACACGTATTTCATCCTTCTGTAGAGACGGTTAGGGTTACGATTGGACCTAGGGTAGGGTTATGTTGAGGGCTAGGGTTAGAGAGACGGTTAGGGTTACGATTGGACCTAGGGTTAGGGTTATGTTGAGGGCTAGGGTTAGAGATCCGGTTAGGGTTACGATTGGACCTAGGGTTAGGGTTATGTTGAGGGCTAGGGTTAGAGATCCGGTTAAGGTTACGATTGGACCTAGCGTAGGGTTATGTTAAGGGCTAGGGATAGAGAGACGGTTAGGGTTACGATTGGACCTAGGGTTAGGGTTATGTTGAGGGCCAATGTTAGAGATCAGCTTAGTATTACGATTGGACCTAGGGTTAGGGTTATGTTGAGGGCTAGGGTTAGAGAGAAGGGTTAGGGTTACGATTGGACCTAGGGTTAGGGTTATGTTGAGGTCTAAGTTTAGAGATCAGGTTAGTATTATGATTGGACCTAGGGTTAGGGTTATGTTGAGGGCTAGGGTTACAGATCCAGTTAGAGTTACGATTGGACGTAGGGTTAGGGTTATGTTGAGGGCTAGGGTTAGAGATCCGGTTAGGGTTACGGTTGGACCTAGGGTTAGGGTTATGTTGAGGGCTAGGGTTAGAGATCCGGTTAGGCTTAAGATTGTACCTAGGGTTATAGTGATTTTGAGGGCTAGGGTATTCCAGCAGTGAAAACACACATTTCTATAAAGACTTTGAAGCAGCAAGCAAAAGCCTAGTGGCTGAGTGTTCTTTCAGAGAGAAACATGCATTTCATCCTTCTGGAGTGAATTTTCATGCTGGAGTTCATATGCATTTTATACTGTGCAGAATGTAGCTACCTGCTGGGGGTTGTGTCATAGAAGCACCTTTTCTGCAGGAGCTTATCGGAACATTCATTGTTTGGCTAACTTCTTTGCGTTGGTATTGGAAGGTCTTTCAACTTTAGCCAAATCCGCTTTCTTACGAAATTTTTTCACAGCCTTGTTTCCAAGAGCCCACAAAGAACTGCTGCTTAAAACTCTCCACATGCACATCTCCCATACTGGTGTGCTCGTTTCACTACCTGGATTTTGGTTTCCTCTTCTTTCTTTGAAATTACAAGCCCTCTTTCTGCATGCTACACACACCTTGTAGCAGTTTCAGTTTGCAGCATATTGGTGCTCTTAAAACGCTGAGTAACCTGTGTAGAGTGTGTCAATCTCCAGCACTGAATACACAACTTAGAGCTCCTTTCACCACAGACACGCAAACACATCTTTTTGTAAAAGTCCTACTTCTTTACTCTTGGAAATGTAAGGGTTTCATCGAGAACTTGAAGTCAATCATGCTTTTGCACTCTGCAACCAATAGGAATGAACTCTTGTACATACCCGTCTGAATTTCAGTGCAAAATGCCCTTCTTTTCTGGTTTGTTGAAAGTTCACAACACATTAGGAGATAGAGCGTGTTTGAAGAAGACTGATGCAGTGTGCGTTTTCCTGGATTTCTAGTGATTTGGGAAACATAATCCGTGTTTTCCCACATTGTCTAAGAAACAACATGAGGGTTGCAAGAGATTGAAACAATGCATCCTAAAACTTATTCCAGCAGTGAAAACACACGTTTCTACAAAGACTTGGAAGGAGCAAGCAAAAGAATAGTGGCTGAGTGTCCTTTCAGAGAGAAACACATGCATTTCATCCTTCTGGAGTGAGTTTTCTTGCTGGAATTCATATGCATTTTGTACTGTGCAGAATGTAGCTACCTGCTCGGGGGTTGTGTCATAGATGCACCTTTCCTGCAGGAGCTTATTGGAACATTCATTGTTTGGCTAAGTTATTTAGGGTTGGTTTTGGAAGGTCTTTCAACTTTGGCCAAATCCGCTTTGTACGAAAGTTTTTCACAGCCCTGTTTCCAAGTGTCCACAAAGAGCTGCTGCTTGAAAGTGTCCACATGCACATCTCCCATACTGGTGTGCTCGTTTCACTACCTGGATTTTGGTTTCCTCTTCTTTCTTTGAAATGACAAGTCTTCATTCAGCATGCTACACACACCTTGTAGCAGTTTCAGTTTGAAGCATGTTGGTGCTCTCAAAACGCTGTGTATCCTGTGTAGAGTGTGTCACTCTACAGCACTGAATACACAACTTAGAGCTCCTTTCAACACAGACACGCAAACACGTCTTTTTGGGAAAGTCCTAACTCAGGTAAATTGGAAATGTAATGGTTTCATCGAAAACATGAAGACAATCATGCTTTTGAACTCTGCAACCGAAAGAAATGGCTTTTTGTACATGCCATTCTGAATTTCACTGCAAAATGCCCTTCTTTTCTGGTTTGTTGAAAGTTCAAAACACTTTAGGAGATAGAACGTGTTTGAAGAAGACTGATGCAGTGTGCGTTTTCCTGGATTGCAAGTGATTCGGGATACATACTCCTTGTTTTTCGACATTGTCTAAGAAACAACATGAGGCTTGCAAGAGATTGAAAAAATGCATCCTAAAACTTATGCCTGCAGTGAAAACACACATTTCTACAAAGACTTGGAAGGAGCAAGCAAAAGAATAGTGGCTGAGAGTTCTTTCAGAGAGAAACACACGTATTTCTTCCTTCTGTAGTGACGGTTAGGGTTACGATTGGACCTAGGGTAGGGTTATGTTGAGGGCTAGGGTTAGAGAGACGGTTAGGGTTACGATCGGACCTAGGGTTAGGGTTATGTTGAGGTCTAGGGTTAGAGATCCGGTTAGGGTTACGATTGGACCTAGGGTTAGGGTTATGTTGAGGGCTAGGGTTATAGAGACGGTTAGGGTTACGATTGGACCTAGGGTTAGGGTTATGTTGAGGTCTAGGGTTAGAGATCCGGTTAGGGTTACGATTGGACCTAGGGTGAGGGTTATGTTGAGGGCTAGGGTTAGAGATCCGGTTAGGGTTACGATTGGACCTAGGGTTAGGGTTATGTTGAGGGCTAGGGATAGAGAGACGGTTAGGGTTACGATTGGACCTAGGGTTAGGGTTATGTTGAGGGCCAGGGTTAGAGATCAGCTTAGTATTACGATTGGACCTAGGGTTAGGGTTATGTTGAGGCCTAGGGTTAGAGATCTGGTTAGGGTTACGATTGGACCTAGGGTTAGGGTTATGTTGAGGGCTAGGGTTAGAGATCCGGTTAGAGATCTGGTTAGGGTTACGATTGGACCTAGGGTTAGGGTTATGTTGAGGGCTAGTGTTAGAGATCCGGTTAGGGTTACGATTGGACCTAGGGTTAGGGTTATGTTGAGGGCCAGGGTTAGAGATTAGCTTAGTATTACGATTGGACCTAGGGTTAGGGTTATGTTGAGGCCTAGGGTTAGAGATCCGGTTAGGGTTACGATTGGACCTAGGGTTAGGGTTATGTTGAGGCCTAGGGTTAGAGATCCAGTTAGGGTTACGATTGGACCTAGGGTTAGGGTTATATTGAGGGCTAGGGTTAGAGAGACGGTTAGGGTTACGATTGGACCTAGGGTTAGGGTTATGTTGAGGCCTAAGGTTAGAGATCAGGTTAGTATTACGATTGGACCTAGGGTTAGGGTTATGTTGAGGCCTAAGGTTAGAGATCAGGTTAGTATTACGATTGGACCTAGGGTTAGGGTTTTGTTGAGGGCTAGGGTTAGAGATCCGGTTAGGGTTACGGTTGGACCTAGGGTTAGGGTTATGTTGAGGGCTAGGGTTAGAGATCCGGTTAGGGTTAAGATTGTACCTAGGGTTATAGTGATGTTGAGGGCTAGGATATTCCAGCAGTGAAAACACACATTTCTATAAAGACTTTGAAGCAGCAAGCAAAAGCCTAGTGGCTGAGTGTTCTTTCAGAGAGAAACATGCATTTCATCCTTCTGGAGTGAATTTTCATGCTGGAGTTCATATGCATTATATACTGTGCAGAATGTAGCTACCTGCTGGGGGTTGTGTCATAGAAGCACCTTTTCTGCAGGAGCTTATTGGAACATTCATTGTTTGGCTAAGTTATTTAGGGTTGGTTTTGGAAGGTCTTTCAACCTTGGCCAAATCCCGCTTCGTACGCAAGTTTTTAATAGCGCTGTTTCCAAGTGTCCACAAAGAGCTGCTGCTTGAAACTGTCCACATGCACATCTCGTATACTGGTGTGCTCGTTTCACTACCTGGATTTTGGTTTCCTCTTCTTTCTTTGAAATGACAAGTCTTCATTCAGCATTCTACACACACCTTGTACCAGCTTCAGTTTGAAGCATGTTGGTGCTCTCAAAACGCTGTGTAACCTATGTAGAGTGTGTTACTCTCCAGCACTGAATACACAACTTAGAGCTCCTTTCACCACAGACACGCAAACACATCTTTTTGTGAAAGTCCTACTTCAGGTCCCTTGGGAATGTAAGGGTTTCCTGGAGAACATGAAGTCAATCATGCTTTTGCACTCTACTACCAATAGAAATGACCTCTTGTACATGCCTGACTGAGTTTCACTGCAAAATGCCCTTGTTTTCTGGTTTCTTGAATGTTCTCAACACATTAGGAGAAAGAGCGTGTTTGAGCAAGATCGATGCAGTGTGCGTTTCCCTAGATTTCAAGTGATTTGGGAAATATAATCCTTATTTTTCCACATTGTGAAAGAAACATGAGGCTTGCAAGAGATTGAAAAAATGCATCCCAAAACGTACTCCAGCGGTGAAAGCACACGTTTCTACAAAGACTTTGAAGTAGCAAGTAAAAGCCAATGGCTGAGTGTTCTTTCAGAGAGAAACATACACATTTCATCCTTCTGGAGTGAATTTTCAGCCTGGAATTCATATGCATTTGTACCGTGCAGAATGTAACTACCTGCTCGGGGGTTGTGTCATAGAAGCAACTTTCCTGCAGGAGCTTATTGGAACATTCATTGTTTGGCTAACTTCTTTGGGTTGGTTTTGGAAGGTCTTTCAACTTTAGCCAAATCCGCTTTCTTACGAAATTTTTTCACAGCCTTGTTTCCAAGAGCCCACAAAGAACTGCTGCTTAAAACTCTCCACATGCACATCTCCCATACTGGTGTGCTCGTTTCACTACCTGGATTTTGGTTTCCTCTTCTTTCTTTGAAATTACAAGCCCTCTTTCTGCATGCTACACACACCTTGTAGCAGTTTCAGTTTGCAGCATATTGGTGCTCTTAAAACGCTGAGTAACCTGTGTAGAGTGTGTCAATCTCCAGCACTGAATACACAACTTAGAGCTCCTTTCACCACAGACACGCAAACACATCTTTTTGTAAAAGTCCTACTTCTTCACTCTTGGAAATGTAAGGGTTTCATCGAGAACTTGAAGTCAATCATGCTTTTGCACTCTGCAACCAATAGGAATGAACTCTTGTACATACCCGTCTGAATTTCAGTGCAAAATGCCCTTCTTTTCTGGTTTGTTGAAAGTTCACAACACATTAGGAGATAGAGCGTGTTTGAAGAAGACTGATGCAGTGTGCGTTTTCCTGGATTTCTAGTGATTTGGGAAACATAATCCGTGTTTTCCCACATTGTCTAAGAAACAACATGAGGCTTGCAAGAGATTGAAACAATGCATCCTAAAACTTATTCCAGCAGTGAAAACACACGTTTCTACAAAGACTTGGAAGGAGCAAGCAAAAGAATAGTGGCTGAGTGTCCTTTCAGAGAGAAACACATGCATTTCATCCTTCTGGAGTGAGTTTTCTTGCTGGAATTCATATGCATTTTGTACTGTGCAGAATGTAGCTACCTGCTCGGGGGTTGTGTCATAGATGCAACTTTCCTGCAGGAGCTTATTGGAACTTTCATTGTTTGCCTAAGTTATTTATGGTTGGTTTTGGAAGGTCTTTCAACTTTGGCCAAATCCGCTTTGTACGAAAGTTTTTCACAGCCCTGTTTCCAAGTGTCCACAAAGAGCTGCTGCTTGAAAGTGTCCACATGCACATCTCCCATACTGGTGTGCTCGTTTCACTACCTGGATTTTGGTTTCCTCTTCTTTCTTTGAAATGACAAGTCTTCATTCAGCATGCTACACACACCTTGTAGCAGTTTCAGCTTGAAGCATGTTGGTGCTCTCAAAACGCTGTGTATCCTGTGTAGAGTGTGTCACTCTACAGCACTGAATACACAACTTAGAGCTCCTTTCAACACAGACACGCAAACACGTCTTTTTGGGAAAGTCCTAACTCAGGTAAATTGGAAATGTAATGGTTTCATCGAAAACATGAAGACAATCATGCTTTTGAACTCTGCAACCGAAAGAAATGGCTTTTTGTACATGCCATTCTGAATTTCACTGCAAAATGCCCTTCTTTTCTGGTTTGTTGAAAGTTCAAAACACTTTAGGAGATAGAACGTGTTTGAAGAAGACTGATGCAGTGTGCGTTTTCCTGGATTTCAAGTGATTCGGGATACATACTCCTTGTTTTTCGACATTGTCTAAGAAACAACATGAGGCTTGCAAGAGATTGAAAAAATGCATCCTAAAACTTATGCCTGCAGTGAAAACACACGTTTCTACAAAGACTTGGAAGGAGCAAGCAAAAGAATAGTGGCTGAGAGTTCTTTCAGAGAGAAACACACGTATTTCATCCTTCTGTAGTGACGGTTAGGGTTACGATTGGACCTAGGGTAGGGTTATGTTGAGGGCTAGGGTTAGAGAGACGGTTAGGGTTACGATTGGACCTAGGGTTAGGGTTATGTTGAGGTCTAGGGTTAGAGATCCGGTTAGGGTTACGATTGGACCTAGGGTTAGGGTTATGTTGAGGGCTAGGGTTATAGAGACGGTTAGGGTTACGATTGGACCTAGGGTTAGGGTTATGTTGAGGTCTAGGGTTAGAGATCCGGTTAGGGTTACGATTGGACCTAGGGTGAGGGTTATGTTGAGGGCTAGGGTTAGAGATCCGGTTAGGGTTACGATTGGACCTAGGGTTAGGGTTATGTTGAGGGCTAGGGATAGAGAGACGGTTAGGGTTACGATTGGACCTAGGGTTAGGGTTATGTTGAGGGCCAGGGTTAGAGATCAGCTTAGTATTACGATTGGACCTAGGGTTAGGGTTATGTTGAGGCCTAGTGTTAGAGATCTGGTTAGGGTTACGATTGGACCTAGGGTTAGGGTTATGTTGAGGGCTAGGGTTAGAGATCCGGTTAGAGATCTGGTTAGGGTTAAGATTGGACCTAGGGTTAGGGTTATGTTGAGGGCTAGGGTTAGAGATCCGGTTAGGGTTACGATTGGACCTAGGGTTAGGGTTATGTTGAGGGCCAGGGTTAGAGATCAGCTTAGTATTACGATTGGACCTAGGGTTAGGGTTATGTTGAGGCCTAGGGTTAGAGATCCGGTTAGGGTTACGATTGGACCTAGGGTTAGGGTTATGTTGAGGGCTAGGGTTAGAGATCCAGTTAGGGTTACGATTGGACCTAGGGTTAGGGTTATATTGAGGGCTAGGGTTAGAGAGACGGTTAGGGTTACGATTGGACCTAGGGTTAGGGTTATGTTGAGGCCTAAGGTTAGAGATCAGGTTAGTATTACGATTGGACCTAGGGTTAGGGTTATGTTGAGGCCTAAGGTTAGAGATCAGGTTAGTATTACGATTGGACCTAGGGTTAGGGTTTTGTTGAGGGCTAGGGTTAGAGATCCGGTTAGGGTTACGGTTGGACCTAGGGTTAGGGTTATGTTGAGGGCTAGGGTTAGAGATCCGGTTAGGGTTAAGATTGTACCTAGGGTTATAGTGATGTTGAGGGCTAGGATATTCCAGCAGTGAAAACACACATTTCTATAAAGACTTTGAAGCAGCAAGCAAAAGCCTAGTGGCTGAGTGTTCTTTCAGAGAGAAACATGCATTTCATCCTTCTGGAGTGAATTTTCATGCTGGAGTTCATATGCATTATATACTGTGCAGAATGTAGCTACCTGCTGGGGGTTGTGTCATAGAAGCACCTTTTCTGCAGGAGCTTATTGGAACATTCATTGTTTGGCTAAGTTATTTAGGGTTGGTTTTGGAAGGTCTTTCAACCTTGGCCAAATCCCGCTTCGTACGCAAGTTTTTAATAGCGCTGTTTCCAAGTGTCCACAAAGAGCTGCTGCTTGAAACTGTCCACATGCACATCTCGTATACTGGTGTGCTCGTTTCACTACCTGGATTTTGGTTTCCTCTTCTTTCTTTGAAATGACAAGTCTTCATTCAGCATTCTACACACACCTTGTACCAGCTTCAGTTTGAAGCATGTTGGTGCTCTCAAAACGCTGTGTAACCTATGTAGAGTGTGTTACTCTCCAGCACTGAATACACAACTTAGAGCTCCTTTCACCACAGACACGCAAACACATCTTTTTGTGAAAGTCCTACTTCAGGTCCCTTGGGAATGTAAGGGTTTCCTGGAGAACATGAAGTCAATCATGCTTTTGCACTCTACTACCAATAGAAATGACCTCTTGTACATGCCTGACTGAGTTTCACTGCAAAATGCCCTTGTTTTCTGGTTTCTTGAATGTTCTCAACACATTAGGAGAAAGAGCGTGTTTGAGCAAGATCGATGCAGTGTGCGTTTCCCTAGATTTCAAGTGATTTGGGAAATATAATCCTTATTTTTCCACATTGTGAAAGAAACATGAGGCTTGCAAGAGATTGAAAAAATGCATCCCAAAACGTACTCCAGCGGTGAAAGCACACGTTTCTACAAAGACTTTGAAGTAGCAAGTAAAAGCCAATGGCTGAGTGTTCTTTCAGAGAGAAACATACACATTTCATCCTTCTGGAGTGAATTTTCAGCCTGGAATTCATATGCATTTGTACCGTGCAGAATGTAACTACCTGCTCGGGGGTTGTGTCATAGAAGCAACTTTCCTGCAGGAGCTTATTGGAACATTCATTGTTTGGCTAACTTCTTTGGGTTGGTTTTGGAAGGTCTTTCAACTTTAGCCAAATCCGCTTTCTTACGAAATTTTTTCACAGCCTTGTTTCCAAGAGCCCACAAAGAACTGCTGCTTAAAACTCTCCACATGCACATCTCCCATACTGGTGTGCTCGTTTCACTACCTGGATTTTGGTTTCCTCTTCTTTCTTTGAAATTACAAGCCCTCTTTCTGCATGCTACACACACCTTGTAGCAGTTTCAGTTTGCAGCATATTGGTGCTCTTAAAACGCTGAGTAACCTGTGTAGAGTGTGTCAATCTCCAGCACTGAATACACAACTTAGAGCTCCTTTCACCACAGACACGCAAACACATCTTTTTGTAAAAGTCCTACTTCTTTACTCTTGGAAATGTAAGGGTTTCATCGAGAACTTGAAGTCAATCATGCTTTTGCACTCTGCAACCAATAGGAATGAACTCTTGTACATACCCGTCTGAATTTCAGTGCAAAATGCCCTTCTTTTCTGGTTTGTTGAAAGTTCACAACACATTAGGAGATAGAGCGTGTTTGAAGAAGACTGATGCAGTGTGCGTTTTCCTGGATTTCTAGTGATTTGGGAAACATAATCCGTGTTTTCCCACATTGTCTAAGAAACAACATGAGGCTTGCAAGAGATTGAAACAATGCATCCTAAAACTTATTCCAGCAGTGAAAACACACGTTTCTACAAAGACTTGGAAGGAGCAAGCAAAAGAATAGTGGCTGAGTGTCCTTTCAGAGAGAAACACATGCATTTCATCCTTCTGGAGTGAGTTTTCTTGCTGGAATTCATATGCATTTTGTACTGTGCAGAATGTAGCTACCTGCTCGGGGGTTGTGTCATAGATGCAACTTTCCTGCAGGAGCTTATTGGAACTTTCATTGTTTGCCTAAGTTATTTATGGTTGGTTTTGGAAGGTCTTTCAACTTTGGCCAAATCCGCTTTGTACGAAAGTTTTTCACAGCCCTGTTTCCAAGTGTCCACAAAGAGCTGCTGCTTGAAAGTGTCCACATGCACATCTCCCATACTGGTGTGCTCGTTTCACTACCTGGATTTTGGTTTCCTCTTCTTTCTTTGAAATGACAAGTCTTCATTCAGCATGCTACACACACCTTGTAGCAGTTTCAGCTTGAAGCATGTTGGTGCTCTCAAAACGCTGTGTATCCTGTGTAGAGTGTGTCACTCTACAGCACTGAATACACAACTTAGAGCTCCTTTCAACACAGACACGCAAACACGTCTTTTTGGGAAAGTCCTAACTCAGGTAAATTGGAAATGTAATGGTTTCATCGAAAACATGAAGACAATCATGCTTTTGAACTCTGCAACCGAAAGAAATGGCTTTTTGTACATGCCATTCTGAATTTCACTGCAAAATGCCCTTCTTTTCTGGTTTGTTGAAAGTTCAAAACACTTTAGGAGATAGAACGTGTTTGAAGAAGACTGATGCAGTGTGCGTTTTCCTGGATTTCAAGTGATTCGGGATACATACTCCTTGTTTTTCGACATTGTCTAAGAAACAACATGAGGCTTGCAAGAGATTGAAAAAATGCATCCTAAAACTTATGCCTGCAGTGAAAACACACGTTTCTACAAAGACTTGGAAGGAGCAAGCAAAAGAATAGTGGCTGAGAGTTCTTTCAGAGAGAAACACACGTATTTCATCCTTCTGTAGTGACGGTTAGGGTTACGATTGGACCTAGGGTAGGGTTATGTTGAGGGCTAGGGTTAGAGAGACGGTTAGGGTTACGATTGGACCTAGGGTTAGGGTTATGTTGAGGTCTAGGGTTAGAGATCCGGTTAGGGTTACGATTGGACCTAGGGTTAGGGTTATGTTGAGGGCTAGGGTTATAGAGACGGTTAGGGTTACGATTGGACCTAGGGTTAGGGTTATGTTGAGGTCTAGGGTTAGAGATCCGGTTAGGGTTACGATTGGACCTAGGGTGAGGGTTATGTTGAGGGCTAGGGTTAGAGATCCGGTTAGGGTTACGATTGGACCTAGGGTTAGGGTTATGTTGAGGGCTAGGGATAGAGAGACGGTTAGGGTTACGATTGGACCTAGGGTTAGGGTTATGTTGAGGGCCAGGGTTAGAGATCAGCTTAGTATTACGATTGGACCTAGGGTTAGGGTTATGTTGAGGCCTAGTGTTAGAGATCTGGTTAGGGTTACGATTGGACCTAGGGTTAGGGTTATGTTGAGGGCTAGGGTTAGAGATCCGGTTAGAGATCTGGTTAGGGTTAAGATTGGACCTAGGGTTAGGGTTATGTTGAGGGCTAGGGTTAGAGATCCGGTTAGGGTTACGATTGGACCTAGGGTTAGGGTTATGTTGAGGGCCAGGGTTAGAGATCAGCTTAGTATTACGATTGGACCTAGGGTTAGGGTTATGTTGAGGCCTAGGGTTAGAGATCCGGTTAGGGTTACGATTGGACCTAGGGTTAGGGTTATGTTGAGGGCTAGGGTTAGAGATCCGGTTAGGGTTACGATTGAACCTAGGGTTAGGGTTATATTGAGGGCTAGGGTTAGAGAGACGGTTAGGGTTACGATTGGACCTAGGGTTAGGGTTATGTTGAGGCCTAAGGTTAGAGATCAGGTTAGTATTACGATTGGACCTAGGGTTAGGGTTATGTTGAGGGCTAGGGTTACAGATCCGGTTAGGGTTACGATTGGACGTAGGGTTAGGGTTTTGTTGAGGGCTAGGGTTAGAGATCCGGTTAGGGTTACGGTTGGACCTAGGGTTAGGGTTATGTTGAGGGCTAGGGTTAGAGATCCGGTTAGGGTTAAGATTGTACCTAGGGTTATAGTGATGTTGAGGGCTAGGATATTCCAGCAGTGAAAACACACATTTCTATAAAGACTTTGAAGCAGCAACAATCAAAAGCCTAGTGGCTGAGTGTTCTTTCAGAGAGAAACATGCATTTCATCCTTCTGGAGTGAATTTTCATGCTGGAGTTCATATGCATTTTATATTGTGCAGAATGTAGCTACCTGCTGGGGGTTGTGTCATAGAAGCACCTTTTCTGCAGGAGCTTATTGGAACATTCATTGTTTGGCTAAGTTATTTAGGGTTGGTTTTGGAAGGTCTTTCAACCTTGGCCAAATCCCGCTTCGTACGCAAGTTTTTAATAGCGCTGTTTCCAAGTGTCCACAAAGAGCTGCTGCTTGAAACTGTCCACATGCACATCTCGTATACTGGTGTGCTCGTTTCACTACCTGGATTTTGGTTTCCTCTTCTTTCTTTGAAATGACAAGTCTTCATTCAGCATTCTACACACACCTTGTACCAGCTTCAGTTTGAAGCATGTTGGTGCTCTCAAAACGCTGTGTAACCTATGTAGAGTGTGTTACTCTCCAGCACTGAATACACAACTTAGAGCTCCTTTCACCACAGACACGCAAACACATCTTTTTGTGAAAGTCCTACTTCAGGTCCCTTGGGAATGTAAGGGTTTCATGGAGAACATGAAGTCAATCATGCTTTTGCACTCTACTACCAATAGAAATGACCTCTTGTACATGCCTGACTGAGTTTCACTGCAAAATGCCCTTGTTTTCTGGTTTCTTGAATGTTCTCAACACATTAGGAGAAAGAGCGTGTTTGAGCAAGATCGATGCAGTGTGCGTTTCCCTAGATTTCAAGTGATTTGGGAAATATAATCCTTATTTTTCCACATTGTGAAAGAAACATGAGGCTTGCAAGAGATTGAAAAAATGCATCCCAAAACGTACTCCAGCGGTGAAAGCACACGTTTCTACAAAGACTTTGAAGTAGCAAGTAAAAGCCAATGGCTGAGTGTTCTTTCAGAGAGAAACATACACATTTCATCCTTCTGGAGTGAATTTTCAGCCTGGAATTCATATGCATTTGTACCGTGCAGAATGTAACTACCTGCTCGGGGGTTGTGTCATAGAAGCAACTTTCCTGCAGGAGCTTATTGGAACATTCATTGTTTGGCTAACTTCTTTGGGTTGGTTTTGGAAGGTCTTTCAACTTTAGCCAAATCCGCTTTCTTACGAAATTTTTTCACAGCCTTGTTTCCAAGAGCCCACAAAGAACTGCTGCTTAAAACTCTCCACATGCACATCTCCCATACGGGTGTGCTCGTTTCACTACCTGGATTTTGGTTTCCTCTTCTTTCTTTGAAATTACAAGCCCTCTTTCTGCATGCTACACACACCTTGTAGCAGTTTCAGTTTGCAGCATATTGGTGCTCTTAAAACGCTGAGTAACCTGTGTAGAGTGTGTCAATCTCCAGCACTGAATACACAACTTAGAGCTCCTTTCACCACAGACACGCAAACACATCTTTTTGTAAAATCCTACTTCTTTACTCTTGGAAATGTAAGGGTTTCATCGAGAACTTGAAGTCAATCATGCTTTTGCACTCTGCAACCAATAGGAATGAACTCTTGTACATACCCGTCTGAATTTCAGTGCAAAATGCCCTTCTTTTCTGGTTTGTTGAAAGTTCACAACACATTAGGAGATAGAGCGTGTTTGAAGAAGACTGATGCAGTGTGCGTTTTCCTGGATTTCTAGTGATTTGGGAAACATAATCCGTGTTTTCCCACATTGTCTAAGAAACAACATGAGGCTTGCAAGAGATTGAAACAATGCATCCTAAAACTTATTCCAGCAGTGAAAACACACGTTTCTACAAAGACTTGGAAGGAGCAAGCAAAAGAATAGTGGCTGAGTGTCCTTTCAGAGAGAAACACATGCATTTCATCCTTCTGGAGTGAGTTTTCTTGCTGGAATTCATATGCATTTTGTACTGTGCAGAATGTAGCTACCTGCTCGGGGGTTGTGTCATAGATGCACCTTTCCTGCAGGAGCTTATTGGAACTTTCATTGTTTGGCTAAGTTATTTAGGGTTGGTTTTGGAAGGTCTTTCAACTTTGGCCAAATGCGCTTTGTACGAAAGTTTTTCACAGCCCTGTTTCCAAGTGTCCACAAAGAGCTGCTGCTTGAAAGTGTCCACATGCACATCTCCCATACTGGTGTGCTCGTTTCACTACCTGGATTTTGGTTTCCTCTTCTTTCTTTGAAATGACAAGTCTTCATTCAGCATGCTACACACACCTTGTAGCAGTTTCAGTTTGAAGCATGTTGGTGCTCTCAAAACGCTGTGTATCCTGTGTAGAGTGTGTCACTCTACAGCACTGAATACACAACTTAGAGCTCCTTTCAACACAGACACGCAAACACGTCTTTTTGGGAAAGTCCTAACTCAGGTAAGTTGAAAATGTAATGGTTTCATCGAAAACATGAAGACAATCATGCTTTTGAACTCTGCAACTGAAAGAAAAGGCTTTTTGTACATGCCATTCTGAATTTCACTGCAAAATGCCCTTCTTTTCTGGTTTGTTGAAAGTTCAAAACACTTTAGGAGATAGAACGTGTTTGAAGAAGACTGATGCAGTGTGCGTTTTCCTGGATTTCAAGTGATTCGGGATACATACTCCTTGTTTTTCGACATTGTCTAAGAAACAACATGAGGCTTGCAAGAGATTGAAAAAATGCATCCTAAAACTTATGCCTGCAGTGAAAACACACGTTTCTACAAAGACTTGGAAGGAGCAAGCAAAAGAATAGTGGCTGAGAGTTCTTTCAGAGAGAAACACACGAATTTCATCCTTCTGTAGAGACGGTTAGGGTTACGATTGGACCTAGGGTTAGGGTTATGTTGAGGTCTAAGGTTAGAGATCCGGTTAGGGTTACGATTGGACCTAGGGTTAGGGTTATGTTGAGGGCTAGGGTTAGAGATCCGGTTAGGGTTACGATTGGACCTAGCGTAGGGTTATGTTGAGGGCTAGGGTTAGAGAGACGGTTAGGGTTACGATTGGACCTAGGATTAGGGTTATGTTGAGGGCCAGGGTTACAGATCCGGTTAGGGTTACGATTGGACCTAGGGTCAGGGTTATATTGAGGGCTAGGGTTAGAGATCCGGTTAGGGTTAAGATTGTACCTAGGGTTAGGGTTTTGTTGAGTGCCAGGGTTAGAGATCAGCTTAGTATTACGATTGGACCGAGGGTTAGGGTTATGTTGAGGCCTAGGGTTAGAGATCCGGTTAGGGTTACGGTTGGACCTAGGGTTAGGGTTATGTTGAGGGCTAGGGTTAGAGATCCGGTTAGGGTTAAGATTGTACCTAGGGTTAGGGTTTTGTTGAGTGCCAGGGTTAGAGATCAGCTTAGTATTACGATTGGACCTAGGGTTAGGGTTATGTTGAGGCCTAGGGTTAGAGATCCGGTTAGGGTTACGATTGGACCTAGGGTTAGGGTTATGTTGAGGCCTAAGTAAGAGATCAGGTTAGTATTACGATTGGACCTAGGGTTAGGGTTATGTTGAGGGCTAGGGTTACAGATCCGGTTAGGGTTACGATTGGACCTAGGGTTAGGGTTATGTTGAGGGCTAGGGTTAGAGATCCGGATAGGGTTACGATTGGACGTAGGGTTAGGGTTATGTTGAGGTCTAGGTTTAGAGATCCGGTTAGGGTTACGGTTGGACCTAGGGTTAGGGTTATGTTGAGGGCTAGCGTTAGAGATCCGGTTAGGGTTAAGATTGTACCTAGGGTTATAGTGATGTTGAGGGCTAGGGTATTCCAGCAGTGAAAACAAACATTTCTATAAAGACTTTGACGCAGCAAGCAAAAGCCTAGTGCCTGAGTGTTCTTTCAGAGAGAAACATGCATTTCATCCTTCTGGAGTGAATTTTCATGCTGGAGTTCATATGCATTTTTTACTGTGCAGAATGTAGCTACCTGCTGGGGGTTGTGTCATAGAAGCACCTTTTCTGCAGGAGCTTATTGGAACATTCATTGTTTGGCTAAGTTATTTAGGGTTGGTTTTGGAAGGTCTTTCAACCTTGGCCAAATCCCGCTTCGTACGCAAGTTTTTAATAGCGCTGTTTCCAAGTGTCCACAAAGAGCTGCTGCTTGAAACTGTCCACATGCACATCTCGTATACTGGTGTGCTCGTTTCACTACCTGGATTTTGGTTTCCTCTTCTTTCTTTGAAATGACAAGTCTTCATTCAGCATTCTACACACACCTTGTACCAGCTTCAGTTTGAAGCATGTTGGTGCTCTCAAAACGCTGTGTAACCTATGTAGAGTGTGTTACTCTCCAGCACTGAATACACAACTTAGAGCTCCTTTCACCACAGACACGCAAACACATCTTTTTGTGAAAGTCCTACTTCAGGTCCCTTGGGAATGTAAGGGTTTCATGGAGAACATGAAGTCAATCATGCTTTTGCACTCTACTACCAATAGAAATGACCTCTTGTACATGCCTGACTGAGTTTCACTGCAAAATGCCCTTGTTTTCTGGTTTCTTGAATGTTCTCAACACATTAGGAGAAAGAGCGTGTTTGAGCAAGATCGATGCAGTGTGCATTTCCCTAGATTTCAAGTGATTTGGGAAATATAATCCTTATTTTTCCACATTGTGAAAGAAACATGAGGCTTGCAAGAGATTGAAAAAATGCATCCCAAAACGTACTCCAGCGGTGAAAGCACACGTTTCTACAAAGACTTTGAAGTAGCAAGTAAAAGCCAATGGCTGAGTGTTCTTTCAGAGAGAAACATACACATTTCATCCTTCTGGAGTGAATTTTCAGCCTGGAATTCATATGCATTTGTACCGTGCAGAATGTAACTACCTGCTCGGGGGTTGTGTCATAGAAGCAACTTTCCTGCAGGAGCTTATTGGAACATTCATTGTTTGGCTAACTTCTTTGGGTTGGTTTTGGAAGGTCTTTCAACTTTAGCCAAATCCGCTTTCTTACGAAATTTTTTCACAGCCTTGTTTCCAAGAGCCCACAAAGAACTGCTGCTTAAAACTCTCCACATGCACATCTCCCATACTGGTGTGCTCGTTTCACTACCTGGATTTTGGTTTCCTCTTCTTTCTTTGAAATTACAAGCCCTCTTTCTGCATGCTACACACACCTTGTAGCAGTTTCAGTTTGCAGCATATTGGTGCTCTTAAAACGCTGAGTAACCTGTGTAGAGTGTGTCAATCTCCAGCACTGAATACACAACTTAGAGCTCCTTTCACCACAGACACGCAAACACATCTTTTTGTAAAAGTCCTACTTCTTTACTCTTGGAAATGTAAGGGTTTCATCGAGAACTTGAAGTCAATCATGCTTTTGCACTCTGCAACCAATAGGAATGAACTCTTGTACATACCCGTCTGAATTTCAGTGCAAAATGCCCTTCTTTTCTGGTTTGTTGAAAGTCCACAACACATTAGGAGATAGAGCGTGTTTGAAGAAGACTGATGCAGTGTGCGTTTTCCTGGATTTCTAGTGATTTGGGAAACATAATCCGTGTTTTCCCACATTGTCTAAGAAACAACATGAGGCTTGCAAGAGATTGAAACAATGCATCCTAAAACTTATTCCAGCAGTGAAAACACACGTTTCTACAAAGACTTGGAAGGAGCAAGCAAAAGAATAGTGGCTGAGTGTCCTTTCAGAGAGAAACACATGCATTTCATCCTTCTGGAGTGAGTTTTCTTGCTGGAATTCATATGCATTTTGTACTGTGCAGAATGTAGCTACCTGCTCGGGGGTTGTGTCATAGATGCACCTTTCCTGCAGGAGCTTATTGGAACTTTCATTGTTTGGCTAAGTTATTTATGGTTGGTTTTGGAAGGTCTTTCAACTTTGGCCAAATCCGCTTTGTACGAAAGTTTTTCACAGCCCTGTTTCCAAGTGTCCACAAAGAGCTGCTGCTTGAAAGTGTCCACATGCACATCTCCCATACTGGTGTGCTCGTTTCACTACCTGGATTTTGGTTTCCTCTTCTTTCTTTGAAATGACAAGTCTTCATTCAGCATGCTACACACACCTTGTAGCAGTTTCAGTTTGAAGCATGTTGGTGCTCTCAAAACGCTGTGTATCCTGTGTAGAGTGTGTCACTCTACAGCACTGAATACACAACTTAGAGCTCCTTTCAACACAGACACGCAAACACGTCTTTTTGGGAAAGTCCTAACTCAGGTAAGTTGGAAATGTAATGGTTTCATCGAAAACATGAAGACAATCATGCTTTTGAACTCTGCAACTGAAAGAAAAGGCTTTTTGTACATGCCATTCTGAATTTCACTGCAAAATGCCCTTCTTTTCTGGTTTGTTGAAAGTTCAAAACACTTTAGGAGATAGAACGTGTTTGAAGAAGACTGATGCAGTGTGCGTTTTCCTGGATTTCAAGTGATTCGGGATACATACTCCTTGTTTTTCGACATTGTCTAAGAAACAACATGAGGCTTGCAAGAGATTGAAAAAATGCATCCTAAAACTTATGCCTGCAGTGAAAACACACGTTTCTACAAAGACTTGGAAGGAGCAAGCAAAAGAATAGTGGCTGAGAGTTCTTTCAGAGAGAAACACACGAATTTCATCCTTCTGTAGAGACGGTTAGGGTTACGATTGGACCTAGGATTAGGGTTATGTTGAGGTCTAAGGTTAGAGATCCGGTTAGGGTTACGATTGGACCTAGGGTTAGGGTTATGTTGAGGGCTAGGGTTAGAGATCCGGTTAGGGTTACGATTGGACCTAGCGTAGGGTTATGTTGAGGGCTAGGGTTAGAGAGACGGTTAGGGTTACGATTGGACCTAGGATTAGGGTTATGTTGAGGGCCAGGGTTACAGATCCGGTTAGGGTTACGATTGGACGTAGGGTTAGGGTTTTGTTGAGGGCTAGGGTTAGAGATCCGGTTAGGGTTAAGATTGTACCTAGGGTTAGGGTTTTGTTGAGTGCCAGGGTTAGAGATCAGCTTAGTATTACGATTGGACCTAGGGTTAGGGTTATGTTGAGGCCTAGGGTTAGAGATCCGGTTAGGGTTACGGTTGGACCTAGGGTTAGGGTTATGTTGAGGGCTAGGGTTAGAGATCCGGTTAGGGTTAAGATTGTACCTAGGGTTAGGGTTTTGTTGAGTGCCAGGGTTAGAGATCAGCTTAGTATTACGATTGGACCTAGGGTTAGGGTTATGTTGAGGCCTAGGGTTAGAGATCCGGTTAGGGTTACGATTGGACCTAGGGTTAGGGTTATGTTGAGGCCTAAGTAAGAGATCAGGTTAGTATTACGATTGGACCTAGGGTTAGGGTTATGTTGAGGGCTAGGGTTACAGATCCGGTTAGGGTTACGATTGGACCTAGGGTTAGGGTTATGTTGAGGGCTAGGGTTAGAGATCCGGATAGGGTTACGATTGGACGTAGGGTTAGGGTTATGTTGAGGTCTAGGTTTAGAGATCCGGTTAGGGTTACGGTTGGACCTAGGGTTAGGGTTATGTTGAGGGCTAGCGTTAGAGATCCGGTTAGGGTTAAGATTGTACCTAGGGTTATAGTGATGTTGAGGGCTAGGGTATTCCAGCAGTGAAAACAAACATTTCTATAAAGACTTTGACGCAGCAAGCAAAAGCCTAGTGCCTGAGTGTTCTTTCAGAGAGAAACATGCATTTCATCCTTCTGGAGTGAATTTTCATGCTGGAGTTCATATGCATTTTTTACTGTGCAGAATGTAGCTACCTGCTGGGGGTTGTGTCATAGAAGCACCTTTTCTGCAGGAGCTTATTGGAACATTCATTGTTTGGCTAAGTTATTTAGGGTTGGTTTTGGAAGGTCTTTCAACCTTGGCCAAATCCCGCTTCGTACGCAAGTTTTTAATAGCGCTGTTTCCAAGTGTCCACAAAGAGCTGCTGCTTGAAACTGTCCACATGCACATCTCGTATACTGGTGTGCTCGTTTCACTACCTGGATTTTGGTTTCCTCTTCTTTCTTTGAAATGACAAGTCTTCATTCAGCATTCTACACACACCTTGTACCAGCTTCAGTTTGAAGCATGTTGGTGCTCTCAAAACGCTGTGTAACCTATGTAGAGTGTGTTACTCTCCAGCACTGAATACACAACTTAGAGCTCCTTTCACCACAGACACGCAAACACATCTTTTTGTGAAAGTCCTACTTCAGGTCCCTTGGGAATGTAAGGGTTTCATGGAGAACATGAAGTCAATCATGCTTTTGCACTCTACTACCAATAGAAATGACCTCTTGTACATGCCTGACTGAGTTTCACTGCAAAATGCCCTTGTTTTCTGGTTTCTTGAATGTTCTCAACACATTAGGAGAAAGAGCGTGTTTGAGCAAGATCGATGCAGTGTGCATTTCCCTAGATTTCAAGTGATTTGGGAAATATAATCCTTATTTTTCCACATTGTGAAAGAAACATGAGGCTTGCAAGAGATTGAAAAAATGCATCCCAAAACGTACTCCAGCGGTGAAAGCACACGTTTCTACAAAGACTTTGAAGTAGCAAGTAAAAGCCAATGGCTGAGTGTTCTTTCAGAGAGAAACATACACATTTCATCCTTCTGGAGTGAATTTTCAGCCTGGAATTCATATGCATTTGTACCGTGCAGAATGTAACTACCTGCTCGGGGGTTGTGTCATAGAAGCAACTTTCCTGCAGGAGCTTATTGGAACATTCATTGTTTGGCTAACTTCTTTGGGTTGGTTTTGGAAGGTCTTTCAACTTTAGCCAAATCCGCTTTCTTACGAAATTTTTTCACAGCCTTGTTTCCAAGAGCCCACAAAGAACTGCTGCTTAAAACTCTCCACATGCACATCTCCCATACTGGTGTGCTCGTTTCACTACCTGGATTTTGGTTTCCTCTTCTTTCTTTGAAATTACAAGCCCTCTTTCTGCATGCTACACACACCTTGTAGCAGTTTCAGTTTGCAGCATATTGGTGCTCTTAAAACGCTGAGTAACCTGTGTAGAGTGTGTCAATCTCCAGCACTGAATACACAACTTAGAGCTCCTTTCACCACAGACACGCAAACACATCTTTTTGTAAAAGTCCTACTTCTTTACTCTTGGAAATGTAAGGGTTTCATCGAGAACTTGAAGTCAATCATGCTTTTGCACTCTGCAACCAATAGGAATGAACTCTTGTACATACCCGTCTGAATTTCAGTGCAAAATGCCCTTCTTTTCTGGTTTGTTGAAAGTCCACAACACATTAGGAGATAGAGCGTGTTTGAAGAAGACTGATGCAGTGTGCGTTTTCCTGGATTTCTAGTGATTTGGGAAACATAATCCGTGTTTTCCCACATTGTCTAAGAAACAACATGAGGCTTGCAAGAGATTGAAACAATGCATCCTAAAACTTATTCCAGCAGTGAAAACACACGTTTCTACAAAGACTTGGAAGGAGCAAGCAAAAGAATAGTGGCTGAGTGTCCTTTCAGAGAGAAACACATGCATTTCATCCTTCTGGAGTGAGTTTTCTTGCTGGAATTCATATGCATTTTGTACTGTGCAGAATGTAGCTACCTGCTCGGGGGTTGTGTCATAGATGCACCTTTCCTGCAGGAGCTTATTGGAACTTTCATTGTTTGGCTAAGTTATTTATGGTTGGTTTTGGAAGGTCTTTCAACTTTGGCCAAATCCGCTTTGTACGAAAGTTTTTCACAGCCCTGTTTCCAAGTGTCCACAAAGAGCTGCTGCTTGAAAGTGTCCACATGCACATCTCCCATACTGGTGTGCTCGTTTCACTACCTGGATTTTGGTTTCCTCTTCTTTCTTTGAAATGACAAGTCTTCATTCAGCATGCTACACACACCTTGTAGCAGTTTCAGTTTGAAGCATGTTGGTGCTCTCAAAACGCTGTGTATCCTGTGTAGAGTGTGTCACTCTACAGCACTGAATACACAACTTAGAGCTCCTTTCAACACAGACACGCAAACACGTCTTTTTGGGAAAGTCCTAACTCAGGTAAGTTGGAAATGTAATGGTTTCATCGAAAACATGAAGACAATCATGCTTTTGAACTCTGCAACTGAAAGAAAAGGCTTTTTGTACATGCCATTCTGAATTTCACTGCAAAATGCCCTTCTTTTCTGGTTTGTTGAAAGTTCAAAACACTTTAGGAGATAGAACGTGTTTGAAGAAGACTGATGCAGTGTGCGTTTTCCTGGATTTCAAGTGATTCGGGATACATACTCCTTGTTTTTCGACATTGTCTAAGAAACAACATGAGGCTTGCAAGAGATTGAAAAAATGCATCCTAAAACTTATGCCTGCAGTGAAAACACACGTTTCTACAAAGACTTGGAAGGAGCAAGCAAAAGAATAGTGGCTGAGAGTTCTTTCAGAGAGAAACACACGAATTTCATCCTTCTGTAGAGACGGTTAGGGTTACGATTGGACCTAGGATTAGGGTTATGTTGAGGTCTAAGGTTAGAGATCCGGTTAGGGTTACGATTGGACCTAGGGTTAGGGTTATGTTGAGGGCTAGGGTTAGAGATCCGGTTAGGGTTACGATTGGACCTAGCGTAGGGTTATGTTGAGGGCTAGGGTTAGAGAGACGGTTAGGGTTACGATTGGACCTAGGATTAGGGTTATGTTGAGGGCCAGGGTTACAGATCCGGTTAGGGTTACGATTGGACGTAGGGTTAGGGTTTTGTTGAGGGCTAGGGTTAGAGATCCGGTTAGGGTTAAGATTGTACCTAGGGTTAGGGTTTTGTTGAGTGCCAGGGTTAGAGATCAGCTTAGTATTACGATTGGACCTAGGGTTAGGGTTATGTTGAGGCCTAGGGTTAGAGATCCGGTTAGGGTTACGGTTGGACCTAGGGTTAGGGTTATGTTGAGGGCTAGGGTTAGAGATCCGGTTAGGGTTAAGATTGTACCTAGGGTTAGGGTTTTGTTGAGTGCCAGGGTTAGAGATCAGCTTAGTATTACGATTGGACCTAGGGTTAGGGTTATGTTGAGGCCTAGGGTTAGAGATCCGGTTAGGGTTACGATTGGACCTAGGGTTAGGGTTATGTTGAGGCCTAAGTAAGAGATCAGGTTAGTATTACGATTGGACCTAGGGTTAGGGTTATGTTGAGGGCTAGGGTTACAGATCCGGTTAGGGTTACGATTGGACCTAGGGTTAGGGTTATGTTGAGGGCTAGGGTTAGAGATCCGGATAGGGTTACGATTGGACGTAGGGTTAGGGTTATGTTGAGGTCTAGGTTTAGAGATCCGGTTAGGGTTACGGTTGGACCTAGGGTTAGGGTTATGTTGAGGGCTAGCGTTAGAGATCCGGTTAGGGTTAAGATTGTACCTAGGGTTATAGTGATGTTGAGGGCTAGGGTATTCCAGCAGTGAAAACAAACATTTCTATAAAGACTTTGACGCAGCAAGCAAAAGCCTAGTGCCTGAGTGTTCTTTCAGAGAGAAACATGCATTTCATCCTTCTGGAGTGAATTTTCATGCTGGAGTTCATATGCATTTTTTACTGTGCAGAATGTAGCTACCTGCTGGGGGTTGTGTCATAGAAGCACCTTTTCTGCAGGAGCTTATTGGAACATTCATTGTTTGGCTAAGTTATTTAGGGTTGGTTTTGGAAGGTCTTTCAACCTTGGCCAAATCCCGCTTCGTACGCAAGTTTTTAATAGCGCTGTTTCCAAGTGTCCACAAAGAGCTGCTGCTTGAAACTGTCCACATGCACATCTCGTATACTGGTGTGCTCGTTTCACTACCTGGATTTTGGTTTCCTCTTCTTTCTTTGAAATGACAAGTCTTCATTCAGCATTCTACACACACCTTGTACCAGCTTCAGTTTGAAGCATGTTGGTGCTCTCAAAACGCTGTGTAACCTATGTAGAGTGTGTTACTCTCCAGCACTGAATACACAACTTAGAGCTCCTTTCACCACAGACACGCAAACACATCTTTTTGTGAAAGTCCTACTTCAGGTCCCTTGGGAATGTAAGGGTTTCATGGAGAACATGAAGTCAATCATGCTTTTGCACTCTACTACCAATAGAAATGACCTCTTGTACATGCCTGACTGAGTTTCACTGCAAAATGCCCTTGTTTTCTGGTTTCTTGAATGTTCTCAACACATTAGGAGAAAGAGCGTGTTTGAGCAAGATCGATGCAGTGTGCATTTCCCTAGATTTCAAGTGATTTGGGAAATATAATCCTTATTTTTCCACATTGTGAAAGAAACATGAGGCTTGCAAGAGATTGAAAAAATGCATCCCAAAACGTACTCCAGCGGTGAAAGCACACGTTTCTACAAAGACTTTGAAGTAGCAAGTAAAAGCCAATGGCTGAGTGTTCTTTCAGAGAGAAACATACACATTTCATCCTTCTGGAGTGAATTTTCAGCCTGGAATTCATATGCATTTGTACCGTGCAGAATGTAACTACCTGCTCGGGGGTTGTGTCATAGAAGCAACTTTCCTGCAGGAGCTTATTGGAACATTCATTGTTTGGCTAACTTCTTTGGGTTGGTTTTGGAAGGTCTTTCAACTTTAGCCAAATCCGCTTTCTTACGAAATTTTTTCACAGCCTTGTTTCCAAGAGCCCACAAAGAACTGCTGCTTAAAACTCTCCACATGCACATCTCCCATACTGGTGTGCTCGTTTCACTACCTGGATTTTGGTTTCCTCTTCTTTCTTTGAAATTACAAGCCCTCTTTCTGCATGCTACACACACCTTGTAGCAGTTTCAGTTTCCAGCATATTGGTGCTCTTAAAACGCTGAGTAACCTGTGTAGAGTGTGTCAATCTCCAGCACTGAATACACAACTTAGAGCTCCTTTCACCACAGACACGCAAACACATCTTTTTGTAAAAGTCCTACTTCTTTACTCTTGGAAATGTAAGGGTTTCATCGAGAACTTGAAGTCAATCATGCTTTTGCACTCTGCAACCAATAGGAATGAACTCTTGTACATACCCGTCTGAATTTCAGTGCAAAATGCCCTTCTTTTCTGGTTTGTTGAAAGTCCACAACACATTAGGAGATAGAGCGTGTTTGAAGAAGACTGATGCAGTGTGCGTTTTCCTGGATTTCTAGTGATTTGGGAAACATAATCCGTGTTTTCCCACATTGTCTAAGAAACAACATGAGGCTTGCAAGAGATTGAAACAATGCATCCTAAAACTTATTCCAGCAGTGAAAACACACGTTTCTACAAAGACTTGGAAGGAGCAAGCAAAAGAATAGTGGCTGAGTGTCCTTTCAGAGAGAAACACATGCATTTCATCCTTCTGGAGTGAGTTTTCTTGCTGGAATTCATATGCATTTTGTACTGTGCAGAATGTAGCTACCTGCTCGGGGGTTGTGTCATAGATGCACCTTTCCTGCAGGAGCTTATTGGAACTTTCATTGTTTGGCTAAGTTATTTAGGGTTGGTTTTGGAAGGTCTTTCAACTTTGGCCAAATCCGCTTTGTACGAAAGTTTTTCACAGCCCTGTTTCCAAGTGTCCACAAAGAGCTGCTGCTTGAAAGTGTCCACATGCACATCTCCCATACTGGTGTGCTCGTTTCACTACCTGGATTTTGGTTTCCTCTTCTTTCTTTGAAATGACAAGTCTTCATTCAGCATGCTACACACACCTTGTAGCAGTTTCAGTTTGAAGCATGTTGGTGCTCTCAAAACGCTGTGTATCCTGTGTAGAGTGTGTCACTCTACAGCACTGAATACACAACTTAGAGCTCCTTTCAACACAGACACGCAAACACGTCTTTTTGGGAAAGTCCTAACTCAGGTAAGTTGGAAATGTAATGGTTTCATCGAAAACATGAAGACAATCATGCTTTTGAACTCTGCAACTGAAAGAAAAGGCTTTTTGTACATGCCATTCTGAATTTCACTGCAAAATGCCCTTCTTTTCTGGTTTGTTGAAAGTTCAAAACACTTTAGGAGATAGAACGTGTTTGAAGAAGACTGATGCAGTGTGCGTTTTCCTGGATTTCAAGTGATTCGGGATACATACTCCTTGTTTTTCGACATTGTCTAAGAAACAACATGAGGCTTGCAAGAGATTGAAAAAATGCATCCTAAAACTTATGCCTGCAGTGAAAACACACGTTTCTACAAAGACTTGGAAGGAGCAAGCAAAAGAATAGTGGCTGAGAGTTCTTTCAGAGAGAAACACACGAATTTCATCCTTCTGTAGAGACGGTTAGGGTTACGATTGGACCTAGGATTAGGGTTATGTTGAGGTCTAAGGTTAGAGATCCGGTTAGGGTTACGATTGGACCTAGGGTTAGGGTTATGTTGAGGGCTAGGGTTAGAGATCCGGTTAGGGTTACGATTGGACCTAGCGTAGGGTTATGTTGAGGGCTAGGGTTAGAGAGACGGTTAGGGTTACGATTGGACCTAGGATTAGGGTTATGTTGAGGGCCAGGGTTACAGATCCGGTTAGGGTTACGATTGGACGTAGGGTTAGGGTTTTGTTGAGGGCTAGGGTTAGAGATCCGGTTAGGGTTACGGTTGGACATAGGGTTAGGGTTATGTTGAGGGCTAGGGTTAGAGATCCGGTTAGGGTTAAGATTGTACCTAGGGTTAGGGTTTTGTTGAGTGCCAGGGTTAGAGATCAGCTTAGTATTACGATTGGACCTAGGGTTAGGGTTATGTTGAGGCCTAGGGTTAGAGATCCGGTTAGGGTTACGATTGGACCTAGGGATAGGGTTATATTGAGGGCTAGGGTTAGAGAGACGGTTAGGGTTACGATTGGACCTAGGGTTAGGGTTATGTTGAGGCCTAAGTAAGAGATCAGGTTAGTATTACGATTGGACCTAGGGTTAGGGTTATGTTGAGGGCTAGGGTTACAGATCCGGTTAGGGTTACGATTGGACCTAGGGTTAGGGTTATGTTGAGGGCTAGGGTTAGAAATCCGGTTAGGGTTAAGATTGTACCTAGGGTTATAGTGATGTTGAGGGCTAGGGTATTCCAGCAGTGAAAACAAACATTTCTATAAAGACTTTGAAGCAGCAAGCAAAAGCCTAGTGCCTGAGTGTTCTTTCAGAGAGAAACATGCATTTCATCCTTCTGGAGTGAATTTTCATGCTGGAGTTCATATGCATTTTTTACTGTGCAGAATGTAGCTACCTGCTGGGGGTTGTGTCATAGAAGCACTTTTCTGCAGGAGCTTATTGGAACATTCATTGTTTGGCTAAGTTATTTAGGGTTGGTTTTGGAAGGTCTTTCAACCTTGGCCAAATCCCGCTTCGTACGCAAGTTTTTAATAGCGCTGTTTCCAAGTGTCCACAAAGAGCTGCTGCTTGAAACTGTCCACATGCACATCTCGTATACTGGTGTGCTCGATTCACTACCTGGATTTTGGTTTCCTCTTCTTTCTTTGAAATGACAAGTCTTCATTCAGCATTCTACACACACCTTGTACCAGCTTCAGTTTGAAGCATGTTGGTGCTCTCAAAACGCTGTGTAACCTATGTAGAGTGTGTTACTCTCCAGCACTGAATACACAACTTAGAGCTCCTTTCACCACAGACACGCAAACACATCTTTTTGTGAAAGTCCTACTTCAGGTCCCTTGGGAATGTAAGGGTTTCATGGAGAACATGAAGTCAATCATGCTTTTGCACTCTACTACCAATAGAAATGACCTCTTGTACATGCCTGACTGAGTTTCACTGCAAAATGCCCTTGTTTTCTGGTTTCTTGAATGTTCTCAACACATTAGGAGAAAGAGCGTGTTTGAGCAAGATCGATGCAGTGTGCGTTTCCCTAGATTTCAAGTGATTTGGGAAATATAATCCTTATTTTTCCACATTGTGAAAGAAACATGAGGCTTGCAAGAGATTGAAAAAATGCATCCCAAAACGTACTCCAGCGGTGAAAGCACACGTTTCTACAAAGACTTTGAAGTAGCAAGTAAAAGCCAATGGCTGAGTGTTCTTTCAGAGAGAAACATACACATTTCATCCTTCTGGAGTGAATTTTCAGCCTGGAATTCATATGCATTTGTACCGTGCAGAATGTAACTACCTGCTCGGGGGTTGTGTCATAGAAGCAACTTTCCTGCAGGAGCTTATTGGAACATTCATTGTTTGGCTAACTTCTTTGGGTTGGTTTTGGAAGGTCTTTCAACTTTAGCCAAATCCGCTTTCTTACGAAATTTTTTCACAGCCTTGTTTCCAAGAGCCCACAAAGAACTGCTGCTTAAAACTCTCCACATGCACATCTCCCATACTGGTGTGCTCGTTTCACTACCTGGATTTTGGTTTCCTCTTCTTTCTTTGAAATTACAAGCCCTCTTTCTGCATGCTACACACACCTTGTAGCAGTTTCAGTTTGCAGCATATTGGTGCTCTTAAAACGCTGAGTAACCTGTGTAGAGTGTGTCAATCTCCAGCACTGAATACAAAACTTAGAGCTCCTTTCACCACAGACACGCAAACACATCTTTTTGTAAAAGTCCTACTTCTTTACTCTTGGAAATGTAAGGGTTTCATCGAGAACTTGAAGTCAATCATGCTTTTGCACTCTGCAACCAATAGGAATGAACTCTTGTACAACCCGTCTGAATTTCAGTGCAAAATGCCCTTCTTTTCTGGTTTGTTGAAAGTCCACAACACATTAGGAGATAGAGCGTGTTTGAAGAAGACTGATGCAGTGTGCGTTTTCCTGGATTTCTAGTGATTTGGGAAACATAATCCGTGTTTTCCCACATTGTCTAAGAAACAACATGAGGCTTGCAAGAGATTGAAACAATGCATCCTAAAACTTATTCCAGCAGTGAAAACACACGTTTCTACAAAGACTTGGAAGGAGCAAGCAAAAGAATAGTGGCTGAGTGTCCTTTCAGAGAGAAACACATGCATTTCATCCTTCTGGAGTGAGTTTTCTTGCTGGAATTCATATGCATTTTGTACTGTGCAGAATGTAGCTACCTGCTCGGGGGTTGTGTCATAGATGCAACTTTCCTGCAGGAGCTTATTGGAACTTTCATTGTTTGGCTAAGTTATTTAGGGTTGGTTTTGGAAGGTCTTTCAACTTTGGCCAAATCCGCTTTGTACGAAAGTTTTTCACAGCCCTGTTTCCAAGTGTCCACAAAGAGCTGCTGCTTGAAAGTGTCCACATGCACATCTCCCATACTGGTGTGCTCGTTTCACTACCTGGATTTTGGTTTCCTCTTCTTTCTTTGAAATGACAAGTCTTCATTCAGCATGCTACACACACCTTGTAGCAGTTTCAGCTTGAAGCATGTTGGTGCTCTCAAAACGCTGTGTATCCTGTGTAGAGTGTGTCACTCTACAGCACTGAATACACAACTTAGAGCTCCTTTCAACACAGACACGCAAACACGTCTTTTTGGGAAAGTCCTAACTCAGGTAAATTGGAAATGTAATGGTTTCATCGAAAACATGAAGACAATCATGCTTTTGAACTCTGCAACCGAAAGAAATGGCTTTTTGTACATGCCATTCTGAATTTCACTGCAAAATGCCCTTCTTTTCTGGTTTGTTGAAAGTTCAAAACACTTTAGGAGATAGAACGTGTTTGAAGAAGACTGATGCAGTGTGCGTTTTCCTGGATTTCAAGTGATTCGGGATACATACTCCTTGTTTTTCGACATTGTCTAAGAAACAACATGAGGCTTGCAAGAGATTGAAAAAATGCATCCTAAAACTTATGCCTGCAGTGAAAACACACGTTTCTACAAAGACTTGGAAGGAGCAAGCAAAAGAATAGTGGCTGAGAGTTCTTTCAGAGAGAAACACACGTATTTCATCCTTCTGTAGTGACGGTTAGGGTTACGATTGGACCTAGGGTAGGGTTATGTTGAGGGCTAGGGTTAGAGAGACGGTTAGGGTTACGATTGGACCTAGGGTTAGGGTTATGTTGAGGTCTAGGGTTAGAGATCCGGTTAGGGTTACGATTGGACCTAGGGTTAGGGTTATGTTGAGGGCTAGGGTTATAGAGACGGTTAGGGTTACGATTGGACCTAGGGTTAGGGTTATGTTGAGGTCTAGGGTTAGAGATCCGGTTAGGGTTACGATTGGACCTAGGGTTAGGGTTATGTTGAGGGCTAGGGTTAGAGATCCGGTTAGGGTTACGATTGGACCTAGGGTTAGGGTTATGTTGAGGGCTAGGGATAGAGAGACGGTTAGGGTTACGATTGGACCTAGGGTTAGGGTTATGTTGAGGGCCAGGGTTAGAGATCAGCTTAGTATTACGATTGGACCTAGGGTTAGGGTTATGTTGAGGCCTAGGGTTAGAGATCTGGTTAGAGATCTGGTTAGGGTTAAGATTGGACCTAGGGTTAGGGTTATGTTGAGGGCTAGGGTTAGAGATCCGGTTAGGGTTACGATTGGACCTAGGGTTAGGGTTATGTTGAGGGCCAGGGTTAGAGATCAGCTTAGTATTACGATTGGACCTAGGGTTAGGGTTATGTTGAGGGCCAGGGTTACAGATCCGGTTAGGGTTACGATTGGACGTAGGGTTAGGGTTTTGTTGAGGGCTAGGGTTAGAGATCCGGTTAGGGTTACGGTTGGACCTAGGGTTAGGGTTATGTTGAGGGCTAGGGTTAGAGATCCGGTTAGGGTTAAGATTGTACCTAGGGTTAGGGTTTTGTTGAGTGCCAGGGTTAGAGATCAGCTTAGTATTACGATTGGACCTAGGGTTAGGGTTATGTTGAAGCCTAGGGTTAGAGATCCGGTTAGGGTTACGATTGGACCTAGGGTTAGGGTTATGTTGAGGGCTAGGGTTAGAGATCCGCTTAGGGTTACGATTGGACCTAGGGTTAGGGTTATATTGAGGGCTAGGGTTAGAGAGACGGTTAGGGTTACGATTGGACCTAGGGTTAGGGTTATGTTGAGGCCTAAGTTTAGAGATCAGGTTAGTATTACGATTGGACCTAGGGTTAGGGTTATGTTGAGGGCTAGGGTTACAGATCCGGTTAGGGTTATGATTGGACGTAGGGTTAGGGTTTTGTTGAGGGCTAGGGTTAGAGATCCGGTTAGGGTTACGGTTGGACCTAGGGTTAGGGTTATGTTGAGGGCTAGGGTTAGAGATCCGGTTAGGGTTAAGATTGTACCTAGGGTTATAGTGATGTTGAGGGCTAGGATATTCCAGCAGTGAAAACACACATTTCTATAAAGACTTTGAAGCAGCAACAATCAAAAGCCTAGTGGCTGAGTGTTCTTTCAGAGAGAAACATGCATTTCATCCTTCTGGAGTGAATTTTCATGCTGGAGTTCATATGCATTTTATATTGTGCAGAATGTAGCTACCTGCTGGGGGTTGTGTCATAGAAGCACCTTTTCTGCAGGAGCTTATTGGAACATTCATTGTTTGGCTAAGTTATTTAGGGTTGGTTTTGGAAGGTCTTTCAACCTTGGCCAAATCCCGCTTCGTACGCAAGTTTTTAATAGCGCTGTTTCCAAGTGTCCACAAAGAGCTGCTGCTTGAAACTGTCCACATGCACATCTCGTATACTGGTGTGCTCGTTTCACTACCTGGATTTTGGTTTCCTCTTCTTTCTTTGAAATGACAAGTCTTCATTCAGCATTCTACACACACCTTGTACCAGCTTCAGTTTGAAGCATGTTGGTGCTCTCAAAACGCTGTGTAACCTATGTAGAGTGTGTTACTCTCCAGCACTGAATACACAACTTAGAGCTCCTTTCACCACAGACACGCAAACACATCTTTTTGTGAAAGTCCTACTTCAGGTCCCTTGGGAATGTAAGGGTTTCATGGAGAACATGAAGTCAATCATGCTTTTGCACTCTACTACCAATAGAAATGACCTCTTGTACATGCCTGACTGAGTTTCACTGCAAAATGCCCTTGTTTTCTGGTTTCTTGAATGTTCTCAACACATTAGGAGAAAGAGCGTGTTTGAGCAAGATCGATGCAGTGTGCGTTTCCCTAGATTTCAAGTGATTTGGGAAATATAATCCTTATTTTTCCACATTGTGAAAGAAACATGAGGCTTGCAAGAGATTGAAAAAATGCATCCCAAAACGTACTCCAGCGGTGAAAGCACACGTTTCTACAAAGACTTTGAAGTAGCAAGTAAAAGCCAATGGCTGAGTGTTCTTTCAGAGAGAAACATACACATTTCATCCTTCTGGAGTGAATTTTCAGCCTGGAATTCATATGCATTTGTACCGTGCAGAATGTAACTACCTGCTCGGGGGTTGTGTCATAGAAGCAACTTTCCTGCAGGAGCTTATTGGAACATTCATTGTTTGGCTAACTTCTTTGGGTTGGTTTTGGAAGGTCTTTCAACTTTAGCCAAATCCGCTTTCTTACGAAATTTTTTCACAGCCTTGTTTCCAAGAGCCCACAAAGAACTGCTGCTTAAAACTCTCCACATGCACATCTCCCATACTGGTGTGCTCGTTTCACTACCTGGATTTTGGTTTCCTCTTCTTTCTTTGAAATTACAAGCCCTCTTTCTGCATGCTACACACACCTTGTAGCAGTTTCAGTTTGCAGCATATTGGTGCTCTTAAAACGCTGAGTAACCTGTGTAGAGTGTGTCAATCTCCAGCACTGAATACACAACTTAGAGCTCCTTTCACCACAGACACGCAAACACATCTTTTTGTAAAAGTCCTACTTCTTTACTCTTGGAAATGTAAGGGTTTCATCGAGAACTTGAAGTCAATCATGCTTTTGCACTCTGCAACCAATAGGAATGAACTCTTGTACATACCCGTCTGAATTTCAGTGCAAAATGCCCTTCTTTTCTGGTTTGTTGAAAGTCCACAACACATTAGGAGATAGAGCGTGTTTGAAGAAGACTGATGCAGTGTGCGTTTTCCTGGATTTCTAGTGATTTGGGAAACATAATCCGTGTTTTCCCACATTGTCTAAGAAACAACATGAGGCTTGCAAGAGATTGAAACAATGCATCCTAAAACTTATTCCAGCAGTGAAAACACACGTTTCTACAAAGACTTGGAAGGAGCAAGCAAAAGAATAGTGGCTGAGTGTCCTTTCAGAGAGAAACACATGCATTTCATCCTTCTGGAGTGAGTTTTCTTGCTGGAATTCATATGCATTTTGTACTGTGCAGAATGTAGCTACCTGCTCGGGGGTTGTGTCATAGATGCAACTTTCCTGCAGGAGCTTATTGGAACTTTCATTGTTTGACTAAGTTATTTAGGGTTGGTTTTGGAAGGTCTTTCATCTTTGGCCAAATCCGCTTTGTACGAAAGTTTTTCACAGCCCTGTTTCCAAGTGTCCACAAAGAGCTGCTGCTTGAAAGTGTCCACATGCACATCTCCCATACTGGTGTGCTCGTTTCACTACCTGGATTTTGGTTTCCTCTTCTTTCTTTGAAATGACAAGTCTTCATTCAGCATGCTACACACACCTTGTAGCAGTTTCAGCTTGAAGCATGTTGGTGCTCTCAAAACGCTGTGTATCCTGTGTAGAGTGTGTCACTCTACAGCACTGAATACACAACTTAGAGCTCCTTTCAACACAGACACGCAAACACGTCTTTT
The DNA here is from genome assembly GCF_054644295.1 of Miniopterus natalensis. NCBI lineage: Eukaryota > Metazoa > Chordata > Mammalia > Chiroptera > Miniopteridae > Miniopterus > Miniopterus natalensis. Next base: position 84,218,830 of record NC_142089.1, read on the forward strand.
TGGGAAAGTCCTAACTCAGGTAAATTGGAAATGTAATGGTTTCATCGAAAACATGAAGACAATCATGCTTTTGAACTCTGCAACCGAAAGAAATGGCTTTTTGTACATGCCATTCTGAATTTCACTGCAAAATGCCCTTCTTTTCTGGTTTGTTGAAAGTTCAAAACACTTTAGGAGATAGAACGTGTTTGAAGAAGACTGATGCAGTGTGCGTTTTCCTGGATTTCAAGTGATTCGGGATACATACTCCTTGTTTTTCGACATTGTCTAAGAAACAACATGAGGCTTGCAAGAGATTGAAAAAATGCATCCTAAAACTTATGCCTGCAGTGAAAACACACGTTTCTACAAAGACTTGGAAGGAGCAAGCAAAAGAATAGTGGCTGAGAGTTCTTTCAGAGAGAAACACACGTATTTCATCCTTCTGTAGTGACGGTTAGGGTTACGATTGGACCTAGGGTAGGGTTATGTTGAGGGCTAGGGTTAGAGAGACGGTTAGGGTTACGATTGGACCTAGGGTTAGGGTTATGTTGAGGTCTAGGGTTAGAGATCCGGTTAGGGTTACGATTGGACCTAGGGTTAGGGTTATGTTGAGGGCTAGGGTTATAGAGACGGTTAGGGTTACGATTGGACCTAGGGTTAGGGTTATGTTGAGGTCTAGGGTTAGAGATCCGGTTAGGGTTACGATTGGACCTAGGGTTAGGGTTATGTTGAGGGCTAGGGTTAGAGATCCGGTTAGGGTTACGATTGGACCTAGGGTTAGGGTTATGTTGAGGGCTAGGGTTATAGAGACGGTTAGGGTTACGATTGGACCTAGGGTTAGGGTTATGTTGAGGTCTAGGGTTAGAGATCCGGTTAGGGTTACGATTGGACCTAGGGTTAGGGTTATGTTGAGGGCTAGGGTTAGAGATCCGGTTAGGGTTACGATTGGACCTAGGGTTAGGGTTATGTTGAGGGCTAGGGATAGAGAGACGGTTAGGGTTACGATTGGACCTAGGGTTAGGGTTATGTTGAGGGCCAGGGTTAGAGATCAGCTTAGTATTACGATTGGACCTAGGGTTAGGGTTATGTTGAGGCCTAGGGTTAGAGATCTGGTTAGGGTTACGATTGGACCTAGGGTTAGGGTTATGTTGAGGGCTAGGGTTAGAGATCCGGTTAGAGATCTGGTTAGGGTTAAGATTGGACCTAGGGTTAGGGTTATGTTGAGGGCTAGGGTTAGAGATCCGGTTAGGGTTACGATTGGACCTAGGGTTAGGGTTATGTTGAGGGCCAGGGTTAGAGATCAGCTTAGTATTACGATTGGACCTAGGGTTAGGGTTATGTTGAGGGCCAGGGTTACAGATCCGGTTAGGGTTACGATTGGACGTAGGGTTAGGGTTTTGTTGAGGGCTAGGGTTAGAGATCCGGTTAGGGTTACGGTTGGACCTAGGGTTAGGGTTATGTTGAGGGCTAGGGTTAGAGATCCGGTTAGGGTTAAGATTGTACCTAGGGTTAGGGTTTTGTTGAGTGCCAGGGTTAGAGATCAGCTTAGTATTACGATTGGACCTAGGGTTAGGGTTATGTTGAGGCCTAGGGTTAGAGATCCGGTTAGGGTTACGATTGGACCTAGGGTTAGGGTTATGTTGAGGGCTAGGGTTAGAGATCCGCTTAGGGTTACGATTGGACCTAGGGTTAGGGTTATATTGAGGGCTAGGGTTAGAGAGACGGTTAGGGTTACGATTGGGCCTAGGGTTAGGGTTATGTTGAGGCCTAAGGTTAGAGATCAGGTTAGTATTACGATTGGACCTAGGGTTAGGGTTATGTTGAGGGCTAGGGTTACAGATCCGGTTAGGGTTACGATTGGACGTAGGGTTAGGGTTTTGTTGAGGGCTAGGGTTAGAGATCCGGTTAGGGTTACGGTTGGACCTAGGGTTAGGGTTATGTTGAGGGCTAGGGTTAGAGATCCGGTTAGGGTTAAGATTGTACCTAGGGTTATAGTGATGTTGAGGGCTAGGATATTCCAGCAGTGAAAACACACATTTCTATAAAGACTTTGAAGCAGCAACAATCAAAAGCCTAGTGGCTGAGTGTTCTTTCAGAGAGAAACATGCATTTCATCCTTCTGGAGTGAATTTTCATGCTGGAGTTCATATGCATTTTATATTGTGCAGAATGTAGCTACCTGCTGGGGGTTGTGTCATAGAAGCACCTTTTCTGCAGGAGCTTATTGGAACATTCATTGTTTGGCTAAGTTATTTAGGGTTGGTTTTGGAAGGTCTTTCAACCTTGGCCAAATCCCGCTTCGTACGCAAGTTTTTAATAGCGCTGTTTCCAAGTGTCCACAAAGAGCTGCTGCTTGAAACTGTCCACATGCACATCTCGTATACTGGTGTGCTCGTTTCACTACCTGGATTTTGGTTTCCTCTTCTTTCTTTGAAATGACAAGTCTTCATTCAGCATTCTACACACACCTTGTACCAGCTTCAGTTTGAAGCATGTTGGTGCTCTCAAAACGCTGTGTAACCTATGTAGAGTGTGTTACTCTCCAGCACTGAATACACAACTTAGAGCTCCTTTCACCACAGACACGCAAACACATCTTTTTGTGAAAGTCCTACTTCAGGTCCCTTGGGAATGTAAGGGTTTCATGGAGAACATGAAGTCAATCATGCTTTTGCACTCTACTACCAATAGAAATGACCTCTTGTACATGCCTGACTGAGTTTCACTGCAAAATGCCCTTGTTTTCTGGTTTCTTGAATGTTCTCAACACATTAGGAGAAAGAGCGTGTTTGAGCAAGATCGATGCAGTGTGCGTTTCCCTAGATTTCAAGTGATTTGGGAAATATAATCCTTATTTTTCCACATTGTGAAAGAAACATGAGGCTTGCAAGAGATTGAAAAAATGCATCCCAAAACGTACTCCAGCGGTGAAAGCACACGTTTCTACAAAGACTTTGAAGTAGCAAGTAAAAGCCAATGGCTGAGTGTTCTTTCAGAGAGAAACATACACATTTCATCCTTCTGGAGTGAATTTTCAGCCTGGAATTCATATGCATTTGTACCGTGCAGAATGTAACTACCTGCTCGGGGGTTGTGTCATAGAAGCAACTTTCCTGCAGGAGCTTATTGGAACATTCATTGTTTGGCTAACTTCTTTGGGTTGGTTTTGGAAGGTCTTTCAACTTTAGCCAAATCCGCTTTCTTACGAAATTTTTTCACAGCCTTGTTTCCAAGAGCCCACAAAGAACTGCTGCTTAAAACTCTCCACATGCACATCTCCCATACTGGTGTGCTCGTTTCACTACCTGGATTTTGGTTTCCTCTTCTTTCTTTGAAATTACAAGCCCTCTTTCTGCATGCTACACACACCTTGTAGCAGTTTCAGTTTGCAGCATATTGGTGCTCTTAAAACGCTGAGTAACCTGTGTAGAGTGTGTCAATCTCCAGCACTGAATACACAACTTAGAGCTCCTTTCACCACAGACACGCAAACACATCTTTTTGTAAAAGTCCTACTTCTTTACTCTTGGAAATGTAAGGGTTTCATCGAGAACTTGAAGTCAATCATGCTTTTGCACTCTGCAACCAATAGGAATGAACTCTTGTACATACCCGTCTGAATTTCAGTGCAAAATGCCCTTCTTTTCTGGTTTGTTGAAAGTTCACAACACATTAGGAGATAGAGCGTGTTTGAAGAAGACTGATGCAGTGTGCGTTTTCCTGGATTTCTAGTGATTTGGGAAACATAATCCGTGTTTTCCCACATTGTCTAAGAAACAACATGAGGCTTGCAAGAGATTGAAACAATGCATCCTAAAACTTATTCCAGCAGTGAAAACACACGTTTCTACAAAGACTTGGAAGGAGCAAGCAAAAGAATAGTGGCTGAGTGTCCTTTCAGAGAGAAACACATGCATTTCATCCTTCTGGAGTGAGTTTTCTTGCTGGAATTCATATGCATTTTGTACTGTGCAGAATGTAGCTACCTGCTCGGGGGTTGTGTCATAGATGCACCTTTCCTGCAGGAGCTTATTGGAACTTTCATTGTTTGGCTAAGTTATTTAGGGTTGGTTTTGGAAGGTCTTTCAACTTTGGCCAAATCCGCTTTGTACGAAAGTTTTTCACAGCCCTGTTTCCAAGTGTCCACAAAGAGCTGCTGCTTGAAAGTGTCCACATGCACATCTCCCATACTGGTGTGCTCGTTTCACTACCTGGATTTTGGTTTCCTCTTCTTTCTTTGAAATGACAAGTCTTCATTCAGCATGCTACACACACCTTGTAGCAGTTTCAGTTTGAAGCATGTTGGTGCTCTCAAAACGCTGTGTATCCTGTGTAGAGTGTGTCACTCTACAGCACTGAATACACAACTTAGAGCTCCTTTCAACACAGACACGCAAACACGTCTTTTTGGGAAAGTCCTAACTCAGGTAAGTTGGAAATGTAATGGTTTCATCGAAAACATGAAGACAATCATGCTTTTGAACTCTGCAACTGAAAGAAAAGGCTTTTTGTACATGCCATTCTGAATTTCACTGCAAAATGCCCTTCTTTTCTGGTTTGTTGAAAGTTCAAAACACTTTAGGAGATAGAACGTGTTTGAAGAAGACTGATGCAGTGTGCGTTTTCCTGGATTTCAAGTGATTCGGGATACATACTCCTTGTTTTTCGACATTGTCTAAGAAACAACATGAGGCTTGCAAGAGATTGAAAAAATGCATCCTAAAACTTATGCCTGCAGTGAAAACACACGTTTCTACAAAGACTTGGAAGGAGCAAGCAAAAGAGTAGTGGCTGAGAGTTCTTTCAGAGAGAAACACACGAATTTCATCCTTCTGTAGAGACGGTTAGGGTTACGATTGGACCTAGGGTTAGGGTTATGTTGAGGTCTAAGGTTAGAGATCCTGTTAGGGTTACGATTGGACCTAGGGTTAGGGTTATGTTGAGGTCTAGGGTTAGAGATCCGGTTAGGGTTACGATTGGACCTAGCGTAGGGTTATGTTGAGGGCTAGGGTTAGAGAGACGGTTAGGGTTACGATTGGACCTAGGATTAGGGTTATGTTGAGGGCCAGGGTTACAGATCCGGTTAGGGTTACGATTGGACGTAGGGTTAGGGTTTTGTTGAGGGCTAGGGTTAGAGATCCGGTTAGGGTTACGGTTGGACCTAGGGTTAGGGTTATGTTGAGGGCTAGGGTTAGAGATCCGGTTAGGGTTAAGATTGTACCTAGGGTTAGGGTTTTGTTGAGTGCCAGGGTTAGAGATCAGCTTAGTATTACGATTGGACCTAGGGTTAGGGTTATGTTGAGGCCTAGGGTTAGAGATCCGGTTAGGGTTACGATTGGACCTAGGGTTAGGGTTATGTTGAGGGCTAGGGTTAGAGATCCGCTTAGGGTTACGATTGGACCTAGGGTTAGGGTTATATTGAGGGCTAGGGTTAGAGAGACGGTTAGGGTTACGATTGGACCTAGGGTTAGGGTTATGTTGAGGCCTAAGGTTAGAGATCAGGTTAGTATTACGATTGGACCTAGGGTTAGGGTTATGTTGAGGGCTAGGGTTACAGATCCGGTTAGGGTTACGATTGGACGTAGGTTTAGGGTTTTGTTGAGGGCTAGGTTTAGAGATCCGGTTAGGGTTACGGTTGGACCTAGGGTTAGGGTTATGTTGAGGGCTAGGGTTAGAGATCCGGTTAGGGTTAAGATTGTACCTAGGGTTATAGTGATGTTGAGGGCTAGGATATTCCAGCAGTGAAAACACACATTTCTATAAAGACTTTGAAGCAGCAACAATCAAAAGCCTAGTGGCTGAGTGTTCTTTCAGAGAGAAACATGCATTTCATCCTTCTGGAGTGAATTTTCATGCTGGAGTTCATATGCATTTTATATTGTGCAGAATGTAGCTACCTGCTGGGGGTTGTGTCATAGAAGCACCTTTTCTGCAGGAGCTTATTGGAACATTCATTGTTTGGCTAAGTTATTTAGGGTTGGTTTTGGAAGGTCTTTCAACCTTGGCCAAATCCCGCTTCGTACGCAAGTTTTTAATAGCGCTGTTTCCAAGTGTCCACAAAGAGCTGCTGCTTGAAACTGTCCACATGCACATCTCGTATACTGGTGTGCTCGTTTCACTACCTGGATTTTGGTTTCCTCTTCTTTCTTTGAAATGACAAGTCTTCATTCAGCATTCTACACACACCTTGTACCAGCTTCAGTTTGAAGCATGTTGGTGCTCTCAAAACGCTGTGTAACCTATGTAGAGTGTGTTACTCTCCAGCACTGAATACACAACTTAGAGCTCCTTTCACCACAGACACGCAAACACATCTTTTTGTGAAAGTCCTACTTCAGGTCCCTTGGGAATGTAAGGGTTTCATGGAGAACATGAAGTCAATCATGCTTTTGCACTCTACTACCAATAGAAATGACCTCTTGTACATGCCTGACTGAGTTTCACTGCAAAATGCCCTTGTTTTCTGGTTTCTTGAATGTTCTCAACACATTAGGAGAAAGAGCGTGTTTGAGCAAGATCGATGCAGTGTGCGTTTCCCTAGATTTCAAGTGATTTGGGAAATATAATCCTTATTTTTCCACATTGTGAAAGAAACATGAGGCTTGCAAGAGATTGAAAAAATGCATCCCAAAACGTACTCCAGCGGTGAAAGCACACGTTTCTACAAAGACTTTGAAGTAGCAAGTAAAAGCCAATGGCTGAGTGTTCTTTCAGAGAGAAACATACACATTTCATCCTTCTGGAGTGAATTTTCAGCCTGGAATTCATATGCATTTGTACCGTGCAGAATGTAACTACCTGCTCGGGGGTTGTGTCATAGAAGCAACTTTCCTGCAGGAGCTTATTGGAACATTCATTGTTTGGCTAACTTCTTTGGGTTGGTTTTGGAAGGTCTTTCAACTTTAGCCAAATCCGCTTTCTTACGAAATTTTTTCACAGCCTTGTTTCCAAGAGCCCACAAAGAACTGCTGCTTAAAACTCTCCACATGCACATCTCCCATACTGGTGTGCTCGTTTCACTACCTGGATTTTGGTTTCCTCTTCTTTCTTTGAAATTACAAGCCCTCTTTCTGCATGCTACACACACCTTGTAGCAGTTTCAGTTTGCAGCATATTGGTGCTCTTAAAACGCTGAGTAACCTGTGTAGAGTGTGTCAATCTCCAGCACTGAATACACAACTTAGAGCTCCTTTCACCACAGACACGCAAACACATCTTTTTGTAAAAGTCCTACTTCTTTACTCTTGGAAATGTAAGGGTTTCATCGAGAACTTGAAGTCAATCATGCTTTTGCACTCTGCAACCAATAGGAATGAACTCTTGTACATACCCGTCTGAATTTCAGTGCAAAATGCCCTTCTTTTCTGGTTTGTTGAAAGTCCACAACACATTAGGAGATAGAGCGTGTTTGAAGAAGACTGATGCAGTGTGCGTTTTCCTGGATTTCTAGTGATTTGGGAAACATAATCCGTGTTTTCCCACATTGTCTAAGAAACAACATGAGGCTTGCAAGAGATTGAAACAATGCATCCTAAAACTTATTCCAGCAGTGAAAACACACGTTTCTACAAAGACTTGGAAGGAGCAAGCAAAAGAATAGTGGCTGAGTGTCCTTTCAGAGAGAAACACATGCATTTCATCCTTCTGGAGTGAGTTTTCTTGCTGGAATTCATATGCATTTTGTACTGTGCAGAATGTAGCTACCTGCTCGGGGGTTGTGTCATAGATGCACCTTTCCTGCAGGAGCTTATTGGAACTTTCATTGTTTGGCTAAGTTATTTAGGGTTGGTTTTGGAAGGTCTTTCAACTTTGGCCAAATCCGCTTTGTACGAAAGTTTTTCACAGCCCTGTTTCCAAGTGTCCACAAAGAGCTGCTGCTTGAAAGTGTCCACATGCACATCTCCCATACTGGTGTGCTCGTTTCACTACCTGGATTTTGGTTTCCTCTTCTTTCTTTGAAATGACAAGTCTTCATTCAGCATGCTACACACACCTTGTAGCAGTTTCAGTTTGAAGCATGTTGGTGCTCTCAAAACGCTGTGTATCCTGTGTAGAGTGTGTCACTCTACAGCACTGAATACACAACTTAGAGCTCCTTTCAACACAGACACGCAAACACGTCTTTTTGGGAAAGTCCTAACTCAGGTAAGTTGGAAATGTAATGGTTTCATCGAAAACATGAAGACAATCATGCTTTTGAACTCTGCAACTGAAAGAAAAGGCTTTTTGTACATGCCATTCTGAATTTCACTGCAAAATGCCCTTCTTTTCTGGTTTGTTGAAAGTTCAAAACACTTTAGGAAATAGAACGTGTTTGAAGAAGACTGATGCAGTGTGCGTTTTCCTGGATTTCAAGTGATTCGGGATACATACTCCTTGTTTTTCGACATTGTCTAAGAAACAACATGAGGCTTGCAAGAGATTGAAAAAATGCATCCTAAAACTTATGCCTGCAGTGAAAACACACGTTTCTACAAAGACTTGGAAGGAGCAAGCAAAAGAATAGTGGCTGAGAGTTCTTTCAGAGAGAAACACACGTATTTCATCCTTCTGTAGTGACGGTTAGGGTTACGATTGGACCTAGGGTAGGGTTATGTTGAGGGCTAGGGTTAGAGAGACGGTTAGGGTTACGATTGGACCTAGGGTTAGGGTTATGTTGAGGGCTAGGGTTAGAGATCCGGTTAGGGTTACGATTGGACCTAGCGTAGGGTTATGTTGAGGGCTAGGGTTAGAGAGACGGTTAGGGTTACGATTGGACCTAGGATTAGGGTTATGTTGAGGGCCAGGGTTACAGATCCGGTTAGGGTTACGATTGGACGTAGGGTTAGGGTTTTGTTGAGGGCTAGGGTTAGAGATCCGGTTAGGGTTACGGTTGGACCTAGGGTTAGGGTTATGTTGAGGGCTAGGGTTAGAGATCCGGTTAGGGTTAAGATTGTACCTAGGGTTAGGGTTTTGTTGAGTGCCAGGGTTAGAGATCAGCTTAGTATTACGATTGGACCTAGGGTTAGGGTTATGTTGAGGCCTAGGGTTAGAGATCCGGTTAGGGTTACGATTGGACCTAGGGTTAGGGTTATATTGAGGGCTAGGGTTAGAGAGACGGTTAGGGTTACGATTGGACCTAGGGTTAGGGTTATGTTGAGGCCTAAGTAAGAGATCAGGTTAGTATTACGATTGGACCTAGGGTTAGGGTTATGTTGAGGGCTAGGGTTACAGATCCGGTTAGGGTTACGATTGGACCTAGGGTTAGGGTTATGTTGAGGGCTAGGGTTAGAGATCCGGTTAGGGTTACGATTGGACGTAGGGTTAGGGTTATGTTGAGGGCTAGGTTTAGAGATCCGGTTAGGGTTACGGTTGGACCTAGGGTTAGGGTTATGTTGAGGGCTAGGGTTAGAGATCCGATTAGGGTTAAGATTGTACCTAGGGTTATAGTGATGTTGAGGGCTAGGGTATTCCAGCAGTGGAAACAAACATTTCTATAAAGACTTTGAAGCTGCAAGCAAAAGCCTAGTGCCTGAGTGTTCTTTCAGAGAGAAACATGCATTTCATCCTTCTGGAGTGAATTTTCATGCTGGAGTTCATATGCATTTTTTACTGTGCAGAATGTAGCTACCTGCTGGGGGTTGTGTCATAGAAGCACCTTTTCTGCAGGAGCTTATTGGAACATTCATTGTTTGGCTAAGCTATTTAGGGTTGGTTTTGGAAGGTCTTTCAACCTTGGCCAAATCCCGCTTCGTACGCAAGTTTTTAATAGCGCTGTTTCAAAGTGTCCACAAAGAGCTGCTGCTTGAAACTGTCCACATGCACATCTCGTATACTGGTGTGCTCGTTTCACTACCTGGATTTTGGTTTCCTCTTCTTTCTTTGAAATGACAAGTCTTCATTCAGCATTCTACACACACCTTGTACCAGCTTCAGTTTGAAGCATGTTGGTGCTCTCAAAACGCTGTGTAACCTATGTAGAGTGTGTTACTCTCCAGCACTGAATACACAACTTAGAGCTCCTTTCACCACAGACACGCAAACACATCTTTTTGTGAAAGTCCTACTTCAGGTCCCTTGGGAATGTAAGGTTTTCATGGAGAACATGAAGTCAATCATGCTTTTGCACTCTACTACCAATAGAAATGACCTCTTTTACATGCCTGACTGAGTTTCACTGCAAAATGCCCTTGTTTTCTGGTTTCTTGAATGTTCTCAACACATTAGGAGAAAGAGCGTGTTTGAGCAAGATCGATGCAGTGTGCGTTTCCCTAGATTTCAAGTGATTTGGGAAATATAATCCTTATTTTTCCACATTGTGAAAGAAACATGAGGCTTGCAAGAGATTGAAAAAATGCATCCCAAAACGTACTCCAGCGGTGAAAGCACACGTTTCTACAAAGACTTTGAAGTAGCAAGTAAAAGCCAATGGCTGAGTGTTCTTTCAGAGAGAAACATACGCATTTCATCCTTCTGGAGTGAATTTTCAGCCTGGAATTCATATGCATTTGTACCGTGCAGAATGTAACTACCTGCTCGGGGGTTGTGTCATAGAAGCAACTTTCCTGCAGGAGCTTATTGGAACATTCATTGTTTGGCTAACTTCTTTGGGTTGGTTTTGGAAGGTCTTTCAACTTTAGCCAAATCCGCTCTCTTACGAAATTTTTTCACAGCCTTGTTTCCAAGAGCCCACAAAGAACTGCTGCTTAAAACTCTCCACATGCACATCTCCCATACTGGTGTGCTCGTTTCACTACCTGGATTGTGGTTTCCTCTTCTTTCTTTGAAATTACAAGCCCTCTTTCTGCATGCTACACACACCTTGTAGCAGTTTCAGTTTGCAGCATATTGGTGCTCTTAAAACGCTGAGTAACCTGTGTAGAGTGTGTCAGTCTCCAGCACTGAATACACAACTTAGAGCTCCTTTCACCACAGACACGCAAACACATCTTTTTGTAAAAGTTCTACTTCTTTACTCTTGGAAATGTAAGGGTTTCATCGAGAACTTGAAGTCAATCATGCTTTTGCACTCTGCAACCAATAGGAATGAACTCTTGTACATACCCGTCTGAATTTCAGTGCAAAATGCCCTTCTTTTCTGGTTTGTTGAAAGTTCACAACACATTAGGAGATAGAGCGTGTTTGAAGAAGACTGATGCAGTGTGCGTTTTCCTGGATTTCTAGTGATTTGGGAAACATAATCCGTGTTTTCCCACATTGTCTAAGAAACAACATGAGGCTTGCAAGAGATTGAAACAATGCATCCTAAAACTTATTCCAGCAGTGAAAACACACGTTTCTACAAAGACTTGGAAGGAGCAAGCAAAAGAATAGTGGCTGAGTGTCCTTTCAGAGAGAAACACATGCATTTCATCCTTCTGGAGTGAGTTTTCTTGCTGGAATTCATATGCATTTTGTACTGTGCAGAATGTAGCTACCTGCTCGGGGGTTGTGTCATAGATGCACCTTTCCTGCAGGAGCTTATTGGAACTTTCATTGTTTGGCTAAGTTATTTAGGGTTGGTTTTGGAAGGTCTTTCAACTTTGGCCAAATCCGCTTTGTACGAAAGTTTTTCACAGCCCTGTTTCCAAGTGTCCACAAAGAGCTGCTGCTTGAAAGTGTCCACATGCACATCTCCCATACTGGTGTGCTCGTTTCACTACCTGGATTTTGGTTTCCTCTTCTTTCTTTGAAATGACAAGTCTTCATTCAGCATGCTACACACACCTTGTAGCAGTTTCAGTTTGAAGCATGTTGGTGCTCTCAAAACGCTGTGTATCCTGTGTAGAGTGTGTCACTCTACAGCACTGAATACACAACTTAGAGCTCCTTTCAACACAGACACGCAAACACGTCTTTTTGGGAAAGTCCTAACTCAGGTAAATTGGAAATGTAATGCTTTCATCGAAAACATGAAGACAATCATGCTTTTGAACTCTGCAACCGAAAGAAATGGCTTTTTGTACATGCCATTCTGAATTTCACTGCAAAATGCCCTTCTTTTCTGGTTTGTTGAAAGTTCAAAACACTTTAGGAGATAGAACGTGTTTGAAGAAGACTGATGCAGTGTGCGTTTTCCTGGATTTCAAGTGATTCGGGATACATACTCCTTGTTTTTCGACATTGTCTAAGAAACAACATGAGGCTTGCAAGAGATTGAAAAAATGCATCCTAAAACTTATGCCTGCAGTGAAAACACACGTTTCTACAAAGACTTTGAAGGAGCAAGCAAAAGAATAGTGGCTGAGAGTTCTTTCAGAGAGAAACACACGTATTTCATCCTTCTGTAGAGACGGTTAGGGTTACGATTGGACCTAGGGTAGGGTTATGTTGAGGGCTAGGGTTAGAGTTCCGGTTAGGGTTACGGTTGGACCTAGGGTTAGGGTTATGTTGAGGGCTAGGGTTAGAGATCCGGTTAGGGTTACGATTGGACCTAGGGTAGGGTTATGTTGAGGGCTAGGGTTAGAGATCCTGTTAGGGTTATGAATTGGACCTAGGGTTAGGGTTATGTTGAGGGCTAGGGTTAGAGATCCGGTTAGGGTTACGATTGGACCTAGGGTTAGGGTTATGTTGAGGGCTAGGGTTAGAGATCCGGTTAGGGTTACGATTGGACCTAGGGTTAGGGTTATATTGAGGGCTAGGGTTAGAGAGATGGTTAGGGTTACGATTGGACCTAGGGTTAGGGTTATGTTGAGGCCTAAGTTTAGAGATCAGGTTAGTATTACGATTGGACCTAGGGTTAGGGTTATGTTGAGGGCTAGGGTTACAGATCCGGTTAGGGTTACGATTGGACCTAGGGTTAGGGTTATGTTGAGGGCTAGGGTTAGAGATCCGGTTAGGGTTACGATTGGACGTAGGGTTAGGGGTATGTTGAGGGCTAGGGTTAGAGATCCGGTTAGGGTTACGGTTGGACCTAGGGTTAGGGTTATGTTGAGGGCCAGGGTTAGAGATCAGCTTAGTATTACGATTCGACCTAGGGTTAGGGTTATGTTGAGGCCTAGGGTTAGAGATCCGGTTAGGGTTACGATTGGACCTAGGGTTAGGGTTATATTGAGGGCTAGGGTTAGAGAGACGGTTAGGGTTACGATTGGACCTAGGGTTAGGGTTATGTTGAGGGCTAGGGTTAGAGATCCGCTTAGGGTTACGTTTGGACCTAGGGTTAGGGTTATGTTGAGGGCTAGGGTTAGAGATCCGGTTAGGGTTAAGATTGTACCTACGGTTATAGTGATGTTGAGGGCTAGGGTATTCCAGCAGTGAAAACAAACATTTCTATAAAGACTTTGAAGCAGCAAGCAAAAGTCTAGTGCCTGAGAGTTCTTTCAGAGAGAAACATGCATTTCATCCTTCTGGAGTGAATTTTCATGCTGGAGTTCATATGCATTTTATACTGTGCAGAATATAGCTACCTGCTGGGGGTTGTGTCATAGAAGCACCTTTTCTGCAGGAGCTTATTGGAACATTCATTGTTTGGCTAAGTTATTTAGGGTTGGTTTTGGAAGGTCTTTCAACCTTGGCCAAATCCCGCTTCGTACGCAAGTTTTTAATAGCGTTGTTTCCAAGTGTCCACAAAGAGCTGCTGCTTGAAACTGTCCACATGCACATCTCGTATACTGGTGTGCTCGTTTCACTACCTGGATTTTGGTTTCCTCTTCTTTCTTTGAAATGACAAGTCTTCATTCAGCATTCTACACACACCTTGTACCAGCTTCAGTTTGAAGCATGTTGGTGCTCTCAAAACGCTGTGTAACCTATGTAGAGTGTGTTACTCTCCAGCACTGAATACACAACTTAGAGCTCCTTTCACCACACACACGCAAACACATCTTTTTGTGAAAGTCCTACTTCAGGTCCCTTGGGAATGTAAGGGTTTCATGGAGAACATGAAGTCAATCATGCTTTTGCACTCTACTACCAATAAAAATGACCTCTTGTACATGCCTGACTGAGTTTCACTGCAAAATGCCCTTGTTTTCTGGTTTCTTGAATGTTCTCAACACATTAGGAGAAAGAGCGTGTATGAGCAAGATCGATGCAGTGTGCGTTTCCCTAGATTTCAAGTGATTTGGGAAATATAATCCTTATTTTTCCACATTGTGAAAGAAACATGAGGCTTGCAAGAGATTGAAAAAGTGCATCCCAAAACGTACTCCAGCGGTGAAAGCACACGTTTCTACAAAGACTTTGAAGTAGCAAGTAAAAGCCAATGGCTGAGTGTTCTTTCAGAGAGAAACATACACATTTCATCCTTCTGGAGTGAATTTTCAGCCTGGAATTCATATGCATTTGTACCGTGCAGAATGTAACTACCTGCTCGGGGGTTGTGTCATAGAAGCACCTTTCCTGCAGGAGCTTATTGGAACATTCATTGTTTGGCTAACTTCTTTGGGTTGGTTTTGGAAGGTCTTTCAACTTTAGCCAAATCCGCTGTCTTACGAAATTTTTTCACAGCCTTGTTTCCAAGAGCCCACAAAGAACTGCTGCTTAAAACTCTCCACATGCACATCTCCCATACTGGTGTGCTCCTTTCACTACCTGGATTTTGGTTTCCTCTTCTTTCTTTGAAATTACAAGCCCTCTTTCTGCATGCTACACACACCTTGTAGCAGTTTCAGTTTGCAGCATATTGGTGCTCTTAAAACGCTGAGTAACCTGTGTAGAGTGTGTCAGTCTCCAGCACTGAATACACAACTTAGAGCTCCTTTCACCACAGACACGCAAACACATCTTTTTGTAAAAGTCCTACTTCTTTACTCTTGGAAATGTAAGGGTTTCATCGAGAACATGAAGTCAATCATGCTTTTGCACTCTGCAACCAATAGGAATGAAGTCTTGTACATACCCGTCTGAATTTCAGTGCAAAATGCCCTTCTTTTCTGGTTTGTTGAAAGTTCACAACACATTAGGAGATAGAGCGTGTTTGAAGAAGACTGATGCAGTGTGCGTTTTCCTGGATTTCTAGTGATTTGGGAAACATAATCCGTGTTTTCCCACATTGTCTAAGAAACAACATGAGGCTTGCAAGAGATTGAAACAATGCATCCTAAAACTTATTCCAGCAGTGAAAACACACGTTTCTACAAAGACTTGGAAGGAGCAAGCAAAAGAATAGTGGCTGAGTGTCCTTTCAGAGAGAAACACATGCATTTCATCCTTCTGGAGTGAGTTTTCTTGCTGGAATTCATATGCATTTTGTACTGTGCAGAATGTAGCTACCTGCTCGGGGGTTGTGTCATAGATGCACCTTTCCTGCAGGAGCTTATTGGAACTTTCATTGTTTGGCTAAGTTATTTAGGGTTGGTTTTGGAAGGTCTTTCAACTTTGGCCAAATCCGCTTTGTACGAAAGTTTTTCACAGCCCTGTTTCCAAGTGTCCACAAAGAGCTGCTGCTTGAAAGTGTCCACATGCACATCTCCCATACTGGTGTGCTCGTTTCACTACCTGGATTTTGGTTTCCTCTTCTTTCTTTGAAATGACAAGTCTTCATTCAGCATGCTACACACACCTTGTAGCAGTTTCAGTTTGAAGCATGTTGGTGCTCTCAAAACGCTGTGTATCCTGTGTAGAGTGTGTCACTCTACAGCACTGAATACACAACTTAGAGCTCCTTTCAACACAGACACGCAAACACGTCTTTTTGGGAAAGTCCTAACTCAGGTAAATTGGAAATGTAATGGTTTCATCGAAAACATGAAGACAATCATGCTTTTGAACTCTGCAACCGAAAGAAATGGCTTTTTGTACATGCCATTCTGAATTTCACTGCAAAATGCCCTTCTTTTCTGGTTTGTTGAAAGTTCAAAACACTTTAGGAGATAGAACGTGTTTGAAGAAGACTGATGCAGTGTGCGTTTTCCTGGATTTCAAGTGATTCGGGATACATACTCCTTGTTTTTCGACATTGTCTAAGAAACAACATGAGGCTTGCAAGAGATTGAAAAAATGCATCCTAAAACTTATGCCTGCAGTGAAAACACACGTTTCTACAAAGACTTTGAAGGAGCAAGCAAAAGAATAGTGGCTGAGAGTTCTTTCAGAGAGAAACACACGTATTTCATCCTTCTGTAGAGACGGTTAGGGTTACGATTGGACCTAGGGTAGGGTTATGTTGAGGGCTAGGGTTAGAGTTCCGGTTAGGGTTACGGTTGGACCTAGGGTTAGGGTTATGTTGAGGGCTAGGGTTAGAGATCCGGTTAGGGTTACGATTGGACCTAGGGTAGGGTTATGTTGAGGGCTAGGGTTAGAGATCCTGTTAGGGTTATGAATTGGACCTAGGGTTAGGGTTATGTTGAGGGCTAGGGTTAGAGATCCGGTTAGGGTTACGATTGGACCTAGGGTTAGGGTTATGTTGAGGGCTAGGGTTAGAGATCCGGTTAGGGTTACGATTGGACCTAGGGTTAGGGTTATATTGAGGGCTAGGGTTAGAGAGATGGTTAGGGTTACGATTGGACCTAGGGTTAGGGTTATGTTGAGGCCTAAGTTTAGAGATCAGGTTAGTATTACGATTGGACCTAGGGTTAGGGTTATGTTGAGGGCTAGGGTTACAGATCCGGTTAGGGTTACGATTGGACCTAGGGTTAGGGTTATGTTGAGGGCTAGGGTTAGAGATCCGGTTAGGGTTACGATTGGACGTAGGGTTAGGGGTATGTTGAGGGCTAGGGTTAGAGATCCGGTTAGGGTTACGGTTGGACCTAGGGTTAGGGTTATGTTGAGGGCCAGGGTTAGAGATCAGCTTAGTATTACGATTCGACCTAGGGTTAGGGTTATGTTGAGGCCTAGGGTTAGAGATCCGGTTAGGGTTACGATTGGACCTAGGGTTAGGGTTATATTGAGGGCTAGGGTTAGAGAGACGGTTAGGGTTTCGATTGGACCTAGGGTTAGGGTTATGTTGAGGGCTAGGTTTAGAGATCCGGTTAGGGTTACGATTTGACCTAGGGTTAGGGTTATGTTGAGGGCTAGGGTTAGAGATCCGGTTAGGGTTACGGTTGGACCTAGGGTTAGGGTTATGTTGAGGGCTAGGGTTAGAGATCCGGTTAGGGTTAAGATTGTACCTACGGTTATAGTGATGTTGAGGGCTAGGGTATTCCAGCAGTGAAAACAAACATTTCTATAAAGACTTTGAAGCAGCAACAATCAAAAGCCTAGTGGCTGAGTGTTCTTTCAGAGAGAAACATGCATTTCATCCTTCTGGAGTGAATTTTCATGCTGGAGTTCATATGCATTTTATATTGTGCAGAATGTAGCTACCTGCTGGGGGTTGTGTCATAGAAGCACCTTTTCTGCAGGAGCTTATTGGAACATTCATTGTTTGGCTAAGTTATTTAGGGTTGGTTTTGGAAGGTCTTTCAACCTTGGCCAAATCCCGCTTCGTACGCAAGTTTTTAATAGCGTTGTTTCCAAGTGTCCACAAAGAGCTGCTGCTTGAAACTGTCCACATGCACATCTCGTATACTGGTGTGCTCGTTTCACTACCTGGATTTTGGTTTCCTCTTCTTTCTTTGAAATGACAAGTCTTCATTCAGCATTCTACACACACCTTGTACCAGCTACAGTTTGAAGCATGTTGGTGCTCTCAAAACGCTGTGTAACCTATGTAGAGTGTGTTACTCTCCAGCACTGAATACCCAACTTAGAGCTCCTTTCACAACACACACGCAAACACATCTTTTTGTGAAAGTCCTACTTCAGGTCCCTTGGGAATGTAAGGGTTTCATGGAGAACATGAAGTCAATCATGCTTTTGCACTCTACTACCAATAAAAATGACCTCTTGTACATGCCTGACTGAGTTTCACTGCAAAATGCCCTTGTTTTCTGGTTTCTTGAATGTTCTCAACACATTAGGAGAAAGAGCGTGTATGAGCAAGATCGATGCAGTGTGCGTTTCCCTAGATTTCAAGCGATTTGGGAAATATAATCCTTATTTTTCCACATTGTGAAAGAAACATGAGGCTTGCAAGAGATTGAAAAAATGCATCCCAAAACGTACTCCAGCGGTGAAAGCACACGTTTCTACAAAGACTTTGAAGTAGCAAGTAAAAGCCAATGGCTGAGTGTTCTTTCAGAGAGAAACATACACATTTCATCCTTCTGGAGTGAATTTTCAGCCTGGAATTCATATGCATTTGTACCGTGCAGAATGTAACTACCTGCTCGGGGGTTGTGTCATAGAAGCACCTTTCCTGCAGGAGCTTATTGGAACATTCATTGTTTGGCTAACTTCTTTGGGTTGGTTTTAGAAGGTCTTTCAACTTTAGCCAAATCCGCTGTCTTACGAAATTTTTTCACAGCCTTGTTTCCAAGAGCCCACAAAGAACTGCTGCTTAAAACTCTCCACATGCACATCTCCCATACTGGTGTGCTCGTTTCACTACCTGGATTGTGGTTTCCTCTTCTTTCTTTGAAATTACAAGCCCTCTTTCTGCATGCTACACACACCTTGTAGCAGTTTCAGTTTGCAGCATATTGGTGCTCTTAAAACGCTGAGTAACCTGTGTAGAGTGTGTCAGTCTCCAGCACTGAATACACAACTTAGAGCTCCTTTCACCACAGACACGCAAACACATCTTTTTGTAAAAGTCCTACTTCTTTACTCTTGGAAATGTAAGGGTTTCATCGAGAACTTGAAGTCAATCATGCTTTTGCACTCTGCAACCAATAGGAATGAACTCTTGTACATACCCGTCTGAATTTCAGTGCAAAATGCCCTTCTTTTCTGGTTTGTTGAAAGTTCACAACACATTAGGAGATAGAGCGTGTTTGAAGAAGACTGATGCAGTGTGCGTTTTCCTGGATTTCTAGTGATTTGGGAAACATAATCCGTGTTTTCCCACATTGTCTAAGAAACAACATGAGACTTGCAAGAGATTGAAACAATGCATCCTAAAACTTATTCCAGCAGTGAAAACACACGTTTCTACAAAGACTTGGAAGGAGCAAGCAAAAGAATAGTGGCTGAGTGTCCTTTCAGAGAGAAACACATGCATTTCATCCTTCTGGAGTGAGTTTTCTTGCTGGAATTCATATGCATTTTGTACTGTGCAGAATGTAGCTACCTGCTCGGGGGTTGTGTCATAGATGCACCTTTCCTGCAGGAGCTTATTGGAACTTTCATTGTTTGGCTAAGTTATTTAGGGTTGGTTTTGGAAGGTCTTTCAACTTTGGCCAAATCCGCTTTGTACGAAAGTTTTTCACAGCCCTGTTTCCAAGTGTCCACAAAGAGCTGCTGCTTGAAAGTGTCCACATGCACATCTCCCATACTGGTGTGCTCGTTTCACTACCTGGATTTTGGTTTCCTCTTCTTTCTTTGAAATGACAAGTCTTCATTCAGCATGCTACACACACCTTGTAGCAGTTTCAGTTTGAAGCATGTTGGTGCTCTCAAAACGCTGTGTATCCTGTGTAGAGTGTGTCACTCTACAGCACTGAATACACAACTTAGAGCTCCTTTCAACACAGACACGCAAACACGTCTTTTTGGGAAAGTCCTAACTCAGGTAAATTGGAAATGTAATGGTTTCATCGAAAACATGAAGACAATCATGCTTTGAACTCTCCAACCGAAAGAAATGGCTTTTTGTACATGCCATTCTGAATTTCACTGCAAAATGCCCTTCTTTTCTGGTTTGTTGAAAGTTCAAAACACTTTAGGAGATAGAACGTGTTTGAAGAAGACTGATGCAGTGTGCGTTTTCCTGGATTTCAAGTGATTCGGGATACATACTCCTTGTTTTTCGACATTGTCTAAGAAACAACATGAGGCTTGCAAGAGATTGAAAAAATGCATCCTAAAACTTATGCCTGCAGTGAAAACACACGTTTCTACAAAGACTTGGAAGGAGCAAGCAAAAGAATAGTGGCTGAGAGTTCTTTCAGAGAGAAACACACGTATTTCATCCTTCTGTAGAGACGGTTAGGGTTACGATTGGACCTAGGGTAGGGTTATGTTGAGGGCTAGGGTTAGAGAGACGGTTAGGGTTACGATTGGACCTAGGGTTAGGGTTATGTTGAGGTCTAGGGTTAGAGATCCGGTTAGGGTTACGATTGGACCTAGGGTTAGGGTTATGTTGAGGGCTAGGGTTAGAGATCCGGTTAGGGTTACGATTGGACCTAGGGTAGGGTTATGTTGAGGGCTAGGGTTAGAGAGACGGTTAGGGTTACGATTGGACCTAGGGTTAGGGTTATGTTGAGGTCTAGCGTTAGAGATCCGGTTAGGGTTACGATTGGACCTAGGTTTAGGGTTATGTTGAGGGCTAGGGTTAGAGATCCGGTTAGGGTTACGATTGGACCTAGGGTAGGGTTATGTTGAGGGCTAGGGTTAGAGAGACGGTTAGGGTTACGATTGGACCTAGGGTTAGGGTTATGTTGAGGTCTAGGGTTAGAGATCCGGTTAGGGTTACGATTGGACCTAGGGTTAGGGTTATGTTGAGGGCTAGGGTTAGAGATCCGGTTAGGGTTACGATTGGACCTAGGGTTAGGGTTATGTTGAGGGCTAGGGATAGAGAGACGGTTAGGGTTACGATTGGACCTAGGGTTAGGGTTATGTTGAGGGCCAGGGTTAGAGATCAGCTTAGTATTACGATTGGACCTAGGGTTAGGGTTATGTTGAGGCCTAGGGTTAGAGATCCGGTTAGGGTTACGATTGGACCTAGGGTTAGGGTTATGTTGAGGGCTAGGGTTAGAGAGACGGTTAGGGTTACGATTGGACCTAGGGTTAGGGTTATGTTGAGGCCTAAGTTTAGAGATCAGGTTAGTATTACTATTGGACCTAGGGTTAGGGTTATGTTGAGGGCTAGGGTTACAGATCCGGTTAGGGTTACGATTGGACTTAGGGTAAGGGTTATGTTGAGGGCTAGGGTTAGAGATCCGGTTAGGGTTACGGTTGGACCTAGGGTTAGGGTTATGTTGAGGGCCAGGGATAGAGATCAGCTTAGTATTACGATTGGACCTAGGGTTAGGGTTATTTTGAGGCCTAGGGTTAGAGATCCTGTTAGGGTTACGATTGGACCTAGGGTTAGGGTTATGTTGAGGGCTAGGGTTAGAGATCCGGTTAGGCTTAAGATTGTACCTAGGGTTATAGTGATGTTGAGGGCTAGGGTATTCCAGCAGTGAAAACACACATTTCTATAAAGACTTTGAAGCAGCAAGCAAAAGCCTAGTGGCTGAGTGTTCTTTCAGAGAGAAACATGCATTTCATCCTTCTGGAGTGAATTTTCATGCTGGAGTTCATATGCATTTTATACTGTGCAGAATGTAGCTACGTGCTGGGGGTTGTGTCATAGAAGCACCTTTTCTGCAGGAGCTTATTGGAACATTCATTGTTTGGCTAAGTTATTTAGGGTTGGTTTTGGAAGGTCTTTCAACCTTGGCCAAATCCCGCTTCGTACGCAAGTTTTTAATAGCGCTGTTTCAAAGTGTCCACAAAGAGCTGCTGCTTGAAACTGTCCACATGCACATCTCGTATACTGGTGTGCTCGTTTCACTACCTGGATTTTGGTTTCCTCTTCTTTCTTTGAAATGACAAGTCTTCATTCAGCATTCTACACACACCTTGTACCAGCTTCAGTTTGAAGCATGTTGGTGCTCTCAAAACGCTGTGTAACCTATGTAGAGTGTGTTACTCTCCAGCACTGAATACACAACTTAGAGCTCCTTTCACCACAGACACGCAAACACATCTTTTTGTGAAAGTCCTACTTCAGGTCCCTTGGGAATGTAAGGGTTTCATGGAGAACATGAAGTCAATCATGCTTTTGCACTCTACTACCATTAGAAATGACCTCTTTTACATGCCTGACTGAGTTTCACTGCAAAATGCCCTTGTTTTCTGGTTTCTTGAATGTTCTCAACACATTAGGAGAAAGAGCGTGTTTGAGCAAGATCGATGCAGTGTGCGTTTCCCTAGATTTCAAGTGATTTGGGAAATATAATCCTTATTTTTCCACATTGTGAAAGAAACATGAGGCTTGCAAGAGATTGAAAAAATGCATCCCAAAACGTACTCCAGCGGTGAAAGCACACGTTTCTACAAAGACTTTGAAGTAGCAAGTAAAAGCCAATGGCTGAGTGTTCTTTCAGAGAGAAACATACACATTTCATCCTTCTGGAGTGAATTTTCAGCCTGGAATTCATATGCATTTGTACCGTGCAGAATGTAACTACCTGCTCGGGGGTTGTGTCATAGAAGCACCTTTCCTGCAGGAGCTTATTGGAACATTCATTGTTTGGCTAACTTCTTTGGGTTGGTTTTGGAAGGTCTTTCAACTTTAGCTAAATCCGCTCTCTTACGAAATTTTTTCACAGCCTTGTTTCCAAGAGCCCACAAAGAACTGCTGCTTAAAACTCTCCACATGCACATCTCCCATACTGGTGTGCTCGTTTCACTACCTGGATTGTGGTTTCCTCTTCTTTCTTTGAAATTACAAGCCCTCTTTCTGCATGCTACACACACCTTGTAGCAGTTTCAGTTTGCAGCATATTGGTGCTCTTAAAACGCTGAGTAACCTGTGTAGAGTGTGTCAGTCTCCAGCACTGAATACACAACTTAGAGCTCCTTTCACCACAGACACGCAAACACATCTTTTTGTAAAAGTCCTACTTCTTTACTCTTGGAAATGTAAGGGTTTCATCGAGAACTTGAAGTCAATCATGCTTTTGCACTCTGCAACCAATAGGAATGAACTCTTGTACATACCCGTCTGAATTTCAGTGCAAAATGCCCTTCTTTTCTGGTTTGTTGAAAGTTCACAACACATTAGGAGATAGAGCGTGTTTGAAGAAGACTGATGCAGTGTGCGTTTTCCTGGATTTCTAGTGATTTGGGAAACATAATCCGTGTTTTCCCACATTGTCTAAGAAACAACATGAGGCTTGCAAGAGATTGAAACAATGCATCCTAAAACTTATTCCAGCAGTGAAAACACACGTTTCTACAAAGACTTGGAAGGAGCAAGCAAAAGAATAGTGGCTGAGTGTCCTTTCAGAGAGAAACACATGCATTTCATCCTTCTGGAGTGAGTTTTCTTGCTGGAATTCATATGCATTTTGTACTGTGCAGAATGTAGCTACCTGCTCGGGGGTTGTGTCATAGATGCACCTTTCCTGCAGGAGCTTATTGGAACTTTCATTGTTTGGCTAAGTTATTTAGGGTTGGTTTTGGAAGGTCTTTCAACTTTGGCCAAATCCGCTTTGTACGAAAGTTTTTCACAGCCCTGTTTCCAAGTGTCCACAAAGAGCTGCTGCTTGAAGGTGTCCACATGCACATCTCCCATACTGGTGTGCTCGTTTCACTACCTGGATTTTGGTTTCCTCTTCTTTCTTTGAAATGACAAGTCTTCATTCAGCATGCTACACACACCTTGTAGCAGTTTCAGTTTGAAGCATGTTGGTGCTCTCAAAACGCTGTGTATCCTGTGTAGAGTGTGTCACTCTACAGCACTGAATACACAACTTAGAGCTCCTTTCAACACAGACACGCAAACACGTCTTTTTGGGAAAGTCCTAACTCAGGTAAATTGGAAATGTAATGGTTTCATCGAAAACATGAAGACAATCATGCTTTTGAACTCTGCAACCGAAAGAAATGGCTTTTTGTACATGCCATTCTGAATTTCACTGCAAAATGCCCTTCTTTTCTGGTTTGTTGAAAGTTCAAAACACTTTAGGAGATAGAACGTGTTTGAAGAAGACTGATGCAGTGTGCGTTTTCCTGGATTTCAAGTGATTCGGGATACATACTCCTTGTTTTTCGACATTGTCTAAGAAACAACATGAGGCTTGCAAGAGATTGAAAAAATGCATCCTAAAACTTATGCCTGCAGTGAAAACACACGTTTCTACAAAGACTTGGAAGGAGCAAGCAAAAGAATAGTGGCTGAGAGTTCTTTCAGAGAGAAACACACGTATTTCATCCTTCTGTAGAGACGGTTAGGGTTACGATTGGACCTAGGGTAGGGTTATGTTGAGGGCTAGGGTTAGAGAGACGGTTAGGGTTACGATTGGACCTAGGGTTAGGGTTATGTTGAGGTCTAGGGTTAGAGATCCGGTTAGGGTTACGATTGGACCTAGGGTTAGGGTTATGTTGAGGGCTAGGGTTAGAGATCCGGTTAGGGTTACGATTGGACCTAGGGTAGGGTTATGTTGAGGGCTAGGGTTAGAGAGACGGTTAGGGTTACGATTGGACCTAGGGTTAGGGTTATGTTGAGGTCTAGCGTTAGAGATCCGGTTAGGGTTACGATTGGACCTAGGTTTAGGGTTATGTTGAGGGCTAGGGTTAGAGATCCGGTTAGGGTTACGATTGGACCTAGGGTAGGGTTATGTTGAGGGCTAGGGTTAGAGAGACGGTTAGGGTTACGATTGGACCTAGGGTTAGGGTTATGTTGAGGTCTAGGGTTAGAGATCCGGTTAGGGTTACGATTGGACCTAGGGTTAGGGTTATGTTGAGGGCTAGGGTTAGAGATCCGGTTAGGGTTACGATTGGACCTAGGGTTAGGGTTATGTTGAGGGCTAGGGATAGAGAGACGGTTAGGGTTACGATTGGACCTAGGGTTAGGGTTATGTTGAGGGCCAGGGTTAGAGATCAGCTTAGTATTACGATTGGACCTAGGGTTAGGGTTATGTTGAGGCCTAGGGTTAGAGATCCGGTTAGGGTTACGATTGGACCTAGGGTTAGGGTTATGTTGAGGGCTAGGGTTAGAGAGACGGTTAGGGTTACGATTGGACCTAGGGTTAGGGTTATGTTGAGGCCTAAGTTTAGAGATCAGGTTAGTATTACTATTGGACCTAGGGTTAGGGTTATGTTGAGGGCTAGGGTTACAGATCCGGTTAGGGTTACGATTGGACTTAGGGTAAGGGTTATGTTGAGGGCTAGGGTTAGAGATCCGGTTAGGGTTACGGTTGGACCTAGGGTTAGGGTTATGTTGAGGCCTAGGGTTAGAGATCCTGTTAGGGTTACGATTGGACCTAGGGTTAGGGTTATGTTGAGGGCTAGGGTTAGAGATCCGGTTAGGCTTAAGATTGTACCTAGGGTTATAGTGATGTTGAGGGCTAGGGTATTCCAGCAGTGAAAACACACATTTCTATAAAGACTTTGAAGCAGCAAGCAAAAGCCTAGTGGCTGAGTGTTCTTTCAGAGAGAAACATGCATTTCATCCTTCTGGAGTGAATTTTCATGCTGGAGTTCATATGCATTTTATACTGTGCAGAATGTAGCTACCTGCTGGGGGTTGTGTCATAGAAGCACCTTTTCTGCAGGAGCTTATTGGAACATTCATTGTTTGGCTAAGTTATTTAGGGTTGGTTTTGGAAGGTCTTTCAACCTTGGCCAAATCCCGCTTCGTACGCAAGTTTTTAATAGCGCTGTTTCAAAGTGTCCACAAAGAGCTGCTGCTTGAAACTGTCCACATGCACATCTCGTATACTGGTGTGCTCGTTTCACTACCTGGATTTTGGTTTCCTCTTCTTTCTTTGAAATGACAAGTCTTCATTCAGCATTCTACACACACCTTGTACCAGCTTCAGTTTGAAGCATGTTGGTGCTCTCAAAACGCTGTGTAACCTATGTAGAGTGTGTTACTCTCCAGCACTGAATACACAACTTAGAGCTCCTTTCACCACAGACACGCAAACACATCTTTTTGTGAAAGTCCTACTTCAGGTCCCTTGGGAATGTAAGGGTTTCATGGAGAACATGAAGTCAATCATGCTTTTGCACTCTACTACCATTAGAAATGACCTCTTTTACATGCCTGACTGAGTTTCACTGCAAAATGCCCTTGTTTTCTGGTTTCTTGAATGTTCTCAACACATTAGGAGAAAGAGCGTGTTTGAGCAAGATCGATGCAGTGTGCGTTTCCCTAGATTTCAAGTGATTTGGGAAATATAATCCTTATTTTTCCACATTGTGAAAGAAACATGAGGCTTGCAAGAGATTGAAAAAATGCATCCCAAAACGTACTCCAGCGGTGAAAGCACACGTTTCTACAAAGACTTTGAAGTAGCAAGTAAAAGCCAATGGCTGAGTGTTCTTTCAGAGAGAAACATACACATTTCATCCTTCTGGAGTGAATTTTCAGCCTGGAATTCATATGCATTTGTACCGTGCAGAATGTAACTACCTGCTCGGGGGTTGTGTCATAGAAGCAACTTTCCTGCAGGAGCTTATTGGAACATTCATTGTTTGGCTAACTTCTTTGGGTTGGTTTTGGAAGGTCTTTCAACTTTAGCCAAATCCGCTCTCTTACGAAATTTTTTCACAGCCTTGTTTCCAAGAGCCCACAAAGAACTGCTGCTTAAAACTCTCCACATGCACATCTCCCATACTGGTGTGCTCGTTTCACTACCTGGATTGTGGTTTCCTCTTCTTTCTTTGAAATTACAAGCCCTCTTTCTGCATGCTACACACACCTTGTAGCAGTTTCAGTTTGCAGCATATTGGTGCTCTTAAAACGCTGAGTAACCTGTGTAGAGTGTGTCAGTCTCCAGCACTGAATACACAACTTAGAGCTCCTTTCACCACAGACACGCAAACACATCTTTTTGTAAAAGTCCTACTTCTTTACTCTTGGAAATGTAAGGGTTTCATCGAGAACTTGAAGTCAATCATGCTTTTGCACTCTGCAACCAATAGGAATGAACTCTTGTACATACCCGTCTGAATTTCAGTGCAAAATGCCCTTCTTTTCTGGTTTGTTGAAAGTTCACAACACATTAGGAGATAGAGCGTGTTTGAAGAAGACTGATGCAGTGTGCGTTTTCCTGGATTTCTAGTGATTTGGGAAACATAATCCGTGTTTTCCCACATTGTCTAAGAAACAACATGAGGCTTGCAAGAGATTGAAACAATGCATCCTAAAACTTATTCCAGCAGTGAAAACACACGTTTCTACAAAGACTTGGAAGGAGCAAGCAAAAGAATAGTGGCTGAGTGTCCTTTCAGAGAGAAACACATGCATTTCATCCTTCTGGAGTGAGTTTTCTTGCTGGAATTCATATGCATTTTGTACTGTGCAGAATGTAGCTACCTGCTCGGGGGTTGTGTCATAGATGCACCTTTCCTGCAGGAGCTTATTGGAACTTTCATTGTTTGGCTAAGTTATTTAGGGTTGGTTTTGGAAGGTCTTTCAACTTTGGCCAAATCCGCTTTGTACGAAAGTTTTTCACAGCCCTGTTTCCAAGTGTCCACAAAGAGCTGCTGCTTGAAGGTGTCCACATGCACATCTCCCATACTGGTGTGCTCGTTTCACTACCTGGATTTTGGTTTCCTCTTCTTTCTTTGAAATGACAAGTCTTCATTCAGCATGCTACACACACCTTGTAGCAGTTTCAGTTTGAAGCATGTTGGTGCTCTCAAAACGCTGTGTATCCTGTGTAGAGTGTGTCACTCTACAGCACTGAATACACAACTTAGAGCTCCTTTCAACACAGACACGCAAACACGTCTTTTTGGGAAAGTCCTAACTCAGGTAAATTGGAAATGTAATGGTTTCATCGAAAACATGAAGACAATCATGCTTTTGAACTCTGCAACCGAAAGAAATGGCTTTTTGTACATGCCATTCTGAATTTCACTGCAAAATGCCCTTCTTTTCTGGTTTGTTGAAAGTTCAAAACACTTTAGGAGATAGAACGTGTTTGAAGAAGACTGATGCAGTGTGCGTTTTCCTGGATTTCAAGTGATTCGGGATACATACTCCTTGTTTTTCGACATTGTCTAAGAAACAACATGAGGCTTGCAAGAGATTGAAAAAATGCATCCTAAAACTTATGCCTGCAGTGAAAACACACGTTTCTACAAAGACTTGGAAGGAGCAAGCAAAAGAATAGTGGCTGAGAGTTCTTTCAGAGAGAAACACACGTATTTCATCCTTCTGTAGAGACGGTTAGGGTTACGATTGGACCTAGGGTAGGGTTATGTTGAGGGCTAGGGTTAGAGAGACGGTTAGGGTTACGATTGGACCTAGGGTTAGGGTTATGTTGAGGTCTAGGGTTAGAGATCCGGTTAGGGTTACGATTGGACCTAGGGTTAGGGTTATGTTGAGGGCTAGGGTTAGAGATCCGGTTAGGGTTACGATTGGACCTAGGGTAGGGTTATGTTGAGGGCTAGGGTTAGAGAGACGGTTAGGGTTACGATTGGACCTAGGGTTAGGGTTATGTTGAGGTCTAGCGTTAGAGATCCGGTTAGGGTTACGATTGGACCTAGGTTTAGGGTTATGTTGAGGGCTAGGGTTAGAGATCCGGTTAGGGTTACGATTGGACCTAGGGTAGGGTTATGTTGAGGGCTAGGGTTAGAGAGACGGTTAGGGTTACGATTGGACCTAGGGTTAGGGTTATGTTGAGGTCTAGGGTTAGAGATCCGGTTAGGGTTACGATTGGACCTAGGGTTAGGGTTATGTTGAGGGCTAGGGTTAGAGATCCGGTTAGGGTTACGATTGGACCTAGGGTTAGGGTTATGTTGAGGGCTAGGGATAGAGAGACGGTTAGGGTTACGATTGGACCTAGGGTTAGGGTTATGTTGAGGGCCAGGGTTAGAGATCAGCTTAGTATTACGATTGGACCTAGGGTTAGGGTTATGTTGAGGCCTAGGGTTAGAGATCCGGTTAGGGTTACGATTGGACCTAGGGTTAGGGTTATGTTGAGGGCTAGGGTTAGAGAGACGGTTAGGGTTACGATTGGACCTAGGGTTAGGGTTATGTTGAGGCCTAAGTTTAGAGATCAGGTTAGTATTACTATTGGACCTAGGGTTAGGGTTATGTTGAGGGCTAGGGTTACAGATCCGGTTAGGGTTACGATTGGACTTAGGGTAAGGGTTATGTTGAGGGCTAGGGTTAGAGATCCGGTTAGGGTTACGGTTGGACCTAGGGTTAGGGTTATTTTGAGGCCTAGGGTTAGAGATCCTGTTAGGGTTACGATTGGACCTAGGGTTAGGGTTATGTTGAGGGCTAGGGTTAGAGATCCGGTTAGGCTTAAGATTGTACCTAGGGTTATAGTGATGTTGAGGGCTAGGGTATTCCAGCAGTGAAAACACACATTTCTATAAAGACTTTGAAGCAGCAAGCAAAAGCCTAGTGGCTGAGTGTTCTTTCAGAGAGAAACATGCATTTCATCCTTCTGGAGTGAATTTTCATGCTGGAGTTCATATGCATTTTATACTGTGCAGAATGTAGCTACCTGCTGGGGGTTGTGTCATAGAAGCACCTTTTCTGCAGGAGCTTATTGGAACATTCATTGTTTGGCTAAGTTATTTAGGGTTGGTTTTGGAAGGTCTTTCAACCTTGGCCAAATCCCGCTTCGTACGCAAGTTTTTAATAGCGCTGTTTCAAAGTGTCCACAAAGAGCTGCTGCTTGAAACTGTCCACATGCACATCTCGTATACTGGTGTGCTCGTTTCACTACCTGGATTTTGGTTTCCTCTTCTTTCTTTGAAATGACAAGTCTTCATTCAGCATTCTACACACACCTTGTACCAGCTTCAGTTTGAAGCATGTTGGTGCTCTCAAAACGCTGTGTAACCTATGTAGAGTGTGTTACTCTCCAGCACTGAATACACAACTTAGAGCTCCTTTCACCACAGACACGCAAACACATCTTTTTGTGAAAGTCCTACTTCAGGTCCCTTGGGAATGTAAGGGTTTCATGGAGAACATGAAGTCAATCATGCTTTTGCACTCTACTACCATTAGAAATGACCTCTTTTACATGCCTGACTGAGTTTCACTGCAAAATGCCCTTGTTTTCTGGTTTCTTGAATGTTCTCAACACATTAGGAGAAAGAGCGTGTTTGAGCAAGATCGATGCAGTGTGCGTTTCCCTAGATTTCAAGTGATTTGGGAAATATAATCCTTATTTTTCCACATTGTGAAAGAAACATGAGGCTTGCAAGAGATTGAAAAAATGCATCCCAAAACGTACTCCAGCGGTGAAAGCACACGTTTCTACAAAGACTTTGAAGTAGCAAGTAAAAGCCAATGGCTGAGTGTTCTTTCAGAGAGAAACATACACATTTCATCCTTCTGGAGTGAATTTTCAGCCTGGAATTCATATGCATTTGTACCGTGCAGAATGTAACTACCTGCTCGGGGGTTGTGTCATAGAAGCAACTTTCCTGCAGGAGCTTATTGGAACATTCATTGTTTGGCTAACTTCTTTGGGTTGGTTTTGGAAGGTCTTTCAACTTTAGCCAAATCCGCTCTCTTACGAAATTTTTTCACAGCCTTGTTTCCAAGAGCCCACAAAGAACTGCTGCTTAAAACTCTCCACATGCACATCTCCCATACTGGTGTGCTCGTTTCACTACCTGGATTGTGGTTTCCTCTTCTTTCTTTGAAATTACAAGCCCTCTTTCTGCATGCTACACACACCTTGTAGCAGTTTCAGTTTGCAGCATATTGGTGCTCTTAAAACGCTGAGTAACCTGTGTAGAGTGTGTCAGTCTCCAGCACTGAATACACAACTTAGAGCTCCTTTCACCACAGACACGCAAACACATCTTTTTGTAAAAGTCCTACTTCTTTACTCTTGGAAATGTAAGGGTTTCATCGAGAACTTGAAGTCAATCATGCTTTTGCACTCTGCAACCAATAGGAATGAACTCTTGTACATACCCGTCTGAATTTCAGTGCAAAATGCCCTTCTTTTCTGGTTTGTTGAAAGTTCACAACACATTAGGAGATAGAGCGTGTTTGAAGAAGACTGATGCAGTGTGCGTTTTCCTGGATTTCTAGTGATTTGGGAAACATAATCCGTGTTTTCCCACATTGTCTAAGAAACAACATGAGGCTTGCAAGAGATTGAAACAATGCATCCTAAAACTTATTCCAGCAGTGAAAACACACGTTTCTACAAAGACTTGGAAGGAGCAAGCAAAAGAATAGTGGCTGAGTGTCCTTTCAGAGAGAAACACATGCATTTCATCCTTCTGGAGTGAGTTTTCTTGCTGGAATTCATATGCATTTTGTACTGTGCAGAATGTAGCTACCTGCTCGGGGGTTGTGTCATAGATGCACCTTTCCTGCAGGAGCTTATTGGAACTTTCATTGTTTGGCTAAGTTATTTAGGGTTGGTTTTGGAAGGTCTTTCAACTTTGGCCAAATCCGCTTTGTACGAAAGTTTTTCACAGCCCTGTTTCCAAGTGTCCACAAAGAGCTGCTGCTTGAAAGTGTCCACATGCACATCTCCCATACTGGTGTGCTCGTTTCACTACCTGGATTTTGGTTTCCTCTTCTTTCTTTGAAATGACAAGTCTTCATTCAGCATGCTACACACACCTTGTAGCAGTTTCAGTTTGAAGCATGTTGGTGCTCTCAAAACGCTGTGTATCCTGTGTAGAGTGTGTCACTCTACAGCACTGAATACACAACTTAGAGCTCCTTTCAACACAGACACGCAAACACGTCTTTTTGGGAAAGTCCTAACTCAGGTAAATTGGAAATGTAATGGTTTCATCGAAAACATGAAGACAATCATGCTTTTGAACTCTGCAACCGAAAGAAATGGCTTTTTGTACATGCCATTCTGAATTTCACTGCAAAATGCCCTTCTTTTCTGGTTTGTTGAAAGTTCAAAACACTTTAGGAGATAGAACGTGTTTGAAGAAGACTGATGCAGTGTGCGTTTTCCTGGATTTCAAGTGATTCGGGATACATACTCCTTGTTTTTCGACATTGTCTAAGAAACAACATGAGGCTTGCAAGAGATTGAAAAAATGCATCCTAAAACTTATGCCTGCAGTGAAAACACACGTTTCTACAAAGACTTGGAAGGAGCAAGCAAAAGAATAGTGGCTGAGAGTTCTTTCAGAGAGAAACACACGTATTTCATCCTTCTGTAGAGACGGTTAGGGTTACGATTGGACCTAGGGTAGGGTTATGTTGAGGGCTAGGGTTAGAGAGACGGTTAGGGTTACGATTGGACCTAGGTTTTGGGTTATGTTGAGGTCTAGGGTTAGAGATCCGGTTAGGGTTACGATTGGACCTAGGGTTAGGGTTATGTTGAGGGCTAGGGTTAGAGATCCGGTTAGGGTTACGATTGGACCTAGGGTAGGGTTATGTTGAGGGCTAGGGTTAGAGAGACGGTTAGGGTTACGATTGGACCTAGGGTTAGGGTTATGTTGAGGTCTAGCGTTAGAGATCCGGTTAGGGTTACGATTGGACCTAGGTTTAGGGTTATGTTGAGGGCTAGGGTTAGAGATCCGGTTAGGGTTACGATTGGACCTAGGGTAGGGTTATGTTGAGGGCTAGGGTTAGAGAGACGGTTAGGGTTACGATTGGACCTAGGGTTAGGGTTATGTTGAGGTCTAGGGTTAGAGATCCGGTTAGGGTTACGATTGGACCTAGGGTTAGGGTTATGTTGAGGGCTAGGGTTAGAGATCCGGTTAGGGTTACGATTGGACCTAGGGTTAGGGTTATGTTGAGGGCTAGGGATAGAGAGACGGTTAGGGTTACGATTGGACCTAGGGTTAGGGTTATGTTGAGGGCCAGGGTTAGAGATCAGCTTAGTATTACGATTGGACCTAGGGTTAGGGTTATGTTGAGGCCTAGGGTTAGAGATCCGGTTAGGGTTACGATTGGACCTAGGGTTAGGGTTATGTTGAGGGCTAGGGTTAGAGAGACGGTTAGGGTTACGATTGGACCTAGGGTTAGGGTTATGTTGAGGCCTAAGTTTAGAGATCAGGTTAGTATTACTATTGGACCTAGGGTTAGGGTTATGTTGAGGGCTAGGGTTACAGATCCGGTTAGGGTTACGATTGGACTTAGGGTAAGGGTTATGTTGAGGGCTAGGGTTAGAGATCCGGTTAGGGTTACGGTTGGACCTAGGGTTAGGGTTATGTTGAGGGCCAGGGATAGAGATCAGCTTAGTATTACGATTGGACCTAGGGTTAGGGTTATTTTGAGGCCTAGGGTTAGAGATCCTGTTAGGGTTACGATTGGACCTAGGGTTAGGGTTATGTTGAGGGCTAGGGTTAGAGATCCGGTTAGGCTTAAGATTGTACCTAGGGTTATAGTGATGTTGAGGGCTAGGGTATTCCAGCAGTGAAAACACACATTTCTATAAAGACTTTGAAGCAGCAAGCAAAAGCCTAGTGGCTGAGTGTTCTTTCAGAGAGAAACATGCATTTCATCCTTCTGGAGTGAATTTTCATGCTGGAGTTCATATGCATTTTATACTGTGCAGAATGTAGCTACCTGCTGGGGGTTGTGTCATAGAAGAACCTTTTCTGCAGGAGCTTATTGGAACATTCATTGTTTGGCTAAGTTATTTAGGGTTGGTTTTGGAAGGTCTTTCAACCTTGGCCAAATCCCGCTTCGTACGCAAGTTTTTAATAGCGCTGTTTCAAAGTGTCCACAAAGAGCTGCTGCTTGAAACTGTCCACATGCACATCTCGTATACTGGTGTGCTCGTTTCACTACCTGGATTTTGGTTTCCTCTTCTTTCTTTGAAATGACAAGTCTTCATTCAGCATTCTACACACACCTTGTACCAGCTTCAGTTTGAAGCATGTTGGTTCTCTCAAAACGCTGTGTAACCTATGTAGAGTGTGTTACTCTCCAGCACTGAATACACAACTTAGAGCTCCTTTCACCACAGACACGCAAACACATCTTTTTGTGAAAGTCCTACTTCAGGTCCCTTGGGAATGTAAGGGTTTCATGGAGAACATGAAGTCAATCATGCTTTTGCACTCTACTACCATTAGAAATGACCTCTTTTACATGCCTGACTGAGTTTCACTGCAAAATGCCCTTGTTTTCTGGTTTCTTGAATGTTCTCAACACATTAGGAGAAAGAGCGTGTTTGAGCAAGATCGATGCAGTGTGCGTTTCCCTAGATTTCAAGTGATTTGGGAAATATAATCCTTATTTTTCCACATTGTGAAAGAAACATGAGGCTTGCAAGAGATTGAAAAAATGCATCCCAAAACGTACTCCAGCGGTGAAAGCACACGTTTCTACAAAGACTTTGAAGTAGCAAGTAAAAGCCAATGGCTGAGTGTTCTTTCAGAGAGAAACATACACATTTCATCCTTCTGGAGTGAATTTTCAGCCTGGAATTCATATGCATTTGTACCGTGCAGAATGTAACTACCTGCTCGGGGGTTGTGTCATAGAAGCAACTTTCCTGCAGGAGCTTATTGGAACATTCATTGTTTGGCTAACTTCTTTGGGTTGGTTTTGGAAGGTCTTTCAACTTTAGCCAAATCCGCTCTCTTACGAAATTTTTTCACAGCCTTGTTTCCAAGAGCCCACAAAGAACTGCTGCTTAAAACTCTCCACATGCACATCTCCCATACTGGTGTGCTCGTTTCACTACCTGGATTGTGGTTTCCTCTTCTTTCTTTGAAATTACAAGCCCTCTTTCTGCATGCTACACACACCTTGTAGCAGTTTCAGTTTGCAGCATATTGGTGCTCTTAAAACGCTGAGTAACCTGTGTAGAGTGTGTCAGTCTCCAGCACTGAATACACAACTTAGAGCTCCTTTCACCACAGACACGCAAACACATCTTTTTGTAAAAGTCCTACTTCTTTACTCTTGGAAATGTAAGGGTTTCATCGAGAACTTGAAGTCAATCATGCTTTTGCACTCTGCAACCAATAGGAATGAACTCTTGTACATACCCGTCTGAATTTCAGTGCAAAATGCCCTTCTTTTCTGGTTTGTTGAAAGTTCACAACACATTAGGAGATAGAGCGTGTTTGAAGAAGACTGATGCAGTGTGCGTTTTCCTGGATTTCTAGTGATTTGGGAAACATAATCCGTGTTTTCCCACATTGTCTAAGAAACAACATGAGGCTTGCAAGAGATTGAAACAATGCATCCTAAAACTTATTCCAGCAGTGAAAACACACGTTTCTACAAAGACTTGGAAGGAGCAAGCAAAAGAATAGTGGCTGAGTGTCCTTTCAGAGAGAAACACATGCATTTCATCCTTCTGGAGTGAGTTTTCTTGCTGGAATTCATATGCATTTTGTACTGTGCAGAATGTAGCTACCTGCTCGGGGGTTGTGTCATAGATGCACCTTTCCTGCAGGAGCTTATTGGAACTTTCATTGTTTGGCTAAGTTATTTAGGGTTGGTTTTGGAAGGTCTTTCAACTTTGGCCAAATCCGCTTTGTACGAAAGTTTTTCACAGCCCTGTTTCCAAGTGTCCACAAAGAGCTGCTGCTTGAAAGTGTCCACATGCACATCTCCCATACTGGTGTGCTCGTTTCACTACCTGGATTTTGGTTTCCTCTTCTTTCTTTGAAATGACAAGTCTTCATTCAGCATGCTACACACACCTTGTAGCAGTTTCAGTTTGAAGCATGTTGGTGCTCTCAAAACGCTGTGTATCCTGTGTAGAGTGTGTCACTCTACAGCACTGAATACACAACTTAGAGCTCCTTTCAACACAGACACGCAAACACGTCTTTTTGGGAAAGTCCTAACTCAGGTAAATTGGAAATGTAATGGTTTCATCGAAAACATGAAGACAATCATGCTTTTGAACTCTGCAACCGAAAGAAATGGCTTTTTGTACATGCCATTCTGAATTTCACTGCAAAATGCCCTTCTTTTCTGGTTTGTTGAAAGTTCAAAACACTTTAGGAGATAGAACGTGTTTGAAGAAGACTGATGCAGTGTGCGTTTTCCTGGATTTCAAGTGATTCGGGATACATACTCCTTGTTTTTCGACATTGTCTAAGAAACAACATGAGGCTTGCAAGAGATTGAAAAAATGCATCCTAAAACTTATGCCTGTAGTGAAAACACACGTTTCTACAAAGACTTGGAAGGAGCAAGCAAAAGAATAGTGGCTGAGAGTTCTTTCAGAGAGAAACACACGTATTTCATCCTTCTGTAGAGACGGTTAGGGTTACGATTGGACCTAGGGTAGGGTTATGTTGAGGGCTAGGGTTAGAGAGACGGTTAGGGTTACGATTGGACCTAGGGTTAGGGTTATGTTGAGGTCTAGGGTTAGAGATCCGGTTAGGGTTACGATTGGAACTAGGGTTAGGGTTATGTTGAGGCCTAAGTTTAGAGATCAGGTTAGTATTACGATTGGACCTAGGGTTAGGGTTATGTTGAGGGCTAGGGTTACAGATCCGGTTAGGGTTACGATTGGACCTAGGGTTAGGGTTATGTTTAGGGATAGGGTTAGAGATCCGGTTAGGGTTACGATTGGACGTAGGGTTAGGGTTATGTTGAGGGCTAGGGTTAGAGATCCGGTTAGGGTTACGATTGGTCGTAGGGTTAGGGTTATGTTGAGGGCTAGGGTTAGAGATCCGGTTAGGGTTACGGTTGGACCTAGGGTTAGGGTTATGTTGAGGGCTAGGGTTAGAGATCCGGTTAGGGTTAAGATTGTACCCAGGGCTATAGTGATGTTGAGGGCTAGGGTATTCCAGCAGTGAAAACACACATTTCTATAAAGACTTTGAAGCAACAAGCAAAAGCCTAGTGGCTGAGTGTTCTTTCAGAGAGAAACATGCATTTCATCCTTCTGGAGTGAATTTTCATGCTGGAGTTCATATGCATTTTATACTGTGCAGAATGTAGCTACCTGCTGGGGGTTGTGTCATAGAAGCACCTTTTCTGCAGGAGCTTATTGGAACATTCATTGTTTGGCTAAGTTATTTCGGGTTGGTTTTGGAAGGTCTTTCAACCTTGGCCAAATCCCGCTTCGTACTCAAGTTTTTAATAGCGCTGTTTCCAAGTGTCCACAAAGAGCTGCTGCTTGAAACTGTCCACATGCACATCTCGTATACTGGTGTGCTCGTTTCATAACCTGGATTTTGGTTTCCTCTTCTTTCTTTGAAATGACAAGTCTTCATTCAGCATTCTACACACACCTTGTACCAGCTTCAGTTTGAAGCATGTTGGTGGTCTCAAAACGCTGTGTAACCTATGTAGAGTGTGTTACTCTCCAGCACTGAATACACAACTTAGAGCTCCTTTCACCACAGACACGCAAACACATCTTTTTGTGAAAGTCCTACTTCAGGTCCCTTGGGAATGTAAGGGTTTCATGGAGAACATGAAGTCAATCATGCTTTTGCACTCTACTACCAATAGAAATGACCTCTTGTACATGCCTGACTGAGTTTCACTGCAAAATGCCCTTGTTTTCTGGTTTCTTGAATGTTCTCAACACATTAGGAGAAAGAGCGTGTTTGAGCAAGATCGATGCAGTGTGCGTTTCCCTAGATTTCAAGTGATTTAGGAAATATAATCCTTATTTTTCCACATTGTGAAAGAAACATGAGGCTTGCAAGAGATTGAAAAAATGCATCCCAAAACGTACTCCAGCGGTGAAAGCACACGTTTCTACAAAGACTTTGAAGTAGCAAGTAAAAGCCAATGGCTGAGTGTTCTTTCAGAGAGAAACATACACATTTCATCCTTCTGGAGTGAATTTTCAGCCTGGAATTCATGTGCATTTGTACCGTGCAGAATGTAACTACCTGCTCGGGGGTTGTGTCATAGAAGCAACTTTCCTGCAGGAGCTTATTGGAACATTCATTGTTTGGCTAACTTCTTTGGGTTGGTTTTGAAAGGTCTTTCAACTTTAGCCAAATCCGCTCTCTTACGAAATTTTTTCACAGCCTTGTTTCCAAGAGCCCACAAAGAACTGCTGCTTAAAACTCTCCACATGCACATCTCCCATACTGGTGTGCTCGTTTCACTACCTGGATTGTGGTTTCCTCTTCTTTCTTTGAAATTACAAGCCCTCTTTCTGCATGCTACACACACCTTGAAGCAGTTTCAGTTTCCAGCATATTGGTGCTCTTAAAACGCTGAGTAACCTGTGTAGAGTGTGTCAATCTCCAGCACTGAATACACAACTTAGAGCTCCTTTCACCACAGACACGCAAACACATCTTTTTGTAAAAGTCCTACTTCTTTACTCTTGGAAATGTAAGGGTTTCATCGAGAACTTGAAGTCAATCATGCTTTTGCACTCTGCAACCAATAGGAATGAACTCTTGTACATACCCGTCTGAATTTCAGTGCAAAATGCCCTTCTTTTCTGGTTTGTTGAAAGTTCACAACACATTAGGAGATAGAGCGTGTTTGAAGAAGACTGATGCAGTGTGCGTTTTCCTGGATTTCTAGTGATTTGGGAAACATAATCCGTGTTTTCCCACATTGTCTAAGAAACAACATGAGGCTTGCAAGAGATTGAAACAATGCATCCTAAAACTTATTCCAGCAGTGAAAACACACGTTTCTACAAAGACTTGGAAGGAGCAAGCAAAAGAATAGTGGCTGAGTGTCCTTTCAGAGAGAAACACATGCATTTCATCCTTCTGGAGTGAGTTTTCTTGCTGGAATTCATATGCATTTTGTACTGTGCAGAATGTAGCTACCTGCTCGGGGGTTGTGTCATAGATGCACCTTTCCTGCAGGAGCTTATTGGAACTTTCATTGTTTGGCTAAGTTATTTAGGGTTGGTTTTGGAAGGTCTTTCAACTTTGGCCAAATCCGCTTTGTACGAAAGTTTTTCACAGCCCTGTTTCCAAGTGTCCACAAAGAGCTGCTGCTTGAAAGTGTCCACATGCACATCTCCCATACTGGTGTGCTCGTTTCACTACCTGGATTTTGGTTTCCTCTTCTTTCTTTGAAATGACAAGTCTTCATTCAGCATGCTACACACACCTTGTAGCAGTTTCAGTTTGAAGCATGTTGGTGCTCTCAAAACGCTGTGTATCCTGTGTAGAGTGTGTCACTCTACAGCACTGAATACACAACTTAGAGCTCCTTTCAACACAGACACGCAAACACGTCTTTTTGGGAAAGTCCTAACTCAGGTAAAT
This sequence comes from Miniopterus natalensis, assembly GCF_054644295.1. Taxonomy (NCBI): domain Eukaryota; kingdom Metazoa; phylum Chordata; class Mammalia; order Chiroptera; family Miniopteridae; genus Miniopterus; species Miniopterus natalensis. The sequence goes on from NC_142089.1 coordinate 84,257,575, forward strand.
TGGAAATGTAATGGTTTCATCGAAAACATGAAGACAATCATGCTTTTGAACTCTGCAACCGAAAGAAATGGCTTTTTGTACATGCCATTCTGAATTTCACTGCAAAATGCCCTTCTTTTCTGGTTTGTTGAAAGTTCAAAACACTTTAGGAGATAGAACGTGTTTGAAGAAGACTGATGCAGTGTGCGTTTTCCTGGATTTCAAGTGATTCGGGATACATACTCCTTGTTTTTCGACATTGTCTAAGAAACAACATGAGGCTTGCAAGAGATTGAAAAAATGCATCCTAAAACTTATGCCTGCAGTGAAAACACACGTTTCTACAAAGACTTGGAAGGAGCAAGCAAAAGAATAGTGGCTGAGAGTTCTTTCAGAGAGAAACACACGTATTTCATCCTTCTGTAGAGACGGTTAGGGTTACGATTGGACCTAGGGTAGGGTTATGTTGAGGGCTAGGGTTAGAGAGACGGTTAGGGTTACGATTGGACCTAGGGTTAGGGTTATGTTGAGGTCTAGGGTTAGAGATCCGGTTAGGGTTACGATTGGACCTAGGGTTAGGGTTATGTTGAGGGCTAGGGTTAGAGATCCGGTTAGGGTTACGATTGGACCTAGGGTAGGGTTATGTTGAGGGCTAGGGTTAGAGAGACGGTTAGGGTTACGATTGGACCTAGGGTTAGGGTTATGTTGAGGTCTAGCGTTAGAGATCCGGTTAGGGTTACGATTGGACCTAGGGTTAGGGTTATGTTGAGGGCTAGGGTTAGAGATCCGGTTAGGGTTACGATTGGACCTAGGTTAGGGTTATGTTGAGGGCTAGGGTTAGAGAGACGGTTAGGGTTACGATTGGACCTAGGGTTAGGGTTATGTTGAGGTCTAGGGTTAGAGATCCGGTTAGGGTTACAATTGGACCTAGGGTTAGGGTTATGTTGAGGGCTAGGGTTAGAGATCCGGTTAGGGTTACGATTGGACCTAGGGTTAGGGTTATGTTGAGGGCTAGGGATAGAGAGACGGTTAGGGTTACGATTGGACCTAGGGTTAGGGTTATGTTGAGGGCCAGGGTTAGAGATCAGCTTAGTATTACGATTGGACCTAGGGTTAGGGTTATGTTGAGGCCTAGGGTTAGAGATCCGGTTAGGGTTACGATTGGACCTAGGGTTAGGGTTATGTTGAGGGCTAGGGTTAGAGAGACGGTTAGGGTTACGATTGGACCTAGGGTTAGGGTTATGTTGAGGCCTAAGTTTAGAGATCAGGTTAGTATTACTATTGGACCTAGGGTTAGGGTTATGTTGAGGGCTAGGGTTACAGATCCGGTTAGGGTTACGATTGGACTTAGGGTAAGGGTTATGTTGAGGGCTAGGGTTAGAGATCCGATTAGGGTTACGGTTGGACCTAGGGTTAGGGTTATGTTGAGGGCCAGGGTTAGAGATCAGCTTAGTATTACGATTGGACCTAGGGTTAGGGTTATTTTGAGGCCTAGGGTTAGAGATCCTGTTAGGGTTACGATTGGACCTAGGGTTAGGGTTATGTTGAGGGCTAGGGTTAGAGATCCGGTTAGGCTTAAGATTGTACCTAGGGTTATAGTGATGTTGAGGGCTAGGGTATTCCAGCAGTGAAAACACACATTTCTATAAAGACTTTGAAGCAGCAAGCAAAAGCCTAGTGGCTGAGTGTTCTTTCAGAGAGAAACATGCATTTCATCCTTCTGGAGTGAATTTTCATGCTGGAGTTCATATGCATTTTATACTGTGCAGAATGTAGCTACCTGCTGGGGGTTGTGTCATAGAAGCACCTTTTCTGCAGGAGCTTATTGGAACATTCATTGTTTGGCTAAGTTATTTAGGGTTGGTTTTGGAAGGTCTTTCAACCTTGGCCAAATCCCGCTTCGTACGCAAGTTTTTAATAGCGCTGTTTCAAAGTGTCCACAAAGAGCTGCTGCTTGAAACTGTCCACATGCACATCTCGTATACTGGTGTGCTCGTTTCACTACCTGGATTTTGGTTTCCTCTTCTTTCTTTGAAATGACAAGTCTTCATTCAGCATTCTACACACACCTTGTACCAGCTTCAGTTTGAAGCATGTTGGTGCTCTCAAAACGCTGTGTAACCTATGTAGAGTGTGTTACTCTCCAGCACTGAATACACAACTTAGAGCTCCTTTCACCACAGACACGCAAACACATCTTTTTGTGAAAGTCCTACTTCAGGTCCCTTGGGAATGTAAGGGTTTCATGGAGAACATGAAGTCAATCATGCTTTTGCACTCTACTACCAATAGAAATGACCTCTTGTACATGCCTGACTGAGTTTCACTGCAAAATGCCCTTGTTTTCTGGTTTCTTGAATGTTCTCAACACATTAGGAGAAAGAGCGTGTTTGAGCAAGATCGATGCAGTGTGCGTTTCCCTAGATTTCAAGTGATTTGGGAAATATAATCCTTATTTTTCCACATTGTGAAAGAAACATGAGGCTTGCAAGAGATTGAAAAAATGCATCCCAAAACGTACTCCAGCGGTGAAAGCACACGTTTCTACAAAGACTTTGAAGTAGCAAGTAAAAGCCAATGGCTGAGTGTTCTTTCAGAGAGAAACATACACATTTCATCCTTCTGGAGTGAATTTTCAGCCTGGAATTCATATGCATTTGTACCGTGCAGAATGTAACTACCTGCTCGGGGGTTGTGTCATAGAAGCAACTTTCCTGCAGGAGCTTATTGGAACATTCATTGTTTGGCTAACTTCTTTGGGTTGGTTTTGGAAGGTCTTTCAACTTTAGCCAAATCCGCTCTCTTACGAAATTTTTTCACAGCCTTGTTTCCAAGAGCCCACAAAGAACTGCTGCTTAAAACTCTCCACATGCACATCTCCCATACTGGTGTGCTCGTTTCACTACCTGGATTGTGGTTTCCTCTTCTTTCTTTGAAATTACAAGCCCTCTTTCTGCATGCTACACACACCTTGAAGCAGTTTCAGTTTGCAGCATATTGGTGCTCTTAAAACGCTGAGTAACCTGTGTAGAGTGTGTCAGTCTCCAGCACTGAATACACAACTTAGAGCTCCTTTCACCACAGACACGCAAACACATCTTTTTGTAAAAGTCCTACTTCTTTACTCTTGGAAATGTAAGGGTTTCATCGAGAACTTGAAGTCAATCATGCTTTTGCACTCTGCAACCAATAGGAATGAACTCTTGTACATACCCGTCTGAATTTCAGTGCAAAATGCCCTTCTTTTCTGGTTTGTTGAAAGTTCACAACACATTAGGAGATAGAGCGTGTTTGAAGAAGACTGATGCAGTGTGCGTTTTCCTGGATTTCTAGTGATTTGGGAAACATAATCCGTGTTTTCCCACATTGTCTAAGAAACAACATGAGGCTTGCAAGAGATTGAAACAATGCATCCTAAAACTTATTCCAGCAGTGAAAACACACGTTTCTACAAAGACTTGGAAGGAGCAAGCAAAAGAATAGTGGCTGAGTGTCCTTTCAGAGAGAAACACATGCATTTCATCCTTCTGGAGTGAGTTTTCTTGCTGGAATTCATATGCATTTTGTACTGTGCAGAATGTAGCTACCTGCTCGGGGGTTGTGTCATAGATGCACCTTTCTTGCAGGAGCTTATTGGAACTTTCATTGTTTGGCTAAGTTATTTAGGGTTGGTTTTGGAAGGTCTTTCAACTTTGGCAAATGCGTTTTGTACGAAAGTTTTTCACAGCCCTGTTTCCAAGTGTCCACAAAGAGCTGCTGCTTGAAAGTGTCCACATGCACATCTCCCATACTGGTGTGCTCGTTTCACTACCTGGATTTTGGTTTCCTCTTCTTTCTTTGAAATGACAAGTCTTCATTCAGCATGCTACACACACCTTGTAGCAGTTTCAGTTTGAAACATGTTGGTGCTCTCAAAACGCTGTGTATCCTGTGTAGAGTGTGTCACTCTACAGCACTGAATACACAACTTAGAGCTCCTTTCAACACAGACACGCAAACACGTCTTTTTGGGAAAGTCCTAACTCAGGTAAATTGGAAATGTAATGGTTTCATCGAAAACATGAAGACAATCATGCTTTTGAACTCTGCAACCGAAAGAAATGGCTTTTTGTACATGCCATTCTGAATTTCACTGCAAAATGCCCTTCTTTTCTGGTTTGTTGAAAGTTCAAAACACTTTAGGAGATAGAACGTGTTTGAAGAAGACTGATGCAGTGTGCGTTTTCCTGGATTTCAAGTGATTCGGGATACATACTCCTTGTTTTTCGACATTGTCTAAGAAACAACATGAGGCTTGCAAGAGATTGAAAAAATGCATCCTAAAACTTATGCCTGCAGTGAAAACACACGTTTCTACAAAGACTTGGAAGGAGCAAGCAAAAGAATAGTGGCTGAGAGTTCTTTCAGAGAGAAACACACGTATTTCATCCTTCTGTAGAGACGGTTAGGGTTACGATTGGACCTAGGGTAGGGTTATGTTGAGGGCTAGGGTTAGAGAGACGGTTAGGGTTACGATTGGACCTAGGGTTAGGGTTATGTTGAGGTCTAGGGTTAGAGATCCGGTTAGGGTTACGATTGGACCTAGGGTTAGGGTTATGTTGAGGGCTAGGGTTAGAGATCCGGTTAGGGTTACGATTGGACCTAGGGTAGGGTTATGTTGAGGGCTAGGGTTAGAGAGACGGTTAGGGTTACGATTGGACCTAGGGTTAGGGTTATGTTGAGGTCTAGGGTTAGAGATCCGGTTAGGGTTACAATTGGACCTAGGGTTAGGGTTATGTTGAGGGCTAGGGTTAGAGATCCGGTTAGGGTTACGATTGGACCTAGGGTTAGGGTTATGTTGAGGGCTAGGGATAGAGAGACGGTTAGGGTTACGATTGGACCTAGGGTTAGGGTTATGTTGAGGGCCAGGGTTAGAGATCAGCTTAGTATTACGATTGGACCTAGGGTTAGGGTTATGTTGAGGCCTAGGGTTAGAGATCCGGTTAGGGTTACGATTGGACCTAGGGTTAGGGTTATGTTGAGGGCTAGGGTTAGAGAGACGGTTAGGGTTACGATTGGACCTAGGGTTAGGGTTATGTTGAGGCCTAAGTTTAGAGATCAGGTTAGTATTACTATTGGACCTAGGGTTAGGGTTATGTTGAGGGCTAGGGTTACAGATCCGGTTAGGGTTACGATTGGACTTAGGGTAAGGGTTATGTTGAGGGCTAGGGTTAGAGATCCGATTAGGGTTACGGTTGGACCTAGGGTTAGGGTTATGTTGAGGGCCAGGGTTAGAGATCAGCTTAGTATTACGATTGGACCTAGGGTTAGGGTTATTTTGAGGCCTAGGGTTAGAGATCCTGTTAGGGTTACGATTGGACCTAGGGTTAGGGTTATGTTGAGGGCTAGGGTTAGAGATCCGGTTAGGCTTAAGATTGTACCTAGGGTTATAGTGATGTTGAGGGCTAGGGTATTCCAGCAGTGAAAACACACATTTCTATAAAGACTTTGAAGCAGCAAGCAAAAGCCTAGTGGCTGAGTGTTCTTTCAGAGAGAAACATGCATTTCATCCTTCTGGAGTGAATTTTCATGCTGGAGTTCATATGCATTTTATACTGTGCAGAATGTAGCTACCTGCTGGGGGTTGTGTCATAGAAGCACCTTTTCTGCAGGAGCTTATTGGAACATTCATTGTTTGGCTAAGTTATTTAGGGTTGGTTTTGGAAGGTCTTTCAACCTTGGCCAAATCCCGCTTCGTACGCAAGTTTTTAATAGCGCTGTTTCAAAGTGTCCACAAAGAGCTGCTGCTTGAAACTGTCCACATGCACATCTCGTATACTGGTGTGCTCGTTTCACTACCTGGATTTTGGTTTCCTCTTCTTTCTTTGAAATGACAAGTCTTCATTCAGCATTCTACACACACCTTGTACCAGCTTCAGTTTGAAGCATGTTGGTGCTCTCAAAACGCTGTGTAACCTATGTAGAGTGTGTTACTCTCCAGCACTGAATACACAACTTAGAGCTCCTTTCACCACAGACACGCAAACACATCTTTTTGTGAAAGTCCTACTTCAGGTCCCTTGGGAATGTAAGGGTTTCATGGAGAACATGAAGTCAATCATGCTTTTGCACTCTACTACCAATAGAAATGACCTCTTGTACATGCCTGACTGAGTTTCACTGCAAAATGCCCTTGTTTTCTGGTTTCTTGAATGTTCTCAACACATTAGGAGAAAGAGCGTGTTTGAGCAAGATCGATGCAGTGTGCGTTTCCCTAGATTTCAAGGGATTTGGGAAATATAATCCTTATTTTTCCACATTGTGAAAGAAACATGAGGCTTGCAAGAGATTGAAAAAATGCATCCCAAAACGTACTCCAGCGGTGAAAGCACACGTTTCTACAAAGACTTTGAAGTAGCAAGTAAAAGCCAATGGCTGAGTGTTCTTTCAGAGAGAAACATACACATTTCATCCTTCTGGAGTGAATTTTCAGCCTGGAATTCATATGCATTTGTACCGTGCAGAATGTAACTACCTGCTCGGGGGTTGTGTCATAGAAGCAACTTTCCTGCAGGAGCTTATTGGAACATTCATTGTTTGGCTAACTTCTTTGGGTTGGTTTTGGAAGGTCTTTCAACTTTAGCCAAATCCGCTCTCTTACGAAATTTTTTCACAGCCTTGTTTCCAAGAGCCCACAAAGAACTGCTGCTTAAAACTCTCCACATGCACATCTCCCATACTGGTGTGCTCGTTTCACTACCTGGATTGTGGTTTCCTCTTCTTTCTTTGAAATTACAAGCCCTCTTTCTGCATGCTACACACACCTTGAAGCAGTTTCAGTTTGCAGCATATTGGTGCTCTTAAAACGCTGAGTAACCTGTGTAGAGTGTGTCAGTCTCCAGCACTGAATACACAACTTAGAGCTCCTTTCACCACAGACACGCAAACACATCTTTTTGTAAAAGTCCTACTTCTTTACTCTTGGAAATGTAAGGGTTTCATCGAGAACTTGAAGTCAATCATGCTTTTGCACTCTGCAACCAATAGGAATGAACTCTTGTACATACCCGTCTGAATTTCAGTGCAAAATGCCCTTCTTTTCTGGTTTGTTGAAAGTTCACAACACATTAGGAGATAGAGCGTGTTTGAAGAAGACTGATGCAGTGTGCGTTTTCCTGGATTTCTAGTGATTTGGGAAACATAATCCGTGTTTTCCCACATTGTCTAAGAAACAACATGAGGCTTGCAAGAGATTGAAACAATGCATCCTAAAACTTATTCCAGCAGTGAAAACACACGTTTCTACAAAGACTTGGAAGGAGCAAGCAAAAGAATAGTGGCTGAGTGTCCTTTCAGAGAGAAACACATGCATTTCATCCTTCTGGAGTGAGTTTTCTTGCTGGAATTCATATGCATTTTGTACTGTGCAGAATGTAGCTACCTGCTCGGGGGTTGTGTCATAGATGCACCTTTCCTGCAGGAGCTTATTGGAACTTTCATTGTTTGGCTAAGTTATTTAGGGTTGGTTTTGGAAGGTCTTTCAACTTTGGCAAATGCGCTTTGTACGAAAGTTTTTCACAGCCCTGTTTCCAAGTGTCCACAAAGAGCTGCTGCTTGAAAGTGTCCACATGCACATCTCCCATACTGGTGTGCTCGTTTCACTACCTGGATTTTGGTTTCCTCTTCTTTCTTTGAAATGACAAGTCTTCATTCAGCATGCTACACACACCTTGTAGCAGTTTCAGTTTGAAGCATGTTGGTGCTCTCAAAACGCTGTGTATCCTGTGTAGAGTGTGTCACTCTACAGCACTGAATACACAACTTAGAGCTCCTTTCAACACAGACACGCAAACACGTCTTTTTGGGAAAGTCCTAACTCAGGTAAATTGGAAATGTAATGGTTTCATCGAAAACATGAAGACAATCATGATTTTGAACTCTGCAACCGAAAGAAATGGCTTTTTGTACATGCCATTCTGAATTTCACTGCAAAATGCCCTTCTTTTCTGGTTTGTTGAAAGTTCAAAACACTTTAGGAGATAGAACGTGTTTGAAGAAGACTGATGCAGTGTGCGTTTTCCTGGATTTCAAGTGATTCGGGATACATACTCCTTGTTTTTCGACATTGTCTAAGAAACAACATGAGGCTTGCAAGAGATTGAAAAAATGCATCCTAAAACTTATGCCTGCAGTGAAAACACACGTTTCTACAAAGACTTGGAAGGAGCAAGCAAAAGAATAGTGGCTGAGAGTTCTTTCAGAGAGAAACACACGTATTTCATCCTTCTGTAGAGACGGTTAGGGTTACGATTGGACCTAGGGTAGGGTTATGTTGAGGGCTAGGGTTAGAGAGACGGTTAGGGTTACGATTGGACCTAGGGTTAGGGTTATGTTGAGGTCTAGGGTTAGAGATCCGGTTAGGGTTACGATTGGACCTAGGGTTAGGGTTATGTTGAGGGCTAGGGTTAGAGATCCGGTTAGGGTTACGATTGGACCTAGGGTAGGGTTATGTTGAGGGCTAGGGTTAGAGAGACGGTTAGGGTTACGATTGGACCTAGGGTTAGGGTTATGTTGAGGTCTAGCGTTAGAGATCCGGTTAGGGTTACGATTGGACCTAGGGTTAGGGTTATGTTGAGGGCTAGGGTTAGAGATCCGGTTAGGGTTACGATTGGACCTAGGTTAGGGTTATGTTGAGGGCTAGGGTTAGAGAGACGGTTAGGGTTACGATTGGACCTAGGGTTAGGGTTATGTTGAGGTCTAGGGTTAGAGATCCGGTTAGGGTTACAATTGGACCTAGGGTTAGGGTTATGTTGAGGGCTAGGGTTAGAGATCCGGTTAGGGTTACGATTGGACCTAGGGTTAGGGTTATGTTGAGCGCTAGGGATAGAGAGACGGTTAGGGTTACGATTGGACTTAGGGTTAGGGTTATGTTGAGGGCCAGGGTTAGAGATCAGCTTAGTATTACGATTGGACCTAGGGTTAGGGTTATGTTGAGGCCTAGGGTTAGAGATCCGGTTAGGGTTACGATTGGACCTAGGGTTAGGGTTATGTTGAGGGCTAGGGTTAGAGAGACGGTTAGGGTTACGATTGGACCTAGGGTTAGGGTTATGTTGAGGCCTAAGTTTAGAGATCAGGTTAGTATTACTATTGGACCTAGGGTTAGGGTTATGTTGAGGGCTAGGGTTACAGATCCGGTTAGGGTTACGATTGGACTTAGGGTAAGGGTTATGTTGAGGGCTAGGGTTAGAGATCCGATTAGGGTTACGGTTGGACCTAGGGTTAGGGTTATGTTGAGGGCCAGGGTTAGAGATCAGCTTAGTATTACGATTGGACCTAGGGTTAGGGTTATTTTGAGGCCTAGGGTTAGAGATCCTGTTAGGGTTACGATTGGACCTAGGGTTAGGGTTATGTTGAGGGTTAGGGTTAGAGATCCGGTTAGGCTTAAGATTGTACCTAGGGTTATAGTGATGTTGAGGGCTAGGGTATTCCAGCAGTGAAAACACACATTTCTATAAAGACTTTGAAGCAGCAAGCAAAAGCCTAGTGGCTGAGTGTTCTTTCAGAGAGAAACATGCATTTCATCCTTCTGGAGTGAATTTTCATGCTGGAGTTCATATGCATTTTATACTGTGCAGAATGTAGCTACCTGCTGGGGGTTGTGTCATAGAAGCACCTTTTCTGCAGGAGCTTATTGGAACATTCATTGTTTGGCTAAGTTATTTAGGGTTGGTTTTGGAAGGTCTTTCAACCTTGGCCAAATCCCGCTTCGTACGCAAGTTTTTAATAGCGCTGTTTCAAAGTGTCCACAAAGAGCTGCTGCTTGAAACTGTCCACATGCACATCTCGTATACTGGTGTGCTCGTTTCACTACCTGGATTTTGGTTTCCTCTTCTTTCTTTGAAATGACAAGTCTTCATTCAGCATTCTACACACACCTTGTACCAGCTTCAGTTTGAAGCATGTTGGTGCTCTCAAAACGCTGTGTAACCTATGTAGAGTGTGTTACTCTCCAGCACTGAATACACAACTTAGAGCTCCTTTCACCACAGACACGCAAACACATCTTTTTGTGAAAGTCCTACTTCAGGTCCCTTGGGAATGTAAGGGTTTCATGGAGAACATGAAGTCAATCATGCTTTTGCACTCTACTACCAATAGAAATGACCTCTTGTACATGCCTGACTGAGTTTCACTGCAAAATGCCCTTGTTTTCTGGTTTCTTGAATGTTCTCAACACATTAGGAGAAAGAGCGTGTTTGAGCAAGATCGATGCAGTGTGCGTTTCCCTAGATTTCAAGTGATTTGGGAAATATAATCCTTATTTTTCCACATTGTGAAAGAAACATGAGGCTTGCAAGAGATTGAAAAAATGCATCCCAAAACGTACTCCAGCGGTGAAAGCACACGTTTCTACAAAGACTTTGAAGTAGCAAGTAAAAGCCAATGGCTGAGTGTTCTTTCAGAGAGAAACATACACATTTCATCCTTCTGGAGTGAATTTTCAGCCTGGAATTCATATGCATTTGTACCGTGCAGAATGTAACTACCTGCTCGGGGGTTGTGTCATAGAAGCAACTTTCCTGCAGGAGCTTATTGGAACATTCATTGTTTGGCTAACTTCTTTGGGTTGGTTTTGAAAGGTCTTTCAACTTTAGCCAAATCCGCTCTCTTACGAAATTTTTTCACAGCCTTGTTTCCAAGAGCCCACAAAGAACTGCTGCTTAAAACTCTCCACATGCACATCTCCCATACTGGTGTGCTCGTTTCACTACCTGGATTTTGGTCTCCTCTTCTTTCTTTGAAATTACAAGCCCTCTTTCTGCATGCTACACACACCTTGAAGCAGTTTCAGTTTCCAGCATATTGGTGCTCTTAAAACGCTGAGTAACCTGTGTAGAGTGTGTCAATCTCCAGCACTGAATACACAACTTAGAGCTCCTTTCACCACAGACACGCAAACACATCTTTTTGTAAAAGTCCTACTTCTTTACTCTTGGAAATGTAAGGGTTTCATCGAGAACTTGAAGTCAATCATGCTTTTGCACTCTGCAACCAATAGGAATGAACTCTTGTACATACCCGTCTGAATTTCAGTGCAAAATGCCCTTCTTTTCTGGTTTGTTGAAAGTTCACAACACATTAGGAGATAGAGCGTGTTTGAAGAAGACTGATGCAGTGTGCGTTTTCCTGGATTTCTAGTGATTTGGGAAACATAATCCGTGTTTTCCCACATTGTCTAAGAAACAACATGAGGCTTGCAAGAGATTGAAACAATGCATCCTAAAACTTATTCCAGCAGTGAAAACACACGTTTCTACAAAGACTTGGAAGGAGCAAGCAAAAGAATAGTGGCTGAGTGTCCTTTCAGAGAGAAACACATGCATTTCATCCTTCTGGAGTGAGTTTTCTTGCTGGAATTCATATGCATTTTGTACTGTGCAGAATGTAGCTACCTGCTCGGGGGTTGTGTCATAGATGCACCTTTCCTGCAGGAGCTTATTGGAACTTTCATTGTTTGGCTAAGTTATTTAGGGTTGGTTTTGGAAGGTCTTTCAACTTTGGCCAAATCCGCTTTGTACGAAAGTTTTTCACAGCCCTGTTTCCAAGTGTCCACAAAGAGCTGCTGCTTGAAAGTGTCCACATGCACATCTCCCATACTGGTGTGCTCGTTTCACTACCTGGATTTTGGTTTCCTCTTCTTTCTTTGAAATGACACGTCTTCATTCAGCATGCTACACACACCTTGTAGCAGTTTCAGTTTGAAGCATGTTGGTGCTCTCAAAACGCTGTGTATCCTGTGTAGAGTGTGTCACTCTACAGCACTGAATACACAACTTAGAGCTCCTTTCAACACAGACACGCAAACACGTCTTTTTGGGAAAGTCCTAACTCAGGTAAATTGGAAATGTAATGGTTTCATCGAAAACATGAAGACAATCATGCTTTTGAACTCTGCAACCGAAAGAAATGGCTTTTTGTACATGCCATTCTGAATTTCACTGCAAAATGCCCTTCTTTTCTGGTTTGTTGAAAGTTCACAACACATTAGGAGATAGAGCGTGTTTGAAGAAGACTGATGCAGTGTGCGTTTTCCTGGATTTCTAGTGATTTGGGAAACATAATCCGTGTTTTCCCACATTGTCTAAGAAACAACATGAGGCTTGCAAGAGATTGAAACAATGCATCCTAAAACTTATTCCAGCAGTGAAAACACACGTTTCTACAAAGACTTGGAAGGAGCAAGCAAAAGAATAGTGGCTGAGTGTCCTTTCAGAGAGAAACACATGCATTTCATGCTTCTGGAGTGAGTTTTCTTGCTGGAATTCATATGCATTTTGTACTGTGCAGAATGTAGCTACCTGCTCGGGGGTTGTGTCATAGATGCACCTTTCCTGCAGGAGCTTATTGGAACTTTCATTGTTTGGCTAAGTTATTTAGGGTTGGTTTTGGAAGGTCTTTCAACTTTGGCCAAATCCGCTTTGTACGAAAGTTTTTCACAGCCCTGTTTCCAAGTGTCCACAAAGAGCTGCTGCTTGAAAGTGTCCACATGCACATCTCCCATACTGGTGTGCTCGTTTCACTACCTGGATTTTGGTTTCCTCTTCTTTCTTTGAAATGACACGTCTTCATTCAGCATGCTACACACACCTTGTAGCAGTTTCAGTTTGAAGCATGTTGGTGCTCTCAAAACGCTGTGTATCCTGTGTAGAGTGTGTCACTCTACAGCACTGAATACACAACTTAGAGCTCCTTTCAACACAGACACGCAAACACGTCTTTTTGGGAAAGTCCTAACTCAGGTAAATTGGAAATGTAATGGTTTCATCGAAAACATGAAGACAATCATGCTTTTGAACTCTGCAACCGAAAGAAATGGCTTTTTGTACATGCCATTCTGAATTTCACTGCAAAATGCCCTTCTTTTCTGGTTTGTTGAAAGTTCAAAACACTTTAGGAGATAGAACGTGTTTGAAGAAGACTGATGCAGTGTGCGTTTTCCTGGATTTCAAGTGATTCGGGATACATACTCCTTGTTTTTCGACATTGTCTAAGAAACAACATGAGGCTTGCAAGAGATTGAAAAAATGCATCCTAAAACTTATGCCTGCAGTGAAAACACACGTTTCTACAAAGACTTGGAAGGAGCAAGCAAAAGAATAGTGGCTGAGAGTTCTTTCAGAGAGAAACACACGTATTTCATCCTTCTGTAGAGACGGTTAGGGTTACGATTGGACCTAGGGTAGGGTTATGTTGAGGGCTAGGGTTAGAGAGACGGTTAGGGTTACGATTGGACCTAGGGTTAGGGTTATGTTGAGGTCTAGGGTTAGAGATCCGGTTAGGGTTACGATTGGACCTAGGGTTAGGGTTATGTTGAGGGCTAGGGTTAGAGAGACGGTTAGGGTTACGATTGGACCTAGGGTTAGGGTTATGTTGAGGTCTAGGGTTAGAGATCCGGTTAGTTTTACGATTGGACCTAGGGTTAGGGTTATGTTGAGGGCTAAGGTTAGAGATCCGGTTAGGGTTACGATTGGACCTAGGGTAGGGTTATCTTGAGGGCTAGGGTTAGAGAGACGGTTAGGGTTACGATTGGACCTAGGGTTAGGGTTATGTTGAGGTCTAGCGTTAGAGATCCGGTTAGGGTTACGATTGGACCTAGGGTTAGGGTTATGTTGAGGGCTAGGGTTAGAGATTCGGTTAGGGTTACGAGTGGACCTAGGGTAGGGTTATGTTGAGGGCTAGGGTTAGAGAGACGGTGAGGGTTACGATTGGACCTAGGGTTAGGGTTATGTTGAGGTCTAGGGTTAGAGATCCGGTTAGGGTTACGATTGGACCTAGGGTTACGGTTATGTTGAGGGCTAGGGTTAGAGATCCGGTTAGGGTTACGATTGGACCTAGGGTTAGGGTTATGTTGAGGGCTAGGGATAGAGAGATGGTTAGGGTTACGATTGGACCTAAGGTTAGGGTTATGTTGAGGGCCAGGGTTAGAGATCAGCTTAGTATTACGATTGGACCTAGGGTTAGGGTTATGTTGAGGCCTAGGGTTAGAGATCCGGTTAGGGTTACGATTGGACCTAGGGTTAGGGTTATGTTGAGGGCTAGGGTTAGAGATCCGGTTAGGGTTACGATTGGACCTAGGGTTAGGGTTATATTGAGCGCTAGGGTTAGAGAGACGGTTAGGGTTACGATTGGACCTAGGGTTAGGGTTATGTTGAGGCCTAAGTTTAGAGATCAGGTTAGTATTACTATTGGACCTAGGGTTAGGGTTATGTTGAGGGCTAGGGTTACAGATCCGGTTAGGGTTACGATTGGACTTAGGGTAAGGGTTATGTTGAGGGCTAGGGTTAGAGATCCGGTTAGGGTTACGATTGGAAGTAGGGTTAAGGTTATGTTGAGGGCTAGGGTTAGAGATCCGGTTAGGGTTACGGTTGGACCTAGGGTTAGGGTTATGTTGAGGGCCAGGGTTAGAGATCAGCTTAGTATTACGATTGGACCTAGGGTTAGGGTTATTTTGAGGCCTAGGGTTAGAGATCCTGTTAGGGTTACGATTGGACCTAGGGTTAGGGTTATGTTGAGGGTTAGGGTTAGAGATCCGGTTAGGCTTAAGATTGTACCTAGGGTTATAGTGATGTTGAGGGCTAGGGTATTCCAGCAGTGAAAACACACATTTCTATAAAGACTTTGAAGCAGCAAGCAAAAGCCTAGTGGCTGAGTGTTCTTTCAGAGAGAAACATGCATTTCATCCTTCTGGAGTGAATTTTCATGCTGGAGTTCATATGCATTTTATACTGTGCAGAATGTAGCTACCTGCTGGGGGTTGTGTCATAGAAGCACCTTTTCTGCAGGAGCTTATTGGAACATTCATTGTTTGGCTAAGTTATTTAGGGTTGGTTTTGGAAGGTCTTTCAACCTTGGCCAAATCCCGCTTCGTACGCAAGTTTTTAATAGCGCTGTTTCCAAGTGTCCACAAAGAGCTGCTGCTTGAAACTGTCCACATGCACATCTCCTATACTGGTATGCTCGTTTCACTACCTGGATTTTGGTTTCCTCTTCTTTCTTTGAAATGACAAGTCCTCATTCAGCATTCTACACACACCGTGTACCAGCTTCAGTTTGAAGCATGTTGGTGCTCTCAAAACGCTGTGTAACCTATGTAGAGTGTGTTACTCTCCAGCACTGAATACACAACTTAGAGCTCCTTTCACCACAGACACGCAAACACATCTTTTTGTGAAAGTCCTACTTCAGATCCCTTGGGAATGTAAGGTTTTCATGGAGAACATGAAGTCAATCATGCTTTTGCACTCTACTACCAATAGAAATGACCTCTTGTACATGCCTGACTGAGTTTCACTGCAAAATGCCCTTGTTTTCTGGTTTCTTGAATGTTCTCAACACATTAGGAGAAAGAGCGTGTTTGAGCAAGATCGATGCAGTGTGCGTTTCCCTAGATTTCAAGTGATTTGGGAAATATAATCCTTATTTTTCCACATTGTGAAAGAAACATGAGGCTTGCAAGAGATTGAAAAAATGCATCCCAAAACGTACTCCAGCGGTGAAAGCACACGTTTCTACAAAGACTTTGAAGTAGCAAGTAAAAGCCAATGGCTGAGTGTTCTTTCAGAGAGAAACATACACATTTCATCCTTCTGGAGTGAATTTTCAGCCTGGAATTCATATGCATTTGTACCGTGCAGAATGTAACTACCTGCTCGGGGGTTGTGTCATAGAAGCAACTTTCCTGCAGGAGCTTATTGGAACATTCATTGTTTGGCTAACTTCTTTGGGTTGGTTTTGGAAGGTCTTTCAACTTTAGCCAAATCCGCTCTCTTACGAAATTTTTTCACAGCCTTGTTTCCAAGAGCCCACAAAGAACTGCTGCTTAAAACTCTCCACATGCACATCTCCCATACTGGTGTGCTCGTTTCACTACCTGGATTGTGGTTTCCTCTTCTTTCTTTGAAATTACAAGCCCTCTTTCTGCATGCTACAAACACCTTGAAGCAGTTTCAGTTTCCAGCATATTGGTGCTCTTAAAACGCTGAGTAACCTGTGTAGAGTGTGTCAATCTCCAGCACTGAATACACAACTTAGAGCTCCTTTCACCACAGACACGCAAACACATCTTTTTGTAAAAGTCCTACTTCTTTACTCTTGGAAATGTAAGGGTTTCATCGAGAACTTGAAGTCAATCATGCTTTTGCACTCTGCAACCAATAGGAATGAACTCTTGTACATACCCGTCTGAATTTCAGTGCAAAATGCCCTTCTTTTCTGGTTTGTTGAAAGTTCACAACACATTAGGAGATAGAGCGTGTTTGAAGAAGACTGATGCAGTGTGCGTTTTCCTGGATTTCTAGTGATTTGGGAAACATAATCCGTGTTTTCCCACATTGTCTAAGAAACAACATGAGGCTTGCAAGAGATTGAAACAATGCATCCTAAAACTTATTCCAGCAGTGAAAACACACGTTTCTACAAAGACTTGGAAGGAGCAAGCAAAAGAATAGTGGCTGAGTGTCCTTTCAGAGAGAAACACATGCATTTCATCCTTCTGGAGTGAGTTTTCTTGCTGGAATTCATATGCATTTTGTACTGTGCAGAATGTAGCTACCTGCTCGGGGGTTGTGTCATAGATGCACCTTTCCTGCAGGAGCTTATTGGAACTTTCATTGTTTGGCTAAGTTATTTAGGGTTGGTTTTGGAAGGTCTTTCAACTTTGGCCAAATCCGCTTTGTACGAAAGTTTTTCACAGCCCTGTTTCCAAGTGTCCACAAAGAGCTGCTGCTTGAAAGTGTCCACATGCACATCTCCCATACTGGTGTGCTCGTTTCACTACCTGGATTTTGGTTTCCTCTTCTTTCTTTGAAATGACACGTCTTCATTCAGCATGCTACACACACCTTGTAGCAGTTTCAGTTTGAAGCATGTTGGTGCTCTCAAAACGCTGTGTATCCTGTGTAGAGTGTGTCACTCTACAGCACTGAATACACAACTTAGAGCTCCTTTCAACACAGACACGCAAACACGTCTTTTTGGGAAAGTCCTAACTCAGGTAAATTGGAAATGTAATGGTTTCATCGAAAACATGAAGACAATCATGCTTTTGAACTCTGCAACCGAAAGAAATGGCTTTTTGTACATGCCATTCTGAATTTCACTGCAAAATGCCCTTCTTTTCTGGTTTGTTGAAAGTTCAAAACACTTTAGGAGATAGAACGTGTTTGAAGAAGACTGATGCAGTGTGCGTTTTCCTGGATTTCAAGTGATTCGGGATACATATTCCTTGTTTTTCGACATTGTCTAAGAAACAACATGAGGCTTGCAAGAGATTGAAAAAATGCATCCTAAAACTTATGCCTGCAGTGAAAACACACGTTTCTACAAAGACTTGGAAGGAGCAAGCAAAAGAATAGTGGCTGAGAGTTCTTTCAGAGAGAAACACACGTATTTCATCCTTCTGTAGAGACGGTTAGGGTTACGATTGGACCTAGGGTAGGGTTATGTTGAGGGCTAGGGTTAGAGAGACGGTTAGGGTTACGATTGGACCTAGGGTTAGGGTTATGTTGAGGTCTAGGGTTAGAGATCCGGTTAGGGTTACGATTGGACCTAGGGTTAGGGTTATGTTGAGGGCTAAGGTTAGAGATCCGGTTAGGGTTACGATTGGACCTAGGGTTAGGGTTATGTTGATGTCTAGCGTTAGAGATCCGGTTAGGGTTACGATTGGACCTAGGGTTAGGGTTATGTTGAGGGCTAGGGTTAGAGATCCGGTTAGGGTTACGATTGGACCTAGGGTAGGGTTATGTTGAGGGCTAGGGTTAGAGAGACGGTTAGGGTTACGATTGGACCTAGGGTTAGGGTTATGTTGAGGTCTAGGGTTAGAGATCCGGTTAGGGTTACGATTGGACCTAGGGTTACGGTTATGTTGAGGGCTAGGGTTAGAGATCCGGTTAGGGTTACGATTGGACCTAGGGTTAGGGTTATGTTGTGGGCTAGGGATAGAGAGACGGTTAGGGTTACGATTGGACCTAAGGTTAGGGTTATGTTGAGGGCCAGGGTTAGAGATCAGCTTAGTATTACGATTGGACCTAGGGTTAGGGTTATGTTGAGGCCTAGGGTTAGAGATCCGGTTTGGGTTACGATTGGACCTAGGGTTAGGGTTATATTGAGCGCTAGGGTTAGAGAGACGGTTAGGGTTACGATTGGACCTAGGGTTAGGGTTATGTTGAGGCCTAAGTTTAGAGATCAGGTTAGTATTACTATTGGACCTAGGGTTAGGGTTATGTTGAGGGCTAGGGTTACAGATCCGGTTAGGGTTACGATTGGACTTAGGGTAAGGGTTATGTTGAGGGCTAGGGTTAGAGATCCGGTTAGGGTTACGATTGGACGTAGGGTTAGGGTTATGTTGAGGGCTAGGGTTAGAGATCCGGTTAGGGTTACGGTTGGACCTAGGTTTAGGGTTATGTTGAGGGCCAGGGTTAGAGATCAGCTTAGTATTACGATTGGACCTAGGGTTAGGGTTATTTTCTAGGCCTAGGGTTAGAGATCCTGTTAGGGTTACGATTGGACCTAGGGTTAGGGTTATGTTGAGGGCTAAGGTTAGAGATCCGGTTAGGGTTACGATTGGACCTAGGGTAGGGTTATGTTGAGGGCTAAGGTTAGAGATCCGGTTAGGGTTACGATTGGACCTAGGGTAGGGTTATGTTGAGGGCTAGGGTTAGAGAGACGGTTAGGGTTACGATTGGACCTAGGGTTAGGGTTATGTTGAGGTCTAGCGTTAGAGATCCGGTTAGGGTAACGATTGGACCTAGGGTTAGGGTTATGTTGAGGGCTAGGGTTAGAGATCCGGTTAGGGTTACGATTGGACCTAGGGTAGGGTTATGCTGAGGGCTAGGGTTAGAGAGACGGTTAGGGTTACGATTGGACCTAGGGTTAGGGTTATGTTGAGGTCTAGGGTTAGAGATCCGGTTAGGGTTACGATTGGACCTAGGGTTACGGTTATGTTGAGGGCTAGGGTTAGAGATCCGGTTAGGGTTACGATTGGACCTAGGGTTAGGGTTATGTTGTGGGCTAGGGATAGAGAGATGGTTAGGGTTACGATTGGACCTAAGGTTAGGGTTATGTTGAGGGCCAGGGTTAGAGATCCGGTTAGGGTTACGATTGGACCTAGGGTTAGGGTTATGTTGAGGGCTAGGGTTAGAGATCCGGTTAGGGTTACGATTGGACCTAGGGTTAGGGTTATATTGAGCGCTAGGGTTAGAGAGACGGTTAGGGTTACGATTGGACCTAGGGTTAGGGTTATGTTGAGGCCTAAGTTTAGAGATCAGGTTAGTATTACTATTGGACCTAGGGTTAGGGTTATGTTGAGGGCTAGGGTTACAGATCCGGTTAGGGTTACGATTGGACTTAGGGTAAGGGTTATGTTGAGGGCTAGGGTTAGAGATCCGGTTAGGGTTACGATTGGAGGTAGGGTTAGGGTTATGTTGAGGGCTAGGGTTAGAGATCCGGTTAGGGTTACGATTGGACCTAGGGTTAGGGTTATGTTGAGGGCTAGGGTTAGAGATCCGGTTAGGGTTACGATTGGACCTAGGGTTAGGGTTATGTTGAGGCCTAAGTTTAGAGATCAGGTTAGTATTACTATTGGACCTAGGGTTAGGGTTATGTTGAGGGCTAGGGTTACAGATCCGGTTAGGGTTACGATTGGACTTAGGGTAAGGGTTATGTTGAGGGCTAGGGTTAGAGATCCGGTTAGGGTTACGGTTGGACCTAGGGTTAGGGTTATGTTGAGGGCTAGGGTTAGAGATCCGGTTAGGCTTAAGATTGTACCTAGGGTTATAGTGATGTTGAGGGCTAGGGTATTCCAGCAGTGAAAACACACATTTCTATAAAGACTTTGAAGCAGCAAGCAAAAGCCTAGTGGCTGAGTGTTCTTTCAGAGAGAAACATGCATTTCATCCTTCTGGAGTGAATTTTCATGCTGGAGTTCATATGCATTTTATACTGTGCAGAATGTAGCTACCTGCTGGGGGTTGTGTCATAGAAGCACCTTTTCTGCAGGAGCTTATTGGAACATTCATTGTTTGGCTAAGTTATTTAGGGTTGGTTTTGGAAGGTCTTTCAACCTTGGCCAAATCCCGCTTCGTACGCAAGTTTTTAATAGCGCTGTTTCCAAGTGTCCACAAAGAGCTGCTGCTTGAAACTGTCCACATGCACATCTCGTATACTGGTGTGCTCGTTTCACTACCTGGATTTTGGTTTCCTCTTCTTTCTTTGAAATGACAAGTCTTCATTCAGCATTCTACACACACCTTGTACCAGCTTCAGTTTGAAGCATGTTGGTGCTCTCAAAACGCTGTGTAACCTATGTAGAGTGTGTTACTCTCCAGCACTGAATACACAACTTAGAGCTCCTTTCACCACAGACACGCAAACACATCTTTTTGTGAAAGTCCTACTTCAGGTCCCTTGGGAATGTAAGGTTTTCATGGAGAACATGAAGTCAATCATGCTTTTGCACTCTACTACCAATAGAAATGACCTCTTTTACATGCCTGACTGTGTTTCACTGCAAAATGCCCTTGTTTTCTGGTTTCTTGAATGTTCTCAACACATTAGGAGAAAGAGCGTGTTTGAGCAAGATCGATGCAGTGTGCGTTTCCCTAGATTTCAAGTGATTTGGGAAATATAATCCTTATTTTTCCACATTGTGAAAGAAACATGAGGCTTGCAAGAGATTGAAAAAATGCATCCCAAAACGTACTCCAGCGGTGAAAGCACACGTTTCTACAAAGACTTTGAAGTAGCAAGTAAAAGCCAATGGCTGAGTGTTCTTTCAGAGAGAAACATACACATTTCATCCTTCTGGAGTGAATTTTCAGCCTGGAATTCATATGCATTTGTACCGTGCAGAATGTAACTACCTGCTCGGGGGTTGTGTCATAGAAGCAACTTTCCTGCAGGAGCTTATTGGAACATTCATTGTTTGGCTAACTTCTTTGGGTTGGTTTTGGAAGGTCTTTCAACTTTAGCCAAATCCGCTCTCTTACGAAATTTTTTCACAGCCTTGTTTCCAAGAGCCCACAAAGAACTGCTGCTTAAAACTCTCCACATGCACATCTCCCATACTGGTGTGCTCGTTTCACTACCTAGATTGTGGTTTCCTCTTCTTTCTTTGAAATTACAAGCCCTCTTTCTGCATGCTACACACACCTTGTAGCAGTTTCAGTTTGCAGCATATTGGTGCTCTTAAAACGCTGAGTAACCTGTGTAGAGTGTGTCAGTCTCCAGCACTGAATACACAACTTAGAGCTCCTTTCACCACAGACATGCAAACACATCTTTTTGTAAAAGTCCTACTTCTTTACTCTTGGAAATGTAAGGGTTTCATCGAGAACTTGAAGTCAATCATGCTTTTGCACTCTGCAACCAATAGGAATGAACTCTTGTACATACCCGTCTGAATTTCAGTGCAAAATGCCCTTCTTTTCTGGTTTGTTGAAAGTTCACAACACATTAGGAGATAGAGCGTGTTTGAAGAAGACTGATGCAGTGTGCGTTTTCCTGGATTTCTAGTGATTTGGGAAACATAATCCGTGTTTTCCCACATTGTCTAAGAAACAACATGAGGCTTGCAAGAGATTGAAACAATGCATCCTAAAACTTATTCCAGCAGTGAAAACACACGTTTCTACAAAGACTTGGAAGGAGCAAGCAAAAGAATAGTGGCTGAGTGTCCTTTCAGAGAGAAACACATGCATTTCATCCTTCTGGAGTGAGTTTTCTTGCTGGAATTCATATGCATTTTGTACTGTGCAGAATGTAGCTACCTGCTCGGGGGTTGTGTCATAGATGCACCTTTCCTGCAGGAGCTCTTTGGAACTTTCATTGTTTGGCTAAGTTATTTAGGGTTGGTTTTGGAAGGTCTTTCAACTTTGGCCAAATGCGCTTTGTACGAAAGTTTTTCACAGCCCTGTTTCCAAGTGTCCACAAAGAGCTGCTGCTTGAAAGTGTCCACATGCACATCTCCCATACTGGTGTGCTCGTTTCACTACCTGGATTTTGGTTTCCTCTTCTTTCTTTGAAATGACAAGTCTTCATTCAGCATGCTACACACACCTTGTAGCAGTTTCAGTTTGAAGCATGTTGGTGCTCTCAAAACGCTGTGTATCCTGTGTAGAGTGTGTCACTCTACAGCACTGAATACACAACTTAGAGCTCCTTTCAACACAGACACGCAAACACGTCTTTTTGGGAAAGTCCTAACTCAGGTAAATTGGAAATGTAATGGTTTCATCGAAAACATGAAGACAATCATGCTTTTGAACTCTGCAACCGAAAGAAATGGCTTTTTGTACATGCCATTCTGAATTTCACTGCAAAATGCCCTTCTTTTCTGGTTTGTTGAAAGTTCAAAACACTTTAGGAGATAGAACGTGTTTGAAGAAGACTGATGCAGTGTGCATTTTCCTGGATTTCAAGTGATTCGGGATACATACTCCTTGTTTTTCGACATTGTCTAAGAAACAACATGAGGCTTGCAAGAGATTGAAAAAATGCATCCTAAAACTTATGCCTGCAGTGAAAACACACGTTTCTACAAAGACTTGGAAGGAGCAAGCAAAAGAATAGTGGCTGAGAGTTCTTTCAGAGAGAAACACACGTATTTCATCCTTCTGTAGAGACGGTTAGGGTTACGATTGGACCTAGGGTAGGGTTATGTTGAGGGCTAGGGTTAGAGAGACGGTTAGGGTTACGATTGGACCTAGGGTTAGGGTTATGTTGAGGTCTAGGGTTAGAGATCCGGTTAGGGTTACGATTGGACCTAGGGTTAGGGTTATGTTGAGGGCTAAGGTTAGAGATCCGGTTAGGGTTACGATTGGACCTAGGGTAGGGTTATGTTGAGGGCTAGGGTTAGAGAGACGGTTAGGGTTACGATTGGACCTAGGGTTAGGGTTATGTTGAGGTCTAGCGTTAGAGATCCGGTTAGGGTTACGATTGGACCTAGGGTTAGGGTTATGTTGAGGGCTAGGGTTAGAGATCCGGTTAGGGTTACGATTGGACCTAGGGTAGGGTTATGTTGAGGGCTAGGGTTAGAGAGACGGTTAGGGTTACGATTGGACGTAGGGTTAGGGTTATGTTGAGGGCTAGGGTTAGAGATCCGGTTAGGGTTACGGTTGGACCTAGGGTTAGGGTTATGTTGAGGGCCAGGGTTAGAGTTCAGCTTAGTATTACGATTGGACCTAGGGTTAGGGTTATTTTCTAGGCCTAGGGTTAGAGATCCTGTTAGGGTTACGATTGGACCTAGGGTTAGGGTTATGTTGAGGGCTAGGGTTAGAGATCCGGTTAGGCTTAAGATTGTACCTAGGGTTATAGTGATGTTGAGGGCTAGGGTATTCCAGCAGTGAAAACACACATTTCTATAAAGACTTTGAAGCAGCAAGCAAAAGCCTAGTGGCTGAGTGTTCTTTCAGAGAGAAACATGCATTTCATCCTTCTGGAGTGAATTTTCATGCTGGAGTTCATATGCATTTTATACTGTGCAGAATGTAGCTACCTGCTGGGGGTTGTGTCATAGAAGCACCTTTTCTGCAGGAGCTTATTGGAACATTCATTGTTTGGCTAAGTTATTTAGGGTTGGTTTTGGAAGGTCTTTCAACCTTGGCCAAATCCCGCTTCGTACGCAAGTTTTTAATAGCGCTGTTTCCAAGTGTCCACAAAGAGCTGCTGCTTGAAACTGTCCACATGCACATCTCGTATACTGGTGTGCTCGTTTCACTACCTGGATTTTGGTTTCCTCTTCTTTCTTTGAAATGACAAGTCTTCATTCAGCATTCTACACACACCTTGTACCAGCTTCAGTTTGAAGCATGTTGGTGCTCTCAAAACGCTGTGTAACCTATGTAGAGTGTGTTACTCTCCAGCACTGAATACACAACTTAGAGCTCCTTTCACCACAGACACGCAAACACATCTTTTTGTGAAAGTCCTACTTCAGGTCCCTTGGGAATGTAAGGTTTTCATGGAGAACATGAAGTCAATCATGCTTTTGCACTCTACTACCAATAGAAATGACCTCTTTTACATGCCTGACTGTGTTTCACTGCAAAATGCCCTTGTTTTCTGGTTTCTTGAATGTTCTCAACACATTAGGAGAAAGAGCGTGTTTGAGCAAGATCGATGCAGTGTGCGTTTCCCTAGATTTCAAGTGATTTGGGAAATATAATCCTTATTTTTCCACATTGTGAAAGAAACATGAGGCTTGCAAGAGATTGAAAAAATGCATCCCAAAACGTACTCCAGCGGTGAAAGCACACGTTTCTACAAAGACTTTGAAGTAGCAAGTAAAAGCCAATGGCTGAGTGTTCTTTCAGAGAGAAACATACACATTTCATCCTTCTGGAGTGAATTTTCAGCCTGGAATTCATATGCATTTGTACCGTGCAGAATGTAACTACCTGCTCGGGGGTTGTGTCATAGAAGCAACTTTCCTGCAGGAGCTTATTGGAACATTCATTGTTTGGCTAACTTCTTTGGGTTGGTTTTGGAAGGTCTTTCAACTTTAGCCAAATCCGCTCTCTTACGAAATTTTTTCACAGCCTTGTTTCCAAGAGCCCACAAAGAACTGCTGCTTAAAACTCTCCACATGCACATCTCCCATACTGGTGTGCTCGTTTCACTACCTGGATTGTGGTTTTCTCTTCTTTCTTTGAAATTACAAGCCCTCTTTCTGCATGCTACACACACCTTGTAGCAGTTTCAGTTTGCAGCATATTGGTGCTCTTAAAACGCTGAGTAACCTGTGTAGAGTGTGTCAGTCTCCAGCACTGAATACACAACTTAGAGCTCCTTTCACCACAGACATGCAAACACATCTTTTTGTAAACGTCCTACTTCTTTACTCTTGGAAATGTAAGGGTTTCATCGAGAACTTGAAGTCAATCATGCTTTTGCACTCTGCAACCAATAGGAATGAACTCTTGTACATACCCGTCTGAATTTCAGTGCAAAATGCCCTTCTTTTCTGGTTTGTTGAAAGTTCACAACACATTAGGAGATAGAGCGTGTTTGAAGAAGACTGATGCAGTGTGCGTTTTCCTGGATTTCTAGTGATTTGGGAAACATAATCCGTGTTTTCCCACATTGTCTAAGAAACAACATGAGGCTTGCAAGAGATTGAAACAATGCATCCTAAAACTTATTCCAGCAGTGAAAACACACGTTTCTACAAAGACTTGGAAGGAGCAAGCAAAAGAATAGTGGCTGAGTGTCCTTTCAGAGAGAAACACATGCATTTCATCCTTCTGGAGTGAGTTTTCTTGCTGGAATTCATATGCATTTTGTACTGTGCAGAATGTAGCTACCTGCTCGGGGGTTGTGTCATAGATGCACCTTTCCTGCAGGAGCTTATTGGAACTTTCATTGTTTGGCTAAGTTATTTAGGGTTGGTTTTGGAAGGTCTTTCAACTTTGGCCAAATCCGCTTTGTACGAAAGTTTTTCACAGCCCTGTTTCCAAGTGTCCACAAAGAGCTGCTGCTTGAAAGTGTCCACATGCACATCTCCCATACTGGTGTGCTCGTTTCACTACCTGGATTTTGGTTTCCTCTTCTTTCTTTGAAATGACAAGTCTTCATTCAGCATGCTACACACACCTTGTAGCAGTTTCAGTTTGAAGCATGTTGGTGCTCTCAAAACGCTGTGTATCCTGTGTAGAGTGTGTCACTCTACAGCACTGAATACACAACTTAGAGCTCCTTTCAACACAGACACGCAAACACGTCTTTTTGGGAAAGTCCTAACTCAGGTAAATTGGAAATGTAATGGTTTCATCGAAAACATGAAGACAATCATGCTTTTGAACTCTGCAACCGAAAGAAATGGCTTTTTGTACATGCCATTCTGAATTTCACTGCAAAATGCCCTTCTTTTCTGGTTTGTTGAAAGTTCAAAACACTTTAGGAGATAGAACGTGTTTGAAGAAGACTGATGCAGTGTGCGTTTTCCTGGATTTCAAGTGATTCGGGATACATACTCCTTGTTTTTCGACATTGTCTAAGAAACAACATGAGGCTTGCAAGAGATTGAAAAAATGCATCCTAAAACTTATGCCTGCAGTGAAAACACACGTTTCTACAAAGACTTGGAAGGAGCAAGCAAAAGAATAGTGGCTGAGAGTTCTTTCAGAGAGAAACACACGTATTTCATCCTTCTGTAGAGACGGTTAGGGTTACGATTGGACCTAGGGTAGGGTTATGTTGAGGGCTAGGGTTAGAGAGACGGTTAGGGTTACGATTGGACCTAGGGTTAGGGTTATGTTGAGGTCTAGGGTTAGAGATCCGGTTAGGGTTACGATTGGAACTAGGGTTAGGGTTATGTTGAGGCCTAAGTTTAGAGATCAGGTTAGTATTACGATTGGACCTAGGGTTAGGGTTATGTTGAGGGCTAGGGTTACAGATCCGGTTAGGGTTACGATTGGACCTAGGGTTAGGGTTATGTTTAGGGATAAGGTTAGAGATCCGGTTAGGGTTACGATTGGGCGTAGGGTTAGGGTTATGTTGAGGGCTAGGGTTAGAGATCCGGTTAGGGTTACGATTGGTCGTAGGGTTAGGGTTATGTTGAGGGCTAGGGTTAGAGATCCGGTTAGGGTTACGGTTGGACCTAGGGTTAGGGTTACGTTGAGGGCTAGGGTTAGAGATCCGGTTAGGGTTAAGATTGTACCCAGGGCTATAGTGATGTTGAGGGCTAGGGTATTCCAGCAGTGAAAACACACATTTCTATAAAGACTTTGAAGCAACAAGCAAAAGCCTAGTGGCTGAGTGTTCTTTCAGAGAGAAACATGCATTTCATCCTTCTGGAGTGAATTTTCATGCTGGAGTTCATATGCATTTTATACTGTGCAGAATGTAGCTACCTGCTGGGGGTTGTGTCATAGAAGCACCTTTTCTGCAGGAGCTTATTGGAACATTCATTGTTTGGCTAAGTTATTTCGGGTTGGTTTCGGAAGGTCTTTCAACCTTGGCCAAATCCCGCTTCGTACGCAAGTGTTTAATAGCGCTGTTTCCAAGTGTCCACAAAGAGCTGCTGCTTGAAACTGTCCACATGCACATCTCGTATACTGGTGTGCTCGTTTCATAACCTGGATTTTGGTTTCCTCTTCTTTCTTTGAAATGACAAGTCTTCATTCAGCATTCTACACACACCTTGTACCAGCTTCAGTTTGAAGCATGTTGGTGGTCTCAAAACGCTGTGTAACCTATGTAGAGTGTGTTACTCTCCAGCACTGAATACACAACTTAGAGCTCCTTTCACCACAGACACGCAAACACATCTTTTTGTGAAAGTCCTACTTCAGGTCCCTTGGGAATGTAAGGGTTTCATGGAGAACATGAAGTCAATCATGCTTTTGCACTCTACTACCAATAGAAATGACCTCTTGTACATGCCTGACTGAGTTTCACTGCAAAATGCCCTTGTTTTCTGGTTTCTTGAATGTTCTCAACACATTAGGAGAAAGAGCGTGTTTGAGCAAGATCGATGCAGTGTGCGTTTCCCTAGATTTCAAGTGATTTGGGAAATATAATCCTTATTTTTCCACATTGTGAAAGAAACATGAGGCTTGCAAGAGATTGAAAAAATGCATCCCAAAACGTACTCCAGCGGTGAAAGCACACGTTTCTACAAAGACTTTGAAGTAGCAAGTAAAAGCCAATGGCTGAGTGTTCTTTCAGAGAGAAACATACACATTTCATCCTTCTGGAGTGAATTTTCAGCCTGGAATTCATGTGCATTTGTACCGTGCAGAATGTAACTACCTGCTCGGGGTTGTGTCATAGAAGCAACTTTCCTGCAGGAGCTTATTGGAACATTCATTGTTTGGCTAACTTCTTTGGGTTGGTTTTGGAAGGTCTTTCAACTTTAGCCAAATCCGCTTTCTTACGAAATTTTTTCACAGCCTTGTTTCCAAGAGCCCACAAAGAACTGCTGCTTAAAACTCTCCACATGCACATCTCCCATACTGGTGTGCTCGTTTCACTACCTGGATTTTGGTTTCCTCTTCTTTCTTTGAAATTACAAGCCCTCTTTCTGCATGCTACACACACCTTGAAGCAGTTTCAGTTTCCAGCATATTGGTGCTCTTAAAACGCTGAGTAACCTGTGTAGAGTGTGTCAATCTCCAGCACTGAATACACAACTTAGAGCTCCTTTCACCACAGACACGCAAACACATCTTTTTGTAAAAGTCCTACTTCTTTACTCTTGGAAATGTAAGGGTTTCATCGAGAACTTGAAGTCAATCATGCTTTTGCACTCTGCAACCAATAGGAATGAACTCTTGTACATACCCGTCTGAATTTCAGTGCAAAATGCCCTTCTTTTCTGGTTTGTTGAAAGTTCACAACACATTAGGAGATAGAGCGTGTTTGAAGAAGACTGATGCAGTGTGCGTTTTCCTGGATTTCTAGTGATTTGGGAAACATAATCCGTGTTTTCCCACATTGTCTAAGAAACAACATGAGGCTTGCAAGAGATTGAAACAATGCATCCTAAAACTTATTCCAGCAGTGAAAACACACGTTTCTACAAAGACTTGGAAGGAGCAAGCAAAAGAATAGTGGCTGAGTGTCCTTTCAGAGAGAAACACATGCATTTCATCCTTCTGGAGTGAGTTTTCTTGCTGGAATTCATATGCATTTTGTACTGTGCAGAATGTAGCTACCTGCTCGGGGGTTGTGTCATAGATGCACCTTTCCTGCAGGAGCTTATTGGAACTTTCATTGTTTGGCTAAGTTATTTAGGGTTGGTTTTGGAAGGTCTTTCAACTTTGGCCAAATCCGCTTTGTACGAAAGTTTTTCACAGCCCTGTTTCCAAGTGTCCACAAAGAGCTGCTGCTTGAAAGTGTCCACATGCACATCTCCCATACTGGTGTGCTCGTTTCACTACCTGGATTTTGGTTTCCTCTTCTTTCTTTGAAATGACAAGTCTTCATTCAGCATGCTACACACACCTTGTAGCAGTTTCAGTTTGAAGCATGTTGGTGCTCTCAAAACGCTGTGTATCCTGTGTAGAGTGTGTCACTCTACAGCACTGAATACACAACTTAGAGCTCCTTTCAACACAGACACGCAAACACGTCTTTTTGGGAAAGTCCTAACTCAGGTAAATTGGAAATGTAATGGTTTCATCGAAAACATGAAGACAATCATGCTTTTGAACTCTGCAACCGAAAGAAATGGCTTTTTGTACATGCCATTCTGAATTTCACTGCAAAATGCCCTTCTTTTCTGGTTTGTTGAAAGTTCAAAACACTTTAGGAGATAGAACGTGTTTGAAGAAGACTGATGCAGTGTGCGTTTTCCTGGATTTCAAGTGATTCGGGATACATACTCCTTGTTTTTCGACATTGTCTAAGAAACAACATGAGGCTTGCAAGAGATTGAAAAAATGCATCCTAAAACTTATGCCTGCAGTGAAAACACACGTTTCTACAAAGACTTGGAAGGAGCAAGCAAAAGAATAGTGGCTGAGAGTTCTTTCAGAGAGAAACACACGTATTTCATCCTTCTGTAGAGACGGTTAGGGTTACGATTGGACCTAGGGTAGGGTTATGTTGAGGGCTAGGGTTAGAGAGACGGTTAGGGTTACGATTGGACCTAGGGTTAGGGTTATGTTGAGGTCTAGGGTTAGAGATCCGGTTAGGGTTACGATTGGACCTAGGGTTAGGGTTATGTTGAGGGCTAGGGTTAGAGATCCGGTTAGGGTTACGATTGGACCTAGGGTAGGGTTATGTTGAGGGCTAGGGTTAGAGAGACGGTTAGGGTTGGGATTGGACCTAGGGTTAGGGTTATGTTGAGGTCTAGCGTTAGAGATCCGGTTAGGGTTACGATTGGACGTAGGGTTAGGGTTATCTTGAGGGCTAGGGTTAGAGATCCGGTTAGGGTTACGATTGGACCTAGGTTAGGGTTATGTTGAGGGCTAGGGTTAGAGAGACGGTTAGGGTTACGATTGGACCTAGGGTTAGGGTTATTTTGAGGTCTAGGGTTAGAGATCCGGTTAGGGTTACAATTGGACCTAGGGTTAGGGTTATGTTGAGGGCTAGGGTTAGAGATCCGGTTAGGGTTACGATTGGACCTAGGGTTAGGGTTATGTTGAGGGCTAGGGATAGAGAGACGGTTAGGGTTACGATTGGACCTAGGGTTAGGGTTATGTTGAGGGCCAGGGTTAGAGATCAGCTTAGTATTACGATTGGACCTAGGGTTAGGGTTATGTTGAGGCCTAGGGTTAGAGATCCGGTTAGAGTTACGATTGGACCTAGGGTTAGGGTTATGTTGAGGGCTAGGGTTAGAGAGACGGTTAGGGTTACGATTGGACCTAGGGTTAGGGTTATGTTGAGGCCTAAGTTTAGAGATCAGGTTAGTATTACTATTGGACCTAGGGTTAGGGTTATGTTGAGGGCTAGCGTTACAGATCCGGTTAGGGTTACGATTGGACTTAGGGTAAGAGTTATGTTGAGGGCTAGGGTTAGAGATCCGATTAGGGTTACGGTTGGACCTAGGGTTAGGGTTATGTTGAGGGCCAGGGTTAGAGATCAGCTTAGTATTACGATTGGACCTAGGGTTAGGATTATTTTGAGGCCTAGGGTTAGAGATCCTGTTAGGGTTACGATTGGACCTAGGGTTAGGGTTATGTTGAGGGCTAGGGTTAGAGATCCGGTTAGGCTTAAGATTGTACCTAGGGTTATAGTGATGTTGAGGGCTAGGGTATTCCAGCAGTGAAAACACACATTTCTATAAAGACTTTGAAGCAGCAAGCAAAAGCCTAGTGGCTGAGTGTTCTTTCAGAGAGAAACATGCATTTCATCCTTCTGGAGTGAATTTTCATGCTGGAGTTCATATGCATTTTATACTGTGCAGAATGTAGCTACCTGCTGGGGGTTGTGTCATAGAAGCACCTTTTCTGCAGGAGCTTATTGGAACATTCATTGTTTGGCTAAGTTATTTAGGGTTGGTTTTGGAAGGTCTTTCATCCTTGGCCAAATCCCGCTTCGTACGCAAGTTTTTAATATCGCTGTTTCAAAGTGTCCACAAAGAGCTGCTGCTTGAAACTGTCCACATGCACATCTCGTATACTGGTGTGCTCGTTTCACTACCTGGATTTTGGTTTCCTCTTCTTTCTTTGAAATGACAAGTCTTCATTCAGCATTCTACACACACCTTGTACCAGCTTCAGTTTGAAGCATGTTGGTGCTCTCAAAACGCTGTGTAACCTATGTAGAGTGTGTTACTCTCCAGCACTGAATACACAACTTAGAGCTCCTTTCACCACAGACACGCAAACACATCTTTTTGTGAAAGTCCTACTTCAGGTCCCTTGGGAATGTAAGGGTTTCATGGAGAATATGAAGTCAATCATGCTTTTGCACTCTACTACCAATAAAAATGACCTCTTTTACATGCCTGACTGAGTTTCACTGCAAAATGCCCTTGTTTTCTGGTTTCTTGAATGTTCTCAACACATTAGGAGAAAGAGCGTGTTTGAGCAAGATCGATGCAGTGTGCGTTTCCCTAGATTTCAAGTGATTTGGGAAATATAATCCTTATTTTTCCACATTGTGAAAGAAACATGAGGCTTGCAAGAGATTGAAAAAATGCATCCCAAAACGTACTCCAGCGGTGAAAGCACACGTTTCTACAAAGACTTTGAAGTAGCAAGTAAAAGCCAATGGCTGAGTGTTCTTTCAGAGAGAAACATACACATTTCATCCTTCTGGAGTGAATTTTCAGCCTGGAATTCATATGCATTTGTACCGTGCAGAATGTAACTACCTGCTCGGGGGTTGTGTCATAGAAGCAACTTTCCTGCAGGAGCTTATTGGAACATTCATTGTTTGGCTAACTTCTTTGGGTTGGTTTTGGAAGGTCTTTCAACTTTAGCCAAATCCGCTCTCTTACGAAATTTTTTCACAGCCTTGTTTCCAAGAGCCCACAAAGAACTGCTGCTTAAAACTCTCCACATGCACATCTCCCATACTGGTGTGCTCGTTTCACTACCTGGATTGTGGTTTCCTCTTCTTTCTTTGAAATTACAAGCCCTCTTTCTGCATGCTACACACACCTTGAAGCAGTTTCAGTTTCCAGCATATTGGTGCTCTTAAAACGCTGAGTAACCTGTGTAGAGTGTGTCAATCTCCAGCACTGAATACACAACTTAGAGCTCCTTTCACCACAGACACGCAAACACATCTTTTTGTAAAAGTCCTACTTCTTTACTCTTGGAAATGTAAGGGTTTCATCGAGAACTTGAAGTCAATCATGCTTTTGCACTCTGCAACCAATAGGAATGAACTCTTGTACATACCCGTCTGAATTTCAGTGCAAAATGCCCTTCTTTTCTGGTTTGTTGAAAGTTCACAACACATTAGGAGATAGAGCGTGTTTGAAGAAGACTGATGCAGTGTGCGTTTTCCTGGATTTCTAGTGATTTGGGAAACATAATCCGTGTTTTCCCACATTGTCTAAGAAACAACATGAGGCTTGCAAGAGATTGAAACAATGCATCCTAAAACTTATTCCAGCAGTGAAAACACACGTTTCTACAAAGACTTGGAAGGAGCAAGCAAAAGAATAGTGGCTGAGTGTCCTTTCAGAGAGAAACACATGCATTTCATCCTTCTGGAGTGAGTTTTCTTGCTGGAATTCATATGCATTTTGTACTGTGCAGAATGTAGCTACCTGCTCGGGGGTTGTGTCATAGATGCACCTTTCCTGCAGGAGCTTATTGGAACTTTCATTGTTTGGCTAAGTTATTTAGGGTTGGTTTTGGAAGGTCTTTCAACTTTGGCCAAATCCGCTTTGTACGAAAGTTTTTCACAGCCCTGTTTCCAAGTGTCCACAAAGAGCTGCTGCTTGAAAGTGTCCACATGCACATCTCCCATACTGGTGTGCTCGTTTCACTACCTGGATTTTGGTTTCCTCTTCTTTCTTTGAAATGACACGTCTTCATTCAGCATGCTACACACACCTTGTAGCAGTTTCAGTTTGAAGCATGTTGGTGCTCTCAAAACGCTGTGTATCCTGTGTAGAGTGTGTCACTCTACAGCACTGAATACACAACTTAGAGCTCCTTTCAACACAGACACGCAAACACGTCTTTTTGGGAAAGTCCTAACTCAGGTAAATTGGAAATGTAATGGTTTCATCGAAAACATGAAGACAATCATGCTTTTGAACTCTGCAACCGAAAGAAATGGCTTTTTGTACATGCCATTCTGAATTTCACTGCAAAATGCCCTTCTTTTCTGGTTTGTTGAAAGTTCAAAACACTTTAGGAGATAGAACGTGTTTGAAGAAGACTGATGCAGTGTGCGTTTTCCTGGATTTCAAGTGATTCGGGATACATACTCCTTGTTTTTCGACATTGTCTAAGAAACAACATGAGGCTTGCAAGAGATTGAAAAAATGCATCCTAAAACTTATGCCTGCAGTGAAAACACACGTTTCTACAAAGACTTGGAAGGAGCAAGCAAAAGAATAGTGGCTGAGAGTTCTTTCAGAGAGAAACACACGTATTTCATCCTTCTGTAGAGACGGTTAGGGTTACGATTGGACCTAGGGTAGGGTTATGTTGAGGGCTAGGGTTAGAGAGACGGTTAGGGTTACGATTGGACCTAGGGTTAGGGTTATGTTGAGGTCTAGGGTTAGAGATCCGGTTAGGGTTACGATTGGACCTAGGGTTAGGGTTATGTTGAGGGCTAGGGTTAGAGATCCGGTTAGGGTTACGATTGGACCTAGGGTAGGGTTATGTTGAGGGCTAGGGTTAGAGAGACGGTTAGGGTTGGGATTGGACCTAGGGTTAGGGTTATGTTGAGGTCTAGCGTTAGAGATCCGGTTAGGGTTACGATTGGACGTAGGGTTAGGGTTATCTTGAGGGCTAGGGTTAGAGATCCGGTTAGGGTTACGATTGGACCTAGGTTAGGGTTATGTTGAGGGCTAGGGTTAGAGAGACGGTTAGGGTTACGATTGGACCTAGGGTTAGGGTTATGTTGAGGTCTAGGGTTAGAGATCAGCTTAGTATTACGATTGGACCTAGGGTTAGGGTTATGTTGAGGCCTAGGGTTAGAGATCCGGTTAGGGTTACGATTGGACCTAGGGTTAGGGTTATGTTGAGGGCTAGGGTTAGAGATCCGGTTAGGATTACGATTGGACCTAGCGTTAGGGTTATGTTGAGGGCTAGGGTTAGAGATCCGGTTAGGGTTACGATTGGACCTAGGGTTAGGGTTATGTTGAGGGCTAGGGTTAGAGATCCGGTTAGGATTACGATTGGACCTAGGGTTAGGGTTATGTTGAGGGCTAGGGTTAAAGATCCGGTTAGGGTTACGATTGGACCTAGGGTTAGGGTTATGTTGAGGGCCAGGGTTAGAGATCAGCTTAGTATTACGATTGGACCTAGGGTTAGGGTTATGTTGAGGCCTAGGGTTAGAGATCCGGTTAGGGTTACGATTCGAACTAGGGTTAGGGTTATGTTGAGCGCCAGGGTTAGAGATCAGCTTAGTATTACGATTGGACCTAGGGTTAGGGTTATGTTGAGGCCTAGGGTTAGAGATCCGGTTAGGGTTACGATTGGACCTAGGGTTAGGGTTATGTTGAGGGCTAGGGTTAGAGATCCGGTTACGGTTACGATTGGACCTAGGGTTAGGGTTATATTGAGGGCTAGGGTTAGAGAGACGGTTAGGGTTACGATTGGACCTAGGGTTAGGGTTATGTTGAGGCCTAAGGTTAGAGATCAGGTTAGTATTACGATTGGACCTAGGGTTAGGGTTATGTTGAGGGCTAGGGTTACAGATCCGGTTAGGGTTATGATTGGACGTAGGATTAGGGTTATGTTGAGGGCTAGGGTTAGAGATCCGGTTAGGGTTACGGTTGGACCTACGGTTAGGGTTATGTTGAGGGCTAGGGTTAGAGATCCGGTTAGGGTTAAGATTGTACCTAGGGTTATAGTGATGTTGAGGGCTAGGATATTCCAGCAGTGAAAACACACATTTCTATAAAGACTTTGAAGCAGCAAGCAAAAGCCTAGTGGCTGAGTGTTCTTTCAGAGAGAAACATGCATTTCATCCTTCTGGAGTGAATTTTCATGCTGGAGTTCATATGCATTTTATACTGTGCAGAATGTAGCTACCTGCTGGGGGTTGTGTCATAGAAGCACCTTTTCTGCAGGAGCTTATTGGAACATTCATTGTTTGGCTAAGTTATTTAGGGTTGGTTTTGGAAGGTCTTTCAACCTTGGCCAAATCCCGCTTCCTACGCAAGTTTTTAATAGCGCTGTTTCCAAGTGTCCACAAAGAGCTGCTGCTTGAAACTGTCCACATGCACATCTCGTACACTGGTGTGCTCGTTTCACTACCTGGATTTTGGTTTCCTCTTCTTTCTTTGAAATGACAAGTCTTCATTCAGCATTCTACACACACCTTTTACCAGCTTCAGTTTGAAGCATGTTGGTGCTCTCAAAACGCTGTGTAACCTATGTAGAGTGTGTTACTCTCCAGCACTGAATACACAACTTAGAGCTCCTTTCACCACAGACACGCAAACACATCTTTTTGTGAAAGTCCTACTTTAGGTCCCTTGGGAATGTAAGGGTTTCATGGAGAACATGAAGTCAATCATGCTTTTGCACTCTACTACCAATAGAAATGACCTCTTGTACATGCCTGACTGAGTTTCACTGCAAAATGCCCTTGTTTTCTGGTTTCTTGAATGTTCTCAACACATTAGGAGAAAGAGCGTGTTTGAGCAAGATCGATGCAGTGTGCGTTTCCCTAGATTTCAAGTGATTTGGGAAATATAATCCTTATTTTTCCACATTGTGAAAGAAACATAAGGCTTGCAAGAGATTGAAAAAATGCATCCCAAAACGTACTCCAGCGGTGAAAGCACACGTTTCTACAAAGACTTTGAAGTAGCAAGTAAAAGCCAATGGCTGAGTGTTCTTTCAGAGAGAAACATACACATTTCATCCTTCTGGAGTGAATTTTCAGCCTGGAATTCATATGCATTTGTACCGTGCAGAATGTAACTACCTGCTTGGGGGTTGTGTCATAGAAGCAACTTTCTTGCAGGAGCTTATTGGAACATTCATTGTTTGGCTAACTTCTTTGGGTTGGTTTTGGAAGGTCTTTCAACTTTAGCCAAATCCGCTTTCTTACGAAATTTTTTCACAGCCTTGTTTCCAAGAGCCCACAAAGAACTGCTGCTTAAAACTCTCCACATGCACATCTCCCATACGGGTGTGCTCGTTTCACTACCTGGATTTTGGTTTCCTCTTCTTTCTTTGAAATTACAAGCCCTCTTTCTGCATGCTACACACACCTTGTAGCAGTTTCAGTTTGCAGCATATTGGTGCTCTTAAAACGCTGAGTAACCTGTGTAGAGTGTGTCAATCTCCAGCACTGAATACACAACTTAGAGCTCCTTTCACCACAGACACGCAAACACATCTTTTTGTAAAAGTCCTACTTCTTTACTCTTGGAAATATAAGGGTTTCATCGAGAACTTGAAGTCAATCATGCTTTTGCACTCTGCAACCAATAGGAATGAACTCTTGTACATACCCGTCTGAATTTCAGTGCAAAATGCCCTTCTTTTCTGGTTTGTTGAAAGTTCACAACACATTAGGAGATAGAGCGTGTTTGAAAAGACTGACGCAGTGTGCGTTTTCCTGGATTTCTAGTGATTTGGGAAACATAATCCGTGTTTTCCCACATTGTCTAAGAAACAACATGAGGCTTGCAAGAGATTGAAACAATGCATCCTAAAACTTATTCCAGCAGTGAAAACACACGTTTCTACAAAGACTTGGAAGGAGCAAGCAAAAGAATAGTGGCTGAGTGTCCTTTCAGAGAGAAACACATGCATTTCATCCTTCTGGAGTGAGTTTTCTCGCTGGAATTCATATGCATTTTGTACTGTGCAGAATGTAGCTACCTGCTCGGGGGTTGTGTCAGAGATGCACCTTTCCTGCAGGAGCTTATTGGAACTTTTATTGTTTGGCTAAGTTATTTAGGGTTGGTTTTGGAAGGTCTTTCAACTTTGGCCAAATCCGCTTTGTACGAAAGTTTTTCACAGCCCTGTTTCCAAGTGTCCACAAAGAGCTGCTCCTTGAAAGTGTCCACATGCACATCTCCCATACTGGTGTGCTCGTTTCACTACCTGGATTTTGGTTTCCTCTTCTTTCTTTGAAATCACAGGTCTTCATTCAGCATGCTACACACACCTTGTAGCAGTTTCAGTTTGAAGCATGTTGGTGCTCTCAAAACGCTGTGTATCCTGTGTAGAGTGTGTCACTATACAGCACTGAATACACAACTTAGAGCTCCTTTCAACACAGACACGCAAACAAGTCTTTTTGGGAAAGTCCTAACTCAGGTAAATTGGAAATGTAATGGTTTCATCGAAAACATGAAGACAATCATGCTTTTGAACTCTGCAACCGAAAGAATTGGCTTTTTGTACATGCCATTCTGAATTTCACTGCAAAATGCCCTTCTTTTCTGGTTTGTTGAAAGTTCAAAACATTTTAGGAGATAGAACGTGTTTGAAGAAGACTGATGCAGTGTGCGTTTTCCTGGATTTCAAGTGATTCGGGATACATACTCCTTGTTTTTCGACATTGTCTAAGAAACAACATGAGGCTTGCAAGAGATTGAAAAAATGCATCCTAAAACTTATGCCTGCAGTGAAAACACACGTTTCTACAAAGACTTGGAAGGAGCAAGCAAAAGAATAGTGGCTGAGAGTTCTTTCAGAGAGAAACACACGTATTTCATCCTTCTGTAGAGACGGTTAGGGTTACGATTGGACCTAGGGTAGGGTTATGTTGAGGGCTAGGGTTAGAGATCCGGTTAGGGTTACGATTGGACCTAGGGTTAGGGTTATGTTGAGGTCTAGGGTTAGAGATCAGTTTAGGGTTACGATTGGACCTAGGGTTAGGGTTATGTTGAGGGCTAGGGTTAGAGATCCGGTTAGGGTTACGATTGGACCTAGGGTAGGGTTATGTTGAGGGCTAGGGTTAGAGAGACGGTTAGGGTTACGATTGGACCTAGGGTTAGGGTTATGTTGAGGTCTAGGGTTAGAGATCCGGTTAGGGTTACGATTGGACCTAGGTTTAGGGTTATGTTGAGGGCTAGGGTTATAGCTACGGTTAGGGTTACGATTGGACCTAGGGTTAGGGTTATGTTGAGGACTAGGTATAGAGAGACGGTTAGGGTTACGATTGGACCTATCGTTAGGGTTATGTTAAGGGCCAGGGTTAGAGATCAGCTTAGTATTACAATTGGAACTAGGGTTAGGGTTATGTTGAGGGCTAGGGTTACAGATCTGGTTAGGGTTACGATTGGACCTAGGGTTAGGGTTATGTTGAGGCCTAAGGTTAGAGATCAGGTTAGTATTACGATTGGACCTAGGGTTAGGGTTATGTTGAGGGCTAGGGTTAGAGATCCGGTTAGGTTTACGGTTGGACCTAGGGTTAGGGTTATGTTGAGGGCTAGGGTTAGAGATCCGGTTAGGGTTAAGATTGTACCTAGGGTTATAGTGATGTTGAGGGCTAGGATATTCCAGCAGTGAAAACACACATTTCTATAAAGACTTTGAAGCAGCAAGCAAAAGCCTAGTGGCTGAGTGTTCTTTCAGAGAGAAACATGCATTTCATCCTTCTGGAGTGAATTTTCATGCTGGAGTTCATATGCATTTTATACTGTGCAGAATGTAGCTACCTGCTGGGGGTTGTGTCATAGAAGCACCTTTTCTGCAGGAGCTTATTGGAACATTCATTGTTTGGCTAACTTCTTTGGGCTGGTTTTGGAAGGTCTTTCAACTTTAGCCAAATCCGCTTTCTTACGAAATTTTTTCACAGCCTTGTTTCCAAGAGCCCACAAAGAACTGCTGCTTAAAACTCTCCACATGCACATCTCCCATACTGGTGTGCTCGTTTCACTACCTGGATTTTGGTTTCCTCTTCTTTCTTTGAAATTACAAGCCCTCTTTCTGCATGCTACACACACCTTGTAGCAGTTTCAGTTTGCAGCATATTGGTGCTCTTAAAACGCTGAGTAACCTGTGTAGAGTGTGTCAATCTCCAGCACTGAATACACAACTTAGAGCTCCTTTCACCACAGACACGCAAACACATCTTTTTGTAAAAGTCCTACTTCTTTACTCTTGGAAATGTAAGGGTTTCATCGAGACCTTGAAGTCAATCATGCTTTTGCACTCTGCAACCAATAGGAATGAACTCTTGTACATACCCGTCTGAATTTCAGTGCAAAATGCCCTTCTTTTCTGGTTTGTTGAAAGTTCACAACACATTAGGAGATTGAGCGTGTTTGAAGAAGACTGATGCAGTGTGCGTTTTCCTGGATTTCTAGTGATTTGGGAAACATAATCCGTGTTTTCCCACATTGTCTAAGAAACAACATGAGGCTTGCAAGAGATTGAAACAATGCATCCTAAAACTTATTCCAGCAGTGAAAACACACGTTTCTACAAAGACTTGGAAGGAGCAAGCAAAAGAATAGTGGCTGAGTTTCCTTTCAGAGAGAAACACATGCATTTCATCCTGGAGTCAGTTTTCTTGCTGGAATTCATATGCATTTTGTACTGTGCAGAATGTAGCTACCTGCTCGGGGGTTGTGTCATAGATGCACCTTTCCTGCAGGAGCTTATTGGAACTTTCATTGTTTGGCTAAGTTATTTAGGGATGGTTTTGGAAGGTCTTTCAACTTTGGCCAAATGCGCTTTGTACGAAAGTTTTTCACAGCCCTGTTTCCAAGTGTCCACAAAGAGCTGCTGCTTGAAAGTGTCCACATGCACATCTCCCATACTGGTGTGCTCGTTTCACTACCTGGATTTTGGTTTCCTCTTCTTTCTTTGAAATGACACGTCTTCATTCAGCATGCTACACACACCTTGTAGCAGTTTCCGTTTGAAGCATGTTGGTGCTCTCAAAACGCTGTGTATCCTGTGTAGAGTGTGTCACTCTACAGCACTGAATACACAACTTAGAGCTCCTTTCAACACAGACACGCAAACACGTCTTTTTGGGAAAGTCCTAACTCAGGTAAATTGGAAATGTAATTGTTTCATCGAAAACATGAAGAAAATCATGCTTTTGAACTCTGCAACCGAAAGAAATGGCTTTTTGTACATGCCATTCTGAATTTCACTGCAAAATGCCCTTCTTTTCTGGTTTGTTGAAAGTTCAAAACACTTTAGGAGATAGAACGTGTTTGAAGAAGACTGATGCAGTGTGCGTTTTCCTGGATTTCAAGTGATTCGGGATACATACTCCTTGTTTTTCCACATTGTCTAAGAAACAACATAAGGCTTGCAAGAGATTGAAAAAATGCATCCTAAAACTTATGCCTGCAGTGAAAACACACGTTTCTACAAAGACTTGGAAGGAGCAAGCAAAAGAATAGTGGCTGAGAGTTCTTTCAGAGAGAAACACACGTATTTCATCCTTCTGTAGAGACGGTTAGGGTTACTATTGGACCTAGGGTAGGGTTATGTTGAGGGCTAGGGTTAGAGAGACGGTTAGGGTTACGATTGGACCTAGGGTTAGGGTTATGTTGAGGGCTAGGGATAGAGAGACGGTTAGGGTTACGATTGGACCTAGGGTTAGGGTTATGTTGAGGGCCAGGGTTAGAGATCAGCTTAGTATTACGATTGGACCTAGGGTTAGGGTTATGTTGAGGCCTAGGGTTAGAGATCCGGTTAGGGATACGATTGGACCTAGGGTTAGGGTTATGTTGAGACCTAGGGTTAGAGAGACGGTTAGGGTTACAATTGGACCTAGGGTTAGGGTTATGTTGAGGCCTAAGATTAGAAATCAGGTTAGTATTACGATTGGACCTAGGGTTAGGGTTATGTTGAGGGCTAGGGTTACAGATCCGGTTAGGGTTACGATTGGACCTAGGGTTAGGGTTATGTTGAG
Source organism: Miniopterus natalensis (assembly GCF_054644295.1). Classification (NCBI taxonomy): domain Eukaryota; kingdom Metazoa; phylum Chordata; class Mammalia; order Chiroptera; family Miniopteridae; genus Miniopterus; species Miniopterus natalensis. The sequence continues at coordinate 84,298,516 of NC_142089.1, forward strand.
GGCCAGGGTTAGAGATCAGTTTAGTATTACGATTGGACCTAGGGTTAGGGTTATGTTGAGGCCTAGGGTTAGAGATCCGGTTAGGGTTACGATTGGACCTAGGGTTAGGGTTATGTTGAGGCCTAAGGTTAGAGATCAGGTTAGTATTACGATTAGACCTTGGGTGAGGGTTATGTTGAGGGCTAGGGTTACAGATCCGGTTAGGGTTACGATTGGACCTAGGGTTAGTGTTATGTTGAGGGCTAGTGTTAGAGAGACGGTTAGGGTTACGATTGGACCTAGGGTTAGGGTTATGTTGAGGCCTAAGTTTAGAGATCAGGTTAGTATTATGATTGGACCTAGGGTTAGGGTTATGTTGAGGGCTAGGGTTACAGATCCGGTTAGGGTTACGATTGGACCTAGGGTTAGGGTTATGTTGAGGGCTAGGGTTAGGGATCCGGTTAGGGTTACGATTGGACATAGGGTTAGGGTTATGTTGAGGGCTAGGGTTAGAGATCCGGTTAGGGTTACGGTTGGACCTAGGGTTAGGGTTATGTTGAGGGCTAGGGTTAGAGATCCGGTTAGGGTTAAGATTGTACCTAGGGTTATAGTGATTTTGAGGGCTAGGGTATTCCAGCAGTGAAAACACACATTTCTATAAAGACTTTGAAGCAGCAAGCAAAAGCCTAGTGGCTGAGTGTTCTTTCAGAGAGAAACATGCATTTCATCCTTCTGGAGTGAATTTTCATGCTGGAGTTCATATGCATTTTATACTGTGCAGAATGTAGCTACCTGCTGGGGGTTGTGTCATAGAAGCAACTTTCCTGCAGGAGCTTATTGGAACATTCATTGTTTGGCTAACTTCTTTGGATTGGTTTTGGAAGGTCTTTCAACTTTAGCCAAATCCGCTTTCTTACGAAATTTTTTCACAGCCTTGTTTCCAAGAGCCCACAAAGAACTGCTGCTTAAAACTCTCCACATGCACATCTCCCATACTGGTGTGCTCGTTTCACTACCTGGATTTTGGTTTCCTCTTCTTTCTTTGAAATTACAAGCCCTCTTTCTGCATGCTACACACACCTTGTAGCAGTTTCAGTTTGCAGCATATTGGTGCTCTTAATACGCTGAGTAACCTGTGTAGAGTGTGTCAATCTCCAGCACTGAATACACAACTTAGAGCTCCTTTCACCACAGACACGCAAACACATCGTTTTGTAAAAGTCCTACTTCTTTACTCTTGGAAATGTAAGGGTTTCATCGAGAACTTGAAGTCAATCATGCTTTTGCACTCTGCAACCAATAGGAATGAACTCTTGTACATACCCGTCTGAATTTCAGTGCAAAATGCCCTTCTTTTCTGGTTTGTTGAAAGTTCACAACACATTAGGAGATAGAGCGTGTTTGAAGAAGACTGATGCAGTGTGCGTTTTCCTGGATTTCTAGTGATTTGGGAAACATAATCCGTGTTTTCCCACATTGTCTAAGAAACAACATGAGGCTTGCAAGAGATTGAAACAATGCATCCTAAAACTTATTCCAGCAGTGAAAACACACGTTTCTACAAAGACTTGGAAGGAGCAAGCAAAAGAATAGTGGCTGAGTGTCCTTTCAGAGAGAAACACATGCATTTCATCCTTCTGGAGTGAGTTTTCTTGCTGGAATTCATATGCATTTTGTACTGTGCAGAATGTAGCTACCTGCTCGGGGGTTGTGTCATAGATGCACCTTTCCTGCAGGAGCTTATTGGAACTTTCATTGTTTGGCTAAGTTATTTAGGGTTGGTTTTGGAAGGTCTTTCAACTTTGGCCAAATCCGCTTTGTACGAAAGTTTTTCACATCCCTGTTTCCAAGTGTTCACAAAGAGCTGCTGCTTGAAAGTGTCCACATGCACATCTCCCATACTGGTGTGCTCGTTTCACTACCTGGATTTTGGTTTCCTCTTCTTTCTTTGAAATGACAAGTCTTCATTCAGCATGCTACACACACCTTGTAGCAGTTTCAGTTTGAAGCATGTTGGTGCTCTCAAAACGCTGTGTATCCTGTGTAGAGTGTGTCACTCTACAGCACGGAATACACAACTTAGAGCTCCTTTCAACACAGACACGCAAACACGTCTTTTTGGGAAAGTCCTAACTCAGGTAAATTGGAAATGTAATTGTTTCATCGAAAACATGAAGACAATCATGCTTTTGAACTCTGCAACGAAAGAAATGGCTTTTTGTACATGCCATTCTGAATTTCACTGCAAAATGCCCTTCTTTTCTGGTTTGTTGAAAGTTCAAAACACTTTAGGAGATAGAACGTGTTCGAAGAAGACTGATGCAGTGTGCGTTTTCCTGGATTTCAAGTGATTCGGGATACATACTCCTTGTTTTTCCACATTGTCTAAGAAACAACATGAGGCTTGCAAGAGATTGAAAAAATGCATCCTAAAACTTATGCCTGCAGTGAAAACACACGTTTCTACAAAGACTTGGAAGGAGCAAGCAAAAGAATAGTGGCTGAGAGTTCTTTCAGAGAGAAACACACGTATTTCATCCTTCTGTAGAGACGGTTAGGGTTACGATTGGACCTAGGGTAGGGTTATGTTGAGGGCTAGGGTTAGAGAGACGGTTAGGGTTACGATTGGACCTAGGGTTAGGGTTATGTTGAGGGCTAGGGATAGAGAGACGGTTAGGGTTACGATTGGACCTAGGGTTAGGGTTATGTTGAGGGCCAGGGTTAGAGATCAGCTTAGTATTACGATTGGACCTAGGGTTAGGGTTATGTTGAGGCCTAGGGTTAGAGATCCGGTTAGTAATACGATTGGACCTAGGGTTAGGGTTATGTTGAGGCCTAGGGTTAGAGAGACGGTTAGGGTTACAATTGGACCTAGGGTTAGGGTTATGTTGAGGCCTAAGATTAGAAATCAGGTTAGTATTACGATTGGACCTAGGGTTAGGGTTATGTTGAGGGCTAGGGTTACAGATCCTGTTAGGGTTACGATTGGACCTAGGGTTAGGGTTATGATGACGGCTAGGGTTAGAGATCAGCTTAGTATTACGATTGGACCTAGGGTTAGGGTTATGTTGAGGCCTAGGGTTAGAGATCCGGTTAGTATTACGATTAGACCTTGGGTGAGGGTTATGTTGAGGGCTAGGGTTACAGATCCGGTTAGGGTTACAATTGGACCTAGGGTTAGTGTTATGTTGAGGGCTAAGGTTAGAGAGACGGTTAGGGTTACGATTGGACCTAGGGTTAGGGTTATGTTGAGGCCTAAGTTTAGAGATCAGGTTAGTATTATGATTGGACCTAGGGTTAGGGTTATGTTGAGGGCTAGGGTTACAGATCCGGTTAGGGTTACGATTGGACCTAGGTTTAGGGTTATGTTGAGGCCTAAGGTTAGAGATCAGGTTAGTATTACGATTGGACCTAAGGTTAGGGTTATGTTGAGGGCTAGGGTTAGAGATCCGGTTTGGGTTACGGTTGGACCTAGGGTTAGTGTTATGTTGAGGCCTAAGATTAGAAATCAGGTTAGTATTACGATTGGACCTAGGGTTAGGGTTATGTTGAAGGCTAGGATTACAGTTCCGGTTAGGGTTACGATTGGACCTAGGGTTAGGGTTATGTTGAGGGCCAGGGTTAGAGATCAGCTTAGTATTACGATTGGACCTAGGGTTAGGGTTATGTTGAGGCCTAGGGTTAGAGATCCGGTTAGGGTTACGATTGGACCTAGGGTTAGGGTTATGTTGAGGCCTAAGGTTAGAGATCAGGTTAGTATTACGATTAGACCTTGGGTGAGGGTTATGTTGAGGGCTAGGGTTACAGATCCGGTTAGGGTTACGATTGGACCTAGGGTTAGTGTTATGTTGAGGGCTAGGGTTAGAGAGACGGTTAGGGTTACGATTGGACCTAGGGTTAGGGTTATGTTGAGGCCTAAGTTTAGAGATCAGGTTAGTATTATGATTGGACCTAGGGTTAGGGTTATGTTGAGGGCTAGGGTTACAGATCCGGTTAGGGTTACGATTGGACCTAGGGTTAGGGTTATGTTGAGGCCTAAGGTTAGAGATCAGGTTAGTATTACGATTGGACCTAGGGTTAGGGTTATGTTGAGGGCTAGGGTTAGAGATCCGGTTAGGGTTACTGTTGGACCTAGGGTTAGGGTTATGTTGAGGGCTAGGGTTAGAGATCCGGTTAGGGTTAAGATTGTACCTAGGGCTATAGTGATGTTGAGGGTAGGATATTCCAGCAGTGAAAACACACATTTCTATAAAGACTTTGAAGCAGCAAGCAAAAGCCTAGTGGCTGAGTGTTCTTTCAGAGAGAAACATGCATTTCATCCTTCTGGAGTGAATTTTCATGCTGGAGTTCATATGCATTTTATACTGTGCAGAATGTAGCTACCTGCTGGGGGTTGTGTCATAGAAGCACCTTTTCTGCAGGAGCTTATTGGAACATTCATTGTTTGGCTAAGTTATTTAAGGTTGGTTTTGGAAGGTCTTTCAACCTTGGCCAAATCCCGCTTCGTACGCAAGTTTTTAATAGCGCTGTTTCCAAGTGTCCACAAAGAGCTGCTGCTTGAAACTGTCCACATGCACATCTCGTATACTGGTGTGCTCGTTTCACTACCTGGATTTTGGTTTCCTCTTCTTTCTTTGAAATGACAAGTCTTCATTCAGCATTCTACACACACCTTGTACCAGCTTCAGTTTGAAGCATGTTGGTGCTCTCAAAACGCTGTGTAACCTATGTAGAGTGTGTTACTCTCCAGCACTGAATACACAACTTAGAGCTCCTTTCACCACAGACACGCAAACACATCTTTTTGTGAAAGTCCTACTTCAGGTCCCTTGGGAATGTAAGGGTTTCATGGAGAACATGAAGTCAATCATGCTTTTGCACTCTACTACCAATAGAAATGACCTCTTGTACATGCCTGACTGAGTTTCACTGCAAAATGCCCTTGTTTTCTGGTTTCTTGAATGTTCTCAACACATTAGGAGAAAGAGCGTGTTTGAGCAAGATCGATGCAGTGTGCGTTTCCCTAGATTTCAAGTGATTTGGGAAATATAATCCTTATTTTTCCACATTGTGAAAGAAACATGAGGCTTGCAAGAGATTGAAAAAATGCATCCCAAAACGTACTCCAGCGGTGAAAGCACACGTTTCTACAAAGACTTTGAAGTAGCAAGTAAAAGCCAATGGCTGAGTGTTCTTTCAGAGAGAAACATACACATTTCATCCTTCTGGAGTGAATTTTCAGCCTGGAATTCATATGCATTTGTACCGTGCAGAATGTAACTACCTGCTCGGGGGTTGTGTCATAGAAGCAACTTTCTTGCAGGAGCTTATTGGAACATTCATTGTTTGGCTAACTTCTTTGGGTTGGTTTTGGAAGGTCTTTCAACTTTAGCCAAATCCGCTTTCTTACAAAATTTTTTCACAGCCTTGTTTCCAAGAGCCCACAAAGAACTGCTGCTTAAAACTCTCCACATGCACATCTCCCATACTGGTGTGCTCGTTTCACTACCTGGATTTTGGTTTCCTCTTCTTTCTTTGAAATTACAAGCCCTCTTTCTGCATGCTACACACACCTTGTAGCAGTTTCAGTTTGCAGCATATTGGTGCTCTTAAAACGCTGAGTAACCTGTGTAGAGTGTGTCAATCTCCAGCACTGAATACACAACTTAGAGCTCCTTTCACCACAGACACGCAAACACATCTTTTTGTAAAAGTCCTACTTCTTTACTCTTGGAAATGTAAGGGTTTCATCGAGAACTTGAAGTCAATCATGCTTTTGCACTCTGCAACCAAGAGGAATGAACTCTTGTACATACCCGTCTGAATTTCAGTGCAAAATGCCCTTCTTTTCTGGTTTGTTGAAAGTTCACAACACATTAGGAGATAGAGCGTGTTTGAAGAAGAGTGACGCAGTGTGCGTTTTCCTGGATTTCTAGTGATTTGGGAAACATAATCCGTGTTTTCCCACATTGTCTAAGAAACAACATGAGGCTTGCAAGAGATTGAAACAATGCATCCTAAAACTTATTCCAGCAGTGAAAACACACGTTTCTACAAAGACTTGGAAGGAGCAAGCAAAAGAATAGTGGCTGAGTGTCCTTTCAGAGAGAAACACATGCATTTCATCCTTCTGGAGTGAGTTTTCTTGCTGGAATTCATATGCATTTTGTACTGTGCAGAATGTAGCTACCTGCTCGGGGGTTGTGTCAGAGATACACCTTTCCTGCAGGAGCTTATTGGAACTTTTATTGTTTGGCTAAGTTATTTAGGGTTGGTTTTGGAAGGTCTTTCAACTTTGGCCAAATCCGCTTTGTACGAAAGTTTTTCACAGCCCTGTTTCCAAGTGTCCACAAAGAGCTGCTGCTTGAAAGTGTCCACATGCACATCTCCCATACTGGTGTGCTCGTTTCACTACCTGGATTTTGGTTTCCTCTTCTTTCTTTGAAATGACAAGTCTTCATTCAGCATGCTACACACACCTTGTAGCAGTTTCAGTTTGAAGCATGTTGGTGCTCTCAAAACGCTGTGTATCCTGTGTAGAGTGTGTCACTCTACAGCACTGAATACACAACTTAGAGCTCCTTTCAACACAGACACGCAAACACGTCTTTTTGGGAAAGTCCTAACTCAGGTAAATTGGAAATGTAATGGTTTCATCGAAAAAATGAAGACAATCATGCTTTTGAACTCTGCAACGGAAAGAATTGGCTTTTTGTACATGCCATTCTGAATTTCACTGCAAAATGCCCTTCTTTTCTGGTTTGTTGAAAGTTCAAAACACTTTAGGAGATAGAACGTGTTTGAAGAAGACTGATGCAGTGTGCGTTTTCCTGGATTTCAAGTGATTCGGGATACATACCACTTGTTTTTCGACATTGTCTAAGAAACATGAGGCTTGCAAGAGATTGAAAAAATGCATCCTAAAACTTATGCCTGCAGTGAAAACACACGTTTCTACAAAGACTTGGAAGGAGCAAGCAAAAGAATAGTGGCTGAGAGTTCTTTCAGAGAGAAACACACGTATTTCATCCATCTGTAGAGACGGTTAGGGTTACGATTGGACCTAGGGTAGGGTTATGTTGAGGGCTAGGGTTAGAGATCCGGTTAGGGTTACGATTCGACCTAGGGTAGGGTTATGTAGAGGGCTAGGGTTAGAGAGACGGTTAGGGTTACGATTGGACCTAGGGTTAGGGTTATGTTGAGGGCCAGGGTTAGAGATCAGCTTAGTATTACGATTGGACCTAGGGTTAGGGTTATGTTGAGGCCTAGGGTTAGAGATCCGGTTAGGGTTACGATTGGACCTCGGGTTAGGGTTATGTTGAGGGCCAGGGTTAGAGATCAGCTTAGTATTACGATTGGACCTAGGGTTAGGGTTATGTTGAGGGCTAGGGTTACAGATCCGGTTAGGGTTACGATTGGACGTAGGGTTAGGGTTATGTTGAGGGCTAGGGTTAGAGATCCGGTTAGGGTTACGGTTGGACCTAGGGTTAGGGTTATGTTGAGGGCTAGGGTTAGAGATCCGGTTAGGGTTAAGATTGTACCTAGGGTTATAGTGATGTTGAGGGCTAGGATATTCCAGCAGTGAAAACACACATTTCTATAAAGACTTTGAAGCAGCAAGCAAAAGCCTAGTGGCTGAGTGTTCTTTCAGAGAGAAACATGCATTTCATCCTTCTGGAGTGAATTTTCATGCTGGAGTTCATATGCATTTTATACTGTGCAGAATGTAGCTACCTGCTGGGGGTTGTGTCATAGAAGCACCTTTTCTGCAGGAGCTTATTAGAACATTCATTGTTTGGCTAAGTTATTTAGGGTTGGTTTTGGAAGGTCTTTCAACCTTGGCCAAATCCCGCTTCGTACGCAAGTTTTTAATAGCGCTGTTTCCAAGTGTCCACAAAGAGCTGCTGCTTGAAACTGTCCACATGCACATCTCGTATACTGGTGTGCTCGTTTCACTACCTGGATTTTGGTTTCCTCTTCTTTCTTTGAAATGACAAGTCTTCATTCAGCATGCTACACACACCTTGTAGCAGTTTCCGTTTGAAGCATGTTGGTGCTCTCAAAACGCTGTGTATCCTGTGTAGAGTGTGTCACTCTACAGCACTGAATACACAACTTAGAGCTCCTTTCAACACAGACACGCAAACACGTCTTTTTGGGAAAGTCCTAACTCAGGTAAATTGGAAATGTAATGGTTTCATCGAAAACATGAAGACAATCATGCTTTTGAACTCTGCAACCGAAAGAAATGGCTTTTTGTACATGCCATTCTGAATTTCACTGCAAAATGCCCTTCTTTTCTGGTTTGTTGAAAGTTCAAAACACTTTAGGAGATAGAACGTGTTTGAAGAAGACTGATGCAGTGTGCGTTTTCCTGGATTTCAAGTGATTCGGGATACATACCACTTGTTTTTCGACATTGTCTAAGAAACAACATGAGGCTTGCAAGAGATTGAAAAAATGCATCCTAAAACTTATGCCTGCAGTGAAAACACACGTTTCTACAAAGACTTGGAAGGAGCAAGCAAAAGAATAGTGGCTGAGAGTTCTTTCAGAGAGAAACACACGTATTTCATCCTTCTGTAGAGACGGTTAGGGTTACGATTGGACCTAGGGTAGGGTTATGTTGAGGGCTAGGGTTAGAGATCCGGTTAGGGTTACGATTGGACCTAGGGTTAGGGTTATGTTGAGGGTGAGGGTTAGAGATCCGGTTAGGGTTACGATTGGACCTAGGGTAGGGTTATGTTGAGGGCTAGGGTTAGAGAGACGGTTAGGGTTACGATTGGACCTAGGGTTAGGGTTATGTTGAGGTCTAGGGTTAGAGATCCGGTTAGGGTTACGATTGGACCTAGGGTTAGGGTTATGTTGAGGGCTAGGGTTAGAGCTCCGGTTAGGGTTACGATTGGACCTAGGGTTAGGGTTATGTTGAGGACTAGGTATAGAGAGACGGTTAGGGTTACGTTTGGACCTAGGGTTAGGGTTATGTTGAGGGCCAGGTTTAGAGATCAGCTTAGTATTACGATTGGACCTAGGGTTAGGGTTATGTTGAGGCCTAGGGTTAGAGATCCGGTTAGGGTTACGATTGGACCTAGGGTTAGGGTTATGTTGAGGCCTAAGGTTAGAGATCAGGTTAGTATTACGATTGGACCTTGGGTTAGGGTTATGTTGAGGGCTAGGGTTACAGTACCGGTTAGGGTTACGATTGGACCTAGGGTTAGGGTTATGTTGAGGCCTAAGGTTAGAGATCAGGTTAGTATTACGATTGGACCTAGGGTTAGGGTTATGTTGAGGGGTAGCGTTAGAGATCCGGTTAGGGTTACGGTTGGACCTAGGGTTAGGGTTATGTTGAGGGCTAGGGTTAGAGATCCGGTTAGGGTTACGGTTGGACCTAGGGTTAGGGTTACGTTGAGGGCTAGGGTTAGAGATCCGGTTAGGGTTAAGATTGTACCCAGGGCTATAGTGATGTTGAGGGCTAGGGTATTCCAGCAGTGAAAACACACATTTCTATAAAGACTTTGAAGCAACAAGCAAAAGCCTAGTGGCTGAGTGTTCTTTCAGAGAGAAACATGCATTTCATCCTTCTGGAGTGAATTTTCATGCTGGAGTTCATATGCATTTTATACTGTGCAGAATGTAGCTACCTGCTGGGGGTTGTGTCATAAAAGCACCTTTTCTGCAGGAGCTTATTGGAACATTCATTGTTTGGCTAAGTTATTTCGGGTTGGTTTTGGAAGGTCTTTCAACCTTGGCCAAATCCCGCTTCGTACTCAAGTGTTTAATAGCGCTGTTTCCAAGTGTCCACAAAGAGCTGCTGCTTGAAACTGTCCACATGCACATCTCGTTTACTGGTGTGCTCGTTTCACTACCTGGATTTTGGTTTCCTCTTCTTTCTTTGAAATGACAAGTCTTCATTCAGCATTCTACACACACCTTGTACCAGCTTCAGTTTGAAGCATGTTGGTGGTCTCAAAACGTTGTGTAACCTATGTAGAGTGTGTTACTCTCCAGCACTGAATACACAACTTAGAGCTCCTTTCACCACAGACACGCAAACACATCTTTTTGTGAAAGTCCTACTTCAGGTCCCTTGGGAATGTAAGGGTTTCATGGAGAACATGAAGTCAATCATGCTTTTGCACTCTACTACCAATAGAAATGACCTCTTGTACATGCCTGACTGAGTTTCACTGCAAAATGCCCTTGTTTTCTGGTTTCTTGAATGTTCTCAACACATTAGGAGAAAGAGCGTGTTTGAGCAAGATCGATGCAGTGTGCGTTTCCCTAGATTTCAAGTGATTTGGGAAATATAATCCTTATTTTTCCACATTGTGAAAGAAACATGAGGCTTGCAAGAGATTGAAAAAATGCATCCCAAAACGTACTCCAGCGGTGAAAGCACACGTTTCTACAAAGACTTTGAAGTAGCAAGTAAAAGCCAATGGCTGAGTGTTCTTTCAGAGAGAAACATACACATTTCATCCTTCTGGAGTGAATTTTCAGCCTGGAATTCATATGCATTTGTACCGTGCAGAATGTAACTACCTGCTCGGGGGTTGTGTCATAGAAGCAACTTTCCTGCAGGAGCTTATTGGAACATTCATTGTTTGGCTAACTTCTTTGGGTTGGTTTTGGAAGGTCTTTCAACTTTAGCCAAATCCGCTTTCTTACGAAATTTTTTCACAGCCTTGTTTCCAAGAGCCCACAAAGAACTGCTGCTTAAAACTCTCCACATGCACATCTCCCATACTGGTGTGCTCGTTTCACTACCTGGATTTTGGTTTCCTCTTCTTTCTTTGAAATTACAAGCCCTCTTTCTGCATGCTACACACACCTTGTAGCAGTTTCAGTTTGCAGCATATTGGTGCTCTTAAAACGCTGAGTAACCTGTGTAGAGTGTGTCAATCTCCAGCACTGAATACACAACTTAGAGCTCCTTTCACCACAGACACGCAAACACATCTTTTTGTAAAAGTCCTACTTCTTTACTCTTGGAAATGTAAGGGTTTCATCGAGAACTTGAAGTCAATCATGCTTTTGCACTCTGCAACCAATAGGAATGAACTCTTGTACATACCCGTCTGAATTTCAGTGCAAAATGCCCTTCTTTTCTGGTTTGTTGAAAGTTCACAACACATTAGGAGATAGAGCGTGTTTGAAGAAGACTGATGCAGTGTGCGTTTTCCTGGATTTCTAGTGATTTGGGAAACATAATCCGTGTTTTTCCACATTTTCTAAGAAACAACATGAGGCTTGCAAGAGATTGAAACAATGCATCCTAAAACTTATTCCAGCAGTGAAAACACACGTTTCTACAAAGACTTGGAAGGAGCAAGCAAAAGAATAGTGGCTGAGTGTCCTTTCAGAGAGAAACACATGCATTTCATCCTTCTGGAGTGAGTTTTCTTGCTGGAATTCATATGCATTTTGTACTGTGCAGAATGTAGCTACCTGCTCGGGGGTTGTGTCATAGATGCACCTTTCCTGCAGGAGCTTATTGGAACTTTCATTGTTTGGCTAAGTTATTTAGGGTTGGTTTTGGAAGGTCTTTCAACTTTGGCCAAATGCGCTTTGTACGAAAGTTTTTCACAGCCCTGTTTCCAAGTGTCCACAAAGAGCTGCTGCTTGAAAGTGTCCACATGCACATCTCCCATACTGGTGTGCTCGTTTCACTACCTGGATTTTGGTTTCCTCTTCTTTCTTTGAAATGACAAGTCTTCATTCAGCATGCTACACACACCTTGTAGCAGTTTCCGTTTGAAGCATGTTGGTGCTCTCAAAACGCTGTGTATCCTGTGTAGAGTGTGTCACTCTACAGCACGGAATACACAACTTAGAGCTCCTTTCAACACAGACACGCAAACACGTCTTTTTGGGAAAGTCCTAACTCAGGTAAATTGGAAATGTAATGGTTTCATCGAAAACATGAAGACAATCATGCTTTTGAACTCTGCAACCGAAAGAAATGGCTTTTTGTACATGCCATTCTGAATTTCACTGCAAAATGCCCTTCTTTTCTGGTTTGTTGAAAGTTCAAAACACTTTAGGAGATAGAACGTGTTTGAAGAAGACTGATGCAGTGTGCGTTTTCCTGGATTTCAAGTGATTCGGGATACATACTCCTTGTTTTTCGACATTGTCTAAGAAACAACATGAGGCTTGCAAGAGATTGAAAAAATGCATCCTAAAACTTATGCCTGCAGTGAAAACACACGTTTCTACAAAGACTTGGAAGGAGCAAGCAAAAGAATAGTGGCTGAGAGTTCTTTCAGAGAGAAACACACGTATTTCATCCTTCTGTAGAGACGGTTAGGGTTACGATTGGACCTAGGGTAGGGTTATGTTGAGGGCTAGGGTTAGAGAGACGGTTAGGGTTACGATTGGACCTAGGGTTAGGGTTATGTTGAGGGCTAGGGATAGAGAGACGGTTAGGGTTACGATTGGACCTAGGGTTAGGGTTATGTTGAGGGCCAGGGTTAGAGATCAGCTTAGTATTACGATTGGACCTAGGGTTAGGGTTATGTTGAGGCCTAGGGTTAGATATCCGGTTAGGGATACGATTGGACCTAGGGTTAGGGTTATGTTGAGGCCTAGGGTTAGAGATCCGGTTAGGGTTACGATTGGACCTCGGGTTAGGGTTATGTTGAGGGCCAGGGTTAGAGATCAGTTTAGTATTACGATTGGACCTAGCGTTAGGGTTATGTTGAGGCCTAGGGTTAGAGATCCGGTTAGGGTTACGATTGGACATAGGGTTAGGGTTATGTGGAGGCCTAAGGTTAGAGATCAGGTTAGTATTACGATTGGACCTAGGGTTAGGGTTATGTTGAGGGCTAGGGTTACAGATCCGGTTAGGGTTACGATTGGACGTAGGGTTAGGGTTATGTTGAGGGCTAGGGTTAGAGATCCGGTTAGGGTTACGGTTGGACCTAGGGTTAGGGTTATGTTGAGGGCTAGGGTTAGAGATCCGGTTAGGGTTAAGATTGTACCTAGGGTTATAGTGATGTTGAGGGCTAGGATATTCCAGCAGTGAAAACACACATTTCTATAAAGACTTTGAAGCAGCAAGCAAAAGCCTAGTGGCTGAGTGTTCTTTCAGAGAGAAACATGCATTTCATCCTTCTGGAGTGAATTTTCATGCTGGAGTTCATATGCATTTTATGCTGTGCAGAATGTAGCTACCTGCTGGGGGTTGTGTCATAGAAGCACCTTTTCTGCAGGAGCTTATTAGAACATTCATTGTTTGGCTAAGTTATTTAGGGTTGGTTTTGGAAGGTCTTTCAACCTTGGCCAAATCCCGCTTCGTACGCAAGTTTTTAATAGCGCTGTTTCCAAGTGTCCACAAAGAGCTGCTGCTTGAAACTGTCCACATGCACATCTCGTATACTGGTGTGCTCGTTTCACTACCTGGATTTTGGTTTCCTCTTCTTTCTTTGAAATGACAAGTCTTCATTCAGCATGCTACACACACCTTGTAGCAGTTTCCGTTTGAAGCATGTTGGTGCTCTCAAAACGCTGTGTATCCTGTGTAGAGTGTGTCACTCTACAGCACTGAATACACAACTTAGAGCTCCTTTCAACACAGACACGCAAACACGTCTTTTTGGGAAAGTCCTAACTCAGGTAAATTGGAAATGTAATGGTTTCATCGAAAACATGAAGACAATCATGCTTTTGAACTCTGCAACCGAAAGAAATGGCGTTTTGTACATGCCATTCTGAATTTCACTGCAAAATGCCCTTCTTTTCTGGTTTGTTGAAAGTTCAAAACACTTTAGGAGATAGAACGTGTTTGAAGAAGACTGATGCAGTGTGCGTTTTCCTGGATTTCAAGTGATTCGGGATACATACCACTTGTTTTTCGACATTGTCTAAGAAACAACATGAGGCTTGCAAGAGATTGAAAAAATGCATCCTAAAACGTATGCCTGCAGAGAAAACACACGTTTCTACAAAGACTTGGAAGGAGCAAGCAAAAGAATAGTGGCTGAGAGTTCTTTCAGAGAGAAACACACGTATTTCATCCTTCTGTAGAGACGGTTAGGGTTACGATTGGACCTAGGGTAGGGTTATGTTGAGGGCTAGGGTTAGAGAGACGGTTAGGGTTACGATTGGACCTAGGGTTAGGGTTATGTTGAGGTCTAGAGTTAGAGATCCGGTTAGGGTTACGATTGGACCTAGGGTTAGGGTTATGTTGAGGGCGAGGGTTAGAGATCCGGTTAGGGTTACGATTGGACCTAGGGTAGGGTTATGTTGAGGGCTAGGGTTAGAGAGACGGTTAGGGTTACGATTGGACCTAGGGTTAGGGTTATGTTGAGGTCTAGGGTTAGAGATCCGGTTAGGGTTACGATTGGACCTAGGGTTAGGGTTATGTTGAGGGCTAGGGTTAGAGCTCCGGTTAGGGTTACGATTGGACCTAGGGTTAGGGTTATGTTGAGGACTAGGTATAGAGAGACGGTTAGGGTTACGTTTGGACCTAGGGTTAGGGTTATGTTGAGGGCCAGGTTTAGAGATCAGCTTAGTATTACGATTGGACCTAGGGTTAGGGTTATGTTGAGGCCTAGGGTTAGAGATCCGGTTAGGGTTACGATTGGACCTAGGGTTAGGGTTATGTTGAGGCCTAAGGTTAGAGATCAGGTTAGTATTACGATTGGACCTTGGGTTAGGGTTATGTTGAGGGCTAGGGTTACAGTACCGGTTAGGGTTACGATTGGACCTAGGGTTAGGGTTATGTTGAGGCCTAAGGTTAGAGATCAGGTTAGTATTACGATTGGACCTAGGGTTAGGGTTATGTTGAGGGCTAGCGTTAGAGATCCGGTTAGGGTTACGGTTGGACCTAGGGTTAGGGTTATGTTGAGGGCTAGGGTTAGAGATCCGGTTAGGGTTACGGTTGGACCTAGGGTTAGGGTTATGTTGAGGGCTAGGGTTAGAGATCCGGTTAGGGTTAAGATTGTACCTAGGGTTATAGTGATGTTGAGGGCTAGGATATTCCAGCAGTGAAAACACACATTTCTATAAAGACTTTGAAGCAGCAAGCAAAAGCCTAGTGGCTGAGTGTTCTTTCAGAGAGAAACATGCATTTCATCCTTTTGGAGTCAATTTTCATGCTGGAGTTCATATGCATTTTATACTGTGCAGAATGTAGCTACCTGCTGGGGGTTGTGTCATAGAAGCACCTTTTCTGCAGGAGCTTATTGGAACATTCATTGTTTGGCTAAGTTATTTAGGGTTGGTTTTGGAAGGTCTTTCAACCTTGGCCAAATCCCGCTTCGTACGCAAGTTTTTAATAGCGCTGTTTCCAAGTGTCCACAAAGAGCTGCTGCTTGAAACTGTCCACATGCACATCTCGTATACTGGTGTGCTCGTTTCACTACCTGGATTTTGGTTTCCTCTTCTTTCTTTGAAATGACAAGTCTTCATTCAGCATTCTACACACACCTTGTACCAGCTTCAGTTTGAAGCATGTTGGTGCTCTCAAAACGCTGTGTATCCTGTGTAGAGTGTGTTACTCTCCAGCACTGAATACACAACTTAGAGCTCCTTTCACCACAGACACGCAAACACATCTTTTTGTAAAAGTCCTACTTCAGGTCCCTTGGGAATGTAAGGTTTTCATGGAGAACATGAAGTCAATCATGCTTTTGCACTCTACTACCAATAGAAATGACCTCTTTTACATGCCTGACTGTGTTTCACTGCAAAATGCCCTTGTTTTCTGGTTTCTTGAATGTTCTCAACACATTAGGAGAAAGAGCGTGTTTGAGCAAGATCGATGCAGTGTGCGTTTCCCTAGATTTCAAGTGATTTGGGAAATATAATCCTTATTTTTCCACATTGTGAAAGAAACATGAGGCTTGCAAGAGATTGAAAAAATGCATCCCAAAACGTACTCCAGCGGTGAAAGCACACGTTTCTACAAAGACTTTGAAGTAGCAAGTAAAAGCCAATGGCTGAGTGTTCTTTCAGAGAGAAACATACACATTTCATCCTTCTGGAGTGAATTTTCAGCCTGGAATTCATATGCATTTGTACCGTGCAGAATGTAACTACCTGCTCGGGGGTTGTGTCATAGAAGCAACTTTCCTGCAGGAGCTTATTGGAACATTCATTGTTTGGCTAACTTCTTTGGGTTGGTTTTGGAAGGTCTTTCAACTTTAGCCAAATCCGCTTTCTTACGAAATTTTTTCACAGCCTTGTTTCCAAGAGCCCACAAAGAACTGCTGCTTAAAACTCTCCACATGCACATCTCCCATACTGGTGTGCTCGTTTCACTACCTGGATTTTGGTTTCCTCTTCTTTCTTTGAAATTACAAGCCCTCTTTCTGCATGCTACACACACCTTGTAGCAGTTTCAGTTTGCAGCATATTGGTGCTCTTAAAACGCTGAGTAACCTGTGTAGAGTGTGTCAATCTCCAGCACTGAATACACAACTTAGAGCTCCTTTCACCACAGACACGCAAACACATCTTTTTGTAAAAGTCCTACTTCTTTACTCTTGGAAATGTAAGGGTTTCATCGAGAACTTGAAGTCAATCATGCTTTTGCACTCTGCAACCAATAGGAATGAACTCTTGTACATACCCGTCTGAATTTCAGTGCAAAATGCCCTTCTTTTCTGGTTTGTTGAAAGTTCACAACACATTAGGAGATAGAGCGTGTTTGAAGAAGACTGATGCAGTGTGCGTTTTCCTGGATTTCTAGTGATTTGGGAAACATAATCCGTGTTTTTCCACATTGTCTAAGAAACAACATGAGGCTTGCAAGAGATTGAAACAATGCATCCTAAAACTTATTCCAGCAGTGAAAACACACGTTTCTACAAAGACTTGGAAGGAGCAAGCAAAAGAATAGTGGCTGAGTGTCCTTTCAGAGAGAAACACATGCATTTCATCCTTCTGGAGTGAGTTTTCTTGCTGGAATTCATATGCATTTTGTACTGTGCAGAATGTAGCTACCTGCTCGGGGGTTGTGTCATAGATGCACCTTTCCTGCAGGAGCTTATTGGAACTTTCATTGTTTGGCTAAGTTATTTAGGGTTGGTTTTGGAAGGTCTTTCAACTTTGGCCAAATGCGCTTTGTACGAAAGTTTTTCACAGCCCTGTTTCCAAGTGTCCACAAAGAGCTGCTGCTTGAAAGTGTCCACATGCACATCTCCCATACTGGTGTGCTCGTTTCACTACCTGGATTTTGGTTTCCTCTTCTTTCTTTGAAATGACAAGTCTTCATTCAGCATGCTACACACACCTTGTAGCAGTTTCCGTTTGAAGCATGTTGGTGCTCTCAAAACGCTGTGTATCCTGTGTAGAGTGTGTCACTCTACAGCACGGAATACACAACTTAGAGCTCCTTTCAACACAGACACGCAAACACGTCTTTTTGGGAAAGTCCTAACTCAGGTAAATTGGAAATGTAATGGTTTCATCGAAAACATGAAGACAATCATGCTTTTGAACTCTGCAACCGAAAGAAATGGCTTTTTGTACATGCCATTCTGAATTTCACTGCAAAATGCCCTTCTTTTCTGGTTTGTTGAAAGTTCAAAACACTTTAGGAGATAGAACGTGTTTGAAGAAGACTGATGCAGTGTGCGTTTTCCTGGATTTCAAGTGATTCGGGATACATACTCCTTGTTTTTCGACATTGTCTAAGAAACAACATGAGGCTTGCAAGAGATTGAAAAAATGCATCCTAAAACTTATGCCTGCAGTGAAAACACACGTTTCTACAAAGACTTGGAAGGAGCAAGCAAAAGAATAGTGGCTGAGAGTTCTTTCAGAGAGAAACACACGTATTTCATCCTTCTGTAGAGACGGTTAGGGTTACGATTGGACCTAGGGTAGGGTTATGTTGAGGGCTAGGGTTAGAGAGACGGTTAGGGTTACGATTGGACCTAGGGTTAGGGTTATGTTGAGGGCTAGGGATAGAGAGACGGTTAGGGTTACGATTGGACCTAGGGTTAGGGTTATGTTGAGGGCCAGGGTTAGAGATCAGCTTAGTATTACGATTGGACCTAGGGTTAGGGTTATGTTGAGGCCTAGGGTTAGATATCCGGTTAGGGATACGATTGGACCTAGGGTTAGGGTTATGTTGAGGCCTAGGGTTAGAGATCCGGTTAGGGTTACGATTGGACCTCGGGTTAGGGTTATGTTGAGGGCCAGGGTTAGAGATCAGCTTAGTATTACGATTGGACCTAGGGTTAGGGTTATGTTGAGGCCTAGGGTTAGAGATCCGGTTAGGGTTACGATTGGACCTAGGGTTAGGGTTATGTTGAGGCCTAAGGTTAGAGATCAGGTTAGTATTACGATTAGACCTTGGGTGATGGTTATGTTGAGGGCTAGGGTTACAGATCCGGTTAGGGTTACGATTGGACCTAGGGTTAGTGTTATGTTGAGGGCTAGGGTTAGAGAGACGGTTAGGGTTACGATTGGACCTAGGGTTAGGGTTATGTTGAGGCCTAAGTTTAGAGATCAGGTTAGTATTATGATTGGACCTAGGGTTAGGGTTATGTTGAGGGCTAGGGTTACAGATCCGGTTAGGGTTACGATTGGACGTAGGGTTAGGGTTATGTTGAGGGCTAGGGTTAGAGATCCGGTTAGGGTTACGGTTGGACCTAGGGTTAGGGTTATGTTGAGGGCTAGGGTTAGAGATCCGGTTAGGGTTAAGATTGTACCTAGGGTTATAGTGATTTTGAGGGCTAGGGTATTCCAGCAGTGAAAACACACATTTCTATAAAGACTTTGAAGCAGCAAGCAAAAGCCTAGTGGCTGAGTGTTCTTTCAGAGTGAAACATGCATTTCATCCTCCTGGAGTGAATTTTCATGCTGGAGTTCATATGCATTTTATACTGTGCAGAATGTAGCTACCTGCTGGGGGTTGTGTCATAGAAGCACCTTTTCTGCAGGAGCTTATTGGAACATTCATTGTTTGGCTAACTTCTTTGGGTTGGTTTTGGAAGGTCTTTCAACTTTAGCCAAATCCGCTTTCTTACGAAATTTTTTCACAGCCTTGTTTCCAAGAGCCCACAAAGAACTGCTGCTTAAAACTCTCCACATGCACATCTCCCATACTGGTGTGCTCGTTTCACTACCTGGATTTTGGTTTCCTCTTCTTTCTTTGAAATTACAAGCCCTCTTTCTGCATGCTACACACACCTTGTAGCAGTTTCAGTTTGCAGCATATTGGTGCTCTTAAAACGCTGAGTAACCTGTGTAGAGTGTGTCAATCTCCAGCACTGAATACACAACTTAGAGCTCCTTTCACCACAGACACGCAAACACATCTTTTTGTAAAAGTCCTACTTCTTTACTCTTGGAAATGTAAGGGTTTCATCGAGAACTTGAAGTCAATCATGCTTTTGCACTCTGCAACCAATAGGAATGAACTCTTGTACATACCCGTCTGAATTTCAGTGTAAAATGCCCTTCTTTTCCGGTTTGTTGAAAGTTCACAACACATTAGGAGATTGAGCGTGTTTGAAGAAGACTGATGCAGTGTGCGTTTTCCTGGATTTCTAGTGATTTGGGAAACATAATCCGTGTTTTCCCACATTGTCTAAGAAACAACATGAGGCTTGCAAGAGATTGAAACAATGCATCCTAAAACTTATTCCAGCAGTGAAAACACACGTTTCTACAAAGACTTGGAAGGAGCAAGCAAAAGAATAGTGGCTGAGTGTCCTTTCAGAGAGAAACACATGCATTTCATCCTGGAGTGAGTTTTCTTGCTGGAATTCATATGCATTTTGTACTGTGCAGAATGTAGCTACCTGCTCGGGGGTTGTTTCATAGATGCACCTTTCCTGCAGGAGCTTATTGGAACTTTCATTGTTTGGCTAAGTTATTTAGGGCTGGTTTTGGAAGGTCTTTCAACTTTGGCCAAATCCGCTTTTTACGAAAGTTTTTCACAGCCCTGTTTCCAAGTGTCCACAAAGAGCTGCTGCTTGAAAGTGTCCACATGCACATCTCCCATACTGGTGTGCTCGTTTCACTACCTGGATTTTGGTTTCCTCTTCTTTCTTTGAAATGACAAGTCTTCATTCAGCATGCTGCACACACCTTGTAGCAGTTTCAGTTTGAAGCATGTTGGTGCTCTCAAAACGCTGTGTATCCTGTGTAGAGTGTGTCACTCTACAGCACTGAATACACAACTTAGAGCTCCTTTCAACACAGACACGCAAACACGTCTTTTTGGGAAAGTCCTAACTCAGGTAAATTGGAAATGTAATGGTTTCATCGAAAACATGAAGACAATCATGCTTTTGAACTCTGCAACCGAAAGAATTGGCTTTTTGTACATGACATTCTGAATTTCACTGCAAAATGCCCTTCTTTTCTGGTTTGTTGAAAGTTCAAAACACTTTAGGAGATAGAACGTGTTTGAAGAAGACTGATGCAGTGTGCGTTTTCCTGGATTTCAAGTGATTCGGGATACATACTCCTTGTTTTTCGACATTGTCTAAGAAACAACATGAGGCTTGCAAGAGATTGAAAAAATGCATCCTAAAACTTATGCCTGCAGTGAAAACACACGTTTCTACAAAGACTTGGAAGGAGCAAGCAAAAGAATAGTGGCTGAGAGTTCTTTCAGAGAGAAACACACGTATTTCATCCTTCTGTAGAGACGGTTAGGGTTACGATTGGACCTAGGGTAGGGTTATGTTGAGGGCTAGGGTTAGAGATCCGGTTAGGGTTACGATTGGACCTAGGGTTAGGGTTATGTTGAGGTCTAAGGTTAGAGATCCGGTTAGGGTTACGATTGGACCTAGGGTTAGGGTTATGTTGAGGGCTAGGGTTAGAGATCCGGTTAGGGTTACGATTGGACCTAGGGTAGGGTTATGTTGAGGGCTAGGGTTAGAGATCCGGTTAGGGTTACGATTGGACCTAGGGTTAGGGTTATGTTGAGGTCTTGGGTTAGAGATCCGGTTAGGGTTACGATTGGACCTAGGGTTAGGGTTATGTTGAGGACTAGGTATAGAGAGATGGTTAGGGTTACGATTGGACCTATCGTTAGGGTTATGTTGAGGGCCAGGTTTAGAGATCAGCTTAGTATTACGATTGGACCTAGGGTTAGGGTTATGTTGAGGCCTAGGGTTAGAGATCCGGTTAGGGTTACGATTGGACCTAGGGTTAGGGTTATGTTGAGGCCTAAGGTTAGAGATCAGGTTAGTATTACGATTTTACCTTGGGTTAGGGTTATGTTGAGGGCTAGGGTTACAGATTCGGTTAGGGTTACGATTGGACCTAGGGTTAGGGTTATGTTGAGGCCTAAGGTTAGAGATCAGGTTAGTATTACGATTGGACCTAGGGTTAGGGTTATGTTGAGGGCTAGGGTTAGAGATCCGGTTAGGGTTACGATTGGACCTAGGGTTAGGGTTATGTTGAGGGCTAGGGTTAGAGATCCGGTTAGGGTTACGATTGGACCTAGGGTTAGGGTTATGTTGAGGGCTAGGGTTAGAGATCCGGTTAGGGTTACGATTGGACCTAGGGTAGGGTTATGTTGAGGGCTAGGGTTAGAGAGACGGTTAGGGTTACGATTGGACCTAGGGTTAGGGTTATGTTGAGGTCTAGGGTTAGAGATCCGGTTAGGGTTACGATTGGACCTAGGGTTAGGGTTATGTTGAGGGCTAGGGTTAGAGCTCCGGTTAGGGTTACGATTGGACCTAGGGTTAGGGTTATGTTGAGGACTAGGTATAGAGAGACGGTTAGGGTTACGGTTGGACCTAGGGTTAGGGTTATGTAGAGGGCCAGGTTTAGAGATCAGCTTAGTATTACGATTGGACCTAGGGTTAGGGTTATGTTGAGGCCTAGGGTTAGAGATCCGGTTAGGGTTACGATTGGACCTAGGGTTAGGGTTATGTTGAGGTCTAGGTTTAGAGGTCCTGTTAGGGTTACGATTGGACCTAGGGTTAGGGTTATGTTGAGGGCTAGGGTTAGAGATCCGGTTAGGGTTACGATTGGACCTAGGGTTAGGGTTATGTTGAGGGCTAGGGTTAGAGATCCGGTTAGGGTTACGATTGGACCTAGGGTTAGGGTTATATTGAGGGCTAGGGTTACAGAGACGGTTAGGGTTACGATTGGACCTAGGGTTAGGGTTATGTTGAGGCCTAAGTTTAGAGATCAGGTTAGTATTACGATTGGACCTAGGGTTAGGGTTATGTTGAGGGCTAGGGTTACAGATCCGGTTAGGGTTACGATTGGACCTAGGGTTAGGGTTATGTTGAGGGCTAGGGTTAGAGATCCGTTTAGGGTTACGATTGGACGTAGGGTTAGGGGTATGTTGAGGGCTAGGGTTAGAGATCCGGTTAGGGTTACGGTTGGACCTAGGGTTAGGGTTATGTAGAGGGCCAGGGTTAGAGATCAGCTTTGTATTAGGATTGGACCTAGGGTTAGGGTTATGTTGAGGCCTAGGGTTAGAGATCCGGTTAGGGTTACGATTGGATCTAGGGTTAGGGTTATATTGAAGGCTAGGGTTAGAGAGATGGTTAGGGTTACGATTGGACCTAGGGTTAGGGTTATGTTGAGGCCTAAGTTTAGAGATCAGGTTAGTATTACTATTGGACCTAGGGTTAGGGGTATGTTGAGGGCTAGGGTTAGAGATCCGGTTAGGGTTACGGTTGGACCTAGGGTTAGGGTTATGTTGAGGTCTAGGGTTAGAGATCCGGTTAGGGTTACGGTTGGACCTAGGGTTAGGGTTATGTTGAGGGCTAGGGTTAGAGATCCGGTTAGGGTTACGATTGGACCTAGCGTAGGGTTATGTTGAGGGCTAGGGTTAGAGAGACGGTTAGGGTTACGATTGGATCTAGGGTTAGGGTTATGTTGAGGTCTAGGTTTAGAGATCCTTTTAGGGTTACGATTGGACCTAGGGTTAGGGCTATGTTGAGGGCTAGGGTTAGAGATCCGGTTAGGGTTACGATTGGACCTAGGGTTAGGGTTATATTGAGGGTTAGGGTTAGAGAGACGGTTAGGGTTACGATTGGACCTAGGGTTAGGGTTATGTTGAGGCCTAAGTTTAGAGATCAGGATAGTATTACGATTGGACCTAGGGTTAGGGTTATGTTGAGGGCTAGGGTTAGAGATCCGGTTAGGGTTACGATTGGACGTAGGGTTAGGGGTATGTTGAGGGCTAGGGTTAGAGATCCGGTTAGGGTTACGGTTCGACCTAGGGTTAGGGTTATGTTGAGGGCTAGGGTTAGAGATCCGGTTAGGGTTACGATTGGACCTAGGGTTAGGGTTATGTTGAGGGCTAGGGTTAGAGATCCGGTTAGGGTTACGGTTGGACCTAGGGTTAGGGTTATGTTGAGGGCTAGGGTTAGAGATCCGGTTAGGGTTAAGATTGTACCTAGGGCTATAGTGATGTTGAGGGCTAGGGTATTCCAGCAGTGAAAACAGACATTTCTATAAAGACTTTGAAGCAGCAAGCAAAAGCCTAGTGGCTGAGTGTTCTTTCAGAGAGAAACATGCATTTCATCCTTCTGGAGTGAATTTTCATGCTGGAGTTCATATGCATTTTATACTGTGCAGAATGTAGCTACCTGCTGGGGGTTGTGTCATAGAAGCACCTTTTCTGCAGGAGCTTATTGGAACATTCATTGTTTGGCTAAGTTATTTAGGGTTGGTTTTGGAAGGTCTTTCAACCTTGGCCAAATCCCGCTTCGTACGCAAGTTTTTAATAGCGCTGTTTCCAAGTGTCCACAAAGAGCTGCTGCTTGAAACTGTCCACATGCACATCTCCTATACTGGTGTGCTCGTTTCACTACCTGGATTTTGGTTTCCTCTTCTTTCTTTGAAATGACAAGTCTTCATTCAGCATTCTACACACACCTTGTACCAGCTTCAGTTTGAAGCATGTTGGTGCTCTCAAAACGCTGTGTAACCTATGTAGAGTGTGTTACTCTCCAGCACTGAATACACAACTTAGAGCTCCTTTCACCACAGACACGCAAACACATCTTTTTGTGAAAGTCCTACTTCAGGTCCCTTGGGAATGTAAGGGTTTCATGGAGAACATGAAGTCAATCATGCTTTTGCACTCTACTACCAATAGAAATGACCTCTTGTACATGCCTGACTGAGTTTCACTGCAAAATGCCCTTGTTTTCTGGTTTCTTGAATGTTCTCAACACATTAGGAGAAAGAGCGTGTTTGAGCAAGATCGATGCAGTGTGCGTTTCCCTAGATTTCAAGTGATTTGGGAAATATAATCCTTATTTTTCCACATTGTGAAAGAAACATGAGGCTTGCAAGAGATTGAAAAAATGCATCCCAAAACGTACTCCAGCGGTGAAAGCACACGTTTCTACAAAGACTTTGAAGTAGCAAGTAAAAGCCAATGGCTGAGTGTTCTTTCAGAGAGAAACATACACATTTCATCCTTCTGGAGTGAATTTTCAGCCTGGAATTCATATGCATTTGTACCGTGCAGAATGTAACTACCTGCTCGGGGGTTGTGTCATAGAAGCACCTTTCCTGCAGGAGCTTATTGGAACATTCATTGTTTGGCTAACTTCTTTGGGTTGGTTTTGGAAGGTCTTTCAACTTTAGCCAAATCCGCTTTCTTACGAAATTTTTTCACAGCCTTGTTTCCAAGAGCCCACAAAGAACTGCTGCTTAAAACTCTCCACATGCACATCTCCCATACTGGTGTGCTCGTTTCACTACCTGGATTTTGGTTTCCTCTTCTTTCTTTGAAATTACAAGCCCTCTTTCTGCATGCTACACACACCGTGTAGCAGTTTCAGTTTCCAGCATATTGGTGCTCTTAAAACGCTGAGTAACCTGTGTAGAGTGTGTCAATCTCCAGCACTGAATACACAACTTAGAGCTCCTTTCACCACAGACACGCAAACACATCTTTTTGTAAAAGTCCTACTTCTTTACTCTTGGAAATGTAAGGGTTTCATCGAGAACTTGAAGTCAATCATGCTTTTGCACTCTGCAACCAATAGGAATGAACTCTTGTACATACCCGTCTGAATTTCAGTGCCAAATGCCCTTCTTTTCTGGTTTGTTGAAAGTTCACAACACATTAGGAGATAGAGCGTGTTTGAAGAAGACTGATGCAGTGTGCGTTTTCCTGGATTTCTAGTGATTTGGGAAACATAATCCGTGTTTTCCCACATTGTCTAAGAAACAACATGAGGCTTGCAAGAGATTGAAACAATGCATCCTAAAACTTATTCCAGCAGTGAAAACACACGTTTCTACAAAGACTTGGAAGGAGCAAGCAAAAGAATAGTGGCTGAGTGTCCTTTCAGAGAGAAACACATGCATTTCATCCTTCTGGAGTGAGTTTTCTTGCTGGAATTCATATGCATTTGTACTGTGCAGAATGTAGCTACCTGCTCGGGGGTTGTGTCATAGATGCACCTTTCCTGCAGGAGCTTATTGGAACTTTCATTGTTTGGCTAAGTTATTTAGGGTTGGTTTTGGAAGGTCTTTCAACTTTGGCCAAATGCGCTTTGTACGAAAGTTTTTCACAGCCCTGTTTCCAAGTGTCCACAAAGAGCTGCTGCTTGAAAGTGTCCACATGCACATCTCCCATACTGGTGTGCTCGTTTCACTACCTGGATTTTGGTTTCCTCTTCTTTCTTTGAAATGACAAGTCTTCATTCAGCATGCTACACACACCTTGTAGCAGTTTCAGTTTGAAGCATGTTGGTGCTCTCAAAACGCTGTGTATCCTGTGTAGAGTGTGTCACTCTACAGCACTGAATACACAACTTAGAGCTCCTTTCAACACAGACACGCAAACACGTCTTTTTGGGAAAGTCCTAACTCAGGTAAATTGGAAATGTAATGGTTTCATCGAAAACATGAAGACAATCATGCTTTTGAACTCTGCAACCGAAAGAAATGGCTTTTTGTACATGCCATTCTGAATTTCACTGCAAAATGCCCTTCTTTTCTGGTTTGTTGAAAGTTCAAAACACTTTAGGAGATAGAACGTGTTTGAAGAACACTGATGCAGTGTGCGTTTTCCTGGATTTCAAGTGATTCGGGATACATACTCCTTGTTTTTCGACATTGTCTAAGAAACAACATGAGGCTTGCAAGAGATTGAAAAAATGCATCCTAAAACTTATGCCTGCAGTGAAAACACACGTTTCTACAAAGACTTGGAAGGAGCAAGCAAAAGAATAGTGGCTGAGAGTTCTTTCAGAGAGAAACACACGTATTTCATCCTTCTGTAGAGACGGTTAGGGTTACGATTGGACCTAGGGTTAGGGTTATGTTGAGGGCTAGGGTTAGAGATCCGGTTAGGGTTACGATTGGACCTAGGGTTAGGGTTATATTTAGGGCTAGGGTTCGAGAGACGGTTAGGGTTACGATTGGACCTAGGGTTAGGGTTATGTTGAGGCCTAAGGTTAGAGATCCGGTTAGTATTACGATTGGACCTAGGGTTAGGGTTATGTTGAGGGCTAGGGTTACAGAACCGGTTAGGTTTACGATTGGACCTAGGGTTAGTGTTATGTTGAGGGCTAGGGTTAGAGATCCGGTTAGGGTTACGATTGGTCGTAGGGTTAGGGTTATGTTGAGGGCTAGGGTTAGAGATCCGGTTAGGGTTACGATTGGACCTAGGGTAGGGTTATGTTGAGGGCTAGGGTTAGAGATCCGGTTAGGGTTACGATTGGACCTAGGGTTAGGGTTATGTTGAGGTCTTGGGTTAGAGATCCGGTTAGGGTTACGATTGGACCTAGGGTTAGGGTTATGTTGAGGACTAGGTATAGAGAGATGGTTAGGGTTACGATTGGACCTATCGTTAGGGTTATGTTGAGGGCCAGGTTTAGAGATCAGCTTAGTATTACGATTGGACCTAGGGTTAGGGTTATGTTGAGGCCTAGGGTTAGAGATCCGGTTAGGGTTACGATTGGACCTAGGGTTAGGGTTATGTTGAGGCCTAAGGTTAGAGATCAGGTTAGTATTACGATTGGACCTTGGGTTAGGGTTATGTTGAGGGCTAGGGTTACAGATTCGGTTAGGGTTACGATTGGACCTAGGGTTAGGGTTATGTTGAGGCCTAAGGTTAGAGATCAGGTTAGTATTACGATTGGACCTAGGGTTAGGGTTATGTTGAGGGCTAGGGTTAGAGATCCGGTTAGGGTTACGATTGGACCTAGGGTTAGGGTTATGTTGAGGGCTAGGGTTAGAGATCCGGTTAGGGTTACGATTGGACCTAGGGTAGGGTTATGTTGAGGGCTAGGGTTAGAGATCCGGTTAGGGTTACGATTGGACCTAGGGTTAGGGTTATGTTGAGGTCTAGGGTTAGAGATCCGGTTAGGGTTACGATTGGACCTAGGGTTAGGGTTATGTTGAGGGCTAGGGTTAGAGCTCCGGTTAGGGTTACGATTGGACCTAGGGTTAGGGTTATGTTGAGGACTAGGTATAGAGAGACGGTTAGGGTTACGGTTGGACCTAGGGTTAGGGTTATGTAGAGGGCCAGGTTTAGAGATCAGCTTAGTATTACGATTGGACCTAGGGTTAGGGTTATGTTGAGGCCTAGGGTTAGAGATCCGGTTAGGGTTACGATTGGACCTAGGGTTACGGTTATGTTGAGGTCTAGGTTTAGAGGTCCTGTTAGGGTTACGATCGGACCTAGGGTTAGGGTTATGTTGAGGGCTAGGGTTAGAGATCCGGTTAGGGTTACGATTGGACCTAGGGTAAGGGTTATGTTGAGGGCTAGGGTTAGAGATCCGGTTAGGGTTACGATTGGACCTAGGGTTAGGGTTATATTGAGGGCTAGGGTTACAGAGACGGTTAGGGTTACGATTGGACCTAGGGTTAGGGTTATGTTGAGGCCTAAGTTTAGAGATCAGGTTAGTATTACGATTGGACCTAGGGTTAGGGTTATGTTGAGGGCTAGGGTTACAGATCCGGTTAGGGTTACGATTGGACCTAGGGTTAGGGTTATGTTGAGGGCTAGGGTTAGAGATCCGGTTAGGGTTACGATTGGACGTAGGGTTAGGGGTATGTTGAGGGCTAGGGTTAGAGATCCGGTTAGGGTTACGGTTGGACCTAGGGTTAGGGTTATGTAGAGGGCCAGGGTTAGAGATCAGCTTTGTATTAGGATTGGACCTAGGGTTAGGGTTATGTTGAGGCCTAGGGTTAGAGATCCGGTTAGGGTTACGATTGGATCTAGGGTTAGGGTTATATTGAAGGCTAGGGTTAGAGAGATGGTTAGGGTTACGATTGGACCTAGGGTTAGGGTTATGTTGAGGCCTAAGTTTAGAGATCAGGTTAGTATTACTATTGGACCTAGGGTTAGGGGTATGTTGAGGGCTAGGGTTAGAGATCCGGTTAGGGTTACGGTTGGACCTAGGGTTAGGGTTATGTTGAGGTCTAGGGTTAGAGATCCGGTTAGGGTTACGGTTGGACCTAGGGTTAGGGTTATGTTGAGGGCTAGGGTTAGAGATCCGGTTAGGGTTACGATTGGACCTAGCGTAGGGTTATGTTGAGGGCTAGGGTTAGAGAGACGGTTAGGGTTACGATTGGATCTAGGGTTAGGGTTATGTTGAGGTCTAGGTTTAGAGATCCTGTTAGGGTTACGATTGGACCTAGGGTTAGGGTTATGTTGAGGGCTAGGGTTAGAGATCCGGTTAGGGTTACGATTGGACCTAGGGTTAGGGTTATATTGAGGGTTAGGGTTAGAGAGACGGTTAGGGTTACGATTGGACCTAGGGTTAGGGTTATGTTGAGGCCTAAGTTTAGAGATCAGGATAGTATTACGATTGGACCTAGGGTTAGGGTTATGTTGAGGGCTAGGGTTAGAGATCCGGTTACGGTTACGATTGGACGTAGGGTTAGGGGTATGTTGAGGGCTAGGGTTAGAGATCCGGTTAGGGTTACGGTTCGACCTAGGGTTAGGGTTATGTTGAGGGCTAGGGTTAGAGATCCGGTTAGGGTTACGATTGGACCTAGGGTTAGGGTTATGTTGAGGGCTACGGTTAGAGATCCGGTTAGGGTTACGGTTGGACCTAGGGTTAGGGTTATGTTGAGGGCTAGGGTTAGAGATCCGGTTAGGGTTAAGATTGTACCTAGGGCTATAGTGATGTTGAGGGCTAGGGTATTCCAGCAGTGAAAACAGACATTTCTATAAAGACTTTGAAGCAGCAAGCAAAAGCCTAGTGGCTGAGTGTTCTTTCAGAGAGAAACATGCATTTCATCCTTCTGGAGTGAATTTTCATGCTGGAGTTCATATGCATTTTATACTGTGCAGAATGTAGCTACCTGCTGGGGGTTGTGTCATAGAAGCACCTTTTCTGCAGGAGCTTATTGGAACATTCATTGTTTGGCTAAGTTATTTAGGGTTGGTTTTGGAAGGTCTTTCAACCTTGGCCAAATCCCGCTTCGTACGCAAGTTTTTAATAGCGCTGTTTCCAAGTGTCCACAAAGAGCTGCTGCTTGAAACTGTCCACATGCACATCTCGTATACTGGTGTGCTCGTTTCACTACCTGAATTTTGGTTTCCTCTTCTTTCTTTGAAATGACAAGTCTTCATTCAGCATTCTACACACACCTTGTACCAGCTTCAGTTTGAAGCATGTTGGTGCTCTCAAAACGCTGTGTAACCTATGTAGAGTGTGTTACTCTCCAGCACTGAATACACAACTTAGAGCTCCTTTCACCACAGACACGCAAACACATCTTTTTGTGAAAGTCCTACTTCAGGTCCCTTGGGAATGTAAGGGTTTCATGGAGAACATGAAGTCAATCATGCTTTTGCACTCTACTACCAATAGAAATGACCTCTTGTACATGCCTGACTGAGTTTCACTGCAAAATGCCCTTGTTTTCTGGTTTCTTGAATGTTCTCAACACATTAGGAGAAAGAGCGTGTTTGAGCAAGATCGATGCAGTGTGCGTTTCCCTAGATTTCAAGTGATTTGGGAAATATAATCCTTATTTTTCCACATTGTGAAAGAAACATGAGGCTTGCAAGAGATTGAAAAAATGCATCCCAAAACGTACTCCAGCGGTGAAAGCACACGTTTCTACAAAGACTTTGAAGTAGCAAGTAAAAGCCAATGGCTGAGTGTTCTTTCAGAGAGAAACATACACATTTCATCCTTCTGGAGTGAATTTTCAGCCTGGAATTCATATGCATTTGTACCGTGCAGAATGTAACTACCTGCTCGGGGGTTGTGTCATAGAAGCAACTTTCCTGCAGGAGCTTACTGGAACATTCATTGTTTGGCTAACTTCTTTGGGTTGGTTTTGGAAGGTCTTTCAACTTTAGCCAAATCCGCTTTCTTACGAAATTTTTTCACAGCCTTGTTTCCAAGAGCCCACAAAGAACTGCTGCTTAAAACTCTCCACATGCACATCTCCCATACTGGTGTGCTCGTTTCACTACCTGGATTTTGGTTTCCTCTTCTTTCTTTGAAATTACAAGCCCTCTTTCTGCATGCTACACACACCGTGTAGCAGTTTCAGTTTCCAGCATATTGGTGCTCTTAAAACGCTGAGTAACCTGTGTAGAGTGTGTCAATCTCCAGCACTGAATACACAACTTAGAGCTCCTTTCACCACAGACACGCAAACACATCTTTTTGTAAAAGTCCTACTTCTTTACTCTTGGAAATGTAAGGGTTTCATCGAGAACTTGAAGTCAATCATGCTTTTGCACTCTGCAACCAATAGGAATGAACTCTTGTACATACCCGTCTGAATTTCAGTGCCAAATGCCCTTCTTTTCTGGTTTGTTGAAAGTTCACAACACATTAGGAGATAGAGCGTGTTTGAAGAAGACTGATGCAGTGTGCGTTTTCCTGGATTTCTAGTGATTTGGGAAACATAATCCGTGTTTTCCCACATTGTCTAAGAAACAACATGAGGCTTGCAAGAGATTGAAACAATGCATCCTAAAACTTATTCCAGCAGTGAAAACACACGTTTCTACAAAGACTTGGAAGGAGCAAG
Organism: Miniopterus natalensis; assembly: GCF_054644295.1. Lineage (NCBI taxonomy): Eukaryota > Metazoa > Chordata > Mammalia > Chiroptera > Miniopteridae > Miniopterus > Miniopterus natalensis. The sequence continues at coordinate 84,329,404 of NC_142089.1, forward strand.
CAAAAGAATAGTGGCTGAGTGTCCTTTCAGAGAGAAACACATGCATTTCATCCTTCTGGAGTGAGTTTTCTTGCTGGAATTCATATGCATTTTGTACTGTGCAGAATGTAGCTACCTGCTCGGGGGTTGTGTCATAGATGCACCTTTCCTGCAGGAGCTTATTGGAACTTTCATTGTTTGGCTAAGTTATTTAGGGTTGGTTTTGGAAGGTCTTTCAACTTTGGCCAAATGCGCTTTGTACGAAAGTTTTTCACAGCCCTGTTTCCAAGTGTCCACAAAGAGCTGCTGCTTGAAAGTGTCCACATGCACATCTCCCATACTGGTGTGCTCGTTTCACTACCTGGATTTTGGTTTCCTCTTCTTTCTTTGAAATGACAAGTCTTCATTCAGCATGCTACACACACCTTGTAGCAGTTTCAGTTTGAAGCATGTTGGTGCTGTCAAAACGCTGTGTATCCTGTGTAGAGTGTGTCACTCTACAGCACTGAATACAAAACTTAGAGCTCCTTTCAACACAGACACGCAAACACGTCTTTTTGGGAAAGTCCTAACTCAGGTAAATTGGAAATGTAATGGTTTCATCGAAAACATGAAGACAATCATGCTTTTGAACTCTGCAACCGAAAGAAATGGCTTTTTGTACATGCCATTCTGAATTTCACTGCAAAATGCCCTTCTTTTCTGGTTTGTTGAAAGTTCAAAACACTTTAGGAGATAGAACGTGTTTGAAGAACACTGATGCAGTGTGCGTTTTCCTGGATTTCAAGTGATTCGGGATACATACTCCTTGTTTTTCGACATTGTCTAAGAAACAACATGAGGCTTGCAAGAGATTGAAAAAATGCATCCTAAAACTTATGCCTGCAGTGAAAACACACGTTTCTACAAAGACTTGGAAGGAGCAAGCAAAAGAATAGTGGCTGAGAGTTCTTTCAGAGAGAAACACACGTATTTCATCCTTCTGTAGAGACGGTTAGGGTTACGATTGGACCTAGGGTTAGGGTTATGTTGAGGGCTAGGGGTAGAGATCCGGTTAGGGTTACGATTGGACCTAGGGTTAGGGTTATGTTGAGGTCTAAGGTTAGAGATCCGGTTAGGGTTACGATTGGACCTAGGGTTAGGGTTATGTTGAGGCCTAAGGTTAGAGATCCGGTTAGTATTACGATTGGACCTAGGGTTAGGGTTATGTTGAGGGCTAGGGTTACAGAACCGGTTAGGTTTACGATTGGACCTAGGGTTAGTGTTATGTTGAGGGCTAGGGTTAGAGATCCGGTTAGGGTTACGATTGGTCGTAGGGTTAGGGTTATGTTGAGGGCTAGGGTTAGAGATCCGGTTAGGGGTACGGTTGGACTTAGGGTTAGGGTTATGTTGAGGGCTAGGGTTAGAGATCCGGTTAGGGTTAAGATTGTACCTAGGGCTATAGTGATGTTGAGGGCTAGGATATTCCAGCAGTGAAAACACACATTTCTATAAAGACTTTGAAGCAGCAAGCAAAAGCCTAGTGGCTGAGTGTTCTTTCAGAGAGAAACATGCATTTCATCCTTCTGGAGTGAATTTTCATGCTGGAGTTCATATGCATTTTATACTGTGCAGAATGTAGCTACCTGCTGGGGGTTGTGTCATAGAAGCACCTTTTCTGCAGGAGCTTATTGGAACATTCATTGTTTGGCTAAGTTATTTAGGGTTGGTTTTGGAAGGTCTTTCAACCTTGGCCAAATCCCGCTTCGTACGCAAGTTTTTAATAGCGCTGTTTCCAAGTGTCCACAAAGAGCTGCTGCTTGAAACTGTCCACATGCACATCTCGTATACTGGTGTGCTCGTTTCACTACCTGGATTTTGGTTTCCTCTTCTTTCTTTGAAATGACAAGTCTTCATTCAGCATTCTACACACACCTTGTACCAGCTTCAGTTTGAAGCATGTTGGTGCTCTCAAAACGCTGTGTAACCTATGTAGAGTGTGTTACTCTCCAGCACTGAATACACAACTTAGAGCTCCTTTCACCACAGACACGCAAACACATCTTTTTGTGAAAGTCCTACTTCAGGTCCCTTGGGAATGTAAGGGTTTCATGGAGAACATGAAGTCAATCATGCTTTTGCACTCTCCTACCAATAGAAATGACCTCTTGTACATGCCTGACTGAGTTTCACAGCAAAATGCCCTTGTTTTCTGGTTTCTTGAATGTTCTCAACACATTAGGAGAAAGAGCGTGTTTGAGCAAGATCGATGCAGTGTGCGTTTCCCTAGATTTCAAGTGATTTGGGAAATATAATCCTTATTTTTCCACATTGTGAAAGAAACATGAGGCTTGCAAGAGATTGAAAAAATGCATCCCAAAACGTACTCCAGCGGTGAAAGCACACGTTTCTACAAAGACTTTGAAGTAGCAAGTAAAAGCCAATGGCTGAGTGTTCTTTCAGAGAGAAACATACACATTTCATCCTTCTGGAGTGAATTTTCAGCCTGGAATTCATATGCAATTGTACCGTGCAGAATGTAACTACCTGCTCGGGGGTTGTGTCATAGAAGCACCTTTCCTGCAGGAGCTTATTGGAACATTCATTGTTTGGCTAACTTCTTTGGGTTGGTTTTGGAAGGTCTTTCAACTTTAGCCAAATCCGCTTTCTTACGAAATTTTTTCACAGCCTTGTTTCCAAGAGCCCACAAAGAACTGCTGCTTAAAACTCTCCACATGCACATCTCCCATACTGGTGTGCTCGTTTCACTACCTGGATTTTGGTTTCCTCTTTTTTCTTTGAAATTACAAGCCCTCTTTCTGCATGCTACACACACCTTGTAGCAGTTTCAGTTTGCAGCATATTGGTGCTCTTAAAACGCTGAGTAACCTGTGTAGAGTGTGTCAATCTCCAGCACTGAATACACAACTTAGAGCTCCTTTCACCACAGACACGCAAACACATCTTTTTGTAAAAGTCCTACTTCTTTACTCTTGGAAATGTAAGGGTTTCATCGAGAACTTGAAGTCAATCATGCTTTTGCACTCTGCAACCAAGAGGAATGAACTCTTGTACATACCCGTCTGAATTTCAGTGCCAAATGCCCTTCTTTTCTGGTTTGTTGAAAGTTCACAACACATTAGGAGATAGAGCGTGTTTGAAGAAGACTGATGCAGTGTGCGTTTTCCTGGATTTCTAGTGATTTGGGAAACATAATCCGTGTTTTCCCACATTGTCTAAGAAACAACATGAGGCTTGCAAGAGATTGAAACAATGCATCCTAAAACTTATTCCAGCAGTGAAAACACACGTTTCTACAAAGACTTGGAAGGAGCAAGCAAAAGAATAGTGGCTGAGTGTCCTTTCAGAGAGAAACACATGCATTTCATCCTTCTGGAGTGAGTTTTCTTGCTGGAATTCATATGCATTTTGTACTGTGCAGAATGTAGCTACCTGCTCGGGGGTTGTGTCATAGATGCACCTTTCCTGCAGGAGCTTATTGGAACTTTCATTGTTTGGCTAAGTTATTTAGGGCTGGTTTTGGAAGGTCTTTCAACTTTGGCCAAATGCGCTTTGTACGAAAGTTTTTCACAGCCCTGTTTCCAAGTGTCCACAAAGAGCTGCTGCTTGAAAGTGTCCACATGCACATCTCCCATACTGGTGTGCTCGTTTCACTACCTGGATTTTGGTTTCCTCTTCTTTCTTTGAAATGACAAGTCTTCATTCAGCATGCTACACACACCTTGTAGCAGTTTCAGTTTGAAGCATGTTGGTGCTCTCAAAACGCTGTGTATCCTGTGTAGAGTGTGTCACTCTACAGCACTGAATACAAAACTTAGAGCTCCTTTCAATACAGACACGCAAACACGTCTTTTTGGGAAAGTCCTAACTCAGGTAAATTGGAAATGTAATGGTTTCATCGAAAACATGAAGACAATCATGCTTTTGAACTCTGCAACCGAAAGAAATGGCTTTTTGTACATGCCATTCTGAATTTCACTGCAAAATGCCCTTCTTTTCTGGTTTGTTGAAAGTTCAAAACACTTTAGGAGATAGAACGTGTTTGAAGAAGACTGATGCAGTGTGCGTTTTCCTGGATTTCAAGTGATTCGGGATACATACTCCTTGTTTTTCGACATTGTCTAAGAAACAACATGAGGCTTGCAAGAGATTGAAAAAATGCATCCTAAAACTTATGCCTGCGGTGAAAACACACGTTTCTACAAAGACTTGGAAGGAGCAAGCAAAAGAATAGTGGCTGAGAGTTCTTTCAGAGAGAAACACACGTATTTCATCCTTCTGTAGAGACGGTTAGGGTTACGATTGGACCTAGGGTAGGGTTATGTTGAGTGTTAGGGTTAGAGATCCGGTTAGGGTTACGGTTGGACCTAGGGATAGGGTTATGTTGAGGGCTAGGGTTAGAGATCCGGTTAGGGATACGATTGGACCTACGGTAGGGTTATGTTGAGGGCTAAGGTTAGAGAGACGGTTAGGGTTACGATTGACCTAGGGTTAGGGTTATGTTGAGGTCTAGGTTTAGAGATCCGGTTAGGGTTACGATTGGACCTAGGGTTAGGGTTATGTTGAGGGCTAGGGTTAGAGATCCTGTTAGGGTTACGATTGGACCTAGGGTTAGGGTTATGTTGAGGTCTAGGTTTAGAGAGATGGTTAGGGTTACGATTGGACCTAGGGTTAGGGTTATGTTGAGGTCTAGGGTTAGAGAGACGGTTAGGGTTACGATTGGACCTAGGGTTAGGGTTATGTTGAGGGCTAGGGTTAGAGATCCGGTTAGGGTTACGATTGGACCTAGGGTTAGGGTTATATTGAGGGCTAGGGTTAGAGAGACGGTTAGGGTTACGATTGGACCTAGGGTTAGGGTTATGTTGAGGCCTAAGTTTAGAGATCAGGTTAGTATTATGATTCGACCTAGGGTTAGGGTTATGTTGAGGGCTAGGGTTACAGATCCGGTTAGGGTTACGATTGGACCTAGGGTTAGGGTTATGTTGAGGGCTAGGGTTAGAGATCCGGTTAGGGTTACGATTGGACGTAGGGTTAGGGTTATGTTGAGGGCTAGGGTTAGAGATCCGGTTAGGGGTACGGTTGGACCTAGGGTTAGGGTTATGTTGAGGGCTAGGGTTAGAGATCCGGTTAGGGTTAAGATTGTACCTAGGGTTATAGTGATTTTTAGGGCTAGGGTATTGCAGCAGTGAAAACACACATTTCTATAAAGACTTTGAAGCAGCAAGCAAAAGCCTAGTGGCTGACTGTTCTTTCAGAGAGAAACATGCATTTCATCCTTCTGGAGTGAATTTTCATGCTGGAGTTCATATGCATTTTATACTGTGCAGAATGTAGCTACCTGCTGGGGGTTGTGTCATAGAAGCACCTTTTCTGCAGGAGCTTATTGGAACTTTCATTGTTTGGCTAAGTTATTTAGGGCTGGTTTTGGAAGGTCTTTCATCTTTGGCCAAATCCGCTTTGTACGAAAGTTTTTCACAGCCCTGTTTCCAAGTGTCCACAAAGAGCTGCTGCTTGAAAGTGTCCACATGCACATCTCCCATACTGGTGTGCTCGTTTCACTACCTGGATTTTGGTTTCCTCTTCTTTCTTTGAAATGACAAGTCTTCATTCAGCATGCTACACACACCTTGTAGCAGTTTCAGTTTGAAGCATGTTGGTGCTCTCAAAACGCTGTGTATCCTGTGTAGAGTGTGTCACTCTACAGCACTGAATACACAACTTAGAGCTCCTTTCAACACAGACACGCAAACACGTCTTTTTGGGAAAGTCCTAACTCAGGTAAATTGGAAATGTAATGGTTTCATCGAAAACATGAAGACAATCATGCTTTTGAACTCTGCAACCGAAAGAAATGGCTTTTTGTACATGCCATTCTGAATTTCACTGCAAAATGCCCTTCTTTTCTGGTTTGTTGAAAGTTCAAAACACTTTAGGAGATAGAACGTGTTTGAAGAAGACTGATGCAGTGTGCGTTTTCCTGGATTTCAAGTGATTCGGGATACATACTCCTTGTTTTTCGACATTGTCTAAGAAACAACATGAGGCTTGCAAGAGATTGAAAGAATGCATCCTAAAACTTATGCCTGCAGTGAAAACACACGTTTCTACAAAGGCTTGGAAGTAGCAAGCAAAAGAATAGTGGCTGAGAGTTCTTTCAGAGAGAAACACACGTATTTCATCCTTCTGTAGAGACGGTTAGGGTTACGATTGGACCTAGGGTAGGGTTATGTTGAGGGCTAGGGTTAGAGTTCCGGTTAGGGTTACGTTTGGACCTAGGGTTAGGGTTATGTTGAGGGCTATGGTTAGAGATCCGGTTAGGGTTACGATTGGACCTACGGTAGGGTTATGTTGAGGGCTAGGGTTAGAGAGACGGTTAGGGTTACGATTGGACCTAGGGTTAGGGTTATGTTGAGGTCTATGGTTAGAGATCCGGTTAGGGTTACGATTGGACCTAGGGTTAGGGTTATGTTGAGGGCTAGGGTTAGAGATCCGGTTAGGGTTACGATTGGACCTAGGGTTATGGTTATGTTGAGGTCTAGGGTTAGAGAGATGGTTAGGGTTACGATTGGACCTAGGGTTAGGGTTATGTTGAGGGCTAGGGTTAGATAGAAGGTTAGGGTTACGATTGGACCTAGGGTTAGGGTTATGTTGAGGGCTAGGGTTAGAGAGACGGTTAGGGTTACGATTGGACCTAGGGTTAGGGTTATATTGAGATCTAGGGTTAGAGAGATGGTTAGGGTTACAATTGGACCTAGGGTTAGGGTTATGTTGTGGGCTAGAGTTAGAGAGACGGTTAGGGTTACGATTGGACCTAGGGTTAGTGTTATATTGAGGGCTAGGGTTAGAGAGATGGTTAGGGTTACGATTGGACCTAGGGTTAGGGTTATGTTGAGGCCTAAGTTTAGAGATCAGGTTAGTATTATGATTCGACCTAGGGTTAGGGTTATGTTGAGGGCTACGGTTACAGATCCGGTTAGGGTTACGATTGGACCTAGGGTTAGGGTTATGTTGAGGGCTAGGGTTAGAGATCCGGTTAGGGTTACGATTGGACGTAGGGTTAGGGTTATGTTGAGGGCTAGGGTTAGAGATCCGGTTAGGGTTACGGTTGGACCTAGGGTTAGGGTTACGTTGAGGGCTAGGGTTAGAGATCCGGTTAGGGTTAAGATTGTACCTAGGGCTATAGTTATGTTGAGGGCTAGGGTATTCCAGCAGTGAAAACACACATTTCTATAAAGACTTTGAAGCAGCAAGCAAAAGCCTAGTGGCTGAGTGTTCTTTCAGAGAGAAACATGCATTTCATCCTTCTGGAGTGAATTTTCATGCTGGAGTTCATATGCATTTTATACTGTGCAGAATGTAGCTACCTGCTGGGGGTTGTGTCATAGAAGCACCTTTTCTGCAGGAGCTTATTGGAACATTCATTGTTTGGCTAAGTTATTTAGGGTTGGTTTTGGAAGGTCTTTCAACCTTGGCCAAATCCCGCTTCGTACGCAAGTTTTTAATAGCGCTGTTTCCAAGTGTCCACAAAGAGCTGCTGCTTGAAACTGTCCACATGCACATCTCCTATACTGGTGTGCTCGTTTCACTACCTGGATTTTGGTTTCCTCTTCTTTCTTTGAAATGACAAGTCTTCATTCAGCATTCTACACACACCTTGTACCAGCTTCAGTTTGAAGCATGTTGGTGGTCTCAAAACGCTGTGTAACCTATGTAGAGTGTGTTACACTCCAGCACTGAATACACAACTTAGAGCTCCTTTCACCACAGACACGCAAACACATCTTTTTGTGAAAGTCCTACTTCAGGTCCCTTGGGAATGTAAGGGTTTCATGGAGAACATGAAGTCAATCATGCTTTTGCACTCTACTACCAATAGAAATGACCTCTTGTACATGCCTGACTGAGTTTCACTGCAAAATGCCCTTGTTTTCTGGTTTCTTGAATGTTCTCAACACATTAGGAGAAAGAGCGTGTTTGAGCAAGATCGATGCAGTGTGCATTTCCCTAGATTTCAAGTGATTTGGGAAATATAATCCTTATTTTTCCACATTGTGAAAGAAACATGAGGCTTGCAAGAGATTGAAAAAATGCATCCCAAAACGAACTCCAGCGGTGAAAGCACACGTTTCTACAAAGACTTTGAAGTAGCAAGTAAAAGCCAATGGCTGAGTGTTCTTTCAGAGAGAAACATACACATTTCATCCTTCTGGAGTGAATTTTCAGCCTGGAATTCATATGCATTTGTACCGTGCAGAATGTAACTACCTGCTCGGGGGTTGTGTCATAGAAGCAACTTTCCTGCAGGAGCTTATTGGAACATTCATTGTTTGGCTAACTTCTTTGGGTTGGTTTTGAAAGGTCTTTCAACTTTAGCCAAATCCGCTCTCTTACGAAATTTTTTCACAGCCTTGTTTCCAAGAGCCCACAAAGAACTGCTGCTTAAAACTCTCCACATGCACATCTCCCATACTGGTGTGCTCGTTTCACTACCTGGATTTTGGTTTCCTCTTCTTTCTTTGAAATTACAAGCCCTCTTTCTGCATGCTACACACACCTTGAAGCAGTTTCAGTTTCCAGCATATTGGTGCTCTTAAAACGCTGAGTAACCTGTGTAGAGTGTGTCAATCTCCAGCACTGAATACACAACTTAGAGCTCCTTTCACCACAGACACGCAAACACATCTTTTTGTAAAAGTCCTACTTCTTTACTCTTGGAAATGTAAGGGTTTCATCGAGAACTTGAAGTCAATCATGCTTTTGCACTCTGCAACCAATAGGAATGAACTCTTGTACATACCCGTCTGAATTTCAGTGCAAAATGCCCTTCTTTTCTGGTTTGTTGAAAGTTCACAACACATTAGGAGATAGAGCGTGTTTGAAGAAGACTGATGCAGTGTGCGTTTTCCTGGATTTCTAGTGATTTGAGAAACATAATCTGTGTTTTCCCACATTGTCTAAGAAACAACATGAGGCTTGCAAGAGATTGAAACAATGCATCCTAAAACTTATTCCAGCAGTGAAAACACACGTTTCTACAAAGACTTGGAAGGAGCAAGCAAAAGAATAGTGGCTGAGTGTCCTTTCAGAGAGAAACACATGCATTTCATCCTTCTGGAGTGAGTTTTCTTGCTGGAATTCATATGCATTTTGTACTGTGCAGAATGTAGCTACCTGCTCGGGGGTTGTGTCATAGATGCACCTTTCCTGCAGGAGCTTATTGGAACTTTCATTGTTTGGCTAAGTTATTTAGGGTTGGTTTTGGAAGGTCTTTCAACTTTGGCCAAATCCGCTTTGTACGAAAGTTTTTCACAGCCCTGTTTCCAAGTGTCCACAAAGAGCTGCTGCTTGAAAGTGTCCACATGCACATCTCCCATACTGGTGTGCTCGTTTCACTACCTGGATTTTGGTTTCCTCTTCTTTCTTTGAAATGACAAGTCTTCATTCAGCATGCTACACACACCTTGTAGCAGTTTCAGTTTGAAGCATGTTGGTGCTCTCAAAACGCTGTGTATCCTGTGTAGAGTGTGTCACTCTACAGCACTGAATACACAACTTAGAGCTCCTTTCAACACAGACACGCAAACACGTCTTTTTGGGAAACTCCTAACCCAGGTAAATTGGAAATGTAATGGTTTCATCGAAAACATGAAGACAATCATGCTTTTGAACTCTGCAACCGAAAGAAATGGCTTTTTGTACATGCCATTCTGAATTTCACTGCAAAATGCCCTTCTTTTCTGGTTTGTTGAAAGTTCAAAACACTTTAGGAGATAGAACGTGTTTGAAGAACACTGATGCAGTGTGCGTTTTCCTGGATTTCAAGTTATTCGGGATACATACTCCTTGTTTTTCGACATTGTCTAAGAAACAACATGAGGCTTGCAAGAGATTGAAAAAATGCATCCTAAAACTTATGCCTGCAGTGAAAACACACGTTTCTACAAAGACTTGGAAGGAGCAAGCAAAAGAATAGTGGCTGAGAGTTCTTTCAGAGAGAAACACACGTATTTCATCCTTCTGTAGAGACGGTTAGGGTTACGATTGGACCTAGGGTAGGGTTATGTTGAGGGCTAGGGTTAGAGAGACGGTTAGGGTTACGATTGGACCTAGGGTTAGGGTTATGTTGAGGGCTAGGGTTAGAGATCCGGTTAGGGTTACAATTGGACCTAGGGTAGGGTTATGTTGAGGGCTAGGGTTAGAGAGACGGTTAGGGTTACGATTGGACCTAGGGTTAGGGTTATGTTGAGGTCTAGGGTTAGAGATCCGGTTAGGGTTACGATTGGACCTTGGGTTAGGGTTATGTTGAGGGCTAGGGTTAGAGATCCGGTTACGGTTACGATTGGACCTAGGGTTAGTGTTATGTTGAGGGCTAGGGATAGAGAGACGGTTAGGGTTACGATTGGACCTAGGGTTAGGATTATGTTGAGGGCCAGGGTTAGAGATCAGCTTAGTATTACGATTGGACCTAGGGTTAGGGTTATGTTGAGGCCTAGGGTTAGAGATCAGGTTAGGGTTACGATTGGACCTTGGGTTAGGGTTATGTTGAGGGCTAGGGTTAGAGATCCGGTTAGGGTTACGATTGAACCTAGGGTTAGGGTTATATTGAGCGCTAGGGTTAGAGAGACGGTTAGGGTTACGATTGGACCTAGGGTTAGGGTTATGTTGAGGCCTAAGTTTAGAGATCAGGTTAGTATTACTATTGCACCTAGGGTTAGGGTTATGTTGAGGGCTAGGGTTACAGATCCGGTTAGGGTTACGATTGGACTTAGGGTAAGGGTTATGTTGAGGGCTAGGGTTAGAGATCCGGTTAGCGTTACGATTGGACGTAGGGTTAGGGTTATGTTGAGGGCTAGGGTTAGAGATCCGGTTAGGGTTACGGTTGGACCTAGGGTTAGGGTTATGTTGAGGGCCAGGGTTAGAGATCAGCTTAGTATTACGATTGGACCTAAGGTTAGGGTTATGTTGAGGGCTAGGGTTAGAGATCCGGTTAGGCTTAAGATTGTACCTAGGGTTATAGTGATGTTGAGGGCTAGGGTATTCCAGCAGTGAAAACACACATTTCTATAAAGACTTTGAAGCAGCAAGCAAAAGCCTAGTGGCTGAGTGTTCTTTCAGAGAGAAACATGCATTTCATCCTTCTGGAGTGAATTTTCATGCTGGAGTTCATATGCATTTTATACTGTGTAGAATGTAGCTACCTGCTGGGGGTTGTGTCATAGAAGCACCTTTTCTGCAGGAGCTTATTGGAACATTCATTGTTTGGCTAAGTTATTTAGGGTTGGTTTTGGAAGGTCTTTCAACCTTGGCCAAATCCCGCTTCGTACGCAAGTTTTTAATAGCGCTGTTTCCAAGTGTCCACAAAGAGCTGCTGCTTGAAACTGTCCACATGCACATCTCGTATACTGGTGTGCTCGTTTCACTACCTGGATTTTGGTTTCCTCTTCTTTCTTTGAAATGACAAGTCTTCATTCAGCTTTCTACACACACCTTGTACCAGCTTCAGTTTGAAGCATGTTGGTGCTCTCAAAACGCTGTGTAACCTATGTAGAGTGTGTTACTCTCCAGCACTGAATACACAACTTAGAGCTCCTTTCACCACAGACACGCAAACACATCTTTTTGTGAAAGTCCTACTTCAGGTCCCTTGGGAATGTAAGGTTTTCATGGAGAACATGAAGTCAATCATGCTTTTGCACTCTACTACCAATAGAAATGACCTCTTTTACATGCCTGACTGAGTTTCACTGCAAAATGCCCTTGTTTTCTGGTTTCTTGAATGTTCTCAACACATTAGGAGAAAGAGCGTGTTTGAGCAAGATCGATGCAGTGTGCGTTTCCCTAGATTTCAAGTGATTTGGGAAATATAATCCTTATTTTTCCACATTGTGAAAGAAACATGAGGCTTGCAAGAGATTGAAAAAATGCATCCCAAAACGTACTCCAGCGGTGAAAGCACACGTTTCTACAAAGACTTTGAAGTAGCAAGTAAAAGCCAATGGCTGAGTGTTCTTTCAGAGAGAAACATACACATTTCATCCTTCTGGAGTGAATTTTCAGCCTGGAATTCATATGCATTTGTACCGTGCAGAATGTAACTACCTGCTCGGGGGTTGTGTCATAGAAGCAACTTTCCTGCAGGAGCTTATTGGAACATTCATTGTTTGGCTAACTTCTTTGGGTTGGTTTTGGAAGGTCTTTCAACTTTAGCCAAATCCGCTCTCTTACGAAATTTTTTCACAGCCTTGTTTCCAAGAGCCCACAAAGAACTGCTGCTTAAAACTCTCCACATGCACATCTCCCATACTGGTGTGCTCCTTTCACTACCTGGATTTTGGTTTCCTCTTCTTTCTTTGAAATTACAAGCCCTCTTTCTGCATGCTACACACACCTTGTAGCAGTTTCAGTTTGCAGCATATTGGTGCTCTTAAAACGCTGAGTAACCTGTGTAGAGTGTGTCAGTCTCCTGCACTGAATACACAACTTAGAGCTCCTTTCACCACAGACACGCAAACACATCTTTTTGTAAAAGTCCTACTTCTTTACTCTTGGAAATGTAAGGGTTTCATCGAGAACTTGAAGTCAATCATGCTTTTGCACTCTGCAACCAATAGGAATGAACTCTTGTACATACCCGTCTGAATTTCAGTGCAAAATGCCCTTCTTTTCTGGTTTGTTGAAAGTTCACAACACATTAGGAGATAGAGCGTGTTTGAAGAAGACTGATGCAGTGTGCGTTTTCCTGGATTTCTAGTGATTTGAGAAACATAATCTGTGTTTTCCCACATTGTCTAAGAAACAACATGAGGCTTGCAAGAGATTGAAACAATGCATCCTAAAACTTATTCCAGCAGTGAAAACACACGTTTCTACAAAGACTTGGAAGGAGCAAGCAAAAGAATAGTGGCTGAGTGTCCTTTCAGAGAGAAACACATGCATTTCATCCTTCTGGAGTGAGTTTTCTTGCTGGAATTCATATGCATTTTGTACTGTGCAGAATGTAGCTACCTGCTCGGGGGTTGTGTCATAGATGCACCTTTCCTGCAGGAGCTTATTGGAACTTTCATTGTTTGGCTAAGTTATTTAGGGTTGGTTTTGGAAGGTCTTTCAACTTTGGCCAAATCCGCTTTGTACGAAAGTTTTTCACAGCCCTGTTTCCAAGTGTCCACAAAGAGCTGCTGCTTGAAAGTGTCCACATGCACATCTCCCATACTGGTGTGCTCGTTTCACTACCTGGATTTTGGTTTCCTCTTCTTTCTTTGAAATGACAAGTCTTCATTCAGCATGCTACACACACCTTGTAGCAGTTTCAGTTTGAAGCATGTTGGTGCTCTCAAAACGCTGTGTATCCTGTGTAGAGTGTGTCACTCTACAGCACTGAATACACAACTTAGAGCTCCTTTCAACACAGACACGCAAACACGTCTTTTTGGGAAAGTCCTAACTCAGGTAAATTGGAAATGTAATGGTTTCATCGAAAACATGAAGACAATCATGCTTTTGAACTCTGCAACCGAAAGAAATGGCTTTTTGTACATGCCATTCTGAATTTCACTGCAAAATGCCCTTCTTTTCTGGTTTGTTGAAAGTTCAAAACACTTTAGGAGATAGAACGTGTTTGAAGAAGACTGATGCAGTGTGCGTTTTCCTGGATTTCAAGTGATTCGGGATACATACTCCTTGTTTTTCGACATTGTCTAAGAAACAACATGAGGCTTGCAAGAGATTGAAAAAATGCATCCTAAAACTTATGCCTGCAGTGAAAACACACGTTTCTACAAAGACTTGGAAGGAGCAAGCAAAAGAATAGTGGCTGAGAGTTCTTTCAGAGAGAAACACACGTATTTCATCCTTCTGTAGAGACGGTTAGGGTTACGATTGGACCTAGGGTAGGGTTATGTTGAGGGCTAGGGTTAGAGAGACGGTTAGGGTTACGATTGGACCTAGGGTTAGGGTTATGTTGAGGGCTAGGGTTAGAGATCCGGTTAGGGTTACAATTGGACCTAGGGTAGGGTTATGTTGAGGGCTAGGGTTAGAGAGACGGTTAGGGTTACGATTGGACCTAGGGTTAGGGTTATGTTGAGGTCTAGGGTTAGAGATCCGGTTAGGGTTACGATTGGACCTTGGGTTAGGGTTATGTTGAGGGCTAGGGTTAGAGATCCGGTTACGGTTACGATTGGACCTAGGGTTAGGGTTATGTTGAGGGCTAGGGATAGAGAGACGGTTAGGGTTACGATTGGACCTAGGGTTAGGATTATGTTGAGGGCCAGGGTTAGAGATCAGCTTAGTATTACGATTGGACCTAGGGTTAGGGTTATGTTGAGGCCTAGGGTTAGAGATCAGGTTAGGGTTACGATTGGACCTTGGGTTAGGGTTATGTTGAGGGCTAGGGTTAGAGATCCGGTTAGGGTTACGATTGGACCTAGGGTTAGGGTTATATTGAGCGCTAGGGTTAGAGAGACGGTTAGGGTTACGATTGGACCTAGGGTTAGGGTTATGTTGAGGCCTAAGTTTAGAGATCAGGTTAGTATTACTATTGCACCTAGGGTTAGGGTTATGTTGAGGGCTAGGGTTACAGATCCGGTTAGGGTTACGATTGGACTTAGGGTAAGGGTTATGTTGAGGGCTAGGGTTAGAGATGCGGTTAGCGTTACGATTGGACGTAGGGTTAGGGTTATGTTGAGGGCTAGGGTTAGAGATCCGGTTAGGGTTACGGTTGGACCTAGGGTTAGGGTTATGTTGAGGGCCAGGGTTAGAGATCAGCTTAGTATTACGATTGGACCTAGGGTTAGGGTTATGTTGAGGCCTAGGGTTAGAGATCCTGTGAGGGTTACGATTGGACCTAGGGTTAGGGTTATGTTGAGGGCTAGGGTTAGAGATCCGGTTAGGCTTAAGATTGTACCTAGGGTTATGGTGATGTTGAGGGCTAGGGTATTCCAGCAGTGAAAACACACATTTCTATAAAGACTTTGAAGCAGCAAGCAAAAGCCTAGTGGCTTAGTGTTCTTTCAGAGAGAAACATGCATTTCATCCTTCTGGAGTGAATTTTCATGCTGGAGTTCATATGCATTTTATACTGTGTAGAATGTAGCTACCTGCTGGGGGTTGTGTCATAGAAGCACCTTTTCTGCAGGAGCTTATTGGAACATTCATTGTTTGGCTAAGTTATTTAGGGTTGGTTTTGGAAGGTCTTTCAACCTTGGCCAAATCCCGCTTCGTACGCAAGTTTTTAATAGCGCTGTTTCCAAGTGTCCACAAAGAGCTGCTGCTTGAAACTGTCCACATGCACATCTCGTATACTGGTGTGCTCGTTTCACTACCTGGATTTTGGTTTCCTCTTCTTTCTTTGAAATGACAAGTCTTCATTCAGCATTCTACACACACCTTGTACCAGCTTCAGTTTGAAGCATGTTGGTGCTCTCAAAACGCTGTGTAACCTATGTAGAGTGTGTTACTCTCCAGCACTGAATACACAACTTAGAGCTCCTTTCACCACAGACACGCAAACACATCTTTTTGTGAAAGTCCTACTTCAGGTCCCTTGGGAATGTAAGGTTTTCATGGAGAACATGAAGTCAATCATGCTTTTGCACTCTACTACCAATAGAAATGACCTCTTTTACATGCCTGACTGAGTTTCACTGCAAAATGCCCTTGTTTTCTGGTTTCTTGAATGTTCTCAACACATTAGGAGAAAGAGCGTGTTTGAGCAAGATCGATGCAGTGTGCGTTTCCCTAGATTTCAAGTGATTTGGGAAATATAATCCTTATTTTTCCACATTGTGAAAGAAACATGAGGCTTGCAAGAGATTGAAAAAATGCATCCCAAAACGTACTCCAGCGGTGAAAGCACACGTTTCTACAAAGACTTTGAAGTAGCAAGTAAAAGCCAATGGCTGAGTGTTCTTTCAGAGAGAAACATACACATTTCATCCTTCTGGAGTGAATTTTCAGCCTGGAATTCATATGCATTTTTACCGTGCAGAATGTAACTACCTGCTCGGGGGTTGTGTCATAGAAGCAACTTTCCTGCAGGAGCTTATTGGAACATTCATTGTTTGGCTAACTTCTTTGGGTTGGTTTTGGAAGGTCTTTCAACTTTAGCCAAATCCGCTCTCTTACGAAATTTTTTCACAGCCTTGTTTCCAAGAGCCCACAAAGAACTGCTGCTTAAAACTCTCCACATGCACATCTCCCATACTGGTGTGCTCCTTTCACTACCTGGATTTTGGTTTCCTCTTCTTTCTTTGAAATTACAAGCCCTCTTTCTGCATGCTACACACACCTTGTAGCAGTTTCAGTTTGCAGCATATTGGTGCTCTTAAAACGCTGAGTAACCTGTGTAGAGTGTGTCAATCTCCAGCACTGAATACACAACTTAGAGCTCCTTTCACCACAGACACGCAAACACATCGTTTTGTAAAAGTCCTACTTCTTTACTCTTGGAAATGTAAGGGTTTCATCGAGAACTTGAAGTCAATCATGCTTTTGCACTCTGCAACCAATAGGAATGAACTCTTGTACATACCCGTCTGAATTTCAGTGCAAAATGCCCTTCTTTTCTGGTTTGTTGAAAGTTCACAACACATTAGGAGATAGAGCGTGTTTGAAGAAGACTGATGCAGTGTGCGTTTTCCTGGATTTCTAGTGATTTGGGAAACATAATCCGTGTTTTCCCACATTGTCTAAGAAACAACATGAGGCTTGCAAGAGATTGAAACAATGCATCCTAAAACTTATTCCAGCAGTGAAAACACACGTTTCTACAAAGACTTGGAAGGAGCAAGCAAAAGAATAGTGGCTGAGTGTCCTTTCAGAGAGAAACACATGCATTTCATCCTTCTGGAGTGAGTTTTCTTGCTGGAATTCATATGCATTTTGTACTGTGCAGAATGTAGCTACCTGCTCGGGGGTTGTGTCATAGATGCACCTTTCCTGCAGGAGCTTATTGGAACTTTCATTGTTTGGCTAAGTTATTTAGGGTTGGTTTTGGAAGGTCTTTCAATTTTGGCCAAATCCGCTTTGTACGAAAGTTTTTCACAGCCCTGTTTCCAAGTGTCCACAAAGAGCTGCTGCTTGAAAGTGTCCACATGCACATCTCCCATACTGGTGTGCTCGTTTCACTACCTGGATTTTGGTTTCCTCTTCTTTCTTTGAAATGACAAGTCTTCATTCAGCATGCTACACACACCTTGTAGCAGTTTCAGTTTGAAGCATGTTGGTGCTCTCAAAACGCTGTGTATCCTGTGTAGAGTGTGTCACTCTACAGCACTGAATACACAACTTAGAGCTCCTTTCAACACAGACACGCAAACACGTCTTTTTGGGAAAGTCCTAACTCAGGTAAATTGGAAATGTAATGGTTTCATCGAAAACATGAAGACAATCTTGCTTTTGAACTCTGCAACCGAAAGAAATGGCTTTTTGTACATGCCATTCTGAATTTCGCTGCAAAATGCCCTTCTTTTCTGGTTTGTTGAAAGTTCAAAACACTTTAGGAGATAGAACGTGTTTGAAGAAGACTGATGCAGTGTGCGTTTTCCTGGATTTCAAGTGATTCGGGATACATACTCCTTGTTTTTCGACATTGTCTAAGAAACAACATGAGGCTTGCAAGAGATTGAAAAAATGCATCCTAAAACTTATGCCTGCAGTGAAAACACACGTTTCTACAAAGACTTGGAAGGAGCAAGCAAAAGAATAGTGGCTGAGAGTTCTTTCAGAGAGAAACACACGTATTTCATCCTTCTGTAGAGACGGTTAGGGTTACGATTGGACCTAGGGTAGGGTTATGTTGAGGGCTAGGGTTAGAGAGACGGTTAGGGTTACGATTGGACCTAGGGTTAGGGTTATGTTGAGGTCTAGGGTTAGAGATCCGGTTAGGGTTACGATTGGACCTAGGGTTAGGGTTATGTTGAGGGCTAGGGTTAGAGATCCGGTTAGGGTTACGATTGGACCTACGGTAGGGTTATGTTGAGGGCTAGGGTTAGAGAGACGGTTAGGGTTACGATTGGACCTAGGGTTAGGGTTATGTTGAGGTCTAGCGTTAGAGATCCGGTTAGGGTTACGATTGGACCTAGGGTTAGGGTTATGTTGAGGGCTAGGGTTAGAGATCCGGTTAGGGTTACGATTGGACCTAGGGTAGGGTTATGTTGAGGGCTAGGGTTAGAGAGACGGTTAGGGTTACGATTGGACTTAGGGTTAGGGTTATGTTGAGGTCTAGGGTTAGAGATCCGGTTAGGGTTACGATTGGACCTAGGGTTAGGGTTATGTTGAGGGCTAGGGTTAGAGATCCTGTTAGGGTTACGATTGGACCTAGGGTTAGGGTTATGTTGAGGCCTAGGGTTAGAGATCCTGTTAGGGTTACGATTGGACCTAGGGTTAGGGTTATGTTGAGGGCTAGGGTTAGAGATCCGGTTAGGCATAAGATTGTACCTAGGGTTATAGTGATGTTGAGGGCTAGGGTATTCCAGCAGTGAAAACACACATTTCTATAAAGACTTTGAAGCAGCAAGCAAAAGCCTAGTGGCTGAGTGTTCTTTCAGAGAGAAACATGCATTTCATCCTTCTGGAGTGAATTTTCATGCTGGAGTTCATATGCATTTTATACTGTGTAGAATGTAGCTACCTGCTGGGGGTTGTGTCATAGAAGCACCTTTTCTGCAGGAGCTTATTGGAACATTCATTGTTTGGCTAAGTTATTTAGTGTTGGTTTTGGAAGGTCTTTCAACCTTAGCCAAATCCCGCTTCGTACGCAAGTTTTTAATAGCGCTGTTTCCAAGTGTCCACAAAGAGCTGCTGCTTGAAACTGTCCACATGCACATCTCGTATACTGGTGTGCTCGTTTCACTACCTGGATTTTGGTTTCCTCTTCTTTCTTTGAAATGACAAGTCTTCATTCAGCATTCTACACACACCTTGTACCAGCTTCAGTTTGAAGCATGTTGGTGCTCTCAAAACGCTGTGTAACCTATGAAGAGTGTGTTACTCTCCAGCACTGAATACACAACTTAGAGCTCCTTTCACCACAGACACGCAAACACATCTTTTTGTGAAAGTCCTACTTCAGGTCCCTTGGGAATGTAAGGTTTTCATGGAGAACATGAAGTCAATCATGCTTTTGCACTCTACTACGAATAGAAATGACCTCTTGTACATGCCTGACTGAGTTTCACTGCAGAATGCCCTTGTTTTCTGGTTTCTTGAATGTTCTCAACACATTAGGAGAAAGAGCGTGTTTGAGCAAGATCGATGCAGTGTGCGTTTCCCTAGATTTCAAGTGATTTGGGAAATATAATCCTTATTTTTCCACATTGTGAAAGAAACATGAGGCTTGCAAGAGATTGAAAAAATGCATCCCAAAACGTACTCCAGCGGTGAAAGCACACGTTTCTACAAAGACTTTGAAGTAGCAAGTAAAAGCCAATGGCTGAGTGTTCTTTCAGAGAGAAACATACACATTTCATCCTTCTGGAGTGAATTTTCAGCCTGGAATTCATATGCATTTGTACCGTGCAGAATGTAACTACCTGCTCGGGGGTTGTGTCATAGAAGCAACTTTCCTGCAGGAGCTTATTGGAACATTCATTGTTTGGCTAACTTCTTTGGGTTGGTTTTGGAAGGTCTTTCAACTTTAGCCAAATCCGCTCTCTTACGAAATTTTTTCACAGCCTTGTTTCCAAGAGCCCACAAAGAACTGCTGCTTAAAACTCTCCACATGCACATCTCCCATACTGGTGTGCTCGTTTCACTACCTGGATTTTGGTTTCCTCTTCTTTCTTTGAAATTACAAGCCCTCTTTCTGCATGCTACACACACCTTGAAGCAGTTTCAGTTTGCAGCATATTGGTGCTCTTAAAACGCTGAGTAACCTGTGTAGAGTGTGTCAATCTCCAGCACTGAATACACAACTTAGAGCTCCTTTCACCACAGACACGCAAACACATCTTTTTGTAAAAGTCCTACTTCTTTACTCTTGGAAATGTAAGGGTTTCATCGAGAACTTGAAGTCAATCATGCTTTTGCACTCTGCAACCAATAGGAATGAACTCTTGTACATACCCGTCTGAATTTCAGTGCAAAATGCCCTTCTTTTCTGGTTTGTTGAAAGTTCACAACACATTAGGAGATAGAGCGTGTTTGAAGAAGACTGATGCAGTGTGCGTTTTCCTGGATTTCTAGTGATTTGAGAAACATAATCTGTGTTTTCCCACATTGTCTAAGAAACAACATGAGGCTTGCAAGAGATTGAAACAATGCATCCTAAAACTTATTCCAGCAGTGAAAACAAACCTTTCTACAAAGACTTGGAAGGAGCAGGCAAAAGAATAGTGGCTGAGTGTCCTTTCAGAGAGAAACACATGCATTTCATCCTTCTGGAGTGAGTTTTCTTGCTGGAATTCATATGCATTTTGTACTGTGCAGAATGTAGCTACCTGCTCGGGGGTTGTGTCATAGATGCACCTTTCCTGCAGGAGCTTATTGGAACTTTCATTGTTTGGCTAAGTTATTTAGGGTTGGTTTTGGAAGGTCTTTCAACTTTGGCCAAATCCGCTTTGTACGAAAGTTTTTCACAGCCCTGTTTCCAAGTGTCCACAAAGAGCTGCTGCTTGAAAGTGTCCACATGCACATCTCCCATACTGGTGTGCTCGTTTCACTACCTGGATTTTGGTTTCCTCTTCTTTCTTTGAAATGACAAGTCTTCATTCAGCATGCTACACACACCTTGTAGCAGTTTCAGTTTGAAGCATGTTGGTGCTCTCAAAACGCTGTGTATCCTGTGTAGAGTGTGTCACTCTACAGCACTGAATACACAACTTAGAGCTCCTTTCAACACAGACACGCAAACACGTCTTTTTGGGAAAGTCCTAACTCAGGTAAATTGGAAATGTAATGGTTTCATCGAAAACATGAAGACAATCATGCTTTTGAACTCTGCAACCGAAAGAAATGGCTTTTTGTACATGCCATTCTGAATTTCACTGCAAAATGCCCTTCTTTTCTGGTTTGTTGAAAGTTCAAAACACTTTAGGAGATAGAACGTGTTTGAAGAAGACTGATGCAGTGTGCGTTTTCCTGGATTTCAAGTGATTCGGGATACATACTCCTTGTTTTTCGACATTGTCTAAGAAACAACATGAGGCTTGCAAGAGATTGAAAAAATGCATCCTAAAACTTATGCCTGCAGTGAAAACACACGTTTCTACAAAGACTTGGAAGGAGCAAGCAAAAGAATAGTGGCTGAGAGTTCTTTCAGAGAGAAACACACGTATTTCATCCTTCTGTAGAGACGGTTAGGGTTACGATTGGACCTAGGGTAGGGTTATGTTGAGGGCTAGGTTTAGAGAGTCGGTTAGGGTTACGATTGGACCTAGGGTTAGGGTTATGTTGAGGTCTAGGGTTAGAGATCCGGTTAGGGTTACGATTGGACCTAGGGTTAGGGTTATGTTGAGGTCAAGCGTTAGAGATCCGGTTAGGGTTACGATTGGACCTAGGGTTAGGGTTATGTTGAGGGCTAGGGTTAGAGATCCGGTTAGGGTTACGATTGGACCTAGGGTAGGGTTATGTTGAGGGCTAGGGTTACAGATCCGGTTAGGGTTACGATTGGACTTAGGGTAAGGGTTATGTTGAGGGCTAGGGTTAGAGATCCGGTTAGGGTTACGATTGGACGTAGGGTTAGGGTTATGTTGAGGGCTAGGGTTAGAGATCCGGTTAGGGTTACGGTTGGACCTAGGGTTAGGGTTATGTTGAGGGCCAGGATTAGAGATCAGCTTAGTATTACGATTGGACCTAGGGTTAGGGTTATTTTGAGGCCTAGGGTTAGAGATCCTGTTAGGGTTACGATTGGACCTAGGGTTAGGGTTATGTTGAGGGCCAGGGTTAGAGATCCGGTTAGGCTTAAGATTGTACCTAGGGTTATAGTGATGTTGAGGGCTAGGGTATTCCAGCAGTGAAAACACACATTTCTATAAAGACTTTGAAGCAGCAAGCAAAAGCCTAGTGGCTGAGTGTTCTTTCAGAGAGAAACATGCATTTCATCCTTCTGGAGTGAATTTTCATGCTGGAGTTCATATGTATTTTATACTGTGCAGAATGTAGCTACCTGCTGGGGGTTGTGTCATAGAAGCACCTTTTCTGCAGGAGCTTATTGGAACATTCATTGTTTGGCTAAGTTATTTAGGGTTGGTTTTGGAAGGTCTTTCAACTTTGGCCAAATGCGCTTTGTACGAAAGTTTTTCACAGCCCTGTTTCCAAGTGTCCACAAAGAGCTGCTGCTTGAAAGTGTCCACATGCACATCTCCCATACTGGTGTGCTCGTTTCACTACCTGGATTTTGGTTTCCTCTTCTTTCTTTGAAATGACAAGTCTTCATTCAGCATGCTACACACACCTTGTAGCAGTTTCAGTTTGAAGCATGTTGGTGCTCTTAAAACGCTGTGTATCCTGTGTAGAGTGTGTCACTCTACAGCACTGAATACACAACTTAGAGCTCCTTTCAACACAGACACGCAAACACGTCTTTTTGGGAAAGTCCTAACTCAGGTAAATTGGAAATGTAATGGTTTCATCGAAAACATGAAGACAATTATGCTTTTGAACTCTGCAACCGAAAGAAATGGCTTTTTGTACATGCCATTCTGAATTTCACTGCAAAATGCCCTTTTTTTCTGGTTTGTTGAAAGTTCAAAACACTTTAGGAGATAGAACGTGTTTGAAGAAGACTGATGCAGTGTGCGTTTTCCTGGATTTCAAGTGATTCGGGATACATACTCCTTGTTTTTCCACATTGTCTAAGAAACAACATGATTCTTGCAAGAGATTGAAAAAATGCATCCTAAAACTTATGCCTGCAGTGAAAACACACGTTTCTACAAAGACTTGGAAGGAGCAAGCAAAAGAATAGTGGCTGAGAGTTCTTTCAGAGAGAAACACACGTATTTCATCCTTCTGTAGAGACGGTTAGGGTTACGATTGGACCTAGGGTAGGGTTATGTTGAGGGCTAGGGTTAGAGCGACGGTTAGGGTTACGATTGGACCTAGGGTTAGGGTTATGTTGAGGTCTAGGGTTAGAGATTCGGTTAGGGTTACGATTGGACCTAGGGTTAGGGTTATGTTGAGGGATAGGGTTAGAGATCCGGTTAGGGTTACGATTGGACGTAGGGTTAGGGTTATGTTGAGGGCTAGGGTTAGAGAGACGGTTAGGGTTACGATTGGACCTAGGGTTAGGGTTATGTTGAGGTCTAGCGTTAGAGATCCGGTTAGGGTTACGATTGGACCTAGGGTTAGGGTTATGTTGAGGGCTAGGGTTAGAGATCCGGTTAGGGTTACGATTGGACCTAGGGTAGGGTTATGTTGAGGGCTAGGGTTAGAGAGACGGTTAGGGTTACGATTGGACCTAGGGTTAGGGTTATGTTGAGGTCTAGCGTTAGAGATCCGGTTAGGGTTACGATTGGACCTAGGGTTAGGGTTATGTTGAGGGCTAGGGTTAGAGATCCGGTTAGGGTTACGATTGGACCTAGGGTAGGGTTATGTTGAGGGCTAGGGTTAGAGAGACGGTTAGGGTTACGATTGGACCTAGGGTTAGGGTTATGTTGAGGGATAGGGTTAGAGATCCGGTTAGGGTTACGATTGGACGTAGGGTTAGGGTTATGTTGAGGGCTAGGGTTAGAGAGACGGTTAGGGTTACGATTGGACCTAGGGTTAGGGTTATGTTGAGGTCTAGCGTTAGAGATCCGGTTAGGGTTACGATTGGACCTAGGGTTAGGGTTATGTTGAGGGCTAGGGTTAGAGATCCGGTTAGGGTTACGATTGGACCTAGGGTAGGGTTATGTTGAGGGCTAGGGTTAGAGAGACGGTTAGGGTTACGATTGGACCTAGGGTTAGGGTTATGTTGAGGTCTAGCGTTAGAGATCCGGTTAGGGTTACGATTGGACCTAGGGTTAGGGTTATGTTGAGGGCTAGGGTTAGAGATCCGGTTAGGGTTACGATTGGACCTAGGGTAGGGTTATGTTGAGGGCTAGGGTTAGAGAGACGGTTAGGGTTACGATTGGACCTAGGGTTAGGGTTATGTTGAGGTCTAGCTTTAGAGATCCGGTTAGGGTTACGATTGGACCTAGGGTTAGGGTTATGTTGAGGCCTAGGGTTAGAGATCCGGTTAGGGTTACGATTGGACCTAGGGTAGGGTTATATTGAGGGCTAGGGTTAGAGAGACGGTTAGGGTTACGATTGGACCTAGGGTTAGGGTTATGTTGAGGTCTAGGGTTAGAGATCCGGTTAGGGTTACGATTGGACCTAGGGTTAGGGTTATGTTGAAGGCTAGGGTTAGAGATCCGGTTAGGGTTACGATTGGACCTAGGGTTAGGGTTATGTTGAGGGCTAGGGTTAGAGATCCGGTTAGGGTTACGATTGGACCTAGGGTTAGGGTTATGTTGAGGGCTAGGGATAGAGAGACGGTTAGGGTTACGATTGGACCTAGGGTTAGGGTTATGTTGAGGGCTAGGGATAGAGAGACGGTTAGGGTTACGATTGGTCGTAGGGTTAGGGTTATGTTGAGGGCTAGGGTTAGAGATCCGGTTAGGGTTACGGTTGGACCTAGGGTTAGGGTTACGTTGAGGGCTAGGGTTAGAGATCCGGTTAGGGTTAAGATTGTACCTAGGGCTATAGTGATGTTGAGGGCTATGGTATTCCAGCAGTGAAAACACACATTTCTATAAAGACTTTGAAGCAACAAGCAAAAGCCTAGTGGCTGAGTGTTCTTTCAGAGAGAAACATGCATTTCATCCTTCTGGAGTGAATTTTCATGCTGGAGTTCATATGCATTTTATACTGTGCAGTATGTAGCTACCTGCTGGGGGTTGTGTCATAGAAGCACCTTTTCTGCAGGAGCTTATTGGAACATTCATTGTTTGGCTAAGTTATTTAGGGTTGGTTTTGGAAGGTCTTTCAACCTTGGCCAAATCCCGCTTCGTACGCAAGTTTTTAATAGCGCTGTTTCCAAGTGTCCACAAAGAGCTGCTGCTTGAAACTGTCCACATGCACATCTCGTATACTGGTGTGCTCGTTTCACTACCTGGATTTTGGTTTCCTCTTCTTTCTTTGAAATGACAAGTCTTCATTCAGCATTCTACACACACCTTGTACCAGCTTCAGTTTGAAGCATGTTGGTGGTCTCAAAACGCTGTGTAACCTATGTAGAGTGTGTTACTCTCCAGCACTGAATACACAACTTAGAACTCCTTTCACCACAGACACGCAAACACATCTTTTTGTGAAAGTCCTACTTCAGGTCCCTTGGGAATGTAAGGGTTTCATGGAGAACATGAAGTCAATCATGCTTTTGCACTCTACTACCAATAGAAATGACCTCTTGTACATGCCTGACTGAGTTTCACTGCAAAATGCCCTTGTTTTCTGGTTTCTTGAATGTTCTCAACACATTAGGAGAAAGAGCGTGTTTGAGCAAGATCGATGCAGTGTGCGTTTCCCTAGATTTCAAGTGATTTGGGAAATATAATCCTTATTTTTCCACATTGTGAAAGAAACATGAGGCTTGCAAGAGATTGAAAAAATGCATCCCAAAACGTACTCCAGCGGTGAAAGCACACGTTTCTACAAAGACTTTGAAGTAGCAAGTAAAAGCCAATGGCTGAGTGTTCTTTCAGAGAGAAACATACACATTTCATCCTTCTGGAGTGAATTTTCAGCCTGGAATTCATATGCATTTGTACCGTGCAGAATGTAACTACCTGCTCGGGGGTTGTGTCATAGAAGCAACTTTCCTGCAGGAGCTTATTGGAACATTCATTGTTTGGCTAACTTCTTTGGGTTGGTTTTGAAAGGTCTTTCAACTTTAGCCAAATCCGCTCTCTTACGAAATTTTTTCACAGCCTTGTTTCCAAGAGCCCACAAAGAACTGCTGCTTAAAACTCTCCACATGCACATCTCCCATACTGGTGTGCTCGTTTCACTACCTGGATTTTGGTTTCCTCTTCTTTCTTTGAAATTACAAGCCCTCTTTCTGCATGCTACACACACCTTGAAGCAGTTTCAGTTTGCAGCATATTGGTGCTCTTAAAACGCTGAGTCACCTGTGTAGAGTGTGTCAATCTCCAGCACTGAATACACAACTTAGAGCTCCTTTCACCACAGACACGCAAACACATCTTTTTGTAAAAGTCCTACTTCTTTACTCTTGGAAATGTAAGGGTTTCATCGAGAACTTGAAGTCAATCATGCTTTTGCACTCTGCAACCAATAGGAATGAACTCTTGTACATACCCGTCTGAATTTCAGTGCAAAATGCCCTTCTTTTCTGGTTTGTTGAAAGTTCACAACACATTAGGAGATAGAGCGTGTTTGAAGAAGACTGATGCAGTGTGCGTTTTCCTGGATTTCTAGTGATTTGAGAAACATAATCTGTGTTTTCCCACATTGTCTAAGAAACAACATGAGGCTTGCAAGAGATTGAAACAATGCATCCTAAAACTTATTCCAGCAGTGAAAACAAACGTTTCTACAAAGACTTGGAAGGATCAGGCAAAAGAATAGTGGCTGAGTGTCCTTTCAGAGAGAAACACATGCATTTCATCCTTCTGGAGTGAGTTTTCTTGCTGGAATTCATATGCATTTTGTACTGTGCAGAATGTAGCTACCTGCTCGGGGGTTGTGTCATAGATGCACCTTTCCTGCAGGAGCTTATTGGAACTTTCATTGTTTGGCTAAGTTATTTAGGGTTGGTTTTGGAAGGTCTTTCAACTTTGGCCAAATCCGCTTTGTACGAAAGTTTTTCACAGCCCTGTTTCCAAGTGTCCACAAAGAGCTGCTGCTTGAAAGTGTCCACATGCACATCTCCCATACTGGTGTGCTCGTTTCACTACCTGGATTTTGGTTTCCTCTTCTTTCTTTGAAATGACAAGTCTTCATTCAGCATGCTACACACACCTTGTAGCAGTTTCAGTTTGAAGCATGTTGGTGCTCTCAAAACGCTGTGTATCCTGTGTAGAGTGTGTCACTCTACAGCACTGAATACACAACTTAGAGCTCCTTTCAACACAGACACGCAAACACGTCTTTTTGGGAAAGTCCTAACTCAGGTAAATTGGAAATGTAATGGTTTCATCGAAAACATGAAGACAATCATGCTTTTGAACTCTGCAACCGAAAGAAATGGCTTTTTGTACATGCCATTCTGAATTTCACTGCAAAATGCCCTTCTTTTCTGGTTTGTTGAAAGTTCAAAACACTTTAGGAGATAGAACGTGTTTGAAGAAGACTGATGCAGTGTGCGTTTTCCTGGATTTCAAGTGATTCGGGATACATACTCCTTGTTTTTCGACATTGTCTAAGAAACAACATGAGGCTTGCAAGAGATTGAAAAAATGCATCCTAAAACTTATGCCTGCAGTGAAAACACACGTTTCTACAAAGACTTGGAAGGAGCAAGCAAAAGAATAGTGGCTGAGAGTTCTTTCAGAGAGAAACACACGTATTTCATCCTTCTGTAGAGACGGTTAGGGTTACGATTGGACCTAGGGTAGGGTTATGTTGAGGGCTAGGGTTAGAGAGTCGGTTAGGGTTACGATTGGACCTAGGGTTAGGGTTATGTTGAGGTCTAGGGTTAGAGATCCGGTTAGGGTTACGATTGGACCTAGGGTTAGGGTTATGTTGAGGGCTAGGGTTAGAGATCCGGTTAGGGTTACGATTGGACCTAGGGTTAGGGTTATGTTGAGGGCTAGGGTTAGAGAGACGGTTAGGGTTACGATTGGACCTAGGGTTAGGGTTATGTTGAGGTCAAGCGTTAGAGATCCGGTTAGGGTTACGATTGGACCTAGGGTTAGTTTTATGTTGAGGGCTAGGGTTAGAGATCCGGTTAGGGTTACGATTGGACCTAGGGTAGGGTTATGTTGAGGGCTAGGGTTACAGATCCGGTTAGGGTTACGATTGGACTTAGGGTAAGGGTTATGTTGAGGGCTAGGGTTAGAGATCCGGTTAGGGTTACGATTGGACGTAGGGTTAGGGTTATGTTGAGGGCTAGGGTTAGAGATCCGGTTAGGGTTACGGTTGGACCTAGGGTTAGGGTTATGTTGAGGGCCAGGATTAGAGATCAGCTTAGTATTACGATTGGACCTAGGGTTAGGGTTATTTTGAGGCCTAGGGTTAGAGATCCTGTTAGGGTTACGATTGGACCTAGGGTTAGGGTTATGTTGAGGGCCAGGGTTAGAGATCCGGTTAGGCTTAAGATTGTACCTAGGGTTATAGTGATGTTGAGGGCTAGGGTATTCCAGCAGTGAAAACACACATTTCTATAAAGACTTTGAAGCAGCAAGCAAAAGCCTAGTGGCTGAGTGTTCTTTCAGAGAGAAACATGCATTTCATCCTTCTGGAGTGAATTTTCATGCTGGAGTTCATATGTATTTTATACTGTGCAGAATGTAGCTACCTGCTGGGGGTTGTGTCATAGAAGCACCTTTTCTGCAGGAGCTTATTGGAACATTCATTGTTTGGCTAAGTTATTTAGGGTTGGTTTTGGAAGGTCTTTCAACTTTGGCCAAATGCGCTTTGTACGAAAGTTTTTCACAGCCCTGTTTCCAAGTGTCCACAAAGAGCTGCTGCTTGAAAGTGTCCACATGCACATCTCCCATACTGGTGTGCTCGTTTCACTACCTGGATTTTGGTTTCCTCTTCTTTCTTTGAAATGACAAGTCTTCATTCAGCATGCTACACACACCTTGTAGCAGTTTCAGTTTGAAGCATGTTGGTGCTCTTAAAACGCTGTGTATCCTGTGTAGAGTGTGTCACTCTACAGCACTGAATACACAACTTAGAGCTCCTTTCAACACAGACACGCAAACACGTCTTTTTGGGAAAGTCGTAACTCAGGTAAATTGGAAATGTAATGGTTTCATCGAAAACATGAAGACAATCATGCTTTTGAACTCTGCAACCGAAAGAAATGGCTTTTTGTACATGCCATTCTGAATTTCACTGCAAAATGCCCTTCTTTTCTGGTTTGTTGAAAGTTCAAAACACTTTAGGAGATAGAACGTGTTTGAAGAAGACTGATGCAGTGTGCGTTTTCCTGGATTTCAAGTGATTCGGGATACATACTCCTTGTTTTTCGACATTGTCTAAGAAACAACATGAGGCTTGCAAGAGATTGAAAAAATGCATCCTAAAACATATGCCTGCAGTGAAAACACACGTTTCTACAAAGACTTGGAAGGAGCAAGCAAAAGAATAGTGGCTGAGAGTTCTTTCAGAGAGAAACACACGTATTTCATCCTTCTGTAGAGACGGTTAGGGTTACGATTGGACCTAGGGTAGGGTTATGTTGAGGGCTAGGGTTAGAGAGACGGTTAGGGTTACGATTGGACCTAGGGTTAGGGTTATGTTGAGGCCTAAGTTTAGAGATCAGGTTAGTATTACGATTGGACCTAGGGTTAGGGTTATGTTGAGAGCTAGGGTTACAGATCCGGTTAGGGTTACGATTGGACCTAGGGTTAGGGTTATGTTTAGGGATAGGGTCAGAGATCCCGTTAGGGTTACGATTGGACGTAGGGTTAGGGTTATGTTGAGGGCTAGGGTTAGAGATACGGTTAGGGTTACGATTGGTCGTAGGGTTAGGGTTATGTTGAGGGCTAGGGTTAGAGATCCGGTTAGGGTTACGGTTGGACCTAGGGTTAGGGTTACGTTGAGGGCTAGGGTAGAGATCCGGTTAGGGTTAAGATTGTACCTAGGGCTATAGTGATGTTGAGGGCTAGGGTATTCCAGCAGTGAAAACACACATTTCTATAAAGACTTTGAAGCAACAAGCAAAAGCCTAGTGGCTGAGTGTTCTTTCAGAGAGAAACATGCATTTCATCCTTCTGGAGTGAATTTTCATGCTGGAGTTCATATGCATTTTATACTGTGCAGAATGTAGCTACCTGCTGGGGGTTGTGTCATAGAAGCACCTTTTCTGCAGGAGCTTATTGGAACATTCATTGTTTGGCTAAGTTATTTAGGGTTGGTTTTGGAAGGTCTTTCAACCTTGGCCAAATCCCGCTTCGTACGCAAGTTTTTAATAGCGCTGTTTCCAAGTGTCCACAAAGAGCTGCTGCTTGAAACTGTCCACATGCACATCTCGTATACTGGTGTGCTCGTTTCACTACCTGGATTTTGGTTTCCTCTTCTTTCTTTGAAATGACAAGTCTTCATTCAGCATTCTACACACACCTTGTACCAGCTTCAGTTTGAAGCATGTTGGTGGTCTCAAAACGCTGTGTAACCTATGTAGAGTGTGTTACTCTCCAGCACTGAATACACAACTTAGAGCTCCTTTCACCACAGACACGCAAACACATCTTTTTGTGAAAGTCCTACTTCAGGTCCCTTGGGAATGTAAGGGTTTCATGGAGAACATGAAGTCAATCATGCTTTTGCACTCTACTACCAATAGAAATGACCTCTTGTACATGCCTGACTGAGTTTCACTGCAAAATGCCCTTGTTTTCTGGTTTCTTGAATGTTCTCAACACATTAGGAGAAAGAGCGTGTTTGAGCAAGATCGATGCAGTGTGCGTTTCCCTAGATTTCAAGTGATTTGGGAAATATAATCCTTATTTTTCCACATTGTGAAAGAAACATGAGGCTTGCAAGAGATTGAAAAAATGCATCCCAAAACGTACTCCAGCGGTGAAAGCACACGTTTCTACAAAGACTTTGAAGTAGCAAGTAAAAGCCAATGGCTGAGTGTTCTTTCAGAGAGAAACATACACATTTCATCCTTCTGGAGTGAATTTTCAGCCTGGAATTCATATGCATTTGTACCGTGCAGAATGTAACTACCTGCTCGGGGGTTGTGTCATAGAAGCAACTTTCCTGCAGGAGCTTATTGGAACATTCATTGTTTGGCTAACTTCTTTGGGTTGGTTTTGAAAGGTCTTTAACTTTAGCCAAATCCGCTCTCTTACGAAATTTTTTCACAGCCTTGTTTCCAAGAGCCCACAAAGAACTGCTGCTTAAAACTCTCCACATGCACATCTCCCATACTGGTGTGCTCGTTTCACTACCTGGATTGTGGTTTCCTCTTCTTTCTTTGAAATTACAAGCCCTCTTTCTGCATGCTACACACACCTTGTAGCAGTTTCAGTTTGCAGCATATTGGTGCTCTTAAAACGCTGAGTAACCTGTGTAGAGTGTGTCAATCTCCAGCACTGAATACACAACTTAGAGCTCCTTTCACCACAGACACGCAAACACATCTTTTTGTAAAAGTCCTACTTCTTTACTCTTGGAAATGTAAGGGTTTCATCGAGAACTTGAAGTCAATCATGCTTTTGCACTCTGCAACCAAGAGGAATGAACTCTTGTACATACCCGTCTGAATTTCAGTGCAAAATGCCCTTCTTTTCTGGTTTGTTGAAAGTTCACAACACATTAGGAGATAGAGCGTGTTTGAAGAAGACTGATGCAGTGTGCGTTTTCCTGGATTTCTAGTGATTTGGGAAACATAATCCGTGTTTTCCCACATTGTCTAAGAAACAACATGAGGCTTGCAAGAGATTGAAACAATGCATCCTAAAACTTATTCCAGCAGTGAAAACACACGTTTCTACAAAGACTTGGAAGGAGCAAGCAAAAGAATAGTGGCTGAGTGTCCTTTCAGAGAGAAACACATGCATTTCATCCTTCTGGAGTGAGTTTTCTTGCTGGAATTCATATGCATTTTGTACTGTGCAGAATGTAGCTACCTGCTCGGGGGTTGTGTCATAGATGCACCTTTCCTGCAGGAGCTTATTGGAACTTTCATTGTTTGGCTAAGTTATTTAGGGTTGGTTTTGGAAGGTCTTTCAATTTTGGCCAAATCCGCTTTGTACGAAAGTTTTTCACAGCCCTGTTTCCAAGTGTCCACAAAGAGCTGCTGCTTGAAAGTGTCCACATGCACATCTCCCATACTGGTGTGCTCGTTTCACTACCTGGATTTTGGTTTCCTCTTCTTTCTTTGAAATGACAAGTCTTCATTCAGCATGCTACACACACCTTGTAGCAGTTTCAGTTTGAAGCATGTTGGTGCTCTCAAAACGCTGTGTATCCTGTGTAGAGTGTGTCACTCTACAGCACTGAATACACAACTTAGAGCTCCTTTCAACACAGACACGCAAACACGTCTTTTTGGGAAAGTCCTAACTCAGGTAAATTGGAAATGTAATGGTTTCATCGAAAACATGAAGAAAATCATGCTTTTGAACTCTGCAACCGAAAGAAATGGCTTTTTGTACATGCCATTCTGAATTTCACTGCAAAATGCCCTTCTTTTCTGGTTTGTTGAAAGTTCAAAACACTTTAGGAGATAGAACGTGTTTGAAGAAGACTGATGCAGTGTGCGTTTTCCTGGATTTCAAGTGATTCGGGATACATACTCCTTGTTTTTCGACATTGTCTAAGAAACAACATGAGGCTTGCAAGAGATTGAAAAAATGCATCCTAAAACTTATGCCTGCAGTGAAAACACACGTTTCTACAAAGACTTGGAAGGAGCAAGCAAAAGAATAGTGGCTGAGAGTTCTTTCAGAGAGAAACACACGTATTTCATCCTTCTGTAGAGACGGTTAGGGTTACGATTGGACCTAGGGTAGGGTTATGTTGAGGGCTAGGGTTAGAGAGACGGTTAGGGTTACAATTGGACCTAGGGTTAGGGTTATGTTGAGGTCTAGGGTTAGAGATCCGGTTAGGGTTACAATTGGACCTAGGGTTAGGGTTATGTTGAGGCCTAAGTTTAGAGATCAGGTTAGTATTACGATTGGACCTAGGGTTAGGGTTATGTTGAGGGCTAGGGTTACAGATCCGGTTAGGGTTACGATTGGACCTAGGGTTAGGGTTATGTTGAGGGATAGGGTTAGAGATCCGGTTAGGGTTACGATTGGACGTAGGGTTAGGGTTATGTTGAGGGCTAGGGTTAGAGATCCGGTTAGGGTTACGGTTGGACCTAGGGTTAGGGTTACGTTGAGGGCTAGGGTTAGAGATCCGGTTAGGGTTAAGATTGTACCTAGGGCTATAGTGATGTTGAGGGCTAAGGTATTCCAGCAGTGAAAACACACATTTCTATAAAGACTTTGAAGCAGCAAGCAAAAGCCTAGTGGCTGAGTGTTCTTTCAGAGAGAAACATGCATTTCATCCTTCTGGAGTGAATTTTCATGCTGGAGTTCATATGCATTTTATACTGTGCAGAATGTAGCTACCTGCTGGGGGTTGTGTCATAGAAGCACCTTTTCTGCAGGAGCTTATTGGAACATTCATTGTTTGGCTAAGTTATTTAGGGTTGGTTTTGGAAGGTCTTTCAACCTTGGCCAAATCCCGCTTCGTACGCAAGTTTTTAATAGCGCTGTTTCCAAGTGTCCACAAAGAGCTGCTGCTTGAAACTGTCCACATGCACATCTCCTATACTGGTGTGCTCGTTTCACTACCTGGATTTTGGTTTCCTCTTCTTTCTTTGAAATGACAAGTCTTCATTCAGCATTCTACACACACCTTGTACCAGCTTCAGTTTGAAGCATGTTGGTGGTCTCAAAACGCTGTGTAACCTATGTAGAGTGTGTTACTCTCCAGCACTGAATACACAACTTAGAGCTCCTTTCACCACAGACACGCAAACACATCTTTTTGTGAAAGTCCTACTTCAGGTCCCTTGGGAATGTAAGGGTTTCATGGAGAACATGAAGTCAATCATGCTTTTGCACTCTACTACCATTAGAAATGACCTCTTGTACATGCCTGACTGAGTTTCACTGCAAAATGCCCTTGTTTTCTGGTTTCTTGAATGTTCTCAACACATTAGGAGAAAGAGCGTGTTTGAGCAAGATCGATGCAGTGTGCGTTTCCCTAGATTTCAAGTGATTTGGGAAATATAATCCTTATTTTTCCACATTGTGAAAGAAACATGAGGCTTGCAAGAGATTGAAAAAATGCATCCCAAAACGTACTCCAGCGGTGAAAGCACACGTTTCTACAAAGACTTTGAAGTAGCAAGTAAAAGCCAATGGCAGAGTGTTCTTTCAGAGAGAAACATACACATTTCATCCTTCTGGAGTGAATTTTCAGCCTGGAATTCATATGCATTTGTACCGTGCAGAATGTAACTACCTGCTCGGGGGTTGTGTCATAGAAGCAACTTTCCTGCAGGAGCTTATTGGAACATTCATTGTTTGGCTAACTTCTTTGGGTTGGTTTTGAAAGGTCTTTCAACTTTAGCCAAATCCGCTCTCTTACGAAATTTTTTCACAGCCTTGTTTCCAAGAGCCCACAAAGAACTGCTGCTTAAAACTCTCCACATGCACATCTCCCATACTGGTGTGCTCGTTTCACTACCTGGATTTTGGTTTCCTCTTCTTTCTTTGAAATTACAAGCCCTCTTTCTGCATGCTACACACACCTTGAAGCAGTTTCAGTTTCCAGCATATTGGTGCTCTTAAAACGCTGAGTAACCTGTGTAGAGTGTGTCAATCTCCAGCACTGAATACACAACTTAGAGCTCCTTTCACCACAGACACGCAAACACATCTTTTTGTAAAAGTCCTACTTCTTTACTCTTGGAAATGTAAGGGTTTCATCGAGAACTTGAAGTCAATCATGCTTTTGCACTCTGCAACCAATAGGAATGAACTCTTGTACATACCCGTCTGAATTTCAGTGCAAAATGCCCTTCTTTTCTGGTTTGTTGAAAGTTCACAACACATTAGGAGATAGAGCGTGTTTGAAGAAGACTGATGCAGTGTGCGTTTTCCTGGATTTCTAGTGATTTGGGAAACATAATCCGTGTTTTCCCACATTGTCTAAGAAACAACATGAGGCTTGCAAGAGATTGAAACAATGCATCCTAAAACTTATTCCAGCAGTGAAAACACACGTTTCTACAAAGACTTGGAAGGAGCAAGCAAAAGAATAGTGGCTGAGTGTCCTTTCAGAGAGAAACACATGCATTTCATCCTTCTGGAGTGAGTTTTCTTGCTGGAATTCATATGCATTTTGTACTGTGCAGAATGTAGCTACCTGCTCGGGGGTTGTGTCATAGATGCACCTTTCCTGCAGGAGCTTATTGGAACTTTCATTGTTTGGCTAAGTTATTTAGGGTTGGTTTTGGAAGGTCTTTCAACTTTGGCCAAATGCGCTTTGTACGAAAGTTTTTCACAGCCCTGTTTCCAAGTGTCCACAAAGAGCTGCTGCTTGAAAGTGTCCACATGCACATCTCCCATACTGGTGTGCTCGTTTCACTACCTGGATTTTGGTTTCCTCTTCTTTCTTTGAAATGACAAGTCTTCATTCAGCATGCTACACACACCTTGTAGCAGTTTCAGTTTGAAGCATGTTGGTGCTCTCAAAACGCTGTGTATCCTGTGTAGAGTGTGTCACTCTACAGCACTGAATACACAACTTAGAGCTCCTTTCAACACAGACACGCAAACACGTCTTTTTGGGAAAGTCCTAACTCAGGTAAATTGGAAATGTAATGGTTTCATCGAAAACATGAAGAGAATCATGCTTTTGAACTCTGCAACCGAAAGAAATGGCTTTTTGTACATGCCATTCTGAATTTCACTGCAAAATGCCCTTCTTTTCTGGTTTGTTGAAAGTTCAAAACACTTTAGGAGATAGAACGTGTTTGAAGAAGACTGATGCAGTGTGCGTTTTCCTGGATTTCAAGTGATTCGGGATACATACTCCTTGTTTTTCGACATTGTCTAAGAAACAACATGAGGCTTGCAAGAGATTGAAAAAATGCATCCTAAAACTTATGCCTGCAGTGAAAACACACGTTTCTACAAAGACTTGGAAGGAGCAAGCAAAAGAATAGTGGCTGAGAGTTCTTTCAGAGAGAAACACACGTATTTCATCCTTCTGTAGAGACGGTTAGGGTTACGATTGGACCTAGGGTAGGGTTATGTTGAGGGCTAGGGTTAGAGAGTCGGTTAGGGTTACGATTGGACCTAGGGTTAGGGTTATGTTGAGGTCTAGGGTTAGAGATCCGGTTAGGGTTACGATTGGACCTAGGGTTAGGGTTATGTTGAGGGCTAGGGTTAGAGATCCGGTTAGGGTTACGATTGGACCTAGGGTAGGGTTATGTTGAGGGCTAGGGTTAGAGAGACGGTTAGGGTTACGATTGGACCTAGGGTTAGGGTTATGTTGAGGTCAAGCGTTAGAGATCCGGTTAGGGTTACGATTGGACCTAGGGTTAGGGTTATGTTGAGGGCTAGGGTTAGAGATCCGGTTAGGGTTACGATTGGACCTAGGGTAGGGTTATGTTGAGGGCTAGGGTTACAGATCCGGTTAGGGTTACGATTGGACTTAGGGTAAGGGTTATGTTGAGGGCTAGGGTTAGAGATCCGGTTAGGGTTACGATTGGACGTAGGGTTAGGGTTATGTTGAGGGCTAGGGTTAGAGATCCGGTTAGGGTTACGGTTGGACCTAGGGTTAGGGTTATGTTGAGGGCCAGGATTAGAGATCAGCTTAGTATTACGATTGGACCTAGGGTTAGGGTTATTTTGAGGCCTAGGGTTAGAGATCCTGTTAGGGTTACGATTGGACCTAGGGTTAGGGTTATGTTGAGGGCCAGGGTTAGAGATCCGGTTAGGCTTAAGATTGTACCTAGGGTTATAGTGATGTTGAGGGCTAGGGTATTCCAGCAGTGAAAACACACATTTCTATAAAGACTTTGAAGCAGCAAGCAAAAGCCTAGTGGCTGAGTGTTCTTTCAGAGAGAAACACATGCATTTCATCCTTCTGGAGTGAATTTTCATGCTGGAGTTCATATGTATTTTATACTGTGCAGAATGTAGCTACCTGCTGGGGGTTGTGTCATAGAAGCACCTTTTCTGCAGGAGCTTATTGGAACATTCATTGTTTGGCTAAGTTATTTAGGGTTGGTTTTGGAAGGTCTTTCAACTTTGGCCAAATGCGCTTTGTACGAAAGTTTTTCACAGCCCTGTTTCCAAGTGTCCACAAAGAGCTGCTGCTTGAAAGTGTCCACATGCACATCTCCCATACTGGTGTGCTCGTTTCACTACCTGGATTTTGGTTTCCTCTTCTTTCTTTGAAATGACAAGTCTTCATTCAGCATGCTACACACACCTTGTAGCAGTTTCAGTTTGAAGCATGTTGGTGCTCTTAAAACGCTGTGTATCCTGTGTAGAGTGTGTCACTCTACAGCACTGAATACACAACTTAGAGCTCCTTTCAACACAGACACGCAAACACGTCTTTTTGGGAAAGTCCTAACTCAGGTAAATTGGAAATGTAATGGTTTCATCGAAAACATGAAGACAATCATGCTTTTGAACTCTGCAACCGAAAGAAATGGCTTTTTGTACATGCCATTCTGAATTTCACTGCAAAATGCCCTTCTTTTCTGGTTTGTTGAAAGTTCAAAACACTTTAGGAGATAGAACGTGTTTGAAGAAGACTGATGCAGTGTGCGTTTTCCTGGATTTCAAGTGATTCGGGATACATACTCCTTGTTTTTCGACATTGTCTAAGAAACAACATGAGGCTTGCAAGAGATTGAAAAAATGCATCCTAAAACATATGCCTGCAGTGAAAACACACGTTTCTACAAAGACTTGGAAGGAGCAAGCAAAAGAATAGTGGCTGAGAGTTCTTTCAGAGAGAAACACACGTATTTCATCCTTCTGTAGAGACGGTTAGGGTTACGATTGGACCTAGGGTAGGGTTATGTTGAGGGCTAGGGTTAGAGAGACGGTTAGGGTTACGATTGGACCTAGGGTTAGGGTTATGTTGAGGTCTAGGATTAGAGATCCGGTTAGGGTTACGATTGGACCTAGGGTTAGGGTTATGTTGAGGCCTAAGTTTAGAGATCAGGTTAGTATTACGATTGGACCTAGGGTTAGGGTTATGTTGAGGGCTAGGGTTACAGATCCGGTTAGGGTTACGATTGGACCTAGGGTTAGGGTTATGTTTAGGGATAGGGTCAGAGATCCGGTTAGGGTTACGATTGGACGTAGGGTTAGGGTTATGTTGAGGGCTAGGGTTAGAGATCCGGTTAGGGTTACGATTGGTCGTAGGGTTAGGGTTATGTTGAGGGCTAGGGTTAGAGATCCGGTTAGGGTTACGGTTGGACCTAGGGTTAGGGTTACGTTGAGGGCTAGGGTAGAGAACCGGTTAGGGTTAAGATTGTACCTAGGGCTATAGTGATGTTGAGGGCTAGGGTATTCCAGCAGTGAAAACACACATTTCTATAAAGACTTTGAAGCAACAAGCAAAAGCCTAGTGGCTGAGTGTTCTTTCAGAGAGAAACATGCATTTCATCCTTCTGGAGTGAATTTTCATGCTGGAGTTCATATGCATTTTATACTGTGCAGAATGTAGCTACCTGCTGGGGGTTGTGTCATAGAAGCACCTTTTCTGCAGGAGCTTATTGGAACATTCATTGTTTGGCTAAGTTATTTAGGGTTGGTTTTGGAAGGTCTTTCAACCTTGGCCAAATCCCGCTTCGTACGCAAGTTTTTAATAGCGCTGTTTCCAAGTGTCCACAAAGAGCTGCTGCTTGAAACTGTCCACATGCACATCTCGTATACTGGTGTGCTCGTTTCACTACCTGGATTTTGGTTTCCTCTTCTTTCTTTGAAATGACAAGTCTTCATTCAGCATTCTACACACACCTTGTACCAGCTTCAGTTTGAAGCATGTTGGTGGTCTCAAAACGCTGTGTAACCTATGTAGAGTGTGTTACTCTCCAGCACTGAATACACAACTTAGAGCTCCTTTCACCACAGACACGCAAACACATCTTTTTGTGAAAGTCCTACTTCCGGTCCCTTGGGAATGTAAGGGTTTCATGGAGAACATGAAGTCAATCATGCTTTTGCACTCTACTACCAATAGAAATGACCTCTTGTACATGCCTGACTGAGTTTCACTGCAAAATGCCCTTGTTTTCTGGTTTCTTGAATGTTCTCAACACATTAGGAGAAAGAGCGTGTTTGAGCAAGATCGATGCAGTGTGCGTTTCCCTAGATTTCAAGTGATTTGGGAAATATAATCCTTATTTTTCCACATTGTGAAAGAAACATGAGGCTTGCAAGAGATTGAAAAAATGCATCCCAAAACGTACTCCAGCGGTGAAAGCACACGTTTCTACAAAGACTTTGAAGTAGCAAGTAAAAGCCAATGGCTGAGTGTTCTTTCAGAGAGAAACATACACATTTCATCCTTCTGGAGTGAATTTTCAGCCTGGAATTCATATGCATTTGTACCGTGCAGAATGTAACTACCTGCTCGGGGGTTGTGTCATAGAAGCAACTTTCCTGCAGGAGCTTATTGGAACATTCATTGTTTGGCTAACTTCTTTGGGTT
This sequence comes from Miniopterus natalensis, assembly GCF_054644295.1. Classification (NCBI taxonomy): domain Eukaryota; kingdom Metazoa; phylum Chordata; class Mammalia; order Chiroptera; family Miniopteridae; genus Miniopterus; species Miniopterus natalensis. Next base: position 84,368,722 of record NC_142089.1, read on the forward strand.
GGTTTTGAAAGGTCTTTCAACTTTAGCCAAATCCGCTCTCTTACGAAATTTTTTCACAGCCTTGTTTCCAAGAGCCCACAAAGAACTGCTGCTTAAAACTCTCCACATGCACATCTCCCATACTGGTGTGCTCGTTTCACTACCTGGATTGTGGTTTCCTCTTCTTTCTTTGAAATTACAAACCCTCTTTCTGCATGCTACACACACCTTGTAGCAGTTTCAGTTTGCAGCATATTGGTGCTCTTAAAACGCTGAGTAACCTGTGTAGAGTGTGTCAATCTCCAGCACTGAATACACAACTTAGAGCTCCTTTCACCACAGACACGCAAACACATCTTTTTGTAAAAGTCCTACTTCTTTACTCTTGGAAATGTAAGGGTTTCATCGAGAACTTGAAGTCAATCATGCTTTTGCACTCTGCAACCAATAGGAATGAACTCTTGTACATACCCGTCTGAATTTCAGTGCAAAATGCCCTTCTTTTCTGGTTTGTTGAAAGTTCACAACACATTAGGAGATAGAGCGTGTTTGAAGAAGACTGATGCAGTGTGCGTTTTCCTGGATTTCTAGTGATTTGGGAAACATAATCCGTGTTTTCCCACATTGTCTAAGAAACAACATGAGGCTTGCAAGAGATTGAAACAATGCATCCTAAAACTTATTCCAGCAGTGAAAACACACGTTTCTACAAAGACTTGGAAGGAGCAAGCAAAAGAATAGTGGCTGAGTGTCCTTTCAGAGAGAAACACATGCATTTCATCCTTCTGGAGTGAGTTTTCTTGCTGGAATTCATATGCATTTTGTACTGTGCAGAATGTAGCTACCTGCTCGGGGGTTGTGTCATAGATGCACCTTTCCTGCAGGAGCTTATTGGAACTTTCATTGTTTGGCTAAGTTATTTAGGGTTGGTTTTGGAAGGTCTTTCAATTTTGGCCAAATCCGCTTTGTACGAAAGTTTTTCACAGCCCTGTTTCCAAGTGTCCACAAAGAGCTGCTGCTTGAAAGTGTCCACATGCACATCTCCCATACTGGTGTGCTCGTTTCACTACCTGGATTTTGGTTTCCTCTTCTTTCTTTGAAATGACAAGTCTTCATTCAGCATGCTACACACACCTTGTAGCAGTTTCAGTTTGAAGCATGTTGGTGCTCTCAAAACGCTGTGTATCCTGTGTAGAGTGTGTCACTCTACAGCACTGAATACACAACTTAGAGCTCCTTTCAACACAGACACGCAAACACGTCTTTTTGGGAAAGTCCTAACTCAGGTAAATTGGAAATGTAATGGTTTCATCGAAAACATGAAGAAAATCATGCTTTTGAACTCTGCAACCGAAAGAAATGGCTTTTTGTACATGCCATTCTGAATTTCACTGCAAAATGCCCTTCTTTTCTGGTTTGTTGAAAGTTCAAAACACTTTAGGAGATAGAACGTGTTTGAAGAAGACTGATGCAGTGTGCGTTTTCCTGGATTTCAAGTGATTCGGGATACATACTCCTTGTTTTTCGACATTGTCTAAGAAACAACATGAGGCTTGCAAGAGATTGAAAAAATGCATCCTAAAACTTATGCCTGCAGTGAAAACACACGTTTCTACAAAGACTTGGAAGGAGCAAGCAAAAGAATAGTGGCTGAGAGTTCTTTCAGAGAGAAACACACGTATTTCATCCTTCTGTAGAGACGGTTAGGGTTACGATTGGACCTAGGGTAGGGTTATGTTGAGGGCTAGGGTTAGAGAGACGGTTAGGGTTACAATTGGACCTAGGGTTAGGGTTATGTTGAGGTCTAGGGTTAGAGATCCGGTTAGGGTTACAATTGGACCTAGGGTTAGGGTTATGTTGAGGCCTAAGTTTAGAGATCAGGTTAGTATTACGATTGGACCTAGGGTTAGGGTTATGTTGAGGGCTAGGGTTACAGATCCGGTTAGGGTTACGATTGGACCTAGGGTTAGGGTTATGTTGAGGGATAGGGTTAGAGATCCGGTTAGGGTTACGATTGGACGTAGGGTTAGGGTTATGTTGAGGGCTAGGGTTAGAGATCCGGTTAGGGTTACGGTTGGACCTAGGGTTAGGGTTACGTTGAGGGCTAGGGTTAGAGATCCGGTTAGGGTTAAGATTGTACCTAGGGCTATAGTGATGTTGAGGGCTAAGGTATTCCAGCAGTGAAAACACACATTTCTATAAAGACTTTGAAGCAGCAAGCAAAAGCCTAGTGGCTGAGTGTTCTTTCAGAGAGAAACATGCATTTCATCCTTCTGGAGTGAATTTTCATGCTGGAGTTCATATGCATTTTATACTGTGCAGAATGTAGCTACCTGCTGGGGGTTGTGTCATAGAAGCACCTTTTCTGCAGGAGCTTATTGGAACATTCATTGTTTGGCTAAGTTATTTAGGGTTGGTTTTGGAAGGTCTTTCAACCTTGGCCAAATCCCGCTTCGTACGCAAGTTTTTAATAGCGCTGTTTCCAAGTGTCCACAAAGAGCTGCTGCTTGAAACTGTCCACATGCACATCTCCTATACTGGTGTGCTCGTTTCACTACCTGGATTTTGGTTTCCTCTTCTTTCTTTGAAATGACAAGTCTTCATTCAGCATTCTACACACACCTTGTACCAGCTTCAGTTTGAAGCATGTTGGTGGTCTCAAAACGCTGTGTAACCTATGTAGAGTGTGTTACTCTCCAGCACTGAATACACAACTTAGAGCTCCTTTCACCACAGACACGCAAACACATCTTTTTGTGAAAGTCCTACTTCAGGTCCGTTGGGAATGTAAGGGTTTCATGGAGAACATGAAGTCAATCATGCTTTTGCACTCTACTACCATTAGAAATGACCTCTTGTACATGCCTGACTGAGTTTCACTGCAAAATGCCCTTGTTTTCTGGTTTCTTGAATGTTCTCAACACATTAGGAGAAAGAGCGTGTTTGAGCAAGATCGATGCAGTGTGCGTTTCCCTAGATTTCAAGTGATTTGGGAAATATAATCCTTATTTTTCCACATTGTGAAAGAAACATGAGGCTTGCAAGAGATTGAAAAAATGCATCCCAAAACGTACTCCAGCGGTGAAAGCACACGTTTCTACAAAGACTTTGAAGTAGCAAGTAAAAGCCAATGGCTGAGTGTTCTTTCAGAGAGAAACATACACATTTCATCCTTCTGGAGTGAATTTTCAGCCTGGAATTCATATGCATTTGTACCGTGCAGAATGTAACTACCTGCTCGGGGGTTGTGTCATAGAAGCAACTTTCCTGCAGGAGCTTATTGGAACATTCATTGTTTGGCTAACTTCTTTGGGTTGGTTTTGAAAGGTCTTTCAACTTTAGCCAAATCCGCTCTCTTACGAAATTTTTTCACAGCCTTGTTTCCAAGAGCCCACAAAGAACTGCTGCTTAAAACTCTCCACATGCACATCTCCCATACTGGTGTGCTCGTTTCACTACCTGGATTTTGGTTTCCTCTTCTTTCTTTGAAATTACAAGCCCTCTTTCTGCATGCTACACACACCTTGAAGCAGTTTCAGTTTCCAGCATATTGGTGCTCTTAAAACGCTGAGTAACCTGTGTAGAGTGTGTCAATCTCCAGCACTGAATACACAACTTAGAGCTCCTTTCACCACAGACACGCAAACACATCTTTTTGTAAAAGTCCTACTTCTTTACTCTTGGAAATGTAAGGGTTTCATCGAGAACTTGAAGTCAATCATGCTTTTGCACTCTGCAACCAATAGGAATGAACTCTTGTACATACCCGTCTGAATTTCAGTGCAAAATGCCCTTCTTTTCTGGTTTGTTGAAAGTTCACAACACATTAGGAGATAGAGCGTGTTTGAAGAAGACTGATGCAGTGTGCGTTTTCCTGGATTTCTAGTGATTTGGGAAACATAATCCGTGTTTTCCCACATTGTCTAAGAAACAACATGAGGCTTGCAAGAGATTGAAACAATGCATCCTAAAACTTATTCCAGCAGTGAAAACACACGTTTCTACAAAGACTTGGAAGGAGCAAGCAAAAGAATAGTGGCTGAGTGTCCTTTCAGAGAGAAACACATGCATTTCATCCTTCTGGAGTGAGTTTTCTTGCTGGAATTCATATGCATTTTGTACTGTGCAGAATGTAGCTACCTGCTCGGGGGTTGTGTCATAGATGCACCTTTCCTGCAGGAGCTTATTGGAACTTTCATTGTTTGGCTAAGTTATTTAGGGTTGGTTTTGGAAGGTCTTTCAACTTTGGCCAAATGCGCTTTGTACGAAAGTTTTTCACAGCCCTGTTTCCAAGTGTCCACAAAGAGCTGCTGCTTGAAAGTGTCCACATGCACATCTCCCATACTGGTGTGCTCGTTTCACTACCTGGATTTTGGTTTCCTCTTCTTTCTTTGAAATGACAAGTCTTCATTCAGCATGCTACACACACCTTGTAGCAGTTTCAGTTTGAAGCATGTTGGTGCTCTCAAAACGCTGTGTATCCTGTGTAGAGTGTGTCACTCTACAGCACTGAATACACAACTTAGAGCTCCTTTCAACACAGACACGCAAACACGTCTTTTTGGGAAAGTCCTAACTCAGGTAAATTGGAAATGTAATGGTTTCATCGAAAACATGAAGACAATCATGCTTTTGAACTCTGCAACCGAAAGAAATGGCTTTTTGTACATGCCATTCTGAATTTCACTGCAAAATGCCCTTCTTTTCTGGTTTGTTGAAAGTTCAAAACACTTTAGGAGATAGAACGTGTTTGAAGAAGACTGATGCAGTGTGCGTTTTCCTGGATTTCAAGTGATTCGGGATACATACTCCTTGTTTTTCGACATTGTCTAAGAAACAACATGAGGCTTGCAAGAGATTGAAAAAATGCATCCTAAAACTTATGCCTGCAGTGAAAACACACGTTTCTACAAAGACTTGGAAGGAGCAAGCAAAAGAATAGTGGCTGAGAGTTCTTTCAGAGAGAAACACACGTATTTCATCCTTCTGTAGAGACGGTTAGGGTTACGATTGGACCTAGGGTAGGGTTATGTTGAGGGCTAGGGTTAGAGAGACGGTTAGGGTTACGATTGGACCTAGGGTTAGGGTTATGTTGAGGTCTAGGGTTAGAGATCCGGTTAGGGTTACGATTGGACCTAGGGTTAGGGTTATGTTGAGGGCTAGGGTTAGAGATCCGGTTAGGGTTACGATTGGACCTAGGTTAGGGTTATGTTGAGGGCTAGGGTTAGAGAGACGGTTAGGGTTACGATTGGACGTAGGGTTAGGGTTATGTTGAGGTCTAGCGTTAGAGATCCGGTTAGGGTTACGATTGGACCTAGGGTTAGGGTTATGTTGAGGGCTAGGGTTAGAGATCCGGTTAGGGTTACGATTGGACCTAGGGTAGGGTTATGTTGAGGGCTAGGGTTAGAGAGACGGTTAGGGTTACGATTGGACCTAGGGTTAGGGTTATGTTGAGGGCCAGGGTTAGAGATCAGCTTAGTATTACGATTGGACCTAGGGTTAGGGTTATGTTGAGGCCTAGGGTTAGAGATCCGGTTAGGGTTACGATTGGACCTAGGGTTAGGGTTATGTTGAGGGCTAGGGTTAGAGAGACGGTTAGGGTTACGATTGGACCTAGGGTTAGGGTTATGTTGAGGTCTAGGGTTAGAGATCCGATTAGGGTTACGATTGGACCTAGGGTTAGGGTTATGTTGAGGGCTAGGGTTAGAGATCCGGTTAGGGTTACGATTGGACCTAGGGTTAGGGTTATGTTGAGGGCCAGGGTTAGAGATCAGCTTAGTATTACGATTGGACCTAGGGTTAGGGTTACGTTGAGGGCTAGGGTTAGAGATCCGGTTAGGGTTAAGATTGTACCTAGGGCTATAGTGATGTTGAGGGCTAGGGTATTCCAGCAGTGAAAACACACATTTCTATAAAGACTTTGAAGCAACAAGCAAAAGCCTAGTGGCTGAGTGTTCTTTCAGAGAGAAACATGCATTTCATCCTTCTGGAGTGAATTTTCATGCTGGAGTTCATATGCATTTTATAATGTGCAGAATGTAGCTACCTGCTGGGGGTTGTGTCATAGAAGCACCTTTTCTGCAGGAGCTTATTGGAACATTCATTGTTTGGCTAAGTTATTTAGGGTTGGTTTTGGAAGGTCTTTCAACCTTGGCCAAATCCCGCTTCGTACGCAAGTTTTTAATAGCGCTGTTTCCAAGTGTCCACAAAGAGCTGCTGCTTGAAACTGTCCACATGCACATCTCCTATACTGGTGTGCTCGTTTCACTACCTGGATTTTGGTTTCCTCTTCTTTCTTTGAAATGACAAGTCTTCATTCAGCATTCTACACACACCTTGTACCAGCTTCAGTTTGAAGCATGTTGGTGGTCTCAAAACGCTGTGTAACCTATGTAGAGTGTGTTACTCTCCAGCACTGAATACACAACTTAGAGCTCCTTTCACCACAGACACGCAAACACATCTTTTTGTGAAAGTCCTACTTCAGGTCCCTTGGGAATGTAAGGGTTTCATGGAGAACATGAAGTCAATCATGCTTTTGCACTCTACTACCAATAGAAATGACCTCTTGTACATGCCTGACTGAGTTTCACTGCAAAATGCCCTTGTTTTCTGGTTTCTTGAATGTTCTCAACACATTAGGAGAAAGAGCGTGTTTGAGCAAGATCGATGCAGTGTGCGTTTCCCTAGATTTCAAGTGATTTGGGAAATATAATCCTTATTTTTCCACATTGTGAAAGAAACATGAGGCTTGCAAGAGATTGAAAAAATGCATCCCAAAACGTACTCCAGCGGTGAAAGCACACGTTTCTACAAAGACTTTGAAGTAGCAAGTAAAAGCCAATGGCTGAGTGTTCTTTCAGAGAGAAACATACACATTTCATCCTTCTGGAGTGAATTTTCAGCCTGGAATTCATATGCATTTGTACCGTGCAGAATGTAACTACCTGCTCGGGGGTTGTGTCATAGAAGCAACTTTCCTGCAGGAGCTTATTGGAACATTCATTGTTTGGCTAACTTCTTTGGGTTGGTTTTGAAAGGTCTTTCAACTTTAGCCAAATCCGCTCTCTTACGAAATTTTTTCACAGCCTTGTTTCCAAGAGCCCACAAAGAACTGCTGCTTAAAACTCTCCACATGCACATCTCCCATACTGGTGTGCTCGTTTCACTACCTGGATTTTGGTTTCCTCTTCTTTCTTTGAAATTACAAGCCCTCTTTCTGCATGCTACACACACCTTGAAGCAGTTTCAGTTTCCAGCATATTGGTGCTCTTAAAACGCTGAGTAACCTGTGTAGAGTGTGTCAATCTCCAGCACTGAATACACAACTTAGAGCTCCTTTCACCACAGACACGCAAACACATCTTTTTGTAAAAGTCCTACTTCTTTACTCTTGGAAATGTAAGGGTTTCATCGAGAACTTGAAGTCAATCATGCTTTTGCACTCTGCAACCAATAGGAATGAACTCTTGTACATACCCGTCTGAATTTCAGTGCAAAATGCCCTTCTTTTCTGGTTTGTTGAAAGTTCACAACACATTAGGAGATAGAGCGTGTTTGAAGAAGACTGATGCAGTGTGCGTTTTCCTGGATTTCTAGTGATTTGGGAAACATAATCCGTGTTTTCCCACATTGTCTAAGAAACAACATGAGGCTTGCAAGAGATTGAAACAATGCATCCTAAAACTTATTCCAGCAGTGAAAACACACGTTTCTACAAAGACTTGGAAGGAGCAAGCAAAAGAATAGTGGCTGAGTGTCCTTTCAGAGAGAAACACATGCATTTCATCCTTCTGGAGTGAGTTTTCTTGCTGGAATTCATATGCATTTTGTACTGTGCAGAATGTAGCTACCTGCTCGGGGGTTGTGTCATAGATGCACCTTTCCTGCAGGAGCTTATTGGAACTTTCATTGTTTGGCTAAGTTATTTAGGGTTGGTTTTGGAAGGTCTTTCAACTTTGGCCAAATGCGCTTTGTACGAAAGTTTTTCACAGCCCTGTTTCCAAGTGTCCACAAAGAGCTGCTGCTTGAAAGTGTCCACATGCACATCTCCCATACTGGTGTGCTCGTTTCACTACCTGGATTTTGGTTTCCTCTTCTTTCTTTGAAATGACAAGTCTTCATTCAGCATGCTACACACACCTTGTAGCAGTTTCAGTTTGAAGCATGTTGGTGCTCTCAAAACGCTGTGTATCCTGTGTAGAGTGTGTCACTCTACAGCACTGAATACACAACTTAGAGCTCCTTTCAACACAGACACGCAAACACGTCTTTTTGGGAAAGTCCTAACTCAGGTAAATTGGAAATGTAATGGTTTCATCGAAAACATGAAGACAATCATGCTTTTGAACTCTGCAACCGAAAGAAATGGCTTTTTGTACATGCCATTCTGAATTTCACTGCAAAATGCCCTTCTTTTCTGGTTTGTTGAAAGTTCAAAACACTTTAGGAGATAGAACGTGTTTGAAGAAGACTGATGCAGTGTGCGTTTTCCTGGATTTCAAGTGATTCGGGATACATACTCCTTGTTTTTCGACATTGTCTAAGAAACAACATGAGGCTTGCAAGAGATTGAAAAAATGCATCCTAAAACTTATGCCTGCAGTGAAAACACACGTTTCTACAAAGACTTGGAAGGAGCAAGCAAAAGAATAGTGGCTGAGAGTTCTTTCAGAGAGAAACACACGTATTTCATCCTTCTGTAGAGACGGTTAGGGTTACGATTGGACCTAGGGTAGGGTTATGTTGAGGGCTAGGGTTAGAGAGACGGTTAGGGTTACGATTGGACCTAGGGTTAGGGTTATGTTGAGGTCTAGGGTTAGAGATCCGGTTAGGGTTACGATTGGACCTAGGGTTAGGGTTATGTTGAGGGCTAGGGTTAGAGATCCGGTTAGGGTTACGATTGGACCTAGGTTAGGGTTATGTTGAGGGCTAGGGTTAGAGAGACGGTTAGGGTTACGATTGGACGTAGGGTTAGGGTTATGTTGAGGTCTAGCGTTAGAGATCCGGTTAGGGTTACGATTGGACCTAGGGTTAGGGTTATGTTGAGGGCTAGGGTTAGAGATCCGGTTAGGGTTACGATTGGACCTAGGGTAGGGTTATGTTGAGGGCTAGGGTTAGAGAGACGGTTAGGGTTACGATTGGACCTAGGGTTAGGGTTATGTTGAGGGCCAGGGTTAGAGATCAGCTTAGTATTACGATTGGACCTAGGGTTAGGGTTATGTTGAGGCCTAGGGTTAGAGATCCGGTTAGGGTTACGATTGGACCTAGGGTTAGGGTTATGTTGAGGGCTAGGGTTAGAGAGACGGTTAGGGTTACGATTGGACCTAGGGTTAGGGTTATGTTGAGGTCTAGGGTTAGAGATCCGATTAGGGTTACGATTGGACCTAGGGTTAGGGTTATGTTGAGGGCTAGGGTTAGAGATCCGGTTAGGGTTACGATTGGACCTAGGGTTAGGGTTATGTTGAGGGCCAGGGTTAGAGATCAGCTTAGTATTACGATTGGACCTAGGGTTAGGGTTACGTTGAGGGCTAGGGTTAGAGATCCGGTTAGGGTTAAGATTGTACCTAGGGCTATAGTGATGTTGAGGGCTAGGGTATTCCAGCAGTGAAAACACACATTTCTATAAAGACTTTGAAGCAACAAGCAAAAGCCTAGTGGCTGAGTGTTCTTTCAGAGAGAAACATGCATTTCATCCTTCTGGAGTGAATTTTCATGCTGGAGTTCATATGCATTTTATACTGTGCAGAATGTAGCTACCTGCTGGGGGTTGTGTCATAGAAGCACCTTTTCTGCAGGAGCTTATTGGAACATTCATTGTTTGGCTAAGTTATTTAGGGTTGGTTTTGGAAGGTCTTTCAACCTTGGCCAAATCCCGCTTCGTACGCAAGTTTTTAATAGCGCTGTTTCCAAGTGTCCACAAAGAGCTGCTGCTTGAAACTGTCCACATGCACATCTCCTATACTGGTGTGCTCGTTTCACTACCTGGATTTTGGTTTCCTCTTCTTTCTTTGAAATGACAAGTCTTCATTCAGCATTCTACACACACCTTGTACCAGCTTCAGTTTGAAGCATGTTGGTGGTCTCAAAACGCTGTGTAACCTATGTAGAGTGTGTTACTCTCCAGCACTGAATACACAACTTAGAGCTCCTTTCACCACAGACACGCAAACACATCTTTTTGTGAAAGTCCTACTTCAGGTCCCTTGGGAATGTAAGGTTTTCATGGAGAACATGAAGTCAATCATGCTTTTGCACTCTACTACCAATAGAAATGACCTCTTGTACATGCCTGACTGAGTTTCACTGCAAAATGCCCTTGTTTTCTGGTTTCTTGAATGTTCTCAACACATTAGGAGAAAGAGCGTGTTTGAGCAAGATCGATGCAGTGTGCGTTTCCCTAGATTTCAAGTGATTTGGGAAATATAATCCTTATTTTTCCACATTGTGAAAGAAACATGAGGCTTGCAAGAGATTGAAAAAATGCATCCCAAAACGTACTCCAGCGGTGAAAGCACACGTTTCTACAAAGACTTTGAAGTAGCAAGTAAAAGCCAATGGCTGAGTGTTCTTTCAGAGAGAAACATACACATTTCATCCTTCTGGAGTGAATTTTCAGCCTGGAATTCATATGCATTTGTACCGTGCAGAATGTAACTACCTGCTCGGGGGTTGTGTCATAGAAGCAACTTTCCTGCAGGAGCTTATTGGAACATTCATTGTTTGGCTAACTTCTTTGGGTTGGTTTTGAAAGGTCTTTCAACTTTAGCCAAATCCGCTCTCTTACGAAATTTTTTCACAGCCTTGTTTCCAAGAGCCCACAAAGAACTGCTGCTTAAAACTCTCCACATGCACATCTCCCATACTGGTGTGCTCGTTTCACTACCTGGATTTTGGTTTCCTCTTCTTTCTTTGAAATTACAAGCCCTCTTTCTGCATGCTACACACACCTTGAAGCAGTTTCAGTTTCCAGCATATTGGTGCTCTTAAAACGCTGAGTAACCTGTGTAGAGTGTGTCAATCTCCAGCACTGAATACACAACTTAGAGCTCCTTTCACCACAGACACGCAAACACATCTTTTTGTAAAAGTCCTACTTCTTTACTCTTGGAAATGTAAGGGTTTCATCGAGAACTTGAAGTCAATCATGCTTTTGCACTCTGCAACCAATAGGAATGAACTCTTGTACATACCCGTCTGAATTTCAGTGCAAAATGCCCTTCTTTTCTGGTTTGTTGAAAGTTCACAACACATTAGGAGATAGAGCGTGTTTGAAGAAGACTGATGCAGTGTGCGTTTTCCTGGATTTCTAGTGATTTGGGAAACATAATCCGTGTTTTCCCACATTGTCTAAGAAACAACATGAGGCTTGCAAGAGATTGAAACAATGCATCCTAAAACTTATTCCAGCAGTGAAAACACACGTTTCTACAAAGACTTGGAAGGAGCAAGCAAAAGAATAGTGGCTGAGTGTCCTTTCAGAGAGAAACACATGCATTTCATCCTTCTGGAGTGAGTTTTCTTGCTGGAATTCATATGCATTTTGTACTGTGCAGAATGTAGCTACCTGCTCGGGGGTTGTGTCATAGATGCACCTTTCCTGCAGGAGCTTATTGGAACTTTCATTGTTTGGCTAAGTTATTTAGGGTTGGTTTTGGAAGGTCTTTCAACTTTGGCCAAATGCGCTTTGTACGAAAGTTTTTCACAGCCCTGTTTCCAAGTGTCCACAAAGAGCTGCTGCTTGAAAGTGTCCACATGGACATCTCCCATACTGGTGTGCTCGTTTCACTACCTGGATTTTGGTTTCCTCTTCTTTCTTTGAAATGACAAGTCTTCATTCAGCATGCTACACACACCTTGTAGCAGTTTCAGTTTGAAGCATGTTGGTGCTCTCAAAACGCTGTGTATCCTGTGTAGAGTGTGTCACTCTACAGCACTGAATACACAACTTAGAGCTCCTTTCAACACAGACACGCAAACACGTCTTTTTGGGAAAGTCCTAACTCAGGTAAATTGGAAATGTAATGGTTTCATCGAAAACATGAAGACAATCATGCTTTTGAACTCTGCAACCGAAAGAAATGGCTTTTTGTACATGCCATTCTGAATTTCACTGCAAAATGCCCTTCTTTTCTGGTTTGTTGAAAGTTCAAAACACTTTAGGAGATAGAACGTGTTTGAAGAAGACTGATGCAGTGTGCGTTTTCCTGGATTTCAAGTGATTCGGGATACATACTCCTTGTTTTTCGACATTGTCTAAGAAACAACATGAGGCTTGCAAGAGATTGAAAAAATGCATCCTAAAACTTATGCCTGCAGTGAAAACACACGTTTCTACAAAGACTTGGAAGGAGCAAGCAAAAGAATAGTGGCTGAGAGTTCTTTCAGAGAGAAACACACGTATTTCATCCTTCTGTAGAGACGGTTAGGGTTACGATTGGACCTAGGGTAGGGTTATGTTGAGGGCTAGGGTTAGAGAGACGGTTAGGGTTACGATTGGACCTAGGGTTAGGGTTATGTTGAGGTCTAGGGTTAGAGATCCAGTTAGGGTTACGATTGGACCTAGGGTTAGGGTTATGTTGAGGGCTAGGGTTAGAGATCCGGTTAGGGTTACGATTGGACCTAGGTTAGGGTTATGTTGAGGGCTAGGGTTAGAGAGACGGTTAGGGTTACGATTGGACGTAGGGTTAGGGTTATGTTGAGGTCTAGCGTTAGAGATCCGGTTAGGGTTACGATTGGACCTAGGGTTAGGGTTATGTTGAGGGCTAGGGTTAGAGATCCGGTTAGGGTTACGATTGGACCTAGGGTAGGGTTATGTTGAGGGCTAGGGTTAGAGAGACGGTTAGGGTTACGATTGGACCTAGGGTTAGGGTTATGTTGAGGGCCAGGGTTAGAGATCAGCTTAGTATTACGATTGGACCTAGGGTTAGGGTTATGTTGAGGCCTAGGGTTAGAGATCCGGTTAGGGTTACGATTGGACCTAGGGTTAGGGTTATGTTGAGGGCTAGGGTTAGAGAGACTGTTAGGGTTACGATTGGACCTAGGGTTAGGGTTATGTTGAGGCCTAAGTTTAGAGATCAGGTTAGTATTACTATTGGACCTAGGGTTAGGGTTATGTTGAGGGCTATGGTTACAGATCCGGTTAGGGTTACGATTGGACTTAGGGTAAGGGTTATGTTGAGGGCTAGGGTTAGAGATCCGGTTAGGGTTACGGTTGGACCTAGGGTTAGGGTTATGTTGAGGGCCAGGGTTAGAGATCAGCTTAGTATTACGATTGGACCTAGGGTTAGGGTTATTTTGAGGCCTAGGGTTAGAGATCCTGTTAGGGTTACGATTGGACCTAAGGTTAGGGTTATGTTGAGGCCTAAGTGTAGAGATCAGTTTAGTATTACGATTGGACCTAGGGTTAGGGTTATGTTGAGGGCTAGGGTTACAGATCCGGTTAGGGTTACGATTGGACCTAGGGTTAGGGTTATGTTTAGGGATAGGGTTAGAGATCCGGTTAGGGTTACGATTGGACGTAGGGTTAGGGTTATGTTGAGGGCTAGGGTTAGAGATCCGGTTAGGGTTACGATTGGACCTAGGGTTAGGGTTATGTTGAGGGCTAGGGTTAGAGATCCGGTTAGGGTTACGGTTGGACCTAGGGTTAGGGTTACGTTGAGGGCTAGGGTTAGAGATCCGGTTAGGGTTAAGATTGTACCTAGGGCTATAGTGATGTTGAGCGCTAAGGTATTCCAGCAGTGAAAACACACATTTCTATAAAGACTTTGAAGCAGCAAGCAAAAGCCTAGTGGCTGAGTGTTCTTTCAGAGAGAAACATGCATTTCATCCTTCTGGAGTGAATTTTCATGCTGGAGTTCATATGCATTTTATACTGTGCAGAATGTAGCTACCTGCTGGGGGTTGTGTCATAGAAGCACCTTTTCTGCAGGAGCTTATTGGAACATTCATTGTTTGGCTAAGTTATTTAGGGTTGGTTTTGGAAGGTCTTTCAACCTTGGCCAAATCCCGCTTCGTACGCAAGTTTTTAATAGCGCTGTTTCCAAGTGTCCACAAAGAGCTGCTGCTTGAAACTGTCCACATGCACATCTCGTATACTGGTGTGCTCGTTTCACTACCTGGATTTTGGTTTCCTCTTCTTTCTTTGAAATGACAAGTCTTCATTCAGCATTCTACACACACCTTGTACCAGCTTCAGTTTGAAGCATGTTGGTGGTCTCAAAACGCTGTGTAACCTATGTAGAGTGTGTTACTCTCCAGCACTGAATACACAACTTAGAGCTCCTTTCACCACAGACACGCAAACACATCTTTTTGTGAAAGTCCTACTTCAGGTCCCTTGGGAATGCAAGGGTTTCATGGAGAACATGAAGTCAATCATGCTTTTGCACTCTACTACCAATAGAAATGACCTCTTGTACATGCCTGACTGAGTTTCACTGCAAAATGCCCTTGTTTTCTGGTTTCTTGAATGTTCTCAACACATTAGGAGAAAGAGCGTGTTTGAGCAAGATCGATGCAGTGTGCGTTTCCCTAGATTTCAAGTGATTTGGGAAATATAATCCTTATTTTTCCACATTGTGAAAGAAACATGAGGCTTGCAAGAGATTGAAAAAATGCATCCCAAAACGTACTCCAGCGGTGAAAGCACACGTTTCTACAAAGACTTTGAAGTAGCAAGTAAAAGCCAATGGCTGAGTGTTCTTTCAGAGAGAAACATACACATTTCATCCTTCTGGAGTGAATTTTCAGCCTGGAATTCATGTGCATTTGTACCGTGCAGAATGTAACTACCTGCTCGGGGGTTGTGTCATAGAAGCAACTTTCCTGCAGGAGCTTATTGGAACATTCATTGTTTGGCTAACTTCTTTGGGTTGGTTTTGAAAGGTCTTTCAACTTTAGCCAAATCCGCTCTCCTACGAAATTTTTTCACAGCCTTGTTTCCAAGAGCCCACAAAGAACTGCTGCTTAAAACTCTCCACATGCACATCTCCCATACTGGTGTGCTCGTTTCACTACCTGGATTGTGGTTTCCTATTCTTTCTTTGAAATTACAAGCCCTCTTTCTGCATGCTACACACACCTTGAAGCAGTTTCAGTTTCCAGCATATTGGTGCTCTTAAAACGCTGAGTAACCTGTGTAGAGTGTGTCAATCTCCAGCACTGAATACACAACTTAGAGCTCCTTTCACCACAGACACGCAAACACATCTTTTTGTAAAAGTCCTACTTCTTTACTCTTGGAAATGTAAGGGTTTCATCGAGAACTTGAAGTCAATCATGCTTTTGCACTCTGCAACCAATAGGAATGAACTCTTGTACATACCCGTCTGAATTTCAGTGCAAAATGCCCTTCTTTTCTGGTTTGTTGAAAGTTCACAACACATTAGGAGATAGAGCGTGTTTGAAGAAGACTGATGCAGTGTGCGTTTTCCTGGATTTCTAGTGATTTGGGAAACATAATCCGTGTTTTCCCACATTGTCTAAGAAACAACATGAGGCTTGCAAGAGATTGAAACAATGCATCCTAAAACTTATTCCAGCAGTGAAAACACACGTTTCTACAAAGACTTGGAAGGAGCAAGCAAAAGAATAGTGGCTGAGTGTCCTTTCAGAGAGAAACACATGCATTTCATCCTTCTGGAGTGAGTTTTCTTGCTGGAATTCATATGCATTTTGTACTGTGCAGAATGTAGCTACCTGCTCGGGGGTTGTGTCATAGATGCACCTTTCCTGCAGGAGCTTATTGGAACTTTCATTGTTTGGCTAAGTTATTTAGGGTTGGTTTTGGAAGGTCTTTCAACTTTGGCCAAATCCGCTTTGTACGAAAGTTTTTCACAGCCCTGTTTCCAAGTGTCCATAAAGAGCTGCTGCTTGAAAGTGTCCACATGCACATCTCCCATACTGGTGTGCTCGTTTCACTACCTGGATTTTGGTTTCCTCTTCTTTCTTTGAAATGACACGTCTTCATTCAGCATGCTACACACACCTTGTAGCAGTTTCAGTTTGAAGCATGTTGGTGCTCTCAAAACGCTGTGTATCCTGTGTAGAGTGTGTCACTCTACAGCACTGAATACACAACTTAGAGCTCCTTTCAACACAGACACGCAAACACGTCTTTTTGGGAAAGTCCTAACTCAGGTAAATTGGAAATGTAATGGTTTCATCGAAAACATGAAGACAATCATGCTTTTGAACTCTGCAACCGAAAGAAATGGCTTTTTGTACATGCCATTCTGAATTTCACTGCAAAATGCCCTTCTTTTCTGGTTTGTTGAAAGTTCAAAACACTTTAGGAGATAGAACGTGTTTGAAGAAGACTGATGCAGTGTGCGTTTTCCTGGATTTCAAGTGATTCGGGATACATACTCCTTGTTTATCGACATTGTCTAAGAAACAACATGAGGCTTGCAAGAGATTAAAAAAATGCATCCTAAAACTTATGCCTGCAGTGAAATCACACGTTTCTACAAAGACTTGGAAGGAGCAAGCAAAAGAATAGTGGCTGAGAGTTCTTTCAGAGAGAAACACACGTATTTCATCCTTCTGTAGAGACGGTTAGGGTTACGATTGGACCTAGGGTAGGGTTATGTTGAGGGCTAGGGTTAGAGAGACGGTTAGGGTTACGATTGGACCTAGGGTTAGGGTTATGTTGAGGTCTAGGGTTAGAGATCCGGTTAGGGTTACGATTGGACCTAGGGTTAGGGTTATGTTGAGGGCTAGGGTTAGAGATCCGGTTAGGGTTACGATTGGACCTAGGGTAGGGTTATGTTGAGGGCTAGGGTTAGAGAGACGGTTAGGGTTACGATTGGACGTAGGGTTAGGGTTATGTTGAGGTCTAGCGTTAGAGATCCGGTTAGGGTTACGATTGGACCTAGGGTTAGGGTTATGTTGAGGGCTAGGGTTAGAGATCCGGTTAGGGTTACGATTGGACCTAGGGTAGGGTTATGTTGAGGGCTAGGGTTAGAGAGACGGTTAGGGTTACGATTGGACCTAGGGTTAGGGTTATGTTGAGGGCCAGGGTTAGAGATCAGCTTAGTATTACGATTGGACCTAGGGTTAGGGTTATGTTGAGGCCTAGGGTTAGAGATCCGGTTGGGGTTACGATTGGACCTAGGGTTAGGGTTATGTTGAGGGCTAGGGTTAGAGAGACTGTTAGGGTTACGATTGGACCTAGGGTTAGGGTTATGTTGAGGCCTAAGTTTAGAGATCAGGTTAGTATTACTATTGGACCTAGGGTTAGGGTTATGTTGAGGGCTAGGGTTAGAGATCCGGTTAGGGTTACGGTTGGACCTAGGGTTAGGGTTATGTTGAGGGCCAGGGTTAGAGATCAGCTTAGTATTACGATTGGACCTAGGGTTAGGGTTATTTTGAGGCCTAGGGTTAGAGATCCTGTTAGGGTTACGATTGGACCTAGGGTTAGGGTTATGTTGAGGGCTAGGGTTAGAGATTCGGTTAGGCTTAAGATTGTACCTAGGGTTATAGTGATGTTGAGGGCTAGGGTATTCCAGCAGTGAAAACACACATTTCTATAAAGACTTTGAAGCAGCAAGCAAAAGCCTAGTGGCTGAGTGTTCTTTCAGAGAGAAACATGCATTTCATCCTTCTGGAGTGAATTTTCATGCTGGAGTTCATATGCATTTTATACTGTGTAGAATGTAGCTACCTGCTGGGGGTTGTGTCATAGAAGCACCTTTTCTGCAGGAGCTTATTGGAACATTCATTGTTTGGCTAAGTTATTTAGGGTTGGTTTTGGAAGGTCTTTCAACCTTGGCCAAATCCCGCTTCGTACGCAAGTTTTTAATAGCGCTGTTTCCAAGTGTCCACAAAGAGCTGCTGCTTGAAACTGTCCACATGCACATCTCGTATACTGGTGTGCTCGTTTCACTACCTGGATTTTGGTTTCCTCTTCTTTCTTTGAAATGACAAGTCTTCATTCAGCATTCTACACACACCTTGTACCAGCTTCAGTTTGAAGCATGTTGGTGGTCTCAAAACGCTGTGTAACCTATGTAGAGTGTGTTACTCTCCAGCACTGAATACACAACTTAGAGCTCCTTTCACCACAGACACGCAAACACATCTTTTTGTGAAAGTCCTACTTCAGGTCCCTTGGGAATGCAAGGGTTTCATGGAGAACATGAAGTCAATCATGCTTTTGCACTCTACTACCAATAGAAATGACCTCTTGTACATGCCTGACTGAGTTTCACTGCAAAATGCCCTTGTTTTCTGGTTTCTTGAATGTTCTCAACACATTAGGAGAAAGAGCGTGTTTGAGCAAGATCGATGCAGTGTGCGTTTCCCTAGATTTCAAGTGATTTGGGAAATATAATCCTTATTTTTCCACATTGTGAAAGAAACATGAGGCTTGCAAGAGATTGAAAAAATGCATCCCAAAACGTACTCCAGCGGTGAAAGCACACGTTTCTACAAAGACTTTGAAGTAGCAAGTAAAAGCCAATGGCTGAGTGTTCTTTCAGAGAGAAACATACACATTTCATCCTTCTGGAGTGAATTTTCAGCCTGGAATTCATATGCATTTGTACCGTGCAGAATGTAACTACCTGCTCGGGGGTTGTGTCATAGAAGCAACTTTCCTGCAGGAGCTTATTGGAACATTCATTGTTTGGCTAACTTCTTTGGGTTGGTTTTGGAAGGTCTTTCAACTTTAGCCAAATCCGCTCTCTTACGAAATTTTTTCACAGCCTTGTTTCCAAGAGCCCACAAAGAACTGCTGCTTAAAACTCTCCACATGCACATCTCCCATACTGGTGTGCTCGTTTCACTACCTGGATTGTGGTTTCCTCTTCTTTCTTTGAAATCACAAGCCCTCTTTCTGCATGCTACACACACCTTGTAGCAGTTTCAGTTTGCAGCATATTGGTGCTCTTAAAACGCTGAGTAACCTGTGTAGAGTGTGTCAGTCTCCAGCACTGAATACACAACTTAGAGCTCCTTTCACCACAGACACGCAAACACATCTTTTTGTAAAAGTCCTACTTCTTTACTCTTGGAAATGTAAGGGTTTCATCGAGAACTTGAAGTCAATCATGCTTTTGCACTCTGCAACCAATAGGAATGAACTCTTGTACATACCCGTCTGAATTTCAGTGCAAAATGCCCTTCTTTTCTGGTTTGTTGAAAGTTCACAACACATTAGGAGATAGAGCGTGTTTGAAGAAGACTGATGCAGTGTGCGTTTTCCTGGATTTCTAGTGATTTGGGAAACATAATCCGTGTTTTCCCACATTGTCTAAGAAACAACATGAGGCTTGCAAGAGATTGAAACAATGCATCCTAAAACTTATTCCAGCAGTGAAAACACACGTTTCTACAAAGACTTGGAAGGAGCAAGCAAAAGAATAGTGGCTGAGTGTCCTTTCAGAGAGAAACACATGCATTTCATCCTTCTGGAGTGAGTTTTCTTGCTGGAATTCATATGCATTTTGTAGTGTGCAGAATGTAGCTACCTGCTCGGGGGTTGTGTCATAGATGCACCTTTCCTGCAGGAGCTTATTGGAACTTTCATTGTTTGGCTAAGTTATTTAGGGTTGGTTTTGGAAGGTCTTTCATTTTTGGCCAAATGCGCTTTGTACGAAAGTTTTTCACAGCCCTGTTTCCAAGTGTCCACAAAGAGCTGCTGCTTGAAAGTGTCCACATGCACATCTCCCATACTGGTGTGCTCGTTTCACTACCTGGATTTTGGTTTCCTCTTCTTTCTTTGAAATGACAAGTCTTCATTCAGCATGCTACACACACCTTGTAGCAGTTTCAGTTTGAAGCATGTTGGTGCTCTCAAAACGCTGTGTATCCTGTGTAGAGTGTGTCACTCTACAGCACTGAATACACAACTTAGAGCTCCTTTCAACACAGACACGCAAACACGTCTTTTTGGGAAAGTCCTAACTCAGGTAATTTGGAAATGTAATGGTTTCATCGAAAACATGAAGACAATCATGCTTTTGAACTCTGCAACCGAAAGAAATGCCTTTTTGTACATGCCATTCTGAATTTCACTGCAAAATGCCCTTCTTTTCTGGTTTGTTGAAAGTTCAAAACACTTTAGGAGATAGAACGTGTTTGAAGAAGACTGATGCAGTGTGCGTTTTCCTGGATTTCAAGTGATTCGGGATACATACTCCTTGTTTTTCGACATTGTCTAAGAAACAACATGAGGCTTGCAAGAGATTGAAGAAATGCATCCTAAAACTTATGCCTGCGGTGAAAACACACCTTTCTACAAAGACTTGGAAGGAGCAAGCAAAAGAATAGTGGCTGAGAGTTCTTTCAGAGAGAAACACACGTATTTCATCCTTCTGTAGAGACGGTTAGGGTTACGATTGGACCTAGGGTAGGGTTATGTTGAGGGCTAGGGTTAGAGAGACGGTTAGGGTTACGATTGGACCTAGGGTTAGGGTTATGTTGAGGTCTAGGGTTAGAGATCCGGTTAGGGTTACGATTGGACCTAGGGTTAGGGTTATGTTGAGGCCTAAGTGTAGAGATCAGTTTAGTATTACGATTGGACCTAGGGTTAGGGTTATGTTGAGGGCTAGGGTTACAGATCCGGTTAGGGTTACGATTGGACCTAGGGTTAGGGTTATGTTTAGGGATAGGGTTAGAGATCCGGTTAGGGTTACGATTGGACGTAGGGTTAGGGTTATGTTGAGGGCTAGGGTTAGAGATCCAGTTAGGGTTACGATTGGACCTAGGGTTAGGGTTATGTTTAGGGATAGGGTTAGAGATCCGGTTAGGGTTACGATTGGACGTAGGGTTAGGGTTATGTTGAGGGCTAGGGTTAGAGATCCGGTTAGGGTTACGATTGGTCGTAGGGTTAGGGTTATGTTGAGGGCTAGGGTTAGAGATCCGGTTAGGGTTACGGTTGGACCTAGGGTTAGGGTTACGTTGAGGGCTAGGGTTAGAGATCCGGTTAGGGTTAAGATTGTACCTAGGGCTATAGTGATGTTGAGGGCTAGGGTATTCCAGCAGTGAAAACACACATTTCTATAAAGACTTTGAAGCAACAAGCAATAGCCTAGTGGCTGAGTGTTCTTTCAGAGAGAAACATGCATTTCATCCTTCTGGAGTGAATTTTCATGCTGGAGTTCATATGCATTTTATACTGTGCAGAATGTAGCTACCTGCTGGGGGTTGTGTCATAGAAGCACCTTTTCTGCAGGAGCTTATTGGAACATTCATTGTTTGGCTAAGTTATTTAGGGTTGGTTTTGGAAGGTCTTTCAACCTTGGCCAAATCCCGCTTCGTACGCAAGTTTTTAATAGCGCTGTTTCCAAGTGTCCACAAAGAGCTGCTGCTTGAAACTGTCCACATGCACATCTCGTATACTGGTGTGCTCGTTTCACTACCTGGATTTTGGTTTCCTCTTCTTTCTTTGAAATGACAAGTCTTCATTCAGCATTCTACACACACCTTGTACCAGCTTCAGTTTGAAGCATGTTGGTGCTCTCAAAACGCTGTGTAACCTATGTAGAGTGTGTTACTCTCCAGCACTGAATACACAACTTAGAGCTCCTTTCACCACAGACACGCAAACACATCTTTTTGTGAAAGTCCTACTTCAGGTCCCTTGGGAATGTAAGGGTTTCATGGAGAACATGAAGTCAATCATGCTTTTGCACTCTACTACCAATAGAAATGACCTCTTGTACATGCCTGACTGAGTTTCACTGCAAAATGCCCTTGTTTTCTGGTTTCTTGAATGTTCTCAACACATTAGGAGAAAGAGCGTGTTTGAGCAAGATCGATGCAGTGTGCGTTTCCCTAGATTTCAAGTGATTTGGGAAATATAATCCTTATTTTTCCACATTGTGAAAGAAACATGAGGCTTGCAAGAGATTGAAAAAATGCATCCCAAAACGTACTCCAGCGGTGAAAGCACACGTTTCTACAAAGACTTTGAAGTAGCAAGTAAAAGCCAATGGCTGAGTGTTCTTTCAGAGAGAAACATACACATTTCATCCTTCTGGAGTGAATTTTCAGCCTGGAATTCATATGCATTTGTACCGTGCAGAATGTAACTACCTGCTCGGGGGTTGTGTCATAGAAGCAACTTTCCTGCAGGAGCTTATTGGAACATTCATTGTTTGGCTAACTTCTTTGGGTTGGTTTTGAAAGGTCTTTCAACTTTAGCCAAATCCGCTCTCTTACGAAATTTTTTCACAGCCTTGTTTCCAAGAGCCCACAAAGAACTGCTGCTTAAAACTCTCCACATGCACATCTCCCATACTGGTGTGCTCGTTTCACTACCTGGATTGTGGTTTCCTCTTCTTTCTTTGAAATTACAAGCCCTCTTTCTGCATGCTACACACACCTTGTAGCAGTTTCAGTTTGCAGCATATTGGTGCTCTTAAAACGCTGAGTAACCTGTGTAGAGTGTGTCAATCTCCAGCACTGAATACACAACTTAGAGCTCCTTTCACCACAGACACGCAAACACATCTTTTTGTAAAAGTCCTACTTCTTTACTCTTGGAAATGTAAGGGTTTCATCGAGAACTTGAAGTCAATCATGCTTTTGCACTCTGCAACCAATAGGAATGAACTCTTGTACATACCCGTCTGAATTTCAGTGCAAAATGCCCTTCTTTTCTGGTTTGTTGAAAGTTCACAACACATTAGGAGATAGAGCGTGTTTGAAGAAGACTGATGCAGTGTGCGTTTTCCTGGATTTCTAGTGATTTGGGAAACATAATCCGTGTTTTCCCACATTGTCTAAGAAACAACATGAGGCTTGCAAGAGATTGAAACAATGCATCCTAAAACTTATTCCAGCAGTGAAAACACACGTTTCTACAAAGACTTGGAAGGAGCAAGCAAAAGAATAGTGGCTGAGTGTCCTTTCAGAGAGAAACACATGCATTTCATCCTTCTGGAGTGAGTTTTCTTGCTGGAATTCATATGCATTTTGTACTGTGCAGAATGTAGCTACCTGCTCGGGGGTTGTGTCATAGATGCACCTTTCCTGCAGGAGCTTATTGGAACTTTCATTGTTTGGCTAAGTTATTTAGGGTTGGTTTTGGAAGGTCTTTCAATTTTGGCCAAATCCGCTTTGTACGAAAGTTTTTCACAGCCCTGTTTCCAAGTGTCCACAAAGAGCTGCTGCTTGAAAGTGTCCACATGCACATCTCCCATACTGGTGTGCTCGTTTCACTACCTGGATTTTGGTTTCCTCTTCTTTCTTTGAAATGACAAGTCTTCATTCAGCATGCTACACACACCTTGTAGCAGTTTCAGTTTGAAGCATGTTGGTGCTCTCAAAACGCTGTGTATCCTGTGTAGAGTGTGTCACTCTACAGCACTGAATACACAACTTAGAGCTCCTTTCAACACAGACACGCAAACACGTCTTTTTGGGAAAGTCCTAACTCAGGTAAATTGGAAATGTAATGGTTTCATCGAAAACATGAAGAAAATCATGCTTTTGAACTCTGCAACCGAAAGAAATGGCTTTTTGTACATGCCATTCTGAATTTCACTGCAAAATGCCCTTCTTTTCTGGTTTGTTGAAAGTTCAAAACACTTTAGGAGATAGAACGTGTTTGAAGAAGACTGATGCAGTGTGCGTTTTCCTGGATTTCAAGTGATTCGGGATACATACTCCTTGTTTTTCGACATTGTCTAAGAAACAACATGAGGCTTGCAAGAGATTGAAAAAATGCATCCTAAAACTTATGCCTGCAGTGAAAACACACGTTTCTACAAAGACTTGGAAGGAGCAAGCAAAAGAATAGTGGCTGAGAGTTCTTTCAGAGAGAAACACACGTATTTCATCCTTCTGTAGAGACGGTTAGGGTTACGATTGGACCTAGGGTAGGGTTATGTTGAGGGCTAGGGTTAGAGAGACGGTTAGGGTTACAATTGGACCTAGGGTTAGGGTTATGTTGAGGTCTAGGGTTAGAGATCCGGTTAGGGTTACAATTGGACCTAGGGTTAGGGTTATGTTGAGGCCTAAGTTTAGAGATCAGGTTAGTATTACGATTGGACCTAGGGTTAGGGTTATGTTGAGGGCTAGGGTTACAGATCCGGTTAGGGTTACGATTGGACCTAGGGTTAGGGTTATGTTGAGGGATAGGGTTAGAGATCCGGTTAGGGTTACGATTGGACGTAGGGTTAGGGTTATGTTGAGGGCTAGGGTTAGAGATCCGGTTAGGGTTACGGTTGGACCTAGGGTTAGGGTTACGTTGAGGGCTAGGGTTAGAGATCCGGTTAGGGTTAAGATTGTACCTAGGGCTATAGTGATGTTGAGGGCTAAGGTATTCCAGCAGTGAAAACACACATTTCTATAAAGACTTTGAAGCAGCAAGCAAAAGCCTAGTGGCTGAGTGTTCTTTCAGAGAGAAACATGCATTTCATCCTTCTGGAGTGAATTTTCATGCTGGAGTTCATATGCATTTTATACTGTGCAGAATGTAGCTACCTGCTGGGGGTTGTGTCATAGAAGCACCTTTTCTGCAGGAGCTTATTGGAACATTCATTGTTTGGCTAAGTTATTTAGGGTTGGTTTTGGAAGGTCTTTCAACCTTGGCCAAATCCCGCTTCGTACGCAAGTTTTTAATAGCGCTGTTTCCAAGTGTCCACAAAGAGCTGCTGCTTGAAACTGTCCACATGCACATCTCCTATACTGGTGTGCTCGTTTCACTACCTGGATTTTGGTTTCCTCTTCTTTCTTTGAAATGACAAGTCTTCATTCAGCATTCTACACACACCTTGTACCAGCTTCAGTTTGAAGCATGTTGGTGGTCTCAAAACGCTGTGTAACCTATGTAGAGTGTGTTACTCTCCAGCACTGAATACACAACTTAGAGCTCCTTTCACCACAGACACGCAAACACATCTTTTTGTGAAAGTCCTACTTCAGGTCCCTTGGGAATGTAAGGGTTTCATGGAGAACATGAAGTCAATCATGCTTTTGCACTCTACTACCATTAGAAATGACCTCTTGTACATGCCTGACTGAGTTTCACTGCAAAATGCCCTTGTTTTCTGGTTTCTTGAATGTTCTCAACACATTAGGAGAAAGAGCGTGTTTGAGCAAGATCGATGCAGTGTGCGTTTCCCTAGATTTCAAGTGATTTGGGAAATATAATCCTTATTTTTCCACATTGTGAAAGAAACATGAGGCTTGCAAGAGATTGAAAAAATGCATCCCAAAACGTACTCCAGCGGTGAAAGCACACGTTTCTACAAAGACTTTGAAGTAGCAAGTAAAAGCCAATGGCAGAGTGTTCTTTCAGAGAGAAACATACACATTTCATCCTTCTGGAGTGAATTTTCAGCCTGGAATTCATATGCATTTGTACCGTGCAGAATGTAACTACCTGCTCGGGGGTTGTGTCATAGAAGCAACTTTCCTGCAGGAGCTTATTGGAACATTCATTGTTTGGCTAACTTCTTTGGGTTGGTTTTGAAAGGTCTTTCAACTTTAGCCAAATCCGCTCTCTTACGAAATTTTTTCACAGCCTTGTTTCCAAGAGCCCACAAAGAACTGCTGCTTAAAACTCTCCACATGCACATCTCCCATACTGGTGTGCTCGTTTCACTACCTGGATTTTGGTTTCCTCTTCTTTCTTTGAAATTACAAGCCCTCTTTCTGCATGCTACACACACCTTGAAGCAGTTTCAGTTTCCAGCATATTGGTGCTCTTAAAACGCTGAGTAACCTGTGTAGAGTGTGTCAATCTCCAGCACTGAATACACAACTTAGAGCTCCTTTCACCACAGACACGCAAACACATCTTTTTGTAAAAGTCCTACTTCTTTACTCTTGGAAATGTAAGGGTTTCATCGAGAACTTGAAGTCAATCATGCTTTTGCACTCTGCAACCAATAGGAATGAACTCTTGTACATACCCGTCTGAATTTCAGTGCAAAATGCCCTTCTTTTCTGGTTTGTTGAAAGTTCACAACACATTAGGAGATAGAGCGTGTTTGAAGAAGACTGATGCAGTGTGCGTTTTCCTGGATTTCTAGTGATTTGGGAAACATAATCCGTGTTTTCCCACATTGTCTAAGAAACAACATGAGGCTTGCAAGAGATTGAAACAATGCATCCTAAAACTTATTCCAGCAGTGAAAACACACGTTTCTACAAAGACTTGGAAGGAGCAAGCAAAAGAATAGTGGCTGAGTGTCCTTTCAGAGAGAAACACATGCATTTCATCCTTCTGGAGTGAGTTTTCTTGCTGGAATTCATATGCATTTTGTACTGTGCAGAATGTAGCTACCTGCTCGGGGGTTGTGTCATAGATGCACCTTTCCTGCAGGAGCTTATTGGAACTTTCATTGTTTGGCTAAGTTATTTAGGGTTGGTTTTGGAAGGTCTTTCAACTTTGGCCAAATGCGCTTTGTACGAAAGTTTTTCACAGCCCTGTTTCCAAGTGTCCACAAAGAGCTGCTGCTTGAAAGTGTCCACATGCACATCTCCCATACTGGTGTGCTCGTTTCACTACCTGGATTTTGGTTTCCTCTTCTTTCTTTGAAATGACAAGTCTTCATTCAGCATGCTACACACACCTTGTAGCAGTTTCAGTTTGAAGCATGTTGGTGCTCTCAAAACGCTGTGTATCCTGTGTAGAGTGTGTCACTCTACAGCACTGAATACACAACTTAGAGCTCCTTTCAACACAGACACGCAAACACGTCTTTTTGGGAAAGTCCTAACTCAGGTAAATTGGAAATGTAATGGTTTCATCGAAAACATGAAGACAATCATGCTTTTGAACTCTGCAACCGAAAGAAATGGCCATTTGTACATGCCATTCTGAATTTCACTGCAAAATGCCCTTCTTTTCTGGTTTGTTGAAAGTTCAAAACACTTTAGGAGATAGAACGTGTTTGAAGAAGACTGATGCAGTGTGCGTTTTCCTGGATTTCAAGTGATTCGGGATACATACTCCTTGTTTTTCGACATTGTCTAAGAAACAACATGAGGCTTGCAAGAGATTGAAAAAATGCATCCTAAAACTTATGCCTGCAGTGAAAACACACGTTTCTACAAAGACTTGGAAGGAGCAAGCAAAAGAATAGTGGCTGAGAGTTCTTTCAGAGAGAAACACACGTATTTCATCCTTCTGTAGAGACGGTTAGGGTTACGATTGGACCTAGGGTAGGGTTATGTTGAGGGCTAGGGTTAGAGAGACGGTTAGGGTTACGATTGGACTTAGGGTTAGGGTTATGTTGAGGTCTAGGGTTAGAGATCCGGTTAGGGTTACGATTGGACCTAGGGTTAGGGTTATGTTGAGGGCTAGGGTTAGAGATCCGGTTAGGGTTACGATTGGACCTAGGGTAGGGTTATGTTGAGGGCTAGGGTTAGAGAGACGGTTAGGGTTACGATTGGACCTAGGGTTAGGGTTATGTTGAGGTCTAGCGTTAGAGATCCGGTTAGGGTTACGATTGGACCTAGGGTTAGGGTTATGTTGAGGGCTAGGGTTAGAGATCCGGTTAGGGTTACGATTGGACCTAGGGTAGGGTTATGTTGAGGGCTAGAGTTAGAGATCCGGTTAGGGTTACGATTGGACCTAGGGTTAGGGTTATGTTGAGGGCTAGGGTTAGAGATCCGGTTAGGGTTACGATTGGACCTAGGGTTAGGGTTATGTTGAGGTCTAGGGTTAGAGATCAGGTTAGGGTTACGATTGGACCTAGGGTTAGGGTTATGTTGAGGGCTAGGGTTAGAGATCCGGTTAGGGTTACGATTGGACCTAGGGTTAGGGTTATGTTGAGGGCTAGGGATAGAGAGACGGTTAGGGTTACGATTGGACCTAGGGTTAGGGTTATGTTGGGGGCCAGGGTTAGAGATCAGCTTAGTATTACGATTGGACCTAGGGTTAGGGTTATGTTGAGGCCTAGGGTTAGAGATCCGGTTAGGGTTACGATTGGACCTAGGGTTAGGGTTATGTTGAGGGCTAGGGTTAGAGATCCGGTTAGGGTTACGATTGGACCTAGGGTTAGGGTTATATTGAGCGCTAGGG
Organism: Miniopterus natalensis; assembly: GCF_054644295.1. NCBI lineage: Eukaryota > Metazoa > Chordata > Mammalia > Chiroptera > Miniopteridae > Miniopterus > Miniopterus natalensis. The sequence goes on from NC_142089.1 coordinate 84,396,686, forward strand.
TTAGAGAGACGGTTAGGGTTACGATTGGACCTAGGATTAGGGTTATGTTGAGGCCTAAGTTTAGAGATCAGGTTAGTATTACTATTGGACCTAGGGTTAGGGTTATGTTGAGGGCTAGGGTTACAGATCCGGTTAGGGTTACGATTGGACTTAGGGTAAGGGTTATGTTGAGGGCTAGGGTTAGAGATCCGGTTAGGGTTATGGTTGGACCTAGGGTTAGGGTTATGTTGAGGGCCAGGGTTAGAGATCAGCTTAGTATTACGATTGGACCTAGGGTTAGGGTTATTTTGAGGCCTAGGGTTAGAGATCCTGTTAGGGTTACGATTGGACCTAGGGTTAGGGTTATGTTGAGGGCTAGGTTTAGAGATCCGGTTAGGCTTAAGATTGTACCTAGGGTTATAGTGATGTTGAGGGCTAGGGTATTCCAGCAGTGAAAACACACATTTCTCTAAAGACTTTGAAGCAGCAAGCAAAAGCCTAGTGGCTGAGTGTTCTTTCAGAGAGAAACATGCATTTCATCCTTCTGGAGTGAATTTTCATGCTGGAGTTCATATGCATTTTATACTGTGCAGAATGTAGCTACCTGCTGGGGGTTGTGTCATAGAAGCACCTTTTCTGCAGGAGCTTATTGGAACATTCATTGTTTGGCTAAGTTATTTAGGGTTGGTTTTGGAAGGTCTTTCAACCTTGGCCAAATCCCGCTTCGTACGCAAGTTTTTAATAGCGCTGTTTCAAAGTGTCCACAAAGAGCTGCTGCTTGAAACTGTCCACATGCACATCTCGTATACTGGTGTGCTCGTTTCACTACCTGGATTTTGGTTTCCTCTTCTTTCTTTGAAATGACAAGTCTTCATTCAGCATTCTACACACACCTTGTACCAGCTTCAGTTTGAAGCATGTTGGTGCTCTCAAAACGCTGTGTAACCTATGTAGAGTGTGTTACTCTCCAGCACTGAATACACAACTTAGAGCTCCTTTCACCACAGACACGCAAACACATCTTTTTGTGAAAGTCCTACTTCAGGTCCCTTGGGAATGTAAGGTTTTCATGGAGAACATGAAGTCAATCATGCTTTTGCACTCTACTACCAATAGAAATGACCTCTTGTACATGCCTGACTGAGTTTCACTGCAAAATGCCCTTGTTTTCTGGTTTCTTGAATGTTCTCAACACATTAGGAGAAAGAGCGTGTTTGAGCAAGATCGATGCAGTGTGCGTTTCCCTAGATTTCAAGTGATTTGGGAAATATAATCCTTATTTTTCCACATTGTGAAAGAAACATGAGGCTTGCAAGAGATTGAAAAAATGCATCCCAAAACGTACTCCAGCGGTGAAAGCACACGTTTCTACAAAGACTTTGAAGTAGCAAGTAAAAGCCAATGGCTGAGTGTTCTTTCAGAGAGAAACATACACATTTCATCCTTCTGGAGTGAATTTTCAGCCTGGAATTCATATGCATTTGTACCGTGCAGAATGTAACTACCTGCTCGGGGGTTGTGTCATAGAAGCAACTTTCCTGCAGGAGCTTATTGGAACATTCATTGTTTGGCTAACTTCTTTGGGTTGGTTTTGGAAGGTCTTTCAACTTTAGCCAAATCCGCTCTCTTACGAAATTTTTTCACAGCCTTGTTTCCAAGAGCCCACAAAGAACTGCTGCTTAAAACTCTCCACATGCACATCTCCCATACTGGTGTGCTCATTTCACTACCTGGATTGTGGTTTCCTCTTCTTTCTTTGAAATTACAAGCCCTCTTTCTGCATGCTACACACACCTTGTAGCAGTTTCAGTTTGCAGCATATTGGTGCTCTTAAAACGCTGAGTAACCTGTGTAGAGTGTGTCAGTCTCCAGCACTGAATACACAACTTAGAGCTCCTTTCACCACAGACACGCAAACACATCTTTTTGTAAAAGTCCTACTTCTTTACTCTTGGAAATGTAAGGGTTTCATCGAGAACTTGAAGTCAATCATGCTTTTGCACTCTGCAACCAATAGGAATGAACTCTTGTACATACCCGTCTGAATTTCAGTGCAAAATGCCCTTCTTTTCTGGTTTGTTGAAAGTTCACAACACATTAGGAGATAGAGCGTGTTTGAAGAAGACTGATGCAGTGTGCGTTTTCCTGGATTTCTAGTGATTTGGGAAACATAATCCGTGTTTTCCCACATTGTCTAAGAAACAACATGAGGCTTGCAAGAGATTGAAACAATGCATCCTAAAACTTATTCCAGCAGTGAAAACACACGTTTCTACAAAGACTTGGAAGGAGCAAGCAAAAGAATAGTGGCTGAGTGTCCTTTCAGAGAGAAACACATGCATTTCATCCTTCTGGAGTGAGTTTTCTTGCTGGAATTCATATACATTTTGTACTGTGCAGAATGTAGCTACCTGCTCGGGGGTTGTGTCATAGATGCACCTTTCCTGCAGGAGCTTATTGGAACTTTCATTGTTTGGCTAAGTTATTTAGGGTTGGTTTTGGAAGGTCTTTCAACTTTGGCCAAATGCGCTTTGTACGAAAGTTTTTCACAGCCCTGTTTCCAAGTGTCCACAAAGAGCTGCTGCTTGAAAGTGTCCACATGCACATCTCCCATACTGGTGTGCTCGTTTCACTACCTGGATTTTGGTTTCCTCTTCTTTCTTTGAAATGACAAGTCTTCATTCAGCATGCTACACACACCTTGTAGCAGTTTCAGTGTGAAGCATGTTGGTGCTCTCAAAACGCTGTGTATCCTGTGTAGAGTGTGTCACTCTACAGCACTGAATACACAACTTAGAGCTCCTTTCAACACAGACACGCAAACACGTCTTTTTGGGAAAGTCCTAACTCAGGTAAATTGGAAATGTAATGGTTTCATCGAAAACATGAAGACAATCATGCTTTTGAACTCTGCAACCGAAAGAAATGGCTTTTTGTACATGCCATTCTGAATTTCACTGCAAAATGCCCTTCTTTTCTGGTTTGTTGAAAGTTCAAAACACTTTAGGAGATAGAACGTGTTTGAAGAAGACTGATGCAGTGTGCGTTTTCCTGGATTTCAAGTGATTCGGGATACATACTCCTTGTTTTTCGACATTGTCTAAGAAACAACATGAGGCTTGCAAGAGATTGAAAAAATGCATCCTAAAACTTATGCCTGCAGTGAAAACACACGTTTCTACAAAGACTTGGAAGGAGCAAGCAAAAGAATAGTGGCTGAGAGTTCTTTCAGAGAGAAACACACGTATTTCATCCTTCTGTAGAGACGGTTAGGGTTACGATTGGACCTAGGGTAGGGTTATGTTGAGGGCTAGGGTTAGAGAGACGGTTAGGGTTACAATTGGACCTAGGGTTAGGGTTATGTTGAGGTCTAGGGTTAGAGATCCGGTTAGGGTTACAATTGGACCTAGGGTTAGGGTTATGTTGAGGCCTAAGTTTAGAGATCAGGTTAGTATTACGATTGGACCTAGGGTTAGGGTTATGTTGAGGGCTAGGGTTACAGATCCGGTTAGGGTTACGATTGGACCTAGGGTTAGGGTTATGTTGAGGGATAGGGTTAGAGATCCGGTTAGGGTTACGATTGGACGTAGGGTTAGGGTTATGTTGAGGGCTAGGGTTAGAGATCCGGTTAGGGTTACGGTTGGACCTAGGGTTAGGGTTACGTTGAGGGCTAGGGTTAGAGATCCGGTTAGGGTTAAGATTGTACCTAGGGCTATAGTGATGTTGAGGGCTAAGGTATTCCAGCAGTGAAAACACACATTTCTATAAAGACTTTGAAGCAGCAAGCAAAAGCCTAGTGGCTGAGTGTTCTTTCAGAGAGAAACATGCATTTCATCCTTCTGGAGTGAATTTTCATGCTGGAGTTCATATGCATTTTATACTGTGCAGAATGTAGCTACCTGCTGGGGGTTGTGTCATAGAAGCACCTTTTCTGCAGGAGCTTATTGGAACATTCATTGTTTGGCTAAGTTATTTAGGGTTGGTTTTGGAAGGTCTTTCAACCTTGGCCAAATCCCGCTTCGTACGCAAGTTTTTAATAGCGCTGTTTCCAAGTGTCCACAAAGAGCTGCTGCTTGAAACTGTCCACATGCACATCTCCTATACTGGTGTGCTCGTTTCACTACCTGGATTTTGGTTTCCTCTTCTTTCTTTGAAATGACAAGTCTTCATTCAGCATTCTACACACACCTTGTACCAGCTTCAGTTTGAAGCATGTTGGTGGTCTCAAAACGCTGTGTAACCTATGTAGAGTGTGTTACTCTCCAGCACTGAATACACAACTTAGAGCTCCTTTCACCACAGACACGCAAACACATCTTTTTGTGAAAGTCCTACTTCAGGTCCCTTGGGAATGTAAGGGTTTCATGGAGAACATGAAGTCAATCATGCTTTTGCACTCTACTACCATTAGAAATGACCTCTTGTACATGCCTGACTGAGTTTCACTGCAAAATGCCCTTGTTTTCTGGTTTCTTGAATGTTCTCAACACATTAGGAGAAAGAGCGTGTTTGAGCAAGATCGATGCAGTGTGCGTTTCCCTAGATTTCAAGTGATTTGGGAAATATAATCCTTATTTTTCCACATTGTGAAAGAAACATGAGGCTTGCAAGAGATTGAAAAAATGCATCCCAAAACGTACTCCAGCGGTGAAAGCACACGTTTCTACAAAGACTTTGAAGTAGCAAGTAAAAGCCAATGGCAGAGTGTTCTTTCAGAGAGAAACATACACATTTCATCCTTCTGGAGTGAATTTTCAGCCTGGAATTCATATGCATTTGTACCGTGCAGAATGTAACTACCTGCTCGGGGGTTGTGTCATAGAAGCAACTTTCCTGCAGGAGCTTATTGGAACATTCATTGTTTGGCTAACTTCTTTGGGTTGGTTTTGAAAGGTCTTTCAACTTTAGCCAAATCCGCTCTCTTACGAAATTTTTTCACAGCCTTGTTTCCAAGAGCCCACAAAGAACTGCTGCTTAAAACTCTCCACATGCACATCTCCCATACTGGTGTGCTCGTTTCACTACCTGGATTTTGGTTTCCTCTTCTTTCTTTGAAATTACAAGCCCTCTTTCTGCATGCTACACACACCTTGAAGCAGTTTCAGTTTCCAGCATATTGGTGCTCTTAAAACGCTGAGTAACCTGTGTAGAGTGTGTCAATCTCCAGCACTGAATACACAACTTAGAGCTCCTTTCACCACAGACACGCAAACACATCTTTTTGTAAAAGTCCTACTTCTTTACTCTTGGAAATGTAAGGGTTTCATCGAGAACTTGAAGTCAATCATGCTTTTGCACTCTGCAACCAATAGGAATGAACTCTTGTACATACCCGTCTGAATTTCAGTGCAAAATGCCCTTCTTTTCTGGTTTGTTGAAAGTTCACAACACATTAGGAGATAGAGCGTGTTTGAAGAAGACTGATGCAGTGTGCGTTTTCCTGGATTTCTAGTGATTTGGGAAACATAATCCGTGTTTTCCCACATTGTCTAAGAAACAACATGAGGCTTGCAAGAGATTGAAACAATGCATCCTAAAACTTATTCCAGCAGTGAAAACACACGTTTCTACAAAGACTTGGAAGGAGCAAGCAAAAGAATAGTGGCTGAGTGTCCTTTCAGAGAGAAACACATGCATTTCATCCTTCTGGAGTGAGTTTTCTTGCTGGAATTCATATGCATTTTGTACTGTGCAGAATGTAGCTACCTGCTCGGGGGTTGTGTCATAGATGCACCTTTCCTGCAGGAGCTTATTGGAACTTTCATTGTTTGGCTAAGTTATTTAGGGTTGGTTTTGGAAGGTCTTTCAACTTTGGCCAAATGCGCTTTGTACGAAAGTTTTTCACAGCCCTGTTTCCAAGTGTCCACAAAGAGCTGCTGCTTGAAAGTGTCCACATGCACATCTCCCATACTGGTGTGCTCGTTTCACTACCTGGATTTTGGTTTCCTCTTCTTTCTTTGAAATGACAAGTCTTCATTCAGCATGCTACACACACCTTGTAGCAGTTTCAGTTTGAAGCATGTTGGTGCTCTCAAAACGCTGTGTATCCTGTGTAGAGTGTGTCACTCTACAGCACTGAATACACAACTTAGAGCTCCTTTCAACACAGACACGCAAACACGTCTTTTTGGGAAAGTCCTAACTCAGGTAAATTGGAAATGTAATGGTTTCATCGAAAACATGAAGACAATCATGCTTTTGAACTCTGCAACCGAAAGAAATGGCCATTTGTACATGCCATTCTGAATTTCACTGCAAAATGTCCTTCTTTTCTGGTTTGTTGAAAGTTCAAAACACTTTAGGAGATAGAACGTGTTTGAAGAAGACTGATGCAGTGTGCGTTTTCCTGGATTTCAAGTGATTCGGGATACATACTCCTTGTTTTTCGACATTGTCTAAGAAACAACATGAGGCTTGCAAGAGATTGAAAAAATGCATCCTAAAACTTATGCCTGCAGTGAAAACACACGTTTCTACAAAGACTTGGAAGGAGCAAGCAAAAGAATAGTGGCTGAGAGTTCTTTCAGAGAGAAACACACGTATTTCATCCTTCTGTAGAGACGGTTAGGGTTACGATTGGACCTAGGGTAGGGTTATGTTGAGGGCTAGGGTTAGAGAGACGGTTAGGGTTACGATTGGACTTAGGGTTAGGGTTATGTTGAGGTCTAGGGTTAGAGATCCGGTTAGGGTTACGATTGGACCTAGGGTTAGGGTTATGTTGAGGGCTAGGGTTAGAGATCCGGTTAGGGTTACGATTGGACCTAGGGTAGGGTTATGTTGAGGGCTAGGGTTAGAGAGACGGTTAGGGTTACGATTGGACCTAGGGTTAGGGTTATGTTGAGGTCTAGCGTTAGAGATCCGGTTAGGGTTACGATTGGACCTAGGGTTAGGGTTATGTTGAGGGCTAGGGTTAGAGATCCGGTTAGGGTTACGATTGGACCTAGGGTAGGGTTATGTTGAGGGCTAGAGTTAGAGATCCGGTTAGGGTTACGATTGGACCTAGGGTTAGGGTTATGTTGAGGGCTAGGGTTAGAGATCCGGTTAGGGTTACGATTGGACCTAGGGTTAGGGTTATGTTGAGGTCTAGGGTTAGAGATCAGGTTAGGGTTACGATTGGACCTAGGGTTAGGGTTATGTTGAGGGCTAGGGTTAGAGATCCGGTTAGGGTTACGATTGGACCTAGGGTTAGGGTTATGTTGAGGGCTAGGGATAGAGAGACGGTTAGGGTTACGATTGGACCTAGGGTTAGGGTTATGTTGGGGGCCAGGGTTAGAGATCAGCTTAGTATTACGATTGGACCTAGGGTTAGGGTTATGTTGAGGCCTAGGGTTAGAGATCCGGTTAGGGTTACGATTGGACCTAGGGTTAGGGTTATGTTGAGGGCTAGGGTTAGAGATCCGGTTAGGGTTACGATTGGACCTAGGGTTAGGGTTATATTGAGCGCTAGGGTTAGAGAGACGGTTAGGGTTACGATTGGACCTAGGATTAGGGTTATGTTGAGGCCTAAGTTTAGAGATCAGGTTAGTATTACTATTGGACCTAGGGTTAGGGTTATGTTGAGGGCTAGGGTTACAGATCCGGTTAGGGTTACGATTGGACTTAGGGTAAGGGTTATGTTGAGGGCTAGGGTTAGAGATCCGGTTAGGGTTATGGTTGGACCTAGGGTTAGGGTTATGTTGAGGGCCAGGGTTAGAGATCAGCTTAGTATTACGATTGGACCTAGGGTTAGGGTTATTTTGAGGCCTAGGGTTAGAGATCCTGTTAGGGTTACGATTGGACCTAGGGTTAGGGTTATGTTGAGGGCTAGGTTTAGAGATCCGGTTAGGCTTAAGATTGTACCTAGGGTTATAGTGATGTTGAGGGCTAGGGTATTCCAGCAGTGAAAACACACATTTCTCTAAAGACTTTGAAGCAGCAAGCAAAAGCCTAGTGGCTGAGTGTTCTTTCAGAGAGAAACATGCATTTCATCCTTCTGGAGTGAATTTTCATGCTGGAGTTCATATGCATTTTATACTGTGCAGAATGTAGCTACCTGCTGGGGGTTGTGTCATAGAAGCACCTTTTCTGCAGGAGCTTATTGGAACATTCATTGTTTGGCTAAGTTATTTAGGGTTGGTTTTGGAAGGTCTTTCAACCTTGGCCAAATCCCGCTTCGTACGCAAGTTTTTAATAGCGCTGTTTCAAAGTGTCCACAAAGAGCTGCTGCTTGAAACTGTCCACATGCACATCTCGTATACTGGTGTGCTCGTTTCACTACCTGGATTTTGGTTTCCTCTTCTTTCTTTGAAATGACAAGTCTTCATTCAGCATTCTACACACACCTTGTACCAGCTTCAGTTTGAAGCATGTTGGTGGTCTCAAAACGCTGTGTAACCTATGTAGAGTGTGTTACTCTCCAGCACTGAATACACAACTTAGAGCTCCTTTCACCACAGACACGCAAACACATCTTTTTGTGAAAGTCCTACTTCAGGTCCCTTGGGAATGTAAGGGTTTCATGGAGAACATGAAGTCAATCATGCTTTTGCACTCTACTACCATTAGAAATGACCTCTTGTACATGCCTGACTGAGTTTCACTGCAAAATGCCCTTGTTTTCTGGTTTCTTGAATGTTCTCAACACATTAGGAGAAAGAGCGTGTTTGAGCAAGATCGATGCAGTGTGCGTTTCCCTAGATTTCAAGTGATTTGGGAAATATAATCCTTATTTTTCCACATTGTGAAAGAAACATGAGGCTTGCAAGAGATTGAAAAAATGCATCCCAAAACGTACTCCAGCGGTGAAAGCACACGTTTCTACAAAGACTTTGAAGTAGCAAGTAAAAGCCAATGGCAGAGTGTTCTTTCAGAGAGAAACATACACATTTCATCCTTCTGGAGTGAATTTTCAGCCTGGAATTCATATGCATTTGTACCGTGCAGAATGTAACTACCTGCTCGGGGGTTGTGTCATAGAAGCAACTTTCCTGCAGGAGCTTATTGGAACATTCATTGTTTGGCTAACTTCTTTGGGTTGGTTTTGAAAGGTCTTTCAACTTTAGCCAAATCCGCTCTCTTACGAAATTTTTTCACAGCCTTGTTTCCAAGAGCCCACAAAGAACTGCTGCTTAAAACTCTCCACATGCACATCTCCCATACTGGTGTGCTCGTTTCACTACCTGGATTTTGGTTTCCTCTTCTTTCTTTGAAATTACAAGCCCTCTTTCTGCATGCTACACACACCTTGAAGCAGTTTCAGTTTCCAGCATATTGGTGCTCTTAAAACGCTGAGTAACCTGTGTAGAGTGTGTCAATCTCCAGCACTGAATACACAACTTAGAGCTCCTTTCACCACAGACACGCAAACACATCTTTTTGTAAAAGTCCTACTTCTTTACTCTTGGAAATGTAAGGGTTTCATCGAGAACTTGAAGTCAATCATGCTTTTGCACTCTGCAACCAATAGGAATGAACTCTTGTACATACCCGTCTGAATTTCAGTGCAAAATGCCCTTCTTTTCTGGTTTGTTGAAAGTTCACAACACATTAGGAGATAGAGCGTGTTTGAAGAAGACTGATGCAGTGTGCGTTTTCCTGGATTTCTAGTGATTTGGGAAACATAATCCGTGTTTTCCCACATTGTCTAAGAAACAACATGAGGCTTGCAAGAGATTGAAACAATGCATCCTAAAACTTATTCCAGCAGTGAAAACACACGTTTCTACAAAGACTTGGAAGGAGCAAGCAAAAGAATAGTGGCTGAGTGTCCTTTCAGAGAGAAACACATGCATTTCATCCTTCTGGAGTGAGTTTTCTTGCTGGAATTCATATGCATTTTGTACTGTGCAGAATGTAGCTACCTGCTCGGGGGTTGTGTCATAGATGCACCTTTCCTGCAGGAGCTTATTGGAACTTTCATTGTTTGGCTAAGTTATTTAGGGTTGGTTTTGGAAGGTCTTTCAACTTTGGCCAAATGCGCTTTGTACGAAAGTTTTTCACAGCCCTGTTTCCAAGTGTCCACAAAGAGCTGCTGCTTGAAAGTGTCCACATGCACATCTCCCATACTGGTGTGCTCGTTTCACTACCTGGATTTTGGTTTCCTCTTCTTTCTTTGAAATGACAAGTCTTCATTCAGCATGCTACACACACCTTGTAGCAGTTTCAGTTTGAAGCATGTTGGTGCTCTCAAAACGCTGTGTATCCTGTGTAGAGTGTGTCACTCTACAGCACTGAATACACAACTTAGAGCTCCTTTCAACACAGACACGCAAACACGTCTTTTTGGGAAAGTCCTAACTCAGGTAAATTGGAAATGTAATGGTTTCATCGAAAACATGAAGACAATCATGCTTTTGAACTCTGCAACCGAAAGAAATGGCCATTTGTACATGCCATTCTGAATTTCACTGCAAAATGCCCTTCTTTTCTGGTTTGTTGAAAGTTCAAAACACTTTAGGAGATAGAACGTGTTTGAAGAAGACTGATGCAGTGTGCGTTTTCCTGGATTTCAAGTGATTCGGGATACATACTCCTTGTTTTTCGACATTGTCTAAGAAACAACATGAGGCTTGCAAGAGATTGAAAAAATGCATCCTAAAACTTATGCCTGCAGTGAAAACACACGTTTCTACAAAGACTTGGAAGGAGCAAGCAAAAGAATAGTGGCTGAGAGTTCTTTCAGAGAGAAACACACGTATTTCATCCTTCTGTAGAGACGGTTAGGGTTACGATTGGACCTAGGGTAGGGTTATGTTGAGGGCTAGGGTTAGAGAGACGGTTAGGGTTACGATTGGACTTAGGGTTAGGGTTATGTTGAGGTCTAGGGTTAGAGATCCGGTTAGGGTTACGATTGGACCTAGGGTTAGGGTTATGTTGAGGGCTAGGGTTAGAGATCCGGTTAGGGTTACGATTGGACCTAGGGTAGGGTTATGTTGAGGGCTAGGGTTAGAGAGACGGTTAGGGTTACGATTGGACCTAGGGTTAGGGTTATGTTGAGGTCTAGCGTTAGAGATCCGGTTAGGGTTACGATTGGACCTAGGGTTAGGGTTATGTTGAGGGCTAGGGTTAGAGATCCGGTTAGGGTTACGATTGGACCTAGGGTAGGGTTATGTTGAGGGCTAGAGTTAGAGATCCGGTTAGGGTTACGATTGGACCTAGGGTTAGGGTTATGTTGAGGGCTAGGGTTAGAGATCCGGTTAGGGTTACGATTGGACCTAGGGTTAGGGTTATGTTGAGGTCTAGGGTTAGAGATCAGGTTAGGGTTACGATTGGACCTAGGGTTAGGGTTATGTTGAGGGCTAGGGTTAGAGATCCGGTTAGGGTTACGATTGGACCTAGGGTTAGGGTTATGTTGAGGGCTAGGGATAGAGAGACGGTTAGGGTTACGATTGGACCTAGGGTTAGGGTTATGTTGGGGGCCAGGGTTAGAGATCAGCTTAGTATTACGATTGGACCTAGGGTTAGGGTTATGTTGAGGCCTAGGGTTAGAGATCCGGTTAGGGTTACGATTGGACCTAGGGTTAGGGTTATGTTGAGGGCTAGGGTTAGAGATCCGGTTAGGGTTACGATTGGACCTAGGGTTAGGGTTATATTGAGCGCTAGGGTTAGAGAGACGGTTAGGGTTACGATTGGACCTAGGATTAGGGTTATGTTGAGGCCTAAGTTTAGAGATCAGGTTAGTATTACTATTGGACCTAGGGTTAGGGTTATGTTGAGGGCTAGGGTTACAGATCCGGTTAGGGTTACGATTGGACTTAGGGTAAGGGTTATGTTGAGGGCTAGGGTTAGAGATCCGGTTAGGGTTATGGTTGGACCTAGGGTTAGGGTTATGTTGAGGGCCAGGGTTAGAGATCAGCTTAGTATTACGATTGGACCTAGGGTTAGGGTTATTTTGAGGCCTAGGGTTAGAGATCCTGTTAGGGTTACGATTGGACCTAGGGTTAGGGTTATGTTGAGGGCTAGGTTTAGAGATCCGGTTAGGCTTAAGATTGTACCTAGGGTTATAGTGATGTTGAGGGCTAGGGTATTCCAGCAGTGAAAACACACATTTCTCTAAAGACTTTGAAGCAGCAAGCAAAAGCCTAGTGGCTGAGTGTTCTTTCAGAGAGAAACATGCATTTCATCCTTCTGGAGTGAATTTTCATGCTGGAGTTCATATGCATTTTATACTGTGCAGAATGTAGCTACCTGCTGGGGGTTGTGTCATAGAAGCACCTTTTCTGCAGGAGCTTATTGGAACATTCATTGTTTGGCTAAGTTATTTAGGGTTGGTTTTGGAAGGTCTTTCAACCTTGGCCAAATCCCGCTTCGTACGCAAGTTTTTAATAGCGCTGTTTCAAAGTGTCCACAAAGAGCTGCTGCTTGAAACTGTCCACATGCACATCTCGTATACTGGTGTGCTCGTTTCACTACCTGGATTTTGGTTTCCTCTTCTTTCTTTGAAATGACAAGTCTTCATTCAGCATTCTACACACACCTTGTACCAGCTTCAGTTTGAAGCATGTTGGTGCTCTCAAAACGCTGTGTAACCTATGTAGAGTGTGTTACTCTCCAGCACTGAATACACAACTTAGAGCTCCTTTCACCACAGACACGCAAACACATCTTTTTGTGAAAGTCCTACTTCAGGTCCCTTGGGAATGTAAGGTTTTCATGGAGAACATGAAGTCAATCATGCTTTTGCACTCTACTACCAATAGAAATGACCTCTTGTACATGCCTGACTGAGTTTCACTGCAAAATGCCCTTGTTTTCTGGTTTCTTGAATGTTCTCAACACATTAGGAGAAAGAGCGTGTTTGAGCAAGATCGATGCAGTGTGCGTTTCCCTAGATTTCAAGTGATTTGGGAAATATAATCCTTATTTTTCCACATTGTGAAAGAAACATGAGGCTTGCAAGAGATTGAAAAAATGCATCCCAAAACGTACTCCAGCGGTGAAAGCACACGTTTCTACAAAGACTTTGAAGTAGCAAGTAAAAGCCAATGGCTGAGTGTTCTTTCAGAGAGAAACATACACATTTCATCCTTCTGGAGTGAATTTTCAGCCTGGAATTCATATGCATTTGTACCGTGCAGAATGTAACTACCTGCTCGGGGGTTGTGTCATAGAAGCAACTTTCCTGCAGGAGCTTATTGGAACATTCATTGTTTGGCTAACTTCTTTGGGTTGGTTTTGGAAGGTCTTTCAACTTTAGCCAAATCCGCTCTCTTACGAAATTTTTTCACAGCCTTGTTTCCAAGAGCCCACAAAGAACTGCTGCTTAAAACTCTCCACATGCACATCTCCCATACTGGTGTGCTCATTTCACTACCTGGATTGTGGTTTCCTCTTCTTTCTTTGAAATTACAAGCCCTCTTTCTGCATGCTACACACACCTTGTAGCAGTTTCAGTTTGCAGCATATTGGTGCTCTTAAAACGCTGAGTAACCTGTGTAGAGTGTGTCAGTCTCCAGCACTGAATACACAACTTAGAGCTCCTTTCACCACAGACACGCAAACACATCTTTTTGTAAAAGTCCTACTTCTTTACTCTTGGAAATGTAAGGGTTTCATCGAGAACTTGAAGTCAATCATGCTTTTGCACTCTGCAACCAATAGGAATGAACTCTTGTACATACCCGTCTGAATTTCAGTGCAAAATGCCCTTCTTTTCTGGTTTGTTGAAAGTTCACAACACATTAGGAGATAGAGCGTGTTTGAAGAAGACTGATGCAGTGTGCGTTTTCCTGGATTTCTAGTGATTTGGGAAACATAATCCGTGTTTTCCCACATTGTCTAAGAAACAACATGAGGCTTGCAAGAGATTGAAACAATGCATCCTAAAACTTATTCCAGCAGTGAAAACACACGTTTCTACAAAGACTTGGAAGGAGCAAGCAAAAGAATAGTGGCTGAGTGTCCTTTCAGAGAGAAACACATGCATTTCATCCTTCTGGAGTGAGTTTTCTTGCTGGAATTCATATACATTTTGTACTGTGCAGAATGTAGCTACCTGCTCGGGGGTTGTGTCATAGATGCACCTTTCCTGCAGGAGCTTATTGGAACTTTCATTGTTTGGCTAAGTTATTTAGGGTTGGTTTTGGAAGGTCTTTCAACTTTGGCCAAATGCGCTTTGTACGAAAGTTTTTCACAGCCCTGTTTCCAAGTGTCCACAAAGAGCTGCTGCTTGAAAGTGTCCACATGCACATCTCCCATACTGGTGTGCTCGTTTCACTACCTGGATTTTGGTTTCCTCTTCTTTCTTTGAAATGACAAGTCTTCATTCAGCATGCTACACACACCTTGTAGCAGTTTCAGTTTGAAGCATGTTGGTGCTCTCAAAACGCTGTGTATCCTGTGTAGAGTGTGTCACTCTACAGCACTGAATACACAACTTAGAGCTCCTTTCAACACAGACACGCAAACACGTCTTTTTGGGAAAGTCCTAACTCAGGTAAATTGGAAATGTAATGGTTTCATCGAAAACATGAAGACAATCATGCTTTTGAACTCTGCAACCGAAAGAAATGGCTTTTTGTACATGCCATTCTGAATTTCACTGCAAAATGCCCTTCTTTTCTGGTTTGTTGAAAGTTCAAAACACTTTAGGAGATAGAACGTGTTTGAAGAAGACTGATGCAGTGTGCGTTTTCCTGGATTTCAAGTGATTCGGGATACATACTCCTTGTTTTTCGACATTGTCTAAGAAACAACATGAGGCTTGCAAGAGATTGAAAAAATGCATCCTAAAACTTATGCCTGCAGTGAAAACACACGTTTCTACAAAGACTTGGATGGAGAAAGCAAAAGAATAGTGGCTGAGAGTTCTTTCAGAGAGAAACACACGTATTTCATCCTTCTGTAGAGACGGTTAGGGTTACGATTGGACCTAGGGTAGGGTTATGTTGAGGGCTAGGGTTAGAGAGACGGTTAGGGTTACGATTGGACCTAGGGTTAGGGTTATGTTGAGGTCTAGGGTTAGAGATCCGGTTAGGGTTACGATTGGACCTAGGGTTAGGGTTATGTTGAGGCCTAAGTTTAGAGATCAGGTTAGTATTACGATTGGACCTAGGGTTAGGGTTATGTTGAGGGCTAGGGTTACAGATCCGGTTAGGGTTACGATTGGACCTAGGGTTAGGGTTATGTTTAGGGATAGGGTTAGAGATCCGGTTAGGGTTACGATTGGACGTAGGGTTAGGGTTATGTTGAGGGCTAGGGTTAGAGATCCGGTTAGGGTTACGATTGGTCGTAGGGTTAGGGTTATGTTGAGGGCTAGGGTTAGAGATCCGGTTAAGGTTACGGTTGGAGCTAGGGTTAGGGTTACGTTGAGGGCTAGGGTTAGAGATCCGGTTAGGGTTAAGATTGTACCTAGGGCTATAGTGATGTTGAGGGCTAGGGTATTCCAGCAGTGAAAACACACATTTCTATAAAGACTTTGAAGCAACAAGCAAAAGCCTAGTGGCTGAGTGTTCTTTCAGAGAGAAACATGCATTTCATCCTTCTGGAGTGAATTTTCATGCTGGAGTTCATATGCATTTTATACTGTGCAGAATGTAGCTACCTGCTGGGGGTTGTGTCATAGAAGCACCTTTTCTGCAGGAGCTTATTGGAACATTCATTGTTTGGCTAAGTTATTTCGGGTTGGTTTTGGAAGGTCTTTCAACCTTAGCCAAATCCCGCTTCGTACGCAAGTTTTTAATAGCGCTGTTTCCAAGTGTCCACAAAGAGCTGCTGCTTGAAACTGTCCACATGCACATCTCGTATACTGGTGTGCTCGTTTCACTACCTGGATTTTGGTTTCCTCTTCTTTCTTTGAAATGACAAGTCTTCATTCAGCATTCTACACACACCTTGTACCAGCTTCAGTTTGAAGCATGTTGGTGGTCTCAAAACGCTGTGTAACCTATGTAGAGTGTGTTACTCTCCAGCACTGAATACACAACTTAGAGCTCCTTTCACCACAGACACGCAAACACATCTTTTTGTGAAAGTCCTACTTCAGGTCCCTTGGGAATGTAAGGGTTTCATGGAGAACATGAAGTCAATCATGCTTTTGCACTCTACTACCAATAGAAATGACCTCTTGTACATGCCTGACTGAGTTTCACTGCAAAATGCCCTTGTTTTCTGGTTTCTTGAATGTTCTCAACACATTAGGAGAAAGAGCGTGTTTGAGCAAGATCGATGCAGTGTGCGTTTCCCTAGATTTCAAGTGATTTGGGAAATATAATCCTTATTTTTCCACATTGTGAAAGAAACATGAGGCTTGCAAGAGATTGAAAAAATGCATCCCAAAACGTACTCCAGCGGTGAAAGCACACGTTTGTACAAAGACTTTGAAGTAGCAAGTAAAAGCCAATGGCTGAGTGTTCTTTCAGAGAGAAACATACACATTTCATCCTTCTGGAGTGAATTTTCAGCCTGGAATTCATATGCATTTGTACCGTGCAGAATGTAACTACCTGCTCGGGGGTTGTGTCATAGAAGCAACTTTCCTGCAGGAGCTTATTGGAACATTCATTGTTTGGCTAACTTCTTTGGGTTGGTTTTGAAAGGTCTTTCAACTTTAGCCAAATCCGCTCTCTTACGAAATTTTTTCACAGCCTTGTTTCCAAGAGCCCACAAAGAACTGCTGCTTAAAACTCTCCACATGCACATCTCCCATACTGGTGTGCTCGTTTCACTACCTGGATTTTGGTTTCCTCTTCTTTCTTTGAAATTACAAGCCCTCTTTCTGCATGCTACACACACCTTGAAGCAGTTTCAGTTTCCAGCATATTGGTGCTCTTAAAACGCTGAGTAACCTGTGTAGAGTGTGTCAGTCTCCAGCACTGAATACACAACTTAGAGCTCCTTTCACCACAGACACGCAAACACATCTTTTTGTAAAAGTCCTACTTCTTTACTCTTGGAAATGTAAGGGTTTCATCGAGAACTTGAAGTCAATCATGCTTTTGCACTCTGCAACCAATAGGAATGAACTCTTGTACATACCCGTCTGAATTTCAGTGCAAAATGCCCTTCTTTTCTGGTTTGTTGAAAGTTCACAACACATTAGGAGATAGAGCGTGTTTGAAGAAGACTGATGCAGTGTGCGTTTTCCTGGATTTCTAGTGATTTGGGAAACATAATCCGTGTTTTCCCACATTGTCTAAGAAACAACATGAGGCTTGCAAGAGATTGAAACAATGCATCCTAAAACTTATTCCAGCAGTGAAAACACACGTTTCTACAAAGACTTGGAAGGAGCAAGCAAAAGAATAGTGGCTGAGTGTCCTTTCAGAGAGAAACACATGCATTTCATCCTTCTGGAGTGAGTTTTCTTGCTGGAATTCATATGCATTTTGTACTGTGCAGAATGTAGCTACCTGCTCGGGGGTTGTGTCATAGATGCACCTTTCCTGCAGGAGCTTATTGGAACTTTCATTGTTTGGCTAAGTTATTTAGGCTTGGTTTTGGAAGGTCTTTCAACTTTGGCCAAATCCGCTTTGTACGAAAGTTTTTCACAGCCCTGTTTCCAAGTGTCCACAAAGAGCTGCTGCTTGAAAGTGTCCACATGCACATCTCCCATACTGGTGTGCTCGTTTCACTACCTGGATTTTGGTTTCCTCTTCTTTCTTTGAAATGACACGTCTTCATTCAGCATGCTACACACACCTTCTAGCAGTTTCAGTTTGAAGCATGTTGGTGCTCTCAAAACGCTGTGTATCCTGTGTAGAGTGTGTCACTCTACAGCACTGAATACACAACTTAGAGCTCCTTTCAACACAGACACGCAAACACGTCTTTTTGGGAAAGTCCTAACTCAGGTAAATTGGAAATGTAATGCTTTCATCGAAAACATGAAGACAATCATGCTTTTGAACTCTGCAACCGAAAGAAATGGCTTTTTGTACATGCCATTCTGAATTTCACTGCAAAATGCCCTTCTTTTCTGGTTTGTTGAAAGTTCAAAACACTTTAGGAGATAGAACGTGTTTGAAGAAGACTGATGCAGTGTGCGTTTTCCTGGATTTCAAGTGATTCGGGATACATACTCCTTGTTTTTCGACATTGTCTAAGAAACAACATGAGGCTTGCAAGAGATTGAAAAAATGCATCCTAAAACTTATGCCTGCAGTGAAAACACACGTTTCTACAAAGACTTGGAAGGAGCAAGCAAAAGAATAGTGGCTGAGAGTTCTTTCAGAGAGAAACACACGTATTTCATCCTTCTGTAGAGACGGTTAGGGTTACGATTGGACCTAGGGTAGGGTTATGTTGAGGGCTAGGGTTAGAGAGACGGTTAGGGTTACGATTGGACCTAGGGTTAGGGTTATGTTGAGGTCTAGGGTTAGAGATCCGGTTAGGGTTACGATTGGAACTAGGGTTAGGGTTATGTTTAGGGATAGGGTTAGAGATCCGGTTAGGGTTACGATTGGTCGTAGGGTTAGGGTTATGTTGAGGGCTAGGGTTAGAGATCCGGTTAGGGTTACGGTTGGACCTAGGGTTAGGGTTACGTTGAGGGCTAGGGTTAGAGATCCGGTTAGGGTTAAGATTGTACCCAGGGCTATAGTGATGTTGAGGGCTAGGGTATTCCAGCAGTGAAAACACACATTTCTATAAAGACTTTGAAGCAACAAGCAAAAGCCTAGTGGCTGAGTGTCCTTTCAGAGAGAAACACATGCATTTCATCCTTCTGGAGTGAGTTTTCTTGCTGGAATTCATATACATTTTGTACTGTGCAGAATGTAGCTACCTGCTCGGGGGTTGTGTCATAGATGCACCTTTCCTGCAGGAGCTTATTGGAACTTTCATTGTTTGGCTAAGTTATTTAGGGTTGGTTTTGGAAGGTCTTTCAACTTTGGCCAAATGCGCTTTGTACGAAAGTTTTTCACAGCCCTGTTTCCAAGTGTCCACAAAGAGCTGCTGCTTGAAAGTGTCCACATGCACATCTCCCATACTGGTGTGCTCGTTTCACTACCTGGATTTTGGTTTCCTCTTCTTTCTTTGAAATGACAAGTCTTCATTCAGCATGCTACACACACCTTGTAGCAGTTTCAGTTTGAAGCATGTTGGTGCTCTCAAAACGCTGTGTATCCTGTGTAGAGTGTGTCACTCTACAGCACTGAATACACAACTTAGAGCTCCTTTCAACACAGACACGCAAACACGTCTTTTTGGGAAAGTCCTAACTCAGGTAAATTGGAAATGTAATGGTTTCATCGAAAACATGAAGACAATCATGCTTTTGAACTCTGCAACCGAAAGAAATGGCTTTTTGTACATGCCATTCTGAATTTCACTGCAAAATGCCCTTCTTTTCTGGTTTGTTGAAAGTTCAAAACACTTTAGGAGATAGAACGTGTTTGAAGAAGACTGATGCAGTGTGCGTTTTCCTGGATTTCAAGTGATTCGGGATACATACTCCTTGTTTTTCGACATTGTCTAAGAAACAACATGAGGCTTGCAAGAGATTGAAAAAATGCATCCTAAAACTTATGCCTGCAGTGAAAACACACGTTTCTACAAAGACTTGGATGGAGAAAGCAAAAGAATAGTGGCTGAGAGTTCTTTCAGAGAGAAACACACGTATTTCATCCTTCTGTAGAGACGGTTAGGGTTACGATTGGACCTAGGGTAGGGTTATGTTGAGGGCTAGGGTTAGAGAGACGGTTAGGGTTACGATTGGACCTAGGGTTAGGGTTATGTTGAGGTCTAGGGTTAGAGATCCGGTTAGGGTTACGATTGGACCTAGGGTTAGGGTTATGTTGAGGCCTAAGTTTAGAGATCAGGTTAGTATTACGATTGGACCTAGGGTTAGGGTTATGTTGAGGGCTAGGGTTACAGATCCGGTTAGGGTTACGATTGGACCTAGGGTTAGGGTTATGTTTAGGGATAGGGTTAGAGATCCGGTTAGGGTTACGATTGGACGTAGGGTTAGGGTTATGTTGAGGGCTAGGGTTAGAGATCCGGTTAGGGTTACGATTGGTCGTAGGGTTAGGGTTATGTTGAGGGCTAGGGTTAGAGATCCGGTTAAGGTTACGGTTGGAGCTAGGGTTAGGGTTACGTTGAGGGCTAGGGTTAGAGATCCGGTTAGGGTTAAGATTGTACCTAGGGCTATAGTGATGTTGAGGGCTAGGGTATTCCAGCAGTGAAAACACACATTTCTATAAAGACTTTGAAGCAACAAGCAAAAGCCTAGTGGCTGAGTGTTCTTTCAGAGAGAAACATGCATTTCATCCTTCTGGAGTGAATTTTCATGCTGGAGTTCATATGCATTTTATACTGTGCAGAATGTAGCTACCTGCTGGGGGTTGTGTCATAGAAGCACCTTTTCTGCAGGAGCTTATTGGAACATTCATTGTTTGGCTAAGTTATTTCGGGTTGGTTTTGGAAGGTCTTTCAACCTTAGCCAAATCCCGCTTCGTACGCAAGTTTTTAATAGCGCTGTTTCCAAGTGTCCACAAAGAGCTGCTGCTTGAAACTGTCCACATGCACATCTCGTATACTGGTGTGCTCGTTTCACTACCTGGATTTTGGTTTCCTCTTCTTTCTTTGAAATGACAAGTCTTCATTCAGCATTCTACACACACCTTGTACCAGCTTCAGTTTGAAGCATGTTGGTGGTCTCAAAACGCTGTGTAACCTATGTAGAGTGTGTTACTCTCCAGCACTGAATACACAACTTAGAGCTCCTTTCACCACAGACACGCAAACACATCTTTTTGTGAAAGTCCTACTTCAGGTCCCTTGGGAATGTAAGGGTTTCATGGAGAACATGAAGTCAATCATGCTTTTGCACTCTACTACCAATAGAAATGACCTCTTGTACATGCCTGACTGAGTTTCACTGCAAAATGCCCTTGTTTTCTGGTTTCTTGAATGTTCTCAACACATTAGGAGAAAGAGCGTGTTTGAGCAAGATCGATGCAGTGTGCGTTTCCCTAGATTTCAAGTGATTTGGGAAATATAATCCTTATTTTTCCACATTGTGAAAGAAACATGAGGCTTGCAAGAGATTGAAAAAATGCATCCCAAAACGTACTCCAGCGGTGAAAGCACACGTTTGTACAAAGACTTTGAAGTAGCAAGTAAAAGCCAATGGCTGAGTGTTCTTTCAGAGAGAAACATACACATTTCATCCTTCTGGAGTGAATTTTCAGCCTGGAATTCATATGCATTTGTACCGTGCAGAATGTAACTACCTGCTCGGGGGTTGTGTCATAGAAGCAACTTTCCTGCAGGAGCTTATTGGAACATTCATTGTTTGGCTAACTTCTTTGGGTTGGTTTTGAAAGGTCTTTCAACTTTAGCCAAATCCGCTCTCTTACGAAATTTTTTCACAGCCTTGTTTCCAAGAGCCCACAAAGAACTGCTGCTTAAAACTCTCCACATGCACATCTCCCATACTGGTGTGCTCGTTTCACTACCTGGATTTTGGTTTCCTCTTCTTTCTTTGAAATTACAAGCCCTCTTTCTGCATGCTACACACACCTTGAAGCAGTTTCAGTTTCCAGCATATTGGTGCTCTTAAAACGCTGAGTAACCTGTGTAGAGTGTGTCAGTCTCCAGCACTGAATACACAACTTAGAGCTCCTTTCACCACAGACACGCAAACACATCTTTTTGTAAAAGTCCTACTTCTTTACTCTTGGAAATGTAAGGGTTTCATCGAGAACTTGAAGTCAATCATGCTTTTGCACTCTGCAACCAATAGGAATGAACTCTTGTACATACCCGTCTGAATTTCAGTGCAAAATGCCCTTCTTTTCTGGTTTGTTGAAAGTTCACAACACATTAGGAGATAGAGCGTGTTTGAAGAAGACTGATGCAGTGTGCGTTTTCCTGGATTTCTAGTGATTTGGGAAACATAATCCGTGTTTTCCCACATTGTCTAAGAAACAACATGAGGCTTGCAAGAGATTGAAACAATGCATCCTAAAACTTATTCCAGCAGTGAAAACACACGTTTCTACAAAGACTTGGAAGGAGCAAGCAAAAGAATAGTGGCTGAGTGTCCTTTCAGAGAGAAACACATGCATTTCATCCTTCTGGAGTGAGTTTTCTTGCTGGAATTCATATGCATTTTGTACTGTGCAGAATGTAGCTACCTGCTCGGGGGTTGTGTCATAGATGCACCTTTCCTGCAGGAGCTTATTGGAACTTTCATTGTTTGGCTAAGTTATTTAGGCTTGGTTTTGGAAGGTCTTTCAACTTTGGCCAAATCCGCTTTGTACGAAAGTTTTTCACAGCCCTGTTTCCAAGTGTCCACAAAGAGCTGCTGCTTGAAAGTGTCCACATGCACATCTCCCATACTGGTGTGCTCGTTTCACTACCTGGATTTTGGTTTCCTCTTCTTTCTTTGAAATGACACGTCTTCATTCAGCATGCTACACACACCTTCTAGCAGTTTCAGTTTGAAGCATGTTGGTGCTCTCAAAACGCTGTGTATCCTGTGTAGAGTGTGTCACTCTACAGCACTGAATACACAACTTAGAGCTCCTTTCAACACAGACACGCAAACACGTCTTTTTGGGAAAGTCCTAACTCAGGTAAATTGGAAATGTAATGCTTTCATCGAAAACATGAAGACAATCATGCTTTTGAACTCTGCAACCGAAAGAAATGGCTTTTTGTACATGCCATTCTGAATTTCACTGCAAAATGCCCTTCTTTTCTGGTTTGTTGAAAGTTCAAAACACTTTAGGAGATAGAACGTGTTTGAAGAAGACTGATGCAGTGTGCGTTTTCCTGGATTTCAAGTGATTCGGGATACATACTCCTTGTTTTTCGACATTGTCTAAGAAACAACATGAGGCTTGCAAGAGATTGAAAAAATGCATCCTAAAACTTATGCCTGCAGTGAAAACACACGTTTCTACAAAGACTTGGAAGGAGCAAGCAAAAGAATAGTGGCTGAGAGTTCTTTCAGAGAGAAACACACGTATTTCATCCTTCTGTAGAGACGGTTAGGGTTACGATTGGACCTAGGGTAGGGTTATGTTGAGGGCTAGGGTTAGAGAGACGGTTAGGGTTACGATTGGACCTAGGGTTAGGGTTATGTTGAGGTCTAGGGTTAGAGATCCGGTTAGGGTTACGATTGGAACTAGGGTTAGGGTTATGTTTAGGGATAGGGTTAGAGATCCGGTTAGGGTTACGATTGGACGTAGGGTTAGGGTTATGTTGAGGGCTAGGGTTAGAGATCCGGTTAGGGTTACGATTGGTCGTAGGGTTAGGGTTATGTTGAGGGCTAGGGTTAGAGATCCGGTTAGGGTTACGGTTGGACCTAGGGTTAGGGTTACGTTGAGGGCTAGGGTTAGAGATCCGGTTAGGGTTAAGATTGTACCCAGGGCTATAGTGATGTTGAGGGCTAGGGTATTCCAGCAGTGAAAACACACATTTCTATAAAGACTTTGAAGCAACAAGCAAAAGCCTAGTGGCTGAGTGTTCTTTCAGAGAGAAACATGCATTTCATCCTTCTGGAGTGAATTTTCATGCTGGAGTTCATATGCATTTTATACTGTGCAGAATGTAGCTACCTGCTGGGGGTTGTGTCATAGAAGCACCTTTTCTGCAGGAGCTTATTGGAACATTCATTGTTTGGCTAAGTTATTTAGGGTTGGTTTTGGAAGGTCTTTCAACCTTGGCCAAATCCCGCTTCGTACGCAAGTTTTTAATAGCGCTGTTTCCAAGTGTCCACAAAGAGCTGCTGCTTGAAACTGTCCACATGCACATCTCCTATACTGGTATGCTCTTTTCACTACCTGGATTTTGGTTTCCTCTTCTTTCTTTGAAATGACAAGTCTTCATTCAGCATTCTACACACACCGTGTACCAGCTTCAGTTTGAAGCATGTTGGTGCTCTCAAAACGCTGTGTATCCTGTATAGAGTGTGTCACTCTACAGCACTGAATACACAACTTAGAGCTCCTTTCAACACAGACACGCAAACACGTCTTTTTGGGAAAGTCCTAACTCAGGTAAATTGGAAATGTAATGGTTTCATCGAAAACATGAAGACAATCATGCTTTTGAACTCTGCAACCGAAAGAAATGGCTTTTTGTACATGCCATTCTGAATTTCACTGCAAAATGCCCTTCTTTTCTGGTTTGTTGAAAGTTCACAACACATTAGGAGATAGAGCGTGTTTGAAGAAGACTGATGCAGTGTGCGTTTTCCTGGATTTCTAGTGATTTGGGAAACATAATCCGTGTTTTCCCACATTGTCTAAGAAACAACATGAGGCTTGCAAGAGATTGAAACAATGCATCCTAAAACTTATTCCAGCAGTGAAAACACACGTTTCTACAAAGACTTGGAAGGAGCAAGCAAAAGAATAGTGGCTGAGTGTCCTTTCAGAGAGAAACACATGCATTTCATCCTTCTGGAGTGAGTTTTCTTGCTGGAATTCATATGCATTTTGTACTGTGCAGAATGTAGCTACCTGCTCGGGGGTTGTGTCATAGATGCACCTTTCCTGCAGGAGCTTATTGGAACTTTCATTGTTTGGCTAAGTTATTTAGGGTTGGTTTTGGAAGGTCTTTCAACTTTGGCCAAATCCGCTTTGTACGAAAGTTTTTCACAGCCCTGTTTCCAAGTGTCCACAAAGAGCTGCTGCTTGAAAGTGTCCACATGCACATCTCCCATACTGGTGTGCTCGTTTCACTACCTGGATTTTGGTTTCCTCTTCTTTCTTTGAAATGACACGTCTTCATTCAGCATGCTACACACACCTTCTAGCAGTTTCAGTTTGAAGCATGTTGGTGCTCTCAAAACGCTGTGTATCCTGTGTAGAGTGTGTCACTCTACAGCACTGAATACACAACTTAGAGCTCCTTTCAACACAGACACGCAAACACGTCTTTTTGGGAAAGTCCTAACTCAGGTAAATTGGAAATGTAATGCTTTCATCGAAAACATGAAGACAATCATGCTTTTGAACTCTGCAACCGAAAGAAATGGCTTTTTGTACATGCCATTCTGAATTTCACTGCAAAATGCCCTTCTTTTCTGGTTTGTTGAAAGTTCAAAACACTTTAGGAGATAGAACGTGTTTGAAGAAGACTGATGCAGTGTGCGTTTTCCTGGATTTCAAGTGATTCGGGATACATACTCCTTGTTTTTCGACATTGTCTAAGAAACAACATGAGGCTTGCAAGAGATTGAAAAAATGCATCCTAAAACTTATGCCTGCAGTGAAAACACACGTTTCTACAAAGACTTGGAAGGAGCAAGCAAAAGAAGAGTGGCTGAGAGTTCTTTCAGAGAGAAACACACGTATTTCATCCTTCTGTAGAGACGGTTAGGGTTACGATTGGACCTAGGGTAGGGTTATGTTGAGGGCTAGGGTTAGAGAGACGGTTAGGGTTACGATTGGACCTAGGGTTAGGGTTATGTTGAGGTCTAGGGTTAGAGATCCGGTTAGGGTTACGATTGGACCTAGGGTTAGGGTTATGTTGAGGGCTAGGGTTAGAGAGACGGTTAGGGTTACGATTGGACCTAGGGTTAGGGTTATGTTGAGGTCTAGGGTTAGAGATCCGGTTAGGGTTACGATTGGACCTAGGGTTAGGGTTATGTTGAGGGCTAAGGTTAGAGATCCGGTTAGGGTTACGATTGGACCTAGGGTAGGGTTATCTTGAGGGCTAGGGTTAGAGAGACGGTTAGGGTTACGATTGGACCTAGGGTTAGGGTTATGTTGAGGTCTAGCGTTAGAGATCCGGTTAGGGTTACGATTGGACCTAGGGTTAGGGTTATGTTGAGGGCTAGGGTTAGAGATCCGGTTAGGGTTACGATTGGACCTAGGGTAGGGTTATGTTGAGGGCTAGGGTTAGAGATCCGGTTAGGGTTACGATTGGACCTAGGGTAGGGTTATGTTGAGGTCTAGGGTTAGAGATCCGGTTAGGGTTACGATTGGACCTAGGGTTACGGTTATGTTGAGGGCTAGGGTTAGAGATCCGGTTAGGGTTACGATTGGACCTAGGGTTAGGGTTATGTTGAGGGCTAGGGATAGAGAGACGGTTAGGGTTACGATTGGACCTAAGGTTAGGGTTATGTTGAGGGCCAGGGTTAGAGATCAGCTTAGTATTACGATTGGACCTAGGGTTAGGGTTATGTTGAGGCCTAGGGTTAGAGATCCGGTTAGGGTTACGATTGGACCTAGGGTTAGGGTTATGTTGAGGGCTAGGGTTAGAGATCCGGTTAGGGTTACGATTGGACCTAGGGTTAGGGTTATATTGAGCGCTAGGGTTAGAGAGACGGTTAGGGTTATGGTTGGACCTAGGGTTAGGGTTATGTTGAGGCCTAAGTTTAGAGATCAGGTTAGTATTACTATTGGACCTAGGGTTAGGGTTATGTTGAGGGCTAGGGTTACAGATCCGGTTAGGGTTACGATTGGACTTAGGGTAAGGGTTATGTTGAGGGCTAGGGTTAGAGATCCGGTTAGGGTTACGATTGGACGTAGGGTTAGGGTTATGTTGAGGGCTAGGGTTAGAGATCCGGTTAGGGTTACGGTTGGACCTAGGGTTAGGGTTATGTTGAGGGCCAGGGTTAGAGATCAGCTTAGTATTACGATTGGACCTAGGGTTAGGGTTATTTTGAGGCCTAGGGTTAGAGATCCTGTTAGGGTTACGATTGGACCTAGGGTTAGGGTTATGTTGAGGGCTAGGGTTAGAGGTCCGGTTAGGCTTAAGATTGTACCTAGGGTTATAGTGATGTTGAGGGCTAGGGTATTCCAGCAGTGAAAACACACATTTCTATAAAGACTTTGAAGCAGCAAGCAAAAGCCTAGTGGCTGAGTGTTCTTTCAGAGAGAAACATGCATTTCATCCTTCTGGAGTGAATTTTCATGCTGGAGTTCATATGCATTTTATACTGTGCAGAATGTAGCTACCTGCTGGGGGTTGTGTCATAGAAGCACCTTTTCTGCAGGAGCTTATTGGAACATTCATTGTTTGGCTAAGTTATTTAGGGTTGGTTTTGGAAGGTCTTTCAACCTTAGCCAAATCCCGCTTCGTACGCAAGTTTTTAATAGCGCTGTTTCCAAGTGTCCACAAAGAGCTGCTGCTTGAAACTGTCCACATGCACATCTCCTATACTGGTATGCTCGTTTCACTACCTGGATTTTGGTTTCCTCTTCTTTCTTTGAAATGACAAGTCTTCATTCAGCATTCTACACACACCGTGTACCAGCTTCAGTTTGAAGCATGTTGGTGCTCTCAAAACGCTGTGTAACCTATGTAGAGTGTGTTACTCTCCAGCACTGAATACACAACTTAGAGCTCCTTTCACCACAGACACGCAAACACATCTTTTTGTGAAAGTCCTACTTCAGGTCCCTTGGGAATGTAAGGTTTTCATGGAGAACATGAAGTCAATCATGCTTTTGCACTCTACTACCAATAGAAATGACCTCTTTTACATGCCTGACTGAGTTTCACTGCAAAATGCCCTTGTTTTCTGGTTTCTTGAATGTTCTCAACACATTAGGAGAAAGAGCGTGTTTGAGCAAGATCGATGCAGTGTGCGTTTCCCTAGATTTCAAGTGATTTGGGAAATATAATCCTTATTTTTCCACATTGTGAAAGAAACATGAGGCTTGCAAGAGATTGAAAAAATGCATCCCAAAACGTACTCCAGCGGTGAAAGCACACGTTTCTACAAAGACTTTGAAGTAGCAAGTAAAAGCCAATGGCTGAGTGTTCTTTCAGAGAGAAACATACACATTTCATCCTTCTGGAGTGAATTTTCAGCCTGGAATTCATATGCATTTGTACCGTGCAGAATGTAACTACCTGCTCGGGGGTTGTGTCATAGAAGCAACTTTCCTGCAGGAGCTTATTGGAACATTCATTGTTTGGCTAACTTCTTTGGGTTGGTTTTGGAAGGTCTTTCAACTTTAGCCAAATCCGCTCTCTTACGAAATTTTTTCACAGCCTTGTTTCCAAGAGCCCACAAAGAACTGCTGCTTAAAACTCTCCACATGCACATCTCCCATACTGGTGTGCTCGTTTCACTACCTGGATTGTGGTTTCCTCTTCTTTCTTTGAAATTACAAGCCCTCTTTCTGCATGCTACACACACCTTGAAGCAGTTTCAGTTTCCAGCATATTGGTGCTCTTAAAACGCTGAGTAACCTGTGTAGAGTGTGTCAATCTCCAGCACTGAATACACAACTTAGAGCTCCTTTCACCACAGACACGCAAACACATCTTTTTGTAAAAGTCCTACTTCTTTACTCTTGGAAATGTAAGGGTTTCATCGAGAACTAGAAGTCAATCATGCTTTTGCACTCTGCAACCAATAGGAATGAACTCTTGTACATACCCGTCTGAATTTCAGTGCAAAATGCCCTTCTTTTCTGGTTTGTTGAAAGTTCACAACACATTAGGAGATAGAGCGTGTTTGAAGAAGACTGATGCAGTGTGCGTTTTCCTGGATTTCTAGTGATTTGGGAAACATAATCCGTGTTTTCCCACATTGTCTAAGAAACAACATGAGGCTTGCAAGAGATTGAAACAATGCATCCTAAAACTTATTCCAGCAGTGAAAACACACGTTTCTACAAAGACTTGGAAGGAGCAAGCAAAAGAATAGTGGCTGAGTGTCCTTTCAGAGAGAAACACATGCATTTCATCCTTCTGGAGTGAGTTTTCTTGCTGGAATTCATATGCATTTTGTACTGTGCAGAATGTAGCTACCTGCTCGGGGGTTGTGTCATAGATGCACCTTTCCTGCAGGAGCTTATTGGAACTTTCATTGTTTGGCTAAGTTATTTAGGGTTGGTTTTGGAAGGTCTTTCAACTTTGGCCAAATCCGCTTTGTACGAAAGTTTTTCACAGCCCTGTTTCCAAGTGTCCACAAAGAGCTGCTGCTTGAAAGTGTCCACATGCACATCTCCCATACTGGTGTGCTCGTTTCACTACCTGGATTTTGGTTTCCTCTTCTTTCTTTGAAATGACACGTCTTCATTCAGCATGCTACACACACCTTCTAGCAGTTTCAGTTTGAAGCATGTTGGTGCTCTCAAAACGCTGTGTATCCTGTGTAGAGTGTGTCACTCTACAGCACTGAATACACAACTTAGAGCTCCTTTCAACACAGACACGCAAACACGTCTTTTTGGGAAAGTCCTAACTCAGGTAAATTGGAAATGTAATGCTTTCATCGAAAACATGAAGACAATCATGCTTTTGAACTCTGCAACCGAAAGAAATGGCTTTTTGTACATGCCATTCTGAATTTCACTGCAAAATGCCCTTCTTTTCTGGTTTGTTGAAAGTTCAAAACACTTTAGGAGATAGAACGTGTTTGAAGAAGACTGATGCAGTGTGCGTTTTCCTGGATTTCAAGTGATTCGGGATACATACTCCTTGTTTTTCGACATTGTCTAAGAAACAACATGAGGCTTGCAAGAGATTGAAAAAATGCATCCTAAAACTTATGCCTGCAGTGAAAACACACGTTTCTACAAAGACTTGGAAGGAGCAAGCAAAAGAAGAGTGGCTGAGAGTTCTTTCAGAGAGAAACACACGTATTTCATCCTTCTGTAGAGACGGTTAGGGTTACGATTGGACCTAGGGTAGGGTTATGTTGAGGGCTAGGGTTAGAGAGACGGTTAGGGTTACGATTGGACCTAGGGTTAGGGTTATGTTGAGGTCTAGGGTTAGAGATCCGGTTAGGGTTACGATTGGACCTAGGGTTAGGGTTATGTTGAGGGCTAGGGTTAGAGATCCGGTTAGGGTTACGATTGGACCTAGGGTTAGGGTTATGTTGAGGTCTAGGGTTAGAGATCCGGTTAGGGTTACGATTGGACCTAGGGTTAGGGTTATGTTGAGGGCTAAGGTTAGAGATCCGGTTAGGGTTACGATTGGACCTAGGGTAGGGTTATCTTGAGGGCTAGGGTTAGAGAGACGGTTAGGGTTACGATTGGACCTAGGGTTAGGGTTATGTTGAGGTCTAGCGTTAGAGATCCGGTTAGGGTTACGATTGGACCTAGGGTTAGGGTTATGTTGAGGGCTAGGGTTAGAGATCCGGTTAGGGTTACGATTGGACCTAGGGTAGGGTTATGTTGAGGGCTAGGGTTAGAGAGACGGTTAGGGTTACGATTGGACCTAGGGTTAGGGTTATGTTGAGGTCTAGGGTTAGAGATCCGGTTAGGGTTACGATTGGACCTAGGGTTACGGTTATGTTGAGGGCTAGGGTTAGAGATCCGGTTAGGGTTACGATTGGACCTAGGGTTAGGGTTATGTTGAGGGCTAGGGATAGAGAGACGGTTAGGGTTACGATTGGACCTAAGGTTAGGGTTATGTTGAGGGCCAGGGTTAGAGATCAGCTTAGTATTACGATTGGACCTAGGGTTAGGGTTATGTTGAGGCCTAGGGTTAGAGATCCGGTTAGGGTTACGATTGGACCTAGGGTTAGGGTTATGTTGAGGGCTAGGGTTAGAGATCCGGTTAGGGTTACGATTGGACCTAGGGTTAGGGTTATATTGAGCGCTAGGGTTAGAGAGATGGTTAGGGTTACGGTTGGACCTAGGGTTAGGGTTATGTTGAGGCCTAAGTTTAGAGATCAGGTTAGTATTACTATTGGACCTAGGGTTAGGGTTATGTTGAGGGCTAGGGTTACAGATCCGGTTAGGGTTACGATTGGACTTAGGGTAAGGGTTATGTTGAGGGCTAGGGTTAGAGATCCGGTTAGGGTTACGATTGGACGTAGGGTTAGGGTTATGTTGAGGGCTAGGGTTAGAGATCCGGTTAGGGTTACGGTTGGACCTAGGGTTAGGGTTATGTTGAGGGCCAGGGTTAGAGATCAGCTTAGTATTACGATTGGACCTAGGGTTAGGGTTATTTTGAGGCCTAGGGTTAGAGATCCTGTTAGGGTTACGATTGGACCTAGGGTTAGGGTTATGTTGAGGGCTAGGGTTAGAGGTCCGGTTAGGCTTAAGATTGTACCTAGGGTTATAGTGATGTTGAGGGCTAGGGTATTCCAGCAGTGAAAACACACATTTCTATAAAGACTTTGAAGCAGCAAGCAAAAGCCTAGTGGCTGAGTGTTCTTTCAGAGAGAAACATGCATTTCATCCTTCTGGAGTGAATTTTCATGCTGGAGTTCATATGCATTTTATACTGTGCAGAATGTAGCTACCTGCTGGGGGTTGTGTCATAGAAGCACCTTTTCTGCAGGAGCTTATTGGAACATTCATTGTTTGGCTAAGTTATTTAGGGTTGGTTTTGGAAGGTCTTTCAACCTTGGCCAAATCCCGCTTCGTACGCAAGTTTTTAATAGCGCTGTTTCCAAGTGTCCACAAAGAGCTGCTGCTTGAAACTGTCCACATGCACATCTCCTATACTGGTATGCTCGTTTCACTACCTGGATTTTGGTTTCCTCTTCTTTCTTTGAAATGACAAGTCTTCATTCAGCATTCTACACACACCGTGTACCAGCTTCAGTTTGAAGCATGTTGGTGCTCTCAAAACGCTGTGTAACCTATGTAGAGTGTGTTACTCTCCAGCACTGAATACACAACTTAGAGCTCCTTTCACCACAGACACGCAAACACATCTTTTTGTGAAAGTCCTACTTCAGGTCCCTTGGGAATGTAAGGTTTTCATGGAGAACATGAAGTCAATCATGCTTTTGCACTCTACTACCAATAGAAATGACCTCTTTTACATGCCTGACTGAGTTTCACTGCAAAATGCCCTTGTTTTCTGGTTTCTTGAATGTTCTCAACACATTAGGAGAAAGAGCGTGTTTGAGCAAGATCGATGCAGTGTGCGTTTCCCTAGATTTCAAGTGATTTGGGAAATATAATCCTTATTTTTCCACATTGTGAAAGAAACATGAGGCTTGCAAGAGATTGAAAAAATGCATCCCAAAACGTACTCCAGCGGTGAAAGCACACGTTTCTACAAAGACTTTGAAGTAGCAAGTAAAAGCCAATGGCTGAGTGTTCTTTCAGAGAGAAACATACACATTTCATCCTTCTGGAGTGAATTTTCAGCCTGGAATTCATATGCATTTGTACCGTGCAGAATGTAACTACCTGCTCGGGGGTTGTGTCATAGAAGCAACTTTCCTGCAGGAGCTTATTGGAACATTCATTGTTTGGCTAACTTCTTTGGGTTGGTTTTGGAAGGTCTTTCAACTTTAGCCAAATCCGCTCTCTTACGAAATTTTTTCACAGCCTTGTTTCCAAGAGCCCACAAAGAACTGCTGCTTAAAACTCTCCACATGCACATCTCCCATACTGGTGTGCTCGTTTCACTACCTGGATTGTGGTTTCCTCTTCTTTCTTTGAAATTACAAGCCCTCTTTCTGCATGCTACACACACCTTGAAGCAGTTTCAGTTTCCAGCATATTGGTGCTCTTAAAACGCTGAGTAACCTGTGTAGAGTGTGTCAATCTCCAGCACTGAATACACAACTTAGAGCTCCTTTCACCACAGACACGCAAACACATCTTTTTGTAAAAGTCCTACTTCTTTACTCTTGGAAATGTAAGGGTTTCATCGAGAACTAGAAGTCAATCATGCTTTTGCACTCTGCAACCAATAGGAATGAACTCTTGTACATACCCGTCTGAATTTCAGTGCAAAATGCCCTTCTTTTCTGGTTTGTTGAAAGTTCACAACACATTAGGAGATAGAGCGTGTTTGAAGAAGACTGATGCAGTGTGCGTTTTCCTGGATTTCTAGTGATTTGGGAAACATAATCCGTGTTTTCCCACATTGTCTAAGAAACAACATGAGGCTTGCAAGAGATTGAAACAATGCATCCTAAAACTTATTCCAGCAGTGAAAACACACGTTTCTACAAAGACTTGGAAGGAGCAAGCAAAAGAATAGTGGCTGAGTGTCCTTTCAGAGAGAAACACATGCATTTCATCCTTCTGGAGTGAGTTTTCTTGCTGGAATTCATATGCATTTTGTACTGTGCAGAATGTAGCTACCTGCTCGGGGGTTGTGTCATAGATGCACCTTTCCTGCAGGAGCTTATTGGAACTTTCATTGTTTGGCTAAGTTATTTAGGGTTGGTTTTGGAAGGTCTTTCAACTTTGGCCAAATGCGCTTTGTACGAAAGTTTTTCACAGCCCTGTTTCCAAGTGTCCACAAAGAGCTGCTGCTTGAAAGTGTCCACATGCACATCTCCCATACTGGTGTGCTCGTTTCACTACCTGGATTTTGGTTTCCTCTTCTTTCTTTGAAATGACACGTCTTCATTCAGCATGCTACACACACCTTCTAGCAGTTTCAGTTTGAAGCATGTTGGTGCTCTCAAAACGCTGTGTATCCTGTGTAGAGTGTGTCACTCTACAGCACTGAATACACAACTTAGAGCTCCTTTCAACACAGACACGCAAACACGTCTTTTTGGGAAAGTCCTAACTCAGGTAAATTGGAAATGTAATGGTTTCATCGAAAACATGAAGACAATCATGCTTTTGAACTCTGCAACCGAAAGAAATGGCTTTTTGTACATGCCATTCTGAAATTCACTGCAAAATGCCCTTCTTTTCTGGTTTGTTGAAAGTTCAAAACACTTTAGGAGATAGAACGTGTTTGAAGAAGACTGATGCAGTGTGCGTTTTCCTGGATTTCAAGTGATTCGGGATACATACTCCTTGTTTTTCGACATTGTCTAAGAAACAACATGAGGCTTGCAAGAGATTGAAAAAATGCATCCTAAAACTTATGCCTGCAGTGAAAACACACGTTTCTACAAAGACTTGGAAGGAGCAAGCAAAAGAAGAGTGGCTGAGAGTTCTTTCAGAGAGAAACACACGTATTTCATCCTTCTGTAGAGACGGTTAGGGTTACGATTGGACCTAGGGTAGGGTTATGTTGAGGGCTAGGGTTAGAGAGACGGTTAGGGTTACGATTGGACCTAGGGTTAGGGTTATGTTGAGGGCTAGGGTTAGAGATCCGGTTAGGGTTAAGATTGTACCTAGGGCTATAGTGATGTTGAGGGCTAGGGTATTCCAGCAGTGAAAACACACATTTCTATAAAGACTTTGAAGCAACAAGCAAAAGCCTAGTGGCTGAGTGTTCTTTCAGAGAGAAACATGCATTTCATCCTTCTGGAGTGAATTTTCATGCTGGAGTTCATATGCATTTTATAGTGTGCAGAATGTAGCTACCTGCTGGGGGTTGTGTCATAGAAGCACCTTTTCTGCAGGAGCTTATTGGAACATTCATTGTTTGGCTAAGTTATTTCGGGTTGGTTTTGGAAGGTCTTTCAACCTTGGCCAAATCCCGCTTCGTACGCAAGTTTTTAATAGCGCTGTTTCCAAGTGTCCACAAAGAGCTGCTGCTTGAAACTGTCCACATGCACATCTCGTATACTGGTGTGCTCGTTTCACTACCTGGATTTTGGTTTCCTCTTCTTTCTTTGAAATGACAAGTCTTCATTCAGCATTCTACACACACCTTGTACCAGCTTCAGTTTGAAGCATGTTGGTGGTCTCAAAACGCTGTGTAACCTATGTAGAGTGTGTTACTCTCCAGCACTGAATACACAACTTAGAGCTCCTTTCACCACAGACACGCAAACACATCTTTTTGTGAAAGTCCTACTTCAGGTCCCTTGGGAATGTAAGGGTTTCATGGAGAACATGAAGTCAATCATGCTTTTGCACTCTACTACCAATAGAAATGACCTCTTGTACATGCCTGACTGAGTTTCACTGCAAAATGTCCTTGTTTTCTGGTTTCTTGAATGTTCTCAACACATTAGGAGAAAGAGCGTGTTTGAGCAAGATCGATGCAGTGTGCGTTTCCCTAGATTTCAAGTGATTTGGGAAATATAATCCTTATTTTTCCACATTGTGAAAGAAACATGAGGCTTGCAAGAGATTGAAAAAATGCATCCCAAAACGTACTCCAGCGGTGAAAGCACACGTTTCTACAAAGACTTTGAAGTAGCAAGTAAAAGCCAATGGCTGAGTGTTCTTTCAGAGAGAAACATACACATTTCATCCTTCTGGAGTGAATTTTCAGCCTGGAATTCATATGCATTTGTACCGTGCAGAATGTAACTACCTGCTCGGGGGATGTGTCATAGAAGCAACTTTCCTGCAGGAGCTTATTGGAACATTCATTGTTTGGCTAACTTCTTTGGGTTGGTTTTGAAAGGTCTTTCAACTTTAGCCAAATCCGCTCTCTTACGAAATTTTTTCACAGCCTTGTTTCCAAGAGCCCACAAAGAACTGCTGCTTAAAACTCTCCACATGCACATCTCCCATACTGGTGTGCTCGTTTCACTACCTGGATTTTGGTTTCCTCTTCTTTCTTTGAAATTACAAGCCCTCTTTCTGCATGCTACACACACCTTGAAGCAGTTTCAGTTTCCAGCATATTGGTGCTCTTAAAACGCTGAGTAACCTGTGTAGAGTGTGTCAATCTCCAGCACTGAATACACAACTTAGAGCTCCTTTCACCACAGACACGCAAACACATCTTTTTGTAAAAGTCCTACTTCTTTACTCTTGGAAATGTAAGGGTTTCATCGAGAACTTGAAGTCAATCATGCTTTTGCACTCTGCAACCAATAGGAATGAACTCTTGTACATACCCGTCTGAATTTCAGTGCAAAATGCCCTTCTTTTCTGGTTTGTTGAAAGTTCACAACACATTAGGAGATAGAGCGTGTTTGAAGAAGACTGATGCAGTGTGCGTTTTCCTGGATTTCTAGTGATTTGGGAAACATAATCCGTGTTTTCCCACATTGTCTAAGAAACAACATGAGGCTTGCAAGAGATTGAAACAATGCATCCTAAAACTTATTCCAGCAGTGAAAACACACGTTTCTACAAAGACTTGGAAGGAGCAAGCAAAAGAATAGTGGCTGAGTGTCCTTTCAGAGAGAAACACATGCATTTCATCCTTCTGGAGTGAGTTTTCTTGCTGGAATTCATATGCATTTTGTACTGTGCAGAATGTAGCTACCTGCTCGGGGGTTGTGTCATAGATGCACCTTTCCTGCAGGAGCTTATTGGAACTTTCATTGTTTGGCTAAGTTATTTAGGGTTGGTTTTGGAAGGTCTTTCAACTTTGGCCAAATCCGCTTTGTACGAAAGTTTTTCACAGCCCTGTTTCCAAGTGTCCACAAAGAGCTGCTGCTTGAAAGTGTCCACATGCACATCTCCCATACTGGTGTGCTCGTTTCACTACCTGGATTTTGGTTTCCTCTTCTTTCTTTGAAATGACACGTCTTCATTCAGCATGCTACACACACCTTTTAGCAGTTTCAGTTTGAAGCATGTTGGTGCTCTCAAAACGCTGTGTATCCTGTGTAGAGTGTGTCACTCTCCAGCACTGAATACACAACTTAGAGCTCCTTTCAACACAGACACGCAAACACATCTTTTTGTGAAAGTCCTACTTCAGGTCCCTTGGGAATGTAAGGTTTTCATGGAGAACATGAAGTCAATCATGCTTTTGCACTCTACTACCAATAGAAATGACCTCTTGTACATGCCTGACTGAGTTTCACTGCAAAATGCCCTTGTTTTCTGGTTTCTTGAATGTTCTCAACACATTAGGAGAAAGAGCGTGTTTGAGCAAGATCGATGCAGTGTGCGTTTCCCTAGATTTCAAGTGATTTGGGAAATATAATCCTTATTTTTCCACATTGTGAAAGAAACATGAGGCTTGCAAGAGATTGAAAAAATGCATCCCAAAACGTACTCCAGCGGTGAAAGCACACGTTTCTACAAAGACTTTGAAGTAGCAAGTAAAAGCCAATGGCTGAGTGTTCTTTCAGAGAGAAACATACACATTTCATCCTTCTGGAGTGAATTTTCAGCCTGGAATTCATATGCATTTGTACCGTGCAGAATGTAACTACCTGCTCGGGGGTTGTGTCATAGAAGCAACTTTCCTGCAGGAGCTTATTGGAACATTCATTGTTTGGCTAACTTCTTTGGGTTGGTTTTGGAAGGTCTTTCAACTTTAGCCAAATCCGCTCTCTTACGAAATTTTTTCACAGCCTTGTTTCCAAGAGCCCACAAAGAACTGCTGCTTAAAACTCTCCACATGCACATCTCCCATACTGGTGTGCTCATTTCACTACCTGGATTGTGGTTTCCTCTTCTTTCTTTGAAATTACAAGCCCTCTTTCTGCATGCTAAACACACCTTGTAGCAGTTTCAGTTTGCAGCATATTGGTGCTCTTAAAACGCTGAGTAACCTGTGTAGAGTGTGTCAGTCTCCAGCACTGAATACACAACTTAGAGCTCCTTTCACCACAGACACGCAAACACATCTTTTTGTAAAAGTCCTACTTCTTTACTCTTGGAAATGTAAGGGTTTCATCGAGAACTTGAAGTCAATCATGCTTTTGCACTCTGCAACCAATAGGAATGAACTCTTGTACATACCCGTCTGAATTTCAGTGCAAAATGCCCTTCTTTTCTGGTTTGTTGAAAGTTCACAACACATTAGGAGATAGAGCGTGTTTGAAGAAGACTGATGCAGTGTGCGTTTTCCTGGATTTCTAGTGATTTGGGAAACATAATCCGTGTTTTCCCACATTGTCTAAGAAACAACATGAGGCTTGCAAGAGATTGAAACAATGCATCCTAAAACTTATTCCAGCAGTGAAAACACACGTTTCTACAAAGACTTGGAAGGAGCAAGCAAAAGAATAGTGGCTGAGTGTCCTTTCAGAGAGAAACACATGCATTTCATCCTTCTGGAGTGAGTTTTCTTGCTGGAATTCATATACATTTTGTACTGTGCAGAATGTAGCTACCTGCTCGGGGGTTGTGTCATAGATGCACCTTTCCTGCAGGAGCTTATTGGAACTTTCATTGTTTGGCTAAGTTATTTAGGGTTGGTTTTGGAAGGTCTTTCAACTTTGGCCAAATGCGCTTTGTACGAAAGTTTTTCACAGCCCTGTTTCCAAGTGTCCACAAAGAGCTGCTGCTTGAAAGTGTCCACATGCACATCTCCCATACTGGTGTGCTCGTTTCACTACCTGGATTTTGGTTTCCTCTTCTTTCTTTGAAATGACAAGTCTTCATTCAGCATGCTACACACACCTTGTAGCAGTTTCAGTTTGAAGCATGTTGGTGCTCTCAAAACGCTGTGTATCCTGTGTAGAGTGTGTCACTCTACAGCACTGAATACACAACTTAGAGCTCCTTTCAACACAGACACGCAAACACGTCTTTTTGGGAAAGTCCTAACTCAGGTAAATTGGAAATGTAATGGTTTCATCGAAAACATGAAGACAATCATGCTTTTGAACTCTGCAACCGAAAGAAATGGCTTTTTGTACATGCCATTCTGAATTTCACTGCAAAATGCCCTTCTTTTCTGGTTTGTTGAAAGTTCAAAACACTTTAGGAGATAGAACGTGTTTGAAGAAGACTGATGCAGTGTGCGTTTTCCTGGATTTCAAGTGATTCGGGATACATACTCCTTGTTTTTCGACATTGTCTAAGAAACAACATGAGGCTTGCAAGAGATTGAAAAAATGCATCCTAAAACTTATGCCTGCAGTGAAAACACACGTTTCTACAAAGACTTGGATGGAGAAAGCAAAAGAATAGTGGCTGAGAGTTCTTTCAGAGAGAAACACACGTATTTCATCCTTCTGTAGAGACGGTTAGGGTTACGATTGGACCTAGGGTAGGGTTATGTTGAGGGCTAGGGTTAGAGAGACGGTTAGGGTTACGATTGGACCTAGGGTTAGGGTTATGTTGAGGTCTAGGGTTAGAGATCCGGTTAGGGTTACGATTGGACCTAGGGTTAGGGTTATGTTGAGGCCTAAGTTTAGAGATCAGGTTAGTATTACGATTGGACCTAGGGTTAGGGTTATGTTGAGGGCTAGGGTTACAGATCCGGTTAGGGTTACGATTGGACCTAGGGTTAGGGTTATGTTTAGGGATAGGGTTAGAGATCCGGTTAGGGTTACGATTGGACGTAGGGTTAGGGTTATGTTGAGGGCTAGGGTTAGAGATCCGGTTAGGGTTACGATTGGTCGTAGGGTTAGGGTTATGTTGAGGGCTAGGGTTAGAGATCCGGTTAGGGTTACGGTTGGACCTAGGGTTAGGGTTACGTTGAGGGCTAGGGTTAGAGATCCGGTTAGGGTTAAGATTGTACCTAGGGCTATAGTGATGTTGAGGGCTAGGGTATTCCAGCAGTGAAAACACACATTTCTATAAAGACTTTGAAGCAACAAGCAAAAGCCTAGTGGCTGAGTGTTCTTTCAGAGAGAAACATGCATTTCATCCTTCTGGAGTGAATTTTCATGCTGGAGTTCATATGCATTTTATACTGTGCAGAATGTAGCTACCTGCTGGGGGTTGTGTCATAGAAGCACCTTTTCTGCAGGAGCTTATTGGAACATTCATTGTTTGGCTAAGTTATTTCGGGTTGGTTTTGGAAGGTCTTTCAACCTTAGCCAAATCCCGCTTCGTACGCAAGTTTTTAATAGCGCTGTTTCCAAGTGTCCACAAAGAGCTGCTGCTTGAAACTGTCCACATGCACATCTCGTATACTGGTGTGCTCGTTTCACTACCTGGATTTTGGTTTCCTCTTCTTTCTTTGAAATGACAAGTCTTCATTCAGCATTCTACACACACCTTGTACCAGCTTCAGTTTGAAGCATGTTGGTGCTCTCAAAACGCTGTGTAACCTATGTAGAGTGTGTTACTCTCCAGCACTGAATACACAACTTAGAGCTCCTTTCACCACAGACACGCAAACACATCTTTTTGTGAAAGTCCTACTTCAGGTCCCTTGGGAATGTAAGGGTTTCATGGAGAACATGAAGTCAATCATGCTTTTGCACTCTACTACCAATAGAAATGACCTCTTGTACATGCCTGACTGAGTTTCACTGCAAAATGCCCTTGTTTTCTGGTTTCTTGAATGTTCTCAACACATTAGGAGAAAGAGCGTGTTTGAGCAAGATCGATGCAGTGTGCGTTTCCCTAGATTTCAAGTGATTTGGGAAATATAATCCTTATTTTTCCACATTGTGAAAGAAACATGAGGCTTGCAAGAGATTGAAAAAATGCATCCCAAAACGTACTCCAGCGGTGAAAGCACACGTTTGTACAAAGACTTTGAAGTAGCAAGTAAAAGCCAATGGCTGAGTGTTCTTTCAGAGAGAAACATACACATTTCATCCTTCTGGAGTGAATTTTCAGCCTGGAATTCATATGCATTTGTACCGTGCAGAATGTAACTACCTGCTCGGGGGTTGTGTCATAGAAGCAACTTTCCTGCAGGAGCTTATTGGAACATTCATTGTTTGGCTAACTTCTTTGGGTTGGTTTTGAAAGGTCTTTCAACTTTAGCCAAATCCGCTCTCTTACGAAATTTTTTCACAGCCTTGTTTCCAAGAGCCCACAAAGAACTGCTGCTTAAAACTCTCCACATGCACATCTCCCATACTGGTGTGCTCGTTTCACTACCTGGATTGTGGTTTCCTCTTCTTTCTTTGAAATTACAAGCCCTCTTTCTGCATGCTACACACACCTTGAAGCAGTTTCAGTTTCCAGCATATTGGTGCTCTTAAAACGCTGAGTAACCTGTGTAGAGTGTGTCAATCTCCAGCACTGAATACACAACTTAGAGCTCCTTTCACCACAGACACGCAAACACATCTTTTTGTAAAAGTCCTACTTCTTTACTCTTGGAAATGTAAGGGTTTCATCGAGAACTTGAAGTCAATCATGCTTTTGCACTCTGCAACCAATAGGAATGAACTCTTGTACATACCCGTCTGAATTTCAGTGCAAAATGCCCTTCTTTTCTGGTTTGTTGAAAGTTCACAACACATTAGGAGATAGAGCGTGTTTGAAGAAGACTGATGCAGTGTGCGTTTTCCTGGATTTCTAGTGATTTGGGAAACATAATCCGTGTTTTCCCACATTGTCTAAGAAACAACATGAGGCTTGCAAGAGATTGAAACAATGCATCCTAAAACTTATTCCAGCAGTGAAAACACACGTTTCTACAAAGACTTGGAAGGAGCAAGCAAAAGAATAGTGGCTGAGTGTCCTTTCAGAGAGAAACACATGCATTTCATCCTTCTGGAGTGAGTTTTCTTGCTGGAATTCATATGCATTTTGTACTGTGCAGAATGTAGCTACCTGCTCGGGGGTTGTGTCATAGATGCACCTTTCCTGCAGGAGCTTATTGGAACTTTCATTGTTTGGCTAAGTTATTTAGGGTTGGTTTTGGAAGGTCTTTCAACTTTGGCCAAATGCGCTTTGTACGAAAGTTTTTCACAGCCCTGTTTCCAAGTGTCCACAAAGAGCTGCTGCTTGAAAGTGTCCACATGCACATCTCCCATACTGGTGTGCTCGTTTCACTACCTGGATTTTGGTTTCCTCTTCTTTCTTTGAAATGACAAGTCTTCATTCAGCATGCTACACACACCTTGTAGCAGTTTCAGTTTGAAGCATGTTGGTGCTCTCAAAACGCTGTGTATCCTGTGTAGAGTGTGTCACTCTACAGCACTGAATACACAACTTAGAGCTCCTTTCAACACAGACACGCAAACACGTCTTTTTGGGAAAGTCCTAACTCAGGTAAATTGGAAATGTAATGGTTTCATCGAAAACATGAAGACAATCATGCTTTTGAACTCTGCAACCGAAAGAAATGGCTTTTTGTACATGCCATTCTGAATTTCACTGCAAAATGCCCTTCTTTTCTGGTTTGTTGAAAGTTCAAAACACTTTAGGAGATAGAACGTGTTTGAAGAAGACTGATGCAGTGTGCGTTTTCCTGGATTTCATGTGATTCGGGATACATACTCCTTGTTTTTCGACATTGTCTAAGAAACAACATGAGGCTTGCAAGAGATTGAAAAAATGCATCCTAAAACTTATGCCTGCAGTGAAAACACACGTTTCTACAAAGACTTGGAAGGAGCAAGCAAAAGAATAGTGGCTGAGAGTTCTTTCAGAGAGAAACACACGTATTTCATCCTTCTGTAGAGACGGTTAGGGTTACGATTGGACCTAGGGTAGGGTTATGTTGAGGGCTAGGGTTAGAGAGACGGTTAGGGTTACGATTGGACCTAGGGTTAGGGTTATGTTGAGGTCTAGGGTTAGAGATCCGGTTAGGGTTACGATTGGAACTAGGGTTAGGGTTATGTTTAGGGATAGGGTTAGAGATCCGGTTAGGGTTACGATTGGACGTAGGGTTAGGGTTATGTTGAGGGCTAGGGTTAGAGATCCGGTTAGGGTTACGATTGGTCGTAGGGTTAGGGTTATGTTGAGGGCTAGGGTTAGAGATCCGGTTAGGGTTACGGTTGGACCTAGGGTTAGGGTTACGTTGAGGGCTAGGGTTAGAGATCCGGTTAGGGTTAAGATTGTACCCAGGGCTATAGTGATGTTGAGGGCTAGGGTATTCCAGCAGTGAAAACACACATTTCTATAAAGACTTTGAAGCAACAAGCAAAAGCCTAGTGGCTGAGTGTTCTTTCAGAGAGAAACATGCATTTCATCCTTCTGGAGTGAATTTTCATGCTGGAGTTCATATGCATTTTATACTGTGCAGAATGTAG
Organism: Miniopterus natalensis; assembly: GCF_054644295.1. Lineage (NCBI taxonomy): Eukaryota > Metazoa > Chordata > Mammalia > Chiroptera > Miniopteridae > Miniopterus > Miniopterus natalensis. Next base: position 84,439,137 of record NC_142089.1, read on the forward strand.
CTACCTGCTGGGGGTTGTGTCATAGAAGCACCTTTTCTGCAGGAGCTTATTGGAACATTCATTGTTTGGCTAAGTTATTTAGGGTTGGTTTTGGAAGGTCTTTCAACCTTGGCCAAATCCCGCTTCGTACGCAAGTTTTTAATAGCGCTGTTTCCAAGTGTCCACAAAGAGCTGCTGCTTGAAACTGTCCACATGCACATCTCCTATACTGGTATGCTCGTTTCACTACCTGGATTTTGGTTTCCTCTTCTTTCTTTGAAATGACAAGTCTTCATTCAGCATTCTACACACACCGTGTACCAGCTTCAGTTTGAAGCATGTTGGTGCTCTCAAAACGCTGTGTATCCTGTATAGAGTGTGTCACTCTACAGCACTGAATACACAACTTAGAGCTCCTTTCAACACAGACACGCAAACACGTCTTTTTGGGAATGTCCTAACTCAGGTAAATTGGAAATGTAATGGTTTCATCGAAAACATGAAGACAATCATGCTTTTGAACTCTGCAACCGAAAGAAATGGCTTTTTGTACATGCCATTCTGAATTTCACTGCAAAATGCCCTTCTTTTCTGGTTTGTTGAAAGTTCACAACACATTAGGAGATAGAGCGTGTTTGAAGAAGACTGATGCAGTGTGCGTTTTCCTGGATTTCTAGTGATTTGGGAAACATAATCCGTGTTTTCCCACATTGTCTAAGAAACAACATGAGGCTTGCAAGAGATTGAAACAATGCATCCTAAAACTTATTCCAGCAGTGAAAACACACGTTTCTACAAAGACTTGGAAGGAGCAAGCAAAAGAATAGTGGCTGAGTGTCCTTTCAGAGAGAAACACATGCATTTCATCCTTCTGGAGTGAGTTTTCTTGCTGGAATTCATATGCATTTTGTACTGTGCAGAATGTAGCTACCTGCTCGGGGGTTGTGTCATAGATGCACCTTTCCTGCAGGAGCTTATTGGAACTTTCATTGTTTGGCTAAGTTATTTAGGGTTGGTTTTGGAAGGTCTTTCAACTTTGGCCAAATCCGCTTTGTACGAAAGTTTTTCACAGCCCTGTTTCCAAGTGTCCACAAAGAGCTGCTGCTTGAAAGTGTCCACATGCACATCTCCCATACTGGTGTGCTCGTTTCACTACCTGGATTTTGGTTTCCTCTTCTTTCTTTGAAATGACACGTCTTCATTCAGCATGCTACACACACCTTCTAGCAGTTTCAGTTTGAAGCATGTTGGTGCTCTCAAAACGCTGTGTATCCTGTGTAGAGTGTGTCACTCTACAGCACTGAATACACAACTTAGAGCTCCTTTCAACACAGACACGCAAACACGTCTTTTTGGGAAAGTCCTAACTCAGGTAAATTGGAAATGTAATGCTTTCATCGAAAACATGAAGACAATCATGCTTTTGAACTCTGCAACCGAAAGAAATGGCTTTTTGTACATGCCATTCTGAATTTCACTGCAAAATGCCCTTCTTTTCTGGTTTGTTGAAAGTTCAAAACACTTTAGGAGATAGAACGTGTTTGAAGAAGACTGATGCAGTGTGCGTTTTCCTGGATTTCAAGTGATTCGGGATACATACTCCTTGTTTTTCGACATTGTCTAAGAAACAACATGAGGCTTGCAAGAGATTGAAAAAATGCATCCTAAAACTTATGCCTGCAGTGAAAACACACGTTTCTACAAAGACTTGGAAGGAGCAAGCAAAAGAAGAGTGGCTGAGAGTTCTTTCAGAGAGAAACACACGTATTTCATCCTTCTGTAGAGACGGTTAGGGTTACGATTGGACCTAGGGTAGGGTTATGTTGAGGGCTAGGGTTAGAGAGACGGTTAGGGTTACGATTGGACCTAGGGTTAGGGTTATGTTGAGGTCTAGGGTTAGAGATCCGGTTAGGGTTACGATTGGACCTAGGGTTAGGGTTATGTTGAGGGCTAGGGTTAGAGAGACGGTTAGGGTTACGATTGGACCTAGGGTTAGGGTTATGTTGAGGTCTAGGGTTAGAGATCCGGTTAGGGTTACGATTGGACCTAGGGTTAGGGTTATGTTGAGGGCTAAGGTTAGAGATCCGGTTAGGGTTACGATTGGACCTAGGGTAGGGTTATCTTGAGGGCTAGGGTTAGAGAGACGGTTAGGGTTACGATTGGACCTAGGGTTAGGGTTATGTTGAGGTCTAGCGTTAGAGATCCGGTTAGGGTTACGATTGGACCTAGGGTTAGGGTTATGTTGAGGGCTAGGGTTAGAGATCCGGTTAGGGTTACGATTGGACCTAGGGTAGGGTTATGTTGAGGGCTAGGGTTAGAGAGACGGTTAGGGTTACGATTGGACCTAGGGTTAGGGTTATGTTGAGGTCTAGGGTTAGAGATCCGGTTAGGGTTACGATTGGACCTAGGGTTACGGTTATGTTGAGGGCTAGGGTTAGAGATCCGGTTAGGGTTACGATTGGACCTAGGGTTAGGGTTATGTTGAGGGCTAGGGATAGAGAGACGGTTAGGGTTACGATTGGACCTAAGGTTAGGGTTATGTTGAGGGCCAGGGTTAGAGATCAGCTTAGTATTACGATTGGACCTAGGGTTAGGGTTATGTTGAGGCCTAGGGTTAGAGATCCGGTTAGGGTTACGATTGGACCTAGGGTTAGGGTTATGTTGAGGGCTAGGGTTAGAGATCCGGTTAGGGTTACGATTGGACCTAGGGTTAGGGTTATATTGAGCGCTAGGGTTAGAGAGACGGTTAGGGTTACGGTTGGACCTAGGGTTAGGGTTATGTTGAGGCCTAAGTTTAGAGATCAGGTTAGTATTACTATTGGACCTAGGGTTAGGGTTATGTTGAGGGCTAGGGTTACAGATCCGGTTAGGGTTACGATTGGACTTAGGGTAAGGGTTATGTTGAGGGCTAGGGTTAGAGATCCGGTTAGGGTTACGATTGGACGTAGGGTTAGGGTTATGTTGAGGGCTAGGGTTAGAGATCCGGTTAGGGTTACGGTTGGACCTAGGGTTAGGGTTATGTTGAGGGCCAGGGTTAGAGATCAGCTTAGTATTACGATTGGACCTAGGGTTAGGGTTATTTTGAGGCCTAGGGTTAGAGATCCTGTTAGGGTTACGATTGGACCTAGGGTTAGGGTTATGTTGAGGGCTAGGGTTAGAGGTCCGGTTAGGCTTAAGATTGTACCTAGGGTTATCGTGATGTTGAGGGCTAGGGTATTCCAGCAGTGAAAACACACATTTCTATAAAGACTTTGAAGCAGCAAGCAAAAGCCTAGTGGCTGAGTGTTCTTTCAGAGAGAAACATGCATTTCATCCTTCTGGAGTGAATTTTCATGCTGGAGTTCATATGCATTTTATACTGTGCAGAATGTAGCTACCTGCTGGGGGTTGTGTCATAGAAGCACCTTTTCTGCAGGAGCTTATTGGAACATTCATTGTTTGGCTAAGTTATTTAGGGTTGGTTTTGGAAGGTCTTTCAACCTTGGCCAAATCCCGCTTCGTACGCAAGCTTTTAATAGCGCTGTTTCCAAGTGTCCACAAAGAGCTGCTGCTTGAAACTGTCCACATGCACATCTCCTATACTGGTATGCTCGTTTCACTACCTGGATTTTGGTTTCCTCTTCTTTCTTTGAAATGACAAGTCTTCATTCAGCATTCTACACACACCGTGTACCAGCTTCAGTTTGAAGCATGTTGGTGCTCTCAAAACGCTGTGTAACCTATGTAGAGTGTGTTACTCTCCAGCACTGAATACACAACTTAGAGCTCCTTTCACCACAGACACGCAAACACATCTTTTTGTGAAAGTCCTACTTCAGGTCCCTTGGGAATGTAAGGTTTTCATGGAGAACATGAAGTCAATCATGCTTTTGCACTCTACTACCAATAGAAATGACCTCTTTTACATGCCTGACTGAGTTTCACTGCAAAATGCCCTTGTTTTCTGGTTTCTTGAATGTTCTCAACACATTAGGAGAAAGAGCGTGTTTGAGCAAGATCGATGCAGTGTGCGTTTCCCTAGATTTCAAGTGATTTGGGAAATATAATCCTTATTTTTCCACATTGTGAAAGAAACATGAGGCTTGCAAGAGATTGAAAAAATGCATCCCAAAACGTACTCCAGCGGTGAAAGCACACGTTTCTACAAAGACTTTGAAGTAGCAAGTAAAAGCCAATGGCTGAGTGTTCTTTCAGAGAGAAACATACACATTTCATCCTTCTGGAGTGAATTTTCAGCCTGGAATTCATATGCATTTGTACCGTGCAGAATGTAACTACCTGCTCGGGGGTTGTGTCATAGAAGCAACTTTCCTGCAGGAGCTTATTGGAACATTCATTGTTTGGCTAACTTCTTTGGGTTGGTTTTGGAAGGTCTTTCAACTTTAGCCAAATCCGCTCTCTTACGAAATTTTTTCACAGCCTTGTTTCCAAGAGCCCACAAAGAACTGCTGCTTAAAACTCTCCACATGCACATCTCCCATACTGGTGTGCTCGTTTCACTACCTGGATTGTGGTTTCCTCTTCTTTCTTTGAAATTACAAGCCCTCTTTCTGCATGCTACACACACCTTGAAGCAGTTTCAGTTTCCAGCATATTGGTGCTCTTAAAACGCTGAGTAACCTGTGTAGAGTGTGTCAATCTCCAGCACTGAATACACAACTTAGAGCTCCTTTCACCACAGACACGCAAACACATCTTTTTGTAAAAGTCCTACTTCTTTACTCTTGGAAATGTAAGGGTTTCATCGAGAACTAGAAGTCAATCATGCTTTTGCACTCTGCAACCAATAGGAATGAACTCTTGTACATACCCGTCTGAATTTCAGTGCAAATTGCCCTTCTTTTCTGGTTTGTTGAAAGTTCACAACACATTAGGAGATAGAGCGTGTTTGAAGAAGACTGATGCAGTGTGCGTTTTCCTGGATTTCTAGTGATTTGGGAAACATAATCCGTGTTTTCCCACATTGTCTAAGAAACAACATGAGGCTTGCAAGAGATTGAAACAATGCATCCTAAAACTTATTCCAGCAGTGAAAACACACGTTTCTACAAAGACTTGGAAGGAGCAAGCAAAAGAATAGTGGCTGAGTGTCCTTTCAGAGAGAAACACATGCATTTCATCCTTCTGGAGTGAGTTTTCTTGCTGGAATTCATATGCATTTTGTACTGTGCAGAATGTAGCTACCTGCTCGGGGGTTGTGTCATAGATGCACCTTTCCTGCAGGAGCTTATTGGAACTTTCATTGTTTGGCTAAGTTATTTAGGGTTGGTTTTGGAAGGTCTTTCAACTTTGGCCAAATCCGCTTTGTACGAAAGTTTTTCACAGCCCTGTTTCCAAGTGTCCACAAAGAGCTGCTGCTTGAAAGTGTCCACATGCACATCTCCCATACTGGTGTGCTCGTTTCACTACCTGGATTTTGGTTTCCTCTTCTTTCTTTGAAATGACACGTCTTCATTCAGCATGCTACACACACCTTCTAGCAGTTTCAGTTTGAAGCATGTTGGTGCTCTCAAAACGCTGTGTATCCTGTGTAGAGTGTGTCACTCTACAGCACTGAATACACAACTTAGAGCTCCTTTCAACACAGACACGCAAACACGTCTTTTTGGGAAAGTCCTAACTCAGGTAAATTGGAAATGTAATGCTTTCATCGAAAACATGAAGACAATCATGCTTTTGAACTCTGCAACCGAAAGAAATGGCTTTTTGTACATGCCATTCTGAATTTCACTGCAAAATGCCCTTCTTTTCTGGTTTGTTGAAAGTTCAAAACACTTTAGGAGATAGAACGTGTTTGAAGAAGACTGATGCAGTGTGCGTTTTCCTGGATTTCAAGTGATTCGGGATACATACTCCTTGTTTTTCGACATTGTCTAAGAAACAACATGAGGCTTGCAAGAGATTGAAAAAATGCATCCTAAAACTTATGCCTGCAGTGAAAACACACGTTTCTACAAAGACTTGGAAGGAGCAAGCAAAAGAAGAGTGGCTGAGAGTTCTTTCAGAGAGAAACACACGTATTTCATCCTTCTGTAGAGACGGTTAGGGTTACGATTGGACCTAGGGTAGGGTTATGTTGAGGGCTAGGGTTAGAGAGACGGTTAGGGTTACGATTGGACCTAGGGTTAGGGTTATGTTGAGGTCTAGGGTTAGAGATCCGGTTAGGGTTACGATTGGACCTAGGGTTAGGGTTATGTTGAGGGCTAGGGTTAGAGATCCGGTTAGGGTTACGATTGGACCTAGGGTTAGGGTTATGTTGAGGTCTAGGGTTAGAGATCCGGTTAGGGTTACGATTGGACCTAGGGTAGGGTTATGTTGAGGGCTAGGGTTAGAGAGACGGTTAGGGTTACGATTGGACCTAGGGTTAGGGTTATGTTGAGGTCTAGCGTTAGAGATCCGGTTAGGGTTACGATTGGACCTAGGGTTAGGGTTATGTTGAGGGCTAGGGTTAGAGATCCGGTTAGGGTTACGATTGGACCTAGGGTAGGGTTATCTTGAGGGCTAGGGTTAGAGAGACGGTTAGGGTTACGATTGGACCTAGGGTTAGGGTTATGTTGAGGTCTAGCGTTAGAGATCCGGTTAGGGTTACGATTGGACCTAGGGTTAGGGTTATGTTGAGGTCTAGGGTTAGAGATCCGGTTAGGGTTACGATTGGACCTAGGGTAGGGTTATCTTGAGGGCTAGGGTTAGAGAGACGGTTAGGGTTACGATTGGACCTAGGGTTAGGGTTATGTTGAGGTCTAGCGTTAGAGATCCGGTTAGGGTTACGATTGGACCTAGGGTTAGGGTTATGTTGAGGGCTAGGGTTAGAGATCCGGTTAGGGTTACGATTGGACCTAGGGTAGGGTTATGTTGAGGGCTAGGGTTAGAGAGACGGTTAGGGTTACGATTGGACCTAGGGTTAGGGTTATGTTGAGGTCTAGGGTTAGAGATCCGGTTAGGGTTACGATTGGACCTAGGGTTACGGTTATGTTGAGGGCTAGGGTTAGAGATCCGGTTAGGGTTACGATTGGACCTAGGGTTAGGGTTATGTTGAGGGCTAGGGATAGAGAGACGGTTAGGGTTACGATTGGACCTAAGGTTAGGGTTATGTTGAGGGCCAGGGTTAGAGATCAGCTTAGTATTACGATTGGACCTAGGGTTAGGGTTATGTTGAGGCCTAGGGTTAGAGATCCGGTTAGGGTTACGATTGGACCTAGGGTTAGGGTTATGTTGAGGGCTAGGGTTAGAGATCCGGTTAGGGTTACGATTGGACCTAGGGTTAGGGTTATATTGAGCGCTAGGGTTAGAGAGACGGTTAGGGTTACGGTTGGACCTAGGGTTAGGGTTATGTTGAGGCCTAAGTTTAGAGATCAGGTTAGTATTACTATTGGACCTAGGGTTAGGGTTATGTTGAGGGCTAGGGTTACAGATCCGGTTAGGGTTACGATTGGACTTAGGGTAAGGGTTATGTTGAGGGCTAGGGTTAGAGATCCGGTTAGGGTTACGATTGGACGTACGGTTAGGGTTATGTTGAGGGCTAGGGTTAGAGATCCGGTTAGGGTTACGGTTGGACCTAGGGTTAGGGTTATGTTGAGGGCCAGGGTTAGAGATCAGCTTAGTATTACGATTGGACCTAGGGTTAGGGTTATTTTGAGGCCTAGGGTTAGAGATCCTGTTAGGGTTACGATTGGACCTAGGGTTAGGGTTATGTTGAGGGCTAGGGTTAGAGGTCCGGTTAGGCTTAAGATTGTACCTAGGGTTATAGTGATGTTGAGGGCTAGGGTATTCCAGCAGTGAAAACACACATTTCTATAAAGACTTTGAAGCAGCAAGCAAAAGCCTAGTGGCTGAGTGTTCTTTCAGAGAGAAACATGCATTTCATCCTTCTGGAGTGAATTTTCATGCTGGAGTTCATATGCATTTTATACTGTGCAGAATGTAGCTACCTGCTGGGGGTTGTGTCATAGAAGCACCTTTTCTGCAGGAGCTTATTGGAACATTCATTGTTTGGCTAAGTTATTTAGGGTTGGTTTTGGAAGGTCTTTCAACCTTGGCCAAATCCCGCTTCGTACGCAAGTTTTTAATAGCGCTGTTTCCAAGTGTCCACAAAGAGCTGCTGCTTGAAACTGTCCACATGCACATCTCCTATACTGGTATGCTCGTTTCACTACCTGGATTTTGGTTTCCTCTTCTTTCTTTGAAATGACAAGTCTTCATTCAGCATTCTACACACACCGTGTACCAGCTTCAGTTTGAAGCATGTTGGTGCTCTCAAAACGCTGTGTAACCTATGTAGAGTGTGTTACTCTCCAGCACTGAATACACAACTTAGAGCTCCTTTCACCACAGACACGCAAACACATCTTTTTGTGAAAGTCCTACTTCAGGTCCCTTGGGAATGTAAGGTTTTCATGGAGAACATGAAGTCAATCATGCTTTTGCACTCTACTACCAATAGAAATGACCTCTTTTACATGCCTGACTGAGTTTCACTGCAAAATGCCCTTGTTTTCTGGTTTCTTGAATGTTCTCAACACATTAGGAGAAAGAGCGTGTTTGAGCAAGATCGATGCAGTGTGCGTTTCCCTAGATTTCAAGTGATTTGGGAAATATAATCCTTATTTTTCCACATTGTGAAAGAAACATGAGGCTTGCAAGAGATTGAAAAAATGCATCCCAAAACGTACTCCAGCGGTGAAAGCACACGTTTCTACAAAGACTTTGAAGTAGCAAGTAAAAGCCAATGGCTGAGTGTTCTTTCAGAGAGAAACATACACATTTCATCCTTCTGGAGTGAATTTTCAGCCTGGAATTCATATGCATTTGTACCGTGCAGAATGTAACTACCTGCTCGGGGGTTGTGTCATAGAAGCAACTTTCCTGCAGGAGCTTATTGGAACATTCATTGTTTGGCTAACTTCTTTGGGTTGGTTTTGGAAGGTCTTTCAACTTTAGCCAAATCCGCTCTCTTACGAAATTTTTTCACAGCCTTGTTTCCAAGAGCCCACAAAGAACTGCTGCTTAAAACTCTCCACATGCACATCTCCCATACTGGTGTGCTCGTTTCACTACCTGGATTGTGGTTTCCTCTTCTTTCTTTGAAATTACAAGCCCTCTTTCTGCATGCTACACACACCTTGAAGCAGTTTCAGTTTCCAGCATATTGGTGCTCTTAAAACGCTGAGTAACCTGTGTAGAGTGTGTCAATCTCCAGCACTGAATACACAACTTAGAGCTCCTTTCACCACAGACACGCAAACACATCTTTTTGTAAAAGTCCTACTTCTTTACTCTTGGAAATGTAAGGGTTTCATCGAGAACTAGAAGTCAATCATGCTTTTGCACTCTGCAACCAATAGGAATGAACTCTTGTACATACCCGTCTGAATTTCAGTGCAAAATGCCCTTCTTTTCTGGTTTGTTGAAAGTTCACAACACATTAGGAGATAGAGCGTGTTTGAAGAAGACTGATGCAGTGTGCGTTTTCCTGGATTTCTAGTGATTTGGGAAACATAATCCGTGTTTTCCCACATTGTCTAAGAAACAACATGAGGCTTGCAAGAGATTGAAACAATGCATCCTAAAACTTATTCCAGCAGTGAAAACACACGTTTCTACAAAGACTTGGAAGGAGCAAGCAAAAGAATAGTGGCTGAGTGTCCTTTCAGAGAGAAACACATGCATTTCATCCTTCTGGAGTGAGTTTTCTTGCTGGAATTCATATGCATTTTGTACTGTGCAGAATGTAGCTACCTGCTCGGGGGTTGTGTCATAGATGCACCTTTCCTGCAGGAGCTTATTGGAACTTTCATTGTTTGGCTAAGTTATTTAGGGTTGGTTTTGGAAGGTCTTTCAACTTTGGCCAAATCCGCTTTGTACGAAAGTTTTTCACAGCCCTGTTTCCAAGTGTCCACAAAGAGCTGCTGCTTGAAAGTGTCCACATGCACATCTCCCATACTGGTGTGCTCGTTTCACTACCTGGATTTTGGTTTCCTCTTCTTTCTTTGAAATGACACGTCTTCATTCAGCATGCTACACACACCTTCTAGCAGTTTCAGTTTGAAGCATGTTGGTGCTCTCAAAACGCTGTGTATCCTGTGTAGAGTGTGTCACTCTACAGCACTGAATACACAACTTAGAGCTCCTTTCAACACAGACACGCAAACACGTCTTTTTGGGAAAGTCCTAACTCAGGTAAATTGGAAATGTAATGGTTTCATCGAAAACATGAAGACAATCATGCTTTTGAACTCTGCAACCGAAAGAAATGGCTTTTTGTACATGCCATTCTGAAATTCACTGCAAAATGCCCTTCTTTTCTGGTTTGTTGAAAGTTCAAAACACTTTAGGAGATAGAACGTGTTTGAAGAAGACTGATGCAGTGTGCGTTTTCCTGGATTTCAAGTGATTCGGGATACATACTCCTTGTTTTTCGACATTGTCTAAGAAACAACATGAGGCTTGCAAGAGATTGAAAAAATGCATCCTAAAACTTATGCCTGCAGTGAAAACACACGTTTCTACAAAGACTTGGAAGGAGCAAGCAAAAGAAGAGTGGCTGAGAGTTCTTTCAGAGAGAAACACACGTATTTCATCCTTCTGTAGAGACGGTTAGGGTTACGATTGGACCTAGGGTAGGGTTATGTTGAGGGCTAGGGTTAGAGAGACGGTTAGGGTTACGATTGGACCTAGGGTTAGGGTTATGTTGAGGGCTAGGGTTAGAGATCCGGTTAGGGTTAAGATTGTACCTAGGGCTATAGTGATGTTGAGGGCTAGGGTATTCCAGCAGTGAAAACACACATTTCTATAAAGACTTTGAAGCAACAAGCAAAAGCCTAGTGGCTGAGTGTTCTTTCAGAGAGAAACATGCATTTCATCCTTCTGGAGTGAATTTTCATGCTGGAGTTCATATGCATTTTATAGTGTGCAGAATGTAGCTACCTGCTGGGGGTTGTGTCATAGAAGCACCTTTTCTGCAGGAGCTTATTGGAACATTCATTGTTTGGCTAAGTTATTTCGGGTTGGTTTTGGAAGGTCTTTCAACCTTGGCCAAATCCCGCTTCGTACGCAAGTTTTTAATAGCGCTGTTTCCAAGTGTCCACAAAGAGCTGCTGCTTGAAACTGTCCACATGCACATCTCGTATACTGGTGTGCTCGTTTCACTACCTGGATTTTGGTTTCCTCTTCTTTCTTTGAAATGACAAGTCTTCATTCAGCATTCTACACACACCTTGTACCAGCTTCAGTTTGAAGCATGTTGGTGGTCTCAAAACGCTGTGTAACCTATGTAGAGTGTGTTACTCTCCAGCACTGAATACACAACTTAGAGCTCCTTTCACCACAGACACGCAAACACATCTTTTTGTGAAAGTCCTACTTCAGGTCCCTTGGGAATGTAAGGGTTTCATGGAGAACATGAAGTCAATCATGCTTTTGCACTCTACTACCAATAGAAATGACCTCTTGTACATGCCTGACTGAGTTTCACTGCAAAATGCCCTTGTTTTCTGGTTTCTTGAATGTTCTCAACACATTAGGAGAAAGAGCGTGTTTGAGCAAGATCGATGCAGTGTGCGTTTCCCTAGATTTCAAGTGATTTGGGAAATATAATCCTTATTTTTCCACATTGTGAAAGAAACATGAGGCTTGCAAGAGATTGAAAAAATGCATCCCAAAACGTACTCCAGCGGTGAAAGCACACGTTTCTACAAAGACTTTGAAGTAGCAAGTAAAAGCCAATGGCTGAGTGTTCTTTCAGAGAGAAACATACACATTTCATCCTTCTGGAGTGAATTTTCAGCCTGGAATTCATATGCATTTGTACCGTGCAGAATGTAACTACCTGCTCGGGGGATGTGTCATAGAAGCAACTTTCCTGCAGGAGCTTATTGGAACATTCATTGTTTGGCTAACTTCTTTGGGTTGGTTTTGAAAGGTCTTTCAACTTTAGCCAAATCCGCTCTCTTACGAAATTTTTTCACAGCCTTGTTTCCAAGAGCCCACAAAGAACTGCTGCTTAAAACTCTCCACATGCACATCTCCCATACTGGTGTGCTCGTTTCACTACCTGGATTTTGGTTTCCTCTTCTTTCTTTGAAATTACAAGCCCTCTTTCTGCATGCTACACACACCTTGAAGCAGTTTCAGTTTCCAGCATATTGGTGCTCTTAAAACGCTGAGTAACCTGTGTAGAGTGTGTCAGTCTCCAGCACTGAATACACAACTTAGAGCTCCTTTCACCACAGACACGCAAACACATCTTTTTGTAAAAGTCCTACTTCTTTACTCTTGGAAATGTAAGGGTTTCATCGAGAACTTGAAGTCAATCATGCTTTTGCACTCTGCAACCAATAGGAATGAACTCTTGTACATACCCGTCTGAATTTCAGTGCAAAATGCCCTTCTTTTCTGGTTTGTTGAAAGTTCACAACACATTAGGAGATAGAGCGTGTTTGAAGAAGACTGATGCAGTGTGCGTTTTCCTGGATTTCTAGTGATTTGGGAAACATAATCCGTGTTTTCCCACATTGTCTAAGAAACAACATGAGGCTTGCAAGAGATTGAAACAATGCATCCTAAAACTTATTCCAGCAGTGAAAACACACGTTTCTACAAAGACTTGGAAGGAGCAAGCAAAAGAATAGTGGCTGAGTGTCCTTTCAGAGAGAAACACATGCATTTCATCCTTCTGGAGTGAGTTTTCTTGCTGGAATTCATATGCATTTTGTACTGTGCAGAATGTAGCTACCTGCTCGGGGGTTGTGTCATAGATGCACCTTTCCTGCAGGAGCTTATTGGAACTTTCATTGTTTGGCTAAGTTATTTAGGCTTGGTTTTGGAAGGTCTTTCAACTTTGGCCAAATCCGCTTTGTACGAAAGTTTTTCACAGCCCTGTTTCCAAGTGTCCACAAAGAGCTGCTGCTTGAAAGTGTCCACATGCACATCTCCCATACTGGTGTGCTCGTTTCACTACCTGGATTTTGGTTTCCTCTTCTTTCTTTGAAATGACACGTCTTCATTCAGCATGCTACACACACCTTCTAGCAGTTTCAGTTTGAAGCATGTTGGTGCTCTCAAAACGCTGTGTATCCTGTGTAGAGTGTGTCACTCTACAGCACTGAATACACAACTTAGAGCTCCTTTCAACACAGACACGCAAACACGTCTTTTTGGGAAAGTCCTAACTCAGGTAAATTGGAAATGTAATGCTTTCATCGAAAACATGAAGACAATCATGCTTTTGAACTCTGCAACCGAAAGAAATGGCTTTTTGTACATGCCATTCTGAATTTCACTGCAAAATGCCCTTCTTTTCTGGTTTGTTGAAAGTTCAAAACACTTTAGGAGATAGAACGTGTTTGAAGAAGACTGATGCAGTGTGCGTTTTCCTGGATTTCAAGTGATTCGGGATACATACTCCTTGTTTTTCGACATTGTCTAAGAAACAACATGAGGCTTGCAAGAGATTGAAAAAATGCATCCTAAAACTTATGCCTGCAGTGAAAACACACGTTTCTACAAAGACTTGGAAGGAGCAAGCAAAAGAATAGTGGCTGAGAGTTCTTTCAGAGAGAAACACACGTATTTCATCCTTCTGTAGAGACGGTTAGGGTTACGATTGGACCTAGGGTAGGGTTATGTTGAGGGCTAGGGTTAGAGAGACGGTTAGGGTTACGATTGGACCTAGGGTTAGGGTTATGTTGAGGTCTAGGGTTAGAGATCCGGTTAGGGTTACGATTGGAACTAGGGTTAGGGTTATGTTTAGGGATAGGGTTAGAGATCCGGTTAGGGTTACGATTGGACGTAGGGTTAGGGTTATGTTGAGGGCTAGGGTTAGAGATCCGGTTAGGGTTACGATTGGTCGTAGGGTTAGGGTTATGTTGAGGGCTAGGGTTAGAGATCCGGTTAGGGTTACGGTTGGACCTAGGGTTAGGGTTACGTTGAGGGCTAGGGTTAGAGATCCGGTTAGGGTTAAGATTGTACCCAGGGCTATAGTGATGTTGAGGGCTAGGGTATTCCAGCAGTGAAAACACACATTTCTATAAAGACTTTGAAGCAACAAGCAAAAGCCTAGTGGCTGAGTGTTCTTTCAGAGAGAAACATGCATTTCATCCTTCTGGAGTGAATTTTCATGCTGGAGTTCATATGCATTTTATACTGTGCAGAATGTAGCTACCTGCTGGGGGTTGTGTCATAGAAGCACCTTTTCTGCAGGAGCTTATTGGAACATTCATTGTTTGGCTAAGTTATTTAGGGTTGGTTTTGGAAGGTCTTTCAACCTTGGCCAAATCCCGCTTCGTACGCAAGTTTTTAATAGCGCTGTTTCCAAGTGTCCACAAAGAGCTGCTGCTTGAAACTGTCCACATGCACATCTCCTATACTGGTATGCTCTTTTCACTACCTGGATTTTGGTTTCCTCTTCTTTCTTTGAAATGACAAGTCTTCATTCAGCATTCTACACACACCGTGTACCAGCTTCAGTTTGAAGCATGTTGGTGCTCTCAAAACGCTGTGTATCCTGTATAGAGTGTGTCACTCTACAGCACTGAATACACAACTTAGAGCTCCTTTCAACACAGACACGCAAACACGTCTTTTTGGGAAAGTCCTAACTCAGGTAAATTGGAAATGTAATGGTTTCATCGAAAACATGAAGACAATCATGCTTTTGAACTCTGCAACCGAAAGAAATGGCTTTTTGTACATGCCATTCTGAATTTCACTGCAAAATGCCCTTCTTTTCTGGTTTGTTGAAAGTTCACAACACATTAGGAGATAGAGCGTGTTTGAAGAAGACTGATGCAGTGTGCGTTTTCCTGGATTTCTAGTGATTTGGGAAACATAATCCGTGTTTTCCCACATTGTCTAAGAAACAACATGAGGCTTGCAAGAGATTGAAACAATGCATCCTAAAACTTATTCCAGCAGTGAAAACACACGTTTCTACAAAGACTTGGAAGGAGCAAGCAAAAGAATAGTGGCTGAGTGTCCTTTCAGAGAGAAACACATGCATTTCATCCTTCTGGAGTGAGTTTTCTTGCTGGAATTCATATGCATTTTGTACTGTGCAGAATGTAGCTACCTGCTCGGGGGTTGTGTCATAGATGCACCTTTCCTGCAGGAGCTTATTGGAACTTTCATTGTTTGGCTAAGTTATTTAGGGTTGGTTTTGGAAGGTCTTTCAACTTTGGCCAAATCCGCTTTGTACGAAAGTTTTTCACAGCCCTGTTTCCAAGTGTCCACAAAGAGCTGCTGCTTGAAAGTGTCCACATGCACATCTCCCATACTGGTGTGCTCGTTTCACTACCTGGATTTTGGTTTCCTCTTCTTTCTTTGAAATGACACGTCTTCATTCAGCATGCTACACACACCTTCTAGCAGTTTCAGTTTGAAGCATGTTGGTGCTCTCAAAACGCTGTGTATCCTGTGTAGAGTGTGTCACTCTACAGCACTGAATACACAACTTAGAGCTCCTTTCAACACAGACACGCAAACACGTCTTTTTGGGAAAGTCCTAACTCAGGTAAATTGGAAATGTAATGCTTTCATCGAAAACATGAAGACAATCATGCTTTTGAACTCTGCAACCGAAAGAAATGGCTTTTTGTACATGCCATTCTGAATTTCACTGCAAAATGCCCTTCTTTTCTGGTTTGTTGAAAGTTCAAAACACTTTAGGAGATAGAACGTGTTTGAAGAAGACTGATGCAGTGTGCGTTTTCCTGGATTTCAAGTGATTCGGGATACATACTCCTTGTTTTTCGACATTGTCTAAGAAACAACATGAGGCTTGCAAGAGATTGAAAAAATGCATCCTAAAACTTATGCCTGCAGTGAAAACACACGTTTCTACAAAGACTTGGAAGGAGCAAGCAAAAGAAGAGTGGCTGAGAGTTCTTTCAGAGAGAAACACACGTATTTCATCCTTCTGTAGAGACGGTTAGGGTTACGATTGGACCTAGGGTAGGGTTATGTTGAGGGCTAGGGTTAGAGAGACGGTTAGGGTTACGATTGGACCTAGGGTTAGGGTTATGTTGAGGTCTAGGGTTAGAGATCCGGTTAGGGTTACGATTGGACCTAGGGTTAGGGTTATGTTGAGGGCTAGGGTTAGAGAGACGGTTAGGGTTACGATTGGACCTAGGGTTAGGGTTATGTTGAGGTCTAGGGTTAGAGATCCGGTTAGGGTTACGATTGGACCTAGGGTTAGGGTTATGTTGAGGGCTAAGGTTAGAGATCCGGTTAGGGTTACGATTGGACCTAGGGTAGGGTTATCTTGAGGGCTAGGGTTAGAGAGACGGTTAGGGTTACGATTGGACCTAGGGTTAGGGTTATGTTGAGGTCTAGCGTTAGAGATCCGGTTAGGGTTACGATTGGACCTAGGGTTAGGGTTATGTTGAGGGCTAGGGTTAGAGATCCGGTTAGGGTTACGATTGGACCTAGGGTAGGGTTATGTTGAGGGCTAGGGTTAGAGATCCGGTTAGGGTTACGATTGGACCTAGGGTAGGGTTATGTTGAGGTCTAGGGTTAGAGATCCGGTTAGGGTTACGATTGGACCTAGGGTTACGGTTATGTTGAGGGCTAGGGTTAGAGATCCGGTTAGGGTTACGATTGGACCTAGGGTTAGGGTTATGTTGAGGGCTAGGGATAGAGAGACGGTTAGGGTTACGATTGGACCTAAGGTTAGGGTTATGTTGAGGGCCAGGGTTAGAGATCAGCTTAGTATTACGATTGGACCTAGGGTTAGGGTTATGTTGAGGCCTAGGGTTAGAGATCCGGTTAGGGTTACGATTGGACCTAGGGTTAGGGTTATGTTGAGGGCTAGGGTTAGAGATCCGGTTAGGGTTACGATTGGACCTAGGGTTAGGGTTATATTGAGCGCTAGGGTTAGAGAGACGGTTAGGGTTACGGTTGGACCTAGGGTTAGGGTTATGTTGAGGCCTAAGTTTAGAGATCAGGTTAGTATTACTATTGGACCTAGGGTTAGGGTTATGTTGAGGGCTAGGGTTACAGATCCGGTTAGGGTTACGATTGGACTTAGGGTAAGGGTTATGTTGAGGGCTAGGGTTAGAGATCCGGTTAGGGTTACGATTGGACGTAGGGTTAGGGTTATGTTGAGGGCTAGGGTTAGAGATCCGGTTAGGGTTACGGTTGGACCTAGGGTTAGGGTTATGTTGAGGGCCAGGGTTAGAGATCAGCTTAGTATTACGATTGGACCTAGGGTTAGGGTTATTTTGAGGCCTAGGGTTAGAGATCCTGTTAGGGTTACGATTGGACCTAGGGTTAGGGTTATGTTGAGGGCTAGGGTTAGAGGTCCGGTTAGGCTTAAGATTGTACCTAGGGTTATAGTGATGTTGAGGGCTAGGGTATTCCAGCAGTGAAAACACACATTTCTATAAAGACTTTGAAGCAGCAAGCAAAAGCCTAGTGGCTGAGTGTTCTTTCAGAGAGAAACATGCATTTCATCCTTCTGGAGTGAATTTTCATGCTGGAGTTCATATGCATTTTATACTGTGCAGAATGTAGCTACCTGCTGGGGGTTGTGTCATAGAAGCACCTTTTCTGCAGGAGCTTATTGGAACATTCATTGTTTGGCTAAGTTATTTAGGGTTGGTTTTGGAAGGTCTTTCAACCTTGGCCAAATCCCGCTTCGTACGCAAGTTTTTAATAGCGCTGTTTCCAAGTGTCCACAAAGAGCTGCTGCTTGAAACTGTCCACATGCACATCTCCTATACTGGTATGCTCGTTTCACTACCTGGATTTTGGTTTCCTCTTCTTTCTTTGAAATGACAAGTCTTCATTCAGCATTCTACACACACCGTGTACCAGCTTCAGTTTGAAGCATGTTGGTGCTCTCAAAACGCTGTGTAACCTATGTAGAGTGTGTTACTCTCCAGCACTGAATACACAACTTAGAGCTCCTTTCACCACAGACACGCAAACACATCTTTTTGTGAAAGTCCTACTTCAGGTCCCTTGGGAATGTAAGGTTTTCATGGAGAACATGAAGTCAATCATGCTTTTGCACTCTACTACCAATAGAAATGACCTCTTGTACATGCCTGACTGAGTTTCACTGCAAAATGCCCTTGTTTTCTGGTTTCTTGAATGTTCTCAACACATTAGGAGAAAGAGCGTGTTTGAGCAAGATCGATGCAGTGTGCGTTTCCCTAGATTTCAAGTGATTTGGGAAATATAATCCTTATTTTTCCACATTGTGAAAGAAACATGAGGCTTGCAAGAGATTGAAAAAATGCATCCCAAAACGTACTCCAGCGGTGAAAGCACACGTTTCTACAAAGACTTTGAAGTAGCAAGTAAAAGCCAATGGCTGAGTGTTCTTTCAGAGAGAAACATACACATTTCATCCTTCTGGAGTGAATTTTCAGCCTGGAATTCATATGCATTTGTACCGTGCAGAATGTAACTACCTGCTCGGGGGTTGTGTCATAGAAGCAACTTTCCTGCAGGAGCTTATTGGAACATTCATTGTTTGGCTAACTTCTTTGGGTTGGTTTTGGAAGGTCTTTCAACTTTAGCCAAATCCGCTCTCTTACGAAATTTTTTCACAGCCTTGTTTCCAAGAGCCCACAAAGAACTGCTGCTTAAAACTCTCCACATGCACATCTCCCATACTGGTGTGCTCG
Organism: Miniopterus natalensis; assembly: GCF_054644295.1. Classification (NCBI taxonomy): domain Eukaryota; kingdom Metazoa; phylum Chordata; class Mammalia; order Chiroptera; family Miniopteridae; genus Miniopterus; species Miniopterus natalensis. The sequence goes on from NC_142089.1 coordinate 84,457,742, forward strand.
TTTCACTACCTGGATTGTGGTTTCCTCTTCTTTCTTTGAAATTACAAGCCCTCTTTCTGCATGCTACACACACCTTGAAGCAGTTTCAGTTTCCAGCATATTGGTGCTCTTAAAACGCTGAGTAACCTGTGTAGAGTGTGTCAATCTCCAGCACTGAATACACAACTTAGAGCTCCTTTCACCACAGACACGCAAACACATCTTTTTGTAAAAGTCCTACTTCTTTACTCTTGGAAATGTAAGGGTTTCATCGAGAACTAGAAGTCAATCATGCTTTTGCACTCTGCAACCAATAGGAATGAACTCTTGTACATACCCGTCTGAATTTCAGTGCAAAATGCCCTTCTTTTCTGGTTTGTTGAAAGTTCACAACACATTAGGAGATAGAGCGTGTTTGAAGAAGACTGATGCAGTGTGCGTTTTCCTGGATTTCTAGTGATTTGGGAAACATAATCCGTGTTTTCCCACATTGTCTAAGAAACAACATGAGGCTTGCAAGAGATTGAAACAATGCATCCTAAAACTTATTCCAGCAGTGAAAACACACGTTTCTACAAAGACTTGGAAGGAGCAAGCAAAAGAATAGTGGCTGAGTGTCCTTTCAGAGAGAAACACATGCATTTCATCCTTCTGGAGTGAGTTTTCTTGCTGGAATTCATATGCATTTTGTACTGTGCAGAATGTAGCTACCTGCTCGGGGGTTGTGTCATAGATGCACCTTTCCTGCAGGAGCTTATTGGAACTTTCATTGTTTGGCTAAGTTATTTAGGCTTGGTTTTGGAAGGTCTTTCAACTTTGGCCAAATCCGCTTTGTACGAAAGTTTTTCACAGCCCTGTTTCCAAGTGTCCACAAAGAGCTGCTGCTTGAAAGTGTCCACATGCACATCTCCCATACTGGTGTGCTCGTTTCACTACCTGGATTTTGGTTTCCTCTTCTTTCTTTGAAATGACACGTCTTCATTCAGCATGCTACACACACCTTCTAGCAGTTTCAGTTTGAAGCATGTTGGTGCTCTCAAAACGCTGTGTATCCTGTGTAGAGTGTGTCACTCTACAGCACTGAATACACAACTTAGAGCTCCTTTCAACACAGACACGCAAACACGTCTTTTTGGGAAAGTCCTAACTCAGGTAAATTGGAAATGTAATGCTTTCATCGAAAACATGAAGACAATCATGCTTTTGAACTCTGCAACCGAAAGAAATGGCTTTTTGTACATGCCATTCTGAATTTCACTGCAAAATGCCCTTCTTTTCTGGTTTGTTGAAAGTTCAAAACACTTTAGGAGATAGAACGTGTTTGAAGAAGACTGATGCAGTGTGCGTTTTCCTGGATTTCAAGTGATTCGGGATACATACTCCTTGTTTTTCGACATTGTCTAAGAAACAACATGAGGCTTGCAAGAGATTGAAAAAATGCATCCTAAAACTTATGCCTGCAGTGAAAACACACGTTTCTACAAAGACTTGGAAGGAGCAAGCAAAAGAATAGTGGCTGAGAGTTCTTTCAGAGAGAAACACACGTATTTCATCCTTCTGTAGAGACGGTTAGGGTTACGATTGGACCTAGGGTAGGGTTATGTTGAGGGCTAGGGTTAGAGAGACGGTTAGGGTTACGATTGGACCTAGGGTTAGGGTTATGTTGAGGTCTAGGGTTAGAGATCCGGTTAGGGTTACGATTGGAACTAGGGTTAGGGTTATGTTTAGGGATAGGGTTAGAGATCCGGTTAGGGTTACGATTGGACGTAGGGTTAGGGTTATGTTGAGGGCTAGGGTTAGAGATCCGGTTAGGGTTACGATTGGTCGTAGGGTTAGGGTTATGTTGAGGGCTAGGGTTAGAGATCCGGTTAGGGTTACGGTTGGACCTAGGGTTAGGGTTACGTTGAGGGCTAGGGTTAGAGATCCGGTTAGGGTTAAGATTGTACCCAGGGCTATAGTGATGTTGAGGGCTAGGGTATTCCAGCAGTGAAAACACACATTTCTATAAAGACTTTGAAGCAACAAGCAAAAGCCTAGTGGCTGAGTGTTCTTTCAGAGAGAAACATGCATTTCATCCTTCTGGAGTGAATTTTCATGCTGGAGTTCATATGCATTTTATACTGTGCAGAATGTAGCTACCTGCTGGGGGTTGTGTCATAGAAGCACCTTTTCTGCAGGAGCTTATTGGAACATTCATTGTTTGGCTAAGTTATTTAGGGTTGGTTTTGGAAGGTCTTTCAACCTTGGCCAAATCCCGCTTCGTACGCAAGTTTTTAATAGCGCTGTTTCCAAGTGTCCACAAAGAGCTGCTGCTTGAAACTGTCCACATGCACATCTCCTATACTGGTATGCTCTTTTCACTACCTGGATTTTGGTTTCCTCTTCTTTCTTTGAAATGACAAGTCTTCATTCAGCATTCTACACACACCGTGTACCAGCTTCAGTTTGAAGCATGTTGGTGCTCTCAAAACGCTGTGTATCCTGTATAGAGTGTGTCACTCTACAGCACTGAATACACAACTTAGAGCTCCTTTCAACACAGACACGCAAACACGTCTTTTTGGGAAAGTCCTAACTCAGGTAAATTGGAAATGTAATGGTTTCATCGAAAACATGAAGACAATCATGCTTTTGAACTCTGCAACCGAAAGAAATGGCTTTTTGTACATGCCATTCTGAATTTCACTGCAAAATGCCCTTCTTTTCTGGTTTGTTGAAAGTTCACAACACATTAGGAGATAGAGCGTGTTTGAAGAAGACTGATGCAGTGTGCGTTTTCCTGGATTTCTAGTGATTTGGGAAACATAATCCGTGTTTTCCCACATTGTCTAAGAAACAACATGAGGCTTGCAAGAGATTGAAACAATGCATCCTAAAACTTATTCCAGCAGTGAAAACACACGTTTCTACAAAGACTTGGAAGGAGCAAGCAAAAGAATAGTGGCTGAGTGTCCTTTCAGAGAGAAACACATGCATTTCATCCTTCTGGAGTGAGTTTTCTTGCTGGAATTCATATGCATTTTGTACTGTGCAGAATGTAGCTACCTGCTCGGGGGTTGTGTCATAGATGCACCTTTCCTGCAGGAGCTTATTGGAACTTTCATTGTTTGGCTAAGTTATTTAGGGTTGGTTTTGGAAGGTCTTTCAACTTTGGCCAAATCCGCTTTGTACGAAAGTTTTTCACAGCCCTGTTTCCAAGTGTCCACAAAGAGCTGCTGCTTGAAAGTGTCCACATGCACATCTCCCATACTGGTGTGCTCGTTTCACTACCTGGATTTTGGTTTCCTCTTCTTTCTTTGAAATGACACGTCTTCATTCAGCATGCTACACACACCTTCTAGCAGTTTCAGTTTGAAGCATGTTGGTGCTCTCAAAACGCTGTGTATCCTGTGTAGAGTGTGTCACTCTACAGCACTGAATACACAACTTAGAGCTCCTTTCAACACAGACACGCAAACACGTCTTTTTGGGAAAGTCCTAACTCAGGTAAATTGGAAATGTAATGCTTTCATCGAAAACATGAAGACAATCATGCTTTTGAACTCTGCAACCGAAAGAAATGGCTTTTTGTACATGCCATTCTGAATTTCACTGCAAAATGCCCTTCTTTTCTGGTTTGTTGAAAGTTCAAAACACTTTAGGAGATAGAACGTGTTTGAAGAAGACTGATGCAGTGTGCGTTTTCCTGGATTTCAAGTGATTCGGGATACATACTCCTTGTTTTTCGACATTGTCTAAGAAACAACATGAGGCTTGCAAGAGATTGAAAAAATGCATCCTAAAACTTATGCCTGCAGTGAAAACACACGTTTCTACAAAGACTTGGAAGGAGCAAGCAAAAGAAGAGTGGCTGAGAGTTCTTTCAGAGAGAAACACACGTATTTCATCCTTCTGTAGAGACGGTTAGGGTTACGATTGGACCTAGGGTAGGGTTATGTTGAGGGCTAGGGTTAGAGAGACGGTTAGGGTTACGATTGGACCTAGGGTTAGGGTTATGTTGAGGTCTAGGGTTAGAGATCCGGTTAGGGTTACGATTGGACCTAGGGTTAGGGTTATGTTGAGGGCTAGGGTTAGAGAGACGGTTAGGGTTACGATTGGACCTAGGGTTAGGGTTATGTTGAGGTCTAGGGTTAGAGATCCGGTTAGGGTTACGATTGGACCTAGGGTTAGGGTTATGTTGAGGGCTAAGGTTAGAGATCCGGTTAGGGTTACGATTGGACCTAGGGTAGGGTTATCTTGAGGGCTAGGGTTAGAGAGACGGTTAGGGTTACGATTGGACCTAGGGTTAGGGTTATGTTGAGGTCTAGCGTTAGAGATCCGGTTAGGGTTACGATTGGACCTAGGGTTAGGGTTATGTTGAGGGCTAGGGTTAGAGATCCGGTTAGGGTTACGATTGGACCTAGGGTAGGGTTATGTTGAGGGCTAGGGTTAGAGATCCGGTTAGGGTTACGATTGGACCTAGGGTAGGGTTATGTTGAGGTCTAGGGTTAGAGATCCGGTTAGGGTTACGATTGGACCTAGGGTTACGGTTATGTTGAGGGCTAGGGTTAGAGATCCGGTTAGGGTTACGATTGGACCTAGGGTTAGGGTTATGTTGAGGGCTAGGGATAGAGAGACGGTTAGGGTTACGATTGGACCTAAGGTTAGGGTTATGTTGAGGGCCAGGGTTAGAGATCAGCTTAGTATTACGATTGGACCTAGGGTTAGGGTTATGTTGAGGCCTAGGGTTAGAGATCCGGTTAGGGTTACGATTGGACCTAGGGTTAGGGTTATGTTGAGGGCTAGGGTTAGAGATCCGGTTAGGGTTACGATTGGACCTAGGGTTAGGGTTATATTGAGCGCTAGGGTTAGAGAGACGGTTAGGGTTACGGTTGGACCTAGGGTTAGGGTTATGTTGAGGCCTAAGTTTAGAGATCAGGTTAGTATTACTATTGGACCTAGGGTTAGGGTTATGTTGAGGGCTAGGGTTACAGATCCGGTTAGGGTTACGATTGGACTTAGGGTAAGGGTTATGTTGAGGGCTAGGGTTAGAGATCCGGTTAGGGTTACGATTGGACGTAGGGTTAGGGTTATGTTGAGGGCTAGGGTTAGAGATCCGGTTAGGGTTACGGTTGGACCTAGGGTTAGGGTTATGTTGAGGGCCAGGGTTAGAGATCAGCTTAGTATTACGATTGGACCTAGGGTTAGGGTTATTTTGAGGCCTAGGGTTAGAGATCCTGTTAGGGTTACGATTGGACCTAGGGTTAGGGTTATGTTGAGGGCTAGGGTTAGAGGTCCGGTTAGGCTTAAGATTGTACCTAGGGTTATAGTGATGTTGAGGGCTAGGGTATTCCAGCAGTGAAAACACACATTTCTATAAAGACTTTGAAGCAGCAAGCAAAAGCCTAGTGGCTGAGTGTTCTTTCAGAGAGAAACATGCATTTCATCCTTCTGGAGTGAATTTTCATGCTGGAGTTCATATGCATTTTATACTGTGCAGAATGTAGCTACCTGCTGGGGGTTGTGTCATAGAAGCACCTTTTCTGCAGGAGCTTATTGGAACATTCATTGTTTGGCTAAGTTATTTAGGGTTGGTTTTGGAAGGTCTTTCAACCTTGGCCAAATCCCGCTTCGTACGCAAGTTTTTAATAGCGCTGTTTCCAAGTGTCCACAAAGAGCTGCTGCTTGAAACTGTCCACATGCACATCTCCTATACTGGTATGCTCGTTTCACTACCTGGATTTTGGTTTCCTCTTCTTTCTTTGAAATGACAAGTCTTCATTCAGCATTCTACACACACCGTGTACCAGCTTCAGTTTGAAGCATGTTGGTGCTCTCAAAACGCTGTGTAACCTATGTAGAGTGTGTTACTCTCCAGCACTGAATACACAACTTAGAGCTCCTTTCACCACAGACACGCAAACACATCTTTTTGTGAAAGTCCTACTTCAGGTCCCTTGGGAATGTAAGGTTTTCATGGAGAACATGAAGTCAATCATGCTTTTGCACTCTACTACCAATAGAAATGACCTCTTGTACATGCCTGACTGAGTTTCACTGCAAAATGCCCTTGTTTTCTGGTTTCTTGAATGTTCTCAACACATTAGGAGAAAGAGCGTGTTTGAGCAAGATCGATGCAGTGTGCGTTTCCCTAGATTTCAAGTGATTTGGGAAATATAATCCTTATTTTTCCACATTGTGAAAGAAACATGAGGCTTGCAAGAGATTGAAAAAATGCATCCCAAAACGTACTCCAGCGGTGAAAGCACACGTTTCTACAAAGACTTTGAAGTAGCAAGTAAAAGCCAATGGCTGAGTGTTCTTTCAGAGAGAAACATACACATTTCATCCTTCTGGAGTGAATTTTCAGCCTGGAATTCATATGCATTTGTACCGTGCAGAATGTAACTACCTGCTCGGGGGTTGTGTCATAGAAGCAACTTTCCTGCAGGAGCTTATTGGAACATTCATTGTTTGGCTAACTTCTTTGGGTTGGTTTTGGAAGGTCTTTCAACTTTAGCCAAATCCGCTCTCTTACGAAATTTTTTCACAGCCTTGTTTCCAAGAGCCCACAAAGAACTGCTGCTTAAAACTCTCCACATGCACATCTCCCATACTGGTGTGCTCGTTTCACTACCTGGATTGTGGTTTCCTCTTCTTTCTTTGAAATTACAAGCCCTCTTTCTGCATGCTACACACACCTTGAAGCAGTTTCAGTTTCCAGCATATTGGTGCTCTTAAAACGCTGAGTAACCTGTGTAGAGTGTGTCAATCTCCAGCACTGAATACACAACTTAGAGCTCCTTTCACCACAGACACGCAAACACATCTTTTTGTAAAAGTCCTACTTCTTTACTCTTGGAAATGTAAGGGTTTCATCGAGAACTAGAAGTCAATCATGCTTTTGCACTCTGCAACCAATAGGAATGAACTCTTGTACATACCCGTCTGAATTTCAGTGCAAAATGCCCTTCTTTTCTGGTTTGTTGAAAGTTCACAACACATTAGGAGATAGAGCGTGTTTGAAGAAGACTGATGCAGTGTGCGTTTTCCTGGATTTCTAGTGATTTGGGAAACATAATCCGTGTTTTCCCACATTGTCTAAGAAACAACATGAGGCTTGCAAGAGATTGAAACAATGCATCCTAAAACTTATTCCAGCAGTGAAAACACACGTTTCTACAAAGACTTGGAAGGAGCAAGCAAAAGAATAGTGGCTGAGTGTCCTTTCAGAGAGAAACACATGCATTTCATCCTTCTGGAGTGAGTTTTCTTGCTGGAATTCATATGCATTTTGTACTGTGCAGAATGTAGCTACCTGCTCGGGGGTTGTGTCATAGATGCACCTTTCCTGCAGGAGCTTATTGGAACTTTCATTGTTTGGCTAAGTTATTTAGGGTTGGTTTTGGAAGGTCTTTCAACTTTGGCCAAATCCGCTTTGTACGAAAGTTTTTCACAGCCCTGTTTCCAAGTGTCCACAAAGAGCTGCTGCTTGAAAGTGTCCACATGCACATCTCCCATACTGGTGTGCTCGTTTCACTACCTGGATTTTGGTTTCCTCTTCTTTCTTTGAAATGACACGTCTTCATTCAGCATGCTACACACACCTTCTAGCAGTTTCAGTTTGAAGCATGTTGGTGCTCTCAAAACGCTGTGTATCCTGTGTAGAGTGTGTCACTCTACAGCACTGAATACACAACTTAGAGCTCCTTTCAACACAGACACGCAAACACGTCTTTTTGGGAAAGTCCTAACTCAGGTAAATTGGAAATGTAATGCTTTCATCGAAAACATGAAGACAATCATGCTTTTGAACTCTGCAACCGAAAGAAATGGCTTTTTGTACATGCCATTCTGAATTTCACTGCAAAATGCCCTTCTTTTCTGGTTTGTTGAAAGTTCAAAACACTTTAGGAGATAGAACGTGTTTGAAGAAGACTGATGCAGTGTGCGTTTTCCTGGATTTCAAGTGATTCGGGATACATACTCCTTGTTTTTCGACATTGTCTAAGAAACAACATGAGGCTTGCAAGAGATTGAAAAAATGCATCCTAAAACTTATGCCTGCAGTGAAAACACACGTTTCTACAAAGACTTGGAAGGAGCAAGCAAAAGAAGAGTGGCTGAGAGTTCTTTCAGAGAGAAACACACGTATTTCATCCTTCTGTAGAGACGGTTAGGGTTACGATTGGACCTAGGGTAGGGTTATGTTGAGGGCTAGGGTTAGAGAGACGGTTAGGGTTACGATTGGACCTAGGGTTAGGGTTATGTTGAGGTCTAGGGTTAGAGATCCGGTTAGGGTTACGATTGGACCTAGGGTTAGGGTTATGTTGAGGGCTAGGGTTAGAGATCCGGTTAGGGTTACGATTGGACCTAGGGTTAGGGTTATGTTGAGGTCTAGGGTTAGAGATCCGGTTAGGGTTACGATTGGACCTAGGGTTAGGGTTATGTTGAGGGCTAAGGTTAGAGATCCGGTTAGGGTTACGATTGGACCTAGGGTAGGGTTATCTTGAGGGCTAGGGTTAGAGAGACGGTTAGGGTTACGATTGGACCTAGGGTTAGGGTTATGTTGAGGTCTAGCGTTAGAGATCCGGTTAGGGTTACGATTGGACCTAGGGTTAGGGTTATGTTGAGGGCTAGGGTTAGAGATCCGGTTAGGGTTACGATTGGACCTAGGGTAGGGTTATGTTGAGGGCTAGGGTTAGAGAGACGGTTAGGGTTACGATTGGACCTAGGGTTAGGGTTATGTTGAGGTCTAGGGTTAGAGATCCGGTTAGGGTTACGATTGGACCTAGGGTTACGGTTATGTTGAGGGCTAGGGTTAGAGATCCGGTTAGGGTTACGATTGGACCTAGGGTTAGGGTTATGTTGAGGGCTAGGGATAGAGAGACGGTTAGGGTTACGATTGGACCTAAGGTTAGGGTTATGTTGAGGGCCAGGGTTAGAGATCAGCTTAGTATTACGATTGGACCTAGGGTTAGGGTTATGTTGAGGCCTAGGGTTAGAGATCCGGTTAGGGTTACGATTGGACCTAGGGTTAGGGTTATGTTGAGGGCTAGGGTTAGAGATCCGGTTAGGGTTACGATTGGACCTAGGGTTAGGGTTATATTGAGCGCTAGGGTTAGAGAGATGGTTAGGGTTACGGTTGGACCTAGGGTTAGGGTTATGTTGAGGCCTAAGTTTAGAGATCAGGTTAGTATTACTATTGGACCTAGGGTTAGGGTTATGTTGAGGGCTAGGGTTACAGATCCGGTTAGGGTTACGATTGGACTTAGGGTAAGGGTTATGTTGAGGGCTAGGGTTAGAGATCCGGTTAGGGTTACGATTGGACGTAGGGTTAGGGTTATGTTGAGGGCTAGGGTTAGAGATCCGGTTAGGGTTACGGTTGGACCTAGGGTTAGGGTTATGTTGAGGGCCAGGGTTAGAGATCAGCTTAGTATTACGATTGGACCTAGGGTTAGGGTTATTTTGAGGCCTAGGGTTAGAGATCCTGTTAGGGTTACGATTGGACCTAGGGTTAGGGTTATGTTGAGGGCTAGGGTTAGAGGTCCGGTTAGGCTTAAGATTGTACCTAGGGTTATAGTGATGTTGAGGGCTAGGGTATTCCAGCAGTGAAAACACACATTTCTATAAAGACTTTGAAGCAGCAAGCAAAAGCCTAGTGGCTGAGTGTTCTTTCAGAGAGAAACATGCATTTCATCCTTCTGGAGTGAATTTTCATGCTGGAGTTCATATGCATTTTATACTGTGCAGAATGTAGCTACCTGCTGGGGGTTGTGTCATAGAAGCACCTTTTCTGCAGGAGCTTATTGGAACATTCATTGTTTGGCTAAGTTATTTAGGGTTGGTTTTGGAAGGTCTTTCAACCTTGGCCAAATCCCGCTTCGTACGCAAGTTTTTAATAGCGCTGTTTCCAAGTGTCCACAAAGAGCTGCTGCTTGAAACTGTCCACATGCACATCTCCTATACTGGTATGCTCGTTTCACTACCTGGATTTTGGTTTCCTCTTCTTTCTTTGAAATGACAAGTCTTCATTCAGCATTCTACACACACCGTGTACCAGCTTCAGTTTGAAGCATGTTGGTGCTCTCAAAACGCTGTGTAACCTATGTAGAGTGTGTTACTCTCCAGCACTGAATACACAACTTAGAGCTCCTTTCACCACAGACACGCAAACACATCTTTTTGTGAAAGTCCTACTTCAGGTCCCTTGGGAATGTAAGGTTTTCATGGAGAACATGAAGTCAATCATGCTTTTGCACTCTACTACCAATAGAAATGACCTCTTGTACATGCCTGACTGAGTTTCACTGCAAAATGCCCTTGTTTTCTGGTTTCTTGAATGTTCTCAACACATTAGGAGAAAGAGCGTGTTTGAGCAAGATCGATGCAGTGTGCGTTTCCCTAGATTTCAAGTGATTTGGGAAATATAATCCTTATTTTTCCACATTGTGAAAGAAACATGAGGCTTGCAAGAGATTGAAAAAATGCATCCCAAAACGTACTCCAGCGGTGAAAGCACACGTTTCTACAAAGACTTTGAAGTAGCAAGTAAAAGCCAATGGCTGAGTGTTCTTTCAGAGAGAAACATACACATTTCATCCTTCTGGAGTGAATTTTCAGCCTGGAATTCATATGCATTTGTACCGTGCAGAATGTAACTACCTGCTCGGGGGTTGTGTCATAGAAGCAACTTTCCTGCAGGAGCTTATTGGAACATTCATTGTTTGGCTAACTTCTTTGGGTTGGTTTTGGAAGGTCTTTCAACTTTAGCCAAATCCGCTCTCTTACGAAATTTTTTCACAGCCTTGTTTCCAAGAGCCCACAAAGAACTGCTGCTTAAAACTCTCCACATGCACATCTCCCATACTGGTGTGCTCGTTTCACTACCTGGATTGTGGTTTCCTCTTCTTTCTTTGAAATTACAAGCCCTCTTTCTGCATGCTACACACACCTTGAAGCAGTTTCAGTTTCCAGCATATTGGTGCTCTTAAAACGCTGAGTAACCTGTGTAGAGTGTGTCAATCTCCAGCACTGAATACACAACTTAGAGCTCCTTTCACCACAGACACGCAAACACATCTTTTTGTAAAAGTCCTACTTCTTTACTCTTGGAAATGTAAGGGTTTCATCGAGAACTAGAAGTCAATCATGCTTTTGCACTCTGCAACCAATAGGAATGAACTCTTGTACATACCCGTCTGAATTTCAGTGCAAAATGCCCTTCTTTTCTGGTTTGTTGAAAGTTCACAACACATTAGGAGATAGAGCGTGTTTGAAGAAGACTGATGCAGTGTGCGTTTTCCTGGATTTCTAGTGATTTGGGAAACATAATCCGTGTTTTCCCACATTGTCTAAGAAACAACATGAGGCTTGCAAGAGATTGAAACAATGCATCCTAAAACTTATTCCAGCAGTGAAAACACACGTTTCTACAAAGACTTGGAAGGAGCAAGCAAAAGAATAGTGGCTGAGTGTCCTTTCAGAGAGAAACACATGCATTTCATCCTTCTGGAGTGAGTTTTCTTGCTGGAATTCATATGCATTTTGTACTGTGCAGAATGTAGCTACCTGCTCGGGGGTTGTGTCATAGATGCACCTTTCCTGCAGGAGCTTATTGGAACTTTCATTGTTTGGCTAAGTTATTTAGGGTTGGTTTTGGAAGGTCTTTCAACTTTGGCCAAATCCGCTTTGTACGAAAGTTTTTCACAGCCCTGTTTCCAAGTGTCCACAAAGAGCTGCTGCTTGAAAGTGTCCACATGCACATCTCCCATACTGGTGTGCTCGTTTCACTACCTGGATTTTGGTTTCCTCTTCTTTCTTTGAAATGACACGTCTTCATTCAGCATGCTACACACACCTTCTAGCAGTTTCAGTTTGAAGCATGTTGGTGCTCTCAAAACGCTGTGTATCCTGTGTAGAGTGTGTCACTCTACAGCACTGAATACACAACTTAGAGCTCCTTTCAACACAGACACGCAAACACGTCTTTTTGGGAAAGTCCTAACTCAGGTAAATTGGAAATGTAATGGTTTCATCGAAAACATGAAGACAATCATGCTTTTGAACTCTGCAACCGAAAGAAATGGCTTTTTGTACATGCCATTCTGAAATTCACTGCAAAATGCCCTTCTTTTCTGGTTTGTTGAAAGTTCAAAACACTTTAGGAGATAGAACGTGTTTGAAGAAGACTGATGCAGTGTGCGTTTTCCTGGATTTCAAGTGATTCGGGATACATACTCCTTGTTTTTCGACATTGTCTAAGAAACAACATGAGGCTTGCAAGAGATTGAAAAAATGCATCCTAAAACTTATGCCTGCAGTGAAAACACACGTTTCTACAAAGACTTGGAAGGAGCAAGCAAAAGAAGAGTGGCTGAGAGTTCTTTCAGAGAGAAACACACGTATTTCATCCTTCTGTAGAGACGGTTAGGGTTACGATTGGACCTAGGGTAGGGTTATGTTGAGGGCTAGGGTTAGAGAGACGGTTAGGGTTACGATTGGACCTAGGGTTAGGGTTATGTTGAGGGCTAGGGTTAGAGATCCGGTTAGGGTTAAGATTGTACCTAGGGCTATAGTGATGTTGAGGGCTAGGATATTCCAGCAGTGAAAACACACATTTCTATAAAGACTTTGAAGCAACAAGCAAAAGCCTAGTGGCTGAGTGTTCTTTCAGAGAGAAACATGCATTTCATCCTTCTGGAGTGAATTTTCATGCTGGAGTTCATATGCATTTTATAGTGTGCAGAATGTAGCTACCTGCTGGGGGTTGTGTCATAGAAGCACCTTTTCTGCAGGAGCTTATTGGAACATTCATTGTTTGGCTAAGTTATTTCGGGTTGGTTTTGGAAGGTCTTTCAACCTTGGCCAAATCCCGCTTCGTACGCAAGTTTTTAATAGCGCTGTTTCCAAGTGTCCACAAAGAGCTGCTGCTTGAAACTGTCCACATGCACATCTCGTATACTGGTGTGCTCGTTTCACTACCTGGATTTTGGTTTCCTCTTCTTTCTTTGAAATGACAAGTCTTCATTCAGCATTCTACACACACCTTGTACCAGCTTCAGTTTGAAGCATGTTGGTGGTCTCAAAACGCTGTGTAACCTATGTAGAGTGTGTTACTCTCCAGCACTGAATACACAACTTAGAGCTCCTTTCACCACAGACACGCAAACACATCTTTTTGTGAAAGTCCTACTTCAGGTCCCTTGGGAATGTAAGGGTTTCATGGAGAACATGAAGTCAATCATGCTTTTGCACTCTACTACCAATAGAAATGACCTCTTGTACATGCCTGACTGAGTTTCACTGCAAAATGTCCTTGTTTTCTGGTTTCTTGAATGTTCTCAACACATTAGGAGAAAGAGCGTGTTTGAGCAAGATCGATGCAGTGTGCGTTTCCCTAGATTTCAAGTGATTTGGGAAATATAATCCTTATTTTTCCACATTGTGAAAGAAACATGAGGCTTGCAAGAGATTGAAAAAATGCATCCCAAAACGTACTCCAGCGGTGAAAGCACACGTTTCTACAAAGACTTTGAAGTAGCAAGTAAAAGCCAATGGCTGAGTGTTCTTTCAGAGAGAAACATACACATTTCATCCTTCTGGAGTGAATTTTCAGCCTGGAATTCATATGCATTTGTACCGTGCAGAATGTAACTACCTGCTCGGGGGATGTGTCATAGAAGCAACTTTCCTGCAGGAGCTTATTGGAACATTCATTGTTTGGCTAACTTCTTTGGGTTGGTTTTGAAAGGTCTTTCAACTTTAGCCAAATCCGCTCTCTTACGAAATTTTTTCACAGCCTTGTTTCCAAGAGCCCACAAAGAACTGCTGCTTAAAACTCTCCACATGCACATCTCCCATACTGGTGTGCTCGTTTCACTACCTGGATTTTGGTTTCCTCTTCTTTCTTTGAAATTACAAGCCCTCTTTCTGCATGCTACACACACCTTGAAGCAGTTTCAGTTTCCAGCATATTGGTGCTCTTAAAACGCTGAGTAACCTGTGTAGAGTGTGTCAATCTCCAGCACTGAATACACAACTTAGAGCTCCTTTCACCACAGACACGCAAACACATCTTTTTGTAAAAGTCCTACTTCTTTACTCTTGGAAATGTAAGGGTTTCATCGAGAACTTGAAGTCAATCATGCTTTTGCACTCTGCAACCAATAGGAATGAACTCTTGTACATACCCGTCTGAATTTCAGTGCAAAATGCCCTTCTTTTCTGGTTTGTTGAAAGTTCACAACACATTAGGAGATAGAGCGTGTTTGAAGAAGACTGATGCAGTGTGCGTTTTCCTGGATTTCTAGTGATTTGGGAAACATAATCCGTGTTTTCCCACATTGTCTAAGAAACAACATGAGGCTTGCAAGAGATTGAAACAATGCATCCTAAAACTTATTCCAGCAGTGAAAACACACGTTTCTACAAAGACTTGGAAGGAGCAAGCAAAAGAATAGTGGCTGAGTGTCCTTTCAGAGAGAAACACATGCATTTCATCCTTCTGGAGTGAGTTTTCTTGCTGGAATTCATATGCATTTTGTACTGTGCAGAATGTAGCTACCTGCTCGGGGGTTGTGTCATAGATGCACCTTTCCTGCAGGAGCTTATTGGAACTTTCATTGTTTGGCTAAGTTATTTAGGGTTGGTTTTGGAAGGTCTTTCAACTTTGGCCAAATGCGCTTTGTACGAAAGTTTTTCACAGCCCTGTTTCCAAGTGTCCACAAAGAGCTGCTGCTTGAAAGTGTCCACATGCACATCTCCCATACTGGTGTGCTCGTTTCACTACCTGGATTTTGGTTTCCTCTTCTTTCTTTGAAATGACACGTCTTCATTCAGCATGCTACACACACCTTTTAGCAGTTTCAGTTTGAAGCATGTTGGTGCTCTCAAAACGCTGTGTATCCTGTGTAGAGTGTGTCACTCTACAGCACTGAATACACAACTTAGAGCTCCTTTCAACACAGACACGCAAACACATCTTTTTGTGAAAGTCCTACTTCAGGTCCCTTGGGAATGTAAGGTTTTCATGGAGAACATGAAGTCAATCATGCTTTTGCACTCTACTACCAATAGAAATGACCTCTTGTACATGCCTGACTGAGTTTCACTGCAAAATGCCCTTGTTTTCTGGTTTCTTGAATGTTCTCAACACATTAGGAGAAAGAGCGTGTTTGAGCAAGATCGATGCAGTGTGCGTTTCCCTAGATTTCAAGTGATTTGGGAAATATAATCCTTATTTTTCCACATTGTGAAAGAAACATGAGGCTTGCAAGAGATTGAAAAAATGCATCCCAAAACGTACTCCAGCGGTGAAAGCACACGTTTCTACAAAGACTTTGAAGTAGCAAGTAAAAGCCAATGGCTGAGTGTTCTTTCAGAGAGAAACATACACATTTCATCCTTCTGGAGTGAATTTTCAGCCTGGAATTCATATGCATTTGTACCGTGCAGAATGTAACTACCTGCTCGGGGGTTGTGTCATAGAAGCAACTTTCCTGCAGGAGCTTATTGGAACATTCATTGTTTGGCTAACTTCTTTGGGTTGGTTTTGGAAGGTCTTTCAACTTTAGCCAAATCCGCTCTCTTACGAAATTTTTTCACAGCCTTGTTTCCAAGAGCCCACAAAGAACTGCTGCTTAAAACTCTCCACATGCACATCTCCCATACTGGTGTGCTCATTTCACTA
This sequence comes from Miniopterus natalensis, assembly GCF_054644295.1. NCBI lineage: Eukaryota > Metazoa > Chordata > Mammalia > Chiroptera > Miniopteridae > Miniopterus > Miniopterus natalensis. Next base: position 84,473,391 of record NC_142089.1, read on the forward strand.
CCTGGATTGTGGTTTCCTCTTCTTTCTTTGAAATTACAAGCCCTCTTTCTGCATGCTACACACACCTTGTAGCAGTTTCAGTTTGCAGCATATTGGTGCTCTTAAAACGCTGAGTAACCTGTGTAGAGTGTGTCAGTCTCCAGCACTGAATACACAACTTAGAGCTCCTTTCACCACAGACACGCAAACACATCTTTTTGTAAAAGTCCTACTTCTTTACTCTTGGAAATGTAAGGGTTTCATCGAGAACTTGAAGTCAATCATGCTTTTGCACTCTGCAACCAATAGGAATGAACTCTTGTACATACCCGTCTGAATTTCAGTGCAAAATGCCCTTCTTTTCTGGTTTGTTGAAAGTTCACAACACATTAGGAGATAGAGCGTGTTTGAAGAAGACTGATGCAGTGTGCGTTTTCCTGGATTTCTAGTGATTTGGGAAACATAATCCGTGTTTTCCCACATTGTCTAAGAAACAACATGAGGCTTGCAAGAGATTGAAACAATGCATCCTAAAACTTATTCCAGCAGTGAAAACACACGTTTCTACAAAGACTTGGAAGGAGCAAGCAAAAGAATAGTGGCTGAGTGTCCTTTCAGAGAGAAACACATGCATTTCATCCTTCTGGAGTGAGTTTTCTTGCTGGAATTCATATACATTTTGTACTGTGCAGAATGTAGCTACCTGCTCGGGGGTTGTGTCATAGATGCACCTTTCCTGCAGGAGCTTATTGGAACTTTCATTGTTTGGCTAAGTTATTTAGGGTTGGTTTTGGAAGGTCTTTCAACTTTGGCCAAATGCGCTTTGTACGAAAGTTTTTCACAGCCCTGTTTCCAAGTGTCCACAAAGAGCTGCTGCTTGAAAGTGTCCACATGCACATCTCCCATACTGGTGTGCTCGTTTCACTACCTGGATTTTGGTTTCCTCTTCTTTCTTTGAAATGACAAGTCTTCATTCAGCATGCTACACACACCTTGTAGCAGTTTCAGTTTGAAGCATGTTGGTGCTCTCAAAACGCTGTGTATCCTGTGTAGAGTGTGTCACTCTACAGCACTGAATACACAACTTAGAGCTCCTTTCAACACAGACACGCAAACACGTCTTTTTGGGAAAGTCCTAACTCAGGTAAATTGGAAATGTAATGGTTTCATCGAAAACATGAAGACAATCATGCTTTTGAACTCTGCAACCGAAAGAAATGGCTTTTTGTACATGCCATTCTGAATTTCACTGCAAAATGCCCTTCTTTTCTGGTTTGTTGAAAGTTCAAAACACTTTAGGAGATAGAACGTGTTTGAAGAAGACTGATGCAGTGTGCGTTTTCCTGGATTTCAAGTGATTCGGGATACATACTCCTTGTTTTTCGACATTGTCTAAGAAACAACATGAGGCTTGCAAGAGATTGAAAAAATGCATCCTAAAACTTATGCCTGCAGTGAAAACACACGTTTCTACAAAGACTTGGATGGAGAAAGCAAAAGAATAGTGGCTGAGAGTTCTTTCAGAGAGAAACACACGTATTTCATCCTTCTGTAGAGACGGTTAGGGTTACGATTGGACCTAGGGTAGGGTTATGTTGAGGCCTAAGTTTAGAGATCAGGTTAGTATTACGATTGGACCTAGGGTTAGGGTTATGTTGAGGGCTAGGGTTACAGATCCGGTTAGGGTTACGATTGGACCTAGGGTTAGGGTTATGTTTAGGGATAGGGTTAGAGATCCGGTTAGGGTTACGATTGGACGTAGGGTTAGGGTTATGTTGAGGGCTAGGGTTAGAGATCCGGTTAGGGTTACGATTGGTCGTAGGGTTAGGGTTATGTTGAGGGCTAGGGTTAGAGATCCGGTTAGGGTTACGGTTGGACCTAGGGTTAGGGTTACGTTGAGGGCTAGGGTTAGAGATCCGGTTAGGGTTAAGATTGTACCTAGGGCTATAGTGATGTTGAGGGCTAGGGTATTCCAGCAGTGAAAACACACATTTCTATAAAGACTTTGAAGCAACAAGCAAAAGCCTAGTGGCTGAGTGTTCTTTCAGAGAGAAACATGCATTTCATCCTTCTGGAGTGAATTTTCATGCTGGAGTTCATATGCATTTTATACTGTGCAGAATGTAGCTACCTGCTGGGGGTTGTGTCATAGAAGCACCTTTTCTGCAGGAGCTTATTGGAACATTCATTGTTTGGCTAAGTTATTTCGGGTTGGTTTTGGAAGGTCTTTCAACCTTAGCCAAATCCCGCTTCGTACGCAAGTTTTTAATAGCGCTGTTTCCAAGTGTCCACAAAGAGCTGCTGCTTGAAACTGTCCACATGCACATCTCGTATACTGGTGTGCTCGTTTCACTACCTGGATTTTGGTTTCCTCTTCTTTCTTTGAAATGACAAGTCTTCATTCAGCATTCTACACACACCTTGTACCAGCTTCAGTTTGAAGCATGTTGGTGCTCTCAAAACGCTGTGTAACCTATGTAGAGTGTGTTACTCTCCAGCACTGAATACACAACTTAGAGCTCCTTTCACCACAGACACGCAAACACATCTTTTTGTGAAAGTCCTACTTCAGGTCCCTTGGGAATGTAAGGGTTTCATGGAGAACATGAAGTCAATCATGCTTTTGCACTCTACTACCAATAGAAATGACCTCTTGTACATGCCTGACTGAGTTTCACTGCAAAATGCCCTTGTTTTCTGGTTTCTTGAATGTTCTCAACACATTAGGAGAAAGAGCGTGTTTGAGCAAGATCGATGCAGTGTGCGTTTCCCTAGATTTCAAGTGATTTGGGAAATATAATCCTTATTTTTCCACATTGTGAAAGAAACATGAGGCTTGCAAGAGATTGAAAAAATGCATCCCAAAACGTACTCCAGCGGTGAAAGCACACGTTTGTACAAAGACTTTGAAGTAGCAAGTAAAAGCCAATGGCTGAGTGTTCTTTCAGAGAGAAACATACACATTTCATCCTTCTGGAGTGAATTTTCAGCCTGGAATTCATATGCATTTGTACCGTGCAGAATGTAACTACCTGCTCGGGGGTTGTGTCATAGAAGCAACTTTCCTGCAGGAGCTTATTGGAACATTCATTGTTTGGCTAACTTCTTTGGGTTGGTTTTGAAAGGTCTTTCAACTTTAGCCAAATCCGCTCTCTTACGAAATTTTTTCACAGCCTTGTTTCCAAGAGCCCACAAAGAACTGCTGCTTAAAACTCTCCACATGCACATCTCCCATCCTGGTGTGCTCGTTTCACTACCTGGATTTTGGTTTCCTCTTCTTTCTTTGAAATTACAAGCCCTCTTTCTGCATGCTACACACACCTTGAAGCAGTTTCAGTTTCCAGCATATTGGTGCTCTTAAAACGCTGAGTAACCTGTGTAGAGTGTGTCAGTCTCCAGCACTGAATACACAACTTAGAGCTCCTTTCACCACAGACACGCAAACACATCTTTTTGTAAAAGTCCTACTTCTTTACTCTTGGAAATGTAAGGGTTTCATCGAGAACTTGAAGTCAATCATGCTTTTGCACTCTGCAACCAATAGGAATGAACTCTTGTACATACCCGTCTGAATTTCAGTGCAAAATGCCCTTCTTTTCTGGTTTGTTGAAAGTTCACAACACATTAGGAGATAGAGCGTGTTTGAAGAAGACTGATGCAGTGTGCGTTTTCCTGGATTTCTAGTGATTTGGGAAACATAATCCGTGTTTTCCCACATTGTCTAAGAAACAACATGAGGCTTGCAAGAGATTGAAACAATGCATCCTAAAACTTATTCCAGCAGTGAAAACACACGTTTCTACAAAGACTTGGAAGGAGCAAGCAAAAGAATAGTGGCTGAGTGTCCTTTCAGAGAGAAACACATGCATTTCATCCTTCTGGAGTGAGTTTTCTTGCTGGAATTCATATACATTTTGTACTGTGCAGAATGTAGCTACCTGCTCGGGGGTTGTGTCATAGATGCACCTTTCCTGCAGGAGCTTATTGGAACTTTCATTGTTTGGCTAAGTTATTTAGGGTTGGTTTTGGAAGGTCTTTCAACTTTGGCCAAATGCGCTTTGTACGAAAGTTTTTCACAGCCCTGTTTCCAAGTGTCCACAAAGAGCTGCTGCTTGAAAGTGTCCACATGCACATCTCCCATACTGGTGTGCTCGTTTCACTACCTGGATTTTGGTTTCCTCTTCTTTCTTTGAAATGACAAGTCTTCATTCAGCATGCTACACACACCTTGTAGCAGTTTCAGTTTGAAGCATGTTGGTGCTCTCAAAACGCTGTGTATCCTGTGTAGAGTGTGTCACTCTACAGCACTGAATACACAACTTAGAGCTCCTTTCAACACAGACACGCAAACACGTCTTTTTGGGAAAGTCCTAACTCAGGTAAATTGGAAATGTAATGGTTTCATCGAAAACATGAAGACAATCATGCTTTTGAACTCTGCAACCGAAAGAAATGGCTTTTTGTACATGCCATTCTGAATTTCACTGCAAAATGCCCTTCTTTTCTGGTTTGTTGAAAGTTCAAAACACTTTAGGAGATAGAACGTGTTTGAAGAAGACTGATGCAGTGTGCGTTTTCCTGGATTTCAAGTGATTCGGGATACATACTCCTTGTTTTTCGACATTGTCTAAGAAACAACATGAGGCTTGCAAGAGATTGAAAAAATGCATCCTAAAACTTATGCCTGCAGTGAAAACACACGTTTCTACAAAGACTTGGATGGAGAAAGCAAAAGAATAGTGGCTGAGAGTTCTTTCAGAGAGAAACACACGTATTTCATCCTTCTGTAGAGACGGTTAGGGTTACGATTGGACCTAGGGTAGGGTTATGTTGAGGGCTAGGGTTAGAGAGACGGTTAGGGTTACGATTGGACCTAGGGTTAGGGTTATGTTGAGGTCTAGGGTTAGAGATCCGGTTAGGGTTACGATTGGACCTAGGGTTAGGGTTATGTTGAGGCCTAAGTTTAGAGATCAGGTTAGTATTACGATTGGACCTAGGGTTAGGGTTATGTTGAGGGCTAGGGTTACAGATCCGGTTAGGGTTACGATTGGACCTAGGGTTAGGGTTATGTTTAGGGATAGGGTTAGAGATCCGGTTAGGGTTACGATTGGACGTAGGGTTAGGGTTATGTTGAGGGCTAGGGTTAGAGATCCGGTTAGGGTTACGATTGGTCGTAGGGTTAGGGTTATGTTGAGGGCTAGGGTTAGAGATCCGGTTAGGGTTACGGTTGGACCTAGGGTTAGGGTTACGTTGAGGGCTAGGGTTAGAGATCCGGTTAGGGTTAAGATTGTACCTAGGGCTATAGTGATGTTGAGGGCTAGGGTATTCCAGCAGTGAAAACACACATTTCTATAAAGACTTTGAAGCAACAAGCAAAAGCCTAGTGGCTGAGTGTTCTTTCAGAGAGAAACATGCATTTCATCCTTCTGGAGTGAATTTTCATGCTGGAGTTCATATGCATTTTATACTGTGCAGAATGTAGCTACCTGCTGGGGGTTGTGTCATAGAAGCACCTTTTCTGCAGGAGCTTATTGGAACATTCATTGTTTGGCTAAGTTATTTCGGGTTGGTTTTGGAAGGTCTTTCAACCTTAGCCAAATCCCGCTTCGTACGCAAGTTTTTAATAGCGCTGTTTCCAAGTGTCCACAAAGAGCTGCTGCTTGAAACTGTCCACATGCACATCTCGTATACTGGTGTGCTCGTTTCACTACCTGGATTTTGGTTTCCTCTTCTTTCTTTGAAATGACAAGTCTTCATTCAGCATTCTACACACACCTTGTACCAGCTTCAGTTTGAAGCATGTTGGTGCTCTCAAAACGCTGTGTAACCTATGTAGAGTGTGTTACTCTCCAGCACTGAATACACAACTTAGAGCTCCTTTCACCACAGACACGCAAACACATCTTTTTGTGAAAGTCCTACTTCAGGTCCCTTGGGAATGTAAGGGTTTCATGGAGAACATGAAGTCAATCATGCTTTTGCACTCTACTACCAATAGAAATGACCTCTTGTACATGCCTGACTGAGTTTCACTGCAAAATGCCCTTGTTTTCTGGTTTCTTGAATGTTCTCAACACATTAGGAGAAAGAGCGTGTTTGAGCAAGATCGATGCAGTGTGCGTTTCCCTAGATTTCAAGTGATTTGGGAAATATAATCCTTATTTTTCCACATTGTGAAAGAAACATGAGGCTTGCAAGAGATTGAAAAAATGCATCCCAAAACGTACTCCAGCGGTGAAAGCACACGTTTGTGCAAAGACTTTGAAGTAGCAAGTAAAAGCCAATGGCTGAGTGTTCTTTCAGAGAGAAACATACACATTTCATCCTTCTGGAGTGAATTTTCAGCCTGGAATTCATATGCATTTGTACCGTGCAGAATGTAACTACCTGCTCGGGGGTTGTGTCATAGAAGCAACTTTCCTGCAGGAGCTTATTGGAACATTCATTGTTTGGCTAACTTCTTTGGGTTGGTTTTGAAAGGTCTTTCAACTTTAGCCAAATCCGCTCTCTTACGAAATTTTTTCACAGCCTTGTTTCCAAGAGCCCACAAAGAACTGCTGCTTAAAACTCTCCACATGCACATCTCCCATACTGGTGTGCTCGTTTCACTACCTGGATTTTGGTTTCCTCTTCTTTCTTTGAAATTACAAGCCCTCTTTCTGCATGCTACACACACCTTGAAGCAGTTTCAGTTTCCAGCATATTGGTGCTCTTAAAACGCTGAGTAACCTGTGTAGAGTGTGTCAGTCTCCAGCACTGAATACACAACTTAGAGCTCCTTTCACCACAGACACGCAAACACATCTTTTTGTAAAAGTCCTACTTCTTTACTCTTGGAAATGTAAGGGTTTCATCGAGAACTTGAAGTCAATCATGCTTTTGCACTCTGCAACCAATAGGAATGAACTCTTGTACATACCCGTCTGAATTTCAGTGCAAAATGCCCTTCTTTTCTGGTTTGTTGAAAGTTCACAACACATTAGGAGATAGAGCGTGTTTGAAGAAGACTGATGCAGTGTGCGTTTTCCTGGATTTCTAGTGATTTGGGAAACATAATCCGTGTTTTCCCACATTGTCTAAGAAACAACATGAGGCTTGCAAGAGATTGAAACAATGCATCCTAAAACTTATTCCAGCAGTGAAAACACACGTTTCTACAAAGACTTGGAAGGAGCAAGCAAAAGAATAGTGGCTGAGTGTCCTTTCAGAGAGAAACACATGCATTTCATCCTTCTGGAGTGAGTTTTCTTGCTGGAATTCATATGCATTTTGTACTGTGCAGAATGTAGCTACCTGCTCGGGGGTTGTGTCATAGATGCACCTTTCCTGCAGGAGCTTATTGGAACTTTCATTGTTTGGCTAAGTTATTTAGGGTTGGTTTTGGAAGGTCTTTCAACTTTGGCCAAATCCGCTTTGTACGAAAGTTTTTCACAGCCCTGTTTCCAAGTGTCCACAAAGAGCTGCTGCTTGAAAGTGTCCACATGCACATCTCCCATACTGGTGTGCTCGTTTCACTACCTGGATTTTGGTTTCCTCTTCTTTCTTTGAAATGACAAGTCTTCATTCAGCATGCTACACACACCTTGTAGCAGTTTCAGTTTGAAGCATGTTGGTGCTCTCAAAACGCTGTGTATCCTGTGTAGAGTGTGTCACTCTACAGCACTGAATACACAACTTAGAGCTCCTTTCAACACAGACACGCAAACACGTCTTTTTGGGAAAGTCCTAACTCAGGTAAATTGGAAATGTAATGGTTTCATCGAAAACATGAAGACAATCATGCTTTTGAACTCTGCAACCGAAAGAAATGGCTTTTTGTACATGCCATTCTGAATTTCACTGCAAAATGCCCTTCTTTTCTGGTTTGTTGAAAGTTCAAAACACTTTAGGAGATAGAACGTGTTTGAAGAAGACTGATGCAGTGTGCGTTTTCCTGGATTTCATGTGATTCGGGATACATACTCCTTGTTTTTCGACATTGTCTAAGAAACAACATGAGGCTTGCAAGAGATTGAAAAAATGCATCCTAAAACTTATGCCTGCAGTGAAAACACACGTTTCTACAAAGACTTGGAAGGAGCAAGCAAAAGAATAGTGGCTGAGAGTTCTTTCAGAGAGAAACACACGTATTTCATCCTTCTGTAGAGACGGTTAGGGTTACGATTGGACCTAGGGTAGGGTTATGTTGAGGGCTAGGGTTAGAGAGACGGTTAGGGTTACGATTGGACCTAGGGTTAGGGTTATGTTGAGGTCTAGGGTTAGAGATCCGGTTAGGGTTACGATTGGAACTAGGGTTAGGGTTATGTTTAGGGATAGGGTTAGAGATCCGGTTAGGGTTACGATTGGACGTAGGGTTAGGGTTATGTTGAGGGCTAGGGTTAGAGATCCGGTTAGGGTTACGATTGGTCGTAGGGTTAGGGTTATGTTGAGGGCTAGGGTTAGAGATCCGGTTAGGGTTACGGTTGGACCTAGGGTTAGGGTTACGTTGAGGGCTAGGGTTAGAGATCCGGTTAGGGTTAAGATTGTACCCAGGGCTATAGTGATGTTGAGGGCTAGGGTATTCCAGCAGTGAAAACACACATTTCTATAAAGACTTTGAAGCAACAAGCAAAAGCCTAGTGGCTGAGTGTTCTTTCAGAGAGAAACATGCATTTCATCCTTCTGGAGTGAATTTTCATGCTGGAGTTCATATGCATTTTATACTGTGCAGAATGTAGCTACCTGCTGGGGGTTGTGTCATAGAAGCACCTTTTCTGCAGGAGCTTATTGGAACATTCATTGTTTGGCTAAGTTATTTAGGGTTGGTTTTGGAAGGTCTTTCAACCTTGGCCAAATCCCGCTTCGTACGCAAGTTTTTAATAGCGCTGTTTCCAAGTGTCCACAAAGAGCTGCTGCTTGAAACTGTCCACATGCACATCTCCTATACTGGTATGCTCGTTTCACTACCTGGATTTTGGTTTCCTCTTCTTTCTTTGAAATGACAAGTCTTCATTCAGCATTCTACACACACCGTGTACCAGCTTCAGTTTGAAGCATGTTGGTGCTCTCAAAACGCTGTGTATCCTGTATAGAGTGTGTCACTCTACAGCACTGAATACACAACTTAGAGCTCCTTTCAACACAGACACGCAAACACGTCTTTTTGGGAATGTCCTAACTCAGGTAAATTGGAAATGTAATGGTTTCATCGAAAACATGAAGACAATCATGCTTTTGAACTCTGCAACCGAAAGAAATGGCTTTTTGTACATGCCATTCTGAATTTCACTGCAAAATGCCCTTCTTTTCTGGTTTGTTGAAAGTTCACAACACATTAGGAGATAGAGCGTGTTTGAAGAAGACTGATGCAGTGTGCGTTTTCCTGGATTTCTAGTGATTTGGGAAACATAATCCGTGTTTTCCCACATTGTCTAAGAAACAACATGAGGCTTGCAAGAGATTGAAACAATGCATCCTAAAACTTATTCCAGCAGTGAAAACACACGTTTCTACAAAGACTTGGAAGGAGCAAGCAAAAGAATAGTGGCTGAGTGTCCTTTCAGAGAGAAACACATGCATTTCATCCTTCTGGAGTGAGTTTTCTTGCTGGAATTCATATGCATTTTGTACTGTGCAGAATGTAGCTACCTGCTCGGGGGTTGTGTCATAGATGCACCTTTCCTGCAGGAGCTTATTGGAACTTTCATTGTTTGGCTAAGTTATTTAGGGTTGGTTTTGGAAGGTCTTTCAACTTTGGCCAAATCCGCTTTGTACGAAAGTTTTTCACAGCCCTGTTTCCAAGTGTCCACAAAGAGCTGCTGCTTGAAAGTGTCCACATGCACATCTCCCATACTGGTGTGCTCGTTTCACTACCTGGATTTTGGTTTCCTCTTCTTTCTTTGAAATGACACGTCTTCATTCAGCATGCTACACACACCTTCTAGCAGTTTCAGTTTGAAGCATGTTGGTGCTCTCAAAACGCTGTGTATCCTGTGTAGAGTGTGTCACTCTACAGCACTGAATACACAACTTAGAGCTCCTTTCAACACAGACACGCAAACACGTCTTTTTGGGAAAGTCCTAACTCAGGTAAATTGGAAATGTAATGCTTTCATCGAAAACATGAAGACAATCATGCTTTTGAACTCTGCAACCGAAAGAAATGGCTTTTTGTACATGCCATTCTGAATTTCACTGCAAAATGCCCTTCTTTTCTGGTTTGTTGAAAGTTCAAAACACTTTAGGAGATAGAACGTGTTTGAAGAAGACTGATGCAGTGTGCGTTTTCCTGGATTTCAAGTGATTCGGGATACATACTCCTTGTTTTTCGACATTGTCTAAGAAACAACATGAGGCTTGCAAGAGATTGAAAAAATGCATCCTAAAACTTATGCCTGCAGTGAAAACACACGTTTCTACAAAGACTTGGAAGGAGCAAGCAAAAGAAGAGTGGCTGAGAGTTCTTTCAGAGAGAAACACACGTATTTCATCCTTCTGTAGAGACGGTTAGGGTTACGATTGGACCTAGGGTAGGGTTATGTTGAGGGCTAGGGTTAGAGAGACGGTTAGGGTTACGATTGGACCTAGGGTTAGGGTTATGTTGAGGTCTAGGGTTAGAGATCCGGTTAGGGTTACGATTGGACCTAGGGTTAGGGTTATGTTGAGGGCTAGGGTTAGAGAGACGGTTAGGGTTACGATTGGACCTAGGGTTAGGGTTATGTTGAGGGCTAGGGTTAGAGATCCGGTTAGGGTTACGATTGGACCTAGGGTTAGGGTTATGTTGAGGGCTAAGGTTAGAGATCCGGTTAGGGTTACGATTGGACCTAGGGTAGGGTTATCTTGAGGGCTAGGGTTAGAGAGACGGTTAGGGTTACGATTGGACCTAGGGTTAGGGTTATGTTGAGGTCTAGCGTTAGAGATCCGGTTAGGGTTACGATTGGACCTAGGGTTAGGGTTATGTTGAGGGCTAGGGTTAGAGATCCGGTTAGGGTTACGATTGGACCTAGGGTAGGGTTATGTTGAGGGCTAGGGTTAGAGAGACGGTTAGGGTTACGATTGGACCTAGGGTTAGGGTTATGTTGAGGTCTAGGGTTAGAGATCCGGTTAGGGTTACGATTGGACCTAGGGTTACGGTTATGTTGAGGGCTAGGGTTAGAGATCCGGTTAGGGTTACGATTGGACCTAGGGTTAGGGTTATGTTGAGGGCTAGGGATAGAGAGACGGTTAGGGTTACGATTGGACCTAAGGTTAGGGTTATGTTGAGGGCCAGGGTTAGAGATCAGCTTAGTATTACGATTGGACCTAGGGTTAGGGTTATGTTGAGGCCTAGGGTTAGAGATCCGGTTAGGGTTACGATTGGACCTAGGGTTAGGGTTATGTTGAGGGCTAGGGTTAGAGATCCGGTTAGGGTTACGATTGGACCTAGGGTTAGGGTTATATTGAGCGCTAGGGTTAGAGAGACGGTTAGGGTTACGGTTGGACCTAGGGTTAGGGTTATGTTGAGGCCTAAGTTTAGAGATCAGGTTAGTATTACTATTGGACCTAGGGTTAGGGTTATGTTGAGGGCTAGGGTTACAGATCCGGTTAGGGTTACGATTGGACTTAGGGTAAGGGTTATGTTGAGGGCTAGGGTTAGAGATCCGGTTAGGGTTACGATTGGACGTAGGGTTAGGGTTATGTTGAGGGCTAGGGTTAGAGATCCGGTTAGGGTTACGGTTGGACCTAGGGTTAGGGTTATGTTGAGGGCCAGGGTTAGAGATCAGCTTAGTATTACGATTGGACCTAGGGTTAGGGTTATTTTGAGGCCTAGGGTTAGAGATCCTGTTAGGGTTACGATTGGACCTAGGGTTAGGGTTATGTTGAGGGCTAGGGTTAGAGGTCCGGTTAGGCTTAAGATTGTACCTAGGGTTATCGTGATGTTGAGGGCTAGGGTATTCCAGCAGTGAAAACACACATTTCTATAAAGACTTTGAAGCAGCAAGCAAAAGCCTAGTGGCTGAGTGTTCTTTCAGAGAGAAACATGCATTTCATCCTTCTGGAGTGAATTTTCATGCTGGAGTTCATATGCATTTTATACTGTGCAGAATGTAGCTACCTGCTGGGGGTTGTGTCATAGAAGCACCTTTTCTGCAGGAGCTTATTGGAACATTCATTGTTTGGCTAAGTTATTTAGGGTTGGTTTTGGAAGGTCTTTCAACCTTGGCCAAATCCCGCTTCGTACGCAAGCTTTTAATAGCGCTGTTTCCAAGTGTCCACAAAGAGCTGCTGCTTGAAACTGTCCACATGCACATCTCCTATACTGGTATGCTCGTTTCACTACCTGGATTTTGGTTTCCTCTTCTTTCTTTGAAATGACAAGTCTTCATTCAGCATTCTACACACACCGTGTACCAGCTTCAGTTTGAAGCATGTTGGTGCTCTCAAAACGCTGTGTAACCTATGTAGAGTGTGTTACTCTCCAGCACTGAATACACAACTTAGAGCTCCTTTCACCACAGACACGCAAACACATCTTTTTGTGAAAGTCCTACTTCAGGTCCCTTGGGAATGTAAGGTTTTCATGGAGAACATGAAGTCAATCATGCTTTTGCACTCTACTACCAATAGAAATGACCTCTTTTACATGCCTGACTGAGTTTCACTGCAAAATGCCCTTGTTTTCTGGTTTCTTGAATGTTCTCAACACATTAGGAGAAAGAGCGTGTTTGAGCAAGATCGATGCAGTGTGCGTTTCCCTAGATTTCAAGTGATTTGGGAAATATAATCCTTATTTTTCCACATTGTGAAAGAAACATGAGGCTTGCAAGAGATTGAAAAAATGCATCCCAAAACGTACTCCAGCGGTGAAAGCACACGTTTCTACAAAGACTTTGAAGTAGCAAGTAAAAGCCAATGGCTGAGTGTTCTTTCAGAGAGAAACATACACATTTCATCCTTCTGGAGTGAATTTTCAGCCTGGAATTCATATGCATTTGTACCGTGCAGAATGTAACTACCTGCTCGGGGGTTGTGTCATAGAAGCAACTTTCCTGCAGGAGCTTATTGGAACATTCATTGTTTGGCTAACTTCTTTGGGTTGGTTTTGGAAGGTCTTTCAACTTTAGCCAAATCCGCTCTCTTACGAAATTTTTTCACAGCCTTGTTTCCAAGAGCCCACAAAGAACTGCTGCTTAAAACTCTCCACATGCACATCTCCCATACTGGTGTGCTCGTTTCACTACCTGGATTGTGGTTTCCTCTTCTTTCTTTGAAATTACAAGCCCTCTTTCTGCATGCTACACACACCTTGAAGCAGTTTCAGTTTCCAGCATATTGGTGCTCTTAAAACGCTGAGTAACCTGTGTAGAGTGTGTCAATCTCCAGCACTGAATACACAACTTAGAGCTCCTTTCACCACAGACACGCAAACACATCTTTTTGTAAAAGTCCTACTTCTTTACTCTTGGAAATGTAAGGGTTTCATCGAGAACTAGAAGTCAATCATGCTTTTGCACTCTGCAACCAATAGGAATGAACTCTTGTACATACCCGTCTGAATTTCAGTGCAAATTGCCCTTCTTTTCTGGTTTGTTGAAAGTTCACAACACATTAGGAGATAGAGCGTGTTTGAAGAAGACTGATGCAGTGTGCGTTTTCCTGGATTTCTAGTGATTTGGGAAACATAATCCGTGTTTTCCCACATTGTCTAAGAAACAACATGAGGCTTGCAAGAGATTGAAACAATGCATCCTAAAACTTATTCCAGCAGTGAAAACACACGTTTCTACAAAGACTTGGAAGGAGCAAGCAAAAGAATAGTGGCTGAGTGTCCTTTCAGAGAGAAACACATGCATTTCATCCTTCTGGAGTGAGTTTTCTTGCTGGAATTCATATGCATTTTGTACTGTGCAGAATGTAGCTACCTGCTCGGGGGTTGTGTCATAGATGCACCTTTCCTGCAGGAGCTTATTGGAACTTTCATTGTTTGGCTAAGTTATTTAGGGTTGGTTTTGGAAGGTCTTTCAACTTTGGCCAAATCCGCTTTGTACGAAAGTTTTTCACAGCCCTGTTTCCAAGTGTCCACAAAGAGCTGCTGCTTGAAAGTGTCCACATGCACATCTCCCATACTGGTGTGCTCGTTTCACTACCTGGATTTTGGTTTCCTCTTCTTTCTTTGAAATGACACGTCTTCATTCAGCATGCTACACACACCTTCTAGCAGTTTCAGTTTGAAGCATGTTGGTGCTCTCAAAACGCTGTGTATCCTGTGTAGAGTGTGTCACTCTACAGCACTGAATACACAACTTAGAGCTCCTTTCAACACAGACACGCAAACACGTCTTTTTGGGAAAGTCCTAACTCAGGTAAATTGGAAATGTAATGCTTTCATCGAAAACATGAAGACAATCATGCTTTTGAACTCTGCAACCGAAAGAAATGGCTTTTTGTACATGCCATTCTGAATTTCACTGCAAAATGCCCTTCTTTTCTGGTTTGTTGAAAGTTCAAAACACTTTAGGAGATAGAACGTGTTTGAAGAAGACTGATGCAGTGTGCGTTTTCCTGGATTTCAAGTGATTCGGGATACATACTCCTTGTTTTTCGACATTGTCTAAGAAACAACATGAGGCTTGCAAGAGATTGAAAAAATGCATCCTAAAACTTATGCCTGCAGTGAAAACACACGTTTCTACAAAGACTTGGAAGGTGCAAGCAAAAGAAGAGTGGCTGAGAGTTCTTTCAGAGAGAAACACACGTATTTCATCCTTCTGTAGAGACGGTTAGGGTTACGATTGGACCTAGGGTAGGGTTATGTTGAGGGCTAGGGTTAGAGAGACGGTTAGGGTTACGATTGGACCTAGGGTTAGGGTTATGTTGAGGTCTAGGGTTAGAGATCCGGTTAGGGTTACGATTGGACCTAGGGTTAGGGTTATGTTGAGGGCTAGGGTTAGAGATCCGGTTAGGGTTACGATTGGACCTAGGGTTAGGGTTATGTTGAGGTCTAGGGTTAGAGATCCGGTTAGGGTTACGATTGGACCTAGGGTTAGGGTTATGTTGAGGGCTAAGGTTAGAGATCCGGTTAGGGTTACGATTGGACCTAGGGTAGGGTTATCTTGAGGGCTAGGGTTAGAGAGACGGTTAGGGTTACGATTGGACCTAGGGTTAGGGTTATGTTGAGGTCTAGCGTTAGAGATCCGGTTAGGGTTACGATTGGACCTAGGGTTAGGGTTATGTTGAGGGCTAGGGTTAGAGATCCGGTTAGGGTTACGATTGGACCTAGGGTAGGGTTATGTTGAGGGCTAGGGTTAGAGAGACGGTTAGGGTTACGATTGGACCTAGGGTTAGGGTTATGTTGAGGTCTAGGGTTAGAGATCCGGTTAGGGTTACGATTGGACCTAGGGTTACGGTTATGTTGAGGGCTAGGGTTAGAGATCCGGTTAGGGTTACGATTGGACCTAGGGTTAGGGTTATGTTGAGGGCTAGGGATAGAGAGACGGTTAGGGTTACGATTGGACCTAAGGTTAGGGTTATGTTGAGGGCCAGGGTTAGAGATCAGCTTAGTATTACGATTGGACCTAGGGTTAGGGTTATGTTGAGGCCTAGGGTTAGAGATCCGGTTAGGGTTACGATTGGACCTAGGGTTAGGGTTATGTTGAGGGCTAGGGTTAGAGATCCGGTTAGGGTTACGATTGGACCTAGGGTTAGGGTTATATTGAGCGCTAGGGTTAGAGAGACGGTTAGGGTTACGGTTGGACCTAGGGTTAGGGTTATGTTGAGGCCTAAGTTTAGAGATCAGGTTAGTATTACTATTGGACCTAGGGTTAGGGTTATGTTGAGGGCTAGGGTTACAGATCCGGTTAGGGTTACGATTGGACTTAGGGTAAGGGTTATGTTGAGGGCTAGGGTTAGAGATCCGGTTAGGGTTACGATTGGACGTACGGTTAGGGTTATGTTGAGGGCTAGGGTTAGAGATCCGGTTAGGGTTACGGTTGGACCTAGGGTTAGGGTTATGTTGAGGGCCAGGGTTAGAGATCAGCTTAGTATTACGATTGGACCTAGGGTTAGGGTTATTTTGAGGCCTAGGGTTAGAGATCCTGTTAGGGTTACGATTGGACCTAGGGTTAGGGTTATGTTGAGGGCTAGGGTTAGAGGTCCGGTTAGGCTTAAGATTGTACCTAGGGTTATAGTGATGTTGAGGGCTAGGGTATTCCAGCAGTGAAAACACACATTTCTATAAAGACTTTGAAGCAGCAAGCAAAAGCCTAGTGGCTGAGTGTTCTTTCAGAGAGAAACATGCATTTCATCCTTCTGGAGTGAATTTTCATGCTGGAGTTCATATGCATTTTATACTGTGCAGAATGTAGCTACCTGCTGGGGGTTGTGTCATAGAAGCACCTTTTCTGCAGGAGCTTATTGGAACATTCATTGTTTGGCTAAGTTATTTAGGGTTGGTTTTGGAAGGTCTTTCAACCTTGGCCAAATCCCGCTTCGTACGCAAGTTTTTAATAGCGCTGTTTCCAAGTGTCCACAAAGAGCTGCTGCTTGAAACTGTCCACATGCACATCTCCTATACTGGTATGCTCGTTTCACTACCTGGATTTTGGTTTCCTCTTCTTTCTTTGAAATGACAAGTCTTCATTCAGCATTCTACACACACCGTGTACCAGCTTCAGTTTGAAGCATGTTGGTGCTCTCAAAACGCTGTGTAACCTATGTAGAGTGTGTTACTCTCCAGCACTGAATACACAACTTAGAGCTCCTTTCACCACAGACACGCAAACACATCTTTTTGTGAAAGTCCTACTTCAGGTCCCTTGGGAATGTAAGGTTTTCATGGAGAACATGAAGTCAATCATGCTTTTGCACTCTACTACCAATAGAAATGACCTCTTTTACATGCCTGACTGAGTTTCACTGCAAAATGCCCTTGTTTTCTGGTTTCTTGAATGTTCTCAACACATTAGGAGAAAGAGCGTGTTTGAGCAAGATCGATGCAGTGTGCGTTTCCCTAGATTTCAAGTGATTTGGGAAATATAATCCTTATTTTTCCACATTGTGAAAGAAACATGAGGCTTGCAAGAGATTGAAAAAATGCATCCCAAAACGTACTCCAGCGGTGAAAGCACACGTTTCTACAAAGACTTTGAAGTAGCAAGTAAAAGCCAATGGCTGAGTGTTCTTTCAGAGAGAAACATACACATTTCATCCTTCTGGAGTGAATTTTCAGCCTGGAATTCATATGCATTTGTACCGTGCAGAATGTAACTACCTGCTCGGGGGTTGTGTCATAGAAGCAACTTTCCTGCAGGAGCTTATTGGAACATTCATTGTTTGGCTAACTTCTTTGGGTTGGTTTTGGAAGGTCTTTCAACTTTAGCCAAATCCGCTCTCTTACGAAATTTTTTCACAGCCTTGTTTCCAAGAGCCCACAAAGAACTGCTGCTTAAAACTCTCCACATGCACATCTCCCATACTGGTGTGCTCGTTTCACTACCTGGATTGTGGTTTCCTCTTCTTTCTTTGAAATTACAAGCCCTCTTTCTGCATGCTACACACACCTTGAAGCAGTTTCAGTTTCCAGCATATTGGTGCTCTTAAAACGCTGAGTAACCTGTGTAGAGTGTGTCAATCTCCAGCACTGAATACACAACTTAGAGCTCCTTTCACCACAGACACGCAAACACATCTTTTTGTAAAAGTCCTACTTCTTTACTCTTGGAAATGTAAGGGTTTCATCGAGAACTAGAAGTCAATCATGCTTTTGCACTCTGCAACCAATAGGAATGAACTCTTGTACATACCCGTCTGAATTTCAGTGCAAAATGCCCTTCTTTTCTGGTTTGTTGAAAGTTCACAACACATTAGGAGATAGAGCGTGTTTGAAGAAGACTGATGCAGTGTGCGTTTTCCTGGATTTCTAGTGATTTGGGAAACATAATCCGTGTTTTCCCACATTGTCTAAGAAACAACATGAGGCTTGCAAGAGATTGAAACAATGCATCCTAAAACTTATTCCAGCAGTGAAAACACACGTTTCTACAAAGACTTGGAAGGAGCAAGCAAAAGAATAGTGGCTGAGTGTCCTTTCAGAGAGAAACACATGCATTTCATCCTTCTGGAGTGAGTTTTCTTGCTGGAATTCATATGCATTTTGTACTGTGCAGAATGTAGCTACCTGCTCGGGGGTTGTGTCATAGATGCACCTTTCCTGCAGGAGCTTATTGGAACTTTCATTGTTTGGCTAAGTTATTTAGGGTTGGTTTTGGAAGGTCTTTCAACTTTGGCCAAATCCGCTTTGTACGAAAGTTTTTCACAGCCCTGTTTCCAAGTGTCCACAAAGAGCTGCTGCTTGAAAGTGTCCACATGCACATCTCCCATACTGGTGTGCTCGTTTCACTACCTGGATTTTGGTTTCCTCTTCTTTCTTTGAAATGACACGTCTTCATTCAGCATGCTACACACACCTTCTAGCAGTTTCAGTTTGAAGCATGTTGGTGCTCTCAAAACGCTGTGTATCCTGTGTAGAGTGTGTCACTCTACAGCACTGAATACACAACTTAGAGCTCCTTTCAACACAGACACGCAAACACGTCTTTTTGGGAAAGTCCTAACTCAGGTAAATTGGAAATGTAATGGTTTCATCGAAAACATGAAGACAATCATGCTTTTGAACTCTGCAACCGAAAGAAATGGCTTTTTGTACATGCCATTCTGAAATTCACTGCAAAATGCCCTTCTTTTCTGGTTTGTTGAAAGTTCAAAACACTTTAGGAGATAGAACGTGTTTGAAGAAGACTGATGCAGTGTGCGTTTTCCTGGATTTCAAGTGATTCGGGATACATACTCCTTGTTTTTCGACATTGTCTAAGAAACAACATGAGGCTTGCAAGAGATTGAAAAAATGCATCCTAAAACTTATGCCTGCAGTGAAAACACACGTTTCTACAAAGACTTGGAAGGAGCAAGCAAAAGAAGAGTGGCTGAGAGTTCTTTCAGAGAGAAACACACGTATTTCATCCTTCTGTAGAGACGGTTAGGGTTACGATTGGACCTAGGGTAGGGTTATGTTGAGGGCTAGGGTTAGAGAGACGGTTAGGGTTACGATTGGACCTAGGGTTAGGGTTATGTTGAGGGCTAGGGTTAGAGATCCGGTTAGGGTTAAGATTGTACCTAGGGCTATAGTGATGTTGAGGGCTAGGGTATTCCAGCAGTGAAAACACACATTTCTATAAAGACTTTGAAGCAACAAGCAAAAGCCTAGTGGCTGAGTGTTCTTTCAGAGAGAAACATGCATTTCATCCTTCTGGAGTGAATTTTCATGCTGGAGTTCATATGCATTTTATAGTGTGCAGAATGTAGCTACCTGCTGGGGGTTGTGTCATAGAAGCACCTTTTCTGCAGGAGCTTATTGGAACATTCATTGTTTGGCTAAGTTATTTCGGGTTGGTTTTGGAAGGTCTTTCAACCTTGGCCAAATCCCGCTTCGTACGCAAGTTTTTAATAGCGCTGTTTCCAAGTGTCCACAAAGAGCTGCTGCTTGAAACTGTCCACATGCACATCTCGTATACTGGTGTGCTCGTTTCACTACCTGGATTTTGGTTTCCTCTTCTTTCTTTGAAATGACAAGTCTTCATTCAGCATTCTACACACACCTTGTACCAGCTTCAGTTTGAAGCATGTTGGTGGTCTCAAAACGCTGTGTAACCTATGTAGAGTGTGTTACTCTCCAGCACTGAATACACAACTTAGAGCTCCTTTCACCACAGACACGCAAACACATCTTTTTGTGAAAGTCCTACTTCAGGTCCCTTGGGAATGTAAGGGTTTCATGGAGAACATGAAGTCAATCATGCTTTTGCACTCTACTACCAATAGAAATGACCTCTTGTACATGCCTGACTGAGTTTCACTGCAAAATGCCCTTGTTTTCTGGTTTCTTGAATGTTCTCAACACATTAGGAGAAAGAGCGTGTTTGAGCAAGATCGATGCAGTGTGCGTTTCCCTAGATTTCAAGTGATTTGGGAAATATAATCCTTATTTTTCCACATTGTGAAAGAAACATGAGGCTTGCAAGAGATTGAAAAAATGCATCCCAAAACGTACTCCAGCGGTGAAAGCACACGTTTCTACAAAGACTTTGAAGTAGCAAGTAAAAGCCAATGGCTGAGTGTTCTTTCAGAGAGAAACATACACATTTCATCCTTCTGGAGTGAATTTTCAGCCTGGAATTCATATGCATTTGTACCGTGCAGAATGTAACTACCTGCTCGGGGGATGTGTCATAGAAGCAACTTTCCTGCAGGAGCTTATTGGAACATTCATTGTTTGGCTAACTTCTTTGGGTTGGTTTTGAAAGGTCTTTCAACTTTAGCCAAATCCGCTCTCTTACGAAATTTTTTCACAGCCTTGTTTCCAAGAGCCCACAAAGAACTGCTGCTTAAAACTCTCCACATGCACATCTCCCATACTGGTGTGCTCGTTTCACTACCTGGATTTTGGTTTCCTCTTCTTTCTTTGAAATTACAAGCCCTCTTTCTGCATGCTACACACACCTTGAAGCAGTTTCAGTTTCCAGCATATTGGTGCTCTTAAAACGCTGAGTAACCTGTGTAGAGTGTGTCAATCTCCAGCACTGAATACACAACTTAGAGCTCCTTTCACCACAGACACGCAAACACATCTTTTTGTAAAAGTCCTACTTCTTTACTCTTGGAAATGTAAGGGTTTCATCGAGAACTTGAAGTCAATCATGCTTTTGCACTCTGCAACCAATAGGAATGAACTCTTGTACATACCCGTCTGAATTTCAGTGCAAAATGCCCTTCTTTTCTGGTTTGTTGAAAGTTCACAACACATTAGGAGATAGAGCGTGTTTGAAGAAGACTGATGCAGTGTGCGTTTTCCTGGATTTCTAGTGATTTGGGAAACATAATCCGTGTTTTCCCACATTGTCTAAGAAACAACATGAGGCTTGCAAGAGATTGAAACAATGCATCCTAAAACTTATTCCAGCAGTGAAAACACACGTTTCTACAAAGACTTGGAAGGAGCAAGCAAAAGAATAGTGGCTGAGTGTCCTTTCAGAGAGAAACACATGCATTTCATCCTTCTGGAGTGAGTTTTCTTGCTGGAATTCATATGCATTTTGTACTGTGCAGAATGTAGCTACCTGCTCGGGGGTTGTGTCATAGATGCACCTTTCCTGCAGGAGCTTATTGGAACTTTCATTGTTTGGCTAAGTTATTTAGGGTTGGTTTTGGAAGGTCTTTCAACTTTGGCCAAATGCGCTTTGTACGAAAGTTTTTCACAGCCCTGTTTCCAAGTGTCCACAAAGAGCTGCTGCTTGAAAGTGTCCACATGCACATCTCCCATACTGGTGTGCTCGTTTCACTACCTGGATTTTGGTTTCCTCTTCTTTCTTTGAAATGACACGTCTTCATTCAGCATGCTACACACACCTTTTAGCAGTTTCAGTTTGAAGCATGTTGGTGCTCTCAAAACGCTGTGTATCCTGTGTAGAGTGTGTCACTCTACAGCACTGAATACACAACTTAGAGCTCCTTTCAACACAGACACGCAAACACGTCTTTTTGGGAAAGTCCTAACTCAGGTAAATTGGAAATGTAATGCTTTCATCGAAAACATGAAGACAATCATGCTTTTGAACTCTGCAACCGAAAGAAATGGCTTTTTGTACATGCCATTCTGAATTTCACTGCAAAATGCCCTTCTTTTCTGGTTTGTTGAAAGTTCACAACACATTAGGAGATAGAGCGTGTTTGAAGAAGACTGATGCAGTGTGCGTTTTCCTGGATTTCTAGTGATTTGGGAAACATAATCCGTGTTTTCCCACATTGTCTAAGAAACAACATGAGGCTTGCAAGAGATTGAAACAATGCATCCTAAAACTTATTCCAGCAGTGAAAACACACGTTTCTACAAAGACTTGGAAGGAGCAAGCAAAAGAATAGTGGCTGAGTGTCCTTTCAGAGAGAAACACATGCATTTCATCCTTCTGGAGTGAGTTTTCTTGCTGGAATTCATATGCATTTTGTACTGTGCAGAATGTAGCTACCTGCTCGGGGGTTGTGTCATAGATGCACCTTTCCTGCAGGAGCTTATTGGAACTTTCATTGTTTGGCTAAGTTATTTAGGGTTGGTTTTGGAAGGTCTTTCAACTTTGGCCAAATCCGCTTTGTACGAAAGTTTTTCACAGCCCTGTTTCCAAGTGTCCACAAAGAGCTGCTGCTTGAAAGTGTCCACATGCACATCTCCCATACTGGTGTGCTCGTTTCACTACCTGGATTTTGGTTTCCTCTTCTTTCTTTGAAATGACACGTCTTCATTCAGCATGCTACACACACCTTCTAGCAGTTTCAGTTTGAAGCATGTTGGTGCTCTCAAAACGCTGTGTATCCTGTGTAGAGTGTGTCACTCTACAGCACTGAATACACAACTTAGAGCTCCTTTCAACACAGACACGCAAACACGTCTTTTTGGGAAAGTCCTAACTCAGGTAAATTGGAAATGTAATGGTTTCATCGAAAACATGAAGACAATCATGCTTTTGAACTCTGCAACCGAAAGAAATGGCTTTTTGTACATGCCATTCTGAATTTCACTGCAAAATGCCCTTCTTTTCTGGTTTGTTGAAAGTTCACAACACATTAGGAGATAGAGCGTGTTTGAAGAAGACTGATGCAGTGTGCGTTTTCCTGGATTTCTAGTGATTTGGGAAACATAATCCGTGTTTTCCCACATTGTCTAAGAAACAACATGAGGCTTGCAAGAGATTGAAACAATGCATCCTAAAACTTATTCCAGCAGTGAAAACACACGTTTCTACAAAGACTTGGAAGGAGCAAGCAAAAGAATAGTGGCTGAGTGTCCTTTCAGAGAGAAACACATGCATTTCATCCTTCTGGAGTGAGTTTTCTTGCTGGAATTCATATGCATTTTGTACTGTGCAGAATGTAGCTACCTGCTCGGGGGTTGTGTCATAGATGCACCTTTCCTGCAGGAGCTTATTGGAACTTTCATTGTTTGGCTAAGTTATTTAGGGTTGGTTTTGGAAGGTCTTTCAACTTTGGCCAAATCCGCTTTGTACGAAAGTTTTTCACAGCCCTGTTTCCAAGTGTCCACAAAGAGCTGCTGCTTGAAAGTGTCCACATGCACATCTCCCATACTGGTGTGCTCGTTTCACTACCTGGATTTTGGTTTCCTCTTCTTTCTTTGAAATGACACGTCTTCATTCAGCATGCTACACACACCTTCTAGCAGTTTCAGTTTGAAGCATGTTGGTGCTCTCAAAACGCTGTGTATCCTGTGTAGAGTGTGTCACTCTACAGCACTGAATACACAACTTAGAGCTCCTTTCAACACAGACACGCAAACACGTCTTTTTGGGAAAGTCCTAACTCAGGTAAATTGGAAATGTAATGCTTTCATCGAAAACATGAAGACAATCATGCTTTTGAACTCTGCAACCGAAAGAAATGGCTTTTTGTACATGCCATTCTGAAATTCACTGCAAAATGCCCTTCTTTTCTGGTTTGTTGAAAGTTCAAAACACTTTAGGAGATAGAACGTGTTTGAAGAAGACTGATGCAGTGTGCGTTTTCCTGGATTTCAAGTGATTCGGGATACATACTCCTTGTTTTTCGACATTGTCTAAGAAACAACATGAGGCTTGCAAGAGATTGAAAAAATGCATCCTAAAACTTATGCCTGCAGTGAAAACACACGTTTCTACAAAGACTTGGAAGGAGCAAGCAAAAGAAGAGTGGCTGAGAGTTCTTTCAGAGAGAAACACACGTATTTCATCCTTCTGTAGAGACGGTTAGGGTTACGATTGGACCTAGGGTAGGGTTATGTTGAGGGCTAGGGTTAGAGAGACGGTTAGGGTTACGATTGGACCTAGGGTTAGGGTTATGTTGAGGTCTAGGGTTAGAGATCCGGTTAGGGTTACGATTGGACCTAGGGTTAGGGTTATGTTGAGGGCTAGGGTTAGAGAGACGGTTAGGGTTACGATTGGACCTAGGGTTAGGGTTATGTTGAGGTCTAGGGTTAGAGATCCGGTTAGGGTTACGATTGGACCTAGGGTTAGGGTTATGTTGAGGGCTAAGGTTAGAGATCCGGTTAGGGTTACGATTGGACCTAGGGTAGGGTTATCTTGAGGGCTAGGGTTAGAGAGACGGTTAGGGTTACGATTGGACCTAGGGTTAGGGTTATGTTGAGGTCTAGCGTTAGAGATCCGGTTAGGGTTACGATTGGACCTAGGGTTAGGGTTATGTTGAGGGCTAGGGTTAGAGATCCGGTTAGGGTTACGATTGGACCTAGGGTAGGGTTATGTTGAGGGCTAGGGTTAGAGAGACGGTTAGGGTTACGATTGGACCTAGGGTTAGGGTTATGTTGAGGTCTAGGGTTAGAGATCCGGTTAGGGTTACGATTGGACCTAGGGTTACGGTTATGTTGAGGGCTAGGGTTAGAGATCCGGTTAGGGTTACGATTGGACCTAGGGTTAGGGTTATGTTGAGGGCTAGGGATAGAGAGACGGTTAGGGTTACGATTGGACCTAAGGTTAGGGTTATGTTGAGGGCCAGGGTTAGAGATCAGCTTAGTATTACGATTGGACCTAGGGTTAGGGTTATGTTGAGGCCTAGGGTTAGAGATCCGGTTAGGGTTACGATTGGACCTAGGGTTAGGGTTATGTTGAGGGCTAGGGTTAGAGATCCGGTTAGGGTTACGATTGGACCTAGGGTTAGGGTTATATTGAGCGCTAGGGTTAGAGAGACGGTTAGGGTTACGGTTGGACCTAGGGTTAGGGTTATGTTGAGGCCTAAGTTTAGAGATCAGGTTAGTATTACTATTGGACCTAGGGTTAGGGTTATGTTGAGGGCTAGGGTTACAGATCCGGTTAGGGTTACGATTGGACTTAGGGTAAGGGTTATGTTGAGGGCTAGGGTTAGAGATCCGGTTAGGGTTACGATTGGACGTAGGGTTAGGGTTATGTTGAGGGCTAGGGTTAGAGATCCGGTTAGGGATACGGTTGGACCTAGGGTTAGGGTTATGTTGAGGGCCAGGGTTAGAGATCAGCTTAGTATTACGATTGGACCTAGGGTTAGGGTTATTTTGAGGCCTAGGGTTAGAGATCCTGTTAGGGTTACGATTGGACCTAGGGTTAGGGTTATGTTGAGGGCTAGGGTTAGAGGTCCGGTTAGGCTTAAGATTGTACCTAGGGTTATAGTGATGTTGAGGGCTAGGGTATTCCAGCAGTGAAAACACACATTTCTATAAAGACTTTGAAGCAGCAAGCAAAAGCCTAGTGGCTGAGTGTTCTTTCAGAGAGAAACATGCATTTCATCCTTCTGGAGTGAATTTTCATGCTGGAGTTCATATGCATTTTATACTGTGCAGAATGTAGCTACCTGCTGGGGGTTGTGTCATAGAAGCACCTTTTCTGCAGGAGCTTATTGGAACATTCATTGTTTGGCTAAGTTATTTAGGGTTGGTTTTGGAAGGTCTTTCAACCTTGGCCAAATCCCGCTTCGTACGCAAGTTTTTAATAGCGCTGTTTCCAAGTGTTCACAAAGAGCTGCTGCTTGAAACTGTCCACATGCACATCTCCTATACTGGTATGCTCGTTTCACTACCTGGATTTTGGTTTCCTCTTCTTTCTTTGAAATGACAAGTCTTCATTCAGCATTCTACACACACCGTGTACCAGCTTCAGTTTGAAGCATGTTGGTGCTCTCAAAACGCTGTGTAACCTATGTAGAGTGCGTTACTCTCCAGCACTGAATACACAACTTAGAGCTCCTTTCACCACAGACACGCAAACACATCTTTTTGTGAAAGTCCTACTTCAGGTCCCTTGGGAATGTAAGGTTTTCATGGAGAACATGAAGTCAATCATGCTTTTGCACTCTACTACCAATAGAAATGACCTCTTTTACATGCCTGACTGAGTTTCACTGCAAAATGCCCTTGTTTTCTGGTTTCTTGAATGTTCTCAACACATTAGGAGAAAGAGCGTGTTTGAGCAAGATCGATGCAGTGTGCGTTTCCCTAGATTTCAAGTGATTTGGGAAATATAATCCTTATTTTTCCACATTGTGAAAGAAACATGAGGCTTGCAAGAGATTGAAAAAATGCATCCCAAAACGTACTCCAGCGGTGAAAGCACACGTTTCTACAAAGACTTTGAAGTAGCAAGTAAAAGCCAATGGCTGAGTGTTCTTTCAGAGAGAAACATACACATTTCATCCTTCTGGAGTGAATTTTCAGCCTGGAATTCATATGCATTTGTACCGTGCAGAATGTAACTACCTGCTCGGGGGTTGTGTCATAGAAGCAACTTTCCTGCAGGAGCTTATTGGAACATTCATTGTTTGGCTAACTTCTTTGGGTTGGTTTTGGAAGGTCTTTCAACTTTAGCCAAATCCGCTCTCTTACGAAATTTTTTCACAGCCTTGTTTCCAAGAGCCCACAAAGAACTGCTGCTTAAAACTCTCCACATGCACATCTCCCATACTGGTGTGCTCGTTTCACTACCTGGATTGTGGTTTCCTCTTCTTTCTTTGAAATTACAAGCCCTCTTTCTGCATGCTACACACACCTTGAAGCAGTTTCAGTTTCCAGCATATTGGTGCTCTTAAAACGCTGAGTAACCTGTGTAGAGTGTGTCAATCTCCAGCACTGAATACACAACTTAGAGCTCCTTTCACCACAGACACGCAAACACATCTTTTTGTAAAAGTCCTACTTCTTTACTCTTGGAAATGTAAGGGTTTCATCGAGAACTAGAAGTCAATCATGCTTTTGCACTCTGCAACCAATAGGAATGAACTCTTGTACATACCCGTCTGAATTTCAGTGCAAAATGCCCTTCTTTTCTGGTTTGTTGAAAGTTCACAACACATTAGGAGATAGAGCGTGTTTGAAGAAGACTGATGCAGTGTGCGTTTTCCTGGATTTCTAGTGATTTGGGAAACATAATCCGTGTTTTCCCACATTGTCTAAGAAACAACATGAGGCTTGCAAGAGATTGAAACAATGCATCCTAAAACTTATTCCAGCAGTGAAAACACACGTTTCTACAAAGACTTGGAAGGAGCAAGCAAAAGAATAGTGGCTGAGTGTCCTTTCAGAGAGAAACACATGCATTTCATCCTTCTGGAGTGAGTTTTCTTGCTGGAATTCATATGCATTTTGTACTGTGCAGAATGTAGCTACCTGCTCGGGGGTTGTGTCATAGATGCACCTTTCCTGCAGGAGCTTATTGGAACTTTCATTCTTTGGCTAAGTTATTTAGGGTTGGTTTTGGAAGGTCTTTCAACTTTGGCCAAATGCGCTTTGTACGAAAGTTTTTCACAGCCCTGTTTCCAAGTGTCCACAAAGAGCTGCTGCTTGAAAGTGTCCACATGCACATCTCCCATACTGGTGTGCTCGTTTCACTACCTGGATTTTGGTTTCCTCTTCTTTCTTTGAAATGACACGTCTTCATTCAGCATGCTACACACACCTTGTAGCAGTTTCAGTTTGAAGCATGTTGGTGCTCTCAAAACGCTGTGTATCCTGTGTAGAGTGTGTCACTCTACAGCACTGAATACACAACTTAGAGCTCCTTTCAACACAGACACGCAAACACGTCTTTTTGGGAAAGTCCTAACTCAGGTAAATTGGAAATGTAATGGTTTCATCAAAAACATGAAGACAATCATGCTTTTGAACTCTGCAACCGAAAGAAATGGCTTTTTGTACATGCCATTCTGAATTTCACTGCAAAATGCCCTTCTTTTCTGGTTTGATGAAAGTTCAAAACACTTTAGGAGATAGAACGTGTTTGAAGAAGACTGATGCAGTGTGCGTTTTCCTGGATTTCAAGTGATTCGGGATACATACTCCTTGTTTTTCGACATTGTCTAAGAAACAACATGAAGCTTGCAAGAGATTGAAAAAATGCATCCTAAAACTTATGCCTGCAGTGAAAACACACGTTTCTACAAAGACTTGGAAGGAGCAAGCAAAAGAATAGTGGCTGAGAGTTCTTTCAGAGAGAAACACACGTATTTCATCCTTCTGTAGAGATGGTTAGGGTTACGATTGGACCTAGGGTAGGGTTATGTTGAGGGCTAGGGTTAGAGAGACGGTTAGGGTTACGATTGGACCTAGGGTTAGGGTTATGTTGAGGTCTAGGGTTAGAGATCCGGTTAGGGTTACGATTGGACCTAGGGTTAGGGTTATGTTGAGGGCTAAGGTTAGAGATCCGGTTAGGGTTACGATTGGACCTAGGGTAGGGTTATGTTGAGGGCTAGGGTTAGAGAGACGGTTAGGGTTACGATTGGACCTAGGGTTAGGGTTATGTTGAGGTCTAGCGTTAGAGATCCGGTTAGGGTTACGATTGGACCTAGGGTTAGGGTTATGTTGAGGGCTAGGGTTAGAGATCCGGTTAGGGTTACGATTGGACCTAGGGTAGGGTTATGTTGAGGGCTAGGGTTAGAGAGACGGTTAGGGTTACGATTGGACCTAGGGTTAGGGTTATGTTGAGGTCTAGGGTTAGAGATCCGGTTAGGGTTACGATTGGACCTAGGGTTACGGTTATGTTGAGGGCTAGGGTTAGAGATCCGGTTAGGGTTACGATTGGACCTAGGGTTAGGGTTATGTTGAGGGCTAGGGATAGAGAGACGGTTAGGGTTACGATTGGACCTAAGGTTAGGGTTATGTTGAGGGCCAGGGTTAGAGATCAGCTTAGTATTACGATTGGACCTAGGGTTAGGGTTATGTTGAGGCCTAGGGTTAGAGATCCGGTTAGGGTTACGATTGGACCTAGGGTTAGGGTTATGTTGAGGGCTAGGGTTAGAGATCCGGTTAGGGTTACGATTGGACCTAGGGTTAGGGTTATATTGAGCGCTAGGGTTAGAGAGACGGTTAGGGTTACGATTGGACCTAGGGTTAGGGTTATGTTGAGGCCTAAGTTTAGAGATCAGGTTAGTATTACTATTGGACCTAGGGTTAGGGTTATGTTGAGGGCTAGGGTTACAGATCCGGTTAGGGTTACGATTGGACTTAGGGTAAGGGTTATGTTGAGGGCTAGGGTTAGAGATCCGGTTAGGGTTACGATTGGACGTAGGGTTAGGGTTATGTTGAGGGCTAGGGTTACAGATCCGGTTAGGGTTACGGTTGGACCTAGGGTTAGGGTTATGTTGAGGGCCAGGGTTAGAGATCAGCTTAGTATTGCGATTGGACCTAGGGTTAGGGTTATTTTCTAGGCCTAGGGTTAGAGATCCTGTTAGGGTTACGATTGGACCTAGGGTTAGGGTTATGTTGAGGGCTAGGGTTAGAGATCCGGTTAGGCTTAAGATTGTACCTAGGGTTATAGTGATGTTGAGGGCTAGGGTATTCCAGCAGTGAAAACACACATTTCTATAAAGACTTTGAAGCAGCAAGCAAAAGCCTAGTGGCTGAGTGTTCTTTCAGAGAGAAACATGCATTTCATCCTTCTGGAGTGAATTTTCATGCTGGAGTTCATATGCATTTTATACTGTGCAGAATGTAGCTACCTGCTGGGGGTTGTGTCATAGAAGCACCTTTTCTGCAGGAGCTTATTGGAACATTCATTGTTTGGCTAAGTTATTTAGGGTTGGTTTTGGAAGGTCTTTCAACCTTGGCCAAATCCCGCTTCGTACGCAAGTTTTTAATAGCGCTGTTTCCAAGTGTCCACAAAGAGCTGCTGCTTGAAACTGTCCACATGCACATCTCGTATACTGGTGTGCTCGTTTCACTACCTGGATTTTGGTTTCCTCTTCTTTCTTTGAAATGACAAGTCTTCATTCAGCATTCTACACACACCTTGTACCAGCTTCAGTTTGAAGCATGTTGGTGCTCTCAAAACGCTGTGTAACCTATGTAGAGTGTGTTACTCTCCAGCACTGAATACACAACTTAGAGCTCCTTTCACCACAGACACGCAAACACATCTTTTTGTGAAAGTCCTACTTCAGGTCCCTTGGGAATGTAAGGTTTTCATGGAGAACATGAAGTCAATCATGCTTTTGCACTCTACTACCAATAGAAATGACCTCTTTTACATGCCTGACTGTGTTTCACTGCAAAATGCCCTTGTTTTCTGGTTTCTTGAATGTTCTCAACACATTAGGAGAAAGAGCGTGTTTGAGCAAGATCGATGCAGTGTGCGTTTCCCTAGATTTCAAGTGATTTGGGAAATATAATCCTTATTTTTCACATTGTGAAAGAAACATGAGGCTTGCAAGAGATTGAAAAAATGCATCCCAAAACGTACTCCAGCGGTGAAAGCACACGTTTCTACAAAGACTTTGAAGTAGCAAGTAAAAGCCAATGGCTGAGTGTTCTTTCAGAGAGAAACATACACATTTCATCCTTCTGGAGTGAATTTTCAGACTGGAATTCATATGCATTTGTACCGTGCAGAATGTAACTACCTGCTCGGGGGTTGTGTCATAGAAGCAACTTTCCTGCAGGAGCTTATTGGAACATTCATTGTTTGGCTAACTTCTTTGGGTTGGTTTTGGAAGGTCTTTCAACTTTAGCCAAATCCGCTCTCTTACGAAATTTTTTCACAGCCTTGTTTCCAAGAGCCCACAAAGAACTGCTGCTTAAAACTCTCCACATGCACATCTCCCATACTGGTGTGCTCGTTTCACTACCTGGATTTTGGTTTCCTCTTCTTTCTTTGAAATTACAAGCCCTCTTTCTGCATGCTACACACACCTTGTAGCAGTTTCAGTTTGCAGCATATTGGTGCTCTTAAAACGCTGAGTAACCTGTGTAGAGTGTGTCAGTCTCCAGCACTGAATACACAACTTAGAGCTCCTTTCACCACAGACACGCAAACACATCTTTTTGTAAAAGTCCTACTTCTTTACTCTTGGAAATGTAAGGGTTTCATCGAGAACTTGAAGTCAATCATGCTTTTGCACTCTGCAACCAATAGGAATGAACTCTTGTACATACCCGTCTGAATTTCAGTGCAAAATGCCCTTCTTTTCTGGTTTGTTGAAAGTTCACAACACATTAGGAGATAGAGCGTGTTTGAAGAAGACTGATGCAGTGTGCGTTTTCCTGGATTTCTAGTGATTTGGGAAACATAATCTGTGTTTTCCCACATTGTCTAAGAAACAACATGAGGCTTGCAAGAGATTGAAACAATGCATCCTAAAACTTATTCCAGCAGTGAAAACACACGTTTCTACAAAGACTTGGAAGGAGCAAGCAAAAGAATAGTGGCTGAGTGTCCTTTCAGAGAGAAACACATGCATTTCATCCTTCTGGAGTGAGTTTTCTTGCTGGAATTCATATGCATTTTGTACTGTGCAGAATGTAGCTACCTGCTCGGGGGTTGTGTCATAGATGCACCTTTCCTGCAGGAGCTTATTGGAACTTTCATTGTTTGGCTAAGTTATTTAGGGTTGGTTTTGGAAGGTCTTTCAACTTTGGCCAAATGCGCTTTGTACGAAAGTTTTTCACAGCCCTGTTTCCAAGTGTCCACAAAGAGCTGCTGCTTGAAAGTGTCCACATGCACATCTCCCATACTGGTGTGCTCGTTTCACTACCTGGATTTTGGTTTCCTCTTCTTTCTTTGAAATGACAAGTCTTCATTCAGCATGCTACACACACCTTGTAGCAGTTTCAGTTTGAAGCATGTTGGTGCTCTCAAAACGCTGTGTATCCTGTGTAGAGTGTGTCACTCTACAGCACTGAATACACAACTTAGAGCTCCTTTCAACACAGACACGCAAACACGTCTTTTTGGGAAAGTCCTAACTCAGGTAAATTGGAAATGTAATGGTTTCATCGAAAACATGAAGACAATCATGCTTTTGAACTCTGCAACCGAAAGAAATGGCTTTTTGTACATGCCATTCTGAATTTCACTGCAAAATGCCCTTCTTTTCTGGTTTGTTGAAAGTTCAAAACACTTTAGGAGATAGAACGTGTTTGAAGAAGACTGATGCAGTGTGCGTTTTCCTGGATTTCAAGTGATTCGGGATACATACTCCTTGTTTTTCGACATTGTCTAAGAAACAACATGAGGCTTGCAAGAGATTGAGAAAATGCATCCTAAAACTTATGCCTGCAGTGAAAACACACGTTTCTACAAAGACTTGGAAGGAGCAAGCAAAAGAATAGTGGCTGAGAGTTCTTTCAGAGAGAAACACACGTATTTCATCCTTCTGTAGAGACGGTTAGGGTTACGATTGGACCTAGGGTAGGGTTATGTTGAGGGCTAGGGTTAGAGAGACGGTTAGGGTTACGATTGGACCTAGGGTTAGGGTTATGTTGAGGTCTAGGGTTAGAGATCCGGTTAGGGTTACGATTGGACCTAGGGTTAGGGTTATGTTGAGGGCTAGGGTTAGAGATCCGGTTAGGGTTACGATTGGACCTAGGGTAGGGTTATGTTGAGGGCTAGGGTTAGAGAGACGGTTAGGGTTACGATTGGACCTAGGGTTAGGGTTATGCTGAGGTCTAGCGTTAGAGATCCGGTTAGGGTTACGATTGGACCTAGGGTTAGGGTTATGTTGAGGGCTAGGGTTAGAGATCCGGTTAGGGTTACGATTGGACCTAGGGTAGGGTTATGTTGAGGGCTAGGGTTAGAGAGACGGTTAGGGTTACGATTGGACCTAGGGTTAGGGTTATGTTGAGGGCTAGGGTTAGAGATCCGGTTAGGGTTACGATTGGACCTAGGGTTAGTGTTATGTTGAGGGCTAGGGATAGAGACGGTTAGGGTTACGATTGGACCTAGGGTTAGGGTTATGTTGAGGGCCAGGGTTAGAGATCAGCTTAGTATTACGATTGGACCTAGGGTTAGGGTTATTTTGAGGCCTAGGGTTAGAGATCCTGTTAGGGTTACGATCGGACCTAGGGTTAGGGTTATGTTGAGGGCTAGGGTTAGAGATCCGGTTAGGCTTAAGATTGTACCTAGGGTTATAGTGATGTTGAGGGCTAGGGTATTCCAGCAGTGAAAACACACATTTCTATAAAGACTTTGAAGCAGCAAGCAAAAGCCTAGTGGCTGAGTGTTCTTTCAGAGAGAAACATGCATTTCATCCTTCTGGAGTGAATTTTCATGCTGGAGTTCATATGCATTTTATACTGTGCAGAATGTAGCTACCTGCTGGGGGTTGTGTCATAGAAGCACCTTTTCTGCAGGAGCTTATTGGAACATTCATTGTTTGGCTAAGTTATTTAGGGTTGGTTTTGGAAGGTCTTTCAACCTTGGCCAAATCCCGCTTCGTACGCAAGTTTTTAATAGCGCTGTTTCAAAGTGTCCACAAAGAGCTGCTGCTTGAAACTGTCCACATGCACATCTCGTATACTGGTGTGCTCATTTCACTACCTGGATTTTGGTTTCCTCTTCTTTCTTTGAAATGACAAGTCTTCATTCAGCATTCTACACACACCTTGTACCAGCTTCAGTTTGAAGCATGTTGGTGCTCTCAAAACGCTGTGTAACCTATGTAGAGTGTGTTACTCTCCAGCACTGAATACACAACTTAGAGCTCCTTTCACCACAGACACGCAAACACATCTTTTTGTGAAAGTCCTACTTCAGGTCCCTTGGGAATGTAAGGTTTTCATGGAGAACATGAAGTCAATCATGCTTTTGCACTCTACTACCAATAGAAATGACCTCTTGTACATGCCTGACTGAGTTTCACTGCAAAATGCCCTTGTTTTCTGGTTTCTTGAATGTTCTCAACACATTAGGAGAAAGAGCGTGTTTGAGCAAGATCGATGCAGTGTGCGTTTCCCTAGATTTCAAGTGATTTGGGAAATATAATTCTTATTTTTCCACATTGTGAAAGAAACATGAGGCTTGCAAGAGATTGAAAAAATGCATCCCAAAACGTACTCCAGCGGTGAAAGCACACGTTTCTACAAAGACTTTGAAGTAGCAAGTAAAAGCCAATGGCTGAGTGTTCTTTCAGAGAGAAACATACACATTTCATCCTTCTGGAGTGAATTTTCAGCCTGGAATTCATATGCATTTGTACCGTGCAGAATGTAACTACCTGCTCGGGGGTTGTGTCATAGAAGCAACTTTCCTGCAGGAGCTTATTGGAACATTCATTGTTTGGCTAACTTCTTTGGGTTGGTTTTGGAAGGTCTTTCAACTTTAGCCAAATCCGCTCTCTTACGAAATTTTTTCACAGCCTTGTTTCCAAGAGCCCACAAAGAACTGCTGCTTAAAACTCTCCACATGCACATCTCCCATACTGGTGTGCTCGTTTCACTACCTGGATTTTGGTTTCCTCTTCTTTCTTTGAAATTACAAGCCCTCTTTCTGCATGCTACACACACCTTGTAGCAGTTTCAGTTTGCAGCATATTGGTGCTCTTAAAACGCTGAGTAACCTGTGTAGAGTGTGTCAGTCTCCAGCACTGAATACACAACTTAGAGCTCCTTTCACCACAGACACGCAAACACATCTTTTTGTAAAAGTCCTACTTCTTTACTCTTGGAAATGTAAGGGTTTCATCGAGAACTTGAAGTCAATCATGCTTTTGCACTCTGCAACCAATAGGAATGAACTCTTGTACATACCCGTCTGAATTTCAGTGCAAAATGCCCTTCTTTTCTGGTTTGTTGAAAGTTCACAACACATTAGGAGATAGAGCGTGTTTGAAGAAGACTGATGCAGTGTGCGTTTTCCTGGATTTCTAGTGATTTGGGAAACATAATCTGTGTTTTCCCACATTGTCTAAGAAACAACATGAGGCTTGCAAGAGATTGAAACAATGCATCCTAAAACTTATTCCAGCAGTGAAAACACACGTTTCTACAAAGACTTGGAAGGAGCAAGCAAAAGAATAGTGGCTGAGTGTCCTTTCAGAGAGAAACACATGCATTTCATCCTTCTGGAGTGAGTTTTCTTGCTAGAATTCATATGCATTTTGTACTGTGCAGAATGTAGCTACCTGCTCGGGGGTTGTGTCATAGATGCACCTTTCCTGCAGGAGCTTATTGGAACTTTCATTGTTTGGCTAAGTTATTTAGGGTTGGTTTTGGAAGGTCTTTCAACTTTGGCCAAATCCGCTTTGTACGAAAGTTTTTCACAGCCCTGTTTCCAAGTGTCCACAAAGAGCTGCTGCTTGAAAGTGTCCACATGCACATCTCCCATACTGGTGTGCTCGTTTCACTACCTGGATTTTGGTTTCCTCTTCTTTCTTTGAAATGACACGTCTTCATTCAGCATGCTACACACACCTTCTAGCAGTTTCAGTTTGAAGCATGTTGGTGCTCTCAAAACGCTGTGTATCCTGTGTAGAGTGTGTCACTCTACAGCACTGAATACACAACTTAGAGCTCCTTTCAACACAGACACGCAAACACGTCTTTTTGGGAAAGTCCTAACTCAGGTAAATTGGAAATGTAATGGTTTCATCGAAAACATGAAGACAATCATGCTTTTGAACTCTGCAACCGAAAGAAATGGCTTTTTGTACATGCCATTCTGAAATTCACTGCAAAATGCCCTTCTTTTCTGGTTTGTTGAAAGTTCAAAACACTTTAGGAGATAGAACGTGTTTGAAGAAGACTGATGCAGTGTGCGTTTTCCTGGATTTCAAGTGATTCGGGATACATACTCCTTGTTTTTCGACATTGTCTAAGAAACAACATGAGGCTTGCAAGAGATTGAAAAAATGCATCCTAAAACTTATGCCTGCAGTGAAAACACACGTTTCTACAAAGACTTGGAAGGAGCAAGCAAAAGAAGAGTGGCTGAGAGTTCTTTCAGAGAGAAACACACGTATTTCATCCTTCTGTAGAGACGGTTAGGGTTACGATTGGACCTAGGGTAGGGTTATGTTGAGGGCTAGGGTTAGAGAGACGGTTAGGGTTACGATTGGACCTAGGGTTAGGGTTATGTTGAGGGCTAGGGTTAGAGATCCGGTTAGGGTTAAGATTGCACCTAGGGCTATAGTGATGTT
Organism: Miniopterus natalensis; assembly: GCF_054644295.1. Taxonomy (NCBI): domain Eukaryota; kingdom Metazoa; phylum Chordata; class Mammalia; order Chiroptera; family Miniopteridae; genus Miniopterus; species Miniopterus natalensis. The sequence goes on from NC_142089.1 coordinate 84,509,301, forward strand.
GAGGGCTAGGGTATTCCAGCAGTGAAAACACACATTTCTATAAAGACTTTGAAGCAACAAGCAAAAGCCTAGTGGCTGAGTGTTCTTTCAGAGAGAAACATGCATTTCATCCTTCTGGAGTGAATTTTCATGCTGGAGTTCATATGCATTTTATAGTGTGCAGAATGTAGCTACCTGCTGGGGGTTGTGTCATAGAAGCACCTTTTCTGCAGGAGCTTATTGGAACATTCATTGTTTGGCTAAGTTATTTCGGGTTGGTTTTGGAAGGTCTTTCAACCTTGGCCAAATCCCGCTTCGTACGCAAGTTTTTAATAGCGCTGTTTCCAAGTGTCCACAAAGAGCTGCTGCTTGAAACTGTCCACATGCACATCTCGTATACTGGTGTGCTCGTTTCACTACCTGGATTTTGGTTTCCTCTTCTTTCTTTGAAATGACAAGTCTTCATTCAGCATTCTACACACACCTTGTACCAGCTTCAGTTTGAAGCATGTTGGTGGTCTCAAAACGCTGTGTAACCTATGTAGAGTGTGTTACTCTCCAGCACTGAATACACAACTTAGAGCTCCTTTCACCACAGACACGCAAACACATCTTTTTGTGAAAGTCCTACTTCAGGTCCCTTGGGAATGTAAGGGTTTCATGGAGAACATGAAGTCAATCATGCTTTTGCACTCTACTACCAATAGAAATGACCTCTTGTACATGCCTGACTGAGTTTCACTGCAAAATGCCCTTGTTTTCTGGTTTCTTGAATGTTCTCAACACATTAGGAGAAAGAGCGTGTTTGAGCAAGATCGATGCAGTGTGCGTTTCCCTAGATTTCAAGTGATTTGGGAAATATAATCCTTATTTTTCCACATTGTGAAAGAAACATGAGGCTTGCAAGAGATTGAAAAAATGCATCCCAAAACGTACTCCAGCGGTGAAAGCACACGTTTCTACAAAGACTTTGAAGTAGCAAGTAAAAGCCAATGGCTGAGTGTTCTTTCAGAGAGAAACATACACATTTCATCCTTCTGGAGTGAATTTTCAGCCTGGAATTCATATGCATTTGTACCGTGCAGAATGTAACTACCTGCTCGGGGGATGTGTCATAGAAGCAACTTTCCTGCAGGAGCTTATTGGAACATTCATTGTTTGGCTAACTTCTTTGGGTTGGTTTTGAAAGGTCTTTCAACTTTAGCCAAATCCGCTCTCTTACGAAATTTTTTCACAGCCTTGTTTCCAAGAGCCCACAAAGAACTGCTGCTTAAAACTCTCCACATGCACATCTCCCATACTGGTGTGCTCGTTTCACTACCTGGATTTTGGTTTCCTCTTCTTTCTTTGAAATTACAAGCCCTCTTTCTGCATGCTACACACACCTTGAAGCAGTTTCAGTTTCCAGCATATTGGTGCTCTTAAAACGCTGAGTAACCTGTGTAGAGTGTGTCAATCTCCAGCACTGAATACACAACTTAGAGCTCCTTTCACCACAGACACGCAAACACATCTTTTTGTAAAAGTCCTACTTCTTTACTCTTGGAAATGTAAGGGTTTCATCGAGAACTTGAAGTCAATCATGCTTTTGCACTCTGCAACCAATAGGAATGAACTCTTGTACATACCCGTCTGAATTTCAGTGCAAAATGCCCTTCTTTTCTGGTTTGTTGAAAGTTCACAACACATTAGGAGATAGAGCGTGTTTGAAGAAGACTGATGCAGTGTGCGTTTTCCTGGATTTCTAGTGATTTGGGAAACATAATCCGTGTTTTCCCACATTGTCTAAGAAACAACATGAGGCTTGCAAGAGATTGAAACAATGCATCCTAAAACTTATTCCAGCAGTGAAAACACACGTTTCTACAAAGACTTGGAAGGAGCAAGCAAAAGAATAGTGGCTGAGTGTCCTTTCAGAGAGAAACACATGCATTTCATCCTTCTGGAGTGAGTTTTCTTGCTGGAATTCATATGCATTTTGTACTGTGCAGAATGTAGCTACCTGCTCGGGGGTTGTGTCATAGATGCACCTTTCCTGCAGGAGCTTATTGGAACTTTCATTGTTTGGCTAAGTTATTTAGGGTTGGTTTTGGAAGGTCTTTCAACTTTGGCCAAATGCGCTTTGTACGAAAGTTTTTCACAGCCCTGTTTCCAAGTGTCCACAAAGAGCTGCTGCTTGAAAGTGTCCACATGCACATCTCCCATACTGGTGTGCTCGTTTCACTACCTGGATTTTGGTTTCCTCTTCTTTCTTTGAAATGACACGTCTTCATTCAGCATGCTACACACACCTTTTAGCAGTTTCAGTTTGAAGCATGTTGGTGCTCTCAAAACGCTGTGTATCCTGTGTAGAGTGTGTCACTCTACAGCACTGAATACACAACTTAGAGCTCCTTTCAACACAGACACGCAAACACGTCTTTTTGGGAAAGTCCTAACTCAGGTAAATTGGAAATGTAATGGTTTCATCGAAAACATGAAGACAATCATGCTTTTGAACTCTGCAACCGAAAGAAATGGCTTTTTGTACATGCCATTCTGAATTTCACTGCAAAATGCCCTTCTTTTCTGGTTTGTTGAAAGTTCACAACACATTAGGAGATAGAGCGTGTTTGAAGAAGACTGATGCAGTGTGCGTTTTCCTGGATTTCTAGTGATTTGGGAAACATAATCCGTGTTTTCCCACATTGTCTAAGAAACAACATGAGGCTTGCAAGAGATTGAAACAATGCATCCTAAAACTTATTCCAGCAGTGAAAACACACGTTTCTACAAAGACTTGGAAGGAGCAAGCAAAAGAATAGTGGCTGAGTGTCCTTTCAGAGAGAAACACATGCATTTCATCCTTCTGGAGTGAGTTTTCTTGCTGGAATTCATATGCATTTTGTACTGTGCAGAATGTAGCTACCTGCTCGGGGGTTGTGTCATAGATGCACCTTTCCTGCAGGAGCTTATTGGAACTTTCATTGTTTGGCTAAGTTATTTAGGGTTGGTTTTGGAAGGTCTTTCAACTTTGGCCAAATCCGCTTTGTACGAAAGTTTTTCACAGCCCTGTTTCCAAGTGTCCACAAAGAGCTGCTGCTTGAAAGTGTCCACATGCACATCTCCCATACTGGTGTGCTCGTTTCACTACCTGGATTTTGGTTTCCTCTTCTTTCTTTGAAATGACACGTCTTCATTCAGCATGCTACACACACCTTGTAGCAGTTTCAGTTTGAAGCATGTTGGTGCTCTCAAAACGCTGTGTATCCTGTGTAGAGTGTGTCACTCTACAGCACTGAATACACAACTTAGAGCTCCTTTCAACACAGACACGCAAACACGTCTTTTTGGGAAAGTCCTAACTCAGGTAAATTGGAAATGTAATGCTTTCATCGAAAACATGAAGACAATCATGCTTTTGAACTCTGCAACCGAAAGAAATGGCTTTTTGTACATGCCATTCTGAATTTCACTGCAAAATGCCCTTCTTTTCTGGTTTGTTGAAAGTTCAAAACACTTTAGGAGATAGAACGTGTTTGAAGAAGACTGATGCAGTGTGCGTTTTCCTGGATTTCAAGTGATTCGGGATACATACTCCTTGTTTTTCGACATTGTCTAAGAAACAACATGAGGCTTGCAAGAGATTGAAAAAATGCATCCTAAAACTTATGCCTGCAGTGAAAACACACGTTTCTACAAAGACTTGGAAGGAGCAAGCAAAAGAATAGTGGCTGAGAGTTCTTTCAGAGAGAAACACACGTATTTCATCCTTCTGTAGAGACGGTTAGGGTTACGATTGGACCTAGGGTAGGGTTATGTTGAGGGCTAGGGTTAGAGAGACGGTTAGGGTTACGATTGGACCTAGGGTTAGGGTTATGTTGAGGTCTAGGGTTAGAGATCCGGTTAGGGTTACGATTGGACCTAGGGTTAGGGTTATGTTGAGGGCTAGGGTTAGAGATCCGGTTAGGGTTACGATTGGACCTAGGGTAGGGTTATGTTGAGGGCTAGGGTTAGAGAGACGGTTAGGGTTACGATTGGACCTAGGGTTAGGGTTATGCTGAGGTCTAGCGTTAGAGATCCGGTTAGGGTTACGATTGGACCTAGGGTTAGGGTTATGTTGAGGGCTAGGGTTAGAGATCCGGTTAGGGTTACGATTGGACCTAGGGTAGGGTTATGTTGAGGGCTAGGGTTAGAGAGACGGTTAGGGTTACGATTGGACCTAGGGTTAGGGTTATGTTGAGGGCTAGGGTTAGAGATCCGGTTAGGGTTACGATTGGACCTAGGGTTAGTGTTATGTTGAGGGCTAGGGATAGAGACGGTTAGGGTTACGATTGGACCTAGGGTTAGGGTTATGTTGAGTGCCAGGGTTAGAGATCAGCTTAGTATTACGATTGGACCTAGGGTTAGGGTTATTTTGAGGCCTAGGGTTAGAGATCCTGTTAGGGTTACGATCGGACCTAGGGTTAGGGTTATGTTGAGGGCTAGGGTTAGAGATCCGGTTAGGCTTAAGATTGTACCTAGGGTTATAGTGATGTTGAGGGCTAGGGTATTCCAGCAGTGAAAACACACATTTCTATAAAGACTTTGAAGCAGCAAGCAAAAGCCTAGTGGCTGAGTGTTCTTTCAGAGAGAAACATGCATTTCATCCTTCTGGAGTGAATTTTCATGCTGGAGTTCATATGCATTTTATACTGTGCAGAATGTAGCTACCTGCTGGGGGTTGTGTCATAGAAGCACCTTTTCTGCAGGAGCTTATTGGAACATTCATTGTTTGGCTAAGTTATTTAGGGTTGGTTTTGGAAGGTCTTTCAACCTTGGCCAAATCCCGCTTCGTACGCAAGTTTTTAATAGCGCTGTTTCAAAGTGTCCACAAAGAGCTGCTGCTTGAAACTGTCCACATGCACATCTCGTATACTGGTGTGCTCATTTCACTACCTGGATTTTGGTTTCCTCTTCTTTCTTTGAAATGACAAGTCTTCATTCAGCATTCTACACACACCTTGTACCAGCTTCAGTTTGAAGCATGTTGGTGGTCTCAAAACGCTGTGTAACCTATGTAGAGTGTGTTACTCTCCAGCACTGAATACACAACTTAGAGCTCCTTTCACCACAGACACGCAAACACATCTTTTTGTGAAAGTCCTACTTCAGGTCCCTTGGGAATGTAAGGTTTTCATGGAGAACATGAAGTCAATCATGCTTTTGCACTCTACTACCAATAGAAATGACCTCTTGTACATGCCTGACTGAGTTTCACTGCAAAATGCCCTTGTTTTCTGGTTTCTTGAATGTTCTCAACACATTAGGAGAAAGAGCGTGTTTGAGCAAGATCGATGCAGTGTGCGTTTCCCTAGATTTCAAGTGATTTGGGAAATATAATTCTTATTTTTCCACATTGTGAAAGAAACATGAGGCTTGCAAGAGATTGAAAAAATGCATCCCAAAACGTACTCCAGCGGTGAAAGCACACGTTTCTACAAAGACTTTGAAGTAGCAAGTAAAAGCCAATGGCTGAGTGTTCTTTCAGAGAGAAACATACACATTTCATCCTTCTGGAGTGAATTTTCAGCCTGGAATTCATATGCATTTGTACCGTGCAGAATGTAACTACCTGCTCGGGGGTTGTGTCATAGAAGCAACTTTCCTGCAGGAGCTTATTGGAACATTCATTGTTTGGCTAACTTCTTTGGGTTGGTTTTGGAAGGTCTTTCAACTTTAGCCAAATCCGCTCTCTTACGAAATTTTTTCACAGCCTTGTTTCCAAGAGCCCACAAAGAACTGCTGCTTAAAACTCTCCACATGCACATCTCCCATACTGGTGTGCTCGTTTCACTACCTGGATTTTGGTTTCCTCTTCTTTCTTTGAAATTACAAGCCCTCTTTCTGCATGCTACACACACCTTGTAGCAGTTTCAGTTTGCAGCATATTGGTGCTCTTAAAACGCTGAGTAACCTGTGTAGAGTGTGTCAGTCTCCAGCACTGAATACACAACTTAGAGCTCCTTTCACCACAGACACGCAAACACATCTTTTTGTAAAAGTCCTACTTCTTTACTCTTGGAAATGTAAGGGTTTCATCGAGAACTTGAAGTCAATCATGCTTTTGCACTCTGCAACCAATAGGAATGAACTCTTGTACATACCCGTCTGAATTTCAGTGCAAAATGCCCTTCTTTTCTGGTTTGTTGAAAGTTCACAACACATTAGGAGATAGAGCGTGTTTGAAGAAGACTGATGCAGTGTGCGTTTTCCTGGATTTCTAGTGATTTGGGAAACATAATCTGTGTTTTCCCACATTGTCTAAGAAACAACATGAGGCTTGCAAGAGATTGAAACAATGCATCCTAAAACTTATTCCAGCAGTGAAAACACACGTTTCTACAAAGACTTGGAAGGAGCAAGCAAAAGAATAGTGGCTGAGTGTCCTTTCAGAGAGAAACACATGCATTTCATCCTTCTGGAGTGAGTTTTCTTGCTAGAATTCATATGCATTTTGTACTGTGCAGAATGTAGCTACCTGCTCGGGGGTTGTGTCATAGATGCACCTTTCCTGCAGGAGCTTATTGGAACTTTCATTGTTTGGCTAAGTTATTTAGGGTTGGTTTTGGAAGGTCTTTCAACTTTGGCCAAATCCGCTTTGTACGAAAGTTTTTCACAGCCCTGTTTCCAAGTGTCCACAAAGAGCTGCTGCTTGAAAGTGTCCACATGCACATCTCCCATACTGGTGTGCTCGTTTCACTACCTGGATTTTGGTTTCCTCTTCTTTCTTTGAAATGACACGTCTTCATTCAGCATGCTACACACACCTTCTAGCAGTTTCAGTTTGAAGCATGTTGGTGCTCTCAAAACGCTGTGTATCCTGTGTAGAGTGTGTCACTCTACAGCACTGAATACACAACTTAGAGCTCCTTTCAACACAGACACGCAAACACGTCTTTTTGGGAAAGTCCTAACTCAGGTAAATTGGAAATGTAATGGTTTCATCGAAAACATGAAGACAATCATGCTTTTGAACTCTGCAACCGAAAGAAATGGCTTTTTGTACATGCCATTCTGAAATTCACTGCAAAATGCCCTTCTTTTCTGGTTTGTTGAAAGTTCAAAACACTTTAGGAGATAGAACGTGTTTGAAGAAGACTGATGCAGTGTGCGTTTTCCTGGATTTCAAGTGATTCGGGATACATACTCCTTGTTTTTCGACATTGTCTAAGAAACAACATGAGGCTTGCAAGAGATTGAAAAAATGCATCCTAAAACTTATGCCTGCAGTGAAAACACACGTTTCTACAAAGACTTGGAAGGAGCAAGCAAAAGAAGAGTGGCTGAGAGTTCTTTCAGAGAGAAACACACGTATTTCATCCTTCTGTAGAGACGGTTAGGGTTACGATTGGACCTAGGGTAGGGTTATGTTGAGGGCTAGGGTTAGAGAGACGGTTAGGGTTACGATTGGACCTAGGGTTAGGGTTATGTTGAGGGCTAGGGTTAGAGATCCGGTTAGGGTTAAGATTGCACCTAGGGCTATAGTGATGTTGAGGGCTAGGGTATTCCAGCAGTGAAAACACACATTTCTATAAAGACTTTGAAGCAACAAGCAAAAGCCTAGTGGCTGAGTGTTCTTTCAGAGAGAAACATGCATTTCATCCTTCTGGAGTGAATTTTCATGCTGGAGTTCATATGCATTTTATAGTGTGCAGAATGTAGCTACCTGCTGGGGGTTGTGTCATAGAAGCACCTTTTCTGCAGGAGCTTATTGGAACATTCATTGTTTGGCTAAGTTATTTCGGGTTGGTTTTGGAAGGTCTTTCAACCTTGGCCAAATCCCGCTTCGTACGCAAGTTTTTAATAGCGCTGTTTCCAAGTGTCCACAAAGAGCTGCTGCTTGAAACTGTCCACATGCACATCTCGTATACTGGTGTGCTCGTTTCACTACCTGGATTTTGGTTTCCTCTTCTTTCTTTGAAATGACAAGTCTTCATTCAGCATTCTACACACACCTTGTACCAGCTTCAGTTTGAAGCATGTTGGTGGTCTCAAAACGCTGTGTAACCTATGTAGAGTGTGTTACTCTCCAGCACTGAATACACAACTTAGAGCTCCTTTCACCACAGACACGCAAACACATCTTTTTGTGAAAGTCCTACTTCAGGTCCCTTGGGAATGTAAGGGTTTCATGGAGAACATGAAGTCAATCATGCTTTTGCACTCTACTACCAATAGAAATGACCTCTTGTACATGCCTGACTGAGTTTCACTGCAAAATGCCCTTGTTTTCTGGTTTCTTGAATGTTCTCAACACATTAGGAGAAAGAGCGTGTTTGAGCAAGATCGATGCAGTGTGCGTTTCCCTAGATTTCAAGTGATTTGGGAAATATAATCCTTATTTTTCCACATTGTGAAAGAAACATGAGGCTTGCAAGAGATTGAAAAAATGCATCCCAAAACGTACTCCAGCGGTGAAAGCACACGTTTCTACAAAGACTTTGAAGTAGCAAGTAAAAGCCAATGGCTGAGTGTTCTTTCAGAGAGAAACATACACATTTCATCCTTCTGGAGTGAATTTTCAGCCTGGAATTCATATGCATTTGTACCGTGCAGAATGTAACTACCTGCTCGGGGGATGTGTCATAGAAGCAACTTTCCTGCAGGAGCTTATTGGAACATTCATTGTTTGGCTAACTTCTTTGGGTTGGTTTTGAAAGGTCTTTCAACTTTAGCCAAATCCGCTCTCTTACGAAATTTTTTCACAGCCTTGTTTCCAAGAGCCCACAAAGAACTGCTGCTTAAAACTCTCCACATGCACATCTCCCATACTGGTGTGCTCGTTTCACTACCTGGATTTTGGTTTCCTCTTCTTTCTTTGAAATTACAAGCCCTCTTTCTGCATGCTACACACACCTTGAAGCAGTTTCAGTTTCCAGCATATTGGTGCTCTTAAAACGCTGAGTAACCTGTGTAGAGTGTGTCAATCTCCAGCACTGAATACACAACTTAGAGCTCCTTTCACCACAGACACGCAAACACATCTTTTTGTAAAAGTCCTACTTCTTTACTCTTGGAAATGTAAGGGTTTCATCGAGAACTTGAAGTCAATCATGCTTTTGCACTCTGCAACCAATAGGAATGAACTCTTGTACATACCCGTCTGAATTTCAGTGCAAAATGCCCTTCTTTTCTGGTTTGTTGAAAGTTCACAACACATTAGGAGATAGAGCGTGTTTGAAGAAGACTGATGCAGTGTGCGTTTTCCTGGATTTCTAGTGATTTGGGAAACATAATCCGTGTTTTCCCACATTGTCTAAGAAACAACATGAGGCTTGCAAGAGATTGAAACAATGCATCCTAAAACTTATTCCAGCAGTGAAAACACACGTTTCTACAAAGACTTGGAAGGAGCAAGCAAAAGAATAGTGGCTGAGTGTCCTTTCAGAGAGAAACACATGCATTTCATCCTTCTGGAGTGAGTTTTCTTGCTGGAATTCATATGCATTTTGTACTGTGCAGAATGTAGCTACCTGCTCGGGGGTTGTGTCATAGATGCACCTTTCCTGCAGGAGCTTATTGGAACTTTCATTGTTTGGCTAAGTTATTTAGGGTTGGTTTTGGAAGGTCTTTCAACTTTGGCCAAATGCGCTTTGTACGAAAGTTTTTCACAGCCCTGTTTCCAAGTGTCCACAAAGAGCTGCTGCTTGAAAGTGTCCACATGCACATCTCCCATACTGGTGTGCTCGTTTCACTACCTGGATTTTGGTTTCCTCTTCTTTCTTTGAAATGACACGTCTTCATTCAGCATGCTACACACACCTTTTAGCAGTTTCAGTTTGAAGCATGTTGGTGCTCTCAAAACGCTGTGTATCCTGTGTAGAGTGTGTCACTCTACAGCACTGAATACACAACTTAGAGCTCCTTTCAACACAGACACGCAAACACGTCTTTTTGGGAAAGTCCTAACTCAGGTAAATTGGAAATGTAATGGTTTCATCGAAAACATGAAGACAATCATGCTTTTGAACTCTGCAACCGAAAGAAATGGCTTTTTGTACATGCCATTCTGAATTTCACTGCAAAATGCCCTTCTTTTCTGGTTTGTTGAAAGTTCACAACACATTAGGAGATAGAGCGTGTTTGAAGAAGACTGATGCAGTGTGCGTTTTCCTGGATTTCTAGTGATTTGGGAAACATAATCCGTGTTTTCCCACATTGTCTAAGAAACAACATGAGGCTTGCAAGAGATTGAAACAATGCATCCTAAAACTTATTCCAGCAGTGAAAACACACGTTTCTACAAAGACTTGGAAGGAGCAAGCAAAAGAATAGTGGCTGAGTGTCCTTTCAGAGAGAAACACATGCATTTCATCCTTCTGGAGTGAGTTTTCTTGCTGGAATTCATATGCATTTTGTACTGTGCAGAATGTAGCTACCTGCTCGGGGGTTGTGTCATAGATGCACCTTTCCTGCAGGAGCTTATTGGAACTTTCATTGTTTGGCTAAGTTATTTAGGGTTGGTTTTGGAAGGTCTTTCAACTTTGGCCAAATCCGCTTTGTACGAAAGTTTTTCACAGCCCTGTTTCCAAGTGTCCACAAAGAGCTGCTGCTTGAAAGTGTCCACATGCACATCTCCCATACTGGTGTGCTCGTTTCACTACCTGGATTTTGGTTTCCTCTTCTTTCTTTGAAATGACACGTCTTCATTCAGCATGCTACACACACCTTGTAGCAGTTTCAGTTTGAAGCATGTTGGTGCTCTCAAAACGCTGTGTATCCTGTGTAGAGTGTGTCACTCTACAGCACTGAATACACAACTTAGAGCTCCTTTCAACACAGACACGCAAACACGTCTTTTTGGGAAAGTCCTAACTCAGGTAAATTGGAAATGTAATGCTTTCATCGAAAACATGAAGACAATCATGCTTTTGAACTCTGCAACCGAAAGAAATGGCTTTTTGTACATGCCATTCTGAATTTCACTGCAAAATGCCCTTCTTTTCTGGTTTGTTGAAAGTTCAAAACACTTTAGGAGATAGAACGTGTTTGAAGAAGACTGATGCAGTGTGCGTTTTCCTGGATTTCATGTGATTCGGGATACATACTCCTTGTTTTTCGACATTGTCTAAGAAACAACATGAGGCTTGCAAGAGATTGAAAAAATGCATCCTAAAACTTATGCCTGCAGTGAAAACACACGTTTCTACAAAGACTTGGAAGGAGCAAGCAAAAGAAGAGTGGCTGAGAGTTCTTTCAGAGAGAAACACACGTATTTCATCCTTCTGTAGAGACGGTTAGGGTTACGATTGGACCTAGGGTAGGGTTATGTTGAGGGCTAGGGTTAGAGAGACGGTTAGGGTTACGATTGGACCTAGGGTTAGGGTTATGTTGAGGTCTAGGGTTAGAGATCCGGTTAGGGTTACGATTGGACCTAGGGTTAGGGTTATGTTGAGGGCTAGGGTTAGAGAGACGGTTAGGGTTACGATTGGACCTAGGGTTAGGGTTATGTTGAGGTCTAGGGTTAGAGATCCGGTTAGGGTTACGATTGGACCTAGGGTTAGGGTTATGTTGAGGGCTAAGGTTAGAGATCCGGTTAGGGTTACGATTGGACCTAGGGTAGGGTTATCTTGAGGGCTAGGGTTAGAGAGACGGTTAGGGTTACGATTGGACCTAGGGTTAGGGTTATGTTGAGGTCTAGCGTTAGAGATCCGGTTAGGGTTACGATTGGACCTAGGGTTAGGGTTATGTTGAGGGCTAGGGTTAGAGATCCGGTTAGGGTTACGATTGGACCTAGGGTAGGGTTATGTTGAGGGCTAGGGTTAGAGAGACGGTTAGGGTTACGATTGGACCTAGGGTTAGGGTTATGTTGAGGTCTAGGGTTAGAGATCCGGTTAGGGTTACGATTGGACCTAGGGTTACGGTTATGTTGAGGGCTAGGGTTAGAGATCCGGTTAGGGTTACGATTGGACCTAGGGTAGGGTTATGTTGAGGGCTAGGGTTAGAGAGACGGTTAGGGTTACGATTGGACCTAGGGTTAGGGTTATGCTGAGGTCTAGCGTTAGAGATCCGGTTAGGGTTACGATTGGACCTAGGGTTAGGGTTATGTTGAGGGCTAGGGTTAGAGATCCGGTTAGGGTTACGATTGGACCTAGGGTAGGGTTATGTTGAGGGCTAGGGTTAGAGAGACGGTTAGGGTTACGATTGGACCTAGGGTTAGGGTTATGTTGAGGGCTAGGGTTAGAGATCCGGTTAGGGTTACGATTGGACCTAGGGTTAGTGTTATGTTGAGGGCTAGGGATAGAGACGGTTAGGGTTACGATTGGACCTAGGGTTAGGGTTATGTTGAGGGCCAGGGTTAGAGATCAGCTTAGTATTACGATTGGACCTAGGGTTAGGGTTATTTTGAGGCCTAGGGTTAGAGATCCTGTTAGGGTTACGATCGGACCTAGGGTTAGGGTTATGTTGAGGGCTAGGGTTAGAGATCCGGTTAGGCTTAAGATTGTACCTAGGGTTATAGTGATGTTGAGGGCTAGGGTATTCCAGCAGTGAAAACACACATTTCTATAAAGACTTTGAAGCAGCAAGCAAAAGCCTAGTGGCTGAGTGTTCTTTCAGAGAGAAACATGCATTTCATCCTTCTGGAGTGAATTTTCATGCTGGAGTTCATATGCATTTTATACTGTGCAGAATGTAGCTACCTGCTGGGGGTTGTGTCATAGAAGCACCTTTTCTGCAGGAGCTTATTGGAACATTCATTGTTTGGCTAAGTTATTTAGGGTTGGTTTTGGAAGGTCTTTCAACCTTGGCCAAATCCCGCTTCGTACGCAAGTTTTTAATAGCGCTGTTTCAAAGTGTCCACAAAGAGCTGCTGCTTGAAACTGTCCACATGCACATCTCGTATACTGGTGTGCTCATTTCACTACCTGGATTTTGGTTTCCTCTTCTTTCTTTGAAATGACAAGTCTTCATTCAGCATTCTACACACACCTTGTACCAGCTTCAGTTTGAAGCATGTTGGTGGTCTCAAAACGCTGTGTAACCTATGTAGAGTGTGTTACTCTCCAGCACTGAATACACAACTTAGAGCTCCTTTCACCACAGACACGCAAACACATCTTTTTGTGAAAGTCCTACTTCAGGTCCCTTGGGAATGTAAGGTTTTCATGGAGAACATGAAGTCAATCATGCTTTTGCACTCTACTACCAATAGAAATGACCTCTTGTACATGCCTGACTGAGTTTCACTGCAAAATGCCCTTGTTTTCTGGTTTCTTGAATGTTCTCAACACATTAGGAGAAAGAGCGTGTTTGAGCAAGATCGATGCAGTGTGCGTTTCCCTAGATTTCAAGTGATTTGGGAAATATAATTCTTATTTTTCCACATTGTGAAAGAAACATGAGGCTTGCAAGAGATTGAAAAAATGCATCCCAAAACGTACTCCAGCGGTGAAAGCACACGTTTCTACAAAGACTTTGAAGTAGCAAATAAAAGCCAATGGCTGAGTGTTCTTTCAGAGAGAAACATACACATTTCATCCTTCTGGAGTGAATTTTCAGCCTGGAATTCATATGCATTTGTACCGTGCAGAATGTAACTACCTGCTCGGGGGTTGTGTCATAGAAGCAACTTTCCTGCAGGAGCTTATTGGAACATTCATTGTTTGGCTAACTTCTTTGGGTTGGTTTTGGAAGGTCTTTCAACTTTAGCCAAATCCGCTCTCTTACGAAATTTTTTCACAGCCTTGTTTCCAAGAGCCCACAAAGAACTGCTGCTTAAAACTCTCCACATGCACATCTCCCATACTGGTGTGCTCGTTTCACTACCTGGATTTTGGTTTCCTCTTCTTTCTTTGAAATTACAAGCCCTCTTTCTGCATGCTACACACACCTTGTAGCAGTTTCAGTTTGCAGCATATTGGTGCTCTTAAAACGCTGAGTAACCTGTGTAGAGTGTGTCAGTCTCCAGCACTGAATACACAACTTAGAGCTCCTTTCACCACAGACACGCAAACACATCTTTTTGTAAAAGTCCTACTTCTTTACTCTTGGAAATGTAAGGGTTTCATCGAGAACTTGAAGTCAATCATGCTTTTGCACTCTGCAACCAATAGGAATGAACTCTTGTACATACCCGTCTGAATTTCAGTGCAAAATGCCCTTCTTTTCTGGTTTGTTGAAAGTTCACAACACATTAGGAGATAGAGCGTGTTTGAAGAAGACTGATGCAGTGTGCGTTTTCCTGGATTTCTAGTGATTTGGGAAACATAATACGTGTTTTCCCACATTGTCTAAGAAACAACATGAGGCTTGCAAGAGATTGAAACAATGCATCCTAAAACTTATTCCAGCAGTGAAAACACACGTTTCTACAAAGACTTGGAAGGAGCAAGCAAAAGAATAGTGGCTGAGTGTCCTTTCAGAGAGAAACACATGCATTTCATCCTTCTGGAGTGAGTTTTCTTGCTAGAATTCATATGCATTTTGTACTGTGCAGAATGTAGCTACCTGCTCGGGGGTTGTGTCATAGATGCACCTTTCCTGCAGGAGCTTATTGGAACTTTCATTGTTTGGCTAAGTTATTTAGGGTTGGTTTTGGAAGGTCTTTCAACTTTGGCCAAATCCGCTTTGTACGAAAGTTTTTCACAGCCCTGTTTCCAAGTGTCCACAAAGAGCTGCTGCTTGAAAGTGTCCACATGCACATCTCCCATACTGGTGTGCTCGTTTCACTACCTGGATTTTGGTTTCCTCTTCTTTCTTTGAAATGACACGTCTTCATTCAGCATGCTACACACACCTTCTAGCAGTTTCAGTTTGAAGCATGTTGGTGCTCTCAAAACGCTGTGTATCCTGTGTAGAGTGTGTCACTCTACAGCACTGAATACACAACTTAGAGCTCCTTTCAACACAGACACGCAAACACGTCTTTTTGGGAAAGTCCTAACTCAGGTAAATTGGAAATGTAATGGTTTCATCGAAAACATGAAGACAATCATGCTTTTGAACTCTGCAACCGAAAGAAATGGCTTTTTGTACATGCCATTCTGAAATTCACTGCAAAATGCCCTTCTTTTCTGGTTTGTTGAAAGTTCAAAACACTTTAGGAGATAGAACGTGTTTGAAGAAGACTGATGCAGTGTGCGTTTTCCTGGATTTCAAGTGATTCGGGATACATACTCCTTGTTTTTCGACATTGTCTAAGAAACAACATGAGGCTTGCAAGAGATTGAAAAAATGCATCCTAAAACTTATGCCTGCAGTGAAAACACACGTTTCTACAAAGACTTGGAAGGAGCAAGCAAAAGAAGAGTGGCTGAGAGTTCTTTCAGAGAGAAACACACGTATTTCATCCTTCTGTAGAGACGGTTAGGGTTACGATTGGACCTAGGGTAGGGTTATGTTGAGGGCTAGGGTTAGAGAGACGGTTAGGGTTACGATTGGACCTAGGGTTAGGGTTATGTTGAGGGCTAGGGTTAGAGATCCGGTTAGGGTTAAGATTGCACCTAGGGCTATAGTGATGTTGAGGGCTAGGGTATTCCAGCAGTGAAAACACACATTTCTATAAAGACTTTGAAGCAACAAGCAAAAGCCTAGTGGCTGAGTGTTCTTTCAGAGAGAAACATGCATTTCATCCTTCTGGAGTGAATTTTCATGCTGGAGTTCATATGCATTTTATAGTGTGCAGAATGTAGCTACCTGCTGGGGGTTGTGTCATAGAAGCACCTTTTCTGCAGGAGCTTATTGGAACATTCATTGTTTGGCTAAGTTATTTCGGGTTGGTTTTGGAAGGTCTTTCAACCTTGGCCAAATCCCGCTTCGTACGCAAGTTTTTAATAGCGCTGTTTCCAAGTGTCCACAAAGAGCTGCTGCTTGAAACTGTCCACATGCACATCTCGTATACTGGTGTGCTCGTTTCACTACCTGGATTTTGGTTTCCTCTTCTTTCTTTGAAATGACAAGTCTTCATTCAGCATTCTACACACACCTTGTACCAGCTTCAGTTTGAAGCATGTTGGTGGTCTCAAAACGCTGTGTAACCTATGTAGAGTGTGTTACTCTCCAGCACTGAATACACAACTTAGAGCTCCTTTCACCACAGACACGCAAACACATCTTTTTGTGAAAGTCCTACTTCAGGTCCCTTGGGAATGTAAGGGTTTCATGGAGAACATGAAGTCAATCATGCTTTTGCACTCTACTACCAATAGAAATGACCTCTTGTACATGCCTGACTGAGTTTCACTGCAAAATGCCCTTGTTTTCTGGTTTCTTGAATGTTCTCAACACATTAGGAGAAAGAGCGTGTTTGAGCAAGATCGATGCAGTGTGCGTTTCCCTAGATTTCAAGTGATTTGGGAAATATAATCCTTATTTTTCCACATTGTGAAAGAAACATGAGGCTTGCAAGAGATTGAAAAAATGCATCCCAAAACGTACTCCAGCGGTGAAAGCACACGTTTCTACAAAGACTTTGAAGTAGCAAGTAAAAGCCAATGGCTGAGTGTTCTTTCAGAGAGAAACATACACATTTCATCCTTCTGGAGTGAATTTTCAGCCTGGAATTCATATGCATTTGTACCGTGCAGAATGTAACTACCTGCTCGGGGGATGTGTCATAGAAGCAACTTTCCTGCAGGAGCTTATTGGAACATTCATTGTTTGGCTAACTTCTTTGGGTTGGTTTTGAAAGGTCTTTCAACTTTAGCCAAATCCGCTCTCTTACGAAATTTTTTCACAGCCTTGTTTCCAAGAGCCCACAAAGAACTGCTGCTTAAAACTCTCCACATGCACATCTCCCATACTGGTGTGCTCGTTTCACTACCTGGATTTTGGTTTCCTCTTCTTTCTTTGAAATTACAAGCCCTCTTTCTGCATGCTACACACACCTTGAAGCAGTTTCAGTTTCCAGCATATTGGTGCTCTTAAAACGCTGAGTAACCTGTGTAGAGTGTGTCAATCTCCAGCACTGAATACACAACTTAGAGCTCCTTTCACCACAGACACGCAAACACATCTTTTTGTAAAAGTCCTACTTCTTTACTCTTGGAAATGTAAGGGTTTCATCGAGAACTTGAAGTCAATCATGCTTTTGCACTCTGCAACCAATAGGAATGAACTCTTGTACATACCCGTCTGAATTTCAGTGCAAAATGCCCTTCTTTTCTGGTGTGTTGAAAGTTCACAACACATTAGGAGATAGAGCGTGTTTGAAGAAGACTGATGCAGTGTGCGTTTTCCTGGATTTCTAGTGATTTGGGAAACATAATCCGTGTTTTCCCACATTGTCTAAGAAACAACATGAGGCTTGCAAGAGATTGAAACAATGCATCCTAAAACTTATTCCAGCAGTGAAAACACACGTTTCTACAAAGACTTGGAAGGAGCAAGCAAAAGAATAGTGGCTGAGTGTCCTTTCAGAGAGAAACACATGCATTTCATCCTTCTGGAGTGAGTTTTCTTGCTGGAATTCATATGCATTTTGTACTGTGCAGAATGTAGCTACCTGCTCGGGGGTTGTGTCATAGATGCACCTTTCCTGCAGGAGCTTATTGGAACTTTCATTGTTTGGCTAAGTTATTTAGGGTTGGTTTTGGAAGGTCTTTCAACTTTGGCCAAATGCGCTTTGTACGAAAGTTTTTCACAGCCCTGTTTCCAAGTGTCCACAAAGAGCTGCTGCTTGAAAGTGTCCACATGCACATCTCCCATACTGGTGTGCTCGTTTCACTACCTGGATTTTGGTTTCCTCTTCTTTCTTTGAAATGACACGTCTTCATTCAGCATGCTACACACACCTTTTAGCAGTTTCAGTTTGAAGCATGTTGGTGCTCTCAAAACGCTGTGTATCCTGTGTAGAGTGTGTCACTCTACAGCACTGAATACACAACTTAGAGCTCCTTTCAACACAGACACGCAAACACGTCTTTTTGGGAAAGTCCTAACTCAGGTAAATTGGAAATGTAATGGTTTCATCGAAAACATGAAGACAATCATGCTTTTGAACTCTGCAACCGAAAGAAATGGCTTTTTGTACATGCCATTCTGAATTTCACTGCAAAATGCCCTTCTTTTCTGGTTTGTTGAAAGTTCACAACACATTAGGAGATAGAGCGTGTTTGAAGAAGACTGATGCAGTGTGCGTTTTCCTGGATTTCTAGTGATTTGGGAAACATAATCCGTGTTTTCCCACATTGTCTAAGAAACAACATGAGGCTTGCAAGAGATTGAAACAATGCATCCTAAAACTTATTCCAGCAGTGAAAACACACGTTTCTACAAAGACTTGGAAGGAGCAAGCAAAAGAATAGTGGCTGAGTGTCCTTTCAGAGAGAAACACATGCATTTCATCCTTCTGGAGTGAGTTTTCTTGCTGGAATTCATATGCATTTTGTACTGTGCAGAATGTAGCTACCTGCTCGGGGGTTGTGTCATAGATGCACCTTTCCTGCAGGAGCTTATTGGAACTTTCATTGTTTGGCTAAGTTATTTAGGGTTGGTTTTGGAAGGTCTTTCAACTTTGGCCAAATCCGCTTTGTACGAAAGTTTTTCACAGCCCTGTTTCCAAGTGTCCACAAAGAGCTGCTGCTTGAAAGTGTCCACATGCACATCTCCCATACTGGTGTGCTCGTTTCACTACCTGGATTTTGGTTTCCTCTTCTTTCTTTGAAATGACACGTCTTCATTCAGCATGCTACACACACCTTGTAGCAGTTTCAGTTTGAAGCATGTTGGTGCTCTCAAAACGCTGTGTATCCTGTGTAGAGTGTGTCACTCTACAGCACTGAATACACAACTTAGAGCTCCTTTCAACACAGACACGCAAACACGTCTTTTTGGGAAAGTCCTAACTCAGGTAAATTGGAAATGTAATGGTTTCATCGAAAACATGAAGACAATCATGCTTTTGAACTCTGCAACCGAAAGAAATGGCTTTTTGTACATGCCATTCTGAATTTCACTGCAAAATGCCCTTCTTTTCTGGTTTGTTGAAAGTTCAAAACACTTTAGGAGATAGAACGTGTTTGAAGAAGACTGATGCAGTGTGCGTTTTCCTGGATTTCAAGTGATTCGGGATACATACTCCTTGTTTTTCGACATTGTCTAAGAAACAACATGAGGCTTGCAAGAGATTGAAAAAATGCATCCTAAAACTTATGCCTGCAGTGAAAACACACGTTTCTACAAAGACTTGGAAGGAGCAAGCAAAAGAAGAGTGGCTGAGAGTTCTTTCAGAGAGAAACACACGTATTTCATCCTTCTGTAGAGACGGTTAGGGTTACGATTGGACCTAGGGTAGGGTTATGTTGAGGGCTAGGGTTAGAGAGACGGTTAGGGTTACGATTGGACCTAGGGTTAGGGTTATGTTGAGGTCTAGGGTTAGAGATCCGGTTAGGGTTACGATTGGACCTAGGGTTAGGGTTATGTTGAGGGCTAGGGTTAGAGAGACGGTTAGGGTTACGATTGGACCTAGGGTTAGGGTTATGTTGAGGTCTAGGGTTAGAGATCCGGTTAGGGTTACGATTGGACCTAGGGTTAGGGTTATGTTGAGGGCTAAGGTTAGAGATCCGGTTAGGGTTACGATTGGACCTAGGGTAGGGTTATCTTGAGGGCTAGGGTTAGAGAGACGGTTAGGGTTACGATTGGACCTAGGGTTAGGGTTATGTTGAGGTCTAGCGTTAGAGATCCGGTTAGGGTTACGATTGGACCTAGGGTTAGGGTTATGTTGAGGGCTAGGGTTAGAGATCCGGTTAGGGTTACGATTGGACCTAGGGTAGGGTTATGTTGAGGGCTAGGGTTAGAGAGACGGTTAGGGTTACGATTGGACCTAGGGTTAGGGTTATGTTGAGGTCTAGGGTTAGAGATCCGGTTAGGGTTACGATTGGACCTAGGGTTACGGTTATGTTGAGGGCTAGGGTTAGAGATCCGGTTAGGGTTACGATTGGACCTAGGGTTAGGGTTATGTTGAGGGCTAGGGATAGAGAGACGGTTAGGGTTACGATTGGACCTAAGGTTAGGGTTATGTTGAGGGCCAGGGTTAGAGATCAGCTTAGTATTACGATTGGACCTAGGGTTAGGGTTATGTTGAGGCCTAGGGTTAGAGATCCGGTTAGGGTTACGATTGGACCTAGGGTTAGGGTTATGTTGAGGGCTAGGGTTAGAGATCCGGTTAGGGTTACGATTGGACCTAGGGTTAGGGTTATATTGAGCGCTAGGGTTAGAGAGACGGTTAGGGTTACGGTTGGACCTAGGGTTAGGGTTATGTTGAGGCCTAAGTTTAGAGATCAGGTTAGTATTACTATTGGACCTAGGGTTAGGGTTATGTTGAGGGCTAGGGTTACAGATCCGGTTAGGGTTACGATTGGACTTAGGGTAAGGGTTATGTTGAGGGCTAGGGTTAGAGATCCGGTTAGGGTTACGATTGGACGTAGGGTTAGGGTTATGTTGAGGGCTAGGGTTAGAGATCCGGTTAGGGTTACGGTTGGACCTAGGGTTAGGGTTATGTTGAGGGCCAGGGTTAGAGATCAGCTTAGTATTACGATTGGACCTAGGGTTAGGGTTATTTTGAGGCCTAGGGTTAGAGATCCTGTTAGGGTTACGATTGGACCTAGGGTTAGGGTTATGTTGAGGGCTAGGGTTAGAGGTCCGGTTAGGCTTAAGATTGTACCTAGGGTTATAGTGATGTTGAGGGCTAGGGTATTCCAGCAGTGAAAACACACATTTCTATAAAGACTTTGAAGCAGCAAGCAAAAGCCTAGTGGCTGAGTGTTCTTTCAGAGAGAAACATGCATTTCATCCTTCTGGAGTGAATTTTCATGCTGGAGTTCATATGCATTTTATACTGTGCAGAATGTAGCTACCTGCTGGGGGTTGTGTCATAGAAGCACCTTTTCTGCAGGAGCTTATTGGAACATTCATTGTTTGGCTAAGTTATTTAGGGTTGGTTTTGGAAGGTCTTTCAACCTTGGCCAAATCCCGCTTCGTACGCAAGTTTTTAATAGCGCTGTTTCCAAGTGTCCACAAAGAGCTGCTGCTTGAAACTGTCCACATGCACATCTCCTATACTGGTATGCTCGTTTCACTACCTGGATTTTGGTTTCCTCTTCTTTCTTTGAAATGACAAGTCTTCATTCAGCATTCTACACACACCGTGTACCAGCTTCAGTTTGAAGCATGTTGGTGCTCTCAAAACGCTGTGTAACCTATGTAGAGTGTGTTACTCTCCAGCACTGAATACACAACTTAGAGCTCCTTTCACCACAGACACGCAAACACATCTTTTTGTGAAAGTCCTACTTCAGGTCCCTTGGGAATGTAAGGTTTTCATGGAGAACATGAAGTCAATCATGCTTTTGCACTCTACTACCAATAGAAATGACCTCTTTTACATGCCTGACTGAGTTTCACTGCAAAATGCCCTTGTTTTCTGGTTTCTTGAATGTTCTCAACACATTAGGAGAAAGAGCGTGTTTGAGCAAGATCGATGCAGTGTGCGTTTCCCTAGATTTCAAGTGATTTGGGAAATATAATCCTTATTTTTCCACATTGTGAAAGAAACATGAGGCTTGCAAGAGATTGAAAAAATGCATCCCAAAACGTACTCCAGCGGTGAAAGCACACGTTTCTACAAAGACTTTGAAGTAGCAAGTAAAAGCCAATGGCTGAGTGTTCTTTCAGAGAGAAACATACACATTTCATCCTTCTGGAGTGAATTTTCAGCCTGGAATTCATATGCATTTGTACCGTGCAGAATGTAACTACCTGCTCGGGGGTTGTGTCATAGAAGCAACTTTCCTGCAGGAGCTTATTGGAACATTCATTGTTTGGCTAACTTCTTTGGGTTGGTTTTGGAAGGTCTTTCAACTTTAGCCAAATCCGCTCTCTTACGAAATTTTTTCACAGCCTTGTTTCCAAGAGCCCACAAAGAACTGCTGCTTAAAACTCTCCACATGCACATCTCCCATACTGGTGTGCTCGTTTCACTACCTGGATTGTGGTTTCCTCTTCTTTCTTTGAAATTACAAGCCCTCTTTCTGCATGCTACACACACCTTGAAGCAGTTTCAGTTTCCAGCATATTGGTGCTCTTAAAACGCTGAGTAACCTGTGTAGAGTGTGTCAATCTCCAGCACTGAATACACAACTTAGAGCTCCTTTCACCACAGACACGCAAACACATCTTTTTGTAAAAGTCCTACTTCTTTACTCTTGGAAATGTAAGGGTTTCATCGAGAACTAGAAGTCAATCATGCTTTTGCACTCTGCAACCAATAGGAATGAACTCTTGTACATACCCGTCTGAATTTCAGTGCAAAATGCCCTTCTTTTCTGGTTTGTTGAAAGTTCACAACACATTAGGAGATAGAGCGTGTTTGAAGAAGACTGATGCAGTGTGCGTTTTCCTGGATTTCTAGTGATTTGGGAAACATAATCCGTGTTTTCCCACATTGTCTAAGAAACAACATGAGGCTTGCAAGAGATTGAAACAATGCATCCTAAAACTTATTCCAGCAGTGAAAACACACGTTTCTACAAAGACTTGGAAGGAGCAAGCAAAAGAATAGTGGCTGAGTGTCCTTTCAGAGAGAAACACATGCATTTCATCCTTCTGGAGTGAGTTTTCTTGCTGGAATTCATATGCATTTTGTACTGTGCAGAATGTAGCTACCTGCTCGGGGGTTGTGTCATAGATGCACCTTTCCTGCAGGAGCTTATTGGAACTTTCATTGTTTGGCTAAGTTATTTAGGGTTGGTTTTGGAAGGTCTTTCAACTTTGGCCAAATGCGCTTTGTACGAAAGTTTTTCACAGCCCTGTTTCCAAGTGTCCACAAAGAGCTGCTGCTTGAAAGTGTCCACATGCACATCTCCCATACTGGTGTGCTCGTTTCACTACCTGGATTTTGGTTTCCTCTTCTTTCTTTGAAATGACAAGTCTTCATTCAGCATGCTACACACACCTTGTAGCAGTTTCAGTTTGAAGCATGTTGGTGCTCTCAAAACGCTGTGTATCCTGTGTAGAGTGTGTCACTCTACAGCACTGAATACACAACTTAGAGCTCCTTTCAACACAGACACGCAAACACGTCTTTTTGGGAAAGTCCTAACTCAGGTAAATTGGAAATGTAATGGTTTCATCGAAAACATGAAGACAATCATGCTTTTGAACTCTGCAACCGAAAGAAATGGCTTTTTGTACATGCCATTCTGAATTTCACTGCAAAATGCCCTTCTTTTCTGGTTTGTTGAAAGTTCAAAACACTTTAGGAGATAGAACGTGTTTGAAGAAGACTGATGCAGTGTGCGTTTTCCTGGATTTCAAGTGATTCGGGATACATACTCCTTGTTTTTCGACATTGTCTAAGAAACAACATGAGGCTTGCAAGAGATTGAAAAAATGTATCCTAAAACTTATGCCTGCAGTGAAAACACACGTTTCTACAAAGACTTGGAAGGAGCAAGCAAAAGAATAGTGGCTGAGAGTTCTTTCAGAGAGAAACACACGTATTTCATCCTTCTGTAGAGACGGTTAGGGTTACGATTGGACCTAGGGTAGGGTTATGTTGAGGGCTAGGGTTAGAGAGACGGTTAGGGTTACGATTGGACCTAGGGTTAGGGTTATGTTGAGGTCTAGGGTTAGAGATCCGGTTAGGGTTACGATTGGACCTAGGGTAGGGTTATGTTGAGGGCTAGGGTTAGAGAGACGGTTAGGGTTACGATTGGACCTAGGGTTAGGGTTATGTTGAGGGCTAGGGTTAGAGATCCGGTTAGGGTTACGATTGGACCTAGGGTTAGTGTTATGTTGAGGGCTAGGGATAGAGAGACGGTTAGGGTTACGATTGGACCTAGGGTTAGGGTTATGTTGAGGGCCAGGGTTAGAGATCAGCTTAGTATTACGATTGGACCTAGGGTTAGGGTTATGTTGAGGGCTAGGGTTAGAGATCCGGTTAGGGTTACGGTTGGACCTAGGGTTAGGGTTACGTTGAGGGCTAGGGTTAGAGATCCGGTTAGGGTTAAGATTGTACCTAGGTCTATAGTGATGTTGAGGGCTAGGGTATTCCAGCAGTGAAAACACACATTTCTATAAAGACTTTGAAGCAACAAGCAAAAGCCTAGTGGCTGAGTGTTCTTTCAGAGAGAAACATGCATTTCATCCTTCTGGAGTGAATTTTCATGCTGGAGTTCATATGCATTTTATACTGTGCAGAATGTAGCTACCTGCTGGGGGTTGTGTCATAGAAGCACCTTTTCTGCAGGAGCTTATTGGAACATTCATTGTTTGGCTAAGTTATTTAGGGTTGGTTTTGGAAGGTCTTTCAACCTTGGCCAAATCCCGCTTCGTACGCAAGTTTTTAATAGCGCTGTTTCCAAGTGTCCACAAAGAGCTGCTGCTTGAAACTGTCCACATGCACATCTCGTATACTGGTGTGCTCGTTTCACTACCTGGATTTTGGTTTCCTCTTCTTTCTTTGAAATGACAAGTCTTCATTCAGCATTCTACACACACCTTGTACCAGCTTCAGTTTGAAGCATGTTGGTGGTCTCAAAACGCTGTGTAACCTATGTAGAGTGTGTTACTCTCCAGCACTGAATACACAACTTAGAGCTCCTTTCACCACTGACACGCAAACACATCTTTTTGTGAAAGTCCTACTTCAGGTCCCTTGGGAATGTAAGGGTTTCATGGAGAACATGAAGTCAATCATGCTTTTGCACTCTACTACCAATAGAAATGACCTCTTGTACATGCCTGACTGAGTTTCACTGCAAAATGCCCTTGTTTTCTGGTTTCTTGAATGTTCTCAACACATTAGGAGAAAGAGCGTGTTTGAGCAAGATCGATGCAGTGTGCGTTTCCCTAGATTTCAAGTGATTTGGGAAATATAATCCTTATTTTTCCACATTGTGAAAGAAACATGAGGCTTGCAAGAGATTGAAAAAATGCATCCCAAAACATACTCCAGCGGTGAAAGCACACGTTTCTACAAAGACTTTGAAGTAGCAAGTAAAAGCCAATGGCTGAGTGTTCTTTCAGAGAGAAACATACACATTTCATCCTTCTGGAGTGAATTTTCAGCCTGGAATTCATATGCATTTGTACCGTGCAGAATGTAACTACCTGCTCGGGGGTTGTGTCATAGAAGCAACTTTCCTGCAGGAGCTTATTGGAACATTCATTGTTTGGCTAACTTCTTTGGGTTGGTTTTGAAAGGTCTTTCAACTTTAGCCAAATCCGCTCTCTTACGAAATTTTTTCACAGCCTTGTTTCCAAGAGCCCACAAAGAACTGCTGCTTAAAACTCTCCACATGCACATCTCCCATACTGGTGTGCTCGTTTCACTACCTGGATTTTGGTTTCCTCTTCTTTCTTTGAAATTACAAGCCCTCTTTCTGCATGCTACACACACCTTGAAGCAGTTTCAGTTTCCAGCATATTGGTGCTCTTAAAACGCTGAGTAACCTGTGTAGAGTGTGTCAATCTCCAGCACTGAATACACAACTTAGAGCTCCTTTCACCACAGACACGCAAACACATCTTTTTGTAAAAGTCCTACTTCTTTACTCTTGGAAATGTAAGGGTTTCATCGAGAACTTGAAGTCAATCATGCTTTTGCACTCTGCAACCAATAGGAATGAACTCTTGTACATACCCGTCTGAATTTCAGTGCAAAATGCCCTTCTTTTCTGGTTTGTTGAAAGTTCACAACACATTAGGAGATAGAGCGTGTTTGAAGAAGACTGATGCAGTGTGCGTTTTCCTGGATTTCTAGTGATTTGGGAAACATAATCCGTGTTTTCCCACATTGTCTAAGAAACAACATGAGGCTTGCAAGAGATTGAAACAATGCATCCTAAAACTTATTCCAGCAGTGAAAACACACGTTTCTACAAAGACTTGGAAGGAGCAAGCAAAAGAATAGTGGCTGAGTGTCCTTTCAGAGAGAAACACATGCATTTCATCCTTCTGGAGTGAGTTTTCTTGCTGGAATTCATATGCATTTTGTACTGTGCAGAATGTAGCTACCTGCTCGGGGGTTGTGTCATAGATGCACCTTTCCTGCAGGAGCTTATTGGAACTTTCATTGTTTGGCTAAGTTATTTAGGGTTGGTTTTGGAAGGTCTTTCAACTTTGGCCAAATGCGCTTTGTACGAAAGTTTTTCACAGCCCTGTTTCCAAGTGTCCACAAAGAGCTGCTGCTTGAAAGTGTCCACATGCACATCTCCCATACTGGTGTGCTCGTTTCACTACCTGGATTTTGGTTTCCTCTTCTTTCTTTGAAATGACACGTCTTCATTCAGCATGCTACACACACCTTTTAGCAGTTTCAGTTTGAAGCATGTTGGTGCTCTCAAAACGCTGTGTATCCTGTGTAGAGTGTGTCACTCTACAGCACTGAATACACAACTTAGAGCTCCTTTCAACACAGACACGCAAACACGTCTTTTTGGGAAAGTCCTAACTCAGGTAAATTGGAAATGTAATGCTTTCATCGAAAACATGAAGACAATCATGCTTTTGAACTCTGCAACCGAAAGAAATGGCTTTTTGTACATGCCATTCTGAATTTCACGGCAAAATGCCCTTCTTTTCTGGTTTGTTGAAAGTTCACAACACATTAGGAGATAGAGCGTGTTTGAAGAAGACTGATGCAGTGTGCGTTTTCCTGGATTTCTAGTGATTTGGGAAACATAATCCGTGTTTTCCCACATTGTCTAAGAAACAACATGAGGCTTGCAAGAGATTGAAACAATGCA
Organism: Miniopterus natalensis; assembly: GCF_054644295.1. Taxonomy (NCBI): domain Eukaryota; kingdom Metazoa; phylum Chordata; class Mammalia; order Chiroptera; family Miniopteridae; genus Miniopterus; species Miniopterus natalensis. The sequence goes on from NC_142089.1 coordinate 84,535,988, forward strand.
TCCTAAAACTTATTCCAGCAGTGAAAACACACGTTTCTACAAAGACTTGGAAGGAGCAAGCAAAAGAATAGTGGCTGAGTGTCCTTTCAGAGAGAAACACATGCATTTCATCCTTCTGGAGTGAGTTTTCTTGCTGGAATTCATATGCATTTTGTACTGTGCAGAATGTAGCTACCTGCTCGGGGGTTGTGTCATAGATGCACCTTTCCTGCAGGAGCTTATTGGAACTTTCATTGTTTGGCTAAGTTATTTAGGGTTGGTTTTGGAAGGTCTTTCAACTTTGGCCAAATCCGCTTTGTACGAAAGTTTTTCACAGCCCTGTTTCCAAGTGTCCACAAAGAGCTGCTGCTTGAAAGTGTCCACATGCACATCTCCCATACTGGTGTGCTCGTTTCACTACCTGGATTTTGGTTTCCTCTTCTTTCTTTGAAATGACACGTCTTCATTCAGCATGCTACACACACCTTCTAGCAGTTTCAGTTTGAAGCATGTTGGTGCTCTCAAAACGCTGTGTATCCTGTGTAGAGTGTGTCACTCTACAGCACTGAATACACAACTTAGAGCTCCTTTCAACACAGACACGCAAACACGTCTTTTTGGGAAAGTCCTAACTCAGGTAAATTGGAAATGTAATGGTTTCATCGAAAACATGAAGACAATCATGCTTTTGAACTCTGCAACCGAAAGAAATGGCTTTTTGTACATGCCATTCTGAATTTCACTGCAAAATGCCCTTCTTTTCTGGTTTGTTGAAAGTTCACAACACATTAGGAGATAGAGCGTGTTTGAAGAAGACTGATGCAGTGTGCGTTTTCCTGGATTTCTAGTGATTTGGGAAACATAATCCGTGTTTTCCCACATTGTCTAAGAAACAACATGAGGCTTGCAAGAGATTGAAACAATGCATCCTAAAACTTATTCCAGCAGTGAAAACACACGTTTCTACAAAGACTTGGAAGGAGCAAGCAAAAGAATAGTGGCTGAGTGTCCTTTCAGAGAGAAACACATGCATTTCATCCTTCTGGAGTGAGTTTTCTTGCTGGAATTCATATGCATTTTGTACTGTGCAGAATGTAGCTACCTGCTCGGGGGTTGTGTCATAGATGCACCTTTCCTGCAGGAGCTTATTGGAACTTTCATTGTTTGGCTAAGTTATTTAGGGTTGGTTTTGGAAGGTCTTTCAACTTTGGCCAAATCCGCTTTGTACGAAAGTTTTTCACAGCCCTGTTTCCAAGTGTCCACAAAGAGCTGCTGCTTGAAAGTGTCCACATGCACATCTCCCATACTGGTGTGCTCGTTTCACTACCTGGATTTTGGTTTCCTCTTCTTTCTTTGAAATGACACGTCTTCATTCAGCATGCTACACACACCTTCTAGCAGTTTCAGTTTGAAGCATGTTGGTGCTCTCAAAACGCTGTGTATCCTGTGTAGAGTGTGTCACTCTACAGCACTGAATACACAACTTAGAGCTCCTTTCAACACAGACACGCAAACACGTCTTTTTGGGAAAGTCCTAACTCAGGTAAATTGGAAATGTAATGGTTTCATCGAAAACATGAAGACAATCATGCTTTTGAACTCTGCAACCGAAAGAAATGGCTTTTTGTACATGCCATTCTGAATTTCACTGCAAAATGCCCTTCTTTTCTGGTTTGTTGAAAGTTCACAACACATTAGGAGATAGAGCGTGTTTGAAGAAGACTGATGCAGTGTGCGTTTTCCTGGATTTCTAGTGATTTGGGAAACATAATCCGTGTTTTCCCACATTGTCTAAGAAACAACATGAGGCTTGCAAGAGATTGAAACAATGCATCCTAAAACTTATTCCAGCAGTGAAAACACACGTTTCTACAAAGACTTGGAAGGAGCAAGCAAAAGAATAGTGGCTGAGTGTCCTTTCAGAGAGAAACACATGCATTTCATCCTTCTGGAGTGAGTTTTCTTGCTGGAATTCATATGCATTTTGTACTGTGCAGAATGTAGCTACCTGCTCGGGGGTTGTGTCATAGATGCACCTTTCCTGCAGGAGCTTATTGGAACTTTCATTGTTTGGCTAAGTTATTTAGGGTTGGTTTTGGAAGGTCTTTCAACTTTGGCCAAATCCGCTTTGTACGAAAGTTTTTCACAGCCCTGTTTCCAAGTGTCCACAAAGAGCTGCTGCTTGAAAGTGTCCACATGCACATCTCCCATACTGGTGTGCTCGTTTCACTACCTGGATTTTGGTTTCCTCTTCTTTCTTTGAAATGACACGTCTTCATTCAGCATGCTACACACACCTTCTAGCAGTTTCAGTTTGAAGCATGTTGGTGCTCTCAAAACGCTGTGTATCCTGTGTAGAGTGTGTCACTCTACAGCACTGAATACACAACTTAGAGCTCCTTTCAACACAGACACGCAAACACGTCTTTTTGGGAAAGTCCTAACTCAGGTAAATTGGAAATGTAATGCTTTCATCGAAAACATGAAGACAATCATGCTTTTGAACTCTGCAACCGAAAGAAATGGCTTTTTGTACATGCCATTCTGAAATTCACTGCAAAATGCCCTTCTTTTCTGGTTTGTTGAAAGTTCAAAACACTTTAGGAGATAGAACGTGTTTGAAGAAGACTGATGCAGTGTGCGTTTTCCTGGATTTCAAGTGATTCGGGATACATACTCCTTGTTTTTCGACATTGTCTAAGAAACAACATGAGGCTTGCAAGAGATTGAAAAAATGCATCCTAAAACTTATGCCTGCAGTGAAAACACACGTTTCTACAAAGACTTGGAAGGAGCAAGCAAAAGAAGAGTGGCTGAGAGTTCTTTCAGAGAGAAACACACGTATTTCATCCTTCTGTAGAGACGGTTAGGGTTACGATTGGACCTAGGGTAGGGTTATGTTGAGGGCTAGGGTTAGAGAGACGGTTAGGGTTACGATTGTACCTAGGGTTAGGGTTATGTTGAGGTCTAGGGTTAGAGATCCGGTTAGGGTTACGATTGGACCTAGGGTTAGGGTTATGTTGAGGGCTAGGGTTAGAGAGACGGTTAGGGTTACGATTGGACCTAGGGTTAGGGTTATGTTGAGGTCTAGGGTTAGAGATCCGGTTAGGGTTACGATTGGACCTAGGGTTAGGGTTATGTTGAGGGCTAAGGTTAGAGATCCGGTTAGGGTTACGATTGGACCTAGGGTAGGGTTATCTTGAGGGCTAGGGTTAGAGAGACGGTTAGGGTTACGATTGGACCTAGGGTTAGGGTTATGTTGAGGTCTAGCGTTAGAGATCCGGTTAGGGTTACGATTGGACCTAGGGTTAGGGTTATGTTGAGGGCTAGGGTTAGAGATCCGGTTAGGGTTACGATTGGACCTAGGGTAGGGTTATGTTGAGGGCTAGGGTTAGAGAGACGGTTAGGGTTACGATTGGACCTAGGGTTAGGGTTATGTTGAGGTCTAGGGTTAGAGATCCGGTTAGGGTTACGATTGGACCTAGGGTTACGGTTATGTTGAGGGCTAGGGTTAGAGATCCGGTTAGGGTTACGATTGGACCTAGGGTTAGGGTTATGTTGAGGGCTAGGGATAGAGAGACGGTTAGGGTTACGATTGGACCTAAGGTTAGGGTTATGTTGAGGGCCAGGGTTAGAGATCAGCTTAGTATTACGATTGGACCTAGGGTTAGGGTTATGTTGAGGCCTAGGGTTAGAGATCCGGTTAGGGTTACGATTGGACCTAGGGTTAGGGTTATGTTGAGGGCTAGGGTTAGAGATCCGGTTAGGGTTACGATTGGACCTAGGGTTAGGGTTATATTGAGCGCTAGGGTTAGAGAGACGGTTAGGGTTACGGTTGGACCTAGGGTTAGGGTTATGTTGAGGCCTAAGTTTAGAGATCAGGTTAGTATTACTATTGGACCTAGGGTTAGGGTTATGTTGAGGGCTAGGGTTACAGATCCGGTTAGGGTTACGATTGGACTTAGGGTAAGGGTTATGTTGAGGGCTAGGGTTAGAGATCCGGTTAGGGTTACGATTGGACGTAGGGTTAGGGTTATGTTGAGGGCTAGGGTTAGAGATCCGGTTAGGGTTACGGTTGGACCTAGGGTTAGGGTTATGTTGAGGGCCAGGGTTAGAGATCAGCTTAGTATTACGATTGGACCTAGGGTTAGGGTTATTTTGAGGCCTAGGGTTAGAGATCCTGTTAGGGTTACGATTGGACCTAGGGTTAGGGTTATGTTGAGGGCTAGGGTTAGAGGTCCGGTTAGGCTTAAGATTGTACCTAGGGTTATAGTGATGTTGAGGGCTAGGGTATTCCAGCAGTGAAAACACACATTTCTATAAAGACTTTGAAGCAGCAAGCAAAAGCCTAGTGGCTGAGTGTTCTTTCAGAGAGAAACATGCATTTCATCCTTCTGGAGTGAATTTTCATGCTGGAGTTCATATGCATTTTATACTGTGCAGAATGTAGCTACCTGCTGGGGGTTGTGTCATAGAAGCACCTTTTCTGCAGGAGCTTATTGGAACATTCATTGTTTGGCTAAGTTATTTAGGGTTGGTTTTGGAAGGTCTTTCAACCTTGGCCAAATCCCGCTTCGTACGCAAGTTTTTAATAGCGCTGTTTCCAAGTGTTCACAAAGAGCTGCTGCTTGAAACTGTCCACATGCACATCTCCTATACTGGTATGCTCGTTTCACTACCTGGATTTTGGTTTCCTCTTCTTTCTTTGAAATGACAAGTCTTCATTCAGCATTCTACACACACCGTGTACCAGCTTCAGTTTGAAGCATGTTGGTGCTCTCAAAACGCTGTGTAACCTATGTAGAGTGCGTTACTCTCCAGCACTGAATACACAACTTAGAGCTCCTTTCACCACAGACATGCAAACACATCTTTTTGTGAAAGTCCTACTTCAGGTCCCTTGGGAATGTAAGGTTTTCATGGAGAACATGAAGTCAATCATGCTTTTGCACTCTACTACCAATAGAAATGACCTCTTTTACATGCCTGACTGAGTTTCACTGCAAAATGCCCTTGTTTTCTGGTTTCTTGAATGTTCTCAACACATTAGGAGAAAGAGCGTGTTTGAGCAAGATCGATGCAGTGTGCGTTTCCCTAGATTTCAAGTGATTTGGGAAATATAATCCTTATTTTTCCACATTGTGAAAGAAACATGAGGCTTGCAAGAGATTGAAAAAATGCATCCCAAAACGTACTCCAGCGGTGAAAGCACACGTTTCTACAAAGACTTTGAAGTAGCAAGTAAAAGCCAATGGCTGAGTGTTCTTTCAGAGAGAAACATACACATTTCATCCTTCTGGAGTGAATTTTCAGCCTGGAATTCATATGCATTTGTACCGTGCAGAATGTAACTACCTGCTCGGGGGTTGTGTCATAGAAGCAACTTTCCTGCAGGAGCTTATTGGAACATTCATTGTTTGGCTAACTTCTTTGGGTTGGTTTTGGAAGGTCTTTCAACTTTAGCCAAATCCGCTCTCTTACGAAATTTTTTCACAGCCTTGTTTCCAAGAGCCCACAAAGAACTGCTGCTTAAAACTCTCCACATGCACATCTCCCATACTGGTGTGCTCGTTTCACTACCTGGATTGTGGTTTCCTCTTCTTTCTTTGAAATTACAAGCCCTCTTTCTGCATGCTACACACACCTTGAAGCAGTTTCAGTTTCCAGCATATTGGTGCTCTTAAAACGCTGAGTAACCTGTGTAGAGTGTGTCAATCTCCAGCACTGAATACACAACTTAGAGCTCCTTTCACCACAGACACGCAAACACATCTTTTTGTAAAAGTCCTACTTCTTTACTCTTGGAAATGTAAGGGTTTCATCGAGAACTAGAAGTCAATCATGCTTTTGCACTCTGCAACCAATAGGAATGAACTCTTGTACATACCCGTCTGAATTTCAGTGCAAAATGCCCTTCTTTTCTGGTTTGTTGAAAGTTCACAACACATTAGGAGATAGAGCGTGTTTGAAGAAGACTGATGCAGTGTGCGTTTTCCTGGATTTCTAGTGATTTGGGAAACATAATCCGTGTTTTCCCACATTGTCTAAGAAACAACATGAGGCTTGCAAGAGATTGAAACAATGCATCCTAAAACTTATTCCAGCAGTGAAAACACACGTTTCTACAAAGACTTGGAAGGAGCAAGCAAAAGAATAGTGGCTGAGTGTCCTTTCAGAGAGAAACACATGCATTTCATCCTTCTGGAGTGAGTTTTCTTGCTGGAATTCATATGCATTTTGTACTGTGCAGAATGTAGCTACCTGCTCGGGGGTTGTGTCATAGATGCACCTTTCCTGCAGGAGCTTATTGGAACTTTCATTGTTTGGCTAAGTTATTTAGGGTTGGTTTTGGAAGGTCTTTCAACTTTGGCCAAATCCGCTTAGTACGAAAGTTTTTCACAGCCCTGTTTCCAAGTGTCCACAAAGAGCTGCTGCTTGAAAGTGTCCACATGCACATCTCCCATACTGGTGTGCTCGTTTCACTACCTGGATTTTGGTTTCCTCTTCTTTCTTTGAAATGACAAGTCTTCATTCAGCATGCTACACACACCTTGTAGCAGTTTCAGTTTGAAGCATGTTGGTGCTCTCAAAACGCTGTGTATCCTGTGTAGAGTGTGTCACTCTACAGCACTGAATACACAACTTAGAGCTCCTTTCAACACAGACACGCAAACACGTCTTTTTGGGAAAGTCCTAACTCAGGTAAATTGGAAATGTAATGGTTTCATCGAAAACATGAAGACAATCATGCTTTTGAACTCTGCAACCGAAAGAAATGGCTTTTTGTACATGCCATTCTGAAATTCACTGCAAAATGCCCTTCTTTTCTGGTTTGTTGAAAGTTCAAAACACTTTAGGAGATAGAACGTGTTTGAAGAAGACTGATGCAGTGTGCGTTTTCCTGGATTTCAAGTGATTCGGGATACATACTCCTTGTTTTTCGACATTGTCTAAGAAACAACATGAGGCTTGCAAGAGATTGAAAAAATGCATCCTAAAACTTATGCCTGCAGTGAAAACACACGTTTCTACAAAGACTTGGAAGGAGCAAGCAAAAGAAGAGTGGCTGAGAGTTCTTTCAGAGAGAAACACACGTATTTCATCCTTCTGTAGAGACGGTTAGGGTTACGATTGGACCTAGGGTAGGGTTATGTTGAGGGCTAGGGTTAGAGAGACGGTTAGGGTTACGATTGGACCTAGGGTTAGGGTTATGTTGAGGGCTAGGGTTAGAGAGACGGTTAGGGTTACGATTGGACCTAGGGTTAGGGTTATGTTGAGGTCTAGGGTTAGAGATCCGGTTAGGGTTACGATTGGACCTAGGGTTAGGGTTATGTTGAGGGCTAAGGTTAGAGATCCGGTTAGGGTTACGATTGGACCTAGGGTAGGGTTATCTTGAGGGCTAGGGTTAGAGAGACGGTTAGGGTTACGATTGGACCTAGGGTTAGGGTTATGTTGAGGTCTAGCGTTAGAGATCCGGTTAGGGTTACGATTGGACCTAGGGTTAGGGTTATGTTGAGGGCTAGGGTTAGAGATCCGGTTAGGGTTACGATTGGACCTAGGGTAGGGTTATGTTGAGGGCTAGGGTTAGAGAGACGGTTAGGGTTACGATTGGACCTAGGGTTAGGGTTATGTTGAGGTCTAGGGTTAGAGATCCGGTTAGGGTTACAATTGGACCTAGGGTTACGGTTATGTTGAGGGCTAGGGTTAGAGATCCGGTTAGGGTTACGATTGGACCTAGGGTTAGGGTTATGTTGAGGGCTAGGGATAGAGAGACGGTTAGGGTTACGATTGGACCTAAGGTTAGGGTTATGTTGAGGGCCAGGGTTAGAGATCAGCTTAGTATTACGATTGGACCTAGGGTTAGGATTATGTTGAGGCCTAGGGTTAGAGATCCGGTTAGGGTTACGATTGGACCTAGGGTTAGGGTTATGTTGAGGGCTAGGGTTAGAGATCCGGTTAGGGTTACGATTGGACCTAGGGTTAGGGTTATATTGAGCGCTAGGGTTAGAGAGACGGTTAGGGTTACGGTTGGACCTAGGGTTAGGGTTATGTTGAGGCCTAAGTTTAGAGATCAGGTTAGTATTACTATTGGACCTAGGGTTAGGGTTATGTTGAGGGCTAGGGTTACAGATCCGGTTAGGGTTACGATTGGACTTAGGGTAAGGGTTATGTTGAGGGCTAGGGTTAGAGATCCGGTTAGGGTTACGATTGGACGTAGGGTTAGGGTTATGTTGAGGGCTAGGGTTAGAGATCCGGTTAGGGTTACGGTTGGACCTAGGGTTAGGGTTATGTTGAGGGCCAGGGTTAGAGATCAGCTTAGTATTACGATTGGACCTAGGGTTAGGGTTATTTTGAGGCCTAGGGTTAGAGATCCTGTTAGGGTTACGATTGGACCTAGGGTTAGGGTTATGTTGAGGGCTAGGGTTAGAGGTCCGGTTAGGCTTAAGATTGTACCTAGGGTTATAGTGATGTTGAGGGCTAGGGTATTCCAGCAGTGAAAACACACATTTCTATAAAGACTTTGAAGCAGCAAGCAAAAGCCTAGTGGCTGAGTGTTCTTTCAGAGAGAAACATGCATTTCATCCTTCTGGAGTGAATTTTCATGCTGGAGTTCATATGCATTTTATACTGTGCAGAATGTAGCTACCTGCTGGGGGTTGTGTCATAGAAGCACCTTTTCTGCAGGAGCTTATTGGAACATTCATTGTTTGGCTAAGTTATTTAGGGTTGGTTTTGGAAGGTCTTTCAACCTTGGCCAAATCCCGCTTCGTACGCAAGTTTTTAATAGCGCTGTTTCCAAGTGTTCACAAAGAGCTGCTGCTTGAAACTGTCCACATGCACATCTCCTATACTGGTATGCTCGTTTCACTACCTGGATTTTGGTTTCCTCTTCTTTCTTTGAAATGACAAGTCTTCATTCAGCATTCTACACACACCGTGTACCAGCTTCAGTTTGAAGCATGTTGGTGCTCTCAAAACGCTGTGTAACCTATGTAGAGTGCGTTACTCTCCAGCACTGAATACACAACTTAGAGCTCCTTTCACCACAGACACGCAAACACATCTTTTTGTGAAAGTCCTACTTCAGGTCCCTTGGGAATGTAAGGTTTTCATGGAGAACATGAAGTCAATCATGCTTTTGCACTCTACTACCAATAGAAATGACCTCTTTTACATGCCTGACTGAGTTTCACTGCAAAATGCCCTTGTTTTCTGGTTTCTTGAATGTTCTCAACACATTAGGAGAAAGAGCGTGTTTGAGCAAGATCGATGCAGTGTGCGTTTCCCTAGATTTCAAGTGATTTGGGAAATATAATCCTTATTTTTCCACATTGTGAAAGAAACATGAGGCTTGCAAGAGATTGAAAAAATGCATCCCAAAACGTACTCCAGCGGTGAAAGCACACGTTTCTACAAAGACTTTGAAGTAGCAAGTAAAAGCCAATGGCTGAGTGTTCTTTCAGAGAGAAACATACACATTTCATCCTTCTGGAGTGAATTTTCAGCCTGGAATTCATATGCATTTGTACCGTGCAGAATGTAACTACCTGCTCGGGGGTTGTGTCATAGAAGCAACTTTCCTGCAGGAGCTTATTGGAACATTCATTGTTTGGCTAACTTCTTTGGGTTGGTTTTGGAAGGTCTTTCAACTTTAGCCAAATCCGCTCTCTTACGAAATTTTTTCACAGCCTTGTTTCCAAGAGCCCACAAAGAACTGCTGCTTAAAACTCTCCACATGCACATCTCCCATACTGGTGTGCTCGTTTCACTACCTGGATTGTGGTTTCCTCTTCTTTCTTTGAAATTACAAGCCCTCTTTCTGCATGCTACACACACCTTGAAGCAGTTTCAGTTTCCAGCATATTGGTGCTCTTAAAACGCTGAGTAACCTGTGTAGAGTGTGTCAATCTCCAGCACTGAATACACAACTTAGAGCTCCTTTCACCACAGACACGCAAACACATCTTTTTGTGAAAGTTCTACTTCTTTACTCTTGGAAATGTAAGGGTTTCATCGAGAACTAGAAGTCAATCATGCTTTTGCACTCTGCAACCAATAGGAATGAACTCTTGTACATACCCGTCTGAATTTCAGTGCAAAATGCCCTTCTTTTCTGGTTTGTTGAAAGTTCACAACACATTAGGAGATAGAGCGTGTTTGAAGAAGACTGATGCAGTGTGCGTTTTCCTGGATTTCTAGTGATTTGGGAAACATAATCCGTGTTTTCCCACATTGTCTAAGAAACAACATGAGGCTTGCAAGAGATTGAAACAATGCATCCTAAAACTTATTCCAGCAGTGAAAACACACGTTTCTACAAAGACTTGGAAGGAGCAAGCAAAAGAATAGTGGCTGAGTGTCCTTTCAGAGAGAAACACATGCATTTCATCCTTCTGGAGTGAGTTTTCTTGCTGGAATTCATATGCATTTTGTACTGTGCAGAATGTAGCTACCTGCTCGGGGGTTGTGTCATAGATGCACCTTTCCTGCAGGAGCTTATTGGAACTTTCATTGTTTGGCTAAGTTATTTAGGGTTGGTTTTGGAAGGTCTTTCAACTTTGGCCAAATCCGCTTTGTACGAAAGTTTTTCACAGCCCTGTTTCCAAGTGTCCACAAAGAGCTGCTGCTTGAAAGTGTCCACATGCACATCTCCCATACTGGTGTGCTCGTTTCACTACCTGGATTTTGGTTTCCTCTTCTTTCTTTGAAATGACACGTCTTCATTCAGCATGCTACACACACCTTGTAGCAGTTTCAGTTTGAAGCATGTTGGTGCTCTCAAAACGCTGTGTATCCTGTGTAGAGTGTGTCACTCTACAGCACTGAATACACAACTTAGAGCTCCTTTCAACACAGACACGCAAACACGTCTTTTTGGGAAAGTCCTAACTCAGGTAAATTGGAAATGTAATGGTTTCATCAAAAACATGAAGACAATCATGCTTTTGAACTCTGCAACCGAAAGAAATGGCTTTTTGTACATGCCATTCTGAATTTCACTGCAAAATGCCCTTCTTTTCTGGTTTGTTGAAAGTTCAAAACACTTTAGGAGATAGAACGTGTTTGAAGAAGACTGATGCAGTGTGCGTTTTCCTGGATTTCAAGTGATTCGGGATACATACTCCTTGTTTTTCGACATTGTCTAAGAAACAACATGAAGCTTGCAAGAGATTGAAAAAATGCATCCTAAAACTTATGCCTGCAGTGAAAACACACGTTTCTACAAAGACTTGGAAGGAGCAAGCAAAAGAATAGTGGCTGAGAGTTCTTTCAGAGAGAAACACACGTATTTCATCCTTCTGTAGAGATGGTTAGGGTTACGATTGGACCTAGGGTAGGGTTATGTTGAGGGCTAGGGTTAGAGAGACGGTTAGGGTTACGATTGGACCTAGGGTTAGGGTTATGTTGAGGTCTAGGGTTAGAGATCCGGTTAGGGTTACGATTGGACCTAGGGTTAGGGTTATGTTGAGGGCTAAGGTTAGAGATCCGGTTAGGGTTACGATTGGACCTAGGGTAGGGTTATGTTGAGGGCTAGGGTTAGAGAGACGGTTAGGGTTACGATTGGACCTAGGGTTAGGGTTATGTTGAGGTCTAGCGTTAGAGATCCGGTTAGGGTTACGATTGGACCTAGGGTTAGGGTTATGTTGAGGGCTAGGGTTAGAGATCCGGTTAGGGTTACGATTGGACCTAGGGTAGGGTTATGTTGAGGGCTAGGGTTAGAGAGACGGTTAGGGTTACGATTGGACCTAGGGTTAGGGTTATGTTGAGGTCTAGGGTTAGAGATCCGGTTAGGGTTACGATTGGACCTAGGGTTACGGTTATGTTGAGGGCTAGGGTTAGAGATCCGGTTAGGGTTACGATTGGACCTAGGGTTAGGGTTATGTTGAGGGCTAGGGATAGAGAGACGGTTAGGGTTACGATTGGACCTAAGGTTAGGGTTATGTTGAGGGCCAGGGTTAGAGATCAGCTTAGTATTACGATTGGACCTAGGGTTAGGGTTATGTTGAGGCCTAGGGTTAGAGATCCGGTTAGGGTTACGATTGGACCTAGGGTTAGGGTTATGTTGAGGGCTAGGGTTAGAGATCCGGTTAGGGTTACGATTGGACCTAGGGTTAGGGTTATATTGAGCGCTAGGGTTAGAGAGACGGTTAGGGTTACGATTGGACCTAGGGTTAGGGTTATGTTGAGGCCTAAGTTTAGAGATCAGGTTAGTATTACTATTGGACCTAGGGTTAGGGTTATGTTGAGGGCTAGGGTTACAGATCCGGTTAGGGTTACGATTGGACTTAGGGTAAGGGTTATGTTGAGGGCTAGGGTTAGAGATCCGGTTAGGGTTACGATTGGACGTAGGGTTAGGGTTATGTTGAGGGCTAGGGTTACAGATCCGGTTAGGGTTACGGTTGGACCTAGGGTTAGGGTTATGTTGAGGGCCAGGGTTAGAGATCAGCTTAGTATTGCGATTGGACCTAGGGTTAGGGTTATTTTCTAGGCCTAGGGTTAGAGATCCTGTTAGGGTTACGATTGGACCTAGGGTTAGGGTTATGTTGAGGGCTAGGGTTAGAGATCCGGTTAGGCTTAAGATTGTACCTAGGGTTATAGTGATGTTGAGGGCTAGGGTATTCCAGCAGTGAAAACACACATTTCTATAAAGACTTTGAAGCAGCAAGCAAAAGCCTAGTGGCTGAGTGTTCTTTCAGAGAGAAACATGCATTTCATCCTTCTGGAGTGAATTTTCATGCTGGAGTTCATATGCATTTTATACTGTGCAGAATGTAGCTACCTGCTGGGGGTTGTGTCATAGAAGCACCTTTTCTGCAGGAGCTTATTGGAACATTCATTGTTTGGCTAAGTTATTTAGGGTTGGTTTTGGAAGGTCTTTCAACCTTGGCCAAATCCCGCTTCGTACGCAAGTTTTTAATAGCGCTGTTTCCAAGTGTCCACAAAGAGCTGCTGCTTGAAACTGTCCACATGCACATCTCGTATACTGGTGTGCTCGTTTCACTACCTGGATTTTGGTTTCCTCTTCTTTCTTTGAAATGACAAGTCTTCATTCAGCATTCTACACACACCTTGTACCAGCTTCAGTTTGAAGCATGTTGGTGCTCTCAAAACGCTGTGTAACCTATGTAGAGTGTGTTACTCTCCAGCACTGAATACACAACTTAGAGCTCCTTTCACCACAGACACGCAAACACATCTTTTTGTGAAAGTCCTACTTCAGGTCCCTTGGGAATGTAAGGTTTTCATGGAGAACATGAAGTCAATCATGCTTTTGCACTCTACTACCAATAGAAATGACCTCTTTTACATGCCTGACTGTGTTTCACTGCAAAATGCCCTTGTTTTCTGGTTTCTTGAATGTTCTCAACACATTAGGAGAAAGAGCGTGTTTGAGCAAGATCGATGCAGTGTGCGTTTCCCTAGATTTCAAGTGATTTGGGAAATATAATCCTTATTTTTCACATTGTGAAAGAAACATGAGGCTTGCAAGAGATTGAAAAAATGCATCCCAAAACGTACTCCAGCGGTGAAAGCACACGTTTCTACAAAGACTTTGAAGTAGCAAGTAAAAGCCAATGGCTGAGTGTTCTTTCAGAGAGAAACATACACATTTCATCCTTCTGGAGTGAATTTTCAGCCTGGAATTCATATGCATTTGTACCGTGCAGAATGTAACTACCTGCTCGGGGGTTGTGTCATAGAAGCAACTTTCCTGCAGGAGCTTATTGGAACATTCATTGTTTGGCTAACTTCTTTGGGTTGGTTTTGGAAGGTCTTTCAACTTTAGCCAAATCCGCTCTCTTACGAAATTTTTTCACAGCCTTGTTTCCAAGAGCCCACAAAGAACTGCTGCTTAAAACTCTCCACATGCACATCTCCCATACTGGTGTGCTCGTTTCACTACCTGGATTTTGGTTTCCTCTTCTTTCTTTGAAATTACAAGCCCTCTTTCTGCATGCTACACACACCTTGTAGCAGTTTCAGTTTGCAGCATATTGGTGCTCTTAAAACGCTGAGTAACCTGTGTAGAGTGTGTCAGTCTCCAGCACTGAATACACAACTTAGAGCTCCTTTCACCACAGACACGCAAACACATCTTTTTGTAAAAGTCCTACTTCTTTACTCTTGGAAATGTAAGGGTTTCATCGAGAACTTGAAGTCAATCATGCTTTTGCACTCTGCAACCAATAGGAATGAACTCTTGTACATACCCGTCTGAATTTCAGTGCAAAATGCCCTTCTTTTCTGGTTTGTTGAAAGTTCACAACACATTAGGAGATATCGCGTGTTTGAAGAAGACTGATGCAGTGTGCGTTTTCCTGGATTTCTAGTGATTTGGGAAACATAATCTGTGTTTTCCCACATTGTCTAAGAAACAACATGAGGCTTGCAAGAGATTGAAACAATGCATCCTAAAACTTATTCCAGCAGTGAAAACACACGTTTCTACAAAGACTTGGAAGGAGCAAGCAAAAGAATAGTGGCTGAGTGTCCTTTCAGAGAGAAACACATGCATTTCATCCTTCTGGAGTGAGTTTTCTTGCTGGAATTCATATGCATTTTGTACTGTGCAGAATGTAGCTACCTGCTCGGGGGTTGTGTCATAGATGCACCTTTCCTGCAGGAGCTTATTGGAACTTTCATTGTTTGGCTAAGTTATTTAGGGTTGGTTTTGGAAGGTCTTTCAACTTTGGCCAAATGCGCTTTGTACGAAAGTTTTTCACAGCCCTGTTTCCAAGTGTCCACAAAGAGCTGCTGCTTGAAAGTGTCCACATGCACATCTCCCATACTGGTGTGCTCGTTTCACTACCTGGATTTTGGTTTCCTCTTCTTTCTTTGAAATGACAAGTCTTCATTCAGCATGCTACACACACCTTGTAGCAGTTTCAGTTTGAAGCATGTTGGTGCTCTCAAAACGCTGTGTATCCTGTGTAGAGTGTGTCACTCTACAGCACTGAATACACAACTTAGAGCTCCTTTCAACACAGACACGCAAACACGTCTTTTTGGGAAAGTCCTAACTCAGGTAAATTGGAAATGTAATGGTTTCATCGAAAACATGAAGACAATCATGCTTTTGAACTCTGCAACCGAAAGAAATGGCTTTTTGTACATGCCATTCTGAATTTCACTGCAAAATGCCCTTCTTTTCTGGTTTGTTGAAAGTTCAAAACACTTTAGGAGATAGAACGTGTTTGAAGAAGACTGATGCAGTGTGCGTTTTCCTGGATTTCAAGTGATTCGGGATACATACTCCTTGTTTTTCGACATTGTCTAAGAAACAACATGAGGCTTGCAAGAGATTGAAAAAATGCATCCTAAAACTTATGCCTGCAGTGAAAACACACGTTTCTACAAAGACTTGGAAGGAGCAAGCAAAAGAATAGTGGCTGAGAGTTCTTTCAGAGAGAAACACACGTATTTCATCCTTCTGTAGAGACGGTTAGGGTTACGATTGGACCTAGGGTAGGGTTATGTTGAGGGCTAGGGTTAGAGAGACGGTTAGGGTTACGATTGGACCTAGGGTTAGGGTTATGTTGAGGTCTAGGGTTAGAGATCCGGTTAGGGTTACGATTGGACCTAGGGTTAGGGTTATGTTGAGGGCTAGGGTTAGAGATCCGGTTAGGGTTACGATTGGACCTAGGGTAGGGTTATGTTGAGGGCTAGGGTTAGAGAGACGGTTAGGGTTACGATTGGACCTAGGGTTAGGGTTATGCTGAGGTCTAGCGTTAGAGATCCGGTTAGGGTTACGATTGGACCTAGGGTTAGGGTTATGTTGAGGGCTAGGGTTAGAGATCCGGTTAGGGTTACGATTGGACCTAGGGTAGGGTTATGTTGAGGGCTAGGGTTAGAGAGACGGTTAGGGTTACGATTGGACCTAGGGTTAGGGTTATGTTGAGGGCTAGGGTTAGAGATCCGGTTAGGGTTACGATTGGACCTAGGGTTAGTGTTATGTTGAGGGCTAGGGATAGAGACGGTTAGGGTTACGATTGGACCTAGGGTTAGGGTTATGTTGAGGGCCAGGGTTAGAGATCAGCTTAGTATTACGATTGGACCTAGGGTTAGGGTTATTTTGAGGCCTAGGGTTAGAGATCCTGTTAGGGTTACGATCGGACCTAGGGTTAGGGTTATGTTGAGGGCTAGGGTTAGAGATCCGGTTAGGCTTAAGATTGTACCTAGGGTTATAGTGATGTTGAGGGCTAGGGTATTCCAGCAGTGAAAACACACATTTCTATAAAGACTTTGAAGCAGCAAGCAAAAGCCTAGTGGCTGAGTGTTCTTTCAGAGAGAAACATGCATTTCATCCTTCTGGAGTGAATTTTCATGCTGGAGTTCATATGCATTTTATACTGTGCAGAATGTAGCTACCTGCTGGGGGTTGTGTCATAGAAGCACCTTTTCTGCAGGAGCTTATTGGAACATTCATTGTTTGGCTAAGTTATTTAGGGTTGGTTTTGGAAGGTCTTTCAACCTTGGCCAAATCCCGCTTCGTACGCAAGTTTTTAATAGCGCTGTTTCAAAGTGTCCACAAAGAGCTGCTGCTTGAAACTGTCCACATGCACATCTCGTATACTGGTGTGCTCATTTCACTTCCTGGATTTTGGTTTCCTCTTCTTTCTTTGAAATGACAAGTCTTCATTCAGCATTCTACACACACCTTGTACCAGCTTCAGTTTGAAGCATGTTGGTGGTCTCAAAACGCTGTGTAACCTATGTAGAGTGTGTTACTCTCCAGCACTGAATACACAACTTAGAGCTCCTTTCACCACAGACACGCAAACACATCTTTTTGTGAAAGTCCTACTTCAGGTCCCTTGGGAATGTAAGGTTTTCATGGAGAACATGAAGTCAATCATGCTTTTGCACTCTACTACCAATAGAAATGACCTCTTGTACATGCCTGACTGAGTTTCACTGCAAAATGCCCTTGTTTTCTGGTTTCTTGAATGTTCTCAACACATTAGGAGAAAGAGCGTGTTTGAGCAAGATCGATGCAGTGTGCGTTTCCCTAGATTTCAAGTGATTTGGGAAATATAATTCTTATTTTTCCACATTGTGAAAGAAACATGAGGCTTGCAAGAGATTGAAAAAATGCATCCCAAAACGTACTCCAGCGGTGAAAGCACACGTTTCTACAAAGACTTTGAAGTAGCAAGTAAAAGCCAATGGCTGAGTGTTCTTTCAGAGAGAAACATACACATTTCATCCTTCTGGAGTGAATTTTCAGCCTGGAATTCATATGCATTTGTACCGTGCAGAATGTAACTACCTGCTCGGGGGTTGTGTCATAGAAGCAACTTTCCTGCAGGAGCTTATTGGAACATTCATTGTTTGGCTAACTTCTTTGGGTTGGTTTTGGAAGGTCTTTCAACTTTAGCCAAATCCGCTCTCTTACGAAATTTTTTCACAGCCTTGTTTCCAAGAGCCCACAAAGAACTGCTGCTTAAAACTCTCCACATGCACATCTCCCATACTGGTGTGCTCGTTTCACTACCTGGATTTTGGTTTCCTCTTCTTTCTTTGAAATTACAAGCCCTCTTTCTGCATGCTACACACACCTTGTAGCAGTTTCAGTTTGCAGCATATTGGTGCTCTTAAAACGCTGAGTAACCTGTGTAGAGTGTGTCAGTCTCCAGCACTGAATACACAACTTAGAGCTCCTTTCACCACAGACACGCAAACACATCTTTTTGTAAAAGTCCTACTTCTTTACTCTTGGAAATGTAAGGGTTTCATCGAGAACTTGAAGTCAATCATGCTTTTGCACTCTGCAACCAATAGGAATGAACTCTTGTACATACCCGTCTGAATTTCAGTGCAAAATGCCCTTCTTTTCTGGTTTGTTGAAAGTTCACAACACATTAGGAGATAGAGCGTGTTTGAAGAAGACTGATGCAGTGTGCGTTTTCCTGGATTTCTAGTGATTTGGGAAACATAATACGTGTTTTCCCACATTGTCTAAGAAACAACATGAGGCTTGCAAGAGATTGAAACAATGCATCCTAAAACTTATTCCAGCAGTGAAAACACACGTTTCTACAAAGACTTGGAAGGAGCAAGCAAAAGAATAGTGGCTGAGTGTCCTTTCAGAGAGAAACACATGCATTTCATCCTTCTGGAGTGAGTTTTCTTGCTAGAATTCATATGCATTTTGTACTGTGCAGAATGTAGCTACCTGCTCGGGGGTTGTGTCATAGATGCACCTTTCCTGCAGGAGCTTATTGGAACTTTCATTGTTTGGCTAAGTTATTTAGGGTTGGTTTTGGAAGGTCTTTCAACTTTGGCCAAATCCGCTTTGTACGAAAGTTTTTCACAGCCCTGTTTCCAAGTGTCCACAAAGAGCTGCTGCTTGAAAGTGTCCACATGCACATCTCCCATACTGGTGTGCTCGTTTCACTACCTGGATTTTGGTTTCCTCTTCTTTCTTTGAAATGACAAGTCTTCATTCAGCATGCTACACACACCTTCTAGCAGTTTCAGTTTGAAGCATGTTGGTGCTCTCAAAACGCTGTGTATCCTGTGTAGAGTGTGTCACTCTACAGCACTGAATACACAACTTAGAGCTCCTTTCAACACAGACACGCAAACACGTCTTTTTGGGAAAGTCCTAACTCAGGTAAATTGGAAATGTAATGGTTTCATCGAAAACATGAAGACAATCATGCTTTTGAACTCTGCAACCGAAAGAAATGGCTTTTTGTACATGCCATTCTGAAATTCACTGCAAAATGCCCTTCTTTTCTGGTTTGTTGAAAGTTCAAAACACTTTAGGAGATAGAACGTGTTTGAAGAAGACTGATGCAGTGTGCGTTTTCCTGGATTTCAAGTGATTCGGGATACATACTCCTTGTTTTTCGACATTGTCTAAGAAACAACATGAGGCTTGCAAGAGATTGAAAAAATGCATCCTAAAACTTATGCCTGCAGTGAAAACACACGTTTCTACAAAGACTTGGAAGGAGCAAGCAAAAGAAGAGTGGCTGAGAGTTCTTTCAGAGAGAAACACACGTATTTCATCCTTCTGTAGAGACGGTTAGGGTTACGATTGGACCTAGGGTAGGGTTATGTTGAGGGCTAGGGTTAG
The DNA here is from genome assembly GCF_054644295.1 of Miniopterus natalensis. Lineage (NCBI taxonomy): Eukaryota > Metazoa > Chordata > Mammalia > Chiroptera > Miniopteridae > Miniopterus > Miniopterus natalensis. The sequence continues at coordinate 84,555,054 of NC_142089.1, forward strand.
AGAGACGGTTAGGGTTACGATTGGACCTAGGGTTAGGGTTATGTTGAGGGCTAGGGTTAGAGATCCGGTTAGGGTTAAGATTGCACCTAGGGCTATAGTGATGTTGAGGGCTAGGGTATTCCAGCAGTGAAAACACACATTTCTATAAAGACTTTGAAGCAACAAGCAAAAGCCTAGTGGCTGAGTGTTCTTTCAGAGAGAAACATGCATTTCATCCTTCTGGAGTGAATTTTCATGCTGGAGTTCATATGCATTTTATAGTGTGCAGAATGTAGCTACCTGCTGGGGGTTGTGTCATAGAAGCACCTTTTCTGCAGGAGCTTATTGGAACATTCATTGTTTGGCTAAGTTATTTCGGGTTGGTTTTGGAAGGTCTTTCAACCTTGGCCAAATCCCGCTTCGTACGCAAGTTTTTAATAGCGCTGTTTCCAAGTGTCCACAAAGAGCTGCTGCTTGAAACTGTCCACATGCACATCTCGTATACTGGTGTGCTCGTTTCACTACCTGGATTTTGGTTTCCTCTTCTTTCTTTGAAATGACAAGTCTTCATTCAGCATTCTACACACACCTTGTACCAGCTTCAGTTTGAAGCATGTTGGTGGTCTCAAAACGCTGTGTAACCTATGTAGAGTGTGTTACTCTCCAGCACTGAATACACAACTTAGAGCTCCTTTCACCACAGACACGCAAACACATCTTTTTGTGAAAGTCCTACTTCAGGTCCCTTGGGAATGTAAGGGTTTCATGGAGAACATGAAGTCAATCATGCTTTTGCACTCTACTACCAATAGAAATGACCTCTTGTACATGCCTGACTGAGTTTCACTGCAAAATGCCCTTGTTTTCTGGTTTCTTGAATGTTCTCAACACATTAGGAGAAAGAGCGTGTTTGAGCAAGATCGATGCAGTGTGCGTTTCCCTAGATTTCAAGTGATTTGGGAAATATAATCCTTATTTTTCCACATTGTGAAAGAAACATGAGGCTTGCAAGAGATTGAAAAAATGCATCCCAAAACGTACTCCAGCGGTGAAAGCACACGTTTCTACAAAGACTTTGAAGTAGCAAGTAAAAGCCAATGGCTGAGTGTTCTTTCAGAGAGAAACATACACATTTCATCCTTCTGGAGTGAATTTTCAGCCTGGAATTCATATGCATTTGTACCGTGCAGAATGTAACTACCTGCTCGGGGGATGTGTCATAGAAGCAACTTTCCTGCAGGAGCTTATTGGAACATTCATTGTTTGGCTAACTTCTTTGGGTTGGTTTTGAAAGGTCTTTCAACTTTAGCCAAATCCGCTCTCTTACGAAATTTTTTCACAGCCTTGTTTCCAAGAGCCCACAAAGAACTGCTGCTTAAAACTCTCCACATGCACATCTCCCATACTGGTGTGCTCGTTTCACTACCTGGATTTTGGTTTCCTCTTCTTTCTTTGAAATTACAAGCCCTCTTTCTGCATGCTACACACACCTTGAAGCAGTTTCAGTTTCCAGCATATTGGTGCTCTTAAAACGCTGAGTAACCTGTGTAGAGTGTGTCAATCTCCAGCACTGAATACACAACTTAGAGCTCCTTTCACCACAGACACGCAAACACATCTTTTTGTAAAAGTCCTACTTCTTTACTCTTGGAAATGTAAGGGTTTCATCGAGAACTTGAAGTCAATCATGCTTTTGCACTCTGCAACCAATAGGAATGAACTCTTGTACATACCCGTCTGAATTTCAGTGCAAAATGCCCTTCTTTTCTGGTTTGTTGAAAGTTCACAACACATTAGGAGATAGAGCGTGTTTGAAGAAGACTGATGCAGTGTGCGTTTTCCTGGATTTCTAGTGATTTGGGAAACATAATCCGTGTTTTCCCACATTGTCTAAGAAACAACATGAGGCTTGCAAGAGATTGAAACAATGCATCCTAAAACTTATTCCAGCAGTGAAAACACACGTTTCTACAAAGACTTGGAAGGAGCAAGCAAAAGAATAGTGGCTGAGTGTCCTTTCAGAGAGAAACACATGCATTTCATCCTTCTGGAGTGAGTTTTCTTGCTGGAATTCATATGCATTTTGTACTGTGCAGAATGTAGCTACCTGCTCGGGGGTTGTGTCATAGATGCACCTTTCCTGCAGGAGCTTATTGGAACTTTCATTGTTTGGCTAAGTTATTTAGGGTTGGTTTTGGAAGGTCTTTCAACTTTGGCCAAATGCGCTTTGTACGAAAGTTTTTCACAGCCCTGTTTCCAAGTGTCCACAAAGAGCTGCTGCTTGAAAGTGTCCACATGCACATCTCCCATACTGGTGTGCTCGTTTCACTACCTGGATTTTGGTTTCCTCTTCTTTCTTTGAAATGACACGTCTTCATTCAGCATGCTACACACACCTTTTAGCAGTTTCAGTTTGAAGCATGTTGGTGCTCTCAAAACGCTGTGTATCCTGTGTAGAGTGTGTCACTCTACAGCACTGAATACACAACTTAGAGCTCCTTTCAACACAGACACGCAAACACGTCTTTTTGGGAAAGTCCTAACTCAGGTAAATTGGAAATGTAATGGTTTCATCGAAAACATGAAGACAATCATGCTTTTGAACTCTGCAACCGAAAGAAATGGCTTTTTGTACATGCCATTCTGAATTTCACTGCAAAATGCCCTTCTTTTCTGGTTTGTTGAAAGTTCACAACACATTAGGAGATAGAGCGTGTTTGAAGAAGACTGATGCAGTGTGCGTTTTCCTGGATTTCTAGTGATTTGGGAAACATAATCCGTGTTTTCCCACATTGTCTAAGAAACAACATGAGGCTTGCAAGAGATTGAAACAATGCATCCTAAAACTTATTCCAGCAGTGAAAACACACGTTTCTACAAAGACTTGGAAGGAGCAAGCAAAAGAATAGTGGCTGAGTGTCCTTTCAGAGAGAAACACATGCATTTCATCCTTCTGGAGTGAGTTTTCTTGCTGGAATTCATATGCATTTTGTACTGTGCAGAATGTAGCTACCTGCTCGGGGGTTGTGTCATAGATGCACCTTTCCTGCAGGAGCTTATTGGAACTTTCATTGTTTGGCTAAGTTATTTAGGGTTGGTTTTGGAAGGTCTTTCAACTTTGGCCAAATCCGCTTTGTACGAAAGTTTTTCACAGCCCTGTTTCCAAGTGTCCACAAAGAGCTGCTGCTTGAAAGTGTCCACATGCACATCTCCCATACTGGTGTGCCCGTTTCACTACCTGGATTTTGGTTTCCTCTTCTTTCTTTGAAATGACACGTCTTCATTCAGCATGCTACACACACCTTGTAGCAGTTTCAGTTTGAAGCATGTTGGTGCTCTCAAAACGCTGTGTATCCTGTGTAGAGTGTGTCACTCTACAGCACTGAATACACAACTTAGAGCTCCTTTCAACACAGACACGCAAACACGTCTTTTTGGGAAAGTCCTAACTCAGGTAAATTGGAAATGTAATGGTTTCATCGAAAACATGAAGACAATCATGCTTTTGAACTCTGCAACCGAAAGAAATGGCTTTTTGTACATGCCATTCTGAATTTCACTGCAAAATGCCCTTCTTTTCTGGTTTGTTGAAAGTTCACAACACATTAGGAGATAGAGCGTGTTTGAAGAAGACTGATGCAGTGTGCGTTTTCCTGGATTTCTAGTGATTTGGGAAACATAATCCGTGTTTTCCCACATTGTCTAAGAAACAACATGAGGCTTGCAAGAGATTGAAACAATGCATCCTAAAACTTATTCCAGCAGTGAAAACACACGTTTCTACAAAGACTTGGAAGGAGCAAGCAAAAGAATAGTGGCTGAGTGTCCTTTCAGAGAGAAACACATGCATTTCATCCTTCTGGAGTGAGTTTTCTTGCTGGAATTCATATGCATTTTGTACTGTGCAGAATGTAGCTACCTGCTCGGGGGTTGTGTCATAGATGCACCTTTCCTGCAGGAGCTTATTGGAACTTTCATTGTTTGGCTAAGTTATTTAGGGTTGGTTTTGGAAGGTCTTTCAACTTTGGCCAAATCCGCTTTGTACGAAAGTTTTTCACAGCCCTGTTTCCAAGTGTCCACAAAGAGCTGCTGCTTGAAAGTGTCCACATGCACATCTCCCATACTGGTGTGCTCGTTTCACTACCTGGATTTTGGTTTCCTCTTCTTTCTTTGAAATGACACGTCTTCATTCAGCATGCTACACACACCTTCTAGCAGTTTCAGTTTGAAGCATGTTGGTGCTCTCAAAACGCTGTGTATCCTGTGTAGAGTGTGTCACTCTACAGCACTGAATACACAACTTAGAGCTCCTTTCAACACAGACACGCAAACACGTCTTTTTGGGAAAGTCCTAACTCAGGTAAATTGGAAATGTAATGCTTTCATCGAAAACATGAAGACAATCATGCTTTTGAACTCTGCAACCGAAAGAAATGGCTTTTTGTACATGCCATTCTGAATTTCACTGCAAAATGCCCTTCTTTTCTGGTTTGTTGAAAGTTCAAAACACTTTAGGAGATAGAACGTGTTTGAAGAAGACTGATGCAGTGTGCGTTTTCCTGGATTTCAAGTGATTCGGGATACATACTCCTTGTTTTTCGACATTGTCTAAGAAACAACATGAGGCTTGCAAGAGATTGAAAAAATGCATCCTAAAACTTATGCCTGCAGTGAAAACACACGTTTCTACAAAGACTTGGAAGGAGCAAGCAAAAGAAGAGTGGCTGAGAGTTCTTTCAGAGAGAAACACACGTATTTCATCCTTCTGTAGAGACGGTTAGGGTTACGATTGGACCTAGGGTAGGGTTATGTTGAGGGCTAGGGTTAGAGAGACGGTTAGGGTTACGATTGGACCTAGGGTTAGGGTTATGTTGAGGTCTAGGGTTAGAGATCCGGTTAGGGTTACGATTGGACCTAGGGTTAGGGTTATGTTGAGGGCTAGGGTTAGAGAGACGGTTAGGGTTACGATTGGACCTAGGGTTAGGGTTATGTTGAGGTCTAGGGTTAGAGATCCGGTTAGGGTTACGATTGGACCTAGGGTTAGGGTTATGTTGAGGGCTAAGGTTAGAGATCCGGTTAGGGTTACGATTGGACCTAGGGTAGGGTTATCTTGAGGGCTAGGGTTAGAGAGACGGTTAGGGTTACGATTGGACCTAGGGTTAGGGTTATGTTGAGGTCTAGCGTTAGAGATCCGGTTAGGGTTACGATTGGACCTAGGGTTAGGGTTATGTTGAGGGCTAGGGTTAGAGATCCGGTTAGGGTTACGATTGGACCTAGGGTAGGGTTATGTTGAGGGCTAGGGTTAGAGAGACGGTTAGGGTTACGATTGGACCTAGGGTTAGGGTTATGTTGAGGTCTAGGGTTAGAGATCCGGTTAGGGTTACGATTGGACCTAGGGTTACGGTTATGTTGAGGGCTAGGGTTAGAGATCCGGTTAGGGTTACGATTGGACCTAGGGTTAGGGTTATGTTGAGGGCTAGGGATAGAGAGACGGTTAGGGTTACGATTGGACCTAAGGTTAGGGTTATGTTGAGGGCCAGGGTTAGAGATCAGCTTAGTATTACGATTGGACCTAGGGTTAGGGTTATGTTGAGGCCTAGGGTTAGAGATCCGGTTAGGGTTACGATTGGACCTAGGGTTAGGGTTATGTTGAGGGCTAGGGTTAGAGATCCGGTTAGGGTTACGATTGGACCTAGGGTTAGGGTTATATTGAGCGCTAGGGTTAGAGAGACGGTTAGGGTTACGGTTGGACCTAGGGTTAGGGTTATGTTGAGGCCTAAGTTTAGAGATCAGGTTAGTATTACTATTGGACCTAGGGTTAGGGTTATGTTGAGGGCTAGGGTTACAGATCCGGTTAGGGTTACGATTGGACTTAGGGTAAGGGTTATGTTGAGGGCTAGGGTTAGAGATCCGGTTAGGGTTACGATTGGACGTAGGGTTAGGGTTATGTTGAGGGCTAGGGTTAGAGATCCGGTTAGGGTTACGGTTGGACCTAGGGTTAGGGTTATGTTGAGGGCCAGGGTTAGAGATCAGCTTAGTATTACGATTGGACCTAGGGTTAGGGTTATTTTGAGGCCTAGGGTTAGAGATCCTGTTAGGGTTACGATTGGACCTAGGGTTAGGGTTATGTTGAGGGCTAGGGTTAGAGGTCCGGTTAGGCTTAAGATTGTACCTAGGGTTATAGTGATGTTGAGGGCTAGGGTATTCCAGCAGTGAAAACACACATTTCTATAAAGACTTTGAAGCAGCAAGCAAAAGCCTAGTGGCTGAGTGTTCTTTCAGAGAGAAACATGCATTTCATCCTTCTGGAGTGAATTTTCATGCTGGAGTTCATATGCATTTTATACTGTGCAGAATGTAGCTACCTGCTGGGGGTTGTGTCATAGAAGCACCTTTTCTGCAGGAGCTTATTGGAACATTCATTGTTTGGCTAAGTTATTTAGGGTTGGTTTTGGAAGGTCTTTCAACCTTGGCCAAATCCCGCTTCGTACGCAAGTTTTTAATAGCGCTGTTTCCAAGTGTCCACAAAGAGCTGCTGCTTGAAACTGTCCACATGCACATCTCCTATACTGGTATGCTCGTTTCACTACCTGGATTTTGGTTTCCTCTTCTTTCTTTGAAATGACAAGTCTTCATTCAGCATTCTACACACACCGTGTACCAGCTTCAGTTTGAAGCATGTTGGTGCTCTCAAAACGCTGTGTAACCTATGTAGAGTGTGTTACTCTCCAGCACTGAATACACAACTTAGAGCTCCTTTCACCACAGACACGCAAACACATCTTTTTGTGAAAGTCCTACTTCAGGTCCCTTGGGAATGTAAGGTTTTCATGGAGAACATGAAGTCAATCATGCTTTTGCACTCTACTACCAATAGAAATGACCTCTTTTACATGCCTGACTGAGTTTCACTGCAAAATGCCCTTGTTTTCTGGTTTCTTGAATGTTCTCAACACATTAGGAGAAAGAGCGTGTTTGAGCAAGATCGATGCAGTGTGCGTTTCCCTAGATTTCAAGTGATTTGGGAAATATAATCCTTATTTTTCCACATTGTGAAAGAAACATGAGGCTTGCAAGAGATTGAAAAAATGCATCCCAAAACGTACTCCAGCGGTGAAAGCACACGTTTCTACAAAGACTTTGAAGTAGCAAGTAAAAGCCAATGGCTGAGTGTTCTTTCAGAGAGAAACATACACATTTCATCCTTCTGGAGTGAATTTTCAGCCTGGAATTCATATGCATTTGTACCGTGCAGAATGTAACTACCTGCTCGGGGGTTGTGTCATAGAAGCAACTTTCCTGCAGGAGCTTATTGGAACATTCATTGTTTGGCTAACTTCTTTGGGTTGGTTTTGGAAGGTCTTTCAACTTTAGCCAAATCCGCTCTCTTACGAAATTTTTTCACAGCCTTGTTTCCAAGAGCCCACAAAGAACTGCTGCTTAAAACTCTCCACATGCACATCTCCCATACTGGTGTGCTCGTTTCACTACCTGGATTGTGGTTTCCTCTTCTTTCTTTGAAATTACAAGCCCTCTTTCTGCATGCTACACACACCTTGAAGCAGTTTCAGTTTCCAGCATATTGGTGCTCTTAAAACGCTGAGTAACCTGTGTAGAGTGTGTCAATCTCTAGCACTGAATACACAACTTAGAGCTCCTTTCACCACAGACACGCAAACACATCTTTTTGTAAAAGTCCTACTTCTTTACTCTTGGAAATGTAAGGGTTTCATCGAGAACTAGAAGTCAATCATGCTTTTGCACTCTGCAACCAATAGGAATGAACTCTTGTACATACCCGTCTGAATTTCAGTGCAAAATGCCCTTCTTTTCTGGTTTGTTGAAAGTTCACAACACATTAGGAGATAGAGCGTGTTTGAAGAAGACTGATGCAGTGTGCGTTTTCCTGGATTTCTAGTGATTTGGGAAACATAATCCGTGTTTTCCCACATTGTCTAAGAAACAACATGAGGCTTGCAAGAGATTGAAACAATGCATCCTAAAACTTATTCCAGCAGTGAAAACACACGTTTCTACAAAGACTTGGAAGGAGCAAGCAAAAGAATAGTGGCTGAGTGTCCTTTCAGAGAGAAACACATGCATTTCATCCTTCTGGAGTGAGTTTTCTTGCTGGAATTCATATGCATTTTGTACTGTGCAGAATGTAGCTACCTGCTCGGGGGTTGTGTCATAGATGCACCTTTCCTGCAGGAGCTTATTGGAACTTTCATTGTTTGGCTAAGTTATTTAGGGTTGGTTTTGGAAGGTCTTTCAACTTTGGCCAAATCCGCTTTGTACGAAAGTTTTTCACAGCCCTGTTTCCAAGTGTCCACAAAGAGCTGCTGCTTGAAAGTGTCCACATGCACATCTCCCATACTGGTGTGCTCGTTTCACTACCTGGATTTTGGTTTCCTCTTCTTTCTTTGAAATGACAAGTCTTCATTCAGCATGCTACACACACCTTGTAGCAGTTTCAGTTTGAAGCATGTTGGTGCTCTCAAAACGCTGTGTATCCTGTGTAGAGTGTGTCACTCTACAGCACTGAATACACAACTTAGAGCTCCTTTCAACACAGACACGCAAACACGTCTTTTTGGGAAAGTCCTAACTCAGGTAAATTGGAAATGTAATGGTTTCATCGAAAACATGAAGACAATCATGCTTTTGAACTCTGCAACCGAAAGAAATGGCTTTTTGTACATGCCATTCTGAAATTCACTGCAAAATGCCCTTCTTTTCTGGTTTGTTGAAAGTTCAAAACACTTTAGGAGATAGAACGTGTTTGAAGAAGACTGATGCAGTGTGCGTTTTCCTGGATTTCAAGTGATTCGGGATACATACTCCTTGTTTTTCGACATTGTCTAAGAAACAACATGAGGCTTGCAAGAGATTGAAAAAATGCATCCTAAAACTTATGCCTGCAGTGAAAACACACGTTTCTACAAAGACTTGGAAGGAGCAAGCAAAAGAAGAGTGGCTGAGAGTTCTTTCAGAGAGAAACACACGTATTTCATCCTTCTGTAGAGACGGTTAGGGTTACGATTGGACCTAGGGTAGGGTTATGTTGAGGGCTAGGGTTAGAGAGACGGTTAGGGTTACGATTGGACCTAGGGTTAGGGTTATGTTGAGGTCTAGGGTTAGAGATCCGGTTAGGGTTACGATTGGACCTAGGGTTAGGGTTATGTTGAGGGCTAGGGTTAGAGATCCGGTTAGGGTTACGATTGGACCTAGGGTAGGGTTATGTTGAGGGCTAGGGTTAGAGAGACGGTTAGGGTTACGATTGGACCTAGGGTTAGGGTTATGCTGAGGTCTAGCGTTAGAGATCCGGTTAGGGTTACGATTGGACCTAGGGTTAGGGTTATGTTGAGGGCTAGGGTTAGAGATCCGGTTAGGGTTACGATTGGACCTAGGGTTAGGGTTATGTTGAGGGCTAAGGTTAGAGATCCGGTTAGGGTTACGATTGGACCTAGGGTAGGGTTATGTTGAGGGCTAGGGTTAGAGAGACGGTTAGGGTTACGATTGGACCTAGGGTTAGGGTTATGTTGAGGTCTAGCGTTAGAGATCCGGTTAGGGTTACGATTGGACCTAGGGTTAGGGTTATGTTGAGGGCTAGGGTTAGAGATCCGGTTAGGGTTACGATTGGACCTAGGGTAGGGTTATGTTGAGGGCTAGGGTTAGAGAGACGGTTAGGGTTACGATTGGACCTAGGGTTAGGGTTATGTTGTGGTCTAGGGTTAGAGATCCGGTTCGGGTTACGATTGGACCTAGGGTTACGGTTATGTTGAGGGCTAGGGTTAGAGATCCGGTTAGGGTTACGATTGGACCTAGGGTTAGGGTTATGTTGAGGGCTAGGGTTAGAGATCCGGTTAGGGTTACGATTGGACCTAGGGTTAGGGTTATATTGAGCGCTAGGGTTAGAGAGACGGTTAGGGGTACGATTGGACCTAGGGTTAGGGTTATGTTGAGGCCTAAGTTTAGAGATCAGGTTAGTATTACTATTGGACCTAGGGTTAGGGTTATGTTGAGGGCTAGGGTTACAGATCCGGTTAGGGTTACGATTGGACTTAGGGTAAGGGTTATGTTGAGGGCTAGGGTTAGAGATCCGGTTAGGGTTACGAATGGACCTAGGGTTAGGGTTATGTTGAGGGCCAGGGTTAGAGATCAGCTTAGTATTACGATTGGACCTAGGGTTAGGGTTATGTTGAGGGCTAGGGTTACAGATCCGGTTAGGGTTACGATTGGACTTAGGGTAAGGGTTATGTTGAGGGCTAGGGTTAGAGATCCTGTTAGGGTTACGATTGGACCTAGGGTTAGGGTTATGTTGAGGGCTAGGGTTAGAGATCCGGTTAGGGTTACGATTGGACCTAGGGTTAGGGTTATGTTGAGGCCTAAGTTTAGAGATCAGGTTAGTATTACTATTGGACCTAGGGTTAGGGTTATGTTGAGGGCTAGGGTTACAGATCCGGTTAGGGTTACGATTGGACCTAGGGTTAGGGTTATGTTAAGGGCCAGGGTTAGAGATCAGCTTAGTATTACGATTGGACCTAGGGTTAGGGTTATTTTGAGGCCTAGGGTTAGAGATCCTGTTAGGGTTACGATTGGACCTAGGGTTAGGGTTATGTTGAGGGCTAGGGTTAGAGATCCGGTTAGGCTTAAGATTGTACCTAGGGTTATAGTGATGTTGAGGGCTAGGGTATTCCAGCAGTGAAAACACACATTTCTATAAAGACTTTGAAGCAGCAAGCAAAAGCCTAGTGGCTGAGTGTTCTTTCAGAGAGAAACATGCATTTCATCCTTCTGGAGTGAATTTTCATGCTGGAGTTCATATGCATTTTATACTGTGCAGAATGTAGCTACCTGCTGGGGGTTGTGTCATAGAAGCACCTTTTCTGCAGGAGCTTATTGGAACATTCATTGTTTGGCTAAGTTATTTAGGGTTGGTTTTGGAAGGTCTTTCAACCTTGGCCAAATCCCGCTTCGTACGCAAGTTTTTAATAGCGCTGTTTCAAAGTGTCCACAAAGAGCTGCTGCTTGAAACTGTCCACATGCACATCTCGTATACTGGTGTGCTCGTTTCACTACCTGGATTTTGGTTTCCTCTTCTTTCTTTGAAATGACAAGTCTTCATTCAGCATTCTACACACACCTTGTACCAGCTTCAGTTTGAAGCATGTTGGTGCTCTCAAAACGCTGTGTAACCTATGTAGAGTGTGTTACTCTCCAGCACTGAATACACAACTTAGAGCTCCTTTCACCACAGACACGCAAACACATCTTTTTGTGAAAGTCCTACTTCAGGTCCCTTGGGAATGTAAGGTTTTCATGGAGAACATGAAGTCAATCATGCTTTTGCACTCTACTACCAATAGAAATGACCTCTTTTACATGCCTGACTGAGTATCACTGCAAAATGCCCTTGTTTTCTGGTTTCTTGAATGTTCTCAACACATTAGGAGAAAGAGCGTGTTTGAGCAAGATCGATGCAGTGTGCGTTTCCCTAGATTTCAAGTGATTTGGGAAATATAATCCTTATTTTTCCACATTGTGAAAGAAACATGAGGCTTGCAAGAGATTGAAAAAATGCATCCCAAAACGTACTCCAGCGGTGAAAGCACACGTTTCTACAAAGACTTTGAAGTAGCAAGTAAAAGCCAATGGCTGAGTGTTCTTTCAGAGAGAAACATACACATTTCATCCTTCTGGAGTGAATTTTCAGCCTGGAATTCATATGCATTTGTACCGTGCAGAATGTAACTACCTGCTCGGGGGTTGTGTCATAGAAGCAACTTTCCTGCAGGAGCTTATTGGAACATTCATTGTTTGGCTAACTTCTTTGGGTTGGTTTTGAAAGGTCTTTCAACTTTAGCCAAATCCGCTCTCTTACGAAATTTTTTCACAGCCTTGTTTCCAAGAGCCCACAAAGAACTGCTGCTTAAAACTCTCCACATGCACATCTCCCATACTGGTGTGCTCGTTTCACTACCTGGATTTTGGTTTCCTCTTCTTTCTTTGAAATGACACGTCTTCATTCAGCATGCTACACACACCTTCTAGCAGTTTCAGTTTGAAGCATGTTGGTGCTCTCAAAACGCTGTGTATCCTGTGTAGAGTGTGTCACTCTACAGCACTGAATACACAACTTAGAGCTCCTTTCAACACAGACACGCAAACACGTTTTTTTGGGAAAGTCCTAACTCAGGTAAATTGGAAATGTAATGCTTTCATCGAAAACATGAAGACAATCATGCTTTTGAACTCTGCAACCGAAAGAAATGGCTTTTTGTACATGCCATTCTGAATTTCACTGCAAAATGCCCTTCTTTTCTGGTTTGTTGAAAGTGCAAAACACTTTAGGAGATAGAACGTGTTTGAAGAAGACTGATGCAGTGTGCGTTTTCCTGGATTTCAAGTGATTCGGGATACATACTCCTTGTTTTTCGACATTGTCTAAGAAACAACATGAGGCTTGCAAGAGATTGAAAAAATGCATCCTAAAACTTATGCCTGCAGTGAAAACACACGTTTCTACAAAGACTTGGAAGGAGCAAGCAAAAGAATAGTGGCTGAGAGTTCTTTCAGAGAGAAACACACGTATTTCATCCTTCTGTAGAGACGGTTAGGGTTACGATTGGACCTAGGGTAGGGTTATGTTGAGGGCTAGGGTTAGAGAGACGGTTAGGGTTACGATTGGACCTAGGGTTAGGGTTATGTTGAGGTCTAGGGTTAGAGATCCGGTTAGGGTTACGATTGGACCTAGGGTTAGGGTTATGTTGAGGGCTAAGGTTAGAGATCCGGTTAGGGTTACGATTGGACCTAGGGTAGGGTTATGTTGAGGGCTAGGGTTAGAGAGACGGTTAGGGTTAAGATTGGACCTAGGGTTAGGGTTATGTTGAGGTCTAGCGTTAGAGATCCGGTTAGGGTTACGATTGGACCTAGGGTTAGGGTTATGTTGAGGGCTAGGGTTAGAGATCCGGTTAGGGTTACGATTGGACCTAGGGTAGGGTTATGTTGAGGGCTAGGGTTAGAGAGACGGTTAGGGTTACGATTGGACCTAGGGTTAGGGTTATGTTGAGGTCTAGCGTTAGAGATCCGGTTAGGGTTACGATTGGACCTAGGGTTAGGGTTATGTTGAGGGCTAGGGTTAGAGATCCGGTTAGGGTTACGATTGGACCTAGGGTAGGGTTATGTTGAGGGCTAGGGTTAGAGAGACGGTTAGGGTTACGATTGGACCTAGGGTTAGGGTTATGTTGTGGTCTAGGGTTAGAGATCCGGTTCGGGTTACGATTGGACCTAGGGTTACGGTTATGTTGAGGGCTAGGGTTAGAGATCCGGTTGGGGGTTACGATTGGACCTAGGGTTAGGGTTATGTTGAGGGCTAGGGATAGAGAGACGGTTAGGGTTACGATTGGACCTAAGGTTAGGGTTATGTTGAGGGCCAGGGTTAGAGATCAGCTTAGTATTACGATTGGACCTAGGGTTAGGGTTATGTTGAGGCCTAGGGTTAGAGATCCGGTTAGGGTTACGATTGGACCTAGGGTTAGGGTTATGTTGAGGGCTAGGGTTAGAGATCCGGTTAGGGTTACGATTGGACCTAGGGTTAGGGTTATATTGAGCGCTAGGGTTAGAGAGACGGTTAGGGGTACGATTGGACCTAGGGTTAGGGTTATGTTGAGGCCTAAGTTTAGAGATCAGGTTAGTATTACTATTGGACCTAGGGTTAGGGTTATGTTGAGGGCTAGGGTTACAGATCCGGTTAGGGTTACGATTGGACTTAGGGTAAGGGTTATGTTGAGGGCTAGGGTTAGAGATCCGGTTAGGGTTACGATTGGACCTAGGGTTAGGGTTATGTTGAGGGCCAGGGTTAGAGATCAGCTTAGTATTACGATTGGACCTAGGGTTAGGGTTATGTTGAGGGCTAGGGTTACAGATCCGGTTAGGGTTACGATTGGACTTAGGGTAAGGGTTATGTTGAGGGCTAGGGTTAGAGATCCTGTTAGGGTTACGATTGGACCTAGGGTTAGGGTTATGTTGAGGGCTAGGGTTAGAGATCCGGTTAGGCTTAAGATTGTACCTAGGGTTATAGTGATGTTGAGGGCTAGGGTATTCCAGCAGTGAAAACACACATTTCTATAAAGACTTTGAAGCAGCAAGCAAAAGCCTAGTGGCTGAGTGTTCTTTCAGAGAGAAACATGCATTTCATCCTTCTGGAGTGAATTTTCATGCTGGAGTTCATATGCATTTTATACTGTGCAGAATGTAGCTACCTGCTGGGGGTTGTGTCATAGAAGCACCTTTTCTGCAGGAGCTTATTGGAACATTCATTGTTTGGCTAAGTTATTTAGGGTTGGTTTTGGAAGGTCTTTCAACCTTGGCCAAATCCCGCTTCGTACGCAAGTTTTTAATAGCGCTGTTTCCAAGTGTCCACAAAGAGCTGCTGCTTGAAAGTGTCCACATGCACATCTCCCATACTGGTGTGCTCGTTTCACTACCTGGATTTTGGTTTCCTCTTCTTTCTTTGAAATGACAAGTCTTCATTCAGCATGCTACACACACCTTCTAGCAGTTTCAGTTTGAAGCATGTTGGTGCTCTCAAAACGCTGTGTATCCTGTGTAGAGTGTGTCACTCTACAGCACTGAATACACAACTTAGAGCTCCTTTCAACACAGACACGCAAACACGTCTTTTTGGGAAAGTCCTAACTCAGGTAAATTGGAAATGTAATGGTTTCATCGAAAACATGAAGACAATCATGCTTTTGAACTCTGCAACCGAAAGAAATGGCTTTTTGTACATGCCATTCTGAATTTCACTGCAAAATGCCCTTCTTTGCTGGTTTGTTGAAAGTTCAAAACACTTTAGGAGATAGAACGTGTTTGAAGAAGACTGATGCAGTGTGCGTTTTCCTGGATTTCAAGTGATTCGGGATACATACTCCTTGTTTTTCGACATTGTCTAAGAAACAACATGAGGCTTGCAAGAGATTGAAAAAATGCATCCTAAAACTTATGCCTGCAGTGAAAACACACGTTTCTACAAAGACTTGGAAGGAGCAAGCAAAAGAATAGTGGCTGAGAGTTCTTTCAGAGAGAAACACACGAATTTCATCCTTCTGTAGAGACGGTTAGGGTTACGATTGGACCTAGGGTAGGGTTATGTTGAGGGCTAGGGTTAGAGAGACGGTTAGGGTTACGATTGGACCTAGGGTTAGGGTTATGTTGAGGTCTAGGGTTAGAGATCCGGTTAGGGTTACGATTGGACCTAGGGTTAGGGTTATGTTGAGGGCTAGGGTTAGAGATCCGGTTAGGGTTACGATTGGACCTAGGGTTAGGGTTATGTTGAGGGCTAGGGATAGAGAGACGGTTAGGGTTACGATTGGACCTAGGGTTAGGGTTATGTTGAGGGCCAGGGTTAGAGATCAGCTTAGTATTACGATTGGACCTAGGGTTAGGGTTATGTTGAGGCCTAGGGTTAGAGATCCGGTTAGGGTTACGATTGGACCTAGGGTTAGGGTTATGTTGAGGGCTAGGGTTAGAGATCCGGTTAGGGTTACGATTGGACCTAGGGTTAGGGTTATATTGAGCGCTAGGGTTAGAGAGACGGTTAGGGTTACGATTGGACCTAGGGTTAGGGTTATGTTGAGGCCTAAGTTTAGAGATCAGGTTAGTATTACTATTGGACCTAGGGTTAGGGTTATGTTGAGGGCTAGGGTTACAGATCCGGTTAGGGTTACGATTGGACTTAGGGTAAGGGTTATGTTGAGGGCTAGGTTTAGAGATCCGGTTAGTATTACTATTGGACCTAGGGTTAGGGTTATGTTGAGGGCTAGGGTTACAGATCCGGTTAGGGTTACGATTGGACCTAGGGTTAGGGTTATGTTGAGGCCTAAGTTTAGAGATCAGGTTAGTATTACTATTGGACCTAGGGTTAGGGTTATGTTGAGGGCTAGGGTTACAGATCCGGTTAGGGTTACGATTGGACCTAGGGTTAGGGTTATGTTGAGGGCCAGGGTTAGAGATCAGCTTAGTATTACGATTGGACCTAGGGTTAGGGTTATTTTGAGGCCTAGGGTTAGAGATCCTGTTAGGGTTACGATTGGACCTAGGGTTAGGGTTATGTTGAGGGCTAGGGTTAGAGATCCGGTTAGGCTTAAGATTGTACCTAGGGTTATAGTGATGTTGAGGGCTAGGGTATTCCAGCAGTGAAAACACACATTTCTATAAAGACTTTGAAGCAGGAAGCAAAAGCCTAGTGGCTGAGTGTTCTTTCAGAGAGAAACATGCATTTCATCCTTCTGGAGTGAATTTTCATGCTGGAGTTCATATGCATTTTATACTGTGCAGAATGTAGCTACCTGCTGGGGGTTGTGTCATAGAAGCACCTTTTCTGCAGGAGCTTATTGGAACATTCATTGTTTGGCTAAGTTATTTAGGGTTGGTTTTGGAAGGTCTTTCAACCTTGGCCAAATCCCGCTTCGTACGCAAGTTTTTAATAGCGCTGTTTCAAAGTGTCCACAAAGAGCTGCTGCTTGAAACTGTCCACATGCACATCTCGTATACTGGTGTGCTCGTTTCACTACCTGGATTTTGGTTTCCTCTTCTTTCTTTGAAATGACAAGTCTTCATTCAGCATTCTACACACACCTTGTACCAGCTTCAGTTTGAAGCATGTTGGTGCTCTCAAAACGCTGTGTAACCTATGTAGAGTGTGTTACTCTCCAGCACTGAATACACAACTTAGAGCTCCTTTCACCACAGACACGCAAACACATCTTTTTGTGAAAGTCCTACTTCAGGTCCCTTGGGAATGTAAGGTTTTCATGGAGAACATGAAGTCAATCATGCTTTTGCACTCTACTACCAATAGAAATGACCTCTTTTACATGCCTGACTGAGTATCACTGCAAAATGCCCTTGTTTTCTGGTTTCTTGAATGTTCTCAACACATTAGGAGAAAGAGCGTGTTTGAGCAAGATCGATGCAGTGTGCGTTTCCCTAGATTTCAAGTGATTTGGGAAATATAATCCTTATTTTTCCACATTGTGAAAGAAACATGAGGCTTGCAAGAGATTGAAAAAATGCATCCCAAAACGTACTCCAGCGGTGAAAGCACACGTTTCTACAAAGACTTTGAAGTAGCAAGTAAAAGCCAATGGCTGAGTGTTCTTTCAGAGAGAAACATACACATTTCATCCTTCTGGAGTGAATTTTCAGCCTGGAATTCATATGCATTTGTACCGTGCAGAATGTAACTACCTGCTCGGGGGTTGTGTCATAGAAGCAACTTTCCTGCAGGAGCTTATTGGAACATTCATTGTTTGGCTAACTTCTTTGGGTTGGTTTTGAAAGGTCTTTCAACTTTAGCCAAATCCGCTCTCTTACGAAATTTTTTCACAGCCTTGTTTCCAAGAGCCCACAAAGAACTGCTGCTTAAAACTCTCCACATGCACATCTCCCATACTGGTGTGCTCGTTTCACTACCTGGATTTTGGTTTCCTCTTCTTTCTTTGAAATGACACGTCTTCATTCAGCATGCTACACACACCTTCTAGCAGTTTCAGTTTGAAGCATGTTGGTGCTCTCAAAACGCTGTGTATCCTGTGTAGAGTGTGTCACTCTACAGCACTGAATACACAACTTAGAGCTCCTTTCAACACAGACACGCAAACACGTTTTTTTGGGAAAGTCCTAACTCAGGTAAATTGGAAATGTAATGCTTTCATCGAAAACATGAAGACAATCATGCTTTTGAACTCTGCAACCGAAAGAAATGGCTTTTTGTACATGCCATTCTGAATTTCACTGCAAAATGCCCTTCTTTTCTGGTTTGTTGAAAGTGCAAAACACTTTAGGAGATAGAACGTGTTTGAAGAAGACTGATGCAGTGTGCGTTTTCCTGGATTTCAAGTGATTCGGGATACATACTCCTTGTTTTTCGACATTGTCTAAGAAACAACATGAGGCTTGCAAGAGATTGAAAAAATGCATCCTAAAACTTATGCCTGCAGTGAAAACACACGTTTCTACAAAGACTTGGAAGGAGCAAGCAAAAGAATAGTGGCTGAGAGTTCTTTCAGAGAGAAACACACGTATTTCATCCTTCTGTAGAGACGGTTAGGGTTACGATTGGACCTAGGGTAGGGTTATGTTGAGGGCTAGGGTTAGAGAGACGGTTAGGGTTACGATTGGACCTAGGGTTAGGGTTATGTTGAGGTCTAGGGTTAGAGATCCGGTTAGGGTTACGATTGGACCTAGGGTTAGGGTTATGTTGAGGGCTAAGGTTAGAGATCCGGTTAGGGTTACGATTGGACCTAGGGTAGGGTTATGTTGAGGGCTAGGGTTAGAGAGACGGTTAGGGTTAAGATTGGACCTAGGGTTAGGGTTATGTTGAGGTCTAGCGTTAGAGATCCGGTTAGGGTTACGATTGGACCTAGGGTTAGGGTTATGTTGAGGGCTAGGGTTAGAGATCCGGTTAGGGTTACGATTGGACCTAGGGTAGGGTTATGTTGAGGGCTAGGGTTAGAGAGACGGTTAGGGTTACGATTGGACCTAGGGTTAGGGTTATGTTGAGGTCTAGCGTTAGAGATCCGGTTAGGGTTACGATTGGACCTAGGGTTAGGGTTATGTAGAGGGCTAGGGTTAGAGATCCGGTTAGGGTTACGATTGGACCTAGGGTAGGGTTATGTTGAGGGCTAGGGTTAGAGAGACGGTTAGGGTTACGATTGGACCTAGGGTTAGGGTTATGTTGTGGTCTAGGGTTAGAGATCCGGTTCGGGTTACGCTTGGACCTAGGGTTACGGTTATGTTGAGGGCTAGGGTTAGAGATCCGGTTGGGGGTTACGATTGAACCTAGGGTTAGGGTTATGTTGAGGGCTAGGGATAGAGAGACGGTTAGGGTTACGATTGGACCTAAGGTTAGGGTTATGTTGAGGGCCAGGGTTAGAGATCAGCTTAGTATTACGATTGGACCTAGGGTTAGGGTTATGTTGAGGCCTAGGGTTAGAGATCCGGTTAGGGTTACGATTGGACCTAGGGTTAGGGTTATGTTGAGGGCTAGGGTTAGAGATCCGGTTAGGGTTACGATTGGACCTAGGGTTAGGGTTATATTGAGCGCTAGGGTTAGAGAGACGGTTAGGGGTACGATTGGACCTAGGGTTAGGGTTATGTTGAGGCCTAAGTTTAGAGATCAGGTTAGTATTACTATTGGACCTAGGGTTAGGGTTATGTTGAGGGCTAGGGTTACAGATCCGGTTAGGGTTACGATTGGACTTAGGGTAAGGGTTATGTTGAGGGCTAGGGTTAGAGATCCGGTTAGGGTTACGATTGGACCTAGGGTTAGGGTTATGTTGAGGGCCAGGGTTAGAGATCAGCTTAGTATTACGATTGGACCTAGGGTTAGGGTTATGTTGAGGGCTAGGGTTACAGATCCGGTTAGGGTTACGATTGGACTTAGGGTAAGGGTTATGTTGAGGGCTAGGGTTAGAGATCCTGTTAGGGTTACGATTGGACCTAGGGTTAGGGTTATGTTGAGGGCTAGGGTTAGAGATCCGGTTAGGCTTAAGATTGTACCTAGGGTTATAGTGATGTTGAGGGCTAGGGTATTCCAGCAGTGAAAACACACATTTCTATAAAGACTTTGAAGCAGCAAGCAAAAGCCTAGTGGCTGAGTGTTCTTTCAGAGAGAAACATGCATTTCATCCTTCTGGAGTGAATTTTCATGCTGGAGTTCATATGCATTTTATACTGTGCAGAATGTAGCTACCTGCTGGGGGTTGTGTCATAGAAGCACCTTTTCTGCAGGAGCTTATTGGAACATTCATTGTTTGGCTAAGTTATTTAGGGTTGGTTTTGGAAGGTCTTTCAACCTTGGCCAAATCCCGCTTCGTACGCAAGTTTTTAATAGCGCTGTTTCCAAGTGTCCACAAAGAGCTGCTGCTTGAAAGTGTCCACATGCACATCTCCCATACTGGTGTGCTCGTTTCACTACCTGGATTTTGGTTTCCTCTTCTTTCTTTGAAATGACAAGTCTTCATTCAGCATGCTACACACACCTTCTAGCAGTTTCAGTTTGAAGCATGTTGGTGCTCTCAAAACGCTGTGTATCCTGTGTAGAGTGTGTCACTCTACAGCACTGAATACACAACTTAGAGCTCCTTTCAACACAGACACGCAAACACGTCTTTTTGGGAAAGTCCTAACTCAGGTAAATTGGAAATGTAATGGTTTCATCGAAAACATGAAGACAATCATGCTTTTGAACTCTGCAACCGAAAGAAATGGCTTTTTGTACATGCCATTCTGAATTTCACTGCAAAATGCCCTTCTTTTCTGGTTTGTTGAAAGTTCAAAACACTTTAGGAGAGAGAACGTGTTTGAAGAAGACTGATGCAGTGTGCGTTTTCCTGGATTTCAAGTGATTCGGGATACATACTCCTTGTTTTTCGACATTGTCTAAGAAACAACATGAGGCTTGCAAGAGATTGAAAAAATGCATCCTAAAACTTATGCCTGCAGTGAAAACACACGTTTCTACAAAGACTTGGAAGGAGCAAGCAAAAGAATAGTGGCTGAGAGTTCTTTCAGAGAGAAACACACGAATTTCATCCTTCTGTAGAGACGGTTAGGGTTACGATTGGACCTAGGGTAGGGTTATGTTGAGGGCTAGGGTTAGAGAGACGGTTAGGGTTACGATTGGACCTAGGGTTAGGGTTATGTTGAGGTCTAGGGTTAGAGATCCGGTTAGGGTTACGATTGGACCTAGGGTTAGGGTTATGTTGAGGGCTAGGGTTAGAGATCCGGTTAGGGTTACGATTGGACCTAGGGTTAGGGTTATGTTGAGGGCTAGGGATAGAGAGACGGTTAGGGTTACGATTGGACCTAGGGTTAGGGTTATGTTGAGGGCCAGGGTTAGAGATCAGCTTAGTATTACGATTGGACCTAGGGTTAGGGTTATGTTGAGGCCTAGGGTTAGAGATCCGGTTAGGGTTACGATTGGACCTAGGGTTAGGGTTATGTTGAGGGCTAGGGTTAGAGATCCGGTTAGGGTTACGATTGGACCTAGGGTTAGGGTTATATTGAGCGCTAGGGTTAGAGAGACGGTTAGGGTTACGATTGGACCTAGGGTTAGGGTTATGTTGAGGCCTAAGTTTAGAGATCAGGTTAGTATTACTATTGGACCTAGGGTTAGGGTTATGTTGAGGGCTAGGGTTACAGATCCGGTTAGGGTTACGATTGGACTTAGGGTAAGGGTTATGTTGAGGGCTAGGGTTAGAGATCCGGTTAGGGTTACGGTTGGACCTAGGGTTAGGGTTATGTTGAGGGCCAGGGTTAGAGATCAGCTTAGTATTACGATTGGACCTAGGGTTAGGGTTATTTTGAGGCCTAGGGTTAGAGATCCTGTTAGGGTTACGATTGGACCTAGGGTTAGGGTTATGTTGAGGGCTAGGGTTAGAGATCCGGTTAGGCTTAAGATTGTACCTAGGGTTATAGTGATGTTGAGGGCTAGGGTATTCCAGCAGTGAAAACACACATTTCTATAAAGACTTTGAAGCAGCAAGCAAAAGCCTAGTGGCTGAGTGTTCTTTCAGAGAGAAACATGCATTTCATCCTTCTGGAGTGAATTTTCATGCTGGAGTTCATATGCATTTTATACTGTGCAGAATGTAGCTACCTGCTGGGGGTTGTGTCATAGAAGCACCTTTTCTGCAGGAGCTTATTGGAACATTCATTGTTTGGCTAAGTTATTTAGGGTTGGTTTTGGAAGGTCTTTCAACCTTGGCCAAATCCCGCTTCGTACGCAAGTTTTTAATAGCGCTGTTTCAAAGTGTCCACAAAGAGCTGCTGCTTGAAACTGTCCACATGCACATCTCGTATACTGGTGTGCTCGTTTCACTACCTGGATTTTGGTTTCCTCTTCTTTCTTTGAAATGACAAGTCTTCATTCAGCATTCTACACACACATTGTACCAGCTTCAGTTTGAAGCATGTTGGTGCTCTCAAAACGCTGTGTAACCTATGTAGAGTGTGTTACTCTCCAGCACTGAATACACAACTTAGAGCTCCTTTCACCACAGACACGCAAACACATCTTTTTGTGAAAGTCCTACTTCAGGTCCCTTGGGAATGTAAGGTTTTCATGGAGAACATGAAGTCAATCATGCTTTTGCACTCTACTACCAATAGAAATGACCTCTTTTACATGCCTGACTGAGTATCACTGCAAAATGCCCTTGTTTTCTGGTTTCTTGAATGTTCTCAACACATTAGGAGAAAGAGCGTGTTTGAGCAAGATCGATGCAGTGTGCGTTTCCCTAGATTTCAAGTGATTTGGGAAATATAATCCTTATTTTTCCACATTGTGAAAGAAACATGAGGCTTGCAAGAGATTGAAAAAATGCATCCCAAAACGTACTCCAGCGGTGAAAGCACACGTTTCTACAAAGACTTTGAAGTAGCAAGTAAAAGCCAATGGCTGAGTGTTCTTTCAGAGAGAAACATACACATTTCATCCTTCTGGAGTGAATTTTCAGCCTGGAATTCATATGCATTTGTACCGTGCAGAATGTAACTACCTGCTCGGGGGTTGTGTCATAGAAGCAACTTTCCTGCAGGAGCTTATTGGAACATTCATTGTTTGGCTAACTTCTTTGGGTTGGTTTTGGAAGGTCTTTCAACTTTAGCCAAATCCGCTCTCCTACGAAATTTTTTCACAGCCTTGTTTCCAAGAGCCCACAAAGAACTGCTGCTTAAAACTCTCCACATGCACATCTCCCATACTGGTGTGCTCGTTTCACTACCTGGATTGTGGTTTCCTCTTCTTTCTTTGAAATTACAAGCCCTCTTTCTGCATGCTACACACACCTTGTAGCAGTTTCAGTTTGCAGCATATTGGTGCTCTTAAAACGCTGAGTAACCTGTGTAGAGTGTGTCAGTCTCCAGCACTGAATACACAACTTAGAGCTCCTTTCACCACAGACACGCAAACACATCTTTTTGTAAAAGTCCTACTTCTTTACTCTTGGAAATGTAAGGGTTTCATCGAGAACTTGAAGTCAATCATGCTTTTGCACTCTGCAACCAATAGGAATGAACTCTTGTACATACCCGTCTGAATTTCAGTGCAAAATGCCCTTCTTTTCTGGTTTGTTGAAAGTTCACAACACATTAGGAGATAGAGCGTGTTTGAAGAAGACTGATGCAGTGTGCGTTTTCCTGGATTTCTAGTGATTTGGGAAACATAATCCGTGTTTTCCCACATTGTCTAAGAAACAACATGAGGCTTGCAAGAGATTGAAACAATGCATCCTAAAACTTATTCCAGCAGTGAAAACACACGTTTCTACAAAGACTTGGAAGGAGCAAGCAAAAGAATAGTGGCTGAGTGTCCTTTCAGAGAGAAACACATGCATTTCATCCTTCTGGAGTGAGTTTTCTTGCTGGAATTCATATGCATTTTGTACTGTGCAGAATGTAGCTACCTGCTCGGGGGTTGTGTCATAGATGCACCTTTCCTGCAGGAGCTTATTGGAACTTTCATTGTTTGGCTAAGTTATTTAGGGTTGGTTTTGGAAGGTCTTTCAACTTTGGCCAAATGCGCTTTGTACGAAAGTTTTTCACAGCACTGTTTCCAAGTGTCCACAAAGAGCTGCTGCTTGAAAGTGTCCACATGCACATCTCCCATACTGGTGTGCTCGTTTCACTACCTGGATTTTGGTTTCCTCTTCTTTCTTTGAAATGACAAGTCTTCATTCAGCATGCTACACACACCTTCTAGCAGTTTCAGTTTGAAGCATGTTGGTGCTCTCAAAACGCTGTGTATCCTGTGTAGAGTGTGTCACTCTACAGCACTGAATACACAACTTAGAGCTCCTTTCAACACAGACACGCAAACACGTCTTTTTGGGAAAGTCCTAACTCAGGTAAATTGGAAATGTAATGGTTTCATCGAAAACATGAAGACAATCATGCTTTTGAACTCTGCAACCGAAAGAAATGGCTTTTTGTACATGCCATTCTGAATTTCACTGCAAAATGCCCTTCTTTTCTGGTTTGTTGAAAGTTCAAAACACTTTAGGAGATAGAACGTGTTTGAAGAAGACTGATGCAGTGTGCGTTTTCCTGGATTTCAAGTGATTCGGGATACATACTCCTTGTTTTTCGACATTGTCTAAGAAACAACATGAGGCTTGCAAGAGATTGAAAAAATGCATCCTAAATCTTATGCCTGCAGTGAAAACACACGTTTCTACAAAGACTTGGAAGGAGCAAGCAAAAGAATAGTGGCTGAGAGTTCTTTCAGAGAGAAACACACGTATTTCATCCTTCTGTAGAGACGGTTAGGGTTACGATTGGACCTACGGTAGGGTTATGTTGAGGGCTAGGGTTAGAGAGACGGTTAGGGTTACGATTGGACCTAGGGTTAGGGTTATGTTGAGGTCTAGGGTTAGAGATCCGGTTAGGGTTACGATTGGACCTAGGGTTAGGGTTATGTTGAGGCCTAAGTTTAGAGATCAGGTTAGTATTACGATTGGACCTAGGGTTAGGGTTATGTTGAGGGCTAGGGTTACAGATCCGGTTAGGGTTACGATTGGACCTAGGGTTAGGGTTATGTTTAGGGATAGGGTTAGAGATCCGGTTAGGATTACGATTGGACGTAGGGTTAGGGTTATGTTGAGGGCTAGGGTTAGAGATCCGGTTAGGGTTACGATTGGTCGTAGGGTTAGGGTTATGTTGAGGGCTAGGGTTAGAGATCCGGTTAGGGTTACGGTTGGACCTAGGGTTAGGGTTACGTTGAGGGCTAGGGTTAGGGATCCGGTTAGGGTTAAGATTGTACCTAGGGCTATAGTGATGTTGAGGGCTAGGGTATTCCAGCAGTGAAAACACAAATTTCTATAAAGACTTTGAAGCAACAAGCAAAAGCCTAGTGGCTGAGTGTTCTTTCAGAGAGAAACATGCATTTCATCCTTCTGGAGTGAATTTTCATGCTGGAGTTCATATGCATTTTATACTGTGCAGAATGTAGCTACCTGCTGGGGGTTGTGTCATAGAAGCACCTTTTCTGCAGGAGCTTATTGGAACATTCATTGTTTGGCTAAGTTATTTAGGGTTGGTTTTGGAAGGTCTTTCAACCTTGGCCAAATCCCGCTTCGTACGCAAGTTTTTAATAGCGCTGTTTCCAAGTGTCCACAAAGAGCTGCTGCTTGAAACTGTCCACATGCACATCTCGTATACTGGTGTGCTCGTTTCACTACCTGGATTTTGGTTTCCTCTTCTTTCTTTGAAATGACAAGTCTTCATTCAGCATTCTACACACACCTTGTACCAGCTTCAGTTTGAAGCATGTTGGTGCTCTCAAAACGCTGTGTAACCTATGTAGAGTGTGTTACTCTCCAGCACTGAATACACAACTTAGAGCTCCTTTCACCACAGACACGCAAACACATCTTTTTGTGAAAGTCCTACTTCAGGTCCCTTGGGAATGTAAGGGTTTCATGGAGAACATGAAGTCAATCATGCTTTTGCACTCTACTACCAATAGAAATGACCTCTTGTACATGCCTGACTGAGTTTCACTGCAAAATGCCCTTGTTTTCTGGTTTCTTGAATGTTCTCAACACATTAGGAGAAAGAGCGTGTTTGAGCAAGATCGATGCAGTGTGCGTTTCCCTAGATTTCAAGTGATTTGGGAAATATAATCCTTATTTTTCCACATTGTGAAAGAAACATGAGGCTTGCAAGAGATTGAAAAAATGCATCCCAAAACGTACTCCAGCGGTGAAAGCACACGTTTGTACAAAGACTTTGAAGTAGCAAGTAAAAGCCAATGGCTGAGTGTTCTTTCAGAGAGAAACATACACATTTCATCCTTCTGGAGTGAATTTTCAGCCTGGAATTCATATGCATTTGTACCGTGCAGAATGTAACTACCTGCTCGGGGGTTGTGTCATAGAAGCAACTTTCCTGCAGGAGCTTATTGGAACATTCATTGTTTGGCTAACTTCTTTGGGTTGGTTTTGGAAGGTCTTTCAACTTTAGCCAAATCCGCTCTCCTACGAAATTTTTTCACAGCCTTGTTTCCAAGAGCCCACAAAGAACTGCTGCTTAAAACTCTCCACATGCACATCTCCCATACTGGTGTGCTCGTTTCACTACCTGGATTGTGGTTTCCTCTTCTTTCTTTGAAATTACAAGCCCTCTTTCTGCATGCTACACACACCTTGTAGCAGTTTCAGTTTGCAGCATATTGGTGCTCTTAAAACGCTGAGTAACCTGTGTAGAGTGTGTCAGTCTCCAGCACTGAATACACAACTTAGAGCTCCTTTCAACACAGACACGCAAACACATCTTTTTGTAAAAGTCCTACTTCTTTACTCTTGGAAATGTAAGGGTTTCATCGAGAACTTGAAGTCAATCATGCTTTTGCACTCTGCAACCAATAGGAATGAACTCTTGTACATACCCGTCTGAATTTCAGTGCAAAATGCCCTTCTTTTCTGGTTTGTTGAAAGTTCACAACACATTAGGAGATAGAGCGTGTTTGAAGAAGACTGATGCAGTGTGCGTTTTCCTGGATTTCTAGTGATTTGGGAAACATAATCCGTGTTTTCCCACATTGTCTAAGAAACAACATGAGGCTTGCAAGAGATTGAAACAATGCATCCTAAAACTTATTCCAGCAGTGAAAACACACGTTTCTACAAAGACTTGGAAGGAGCAAGCAAAAGAATAGTGGCTGAGTGTCCTTTCAGAGAGAAACACATGCATTTCATCCTTCTGGAGTGAGTTTTCTTGCTGGAATTCATATGCATTTTGTACTGTGCAGAATGTAGCTACCTGCTCGGGGGTTGTGTCATAGATGCACCTTTCCTGCAGGAGCTTATTGGAACTTTCATTGTTTGGCTAAGTTATTTAGGGTTGGTTTTGGAAGGTCTTTCAACTTTGGCCAAATGCGCTTTGTACGAAAGTTTTTCACAGCCCTGTTTCCAAGTGTCCACAAAGAGCTGCTGCTTGAAAGTGTCCACATGCACATCTCCCATACTGGTGTGCTCGTTTCACTACCTGGATTTTGGTTTCCTCTTCTTTCTTTGAAATGACAAGTCTTCATTCAGCATGCTACACACACCTTCTAGCAGTTTCAGTTTGAAGCATGTTGGTGCTCTCAAAACGCTGTGTATCCTGTGTAGAGTGTGTCACTCTACAGCACTGAATACACAACTTAGAGCTCCTTTCAACACAGACACGCAAACACGTCTTTTTGGGAAAGTCCTAACTCAGGTAAATTGGAAATGTAATGGTTTCATCGAAAACATGAAGACAATCATGCTTTTGAACTCTGCAACCGAAAGAAATGGCTTTTTGTACATGCCATTCTGAATTTCACTGCAAAATGCCCTTCTTTTCTGGTTTGTTGAAAGTTCAAAACACTTTAGGAGATAGAACGTGTTTGAAGAAGACTGATGCAGTGTGCGTTTTCCTGGATTTCAAGTGATTCGGGATACATACTCCTTGTTTTTCGACATTGTCTAAGAAACAACATGAGGCTTGCAAGAGATTGAAAAAATGCATCCTAAATCTTATGCCTGCAGTGAAAACACACGTTTCTACAAAGACTTGGAAGGAGCAAGTAAAAGAATAGTGGCTGAGAGTTCTTTCAGAGAGAAACACACGTATTTCATCCTTCTGTAGAGACGGTTAGGGTTACGATTGGACCTACGGTAGGGTTATGTTGAGGGCTAGGGTTAGAGAGACGGTTAGGGTTACGATTGGACCTAGGGTTAGGGTTATGTTGAGGTCTAGGGTTAGAGATCCGGTTAGGGTTACGATTGGACCTAGGGTTAGGGTTATGTTGAGGCCTAAGTTTAGAGATCAGGTTAGTATTACGATTGGACCTAGGGTTAGGGTTATGTTGAGGGCTAGGGTTACAGATCCGGTTAGGGTTACGATTGGACCTAGGGTTAGGGTTATGTTTAGGGATAGGGTTAGAGATCCGGTTAGGATTACGATTGGACGTAGGGTTAGGGTTATGTTGAGGGCTAGGGTTAGAGATCCGGTTAGGGTTACGATTGGTCGTAGGGTTAGGGTTATGTTGAGGGCTAGGGTTAGAGATCGGTTAGGGTTACGGTTGGACCTAGGGTTAGGGTTACGTTGAGGGCTAGGGTTAGAGATCCGGTTAGGGTTAAGATTGTACTTAGGGCTATAGTGATGTTGAGGGCTAGGGTATTCCAGCAGTGAAAACACAAATTTCTATAAAGACTTTGAAGCAACAAGCAAAAGCCTAGTGGCTGAGTGTTCTTTCAGAGAGAAACATGCATTTCATCCTTCTGGAGTGAATTTTCATGCTGGAGTTCATATGCATTTTATACTGTGCAGAATGTAGCTACCTGCTGGGGGTTGTGTCATAGAAGCACCTTTTCTGCAGGAGCTTATTGGAACATTCATTGTTTGGCTAAGTTATTTAGGGTTGGTTTTGGAAGGTCTTTCAACCTTGGCCAAATCCCGCTTCGTACGCAAGTTTTTAATAGCGCTGTTTCCAAGTGTCCACAAAGAGCTGCTGCTTGAAACTGTCCACATGCACATCTCGTATACTGGTGTGCTCGTTTCACTACCTGGATTTTGGTTTCCTCTTCTTTCTTTGAAATGACAAGTCTTCATTCAGCATTCTACACACACCTTGTACCAGCTTCAGTTTGAAGCATGTTGGTGCTCTCAAAACGCTGTGTAACCTATGTAGAGTGTGTTACTCTCCAGCACTGAATACACAACTTAGAGCTCCTTTCACCACAGACACGCAAACACATCTTTTTGTGAAAGTCCTACTTCAGGTCCCTTGGGAATGTAAGGGTTTCATGGAGAACATGAAGTCAATCATGCTTTTGCACTCTACTACCAATAGAAATGACCTCTTGTACATGCCTGACTGAGTTTCACTGCAAAATGCCCTTGTTTTCTGGTTTCTTGAATGTTCTCAACACATTAGGAGAAAGAGCGTGTTTGAGCAAGATCGATGCAGTGTGCGTTTCCCTAGATTTCAAGTGATTTGGGAAATATAATCCTTATTTTTCCACATTGTGAAAGAAACATGAGGCTTGCAAGAGATTGAAAAAATGCATCCCAAAACGTACTCCAGCGGTGAAAGCACACGTTTCTACAAAGACTTTGAAGTAGCAAGTAAAAGCCAATGGCTGAGTGTTCTTTCAGAGAGAAACATACACATTTCATCCTTCTGGAGTGAATTTTCAGCCTGGAATTCATATGCATTTGTACCGTGCAGAATGTAACTACCTGCTCGGGGGTTGTGTCATAGAAGCAACTTTCCTGCAGGAGCTTATTGGAACATTCATTGTTTGGCTAACTTCTTTGGGTTGGTTTTGAAAGGTCTTTCAACTTTAGCCAAATCCGCTCTCTTACGAAATTTTTTCACAGCCTTGTTTCCAAGAGCCCACAAAGAACTGCTGCTTAAAACTCTCCACATGCACATCTCCCATACTGGTGTGCTCGTTTCACTACCTGGATTTTGGTTTCCTCTTCTTTCTTTGAAATTACAAGCCCTCTTTCTGCATGCTACACACACCTTGAAGCAGTTTCAGTTTCCAGCATATTGGTGCTCTTAAAACGCTGAGTAACCTGTGTAGAGTGTGTCAATCTCCAGCACTGAATACACAACTTAGAGCTCCTTTCAACACAGACACGCAAACACATCTTTTTGTAAAAGTCCTACTTCTTTACTCTTGGAAATGTAAGGGTTTCATCGAGAACTTGAAGTCAATCATGCTTTTGCACTCTGCAACCAATAGGAATGAACTCTTGTACATACCCGTCTGAATTTCAGTGCAAAATGCCCTTCTTTTCTGGTTTGTTGAAAGTTCACAACACATTAGGAGATAGAGCGTGTTTGAAGAAGACTGATGCAGTGTGCGTTTTCCTGGATTTCTAGTGATTTGGGAAACATAATCCGTGTTTTCCCACATTGTCTAAGAAACAACATGAGGCTTGCAAGAGATTGAAACAATGCATCCTAAAACTTATTCCAGCAGTGAAAACACACGTTTCTACAAAGACTTGGAAGGAGCAAGCAAAAGAATAGTGGCTGAGTGTCCTTTCAGAGAGAAACACATGCATTTCATCCTTCTGGAGTGAGTTTTCTTGCTGGAATTCATATGCATTTTGTACTGTGCAGAATGTAGCTACCTGCTCGGGGGTTGTGTCATAGATGCACCTTTCCTGCAGGAGCTTATTGGAACTTTCATTGTTTGGCTAAGTTATTTAGGGTTGGTTTTGGAAGGTCTTTCAACTTTGGCCAAATCCGCTTTGTACGAAAGTTTTTCACAGCCCTGTTTCCAAGTGTCCACAAAGAGCTGCTGCTTGAAAGTGTCCACATGCACATCTCCCATACTGGTGTGCTTGTTTCACTACCTGGATTTTGGTTTCCTCTTCTTTCTTTGAAATGACACGTCTTCATTCAGCATGCTACACACACCTTCTAGCAGTTTCAGTTTGAAGCATGTTGGTGCTCTCAAAACGCTGTGTATCCTGTGTAGAGTGTGTCACTCTACAGCACTGAATACACAACTTAGAGCTCCTTTCAACACAGACACGCAAACACGTCTTTTTGGGAAAGTCCTAACTCAGGTAAATTGGAAATGTAATGGTTTCATCGAAAACATGAAGACAATCATGCTTTTGAACTCTGCAACCGAAAGAAATGGCTTTTTGTACATGCCATTCTGAATTTCACTGCAAAATGCCCTTCTTTTCTGGTTTGTTGAAAGTTCAAAACACTTTAGGAGATAGAACGTGTTTGAAGAAGACTGATGCAGTGTGCGTTTTCCTGGATTTCAAGTGATTCGGGATACATACTCCTTGTTTTTCGACATTGTCTAAGAAACAACATGAGGCTTGCAAGAGATTGAAAAAATGCATCCTAAAACTTATGCCTGCAGTGAAAACACACGTTTCTACAAAGACTTGGAAGGAGCAAGCAAAAGAATAGTGGCTGAGAGTTCTTTCAGAGAGAAACACACGTATTTCATCCTTCTGTAGAGACGGTTAGGGTTACGATTGGACCTAGGGTTAGGGTTATGTTGAGGTCTAGCGTTAGAGATCCGGTTAGGGTTACGATTGGACCTAGGGTTAGGGTTATGTTGAGGGCTAGGGTTAGAGATCCGGTTAGGGTTACGATTGGACCTAGGGTAGGGTTATGTTGAGGGCTAGGGTTAGAGAGACGGTTAGGGTTACGATTGGACCTAGGGTTAGGGTTATGTTGAGGTCTAGGGTTAGAGATCCGGTTCGGGTTACGATTGGACCTAGGGTTACGGTTATGTTGAGGGCTAGGGTTAGAGAATCGGTTAGGGTTACGATTTGACCTAGGGTTAGGGTTATGTTGAGGGCTAGGGTTAGAGATCCGGTTAGGGTTAGGATTGGACCTAGGGTTAGGGTTATATTGAGCGCTAGGGTTAGAGAGACGGTTAGGGGTACGATTGGACCTAGGGTTAGGGTTATGTTGAGGCCTAGGGTTAGAGATCCGGTTAGGGTTACGATTGGACCTAGGGTTAGGGTTATGTTGAGGACTAGGGTTAGAGATCCGGTTAGGGTTACGATTGGACCTAGGGTTAGGGTTATATTGAGCGCTAGGGTTAGAGAGACGGTTAGGGGTACGATTGGACCTAGGGTTAGGGTTATGTTGAGGCCTAAGTTTAGAGATCAGGTTAGTATTACTATTGGACCTAGGGTTAGGGTTATGTTGAGGGCTAGGGTTACAGATCCGGTTAGGGTTACGATTGGACTTAGGGTAAGGGTTATGTTGAGGGCTAGGGTTAGAGATCCGGTTAGGGTTACGATTGGACGTAGGGTTAGGGTTATGTTGAGGGCTAGGGTTAGAGATCCGGTTAGGGTTACGGTTGGACCTAGGGTTAGGGTTATGTTGAGGGCCAGGGTTAGAGATCAGCTTAGTATTACGATTGGACCTAGGGTTAGGGTTATTTTGAGGCCTAGGGTTAGAGATCCTGTTAGGGTTACGATTGGACCTAGGGTTAGGGTTATGTTGAGGGCTAGGGTTAGAGATCCGGTTAGGCTTAAGATTGTACCTAGGGTTATAGTGATGTTGAGGGCTAGGGTATTCCAGCAGTGAAAACACACATTTCTATAAAGACTTTGAAGCAGCAAGCAAAAGCCTAGTGGCTGAGTGTTCTTTCAGAGAGAAACATGCATTTCATCCTTCTGGAGTGAATTTTCATGCTGGAGTTCATATGCATTTTATACTGTGCAGAATGTAGCTACCTGCTGGGGGTTGTGTCATAGAAGCACCTTTTCTGCAGGAGCTTATTGGAACATTCATTGTTTGGCTAAGTTATTTAGGGTTGGTTTTGGAAGGTCTTTCAACCTTGGCCAAATCCCGCTTCGTACGCAAGTTTTTAATAGCGCTGTTTCCAAGTGTCCACAAAGAGCTGCTGCTTGAAACTGTCCACATGCACATCTCGTATACTGGTGTGCTCGTTTCACTACCTGGATTTTGGTTTCCTCTTCTTTCTTTGAAATGACAAGCCTTCATTCAGCATTCTACACACACCTTGTACCAGCTTCAGTTTGAAGCATGTTGGTGCTCTCAAAACGCTGTGTAACCTATGTAGAGTGTGTTACTCTCCAGCACTGAATACACAACTTAGAGCTCCTTTCACCACAGACACGCAAACACATCTTTTTGTGAAAGTCCTACTTCAGGTCCCTTGGGAATGTAAGGTTTTCATGGAGAACATGAAGTCAATCATGCTTTTGCACTCTACTACCAATAGAAATGACCTCTTTTACATGCCTGACTGAGTTTCACTGCAAAATGCCCTTGTTTTCTGGTTTCTTGAATGTTCTCAACACATTAGGAGAAAGAGCGTGTTTGAGCAAGATCGATGCAGTGTGCGTTTCCCTAGATTTCAAGTGATTTGGGAAATATAATCCTTATTTTTCCACATTGTGAAAGAAACATGAGGCTTGCAAGAGATTGAAAAAATGCATCCCAAAACGTACTCCAGCGGTGAAAGCACACGTTTCTACAAAGACTTTGAAGTAGCAAGTAAAAGCCAATGGCTGAGTGTTCTTTCAGAGAGAAACATACACATTTCATCCTTCTGGAGTGAATTTTCAGCCTGGAATTCATATGCATTTGTACCGTGCAGAATGTAACTACCTGCTCGGGGGTTGTGTCATAGAAGCAACTTTCCTGCAGGAGCTTATTGGAACATTCATTGTTTGGCTAACTTCTTTGGGTTGGTTTTGGAAGGTCTTTCAACTTTAGCCAAATCCGCTCTCTTACGAAATTTTTTCACAGCCTTGTTTCCAAGAGCCCACAAAGAACTGCTGCTTAAAACTCTCCACATGCACATCTCCCATACTGGTGTGCTCGTTTCACTACCTGGATTGTGGTTTCCTCTTCTTTCTTTGAAATTACAAGCCCTCTTTCTGCATGCTACACACACCTTGTAGCAGTTTCAGTTTGCAGCATATTGGTGCTCTTAAAACGCTGAGTAACCTGTGTAGAGTGTGTCAGTCTCCAGCACTGAATACACAACTTAGAGCTCCTTTCACCACAGACACGCAAACACATCTTTTTGTAAAAGTCCTACTTCTTTACTCTTGGAAATGTAAGGGTTTCATCGAGAACTTGAAGTCAATCATGCTTTTGCACTCTGCAACCAATAGGAATGAACTCTTGTACATACCCGTCTGAATTTCAGTGCAAAATGCCCTTCTTTTCTGGTTTGTTGAAAGTTCACAACACATTAGGAGATAGAGCGTGTTTGAAGAAGACTGATGCAGTGTGCGTTTTCCTGGATTTCTAGTGATTTGGGAAACATAATCCGTGTTTTCCCACATTGTCTAAGAAACAACATGAGGCTTGCAAGAGATTGAAACAATGCATCCTAAAACTTATTCCAGCAGTGAAAACACACGTTTCTACAAAGACTTGGAAGGAGCAAGCAAAAGAATAGTGGCTGAGTGTCCTTTCAGAGAGAAACACATGCATTTCATCCTTCTGGAGTGAGTTTTCTTGCTGGAATTCATATGCATTTTGTACTGTGCAGAAAGTAGCTACCTGCTCGGGGGTTGTGTCATAGATGCACCTTTCCTGCAGGAGCTTATTGGAACTTTCATTGTTTGGCTAAGTTATTTAGGGTTGGTTTTGGAAAGTCTTTCAACTTTGGCCAAATCCGCTTTGTACGAAAGTTTTTCACAGCCCTGTTTCCAAGTGTCCACAAAGAGCTGCTGCTTGAAAGTGTCCACATGCACATCTCCCATACTGGTGTGCTCGTTTCACTACCTGGATTTTGGTTTCCTCTTCTTTCTTTGAAATGACAAGTCTTCATTCAGCATGCTACACACACCTTCTAGCAGTTTCAGTTTGAAGCATGTTGGTGCTCTCAAAACGCTGTGTATCCTGTGTAGAGTGTGTCACTCTACAGCACTGAATACACAACTTAGAGCTCCTTTCAACACAGACACGCAAACACGTCTTTTTGGGAAAGTCCTAACTCAGGTAAATTGGAAATGTAATGGTTTCATCGAAAACATGAAGACAATCATGCTTTTGAACTCTGCAACCGAAAGAAATGGCTTTTTGTACATGCCATTCTGAATTTCACTGCAAAATGCCCTTCTTTTCTGGTTTGTTGAAAGTTCAAAACACTTTAGGAGATAGAACGTGTTTGAAGAAGACTGATGCAGTGTGCGTTTTCCTGGATTTCAAGTGATTCGGGATACATACTCCTTGTTTTTCGAAATTGTCTAAGAAACAACATGAGGCTTGCAAGAGATTGAAAAAATGCATCCTAAAACTTATGCCTGCAGTGAAAACACACGTTTCTACAAAGACTTGGAAGGAGCAAGCAAAAGAATAGTGGCTGAGAGTTCTTTCAGAGAGAAACACACGTATTTCATCCTTCTGTAGAGACGGTTAGGGTTACGATTGGACCTAGGGTAGGGTTATGTTGAGGGCTAGGGTTAGAGAGACGGTTAGGGTTACAATTGGACCTAGGGTTAGGGTTATGTTGAGGTCTAGGGTTAGAGATCCGGTTAGGGTTACGATTGGACCTAGGGTTAGGGTTATGTTGAGGCCTAAGTTTAGAGATCAGGTTAGTATTACGATTGGACCTAGGGTTAGGGTTATGTTGAGGGCTAGGGTTACAGATCCGGTTAGGGTTACGATTGGACCTAGGGTTAGGGTTATGTTGAGGGATAGGGTTAGAGATCCGGTTAGGGTTACGATTGGACGTAGGGTTAGGGTTATGTTGAGGGCTAGGGTTAGAGATCCGGTTAGGGTTACGATTGGACCTAGGGTTAGGGTTATGTTGAGGGCTAGGGTTAGAGATCCGGTTAGGGTTACGGTTGGACCTAGGGTTAGGGTTACGTTGAGGGCTAGGGTTAGAGATCCGGTTAGGGTTAAGATTGTACCTAGGGCTATAGTGATGTTGAGCGCTAAGGTATTCCAGCAGTGAAAACACACATTTCTATAAAGACTTTGAAGCAGCAAGCAAAAGCCTAGTGGCTGAGTGTTCTTTCAGAGAGAAACATGCATTTCATCCTTCTGGAGTGAATTTTCATGCTGGAGTTCATATGCATTTTATACTGTGCAGAATGTAGCTACCTGCTGGGGGTTGTGTCATAGAAGCACCTTTTCTGCAGGAGCTTATTGGAACATTCATTGTTTGGCTAAGTTATTTAGGGTTGGTTTTGGAAGGTCTTTCAACCTTGGCCAAATCCCGCTTCGTACGCAAGTTTTTAATAGCGCTGTTTCCAAGTGTCCACAAAGAGCTGCTGCTTGAAACTGTCCACATGCACATCTCGTATACTGGTGTGCTCGTTTCACTACCTGGATTTTGGTTTCCTCTTCTTTCTTTGAAATGACAAGTCTTCATTCAGCATTCTACACACACCTTGTACCAGCTTCAGTTTGAAGCATGTTGGTGGTCTCAAAACGCTGTGTAACCTATGTAGAGTGTGTTACTCTCCAGCACTGAATACACAACTTAGAGCTCCTTTCACCACAGACACGCAAACACATCTTTTTGTGAAAATCCTACTTCAGGTCCCTTGGGAATGTAAGGGTTTCATGGAGAACATGAAGTCAATCATGCTTTTGCACTCTACTACCAATAGAAATGACCTCTTGTACATGCCTGACTGAGTTTCACTGCAAAATGCCCTTGTTTTCTGGTTTCTTGAATGTTCTCAACACATTAGGAGAAAGAGCGTGTTTGAGCAAGATCGATGCAGTGTGCGTTTCCCTAGATTTCAAGTGATTTGGGAAATATAATCCTTATTTTTCCACATTGTGAAAGAAACATGAGGCTTGCAAGAGATTGAAAAAATGCATCCCAAAACGTACTCCAGCGGTGAAAGCACACGTTTCTACAAAGACTTTGAAGTAGCAAGTAAAAGCCAATGGCTGAGTGTTCTTTCAGAGAGAAACATACACATTTCATCCTTCTGGAGTGAATTTTCAGCCTGGAATTCATATGCATTTGTACCGTGCAGAATGTAACTACCTGCTCGGGGGTTGTGTCATAGAAGCAACTTTCCTGCAGGAGCTTATTGGAACATTCATTGTTTGGCTAACTTCTTTGGGTTGGTTTTGGAAGGTCTTTCAACTTTAGCCAAATCCGCTCTCTTACGAAATTTTTTCACAGCCTTGTTTCCAAGAGCCCACAAAGAACTGCTGCTTAAAACTCTCCACATGCACATCTCCCATACTGGTGTGCTCGTTTCACTACCTGGATTTTGGTTTCCTCTTCTTTCTTTGAAATTACAAGCCCTCTTTCTGCATGCTACACACACCTTGTAGCAGTTTCAGTTTGCAGCATATTGGTGCTCTTAAAACGCTGAGTAACCTGTGTAGAGTGTGTCAGTCTCCAGCACTGAATACACAACTTAGAGCTCCTTTCACCACAGACACGCAAACACATCTTTTTGTAAAAGTCCTACTTCTTTACTCTTGGAAATGTAAGGGTTTCATCGAGAACTTGAAGTCAATCATGCTTTTGCACTCTGCAACCAATAGGAATGAACTCTTGTACATACCCGTCTGAATTTCAGTGCAAAATGCCCTTCTTTTCTGGTTTGTTGAAAGTTCACAACACATTAGGAGATAGAGCGTGTTTGAAGAAGACTGATGCAGTGTGCGTTTTCCTGGATTTCTAGTGATTTGGGAAACATAATCCGTGTTTTCCCACATTGTCTAAGAAACAACATGAGGCTTGCAAGAGATTGAAACAATGCATCCTAAAACTTATTCCAGCAGTGAAAACACACGTTTCTACAAAGACTTGGAAGGAGCAAGCAAAAGAATAGTGGCTGAGTGTCCTTTCAGAGAGAAACACATGCATTTCATCCTTCTGGAGTGAGTTTTCTTGCTGGAATTCATATGCATTTTGTACTGTGCAGAATGTAGCTACCTGCTCGGGGGTTGTGTCATAGATGCACCTTTCCTGCAGGAGCTTATTGGAACTTTCATTGTTTGGCTAAGTTATTTAGGGTTGGTTTTGGAAAGTCTTTCAACTTTGGCCAAATGCGCTTTGTACGAAAGTTTTTCACAGCCCTGTTTCCAAGTGTCCACAAAGAGCTGCTGCTTGAAAGTGTCCACATGCACATCTCCCATACTGGTGTGCTCGTTTCACTACCTGGATTTTGGTTTCCTCTTCTTTCTTTGAAATGACAAGTCTTCATTCAGCATGCTACACACACCTTCTAGCAGTTTCAGTTTGAAGCATGTTGGTGCTCTCAAAACGCTGTGTATCCTGTGTAGAGTGTGTCACTCTACAGCACTGAATACACAACTTAGAGCTCCTTTCAACACAGACACGCAAACACGTCTTTTTGGGAAAGTCCTAACTCAGGTAAATTGGAAATGTAATGGTTTCATCGAAAACATGAAGACAATCATGCTTTTGAACTCTGCAACCGAAAGAAATGGCTTTTTGTACATGCCATTCTGAATTTCACTGCAAAATGCCCTTCTTTTCTGGTTTGTTGAAAGTTCAAAACACTTTAGGAGATAGAACGTGTTTGAAGAAGACTGATGCAGTGTGCGTTTTCCCGGATTTCAAGTGATTCGGGATACATACTACTTGTTTTTCGACATTGTCTAAGAAACAACATGAGGCTTGCAAGAGATTGAAAAAATGCATCCTAAAACTTATGCCTGCAGTGAAAACACACGTTTCTACAAAGACTTGGATGGAGCAAGCAAAAGAATAGTGGCTGAGAGTTCTTTCAGAGAGAAACACACGTATTTCATCCTTCTGTAGAGACGGTTAGGGTTACGATTGGACCTAGGGTAGGGTTATGTTGAGGGCTAGGGTTAGAGAGACGGTTAGGGTTACAATTGGACCTAGGGTTAGGGTTATGTTGAGGTCTAGGGTTAGAGATCCGGTTAGGGTTACGATTGGACCTAGGGTTAGGGTTATGTTGAGGCCTAAGTTTAGAGATCAGGTTAGTATTACGATTGGACCAAGGGTTAGGGTTATGTTGAGGGCTAGGGTTACAGATCCGGTTAGGGTTACGATTGGACCTAGGGTTAGGGTTATGTTGAGGGATAGGGTTAGAGATCCGGTTAGGGTTACGATTGGACGTAGGGTTAGGGTTATGTTGAGGGCTAGGGTTAGAGATCCGGTTAGGGTTACGATTGGACCTAGGGTTAGGGTTATGTTGAGGGCTAGGGTTAGAGATCCGGTTAGGGTTACGGTTGGACCTAGGGTTAGGGTTACGTTGAGGGCTAGGGTTAGAGATCCGGTTAGGGTTAAGATTGTACCTAGGGCTATAGTGATGTTGAGCGCTAAGGTATTCCAGCAGTGAAAACACACATTTCTATAAAGACTTTGAAGCAGCAAGCAAAAGCCTAGTGGCTGAGTGTTCTTTCAGAGAGAAACATGCATTTCATCCTTCTGGAGTGAATTTTCATGCTGGAGTTCATATGCATTTTATACTGTGCAGAATGTAGCTACCTGCTGGGGGTTGTGTCATAGAAGCACCTTTTCTGCAGGAGCTTATTGGAACATTCATTGTTTGGCTAAGTTATTTAGGGTTGGTTTTAGAAGGTCTTTCAACCTTGGCCAAATCCCGCTTCGTACGCAAGTTTTTAATAGCGCTGTTTCCAAGTGTCCACAAAGAGCTGCTGCTTGAAACTGTCCACATGCACATCTCGTATACTGGTGTGCTCGTTTCACTACCTGGATTTTGGTTTCCTCTTCTTTCTTTGAAATGACAAGTCTTCATTCAGCATTCTACACACACCTTGTACCAGCTTCAGTTTGAAGCATGTTGGTGGTCTCAAAACGCTGTGTAACCTATGTAGAGTGTGTTACTCTCCAGCACTGAATACACAACTTAGAGCTCCTTTCACCACAGACACGCAAACACATCTTTTTGTGAAAGTCCTACTTCAGGTCCCTTGGGAATGTAAGGGTTTCATGGAGAACATGAAGTCAATCATGCTTTTGCACTCTACTACCAATAGAAATGACCTCTTGTACATGCCTGACTGAGTTTCACTGCAAAATGCCCTTGTTTTCTGGTTTCTTGAATGTTCTCAACACATTAGGAGAAAGAGCGTGTTTGAGCAAGATCGATGCAGTGTGCGTTTCCCTAGATTTCAAGTGATTTGGGAAATATAATCCTTATTTTTCCACATTGTGAAAGAAACATGAGGCTTGCAAGAGATTGAAAATATGCATCCCAAAACGTACTCCAGCGGTGAAAGCACACGTTTCTACAAAGACTTTGAAGTAGCAAGTAAAAGCCAATGGCTGAGTGTTCTTTCAGAGAGAAACATACACATTTCATCCTTCTGGAGTGAATTTTCAGCCTGGAATTCATATGCATTTGTACCGTGCAGAATGTAACTACCTGCTCGGGGGTTGTGTCATAGAAGCAACTTTCCTGCAGGAGCTTATTGGAACATTCATTGTTTGGCTAACTTCTTTGGGTTGGTTTTGGAAGGTCTTTCAACTTTAGCCAAATCCGCTCTCTTACGAAATTTTTTCACAGCCTTGTTTCCAAGAGCCCACAAAGAACTGCTGCTTAAAACTCTCCACATGCACATCTCCCATACTGGTGTGCTCGTTTCACTACCTGGATTTTGGTTTCCTCTTCTTTCTTTGAAATTACAAGCCCTCTTTCTGCATGCTACACACACCTTGTAGCAGTTTCAGTTTGCAGCATATTGGTGCTCTTAAAACGCTGAGTAACCTGTGTAGAGTGTGTCAGTCTCCAGCACTGAATACACAACTTAGAGCTCCTTTCACCACAGACACGCAAACACATCTTTTTGTAAAAGTCCTACTTCTTTACTCTTGGAAATGTAAGGGTTTCATCGAGAACTTGAAGTCAATCATGCTTTTGCACTCTGCAACCAATAGGAATGAACTCTTGTACATACCCGTCTGAATTTCAGTGCAAAATGCCCTTCTTTTCTGGTTTGTTGAAAGTTCACAACACATTAGGAGATAGAGCGTGTTTGAAGAAGACTGATGCAGTGTGCGTTTTCCTGGATTTCTAGTGATTTGGGAAACATAATCCGTGTTTTCCCACATTGTCTAAGAAACAACATGAGGCTTGCAAGAGATTGAAACAATGCATCCTAAAACTTATTCCAGCAGTGAAAACACACGTTTCTACAAAGACTTGGAAGGAGCAAGCAAAAGAATAGTGGCTGAGTGTCCTTTCAGAGAGAAACACATGCATTTCATCCTTCTGGAGTGAGTTTTCTTGCTGGAATTCATATGCATTTTGTACTGTGCAGAATGTAGCTACCTGCTCGGGGGTTGTGTCATAGATGCACCTTTCCTGCAGGAGCTTATTGGAACTTTCATTGTTTGGCTAAGTTATTTAGGGTTGGTTTTGGAAAGTCTTTCAACTTTGGCCAAATGCGCTTTGTACGAAAGTTTTTCACAGCCCTGTTTCCAAGTGTCCACAAAGAGCTGCTGCTTGAAAGTGTCCACATGCACATCTCCCATACTGGTGTGCTCGTTTCACTACCTGGATTTTGGTTTCCTCTTCTTTCTTTGAAATGACAAGTCTTCATTCAGCATGCTACACACACCTTCTAGCAGTTTCAGTTTGAAGCATGTTGGTGCTCTCAAAACGCTGTGTATCCTGTGTAGAGTGTGTCACTCTACAGCACTGAATACACAACTTAGAGCTCCTTTCAACACAGACACGCAAACACGTCTTTTTGGGAAAGTCCTAACTCAGGTAAATTGGAAATGTAATGGTTTCATCGAAAACATGAAGACAATCATGCTTTTGAACTCTGCAACCGAAAGAAATGGCTTTTTGTACATGCCATTCTGAATTTCACTGCAAAATGCCCTTCTTTTCTGGTTTGTTGAAAGTTCAAAACACTTTAGGAGATAGAACGTGTTTGAAGAAGACTGATGCAGTGTGCGTTTTCCCGGATTTCAAGTGATTCGGGATACATACTACTTGTTTTTCGACATTGTCTAAGAAACAACATGAGGCTTGCAAGAGATTGAAAAAATGCATCCTAAAACTTATGCCTGCAGTGAAAACACACGTTTCTACAAAGACTTGGATGGAGCAAGCAAAAGAATAGTGGCTGAGAGTTCTTTCAGAGAGAAACACACGTATTTCATCCTTCTGTAGAGACGGTTAGGGTTACGATTGGACCTAGGGTAGGGTTATGTTGAGGGCTAGGGTTAGAGAGACGGTTAGGGTTACAATTGGACCTAGGGTTAGGGTTATGTTGAGGTCTAGGGTTAGAGA
Source organism: Miniopterus natalensis (assembly GCF_054644295.1). NCBI lineage: Eukaryota > Metazoa > Chordata > Mammalia > Chiroptera > Miniopteridae > Miniopterus > Miniopterus natalensis. The sequence goes on from NC_142089.1 coordinate 84,596,793, forward strand.
TCCGGTTAGGGTTACGATTGGACCTAGGGTTAGGGTTATGTTGAGGCCTAAGTTTAGAGATCAGGTTAGTATTACGATTGGACCAAGGGTTAGGGTTATGTTGAGGGCTAGGGTTACAGATCCGGTTAGGGTTACGATTGGACCTAGGGTTAGGGTTATGTTGAGGGATAGGGTTAGAGATCCGGTTAGGGTTACGATTGGACGTAGGGTTAGGGTTATGTTGAGGGCTAGGGTTAGAGATCCGGTTAGGGTTACGATTGGACCTAGGGTTAGGGTTATGTTGAGGGCTAGGGTTAGAGATCCGGTTAGGGTTACGGTTGGACCTAGGGTTAGGGTTACGTTGAGGGCTAGGGTTAGAGATCCGGTTAGGGTTAAGATTGTACCTAGGGCTATAGTGATGTTGAGCGCTAAGGTATTCCAGCAGTGAAAACACACATTTCTATAAAGACTTTGAAGCAGCAAGCAAAAGCCTAGTGGCTGAGTGTTCTTTCAGAGAGAAACATGCATTTCATCCTTCTGGAGTGAATTTTCATGCTGGAGTTCATATGCATTTTATACTGTGCAGAATGTAGCTACCTGCTGGGGGTTGTGTCATAGAAGCACCTTTTCTGCAGGAGCTTATTGGAACATTCATTGTTTGGCTAAGTTATTTAGGGTTGGTTTTGGAAGGTCTTTCAACCTTGGCCAAATCCCGCTTCGTACGCAAGTTTTTAATAGCGCTGTTTCCAAGTGTCCACAAAGAGCTGCTGCTTGAAACTGTCCACATGCACATCTCGTATACTGGTGTGCTCGTTTCACTACCTGGATTTTGGTTTCCTCTTCTTTCTTTGAAATGACAAGTCTTCATTCAGCATTCTACACACACCTTGTACCAGCTTCAGTTTGAAGCATGTTGGTGGTCTCAAAACGCTGTGTAACCTATGTAGAGTGTGTTACTCTCCAGCACTGAATACACAACTTAGAGCTCCTTTCACCACAGACACGCAAACACATCTTTTTGTGAAAGTCCTACTTCAGGTCCCTTGGGAATGTAAGGGTTTCATGGAGAACATGAAGTCAATCATGCTTTTGCACTCTACTACCAATAGAAATGACCTCTTGTACATGCCTGACTGAGTTTCACTGCAAAATGCCCTTGTTTTCTGGTTTCTTGAATGTTCTCAACACATTAGGAGAAAGAGCGTGTTTGAGCAAGATCGATGCAGTGTGCGTTTCCCTAGATTTCAAGTGATTTGGGAAATATAATCCTTATTTTTCCACATTGTGAAAGAAACATGAGGCTTGCAAGAGATTGAAAAAATGCATCCCAAAACGTACTCCAGCGGTGAAAGCACACGTTTCTACAAAGACTTTGAAGTAGCAAGTAAAAGCCAATGGCTGAGTGTTCTTTCAGAGAGAAACATACACATTTCATCCTTCTGGAGTGAATTTTCAGCCTGGAATTCATATGCATTTGTACCGTGCAGAATGTAACTACCTGCTCGGGGGTTGTGTCATAGAAGCAACTTTCCTGCAGGAGCTTATTGGAACATTCATTGTTTGGCTAACTTCTTTGGGTTGGTTTTGGAAGGTCTTTCAACTTTAGCCAAATCCGCTCTCTTACGAAATTTTTTCACAGCCTTGTTTCCAAGAGCCCACAAAGAACTGCTGCTTAAAACTCTCCACATGCACATCTCCCATACTGGTGTGCTCGTTTCACTACCTGGATTTTGGTTTCCTCTTCTTTCTTTGAAATTACAAGCCCTCTTTCTGCATGCTACACACACCTTGTAGCAGTTTCAGTTTGCAGCATATTGGTGCTCTTAAAACGCTGAGTAACCTGTGTAGAGTGTGTCAGTCTCCAGCACTGAATACACAACTTAGAGCTCCTTTCACCACAGACACGCAAACACATCTTTTTGTAAAAGTCCTACTTCTTTACTCTTGGAAATGTAAGGGTTTCATCGAGAACTTGAAGTCAATCATGCTTTTGCACTCTGCAACCAATAGGAATGAACTCTTGTACATACCCGTCTGAATTTCAGTGCAAAATGCCCTTCTTTTCTGGTTTGTTGAAAGTTCACAACACATTAGGAGATAGAGCGTGTTTGAAGAAGACTGATGCAGTGTGCGTTTTCCTGGATTTCTAGTGATTTGGGAAACATAATCCGTGTTTTCCCACATTGTCTAAGAAACAACATGAGGCTTGCAAGAGATTGAAACAATGCATCCTAAAACTTATTCCAGCAGTGAAAACACACGTTTCTACAAAGACTTGGAAGGAGCAAGCAAAAGAATAGTGGCTGAGTGTCCTTTCAGAGAGAAACACATGCATTTCATCCTTCTGGAGTGAGTTTTCTTGCTGGAATTCATATGCATTTTGTACTGTGCAGAATGTAGCTACCTGCTCGGGGGTTGTGTCATAGATGCACCTTTCCTGCAGGAGCTTATTGGAACTTTCATTGTTTGGCTAAGTTATTTAGGGTTGGTTTTGGAAAGTCTTTCAACTTTGGCCAAATGCGCTTTGTACGAAAGTTTTTCACAGCCCTGTTTCCAAGTGTCCACAAAGAGCTGCTGCTTGAAAGTGTCCACATGCACATCTCCCATACTGGTGTGCTCGTTTCACTACCTGGATTTTGGTTTCCTCTTCTTTCTTTGAAATGACAAGTCTTCATTCAGCATGCTACACACACCTTCTAGCAGTTTCAGTTTGAAGCATGTTGGTGCTCTCAAAACGCTGTGTATCCTGTGTAGAGTGTGTCACTCTACAGCACTGAATACACAACTTAGAGCTCCTTTCAACACAGACACGCAAACACGTCTTTTTGGGAAAGTCCTAACTCAGGTAAATTGGAAATGTAATGGTTTCATCGAAAACATGAAGACAATCATGCTTTTGAACTCTGCAACCGAAAGAAATGGCTTTTTGTACATGCCATTCTGAATTTCACTGCAAAATGCCCTTCTTTTCTGGTTTGTTGAAAGTTCAAAACACTTTAGGAGATAGAACGTGTTTGAAGAAGACTGATGCAGTGTGCGTTTTCCCGGATTTCAAGTGATTCGGGATACATACTACTTGTTTTTCGACATTGTCTAAGAAACAACATGAGGCTTGCAAGAGATTGAAAAAATGCATCCTAAAACTTATGCCTGCAGTGAAAACACACGTTTCTACAAAGACTTGGATGGAGCAAGCAAAAGAATAGTGGCTGAGAGTTCTTTCAGAGAGAAACACACGTATTTCATCCTTCTGTAGAGACGGTTAGGGTTACGATTGGACCTAGGGTAGGGTTATGTTGAGGGCTAGGGTTAGAGAGACGGTTAGGGTTACAATTGGACCTAGGGTTAGGGTTATGTTGAGGTCTAGGGTTAGAGATCCGGTTAGGGTTACGATTGGACCTAGGGTTAGGGTTATGTTGAGGCCTAAGTTTAGAGATCAGGTTAGTATTACGATTGGACCAAGGGTTAGGGTTATGTTGAGGGCTAGGGTTACAGATCCGGTTAGGGTTACGATTGGACCTAGGGTTAGGGTTATGTTGAGGGATAGGGTTAGAGATCCGGTTAGGGTTACGATTGGACGTAGGGTTAGGGTTATGTTGAGGGCTAGGGTTAGAGATCCGGTTAGGGTTACGATTGGACCTAGGGTTAGGGTTATGTTGAGGGCTAGGGTTAGAGATCCGGTTAGGGTTACGGTTGGACCTAGGGTTAGGGTTACGTTGAGGGCTAGGGTTAGAGATCCGGTTAGGGTTAAGATTGTACCTAGGGCTATAGTGATGTTGAGCGCTAAGGTATTCCAGCAGTGAAAACACACATTTCTATAAAGACTTTGAAGCAGCAAGCAAAAGCCTAGTGGCTGAGTGTTCTTTCAGAGAGAAACATGCATTTCATCCTTCTGGAGTGAATTTTCATGCTGGAGTTCATATGCATTTTATACTGTGCAGAATGTAGCTACCTGCTGGGGGTTGTGTCATAGAAGCACCTTTTCTGCAGGAGCTTATTGGAACATTCATTGTTTGGCTAAGTTATTTAGGGTTGGTTTTGGAAGGTCTTTCAACCTTGGCCAAATCCCGCTTCGTACGCAAGTTTTTAATAGCGCTGTTTCCAAGTGTCCACAAAGAGCTGCTGCTTGAAACTGTCCACATGCACATCTCGTATACTGGTGTGCTCGTTTCACTACCTGGATTTTGGTTTCCTCTTCTTTCTTTGAAATGACAAGTCTTCATTCAGCATTCTACACACACCTTGTACCAGCTTCAGTTTGAAGCATGTTGGTGGTCTCAAAACGCTGTGTAACCTATGTAGAGTGTGTTACTCTCCAGCACTGAATACACAACTTAGAGCTCCTTTCACCACAGACACGCAAACACATCTTTTTGTGAAAGTCCTACTTCAGGTCCCTTGGGAATGTAAGGGTTTCATGGAGAACATGAAGTCAATCATGCTTTTGCACTCTACTACCAATAGAAATGACCTCTTGTACATGCCTGACTGAGTTTCACTGCAAAATGCCCTTGTTTTCTGGTTTCTTGAATGTTCTCAACACATTAGGAGAAAGAGCGTGTTTGAGCAAGATCGATGCAGTGTGCGTTTCCCTAGATTTCAAGTGATTTGGGAAATATAATCCTTATTTTTCCACATTGTGAAAGAAACATGAGGCTTGCAAGAGATTGAAAAAATGCATCCCAAAACGTACTCCAGCGGTGAAAGCACACGTTTCTACAAAGACTTTGAAGTAGCAAGTAAAAGCCAATGGCTGAGTGTTCTTTCAGAGAGAAACATACACATTTCATCCTTCTGGAGTGAATTTTCAGCCTGGAATTCATATGCATTTGTACCGTGCAGAATGTAACTACCTGCTCGGGGGTTGTGTCATAGAAGCAACTTTCCTGCAGGAGCTTATTGGAACATTCATTGTTTGGCTAACTTCTTTGGGTTGGTTTTGGAAGGTCTTTCAACTTTAGCCAAATCCGCTCTCTTACGAAATTTTTTCACAGCCTTGTTTCCAAGAGCCCACAAAGAACTGCTGCTTAAAACTCTCCACATGCACATCTCCCATACTGGTGTGCTCGTTTCACTACCTGGATTTTGGTTTCCTCTTCTTTCTTTGAAATTACAAGCCCTCTTTCTGCATGCTACACACACCTTGTAGCAGTTTCAGTTTGCAGCATATTGGTGCTCTTAAAACGCTGAGTAACCTGTGTAGAGTGTGTCAGTCTCCAGCACTGAATACACAACTTAGAGCTCCTTTCACCACAGACACGCAAACACATCTTTTTGTAAAAGTCCTACTTCTTTACTCTTGGAAATGTAAGGGTTTCATCGAGAACTTGAAGTCAATCATGCTTTTGCACTCTGCAACCAATAGGAATGAACTCTTGTACATACCCGTCTGAATTTCAGTGCAAAATGCCCTTCTTTTCTGGTTTGTTGAAAGTTCACAACACATTAGGAGATAGAGCGTGTTTGAAGAAGACTGATGCAGTGTGCGTTTTCCTGGATTTCTAGTGATTTGGGAAACATAATCCGTGTTTTCCCACATTGTCTAAGAAACAACATGAGGCTTGCAAGAGATTGAAACAATGCATCCTAAAACTTATTCCAGCAGTGAAAACACACGTTTCTACAAAGACTTGGAAGGAGCAAGCAAAAGAATAGTGGCTGAGTGTCCTTTCAGAGAGAAACACATGCATTTCATCCTTCTGGAGTGAGTTTTCTTGCTGGAATTCATATGCATTTTGTACTGTGCAGAATGTAGCTACCTGCTCGGGGGTTGTGTCATAGATGCACCTTTCCTGCAGGAGCTTATTGGAACTTTCATTGTTTGGCTAAGTTATTTAGGGTTGGTTTTGGAAGGTCTTTCAACTTTGGCCAAATCCGCTTTGTACGAAAGTTTTTCACAGCCCTGTTTCCAAGTGTCCACAAAGAGCTGCTGCTTGAAAGTGTCCACATGCACATCTCCCATACTGGTGTGCTCGTTTCACTACCTGGATTTTGGTTTCCTCTTCTTTCTTTGAAATGACAAGTCTTCATTCAGCATGCTACACACACCTTCTAGCAGTTTCAGTTTGAAGCATGTTGGTGCTCTCAAAACGCTGTGTATCCTGTGTAGAGTGTGTCACTCTACAGCACTGAATACACAACTTAGAGCTCCTTTCAACACAGACACGCAAACACGTCTTTTTGGGAAAGTCCTAACTCAGGTAAATTGGAAATGTAATGGTTTCATCGAAAAAATGAAGACAATCATGCTTTTGAACTCTGCAACCGAAAGAAATGGCTTTTTGTACATGCCATTCTGAATTTCACTGCAAAATGCCCTTCTTTTCTGGTTTGTTGAAAGTTCAAAACACTTTAGGAGATAGAACGTGTTTGAAGAAGACTGATGCAGTGTGCGTTTTCCCGGATTTCAAGTGATTCGGGATACATACTCCTTGTTTTTCGACATTGTCTAAGAAACAACATGAGGCTTGCAAGAGATTGAAAAAATGCATCCTAAAACTTATGCCTGCAGTGAAAACACACGTTTCTACAAAGACTTGGAAGGAGCAAGCAAAAGAATAGTGGCTGAGAGTTCTTTCAGAGAGAAACACACGTATTTCATCCTTCTGTAGAGACGGTTAGGGTTACGATTGGACCTAGGGTAGGGTTATGTTGAGGGCTAGGGTTAGAGAGACGGTTAGGGTTACGATTGGACCTAGGGTTAGGGTTATGTTGAGGTCTAGCGTTAGAGATCCGGTTAGGGTTACGATTGGACCTAGGGTTAGGGTTATGTTGAGGGCTAGGGTTAGAGATCCGGTTAGGGTTACGATTGGACCTAGGGTAGGGTTATGTTGAGGGCTAGGGTTAGAGAGACGGTTAGGGTTACGATTGGACCTAGGGTTAGGGTTATGTTGAGGTCTAGCGTTAGAGATCCGGTTAGGGTTACGATTGGACCTAGGGTTAGGGTTATGTTGAGGGCTAGGGTTAGAGATCCGGTTAGGGTTACGATTGGACCTAGGGTAGGGTTATGTTGAGGGCTAGGGTTAGAGAGACGGTTAGGGTTACGATTGGACCTAGGGTTAGGGTTATGTTGAGGTCTAGGGTTAGAGATCCGGTTAGGGTTACGATTGGACCTAGGGTTAGGGTTATGTTGAGGGCTAGGGTTAGAGATCCGGTTAGGGTTACGATTGGACCTAGGGTTAGGGTTATGTTGAGGGCTAGGGTTAGAGATCCGGTTAGGGTTACGATTGGACCTAGGGTTAGGGTTATGTTGAGGGCTAGGGATAGAGAGACGGTTAGGGTTACGATTGGACCTAGGGTTAGGGTTATGTTGAGGGCCAGGGTTAGAGATCAGCTTAGAATTAGGATTGGACCTAGGGTTAGGGTTACGTTGAGGGCTAGGGTTAGCGATCCGGTTAGGGTTAAGATTGTACCTAGGGCTATAGTGATGTTGAGGGCTAGGGTATTCCAGCAGTGAAAACACACATTTCTATAAAGACTTTGAAGCAACAAGCAAAAGCCTAGTGGCTGAGTGTTCTTTCAGAGAGAAACATGCATTTCATCCTTCTGGAGTGAATTTTCATGCTGGAGTTCATATGCATTTTATACTGTGCAGAATGTAGCTACCTGCTGGGGGTTGTGTCATAGAAGCACCTTTTCTGCAGGAGCTTATTGGAACATTCATTGTTTGGCTAAGTTATTTCGGGTTGGTTTTGGAAGGTCTTTCAACCTTGGCCAAATCCCGCTTCGTACGGAAGTTTTTAATAGCGCTGTTTCCAAGTGTCCACAAAGAGCTGCTGCTTGAAACTGTCCACATGCACATCTCGTATACTGGTGTGCTCGTTTCACTACCTGGATTTTGGTTTCCTCTTCTTTCTTTGAAATGACAAGTCTTCATTCAGCATTCTACACACACCTTGTACCAGCTTCAGTTTGAAGCATGTTGGTGGTCTCAAAACGCTGTGTAACCTATGTAGAGTGTGTTACTCTCCAGCACTGAATACACAACTTAGAGCTCCTTTCACCACAGACACGCAAACACATCTTTTTGTGAAAGTCCTACTTCAGGTCCCTTGGGAATGTAAGGGTTTCATGGAGAACATGAAGTCAATCATGCTTTTGCACTCTACTACCAATAGAAATGACCTCTTGTACATGCCTGACTGAGTTTCACTGCAAAATGCCCTTGTTTTCTGGTTTCTTGAATGTTCTCAACACATTAGGAGAAAGAGCGTGTTTGAGCAAGATCGATGCAGTGTGCGTTTCCCTAGATTTCAAGTGATTTGGGAAATATAATCCTTATTTTTCCACATTGTGAAAGAAACATGAGGCTTGCAAGAGATTGAAAAAATGCATCCCAAAACGTACTCCAGCGGTGAAAGCACACGTTTCTACAAAGACTTTGAAGTAGCAAGTAAAAGCCAATGGCTGAGTGTTCTTTCAGAGAGAAACATACACATTTCATCCTTCTGGAGTGAATTTTCAGCCTGGAATTCATATGCATTTGTACCGTGCAGAATGTAACTACCTGCTCGGGGGTTGTGTCATAGAAGCAACTTTCCTGCAGGAGCTTATTGGAACATTCATTGTTTGGCTAACTTCTTTGGGTTGGTTTTGGAAGGTCTTTCAACTTTAGCCAAATCCGCTCTCTTACGAAATTTTTTCACAGCCTTGTTTCCAAGAGCCCACAAAGAACTGCTGCTTAAAACTCTCCACATGCACATCTCCCATACTGGTGTGCTCGTTTCACTACCTGGATTGTGGTTTCCTCTTCTTTCTTTGAAATTACAAGCCCTCTTTCTGCATGCTACACACACCTTGTAGCAGTTTCAGTTTGCAGCATATTGGTGCTCTTAAAACGCTGAGTAACCTGTGTAGAGTGTGTCAGTCTCCAGCACTGAATACACAACTTAGAGCTCCTTTCACCACAGACACGCAAACACATCTTTTTGTAAAAGTCCTACTTCTTTACTCTTGGAAATGTAAGGGTTTCATCGAGAACTTGAAGTCAATCATGCTTTTGCACTCTGCAACCAATAGGAATGAACTCTTGTACATACCCGTCTGAATTTCAGTGCAAAATGCCCTTCTTTTCTGGTTTGTTGAAAGTTCACAACACATTAGGAGATAGAGCGTGTTTGAAGAAGACTGATGCAGTGTGCGTTTTCCTGGATTTCTAGTGATTTGGGAAACATAATCCGTGTTTTCCCACATTGTCTAAGAAACAACATGAGGCTTGCAAGAGATTGAAACAATGCATCCTAAAACTTATTCCAGCAGTGAAAACACACGTTTCTACAAAGACTTGGAAGGAGCAAGCAAAAGAATAGTGGCTGAGTGTCCTTTCAGAGAGAAACACATGCATTTCATCCTTCTGGAGTGAGTTTTCTTGCTGGAATTCATATGCATTTTGTACTGTGCAGAATGTAGCTACCTGCTCGGGGGTTGTGTCATAGATGCACCTTTCCTGCAGGAGCTTATTGGAACTTTCATTGTTTGGCTAAGTTATTTAGGGTTGGTTTTGGAAGGTCTTTCAACTTTGGCCAAATGCGCTTTGTACGAAAGTTTTTCACAGCCCTGTTTCCAAGTGTCCACAAAGAGCTGCTGCTTGAAAGTGTCCACATGCACATCTCCCATACTGGTGTGCTCGTTTCACTACCTGGATTTTGGTTTCCTCTTCTTTCTTTGAAATGACAAGTCTTCATTCAGCATGCTACACACACCTTCTAGCAGTTTCAGTTTGAAGCATGTTGGTGCTCTCAAAACGCTGTGTATCCTGTGTAGAGTGTGTCACTCTACAGCACTGAATACACAACTTAGAGCTCCTTTCAACACAGACACGCAAACACGTCTTTTTGGGAAAGTCCTAACTCAGGTAAATTGGAAATGTAATGGTTTCATCGAAAACATGAAGACAATCATGCTTTTGAACTCTGCAACCGAAAGAAATGGCTTTTTGTACATGCCATTCTGAATTTCACTGCAAAATGCCCTTCTTTTCTGGTTTGTTGAAAGTTCAAAACACTTTAGGAGATAGAACGTGTTTGAAGAAGACTGATGCAGTGTGCGTTTTCCTGGATTTCAAGTGATTCGGGATACATACTCCTTGTTTTTCGACATTGTCTAAGAAACAACATGAGGCTTGCAAGAGATTGAAAAAATGCATCCTAAATCTTATGCCTGCAGTGAAAACACACGTTTCTACAAAGACTTGGAAGGAGCAAGTAAAAGAATAGTGGCTGAGAGTTCTTTCAGAGAGAAACACACGTATTTCATCCTTCTGTAGAGACGGTTAGGGTTACGATTGGACCTACGGTAGGGTTATGTTGAGGGCTAGGGTTAGAGAGACGGTTAGGGTTACGATTGGACCTAGGGTTAGGGTTATGTTGAGGTCTAGGGTTAGAGATCCGGTTAGGGTTACGATTGGACCTAGGGTTAGGGTTATGTTGAGGCCTAAGTTTAGAGATCAGGTTAGTATTACGATTGGACCTAGGGTTAGGGTTATGTTGAGGGCTAGGGTTACAGATCCGGTTAGGGTTACGATTGGACCTAGGGTTAGGGTTATGTTTAGGGATAGGGTTAGAGATCCGGTTAGGATTACGATTGGACGTAGGGTTAGGGTTATGTTGAGGGCTAGGGTTAGAGATCCGGTTAGGGTTACGATTGGTCGTAGGGTTAGGGTTATGTTGAGGGCTAGGGTTAGAGATCCGGTTAGGGTTACGGTTGGACCTAGGGTTAGGGTTACGTTGAGGGCTAGGGTTAGAGATCCGGTTAGGGTTAAGATTGTACTTAGGGCTATAGTGATGTTGAGGGCTAGGGTATTCCAGCAGTGAAAACACAAATTTCTATAAAGACTTTGAAGCAACAAGCAAAAGCCTAGTGGCTGAGTGTTCTTTCAGAGAGAAACATGCATTTCATCCTTCTGGAGTGAATTTTCATGCTGGAGTTCATATGCATTTTATACTGTGCAGAATGTAGCTACCTGCTGGGGGTTGTGTCATAGAAGCACCTTTTCTGCAGGAGCTTATTGGAACATTCATTGTTTGGCTAAGTTATTTAGGGTTGGTTTTGGAAGGTCTTTCAACCTTGGCCAAATCCCGCTTCGTACGCAAGTTTTTAATAGCGCTGTTTCCAAGTGTCCACAAAGAGCTGCTGCTTGAAACTGTCCACATGCACATCTCGTATACTGGTGTGCTCGTTTCACTACCTGGATTTTGGTTTCCTCTTCTTTCTTTGAAATGACAAGTCTTCATTCAGCATTCTACACACACCTTGTACCAGCTTCAGTTTGAAGCATGTTGGTGCTCTCAAAACGCTGTGTAACCTATGTAGAGTGTGTTACTCTCCAGCACTGAATACACAACTTAGAGCTCCTTTCACCACAGACACGCAAACACATCTTTTTGTGAAAGTCCTACTTCAGGTCCCTTGGGAATGTAAGGGTTTCATGGAGAACATGAAGTCAATCATGCTTTTGCACTCTACTACCAATAGAAATGACCTCTTGTACATGCCTGACTGAGTTTCACTGCAAAATGCCCTTGTTTTCTGGTTTCTTGAATGTTCTCAACACATTAGGAGAAAGAGCGTGTTTGAGCAAGATCGATGCAGTGTGCGTTTCCCTAGATTTCAAGTGATTTGGGAAATATAATCCTTATTTTTCCACATTGTGAAAGAAACATGAGGCTTGCAAGAGATTGAAAAAATGCATCCCAAAACGTACTCCAGCGGTGAAAGCACACGTTTCTACAAAGACTTTGAAGTAGCAAGTAAAAGCCAATGGCTGAGTGTTCTTTCAGAGAGAAACATACACATTTCATCCTTCTGGAGTGAATTTTCAGCCTGGAATTCATATGCATTTGTACCGTGCAGAATGTAACTACCTGCTCGGGGGTTGTGTCATAGAAGCAACTTTCCTGCAGGAGCTTATTGGAACATTCATTGTTTGGCTAACTTCTTTGGGTTGGTTTTGAAAGGTCTTTCAACTTTAGCCAAATCCGCTCTCTTACGAAATTTTTTCACAGCCTTGTTTCCAAGAGCCCACAAAGAACTGCTGCTTAAAACTCTCCACATGCACATCTCCCATACTGGTGTGCTCGTTTCACTACCTGGATTTTGGTTTCCTCTTCTTTCTTTGAAATTACAAGCCCTCTTTCTGCATGCTACACACACCTTGAAGCAGTTTCAGTTTCCAGCATATTGGTGCTCTTAAAACGCTGAGTAACCTGTGTAGAGTGTGTCAATCTCCAGCACTGAATACACAACTTAGAGCTCCTTTCAACACAGACACGCAAACACATCTTTTTGTAAAAGTCCTACTTCTTTACTCTTGGAAATGTAAGGGTTTCATCGAGAACTTGAAGTCAATCATGCTTTTGCACTCTGCAACCAATAGGAATGAACTCTTGTACATACCCGTCTGAATTTCAGTGCAAAATGCCCTTCTTTTCTGGTTTGTTGAAAGTTCACAACACATTAGGAGATAGAGCGTGTTTGAAGAAGACTGATGCAGTGTGCGTTTTCCTGGATTTCTAGTGATTTGGGAAACATAATCCGTGTTTTCCCACATTGTCTAAGAAACAACATGAGGCTTGCAAGAGATTGAAACAATGCATCCTAAAACTTATTCCAGCAGTGAAAACACACGTTTCTACAAAGACTTGGAAGGAGCAAGCAAAAGAATAGTGGCTGAGTGTCCTTTCAGAGAGAAACACATGCATTTCATCCTTCTGGAGTGAGTTTTCTTGCTGGAATTCATATGCATTTTGTACTGTGCAGAATGTAGCTACCTGCTCGGGGGTTGTGTCATAGATGCACCTTTCCTGCAGGAGCTTATTGGAACTTTCATTGTTTGGCTAAGTTATTTAGGGTTGGTTTTGGAAGGTCTTTCAACTTTGGCCAAATCCGCTTTGTACGAAAGTTTTTCACAGCCCTGTTTCCAAGTGTCCACAAAGAGCTGCTGCTTGAAAGTGTCCACATGCACATCTCCCATACTGGTGTGCTTGTTTCACTACCTGGATTTTGGTTTCCTCTTCTTTCTTTGAAATGACACGTCTTCATTCAGCATGCTACACACACCTTCTAGCAGTTTCAGTTTGAAGCATGTTGGTGCTCTCAAAACGCTGTGTATCCTGTGTAGAGTGTGTCACTCTACAGCACTGAATACACAACTTAGAGCTCCTTTCAACACAGACACGCAAACACGTCTTTTTGGGAAAGTCCTAACTCAGGTAAATTGGAAATGTAATGGTTTCATCGAAAACATGAAGACAATCATGCTTTTGAACTCTGCAACCGAAAGAAATGGCTTTTTGTACATGCCATTCTGAATTTCACTGCAAAATGCCCTTCTTTTCTGGTTTGTTGAAAGTTCAAAACACTTTAGGAGATAGAACGTGTTTGAAGAAGACTGATGCAGTGTGCGTTTTCCTGGATTTCAAGTGATTCGGGATACATACTCCTTGTTTTTCGACATTGTCTAAGAAACAACATGAGGCTTGCAAGAGATTGAAAAAATGCATCCTAAAACTTATGCCTGCAGTGAAAACACACGTTTCTACAAAGACTTGGAAGGAGCAAGCAAAAGAATAGTGGCTGAGAGTTCTTTCAGAGAGAAACACACGTATTTCATCCTTCTGTAGAGACGGTTAGGGTTACGATTGGACCTAGGGTAGGGTTATGTTGAGGGCTAGGGTTAGAGAGACGGTTAGGGTTACGATTGGACCTAGGGTAGGGTTATGTTGAGGGCTAGGGTTAGAGAGACGGTTAGGGTTACGATTGGACCTAGGGTTAGGGTTATGTTGAGGTCTAGCGTTAGAGATCCGGTTAGGGTTACGATTGGACCTAGGGTTAGGGTTATGTTGAGGGCTAGGGTTAGAGATCCGGTTAGGGTTACGATTGGACCTAGGGTAGGGTTATGTTGAGGGCTAGGGTTAGAGAGACGGTTAGGGTTACGATTGGACCTAGGGTTAGGGTTATGTTGAGGTCTAGGGTTAGAGATCCGGTTCGGGTTACGATTGGACCTAGGGTTACGGTTATGTTGAGGGCTAGGGTTAGAGAATCGGTTAGGGTTACGATTTGACCTAGGGTTAGGGTTATGTTGAGGGCTAGGGTTAGAGATCCGGTTAGGGTTAGGATTGGACCTAGGGTTAGGGTTATATTGAGCGCTAGGGTTAGAGAGACGGTTAGGGGTACGATTGGACCTAGGGTTAGGGTTATGTTGAGGCCTAGGGTTAGAGATCCGGTTAGGGTTACGATTGGACCTAGGGTTAGGGTTATGTTGAGGACTAGGGTTAGAGATCCGGTTAGGGTTACGATTGGACCTAGGGTTAGGGTTATATTGAGCGCTAGGGTTAGAGAGACGGTTAGGGGTACGATTGGACCTAGGGTTAGGGTTATGTTGAGGCCTAAGTTTAGAGATCAGGTTAGTATTACTATTGGACCTAGGGTTAGGGTTATGTTGAGGGCTAGGGTTACAGATCCGGTTAGGGTTACGATTGGACTTAGGGTAAGGGTTATGTTGAGGGCTAGGGTTAGAGATCCGGTTAGGGTAACGATTGGACGTAGGGTTAGGGTTATGTTGAGGGCTAGGGTTAGAGATCCGGTTAGGGTTACGGTTGGACCTAGGGTTAGGGTTATGTTGAGGGCCAGGGTTAGAGATCAGCTTAGTATTACGATTGGACCTAAGGTTAGGGTTATTTTGAGGCCTAGGGCTAGAGATCCTGTTAGGGTTACGATTGGACCTAGGGTTAGGGTTATGTTGAGGGCTAGGGTTAGAGATCCGGTTAGGCTTAAGATTGTACCTAGGGTTATAGTGATGTTGAGGGCTAGGGTATTCCAGCAGTGAAAACACACATTTCTATAAAGACTTTGAAGCAGCAAGCAAAAGCCTAGTGGCTGAGTGTTCTTTCAGAGAGAAACATGCATTTCATCCTTCTGGAGTGAATTTTCATGCTGGAGTTCATATGCATTTTATACTGTGCAGAATGTAGCTACCTGCTGGGGGTTGTGTCATAGAAGCACCTTTTCTGCAGGAGCTTATTGGAACATTCATTGTTTGGCTAAGTTATTTAGGGTTGGTTTTGGAAGGTCTTTCAACCTTGGCCAAATCCCGCTTCGTACGCAAGTTTTTAATAGCGCTGTTTCCAAGTGTCCACAAAGAGCTGCTGCTTGAAACTGTCCACATGCACATCTCGTATACTGGTGTGCTCGTTTCACTACCTGGATTTTGGTTTCCTCTTCTTTCTTTGAAATGACAAGCCTTCATTCAGCATTCTACACACACCTTGTACCAGCTTCAGTTTGAAGCATGTTGGTGCTCTCAAAACGCTGTGTAACCTATGTAGAGTGTGTTACTCTCCAGCACTGAATACACAACTTAGAGCTCCTTTCACCACAGACACGCAAACACATCTTTTTGTGAAAGTCCTACTTCAGGTCCCTTGGGAATGTAAGGTTTTCATGGAGAACATGAAGTCAATCATGCTTTTGCACTCTACTACCAATAGAAATGACCTCTTGTACATGCCTGACTGAGTTTCACTGCAAAATGCCCTTGTTTTCTGGTTTCTTGAATGTTCTCAACACATTAGGAGAAAGAGCGTGTTTGAGCAAGATCGATGCAGTGTGCGTTTCCCTAGATTTCAAGTGATTTGGGAAATATAATCCTTATTTTTCCACATTGTGAAAGAAACATGAGGCTTGCAAGAGATTGAAAAAATGCATCCCAAAACGTACTCCAGCGGTGAAAGCACACGTTTCTACAAAGACTTTGAAGTAGCAAGTAAAAGCCAATGGCTGAGTGTTCTTTCAGAGAGAAACATACACATTTCATCCTTCTGGAGTGAATTTTCAGCCTGGAATTCATATGCATTTGTACCGTGCAGAATGTAACTACCTGCTCGGGGGTTGTGTCATAGAAGCAACTTTCCTGCAGGAGCTTATTGGAACATTCATTGTTTGGCTAACTTCTTTGGGTTGGTTTTGGAAGGTCTTTCAACTTTAGCCAAATCCGCTCTCTTACGAAATTTTTTCACAGCCTTGTTTCCAAGAGCCCACAAAGAACTGCTGCTTAAAACTCTCCACATGCACATCTCCCATACTGGTGTGCTCGTTTCACTACCTGGATTGTGGTTTCCTCTTCTTTCTTTGAAATTACAAGCCCTCTTTCTGCATGCTACACACACCTTGTAGCAGTTTCAGTTTGCAGCATATTGGTGCTCTTAAAACGCTGAGTAACCTGTGTAGAGTGTGTCAGTCTCCAGCACTGAATACACAACTTAGAGCTCCTTTCACCACAGACACGCAAACACATCTTTTTGTAAAAGTCCTACTTCTTTACTCTTGGAAATGTAAGGGTTTCATCGAGAACTTGAAGTCAATCATGCTTTTGCACTCTGCAACCAATAGGAATGAACTCTTGTACATACCCGTCTGAATTTCAGTGCAAAATGCCCTTCTTTTCTGGTTTGTTGAAAGTTCACAACACATTAGGAGATAGAGCGTGTTTGAAGAAGACTGATGCAGTGTGCGTTTTCCTGGATTTCTAGTGATTTGGGAAACATAATCCGTGTTTTCCCACATTGTCTAAGAAACAACATGAGGCTTGCAAGAGATTGAAACAATGCATCCTAAAACTTATTCCAGCAGTGAAAACACACGTTTCTACAAAGACTTGGAAGGAGCAAGCAAAAGAATAGTGGCTGAGTGTCCTTTCAGAGAGAAACACATGCATTTCATCCTTCTGGAGTGAGTTTTCTTGCTGGAATTCATATGCATTTTGTACTGTGCAGAAAGTAGCTACCTGCTCGGGGGTTGTGTCATAGATGCACCTTTCCTGCAGGAGCTTATTGGAACTTTCATTGTTTGGCTAAGTTATTTAGGGTTGGTTTTGGAAAGTCTTTCAACTTTGGCCAAATCCGCTTTGTACGAAAGTTTTTCACAGCCCTGTTTCCAAGTGTCCACAAAGAGCTGCTGCTTGAAAGTGTCCACATGCACATCTCCCATACTGGTGTGCTCGTTTCACTACCTGGATTTTGGTTTCCTCTTCTTTCTTTGAAATGACAAGTCTTCATTCAGCATGCTACACACACCTTCTAGCAGTTTCAGTTTGAAGCATGTTGGTGCTCTCAAAACGCTGTGTATCCTGTGTAGAGTGTGTCACTCTACAGCACTGAATACACAACTTAGAGCTCCTTTCAACACAGACACGCAAACACGTCTTTTTGGGAAAGTCCTAACTCAGGTAAATTGGAAATGTAATGGTTTCATCGAAAACATGAAGACAATCATGCTTTTGAACTCTGCAACCGAAAGAAATGGCTTTTTGTACATGCCATTCTGAATTTCACTGCAAAATGCCCTTCTTTTCTGGTTTGTTGAAAGTTCAAAACACTTTAGGAGATAGAACGTGTTTGAAGAAGACTGATGCAGTGTGCGTTTTCCTGGATTTCAAGTGATTCGGGATACATACTCCTTGTTTTTCGAAATTGTCTAAGAAACAACATGAGGCTTGCAAGAGATTGAAAAAATGCATCCTAAAACTTATGCCTGCAGTGAAAACACACGTTTCTACAAAGACTTGGAAGGAGCAAGCAAAAGAATAGTGGCTGAGAGTTCTTTCAGAGAGAAACACACGTATTTCATCCTTCTGTAGAGACGGTTAGGGTTACGATTGGACCTAGGGTAGGGTTATGTTGAGGGCTAGGGTTAGAGAGACGGTTAGGGTTACAATTGGACCTAGGGTTAGGGTTATGTTGAGGTCTAGGGTTAGAGATCCGGTTAGGGTTACGATTGGACCTAGGGTTAGGGTTATGTTGAGGCCTAAGTTTAGAGATCAGGTTAGTATTACGATTGGACCTAGGGTTAGGGTTATGTTGAGGGCTAGGGTTACAGATCCGGTTAGGGTTACGATTGGACCTAGGGTTAGGGTTATGTTGAGGGATAGGGTTAGAGATCCGGTTAGGGTTACGATTGGACGTAGGGTTAGGGTTATGTTGAGGGCTAGGGTTAGAGATCCGGTTAGGGTTACGATTGGACCTAGGGTTAGGGTTATGTTGAGGGCTAGGGTTAGAGATCCGGTTAGGGTTACGGTTGGACCTAGGGTTAGGGTTACGTTGAGGGCTAGGGTTAGAGATCCGGTTAGGGTTAAGATTGTACCTAGGGCTATAGTGATGTTGAGCGCTAAGGTATTCCAGCAGTGAAAACACACATTTCTATAAAGACTTTGAAGCAACAAGCAAAAGCCTAGTGGCTGAGTGTTCTTTCAGAGAGAAACATGCATTTCATCCTTCTGGAGTGAATTTTCATGCTGGAGTTCATATGCATTTTATACTGTGCAGAATGTAGCTACCTGCTGGGGGTTGTGTCATAGAAGCACCTTTTCTGCAGGAGCTTATTGGAACATTCATTGTTTGGCTAAGTTATTTAGGGTTGGTTTTGGAAGGTCTTTCAACCTTGGCCAAATCCCGCTTCGTACGCAAGTTTTTAATAGCGCTGTTTCCAAGTGTCCACAAAGAGCTGCTGCTTGAAACTGTCCACATGCACATCTCGTATACTGGTGTGCTCGTTTCACTACCTGGATTTTGGTTTCCTCTTCTTTCTTTGAAATGACAAGTCTTCATTCAGCATTCTACACACACCTTGTACCAGCTTCAGTTTGAAGCATGTTGGTGGTCTCAAAACGCTGTGTAACCTATGTAGAGTGTGTTACTCTCCAGCACTGAATACACAACTTAGAGCTCCTTTCACCACAGACACGCAAACACATCTTTTTGTGAAAGTCCTACTTCAGGTCCCTTGGGAATGTAAGGGTTTCATGGAGAACATGAAGTCAATCATGCTTTTGCACTCTACTACCAATAGAAATGACCTCTTGTACATGCCTGACTGAGTTTCACTGCAAAATGCCCTTGTTTTCTGGTTTCTTGAATGTTCTCAACACATTAGGAGAAAGAGCGTGTTTGAGCAAGATCGATGCAGTGTGCGTTTCCCTAGATTTCAAGTGATTTGGGAAATATAATCCTTATTTTTCCACATTGTGAAAGAAACATGAGGCTTGCAAGAGATTGAAAAAATGCATCCCAAAACGTACTCCAGCGGTGAAAGCACACGTTTCTACAAAGACTTTGAAGTAGCAAGTAAAAGCCAATGGCTGAGTGTTCTTTCAGAGAGAAACATACACATTTCATCCTTCTGGAGTGAATTTTCAGCCTGGAATTCATATGCATTTGTACCGTGCAGAATGTAACTACCTGCTCGGGGGTTGTGTCATAGAAGCAACTTTCCTGCAGGAGCTTATTGGAACATTCATTGTTTGGCTAACTTCTTTGGGTTGGTTTTGGAAGGTCTTTCAACTTTAGCCAAATCCGCTCTCTTACGAAATTTTTTCACAGCCTTGTTTCCAAGAGCCCACAAAGAACTGCTGCTTAAAACTCTCCACATGCACATCTCCCATACTGGTGTGCTCGTTTCACTACCTGGATTTTGGTTTCCTCTTCTTTCTTTGAAATTACAAGCCCTCTTTCTGCATGCTACACACACCTTGTAGCAGTTTCAGTTTGCAGCATATTGGTGCTCTTAAAACGCTGAGTAACCTGTGTAGAGTGTGTCAGTCTCCAGCACTGAATACACAACTTAGAGCTCCTTTCACCACAGACACGCAAACACATCTTTTTGTAAAAGTCCTACTTCTTTACTCTTGGAAATGTAAGGGTTTCATCGAGAACTTGAAGTCAATCATGCTTTTGCACTCTGCAACCAATAGGAATGAACTCTTGTACATACCCGTCTGAATTTCAGTGCAAAATGCCCTTCTTTTCTGGTTTGTTGAAAGTTCACAACACATTAGGAGATAGAGCGTGTTTGAAGAAGACTGATGCAGTGTGCGTTTTCCTGGATTTCTAGTGATTTGGGAAACATAATCCGTGTTTTCCCACATTGTCTAAGAAACAACATGAGGCTTGCAAGAGATTGAAACAATGCATCCTAAAACTTATTCCAGCAGTGAAAACACACGTTTCTACAAAGACTTGGAAGGAGCAAGCAAAAGAATAGTGGCTGAGTGTCCTTTCAGAGAGAAACACATGCATTTCATCCTTCTGGAGTGAGTTTTCTTGCTGGAATTCATATGCATTTTGTACTGTGCAGAATGTAGCTACCTGCTCGGGGGTTGTGTCATAGATGCACCTTTCCTGCAGGAGCTTATTGGAACTTTCATTGTTTGGCTAAGTTATTTAGGGTTGGTTTTGGAAAGTCTTTCAACTTTGGCCAAATGCGCTTTGTACGAAAGTTTTTCACAGCCCTGTTTCCAAGTGTCCACAAAGAGCTGCTGCTTGAAAGTGTCCACATGCACATCTCCCATACTGGTGTGCTCGTTTCACTACCTGGATTTTGGTTTCCTCTTCTTTCTTTGAAATGACAAGTCTTCATTCAGCATGCTACACACACCTTCTAGCAGTTTCAGTTTGAAGCATGTTGGTGCTCTCAAAACGCTGTGTATCCTGTGTAGAGTGTGTCACTCTACAGCACTGAATACACAACTTAGAGCTCCTTTCAACACAGACACGCAAACACGTCTTTTTGGGAAAGTCCTAACTCAGGTAAATTGGAAATGTAATGGTTTCATCGAAAACATGAAGACAATCATGCTTTTGAACTCTGCAACCGAAAGAAATGGCTTTTTGTACATGCCATTCTGAATTTCACTGCAAAATGCCCTTCTTTTCTGGTTTGTTGAAAGTTCAAAACACTTTAGGAGATAGAGCGTGTTTGAAGAAGACTGATGCAGTGTGCGTTTTCCCGGATTTCAAGTGATTCGGGATACATACTACTTGTTTTTCGACATTGTCTAAGAAACAACATGAGGCTTGCAAGAGATTGAAAAAATGCATCCTAAAACTTATGCCTGCAGTGAAAACACACGTTTCTACAAAGACTTGGATGGAGCAAGCAAAAGAATAGTGGCTGAGAGTTCTTTCAGAGAGAAACACACGTATTTCATCCTTCTGTAGAGACGGTTAGGGTTACGATTGGACCTAGGGTAGGGTTATGTTGAGGGCTAGGGTTAGAGAGACGGTTAGGGTTACAATTGGACCTAGGGTTAGGGTTATGTTGAGGTCTAGGGTTAGAGATCCGGTTAGGGTTACGATTGGACCTAGGGTTAGGGTTATGTTGAGGCCTAAGTTTAGAGATCAGGTTAGTATTACGATTGGACCAAGGGTTAGGGTTATGTTGAGGGCTAGGGTTACAGATCCGGTTAGGGTTACGATTGGACCTAGGGTTAGGGTTATGTTGAGGGATAGGGTTAGAGATCCGGTTAGGGTTACGATTGGACGTAGGGTTAGGGTTATGTTGAGGGCTAGGGTTAGAGATCCGGTTAGGGTTACGATTGGACCTAGGGTTAGGGTTATGTTGAGGGCTAGGGTTAGAGATCCGGTTAGGGTTACGGTTGGACCTAGGGTTAGGGTTACGTTGAGGGCTAGGGTTAGAGATCCGGTTAGGGTTAAGATTGTACCTAGGGCTATAGTGATGTTGAGCGCTAAGGTATTCCAGCAGTGAAAACACACATTTCTATAAAGACTTTGAAGCAGCAAGCAAAAGCCTAGTGGCTGAGTGTTCTTTCAGAGAGAAACATGCATTTCATCCTTCTGGAGTGAATTTTCATGCTGGAGTTCATATGCATTTTATACTGTGCAGAATGTAGCTACCTGCTGGGGGTTGTGTCATAGAAGCACCTTTTCTGCAGGAGCTTATTGGAACATTCATTGTTTGGCTAAGTTATTTAGGGTTGGTTTTGGAAGGTCTTTCAACCTTGGCCAAATCCCGCTTCGTACGCAAGTTTTTAATAGCGCTGTTTCCAAGTGTCCACAAAGAGCTGCTGCTTGAAACTGTCCACATGCACATCTCGTATACTGGTGTGCTCGTTTCACTACCTGGATTTTGGTTTCCTCTTCTTTCTTTGAAATGACAAGTCTTCATTCAGCATTCTACACACACCTTGTACCAGCTTCAGTTTGAAGCATGTTGGTGCTCTCAAAACGCTGTGTAACCTATGTAGAGTGTGTTACTCTCCAGCACTGAATACACAACTTAGAGCTCCTTTCACCACAGACACGCAAACACATCTTTTTGTGAAAGTCCTACTTCAGGTCCCTTGGGAATGTAAGGGTTTCATGGAGAACATGAAGTCAATCATGCTTTTGCACTCTACTACCAATAGAAATGACCTCTTGTACATGCCTGACTGAGTTTCACTGCAAAATGCCCTTGTTTTCTGGTTTCTTGAATGTTCTCAACACATTAGGAGAAAGAGCGTGTTTGAGCAAGATCGATGCAGTGTGCGTTTCCCTAGATTTCAAGTGATTTGGGAAATATAATCCTTATTTTTCCACATTGTGAAAGAAACATGAGGCTTGCAAGAGATTGAAAAAATGCATCCCAAAACGTACTCCAGCGGTGAAAGCACACGTTTCTACAAAGACTTTGAAGTAGCAAGTAAAAGCCAATGGCTGAGTGTTCTTTCAGAGAGAAACATACACATTTCATCCTTCTGGAGTGAATTTTCAGCCTGGAATTCATATGCATTTGTACCGTGCAGAATGTAACTACCTGCTCGGGGGTTGTGTCATAGAAGCAACTTTCCTGCAGGAGCTTATTGGAACATTCATTGTTTGGCTAACTTCTTTGGGTTGGTTTTGGAAGGTCTTTCAACTTTAGCCAAAACCGCTCTCTTACGAAATTTTTTCACAGCCTTGTTTCCAAGAGCCCACAAAGAACTGCTGCTTAAAACTCTCCACATGCACATCTCCCATACTGGTGTGCTCGTTTCACTACCTGGATTTTGGTTTCCTCTTCTTTCTTTGAAATTACAAGCCCTCTTTCTGCATGCTACACACACCTTGTAGCAGTTTCAGTTTGCAGCATATTGGTGCTCTTAAAACGCTGAGTAACCTGTGTAGAGTGTGTCAGTCTCCAGCACTGAATACACAACTTAGAGCTCCTTTCACCACAGACACGCAAACACATCTTTTTGTAAAAGTCCTACTTCTTTACTCTTGGAAATGTAAGGGTTTCATCGAGAACTTGAAGTCAATCATGCTTTTGCACTCTGCAACCAATAGGAATGAACTCTTGTACATACCCGTCTGAATTTCAGTGCAAAATGCCCTTCTTTTCTGGTTTGTTGAAAGTTCACAACACATTAGGAGATAGAGCGTGTTTGAAGAAGACTGATGCAGTGTGCGTTTTCCTGGATTTCTAGTGATTTGGGAAACATAATCCGTGTTTTCCCACATTGTCTAAGAAACAACATGAGGCTTGCAAGAGATTGAAACAATGCATCCTAAAACTTATTCCAGCAGTGAAAACACACGTTTCTACAAAGACTTGGAAGGAGCAAGCAAAAGAATAGTGGCTGAGTGTCCTTTCAGAGAGAAACACATGCATTTCATCCTTCTGGAGTGAGTTTTCTTGCTGGAATTCATATGCATTTTGTACTGTGCAGAATGTAGCTACCTGCTCGGGGGTTGTGTCATAGATGCACCTTTCCAGCAGGAGCTTATTGGAACTTTCATTGTTTGGCTAAGTTATTTAGGGTTGGTTTTGGAAGGTCTTTCAACTTTGGCCAAATCCGCTTTGTACGAAAGTTTTTCACAGCCCTGTTTCCAAGTGTCCACAAAGAGCTGCTGCTTGAAAGTGTCCACATGCACATCTCCCATACTGGTGTGCTCGTTTCACTACCTGGATTTTGGTTTCCTCTTCTTTCTTTGAAATGACAAGTCTTCATTCAGCATGCTACACACACCTTCTAGCAGTTTCAGTTTGAAGCATGTTGGTGCTCTCAAAACGCTGTGTATCCTGTGTAGAGTGTGTCACTCTACAGCACTGAATACACAACTTAGAGCTCCTTTCAACACAGACACGCAAACACGTCTTTTTGGGAAAGTCCTAACTCAGGTAAATTGGAAATGTAATGGTTTCATCGAAAAAATGAAGACAATCATGCTTTTGAACTCTGCAACCGAAAGAAATGGCTTTTTGTACATGCCATTCTGAATTTCACTGCAAAATGCCCTTCTTTTCTGGTTTGTTGAAAGTTCAAAACACTTTAGGAGATAGAACGTGTTTGAAGAAGACTGATGCAGTGTGCGTTTTCCCGGATTTCAAGTGATTCGGGATACATACTCCTTGTTTTTCGACATTGTCTAAGAAACAACATGAGGCTTGCAAGAGATTGAAAAAATGCATCCTAAAACTTATGCCTGCAGTGAAAACACACGTTTCTACAAAGACTTGGAAGGAGCAAGCAAAAGAATAGTGGCTGAGAGTTCTTTCAGAGAGAAACACACGTATTTCATCCTTCTGTAGAGACGGTTAGGGTTACGATTGGACCTAGGGTAGGGTTATGTTGAGGGCTAGGGTTAGAGAGACGGTTAGGGTTACGATTGGACCTAGGGTTAGGGTTATGTTGAGGTCTAGCGTTAGAGATCCGGTTAGGGTTACGATTGGACCTAGGGTTAGGGTTATGTTGAGGGCTAGGGTTAGAGATCCGGTTAGGGTTACGATTGGACCTAGGGTAGGGTTATGTTGAGGGTTAGGGTTAGAGAGACGGTTAGGGTTACGATTGGACCTAGGGTTAGGGTTATGTTGAGGTCTAGCGTTAGAGATCCGGTTAGGGTTACGATTGGACCTAGGGTTAGGGTTATGTTGAGGGCTAGGGTTAGAGATCCGGTTAGGGTTACGATTGGACCTAGGGTAGGGTTATGTTGAGGGCTAGGGTTAGAGAGACGGTTAGGGTTACGATTGGACCTAGGGTTAGGGTTATGTTGAGGTCTAGGGTTAGAGATCCGGTTAGGGTTACGATTGGACCTAGGGTTAGGGTTATGTTGAGGGCTAGGGTTAGAGATCCGGTTAGGGTTACGATTGGACCTAGGGTTAGGGTTATGTTGAGGGCTAGGGTTAGAGATCCGGTTAGGGTTACGATTGGACCTAGGGTTAGGGTTATGTTGAGGGCTAGGGATAGAGAGACGGTTAGGGTTACGATTGGACCTAGGGTTAGGGTTATGTTGAGGGCCAGGGTTAGAGATCAGCTTAGAATTAGGATTGGACCTAGGGTTAGGGTTACGTTGAGGGCTAGGGTTAGCGATCCGGTTAGGGTTAAGATTGTACCTAGGGCTATAGTGATGTTGAGGGCTAGGGTATTCCAGCAGTGAAAACACACATTTCTATAAAGACTTTGAAGCAACAAGCAAAAGCCTAGTGGCTGAGTGTTCTTTCAGAGAGAAACATGCATTTCATCCTTCTGGAGTGAATTTTCATGCTGGAGTTCATATGCATTTTATACTGTGCAGAATGTAGCTACCTGCTGGGGGTTGTGTCATAGAAGCACCTTTTCTGCAGGAGCTTATTGGAACATTCATTGTTTGGCTAAGTTATTTCGGGTTGGTTTTGGAAGGTCTTTCAACCTTGGCCAAATCCCGCTTCGTACGGAAGTTTTTAATAGCGCTGTTTCCAAGTGTCCACAAAGAGCTGCTGCTTGAAACTGTCCACATGCACATCTCGTATACTGGTGTGCTCGTTTCACTACCTGGATTTTGGTTTCCTCTTCTTTCTTTGAAATGACAAGTCTTCATTCAGCATTCTACACACACCTTGTACCAGCTTCAGTTTGAAGCATGTTGGTGGTCTCAAAACGCTGTGTAACCTATGTAGAGTGTGTTACTCTCCAGCACTGAATTCACAACTTAGAGCTCCTTTCACCACAGACACGCAAACACATCTTTTTGTGAAAGTCCTACTTCAGGTCCCTTGGGAATGTAAGGGTTTCATGGAGAACATGAAGTCAATCATGCTTTTGCACTCTACTACCAATAGAAATGACCTCTTGTACATGCCTGACTGAGTTTCACTGCAAAATGCCCTTGTTTTCTGGTTTCTTGAATGTTCTCAACACATTAGGAGAAAGAGCGTGTTTGAGCAAGATCGATGCAGTGTGCGTTTCCCTAGATTTCAAGCGATTTGGGAAATATAATCCTTATTTTTCCACATTGTGAAAGAAACATGAGGCTTGCAAGAGATTGAAAAAATGCATCCCAAAACGTACTCCAGCGGTGAAAGCACACGTTTGTACAAAGACTTTGAAGTAGCAAGTAAAAGCCAATGGCTGAGTGTTCTTTCAGAGAGAAACATACACATTTCATCCTTCTGGAGTGAATTTTCAGCCTGGAATTCATATGCATTTGTACCGTGCAGAATGTAACTACCTGCTCGGGGGTTGTGTCATAGAAGCAACTTTCCTGCAGGAGCTTATTGGAACATTCATTGTTTGGCTAACTTCTTTGGGTTGGTTTTGGAAGGTCTTTCAACTTTAGCCAAATCCGCTCTCTTACGAAATTTTTTCACAGCCTTGTTTCCAAGAGCCCACAAAGAACTGCTGCTTAAAACTCTCCACATGCACATCTCCCATACTGGTGTGCTCGTTTCACTACCTGGATTGTGGTTTCCTCTTCTTTCTTTGAAATTACAAGCCCTCTTTCTGCATGCTACACACACCTTGTAGCAGTTTCAGTTTGCAGCATATTGGTGCTCTTAAAACGCTGAGTAACCTGTGTAGAGTGTGTCAGTCTCCAGCACTGAATACACAACTTAGAGCTCCTTTCACCACAGACACGCAAACACATCTTTTTGTAAAAGTCCTACTTCTTTACTCTTGGAAATGTAAGGGTTTCATCGAGAACTTGAAGTCAATCATGCTTTTGCACTCTGCAACCAATAGGAATGAACTCTTGTACATACCCGTCTGAATTTCAGTGCAAAATGCCCTTCTTTTCTGGTTTGTTGAAAGTTCACAACACATTAGGAGATAGAGCGTGTTTGAAGAAGACTGATGCAGTGTGCGTTTTCCTGGATTTCTAGTGATTTGGGAAACATAATCCGTGTTTTCCCACATTGTCTAAGAAACAACATGAGGCTTGCAAGAGATTGAAACAATGCATCCTAAAACTTATTCCAGCAGTGAAAACACACGTTTCTACAAAGACTTGGAAGGAGCAAGCAAAAGAATAGTGGCTGAGTGTCCTTTCAGAGAGAAACACATGCATTTCATCCTTCTGGAGTGAGTTTTCTTGCTGGAATTCATATGCATTTTGTACTGTGCAGAATGTAGCTACCTGCTCGGGGGTTGTGTCATAGATGCACCTTTCCTGCAGGAGCTTATTGGAACTTTCATTGTTTGGCTAAGTTATTTAGGGTTGGTTTTGGAAGGTCTTTCAACTTTGGCCAAATGCGCTTTGTACGAAAGTTTTTCACAGCCCTGTTTCCAAGTGTCCACAAAGAGCTGCTGCTTGAAAGTGTCCACATGCACATCTCCCATACTGGTGTGCTCGTTTCACTACCTGGATTTTGGTTTCCTCTTCTTTCTTTGAAATGACACGTCTTCATTCAGCATGCTACACACACCTTCTAGCAGTTTCAGTTTGAAGCATGTTGGTGCTCTCAAAACGCTGTGTATCCTGTGTAGAGTGTGTCACTCTACAGCACTGAATACACAACTTAGAGCTCCTTTCAACACAGACACGCAAACACGTCTTTTTGGGAAAGTCCTAACTCAGGTAAATTGGAAATGTAATGGTTTCATCGAAAACATGTAGACAATCATGCTTTTGAAGTCTGCAACCGAAAGAAATGGCTTTTTGTACATGCCATTCTGAATTTCACTGCAAAATGCCCTTTTTTTCTGGTTTGTTGAAAGTTCAAAACACTTTAGGAGATAGAACGTGTTTGAAGAAGACTGATGCAGTGTGCGTTTTCCTGGATTTCAAGTGATTCGGGATACATACTCCTTGTTTTTCGACATTGTCTAAGAAACAACATGAGGCTTGCAAGAGATTGAAAAAATGCATCCTAAAACTTATGCCTGCAGTGAAAACACACGTTTCTACAAAGACTTGGAAGGAGCAAGCAAAAGAATAGTGGCTGAGAGTTCTTTCAGAGAGAAACACACGTATTTCATCCTTCTGTAGAGACGGTTAGGGTTACGATTGGACCTAGGGAAGGGTTATGTTGAGGGCTAGGGTTAGAGAGACGGTTAGGGTTACAATTGGACCTAGGGTTAGGGTTATGTTGAGGTCTAGGGTTAGAGATCCGGTTAGGGTTACGATTGGACCTAGGGTTAGGGTTATGTAGAGGCCTAAGTTTAGAGATCAGGTTAGTATTACGATTGGACCTAGGGTTAGGGTTATGTTGAGGGCTAGGGATAGAGAGACGGTTAGGGTTACGATTGGACCTAGGGTTAGGGTTATGTTGAGGGCCAGGGTTAGAGATCAGCTTAGTATTACGATTGGACCTAGGGTTAGGGTTATGTTGAGGCCTAGGGTTAGAGATCCGGTTAGGGTTACGATTGGACCTAGGGTTAGGGTTATGTTGAGGGCTAGGGTTAGAGATCCGGTTAGGGTTACGATTGGACCTAGGGTTAGGGTTATATTGAGCGCTAGGGTTAGAGAGACGGTTAGGGTTACGATTGGACCTAGGGTTAGGGTTATGTTGAGGCCTAAGTTTAGAGATCAGGTTAGTATTACGATTGGACCTAGGGTTAGGGTTATGTTGAGGGCTAGGGTTACAGATCCGGTTAGGGTTACGATTGGACGTAGGGTTAGGGTTATGTTGAGGGATAGGGTTAGAGATCCGGTTAGGGTTACGATTGGACGTAGGGTTAGGGTTATGTTGAGGGCTAGGGTTAGAGATCCGGTTAGGGTTACGATTGGTCGTAGGGTTAGGGTTATGTTGAGGGCTAGGGTTAGAGATCCGGTTAGGGTTACGGTTGGACCTAGGGTTAGGGTTACGTTGAGGGCTAGGGTTAGAGATCCGGTTAGGGTTAAGATTGTACCTAGGGCTATAGTGATGTTGAGCGCTAAGGTATTCCAGCAGTGAAAACACACATTTCTATAAAGACTTTGAAGCAGCAAGCAAAAGCCTAGTGGCTGAGTGTTCTTTCAGAGAGAAACATGCATTTCATCCTTCTGGAGTGAATTTTCATGCTGGAGTTCATATGCATTTTATACTGTGCAGAATGTAGCTACCTGCTGGGGGTTGTGTCATAGAAGCACCTTTTCTGCAGGAGCTTATTGGAACATTCATTGTTTGGCTAAGTTATTTAGGGTTGGTTTTGGAAGGTCTTTCAACCTTGGCCAAATCCCGCTTCGTACGCAAGTTTTTAATAGCGCTGTTTCCAAGTGTCCACAAAGAGCTGCTGCTTGAAACTGTCCACATGCACATCTCGTATACTGGTGTGCTCGTTTCACTACCTGGATTTTGGTTTCCTCTTCTTTCTTTGAAATGACAAGTCTTCATTCAGCATTCTACACACACCTTGTACCAGCTTCAGTTTGAAGCATGTTGGTGGTCTCAAAACGCTGTGTAACCTATGTAGAGTGTGTTACTCTCCAGCACTGAATACACAACTTAGAGCTCCTTTCACCACAGACACGCAAACACATCTTTTTGTGAAAGTCCTACTTCAGGTCCCTTGGGAATGTAAGGGTTTCATGGAGAACATGAAGTCAATCATGCTTTTGCACTCTACTACCAATAGAAATGACCTCTTTTACATGCCTGACTGAGTTTCACTGCAAAATGCCCTTGTTTTCTGGTTTCTTGAATGTTCTCAACACATTAGGAGAAAGAGCGTGTTTGAGCAAGATCGATGCAGTGTGCGTTTCCCTAGATTTCAAGTGATTTGGGAAATATAATCCTTATTTTTCCACATTGTGAAAGAAACATGAGGCTTGCAAGAGATTGAAAAAATGCATCCCAAAACGTACTCCAGCGGTGAAAGCACACGTTTCTACAAAGACTTTGAAGTAGCAAGTAAAAGCCAATGGCTGAGTGTTCTTTCAGAGAGAAACATACACATTTCATCCTTCTGGAGTGAATTTTCAGCCTGGAATTCATATGCATTTGTACCGTGCAGAATGTAACTACCTGCTCGGGGGTTGTGTCATAGAAGCAACTTTCCTGCAGGAGCTTATTGGAACATTCATTGTTTGGCTAACTTCTTTGGGTTGGTTTTGGAAGGTCTTTCAACTTTAGCCAAATCCGCTCTCTTACGAAATTTTTTCACAGCCTTGTTTCCAAGAGCCCACAAAGAACTGCTGCTTAAAACTCTCCACATGCACATCTCCCATACTGGTGTGCTCGTTTCACTACCTGGATTTTGGTTTCCTCTTCTTTCTTTGAAATTACAAGCCCTCTTTCTGCATGCTACACACACCTTGTAGCAGTTTCAGTTTGCAGCATATTGGTGCTCTTAAAACGCTGAGTAACCTGTGTAGAGTGTGTCAGTCTCCAGCACTGAATACACAACTTAGAGCTCCTTTCACCACAGACACGCAAACACATCTTTTTGTAAAAGTCCTACTTCTTTACTCTTGGAAATGTAAGGGTTTCATCGAGAACTTGAAGTCAATCATGCTTTTGCACTCTGCAACCAATAGGAATGAACTCTTGTACATACCCGTCTGAATTTCAGTGCAAAATGCCCTTCTTTTCTGGTTTGTTGAAAGTTCACAACACATTAGGAGATAGAGCGTGTTTGAAGAAGACTGATGCAGTGTGCGTTTTCCTGGATTTCTAGTGATTTGGGAAACATAATCCGTGTTTTCCCACATTGTCTAAGAAACAACATGAGGCTTGCAAGAGATTGAAACAATGCATCCTAAAACTTATTCCAGCAGTGAAAACACACGTTTCTACAAAGACTTGGAAGGAGCAAGCAAAAGAATAGTGGCTGAGTGTCCTTTCAGAGAGAAACACATGCATTTCATCCTTCTGGAGTGAGTTTTCTTGCTGGAATTCATATGCATTTTGTACTGTGCAGAATGTAGCTACCTGCTCGGGGGTTGTGTCATAGATGCACCTTTCCTGCAGGAGCTTATTGGAACTTTCATTGTTTGGCTAAGTTATTTAGGGTTGGTTTTGGAAGGTCTTTCAACTTTGGCCAAATGCGCTTTGTACGAAAGTTTTTCACAGCCCTGTTTCCAAGTGTCCACAAAGAGCTGCTGCTTGAAAGTGTCCACATGCACATCTCCCATACTGGTGTGCTCGTTTCACTACCTGGATTTTGGTTTCCTCTTCTTTCTTTGAAATGACACGACTTCATTCAGCATGCTACACACACCTTCTAGCAGTTTCAGTTTGAAGCATGTTGGTGCTCTCAAAACGCTGTGTATCCTGTGTAGATTGTGTCACTCTACAGCACTGAATACACAACTTAGAGCTCCTTTCAACACAGACACGCAAACACGTCTTTTTGGGAAAGTCCTAACTCAGGTAAATTGGAAATGTAATGGTTTCATCGAAAACATGAAGACAATCATGCTTTTGAACTCTGCAACCGAAAGAAATGGCTTTTTGTACATGCCATTCTGAATTTCACTGCAAAATGCCCTTCTTTTCTGGTTTGTTGAAAGTTCAAAACACTTTAGGAGATAGAACGTGTTTGAAGAAGACTGATGCAGTGTGCGTTTTCCTGGATTTCAAGTGATTCGGGATACATACTCCTTGTTTTTCGACATTGTCTAAGAAACAACATGAGGCTTGCAAGAGATTGAAAAAATGCATCTTAAAACTTATGCCTGCAGTGAAAACACACGTTTCTACAAAGACTTGGAAGGAGCAAGCAAAAGAATAGTGGCTGAGAGTTCTTTCAGAGAGAAACACACGTATTTCATCCTTCTGTAGAGACGGTTAGGGTTACGATTGGACCTAGGGTAGGGTTATGTTGAGGGCTAGGGTTAGAGAGACGGTTAGGGTTACGATTGGACCTAGGGTTAGGGTTATGTTGAGGTCTAGGGTTAGAGATCCGGTTAGGGTTACGATTGGACCTAGGGTTAGGGTTATGTTGAGGGCTAGGGTTAGAGATCCGGTTAGGGTTACGATTGGACCTAGGGTAGGGTTATGTTGAGGGCTAGGGTTAGAGAGACGGTTAGGGTTACGATTGGACCTAGGGTTAGGGTTATGTTGAGGTCTAGCGTTAGAGACCCGGTTAGGGTTACGATTGGACCTAGGGTTAGGGTTATGTTGAGGGCTAGGGTTAGAGATCCGGTTAGGGTTACGATTGGACCTAGGGTAGGGTTATGTTGAGGGCTAGGGTTAGAGAGACGGTTAGGGTTACGATTGGACCTAGGGTTAGGGTTATGTTGAGGTCTAGGGTTAGAGATCCGGTTAGGGTTACGATTGGACCTAGGGTTAGGGTTATGTTGAGGGCTAGGGTTAGAGATCCGGTTAGGGTTACGATTGGACCTAGGGTTAGGGTTATGTTGAGGGCTAGGGATAGAGAGACGGTTAGGGTTACGATTGGACCTAGGGTTAGGGTTATGTTGAGGGCCAGGGTTAGAGATCAGCTTAGTATTACGATTGGACCTAGGGTTAGGGTTATGTTGAGGCCTAGGGTTAGAGATCCGGTTAGGGTTACGATTGGACCTAGGGTTAGGGTTATGTTGAGGGCTAGGGTTAGAGATCCGGTTAGGGTTACGATTGGACCTAGGGTTAGGGTTATATTGAGCGCTAGGGTTAGAGAGACGGTTAGGGTTACGATTGGACCTAGGGTTAGGGTTATGTTGAGGCCTAAGTTTAGAGATCAGGTTAGTATTACTATTGGACCTAGGGTTAGGGTTATGTTGAGGGCTAGGGTAACAGATCCGGTTAGGGTTACGATTGGACTTAGGGTAAGGGTTATGTTGAGGGCTAGGGTTAGAGATCCGGTTAGGGTTACGGTTGGACCTAGGGTTAGGGTTATGTTGAGGGCCAGGGTTAGAGATCAGCTTAGTATTACGATTGGACCTAGGGTTAGGGTTATTTTGAGGCCTAGGGTTAGAGATCCTGTTAGGGTTACGATTGGACCTAGGGTTAGGGTTATGTTGAGGGCTAGGGTTAGAGATCCGGTTAGGCTTAAGATTGTACCTAGGGTTATAGTGATGTTGAGGGCTAGGGTATTCCAGCAGTGAAAACACACATTTCTATAAAGACTTTGAAGCAGCAAGCAAAAGCCTAGTGGCTGAGTGTTCTTTCAGAGAGAAACATGCATTTCATCCTTCTGGAGTGAATTTTCATGCTGGAGTTCATATGCATTTTATACTGTGCAGAATGTAGCTACCTGCTGGGGGTTGTGTCATAGAAGCACCTTTTCTGCAGGAGCTTATTGGAACATTCATTGTTTGGCTAAGTTATTTAGGGTTGGTTTTGGAAGGTCTTTCAACCTTGGCCAAATCCCGCTTCGTACGCAAGTTTTTAATAGCGCTGTTTCCAAGTGTCCACAAAGAGCTGCTGCTTGAAACTGTCCACATGCACATCTCGTATACTGGTGTGCTCGTTTCACTACCTGGATTTTGGTTTCCTCTTCTTTCTTTGAAATGACAAGTCTTCATTCAGCATTCTACACACACCTTGTACCAGCTTCAGTTTGAAGCATGTTGGTGGTCTCAAAACGCTGTGTAACCTATGTAGAGTGTGTTACTCTCCAGCACTGAATACACAACTTAGAGCTCCTTTCACCACAGACACGCAAACACATCTTTTTGTGAAAGTCCTACTTCAGGTCCCTTGGGATGTAAGGTTTTCATGGAGAACATGAAGTCAATCATGCTTTTGCACTCTACTACCAATAGAAATGACCTCTTGTACATGCCTGACTGAGTTTCACTGCAAAATGCCCTTGTTTTCTGGTTTCTTGAATGTTCTCAACACATTAGGAGAAAGAGCGTGTTTGAGCAAGATCGATGCAGTGTGCGTTTCCCTAGATTTCAAGTGATTTGGGAAATATAATCCTTATTTTTCCACATTGTGAAAGAAACATGAGGCTTGCAAGAGATTGAAAAAATGCATCCCAAAACGTACTCCAGCGGTGAAAGCACACGTTTCTACAAAGACTTTGAAGTAGCAAGTAAAAGCCAATGGCTGAGTGTTCTTTCAGAGAGAAACATACACATTTCATCCTTCTGGAGTGAATTTTCAGCCTGGAATTCATATGCATTTGT
Source organism: Miniopterus natalensis (assembly GCF_054644295.1). Lineage (NCBI taxonomy): Eukaryota > Metazoa > Chordata > Mammalia > Chiroptera > Miniopteridae > Miniopterus > Miniopterus natalensis. The sequence goes on from NC_142089.1 coordinate 84,630,776, forward strand.
ACCGTGCAGAATGTAACTACCTGCTCGGGGGTTGTGTCATAGAAGCAACTTTCCTGCAGGAGCTTATTGGAACATTCATTGTTTGGCTAACTTCTTTGGGTTGGTTTTGGAAGGTCTTTCAACTTTAGCCAAATCCGCTCTCTTACGAAATTTTTTCACAGCCTTGTTTCCAAGAGCCCACAAAGAACTGCTGCTTAAAACTCTCCACATGCACATCTCCCATACTGGTGTGCTCGTTTCACTACCTGGATTTTGGTTTCCTCTTCTTTCTTTGAAATTACAAGCCCTCTTTCTGCATGCTACACACACCTTGTAGCAGTTTCAGTTTGCAGCATATTGGTGCTCTTAAAACGCTGAGTAACCTGTGTAGAGTGTGTCAGTCTCCAGCACTGAATACACAACTTAGAGCTCCTTTCACCACAGACACGCAAACACATCTTTTTGTAAAAGTCCTACTTCTTTACTCTTGGAAATGTAAGGGTTTCATCGAGAACTTGAAGTCAATCATGCTTTTGCACTCTGCAACCAATAGGAATGAACTCTTGTACATACCCGTCTGAATTTCAGTGCAAAATGCCCTTCTTTTCTGGTTTGTTGAAAGTTCACAACACATTAGGAGATAGAGCGTGTTTGAAGAAGACTGATGCAGTGTGCGTTTTCCTGGATTTCTAGTGATTTGGGAAACATAATCCGTGTTTTCCCACATTGTCTAAGAAACAACATGAGGCTTGCAAGAGATTGAAACAATGCATCCTAAAACTTATTCCAGCAGTGAAAACACACGTTTCTACAAAGACTTGGAAGGAGCAAGCAAAAGAATAGTGGCTGAGTGTCCTTTCAGAGAGAAACACATGCATTTCATCCTTCTGGAGTGAGTTTTCTTGCTGGAATTCATATGCATTTTGTACTGTGCAGAATGTAGCTACCTGCTCGGGGGTTGTGTCATAGATGCACCTTTCCTGCAGGAGCTTATTGGAACTTTCATTGTTTGGCTAAGTTATTTAGGGTTGGTTTTGGAAGGTCTTTCAACTTTGGCCAAATCCGCTTTGTACGAAAGTTTTTCACAGCCCTGTTTCCAAGTGTCCACAAAGAGCTGCTGCTTGAAAGTGTCCACATGCACATCTCCCATACTGGTGTGCTCGTTTCACTACCTGGATTTTGGTTTCCTCTTCTTTCTTTGAAATGACAAGTCTTCATTCAGCATGCTACACACACCTTGTAGCAGTTTCAGTTTGAAGCATGTTGGTGCTCTCAAAACGCTGTGTATCCTGTGTAGAGTGTGTCACTCTACAGCACTGAATACACAACTTAGAGCTCCTTTCAACACAGACACGCAAACACGTCTTTTTGGGAAAGTCCTAACTCAGGTAAATTGGAAATGTAATGGTTTCATCGAAAACATGAAGACAATCATGCTTTTGAACTCTGCAACCGAAAGAAATGGCTTTTTGTACATGCCATTCTGAATTTCACTGCAAAATGCCCTTCTTTTCTGGTTTGTTGAAAGTTCAAAACACTTTAGGAGATAGAACGTGTTTGAAGAAGACTGATGCAGTGTGCGTTTTCCTGGATTTCAAGTGATTCGGGATACATACTCCTTGTTTTTCGACATTGTCTAAGAAACAACATGAGGCTTGCAAGAGATTGAAAAAATGCATCCTAAAACTTATGCCTGCAGTGAAAACACACGTTTCTACAAAGACTTGGAAGGAGCAAGCAAAAGAATAGTGGCTGAGAGTTCTTTCAGAGAGAAACACACGTATTTCATCCTTCTGTAGAGACGGTTAGGGTTACGATTGGACCTAGGGTAGGGTTATGTTGAGGGCTAGGGTTAGAGAGACGGTTAGGGTTACGATTGGGCCTAGGGTTAGGGTTATGTTGAGGTCTAGGGTTAGAGATCCGGTTAGGGTTACGATTGGACCTAGGGTTAGGGTTATGTTGAGGCCTAAGTTTAGAGATCAGGTTAGTATTACGATTGGACCTAGGGTTAGGGTTATGTTGAGGGCTAGGGTTACAGATCCGGTTAGGGTTACGATTGGACCTAGGGTTAGGGTTATGTTTAGGGATAGGGTTAGAGATCCGGTTAGGGTTACGATTGGACGTAGGGTTAGGGTTATGTTGAGGGCTAGGGTTAGAGATCCGGTTAGGGTTACGATTGGTCGTAGGGTTAGGGTTATGTTGAGGGCTAGGGTTAGAGATCCGGTTAGGGTTACGGTTGGACCTAGGGTTAGGGTTACGTTGAGGGCTAGGGTTAGAGATCCGGTTAGGGTTAAGATTGTACCTAGGGCTATAGTGATGTTGAGGGCTAGGGTATTCCAGCAGTGAAAACACACATTTCTATAAAGACTTTGAAGCAACAAGCAAAAGCCTAGTGGCTGAGTGTTCTTTCAGAGAGAAACATGCATTTCATCCTTCTGGAGTGAATTTTCATGCTGGAGTTCATATGCATTTTATACTGTGCAGAATGTAGCTACCTGCTGGGGGTTGTGTCATAGAAGCACCTTTTCTGCAGGAGCTTATTGGAACATTCATTGTTTGGCTAAGTTATTTAGGGTTGGTTTTGGAAGGTCTTTCAACCTTGGCCAAATCCCGCTTCGTACGCAAGTTTTTAATAGCGCTGTTTCCAAGTGTCCACAAAGAGCTGCTGCTTGAAACTGTCCACATGCACATCTCGTATACTGGTGTGCTCGTTTCACTACCTGGATTTTGGTTTCCTCTTCTTTCTTTGAAATGACAAGTCTTCATTCAGCATTCTACACACACCTTGTACCAGCTTCAGTTTGAAGCATGTTGGTGGTCTCAAAACGCTGTGTAACCTATGTAGAGTGTGTTACTCTCCAGCACTGAATACACAACTTAGAGCTCCTTTCACCACAGACACGCAAACACATCTTTTTGTGAAAGTCCTACTTCAGGTCCCTTGGGAATGTAAGGTTTTCATGGAGAACATGAAGTCAATCATGCTTTTGCACTCTACTACCAATAGAAATGACCTCTTGTACATGCCTGACTGAGTTTCACTGCAAAATGCCCTTGTTTTCTGGTTTCTTGAATGTTCTCAACACATTAGGAGAAAGAGCGTGTTTGAGCAAGATCGATGCAGTGTGCGTTTCCCTAGATTTCAAGTGATTTGGGAAATATAATCCTTATTTTTCCACATTGTGAAAGAAACATGAGGCTTGCAAGAGATTGAAAAAATGCATCCCAAAACGTACTCCAGCGGTGAAAGCACACGTTTCTACAAAGACTTTGAAGTAGCAAGTAAAAGCCAATGGCTGAGTGTTCTTTCAGAGAGAAACATACACATTTCATCCTTCTGGAGTGAATTTTCAGCCTGGAATTCATATGCATTTGTACCGTGCAGAATGTAACTACCTGCTCGGGGGTTGTGTCATAGAAGCAACTTTCCTGCAGGAGCTTATTGGAACATTCATTGTTTGGCTAACTTCTTTGGGTTGGTTTTGAAAGGTCTTTCAACTTTAGCCAAATCCGCTCTCTTACGAAATTTTTTCACAGCCTTGTTTCCAAGAGCCCACAAAGAACTGCTGCTTAAAACTCTCCACATGCACATCTCCCATACTGGTGTGCTCGTTTCACTACCTGGATTTTGGTTTCCTCTTCTTTCTTTGAAATTACAAGCCCTCTTTCTGCATGCTACACACACCTTGAAGCAGTTTCAGTTTCCAGCATATTGGTGCTCTTAAAACGCTGAGTAACCTGTGTAGAGTGTGTCAATCTCCAGCACTGAATACACAACTTAGAGCTCCTTTCACCACAGACACGCAAACACATCTTTTTGTAAAAGTCCTACTTCTTTACTCTTGGAAATGTAAGGGTTTCATCGAGAACTTGAAGTCAATCATGCTTTTGCACTCTGCAACCAATAGGAATGAACTCTTGTACATACCCGTCTGAATTTCAGTGCAAAATGCCCTTCTTTTCTGGTTTGTTGAAAGTTCACAACACATTAGGAGATAGAGCGTGTTTGAAGAAGACTGATGCAGTGTGCGTTTTCCTGGATTTCTAGTGATTTGGGAAACATAATCCGTGTTTTCCCACATTGTCTAAGAAACAACATGAGGCTTGCAAGAGATTGAAACAATGCATCCTAAAACTTATTCCAGCAGTGAAAACACACGTTTCTACAAAGACTTGGAAGGAGCAAGCAAAAGAATAGTGGCTGAGTGTCCTTTCAGAGAGAAACACATGCATTTCATCCTTCTGGAGTGAGTTTTCTTGCTGGAATTCATATGCATTTTGTACTGTGCAGAATGTAGCTACCTGCTCGGGGGTTGTGTCATAGATGCACCTTTCCTGCAGGAGCTTATTGGAACTTTCATTGTTTGGCTAAGTTATTTAGGGTTGGTTTTGGAAGGTCTTTCAACTTTGGCCAAATGCGCTTTGTACGAAAGTTTTTCACAGCCCTGTTTCCAAGTGTCCACAAAGAGCTGCTGCTTGAAAGTGTCCACATGCACATCTCCCATACTGGTGTACTCGTTTCACTACCTGGATTTTGGTTTCCTCTTCTTTCTTTGAAATGACAAGTCTTCATTCAGCATGCTACACACACCTTGTAGCAGTTTCAGTTTGAAGCATGTTGGTGCTCTCAAAACGCTGTGTATCCTGTGTAGAGTGTGTCACTCTACAGCACTGAATACACAACTTAGAGCTCCTTTCAACACAGACACGCAAACACGTCTTTTTGGGAAAGTCTTAACTCAGGTAAATTGGAAATGTAATGGTTTCATCGAAAACATGAAGACAATCATGCTTTTGAACTCTGCAACCGAAAGAAATGGCTTTTTGTACATGCCATTCTGAATTTCACTGCAAAATGCCCTTCTTTTCTGGTTTGTTGAAAGTTCAAAACACTTTAGGAGATAGAACGTGTTTGAAGAAGACTGATGCAGTGTGCGTTTTCCTGGATTTCAAGTGATTCGGGATACATACTCCTTGTTTTTCGACATTGTCTAAGAAACAACATGAGGCTTGCAAGAGATTGAAAAAATGCATCCTAAAACTTATGCCTGCAGTGAAAACACACGTTTCTACAAAGACTTGGAAGGAGCAAGCAAAAGAATAGTGGCTGAGAGTTCTTTCAGAGAGAAACACACGTATTTCATCCTTCTGTAGAGACGGTTAGGGTTACGATTGGACCTAGGGTAGGGTTATGTTGAGGGCTAGGGTTAGAGAGACGGTTAGGGTTACGATTGGGCCTAGGGTTAGGGTTATGTTGAGGTCTAGGGTTAGAGATCCGGTTAGGGTTACGATTGGACCTAGGGTTAGGGTTATGTTGAGGCCTAAGTTTAGAGATCAGGTTAGTATTACGATTGGACCTAGGGTTAGGGTTATGTTGAGGGCTAGGGTTACAGATCCGGTTAGGGTTACGATTGGACCTAGGGTTAGGGTTATGTTTAGGGATAGGGTTAGAGATCCGGTTAGGGTTACGATTGGACGTAGGGTTAGGGTTATGTTGAGGGCTAGGGTTAGAGATCCGGTTAGGGTTACGATTGGTCGTAGGGTTAGGGTTATGTTGAGGGCTAGGGTTAGAGATCCGGTTAGGGTTACGGTTGGACCTAGGGTTAGGGTTACGTTGAGGGCTAGGGTTAGAGATCCGGTTAGGGTTAAGATTGTACCTAGGGCTATAGTGATGTTGAGGGCTAGGGTATTCCAGCAGTGAAAACACACATTTCTATAAAGACTTTGAAGCAACAAGCAAAAGCCTAGTGGCTGAGTGTTCTTTCAGAGAGAAACATGCATTTCATCCTTCTGGAGTGAATTTTCATGCTGGAGTTCATATGCATTTTATACTGTGCAGAATGTAGCTACCTGCTGGGGGTTGTGTCATAGAAGCACCTTTTCTGCAGGAGCTTATTGGAACATTCATTGTTTGGCTAAGTTATTTAGGGTTGGTTTTGGAAGGTCTTTCAACCTTGGCCAAATCCCGCTTCGTACGCAAGTTTTTAATAGCGCTGTTTCCAAGTGTCCACAAAGAGCTGCTGCTTGAAACTGTCCACATGCACATCTCGTATACTGGTGTGCTCGTTTCACTACCTGGATTTTGGTTTCCTCTTCTTTCTTTGAAATGACAAGTCTTCATTCAGCATTCTACACACACCTTGTACCAGCTTCAGTTTGAAGCATGTTGGTGGTCTCAAAACGCTGTGTAACCTATGTAGAGTGTGTTACTCTCCAGCACTGAATACACAACTTAGAGCTCCTTTCACCACAGACACGCAAACACATCTTTTTGTGAAAGTCCTACTTCAGGTCCCTTGGGAATGTAAGGGTTTCATGGAGAACATGAAGTCAATCATGCTTTTGCACTCTACTACCAATAGAGATGACCTCTTGTACATGCCTGACTGAGTTTCACTGCAAAATGCCCTTGTTTTCTGGTTTCTTGAATGTTCTCAACACATTAGGAGAAAGAGCGTGTTTGAGCAAGATCGATGCAGTGTGCGTTTCCCTAGATTTCAAGTGATTTGGGAAATATAATCCTTATTTTTCCACATTGTGAAAGAAACATGAGGCTTGCAAGAGATTGAAAAAATGCATCCCAAAACGTACTCCAGCGGTGAAAGCACACGTTTCTACAAAGACTTTGAAGTAGCAAGTAAAAGCCAATGGCTGAGTGTTCTTTCAGAGAGAAACATACACATTTCATCCTTCTGGAGTGAATTTTCAGCCTGGAATTCATATGCATTTGTACCGTGCAGAATGTAACTACCTGCTCGGGGGTTGTGTCATAGAAGCAACTTTCCTGCAGGAGCTTATTGGAACATTCATTGTTTGGCTAACTTCTTTGGGTTGGTTTTGAAAGGTCTTTCAACTTTAGCCAAATCCGCTCTCTTACGAAATTTTTTCACAGCCTTGTTTCCAAGAGCCCACAAAGAACTGCTGCTTAAAACTCTCCACATGCACATCTCCCATACTGGTGTGCTCGTTTCACTACCTGGATTTTGGTTTCCTCTTCTTTCTTTGAAATTACAAGCCCTCTTTCTGCATGCTACACACACCTTGAAGCAGTTTCAGTTTCCAGCATATTGGTGCTCTTAAAACGCTGAGTAACCTGTGTAGAGTGTGTCAATCTCCAGCACTGAATACACAACTAAGAGCTCCTTTCACCACAGACACGCAAACACATCTTTTTGTAAAAGTCCTACTTCTTTACTCTTGGAAATGTAAGGGTTTCATCGAGAACTTGAAGTCAATCATGCTTTTGCACTCTGCAACCAATAGGAATGAACTCTTGTACATACCCGTCTGAATTACAGTGCAAAATGCCCTTCTTTTCTGGTTTGTTGAAAGTTCACAACACATTAGGAGATAGAGCGTGTTTGAAGAAGACTGATGCAGTGTGCGTTTTCCTGGATTTCTAGTGATTTGGGAAACATAATCCGTGTTTTCCCACATTGTCTAAGAAACAACATGAGGCTTGCAAGAGATTGAAACAATGCATCCTAAAACTTATTCCAGCAGTGAAAACACACGTTTCTACAAAGACTTGGAAGGAGCAAGCAAAAGAATAGTGGCTGAGTGTCCTTTCAGAGAGAAACACATGCATTTCATCCTTCTGGAGTGAGTTTTCTTGCTGGAATTCATATGCATTTTGTACTGTGCAGAATGTAGCTACCTGCTCGGGGGTTGTGTCATAGATGCACCTTTCCTGCAGGAGCTTATTGGAACTTTCATTGTTTGGCTAAGTTATTTAGGGTTGGTTTTGGAAGGTCTTTCAACTTTGGCCAAATGCGCTTTGTACGAAAGTTTTTCACAGCCCTGTTTCCAAGTGTCCACAAAGAGCTGCTGCTTGAAAGTGTCCACATGCACATCTCCCATACTGGTGTGCTCGTTTCACTACCTGGATTTTGGTTTCCTCTTCTTTCTTTGAAATGACAAGTCTTCATTCAGCATGCTACACACACCTTGTAGCAGTTTCAGTTTGAAGCATGTTGGTGCTCTCAAAACGCTGTGTATCCTGTGTAGAGTGTGTCACTCTACAGCACTGAATACACAACTTAGAGCTCCTTTCAACACAGACACGCAAACACGTCTTTTTGGGAAAGTCCTAACTCAGGTAAATTGGAAATGTAATGGTTTCATCGAAAACATGAAGACAATCATGCTTTTGAACTCTGCAACCGAAAGAAATGGCTTTCTGTACATGCCATTCTGAATTTCACTGCAAAATGCCCTTCTTTTCTGGTTTGTTGAAAGTTCAAAACACTTTAGGAGATAGAACGTGTTTGAAGAAGACTGATGCAGTGTGCGTTTTCCTGGATTTCAAGTGATTCGGGATACATACTCCTTGTTTTTCGACATTGTCTAAGAAACAACATGAGGCTTGCAAGAGATTGAAAAAATGCATCCTAAAACTTATGCCTGCAGTGAAAACACACGTTTCTACAAAGACTTGGTAGGAGCAAGCAAAAGAATAGTGGCTGAGAGTTCTTTCAGAGAGAAACACACGTATTTCATTCTTCTGTAGAGACGGTTAGGGTTACGATTGGACCTAGGGTAGGGTTATGTTGAGGGCTAGGGTTAGAGAGACGGTTAGGGTTACGATTGGACCTAGGGTTAGGGTTATGTTGAGGTCTAGGGTTAGAGATCCGGTTAGGGTTACGATTGGACCTAGGGTTAGGGTTATGTTGAGGGCTAGGGTTAGAGATCCGGTTAGGGTTACGATTGGACCTAGGGTAGGGTTTTGTTGAGGGCTAGGGTTAGAGACACGGTTAGGGTTACGATTGGACCTAGGGTTAGGGTTATGTTGAGGTCTAGCGTTAGAGATCCGGTTAGGGTTACGATTGGACGTAGGGTTAGGGTTATGTTGAGGGCTAGGGTTAGAGATCTGGTTAGAGTTACGATTGGACCTAGGGTAGGGTTATGTTGAGGGCTAGGGTTAGAGAGACGGTTAGGGTTACGATTGGACCTAGGGTTAGGGTTATGTTGAGGTCTAGGGTTAGAGATCCGGTTAGGGTTACGATTGGACCTAGGGTTACGGTTATGTTGAGGGCTAGGGTTAGAGATCCGGTTAGGGTTACGATTGGATCTAAGGTTAGGGTTATGTTGAGGGCTAGGGTTAGATATCCGTTTAGGGTTCCGAATGGACCTAGGGTTAGGTTTATGTTGAGGGCTAGGGTTAGAGATCCGGTTAGGGTTCCGATTGGACCTAGTGTTAGGCTTATGTTGAGGGCTAGGGTTAGAGATCTTGTTAGGGTTCCGATTGGACCTAGCGTTAGGGTTCTGTTGAGGGCTAGGGTTAGAGATCCGGTTAGGGTTCCGATTGGACCTAGGGTTAGTGTTATGTTGAGGGCGAGGGCTAGAGATCCTGTTAGGTTTCCGATTGGACCTAGCGTTAGGGTTATGTTGAGGGCTAGGGTTAGATATCCGGTTCGGGTTCAGATTGGACCTAGGGTTAGGGTTATGTTGAGGGCTAGGGTTAGAGATCCGGTTAGGGTTCCGATTGGACCTAGGGTTAGGGTTATGTTGAGGGCGAGGGTTAGAGATCCGCTTAGGGTTCCGATTGGACCTAGGGTTAGGGTTAGGGTTATGTTGAGGGCTAGGGTTAGAGATCCGGTTAGGGTTCCGATTGGACCTAGGGTTAGGGTTATTTTGAAGGCTAGAGTTAGAGTTCCGGTTAGGGTTCCGATTGGAACTAGGGTTAGGGTTAAGTTGAGGGCTAGGGTTAGAGATGCGGTTAGGGTTCCGATTGGACGTCGGATTAGGGTTATATTGAGCGCCAGGTTTAGAGATCCGGTTAGGGTTCCGATTGGACCTCGGGTTAGGGTTATGTTGAGTGATAGGGTTAGAGATCAGGTTAGGGTTCCCATTGAACCTAGGGTTAGGGTTATGTTGAGGGCTAGGGTTAGAGATCCGTTTAGGGTTCCTATTGGACTTAGGGTTAAGGTTATGTTGAGGGCTAGGGTTAGAGATCCGGTTAGGGTTCCGATTGGACCTAGGGTTAGGGTTATGTTGAGGGCGAGGGTTAGAGATCCGGTTAGGGCTCCGATTGCAACTCGGGTTAGTGATATGTTGAGGGCGAGGGGTAGAGATTTGTTAGAGTTTCGATTGGACCTAGGGTTAGGGTTATGTGGAAAGCTAGGGTTAGAGATCTGGTTAGGGGTCCGGTTGGACCTAGGGTTAGGGTTATGTTGAGGGATAGGATTAGAGATCCGTTTAGGGTTCCGATTGGACCTAGGGTTAGGGTTATGTTGAGGGCTAGGTTTAGAGATCCGGTTAGGGTTCCGATTGGACCTAGGGTTAGGGTTATGTTGAGGGCTATGGTTAGACATGCGGTTAGGGTTCCGATTGGACCTCGGATTAATGTTATGTTGAGCGCTAGGGTTAGAGATCCGGTTAGGGTTCCGATTGGATCTCGGGTAAGGGTTATGTTGAGCGCTAGGGTTAGAGATCAGGTTAGGGTTCCGATTGAACCTAGGGTTAGGGTTATGTTGAGGGCTAGGGTTAGAGATCCGTTTAGGGTTCCGATTTGACTTAGGGTTTGGGTTATGTTGAGGGCTAGGGTTAGAGATCTGGTTAGGGTTCCGATTGAACCTAGGGATAGGGTTATGTTGAGGGCTAGGGTTAGAGATCCGGTTAGGGTTCCGATTGGACCTAGGGTTAGGGTTATGTTTAGGGCTAGGGTTAGAGATCCCTTTAGGGTTCCGATTGGACCTAGGGTTATTGTTATGTTGAGGCGAGGGTTAGAGATCCGGTTAGGGTTCCGATTGGACTTCGGGTGAGTGATATGTTGAGGGCGAGGGGTAGAGATACTGTTAGGGTTCCAACTGTACCTAGGGTTATGGTTATTTAGAGGGCTAGGGTTAGAGATCCGGTTAGGGTTCCTGTTGGACCTAGGGTTAGGGTTATGTTGAGGGCTAGGGTTAGAGATCCGGTTAGGGTTCCGATTGGACTTAGGGATAGGGTTATGTTGAGGGCTAGAGTTAGAGATCCGATTAGGGTTCCGATTGGACCTAGGGCTAGGGTTATGTTGAGGGCAGGGTTTGAGATCCGGTTAGGGTTCCGATTGGACCTGGGGTTAGGGTTATTTTGAGGACTAGGGTTAGAGATCCGGTTAGGGTTCCGGTTGGACCTAGGGTTAGGGTTATGTTGAGGGCTAGGGTTAGAGATCCGGTTAGGGTTCAGATTGGACCTAGGGTTAGGGTTATGTTGAGGGCTAGGGTTAGATATCCGTTTAGGGATCCGATTGGACCTAGGGTTAGGGTTATGTTGAGGGCGAGGATTAGATATCCGGTTAGGGTTCCTATTGCAACTAGGGTTAGTGATATGTTGAGGGCTAGGTTTAGAGATCCCGTTAGGGTTCCGATAGGACCTAGGGTTAGGGTTATGTGGAGGGCTAGGGTTAGAGTTCCTGTCTGGGTTCCGGTTGGACCTAGGGTTAGGGTTATGTTGAGGGCTAGGGTTAGAGATCCTGTTAGGGTTCCGATTGGACCTAGCGTTAGGGTTATGTTGAGGGCTAGGGTTAGATATCCGGTTCGGGTTCAGATTGGACCTAGGGTTAGGGTTATGTTGAGGGCTAGGGTTAGAGATCCGGTTAGGGTTCCGATTGGACCTAGGGTTAGGGTTATGTTGAGGGCGAGGGTTAGAGATCCGCTTAGGGTTCCGATTGGACCTAGGGTTAGGGTTAGGGTTATGTTGAGGGCTAGGGTTAGAGATCCGGTTAGGGTTCCGATTGGACCTAGGGTTAGGGTTATTTTGAGAGCTAGAGTTAGAGTTCCGGTTAGGGTTCCGATTGGAACTAGGGTTAGGGTTAAGTTGAGGGCTAGGGTTAGAGATGCGGTTAGGGTTCCGATTGGACGTCGGATTAGGGTTATATTGAGCGCCAGGGTTAGAGATCCGGTTAGGGTTCCGATTGGACCTCGGGTTAGGGTTATGTTGAGTGCTAGGGTTAGAGATCAGGTTAGGGTTCCCATTGAACCTAGGGTTAGGGTTATGTTGAGGGCTAGGGTTAGAGATCCGTTTAGGGTTCCGATTGGACTTAGGGTTAAGGTTATGTTGAGGGCTAGGGTTAGAGATCCGGTTAGGGTTCCGATTGGACCTAGGGTTAGGGTTATGTTGAGGGCGAGGGTTAGAGATCCGGTTAGGGTTCCGATTGCAACTCGGGTTAGTGATATGTTGAGAGCCAGGGGTAGAGATTTGTTAGAGTTCCGATTGGACCTAGGGTTAGGGTTATGTGGAAAGCTAGGGTTAGAGATCTGGTTAGGGTTCCGGTTGGACCTAGGGTTAGGGTTATGTTGAGGGCTAGGATTAGAGATCCGTTTAGGGTTCCGATTGGACCTAGGGTTAGGGTTATGTTGAGGGCTAGGGTTAGATATCCGGTTCGGGTTCAGATTGGACCTAGGGTTAGGGTTATGTTGAGGGCTAGGGTTAGAGATCCGGTTAGGGTTCCGGTTGGACCTAGGGTTAGGGTTATGTTGAGGGCTAGGGTTAGAGATCCGGTTAGGGTTCCGATTGGACCTAGGGTTAGTGTTATGTTGAGGGCTAGGGTTAGATATCCGTTTAGGGATCCGATTGGACCTAGGGTTAGGGTTATGTTGAGGGCGAGGATTAGATATCCGGTTAGGGTTCCTATTGCAACTAGGGTTAGTGATATGTTGAGGGCTAGGTTTAGAGATCCCGTTAGGGTTCCGATAGGACCTAGGGTTAGGGTTATGTGGAGGGCTAGGGTTAGATATCCGTTTAGGGATCTGATTGGACCTAGGGTTAGGGTTATGTTGAGGGCGAGGATTAGATATCCGGTTAGGGTTCCTATTGCAACTAGGGTTAGTGATATGTTGAGGGCTAGGTTTTGAGATCCCGTTAGGGTTCCGATAGGACCTAGGGTTAGGGTTATGTGGAGGGCTAGGGTTAGAGATCCTGTCTGGGTTCCGGTTGGACCTAGGGTTAGGGTTATGTTGAGGGCTAGGGTTAGAGATCCTGTTAGGGTTCCGATTGGACCTAGCGTTAGGGTTATGTTGAGGGCTAGGGTTAGATATCCGGTTCGGGTTCAGATTGGACCTAGGGTTAGGGTTATGTTGAGGGCTAGGGTTAGAGATCCGGTTAGGGTTCCGATTGGACCTAGGGTTAGGGTTATGTTGAGGGCGAGGGTTAGAGATCCGCTTAGGGTTCCGATTGGACCTAGGTTTAGGGTTAGGGTTATGTTGAGGGCTAGGGTTAGAGATCCGGTTAGGGTTCCGATTGGACCTAGGGTTAGGGTTATTTTGAGGGCTAGTGTTAGAGTTCCGGTTAGGGTTCCGATTGGAACTAGGGTTAGGGTTAAGTTGAGGGCTAGGGTTAGAGATGCGGTTAGGGTTCCGATTGGACGTCGGATTAGGGTTATATTGAGCGCCAGGGTTAGAGATCCGGTTAGGGTTCCGATTGGACCTCGGGTTAGGGTTATGTTGAGTGCTAGGGTTAGAGATCAGGTTAGGGTTCCCATTGAACCTAGGGTTAGGGTTATGTTGAGGGCTAGGGTTAGAGATCTGTTTAGGGTTCCGATTTGACTTAGGGTTTGGGTTATGTTGAGGGCTAGGGTTAGAGATCCGGTTAGGGTTCCGATTGAACCTAGGGATAGGGTTATGTTGAGGGCTAGGGTTAGAGATCCGGTTAGGGTTCCGATTGGACCTAGGGTTATTGTTATGTTGAGGCGAGGGTTAGAGATCCGGTTAGGGTTCCGATTGGACTTCGGGTGAGTGATATGTTGAGGGCGAGGGGTAGAGATACTGTTAGGGTTCCAACTGTACCTAGGGTTATGGTTATTTAGAGGGCTAGGGTTAGAGATCCGGTTAGGGTTCCTGTTGGACCTAGGGTTAGGGTTATATTGAGGGCTAGGGTTAGAGATCCGATTAGGGTTCCGATTGGACCTAGGGTTAGGGTTATGTTGAGGGCAGGGTTTGAGATCCGGTTAGGGTTCCGATTGGACCTAGGGTTAGGGTTATTTTGAGGACTAGGGTTAGAGATCCGGTTAGGGTTCCGGTTGGACCTAGGGTTAGGGTTATGTTGAGGGCTAGGGTTAGAGATCCGGTTAGGGTTCCGATTGGACCTCAGGGTAGGGTTATGTTGAGGGCTAGGATTAGAGATCCGGTTAGGGTTGCGATAGGACCTAGGGTTAGGGTTATGTGGAGGGCAAGGGTTAGAGACCCGGTTAGGGTTCCGGTTGGACCTAGGGTTAGGGTTATGTTGAGGGCTAGGGTTAGAGATCCGGTTAGGATTCCGATTGGACCTAGGCTTAGGGTTATGTTCAGGGCTAGGGATAGATATCCAGTTAGGGTTCCGATTGGACCTAGGGTTAGGGTTATGTTGAGGGCTAGGGTTAGAGATCCGGTTAGGGTTCCGATTGGACCTAGGGTTAGGGTTATTTTGAGGGCTAGGGTCAGAGATCCGGTTAGGGTTCCGGTTGGACCTAGGGTTAGGGTTATGTTGGGGGCTAGGGTTAGAGATCCGGTTAGTGTTCCGATTGGACCTAGGGTTAGGGTTATTTTGAGGGCTAGGGTTAGAGTTCCGGTTAGGGTTCCGATTGAACCTAGGGTTAGGGTTATGTTGAGGGCTAGGGTTAGAGATCCGGTTAGGGTTCCGATTGGACCAAGGTTTAGGGTTATGTTGAGGGCTAGGGTTAGATATCCGTTTAGGGTTCCGAATGGACCTAGGGTTAGGTTTATGTTGAGGGCTAGGGTTAGAGATCCGGTTAGGGTTCCGATTGGACCTACTGTTAAGCTTATGTTGAGGGCTAGGGTTAGAGATCTTGTTAGGGTTCCAATTGGACCTAGCGTTAGGGTTATGTTGAGGGTTAGGGTTAGAGATCCGGTTAGGGTTCCGATTGGACCTAGGGTTAGGGTTATGTTCAGGGCGAGGATTAGATATACGGTTAGGGTTCCTATTGCAACTAGGGTTAGTGATATGTTGAGGGCTAGGTTTAGAGATCCAGTTAGGGTTCCGATAGGACCTAGGGTTAAGGTTATGTGGAGGGTTAGGGTTAGAGTTCCGGTTAGGGTTCCGGTTGGACCTAGGGTTAGGGTTATGTGGAGGGCTAGGGTTAGAGGTCCGGTTAGGGTTCCGGTTGGACCTAGGGTTAGGGTTATGTTGAGGGCTAGGGTTAGAGATCCGGTTAGGGTTTCGATTGGACTTAGGGTTAGGGTTATGTTGAGGTCTAGGGAAAGATATCCGGTTAGGGTTCCGATTGGACCTAGGGTTAGGGTTATGTTGAGGGCTAGTGATAGAGATTCGGTTAGGGTTCCGATTGGACCTAAGGTTAGGGTTATTTTGAGGGCTAGGGTTAGAGTTCCGGTTAGGGTTCCGATTGGACATAGGGTTAGGGTTATGTTGAGGGCTAGGGTTAGAGATGCGGTTAGGGTTCCGATTGGACGTCGGATTAGGGTTATGTTGAGCGCTACGGTTAGAGATCCGTTTAGGGTTCCGATTGGACCTAGGGTTAGGTTTATGTTGACGGCTAGGTATACAGATCCGGTTAGGGTTCCGATTGGACCTAGGGTTAGGGTTATGTTGAGGGCTAGGGTTAGAGATCCGGTTAGGGTTCCGATTTGACCTAGGGTTAGGGTTATGTTGAGAGCTAGGGTTAGAGATTCGGTTAGGGTTCCGATTGGACCTAGGATTAGGGTTATGGTGAGGGCGAGGGGTAGAGATCCTGTTATTGTTCCGAATGGACCTAGGGTTAGGGTCATGTTGAGGGCTAGGGATAGATATCCAGTTAGGGTTCCGATTGGACCTAGGGTTAGGGTTATGTTGAGGGCTAGGGTTAGAGATCCGGTTAGGGTTCCGACTGGACCTAGGGTTAGGGTTATTTTGAGGGCTAGGGTTAGAGATCCGGTTAGGGTTCCGGTTGGACCTAGGGTTAGGGTTATGTTGAGGGCTAGGGTTAGAGTTCCGGTTAGGGTTCCGATTGGACCTAGGTTTAGAGTTATGTTGAGGGCTAGGGTTAGATATCCGTTTAGGGTTCCGAATGGACCTAGCGTTAGGGTTATGTTGAGGGCTAGGGTTAGAGATCCGGTTAGGGTTCCGATTGGACCTAGGGTTAGTGTTATGTTGAGGGGGAGGGCTAGAGATTCGGTTAGGGTTCCGATTGGGGACTAGCGTTAGGGTTATGTTGAGGGCTAGGGTTAGATATCCGGTTAGGGTTCAGATTGGACCTAGGGTTAGGGTTATGTTGAGGGCTAGGGTTAGATATCCGTTTAGGGTTCAGATTGGACCTAGGGTTACGGTTATGTTGAGGGCTAGGGTTAGATATCCGTTTAGGGTTCCGATTGGACCTAGGGTTACGGTTATGTTGAGGGCTAGGGTTAGAGATCCGGTTAAGGTTCCGATTAGACATAGGGTTAGGGTTATGTTGAGGGCGAGGGTTAGAGATCCGGTTAGGGTTCCGATTGGACCTAGGGTTAGGGTTATAGTGAGGACGAGGGGTAGAGATCCTGTTAGGGTTCCGAATGGACCTAGGGTTAGGGTTATGTTGAAGGCTAAGGTTAGATATCCGGTTTGGGTTCCTATTGCAACTAGGGTTAGTGATATGTTGAGGGCTAGGTTTAGAGATGCAGTTTGGGTTCCGATAGGACCTAGGGTTAGGGTTATGTGGAGGGCTAGGGTTAGAGATCCGGTTAGGGTTCCGGTTGGACCTAGGATTAGGGTTATGTGGAGGGCTAGGGTTAGAGATCCGGTTAGGGTTCCGGTTGGACCTAGGGTTAGGGTTATGTTGAGGGCTAGGGTTATAGATCCGGTTAGGATTCCGATTGGACCTAGGCTTAGGGTTATGTTGAGGGCTAGGGATAGATATCCGGTGAGGGTTCCGATTGGACCTAGGGTTAGGGTTATGTTGAGGGCTAGGGTTAGAGATCCGGTCAGGGTTCCGATTGGACCTAGGGTTAGTGTTATGTTGAGGGCGAGGGTAGAGATCCTGTTAGGGTTCCGATTGGACCTAGCGTTAGGGTTATGTTTAGGGCTAGGGTTAGATATCCGGTTAGGGTTCAGATTGGACCTAGGGTTAGGGTTATGTTGAGGGCTAGGGTTAGATATCCGTTTAGGGTTCCGATTGGACCTAGGGTTAGGGTTATGTTGAGGGCGAGGATTAGATATCCGGTTAGGGTTCCAATTGCAACTAGGGTTAGTGACATGTTGAGGGCTAGGTTTAGAGATCCAGTTAGGGTTCCGGTTGGACCTAGGGTTAGGGTTATGTGGAGGGCTAGGGTTAGAGATCCGGTTAGGGTTCCGGTTGGACCTAGGGTTAGGGTTATGTTGAGGGCTAGGGATAGAGATCCGGTTAGGGTTCCGATTGGACTTAGGGTTAGGGTTATGTTGAGGGCTAGGGAAAGATATCCGGTTAGGGTTCCGATTGGACCTAGGGTTAGGGCTATGTTGAGGGCTAGTGATAGAGATCCGGTTATGGTTCCGATTGGACCTAGGGTTAGGGTTATTTTGAGGGCTAGGTTTAGAGATCCGGTTAGGGTTCCGTTTGGACCTAGGGTTAGGGTTATGTTGAGGGCTAGGGTTAGAGATCCGGTTAGGGTTCCGATTGGACCTAGGTTAGGGTTATTTTGAGGGCTAGGGTTAGAGTTCCGGTTAGGGTTCCGATTGGACCTAGGGTTAGGGTTATGTTGAGGGCTAGGGTTAGAAATGCGGTTAGGGTTCCGATTGGAATTCGGATTAGGGTTATGTTGAGCGCTAGGGTTAGAGATCCGGTTAGGGTTCCGATTGGACCTAGGGTTAGGGATATTTTGAGGGCTAGGGTTAGAGATCTGGTTAGGGTTCCGGTTTGACCTAGGGTTAGGGTTATGTTGAGGGCTAGGGTTAGAGATCCGGTTAGGGTTCCGATTGGACCGAGGGTTAGGGTTATTTTGAGGGCTAGGGTTAGAGTTCCGGTTAGGGTTCCGATTGGACCTAGGGTTAGGGTTATGTTGAGGGCTAGGGTTAGAGATCTGTTTAGGGTTCCGATTGGACTTAGGGTTTGGGTTATTTTGAGGACTAGGGTCAGAGATCCGGTTAGGGTTCCGATTGGACCTAGGGTTAGGCTTATGTTGAGGGCGAGGGTTAGAGATCCGGTTAGGGTTCCGATTGGAACTCGGGTTAGTGATATGTTGAGGGCGAGGGGTAGAGATTTGTTAGGGTTTCGATTGGACCTAGGGTAAGGGTTATGTGGAAGGCTAGGGTTAGAGATCCGTTTAGGCTTCCGTTTGGACCTAGGGTTAGGGTTATGTTGAGGGCTAGGTATACAGATCTGGTTAGGGTTCCGATTGGACCTAGGGTTAGGGTTATGTTGAGGGCTAGGGTTAGAGATCCGCTTAGGGTTCCGATTGGACCTAGGGTTAGGGTTATGTTGAGGGCTAGGGTTAGAGATGCGGTTAGGGTTCCGATTGGACCTCGGATTAGGGTTATGTTGAGCGCTAGGGTTAGAGATCCGGTTAGGGTTCCGATTGGACTTAGGGTTTGGGTTATGTTGAGGACGAGGGTTAGAGATCCGGTTAGGGTTCCGATTGAACCTAGGGATAGGGTTATGTTGAGGGCTAGTGTTAGAGATCCGGTTAGGGTTCCGATTGGACCTAGGGTTAGGGTTATGTTGAGGGCTAGGTTTAGAGATTCCTTTAGGGTTCCGATTGGACCTAGGGTTATTGTTACGTTGAGGCGAGGGTTAGGGATCCGGTTAGGGTTCCGATTGGACCTCGGGTGAGTGATATGTTGAGGGCGAGGTGTAGAGATCCTGTTAGGGTTCCAATTGGACCTAGGGTTAGGGTTATTTGGAAGGCTAGGGTTAGAGATCTGGTTAGGGTTCCTGTTGGACCTAGGTTCGGGTTATGTGGAGGGCTAGGGTTAGAGATCCGTTTAGGGTTCCGATTGGACCTAGGGTTAGGGTTATGTTGAGGGCTAGGTATACAGATCCAGTTAGTGTTCCGATTGCACCTAGGGTTAGGGTTATGTTGAGGGCTAGGGTTAGAGATCCGGTTAGGGTTCCGATTTGACCTAGGGTTAGGGTTATGTTGAGAGCTAGGGTTAGAGATTCGGTTAGGGTTCCGATTGGACCTAGGGTTAGGGTTATGGTGAGGGCGAGGGGTAGAGATCCTGTTATTGTTCCGAATGGACCTAGCGTTAGGGTTATGTTGAGGGCTAGGGTTAGATATCCGGTTAGGGTTCCGAATGGACCTAGGGTTAGGATTATGTTGAGGGCTAGGGTTAGAGATCCGGTTAGGGTTCCGATAGAACCTAGTGTTAGGGTTATGTTGAGGGCTAGGGTTAGATATCCTGTTAGGGTTCAGATTGGACCTAGGGTTAGGGTTATGTTGAGGGCTAGGGTTAGATATCCGTTTAGGGTTCAGATTGGACCTAGGGTTACGGTTATGTTGAGGGCTAGGGTTAGATATCCGTTTAGGGTTCCCATTGGAACTAGGGTTACGGTTATGTTGAGGGCTAGGGTTAGAGATCCGGTTAGGGTTCCGATTGGACATAGGGTTAAGGTTATGTTGAGGGCGAGGGTTAGAGATCCGGTTAGGGTTCCGATTGGACCTAGGGTTAGGGTTATGGTGAGGACGAGGGGTAGAGATCCTGTTAGGGTTCCGAATGGACCTAGGGTTAGGGTTATGTTGAAGGCTAGGGTTAGATATCTGGTTTGGGTTCCTATTGCAACTAGGGTTAGTGATATGTTGAGGGCTAGGTTTAGAGATGCAGTTTGGGTTCCGATAGGACCTAGGGTTAGGGTTACGTGGAGGGCTAGGGTTAGAGATCCGGTTAGGGTTCCGATTGGACTTAGGGATAGGGTTATGTTGAGGGCTAGAGTTAGAGATCCGATTAGGGTTCCGATTGGACCTAGGGTTAGGGTTATGTTGAGGGCAGGGTTTGAGATCCGGTTAGGGTTCCGATTGGACCTAGGGTTAGGGTTATTTTGAGGACTAGGGTTAGAGATCCGGTTAGGGTTCCGGTTGGACCTAGGGTTAGGGTTATGTTGAGGGCTAGGGTTAGAGATCCGGTTAGGGTTCAGATTGGACCTAGGTTTAGGGTTATGTTGAGGGCTAGGGTTAGATATCCGTTTAGGGATCCGATTGGACCTAGGGTTAGGGTTATGTTGAGGGCGAGGATTAGATATCCGGTTAGGGTTCCTATTGCAACTAGGGTTAGTGATATGTTGAGGGCTAGGTTTAGAGATCCCGTTAGGGTTCCGATAGGACCTAGGGTTAGGGTTATGTGGAGGGCTAGGGTTAGAGATCCTGTCTGGGTTCCGGTTGGACCTAGGGTTAGGGTTATGTTGAGGGCTAGGGTTAGAGATCCTGTTAGGGTTCCGATTGGACCTAGCGTTAGGGTTATGTTGAGGGCTAGGGTTAGATATCCGGTTCGGGTTCAGATTGGACCTAGGGTTAGGGTTATGTTGAGGGCTAGGGTTAGAGATCCGGTTAGGGTTCCGATTGGACCTAGGGTTAGGGTTATGTTGAGGGCGAGGGTTAGAGATCCGCTTAGGGTTCCGATTGGACCTAGGGTTAGGGTTAGGGTTATGTTGAGGGCTAGGGTTAGAGATCCGGTTAGGGTTCCGATTGGACCTAGGGTTAGGGTTATTTTGAGGGCTAGAGTTAGAGTTCCGGTTAGGGTTCCGATTGGAACTAGGGTTAGGGTTAAGTTGAGGGCTAGGGTTAGAGATGCGGTTAGGGTTCCGATTGGACGTCGGATTAGGGTTATATTGAGCGCCAGGGTTAGAGATCCGGTTAGGGTTCCGATTGGACCTCGGGTTAGGGTTATGTTGAGTGCTAGGGTTAGAGATCAGGTTAGGGTTCCCATTGAACCTAGGGTTAGGGTTATGTTGAGGGCTAGGGTTAGAGATCCGTTTAGGGTTCCGATTGGACTTAGGGTTAAGGTTATGTTGAGGGCTAGGGTTAGAGATCCGGTTAGGGTTCCGATTGGACCTAGGGTTAGGGTTATGTTGAGGGCGAGGGTTAGAGATCCGGTTAGGGTTCCGATTGCAACTCGGGTTAGTGATATGTTGAGGGCCAGGGGTAGAGATTTGTTAGAGTTCCGATTGGACCTAGGGTTAGGGTTATGTGGAAAGCTAGGGTTAGAGATCTGGTTAGGGTTCCGGTTGGACCTAGGGTTAGGGTTATGTTGAGGGCTAGGATTAGAGATCCGTTTAGGGTTCCGATTGGGCCTAGGGTTAGGGTTATGTTGAGGGCTAGGGTTAGATATCCGGTTCGGGTTCAGATTGGACCTAGGGTTAGGGTTATGTTGAGGGCTAGGGTTAGAGATCCGGTTAGGGTTCCGATAGGACCTAGGGTTAGGGTTATGTGGAGGGCTAGGGTTAGAGATCCTGTCTGGGTTCCGGTTGGACCTAGGGTTAGGGTTATGATGAGGGCTAGGGTTAGAGATCCTGTTAGGGTTCCGATTCGACCTAGCGTTAGGGTTATGTTGAGGGCTAGGGTTAGATATCCGGTTCGGGTTCAGATTGGACCTAGGGTTAGGGTTATGTTGAGGGCGAGGGTTAGAGATCCGCTTAGGGTTCCGATTGGACCTAGGGTTAGGGTTAGGGTTATGTTGAGGGCTAGGGTTAGAGATCCGGTTAGGGTTCCGATTGGACCTAGGGTTAGGGTTATTTTGAGGGCTAGAGTTAGAGTTCCGGTTAGGGTTCCGATTGGAACTAGGGTTAGGGTTAAGTTGAGGGCTAGGGTTAGAGATGCGGTTAGGGTTCCGATTGGACGTCGGATTAGGTTTATATTGAGCGCCAGGGTTAGAGATCCGGTTAGGGTTCCGGTTGGACCTAGGGTTAGGGTTATGTTGAGGGCTAGGGTTAGAGATCCGGTTAGGGTTCAGATTGGACCTAGGGTTAGTGTTATGTTGAGGGCTAGGGTTAGATATCCGTTTAGGGATCCGATTGGACCTAGGGTTAGGGTTATGTTGAGGGCGAGGATTAGATATCCGGTTAGGGTTCCTATTGCAACTAGGGTTAGTGATATGTTGAGGGCTAGGTTTAGAGATCCCGTTAGGGTTCCGATAGGACCTAGGGTTAGGGTTATGTGGAGGGCTAGGGTTAGATATCCGTTTAGGGATCCGATTGGACCTAGGGTTAGGGTTATGTTGAGGGCGAGGATTAGATATCCGGTTAGGGTTCCTATTGCAACTAGGGTTAGTGATATGTTGAGGGCTAGGTTTAGAGATCCCGTTAGGGTTCCGATAGGACCTAGGGTTAGGGTTATGTGGAGGGCTAGGGTTAGAGATCCTGTCTGGGTTCCGGTTGGACCTAGGGTTAGGGTTATGTTGAGGGCTAGGGTTAGAGATCCTGTTAGGGTTCCGATTGGACCTAGCGTTAGGGTTATGTTGAGGGCTAGGGTTAGATATCCGGTTCGGGTTCAGATTGGACCTAGGGTTAGGGTTATGTTGAGGGCTAGGGTTAGAGATCCGGTTAGGGTTCCGATTGGACCTAGGGTTAGGGTTATGTTGAGGGCGAGGGTTAGAGATCCGCTTAGGGTTCCGATTGGACCTAGGGTTAGGGTTAGGGTTATGTTGAGGGCTAGGGTTAGAGATCCGGTTAGGGTTCCGATTGGACCTAGGGTTAGGGTTATTTTGAGGGCTAGAGTTAGAGTTCCGGTTAGGGTTCCGATTGGAACTAGGGTTAGGGTTAAGTTGAGGGCTAGGGTTAGAGATGCGGTTAGGGTTCCGATTGGACGTCGGATTAGGGTTATATTGAGCGCCAGGGTTAGAGATCCGGTTAGGGTTCCGATTGGACCTCGGGTTAGGGTTATGTTGAGTGCTAGGGTTAGAGATCAGGTTAGGGTTCCCATTGAACCTAGGGTTAGGGTTATGTTGAGGGCTAGGGTTAGAGATCCGTTTAGGGTTCCGATTTGACTTAGGGTTTGGGTTATGTTGAGGGCTAGGGTTAGAGATCCGGTTAGGGTTCCGCTTGAACCTAGGGATAGGGTTATGTTGAGGGCTAGGGTTAGAGATCCGGTTAGGGTTCCGATTGGACCTAGGGTTATTGTTATGTTGAGGCGAGGGTTAGAGATCCGGTTAGGGTTCCGATTGGACTTCGGGTGAGTGATATGTTGAGGGCGAGGGGTAGAGATACTGTTAGGGTTCCAACTGTACCTAGGGTTATGGTTATTTAGAGGGCTAGGGTTAGAGATCCGGTTAGGGTTCCTGTTGGACCTAGGGTTAGGGTTATATTGAGGGCTAGGGTTAGAGATCCGATTAGGGTTCCGATTGGACCTAGGGTTAGGGTTATGTTGAGGGCAGGGTTTGAGATCCGGTTAGGGTTCCGATTGGACCTAGGGTTAGGGTTATTTTGAGGACTAGGGTTAGAGATCCGGTTAGGGTTCCGGTTGGACCTAGGGTTAGGGTTATGTTGAGGGCTAGGGTTAGAGATCCGGTTAGGGTTCCGATTGGACCTCAGGGTAGGGTTATGTTGAGGGCTAGGATTAGAGATCCGGTTAGGGTTGCGATAGGACCTAGGGTTAGGGTTATGTGGAGGGCAAGGGTTAGAGACCCGGTTAGGGTTCCGGTTGGACCTAGGGTTAGGGTTATGTTGAGGGCTAGGGTTAGAGATCCGGTTAGGATTCCGATTGGACCTAGGCTTAGGGTTATGTTCAGGGCTAGGGATAGATATCCAGTTAGGGTTCCGATTGGACCTAGGGTTAGGGTTATGTTGAGGGCTAGGGTTAGAGATCCGGTTAGGGTTCCGATTGGACCTAGGGTTAGGGTTATTTTGAGGGCTAGGGTCAGAGATCCGGTTAGGGTTCCGGTTGGACCTAGGGTTAGGGTTATGTTGGGGGCTAGGGTTAGAGATCCGGTTAGTGTTCCGATTGGACCTAGGGTTAGGGTTATTTTGAGGGCTAGGGTTAGAGTTCCGGTTAGGGTTCCGATTGAACCTAGGGTTAGGGTTATGTTGAGGGCTAGGGTTAGAGATCCGGTTAGGGTTCCGATTGGACCAAGGTTTAGGGTTATGTTGAGGGCTAGGGTTAGATATCCGTTTAGGGTTCCGAATGGACCTAGGGTTAGGTTTATGTTGAGGGCTAGGGTTAGAGATCCGGTTAGGGTTCCGATTGGACCTACTGTTAAGCTTATGTTGAGGGCTAGGGTTAGAGATCTTGTTAGGGTTCCAATTGGACCTAGCGTTAGGGTTATGTTGAGGGTTAGGGTTAGAGATCCGGTTAGGGTTCCGATTGGACCTAGGGTTAGGGTTATGTTCAGGGCGAGGATTAGATATACGGTTAGGGTTCCTATTGCAACTAGGGTTAGTGATATGTTGAGGGCTAGGTTTAGAGATCCAGTTAGGGTTCCGATAGGACCTAGGGTTAAGGTTATGTGGAGGGTTAGGGTTAGAGTTCCGGTTAGGGTTCCGGTTGGACCTAGGGTTAGGGTTATGTGGAGGGCTAGGGTTAGAGGTCCGGTTAGGGTTCCGGTTGGACCTAGGGTTAGGGTTATGTTGAGGGCTAGGGTTAGAGATCCGGTTAGGGTTTCGATTGGACTTAGGGTTAGGGTTATGTTGAGGTCTAGGGAAAGATATCCGGTTAGGGTTCCGATTGGACCTAGGGTTAGGGTTATGTTGAGGGCTAGTGATAGAGATTCGGTTAGGGTTCCGATTGGACCTAAGGTTAGGGTTATTTTGAGGGCTAGGGTTAGAGTTCCGGTTAGGGTTCCGATTGGACATAGGGTTAGGGTTATGTTGAGGGCTAGGGTTAGAGATGCGGTTAGGGTTCCGATTGGACGTCGGATTAGGGTTATGTTGAGCGCTACGGTTAGAGATCCGTTTAGGGTTCCGATTGGACCTAGGGTTAGGTTTATGTTGACGGCTAGGTATACAGATCCGGTTAGGGTTCCGATTGGACCTAGGGTTAGGGTTATGTTGAGGGCTAGGGTTAGAGATCCGGTTAGGGTTCCGATTTGACCTAGGGTTAGGGTTATGTTGAGAGCTAGGGTTAGAGATTCGGTTAGGGTTCCGATTGGACCTAGGATTAGGGTTATGGTGAGGGCGAGGGGTAGAGATCCTGTTATTGTTCCGAATGGACCTAGGGTTAGGGTCATGTTGAGGGCTAGGGATAGATATCCAGTTAGGGTTCCGATTGGACCTAGGGTTAGGGTTATGTTGAGGGCTAGGGTTAGAGATCCGGTTAGGGTTCCGACTGGACCTAGGGTTAGGGTTATTTTGAGGGCTAGGGTTAGAGATCCGGTTAGGGTTCCGGTTGGACCTAGGGTTAGGGTTATGTTGAGGGCTAGGGTTAGAGTTCCGGTTAGGGTTCCGATTGGACCTAGGTTTAGAGTTATGTTGAGGGCTAGGGTTAGATATCCGTTTAGGGTTCCGAATGGACCTAGCGTTAGGGTTATGTTGAGGGCTAGGGTTAGAGATCCGGTTAGGGTTCCGATTGGACCTAGGGTTAGTGTTATGTTGAGGGGGAGGGCTAGAGATTCGGTTAGGGTTCCGATTGGGGACTAGCGTTAGGGTTATGTTGAGGGCTAGGGTTAGATATCCGGTTAGGGTTCAGATTGGACCTAGGGTTAGGGTTATGTTGAGGGCTAGGGTTAGATATCCGTTTAGGGTTCAGATTGGACCTAGGGTTACGGTTATGTTGAGGGCTAGGGTTAGATATCCGTTTAGGGTTCCGATTGGACCTAGGGTTACGGTTATGTTGAGGGCTAGGGTTAGAGATCCGGTTAAGGTTCCGATTAGACATAGGGTTAGGGTTATGTTGAGGGCGAGGGTTAGAGATCCGGTTAGGGTTCCGATTGGACCTAGGGTTAGGGTTATAGTGAGGACGAGGGGTAGAGATCCTGTTAGGGTTCCGAATGGACCTAGGGTTAGGGTTATGTTGAAGGCTAAGGTTAGATATCCGGTTTGGGTTCCTATTGCAACTAGGGTTAGTGATATGTTGAGGGCTAGGTTTAGAGATGCAGTTTGGGTTCCGATAGGACCTAGGGTTAGGGTTATGTGGAGGGCTAGGGTTAGAGATCCGGTTAGGGTTCCGGTTGGACCTAGGATTAGGGTTATGTGGAGGGCTAGGGTTAGAGATCCGGTTAGGGTTCCGGTTGGACCTAGGGTTAGGGTTATGTTGAGGGCTAGGGTTAGAGATCCGGTTAGGATTCCGATTGGACCTAGGCTTAGGGTTATGTTGAGGGCTAGGGATAGATATCCGGTGAGGGTTCCGATTGGACCTAGGGTTAGGGTTATGTTGAGGGCTAGGGTTAGAGATCCGGTCAGGGTTCCGATTGGACCTAGGGTTAGTGTTATGTTGAGGGCGAGGGTAGAGATCCTGTTAGGGTTCCGATTGGACCTAGCGTTAGGGTTATGTTTAGGGCTAGGGTTAGATATCCGGTTAGGGTTCAGATTGGACCTAGGGTTAGGGTTATGTTGAGGGCTAGGGTTAGATATCCGTTTAGGG
Organism: Miniopterus natalensis; assembly: GCF_054644295.1. Classification (NCBI taxonomy): domain Eukaryota; kingdom Metazoa; phylum Chordata; class Mammalia; order Chiroptera; family Miniopteridae; genus Miniopterus; species Miniopterus natalensis. The sequence continues at coordinate 84,657,115 of NC_142089.1, forward strand.
TTCCGATTGGACCTAGGGTTAGGGTTATGTTGAGGGCGAGGATTAGATATCCGGTTAGGGTTCCAATTGCAACTAGGGTTAGTGACATGTTGAGGGCTAGGTTTAGAGATCCAGTTAGGGTTCCGGTTGGACCTAGGGTTAGGGTTATGTGGAGGGCTAGGGTTAGAGATCCGGTTAGGGTTCCGGTTGGACCTAGGGTTAGGGTTATGTTGAGGGCTAGGGATAGAGATCCGGTTAGGGTTCCGATTGGACTTAGGGTTAGGGTTATGTTGAGGGCTAGGGAAAGATATCCGGTTAGGGTTCCGATTGGACCTAGGGTTAGGGCTATGTTGAGGGCTAGTGATAGAGATCCGGTTATGGTTCCGATTGGACCTAGGGTTAGGGTTATTTTGAGGGCTAGGTTTAGAGATCCGGTTAGGGTTCCGTTTGGACCTAGGGTTAGGGTTATGTTGAGGGCTAGGGTTAGAGATCCGGTTAGGGTTCCGATTGGACCTAGGTTAGGGTTATTTTGAGGGCTAGGGTTAGAGTTCCGGTTAGGGTTCCGATTGGACCTAGGGTTAGGGTTATGTTGAGGGCTAGGGTTAGAAATGCGGTTAGGGTTCCGATTGGAATTCGGATTAGGGTTATGTTGAGCGCTAGGGTTAGAGATCCGGTTAGGGTTCCGATTGGACCTAGGGTTAGGGATATTTTGAGGGCTAGGGTTAGAGATCTGGTTAGGGTTCCGGTTTGACCTAGGGTTAGGGTTATGTTGAGGGCTAGGGTTAGAGATCCGGTTAGGGTTCCGATTGGACCGAGGGTTAGGGTTATTTTGAGGGCTAGGGTTAGAGTTCCGGTTAGGGTTCCGATTGGACCTAGGGTTAGGGTTATGTTGAGGGCTAGGGTTAGAGATCTGTTTAGGGTTCCGATTGGACTTAGGGTTTGGGTTATTTTGAGGACTAGGGTCAGAGATCCGGTTAGGGTTCCGATTGGACCTAGGGTTAGGCTTATGTTGAGGGCGAGGGTTAGAGATCCGGTTAGGGTTCCGATTGGAACTCGGGTTAGTGATATGTTGAGGGCGAGGGGTAGAGATTTGTTAGGGTTTCGATTGGACCTAGGGTAAGGGTTATGTGGAAGGCTAGGGTTAGAGATCCGTTTAGGCTTCCGTTTGGACCTAGGGTTAGGGTTATGTTGAGGGCTAGGTATACAGATCTGGTTAGGGTTCCGATTGGACCTAGGGTTAGGGTTATGTTGAGGGCTAGGGTTAGAGATCCGCTTAGGGTTCCGATTGGACCTAGGGTTAGGGTTATGTTGAGGGCTAGGGTTAGAGATGCGGTTAGGGTTCCGATTGGACCTCGGATTAGGGTTATGTTGAGCGCTAGGGTTAGAGATCCGGTTAGGGTTCCGATTGGACTTAGGGTTTGGGTTATGTTGAGGACGAGGGTTAGAGATCCGGTTAGGGTTCCGATTGAACCTAGGGATAGGGTTATGTTGAGGGCTAGTGTTAGAGATCCGGTTAGGGTTCCGATTGGACCTAGGGTTAGGGTTATGTTGAGGGCTAGGTTTAGAGATTCCTTTAGGGTTCCGATTGGACCTAGGGTTATTGTTACGTTGAGGCGAGGGTTAGGGATCCGGTTAGGGTTCCGATTGGACCTCGGGTGAGTGATATGTTGAGGGCGAGGTGTAGAGATCCTGTTAGGGTTCCAATTGGACCTAGGGTTAGGGTTATTTGGAAGGCTAGGGTTAGAGATCTGGTTAGGGTTCCTGTTGGACCTAGGTTCGGGTTATGTGGAGGGCTAGGGTTAGAGATCCGTTTAGGGTTCCGATTGGACCTAGGGTTAGGGTTATGTTGAGGGCTAGGTATACAGATCCAGTTAGTGTTCCGATTGCACCTAGGGTTAGGGTTATGTTGAGGGCTAGGGTTAGAGATCCGGTTAGGGTTCCGATTTGACCTAGGGTTAGGGTTATGTTGAGAGCTAGGGTTAGAGATTCGGTTAGGGTTCCGATTGGACCTAGGGTTAGGGTTATGGTGAGGGCGAGGGGTAGAGATCCTGTTATTGTTCCGAATGGACCTAGCGTTAGGGTTATGTTGAGGGCTAGGGTTAGATATCCGGTTAGGGTTCCGAATGGACCTAGGGTTAGGATTATGTTGAGGGCTAGGGTTAGAGATCCGGTTAGGGTTCCGATAGAACCTAGTGTTAGGGTTATGTTGAGGGCTAGGGTTAGATATCCTGTTAGGGTTCAGATTGGACCTAGGGTTAGGGTTATGTTGAGGGCTAGGGTTAGATATCCGTTTAGGGTTCAGATTGGACCTAGGGTTACGGTTATGTTGAGGGCTAGGGTTAGATATCCGTTTAGGGTTCCCATTGGAACTAGGGTTACGGTTATGTTGAGGGCTAGGGTTAGAGATCCGGTTAGGGTTCCGATTGGACATAGGGTTAAGGTTATGTTGAGGGCGAGGGTTAGAGATCCGGTTAGGGTTCCGATTGGACCTAGGGTTAGGGTTATGGTGAGGACGAGGGGTAGAGATCCTGTTAGGGTTCCGAATGGACCTAGGGTTAGGGTTATGTTGAAGGCTAGGGTTAGATATCTGGTTTGGGTTCCTATTGCAACTAGGGTTAGTGATATGTTGAGGGCTAGGTTTAGAGATGCAGTTTGGGTTCCGATAGGACCTAGGGTTAGGGTTACGTGGAGGGCTAGGGTTAGAGATCCGGTTAGGGTTCCGATTGGACCTAGGGTTAGGGTTATTTTGAGGACTAGGGTTAGAGATCCGGTTAGGGTTCCGGTTGGACCTAGGGTTAGGGTTATGTTGAGGGCTAGGGTTAGATATCCGTTTAGGGATCCGATTGGACCTAGGGTTAGGGTTATGTTGAGGGCGAGGATTAGATATCCGGTTAGGGTTCCTATTGCAACTAGGGTTAGTGATATGTTGAGGGCTAGGTTTAGAGATCCCGTTAGGGTTCCGATAGGACCTAGGGTTAGGGTTATGTGGAGGGCTAGGGTTAGAGATCCTGTCTGGGTTCCGGTTGGACCTAGGGTTAGGGTTATGTTGAGGGCTAGGGTTAGAGATCCTGTTAGGGTTCCGATTGGACCTAGCGTTAGGGTTATGTTGAGGGCTAGGGTTAGATATCCGGTTCGGGTTCAGATTGGACCTAGGGTTAGGGTTATGTTGAGGGCTAGGGTTAGAGATCCGGTTAGGGTTCCGATTGGACCTAGGGTTAGGGTTATGTTGAGGGCGAGGGTTAGAGATCCGCTTAGGGTTCCGATTGGACCTAGGGTTAGGGTTAGGGTTATGTTGAGGGCTAGGGTTAGAGATCCGGTTAGGGTTCCGATTGGACCTAGGGTTAGGGTTATTTTGAGGGCTAGAGTTAGAGTTCCGGTTAGGGTTCCGATTGGAACTAGGGTTAGGGTTAAGTTGAGGGCTAGGGTTAGAGATGCGGTTAGGGTTCCGATTGGACGTCGGATTAGGGTTATATTGAGCGCCAGGGTTAGAGATCCGGTTAGGGTTCCGATTGGACCTCGGGTTAGGGTTATGTTGAGTGCTAGGGTTAGAGATCAGGTTAGGGTTCCCATTGAACCTAGGGTTAGGGTTATGTTGAGGGCTAGGGTTAGAGATCCGTTTAGGGTTCCGATTGGACTTAGGGTTAAGGTTATGTTGAGGGCTAGGGTTAGAGATCCGGTTAGGGTTCCGATTGGACCTAGGGTTAGGGTTATGTTGAGGGCGAGGGTTAGAGATCCGGTTAGGGTTCCGATTGCAACTCGGGTTAGTGATATGTTGAGGGCCAGGGGTAGAGATTTGTTAGAGTTCCGATTGGACCTAGGGTTAGGGTTATGTGGAAAGCTAGGGTTAGAGATCTGGTTAGGGTTCCGGTTGGACCTAGGGTTAGGGTTATGTTGAGGGCTAGGATTAGAGATCCGTTTAGGGTTCCGATTGGGCCTAGGGTTAGGGTTATGTTGAGGGCTAGGGTTAGATATCCGGTTCGGGTTCAGATTGGACCTAGGGTTAGGGTTATGTTGAGGGCTAGGGTTAGAGATCCGGTTAGGGTTCCGATAGGACCTAGGGTTAGGGTTATGTGGAGGGCTAGGGTTAGAGATCCTGTCTGGGTTCCGGTTGGACCTAGGGTTAGGGTTATGATGAGGGCTAGGGTTAGAGATCCTGTTAGGGTTCCGATTCGACCTAGCGTTAGGGTTATGTTGAGGGCTAGGGTTAGATATCCGGTTCGGGTTCAGATTGGACCTAGGGTTAGGGTTATGTTGAGGGCGAGGGTTAGAGATCCGCTTAGGGTTCCGATTGGACCTAGGGTTAGGGTTAGGGTTATGTTGAGGGCTAGGGTTAGAGATCCGGTTAGGGTTCCGATTGGACCTAGGGTTAGGGTTATTTTGAGGGCTAGAGTTAGAGTTCCGGTTAGGGTTCCGATTGGAACTAGGGTTAGGGTTAAGTTGAGGGCTAGGGTTAGAGATGCGGTTAGGGTTCCGATTGGACGTCGGATTAGGTTTATATTGAGCGCCAGGGTTAGAGATCCGGTTAGGGTTCCGGTTGGACCTAGGGTTAGGGTTATGTTGAGGGCTAGGGTTAGAGATCCGGTTAGGGTTCAGATTGGACCTAGGGTTAGTGTTATGTTGAGGGCTAGGGTTAGATATCCGTTTAGGGATCCGATTGGACCTAGGGTTAGGGTTATGTTGAGGGCGAGGATTAGATATCCGGTTAGGGTTCCTATTGCAACTAGGGTTAGTGATATGTTGAGGGCTAGGTTTAGAGATCCCGTTAGGGTTCCGATAGGACGTAGGGTTAGGGTTATGTGGAGGGCTAGGGTTAGATATCCGTTTAGGGATCCGATTGGACCTAGGGTTAGGGTTATGTTGAGGGCGAGGATTAGATATCCGGTTAGGGTTCCTATTGCAACTAGGGTTAGTGATATGTTGAGGGCTAGGTTTAGAGATCCCGTTAGGGTTCCGATAGGACCTAGGGTTAGGGTTATGTGGAGGGCTAGGGTTAGAGATCCTGTCTGGGTTCCGGTTGGACCTAGGGTTAGGGTTATGTTGAGGGCTAGGGTTAGAGATCCTGTTAGGGTTCCGATTGGACCTAGCGTTAGGGTTATGTTGAGGGCTAGGGTTAGATATCCGGTTCGGGTTCAGATTGGACCTAGGGTTAGGGTTATGTTGAGGGCTAGGGTTAGAGATCCGGTTAGGGTTCCGATTGGACCTAGGGTTAGGGTTATGTTGAGGGCGAGGGTTAGAGATCCGCTTAGGGTTCCGATTGGACCTAGGGTTAGGGTTAGGGTTATGTTGAGGGCTAGGGTTAGAGATCCGGTTAGGGTTCCGATTGGACCTAGGGTTAGGGTTATTTTGAGGGCTAGAGTTAGAGTTCCGGTTAGGGTTCCGATTGGAACTAGGGTTAGGGTTAAGTTGAGGGCTAGGGTTAGAGATGCGGTTAGGGTTCCGATTGGACGTCGGATTAGGGTTATATTGAGCGCCAGGGTTAGAGATCCGGTTAGGGTTCCGATTGGACCTCGGGTTAGGGTTATGTTGAGTGCTAGGGTTAGAGATCAGGTTAGGGTTCCCATTGAACCTAGGGTTAGGGTTATGTTGAGGGCTAGGGTTAGAGATCCGTTTAGGGTTCCGATTTGACTTAGGGTTTGGGTTATGTTGAGGGCTAGGGTTAGAGATCCGGTTAGGGTTCCGATTGAACCTAGGGATAGGGTTATGTTGAGGGCTAGGGTTAGAGATCCGGTTAGGGTTCCGATTGGACCTAGGGTTAGGGTTATGTTTAGGGCTAGGGTTAGAGATCCCTTTAGGGTTCCGATTGGACCTAGGGTTATTGTTATGTTGAGGCGAGGGTTAGAGATCCGGTTAGGGTTCCGATTGGACTTCGGGTGAGTGATATGTTGAGGGCGAGGGGTAGAGATACTGTTAGGGTTCCAACTGTACCTAGGGTTATGGTTATTTAGAGGGCTAGGGTTAGAGATCCGGTTAGGGTTCCTGTTGGACCTAGGGTTAGGGTTATATTGAGGGCTAGGGTTAGAGATCCGATTAGGGTTCCGATTGGACCTAGGGTTAGGGTTATGTTGAGGGCAGGGTTTGAGATCCGGTTAGGGTTCCGATTGGACCTAGGGTTAGGGTTATTTTGAGGACTAGGGTTAGAGATCCGGTTAGGGTTCCGGTTGGACCTAGGGTTAGGGTTATGTTGAGGGCTAGGGTTAGAGATCCGGTTAGGGTTCCGATTGGACCTCAGGGTAGGGTTATGTTGAGGGCTAGGATTAGAGATCCGGTTAGGGTTGCGATAGGACCTAGGGTTAGGGTTATGTGGAGGGCAAGGGTTAGAGACCCGGTTAGGGTTCCGGTTGGACCTAGGGTTAGGGTTATGTTGAGGGCTAGGGTTAGAGATCCGGTTAGGATTCCGATTGGACCTAGGCTTAGGGTTATGTTCAGGGCTAGGGATAGATATCCAGTTAGGGTTCCGATTGGACCTAGGGTTAGGGTTATGTTGAGGGCTAGGGTTAGAGATCCGGTTAGGGTTCCGATTGGACCTAGGGTTAGGGTTATTTTGAGGGCTAGGGTCAGAGATCCGGTTAGGGTTCCGGTTGGACCTAGGGTTAGGGTTATGTTGGGGGCTAGGGTTAGAGATCCGGTTAGTGTTCCGATTGGACCTAGGGTTAGGGTTATTTTGAGGGCTAGGGTTAGAGTTCCGGTTAGGGTTCCGATTGAACCTAGGGTTAGGGTTATGTTGAGGGCTAGGGTTAGAGATCCGGTTAGGGTTCCGATTGGACCAAGGTTTAGGGTTATGTTGAGGGCTAGGGTTAGATATCCGTTTAGGGTTCCGAATGGACCTAGGGTTAGGTTTATGTTGAGGGCTAGGGTTAGAGATCCGGTTAGGGTTCCGATTGGACCTACTGTTAAGCTTATGTTGAGGGCTAGGGTTAGAGATCTTGTTAGGGTTCCAATTGGACCTAGCGTTAGGGTTATGTTGAGGGTTAGGGTTAGAGATCCGGTTAGGGTTCCGATTGGACCTAGGGTTAGGGTTATGTTCAGGGCGAGGATTAGATATACGGTTAGGGTTCCTATTGCAACTAGGGTTAGTGATATGTTGAGGGCTAGGTTTAGAGATCCAGTTAGGGTTCCGATAGGACCTAGGGTTAAGGTTATGTGGAGGGTTAGGGTTAGAGTTCCGGTTAGGGTTCCGGTTGGACCTAGGGTTAGGGTTATGTGGAGGGCTAGGGTTAGAGATCCGGTTAGGGTTCCGGTTGGACCTAGGGTTAGGGTTATGTTGAGGGCTAGGGTTAGAGATGCGGTTAGGGTTCCGATTGGACGTCGGATTAGGGTTATGTTGAGCGCTACGGTTAGAGATCCGTTTAGGGTTCCGATTGGACCTAGGGTTAGGTTTATGTTGACGGCTAGGTATACAGATCCGGTTAGGGTTCCGATTGGACCTAGGATTAGGGTTATGGTGAGGGCAAGGGGTAGAGATCCTGTTATTGTTCCGAATGGACCTAGGGTTAGGGTCATGTTGAGGGCTAGGGATAGATATCCAGTTAGGGTTCCGATTGGACCTAGGGTTAGGGTTATGTTGAGGGCTAGGGTTAGAGATCCGGTTAGGGTTCCGACTGGACCTAGGGTTAGGGTTATTTTGAGGGCTAGGGTTAGAGATCCGGTTAGGGTTCCGGTTGGACCTAGGGTTAGGGTTATGTTGAGGGCTAGGGTTAGAGTTCCGGTTAGGGTTCCGATTGGACCTAGGTTTAGAGTTATGTTGAGGGCTAGGGTTAGATATCCGTTTAGGGTTCCGAATGGACCTAGCGTTAGGGTTATGTTGAGGGCTAGGGTTAGAGATCCGGTTAGGGTTCCGATTGGACCTAGGGTTAGTGTTATGTTGAGGGGGAGGGCTAGAGATTCGGTTAGGGTTCCGATTGGGGCCTAGCGTTAGGGTTATGTTGAGGGCTAGGGTTAGATATCCGGTTAGGGTTCAGATTGGACCTAGGGTTAGGGTTATGTTGAGGGCTAGGGTTAGATATCCGTTTAGGGTTCAGATTGGACCTAGGGTTACGGTTATGTTGAGGGCTAGGGTTAGATATCCGTTTAGGGTTCCGATTGGACCTAGGGTTACGGTTATGTTGAGGGCTAGGGTTAGAGATCCGGTTAAGGTTCCGATTAGACATAGGGTTAGGGTTATGTTGAGGGCGAGGGTTAGAGATCCGGTTAGGGTTCCGATTGGACCTAGGGTTAGGGTTATAGTGAGGACGAGGGGTAGAGATCCTGTTAGGGTTCCGAATGGACCTAGGGTTAGGGTTATGTTGAAGGCTAAGGTTAGATATCCGGTTTGGGTTCCTATTGCAACTAGGGTTAGTGATATGTTGAGGGCTAGGTTTAGAGATGCAGTTTGGGTTCCGATAGGACCTAGGGTTAGGGTTATGTGGAGGGCTAGGGTTAGAGATCCGGTTAGGGTTCCGGTTGGACCTAGGATTAGGGTTATGTGGAGGGCTAGGGTTAGAGATCCGGTTAGGGTTCCGGTTGGACCTAGGGTAAGGGTTATGTTGAGGGCTAGGGTTAGAGATCCGGTTAGGATTCCGATTGGACCTAGGCTTAGGGTTATGTTGAGGGCTAGGGATAGATATCCGGTGAGGGTTCCGATTGGACCTAGGGTTAGGGTTATGTTGAGGGCTAGGGTTAGAGATCCGGTCATGGTTCCGATTGGACCTAGGGTTAGTGTTATGTTGAGGGCGAGGGTAGAGATCCTGTTAGGGTTCCGATTGGACCTAGCGTTAGGGTTATGTTTAGGGCTAGGGTTAGATATCCGGTTAGGGTTCAGATTGGACCTAGGGTTAGGGTTATGTTGAGGGCTAGGGTTAGATATCCGTTTAGGGTTCCGATTGGACCTAGGGTTAGGGTTATGTTGAGGGCGAGGATTAGATATCCGGTTAGGGTTCCAATTGCAACTAGGGTTAGTGACATGTTGAGGGCTAGGTTTAGAGATCCAGTTAGGGTTCCGGTTGGACCTAGGGTTAGGGTTATGTGGAGGGCTAGGGTTAGAGATCCGGTTAGGGTTCCGGTTGGACCTAGGGTTAGGGTTATGTTGAGGGCTAGGGATAGAGATCCGGTTAGGGTTCCGATTGGACTTAGGGTTAGGGTTATGTTGAGGGCTAGGGAAAGATATCCGGTTAGGGTTCCGATTGGACCTAGGGTTAGGGCTATGTTGAGGGCTAGTGATAGAGATTCGGTTATGGTTCCGATTGGACCTAGGGTTAGGGTTATTTTGAGGGCTAGGTTTAGAGATCCGCTTAGGGTTCCGTTTGGACCTAGGGTTAGGGTTATGTTGAGGGCTAGGGTTAGAGATCCGGTTAGGGTTCCGATTGGACCTAGGTTAGGGTTATTTTGAGGGCTAGGGTTAGAGTTCCGGTTAGGGTTCCGATTGGACCTAGGGTTAGGGTTATGTTGAGGGCCAGGGTTAGAAATGCGGTTAGGGTTCCGATTGGAATTCGGATTAGGGTTATGTTGAGCGCTAGGGTTAGAGATCCGGTTAGGGTTCCGATTGGACCTAGGGTTAGGGATATTTTGAGGGCTAGGGTTAGAGATCTGGTTAGGGTTCCGGTTTGACCTAGGGTTAGGGTTATGTTGAGGGCTAGGGTTAGAGATCCGGTTAGGGTTCCGATTGGACCGAGGGTTAGGGTTATTTTGAGGGCTAGGGTTAGACTTCCGGTTAGGGTTCCGATTGGACCTAGGGTTAGGGTTATGTTGAGGGCTAGGGTTAGAGATCTGTTTAGGGTTCCGATTGGACTTAGGGTTTGGGTTATGTTGAGGACTAGGGTCAGAGATCCGGTTAGGGTTCCGATTGGACCTAGGGTTAGGGTTATGTGGAAGGCTAGGGTTAGAGATCCGTTTAGGCTTCCGTTTGGACCTAGGGTTAGGGTTATGTTGAGGGCTAGGTATACAGATCTGGTTAGGGTTCCGATTGGACCTAGGGTTAGGGTTATGTTGAGGGCTAGGGTTAGAGATCCGCTTAGGGTTCCGATTGGACCTAGGGTTAGGGTTATGTTGAGGGCTAGGGTTAGAGATGCGGTTAGGGTTCCGATTGGACCTCGGATTAGGGTTATGTTGAGCGCTAGGGTTAGAGATCCGGTTAGGGTTCCGATTGGACTTAGGGTTTGGGTTATGTTGAGGACTAGGGTTAGAGGTCCGGTTAGGGTTCCGATTGAACCTAGGGATAGGGTTATGTTGAGGGCTAGTGTTAGAGATCCGGTTAGGGTTCCGATTGGACCTAGGGTTAGGGTTATGTTGAGGGCTAGGTTTAGAGATTCCTTTAGGGTTCCGATTGGACCTAGGGTTATTGTTACGTTGAGGCGAGGGTTAGGGATCCGGTTAGGGTTCCGATTGGACCTCGGGTGAGTGATATGTTGAGGGCGAGGTGTAGAGATCCTGTTAGGGTTCCAATTGGACCTAGGGTTAGGGTTATTTGGAAGGCTAGGGTTAGAGATCTGGTTAGGGTTCCTGTTGGACCTAGGTTCGGGTTATGTGGAGGGCTAGGGTTAGAGATCCGTTTAGGGTTCCTATTGGACCTAGGGTTAGGGTTATGTTGAGGGCTAGGTATACAGATCCAGTTAGTGTTCCGATTGCACCTAGGGTTAGGGTTATGTTGAGGGCTAGCGTTAGAGATCCGGTTAGGGTTCCGATTTGACCTAGGGTTAGGGTTATGTTGAGAGCTAGGGTTAGAGATTCGGTTAGGGTTCCGATTGGACCTAGGTTTAGGGTTATGGTGAGGGCGAGGGGTAGAGATCCTGTTATTGTTCCGAATGGACCTAGCGTTAGGGTTATGTTGATGGCTAGGGTTAGATATCCGGTTAGGGTTCCGAATGGACCTAGGGTTAGGGTTATGTTGAGGGCTAGGGTTAGAGATCCGGTTAGGGTTCCGATAGAACCTAGTGTTAGGGTTATGTTGAGGGCTAGGGTTAGATATCCTGTTAGGGTTCAGATTGGACCTAGTGTTAGGGTTATGTTGAGGGCTAGGGTTAGATATCCTGTTAGGGTTCAGATTGGACCTAGGGTTAGGGTTATGTTGAGGGCTAGGGTTAGATATCCGTTTAGGGTTCAGATTGGACCTAGAGTTACGGTTATGTTGAGGGCTAGGGTTAGAGATCCGGTTAGGGTTCCGATTGGACATAGGGTTAAGGTTATGTTGAGGGCGAGGGTTAGAGATCCGGTTAGGGTTCCGATTGGACCTAGGGTTAGGGTTATGGTGAGGACGAGGGGTAGAGATCCTGTTAGGGTTCCGAATGGACCTAGGGTTAGGGTTATGTTGAAGGCTAGGGTTAGATATCTGGTTTGGGTTCCTATTGCAACTAGGGTTAGTGATATGTTGAGGGCTAGGTTTAGAGATGCAGTTTGGGTTCCGATAGGACCTAGGGTTAGGGTTACGTGGAGGGCTAGGGTTAGAGATGCGGTTAGGGTTCCGATTGGACGTCGGATTAGGGTTATATTGAGCTCCAGGGTTAGAGATCCGGTGAGGGTTCCGATTGGACCTCGGGTTAGGGTTATGTTGAGTGCTAGGGTTAGAGATCAGGTTAGGGTTCCAATTGAACCTAGGGTTAGGGTTATGTTGAGGGCTAGGGTTAGAGATCCGTTTAGGGTTCCGATTGGACTTAGGGTTAAGGTTATGTTGAGGGCTAGGGTTAGAGATCCGGTTAGGGTTCCGATTGCAACTCGGGTTAGTGATATGTTGAGGGCGAGGGGTAGAGATTTGTTAGAGTTCCGATTGGACCTAGGGTTAGGGTTATGTTGAGGGCGAGGGTTAGAGATCCGGTTAGGGTTCCGATTGCAACTCGGGTTAGTGATATGTTGAGGGCGAGGGGTAGAGATTTGTTAGAGTTCCGATTGGACCTAGGGTTAGGGTTATGTGGAAAGCTAGGGTTAGAGATCTGGTTAGGGTTCCGGTTGGACCTAGGGTTAGGGTTATGTTGAGGGCTAGGATTAGAGATCCGTTTAGGTTTCCGATTGGACCTAGGGTTAGGGTTATGTTGAGGGCTAGGTTTAGAGATCCGGTTAGGGTTCCGATTGGACCTAGGGTTAGGGTTATGTTGAGGGCTATGGTTAGACATGCGGTTAGGGTTCCGATTGGACCTCGGATTAGGGTTATGTTGAGCGCTAGGTTAGAGATCCGGTTAGGGTTCCGATTGGATCTCGGGTAAGGGTTATGTTGAGCGCTAGGGTTAGAGATCAGGTTAGGGTTCCGATTGAACCTAGGGTTAGGGTTATGTGGAGGGCTAGGGTTAGAGATCCGGTCTGGGTTCCGGTTGGACCTAGGGTTAGGGTTATGTTGAGGGCTAGGGTTAGAGATCGATTTAGGGTTCCGATTGGACCTAGGGTTAGGGTTATGTTGAGGGATAGGGATAGATATTCGGTTAAGGTTCCGATTGGACCTAGGGTTAGGGTTATTTTGAGGGCTAGGATTAGAGATCCGGTTAGGGTTACGATTGGACCTAGGTTTAGAGTTATGTTGAGGGCTAGGGTTAGATATCCGTTTAGGGTTCCTATTGCAACTAGGGTTAGTGATATGTTGAGGGCTAGGTTTAGAGATCCAGTTAGGGTTCCGATAGGACCTAGGGTTAAGGTTATGTGGAGGGTTAGGGTTAGAGTTCCGGTTAGGGTTCCGGTTGGACCTAGGGTTATGGTTATGTGGAGGGCTAGGGTTAGAGATCCGGTTAGGGTTCCGGTTGGACCTAGGGTTAGGGTTATGTTGAGGGCTAGGGTTAGAGATCCGGTTAGGGTTTCGATTGGACTTAGGGTTAGGGTTATGTTGAGGGCTAGGGAAAGATATCCGGTTAGGGTTCCGATTGGACCTAGGGTTAGGGTTATGTTGAGGGCTAGTGATAGAGATCCGGTTAGGGTTCCGATTGGACCTAGGGTTAGGGTTATTTTGAGGGCTAGGGTTAGAGTTCCGGTTAGGGTTCCGATTGGACATAGGGTTAGGGTTATGTTGAGGGCTAGGGTTAGAGATGCGGTTAGGGTTCCGATTGGAAGACGGATTAGGGTTATGTTGAGCGCTAGGGTTAGAGATCCGTTTAGGGTTCCGATTGGACCTAGGGTTAGGTTTATGTTGAGGGCTAGGTATACAGATCCGGTTAGGGTTCCGATTGGACCTAGGGTTAGGGTTATGTTGAGGGCTAGGGTTAGAGATCTGGTTAGGGTTCCGATTTGACCTAGGGTTAGGGTTATGTTGAGAGCTAGGGTTAGAGATTCGGTTAGGGTTCCGATTGGACCTAGGATTAGGGTTATGGTGAGGGCGAGGGGTAGAGATCCTGTTATTGTTCCGAATGGACCTAGGGTTAGGGTTATGTTGAGGGCTAGGGTTAGATATCCGGTTAGGGTTCCGATTGCAACTAGGGTTAGTGATATGTTGAGGGCTAGGGTTAGAGATCCGGTTAGGGTTCCGATTGGACAAAGGCTTAGGGTTATGTTGAGGGCTAGGGATAGATATCCAGTTAGGGTTCCGATTGGACCTATGCTTAGGGTTATGTTGAGGGCTAGGATTAGAGATCCGGTTAGGGTTCCGACTGGACCTAGGGTTAGGGTTATTTTGAGGGCTAGGGTTAGAGATCCGGTTAGGGTTCCGGTTGGACCTAGGGTTAGGGTTATGTTGAGGGCTAGGGTTAGAGTTCCGGTTAGGGTTCCGATTGGACCTAGGTTTAGAGTTATGTTGAGGGCTAGGGTTAGATATCCGTTTAGGGTTCCGAATGGACCTAGGGTTAGGGTTATGTTGAGGGCTAGTGTTAGAGATCCGGTTAGGGTTCCGATTGGACCTAGTGTTAGGGTTATGTTGAGGGCTAGGGTTAGAGATCCTGTTAGGGTTCCAATTTGACCTAGCGTTAGGGTTATGTTGAGGGCTAGGGTTAGAGATCCGGTTAGGGTTCCGATTGGACCTAGGGTTAGTGTTATGTTGAGGGGGAGGGCTAGAGATCCGGTTAGGGTTCCGATTGGACCTAGCGTTAGGGTTATGTTGAGGGCTAGGGTTAGATATCCGGTTAGGGTTCAGATTGGACCTAGGGTTAGGGTTATGTTGAGGGCTAGGTTTAGATATCCGTTTAGGGTTCAGATTGGACCTAGGGTTACGGTTATGTTGAGGGCTAGGGTTAGATATCCGTTTAGGGTTCCGATTGGACCTAGGGTTACGGTTATGTTGAGGGCTAGGGTTAGAGATCCGGTTAGGGTTCCGATTGGACATAGGGTTAGGGTTATGTTGAGGGCGAGGGTTAGAGATCCGGTTAGGGTTCCGATTGGACCTAGGGTTAGGGTTATAGTGAGGACGAGGGGTAGAGATCCTGTTAGGGTTCCGAATGGACCTAGGGTCAGGGTTATGTTGAAGGCTAGGGTTAGATATCCGGTTTGGGTTCCTATTGCAACTAGGGTTAGTGATATGTTGAGGGCTAGGTTTAGAGATGCAGTTTGGGTTCCGATAGGACCTAGGGTTAAGGTTATGTGGAGGGCTAGGGTTAGAGATCCGGTTAGGGTTCCGGTTGGACCTAGGATTAGGGTTATGTGGAGGGCTAGGGTTAGAGATCCGGTTAGGGTTCCGGTTGGACCTAGGGTTAGGGTTATGTTGAGGGCTAGGGTTAAAGATCCGGTTAGGTTTCCGAATGGACTTAGGGTTAGGGTTATGTTGAGGGCTAGAGTTAGAGATCCGATTAGGGTTCCGATTGGACCTAGGGTTAGGGTTATTTTGAGGGCTAGGGTTAGAGATCCGGTTAGGGTTCCGGTTGGACCTAGGGTTAGGGTTATGTTGAGAGCTAGGGTTAGAGATCCGATTAGGGTTCCGATTGGACCTCGGGTTAGGGTTATGTTGAGGGCTAGGATTAGAGATCCGGTTAGGGTTGCTATAGGACCTAGGGTTAGGGTTATGTGGAGGGCAAGGGTTAGAGACCCGGTTAGGGTTCCGGTTGGACCTAGGGTTACGGTTATGTTGAGGGCTAGGGTTAGAGATCCGGTTAGGATTCCGATTGGACCTAGGCTTAGGGTTATGTTGAGGGCTAGGGATAGATATGCGGGTAGGGTTCCGATTGGACCTAGGGTTAGGGTTATGTTGAGGGCTAGGGTTAGAGATCCGGTTAGGGTTCCGATTGGACCTAGGGTTAGTGTTATGTTGAGGGCGAGGGTAGAGATCCTGTTAGGGTTCCGATTGGACCTAGCGTTAGGGTTATGTTGAGGGCTAGGGTTAGATATCCGGTTAGGGTTCAGATTGGACCTAGGGTTAGGGTTATGTTGAGGGCTAGGGTTAGATATCCGTTTAGGGTTCCGATTGGACCTAGGGTTAGGGTTATGTTGAGGGCGAGGATTAGATATCCGGTTAGGGTTCCAATTGCAACTAGGGTTAGTGACATGTTGAGGGCTAGGTTTAGAGATCCAGTTAGGGTTCCAATAGGACCTAGGGTTAAGGTTATGTGGAGGGCTAGGGTTAGAGTTCCGGTTAGGGTTCCAGTTGGACCTAGGGTTAGGGTTATGTGGAGGGCTAGGGTTAGAGATCCGGTTAGGGTTCCGGTTGGACCTAGGGTTAGTGTTATGTTGAGGGCTAGGTATAGAGATCCGGTTAGGGTTCCGATTGGACTTAGGGTTAGGGTTATGTTGAGGGCTAGGGAAAGATATCCGGTTAGGGTTCCGATTGGACCTAGGGTTAGGGTTATGTTGAGGGCTAGTGATAGAGATCCGGTTATGGTTCCGATTGGATCTAGAGTTAGGGTTATTTTGAGGGCTAGGTTTAGAGATCCGGTTAGGGTTCGGTTTGGACCTAGGGTTAGGGTTATGTTGAGGGCTAGGGTTAGAGATCCGGTTAGGGTTCCGATTGGACCTAGGTTAGGGTTATTTTGAGGGCTAGGGTTAGAGTTCCGGTTAGGGTTCCGATTGGACCTAGGGTTAGGGATATTTTGAGGGCTAGGGTTAGAGATCTGGTTAGGGTTCCGGTTTGACCTAGGGTTAGGGTTATGTTGAGGGCTAGGGTTAGAGATCCGGTTAGGGTTCCGATTGGACCGAGGGTTAGGGTTATTTTGAGGGCTAGGGTTCGAGTTCCGGTTAGGGTTCCGATTGGACCTAGGGTTAGGGTTATGTTGAGGGCTAGGGTTAGAGATCTGTTTAGGGTTCCGATTGGACTTAGGGTTTGGCTTATGTTGAGGACTAGGGTCAGGGATCCGGTTAGGGTTCCGATTGGACCTAGGGTTAGGCTTATGTTGAGGGCGAGGGTTAGAGATCCGGTTAGGGTTCCGATTGGAACTCGGGTTAGTGATATGTTGAGGGCGAGGTGTAGAGATTTGTTAGGGTTTCGATTGAACCTAGAGTTAGGGTTATGTGGAAGGCTAGGGTTAGAGATCTGGTTAGGGTTCCGGTTGGACCTAGGGTTAGGGTTATGTTGAGGGCTAGGTATACAGATCTGGTTAGGGTTCCGATTGGACCTAGGGTTAGGGTTATGTTGAGGGCTAGGGTTAGAGATCCGCTTAGGGTTCCGATTGGACCTAGGGTTAGGGTTATTTTGAGGGCTAGGGTTAGAGATGCGGTTAGGGTTCCGATTGGACCTCGGATTAGGGTTATGTTGAGCGCTAGGGTTAGAGATCCGGTTAGGGATCCGATTGGACTTAGGGTTTGGGTTATGTTGAGGACTAGGGTTAGAGATCCGGTTAGGGTTCCGATTGAACCTAGGGTTAGGGTTATGTTGAGGGCTAGTGTTAGAGATCCGGTTAGGGTTCCGATTGGACCTAGGGTTAGGGTTATGTTGAGGGCTAGGGTTAGAGATCCCTTTAGGGTTCCGATTGGACCTAGGGTTATTGTTACGTTGAGGCGAGGGTTAGGGATCCGGTTAGGGTTTCGATTGGACCTCGGGTGAGTGATATGTTGAGGGCGAGGTGTAGAGATCCTGTTAGGGTTCCAATTGGACCTAGGGTTAGGGTTATTTGGAAGGCTAGGGTTAGAGATCTGGTTAGGGTTCCTGTTGGACCTAGGTTAGGGTTATGTGGAGGGCTAGGGTTAGAGATCCGTTTAGGGTTCCGATTGGACCTAGGGTTAGGGTTATGTTGAGGGCTAGGTATACAGATCCGGTTAGGGTTCCGATTGCACCTAGGGTTAGGGTTATGTTGAGGGCTAGGGTTAGAGATCCGGTTAGGGTTCCGATTGGACCTAGGGTTAGGGTTATGGTGAGGGCGAGGGGTAGAGATCCTGTTATTGTTCCGAATGGACCTAGGGTTAGGGTTATGTTGAGGGCTAGGGTTAGATATCCGGTTAGGGTTCCGAATGGACCTAGGGTTAGGGTTATGTTGAGGGCTAGGGTTAGAGATCCGGTTAGGGTTCCGATAGGACCTAGTGTTAGGGTTATGTTGAGGGCTAGGGTTAGATATCCTGTTAGGGTTCAGATTGGACCTAGGGTTAGGGTTATGTTGAGGGCTAGGGTTAGATATCCGTTTAGGGTTCAGATTGGACCTAGGGTTACGGTTATGTTGAGGGCTAGGGTTAGATATCCGTTTAGGGTTCCGATTGGAACTAGGGTTACGGTTATGTTGAGGGCTAGGGTTAGAGATCCGGTTAGGGTTCCGATTGGACATAGGGTTAAGGTTATGTTGAGGGCGAGGGTTAGAGATCCGGTTAGGGTTCCGATTGGACCTAGGGTTAGGGTTATGGTGAGGACGAGGGGTAGAGATCCTGTTAGGGTTCCGAATGGACCTAGGGTTAGGGTTATGTTGAAGGCTAGGGTTAGATATCTGGTTTGGGTTCCTATTGCAACTAGGGTTAGTGATATGTTGAGGGCTAGGTTTAGAGATGCAGTTTGGGTTCCGATAGGACCTAGGGTTAGGGTTACGTGGAGGGCTAGGGTTAGAGATGCGGTTAGGGTTCCGATTGGACGTCGGATTAGGGTTATATTGAGCGCCAGGGTTAGAGATCCGGTGAGGGTTCAGATTGGACCTCGGGTTAGGGTTATGTTGAGTGCTAGGGTTAGAGATCAGGTTAGGGTTCCCATTGAACCTAGGGTTAGGGTTATGTTGAGGGCTAGGGTTAGAGATCCGTTTAGGGTTCCGATTGGACTTAGGGTTAAGGTTATGTTGAGGGCTAGGGTTAGAGATCCGGTTAGGGTTCCGATTGGACCTAGGGTTAGGGTTATGTTGAGGGCGAGGGTTAGAGATCCGGTTAGGGTTCCGATTGCAACTCGGGTTAGTGATATGTTGAGGGCGAGGGGTAGAGATTTGTTAGAGTTCCGACTGGACCTAGGGTTAGGGTTATGTGGAAAGCTAGGCTTAGAGATCTGGTTAGGGTTCCGGTTGGACCTAGGGTTAGGGTTATGTTGAGGGCTAGGATTAGAGATCCGTTTAGGGTTCCGATTGGACCTAGGGTTAGGGTTATGTTGAGGGCTAGGTTTAGAGATCCGGTTAGGGTTCCGATTGGACCTAGGGTTAGGGTTATGTTTAGGGCTATGGTTAGACATGCGGTTAGGTTTCCGATTGGACCTCGGATTAGGGTTATGTTGAGCGTTAGGGTTAGAGATCCGGTTAGGGTTCCGATTGGATCTCGGGTAAGGGTTATGTTGAGCGCTAGGGTTAGAGATCAGGTTAGGGTTCCGATTGAACCTAGGGTTAGGGTTATGTTGAGGGCTAGGGTTAGAGATCCATTTTGCGTTCCGATTTGACTTAGGGTTTGGGTTATGTTGAGGGCTAGGGTTAGAGATCCGGTTAGGGTTCCGATTGAACCTAGGGATAGGGTTATGTTGAGGGCTAGGGTTAGAGATCCGGTTAGGGTTCCGATTGGACCTAGGGTTAGGGTTATGTTTAGGGCTAGGGTTAGAGATCCCTTTAGGGTTCCGATTGGACCTAGGGTTATTGTTATGTTGAGGCGAGGGTTAGAGATCCGGTTAGGGTTCCGATTGGACTTCGGGTGAGTTATACGTTGAGGGCGAGGGGTAGAGATACTGTTAGGGTTTCAACTGAACCTAGGGTTATGGTTATTTGGAGGGCTAGGGTTAGAGATCCGGTTAGGGTTCCTGTTGGACCTAGGATTAGGGTTATGTTGAGGGCTAGGGTTAGAGATCCGGTTAGGGTTCCGATTGGACTTAGGGTTAGGGTTATGTTGAGGGCTAGCGTTAGAGATCCGATTAGGGTTCCGATTGGACTTAGGGTTAGGGTTATGTTGAGGGCAGGGTTAGAGATCCGGTTAGGGTTCCGATTGGACCTAGGGTTAGGGTTATTTTGAGGACTAGGGTTAGAGATCCGGTTAGGGTTCCGGTTGGACCTAGGGTTAGGGTTATGTTGAGGGCTAGGGTTAGAGATCCGGTTAGGGTTCCGATTGGACCTCGGGGTAGGGTTATGTTGAGGGCTAGGATTAGAGTTCCGGTTAGGGTTGCGATAGGACAATGGTTAGGGTTATGTGGAGGGCAAGGGTTAGAGACCCGGTTAGGGTTCCGGTTGGACCTAGGGTTAGGGTTATGTTGAGGGCTAGGGTTAGAGATCCGGTTAGGATTCCGATTGGACCTAGGGTTAGGGTTATGTTGAGGGCTAGGGATAGATATCCAATTAGGGTTCCGATTGGACCTAGGGTTAGGGTTATGTTGAGGGCTAGGGTTAGAGATCCGGTTAGGGTTCCGATTGGACCTAGGGTTAGGGTTATTTTGAGGGCTAGGGTTAGAGATCCGGATAGCGTTCCGGTTGGACCTGGGTTAGGGTTATGTTGGGGGCTAGGGTTAGAGATCCGGTTAGTGTTCCGATTGGACCTAGGGTTAGGGTTATTTTGAGGGCTAGGGATAGATTTCCGGTTAGGGTTCCGATTGAACCTAGGGTTAGGGTTATGTTGAGGGCTAGGGTTAGAGATCCGGTTAGGGTTCCGATTGGACCAAGGTTTAGGGTTATGTTGAGGGCTAGGGTTAGATATCCGTTTAGGGTTCCGAATGGACCTAGGGTTAGGTTTATGTTGAGGGCTAGGGTTAGAGATCCGGTTAGGGTTCCGATTGGACCTACTGTTAGGCTTATGTTGAGGGCTAGGGTTAGAGATCTTGTTAGGGTTCCAATTGGACCTAGCGTTAGGGTAATGTTGAGGGTTAGGGTTAGAGATCCGGTTAGGGTTCCGATTGGACCTAGGGTTAGTGTTATGTTGAGGGCGAGGGCTAGAGATCCTTTTAGGGTTCCGATTGGACCTAGCGTTAGGGTTATGTTGAGGGCTAGGGTTAGATATCCGGTTAGGGTTCAGATTGGACCTAGGGTTAGGGTTATGTGGAGGGCTAGGGTTAGATATCCGTTTAGGGTTCCGATTGGACCTAGGGTTAGGGTTATGTTGAGGGCGAGGTTTAGATATCCGGTTAGGGTTCCTATTGCAACTAGGGTTAGTGATATGTTGAGGGCTAGGTTTAGAGATCCAGTTAGGGTTCCGATAGGACCTAGGGTTAAGGTTATGTGGAGGGTTAGGGTTAGAGTTCCGGTTAGGGTTCCGGTTGGACCTAGGGTTAGGGTTATGTGGAGGGCTAGGGTTAGAGATCCGGTTAGGGTTCCGGTTGGACCTAGGGTGAGGGTTATGTTGAGGGCTAGGGTTAGAGATCCGGTTAGGGTTTCGATTGGACTTAGGGTTAGGGTTATGTTGAGGGCTAGGGAAAGATATCCGGTTAGGGTTCAGATTGGACCTAGGGTTAGGGTTATGTTGAGGGCTAGTGATAGAGATCCGGTTAGGGTTCCGATTGGACCTAGGGTTAGGGTTATTTTGAGGGCTAGGGTTAGAGTTCCGGTTAGGGTTCCGATTGGACCTAGGGTTAGGGTTATGTTGAGGGCTAGGGTTAGAGATGCGGGTAGGGTTCCGATTGGACGTCGGATTAGGGTTATGTTGAGCGCTAGGGTTAGAGATCCGTTTAGGGTTCCGATTGGACCTAGGGTTAGGTTTATGTTGAGGGCTAGGTATACAGATCCGGTTAGGGTTCCGATTGGACCTAGGGTTCGGGTTATGTTGAGGGCTAGGGTTAGAGATCCGGTTAGGGTTCCGATTGGACCTAGGGTTAGGGTTATGTTGAGAGCTAGGGTTAGAGATTCGGTTAGGGTTCCGATTAGACCTAGGATTAGGGTTATGGTGAGGGCGAGGGGTAGAGATCCTGTTATTGTTCTGAATGGACCTAGGGTTAGGGTTATGTTGAGGGCTAGGGTTAGATATCCGGTTAGGGTTCCGATTGCAACTAGGGTTAGTGATATGTTGAGGGCTAGGGTTAGAGATCCGGTTAGGGTTCCGATTGGACAAAGACTTAGGGTTATGTTGAGGGCTAGGGATAGATATCCAGTTAGTGTTCCGATTGGACCTAGGGTTAGGGTTATGTTGAGGGCTAGGGTTAGAGATCCGGTTAGGGTTCCGACTGCACCTAGGGTTAGGGTTATTTTGAGGGCTAGGGTTAGAGATCCGGTTAGGGTTCCGGTTGGACCTAGGGTTAGGGTTATGTTGAGGGTAGTGTTAGAGTTCCGGTTAGGGTTCCGATTGGACCTAGGTTTAGAGTTATGTTGAGGGCTAGGGTTAGATATCCGTTTAGGGTTCCGAATGGACCTAAGGTTAGGGTTATGTTGAGGGCTAGGGTTAGATATCCGGTTTGGGTTCCGATTGGACCTAGCGTTAGGGTTATGTTGAGGGCTAGGGTTAGATATCCGGTTAGGGTTCAGATTGGACCTAGGGTTAGGGTTATGTTGAGGGCTCGGTTTAGATATCCGTTTAGGGTTCCGATTGGACCTAGGGTTAGGGTTATGTTGAGGGCGAGGATTAGATATCCGGTTAGGGTTCCTATTGCAACTAGGGTTAGTGATATGTTGAGGGCTAGGTTTAGAGATCCAGTTAGGGTTCCGATAGGACCTAGGGTTAAGGTTATGTGGAGGGTTAGGGTTAGAGTTACGGTTAGGGTTCCGGTTGGACCTAGGGTTAGGGTTATGTGGAGGGCTAGGGTTAGAGATCCGGTTAGGGTTCCGGTTGGACCTAGGGTTAGGGTTATGTTGAGGGCTAGGGTTAGAGATCCGGTTAGGGTTTCGATTGGACTTAGGGTTAGGGTTATGTTGAGGGCTAGGAAAAGATATCCGGTTAGGGTTCCGATTGGACCTAGGGTTAGGGTTATGTTGAGGGCTAGTGATAGAGATCCGGTTAGGGTTCCGATTGGACCTAGGGTTAGGGTTATTTTGAGGGCTAGGGTTAGAGTTCCGGTTAGGGTTCCGATTAGACCTAGGGTTAGGGATATGTTGAGGGCTAGGGTTAGAGATGCGGTTAGGGTTCCGATTGGACGTCGGATTAGGGTTATGTTGAGCGCTAGGGTTAGAGATCCGTTTAGGGTTCCGATTGGACCTAGGGTTAGGTTTATGTTGAGGGCTAGGTATACAGATCCGGTTAGGGTTCTGATTGGACCTAGGGTTAGGATTATGTTGAGGGCTAGGGTTAGAGATCCGGTTAGGGTTCCGATTTGACCTAGGGTTAGGGTTATGTTGAGAGCTAGGGTTAGAGATTCGGTTAGGGTTCCGATTGGACCTAGGATTAGGGTTATGGTGAGGGCGAGGGGTAGAGATCCTGTTATTGTTCTGAATGGACCTAGGGTTAGGGTTATGTTGAGGGCTAGGGTTAGATATCCGGTTAGGGTTCCGATTGCAACTAGGGTTAGTGATATGTTGAGGGCTAGGGTTAGAGATCCGGTTAGGGTTCCGATTGGACCAAGGCTTAGGGTTATGTTGAGGGCTAGGGATAGATATCCAGTTAGGGTTCCGATTGGACCTAGGGTTAGGGTTATGTTGAGGGCTAGGGTTAGAGATCCGGTTAGGGTTCCGACTGGACCTAGGGTTAGGGTTATTTTGAGGGCTAGGGTTAGAGATCCGGTTAGGGTTCCGGTTGGACTTAGGGTTAGGGTTATGTTGAGGGCTAGGGTTAGAGTTCCGGTTAGGGTTCCGATTGGACCTAGGTTTAGAGTTATGTTGAGGGCTAGGGTTAGATATCCGTTTAGGGTTCCGAATGGACCTAGGGTTAGGGTTATGTTGAGGGCTAGGGTTAGAGATCCGGTTAGGGTTCCGATTGGACCTAGTGTTAGGGTTATGTTGAGGGCTAGGGTTAGATATCCTGTTAGGGTTCAGATTGGACCTAGGGTTAGGGTTATGTTGAGGGCTAGGGTTAGATATCCGTTTAGGGTTCAGATTGGACCTAGGGTTACGGTTATGTTGAGGGCTAGGGTTAGATATCCGTTTAGGGTTCCGATTGGACCTAGGGTTACGGTTATGTTGAGGGCTAGGGTTAGAGATCCGGTTAGGGTTCCGATTGGACATAGGGTTAGGGTTATGTTGAGGG
Source organism: Miniopterus natalensis (assembly GCF_054644295.1). Taxonomy (NCBI): domain Eukaryota; kingdom Metazoa; phylum Chordata; class Mammalia; order Chiroptera; family Miniopteridae; genus Miniopterus; species Miniopterus natalensis. The sequence goes on from NC_142089.1 coordinate 84,680,365, forward strand.
CGAGGGTTAGAGATCCGGTTAGGGTTCCGATTGGACCTAGGGTTAGGGTTATGGTGAGGACGAGGGGTAGAGATCCTGTTAGGGTTCCGAATGGACCTAGGGTTAGGGTTATGTTGAAGGCTAGGGTTAGATATCTGGTTTGGGTTCCTATTGCAACTAGGGTTAGTGATATGTTGAGGGCTAGGTTTAGAGATGCAGTTTGGGTTCCGATAGGACCTAGGGTAAGGGTTATGTGGAGGGCTAGGGTTAGAGATCCGGTTAGGGTTCCGGTTAGACCTAGGATTAGGGTTATGTGGAGGGCTAGGGTTAGAGATCCGGTTAGGGTTCCGGTTGGACCTAGGGTTAGGGTTATGTTGAGGGCTAGGGTTAAAGATCCGGTTAGGTTTCCGATTGGACTTAGGGTTAGGGTTATGTTGAGGGCTAGAGTTAGAGATCCGATTAGGGTTCCGATTGGACCTAGGGTTAGGGTTATGTTGAGGGCTAGGGTTAGAGATCCGGTTAGGGTTCCGATTGGACCTAGGGTTAGGGTTATTTTGAGGGCTAGGGTTAGAGATCCGGTTAGGGTTCCGGTTGGACCTAGGGTTAGGGTTATGTTGAGGGCTAGGGTTAGAGATCCGATTAGGGTTCCGATTGGACCTCGGGTTAGGGTTATGTTGAGGGCTAGGATTAGAGATCCGGTTAGGGTTGCTATAGGACCTAGGGTTAGGGTTATGTGGAGGGCAAGGGTTAGAGACCCGGGTAGGGTTCCGGTTGGACCTAGGGTTAGGGTTATGTTGAGGGCTAGGGTTAGAGATCCGTTTAGGATTCCGATTGGACCTAGGCTTAGGGTTATGTTGAGGGCTAGGGATAGATATCCGGTTAGGGTTCCGATTGGACCTAGGGTTAGGGTTATGTTGAGGGCTAGGGTTAGAGATCCGGTTAGGGTTCCGATTGGACCTAGGGTTAGGGTTATTTTGAGGGCTAGGGTTACAGTTCCGGTTAGGGTTCCGATTGGACCTAGGGTTAGGGTTATGTTGAGGGCTAGGGTTAGAGATCCGGTTAGGGTTCCGATTGGACCTAGGTTTAGGGTTATGTTGAGGTCTAGGGTTAGATATCCATTTAGGGTTCCGAATGGACCTAGGGTTAGGGTTATATTGAGGGCTAGGGTTAGAGATCCGGTTAGGGTTCAGATTGGAGCTAGGGTTAGGATTATGTTGAAGGCTAGGGTTAGAGATCCGGTTAGGGTTCAGATTGGAGCTACGGTTAGGGTTATGTTGAGGGTTAGGGTTAGAGATCCGGTCAAGGTTCCGATTGGACCTAGGGTTAGGGTTATGTTGAGGGCTAGGGTTAGAGTTCCGGTTAGGCTTACGATTGGACCTAGGGTTTGGGTTATGTTGAGGGCTAGGGTTAGAGATCCGGTTAGGGTTCCGATTGGACCTAGGGATAGGGTTTTGTTGAGGGCTAGGGTTAGAGATCCGGTTACGGTTCCGATTGGACCTAGGGATAGGGTTCTGTTGAGGGCTAGTTTTAGATACCCGGTTAGGGTTCCCATGGAACGTAGGGTTAGGATTATGTTGAAGGCTAGGGTTAGAGATCCCGTTAGGGTTCCGATTGGACCTAGGGTTAGGGTTACGTTGAGGGCTATGGTTAGAGATCCGGTTAGGGTTCATATTGGAGCTAGGCTTAGGGTTATGTTGAGGGCTAGGGTTAGAGATCCGGTTAGGGTTCCAGTTGGACCTAGGGTTAGGGTTATGTTGAGGGCTAGGGTTAAAGATCCGGTTAGGTTTCCGATTGGACTTTGGGTTAGGGTTATGTTGAGGGCTAGAGTTAGAGATCTGATTAGGGTTCCGATTGGACCTAGGGTTAGGGTTATGTTGAGGGCTAGGGTTAGAGATCCGGTTAGGGTTCCGATTGGACCTAGGGTTAGGGTTATTTTGAGGGCTAGGGTTAGAGATCCGATTAGGGTTCCGATTGGACCTCGGGTTAGGGTTATGTTGAGGGCTAGGATTAGAGATCCGGTTAGGGTTGCTATAGGACCTAGGGTTAGGGTTATGTGGAGGGCAAGGGTTAGAGACCCGGTTACTGTTACGATTGGACATAGGGTTAGGGTTATGTTGAGGGCTAGGGTTAGAGATCCGGTTAGGGTTCAGATTGGAGCTAGGGTTAGGGTTATGTTGAAGGCTAGGGTTAGAGATCCGGTTAGGGTTCAGATTGGAGCTACGGTTAGGGTTATGTTGAGGGTTAGGGTTAGAGATCCGGTCAAGGTTCCGATTGGACCTAGGGTTAGGGTTATGTTGAGGGCTAGGGTTAGAGTTCCGGTTAGGCTTACGATTGGACCTAGGGTTTGGGTTATGTTGAGGGCTAGGGTTAGAGATCCGGTTAGGGTTCCGATTGGACCTAGGGATAGGGTTTTGTTGAGGGCTAGGGTTAGAGATCCGGTTACGGTTCCGATTGGACCTAGGGATAGGGTTCTGTTGAGGGCTAGTTTTAGATACCCGGTTAGGGTTCCCATGGAACGTAGGGTTAGGATTATGTTGAAGGCTAGGGTTAGAGATCCCGTTAGGGTTCCGATTGGACCTAGGGTTAGGGTTACGTTGAGGGCTATGGTTAGAGATCCGGTTAGGGTTCATATTGGAGCTAGGCTTAGGGTTATGTTGAGGGCTAGGGTTAGAGATCCGGTTAGGGTTCCAGTTGGACCTAGGGTTAGGGTTATGTTGAGGGCTAGGGTTAAAGATCCGGTTAGGTTTCCGATTGGACTTTGGGTTAGGGTTATGTTGAGGGCTAGAGTTAGAGATCTGATTAGGGTTCCGATTGGACCTAGGGTTAGGGTTATGTTGAGGGCTAGGGTTAGAGATCCGGTTAGGGTTCCGATTGGACCTAGGGTTAGGGTTATTTTGAGGGCTAGGGTTAGAGATCCGATTAGGGTTCCGATTGGACCTCGGGTTAGGGTTATGTTGAGGGCTAGGATTAGAGATCCGGTTAGGGTTGCTATAGGACCTAGGGTTAGGGTTATGTGGAGGGCAAGGGTTAGAGACCCGGTTACTGTTACGATTGGACATAGGGTTAGGGTTATGTTGAGGGCTAGGGTTAGAGATCCGGTTAGGGTTCAGATTGGAGCTAGGGTTAGGGTTATGTTGAGGGCTAGGGTTAGAGATCCGGTTAGGGTTCAGATTGGAGCTAGGGTTAGGGTTATGTTGAGGGCTAGGGTTAGAGATCCGTTCCGGGTTCAGATTGGAGCTAGGGTTAGGGTTATGTTGAGGGTTAGGGTTAGAGATCCGTTCAAGGTTCCGATTGGACCTAGGGTTAGGGTTATGTTGAGGGCTAGGGTTAGAGATCCGGTTAGGGTTCCGATTGGACCTAGGTTTAGGGTTATGTTGAGGGCTAGGGTTAGATATCCGTTTAGGGTTCCGAATGGACCTAGGGTTAGGGTTATATTGAGGGCTAGGGTTAGAGATCCGGTTAGGGTTCAGATTGGAGCTAGGGTTAGGGTTATGTTGAGGGCTAGGGTTAGAGACCCGGTTAAGGTTCAGATTGGAGCTAGGGTTAGGGTTATGTTGAAGGCTAGGGTTAGAGATCCGGTTACTGTTCCGATTGGACATAGGGTTAGGGTTATGTTGAGGGCTAGGGTTAGACATCCGGTTAGGGTTCAGATTGGAGCTAGGGTTAGGGTTATGTTGAGGGCTAGGGTTAGAGATCCGGTTAGGGTTCAGATTGGAGCTTGGGTTAGGGTTATGTTGAGGGCTAGGGTTAGAGATCCGTTCCGGGTTCAGATTGGAGCTAGGGTTAGGGTTATGTTGAGGGTTAGGGTTAGAGTTCCGGTCAAGGTTCCGATTGGACCTAGGGTTAGGGTTATGTTGAGGGGTAGGGTTAGAGATCCGGTTAGGCTTATGATTGGACCTAGGGTTTGGGTTATGTTGAGGGCTAGGGTTAGAGATCCGGTTAGGGTTCCGATTGGACCTAGGGATAGGGTTTTGTTGAGGGCTAGGGTTAGAGATCCGGTTACGGTTCCGATTGGACCTAGGGATAGGGTTCTGTTGAGGGCTAGTTTTAGATATCCGGTTAGGGTTCCCATGGAACGTAGGGTTAGGATTATGTTGAAGGCTAGGGTTAGAGATCCCGTTAGGGTTCCGATTGGACCTAGGGTTAGGGTTACGTTGAGGGCTATGGTTAGAGATCCGGTTAGGGTTCATATTGGAGCTAGGGTTAGGGTTATGTTGAGGGCTAGGGTTAGAGATCCGGTTAGGGTTCCAGTTGGACCTAGGGTTAGGGTTATGTTGAGGGCTAGGGTTAAAGATCCGGTTAGGTTTCCGATTGGACTTAGGGTTAGGGTTATGTTGAGGGCTAGAGTTAGAGATCCGATTAGGGTTCCGATTGGACCTAGGGTTAGGGTTATGTTGAGGGCTAGGGTTAGAGATCCGGTTAGGGTTCCGATTGGATCTAGGGTTAGGGTTATTTTGAGGGCTAGGGTTAGAGATCCGATTAGGGTTCCGATTGGACCTCGGGTTAGGGTTATGTTGAGGGCTAGGATTAGAGATCCGGTTAGGGTTGCTATAGGACCTAGGGTTATGGTTATGTGGAGGGCAAGGGTTAGAGACCCGGTTACTGTTACGATTGGACATAGGGTTAGGGTTATGTTGAGGGCTAGGGTTAGAGATCCGGTTAGGGTTCAGATTGGAGCTAGGGTTAGGGTTATGTTGAGGGCTAGGGTTAGAGATCCGGTTAGGGTTCAGATTGGAGCTAGGGTTAGGGTTATGTTGAGGGCTAGGGTTAGAGATCCGTTCCGGGTTCAGATTGGAGCTAGGGTTAGGGTTATGTTGAGGGTTAGGGTTAGAGATCCGTTCAAGGTTCCGATTGGACCTAGGGTTAGGGTTATGTTGAGGGCTAGGGTTAGAGATCCGGTTAGGGTTCCGATTGGACCTAGGTTTAGGGTTATGTTGAGGGCTAGGGTTAGATATCCGTTTAGGGTTCCGAATGGACCTAGGGTTAGGGTTATATTGAGGGCTAGGGTTAGAGATCCGGTTAGGGTTCAGATTGGAGCTAGGGTTAGGGTTATGTTGAGGGCTAGGGTTAGAGATCCGGTTAAGGTTCAGATTGGAGCTAGGGTTAGGGTTATGTTGAAGGCTAGGGTTAGAGATCCGGTTACTGTTCCGATTGGACATAGGGTTAGGGTTATGTTGAGGGCTAGGGTTAGAGATCCGGTTAGGGTTCAGATTGGAGCTAGGGTTAGGGTTATGTTGAGGGCTAGGGTTAGAGATCCGGTTAGGGTTCAGATTGGAGCTTGGGTTAGGGTTATGTTGAGGGCTAGGGTTAGAGATCCGTTCCGGGTTCAGATTGGAGCTAGGGTTAGGGTTATGTTGAGGGTTAGGGTTAGAGTTCCGGTCAAGGTTCCGATTGGACCTAGGGTTAGGGTTATGTTGAGGGGTAGGGTTAGAGATCCGGTTAGGCTTATGATTGGACCTAGGGTTTGGGTTATGTTGAGGGCTAGGGTTAGAGATCCGGTTAGGGTTCCGATTGGACCTAGGGATAGGGTTTTGTTGAGGGCTAGGTTTAGAGATCCGGTTACGGTTCCGATTGGACCTAGGGATAGGGTTCTGTTGAGGGCTAGTTTTAGATATCCGGTTAGGGTTCCCATGGAACGTAGGGTTAGGATTATGTTGAAGGCTAGGGTTAGAGATCCCGTTAGGGTTCCGATTGGACCTAGGGTTAGGGTTACGTTGAGGGCTATGGTTAGAGATCCGGTTAGGGTTCATATTGGAGCTAGGGTTAGGGTTATGTTGAGGGCTAGGGTTAGAGATCCGGTTAGGGTTCCAGTTGGACCTAGGGTTAGGGTTATGTTGAGGGCTAGGGTTAAAGATCCGGTTAGGTTTCCGATTGGACTTAGGGTTAGGGTTATGTTGAGGGCTAGAGTTAGAGATCCGATTAGGGTTCCGATTGGACCTAGGGTTAGGGTTATGTTGAGGGCTAGGGTTAGAGATCCGGTTAGGGTTCCGATTGGATCTAGGGTTAGGGTTATTTTGAGGGCTAGGGTTAGAGATCCGGTTAGGGTTCCGGTTGGACCTAGGGTTAGGGTTATGTTGAGGGCTAGGGTTAGAGATCCGATTAGGGTTCCGATTGGACCTCGGGTTAGGGTTATGTTGAGGGCTAGGATTAGAGATCCGGTTAGGGTTGCTATAGGACCTAGGGTTAGGGTTATGTGGAGGGCAAGGGTTAGAGACCCGGTTAGGGTTCCGGTTGGACCTAGGGTTAGGGTTATGTTGAGGGCTAGGGTTAGAGATCCGTTTAGGATTCCGATTGGACCTAGGCTTAGGGTTATGTTGAGGGCTAGGGATAGATATCCGGTTAGGCTTCCGATTGGACCTAGGGTTAGGGTTATGTTGAGGGCTAGGGTTAGAGATCCGGTTAGGGTTCCGATTGGACCTAGGGTTAGGGTTATTTTGAGGGCTAGGGTTACAGTTCCGGTTAGGGTTCCGATTGGACCTAGGGTTAGGGTTATGTTGAGGGCTAGGGTTAGAGATCCGGTTAGGGTTCCGATTGGACCTAGGTTTAGGGTTATGTTGAGGGCTAGGGTTAGATATCCGTTTAGGGTTCCGAATGGACCTAGGGTTAGGGCTATATTGAGGGCTAGGGTTAGAGATCCGGTTAGGGTTCAGATTGGAACTAGGGTTAGGGTTATGTTGAGGGCTAGGGTTAGAGATTTGGTTAAGGTTCAGATTGGAGCTAGGGTTAGGGTTATGTTGAAGGCTAGGGTTAGAGATCCGGTTACTGTTACGATTGGACATAGGGTTAGGGTTATGTTGAGGGCTAGGGTTAGAGATCCGGTTAGGGTTCAGATTGGAGCTAGGGTTAGGGTTATGTTGAGGGCTAGGGTTAGAGATCCGGTTAGGGTTCAGATTGGAGCTAGGGTTAGGGTTATGTTGAGGGCTAGGGTTAGAGATCCGTTCCGGGTTCAGATTGGAGCTAGTGTTAGGGTTATGTTGAGGGTTAGGGTTAGAGATCCGTTCAAGGTTCCGATGGGACCTAGGGTTAGGGTTATGTTGAGGGCTAGGGTTAGAGATCCGGTTAGGCTTACGATTGGACCTAGGGTTTGGGTTATGTTGAGGGCTAGGGTTAGATATCCGGTTAGGGTTCCGATTGGACCTAGGGATAGGGTTTTGTTGAGGGCTAGGGTTAGAGATCCGGTTACGGTTCCGATTGGACCTAGGGATAGGGTTCTGTTGAGGGCTAGTTTTAGATATCCGGTTAGGGTTCCCATGGAACGTAGGGTTAGGATTATGTTGAAGGCTAGGGTTAGAGATCCCGTTAGGGTTCCGATTGGACCTAGGGTTAGGGTTACGTTGAGGGCTATGGTTAGAGATCCGGTTAGGGTTCATATTGGAGCTAGGGTTAGGGTTATGTTGAGGGCTAGGGTTAGAGATCCGGTTAGGGTTCAGATTGGAGCTAGAGTTAGGGTTATGTTGAGAGCTAGGGTTAGAGATCCGGTTAGGGTTACGATTGGACCTACGGTTAGGGTTATGATGAGGGCTAGGGTTAGAGATCCGGATAGGGTTCCGATTGGACCTAGGGTTAGGGTTATGTTGAGGGCTAGGGTTAGAGATCCGGTTAGGGTTCCGATTGGACCTAGGGTTAGGGTTATGTTGAGGGCTAATGTTAGAGATCAGGTTAGGGTTGCGATTGGACCTAGGGTTAGGGTTATGTTGAGGGCTAGGGTTAGAGATCCGGTTAGGGTTCCCATTGGACCTAGGGTTTGGGTTATGTTGAGGGCTAGGGTTAGAGATCCGGTTAGGGTTCCGATTGGACCTAGGGATAGGGTTTTGTTGAGGGCTAGGGTTAGAGATTCGGTTAGGGTTCCGATTGGACCTAGGGATAGGGTTCTGTTGAGGGCTAGTTTTAGATATCCGGTTAGGGTTCCCATGGAACGTAGGGTTAGGATTATGTTGAAGACTAGGGTTAGAGATCCCGATAGGGTTCCGATTGGACCTAGGGTTAGGGTTACGTTGAGGGCTATGGTTAGAGATCCGGTTAGGGTTCAGATTGGAGCTAGGGTTAGGGTTATGTTGAAGGCTAGGGTTAGAGATCAGGTTAGGGTTCAGATTGGAGCTAGGGTTAGGGTTATGTTGAGGGCTAGGGTTAGAGATCCGGTTAGGGTTAAGATTGGACCTACGGTTAGGGTTATGATGAGGGCTAGGGTTAGAGATCCGGATAGGGTTCCGATTGGACCTAGGGTTAGGGTTATGTTGAGGGCTAGGGTTAGAGATCCGGTTAGGGTTCCGATTGGACCTAGGGTTAGGGTTATGTTGAGGGCTAATGTTAGAGATCAGGTTAGGGTTGCGATTGGACCTAGAGTTAGGGTTATGTTGAGGGCTAGGGCTAGAGATCCGGTTAGGGTTCCCATTGGACCTAGGGTTAGGGTTATTTTGAGGGCTAGGGTTAGAGATCCGGTTAAGGTTCCGATTGGACCTAGGGTTAGGGTTATGTTGAGGGCAGGTGTTAGATATCCGGATCAGGTTCCCATTGGACCTAGGGTTAGGATTATGTTGAAGGCTAGGGTTAGAGATCCCGTTAGAGTTCCGATTGGATCTAGGGTTAGGGTTATGTTGAGGGCTAGGGTTAGAGATCCGGTTAGGGTTCAGATTGGAGCTAGAGTTAGGGTTATGTTGAGGGCTAGGGTTAGAGATCCGGTTAAGGTTCAGATTGGAGGTAGGGTTAGGGTTATGTTGAGGGCTAGGGTTAGAGATCCGGTTAGGGTTCCGATTGGACATAGGGTTAGGGTTATGTTGAGGGCTAGGGTTAGAGATCCGGTTAGGGTTCAGATTGGAGCTAGGGTTAGCGTTATGTTGAGGGCTAGGGTTAGAGATCCGTTTAGGGTTCAGATTGGAGCTAGGGTTAGGGTTATGTTGAGGGTTAGGGTTAGAGATCCGGTCAAGGTTCCGATTGGACCTAGGGTTAGGGTTATGTTGAGGGCTAGGGTTAGAGATCCGGTTAGGGTTCCGATTGGACCTAGTGTTAGGGTTATGTTGAGGGCTAGGGTTAGATATCCTGTTAGGGTTCAGATTGGACCTAGGGTTAGGGTTATGTTGAGGGCTAGGGTTAGATATCCGTTTAGGGTTCAGATTGGACCTAGGGTTACGGTTATGTTGAGGGCTAGGGTTAGATATCCGTTTAGGGTTCCGATTGGACCTAGGGTTACGGTTATGTTGAGGGCTAGGGTTAGAGGTCCGGTTAGGGTTCCGATTGGACATAGGGTTAGGGTTATGTTGAGGGCGAGGGTTAGAGATCCGGTTAGGGTTCCGATTGGACCTAGGGTTAGGGTTATGGTGAGGACGAGGGGTAGAGATCCTGTTAGGGTTCCGAATGGACCTAGGGTTAGGGTTATGTTGAAGGCTAGGGTTAGATATCTGGTTTGGGTTCCTATTGCAACTAGGGTTAGTGATATGTTGAGGGCTAGGTTTAGAGATGCAGTTTGGGTTCCGATAGGACCTAGGGTAAGGGTTATGTGGAGGGCTAGGTTTAGAGATCCGGTTAGGGTTCCGGTTGGACCTAGGATTAGGGTTATGTGGAGGGCTAGGGTTAGAGATCCGGTCAGGGTTCCGGTTGGACCTAGGGTTAGGGTTATGTTGAGGGCTAGGGTTAAAGATCCGGTTAGGTTTCCGATTGGACTTAGGGTTAGGGTTATGTTGAGGGCTAGAGTTAGAGATCCGATTAGGGTTCCGATTGGACCTAGGGTTAGGGTTATGTTGAGGGCTAGGGTTAGAGATCCGGTTAGGGTTCCGATTGGACCTAGGGTTAGGGTTATTTTGAGGGCTAGGGTTAGAGATCCGGTTAGGGTTCCGGTTGGACCTAGGGTTAGGGTTATGTTGAGGGCTAGGGTTAGAGATCCGATTAGGGTTCCGATTGGACCTCGGGTTAGGGTTATGTTGAGGGCTAGGATTAGAGATCCGGTTAGGGTTGCTATAGGACCTAGGGTTAGGGTTATGTGGAGGGCAAGGGTTAGAGACCCGGTTAGGGTTCCGGTTGGACCTAGGGTTAGGGTTATGTTGAGGGCTAGGGTTAGAGATCCGTTTAGGATTCCGATTGGACCTAGGCTTAGGGTTATGTTGAGGGCTAGGGATAGATATCCGGTTAGGGTTCCGATTGGACCTAGGTTTAGGGTTATGTTGAGGGCTAGGGTTAGAGATCCGGTTAGGGTTCCGATTGGACCTAGGGTTAGGGTTATTTTGAGGGCTAGAGTTACAGTTCCGGTTAGGGTTCCGATTGGACCTAGGGTTAGGGTTATGTTGAGGGCTAGGGTTAGATATCCGTTTAGGGTTCCGAATGGACCTAGGGTTAGGGTTATATTGAGGGCTAGGGTTAGAGATCCGGTTAGGGTTCAGATGGGAGCTAGGGTTAGGGTTATGTTGAGGGCTAGGGTTAGAGATCCGGTTAAGTTTCAGATTGGAGCTAGGGTTAGGGTTATGTTGAAGGCTAGGGTTAGAGATCCGGTTACTGTTCCGATTGGACATAGGGTTAGGGTTATGTTGAGGGCTAGGGTTAGAGATCCGGTTAGGGTTCAGATTGGAGCTAGGGTTAGGGTTATGTTGAGGGCTAGGTTTAGAGATCTGGTTAGGGTTCAGATTGGAGCTAGGGTTAGGGTTATGTTGAGGGCTAGGGTTAGAGATCCGTTCCGGATTCAGATTGGAGCTAGGGTTAGGGTTATGTTGAGGGTTAGGGTTAGCGATCCGGTCAAGGTTCCGATTGGACCTAGGGTTAGGGTTATGTTGAGGGCTAGGGTTAGAGATCCGGTTAGGCTTACGATTGGACCTAGGGTTTGGGTTATGTTGAGGGCTAGGGTTAGAGATCCGGTTAGGGTTCCGATTGGACCTAGGGATAGGGTGTTGTTGAGGGCTAGGGTTAGAGATCCGGTTACGGTTCCGATTGGACCTAGGGATAGGGTTCTGTTGAGGGCTAGTTTTAAATATCCGGTTAGGGTTCCCATGGAACGTAGGGTTAGGATTATGTTGAAGGCTAGGGTTAGAGATCCCGTTAGGGTTCCGATTGGACCTAGGGTTAGGGTTACGTTGAGGGCTATGGTTAGAGATCCGGTTAGGGTTCATATTGGAGCTAGGGTTAGGGTTATGTTGAGGGCTAGGGTTAGAGATCCGGTTAGGGTTCCGGTTGGACCTAGGGTTAGGGTTATGTTGAGGGCTAGGGTTAAAGATCCGGTTAGGTTTCCGATTGGACTTAGGGTTAGGGTTATGTTGAGGGCTAGAGTTAGAGATCCGATTAGGGTTCCGATTGGACCTAGGGTTAGGGTTATGTTGAGGGCTAGGGTTAGAGATCCGGTTAGGGTTCCGATTGGACCTAGGGTTAGGGTGATTTTGAGGGCTAGGGTTAGAGATCCGGTTAGGGTTCCGGTTGGACCTAGGGTTAGGGTTATGTTGAGGGCTAGGGTTAGAGATCCGATTAGGGTTCCGATTGGACCTCGGGTTAGGGTTATGTTGAGGGCTAGGATTAGAGATCCGGTTAGGGTTGCTATAGGACCTAGGGTTAGGGTTATGTGGAGGGCAAGGGTTAGAGACCCGGTTAGGGTTCCGGTTGGACCTAGGGTTAGGGTTATGTTGAGGGCTAGGGTTAGAGATCCGTTTAGGATTCCGATTGGACCTAGGCTTAGGGTTATGTTGAGGGCTAGGGATAGATATCCGGTTAGGGTTCCGATTGGACCTAGGGTTAGGGTTATGTTGAGGGCTAGGGTTAGAGATCCGGTTAGGGTTCCGATTGGACCTAGGGTTAGGGTTATTTTGAGGGCTAGGGTTACAGTTCCGGTTAGGGTTCCGATTGGATCTAGAGTTAGGGTTATGTTGAGAGCTAGGGTTAGAGATCCGGTTAGGGTTACGATTGGACCTACGGTTAGGGTTATGATGAGGGCTAGGGTTAGAGATCCGGATAGGGTTCCGATTGGACCTAGGGTTAGGGTTATGTTGAGGGCTAGGGTTAGAGATCCGGTTAGGGTTCCGATTGGACCTAGGGTTAGGGTTATGTTGAGGGCTAATGTTAGAGATCAGGTTAGGGTTGCGATTGGACCTAGGGTTAGGGTTATGTTGAGGGCTAGGGTTAGAGATCCGGTTAGGGTTCCCATTGGACCTAGGGTTTGGGTTATGTTGAGGGCTAGGGTTAGAGATCCGGTTAGGGTTCCGATTGGACCTAGGGATAGGGTTTTGTTGAGGGCTAGGGTTAGAGATTCGGTTAGGGTTCCGATTGGACCTAGGGATAGGGTTCTGTTGAGGGCTAGTTTTAGATATCCGGTTAGGGTTCCCATGGAACGTAGGGTTAGGATTATGTTGAAGACTAGGGTTAGAGATCCCGTTAGGGTTCCGATTGGACCTAGGGTTAGGGTTACGTTGAGGGCTATGGTTAGAGATCCGGTTAGGGTTCAGATTGGAGCTAGGGTTAGGGTTATGTTGAAGGCTAGGGTTAGAGATCAGGTTAGGGTTCAGATTGGAGCTAGGGTTAGGGTTATGTTGAGGGCTAGGGTTAGAGATCCGGTTAGGGTTACGATTGGACCTACGGTTAGGGTTATGATGAGGGCTAGGGTTAGAGATCCGGATAGGGTTCCGATTGGACCTAGGGTTAGGGTTATGTTGAGGGCTAGGGTTAGAGATCCGGTTAGGGTTCCGATTGGACCTAGGGTTAGGGTTATGTTGAGGGCTAATGTTAGAGATCAGGTTAGGGTTGCGATTGGACCTAGAGTTAGGGTTATGTTGAGGGCTAGGGCTAGAGATCCGGTTAGGGTTCCCATTGGACCTAGGGTTAGGGTTATGTTGAGGGCTAGGGTTAGAGATCCGGTTAAGGTTCCGATTGGACCTAGGGTTAGGGTTATGTTGAGGGCAGGTGTTAGATATCCGGATCAGGTTCCCATTGGACCTAGGGTTAGGATTATGTTGAAGGCTAGGGTTAGAGATCCCGTTAGAGTTCCGATTGGATCTAGGGTTAGGGTTATGTTGAGGGCTAGGGTTAGAGATCCGGTTAGGGTTCAGATTGGAGCTAGAGTTAGGGTTATGTTGAGGGCTAGGGTTAGAGATCCGGTTAAGGTTCAGATTGGAGGTAGGGTTAGGGTTATGTTGAGGGCTAGGGTTAGAGATCCGGTTAGGGTTCCGATTGGACATAGGGTTAGGGTTATGTTGAGGGCTAGGGTTAGAGATCCGGTTAGGGTTCAGATTGGAGCTAGGGTTAGCGTTATGTTGAGGGCTAGGGTTAGAGATCCGTTTAGGGTTCAGATTGGAGCTAGGGTTAGGGTTATGTTGAGGGTTAGGGTTAGAGATCCGGTCAAGGTTCCGATTGGACCTAGGGTTAGGGTTATGTTGAGGGCTAGGGTTAGAGATCCGGTTAGGGTTCCGATTGGACCTAGTGTTAGGGTTATGTTGAGGGCTAGGGTTAGATATCCTGTTAGGGTTCAGATTGGACCTAGGGTTAGGGTTATGTTGAGGGCTAGGGTTAGATATCCGTTTAGGGTTCAGATTGGACCTAGGGTTACGGTTATGTTGAGGGCTAGGGTTAGATATCCGTTTAGGGTTCCGATTGGACCTAGGGTTACGGTTATGTTGAGGGCTAGGGTTAGAGGTCCGGTTAGGGTTCCGATTGGACATAGGGTTAGGGTTATGTTGAGGGCGAGGGTTAGAGATCCGGTTAGGGTTCCGATTGGACCTAGGGTTAGGGTTATGGTGAGGACGAGGGGTAGAGATCCTGTTAGGGTTCCGAATGGACCTAGGGTTAGGGTTATGTTGAAGGCTAGGGTTAGATATCTGGTTTGGGTTCCTATTGCAACTAGGGTTAGTGATATGTTGAGGGCTAGGTTTAGAGATGCAGTTTGGGTTCCGATAGGACCTAGGGTAAGGGTTATGTGGAGGGCTAGGTTTAGAGATCCGGTTAGGGTTCCGGTTGGACCTAGGATTAGGGTTATGTGGAGGGCTAGGGTTAGAGATCCGGTCAGGGTTCCGGTTGGACCTAGGGTTAGGGTTATGTTGAGGGCTAGGGTTAAAGATCCGGTTAGGTTTCCGATTGGACTTAGGGTTAGGGTTATGTTGAGGGCTAGAGTTAGAGATCCGATTAGGGTTCCGATTGGACCTAGGGTTAGGGTTATGTTGAGGGCTAGGGTTAGAGATCCGGTTAGGGTTCCGATTGGACCTATTGTTAGGGTTATTTTGAGGGCTAGGGTTAGAGATCCGGTTAGGGTTCCGGTTGGACCTAGGGTTAGGGTTATGTTGAGGGCTAGGGTTAGAGATCCGATTAGGGTTCCGATTGGACCTCGGGTTAGGGTTATGTTGAGGGCTAGGATTAGAGATCCGGTTAGGGTTGCTATAGGACCTAGGGTTAGGGTTATGTGGAGGGCAAGGGTTAGAGACCCGGTTAGGGTTCCGGTTGGACCTAGGGTTAGGGTTATGTTGAGGGCTAGGGTTAGAAATCCGTTTAGGATTCCGATTGGACCTAGGCTTAGGGTTATGTTGAGGGCTAGGGATAGATATCCGGTTAGGGTTCCGATTGGACCTAGGTTTAGGGTTATGTTGAGGGCTAGGGTTAGAGATCCGGTTAGGGTTCCGATTGGACCTAGGGTTAGGGTTATTTTGAGGGCTAGGGTTACAGTTCCGGTTAGGGTTCCGATTGGACCTAGGGTTAGGGTTATGTTGAGGGCTAGGGTTAGATATCCGTTTAGGGTTCCGAATGGACCTAGGGTTAGGGTTATATTGAGGGCTAGGGTTAGAGATCCGGTTAGGGTTCAGATGGGAGCTAGGGTTAGGGTTATGTTGAGGGCTAGGGTTAGAGATCCGGTTAAGTTTCAGATTGGAGCTAGGGTTAGGGTTATGTTGAAGGCTAGGGTTAGAGATCCGGTTACTGTTCCGATTGGACATAGGGTTAGGGTTATGTTGAGGGCTAGGGTTAGAGATCCGGTTAGGGTTCAGATTGGAGCTAGGGTTAGGGTTATGTTGAGGGCTAGGTTTAGAGATCTGGTTAGGGTTCAGATTGGAGCTAGGGTTAGGGTTATGTTGAGGGCTAGGGTTAGAGATCCGTTCCGGATTCAGATTGGAGCTAGGGTTAGGGTTATGTTGAGGGTTAGGGTTAGCGATCCGGTCAAGGTTCCGATTGGACCTAGGGTTAGGGTTATGTTGAGGGCTAGGGTTAGAGATCCGGTTAGGCTTACGATTGGACCTAGGGTTTGGGTTATGTTGAGGGCTAGGGTTAGAGATCCGGTTAGGGTTCCGATTGGACCTAGGGATAGGGTGTTGTTGAGGGCTAGGGTTAGAGATCCGGTTACGGTTCCGATTGGACCTAGGGATAGGGTTCTGTTGAGGGCTAGTTTTAAATATCCGGTTAGGGTTCCCATGGAACGTAGGGTTAGGATTATGTTGAAGGCTAGGGTTAGAGATCCCGTTAGGGTTCCGATTGGACCTAGGGTTAGGGTTACGTTGAGGGCTATGGTTAGAGATCCGGTTAGGGTTCATATTGGAGCTAGGGTTAGGGTTATGTTGAGGGCTAGGGTTAGAGATCCGGTTAGGGTTCCGATTGGACCTAGGGTTAGGGTGATTTTGAGGGCTAGGGTTAGAGATCCGGTTAGGGTTCCGGTTGGACCTAGGGTTAGGGTTATGTTGAGGGCTAGGGTTAGAGATCCGATTAGGGTTCCGATTGGACCTCGGGTTAGGGTTATGTTGAGGGCTAGGATTAGAGATCCGGTTAGGGTTGCTATAGGACCTAGGGTTAGGGTTATGTGGAGGGCAAGGGTTAGAGACCCGGTTAGGGTTCCGGTTGGACCTAGGGTTAGGGTTATGTTGAGGGCTAGGGTTAGAGATCCGTTTAGGATTCCGATTGGACCTAGGCTTAGGGTTATGTTGAGGGCTAGGGATAGATATCCGGTTAGGGTTCCGATTGGACCTAGGGTTAGGGTTATGTTGAGGGCTAGGGTTAGAGATCCGGTTAGGGTTCCGATTGGACCTAGGGTTAGGGTTATTTTGAGGGCTAGGGTTACAGTTCCGGTTAGGGTTCCGATTGGATCTAGGGTTAGGGTTATGTTGAGGGCTAGGGTTAGAGATCCGGTCAAGGTTCCGATTGGACCTAGGTTTAGGGTTATGTTGAGGGCTAGGGTTAGATATCCGTTTAGGGTTCCGAATGGACCTAGGGTTAGGGTTATATTGAGGGCTAATGTTAGAGATCAGGTTAGGGTTGCGATTGGACCTAGAGTTAGGGTTATGTTGAGGGCTAGGGCTAGAGATCCGGTTAGGGTTCCCTTTGGACCTAGGGTTAGGGTTATGTTGAGGGCTAGTGTTAGATATCCGGATCAGGTTCCCATTGGACCTAGGGTTAGGATTATGTTGAAGGCTAGGGTTAGAGATCCCGTTAGAGTTCCGATTGGAACTAGGGTTAGGGTTATGTTGAGGGCTAGGGTTAGAGATCCCGTAAGGGTTCAAATTGGAGCTAGGGTTAGGGTTAAGTTGAGGGCTAGGGTTAGAGATCCGGTTAGGGTTCCGATTGGACCTAGGGTTAGGGTTATGTATAGGTCTAGGGATAGAGATCCGGTTAGGGTTACGATTAGACCTAGGGTTAGGGTTATGTTGAGGGCTAGGGTTAGAGATCCGGTTAGGGTTCCGATTGGAGCTAGGGTTAGGGTTATGTTGAGGGCTAGGTTTAGAGATTCGGTTAGGGTTACGATGGACCTACGGTTAGGGTTATGATGAGGGCTACGGTTAGAGATCCGGTTAGGGTTCCGATTGGGCCTAGGGTTAGGGTTATGTTGAGGGCTAGGGATTTAGATCCGGTTAGGGTTCCGAATCGACCTAGGGTTACGGTTATGCTGAGGGCTACGGTTAGAGATCCGTTTAGGGTTCCGATTGGACCTAGGGTTAGGGCTATGTGTAGGGCTAGTGTTAGAGATCTGGTTAGGGTTCCGATTGGACCTAGGGTTAGGGTTATGTTGAGGGCTAGTGTTAGAGATCCGGTTAGGGTTCCGATTGGACCTAGGGTTAGGGTTATGTTGAGGGCTGATGTTAGAGATCAGGTTAGGGTTGCGATTGGACCTAGGGTTAGGGTTATGTTGAGGGCTAGGGCTAGAGATCCGGTTAGGGTTCCCATTGGACCTAGGGTTAGGGTTATGTTGAGGGCTAGGGTTAGAGATCCGGTTAAGGTTTCGATTGGACCTAGGGTTAGGGTTATGTTGAGGGCTAGGGTTAGAGATCCGGTTAGGGTTCCGATTGGACCTAGGGTTAGGGTTATGTTGAGGGCTAGTGTTAGATATCCGGATCAGGTTCCCATTGGACCTAGGGTTAATGTTATGTTGAAGGCTAGGGTTAGAGATCCCGTTAGAGTTCCGATTGGATCTAGGGTTAGGGTTATGTTGAGGGCTAGTGTTAGAGATCCCGTAAGGGTTCAGATTGGAGCTAGTGTTAGGGTTATGTTGCGGACTAGGGTTAGAGATCCGGTTAGGGTTCAGATTGGAGCTAGGGTTAGGGTTATGTTGAGGGCTAGGGTTAGAGATCCGGTTAAGGTTCAGATTGGAGCTAGGGTTAGGGTTATGTTGAAGGCTAGGGTTAGAGATCCGGTTACTGTTCCGATTGGACATAGGGTTAGGGTTATGTTGAGGGCTAGGGTTAGAGATCCGGTTAGGGTTCAGATTGGAGCTAGGGTTAGGGTTATGTTGAGGGCTAGGGTTAGAGATCCGGTTAGGGTTCAGATTGGAGCTAGGGTTAGGGTTATGTTGAGGGCTAGGGTTAGAGATCCGTTCAGGGTTCAGATTGGAGCTAGGGTTAGGGTTATGTTGAGGGTTAGGGTTAGAGATCCGGTCAAGGTTCCGATTGGACCTAGGGTTAGGGTTATGTTGAGGGCTAGGGTTAGAGATCCGGTTAGGCTTACGAATGGACCTAGGGTTTGGGTTATGTTGAGGGCTAGGGTTAGAGATCCGGTTAGGGTTCCGATTGGACCTAGGGATAGGGTTTTGTTGAGGGCTAGGGTTAGAGATCCGGTTACGGTACCGATTGAACCTAGGGATAGGGTTATGTTGAGGGCTAGTTTTAGATATCCGGTTAGGGTTCCCATGGAACGTAGGGTTAGGATTATGTTGAAGTCTAGGGTTAGAGATCCCGTTAGGGTTCCGATTGGACCTAGGGTTAGGGTTACGTTGAGGGCTATGGTTAGAGATCCGGTTAGGGTTTAGATTGGAGCTAGGGTTAGGGTTATGTTGAGGGCTAGGGTTAGAGATCCGGTTAGGGTTCAGATTGGAGCTAGGGTTAGGGTTATGTTGAGAGCTAGGGTTAGAGATCCGGTTAGGGTTACGATTGGACCTACAGTTAGGGTTATGATGAGGGCTAGAGTTAGAGATCCGGATAGGGTTCCGATTGGACCTAGGGTTAGGGTTATGTTGAGGGCTAGGGTTAGAGATCCGGTTAGGGTTCCGATTGGACCTAGGGTTAGGGTTATGTTGAGGGCTAATGTTAGAGATCAGGTTAGGGTTGCGATTGGACCTAGGGTTAGGGTTATGTTGAGGGCTAGGGCTAGAGATCCGTTTAGGGTTCCAATTGGACCTAGGGTTAGGGTTATGTTGAGGGCTAGTGTTAGATATCCGGATCAGGTTCCCATTGGACCTAGGGTTAGGATTATGTTGAAGGCTAGGGTTAGAGATCCCGTTAGAGTTCCGATTGGATCTAGGGTTAGGGTTATGTTGAGGGCTAGGGTTAGAGATCCCGTAAGGGTTCAAATTGGAGCTAGGGTTAGGGTTATGTTGAGGGCTAGGGTTAGAGATCCGGTTAGGGTTCCGATTGGACCTAGGGTTAGGGTTATGTATAGGTCTAGGGATAGAGATCCGGTTAGGGTTACGATTAGAACTAGGGTTAGGGTTATGTTGAGGGCTAGGGTGAGAGATCCGGTTAGGGTTCCGATTGGAGCTAGGGTTAGGGTTATGTTGAGGGCTAGGGTTAGAGATCCGGTTAGGGTTACGATGGACCTACGGTTAGGGTTATGATGAGGGCTAGGGTTAGAGATCCGGTTAGGGTTCCGATTGGACCTAGGGTTAGGGTTATGTTGAGGGCTAGGGTTTTAGATCCGGTTAGGGTTCCGAATCGACCTAGGGTTACGGTTATGCTGAGGGCTAGGGTTAGAGATCCGTTTAGGGTTCCGATTGGACCTAGGGTTAGGGCTATGTGTAGGGCTAGTGTTAGAGATCTGGTTAGGGTTCCGATTGGACCTAGGGTTAGGGTTATGTTGAGGGCTAGGGTTAGAGATCCGGTTAGGGTTCCGATTGGACCTAGGGTTAGGGTTATGTTGAGGGCTAATGTTAGAGATCAGGTTAGGGTTGCGATTGGACCTAGGGTTAGGGTTATGTTGAGGGCTAGGGCTAGAGATCCGGTTAGGGTTCCCATTGGACCGAGGGTTAGGGTTATGTTGAGGGCTAGGGTTAGAGATCCGGTTAAGGTTTCGATTGGACCTAGGGTTAGGGTTATGTTGAGGGCTAGGGTTAGAGATCCGGTTAGGGTTCCGATTGGACCTAGGGTTAGCGTTATGTTGAGGGCTACTGTTAGATATCCGGATCAGGTTCCCATTGGACCTAGGGTTAGGGTTATGTTGAAGGCTAGGGTTAGAGATCCCGTTAGAGTTCCGATTGGATCTAGGGTTAGGGTTATGTTGAGGGCTAGTGTTAGAGATCCCGTAAGGGTTCAGATTGGAGCTAGGGTTAGGGTTATGTTGAGGGCTAGGGTTAGAGATCCGGTTATTGTTCAGATTGGAGCTAGGGTTAGGGTTATGTTGAGGGCTAGGGTTAGAGATCCGGTTAAGGTTCAGATTGGAGCTAGGGTTAGGGTTATGTTGAAGGCTAGGGTTAGAGATCCGGTTACTGTTCCGATTGGACATAGGGTTAGGGTTATGTTGAGGGCTAGGGTTAGAGATCCGGTTAGGGTTCAGATTGGAGCTAGGGTTAGGGTTATGTTGAGGGCTAGGGTTAGAGATCCGGTTAGGGTTCAGATTGGAGCTAGGGTTAGGGTTATATTGAGGGCTAGGGTTAGAGATCCGGTTAAGGTTCCGATTGGACCTAGGGTTAGGGTTATGTTGAGGGCAGGTGTTAGATATCCGGATCAGGTTCCCATTGGACCTAGGGTTAGGATTATGTTGAAGGCTAGGGTTAGAGATCCCGTTAGAGTTCCGATTGGATCTAGGGTTAGGGTTATGTTGAGGGCTAGGGTTAGAGATCCGTTTAGGATTCCGATTGGACCTAGGCTTAGGGTTATGTTGAGGGCTAGGGATAGATATCCGGTTAGGGTTCCGATTGGACCTAGGGTTAGGGTTATGTTGAGGGCTAGGGTTAGAGATCCGGTTAGGGTTCCGATTGGACCTAGGGTTAGGGTTATTTTGAGGGCTAGGGTTACAGTTCCGGTTAGGGTTCCGATTGGACCTAGGGTTAGGGTTATGTTGAGGGCTAGGGTTAGAGATCCGGTCAAGGTTCCGATTGGACCTAGGTTTAGGGTTATGTTGAGGGCTAGGGTTAGATATCCGTTTAGGGTTCCGAATGGACCTAGGGTTAGGGTTATATTGAGGGCTAATGTTAGAGATCAGGTTAGGGTTGCGATTGGACCTAGAGTTAGGGTTATGTTGAGGGCTAGGGCTAGAGATCCGGTTAGGGTTCCCATTGGACCTAGGGTTAGGGTTATGTTGAGGGCTAGGGTTAGAGATCCGGTTAAGGTTCCGATTGGACCTAGGGTTAGGGTTATGTTGAGGGCTAGTGTTAGATATCCGGATCAGGTTCCCATTGGACCTAGGGTTAGGATTATGTTGAAGGCTAGGGTTAGAGATCCCGTTAGAGTTCCGATTGGAACTAGGGTTAGGGTTATGTTGAGGGCTAGGGTTAGAGATCCCGTAAGGGTTCAAATTGGAGCTAGGGTTAGGGTTATGTTGAGGGTTAGGGTTAGAGATCCGGTTAGGGTTCCGATTGGACCTAGGGTTAGGGTTATGTATAGGTCTAGGGATAGAGATCCGGTTAGGGTTACGATTAGACCTAGGGTTAGGGTTATGTTGAGGGCTAGCGTTAGAGATCCGGTTAGGGTTCCGATTGGAGCTAGGGTTAGGGTTATGTTGAGGGCTAGGTTTAGAGATTCGGTTAGGGTTACGATGGACCTACGGTTAGGGTTATGATGAGGGCTAGGGTTAGAGATCCGGTTAGGGTTCCGATTGGGCCTAGGGTTAGGGTTATGTTGAGGGCTAGGGATTTAGATCCGGTTAGGGTTCCGAATCGACCTAGGGTTACGGTTATGCTGAGGGCTACGGTTAGAGATCCGTTTAGGGTTCCGATTGGACCTAGGGTTAGGGCTATGTGTAGGGCTAGTGTTAGAGATCTGGTTAGGGTTCCGATTGGACCTAGGGTTAGGGTTATGTTGAGGGCTAGTGTTAGAGATCCGGTTAGGGTTCCGATTGGACCTAGGGTTAGGGTTATGTTGAGGGCTAATGTTAGAGATCAGGTTAGGGTTGCGATTGGACCTAGGGTTAGGGTTATGTTGAGGGCTAGGGCTAGAGATCCGGTTAGGGTTCCCATTGGACCTAGGGTTAGGGTTATGTTGAGGGCTAGGGTTAGAGATCCGGTTAAGGTTTCGATTGGACCTAGGGTTAGGGTTATGTTGAGGGCTAGGGTTAGAGATCCGGTTAGGGTTCCGTTTGGACCTAGGGTTAGGGTTATGTTGAGGGCTAGTGTTAGATATCCGGATCAGGTTCCCATTGGACCTAGGGTTAGGGTTATGTTGAAGGCTAGGGTTAGAGATCCCGTTAGAGTTCCGATTGGATCTAGGGTTAGGGTTATGTTGAGGGCTAGTGTTAGAGATCCCGTAAGGGTTCAGATTGGAGCTAGGGTTAGGGTTATGTTGCGGACTAGGGTTAGAGATCCGGTTAGGGTTCAGATTGGAGCTAGGGTTAGGGTTATGTTGAGGGCTAGGGTTAGAGATCCGGTTAAGGTTCAGATTGGAGCTAGGGTTAGGGTTATGTTGAAGGCTAGGGTTAGAGATCCGGTTACTGTTCCGATTGGACATAGGGTTAGGGTTATGTTGAGGGCTAGGGTTAGAGATCCGGTTAGGGTTCAGATTGGAGCTAGGGTTAGGGTTATGTTGAGGGCTAGGGTTAGAGATCCGGTTAGGGTTCAGATTGGAGCTAGGGTTAGGGTTATGTTGAGGGCTAGGGTTAGAGATCCGTTCAGGGTTCAGATTGGAGCTAGGGTTAGGGTTATGTTGAGGGTTAGGGTTAGAGATCCGGTCAAGGTTCCAATTGGACCTAGGGTTAGGGTTATGTTGAGGGCTAGGGTTAGAGATCCGGTTAGGCTTACGATTGGACCTAGGGTTTGGGTTATGTTGAGGGCTAGGGTTAGAGATCCGGTTAGGGTTCCGATTGGACCTAGGGATAGGGTTTTGTTGAGGGCTAGGGTTAGAGATCCGGTTACGGTACCGATTGGACCTAGGGATAGGGTTATGTTGAGGGCTAGTTTTAGATATCCGGTTAGGGTTCCCATGGAACGTAGGGTTAGGATTATGTTGAAGGCTAGGGTTAGAGATCCCGTTAGGGTTCCGATTGGACCTAGGGTTAGGGTTACGTTGAGGGCTATGGTTAGAGATCCGGTTAGGGTTTAGATAGGAGTTAGGGTTAGGGTTATGTTGAGGGCTAGGGTTAGAGATCCGGTTAGGGTTCAGATTGGAGCTAGGGTTAGGGTTATGTTGAGAGCTAGGGATAGAGATCCGGTTAGGGTTACGATTGGACCTACGGTTAGGGTTATGATGAGGGCTAGGGTTAGAGATCCGGATAGGGTTCCGATTGGACCTAGGGTTAGGGTTATGTTGAGGGCTAGGGTTAGAGATCCGGTTAGGGTTCCGATTGGACCTAGGGTTAGGGTTATGTTGAGGGCTAATGTTAGAGATCAGGTTAGGGTTGCGATTGGACCTAGGGTTAGGGTTATGTTGAGGGCTAGGGCTAGAGATCCGTTTAGGGTTCCAATTGGACCTAGGGTTAGGGTTATGTTGAGGGCTAGTGTTAGATATCCGGATCAGGTTCCCATTGGACCTAGGGTTAGGATTATGTTGAAGGCTAGGGTTAGAGATCCCGTTAGAGTTCCGATTGGATCTAGGGTTAGGGTTATGTTGAGGGCTAGGGTTAGAGATCCCGTAAGGGTTCAAATTGGAGCTAGGGTTAGGGTTATGTTGAGGGCTAGGGTTAGAGATCCGGTTAGGGTTCAGATTGGAGCTAGGGTTAGGGTTATGTTGAGGGCTAGGGTTAGAGATCCGGTTAGGGTTCAGATTGGAGCTAGGGTTAGGGTTATGTTGAGAGCTAGGGTTAGAGATCCGGTTAGGGTTACGATTGGACCTACGGTTAGGGTTATGATGAGGGCTAGGGTTAGAGATCCGGATAGGGTTCCGATTGGACCTAGGGTTAGGGTTATGTTGAGGGGTAGGGTTAGAGATCCGGTTAGGGTTCCGATTGGACCTAGGGTTAGGGTTATGTTGAGGGCTAGGGTTTTAGATCCGGTTAGGGTTCCGAATCGACCTAGGGTTACGGTTATGCTGAGGGCTAGGGTTAGAGATCCGTTTAGGGTTCCGATTGGGCCTAGGGTTAGGGCTATGTGTAGGGCTAGTGTTAGAGATCTGGTTAGGGTTCCGATTGGACCTAGGGTTAGGGTTATGTTGAGGGCTAGGGTTAGAGATCCGGTTAGGGTTCCGATTGGACCTAGGGTTAGGGTTATGTTGAGGGCTAATGTTAGAGATCAGGTTAGGGTTGCGATTGGACCTAGGGTTAGGGTTATGTTGAGGGCTAGGGCTAGAGATCCGGTTAGGGTTCCCATTGGACCTAGGGTTAGGGTTATGTTGAGGGCTAGGGTTAGAGATCCGGTTAAGGTTTCGATTGGACCTAGGGTTAGGGTTATGTTGAGGGCTAGGGTTAGAGATCCGGTTAGGGTTCCGATTGGACCTAGGGTTAGGGTTATGTTGAGGGCTAGTGTTAGATATCCGGAGCAGGTTCCCATTGGACCTAGGGTTAGGGTTATGTTGAAGGCTAGGGTTAGAGATCCCGTTAGAGTTCCGATTGGATCTAGGGTTAGGGTTATGTTGAGGGCTAGTGTTAGAGATCCCGTAAGGGTTCAGATTGGAGCTAGGGTTAGGGTTATGTTGCGGACTAGGGTTAGAGATCCGGTTAGGGTTCAGATTGGAGCTAGGGTTAGGGTTATGTTGAGGGCTAGGGTTAGAGATCCGGTTAAGGTTCAGATTGGAGCTAGGGTTAGGGTTATGTTGAAGGCTAGGGTTAGAGATCCGGTTACTGTTCCGATTGGACATAGGGTTAGGGTTATGTTGAGGGCTAGGGTTAGAGATCCGGTTAGGGTTCAGATTGGAGCTAGGGTTAGGGTTATGTTGAGGGCTAGGGTTAGAGATCCGGTTAGGGTTCAGATTGGAGCTAGGGTTAGGGTTATGTTGAGGGCTGGGGTTAGAGATCCGTTCAGGGTTCAGATTGGAGCTAGGGTTAGGGTTATGTTGAGGGTTAGGGTTAGAGATCCCGTCAAGGTTCCGATTGGACCTAGGGTTAGGGTTATGTTGAGGGCTAGGGTTAGAGATCCGGTTAGGCTTACGATTGGACCTAGGGTTTGGGTTATGTTGAGGGCTAGGGTTAGAGATCCGGTTAGGGTTCCGATTGGACCTAGGGATAGGGTTTTGTTGAGGGCTAGGGTTAGAGATCCGGTTACGGTACCGATTGGACCTAGGGATAGGGTTATGTTGAGGGCTAGTTTTAGATATCCGGTTAGGGTTCCCATGGAACGTAGGGTTAGGATTATGTTGAAGGCTAGGGTTAGAGATCCCGTTAGAGTTCCGATTGGATCTAGGGTTAGGGTTATGTTGAGGGCTAGGGTTAGAGATCCCGTAAGGGTTCAAATTGGAGCTAGGGTTAGGGTTATGTTGAGGGCTAGGGTTAGAGATCCGGTTAGGTTTCCGATTGGACCTAGGGTTAGGGTTATGTATAGGTCTAGGGATAGAGATCCGGTTAGGGTTACGATTAGAACTAGGGTTAGGGTTATGTTGAGGGCTAGGGTGAGAGATCCGGTTAGGGTTCCGATTGGAGCTAGGGTTAGGGTTATGTTGAGGGCTAGGGTTAGAGATCCGGTTAGGGTTACGATGGACCTACGGTTAGGGTTATGATGAGGGCTAGGGTTAGAGATCCGGTTAGGGTTCCGATTGGACCTAGGGTTAGGGTTATGTTGAGGGCTAGGGTTTTAGATCCGGTTAGGGTTCCGAATCGACCTAGGGTTACGGTTATGCTGAGGGCTAGGGTTAGAGATCCGTTTAGGGTTCCGATTGGACCTATGGTTAGGGCTATGTGTAGGGCTAGTGTTAGAGATCTGGTTAGGGTTCCGATTGGACCTAGGGTTAGGGTTATGTTGAGGGCTAGGGTTAGAGATCCGGTTAGGGTTCCCATTGGACCTAGGGTTAGGGTTATGTTGAGGGCTAATGTTAGAGATCATGTTAGGGTTGCGATTGGACCTAGGGTTAGGGTTATGTTGAGGGCTAGGGCTAGAGATCCGGTTAGGGTTCCCATTGGACCGAGGGTTAGGGTTATGTTGAGGACTAGGGTTAGAGATCCGGTTAAGGTTTCGATTGGACCTAGGGTTAGGGTTATGTTGAGGGCTAGGGTTAGAGATCCGGGTAGGGTTCCGATTGGACCTAGGGTTAGGGTTATGTTGAGGGCTAGTGTTAGATATCCGGATCAGGTTCCCATTGGACCTAGGGTTAGGGTTATGTTGAAGGCTAGGGTTAGAGATCCCGTTAGAGTTCCGATTGGATCTAGGGTTAGGGTTATGTTGAGGGCTAGTGTTAGAGATCCCGTAAGGGTTCAGATTGGAGCTAGGGTTAGGGTTATGTTGCGGACTAGGGTTAGAGATCCGGTTAGGGTTCAGATTGGAGCTAGGGTTAGGGTTATGTTGAGGGCTAGGGTTAGAGATCCGGTTAAGGTTCAGATTGGAGCTAGGGTTAGGGTTATGTTGAAGGCTAGGGTTAGAGATCCGGTTACTGTTCCGATTGGACATAGGGTTAGGGTTATGTTGAGGGCTAGGGTAGAGATCCGGTTAGGGTTCAGATTGGAGCTAGGGTTAGGGTTATGTTGAGGGCTAGGGTTAGAGATCCGGTTAGGGTTCAGATTGGAGCTAGGGTTAGGGTTATGTTGAGGGCTAGGGTTAGAGATCCGTTCAGGGTTCAGATTGGAGCTAGGGTTAGGGTTATGTTGAGGGTTAGGGTTAGAGATCCGGTCAAGGTTCCGATTGGACCTAGGGTTAGGGTTATGTTGAGGGCTAGGGTTAGAGATCCGGTTAGGCTTACGATTGGACCTAGGGTTTGGGTTATGTTGAGGGCTAGGGTTAGAGATCCGGTTAGGGTTCCGATTGGACCTAGGGATAGGGTTTTGTTGAGGGCTAGGGCTGGAGATCCGGTTACGGTACCGATTGGACCTAGGGATAGGGTTATGTTGAGGGCTAGTTTTAGATATCCGGTTAGGGTTCCCATGGAACGTAGGGTTAGGATTATGTTGAAGGCTAGGGTTAGAGATCCCGTTAGAGTTCCGATTGGACCTAGGGTTAGGGTTACGTTGAGGGCTATGGTTAGAGATCCGGTTAGGGTTTAGATAGGAGCTAGGGTTAGGGTTATGTTGAGGGCTAGGGTTAGAGATCCGGTTAGGGTTCAGATTGGAGCTAGGGTTAGGGTTATGTTGAGAGCTAGGGTTAGAGATCCGGTTAGGGTTACGATTGGACCTACGGTTAGGGTTATGATGAGGGCTAGGGTTAGAGATCCGGATAGGGTTCCGATTGGACCTAGGGTTAGGGTTATGTTGAGGGCTAGGGTTAGAGATCCGGTTAGGGTTCCGATTGGACCTAGAGTTAGGGTTATGTTGAGGGCTAATGTTAGAGATCAGGTTAGGGTTGCGATTGGACCTAGGGTTAGGGTTATGTTGAGGGCTAGGGCTAGAGATCCGTTTAGGGTTCCAATTGGACCTAGGGTTAGGGTTATGTTGAGGGCTAGTGTTAGATATCCGGATCAGGTTCCCATTGGACCTAGGGTTAGGATTATGTTGAAGGCTAGGGTTAGAGATCCCGTTAGAGTTCCGATTGGATCTAGGGTTAGGGTTATGTTGAGGGCTAGGGTTAGAGATCCCGTAAGGGTTCAAATTGGAGCTAGGGTTAGGGTTATGTTGAGGGCTAGGGTTAGAGATCCGGTTAGGGTTCAGATTGGAGCTAGGGTTAGGGTTATGTTGAGGGCTAGGGTTAGAGATCCGGTTAGGGTTCAGATTGGAGCTAGGGTTAGGGTTATGTTGAGAGCTAGGGTTAGAGATCCGGTTAGGGTTACGATTGGACCTACGGTTAGGGTTATGATGAGGGCTAGGGTTAGAGATCCGGATAGGGTTCCGATTGGACCTAGGGTTAGGGTTATGTTGAGGGGTAGGGTTAGACATCCGGTTAGGGTTCCGATTGGACCTAGGGTTAGGGTTATGTTGAGGGCTAGGGTTTTAGATCCGGTTAGGGTTCCGAATCCACCTAGGGTTACGGTTATGCTGAGGGCTAGGGTTAGAGATCCGTTTAGGGTTCCGATTGGGCCTAGGGTTAGGGCTATGTGTAGGGCTAGTGTTAGAGATCTGGTTAGGGTTCCGATTGGACCTAGGGTTAGGGTTATGTTGAGGGCTAGGGTTAGAGATCCGGTTAGGGTTCCGATTGGACCTAGGGTTAGGGTTATGTTGAGGGCTAATGTTAGAGATCAGGTTAGGGTTGCGATTGGACCTAGGGTTAGGGTTATGTTGAGGGCTAGGGCTAGAGATCCGGTTAGGGTTCCCATTGGACCTAGGGTTAGGGTTATGTTGAGGGCTAGGGTTAGAGATCCGGTTAAGGTTTCGATTGGACCTAGGGTTAGGGTTATGTTGAGGGCTAGGGTTAGAGATCCGGTTAGGGTTCCGATTGGACCTAGGGTTAGGGTTATGTTGAGGGCTAGTGTTAGATATCCGGATCAGGTTCCCATTGGACCTAGGTTTAGGGTTATGTTGAAGGCTAGGGTTAGAGATCCCGTTAGAGTTCCGATTGGATCTAGGGTTAGGGTTATGTTGAGGGCTAGTGTTAGAGATCCCGTAAGGGTTCAGATTGGAGCTAGGGTTAGGGTTATGTTGCGGACTAGGGTTAGAGATCCGGTTAGGGTTCAGATTGGAGCTAGGGTTAGGGTTATCTTGAGGGCTAGGGTTAGAGATCCGGTTAAGGTTCAGATTGGAGCTAGGGTTAGGGTTATGTTGAAGGCTAGGGTTAGAGATCCGGTTACTGTTCCGATTGGACATAGGGTTAGGGTTATGTTGAGGGCTAGGGTTAGAGATCCGGTTAGGGTTCAGATTGGAGCTAGGGTTAGGGTTATGTTGAGGGCTAGGGTTAGAGATCCGGTTAGGGTTCAGATTGGAGCTAGGGTTAGGGTTATGTTGAGGGCTAGGGTTAGAGATCCGTTCAGGGTTCAGATTGGAGCTAGGGTTAGGGTTATGTTGAGGGTTAGGGTTAGAGATCCGGTCAAGGTTCCGATTGGACCTAGGGTTAGGGTTATGTTGAGGGCTAGGGTTAGAGATCCGGTTAGGCTTACGATTGGACCTAGGGTTTGGGTTATGTTGAGGGCTAGGGTTAGAGATCCGGTTAGGGTTCCGATTGGACCTAGGGATAGGGTTTTGTTGAGGGCTAGGGTTAGAGATCCGGTTACGGTACCGATTGGACCTAGGGATAGGGTTATGTTGAGGGCTAGTTTTAGATATCCGGTTAGGGTTCCCATGGAACGTAGGGTTAGGATTATGTTGAAGGCTAGGGTTAGAGATCCGTTTAGGGTTCCAATTGGACCTAGGGTTAGGGTTATGTTGAGGGCTAGTGTTAGATATCCGGATCAGGTTCCCATTGGACCTAGGGTTAGGATTATGTTGAAGGCTAGGGTTAGAGATCCCGTTAGAGTTCCGATTGGATCTAGGGTTAGGGTTATGTTGAGGGCTAGGGTTAGAGATCCCGTAAGGGTTCAAATTGGAGCTAGGGTTAGGGTTATGTTGAAGGCTAGGGTTAGAGATCCGGTTAGGGTTACGATTGGACCTAGGGTTAGGGTTATGTTGAGGGCTCGGGGTAGAGATTCGGTTAGGGTTCCGATTGGACCTAGGGTTAGGGTTATGTTGAGGGCGAGGATTAGAGATCCGGTTACGGTTCCGATTGGACCTAGGGTTAGGGTTATGTTGAGGGCTAGGTTTAGAGATCCGGTTAGGGTTACGATTGGACCTAGGGTTAGGGTTATGTTGAGGGCTAGGGTTAGAGATCCGGTTAGGGTTCCGATTGGACCTAGGGTTAGGGTTATGTATAGGTCTAGGGATAGAGATCAGGTTAGGGTTACGATTAGACCTAGGGTTAGGGTTATGTTGAGGGCTAGGGTTAGAGATCCGGTTAGGGTTCCGATTGGAGCTAAGGTTAGGGTTATGTTGAGGGCTAGGGTTAGAGATCCGGTTAGGGTTACGATTAGACCTAGGGTTAGGGTTATGTTGAGGGCTAGGGTTAGAGATCCGGTTAGGGTTCCGATTGGACCTAGGGTTAGGGTTATGTGTAGGGCTAGAGTTAGAGATCCGGTTAGGGTTACGATTAGACCTAGGGTTAGGGTTATGTTGAAGGCTAGGGTTAGAGATCCGGTTAGGGTTACGATTGGACCTAGGGTTAGGGTTATGTTGAGGGCTAGGGGTAGAGATCCGGTTAGGGTTCCGATTGGACCTAGGGTTAGGGTTATGTTGAGGGCTATGGTTAGAGATCCGGTTAGGGTTCCGATTGGACCTAGGGTTAGGGTTATGTTGAGGGCTAGGGTTAGAGATCCGGTTAGGGTTACGATTGGACCTAGGGTTAGGGTTATGTTGAGGGCTAGGGTTAGAGATCCGGTTAGGGTTCCGATTGGACCTAGGGTTAGGGTTATATAAAGGTCTAGGGATAGAGATCCGGTTAGGGTTACGATTAGACCTAGGATTAGGTTTATGTTGAGGGCTAGGGTTAGAGATCCGTTTAGGGATCCGATTGGAGCTAGGGTTAGGGTTATGTTGAGGGCTAGGGTTAGAGATCCGGTTAGGGTTACGATGGACCTACGGTTAGGGTTATGATGAGGGCTAGGGTTAGAGATCCGGTTAGGGTTCCGATTGGACCTAGGGTTAGGGTTATTTTGAGGGCTAGGGTTTGAGATCCGGTTAGGGTTCCGAATCGACCTAGGGTTACGGTTATGCTGAGGGCTAGGGTTAGAGATCCGGTTAGGGTTCCGATTGGACCGAGGGTTAGGGCTATGTGTAGGGCTAGTGATAGAGATCCGGTTAGGGTTCCGATTGGACCTAGGTTTAGGGTTATGTTGAGGGCTAGGGTTAGAGATCCGGTTAAGGTTCCGATTGGACCTAGGGTTAGGGTTATGTTGAGGGCTAGGGTTAGAGATCCGGTTAGGGTTCCGATTGGAACTAGGGTTAGGGTTATGTTGAGGGCTAGTGTTAGATATCCGGATCAGGTTCCCATTGGACCTAGGGTTAGGGTTATGTTGAAGGCTAGGGTTTGAGATCCCGTTAGAGTTACGATTGGATCTAGGGTTAGGGTTATGTTGAGGGCTAGTGTTAGAGATCTCGTAAGGGTTCAGATTGGAGCTAGGATTATGGTTATGTTGAGGGCTAGCGTTAGAGATCCGGTTAGGGTTAAGATTGGAGCTAGGGTTAGGGTTATGTTGAGGGCTAGGGTTAGAGATCCGGTTAAGGTTCAGATTGGAGCTAGGGTTAGGGTTATGTTGAGGGCTAGGGTTAGAGTTCCGGTTAGGGTTCCGATTGGACATAGGGTTAGGGTTATGTTGAGGGGTGGGTTAGAGATCCGGTTAGGGTTCAGATTGGAGCTAGGGTTAGGGTTATGTTGAGGTCTAGGGTTAGAGATCCGGTTAGGGTTCAGATTGGAGCTAGGGTTAGGGTTATGTTGAGGGCTACTGTTAGAGATCCGTTTAGGGTTCATATTGGAGCTAGGGTTAGGGTTATGTTGAGGGTTAGGGTTAGAGATCCGGTCAAGGTTCCGATTGGACCTAGGGTTAGGGTTATGTTGAGGGCTAGGGTTAGAGATCCGGTTACGGTTCCGATTGAACCTAGGGATAGGGTTCTGTTGAGGGCTAGTTTTAGATATCCGGTTAGGGTTCCCATGGAACCTAGGGTTAGGATTATGTTGAAGGCTAGGGTTAGAGATCCCGTTAGGGTTCCGATTGGACCTAGGGTTAGGGTTACGTTGAGGGCTATGGTTAGAGATCCGGTTAGGGTTCCGATTGGAGCTAGGGTTAGGGTTATGTTGAGGGCAGGGGTTAGAGATCCGGTTAGGGTTACGATTAGACCTAGGGTTAGGGTTATGTTGAGGACTAGGGTTAGAGATCCGGTTAGGGTTCCGATTGGCCCTAGGTTAGTGTTATGTTGAGAGCTAAGGTTAGAGATCCGGTTAGGGTTCTGATTGGACCTACGGTTAGGGTTATGTTGAGGGCTAGGGTTTGAGAACCGGTTAGGGTTCCGAATCGACCTAGGGTTACGGTTATGCTGAGGGCTAGGGTTAGAGATCCGGTTAGGGTTCCGATTGGACCTAGGATTAGGGCTATGTGTAGGGCTAGTGTTAGAGATCCGGTTAGGGTTCCGATTGGACCTAGGGTTAGGGTTATGTTGAAGGCTAGGGTTAGAGATCCTGTTAGGGTTCCGATTGGTCCTAGGGTTAGGGTTATGTGGAGGGCTAATGTTAGAGACCAGGTTAGGGTTACGATTGGACCTAGGGTTAGGGTTATGTTGAGGGCTAGGGCTAGAGATCCGGTTAGGGTTCCCATTGGACCTAGGGTTAAGGTTATCTTGAGGGCTAGGGTTAGAGATCCGGTTAAGGTTCCGATTGGACCTAGGGTTAGGGTTATGTTGAGGGCTAGGGTTAGAGATCCGGTTAGGGTTCCGATTGGACCTAGGGTTAGGGTTATGTTGAGGGCTAGTGTTAGATATCCGGATCAGGTTCCCATTGGATCTAGGGTTAGGTTTATGTTGAAGGCTAGGGTTAGAGATCCCGTTAGGGTTCCGATTGGACCTAGGGTTAGGGTTACGTTGAGGGCTATGGTTAGAGATCCGGTTAGGGTTCCGATTGGAGCTAGGGTTAGGGTTATGTTGAGGGCAGGGGTTAGAGATCCGGTTAGGGTTATGATTAGACCTAGGGTTAGGGTTATGTTGAGGACTAGGGTTAGAGATCCGGTTAGGGTTCCGATTGGCCCTAGGTTAGTGTTATGTTGAGAGCTAAGGATAGAGATCCGGTTAGGGTTCTGATTGGACCTAGGTTTAGGGATATGTTGAGGGCTAGGGTTAGAGTTCCGGTTAGGGTTACGATTAGACCTATGGTTAGGGTTATGTGGAGGGCTAGGGTTTGAGATCCGGTTAGGTTTCCGATTGGACCTATGATTAGGGATATGTTGAGGGCTAGGGTTAGAGATCCGGTTAGGGTTCCGAATCGACCTAGGGTTAGGGATATGTTGAGGGTTAGGTTTAGAGATCTTGTTAGGGTTCCGATTGAACCTAGCGTTAGGGTTATGTGTAGGGCTAGGGGTAGAGTTCCGGTTCGGGTTCCGATTGGACCAAGGGTTAGGGTTATGTTGAGGGGTAGGGTTCGAGATCGATTTAGGATTCCGATTGGACCTAGGGTTAGGGTTATGTTGAGGGCTAGGTTTAAAGATCCGGTTATGGTTCCGAATGGACCTAGGGTTAGGGTTATGTTGAGAGCTAGGGTTAGAGATCCGGTTAGGGTTACGATTGGTCCTAGGATTAGGGTTATGTTGAGGGCTAGGGTTAGAGAACCGGTTAGGGTTCCGATCGGACCTAGGGTTAGGGTTATGTTGAGGGCTAGGGTTAGAGAACCGGTTAGGGTTCCGAATCGACCTAGGGTTAGGGATATGTTGAGGGTTAGGTTTAGAGATCTTGTTAGGGTTCCGATTGAACCTAGGGTTAGGGTTATGTGTAGGGCTAGGGGTAGAGTTCCGGTTCGGGTTCCGATTGGACCTAGGGTTAGGGTTATGTTTAGGGCTAGGGCTAGAGATTAGGTTAGGGTTCCGATTGGACCTAGGGTTAGGGTTATATTGAGGGCTAGGGTTAGAGATCCGGTTAGGGTTCCGATTTGACCTAGGGTTAGGGTTATGTTGAGGGCTAGGTTTAGAGATCCGGTTATGGTTCCGATTGGACCTAGGGTTAGGGTTATGTTGAGGGCTAGGGTTAGAGATCCGGTTAGGGTTAGGATTGGACCTACGGTTAGGGTTATGATGAGGGCTAGGGTTAGAGATACTGACAGGGTTCCGATTGGACCTAGGGTTAGGGTTATGTTGAGGGCTAATGTTAGAGATCAGGTTAGGGTTCCTATTAGACCTAGGGTTAGTGTTATGTTGAGGGCTAGGGTTAGAGATCCGGTTAGGGTTCCGATTGGACCTAGGGTTAGGGTGATGTGTAGGACTAGAGTTAGAGATCCGGTTAGGGTTACGATTAGACCTAGGGTTAGGGTTATGTTGAAGGCTAGGGTTAGAGATCCGGTTAGGGTTACGATTGGACCTAGGGTTAGGGTTATGTTGAGGGCTAGGGGTAGAGATCCGGTTAGGGTTACGATTGGACCTAGGGTTAGGGTTATGTTGAGGGCTAGGGTTAGAGATCCGGTTAGGGTTCCGATTGGACCTAGGGTTACGGTTATGTTGAGGGCTAGGGTTAGAGATCCGGTTAGGGTTACGATTGGACCTAGGGTTAGGGTTATGTTGAGGGCTAGGGTTAGAGATACGGTTAGGGTTCCGATTGGACCTAGGGTTAGGGTTATGTATAGGTCTAGGGATAGAGATCCGGTTAGGGTTACGATTAGACCTAGGGTTAGGGTTATGTTGAGGGCTAGGGTTAGAGATCCGGTTAGGGTTCCGATTGGACCTAGGGTTAGGGTTATGTTGAGGGCTAGGGTTAGAGATCCGGTTAGGGTTCCGATTGGACCTAGGGTTAGGGTTATGTTGAGGGCTAATGTTAGAGATCAGGTTAGGGTTGCGATTGGACCTAGGGTTAGGGTTATGTTGAGGGCTAGGGCTAGAGATCCGGTTAGGGTTCCCTTTGGACCTAGGGTTAAGGTTATGTTGAGGGCTAGGGTTAGAGATCCGGTTAAGGTTCCGATTGGACCTAGGGTTAGGGTTTTGTTGAGGGCTAGGGTTAGAGATCCGGTTAGGGTTCCGATTGGACCTAGGGTTAGGGCTATGTGTAGGGCTAGTGTTAGAGATCCGGATCAGGTTCCCATTGGACCTAGGTTTAGGATTATGTTGAAGGCTAGGGTTACAGATCCCGTTAGAGTTCCGATTGGATCTAGGGTTAGGGTTATGTTGAGGGCTAGTGTTAGAGATCCCGTAAGGGTTCAGATTGGAGCTAGGGTTAGGGTTATGTTGAGGGCTAGGGTTAGAGATCTGGTTAGGGATCAGATTGGAGCTAGGGTTAGGGTTATGTTGAGGGCTAGGGTTAGAGATCCGGTCAGGGTTCAGATTGGAGCTAGGGTTAGGGTTATGTTGAGGGCTAATGTTAGAGATCAGGTTAGGGTTGCGATTGGACCTAGGGTTAGGGTTATGTTGAGGGCTAGGGCTAGAGATCCGGTTGGGGTTCCCATTGGACCTAGGGTTAGGGTTATGTTGAGGGCTAGGGTTAGAGATCCGGTTAAGGTTCCGATTGGACCTAGGGTTAGGGTTATGTTGAGGGCTAGGATTAGAGATCCGGTTAGGGTTCCGATTGGACCTAGGGTTACGGTTATGTTGAGGGCTAGGGTTAGAGATCCCGTTAGAGTTCCGATTGGATCTAGGGTTAGGGTTATGTTGAGGGCTAGTGTTAGAGATCCCGTAAGGGTTCAGATTGGAGCTAGGGTTAGGGTTATGTTGAGGGCTAGGGTTAGAGATCCGGTTAGGGTTCAGATTGGAGCTAGGGTTAGGGTTATGTTGAGGGCTAGGGTTAGAGATCCGTTTAGGGTTACGATTAGACCTAGGGTTAGGGTTATGTTGAGGGCTAGGGTTAGAGATCCGTTTAGGGTTCAGATTGGAGCTAGGGTTAGGGTTATGTTGAGGGTTAGGGTTAGAGATCCGGTCAAGGTTCCGATTGGACCTAGGGTTAGGGTTATGTTGAGGGCTAGGGTTAGAGATCCGGTTTAGGCTTACGATTGGACCTAGGGTTTGGGTTATGTTGAGGGCTAGGGTTAGAGATCCGGTTAGGGTTCCGATTGGACCTAGGGATAGGGTTTTGTTGAGGGCTAGGGTTAGAGATCCGGTTACGGTTCCGATTGGACCTAGGGATAGGGTTTTGTTGAGGACTAGTTTTAGATATCCAGTTAGGGTTCCCATGGAACCTAGGGTTAGGATTATGTTGAAGGCTAGGGTTAGAGATCCCGTTAGGGTTCCGGTTGGACCTACGGTTAGGGTTACGTTGAGGGCTATGGTTAGAGATCCGGTTAGGGTTCCGATTGGAGCTAGGGTTAGGGTTACGTTGAGGGCTAGGGTTAGAGATCCCGTTAGAGTTCCGATTGGATCTAGGGTTAGGGTTATGTTGAGGGCTAGTGTTAGAGATCCCGTAAGGGTTCCGATTGGACCTAGGGTTAGGGTTATGTTGAGGGCTAGGGTTTGAGATCCGGTTAGGGTTCCGAATCGACCTAGGGTTACGGTTATGCTGAGGGCTAGGGTTAGAGATCCGGTTAGGGTTCCGATTGGACCTAGGGTTAGGGTTATGTTGAGGGCTAGGGTTTGAGATCCGGTTAGGGTTCCGAATCGACCTAGGGTTACGGTTATGCTGAGGGCTAGGGTTAGAGATCCCGTTAGGGTTCCGATTGGACCTAGGGTTAGGGCTATGTGTAGGGCTAGTGTTAGAGATCCGGTTAGGGTTCCGATTGGACCTAGGGTTAGGGTTATGTTGAGGGCTAGGGTTAGAGATCCGGTTCGGGTTCCGATTGGACCTAGGGTTAGGGTTATGTTGAGGGCTAATGTTAGAGATCAGGTTAGGGTTGCGATTAGACCTAGGGTTAGGGTTATGTTGAGGGCTAGGGCTAGAGGTCCGGTTAGGGTTCCCATTGGACCTAGGGTTAGGGTTATGTTGAAGGCTAGGGTTAGAGATCCCGTTAGAGTTCCGATTGGATCTAGGGTTAGGGTTATGTTGAGGGCTAGTGTTAGAGATCCCGTAAGGGTTCAGATTGGAGCTAGGGTTATGGTTATGATGAGGGCTAGGGTTAGAGATCCGGTTAGGGTTCAGATTGGAGCTAGGGTTAGGCTTACGTTGAGGGCTAGGGTTAGAGATCCGGTTAAGGTTCAGATTGGAGCTAGGGTTAGGGTTATGTTGAGGGCTAGGGTTAAAGATCCGGTTAGGGTTCCGATTGGACATAGGGTTAGGGTTATGTTGAGGGGTGGGTTAGAGATCCAGTTAGGGTTCAGATTGGAGCTAGGGTTAGGGTTATGTTGAGGGCTAGGGTTAGAGATCCGGTTAGGGTTCAGATTGGAGCTGGGGTTAGGGTTATGTTGAGGGCTAGGGTTAGAGATCCGTTTAGGGTTCGTATTGGAGCTAGGGTTAGGCTTATGTTGAGGGTTAGGGTTAGAGATCCGGTCAAGGTTCCGATTGGACCTAGGGTTAGGGTTATGTTGAGCGCTAGGGTTAGAGATCCGGTTAGGCTTACGATTGGACCTAGGGTTTGGGTTATGTTGAGGGTTAGAGTTAGAGATTCGGTTAGGGTTCCAATTGGACCTAGGGATAGGGTTTTGTTGAGGGCTAGGGTTAGAGATCCGCTTACGGTTCCGATTGGGCCTAGGGATAGGGTTCTGTTGAGGGCTAGTTTTAGATATCCGGTTAGGGTTCCCATGGAACCTAGGGTTAGGATTATGTTGAAGGCTAGGGTTAGATATCCCGTTAGGGTTCCGATTTGACCTAGGGTTAGGGTTACGTTGAGGGCTATGGTTAGAGATCCGGTTAGGGTTCCGATTGGAGCTAGGGTTAGGGTTATGTTGAGGGCAGGGGTTAGAGATCCGGTTAGGGTTACGATTAGACCTAGGGTTAGGGTTATGTTGAGGACTAGGGTTAGAGATCCGGTTAGGGTTCCGATTGGACCTAGGTCAGGGTTATGTTGAGAGCTACGGTTAGAGATCCGGTTAGGGTTCTGATTGGACCTAGGTTTAGGGATATGTTGAGGGCTAGGGTAAGAGTTCCAGTTAGGGTTACGATTAGACCTAGGGTTAGGGTTATGTTGAGGGCTAGTTTTTGAGATCCGGTTAGGTTTCCGATTGGACCTAGGATTAGGGATATGTTGAGGGCTAGGGTTAGAGATCCGGTTGGGGTTCCGATTGGACCTAGGGTTAGGGTTATGTTGAGGGGTAGGGTTAGAGATCCAGTTAGGATTCCGATTGGACCTAGGGTTAGGGTTATGTTGAGGGCTAGGTTTAGAGATTCGGTTAGGGTTCCGATTGGACCTAGGGTTAGGGTTATGTATAGGGCTAGGTTTAGAGATCCGGTTAGGGTTACGATTAGACCTAGGGTTAGGGATATGTTGAGGGTTAGGTTTAGAGATCTTGTTAGGGTTCCGATTGAACCTAGGGTTAGGGTTATGTGTAGGGCTAGGGGTAGAGTTCCGGTTAGGGTTCCGATTGGACCTAGGGTTAGGGTTATGTTTAGGGCTAGGGGTAGAGATCAGGTTAGGGTTCCGATTGGACCTAGGGTTAGGGTTATATTGAGGGCTAGGGTTAGAGATCCGGTTAGGGTTCCGATTGGACCTAGGGTTAGGGTTATGTTGAGGGCTAGGTTTAGAGATCCGGTGTTGTTTCGATTGGACCTAGGGTTAGGGTTATGTTGAGGGCTAGGGTTAGAGATCCGGTTAGGATTAGGATTGGACCTACGGTTAGGGTGATGATGAGGGCTAGGGTTAGAGATCCTGACAGGGTTCCGATTGGACCTAGGGTTAGGGTTATGTTGAGGGCTAATGTTAGAGATCAGGTTAGGGTTCCTATTAGACCTAGGGTTAGTGTTATGTAGAGGGCTAGGGTTAGAGATCCGGTTAGGGTTCCGATTGGACCTAGGGTTAGGGTGATGTGTAGGGCTAGAGTTAGAGATCCGGTTAGGGTTACGATTAGACCTAGGGTTAGGGTTATGTTGAAGGCTAGGGTTAGAGATCCGGTTAGGGTTACGATTGGACCTAGGTTTAGGGTTATGTTGAGGGCTAGGGGTAGAGATCCGGTTAGGGTTACGATTGGACCTAGGGTTAGGGTTATGTTGAGGGCTAGGGTTAGAGATCCGGTTAGGGTTCCGATTGGACCTAGGGTTAGGGTTATGTTGAGGGCTAGGGTTAGAGATACGGTTACGGTTACGACTGGACCTAGGGTTAGGGTTATGTTGAGGGCTAGGGTTAGAGATACTGTTAGGGTTCCGATTGGACCTAGGGTTAGGGTTATGTATAGGTCTAGGGATAGAGATCCGGTTAGGGTTACGATTAGACCTAGGGTTAGGGTTATGTTGAGGGCTAGGGTTAGAGATCCGGTTAGGGTTCCGACTGGAGCTAGGGTTAGGGTTATGTTGAGGGCTAGGGTTAGAGATCCGGTTAGGGTTACGATTGGACCTACGGTTAGGGTTATGTTGAGGGCTAGGGTTGAGAACCGGTTAGGGTTCCGAATCGACCTAGGGTTACGGTTATGCTGAGGGCTAGGGTTAGAGATCCGGTTAGGGTTCCGATTGGACCTAGGATTAGGGCTATGTGTAGGGCTAGTGTTAGAGATCCGGTTAGGGTTCCGATTGGACCTAGGGTTAGGGTTATGTTGAGGGCTAGGGTTAGAGATCCTGTTAGGGTTCCGATTGGTCCTAGGGTTAGGGTTATGTTGAGGGCTAATGTTAGAGATCAGGTTAGGGTTGCGATTGGACCTACGGTTAGGGTTATGTTGAGGGCTAGGGCTAGAGATCCGGTTAGGGTTCCCATTGGACCTAGGGTTAAGGTTATGTTGAGGGCTAGGGTTAGAGATCCGGTTAAGGTTCCGATTGGACCTAGGGTTAGGGTTATGTTGACGGCTAGGGTTAGAGATCCGGTTAGGGTTCCGATTGGACCTAGGGTTAGGGTTATGTTGAAGGCTAGTGTTAGATATCCGGATCAGGTTCCCATTGGACCTAGGTTTAGGATTATGTTGAAGGCTAGGGTTAGAGATCCCGTTAGAGTTCCGATTGGATCTAGGGTTAGGGTTATGTTGAGGGCTAGTGTTAGAGATCCCGTAAGGGTTCAGATTGGAGCTAGGGTTAGGGTTATGTTGAGGGCTACGGTTAGAGATCCGGTTAGGGTTCCGAATCGACCTAGGGTTAGGGTTATGTTGAGGGCTAGGGTCACAGATCCGGTTTGGGTTCCGATTGCACCTAGCGTTAGGGTTATGTGTAGGGCTAGGGTTAGAGATCCGTTTACGGTTACGAT
This sequence comes from Miniopterus natalensis, assembly GCF_054644295.1. Taxonomy (NCBI): domain Eukaryota; kingdom Metazoa; phylum Chordata; class Mammalia; order Chiroptera; family Miniopteridae; genus Miniopterus; species Miniopterus natalensis. The sequence continues at coordinate 84,719,804 of NC_142089.1, forward strand.
TAGACCTAGGGTTAGGGTTATGTTGAGGGCTAGGGTTAGAGATCCGTTTAGGGTTCAGATTGGAGCTAGGGTTAGGGTTATGTTGAGGGTTAGAGTTAGAGATCCGGTCAAGGTTCCGATTGGACCTAGGGTTAGGGTTATGTTGAGGGTAGGGTTAGAGATCCTGTTAGGCTTACGATTGGACCTAGGGTTTGGGTTATGTTGAGGGCTAGGTTTAGAGATCCGGTTTGGGTTCAGATTGGAGTTAGGGTTAGGGTTATGTTGAGGGCTAGGGTTAGAGATCCGGTTAAGGTTCAGATTGGAGCTAGGGTTAGGGTTATGTGGAGGGCTAGGGTTAGAGATCCAGTTAGGGTTCCGATTGGACATACGGATAGGATTATGTTGAGGGGTGGGTTAGAGATCCGGTTAGGGTTCAGATTGGAGCTAGGGTTAGGGTTATGTTGAGGGCTAGGGTTAGAGATCCGTTTAGGGTTCATATTGGAGCTAGGGTTAGGGTTATGTTGAGGTTTAGGGTTAGAGATCCGGTCAAGGTTCCGATTGGACCTAGGGTTAGGGTTATGTTGAGGGCTAGGGTTAGAGATCCGGTTAGGCTTACGATTGGACCTAGGTTTTGGGTTATGTTGAGGGCTAGGGTTAGAGATCCGGTTAGGGTTCCGATTGGACCTAGGGATAGGGTTTTGTTGAGGGCTAGGGTTAGAGATCCGCTTACGGTTCCGATTGGACCTAGGGATAGGGTTCTGTTGAGGGCTAGTTTTAGATATCCGGTTAGGGTCCCCATGGAACCTAGGGTTAGGATTATGTTGAAGGCTAGGGTTAGAGATCCCCTTAGGGTTCAGATTGGACCTAGGGTTAGGGTTACGTTGAGGGCTATGGTTAGAGATCCGGTTAGGGTTCCGATTGGAGCTAGGTTTAGGGTTATGTTGAGGGCAGGGGTTAGAGATCCGGTTAGGGTTACGATTAGACCTAGGGTTAGGGTTATGTTGAGGACTAGGGTTAGAGATCCGGTTAGGGTTCCGATTGGACCTAGGTCAGGGTTATGTTGAGAGCTACGGTTAGAGATTCGGTTAGGGTTCTGATTGGACCTAGGTTTAGGGATATGTTGAGGGCTAGGGTTAGAGTTCCAGTTAGGGTTACGATTAGACCTAGGGTTATGGTTATGTTGAGGGCTAGGGTTTGAGATCCGGTTAGGTTTCCAATTGGACCTAGGATTAGGGATATGTTGAGGGCTAGGGTTAGAGATCCGGTTGGGGTTCCGATTGGACCTAGGGTTAGGGTTATGTTGAGGGGTAGGGTTAGAGATCCAGTTAGGATTCCGATTGGACCTAGGGTTAGGGTATGTTGAGGGCTAGGTTTAAAGATCCGGTTAGGGTTCCGATTGGACCTAGGGTTAGGGTTATGTATAGGGCTAGGTTTAGAGATCCGGTTAGGGTTACGATTAGACCTAGGGATAGGGTTATGTTGAGGGCTAGGTTTAGAGATCTGGTAATGGTTCCGAAAGGACCTAGGGTTAGGGTTATGTTGAGAGCTAGGGTTAGAGATCCGGTTAGGCTTACGATTGGACCTAGGATTAGGGTTATGTTGAGGGCTAGGGTTAGAGAACCGGTTAGGGTTCCGATTGGACCTAGGGTTAGGGTTATGTTGAGGGCTAGGGTTAGAGAACCGGTTAGGGTTCCGAATCGACCTAGAGTTAGGGATATGTTGAGGGTTAGGTTTAGAGATCTTGTTAGGGTTCCGATTGAACCTAGGGTTAGGGTTATGTGTAGGGCTAGGAGTAGAGTTCCGGTTAGGGTTCCGATTGGACCTAGGGTTAGGGTTATATTGAGGTCTAGGGTTAGAGATCCGGTTAGGGTTCCGATTGGACCTAGGGTTAGGGTTATGTTGAGGGCTAGGTTTAGAGATCCGGTTATGGTTCCGATTGGACATAGGGTTAGGGTTATGTTGAGGGCTAGGGTTAGAGATCCGGTTATGGTTCCGATTTGACCTAGGGTTAGGGTTATGTTGAGGGCTAGGGTTAGAGATCCGGTTAGGGTTAGGATTGGACCTACGGTTAGGGGTATGATGAGGGCTGGGGTTAGAGATCCTGACAGGGTTCCGATTGGACCTAGGGTTAGGGTTATGTTGAGGGCTAATGTTAGAGATCAGGTTAGGGTTCCTATTAGACCTAGGGTTAGTGTTATGTAGAGGGCTAGGGTTAGAGATCCGGTTAGGGTTCCGATTGGACCTAGGGTTAGGGTGATGTGTAGGGCTAGAGTTAGAGATCCGGTTAGGGTTACGATTAGACCTAGGGTTAGGGTTATGTTGAAGGCTAGGGTTAGAGATCCGGTTAGGGTTACGATTGGACCTAGGGTTAGGGTTATGTTGAGGGCTAGGGGTAGAGATCCGGTTAGGGTTACGATTGGACCTAGGGTTAGGGTTATGTTGAGGGCTAGGGTCAGAGATCCGGTTAGGGTTCAGATTGGACCTAGGGTTAGGGTTATGTTGAGGGCTAGGGTTAGAGATACGGTTAGGGTTCCAATTGGACCTAGGGTTAGGGTTATGTATAGGTCTAGGGATAGAGATCAGGTTAGGGTTACGATTAGACCTAGGGTTAGGGTTATGTTGATGGCTAGGGTTAGAGATCCGGTTAGGGTTCCGATTGGAGCTAGGGTTAGGGTTATGTTGAGGGCTAGGGTTAGAGATCCGGTTAGGGTTACGATTGGACCTACGGTTAGGGTTATGTTGAGGGCTAGGGTTTGAGAACCGGTTAGGGTTCCGAATCGACCTAGGGTTACGGTTTTGCTGAGGGCTAGGGTTAGAGATCCGGTTAGGGTTCCGATTGGACCTAGGATTAGGGCTATGTGTAGGGCTAGTGTTAGAGATCCGGTTAGGGTTCCGATTGGACCTAGGGTTAGGGTATGTTGTGGGCTAGGGTTAGATATCCGGTTAGGGTTCCGATTGGACCTAGGGTTAGGGTTATGTTGAGGGCTAATGTTAGAGATCAGGTTAGGGTTGCGATTGGACCTAGGGTTAGGGTTATGTTGAGGACTAGGGCTAGAGATCCGGTTAGGGTTCCCATTGGACCTAGGGTTAAGGTTATGTTGAGGGCTAGGGTTAGAGATCCGGTTAAGGTTCCGATTGGACCTAGGGTTAGGGTTATGTTGAGGGCTAGGGTTAGAGATCCGGTTAGGGTTCCGATTGGACCTAGGGTTAGGGTTATGTTGAGGGCTAGTGTTAGATATCCGGATCAGGTTCCCATTGGACCTAGGTTTAGGATTATGTTGAAGGCTAGGGTTAGAGATCCCGTTAGAGTTCCGATTGGATCTAGGGTTAGGGTTATGTTGAGGGCTAGTGTTAGAGATCCCGTAAGGGTTCAGATTGGAGCTAGGGTTAGGGTTATGTTGAGGGCTAGGGTTAGAGATCCGGTTAGGGTTCAGATTGGAGCTAGGATTAGGGTTATGTTGAGGGCTAGGGTTAGAGATCCGGTCAGGGTTCAGATTGGAGCTAGGGTTAGGGTTATGTTGAGGGCTAGGGTCACAGATCCGGTTTGGGTTCCGATTGGACCTAGGGTTAGGGTTATGTGTAGGGCTAGGGTTAGAGATCCGTTTAGGGTTACGATTAGACCTAGGGTTAGGGTTATGTTGAGGGCTAGGGTTAGAGATCCGTTTAGGGTTCAGATTGGAGCTAGGGTTAGCGTTATGTTGAGGGTTAGAGTTAGAGATCCGGTCAAGGTTCCGATTGGACCTAGGGTTAGGATTATGTTGAGGGCTAGGGTTAGAGATCCGGTTAGGCTTACGATTGGACCTAGGGTTTGGGTTATGTTGAGGGCTAGGGTTAGAGATCCGGTTAGGGTTCAGATTGGAGCTAGGGTTAGGGTTATGTTGAGGGCTAGGGTTAGAGATCCGGTTAAGGTTCAGATTGGAGCTAGGGTTAGGGTTATGTTGAGGGCTAGGGTTAGAGATCCGGTTAGGGTTCCGATTGGACATACAGTTAGGGTTATGTTGAGGGGTGGGTTAGAGATCCGGCTAGGGTTAAGATTGGAGCTAGGGTTAGGGTTATGTTGAGGGCTAGGGTTAGAGATCCGTTTAGGGTTCAGATTGGAGCTAGGGTTAGGGTTATGTTGAGGGCTAGGGTTAGAGTACCGTTTAGGGTTCATATTGGAGCTAGGGTTAGGGTTATGTTGAGGGTTAGGGTTAGAGATCCGGTCAAGGTTCCGATTGGACCTAGGGTTAGGGTTATGTTGAGGGCTAGGGTTAGAGATCCGGTTAGGCTTACGATTGGACCTAGGGTTTGGGTTATGTTGAGGGCTAGGGTTAGAGATCCGGTTAGGGTTCCAATTGGACCTAGGGATAGGGTTTTGTTGAGGGCTAGGGTTAGAGTTCCGCTTACGGTTCCGATTGGACCTAGGGATAGGGTTCTGTTGAGGGCTAGTTTTAGATATCCGGTTAGGGTTCCCATGGAACCTAGGGTTAGGATTATGTTGAAGGCTAGGGTTAGAGATCCCCTTAGGGTTCCGATTGGACCTAGGGTTAGGGTTACGTTGAGGGCTATGGTTAGAGATCCGGTTAGGGTTCCGATTGGAGCTAGGGTTAGGGTTATGTTGAGGGCAGGGGTTAGAGATCCGGTTAGGGTTACGATTAGACCTAGGGTTAGGGTTATGTTGAGGACTAGGGTTAGAGATCCGGTTAGGGTTCCGATTGGACCTAGGTCAGGGTTATGTTGAGAGCTACGGTTAGAGATTCGGTTAGGGTTCTGATTGGACCTAGGTTTAGGGATATGTTGAGGGCTAGGGTTAGAGTTCCAGTTAGGGTTACGATTAGACCTAGGGTTATGGTTATGTTGAGGGCTAGGGTTTGAGATCCGGTTAGGTTTCCGATTGGACCTAGGGTTAGGGTTATGTTCAGGGCTAGGGTTAGAGAACCGGTTAGGGTTCCGATTGGACCTAGGGTTAGGGTTATGTTGAGGGCTAGGGTTAGAGAACCGGTTAGGGTTCCGAATCGACCTAGAGTTAGGGATATGTTGAGGGTTAGGTTTAGAGATCTTGTTAGGGTTCCGATTGAACCTAGGGTTAGGGTTATGTGTAGGGCTAGGAGTAGAGTTCCGGTTACGGTTCCGATTGGACCTAGGGTTAGGGTTATATTGAGGGCTAGGGTTAGAGATCCGGTTAGGGTTCCGATTGGACCTAGGGTTAGGGTTATGTTGAGGGCTAGGTTTAGAGATCCGGTTATGGTTCCGATTGGACCTAGGGTTAGGGTTATGTTGAGGGCTAGGGTTAGAGATCCAGTTAGGGTTAGGATTGGACCTACGGTTAGGGTTATGATGAGGGCTAGGGTTAGAGATCCTGACAGGGTTCCGATTGGACCTAGGGTTAGGGTTATGTTGAGCGCTAATGTTAGAGATCAGGTTAGGGTTCCTATTAGACCTAGGGTTAGTGTTATGTAGAGGGCTAGGGTTAGAGATCCGGTTAGGGTTCCGATTGGACCTAGGGTTAGGGTGATGTGTAGGGCTAGAGTTAGAGATCCGGTTAGGGTTACGATTAGACCTAGGGTTAGGGTTATGTTGAAGGCTAGGGTTAGAGATCCGGTTAGGGTTACGATTGGACCTAGGGTTAGGGTTATGTTGAGGGCTAGGGGTAGAGATCCGGTTAGGGTTACGATTGGACCTAGGGTTAGGGTTATGTTGAGGGCTAGGGTCAGAGATCCGGTTAGGGTTCAGATTGGACCTAGGGTTAGTGTTATGTTGAGGGCCAGGGTTAGAGATCCGGTTAGGGTTACGATTGGACCTAGGGTTAGGGTTATGTTGAGGGCTAGGGTTAGAGATACGGTTAGGGTTCCGATTGGACCTAGGGATAGGGTTTTGTTGAGGGCTAGGGTTAGAGTTCCGCTTACGGTTCCGATTGGACCTAGGGATAGGGTTCTGTTGAGGGCTAGTTTTAGATATCCGGTTAGGGTTCCCATGGAACCTAGGGTTAGGATTATGTTGAAGGCTAGGGTTAGAGATCCCCTTAGGGTTCCGATTGGACCTAGGGTTAGGGTTACGTTGAGGGCTATGGTTAGAGATCCGGTTAGGGTTCCGATTGGAGCTAGGGTTAGGGTTATGTTGAGGGCAGGGGTTAGAGATCCGGTTAGGGTTACGATTAGACCTAGGGTTAGGGTTATGTTGAGGACTAGGGTTAGAGATCCGGTTAGGGTTCCGATTGGACCTAGGTCAGGGTTATGTTGAGAGCTACGGTTAGAGATTCGGTTAGGGTTCTGATTGGACCTAGGTTTAGGGATATGTTGAGGGCTAGGGTTAGAGTTCCAGTTAGGGTTACGATTAGACCTAGGGTTATGGTTATGTTGAGGGCTAGGGTTTGAGATCCGGTTAGGTTTCCGATTGGACCTAGGGTTAGGGTTATGTTCAGGGCTAGGGTTAGAGAACCGGTTAGGGTTCCGATTGGACCTAGGGTTAGGGTTATGTTGAGGGCTAGGGTTAGAGAACCGGTTAGGGTTCCGAATCGACCTAGAGTTAGGGATATGTTGAGGGTTAGGTTTAGAGATCTTGTTAGGGTTCCGATTGAACCTAGGGTTAGGGTTATGTGTAGGGCTAGGAGTAGAGTTCCGGTTACGGTTCCGATTGGACCTAGGGTTAGGGTTATATTGAGGGCTAGGGTTAGAGATCCGGTTAGGGTTCCGATTGGACCTAGGGTTAGGGTTATGTTGAGGGCTAGGTTTAGAGATCCGGTTATGGTTCCGATTGGACCTAGGGTTAGGGTTATGTTGAGGGCTAGGGTTAGAGATCCAGTTAGGGTTAGGATTGGACCTACGGTTAGGGTTATGATGAGGGCTAGGGTTAGAGATCCTGACAGGGTTCCGATTGGACCTAGGGTTAGGGTTATGTTGAGCGCTAATGTTAGAGATCAGGTTAGGGTTCCTATTAGACCTAGGGTTAGTGTTATGTAGAGGGCTAGGGTTAGAGATCCGGTTAGGGTTCCGATTGGACCTAGGGTTAGGGTGATGTGTAGGGCTAGAGTTAGAGATCCGGTTAGGGTTACGATTAGACCTAGGGTTAGGGTTATGTTGAAGGCTAGGGTTAGAGATCCGGTTAGGGTTACGATTGGACCTAGGGTTAGGGTTATGTTGAGGGCTAGGGGTAGAGATCCGGTTAGGGTTACGATTGGACCTAGGGTTAGGGTTATGTTGAGGGCTAGGGTCAGAGATCCGGTTAGGGTTCAGATTGGACCTAGGGTTAGTGTTATGTTGAGGGCCAGGGTTAGAGATCCGGTTAGGGTTACGATTGGACCTAGGGTTAGGGTTATGTTGAGGGCTAGGGTTAGAGATACGGTTAGGGTTCCGATTGGACCTAGGGTTAGGGTTATGTTGAGGGCTAGGGTCAGAGATCCGGTTAGGGTTCAGATTGGACCTAGGGTTAGGGTTATGTTGAGGGCTAGGGTTAGAGATCCGGTTAGGGTTACGATTGGACCTAGGGTTAGGGTTATCTTGAGGGCTAGGGTTAGAGATACGGTTAGGGTTCCGATTGGACCTAGGTTTAGGGTTATGTATAGGTCTAGGGATAGAGATCAGGTTAGGGTTACGATTAGACCTAGGGTTAGGGTTATGTTGAGGGCTAGGGTTAGAGATCCGGTTAGGGTTCCGATTGGAGCTAGGGTTAGGGTTATGTTGAGGGCTAGGTTTAGAGATCCGGTTAGGGTTACGATTGGACCTACGGTTAGGGTTATGTTGAGGGCTAGGGTTTGAGAACCGGTTAGGGTTCCGAATCGACCTAGGGTTACGGTTATGCTGAGGGTAGGGTTAGAGATCCGGTTAGGGTTCCGATTGGACCTAGGAATAGGGCTATGTGTAGGGCTAGTGTTAGAGATCCGGTTAGGGTTCCGATTGGACCTAGGGTTAGGGTTATGTTGAGGGCTAGGGTTAGAGATCCGGTTAGGGTTCCGATTGGACCTAGGGTTAGGGTTATGTTGAGGGCTAATGTTAGAGATCAGGTTAGGGATGCGATTGGACCTAGGGTTGGGTTATGTTGAGGGCTAGGGCTAGAGATCCGGTTAGGGTTCCCATTGGACCTAGGGTTAAGTTTATGTTGAGGGCTAGGGTTAGAGATCCGGTTAAGGTTCCAATTGGACCTAGGGTTAGGGTTATGTTGAGGGCTAGGGTTAGAGATCCGGTTAAGGTTCCGATTGGACCTAGGGTTAGGGTTATGTTGAGGGCTAGTGTTAGATATCCGGATCAGGTTCCCATTGGACCTAGGTTTAGGATTATGTTGAAGGCTAGGGTTAGAGATCCCGTTAGAGTTCCGATTGGATCTAGGGTTAGGGTTATGTTCAGGGCTAGTGTTAGAGATCCCGTAAGGGTTCAGATTGGAGCTAGGGTTAGGGTTATGTTGAGGGCTAGGGTTTGAGATCCGGTTAGGGTTCAGATTGGAGCTAGGGTTAGGGTTATGTTGAGGGCTAGGGTTAGAGATCCGGTCAGGGTTCAGATTGGAGCTAGGGTTAGGGTTATGTTGAGGGCTACGGTTAGAGATCCGGTTAGGGTTCCGAATCGACCTAGGGTTAGGGTTATGTTGAGGGCTAGGGTCACAGATCCGGTTAGGGTTCCGATTGGACCTAGGGTTAGGGTTATGTGTAGGGCTAGGGTTAGAGATTCGTTTAGGGTTACGATTAGACCTAGGGTTAGGGTTATGTTGAGGGCTAGGGTTAGAGATCCGTTTAGGGTTCAGATTGGAGCTAGGGTTAGGGTTATGTTGAGGGTTAGGGTTAGAGATCCGGTCAAGGTTCCGATTAGACCTAGGGTTAGGGTTATGTTGAGGGCTAGGGTTAGAGATCCGGTTAGGCTTACGATTGGACCTAGGGTTTGGGTTATGTTGAGGGCTAGGGTTAGAGATCCGGTTAGGCATACGATTGGACCTAGGATTAGGGTTATGTTGAGGGCTAGGGTTAGAGAACCGGTTAGGGTTCCGATTGGACCTAGGGTTAGGGTTATGTTGAGGGCTAGGGTTAGAGAACCGGTTAGGGTTCCGAATCGACCTAGAGTTAGGGATATGTTGAGGGTTAGGTTTAGAGATCTTGTTAGGGTTCCGATTGAACCTAGGGTTAGGGTTATGTGTAGGGCTAGGAGTAGAGTTCCGGTTAGGGTTCCGATTGGACCTAGAGTTAGGGTTATATTGAGGGCTAGGGTTAGAGATCCGGTTAGGGTTCCGATTGGACCTAGGGTTAGGGTTATGTTGAGGGCTAGGTTTAGAGATCCGGTTATGGTTCCGATTGGACCTAGGGTTAGGGTTATGTTGAGGGCTAGGGTTAGAGATCCGGTTAGGGTTAGGATTGGACCTACGGTTAGGGTTATGATGAGGGCTAGGGTTAGAGATCCTGACACGGTTCCGATTGGACCTAGGGTTAGGGTTATGTTGAGCGCTAATGTTAGAGATCAGGTTAGGGTTCCTATTAGACCTAGGGTTAGTGTTATGTAGAGGGCTAGGGTTAGAGATCCGGTTAGGGTTCCGATTGGACCTAGGGTTAGGGTGATGTGTAGGGCTAGAGTTAGAGATCCGGTTAGGGTTACGATTGGACCTAGGGTTAGGGTTATGTTGAGGGCTAGGGTTAGAGATACGGTTAGGGTTCCGATTGGAGCTAGGGTTAGGGTTACGTTGAGGGCTAGGGTTAGAGATCCCGTTAGAGTTCCGATTGGATCTAGGGTTAGGGTTATGTTGAGGGCTAGTGTTAGAGATCCCGTAAGGGTTCAGATTGGAGCTAGGGTTAGGGTTATGTTGAGGGCTAGGGTTAGAGATCCGGTTAGGGTTACGATGGACCTACGGTTAGGGTTATGATGAGGGCTAGGGTTAGAGATCCGGTTAGGGTTCCGATTGGACCTAGGGTTAGCGTTATGTTGAGGGCTAGGGTTTGAGATCCGGTTAGGGTTCCGAATCGACCTAGGGTTACGGTTATGCTGAGGGCTAGGGTTAGAGATCCGGTTAGGGTTCCGATTGGACCTAGGGTTAGGGTTATGTTGAGGGCTAGGGTTTGAGATCCGGTTAGGGTTCCGAATCGACCTAGGGTTACGGTTATGCTGAGGGCTAGGGTTAGAGATCCCGTTAGGGTTCCGATTGGACCTAGGGTTAGGGCTATGTGTAGGGCTAGTGTTAGAGATCCGGTTAGGGTTCCGATTGGACCTAGGGTTAGGGTTATGTTGAGGGCTAGGGTTAGAGATCCGGTTCGGGTTCCGATTGGACCTAGGGTTAGGGTTATGTTGAGGGCTAATGTTAGAGATCAGGTTAGGGTTGCGATTGGACCTAGGGTTAGGGTTATGTTGAGGGCTAGGGCTAGAGGTCCGGTTAGGGTTCCCATTGGACCTAGGGTTAGGGTTATGTTGAAGGCTAGGGTTAGAGATCCCGTTAGAGTTCCGATTGGATCTAGGGTTAGGGTTATGTTGAGGGCTAGTGTTAGAGATCCCGTAAGGGTTCAGATTGGAGCTAGGGTTATGGTTATAATGAGGGCTAGGGTTAGAGATCCGGTTAGGGTTCAGATTGGAGCTAGGGTTAGGCTTACGTTGAGGGCTAGGGTTAGAGATCCGGTTAAGGTTCAGATTGGAGCTAGGGTTAGGGTTATGTTGAGGGCTAGGGTTAAAGATCCGGTTAGGGTTCCGATTGGACATAGGGTTAGGGTTATGTTGAGGGGTGGGTTAGAGATCCAGTTAGGGTTCAGATTGGAGCTAGGGTTAGGGTTATGTTGAGGGCTAGGGTTAGAGATCCGGTTAGGGTTCAGATTGGAGCTGGGGTTAGGGTTATGTTGAGGGCTAGGGTTAGAGATCCGTTTAGGGTTCGTATTGGAGCTAGGGTTAGGGTTATGTTGAGGGTTAGGGTTAGAGATCCGGTCAAGGTTCCGATTGGACCTAGGGTTAGGGTTATGTTGAGCGCTAGGGTTAGAGATCCGGTTAGGCTTACGATTGGACCTAGGGTTTGGGTTATGTTGAGGGTTAGAGTTAGAGATCCGGTTAGGGTTCCAATTGGACCTAGGGATAGGGTTTTGTTGAGGGCTAGGGTTAGAGATCCGCTTACGGTTCCGATTGGTCCTAGGGATAGGGTTCTGTTGAGGGCTAGTTTTAGATATCCGGTTAGGGTTCCCATGGAACCTAGGGTTAGGATTATGTTGAAGGCTAGGGTTAGATATCCCGTTAGGGTTCCGATTTGACCTAGGGTTAGGGTTACGTTGAGGGCTATGGTTAGAGATCCGGTTAGGGTTCCGATTGGAGCTAGGGTTAGGGTTATGTTGAGGGCAGGGGTTAGAGATCCGGTTAGGGTTACGATTAGACCTAGGGTTAGGGTTATGTTGAGGACTAGGGTTAGAGATCCGGTTAGGGTTCCGATTGGACCTAGGTCAGGGTTATGTTGAGAGCTACGGTTAGAGATCTGGTTAGGGTTCTGATTGGACCTAGGTTTAGGGATATGTTGAGGGCTAGGGTAAGAGTTCCAGTTAGGGTTACGATTAGACCTAGGGTTAGGGTTATGTTGAGGGCTAGGGTTTGAGATCCGGTTAGGTTTCCGATTGGACCTAGGATTAGGGATATGTTGAGGGCTAGGGTTAGAGATCCGGTTGGGGTTCCGATTGGACCTAGGGTTAGGGTTATGTTGAGGGGTAGGGTTAGAGATCCAGTTAGGATTCCGATTGGACCTAGGGTTAGGGTTATGTTGAGGGCTAGGTTTAGAGATTCGGTTAGGGTTCCGATTGGACCTAGGGTTAGGGTTATGTATAGGGCTAGGTTTAGAGATCCGGTTAGGGTTACGATTAGACCTAGGGTTAGGGATATGTTGAGGGTTAGGTTTAGAGATCTTGTTAGGGTTCCGATTGAACCTAGGGTTAGGGTTATGTGTAGGGCTAGGGGTAGAGTTCCGGTTAGGGTTCCGATTGGACCTAGGGTTAGGGTTATGTTTAGGGCTAGGGGTAGAGATCAGGTTAGGGTTCCGATTGGACCTAGGGTTAGGGTTATATTGAGGGCTAGGGTTAGAGATCCGGTTAGGGTTCCGATTGGACCTAGGGTTAGGGTTATGTTGAGGGCTAGGTTTAGAGATCCGGTGTTGTTTCGATTGGACCTAGGGTTAGGGTTATGTTGAGGGCTAGGGTTAGAGATCCGGTTAGGATTAGGATTGGACCTACGGTTAGGGTGATGATGAGGGCTAGGGTTAGAGATCCTGACAGGGTTCCGATTGGACCTAGGGTTAGGGTTATGTTGAGGGCTAATGTTAGAGATCAGGTTAGGGTTCCTATTAGACCTAGGGTTAGTGTTATGTAGAGGGCTAGGGTTAGAGATCCGGTTAGGGTTCCGATTGGACCTAGGGTTAGGGTGATGTGTAGGGCTAGAGTTAGAGATCCGGTTAGGGTTACGATTAGACCTAGGGTTAGGGTTATGTTGAAGGCTAGGGTTAGAGATCCGGTTAGGGTTACGATTGGACCTAGGTTTAGGGTTATGTTGAGGGCTAGGGGTAGAGATCCGGTTAGGGTTACGATTGGACCTAGGGTTAGGGTTATGTTGAGGGCTAGGGTTAGAGATCCGGTTAGGGTTCCGATTGGACCTAGGGTTAGGGTTATGTTGAGGGCTAGGGTTAGAGATACGGTTACGGTTACGACTGGACCTAGGGTTAGGGTTATGTTGAGGGCTAGGGTTAGAGATACGGTTAGGGTTCCGATTGGACCTAGGGTTAGGGTTATGTATAGGTCTAGGGATAGAGATCCGGTTAGGGTTACGATTAGACCTAGGGTTAGGGTTATGTTGAGGGCTAGGGTTAGAGATCCGGTTAGGGTTCCGACTGGAGCTAGGGTTAGGGTTATGTTGAGGGCTAGGGTTAGAGATCCGGTTAGGGTTACGATTGGACCTACGGTTAGGGTTATGTTGAGGGCTAGGGTTTGAGAACCGGTTAGGGTTCCGAATCGACCTAGGGTTACGGTTATGCTGAGGGCTAGGGTTAGAGATCCGGTTAGGGTTCCGATTGGACCTAGGATTAGGGCTATGTGTAGGGCTAGTGTTAGAGATCCGGTTAGGGTTCCGATTGGACCTAGGGTTAGGGTTATGTTGAGGGCTAGGGTTAGAGATCCTGTTAGGGTTCCGATTGGTCCTAGGGTTAGGGTTATGTTGAGGGCTAATGTTAGAGATCAGGTTAGGGTTGCGATTGGACCTAGGGTTAGGGTTATGTTGAGGGCTAGGGCTAGAGATCCGGTTAGGGTTCCCATTGGACCTAGGGTTAAGGTTATGTTGAGGGCTAGGGTTAGAGATCCGGTTAAGGTTCCGATTGGACCTAGGGTTAGGGATATGTTGAGGGCTAGGGTTAGAGATCCGGTTAGGGTTCCGATTGGACCTAGGGTTAGGGTTATGTTGAGGGCTAGTGTTAGATATCCGGATCAGGTTCCCATTGGACCTAGGTTTAGGATTATGTTGAAGGCTAGGGTTAGAGATCCCGTTAGAGTTCCGATTGGATCTAGGGTTAGGGTTATGTTGAGGGCTAGTGTTAGAGATCCCGTAAGGGTTCAGATTGGAGCTAGGGTTAGGGTTATGTTGAGGGCTACGGTTAGAGATCCGGTTAGGGTTCCGAATCGACCTAGGGTTAGGGTTATGTTGAGGGCTAGGGTCACAGATCCGGTTTGGGTTCCGATTGCACCTAGGGTTAGGGTTATGTGTAGGGCTAGGGTTAGAGATCCGTTTACGGTTACGATTAGACCTAGGGTTAGGGTTATGTTGAGGGCTAGGGTTAGAGATCCGTTTAGGGTTCAGATTGGAGCTAGGGTTAGGGTTATGTTGAGGGTTAGAGTTAGAGATCCGGTCAAGGTTCCGATTGGACCTAGGGTTAGGGTTATGTTGAGGGTAGGGTTAGAGATCCGGTTAGGCTTACGATTGGACCTAGGGTTTGGGTTATGTTGAGGGCTAGGTTTAGAGATCCGGTTAGGGTTCAGATTGGAGCTAGGGTTAGGGTTATGTTGAGGGCTAGGGTTAGAGATCCGGTTAAGGTTCAGATTGGAGCTAGGGTTAGGGTTATGTGGAGGGCTAGGGTTAGAGATCCGGTTAGGGTTCCGATTGGACATACGGTTAGGATTATGTTGAGGGGTGGGTAAGAGATCCGGTTAGGGTTCAGATTGGAGCTAGGGTTAGGGTTATGTTGAGGGCTAGGGTTAGAGATTCGGTTAGGGTTCAGATTGGAGCTAGGGTTAGAGTTATGTTGAGGGCTAGGGTTAGAGATCCGGTTAGGGTTACGATTGGACCTACGGTTAGGGTTATGTTGAGGGCTAGGGTTTGAGAACCGGTTAGGGTTCCGAATCGACCTAGGGTTACGGTTATGCTGAGGGCTAGGGTTAGAGATCCGGTTAGGGTTCCGATTGGACCTAGGGTTAGGGTATGTTGAGGGCTAGGGTTAGATATCCGGTTAGGGTTCCGATTGGACCTAGGGTTAGGGTTATGTTGAGGGCTAATGTTAGAGATCAGGTTAGGGTTGCGATTGGACCTAGGGTTAGGGTTATGTTGAGGACTAGGGCTAGAGATCCGGTTAGGGTTCCCATTGGACCTAGGGTTAAGGTTATGTTGAGGGCTAGGGTTAGAGATCCGGTTAAGGTTCCGATTGGACCTAGGGTTAGGGTTATGTTGAGGGCTAGGTTTAGAGATCCGGTTAGGGTTCCGATTGGACCTAGGGTTAGGGTTATGTTGAGGGCTAGTGTTAGATATCCGGATCAGGTTCCCATTGGACCTAGGTTTAGGATTATGTTGAAGGCTAGGGTTAGAGATCCCGTTAGAGTTCCGATTGGATCTAGGGTTAGGGTTATGTTGAGGGCTAGTGTTAGAGATCCCGTAAGGGTTCAGATTGGAGCTAGGGTTAGGGTTATGTTGAGGGCTAGGGTTAGAGATCCGGTTAGGGTTCAGATTGGAGCTAGGGTTAGGGTTATGTTGAGGGCTAGGGTTAGAGATCCGGTCAGGGTTCAGATTGGAGCTAGGGTTAGGGTTATGTTGAGGGCTAGGGTCACAGATCCGGTTTGGGTTCCGATTGGACCTAGGGTTAGGGTTATGTGTAGGGCTAGGGTTAGAGATCCGTTTAGGGTTCAGATTGGAGCTAGGGTTAGCGTTATGTTGAGGGTTAGAGTTAGAGATCCGGTCAAGGTTCCGATTGGACCTAGGGTTAGGATTATGTTGAGGGCTAGGGTTAGAGATCCGGTTAGGCTTACGATTGGACCTAGGGTTTGGGTTATGTTGAGGGCTAGGGTTAGAGATCCGGTTAGGGTTCAGATTGGAGCTAGGGTTAGGGTTATGTTGAGGGCTAGGGTTAGAGATCCGGTTAAGGTTCAGATTGGAGCTAGGGTTAGGGTTATGTTGAGGGCTAGGGTTAGAGATCCGGTTAGGGTTCCGATTGGACATACAGTTAGGGTTATGTTGAGGGGTGGGTTAGAGATCCGGTTAGGGTTCAGATTGGAGCTAGGGTTAGGGTTATGTTGAGGGCTAGGGTTAGAGATCCGTTTAGGGTTCAGATTGGAGCTAGGGTTAGGGTTATGTTGAGGGCTAGGGTTAGAGTACCGTTTAGGGTTCATATTGGAGCTAGGGTTAGGGTTATGTTGAGGGTTAGGGTTAGAGATCCGGTCAAGGTTCCGATTGGACCTAGGGTTAGGGTTATGTTGAGGGCTAGGGTTAGAGATCCGGTTAGGATTACGATTGGACCTAGGGTTTGGGTTATGTTGAGGGCTAGGGTTAGAGATCCGGTTAGGGTTCCAATTGGACCTAGGGATAGGGTTTTGTTGAGGGCTAGGGTTAGAGTTCCGCTTACGGTTCCGATTGGACCTAGGGATAGGGTTCTGTTGAGGGCTAGTTTTAGATATCCGGTTAGGGTTCCCATGGAACCTAGGGTTAGGATTATGTTGAAGGCTAGGGTTAGAGATCCCCTTAGGGTTCCGATTGGACCTAGGGTTAGGGTTACGTTGAGGGCTATGGTTAGAGATCCGGTTAGGGTTCCGATTGGAGCTAGGGTTAGGGTTATGTTGAGGGCAGGGGTTAGAGGTCCGGTTAGGGTTACGATTAGACCTAGGGTTAGGGTTATGTTGAGGACTAGGGTTAGAGATCCGGTTAGGGTTCCGATTGGACCTAGGTCAGGGTTATGTTGAGAGCTACGGTTAGAGATTCGGTTAGGGTTCTGATTGGACCTAGGTTTAGGGATATGTTGAGGGCTAGGGTTAGAGTTCCAGTTAGGGTTACGATTAGACCTAGGGTTATGGTTATGTTGAGGGCTAGGGTTTGAGATCCGGTTAGGTTTCCGATTGGACCTAGGATTAGGGATATGTTGAGGGCTAGGGTTAGAGATCCGGTTGGGGTTCCGATTGGACCTAGGGTTAGGGTTATGTTCAGGGCTAGGGTTAGAGAACCGGTTAGGGTTCCGATTGGACCTAGGGTTAGGGTTATGTTGAGGGCTAGGGTTAGAGAACCGGTTAGGGTTCCGAATCGACCTAGAGTTAGGGATATGTTGAGGGTTAGGTTTAGAGATCTTGTTAGGGTTCCGATTGAACCTAGGGTTAGGGTTATGTGTAGGGCTAGGAGTAGAGTTCCGGTTAGGGTTCCGATTGGACCTAGGGTTAGGGTTATATTGAGGGCTAGGGTTAGAGATCCGGTTAGGGTTCCGATTGGACCTAGGGTTAGGGTTATGTTGAGGGCTAGGTTTAGAGATCCGGTTATGGTTCCGATTGGACCTAGGGTTAGGGTTATGTTGAGGGCTAGGGTTAGAGATCCGGTTAGGGTTAGGATTGGACCTACGGTTAGGGTTATGATGAGGGCTAGGGTTAGAGATCCTGACAGGGTTCCGATTGGACCTAGGGTTAGGGTTATGTTGAGCGCTAATGTTAGAGATCAGGTTAGGGTTCCTATTAGACCTAGGGTTAGTGTTATGTAGAGGGCTAGGGTTAGAGATCCGGTTAGGGTTCCGATTGGACCTAGGGTTAGGGTGATGTGTAGGGCTAGAGTTAGAGATCCGGTTAGGGTTACGATTAGACCTAGGGTTAGGGTTATGTTGAAGGCTAGGGTTAGAGATCCGGTTAGGGTTACGATTGGACCTAGGGTTAGGGTTATGTTGAGGGCTAGGGGTAGAGATCCGGTTAGGGTTACGATTGGACCTAGGGTTAGGGTTATGTTGAGGGCTAGGGTCAGAGATCCGGTTAGGGTTCAGATTGGACCTAGGGTTAGTGTTATGTTGAGGGCCAGGGTTAGAGATCCGGTTAGGGTTACGATTGGACCTAGGGTTAGGGTTATGTTGAGGGCTAGGGTTAGAGATACGGTTAGGGTTCCGATTGGACCTAGGGTTAGGGTTATGTTGAGGCCTAGGGTCAGAGATCCGGTTAGGGTTCAGATTGGACCTAGGGTTAGGGTTATGTTGAGGGCTAGGGTTAGAGATCCGGTTAGGGTTACGATTGGACCTAGGGTTAGGGTTATCTTGAGGGCTAGGGTTAGAGATACGGTTAGGGTTCCGATTGGACCTAGGGTTAGGGTTATGTATAGGTCTAGGGATAGAGATCAGGTTAGGGTTACGATTAGACCTAGGGTTAGGGTTATGTTGAGGGCTAGGGTTAGAGATCCGGTTAGGGTTCCGATTGGAGCTAGGGTTAGGGTTATGTTGAGGGCTAGGTTTAGAGATCCGGTTAGGGTTACGATTGGACCTACGGTTAGGGTTATGTTGAGGGCTAGGGTTTGAGAACCGGTTAGGGTTCCGAATCGACCTAGGGTTACGGTTATGCTGAGGGTAGGGTTAGAGATCCGGTTAGGGTTCCGATTGGACCTAGGATTAGGGCTATGTGTAGGGCTAGTGTTAGAGATCCGGTTAGGGTTCCGATTGGACCTAGGGTTAGGGTTATGTTGAGGGCTAGGGTTAGAGATCCGGTTAGGGTTCCGATTGGACCTAGGGTTAGGGTTATGTTGAGGGCTAATGTTAGAGATCAGGTTAGGGATGCGATTGGACCTAGGGTTGGGTTATGTTGAGGGCTAGGGCTAGAGATCCGGTTAGGGTTCCCATTGGACCTAGGGTTAAGTTTATGTTGAGGGCTAGGGTTAGAGATCCGGTTAAGGTTCCAATTGGACCTAGGGTTAGGGTTATGTTGAGGGCTAGGGTTAGAGATCCAGTTAGGGTTCCGATTGGACCTAGGGTTAGGGTTATGTTGAGGGCTAGTGTTAGATATCCGGATCAGGTTCCCATTGGACCTAGGTTTAGGATTATGTTGAAGGCTAGGGTTAGAGATCCCGTTAGAGTTCCGATTGGATCTAGGGTTAGGGTTATGTTCAGGGCTAGTGTTAGAGATCCCGTAAGGGTTCAGATTGGAGCTAGGGTTAGGGTTATGGTGAGGGCTAGGGTTTGAGATCCGGTTAGGGTTCAGATTGGAGCTAGGGTTAGGGTTATGTTGAGGGCTAGGGTTAGAGATCCGGTCAGGGTTCAGATTGGAGCTAGGGTTAGGGTTATGTTGAGGGCTACGGTTAGAGATCCGGTTAGGGTTCCGAATCGACCTAGGGTTAGGGTTATGTTGAGGGCTAGGGTCACAGATCCGGTTAGGGTTCCGATTGGACCTAGGGTTAGGGTTATGTGTAGGGCTAGGGTTAGAGATTCGTTTAGGGTTACGATTAGACCTAGGGTTAGGGTTATGTTGAGGGCTAGGGTTAGAGATCCGTTTAGGGTTCAGATTGGAGCTAGGGTTAGGGTTATGTTGAGGGTTAGGGTTAGAGATCCGGTCAAGGTTCCGATTAGACCTAGGGTTAGGGTTATGTTGAGGGCTAGGGTTAGAGATCCGGTTAGGCTTACGATTGGACCTAGGGTTTGGGTTATGTTGAGGGCTAGGGTTAGAGATCCGGTTAGGCATACGATTGGACCTAGGATTAGGGTTATGTTGAGGGCTAGGGTTAGAGAACCGGTTAGGGTTCCGATTGGACCTAGGGTTAGGGTTATGTTGAGGGCTAGGGTTAGAGAACCGGTTAAGGTTCAGATTGGAGCTAGGGTTAGGGTTATGTGGAGGGCTAGGGTTAGAGATCCGGTTAGGGTTCCGATTGGACATACGGTTAGGATTATGTTGAGGGGTGGGTTAGAGATCCGGTTAGGGTTCAGATTGGAGCTAGGGTTAGGGTTATGTTGAGGGCTAGGGTTAGAGATTCGGTTAGGGTTCAGATTGGAGCTAGGGTTAGAGTTATGTTGAGGGCTAGGGTTAGAGATCCGGTTAGGGTTACGATTGGACCTACGGTTAGGGTTATGTTGAGGGCTAGGGTTTGAGAACCGGTTAGGGTTCCGAATCGACCTAGGGTTACGGTTATGCTGAGGGCTAGGGTTAGAGATCCGGTTAGGGTTCCGATTGGACCTAGGGTTAGGGTATGTTGAGGGCTAGGGTTAGATATCCGGTTAGGGTTCCGATTGGACCTAGGGTTAGGGTTATGTTGAGGGCTAATGTTAGAGATCAGGTTAGGGTTGCGATTGGACCTAGGGTTAGGGTTATGTTGAGGACTAGGGCTAGAGATCCGGTTAGGGTTCCCATTGGACCTAGGGTTAAGGTTATGTTGAGGGCTAGGGTTAGAGATCCGGTTAAGGTTCCGATTGGACCTAGGGTTAGGGTTATGTTGAGGGCTAGGGTTAGAGATCCGGTTAGGGTTCCGATTGGACCTAGGGTTAGGGTTATGTTGAGGGCTAGTGTTAGATATCCGGATCAGGTTCCCATTGGACCTAGGTTTAGGATTATGTTGAAGGCTAGGGTTAGAGATCCCGTTAGAGTTCCGATTGGATCTAGGGTTAGGGTTATGTTGAGGGCTAGTGTTAGAGATCCCGTAAGGGTTCAGATTGGAGCTAGGGTTAGGGTTATGTTGAGGGCTAGGGTTAGAGATCCGGTTAGGGTTCAGATTGGAGCTAGGGTTAGGGTTATGTTGAGGGCTAGGGTTAGAGATCCGGTCAGGGTTCAGATTGGAGCTAGGGTTAGGGTTATGTTGAGGGCTAGGGTCACAGATCCGGTTTGGGTTCCGATTGGACCTAGGGTTAGGGTTATGTGTAGGGCTAGGGTTAGAGATCCGTTTAGGGTTACGATTAGACCTAGGGTTAGGGTTATGTTGAGGGCTAGGGTTAGAGATCCGTTTAGGGTTCAGATTGGAGCTAGGGTTAGCGTTATGTTGAGGGTTAGAGTTAGAGATCCGGTCAAGGTTCCGATTGGACCTAGGGTTAGGATTATGTTGAGGGCTAGGGTTAGAGATCCGGTTAGGCTTACGATTGGACCTAGGGTTTGGGTTATGTTGAGGGCTAGGGTTAGAGATCCGGTTAGGGTTCAGATTGGAGCTAGGGTTAGGGTTATGTTGAGGGCTAGGGTTAGAGATCCGGTTAAGGTTCAGATTGGAGCTAGGGTTAGGGTTATGTTGAGGGCTAGGGTTAGAGATCCGGTTAGGGTTCCGATTGGACATACAGTTAGGGTTATGTTGAGGGGTGGGTTAGAGATCCGGTTAGGGTTCAGATTGGAGCTAGGGTTAGGGTTATGTTGAGGGCTAGGGTTAGAGATCCGTTTAGGGTTCAGATTGGAGCTAGGGTTAGGGTTATGTTGAGGGCTAGGGTTAGAGTACCGTTTAGGGTTCATATTGGAGCTAGGGTTAGGGTTATGTTGAGGGTTAGGGTTAGAGATCCGGTCAAGGTTCCGATTGGACCTAGGGTTAGGGTTATGTTGAGGGCTAGGGTTAGAGATCCGGTTAGGCTTACGATTGGACCTAGGGTTTGGGTTATGTTGAGGGCTAAGGTTAGAGATCCGGTTAGGGTTCCAATTGGACCTAGGGATAGGGTTTTGTTGAGGGCTAGGGTTAGAGTTCCGCTTACGGTTCCGATTGGACCTAGGGATAGGGTTCTGTTGAGGGCTAGTTTTAGATATCCGGTTAGGGTTCCCATGGAACCTAGGGTTAGGATTATGTTGAAGGCTAGGGTTAGAGATCCCCTTAGGGTTCCGATTGGACCTAGGGTTAGGGTTACGTTGAGGGCTATGGTTAGAGATCCGGTTAGGGTTCCGATTGGAGCTAGGGTTAGGGTTATGTTGAGGGCAGGGGTTAGAGATCCGTTTAGGGTTACGATTAGACCTAGGGTTAGGGTTATGTTGAGGACTAGGGTTAGAGATCCGGTTAGGGTTCCGATTGGACCTAGGTCAGGGTTATGTTGAGAGCTACGGTTAGAGATTCGGTTAGGGTTCTGATTGGACCTAGGTTTAGGGATATGTTGAGGGCTAGGGTTAGAGTTCCAGTTAGGTTTACGATTAGACCTAGGGTTATGGTTATGTTGAGGGCTAGGGTTTGAGATCCGGTTAGGTTTCCGATTGGACCTAGGATTAGGGATATGTTGAGGGCTAGGGTTAGAGATCCGGTTGGGGTTCCGATTGGACCTAGGGTTAGGGTTATGTTCAGGGCTAGGGTTAGAGAACCGGTTAGGGTTCCGATTGGACCTAGGGTTAGGGTTATGTTGAGGGCTAGGGTTAGAGAACCGGTTAGGGTTCCGAATCGACCTAGAGTTAGGGATATGTTGAGGGTTAGGTTTAGAGATCTTGTTAGGGTTCCGATTGAACCTAGGGTTAGGGTTATGTGTAGGGCTAGGAGTAGAGTTCCGGTTAGGGTTCCGATTGGACCTAGGGTTAGGGTTATATTGAGGGTAGGGTTAGAGATCCGGTTAGGGTTCCGATTGGACCTAGGGTTAGGGTTATGTTGAGGGCTAGGTTTAGAGATCCGGTTATGGTTCCGATTGGACCTAGGGTTAGGGTTATGTTGAGGGCTAGGGTTAGAGATCCGGTTAGGGTTAGGATTGGACCTACGGTTAGGGTTATGATGAGGGCTAGGGTTAGAGATCCTGACAGGGTTCCGATTGGACCTAGGGTTAGGGTTATGTTGAGCGCTAATGTTAGAGATCAGGTTAGGGTTACTATTAGACCTAGGGTTAGTGTTATGTAGAGGGCTAGGGTTAGAGATCCGGTTAGGGTTCCGATTGGACCTAGGGTTAGGGTTATGTTGAGGGCTAGGGTCAGAGATCCGGTTAGGGTTCAGATTGGACCTAGGGTTAGGGTTATGTTGAGGGCTAGGGTTAGAGATCCGGTTAGGGTTACGATTGGACCTAGGGTTAGGGTTATCTTGAGGGCTAGGGTTAGAGATACGGTTAGGGTTCCGATTGGACCTAGGGTTAGGGTTATGTATAGGTCTAGGGATAGAGATCAGGTTAGGGTTACGATTAGACCTAGGGTTAGGGTTATGTTGAGGGCTAGGGTTAGAGATCCGGTTAGGGTTCCGATTGGAGCTAGGGTTAGGGTTATGTTGAGGGCTAGGTTTAGAGATCCGGTTAGGGTTACGATTGGACCTACGGTTAGGGTTATGTTGAGGGCTAGGGTTTGAGAACCGGTTAGGGTTCCGAATCGACCTAGGGTTACGGTTATGCTGAGGGTAGGGTTAGAGATCCGGTTAGGGTTCCGATTGGACCTAGGATTAGGGCTATGTGTAGGGCTAGTGTTAGAGATCCGGTTAGGGTTCCGATTGGACCTAGGGTTAGGGTTATGTTGAGGGCTAGGGTTAGAGATCCGGTTAGGGTTCCGATTGGACCTAGGGTTAGGGTTATGTTGAGGGCTAATGTTAGAGATCAGGTTAGGGATGCGATTGGACCTAGGGTTGGGTTATGTTGAGGGCTAGGGCTAGAGATCCGGTTAGGGTTCCCATTGGACCTAGGGTTAAGTTTATGTTGAGGGCTAGGGTTAGAGATCCGGTTAAGGTTCCAATTGGACCTAGGGTTAGGGTTATGTTGAGGGCTAGGGTTAGAGATCCGGTTAGGGTTCCGATTGGACCTAGGGTTAGGGTTATGTTGAGGGCTAGTGTTAGATATCCGGATCAGGTTCCCATTGGACCTAGGTTTAGGATTATGTTGAAGGCTAGGGTTAGAGATCCCGTTAGAGTTCCGATTGGATCTAGGGTTAGGGTTATGTTCAGGGCTAGTGTTAGAGATCCCGTAAGGGTTCAGATTGGAGCTAGGGTTAGGGTTATGTTGAGGGCTAGGGTTTGAGATCCGGTTAGGGTTCAGATTGGAGCTAGGGTTAGGGTTATGTTGAGGGCTAGGGTTAGAGATCCGGTCAGGGTTCAGATTGGAGCTAGGGTTAGGGTTATGTTGAGGGCTACGGTTAGAGATCCGGTTAGGGTTCCGAATCGACCTAGGGTTAGGGTTATGTTGAGGGCTAGGGTCACAGATCCGGTTAGGGTTCCGATTGGACCTAGGGTTAGGGTTATGTGTAGGGCTAGGGTTAGAGATTCGTTTAGGGTTACGATTAGACCTAGGGTTAGGGTTATGTTGAGGGCTAGGGTTAGAGATCCGTTTAGGGTTCAGACTGGAGCTAGGGTTAGGGTTATGTTGAGGGTTAGGGTTAGAGATCCGGTCAAGGTTCCGATTAGACCTAGGGTTAGGGTTATGTTGAGGGCTAGGGTTAGAGATCCGGTTAGGCTTACGATTGGACCTAGGGTTTGGGTTATGTTGAGGGCTAGGGTTAGAGATCCGGTTAGGCATACGATTGGACCTAGGATTAGGGTTATGTTGAGGGCTAGGGTTAGAGAACCGATTAGGGTTCCGATTGGACCTAGGGTTAGGGTTATGTTGAGGGCTAGGGTTAGAGAACCGGTTAGGGTTCCGAATCGACCAAGAGTTAGGGATATGTTGAGGGTTAGGTTTAGAGATCTTGTTAGGGTTCCGATTGAACCTAGGGTTAGGGTTATGTGTAGGGCTAGGAGTAGAGTTCCGGTTAGGGTTCCGATTGGACCTAGAGTTAGGGTTATATTGAGGGCTAGGGTTAGAGATCCGGTTAGGGTTCCGATTGGACCTAGGGTTAGGGTTATGTTGAGGGCTAGGTTTAGAGATCCGGTTATGGTTCCGATTGGACCTAGGGTTAGGGTTATGTTGAGGGCTAGGGTTAGAGATCCCGTTAGGGTTAGGATTGGACCTACGGTTAGGGTTATGATGAGGGCTAGGGTTAGAGATCCTGACACGGTTCCGATTGGACCTAGGGTTAGGGTTATGTTGAGCGCTAATGTTAGAGATCAGGTTAGGGTTCCTATTAGACCTAGGGTTAGTGTTATGTAGAGGGCTAGGGTTAGAGATCCGGTTAGGGTTCCGATTGGACCTAGGGTTAGGGTGATGTGTGGGGCTAGAGTTAGAGATCCGGTTAGGGTTACGATTAGACCTAGGGTTAGGGTTATGTTGAAGGCTAGGGTTAGAGATCCGGTTAGGGTTACGATTGGACCTAGGGTTAGGGTTATGTTGAGGGCTAGGGTCAGAGATCCGGTTATGGTTCAGATTGGACCTAGGGTTAGGGTTATGTTGAGGGCTAGGGTTAGAGATCCGGTTAGGGTTACGATTGGACCTAGGGTTAGGGTTATGTTGAGGGCTAGGGTTAGAGATACGGTTAGGGTTCCGATTGGACCTAGGGTTAGGGTTATGTTGAGGGCTAGGGTCAGAGATCCGGTTAGGGTTCAGATTGGACCTAGGGTTAGGGTTATGTTGAGGGCTAGGGTTAGAGATCCGGTTAGGGTTACGATTGGACCTAGGGTTAGGGTTATGTTGAGGGCTAGGGTTAGAGATCCGGTTAGGGTTACGATTGGACCTACGGTTAGGGTTATGTTGAGGGCTAGGGTTTGAGAACCGGTTAGGGTTCCGAATCGACCTAGGGTTACGGTTATGCTGAGGGTAGGGTTAGAGATCCGGTTAGGGTTCCGATTGGACCTAGGATTAGGGCTATGTGTAGGGCTAGTGTTAGAGATCCGGTTAGGGTTCCGATTGGACCTAGGGTTAGGGTTATGTTGAGGGCTAGGGTTAGAGATCCGGTTAGGGTTCCGATTGGACCTAGGGTTAGGGTTATGTTGAGGGCTAATGTTAGAGATCAGGTTAGGGATGCGATTGGACCTAGGGTTGGGTTATGTTGAGGGCTAGGGCTAGAGATCCGGTTAGGGTTCCCATTGGACCTAGGGTTAAGGTTATGTTGAGGGCTAGGGTTAGAGATCCGGTTAAGGTTCCAATTGGACCTAGGGTTAGGGTTATGTTGAGGGCTAGGGTTAGAGATCCGGTTAGGGTTCCGATTGGACCTAGGGTTAGGGTTATGTTGAGGGCTAGTGTTAGATATCCGGATCAGGTTCCCATTGGACCTAGGTTTAGGATTATGTTGAAGGCTAGGGTTAGAGATCCCGTTAGAGTTCCGATTGGATCTAGGGTTAGGGTTATGTTGAGGGCTAGTGTTAGAGATCCCGTAAGGGTTCAGATTGGAGCTAGGGTTAGGGTTATGTTGAGGGCTAGGGTTAGAGATCCGGTTAGGGTTCAGATTGGAGCTAGGGTTAGGGTTATGTTGAGGGCTAGGGTTAGAGATCCGGTCAGGGTTCAGATTGGAGCTAGGGTTAGGGTTATGTTGAGGGCTACGGTTAGAGATCCGGTTAGGGTTCCGAATCGACCTAGGGTTAGGGTTATGTTGAGGGCTAGGGTCACAGATCCGGTTAGGGTTCCGATTGGACCTAGGGTTAGGGTTATGTGTAGGGCTAGGGTTAGAGATCCGTTTAGGGTTACGATTAGACCTAGGGTTAGGGTTATGTTGAGGGCTAGGGTTAGAGATCCGTTTAGGGTTCAGATTGGAGCTAGGGTTAGGGTTATGTTGAGGGTTAGGGTTAGAGATCCGGTCAAGGTTCCGATTGGACCTAGGGTTAGGGTTATGTTGAGGGTAGGGTTAGAGATCCGGTTAGGCTTACGATTGGACCTAGGGTTTGGGTTATGTTGAGGGCTAGGGTTAGAGATCCGGTTAGCGTTCCGATTGGACCTAGGGATAGGGTTTTGTTGAGGGCTAGGGTTAGAGATCCGGTTACGGTTCCGATTGGACCTAGGGATAGGGTTCTGTTGAGGGCTAGTTTTAGATATCCGGTTAGGGTTCCCATGGAACCTAGGGTTAGGATTATGTTGAAGGCTAGGGTTAGAGATCCCGTTAGGGTTCCGATTGGACCTACGGTTAGGGTTACGTTGAGGGCTATGGGTAGAGATCCGGTTAGGGTTCCGATTGGAGCTAGGGTTAGGGTTATGTTGAGGGCTAGGGTTAGAGACCCCGTTAGAGTTCCGATTGGATCTAGGGTTAGGGTTATGTTGAGGGCTAGTGTTAGAGATCCTGTAAGGGTTCAGATTGGAGCTAGGGTTAGGGTTATGTTGAGGGCTAGGGTTTGAGATCCGGTTAGGGTTCCGATTGGACCTAGGGTTAGGGTTATGTTGAGGGCTAGGTTTAGAGATCCGGTTAGGGTTCCGATTGGACCTAGGGTTAGGGTTATGTATAGGGCTTGGTTTAGAGATCCGGTGAGGGTTACGATTAGACCTAGGGATAGGGTTATGTTGAGGGCTAGGTTTAGAGATCCGGTTATGGTTCCGAATGGACCTAGGGTTAGGGTTATGTTGAGAGATAGGGTTAGAGATCCGGTTAGGCTTACGATTGGACCTAGGATTAGGGTTATGTTGAGGGCTAGGGTTAGAGAACCGGTTAGGGTTCCGATTGGACCTAGGGTTAGGGTTATGTTGAGGGCTAGGGTTAGAGAACCGGTTAGGGTTCCGAATCGACCTAGAGTTAGGGATATGTTGAGGGTTAGGTTTAGAGATCTTGTTAGGGTTCCGATTGAACCTAGGGTTAGGGTTATGTGTAGGGCTAGGAGTAGAGTTCCGGTTAGGGTTCCGATTGGACCTAGGGTTAGGGTTATATTGAGGGCTAGGGTTAATGATCCGGTTAGGGTTCCGATTGGACCTAGGGTTAGGGTTATGTTGAGGGCTAGGTTTAGAGATCCGGTTATGGTTCCGATTGGACCTAGGGTTAGGGTTATGTTGAGGGCTAGGGTTAGAGATCCGGTTAGGGTTAGGATTGGACCTACGGTTAGGGTTATGATGAGGGCTAGGGTTAGAGATCCTGACAGGGTTCCGATTGGACCTAGGGTTAGGGTTATGTTGAGGGTTAATGTTAGAGATCAGGTTAGGGTTCCTATTAGACCTAGGGTTAGTGTTATGTAGAGGGCTAGGGTTAGAGATCCGGTTAGGGTTCCGATTGGACCTAGGGTTAGGGTG
The DNA here is from genome assembly GCF_054644295.1 of Miniopterus natalensis. Classification (NCBI taxonomy): domain Eukaryota; kingdom Metazoa; phylum Chordata; class Mammalia; order Chiroptera; family Miniopteridae; genus Miniopterus; species Miniopterus natalensis. The sequence continues at coordinate 84,746,852 of NC_142089.1, forward strand.
ATGTGTAGGGCTAGAGTTAGAGATCCGGTTAGGGTTACGATTAGACCTAGGGTTAGGGTTATGTTGAAGGCTAGGGTTAGAGATCCGGTTAGGGTTACGATTGGACCTAGGGTTAGGGTTATGTTGAGGTCTAGGGGTAGAGATCCGGTTAGGGTTACGATTGGACCTAGGGTTAGGGTTATGTTGAGGGCTAGGGTCAGAGATCCGGTTAGGGTTCAGATTGGACCTAGGGTTAGGGTTATGTTGAGGGCTAGGGTTAGAGATCCGGTTAGGGTTACGATTGGACCTAGGGTTAGGGTTATGTTGAGGGCTAGGGTTAGAGATACGGTTAGGGTTCCGATTGGACCTAGGGTTAGGGTTATGTTGAGGGCTAGGGTCAGAGATCCGGTTAGGGTTCAGATTGGACCTAGGGTTAGGGTTATGTTGAGGGCTAGGGTTAGAGATCCGGTTAGGGTTACGATTGGACCTAGGGTTAGGGTTATCTTGAGGGCTAGGGTTAGAGATACGGTTAGGGTTCCGATTGGACCTAGGGTTAGGGTTATGTATAGGTCTAGGGATAGAGATCAGGTTAGGGTTACGATTAGACCTAGGGTTAGGGTTATGTTGAGGGCTAGGGTTAGAGATCCGGTTAGGGTTCCGATTGGAGCTAGGGTTAGGGTTATGTTGAGGGCTAGGGTTAGAGATCCGGTTAGGGTTACGATTGGACCTACGGTTAGGGTTATGTTGAGGGCTAGGGTTTGAGAACCAGTTAGGGTTCCGAATCGACCTAGGGTTACGGTTATGCTGAGGGTAGGGTTAGAGATCCGGTTAGGGTTCCGATTGGACCTAGGATTAGGGCTATGTGTAGGGCTAGTGTTAGAGATCCGGTTAGGGTTCCGATTGGACCTAGGGTTAGGGTTATGTTGAGGGCTAGGGTTAGAGATCCGGTTAGGGTTCCGATTGGACCTAGGGTTAGGGTTATGTTGAGGGCTAATGTTAGAGATCAGGTTAGGGATGCGATTGGACCTAGGGTTGGGTTATGTTGAGGGCTAGGGCTAGAGATCCGGTTAGGGTTCCCATTGGACCTAGGGTTAAGGTTATGTTGAGGGCTAGGGTTAGAGATCCGGTTAAGGTTCCAATTGGACCTAGGGTTAGGGTTATGTTGAGGGCTAGGGTTAGAGATCCGGTTAGGGTTCCGATTGGACCTAGGGTTAGGGTTATGTTGAGGGCTAGTGTTAGATATCCGGATCAGGTTCCCATTGGACCTAGGTTTAGGATTATGTTGAAGGCTAGGGTTAGAGATCCCGTTAGAGTTCCGATTGGATCTAGGGTTAGGGTTATGTTGAGGGCTAGTGTTAGAGATCCCGTAAGGGTTCAGATTGGAGCTAGGGTTAGGGTTATGTTGAGGGCTAGGGTTAGAGATCCGGTTAGGGTTCAGATTGGAGCTAGGGTTAGGGTTATGTTGAGGGCTAGGGTTAGAGATCCGGTCAGGGTTCAGATTGGAGCTAGGGTTAGGGTTATGTTGAGGGCTACGGTTAGAGATCCGGTTAGGGTTCCGAATCGACCTAGGGTTAGGGTTATGTTGAGGGCTAGGGTCACAGATCCGGTTAGGGTTCCGATTGGACCTAGGGTTAGGGTTATGTGTAGGGCTAGGGTTAGAGATCCGTTTAGGGTTACGATTAGACCTAGGGTTAGGGTTATGTTGAGGGCTAGGGTTAGAGATCCGTTTAGGGTTCAGATTGGAGCTAGGGTTAGGGTTATGTTGAGGGTTAGGGTTAGAGATCCGGTCAAGGTTCCGATTGGACCTAGGGTTAGGGTTATGTTGAGGGTAGGGTTAGAGATCCGGTTAAGCTTACGATTGGACCTAGGGTTTGGGTTATGTTGAGGGCTAGGGTTAGAGATCCGGTTAGCGTTCCGATTGGACCTAGGGATAGGGTTTTGTTGAGGGCTAGGGTTAGAGATCCGGTTACGGTTCCGATTGGACCTAGGGATAGGGTTCTGTTGAGGGCTAGTTTTAGATATCCGGTTAGGGTTCCCATGGAACCTAGGGTTAGGATTATGTTGAAGGCTAGGGTTAGAGATCCCGTTAGGGTTCCGATTGGACCTACGGTTAGGGTTACGTTGAGGGCTATGGGTAGAGATCCGGTTAGGGTTCCGATTGGAGCTAGGGTTAGGGTTATGTTGAGGGCTAGGGTTAGAGACCCCGTTAGAGTTCCGATTGGATCTAGGGTTAGGGTTATGTTGAGGGCTAGTGTTAGAGATCCTGTAAGGGTTCAGATTGGAGCTAGGGTTAGGGTTATGTTGAGGGCTAGGGTTTGAGATCCGGTTAGGGTTCCGATTGGACCTAGGGTTAGGGTTATGTTGAGGGCTAGGTTTAGAGATCCGGTTAGGGTTCCGATTGGACCTAGGGTTAGGGTTATGTATAGGGCTTGGTTTAGAGATCCGGTGAGGGTTACGATTAGACCTAGGGATAGGGTTATGTTGAGGGCTAGGTTTAGAGATCCGGTTATGGTTCCGAATGGACCTAGGGTTAGGGTTATGTTGAGAGATAGGGTTAGAGATCCGGTTAGGCTTACGATTGGACCTAGGATTAGGGTTATGTTGAGGGCTAGGGTTAGAGAACCGGTTAGGGTTCCGATTGGACCTAGGGTTAGGGTTATGTTGAGGGCTAGGGTTAGAGAACCGGTTAGGGTTCCGAATCGACCTAGAGTTAGGGATATGTTGAGGGTTAGGTTTAGAGATCTTGTTAGGGTTCCGATTGAACCTAGGGTTAGGGTTATGTGTAGGGCTAGGAGTAGAGTTCCGGTTAGGGTTCCGATTGGACCTAGGGTTAGGGTTATATTGAGGGCTAGGGTTAATGATCCGGTTAGGGTTCCGATTGGACCTAGGGTTAGGGTTATGTTGAGGGCTAGGTTTAGAGATCCGGTTATGGTTCCGATTGGACCTAGGGTTAGGGTTATGTTGAGGGCTAGGGTTAGAGATCCGGTTAGGGTTAGGATTGGACCTACGGTTAGGGTTATGATGAGGGCTAGGGTTAGAGATCCTGACAGGGTTCCGATTGGACCTAGGGTTAGGGTTATGTTGAGGGTTAATGTTAGAGATCAGGTTAGGGTTCCTATTAGACCTAGGGTTAGTGTTATGTAGAGGGCTAGGGTTAGAGATCCGGTTAGGGTTCCGATTGGACCTAGGGTTAGGGTGATGTGTAGGGCTAGAGTTAGAGATCCGGTTAGGGTTACGATTAGACCTAGGGTTAGGGTTATGTTGAAGGCTAGGGTTAGAGATCCGGTTAGGGTTACGATTGGACCTAGGGTTAGGGTTATGTTGAGGTCTAGGGGTAGAGATCCGGTTAGGGTTACGATTGGACCTAGGGTTAGGGTTATGTTGAGGGCTAGGGTCAGAGATCCGGTTAGGGTTCAGATTGGACCTAGGGTTAGGGTTATGTTGAGGGCTAGGGTTAGAGATCCGGTTAGGGTTACGATTGGACCTAGGGTTAGGGTTATGTTGAGGGCTAGGGTTAGAGATACGGTTAGGGTTCCGATTGGACCTAGGGTTAGGGTTATGTTGAGGGCTAGGGTCAGAGATCCGGTTAGGGTTCAGATTGGACCTAGGGTTAGGGTTATGTTGAGGGCTAGGGTTAGAGATCCGGTTAGGGTTACGATTGGACCTAGGGTTAGGGTTATCTTGAGGGCTAGGGTTAGAGATACGGTTAGGGTTCCGATTGGACCTAGGGTTAGGGTTATGTATAGGTCTAGGGATAGAGATCAGGTTAGGGTTACGATTAGACCTAGGGTTAGGGTTATGTTGAGGGCTAGGGTTAGAGATCCGGTTAGGGTTCCGATTGGAGCTAGGGTTAGGGTTATGTTGAGGGCTAGGGTTAGAGATCCGGTTAGGGTTACGATTGGACCTACGGTTAGGGTTATGTTGAGGGCTAGGGTTTGAGAACCAGTTAGGGTTCCGAATCGACCTAGGGTTACGGTTATGCTGAGGGTAGGGTTAGAGATCCGGTTAGGGTTCCGATTGGACCTAGGATTAGGGCTATGTGTAGGGCTAGTGTTAGAGATCCGGTTAGGGTTCCGATTGGACCTAGGGTTAGGGTTATGTTGAGGGCTAGGGTTAGAGATCCGGTTAGGGTTCCGATTGGACCTAGGGTTAGGGTTATGTTGAGGGCTAATGTTAGAGATCAGGTTAGGGATGCGATTGGACCTAGGGTTGGGTTATGTTGAGGGCTAGGGCTAGAGATCCGGTTAGGGTTCCCATTGGACCTAGGGTTAAGGTTATGTTGAGGGCTAGGGTTAGAGATCCGGTTAAGGTTCCAATTGGACCTAGGGTTAGGGTTATGTGTAGGGCTAGGGTTAGAGATCCGTTTAGGGTTACGATTAGACCTAGGGTTAGGGTTATGTTGAGGGCTAGGGTTAGAGATCCGTTTAGGGTTCCGATTGGAGCTAGGGTTAGGGTTATGTTGAGGGTTAGGGTTAGAGATCCGGTCAAGGTTCCGATTGGACCTAGGGTTAGGGTTATGTTGAGGGCTAGGTTTAGAGATCCGGTTAGGCTTACGATTGGACCTAGGGTTTGGGTTATGCTGAGGGCTAGGGTTAGAGATCCGGTTAGGGTTCCGATTGGACCTAGGGATAGGGTTTTGTTGAGGGCTAGGGTTAGAGATCCGGTTACGGTTCCGATTGGACCTAGGGATAGGGTTCTGTTGAGGGCTAGTTTTAGATATCCGGTTAGGGTTCCCATGGAACCTAGGGTTAGGATTATGTTGAAGGCTAGGGTTAGAGATCCCGTTAGGGATCCGATTGGACCTACGGTTAGGGTTACGTTGAGGGCTATGTGTAGAGATCCGGTTAGGGTTCCGATTGGAGCTAGGGTTAGGGTTATGTTGAGGGCTAGGGTTAGAGATCCCGTTAGAGTTCCGATTGGATCTAGGGTTAGGGTTATGTTGAGGGCTAGTGTTAGAGATCCCGTAAGGGTTCAGATTGGAGCTAGGGTTAGGGTTATGTTGAGGGCTAGGGTTAGAGATCCGGTTAGGGATCAGATTGGAGCTAGGCTTAGGGTTATGTTGACGGCTAGGGTTAGAGATCCGTTTAGGTTTCAGATTGGAGCTAGGGTTAGGGTTATGTTGAGGGCTAGGGTTAGAGATCCGGTTAGGGTTTAGATTGGAGCTAGGCTTAGGGTTATGTTGAGGGCTAGGGTTAGAGATCCGGTCAGGGTTCAGATTGGAGCTAGGGTTAGGGTTATGTTGAGGGCTAATGTTAGAGATCAGGTTAGGGTTGCGATTGGACCTAGGGTTAGGGTTATGTTGAGGGCTAGGGCTAGAGATCCGGTTAGCGTTCCCATTGGACATAGGGTTAGGGTTATGTTGAGGGGTGGGTTAGAGATCCTGTTAGGGTTCAGATTGGAGCTAGGGTTAGGGTTATGTTGAGGGCTAGGGTTAGAGATCCGGTTAGGGTTCAGATTGGAGCTAGGGTTAGGGTTATGTTGAGGGCTAGGGTTAGAGATCCGTTTAGGGTTCGTATTGGAGCTAGGGTTAGGGTTATGTTGAGGGTTAGGGTTAGAGATCCGGTTAAGGTTCCGATTGGACCTAGGGATAGGGTTCTGTTGAGGGCTAGTTTTAGATATCCGGTTAGGGTTCCCATGGAACCTAGGGTTAGGATTATGTTGAAGGCTAGGGTTAGAGATCCCGTTAGGGTTCCGATTGGACCTAGGGTTAGGGTTACGTTGAGGGCTATGGTTAGAGATCCGGTTAGGGTTCCGATTGGAGCTAGGGTTAGGGTTATGTTGAGGGCAGGGGTTAGAGATCCGGTTAGGGTTACGATTAGACCTAGGGTTAGGGTTATGTTGAGGACTAGGGTTAGAGATCCGGTTAGGGTTTCGATTGGACCTAGGTCAGGGTTATGTTGAGAGCTACGGTTAGAGATCCGGTTAGGGTTCTGATTGGACCTAGGTTTAGGGATATGTTGAGGGCTAGGGTTAGAGTTCCAGTTAGGGTTACGATTAGACCTAGGGTTAGGGTTATGTTGAGGGCTAGGGTTTGAGATCCGGTTAGGTTTCCGATTGGACCTAGGATTAGGGATATGTTGAGGGCTAGGGTTAGAGATCCGGTTGGGGTTCCGATTGGACCTAGGGTTAGGGTTATGTTGAGGGGTAGGGTTAGAGATCCAGTTAGGATTCCGATTGGACTTAGGGTTAGGGTTATGTTGAGGGCTAGGTTTAGAGATCCGGTTAGGGTTCCGATTGGACCTAGGGTTAGGGTTATGTATAGGGCTAGGTTTAGAGATCCGGTTAGGGTTACGATTAGACCTAGGGATAGGGTTATGTTGAGGGCTAGGTTTAGAGATCCGGTTATGGTTCCGAATGGACCTAGGGTTAGGGTTATGTTGAGAGCTAGGGTTAGAGATCCGGTTAGGCTTACGATTGGACATAGGATTAGGGTTATGTTGAGGGCTAGGGTTAGAGAACCGGTTAGGGTTCCGATTGGACCTAGGGTTAGGGTTATGTTGAGGGCTAGGGTTAGAGAACCGGTTAGGGTTCCGAATCGACCTAGGGTTAGGGATATGTTGAGGGTTAGGTTTAGAGATCTTGTTAGGGTTCCGATTGAACCTAGGGTTAGGGTTATGTGTAGGGCTAGGGGTAGAGTTCCGGTTAGGGTTCCGATTGGACCTAGGGTTAGGGTTATGTTTAGAGCTAGGGCTAGAGATCAGGTTAGGGTTCCGATTGGACCTAGGGTTAGGGTTATATTGAGGGCTAGGGTTAGAGATCCGGTTAGGGTTCCGATTGGACCTAGGGTTAGGGTTATGTTGAGGGCTTGGTTTAGAGATCCGGTTATGGTTCCGATTGGACCTAGGGTTAGGGTTATGTTGAGGGCTAGGGTTAGAGATCCGGTTAGGGTTAGGATTGGACCTACGGTTAGGGTTATGATGAGGGCTAGGGTTAGAGATCCTGACAGGGTTCCGATTGGACCTAGGGTTAGGGTTATGTTGAGGGCTAATGTTAGAGATCAGGTTAGGGTTCCTATTAGACCTAGGGTTAGTGTTATGTAGAGGGCTAGGGTTAGAGATCCGGTTAGGGTTCCGATTGGACCTAGGGTTAGGGTGATGTGTAGGGCTAGAGTTAGAGATCCGGTTAGGGTTACGATTAGACCTAGGGTTAGGGTTATGTTGAAGGCTAGGGTTAGAGATCCGGTTAGGGTTACGATTGGACCTAGGGTTAGGGTTATGTTGAGGGCTAGGGGTAGATATCCGGTTAGGGTTACGATTGGACCTAGGGTTAGGGTTATGTTGAGGGCTAGGGTTAGAGATCCGGTTAGGTTTCCGATTGGACCTAGGGTTAGTGTTATGTTGAGGGCTAGGGTTAGAGATCCGGTTAGAGTTACGATTGGACCTAGGGTTAGGGTTATGCTGAGGGCTAGGGTTAGAGATCCGGTTAGGGTTACGATTGGACCTACGGTTAGGGTTATGTTGAGAGCTAGGGTTTGAGAACCGGTTAGGGTTCCGAATCGACCTAGGGTTACGGTTATGCTGAGGGCTAGGGTTAGAGATCCGGTTAGGGTTCCGATTGGACCTAGGATTAGGGCTATGTGTAGGGCTAGTGTTAGAGATCCGGTTAGGGTTCCTATTGGACCTAGGGTTAGGGTTATGTTGAGGGCTAGTGTTAGATATCCGGATCAGGTTCCCATTGGACCTAGGGTTAGGGTTATGTTGAAGGCTAGGGTTAGAGATCCCGTTAGAGTTCCGATTGGATCTAGGGTTAGGGTTATGTTGAGGGCTAGTGTTAGAGATCCCGTAAGGGTTCAGATTGGAGCTAGGGTTATGGTTATGTTGAGGGCTAGGGTTAGAGATCCGGTTAGGGTTCAGATGGGAGCTAGGGTTAGGGTTATGTTGAGGGCTAGGGTTAGAGATCCGGTTAAGGTTCAGATTGGAGCTAGGGTTAGGGTTATGTTGAGGGCTAGGGTTAGAGATCCGGTTAGGGTTCCGATTGGACATAGGGTTAGGGTTATGTTGAGGGGTGGGTTAGAGATCCGGTTAGGGTTGAGATTGGAGCTAGGGTTAGGGTTATGTTGAGGGCTAGGGTTAGAGATCCGGTTAGGGTTTAGATTGGAGCTAGGGTTAGGGTTATGTTGAGGGCTAGGGTTAGAGATCCGTTTAGGGTTCATATTGGAGCTAGGGTTAGGATTATGTTGAGGGTTAGGGTTAGAGATCCGGTCAAGGTTCCGATTGGACCTAGGGTTAGGGTTATGTAAGGGCTAGGGTTAGAGATCCGGTTAGGCTTACGATTGGACCTAGGGTTTGGGTTATGTTGAGGGCTAGGGTTAGAGATCCGGTTAGGGTTCCGATTGGACCTAGGGATAGGGTTTTGTTGAGGGCTAGGGTTAGAGATCCGCTTACGGTTCCGATTGGACCTAGGGATATGGTTCTGTTGAGGGCTAGTTTTAGATATCCGGTTAGGGTTCCCATGGAACCTAGGGTTAGGATTATGTTGAAGGCTAGGGTTAGAGATCCCGTTAGGGTTCCGATTGGACCTAGGGTTAGGGTTACGTTGAGGGCTATGGTTAGAGTTCCGGTTAGGGTTCCGATTGGAGCTAGGGTTAGGGTTATGTTGAGGGCAGGGGTTAGAGATCCGGTTAGGGTTACGATTAGACCTAGGGTTAGGGTTATGTTGAGGACTAGGGTTAGAGATCCGGTTAGGGTTCCGATTGGACCTAGGTCAGGGTTATGTTGAGAGCTACGGTTAGAGATCCGGTTAGGGTTCTGATTGGACCTAGGTTTAGGGATATGTTAAGGGCTAGGGTTAGAGTTCCAGTTAGGGTTACGATTAGACCTAGGGTTAGGGTTATGTTGAGGGCTAGGTTTAGAGATCCGGTTAGGGTTCCGATTGGACCTAGGTTTAGGGTTATGTATAGGGCTAGGTTTAGAGATCCGGTTAGGGTTACGATTAGACCTAGGGATAGGGTTATGTTGAGGGCTAGGTTTAGAGATCCGGTTATGGTTCCGAATGGACCTAGGGATAGGGTTATGTTGAGAGCTAGGGTTAGAGATCCGGTTAGGCTTACGATTGGACATAGGATTAGGGTTATGTTGAGGGCTAGGGTTAGAGAACCTGTTAGGGTTCCGATTGGACCTAGGGTTAGGGTTATGTTGAGGGCTAGGGTTAGAGAACCGGTTAGGGTTTCGAATCGACCTAGGGTTAGGGATATGTTGAGGGTTAGGTTTAGAGATCTTGTTAGGGTTCCGATTGAACCTAGGGTTAGGGTTATGTGTAGGGCTAGGGGTAGAGTTCCGGTTAGGGTTCCGATTGGACCTAGGGTTAGGGTTATGTTTAGGGCTAGGGCTAGAGATCAGGTTAGGGTTCCGATTGGACCTAGGGTTAGGGTTATGTTGAGGGCTAGGGTTAGAGATCCGGTTAGGGTTCCGATTGGACCTAGGGTTAGGGTTATGTTGAGGGCTAGGGTTAGAGATACGGTTAGGGTTCCGATTGGACCTAGGGTTAAGGTTATGTATAGGTCTAGGGATAGAGATCCGGTTAGAGTTACGATTAGACCTAGGGTTAGGGTTATGTTGAGGGCTAGGGTTAGAGATCAGGTTAGGGTTCCGATTGGAGCTAGGGTTAGGGTTATGTTGAGGGCTAGGGTTAGAGATCCGGTTAGGGTTACGATTGGACCTCCGGTTAGGGTTATGTTGAGGGCTAGGGTTTGAGAACCGGTTAGGGTTCCGAATGGACCTAGGGTTACGGTTATGCTGAGGGCTAGGGTTAGAGATCCGGTTAGGGTTCCGATTGGACCTAGGATTAGGGCTATGTGTAGGGCTAGTGTTAGAGATCCGGTTAGGATTCCGATTGGACCTAGGGTTAGGGTTATGTTGAGGGCTAGGGTTAGAGATCCGGTTAGGGTTCCGATTGGACCTAGGGTTAGGGTTATGTTGAGGGCTAATGTTAGAGATCAGGTTAGGGTTCCGATTGGACCTAGGGTTAGGGTTATGTTGAGGGCTAGGGCTAGAGATCCGGTTAGAGTTCCCATTGGACCTAGGGTTAAGGTTATGTTGAGGGCTAGGGTTAGAGATCCGGTTAAGGTTCCGATTGGACCTAGGGTTAGGGTTATGTTGAGGGCTAGTGTTAGAGATCCGGTTAGGGTTCCGAATGGACCTAGGGTTAGGGTTATGTTGAGGGCTAGTGTTAGATATCCGGATCAGGTTCCCATTGGACCTAGGTTTAGGATTATGTTGAAGGCTAGGGTTAGAGATCCCGTTAGAGTTCCGATTGGATCTAGGGTTAGCGTTATGTTGAGGGCTAGTGTTAGAGATCCCGTAAGGGTTCAGATTGGAGCTAGGGTTAGGGTTATGTTGAGGGCTAGGTTTAGAGATCAGGTTAGGGTTCCGAATCGACCTAGGGTTAGGGTTATGTTGAGGGCTAGGGTCACAGATCCGGTTAGGGTTCCGATTGGACCTAGGGTTAGGGTTATGTGTAGGGCTAGGGTTAGAGATCCGTTTAGGGTTACGATTAGACCTAGGGTTAGGGTTATGTTGAGGGCAGGGTTAGAGATCCGTTTAGGGTTCAGATTGGAGCTAGGGTTAGGGTTATGTTGAGGGTTAGGGTTAGAGATCCGGTCAAGGTTCCGATTGGACCTAGGGTTAGGGTTATGTTGAGGGCTAGGGTTAGAGATCCGGTTCAGCTTACGATTGGACCTAGGGTTTGGGTTATGTTGAGGGCTAGGGTTAGAGATCCGGTTAGGGTTCTGATTGGACCTAGGGATAGGGTTTTGTTGAGGGCTAGGGTTAGACATCCGGTTACGGTTCCGATTGGACCTAGGGATAGGGTTCTGTTGAGGGCTAGTTTTAGATATCCGGTTAGGGTTCCCATGGAACCTAGGGTTAGGATTATGTTGAAGGCTAGGGTTAGAGATCCCGTTAGGGTTCCGATTGGACCTACGGTTAGGGTTACGTTGAAGGCTATGGGTAGAGATCCGGTTAGGGTTCCGATTGGACCTAGGGTTAGGGTTATGTTGAGGGCTAGGGCTAGAGATCCGGTTAGGGTTCCTCCCATTGGACCTAGGGTTAGGGTTATGTTGAGGGCTAGGGTTAGAGATCCGGTTAAGGTTCCGAATGGACCTAGGGTTAGGGTTATGTTGAGGGCTAGGGTTAGAGATCCGGTTAGGGTTCCGATTGGAGCTAGGGTTAGGGTTATGTATAGGGCTAGGTTTAGAGATCCGGTTAGGGTTACGATTAGACCTAGGGATAGGGTTATGTTGAGGGCTAGGTTTAGAGATCCGGTTATGGTTCCGAATGGACCTAGGGATAGGGTTATGTTGAGAGCTAGGGTTAGAGATCCGGTTAGGCTTACGATTGGACATAGGATTAGGGTTATGTTGAGGGCTAGGGTTAGAGAACCTGTTAGGGTTCCTATTGGACCTAGGGTTAGGGTTATGTTGAGGGCTAGGGTTAGAGAACCGGTTAGGGTTTCGAATCGACCTAGGGTTAGGGTTATGTTGAGGGCTAGGGTTAGAGAACCTGTTAGGGTTCCCATTGGACCTAGGTTTACGATTATGTTGAAGGGTAGGGTTAGAGATCCCGTTAGAGTTCTGATTGGATCTAGGGTTAGCGTTATGTTGAGGGCTAGTGTTAGAGATCCCGTAAGGGTTCAGATTGGAGCTAGGGTTAGGGTTATGTTGAGGGATAGGTTTAGAGATCCGGTTAGGGTTCCGAATCGACCTAGGGTTAGGGTTATATTGAGGGCTAGGGTTAGAGATCCGGTTAGGATTCCGATTGGACCTAGGGTTAGGGTTATGTTGAGGGCTTGGTTTAGAGATCCGGTTATGGTTCCGATTGGACCTAGGGTTAGGGTTATGTTGAGGGCTAGGGTTAGAGATCCGGTTACGGTTAGGATTGGACCTACGGTTAGGGTTATGATGAGGGCTAGGGTTAGAGATCCTGACAGGGTTCCGATTGGACCTAGGGTTAGGGTTATGTTGAGGGCTAATGTTAGAGATCAGGTTAGGGTTCCTATTAGACCTAGGGTTAGTGTTATGTAGAGGGCTAGGGTTAGAGATCCGGTTAGGGTTCCGATTGGACCTAGGGTTAGGGTGATGTGTAGGGCTAGAGTTAGAGATCCGGTTAGGGTTACGATTAGACCTAGGGTTAGGGTTATGTTGAAGGCTAGGGTTAGAGATCCGGTTATGGTTACGATTGGACCTAGGGTTAGGGTTATGTTGAGGGCTAGGGGTAGAGATCCGGTTAGGGTTACGATTGGACCTAGGGTTAGGGTTATGTTGAGGGCTAGGGTTAGAGATCCGGTTAGGGTTCCGATTGGACCTAGGGTTAGGGTTATGTTGAGGGCTAGGGTTAGAGATCCGGTTAGGGTTACGATTGGACCTAGGGTTAGGGTTATGTTGAGGGCTAGGGTTAGAGATATGGTTAGGGTTCCGATTGGACCTAGGGTTAGGGTTATGTTGAGGGCTAGGGTTAGAGATACGGTTAGGGTTCCGATTGGACCTAGGGTTAAGGTTATGTATAGGTCTAGGGATAGAGATCCGGTTAGAGTTACGATTAGACCTAGGGTTAGGGTTATGTTGAGGGCTAGGGTTAGAGATCAGGTTAGGGTTACGATTAGACCTAGGGTTAGGGTTATGTTGAAGGCTAGGGTTAGAGATCCGGTTATGGTTACGATTGGACCTAGGGTTAGGGTTATGTTGAGGGCTAGGGGTAGAGATCCGGTTAGGGTTACGATTGGACCTAGGGTTAGGGTTATGTTGAGGGCTAGGGTTAGAGATCCGGTTAGGGTTCCGATTGGACCTAGGGTTAGGGTTATGTTGAGGGCTAGGGTTAGAGATCCGGTTAGGGTTACGATTGGACCTAGGGTTAGGGTTATGTTGAGGGCTAGGGTTAGAGATATGGTTAGGGTTCCGATTGGACCTAGGGTTAGGGTTATGTATAGTTCTAGGGATAGAGATCCGGTTAGGGTTACGATTAGACCTAGGGTTAGGGTTATGTTGAGGGCTAGGGTTAGAGATCCGGTTAGGGTTCCGATTGGACCTAGGGTTAGGGTTATGTTGAGGGCTAGGGTTAGAGATACGGTTAGGGTTCCGATTGGACCTAGGGTTAAGGTTATGTATAGGTCTAGGGATAGAGATCCGGTTAGAGTTACGATTAGACCTAGGGTTAGGGTTATGTTGAGGGCTAGGGTTAGAGATCAGGTTAGGGTTCCGATTGGAGCTAGGGTTAGGGTTATGTTGAGGGCTAGGGTTAGAGATCCGGTTAGGGTTACGATTGGACCTCCGGTTAGGGTTATGTTGAGGGCTAGGGTTTGAGAACCGGTTAGGGTTCCGAATGGACCTAGGGTTACGGTTATGCTGAGGGCTAGGGTTAGAGATCCGGTTAGGGTTCCGATTGGACCTAGGATTAGGGCTATGTGTAGGGCTAGTGTTAGAGATCCGGTTAGGATTCCGATTGGACCTAGGGTTAGGGTTATGTTGAGGGCTAGGGTTAGAGATCCGGTTAGGGTTCCGATTGGACCTAGGGTTAGGGTTATGTTGAGGGCTAATGTTAGAGATCAGGTTAGGGTTCCGATTGGACCTAGGGTTAGGGTTATGTTGAGGGCTAGGGCTAGAGATCCGGTTAGAGTTCCCATTGGACCTAGGGTTAAGGTTATGTTGAGGGCTAGGGTTAGAGATCCGGTTAAGGTTCCGATTGGACCTAGGGTTAGGGTTATGTTGAGGGCTAGTGTTAGAGATCCGGTTAGGGTTCCGAATGGACCTAGGGTTAGGGTTATGTTGAGGGCTAGTGTTAGATATCCGGATCAGGTTCCCATTGGACCTAGGTTTAGGATTATGTTGAAGGCTAGGGTTAGAGATCCCGTTAGAGTTCCGATTGGATCTAGGGTTAGGGTTATGTTGAGGGCTAGTGTTAGAGATCCCGTAAGGGTTCAGATTGGAGCTAGGGTTAGGGTTATGTTGAGGGCTAGGTTTAGAGATCAGGTTAGGGTTCCGAATCGACCTAGGGTTAGGGTTATGTTGAGGGCTAGGGTCACAGATCCGGTTAGGGTTCCGATTGGACCTAGGGTTAGGGTTATGTGTAGGGCTAGGGTTAGAGATCCGTTTAGGGTTACGATTAGACCTAGGGTTAGGGTTATGTTGAGGGCAGGGTTAGAGATCCGTTTAGGGTTCAGATTGGAGCTAGGGTTAGGGTTATGTTGAGGGTTAGGGTTAGAGATCCGGTCAAGGTTCCGATTGGACCTAGGGTTAGGGTTATGTTGAGGGCTAGGGTTAGAGATCCGGTTCAGCTTACGATTGGACCTAGGGTTTGGGTTATGTTGAGGGCTAGGGTTAGAGATCCGGTTAGGGTTCTGATTGGACCTAGGGATAGGGTTTTGTTGAGGGCTAGGGTTAGACATCCGGTTACGGTTCCGATTGGACCTAGGGATAGGGTTCTGTTGAGGGCTAGTTTTAGATATCCGGTTAGGGTTCCCATGGAACCTAGGGTTAGGATTATGTTGAAGGCTAGGGTTAGAGATCCCGTTAGGGTTCCGATTGGACCTACGGTTAGGGTTACGTTGAAGGCTATGGGTAGAGATCCGGTTAGGGTTCCGATTGGACCTAGGGTTAGGGTTATGTTGAGGGCTAGGGCTAGAGATCCGGTTAGGGTTCCTCCCATTGGACCTAGGGTTAGGGTTATGTTGAGGGCTAGGGTTAGAGATCCGGTTAAGGTTCCGAATGGACCTAGGGTTAGGGTTATGTTGAGGGCTAGGGTTAGAGATCCGGTTAGGGTTCCGATTGGAGCTAGGGTTAGGGTTATGTATAGGGCTAGGTTTAGAGATCCGGTTAGGGTTACGATTAGACCTAGGGATAGGGTTATGTTGAGGGCTAGGTTTAGAGATCCGGTTATGGTTCCGAATGGACCTAGGGATAGGGTTATGTTGAGAGCTAGGGTTAGAGATCCGGTTAGGCTTACGATTGGACATAGGATTAGGGTTATGTTGAGGGCTAGGGTTAGAGAACCTGTTAGGGTTCCTATTGGACCTAGGGTTAGGGTTATGTTGAGGGCTAGGGTTAGAGAACCGGTTAGGGTTTCGAATCGACCTAGGGTTAGGGTTATGTTGAGGGCTAGGGTTAGAGAACCTGTTAGGGTTCCCATTGGACCTAGGTTTACGATTATGTTGAAGGGTAGGGTTAGAGATCCCGTTAGAGTTCCGATTGGATCTAGGGTTAGCGTTATGTTGAGGGCTAGTGTTAGAGATCCCGTAAGGGTTCAGATTGGAGCTAGGGTTAGGGTTATGTTGAGGGATAGGTTTAGAGATCCGGTTAGGGTTCCGAATCGACCTAGGGTTAGGGTTATATTGAGGGCTAGGGTTAGAGATCCGGTTAGGATTCCGATTGGACCTAGGGTTAGGGTTATGTTGAGGGCTTGGTTTAGAGATCCGGTTATGGTTCCGATTGGACCTAGGGTTAGGGTTATGTTGAGGGCTAGGGTTAGAGATCCGGTTACGGTTAGGATTCGACCTACGGTTAGGGTTATGATGAGGGCTAGGGTTAGAGATCCTGACAGGGTTCCGATTGGACCTAGGGTTAGGGTTATGTTGAGGGCTAATGTTAGAGATCAGGTTAGGGTTCCTATTAGACCTAGGGTTAGTGTTATGTAGAGGGCTAGGGTTAGAGATCCGGTTAGGGTTCCGATTGGACCTAGGGTTAGGGTGATGTGTAGGGCTAGAGTTAGAGATCCGGTTAGGGTTACGATTAGACCTAGGGTTAGGGTTATGTTGAAGGCTAGGGTTAGAGATCCGGTTATGGTTACGATTGGACCTAGGGTTAGGGTTATGTTGAGGGCTAGGGGTAGAGATCCGGTTAGGGTTACGATTGGACCTAGGGTTAGGGTTATGTTGAGGGCTAGGGTTAGAGATCCGGTTAGGGTTCCGATTGGACCTAGGGTTAGGGTTATGTTGAGGGCTAGGGTTAGAGATCCGGTTAGGGTTACGATTGGACCTAGGGTTAGGGTTATGTTGAGGGCTAGGGTTAGAGATATGGTTAGGGTTCCGATTGGACCTAGGGTTAGGGTTATGTATAGTTCTAGGGATAGAGATCCGGTTAGGGTTACGATTAGACCTAGGGTTAGGGTTATGTTGAGGGCTAGGGTTAGAGATCCGGTTAGGGTTCCGATTGGAGCTAGGGTTAGGGTTATGTTGAGGGCTAGGGTTAGAGATCCGGTTAGGGTTACGATTGGACCTACGGTTAGGGTTATGTTGAGGGCTAGGGTTTGAGAACCGGTTAGGGTTCCGAATCGACCTAGGGTTACGGTTATGCTGAGGGCTAGGGTTAGAGATCCGGTTAGGGTTCCGATTGGACCTAGGATTAGGGCTATGTGTAGGGCTAGTGTTAGAGATCCGGTTAGGGTTCCGATTGGACCTAGGGTTAGGGTTATGTTGAGGGCTAGGGTTAGAGATCCGGTTAGGGTTCCGATTGGACCTAGGGTTAGGGTTATGTTGAGGGCTAATGTTAGAGATCAGGTTAGGGTTGCGATTGGACCTAGGGTTAGGGTTATGTTGAGGGCTAGGGCTAGAGATCCGGTTAGGGTTCCCATTGGACCTAGGGTTAAGGTTATGTTGAGGGCTAGGGTTAGAGATCCGGTTAAGGTTCCGATTGGACCTAGGGTTAGGGTTATGTTGAGGGCTAGGGTTAGAGATCCGGTTAGGGTTCCGATTGGACCTAGGGTTAGGGTTATGTTGAGGGCTAGTGTTAGATATCCGGATCAGGTTCCCATTGGACCTAGGTTTAGGATTATGTTGAAGGCTAGGGTTAGAGATCCCGTTAGAGTTCCGATTGGATCTAGGGTTAGGGTTATGTTGAGGGCTAGTGTTAGAGATCCCGTAAGGGTTCAGATTGGAGCTAGGGTTAGGGTTATGTTGAGGGCTAGGGTTAGAGATCCGGTTAGGGTTCCGAATCGACCTAGGGTTAGGGTTATGTTGAGGGCTAGGGTCACAGATCCGGTTAGGGTTCCGATTGGACCTAGGGTTAGGGTTATGTTTAGGGCTAGGGTTAGAGATCCGTTTAGGGTTACGATTAGACCTAGGGTTAGGGTTATGTTGAGGGCTAGGGTTAGAGATCCGTTTAGGGTTCAGATTGGAGCTAGGGTTAGGGTTATGTTGAGGGCTAGGGTTAGAGATACGGTCAAGGTTCCGATTGGACCTAGGGTTAGGGTTATGTTGAGGGCTAGGGTTAGAGATCCGGTTAGGCTTACGATTGGACCTAGGGTTTGGGTTATGTAGAGGGCTAGGGTTAGAGATCCGGTTAGGGTTCCGATTGGACCTAGGGATAGGGTTTTGTTGAGGGCTAGGTTTAGAGATCCGGTTACGGTTCCGATTGGACCTAGGGATAGGGTTCTGTTGAGGGCTAGTTTTAGATATCCGGTTAGGGTTCCCATGGAACCTAGGGTTAGGATTATGTTGAAGGCTAGGGTTAGTGATCCCGTTAGGGTTCCGATTGGACCTACGGTTAGGGTTACGTTGAGGGCTATGGGTAGAGATCCGGTTAGGGTTCCGATTGGAGCTAGGGTTAGGGTTATGTTGAGGGCTAGGGTTAGAGATCCCGTTAGAGTTCCGATTGGATCTAGGGTTAGGGTTATGTTGAGGGCTAGTGTTAGAGATCCCGTAAGGGTTCAGATTGGAGCTAGGGTTATGGTTATGTTGAGGGCTAGGGTTAGAGATCCGGTTAGGGTTCAGATTGGAGCTAGGGTTAGGGTTATGTTGAGGGCTAGGGTTAGAGATCCGGTTAAGGTTCAGATTGGAGCTAGGGTTAGGGTTATGTTGAGGGCTAGGGTTAGAGATCCGGTTAGGGTTCCGATTGGACATAGGGTTAGGGTTATGTTGAGGGGTGGGTTAGAGATCCGGTTAGGGTTCAGATTGGAGCTAGGGTTAGGGTTATGTTGAGGGCTAGGGTTAGAGATCCGATTAGGGTTCAGATTGGAGCTAGGGTTAGGGTTATGTTGAGGGCTAGGGTTAGAGATCCGTTTAGGGTTCATATTGGAGCTAGGGTTAGGGTTATGTTGAGGGTTAGGGTTAGAGATCCGGTCAAGGTTCCGATTGGACCTAGGGTTAGGGTTATGTTAGGGCTAGGGTTAGAGATCCGGTTAGGCTTACGATTGGACCTAGGGTTTGGGTTATGTTGAGGGCTAGGGTTAGAGATCCGGTTAGGGTTCCGATTGGACCTAGGGATAGGGTTTTGTTGAGGGCTAGGGTTAGAGATCCGCTTACGGTTCCGATTGGACCTAGGGATAGGGTTCTGTTGAGGGCTAGTTTTAGATATCCGGTTAGGATTCCCATGGAATCTAGGGTTAGGATTATGTTGAAGGCTACGGTTAGAGATCCCGTTAGGGTTCCGATTGGACCTAGGGTTAGGGTTACGTTGAGGGCTATGGTTAGCGATCCGGTTAGGGTTCCGATTGGAGCTAGGGTTAGGGTTATGTGTAGGGCTAGGGTTAGAGATCCGTTTAGGGTTACGATTAGACCTAGGGTTAGGGTTATGTTGAGGGCAGGGTTAGAGATCCGTTTAGGGTTCAGATTGGAGCTAGGGTTAGGGTTATGTTGAGGGTTAGGGTTAGAGATCCGGTCAAGGTTCCGATTGGACCTAGGGTTAGGGTTATGTTGAGGGCTAGGGTTAGAGATCCGGTTCAGCTTACGATTGGACCTAGGGTTTGGGTTATGTTGAGGGCTAGGGTTAGAGATCCGGTTAGGGTTCTGATTGGACCTAGGGATAGGGTTTTGTTGAGGGCTAGGGTTAGACATCCGGTTACGGTTCCGATTGGACCTAGGGATAGGGTTCTGTTGAGGGCTAGTTTTAGATATCCGGTTAGGGTTCCCATGGAACCTAGGGTTAGGATTATGTTGAAGGCTAGGGTTAGAGATCCCGTTAGGGTTCCGATTGGACCTACGGTTAGGGTTACGTTGAAGGCTATGGGTAGAGATCCGGTTAGGGTTCCGATTGGACCTAGGGTTAGGGTTATGTTGAGGGCTAGGGCTAGAGATCCGGTTAGGGTTCCTCCCATTGGACCTAGGGTTAGGGTTATGTTGAGGGCTAGGGTTAGAGATCCGGTTAAGGTTCCGAATGGACCTAGGGTTAGGGTTATGTTGAGGGCTAGGGTTAGAGATCCGGTTAGGGTTCCGATTGGAGCTAGGGTTAGGGTTATGTATAGGGCTAGGTTTAGAGATCCGGTTAGGGTTACGATTAGACCTAGGGATAGAGTTATGTTGAGGGCTAGGTTTAGAGATCCGGTTATGGTTCCGAATGGACCTAGGGATAGGGTTATGTTGAGAGCTAGGGTTAGAGATCCGGTTAGGCTTACGATTGGACATAGGATTAGGGTTATGTTGAGGGCTAGGGTTAGAGAACCTGTTAGGGTTCCTATTGGACCTAGGGTTAGGGTTATGTTGAGGGCTAGGGTTAGAGAACCGGTTAGGGTTTCGAATCGACCTAGGGTTAGGGTTATGTTGAGGGCTAGGGTTAGAGAACCTGTTAGGGTTCCCATTGGACCTAGGTTTACGATTATGTTGAAGGGTAGGGTTAGAGATCCCGTTAGAGTTCCGATTGGATCTAGGGTTAGCGTTATGTTGAGGGCTAGTGTTAGAGATCCCGTAAGGGTTCAGATTGGAGCTAGGGTTAGGGTTATGTTGAGGGATAGGTTTAGAGATCCGGTTAGGGTTCCGAATCGACCTAGGGTTAGGGTTATATTGAGGGCTAGGGTTAGAGATCCGGTTAGGATTCCGATTGGACCTAGGGTTAGGGTTATGTTGAGGGCTTGGTTTAGAGATCCGGTTATGGTTCCGATTGGACCTAGGGTTAGGGTTATGTTGAGGGCTAGGGTTAGAGATCCGGTTACGGTTAGGATTGGACCTACGGTTAGGGTTATGATGAGGGCTAGGGTTAGAGATCCTGACAGGGTTCCGATTGGACCTAGGGTTAGGGTTATGTTGAGGGCTAATGTTAGAGATCAGGTTAGGGTTCCTATTAGACCTAGGGTTAGTGTTATGTAGAGGGCTAGGGTTAGAGATCCGGTTAGGGTTCCGATTGGACCTAGGGTTAGGGTGATGTGTAGGGCTAGAGTTAGAGATCCGGTTAGGGTTACGATTAGACCTAGGGTTAGGGTTATGTTGAAGGCTAGGGTTAGAGATCCGGTTATGGTTACGATTGGACCTAGGGTTAGGGTTATGTTGAGGGCTAGGGGTAGAGATCCGGTTAGGGTTACGATTGGACCTAGGGTTAGGGTTATGTTGAGGGCTAGGGTTAGAGATCCGGTTAGGGTTCCGATTGGACCTAGGGTTAGGGTTATGTTGAGGGCTAGGGTTAGAGATCCGGTTAGGGTTACGATTGGACCTAGGGTTAGGGTTATGTTGAGGGCTAGGGTTAGAGATATGGTTAGGGTTCCGATTGGACCTAGGGTTAGGGTTATGTATAGTTCTAGGGATAGAGATCCGGTTAGGGTTACGATTAGACCTAGGGTTAGGGTTATGTTGAGCGCTAGGGTTAGAGATCCGGTTAGGGTTCCGATTGGAGCTAGGGTTAGGGTTATGTTGAGGGCTAGGGTTAGAGATCCGGTTAGGGTTACGATTGGACCTACGGTTAGGGTTATGTTGAGGGCTAGGGTTTGAGAACCGGTTAGGGTTCCGAATCGACCTAGGGTTACGGTTATGCTGAGGGCTAGGGTTAGAGATCCGGTTAGGGTTCCGATTGGACCTAGGATTAGGGCTATGTGTAGGGCTAGTGTTAGAGATCCGGTTAGGGTTCCGATTGGACCTAGGGTTAGGGTTATGTTGAGGGCTAGGGTTAGAGATCCGGTTAGGGTTCCGATTGGACCTAGGGTTAGGGTTATGTTGAGGGCTAATGTTAGAGATCAGGTTAGGGTTGCGATTGGACCTAGGGTTAGGGTTATGTTGAGGGCTAGGGCTAGAGATCCGGTTAGGGTTCCCATTGGACCTAGGGTTAAGGTTATGTTGAGGGCTAGGGTTAGAGATCCGGTTAAGGTTCCGATTGGACCTAGGGTTAGGGTTATGTTGAGGGCTAGGGTTAGAGATCCGGTTAGGGTTCCGATTGGACCTAGGGTTAGGGTTATGTTGAGGGCTAGTGTTAGATATCCGGATCAGGTTCCCATTGGACCTAGGTTTAGGATTATGTTGAAGGCTAGGGTTAGAGATCCCGTTAGAGTTCCGATTGGATCTAGGGTTAGGGTTATGTTGAGGGCTAGTGTTAGAGATCCCGTAAGGGTTCAGATTGGAGCTAGGGTTAGGGTTATGTTGAGGGCTAGGGTTAGAGATCCGGTTAGGGTTCCGAATCGACCTAGGGTTAGGGTTATGTTGAGGGCTAGGGTCACAGATCCGGTTAGGGTTCCGATTGGACCTAGGGTTAGGGTTATGTTTAGGGCTAGGGTTAGAGATCCGTTTAGGGTTACGATTAGACCTAGGGTTAGGGTTATGTTGAGGGCTAGGGTTAGAGATCCGTTTAGGGTTCAGATTGGAGCTAGGGTTAGGGTTATGTTGAGGGCTAGGGTTAGAGATACGGTCAAGGTTCCGATTGGACCTAGGGTTAGGGTTATGTTGAGGGCTAGGGTTAGAGATCCGGTTAGGCTTACGATTGGACCTAGGGTTTGGGTTATGTAGAGGGCTAGGGTTAGAGATCCGGTTAGGGTTCCGATTGGACCTAGGGATAGGGTTTTGTTGAGGGCTAGGTTTAGAGATCCGGTTACGGTTCCGATTGGACCTAGGGATAGGGTTCTGTTGAGGGCTAGTTTTAGATATCCGGTTAGGGTTCCCATGGAACCTAGGGTTAGGATTATGTTGAAGGCTAGGGTTAGTGATCCCGTTAGGGTTCCGATTGGACCTACGGTTAGGGTTACGTTGAGGGCTATGGGTAGAGATCCGGTTAGGGTTCCGATTGGAGCTAGGGTTAGGGTTATGTTGAGGGCTAGGGTTAGAGATCCCGTTAGAGTTCCGATTGGATCTAGGGTTAGGGTTATGTTGAGGGCTAGTGTTAGAGATCCCGTAAGGGTTCAGATTGGAGCTAGGGTTATGGTTATGTTGAGGGCTAGGGTTAGAGATCCGGTTAGGGTTCAGATTGGAGCTAGGGTTAGGGTTATGTTGAGGGCTAGGGTTAGAGATCCGGTTAAGGTTCAGATTGGAGCTAGGGTTAGGGTTATGTTGAGGGCTAGGGTTAGAGATCCGGTTAGGGTTCCGATTGGACATAGGGTTAGGGTTATGTTGAGGGGTGGGTTAGAGATCCGGTTAGGGTTCAGATTGGAGCTAGGGTTAGGGTTATGTTGAGGGCTAGGGTTAGAGATCCGGTTAGGGTTCAGATTGGAGCTAGGGTTAGGGTTATGTTGAGGGCTAGGGTTAGAGATCCGTTTAGGGTTCATATTGGAGCTAGGGTTAGGGTTATGTTGAGGGTTAGGGTTAGAGATCCGGTCAAGGTTCCGATTGGACCTAGGGTTAGGGTTATGTTAGGGCTAGGGTTAGAGATCCGGTTAGGCTTACGATTGGACCTAGGGTTTGGGTTATGTTGAGGGCTAGGGTTAGAGATCCGGTTAGGGTTCCGATTGGACCTAGGGATAGGGTTTTGTTGAGGGCTAGGGTTAGAGATCCGCTTACGGTTCCGATTGGACCTAGGGATAGGGTTCTGTTGAGGGCTAGTTTTAGATATCCGGTTAGGATTCCCATGGAATCTAGGGTTAGGATTATGTTGAAGGCTACGGTTAGAGATCCCGTTAGGGTTCCGATTGGACCTAGGGTTAGGGTTACGTTGAGGGCTATGGTTAGCGATCCGGTTAGGGTTCCGATTGGAGCTAGGGTTAGGGTTATGTTGAGGGCAGGGTTTAGAGATCCGGTTAGGGTTACGATTAGACCTAGGGTTAGGGTTATGTTGAGGGCTAGGGTTAGAGATCCGGTTAGGGTTCCGATTGCACCTAGGTCAGGGTTATGTTGAGAGCTACGGTTAGAGATCCGGTTAGGGTTCTGATTGGACCTAGGTTTAGGGATATGTTGAGGGCTAGGGTTAGAGTTCCAGTTAGGGTTACGATTAGACCTAGGGTTAGGGTTATGTTGAGGGCTAGGGTTTGAGATCCGGTTAGGTTTCCGATTGGACCTAGGATTAGGGATATGTTGAGGGCTAGGGTTAGAGATCCGGTTGGGGTTCCGATTGGACCTAGGGTTAGGGTTATGTTGAGGGGTAGGGTTAGAGATCCAGTTAGGATTCCGATTGGACCTAGGGTTAGGGTTATGTTGAGGGCTAGGTTTAGAGATCCGGTTAGGGTTCCGATTGGACCTAGGGTTAGGGTTATGTATAGGGCTAGGTTTAGAGATCCGGTTAGGGTTACGATTAGACCTAGGGATAGGGTTATGTTGAGGGCTAGGTTTAGAGATCCGGTTATGGTTCCGAATGGACCTAGGGATAGGGTTATGTTGAGAGCTAGGGTTAGAGATCCGGTTAGGCTTACGATTGGACATAGGATTAGGGTTATGTTTAGGGCTAGGGTTAGAGAACCGGTTAGGGTTCCGATTGGACCTAGGGTTAGGGTTATGTTGAGGGCTAGGGTTAGAGAACCGGTTAGGGTTCCGAATCGACCTAGGGTTAGGGATATGTTGAGGGTTAGGTTTAGAGATCTTGTTAGGGTTCCGATTGAACCTAGGGTTAGGCTTATGTGTAGGGCTAGGGGTAGAGTTCCGGTTAGGGTTCCGATTGGACCTAGGGTTAGGGTTATGTTTAGGGCTAGGGCTAGAGATCAGGTTAGGGTTCCGATTGGACCTAGGGTTAGGGTTATATTGAGGGCTAGGGTTAGAGATCCGGTTAGGGTTCCGATTGGACCTAGGGTTAGGGTTATGTTGAGGGCTTGGTTTAGAGATCCGGTTATGGTTCCGATTGGACCTAGGGTTAGGGTTATGTTGAGGGCTAGGGTTAGAGATCCGGTTAGTGTTAGGATTGGACCTACGGTTAGGGTTATGATGAGGGCTAGGGTTAGAGATCCTCACAGGGTTCCGATTGGACCTAGGGTTAGGGTTATGTTGAGGGTTAATGTTAGAGATTGGGTTAGGGTTCCTATTAGACCTATGGTTAGTGTTATGTAGAGGGCTAAGGTTAGAGATCCGGTTAGGGTTCCGATTAGACCTAGGGTTAGGGTTATGTTGAAGGCTAGGGTTAGAGATCCGGTTAGGGTTACGAGTGGACCTAGGGATAGGGTTCTGTTGAGGGCTAGTTTTAGATATCCGGTTAGGGTTCCCATGGAACCTAGGGTTAGGATTATGTTGAAGGCTAGGGTTAGTGATCCCATTAGGGTTCCGATTGGACCTACGGTTAGGGTTACGTTGAGGGCTATGGGTAGAGATCCGGTTAGGGTTCCGATTGGAGCTAGGGTTAGGGTTATGTTGAGGGCTAGGGTTAGAGATCCCGTTAGAGTTCCGATTGGATCTAGGGTTAGGGTTATGTTGAGGGCTAGTGTTAGAGATCCCGTAAGGGTTCAGATTGGAGCTAGGGTTATGGTTATGTTGAGGGCTAGGGTTAGAGATCCGATTAGGGTTCAGATGGGAGCTAGGGTTAGGGTTATGTTGAGGGCTAGGGTTAGAGATCCGGTTAAGGTTCAGATTGGAGCTAGGGTTATGGTTATGTTGAGGGCTAGGGTTAGAGATCCGGTTAGGGTTCCGATTGGACATAGGGTTAGGGTTATGTTGAGGGGTGGGTTAGAGATCCGGTTAGGGTTGAGATTGGAGCTAGGGTTAGGGTTATGTTGAGGGCTAGGTTTAGAGATCCGGTTAGGGTTTAGATTGGAGCTAGGGTTAGGGTTATGTTGAGGGCTAGGGTTAGAGATCCGTTTAGGGTTCATATTGGAGCTAGGGTTAGGATTATGTTGAGGGTTAGTGTTAGAGATCCGGTCAAGGTTCCGATTGGACCTAGGGTTAGGCTTATGTTAGGGCTAGGTTTAGAGATCCGGTTAGGCTTACGATTGGACCTAGGGTTTGGGTTATGTTGAGGGCTAGGGTTAGAGATCCGGTTAGGGTTCCGATTGGACCTAGGGATAGGGTTTTGTTGAGGGCTAGGGTTAGAGATCCGCTTACGGTTCCGATTGGACCTAGGGATAGGGTTCTGTTGAGGGCTAGTTTTAGATATCCGGTTAGGGTTCCCATGGAACCTAGGGTTAGGATTATGTTGAACGCTAGGGTTAGAGACCCCGTTAGGGTTCCGATTGGACCTAGGGTTAGGGTTACGTTGAGGGCTATGGTTAGAGTTCCAGTTAGGGTTCCGATTGGAGCTAGGGTTAGGGTTATGTTGAGGGCAGGGGTTAGAGATCCGGTTAGGGTTACGATTAGACCTAGGGTTAGGGTTATGTTGAGGACTAGGGTTAGAGATCCGGTTAGGGTTCCGATTGGACCTAGGTCAGGGTTATGTTGAGAGCTACGGTAAGAGATCCGGTTAGGGTTCTGATTGGACCTAGGTTTAGGGATATGTTGAGGGCTAGGGTTAGAGTTCCAGTTAGGGTTACGATTAGACCTAGGGTTAGGGTTATGTTGAGGGCTAGGGTTTGATATCCGGTTAGGTTTCCGATTGGACCTGGGATTAGGGATATGTTGAGGGCTAGGGTTAGAGATCCGGTTGGGGTTCCGATTGGACCTAGGGTTAGGGTTATGTTGAGGGGTAGGGTTAGCGATCCAGTTAGGATTCCGATTGGACCTAGGGTTAGGGTTATGTTGAGGGCTAGGTTTAGAGATCCGGTTAGGGTTCCGATTGGACCTAGGTTTAGGGTTATGTATAGGGCTAGGTTTAGAGATCCGGTTAGGGTTACGATTAGACCTAGGGATAGGGTTATGTTGAGGGCTAGGTTTAGAGATCCGGTTATGGTTCCGAATGGACCTAGGGATAGGGTTATGTTGAGAGCTAGGGTTAGAGAACCTGTTAGGGTTCCGATTGGACCTAGGGTTAGGGTTATGTTGAGGGCTAGGGTTAGAGAACCGGTTAGGGTTTCGAATCGACCTAGGGTTAGGGATATGTTGAGGGTTAGGTTTAGAGATCTTGTTAGGGTTCCGATTGAACCTAGGGTTAGGATTATGTGTAGGGCTAGGGGTAGAGTTCCGGTTAGGGTTCCGATTGGACCTAGGTTTAGGGTTATGTTTAGGGCTAGGGCTAGAGATCAGGTTAGGGTTCCGATTGGACCTAGGGTTAGGGTTATGTTGAGGGCTAGGGTGAGAGATCCGGTTAGGGTTCCGATTGGACCTAGGGTTAGGGTTATGTTGAGGGCTAGGGTTAGAGATACGGTTAGGGTTCCGATTGGACCTAGGGTTAGGGTTATGTATAGGTCTAGGGATAGAGATCCGGTTAGGGTTACGATTAGACCTAGGGTTAGGGTTATGTTGAGGGCTAGGGTTAGAGATACGGTTAGGGTTCCGATTGGACCTAGGGTTAGGGTTATGTATAGGTCTAGGGATAGAGATCCGGTTAGGGTTCCGATTGGACCTAGGGTTAGGGTTATGTTGAGGGCTAGGGTTAGAGATCCGGTTAGGGTTCCGATTGGAGCTAGGGTTAGGGTTATGTTGAGGGCTAGGGTTAGAGATCCGGTTAGGGTTACGATTGGACCTACGGTTAGGGTTATGTTGAGGGCTAGGGTTTGAGAACCGGTTAGGGTTCCAAATCCACCTAGGGTTACGGTTATGCTGAGGACTAGGGTTAGAGATCCGGTTAGGGTTCCGATTGGACCTAGGAATAGGGCTATGTGTAGGGCTAGTGTTAGAGATCCGGTTAGGGTTCCGATTGGACCTAGGGTTAGGGTTATGTTGAGGGCTAGGGTTAGAGATCCAGTTAGGGTTCCGATTGCACCTAGGGTTAGGGTTATGTTGAGGGCTAATGTTAGAGATCAGGTTAGGGTTCCGATTGGACCTAGGGTTAGGGTTATGTTGAGGGCTAGGGCTAGATATCCGGTTAGGGTTCCCATTGGACCTAGGGTTAAGGTTATGTTGAGGCCTAGGGTTAGAGATCCGGTTAAGGTTCCGATTGGACCTAGGGTTAGGGTTATGTTGAGGGCTAGTGTTAGAGATCCGGTTAGGGTTCCGAATGGACCTAGGGTTAGGGTTATGTTGAGGGCTAGTGTTAGATATCCGGATCAGGTTCCCATTGGACCTAGGGTTAGGGTTATGTTGAGGGCTAGTGTTAGAGATCCCGTAAGGGTTCAGATTGGAGCTAGGGTTAGGGTTATGTTGAGGGCTAGGTTTAGAGATCCGGTTAAGGTTCCGAATCGACCTAGGGTTAGGGTTATGTTGAGGGCTAGGGTCACAGATCCGGTTAGGGTTCCGATTGGACCTAGGGTTAGGGTTATGTGTAGGGCTAGGGTTAGAGATCCGTTTAGGGTTACGATTAGACCTAGGGTTAGGGTTATGTTGAGGGCAGGGTTAGAGATCCGTTTAGGGTTCAGATTGGAGCTAGGGTTAGGGTTATGTTGAGGGTTAGGGTTAGAGATCCGGTCAAGGTTCCGATTGGACCTAGGGTTAGGGTTATGTTGAGGGCTAGGGTTAGAGATCCGGTTAAGCTTACGATTGGACCTAGGGTTTGGGTTATGTTGAGGGCTAGGGTTAGAGATCCGGTTAGGGTTCTGATTGGACCTAGGGATAGGGTTTTGTTGAGGGCTAGGGTTAGACATCCGGTTAGTATTCCGATTGGACCTAGGGATAGGGTTCTGTTGAGGGCTAGTTTTAGATATCCGGTTAGGGTTCCCATGGAACCTAGGGTTAGGATTATGTTGAAGGCTAGGGTTAGAGATCCCGTTAGGGTTCCGATTGGACCTACGGTTAGGGTTACGTTGAGGGCTATGGGTAGAGATCCGGTTAGGGTTCCGATTGGAGCTAGGGTTAGGGTTATGTTGAGGGCTAGGGTTAGAGATCCCGTTAGAGTTCCGATTGGATCTAGGGTTAGGGTTATGTTGAGGGCTAGTGTTAGAGATCCCGTAAGGGTTCAGATTGGAGCTAGGGTTAGGGTTATGTTGAGGGCTAGGGTTAGAGATCCGGTTAGGGATCAGATTGGAGCTAGGCTTAGGGTTATGTTGAGGGCTAGGGTTAGAGATCCCGTTAGGGTTCAGATTGGAGCTAGGGTTAGGGTTATGTTGAGGGCTAGGGTTAGAGATCCGGTTAGGGTTCAGATTGGAGCTAGGGTTAGGGTTATGTTGAGGGCTAGGGTTAGAGATCCGGTCAGGGTTCAGATTGGAGCTAGGGTTAGGGTTATGTTGAGGGCTAATGTTAGAGATCAGGTTAGGGTTGCGATTGGACCTAGGGTTAGGGTTATGTTGAGGGCTAGGGCTAGATATCCGGTTAGGGTTCCCATTGGACCTAGGGTTAGGGTTATGTTGAGGGCTAGGGTTAGAGATCCGGTTAAGGTTCTGAATGGACCTAGGGTTAGGGTTATGTTGAGGGCTAGGGTTAGAGATCCGGTTAGGGTTCCGACTGGACCTAGGGTTAGGGTTATGTTGAGGGCTAGGGTTAGAGATCCCGTTAGAGTTCCGATTGGATCTAGGGTTAGGGTTATGTTGAGGGCTAGTGTTAGAGATCCCGGAATGGTTCAGATTGGAGCTAGGGTTAGGGTTATGTTGAGGGCTAGGGTTAGAGATCCGGTTAGGGTTCAGATTGGAGCTAGGGTTAGGGTTATGTTGAGGGCTAGGGTTAGAGATCCGGTCAGGGTTCAGATTGGAGCTAGGGTTAGGGTTATGTTGAGGGTTAGGGTTAGAGATCCGGTCAAGGTTCCGATTGGACCTAGGGTTAGGGTTATGTTGAGGGTTAGGGTTAGAGATCCGGTCAAGGTTCCGATTGGACCTAGGGTTAGGGTTATGTTGAGGGCTAGGGTTTGAGATCCGGTTAGGGTTCCGAATCGACCTAGGGTTACGGTTATGCTGAGGGCTAGGGTTAGAGAAACGGTTAGGGTTCCGATTGGACCTAGGGTTAGGGTTATGTTGAGGGCTAGGGTTTGAGATCCGGTTAGGGTTCCGAATCGACCTAGGGTTACGGTTATGCTGAGGGCTAGGGTTAGAGTTCCGGTTAGGGTTCCGATTGGACCTAGGGTTAGGGCTCTGTGTAGGGCTAGTGTTAGAGATCCTGTTAGGGTTCCGATTGGACCTAGGGTTAGGGTTATGTTGAGGGCTAGGGTTAGAGATCCGGTTAGGGTTCCGATTGGACCTAGGGTTAGGGTTATGTTGAGGGCTAATGTTAGAGATCAGGTTAGGGTTGCGATTGGACCTAGGGTTAGGGTTATGTTGAGGGCTAGGGCTAGAGATCCGGTTAGGGTTCCCATTGGACCTAAGGTTAGGGTTATGTTGAGGGCTATGGTTAGAGATCCGGTTAAGGTTCCGATTGGACCTAGGGTTAGGGTTATGTTGAGGGCTATGGTTAGAGATCCGGTTAGGGTTCCGATTGGACCTAGGGTTAGGGTTATGTTGAGGGCTAGTGTTAGATATCCGGATCAGGATCCCATTGGACCTAGGGTTAGGGTTATGTTGAAGGCTAGGGTTAGAGGTCCTGTTAGAGTTCCGATTGGACCTAGGGTTAGGGTTATGTTGAGGGCTAGGGTTAGAGATCCGGTTAGGGTTCCGATTGGACCTAAGGTTAGGGTTATGTTGAGGGCTACTGTTAGAGATCCCGTAAGGGTTCAGATTGGAGCTAGGGTTATGGTTATGTTGAGGGCTAGGGTTAGAGATCCGGTTAGGGTTCAGATTGGAGCTAGGGTTAGGGTTATGTTGAGGGCTATGGTTAGAGATCCGGTTAAGGTTCAGATTGGAGCTAGGGTTAGGGTTATGTTGAGGGCTAGGGTTAGAGATCCGGTTAGGTTTCCGATTGGACATAGGGTTAGGGTTATGTTGAGGGGTGGGTTAGAGATCCGGTTAGGGTTCAGATTGGAGCTACGGTTAGGGTTTTGTTGAGGGCTAGGGTTAGAGATCCGGTTAGGGTTCAGATTGGAGCTAGGGTTAGGGTTATGTTGAGGGCTAGGGTTAGAGATCCGTTTAGGGTTCATATTGGAGCTAGGGTTAGGGTTATGTTGAGGGTTAGGGTTAGAGATCCGGTCAAGGTTCCGATTGGACCTAGGGTTAGGGTTATGTTGAAGGCTAGGCTTAGAGATCCGGTTAGGCTTACGATTGGACCTAGGGTTTGGGTTATGTTGAGGGCTAGGGTTAGAGATCCGGTTAGGGTTCCGATTGGACCTAGGGATAGGGTTTTGTTGAGGGCTAGGGTTAGAGATCCGCTTACGGTTCCGATTGGACCTAGGGATAGGGTTCTGTTGAGGGCTAGTTTTAGATATCCGGTTAGGGTTCCCATGGAACCTAGGGTTAGGATTATGTTGAACGCTAGGGTTAGAGACCCCGTTAGGGTTCCGATTGGACCTAGGGTTAGGGTTACGTTGAGGGCTATGGTTAGAGTTCCAGTTAGGGTTCCGATTGGAGCTAGGGTTAGGGTTATGTTGAGGGCAGGGGTTAGAGATCCGGTTAGGGTTACGATTAGACCTAGGGTTAGGGTTATGTTGAGGACTAGGGTTAGAGATCCGGTTAGGGTTCCGATTGGACCTAGGTCAGGGTTATGTTGAGAGCTACGGTAAGAGATCCGGTTAGGGTTCTGATTGGACCTAGGTTTAGGGATATGTTGAGGGCTAGGGTTAGAGTTCCAGTTAGGGTTACGATTAGACCTAGGGTTAGGGTTATGTTGAGGGCTAGGGTTTGATATCCGGTTAGGTTTCCGATTGGACCTGGGATTAGGGATATGTTGAGGGCTAGGGTTAGAGATCCGGTTGGGGTTCCGATTGGACCTAGGGTTAGGGTTATGTTGAGGGGTAGGGTTAGCGATCCAGTTAGGATTCCGATTGGACCTAGGGTTAGGGTTATGTTGAGGGCTAGGTTTAGAGATCCGGTTAGGGTTCCGATTGGACCTAGGTTTAGGGTTATGTATAGGGCTAGGTTTAGAGATCCGGTTAGGGTTACGATTAGACCTAGGGATAGGGTTATGTTGAGGGCTAGGTTTAGAGATCCGGTTATGGTTCCGAATGGACCTAGGGATAGGGTTATGTTGAGAGCTAGGGTTAGAGAACCAGTTAGGGTTCCGATTGGACCTAGGGTTAGGGTTATGTTGAGGGCTAGGGTTAGAGAACCGGTTAGGGTTTCGAATCGACCTAGGGTTAGGGATATGTTGAGGGTTAGGTTTAGAGATCTTGTTAGGGTTCCGATTGAACCTAGGGTTAGGATTATGTGTAGGGCTAGGGGTAGAGTTCCGGTTAGGGTTCCGATTGGACCTAGGGTTAGGGTTATGTTTAGGGCTAGGGCTAGAGATCAGGTTAGGGTTCCGATTGGACCTAGGGTTAGGGTTATGTTGAGGGCTAGGGTTAGAGATCCGGTTAGGGTTCCGATTGGACCTAGGGTTAGGGTTATGTTGAGGGCTAGGGTTAGAGATACGGTTAGGGTTCCGATTGGACCTAGGGTTAGGGTTATGTATAGGTCTAGGGATAGAGATCCGGTTAGGGTTACGATTAGACCTAGGGTTAGGGTTATGTTGAGGGCTAGGGTTAGAGATACGGTTAGGGTTCCGATTGGACCTAGGGTTAGGGTTATGTATAGGTCTAGGGATAGAGATCCGGTTAGGGTTCCGATTGGACCTAGGGTTAGGGTTATGCTGAGGGCTAGGGTTAGAGATCCGGTTAGGGTTCCGATTGGAGCTAGGGTTAGGGTTATGTTGAGGGCTAGGGTTAGAGATCCGGTTAGGGTTACGATTGGACCTACGGTTAGGGTTATGTTGAGGGCTAGGGTTTGAGAACCGGTTAGGGTTCCGAATCCACCTAGGGTTACGGTTATGCTGAGGACTAGGGTTAGAGATCCGGTTAGGGTTCCGATTGGACCTAGGATTAGGGCTATGTGTAGGGCTAGTGTTAGAGATCCGGTTAGGGTTCCGATTGGACCTAGGGTTAGGGTTATGTTGAGGGCTAGGGTTAGAGATCCAGTTAGGGTTCCGATTGCACCTAGGGTTAGGGTTATGTTGAGGGCTAATGTTAGAGATCAGGTTAGGGTTCCGATTGGACCTAGGGTTAGGGTTATGTTGAGGGCTAGGGCTAGATATCCGGTTAGGGTTCCCATTGGACCTAGGGTTAAGGTTATGTTGAGGCCTAGGGTTAGAGATCCGGTTAAGGTTCCGATTGGACCTAGGGTTAGGGTTATGTTGAGGGCTAGTGTTAGAGATCCGGTTAGGGTTCCGAATGGACCTAGGGTTAGGGTTATGTTGAGGGCTAGTGTTAGATATCCGGATCAGGTTCCCATTGGACCTAGGGTTAGGGTTATGTTGAGGGCTAGTGTTAGAGATCCCGTAAGGGTTCAGATTGGAGCTAGGGTTAGGGTTATGTTGAGGGCTAGGTTTAGAGATCCGGTTAGGGTTCCGAATCGACCTAGGGTTAGGGTTATGTTGAGGGCTAGGGTCACAGATCCGGTTAGGGTTCCGATTGGACCTAGGGTTAGGGTTATGTGTAGGGCTAGGGTTAGAGATCCGTTTAGGGTTACGATTAGACCTAGGGTTAGGGTTATGTTGAGGGCAGGGTTAGAGATCCGTTTAGGGTTCAGATTGGAGCTAGGGTTAGGGTTATGTTGAGGGTTAGGGTTAGAGATCCGGTCAAGGTTCCGATTGGACCTAGGGTTAGGGTTATGTTGAGGGCTAGGGTTAGAGATCCGGTTAAGCTTACGATTGGACCTAGGGTTTGGGTTATGTTGAGGGCTAGGGTTAGAGATCCGGTTAGGGTTCTGATTGGACCTAGGGATAGGGTTTTGTTGAGGGCTAGGGTTAGACATCCGGTTAGTATTCCGATTGGACCTAGGGATAGGGTTCTGTTGAGGGCTAGTTTTAGATATCCGGTTAGGGTTCCCATGGAACCTAGGGTTAGGATTATGTTGAAGGCTAGGGTTAGAGATCCCGTTAGGGTTCCGATTGGACCTACGGTTAGGGTTACGTTGAGGGCTATGGGTAGAGATCCGGTTAGGGTTCCGATTGGAGCTAGGGTTAGGGTTATGTTGAGGGCTAGGGTTAGAGATCCCGTTAGAGTTCCGATTGGATCTAGGGTTAGGGTTATGTTGAGGGCTAGTGTTAGAGATCCCGTAAGGGTTCAGATTGGAGCTAGGGTTAGGGTTATGTTGAGGGCTAGGGTTAGAGATCCGGTTAGGGATCAGATTGGAGCTAGGCTTAGGGTTATGTTGAGGGCTAGGGTTAGAGATCCCGTTAGGGTTCAGATTGGAGCTAGGGTTAGGGTTATGTTGAGGGCTAGGGTTAGAGATCCGGTTAGGGTTCAGATTGGAGCTAGGGTTAGGGTTATGTTGAGGGCTAGGGTTAGAGATCCGGTCAGGGTTCAGATTGGAGCTAGGGTTAGGGTTATGTTGAGGGCTAATGTTAGAGATCAGGTTAGGGTTGCGATTGGACCTAGGGTTAGGGTTATGTTGAGGGCTAGGGCTAGAGATCCGGTTAGGGTTCCCATTGGACCTAGGGTTAGGGTTATGTTGAGGGCTAGGGTTAGAGATCCGGTTAAGGTTCTGAATGGACCTAGGGTTAGGGTTATGTTGAGGGCTAGGGTTAGAGATCCGGTTAGGGTTCCGACTGGACCTAGGGTTAGGGTTATGTTGAGGGCTAGGGTTAGAGATCCCGTTAGAGTTCCGATTGGATCTAGGGTTAGGGTTATGTTGAGGGCTAGTGTTAGAGATCCCGGAATGGTTCAGATTGGAGCTAGGGTTAGGGTTATGTTGAGGGCTAGGGTTAGAGATCCGGTTAGGGTTCAGATTGGAGCTAGGGTTAGGGTTATGTTGAGGGCTAGGGTTAGAGATCCGGTCAGGGTTCAGATTGGAGCTAGGGTTAGGGTTATGTTGAGGGTTAGGGTTAGAGATCCGGTCAAGGTTCCGATTGGACCTAGGGTTAGGGTTATGTTGAGGGTTAGGGTTAGAGATCCGGTCAAGGTTCCGATTGGACCTAGGGTTAGGGTTATGTTGAGGGCTAGGGTTTGAGATCCGGTTAGGGTTCCGAATCGACCTAGGGTTACGGTTATGCTGAGGGCTAGGGTTAGAGAAACGGTTAGGGTTCCGATTGGACCTAGGGTTAGGGTTATGTTGAGGGCTAGGGTTTGAGATCCGGTTAGGGTTCCGAATCGACCTAGGGTTACGGTTATGCTGAGGGCTAGGGTTAGAGTTCCGGTTAGGGTTCCGATTGGACCTAGGGTTAGGGCTCTGTGTAGGGCTAGTGTTAGAGATCCTGTTAGGGTTCCGATTGGACCTAGGGTTAGGGTTATGTTGAGGGCTAGGGTTAGAGATCCGGTTAGGGTTCCGATTGGACCTAGGGTTAGGGTTATGTTGAGGGCTAATGTTAGAGATCAGGTTAGGGTTGCGATTGGACCTAGGGTTAGGGTTATGTTGAGGGCTAGGGCTAGAGATCCGGTTAGGGTTCCCATTGGACCTAAGGTTAGGGTTATGTTGAGGGCTATGGTTAGAGATCCGGTTAAGGTTCCGATTGGACCTAGGGTTAGGGTTATGTTGAGGGCTATGGTTAGAGATCCGGTTAGGGTTCCGATTGGACCTAGGGTTAGGGTTATGTTGAGGGCTAGTGTTAGATATCCGGATCAGGATCCCATTGGACCTAGGGTTAGGGTTATGTTGAAGGCTAGGGTTAGAGGTCCTGTTAGAGTTCCGATTGGACCTAGGGTTAGGGTTATGTTGAGGGCTAGGGTTAGAGATCCGGTTAGGGTTCCGATTGGACCTAAGGTTAGGGTTATGTTGAGGGCTACTGTTAGAGATCCCGTAAGGGTTCAGATTGGAGCTAGGGTTATGGTTATGTTGAGGGCTAGGGTTAGAGATCCGGTTAGGGTTCAGATTGGAGCTAGGGTTAGGGT
Source organism: Miniopterus natalensis (assembly GCF_054644295.1). Lineage (NCBI taxonomy): Eukaryota > Metazoa > Chordata > Mammalia > Chiroptera > Miniopteridae > Miniopterus > Miniopterus natalensis. The sequence continues at coordinate 84,781,695 of NC_142089.1, forward strand.
TATGTTGAGGGCTATGGTTAGAGATCCGGTTAAGGTTCAGATTGGAGCTAGGGTTAGGGTTATGTTGAGGGCTAGGGTTAGAGATCCGGTTAGGTTTCCGATTGGACATAGGGTTAGGGTTATGTTGAGGGGTGGGTTAGAGATCCGGTTAGGGTTCAGATTGGAGCTACGGTTAGGGTTTTGTTGAGGGCTAGGGTTAGAGATCCGGTTAGGGTTCAGATTGGAGCTAGGGTTAGGGTTATGTTGAGGGCTAGGGTTAGAGATCCGTTTAGGGTTCATATTGGAGCTAGGGTTAGGGTTATGTTGAGGGTTAGGGTTAGAGATCCGGTCAAGGTTCCGATTGGACCTAGGGTTAGGGTTACGTTGAGGGCTATGGTTAGAGATCCGGTTAGGGTTCCGATTGGAGCTAGGGTTAGGGTTATGTTGAGGGCAGGGGTTAGAGATCCCGTTAGGGTTACGATTAGACCTAGGGTTAGGGTTATGTTGAGGACTAGGGTTAGAGATCCGGTTAGGGTTCCGATTGGACCTAGGTCAGTGTTATGTTGAGAGCTACGGTTAGAGATCCGGTTAGGGTTCTGATTGGACCTAGGTTTAGGGATATGTTGAGGGCTAGGGTTAGAGTTCCAGTTAGGGTTACGATTAGACCTAGGGTTAGGGTTATGTTGAGGGCTAGGGTTTTAGATCCGGTCTGGTTTCCGATTGGACCTAGGATTAGGGATATGTTGAGGGCTAGCGTTAGAGATCCGGTTGGGGTTCCGATTGGACCTAGGGTTAGGGTTATGTTCAGGGTTAGGGTTAGAGATCAAGTTAGGATTCCGATTGGACCTAGGGTTAGGGTTATGTTGAGGGCTAGGTTTAGAGATCCGGTTTGGTTTCCGATTGGACCTAGGGTTAGGGTTATGTATAGGGCTAGGTTTAGAGATCCGGTTAGGGTTACGATTAGACCTAGGGATAGGGTTATGTTGAGGGCTAGGTTTAGAGATCCGGTTATGGTTCCGAATGGACCTAGGGTTAGGGTTACGTTGAGAGCTAGGGTTAGAGATCCGGTTAGGCTTACGATTGGACCTAGGATTAGGGTTATGTTGAGGGCTAGGGTTAGAGAACCGGTTAGGGTTCCGATTGGACCTAGGGTTAGGGTTATGTTGAGGGCTAGGGTTAGAGAACCGGTTAGGGTTCCGAATCGACCTAGGGTTAGGGATATGTTGAGGGTTAGGTTTAGAGATCTTGTTAGGGATCCGATTGAACCTAGGGTTAGGGTTATGTGTAGGGCTAGGGGTAGAGTTTTGGTTAGGGTTCCGATTGGACCTAGGGTTAGGGTTATGTTTAGGGCTAGGGCTAGAGATCAGGTTAGGGTTCCGATTGGACCTAGGGTTAGGGTTATATTGAGGGCTAGGGTTAGAGATCCGGTTAGGGTTCCGATTGGACCTAGGGTTAGGGTTATGTTGAGGGCTAGGTTTAGAGATCCGGTTATGGTTCCGATTGGACCTAGGGTTAGGGTTATGTTGAGGGCTAGGGTTAGAGATCCGGTTACGGTTAGGATTGGACCTACGGTTAGGGTTATGATGAGGGCTAGGGTTAGAGATCCTGACAGGGTTCCGATTGGACGTAGGGTTAGGGTTATGTTGAGGGCTAATGTTAGAGGTCAGGTTAGGGTTGCGATTGGACCTAGGGTTAGGGTTATGTTGAGGACTAGGGCTAGAGATCCGGTTAGGGTTCCCATTGGACCTAGGGTTAAGGTTATGTTGAGGGCTAGGGTTAGAGATCCCGTTAAGGTTCCGATTGGACCTAGGGTTAGGGTTATGTTGAGGGCTAGGGTTAGAGATCCGGTTAGGGTTCCGATTGGACCTAGGGTTAGGGTTATGTTGAGGGCTAGTGTTAGATATCCGGATCAGGTTCCCATTGGACCTAGGTTTAGGATTATGTTGAAGGCTAGGGTTAGAGATCCCGTTAGAGTTCCGATTGGATCTAGGGTTAGGGTTATGTTGAGGGCTAGTGTTAGAGATCCCGTGAGGGTTCAGATTGGAGCTAGGGTTAGGGTTATGTTGAGGGCTAGGTTTCGAGATCCGGTTAGGGTTCCGAATCGACCTAGGGTTAGGGTTATGTTGAGGGCTAGGGTCACAAATCCGGTTAGGGTTCCGATTGGACCTAGGGTTAGGGTTATGTGTAGGGCTAGGGTTAGAGATCCGTTTAGGGTTACGATTAGACCTAGGGTTAGGGTTATGTTGAGGGCTAGGGTTAGAGATCCGTTTAGGGTTCAGATTGGAGCTAGGGTTAGGGTTATATTGAGGGTTAGGGTTAGAGATCCGGTCAAGGTTCCGATTGGACCTAGGGTTAGGGTTATTTTGAGGGCTAGGGTTAGAGATCCGGTTAGGCTTACGATTGGACCTAGGGATAGGGTTTTGTTGAGGGCTAGGGTTAGAGATCCGGTTACGGTTCCGATTGGACCTAGGGAGAGGGTTCTGTTGAGGGCTAGTTTTAGATATCCGGTTAGGGTTCCCATGGAACCTAGGGTTAGGATTATGTTGAAGGCTAGGGTTAGAGATCCCGTTAGGGTTCCGATTGGACCTACGGTTAGGGTTACGTTGAGGGCTATGGGTAGAGATCCGGTTAGGGTTCCGATTGGAGCTAGGGTTAGGGTTATGTTGAGGCCTAGGGTTAGAGATCCCGTTAGAGTTCCGATTGGATCTAGGGTTAGGGTTATGTTGAGGGCTAGTGTTAGAGATCCCGTAAGGGTTCAGATTGGAGCTAGGGTTAGGGTTATGTTGAGGGCTAGGGTTAGAGATCCGGTTAGGGATCAGATTGGATCTAGGCTTAGGGTTATGTTGAGGGCTAGGGTTAGATATCCGGTCAGGGATCAGATTGGAGCTAGGGTTAGGGTTATGTTGAGGGCTAATGTTAGAGATCAGGTTAGGGTTGCGATTGGACCTAGGGTTAGGGTTATGTTGAGGGCTAGGGCTAGAGATCCGGTTAGGGTTCCCATTGGACCTAGGGTTAGGGTTATGTTGAGGGCTAGGGTTAGAGATCCGGTTAAGGTTCCGATTGGACCTAGGGTTAGGGTTATGTTGAGGGCTAGGGTTAGAGATCCGGTTAGGGTTCCGATTGGACCTAGGGTTAGGGTTATGTTGAGGGCTAGGGTTAGAGATCCCGTTAGAGTTCCGATTGGATCTAGGGTTAGGGTTATGTTGAGGGCTAGTGTTAGAGATCCCGTAAGGGTTCAGATTGGAGCTAGGGTTAGGGTTATGTTGAGGGCTAGGGTTAGAGATCCGGTTAGGGTTCAGATTGGAGCTAGGGTTAGGGTTATGTTGAGGGCTAGGGTTAGAGATCCGGTCAGGGTTCAGATTGGAGCTAGGGTTAGGGTTATGTTGAGGGTTAGGGTTAGAGATCCGGTTAAGGTTCCGATTGGACCTAGGGTTAGGGTTATGTTGAGGGCTAGGGTTAGAGATCCGGTTAGGCTTACGATTGGACGTAGGGTTTGGGTTATGTTGAGGGCTAGGGTTAGAGATCCGGTTAGGGTTCCGATTGGACCTAGGGATAGGGTTTTGTTGAGGGCTAGGGTTAGAGATCCGGTTACGGTTCCGATTGGACCTAGGGATAGGGTTCTGTTGAGGACTAGTTTTAGATATCCTGTTAGGGTTCCCATGGAACCTAGGGTTAGGATTATGTTGAAGGCTAGGGTTAGAGATCCCGTTAGGGTTCCGATTGGACCTACGGTAGGGTTACGTTGAGGGCTATGGTTAGAGATCCGGTTAGGGTTCCGATTGGAGCTAGGGTTAGGGTTATGTTGAAGGCTAGGGTTAGAGATCCCGTTAGAATTCCGATTGGATCTAGGGTTAGGGTTATGTTGAGGGCTAGTGTTAGAGATCCCGTAAGGGTTCAGATTGGAGCTAGGGTTAGGGTTATGTTGAGGGCTAGGGTTAGAGATCCGGTTAGGGTTACGATGGACCTACGGTTATGGTTATGATGAGGGCTAGGGTTAGAGATCCGGTTAGGGTTCCGATTGGACCTAGGGTTAGGGTTATGTTGAGGGCTAGGGTTTGAGATCCGGTTAGGGTTCCGAATCGACCTAGGGTTACGGTTATGGTGAGGGCTAGGGTTAGAGATACGGTTAGGGTTCCGATTGGACCTAGGGTTAGGGTTATGTTGAGGGCTAGGGTTTGAGATCCGGTTAGGGTTCCGAATCGACCTAAGGTCTCGGTTATGCTGAGGGCTAGGGTTAGAGATCCGGTTAGGGTTCCGATTGGACCTAGGGTTAGGGCTATGTGTAGGGGTAGTGTTAGAGATCCGGTTAGGGTTCCGATTGGACCTAGGGTTAGGGTTATGTTGAGGGTTAGGGTTAGAGATCCGGTTAGGGTTCCGATTGGACCTAGGGTTAGGGTTATGTTGAGGGCTAATGTTAGAGATCAGGTTAGGGTTGCGATTGGACCTAGGATTAGGGTTATGTTGAGGGCTAGGGCTAGAGATCCGGTTAGGTTTCCCATTGGACCAAGGGTTAGGGTTATATTGAGGGCTAGGGTTAGAGATCCGGTTAAGGTTCCGATTGGACCTAGGGTTAGGGTTATTTTGAGGGCTAGGGTTAGAGATCCGGTTAGGGTTCCGATTGGACCTAGGGTTAGGGTTATGTTGAGGGCTAGTGTTAGATATCCGGATCAGGTACCCATTGGACCTAGGGTTAGGGTTATGTTGAAGGCTAGGGTTAGAGATCCCGTTAGAGTTACGATTGGATCTAGGGTTAAGGTTATGTTGAGGGCTAGTGTTAGAGATCCCGTAAGGGTTCAGATTGGAGCGAGGGTTATGGTTATGTTGAGGGCTAGGGTTAGAGATCCGGTTAGGGTTCATATTGGAGCTAGGGTTAGGGTTATGTTGAGGGCTAGGGTTAGAGATCCGGTTAAGGTTCAGATTGGAGCTAGGGTTAGGGTTATGTTGAGGGCTAGGGTTAGAGATCCGGTTAGGGTTCCGATTGGACCTAGGGTTAGGGTTATGTTGAGAGCTAATGTTAGAGATCAGGTTAGGGTTGCGATTGGACCTAGGGTTAGGGTTATGTTGAGGGCTAGGGCTAGAGATCCGGTTAGGGTTCCGATTGGACATAGGGTTAGGGTTATGTTGAGGGGTGGGTTAGAGATCCGGTTAGGGTTCAGATTGGAGCTAGGGTTAGGCTTATGTTGAGGGCTAGGGTTAGAGATCCGGTTAGGGTTCAGATTGGAGCTAGGGTTAGGGTTATGTTGAGGGCTAGGGTTCGAAATCCGTTTAGGGTTCATATTGGAGCTAGGGTTAGGGTTATGTTGAGGGTTAGGGTTAGAGATCCGGTCAAGGTTCCGATTGGACCTAGGGTTAGGGTTATGTTGAGGGCTAGGGTTAGAGATCCGGTTAGGCTTACGATTGGACCTAGGGTTTGGGTTATGTTGAGGGCTAGGGTTAGAGATCCGGTTAGGGTTCCGATTGGACCTAGGGATAGGGTTTTGTTGAGGGCTAGGGTTAGAGATCCGGTTAGGGTTCAGATTGGAGCTAGGGTTAGGGTTATGTTGAGGGCTAGGGTTAGAGGTCCGTTTAGGGTTCATATTGGAGCTAGGGTTAGGGTTATGTTGAGGGTTAGGGTTAGAGATCCGGTCAAGGTTCCGATTGGACCTAGGGTTAGGGTTATGTTGAGGGCTAGGGTTAGAGATCCGGTTAGGCTTACGATTGGACCTAGGGTTTGGGTTATTTTGAGGGCTAGGGTTAGAGATCCGGTTAGGGTTCCGATTGGACCTAGGGATAGGGTTTTGTTGAGGGCTAGGGTTAGAGATCCGCTTACGGTTCCGATTGGACCTAGGGTTAGGGTTATGTTGAGGGCTAGGGTTAGAGATCCCGTTAGAGTTCCGATTGGATCTAGGGTTAGGGTTATGTTGAGGGCTAGGGTTAGAGATCCGGTTAGGGTTCAGATTGGAGCTAGGGTTAGGGTTATGTTGAGGGTTAGGGTTAGAGATCCGGTCAAGGTTCCGATTGGACCTAGGGTTAGGGTTATGTTGAGGGCTAGGGTTAGAGATCCGGTTAGGCTTACGATTGGAACTAGGGTTTGGGTTATGTTGAGGGCTAGGTTTAGAGATCCGGTTAGGGTTCCGATTGGACCTAGGGATAGGGTTTTGATGAGGGCTAGGGTTAGAGACCCGATTACGGTTCCGATTGGACCTAGGGATAGGGTTCTGTTGAGGACTAGTTTTAGATATCCTGTTAGGGTTCCCATGGCACCTAGGGTTAGGATTATGTTGAAGGCTAGGGTTAGAGATCCCGTTAGGGTTCCAATTGGACCTACGGTTAGGGTTACGTTGAGGGCTATGGTTAGATATCCGGTTCGGGTTCCGATTGGACCTAGGGTTAGGGTTATGTTGAGGGCTAGGGTTAGAGATCCCGTTAGAGTTCCGATTGGATCTAGGGTTAGGGTATGTTGAGGGCTAGTGTTAGAGATCCCGTAAGGGTTCAGATTGGAGCTAGGGTTAGGGTTATGTTGAGGGCTAGGGTTAGAGATCCGGTTAGGGTTCCGATTGGACCTAGGGTTAGGGTTATGTTGAGGGCTAGGGTTTGAGATTCGGTTAGGGTTCCGAATCGACCTAGGGTTACTGTTATGCTGAGGGCTAGGGTTAGAGATACGGTTAGGGTTCTGATTGGACCTAGGGTTAGGGTTATGTTGAGGGCTAGGGTTTGAGATCCGGTTAGGGTTCCGAATCGACCTAGGGTTACGGTTATGCTGAGGGCTAGGGTTAGAGATACGGTTAGGGTTCCGATTGGACCTAGGGTTAGGGTTATGTTGAGGGCTAGGGTTTGAGATCCGGTTAGGGTTCCGAATCGACCTAGGGTTACGGTTATGCTGAGGGCTAGGGTTAGAGATCCGGTTAGGGCTCCGATTGGACCTAGGGTTAGGGCTAGGTGTAGGGCTAGTGTTAGAGATCCGGTTAGGGTTCCGATTGGACCTAGGGTTAGGGTTATGTTGAGGGCTAGGGTTAGAGATCCGGTTAGGGTTCCGATTGGACCTAGGGTTAGGGTTATGTTGAGAGCTAATGTTAGAGATCAGGTTAGGGTTGCGATTGGACCTAGGGTTAGGGTTATGTTGAGGGCTAGGGCTAGAGATCCGGTTAGGGTTCCGATTGGACATAGGGTTAGGGTTATGTTGAGGGGTGGGTTAGAGATCCGGTTAGGGTTCAGATTGGAGCTAGGGTTAGGCTTATGTTGAGGGCTAGGGTTAGAGATCCGGTTAGGGTTCAGATTGGAGCTAGGGTTAGGGTTATGTTGAGGGCTAGGGTTCGAAATCCGTTTAGGGTTCATATTGGAGCTAGGGTTAGGGTTATGTTGAGGGTTAGGGTTAGAGATCCGGTCAAGGTTCCGATTGGACCTAGGGTTAGGGTTATGTTGAGGGCTAGGGTTAGAGATCCGGTTAGGCTTACGATTGGACCTAGGGTTTGGGTTATGTTGAGGGCTAGGGTTAGAGATCCGGTTAGGGTTCCGATTGGACCTAGGGATAGGGTTTTGTTGAGGGCTAGGGTTAGAGATCCGGTTAGGGTTCCGATTGGACCTAGGGATAGGGTTCTGTTGAGGGCTAGTTTTAGATATCCGGTTAGGGTTCCCATGGAACCTAGGGTAAGGATTATGTTGAAGGCTAGGGTTAGAGATCCCGTTAGGGTTCCGATTGGACCTAGGGTTACTGTTACGTTGAGGGCTATGGTTAGAGATCCGGTTAGGGTTACAATTGGAGATAGGGTTAGGGTTATGTTGAGGGCAGGGGTAAGAGATCCGGTTAGGGTTACGATTAGACCTAGGGTTAGGGTTATGTTGAGGACTAGGGTTAGAGATCCGGTTAGGGTTCCGATTGGACCTAGGTCAGGGTTATGTTGAGAGCTACGGTTAGAGATCCGGTTAGGGTTCAGATTGGAGCTAGGGTTAGGGTTATGTTGAGGGCTAGTGTTAGAGATCCCGTAAGGGTTCAGATTGGAGCTAGGGTTAGGGTTATGTTGAGGGCTAGGGTTAGAGATCCGGTTAGGGTTCAGATTGGAGCTAGGGTTAGGGTTATGTTGAGGGCTAGGGTTAGAGATCCGGTCAGGGTTCAGATTGGAGCTAGGGTTAGGGTTATGTTGAGGGATAGGGTTAGAGATCCGGTCAAGGTTCCGATTGGACCTAGGGTTAGGGTTATGTTGAGGGTTAGGTTCAGAGATCTTGTTAGGGATCCGATTGAACCTAGGGTTAGGGTTATGTGTAGGGCTAGGGGTAGAGTTCCGATTAGGGTTCCGATTGGACCTAGGGTTAGGGTTATGTTTAGGGCTAGGGCTAGAGATCAGGTTAGGGTTCCGATTGGACCTAGGGTTAGGGTTATATTGAGGGCTAGGGTTAGAGATCCGGTTAGGGTTCCGATTGGACCTAGGGTTAGGGTTATGTTGAGGGCTAGTTTTAGAGATCCGGTTACGGTTCCGATTGGACCTAGGGTTAGGGTTATGTTGAGGGCTAGGGTTAGAGATCCGGTTAGGGTTAGGATTGGACGTACCGTTAGGGTTATGATGAGGGCTAGGGTTAGAGATCCTGACAGGGTTCCGATTGGACCTAGGGTTAGGGTTATGTTGAGGGCTAATGTTAGAGATCAGGTTAGGGTTCCTATTAGACCTAGGGTTAGTGTTATGTAGAGGGCTAGGGTTAGAGATCCGGTTAGGGTTCCGATTGGACCTAGGGTTAGGGTGATGTGTAGGGCTAGAGTTAGAGATCCGGTTAGGGTTACGATTAGACCTAGGGTTAGGGTTATGTTGAAGGCTAGGGTTAGAGATCCGGTTAGAGTTACGATTGGACCTAGGGTTAGGGTTATGTTGAGGGTTAGGGGTAGAGATCCGGTTAGGGTTACGATTGGACCTAGGGTTAGGGTTATGTTGAGGGCTAGGGTTAGAGATCCGTTTAGGGTTCCGATTGGACCTAGGGTTAGGGTTATGTTGAGGGCTAGGGTTAGAGATACGGTTAGGGTTCCGATTGGACCTAGGGTTAGGGTTATGTATAGGTCTAGGTATAGAGATCCGGTTAGGGTTACGATTAGACCTAGGGTTAGGGTTATGTTGAGGGCTAGGGTTAGAGATCCGGTTAGGGTTCCGATTGGAGCTAGGGTTAGGCTTATGTTGAGGGCTAGGGTTAGAGATCCGGTTAGGGTTACGATTGGACCTACGGTTAGGGTTATGTTGAGGCTACGGTTTGAGAACCGGTTAGGGTTTCGAATCGACCTAGGGTTACGGTTATGCTGAGGGCTAGGGTTAGAGATCCGGTTAGGGTTCCGATTGGACCTAGGATTAGGGCTATGTGTAGGGCTAGTGTTAGAGATCCGGTTAGGGTTCCGATTGGACCTAGGGTTAGGGTTATGTTGAGGGCTAGGGTTAGAGATCCGGTCAGGGTTCCGATTGGACCTAGGGTTAGGGTTATGTTGAGGGCTAATGTTAGAGATCAGGTTAGGGTTGCGATTAGACCTAGGGTTAGGGTTATGTTGAGGGCTAGGGCTAGAGATCCGGTTAGGGTTCCCATTGGACCTAGGGTTAAGGTTATGTTGAGGGCTAGGGTTAGAGATCCGGTTAAGGTTCCGATTGGACCTAGGGTTAGGGTTATGTTAAGGGCTAGGGTTAGAGATCCGATTAGGGTTCCGATTGGACCTAGGGTTAGGGTTATGTTGAGGGCTAGTGTTAGATATCCGGATCAGGTTCCCATTGGACCTAGGTTTAGGATTATGTTGAAGGCTAGGGTTAGAGATCCCGTTAGAGTTCCGATGGGATCTATGGTTAGGGTTATGTTGAGGGGTAGTGTTAGAGATCCCGTAAGGGTTCAGATTGGAGCTAGGGTTAGGGTTATGTTGAGGGCTAGGGTTAGAGATCCGGTCAGGGTTCAGATTGGAGGTAGGGTTAGGGTTATGTTGAGGGCTACGGTTAGAGATCCAGGTAGGGTTCCGAATCGACCTAGGGTTAGGGTTATGTTGAGGGCTAGGGTCACAGATCCCGTTAGGGTTCCGATTGGACCTAGGGTTAGGGTTATGTGTAGGGCTAGCGTTAGAGATCCGTTAGGGTTACGATTAGACCTAGGGTTAGGGTTATGTTGAGGGCTAGGATTAGAGATCCGTTTAGGGTTCAGATTGGAGCTAGGGTTAGGGTTATGTTGAGGGTTAGGGTTAGAGATCCGGTCAAGGTTCCGATTGGACCTAGGGTTAGGGTTGTGTTGAGGGCTAGGGTTAGAGATCCGGTTAGGCTTACGATTGGACCTAGGGTTTGGGTTATGTTGAGGGCTAGGGTTAGAGATCCGGTTAGGGTTCCGATTGGACCTAGGGATAGGGTTTTGTTGAGGGCTAGGGTTAGAGATCCGGTTACGGTTCCGATTGGACCTAGGGATAGGGTTCTGTTGAGGGCTAGTTTTAGATATCCGGTTAGGGTTCCCATGGAACCTAGGGTTAGGATTATGTTGAAGGCTAGGGTTAGAGATCCCGTTAGGGTTCCGATTGGACCTACGGTTAGGGTTACGTTGAGGGCTATGGGTAGAGATCCGGTTAGGGTTCCGATTGGAGCTAGGGTTAGGGTTATGTTGAGGGATAGGGTTAGAGATCCCGTTAGAGTTCCGATTGGATCTAGGGTTAGGGTTATGTTGAGGGCTAGTGTTAGAGATCCCGTAAGGGTTCAGATTGGAGCTAGGGTTATGGTTATGTTGAGGGCTAGGGTTAGAGATCCGGTTAGGGTTCAGATTGGAGCTAGGGTTAGGGTTATGTTGAGGGCTAGGGTTAGAGATCCGGTTAAGGTTCAGATTGGAGCTAGGGTTAGGGTTATGTTGAGGGCTAGGGTTAGAGATCCGGTTAGGGTTCCGATTGGACATAGGGTTAGGGTTATGTTGAGGGGTGGGTTAGAGATCCGGTTAGGGTTCAGATTGGAGCTAGGGTTAGGGTTATGTTGAGGGCTAGGGTTAGAGATCCGGTTAGGGTTCAGATTGGAGCTAGGGTTAGGGTTATGTTGAGGGCTAGGGTTAGAGATCCGTTTAGGGTTCATATTGAGGCTAGGGTTAGGGTTATGTTGAGGGTTAGGGTTAGAGATCCGGTCAAGGTTCCGATTGGACCTAGGGTTAGGGTTATGTTGAGGGCTAGGGTTAGAGATCCGGTTAGGCTTACGATTGGACCTAGGGTTTGGGTTATGTTGAGGCTAGGGTTAGAGATCCGGTTAGGGTTCCGATTGGACCTAGGGATAGGGTTTTGTTGAGGGCTAGGGTTAGAGATCCGCTTACGGTTCCGATTGGACCTAGGGATAGGGTTCTGTTGAGGGCTAGTTTTAGATATCCGGTTAGGGTTCCCATGGAACCTAGGGTTAGGATTATGTTGAAGGCTAGGGTTAGAGATCCCGTTAGGGTTCCGATTGGACCTAGGGTTAGGGTTACGTTGAGGGCTATGGTTAGAGATCCGGTTAGGGTTCCGATTGGAGCTAGGGTTAGGGTTATGTTGAGGGCAGGGGTTAGAGATCCGGTTAAGGTTACGATTAGACCTAGGGTTAGGGTTATGTTGAGGACTAGGGTTAGAGATCCGGTTAGGATTCCGATTGGACCTAGGTCAGGGTTATGTTGAGAGCTACGGTTAGAGATCCGGTTAGGGTTCAGATTGGAGCTAGGGTTAGGGTTATGTGGAGGGCTAGGGTTAGAGATCCGGTCAGGGTTCAGATTGCAGCTAGGGTTAGGGTTATGTTGAGGGCTAATGTTAGAGATCAGGTTAGGGTTGCGTTTGGACCTAGGGTTAGGGTTATGTTGAGGGCTAGGGCTAGAGATCCGGTTAGGTTTCACATTGGACCTAGGGTTAGGGTTATGTTGAGGGCTAGGGTTAGAGATCCGGTTAGGGTTCCGATTGGACCTAGGGTTAGGGTTATGTTGAGGGCTAGGGTTAGAGATCCCGTTAGAGTTCCGATTGGATCTAGGGTTTGGGTTATGTTGAGGGCTAGTGTTAGAGATCCCGTAAGGGTTCAGATTGGAGCTAGGGTTAGGGTTATGTTGAGGGCTAGGGTTAGAGATCCGGTTAGGGTTCAGATTGGAGCTAGGGTTAGGGTTATATTGAGGGCTAGGGTTAGAGATCCGGTCAGGGTTCAGATTGGAGCTAGGGTTAGGGTTATGTTGAGGGTTAGGGTTAGAGATCCGGTCAAGGTTCCGATTGGACCTAGGGTTAGGGTTATGTTGAGGGCTAGGGTTAGAGATCCGGTTAGGCTTACGATTGGACCTAGGGTTTGGGTTATGTTGAGGGCTAGGGTTAGAGATCCGGTTAGGGTTCCGATTGGACCTAGGGATAGGGTTTTGTTGAGGGCTAGGGTTAGAGATCCGGTTACGGTTCCGATTGGACCTAGGGATAGGGTTCTGTTGAGGACTAGTTTTAGATATCCTATTAGGGTTCCCATGGAACCTAGGGTTAGGATTATGTTGAAGGCTAGGGTTAGAGATCCCGTTAGGGTTCCGATTGGACCTACGGTTAGGGTTACGTTGAGGGCTATGGTTAGAGATCCGGTTAGGGTTCCGATTGGAGCTAGGGTTAGGGTTATGTTGAGGGCTAGGGTTAGAGATCCCGTTAGAGTTCCGATTGGATCTAGGGTTAGGGTATGTTGAGGGCTAGTGTTAGAGATCCCGTAAGGGTTCAGATTGGAGCTAGGGTTAGGGTTATGTTGAGGGCTAGGGTTAGAGATCCGGTTAGGGTTACGATGGACCTAGGGTTAGGGTTATGATGAGGGCTAGGGTTAGAGATCCGGTTAGGGTTCCGATTGGACCTAGGGTTAGGGTTATGTTGAGGGCTAGGGTTTGAGATCCGGTAAGGGTTCCGAATCGACCTAGGGTTACGGTTATGCTGAGGGCTAGGGTTAGAGATCCAGTTAGGGGTCCGATTGGACCTAGGGTTAGGGCTATGTGTAGGGCTAGTGTTAGAGATCCGGTTAGGGTTCCGATTGGACCTAAGGTTAGTGTTATGTTGAGTGCTAGGGTTAGAGATCCGGTTAGGGTTCCGATTGGACCTAGGGTTAGGGTTATGTTGAGGGCTAATGTTAGAGATCAGGTTAAGGTTGCGATTGGAACTAGGGTTAGGGTTATGTTGAAGGCTAGGGTTAGAGATCCCGTTAGAGTTCCGATTGGATCTAGGGTTAGGGTTATGTTGAGGGCTAATGTTAGAGATCCCGTAAGGGTTCAGATTGGAGCTAGGGTTATGGTTATGTTGAGGGCTAGGGTTAGAGATCCGGTTAGGGTTCAGATTGGAGCTAGGGTTAGGGTTATGTTGAGGGCTAGGGTTAGAGATCCGGTTAAGGTTCAGATTGGAGCTAGGGTTAGGGTTATGTTGAGGGCTAGGGTTAGAGATCCGGTTAGGGTTCCGATTGGACATAGGGTTAGGGTTATGTTGAGGGGTGGGTTAGAGATCCGGTTATTGTTCAGATTGGAGCTAGGGTTAGGGTTATGTTGAGGGCTAGGGTTAGAGATCCGGTTAGGGTTCAGATTGGAGCTAGGGTTAGGGTTATGTTGAGGGCTAGGGTTCGAGATCCGGTTAGGGTTCCGATTGGACCTAGGGTTAGGGTTATGTTGAGGGATAGTGTTAGATATCCGGATCAGGTTCCCATTGGACCTAGGGTTAAGGTTATGTTGAAGGCTAGGGTTAGAGATCCCGTTAGAGTTCCGATTGGATCTAGGGTTAGGGTTATGTTGAGGGCTAGTGTTAGAGATCCCGTAAGGGTTCAGATTGGAGCTAGGGTTATGGTTATGTTGAGGGCTAGGGTTAGAGATCCGGTTAGGGTTCAGATTGGAGCTAGGGTTAGGGTTATGTTGAGGGCTAGGGTTAGAGATCCGGTTAAGGTTCAGATTGGAGCTAGGGTTAGGGTTATGTTGAGGGCTAGGGTTAGAGATCCGGTTAGGGTTCCGATTGGACATAGGGTTAGGGTTATGTTGAGGGGTGGGTTAGAGATCCGGTTATTGTTCAGATTGGAGCTAGGGTTAGGGTTATGTTGAGGGCTAGGGTTAGAGATCCGGTTAGGGTTCAGATTGGAGCTAGGGTTAGGGTTATGTTGAGGGCTAGGTTTAGAGATCCGTTTAGGGTTCATTTTGGAGCTAGGGTTAGGGTTATGTTGAGGGTTAGGGTTAGAGATCCGGTCGAGGTTCCGATTGGACCTAGGGTTAGCGTTATGTTGAGGGCTAGGGTTAGAGATCCGGTTAGGCTTTCGATTGGACCTAGGGTTTGGGTTATGTTGAGGGCTAGGGTTAGAGATCCGGTTAGGGTTCCGATTGGACCTAGGGATAGGGTTTTGTTGAGGGTTAGGGTTAGAGATCCGCTTACGGTTCCGATTGGACCTAGGGATAGGGTTCTGTTGAGGGCTAGTTTTAGATATCCGGTTAGGGTTCCCATGGAACCTAGGGTTAGGATTATGTTGAAGTCTAGGGTTAGAGATCCCGTTAGGGTTCCGATTGGACCTAGGGTTAGGGTTACGTTGAGGGCTATGGTTAGAGATCCGGTTAGGGTTCCGATTGGAGCTAGGGTTAGGGTTATGTTGAGGGCAGGGGTTAGAGATCCGGTTAGGGTTACGATTAGGCCTAGTGTTAGGGTTATGTTGAGGACTAGGGTTAGAGATCCGGTTAGGGTTCCGATTGGACCTAGGTCAGGGTTATGTTGACAGCTACGGTTAGAAATCCGGTTAGGGTACAGATTGGAGCTAGGGTTAGGGTTATGTTGAGGGCTAGGGTTAGAGATCCGGTCAGGGATCAGATTGGAGCTAGGGTTAGGGTTATGTTGAGGGCTAATGTTAGAGATCAGGTTAGGGTTGCGATTGGACCTAGGGTTAGGGTTATGTTGAGGGCTAGGGCTAGAGATCCGGTTAGGGTTCCCATTGGACCTAGGGTTAGGGTTATGTTGAGGGCTAGGGTTAGAGATCCGGTTAAGGTTCCGATTGGACCTAGGGTTAGGGTATGTTGAGGGCTAGGGTTAGAGATCCGGTTAGGGTTCCGATTGGACCTAGGGTTAGGGTTATGTTGAGGGCTAGGGTTAGAGATCCCGTTAGAGTTCCGATTGGATCTAGGGTTAGGGTTATGTTGAGGGCTAGTGTTAGAGATCCCGTAAGGGTTCAGATTGGAGCTAGGGTTAGGGTTATGTTGAGGGCTAGGGTTAGAGTTCCGGTTAGGGTTCAGATTGGAGCTAGGGTTAGGGTTATGTTGAGGGCTAGGGTTAGAGATCCGGTCAGGGTTCAGATTGGAGCTAGGGTTAGGGTTATGTTGAGGGTTAGGGTTAGAGATCCGGTCAAGGTTCCGATTGGACCTAGGGTTAGGGTTATGTTGAGGGTTAGGTTTAGAGATCTTGTTAGGGATCCGATTGAACCTAGGGTTAGGGTTATGTGTAGGGCTAGGGGTAGAGTTCCGGTTAAGGTTCCGATTGGACCTAGGGTTAGGGTTATGTTTAGGGCTAGGGCTAGAGATCAGGTTAAGGTTCCGATTGGACCTAGTGTAAGGGTTATATTGAGGGCTAGGGTTAGAGATCCGGTTAGGGTTCCGATTGGACCTAGGGTTAGGGTTATGTTGAGGGCTAGGTTTAGAGATCCCGTTATGGTTCCGATTGGACCTAGGGTTAGGGTTATGTTGAGGGCTAGGGTTAGAGATCCGGTTAGGGTTAGGATTGGACCTACGGTTAGGGTTATGATGAGGGCTAGGGTTAGAGATCCTGACAGGGTTCCGATTGGACCTAGGGTTAGGGTTATGTTGAGGGCTAGGGTTAGAGATACGGTTAGGGTTCCGATTGGACCTAGGGTTAGGGTTATGTATAGGTCTAGGGATAGAGATCCGGTTAGGGTTACGATTAGACCTAGGGTTAGGGTTATGTTGAAGGCTAGGGTTTGAGATCCGGTTAGGGTTACGATTGGACCTAGGGTTAGGGTTATGTTGAGGGCTAGGGGTAGAGATCCGGTTAGGGTTACGATTGGACCTAGGGTTAGGGTGATGTGTAGGGCTAGAGTTAGAGATCCGGTTAGGGTTAGGATTAGACCTAGGGTTAGGGTTATGTTGAAGGCTAGGGTTAGAGTTCCGGTTAGGGTTACGATTGGACCTAGGGTTAGGGTTATGTTGAGGGCTAGGGTTAGAGATCCGTTTAGGGTTCAGATTGGAGCTAGGGTTAGGGTTATGTTGAGGGTTAGGGTTAGAGATCCGGTCAAGGTTCCGATTGGACCTAGGGTTAGGGTTATGTTGAGGGCTAGGGTTAGAGATCCGGTTAGGCTTACGATTGGACCTAGGGTTTGGGTTATGTTGAGGGCTAGGGTTAGAGATCCGGTTAGGGTTCCGATTGGACCTAGGGAAAGGGTTTTGTTGAGGGCTAGGGATAGAGATCCGGTTACGGTTCCGATTGGACCTAGGGATAGGGTTCTGTTGAGGGCTAGTTTTAGATATCCGGTTAGGGTTCCCATGGAACCTAGGTTTAGGATTATGTTGAAGGCTAGGGTTAGAGATCCCGTTAGGGTTCCGATTGGACCTACGGTTAGGGTTACGTTGAGGGCTATGGGTAGAGATCCGGTTAGGGTTCCGATTTGAGCTAGGGTTAGGGTTATGTTGAGGGATAGGGTTAGAGATCCCGTTAGAGTTCCGATTGGATCTAGGGTTAGGGTTATGTTGAGGGCTAGTGTTAGAGATCCCGTAAGGGTTCAGATTGGAGCTAGGGTTATGGTTATGTTGAGGGCTAGGGTTAGAGATCCGGTTAGGGTTCAGATTGGAGCTAGGGTTAGGGTTATGTTGAGGGCTAGGGTTAGAGATCCGGTTAAGGTTCAGATTGGAGCTAGGGTTAGGGTTATGTTGAGGGCTAGGGTTAGAGATCCGGTTAGGGTTCCGATTGGAGCTAGGGTTAGGGTTATGTTGAGGGCTAGGGTTAGAGATCCGGTTAGGGTTCCGATTGGACATAGGGTTAGGGTTATGTTGAGGGGTGGGTTAGAGATCCAGTTAGGGTTCAGATTGGAGCTAGGGTTAGGGTTATGTTGAGGGCTAGGGTTAGAGATCTGGTTAGGGTTCAGATTGGAGCTAGGGTTAGGGTTATGTTGAGGGCTAGGGTTAGAGATCCGTTTAGGGTTTATATTGGAGCTAGGGTTAGGGTTATGTTGAGGGTTAGGGTTATAGATCCGGTCAAGGTTCCGATTGGACCTAGGGTTAGGGTTATGTTGAGGGCTAGGTTTAGAGATCCGGTTAGGCTTACGATTGGACCTAGGGTTTGGGTTATGTTGAGGGCTAGGGTTAGAGATCCGGTTAGGGTTCCGATTGGACCTAGGGATAGGGTTTTGTTGAGGGCTAGGGTTAGAGATCCGCTTACGGTTCCGATTGGACCTAGGGATAGGGTTCTGTTGAGGGCTAGTTTTAGATATCCGGTTAGGGTTCCCATGGAACCTAGGGTTAGGATTATGTTGAAGGCTAGGGTTAGAGATCCCGTTAGGGTTCCGATTGGACCTAGGATTAGGGATATGTTGAGGGCTAGGGTTAGAGATCCGGTTGGGGTTCCGATTGGACCTAGGGTTAGGGTTATGTTGAGGGGTAGGGTTAGAGATCCAGTTAGGATTCCGATTGGACCTAGGGTTAGGTTTATGTTGAGGGCTAGGTTTAGAGATCCGGTTTGGGTTCCGATTGGACCTAGGGTTAGGGTTAGGTATAGGGCTAGGTTTAGAGATCCGGTTAGGGTTACGATTAGACCTAGGGATAGGGTTATGTTGAGAGCTAGGTTTAGATATCCGGTTATGGTTCCGAATGGACCTAGGGTTAGGGTTACGTTTAGAGCTAGGGTTAGAGATCCGGTTAGGCTTACGATTGGACCTAGGATTAGGGTTATGTTGAGGGCTAGGGTTAGAGAACCGGTTAGGGTTCCGATTGGACCTAGGGTTAGGGTTATGTTGAGGGCTAGGGTTAGAGAACCGGTTAGGGTTCCGAATCGACCTAGGGTTAGGGATATGTTGAGGGTTAGGTTTAGAGATCTTGTTAGGGATCCGATTGAACCTAGGGTTAGGGTTATGTGTAGGGCTAGGGGTAGAGTTCCGGTTAGGGTTCCGATTGGACCTAGGGTTAGGGTTATGTTTAGGGCTAGGGCTAGAGATCAGGTTAGGGTTCCGATTGGACCTAGGGTTATTGTTATATTGAGGGCTAGGGTTAGAGATCCGGTTAGGGTTCCGATTGGACCTAGGGTTAGGGTTATGTTGAGGGCTAGGTTTAGAGATCCGGTTATGGTTCCGATTGGACCTAGGGTTAGGGTTATGTTCAGGGCTAGGTTTAGAGATCCGGTTAGGGTTCCGATTGGACCTAGGGTTAGGGTTATGTTGAGGGCTAGGGTTAGAGATCCCGTTAGAGTTCCGATTGGATCTAGGGTTAGGGTTATGTTGAGGGCTAGTGTTAGAGATCCCGTAAGGGTTCAGATTGGAGCTAGGGTTAGGGTTATGTTGAGGGCTAGGGTTAGAGATCCGGTTAGGGTTCAGATTGGAGCTAGGGTTAGGGTTATGTTGAGGGCTAGGGTTAAAGATCCGGTCAGCGTACAGATTGGAGCTAGGGTTAGGGTTATGTTGAGGGTTAGGGTTAGAGATCCGGTCAAGGTTCCGATTGGACCTAGGGTTAGGGTTATGTTGAGGGCTAGGGTTAGAGATCCGGTTAGGCTTACGATTGGACCTAGGGTTTGGGTTATGTTGAGGGCTAGGGTTAGAGATCCGGTTAGGGTTCCGATTGGACCTAGGGATAGTGTTTTGTTGAGGGCTAGGGTTAGAGATCCGGTTACGGTTCCGATTGGACCTAGGGATAGGGTTCTGTTGAGGACTAGTTTTAGATATCCTCTTAGGGTTCCCATGGAACCTAGGGTTAGGATTATGTTGAAGGCTAGGGTTAGAGATCCCGTTAGGGTTCCGATTGGACCTACGGTTAGGGTTACGTTGAGGGCTATGGTTAGAGATCCGGTTAGGGTTCCGATTGGAGCTAGGGTTAGGGTTATGTTGAGGGCTAGGGTTAGAGATCCCGTTAGAGTTCCGATTGGATCTAGGGTTAGGGTATGTTGAGGGCTAGTGTTAGAGATCCCGTAAGGGTTCAGATTGGAGCTAGGGTTAGGGTTATGTTGAGGGCTAGGGTTAGAGATCCGGTTAGGTTTACGATGGACCTACGGTTAGGGTTATGATGAGGGCTAGGGTTAGAGATCCGGTTAGGGTTCCGATTGGACCTAGGGTTAGGGTTATGTTGAGGGCTAGGGTTTGAGATCCGGTTAGGGTTCCGAATCGACCTAGGGATACGGTTATGCTGAGGGCTAGGGTTAGAGATCCGGTTAGGGTTCCGATTGGACCTAGGGTTAGGGCTATGTGTAGGGCTAGTGTTAGAGATCCGGTTAGGGTTCCGATTGGACCTAGGGTTAGGGTTATGTTGAGGGCTAGGGTTAGAGATCCGGTTAGGGTTCCGATTGGACCTAGGGTTAGGGTTATGTTGAGGGCTAATGTTAGAGATCAGGTTAGGGTTGCGATTGGACCTAGGGTTAGGGTTATGTTGAGGGCTAGGGCTAGAGATCCGGTTAGGGTTCCCATTGGACCTAGGGTTAGGGTTATGTTGAGGGCTAGGGTTAGAGATCCGGTTAAGGTTCCGAGTGGACCTAGGGTTAGGGTTATGTTGAGGGCTAGGGTTAGAGATCCGGTTAGGGTTCCGATTGGACCTAGGGTTAGGGTTATGTTGAGGGCTAGTGTTAGATATCCGGATCAGGTTCCCATTGGACCTAGGGTTAGGGTTATGTTGAAGGCTAGGGTTAGAGATCCCGTTAGAGTTCCGATTGGATCTAGGGTTAGGGTTATGTTGAGGGCTAGTGTTAGAGATCCCGTAAGGGTTCAGATTGGAGCTAGGTTTATGGTTATGTTGAGGGCTAGGGTTAGAGATCCGGTTAGGGTTCAGATTGGAGCTAGGGTTAGGGTTATGTTGAGGGCTAGGGTTAGAGATCCGGTTAAGGTTCAGATTGGAGCTAGGGTTAGGGTTATGTTGAGGGCTAGGGTTAGAGATCCGGTTAGGGTTCCGATTGGACATAGGGTTAGGGTTATGTTGAGGGGTGGGTTAGAGATCCGGTTAGGGTTCAGATTGGAGCTAGGTTTAGGGTTATGTTGAGGGCTAGGGTTAGAGTTCCGGTTAGGGTTCAGATTGGAGCTAGGGTTAGGGTTATGTTGAGGGCTAGGGTTAGAGATCCGTTTAGGGTTCATATTGGAGCTAGGGTTAGGGTTATGTTGAGGGTTAGGGTTAGAGATCCGGTCAAGGTTCCGATTGGATCTAGGGTTAGGGTTATGTTGAGGGCTAGGGTTAGAGATCCGGTTAGGCTTACGATTGGACCTAGGGTTTGGGTTATGTTGAGGGCTAGGGTTAGAGATCCGGTTAGGGTTCCGATTGGACCTAGGGATAGGGTTTTGTTGAGGGCTAGGGTTAGAGATCCGCTTACGGTTCCGATTGGACCTAGGGATAGGGTTCTGTTGAGGGCTAGTTTTAGATATCCGGTTAGGGTTCCCATGGAACCTAGGGTTAGGATTATGTTGAAGGCTAGGGTTAGAGATCCCGTTAGGGTTCCGATTGGACCTAGGGTTAGGGTTACGTTGAGGGCTATGGTTAGAGATCCGGTTAGGGTTCCGATTGGAGCTAGGGTTAGGGTTATGTTTAGGGCAGGGGTTAGAGATCCGGTTAGGGTTACGATTAGACCTAGGGTTAGGGTTATGTTGAGGACTAGGGTTAGAGATCCGGTTAGGGTTCCGATTGGACCTAGGTCAGGGTTATGTTGAGAGCTACGGTTAGAGATCCGGTTAGGGTTCAGATTGGAGCTAGGGTTAGGGTTATGTTGAGGGCTAGGGTTAGAGATCCGGTCAGGGTTCAGATTGGAGCTAGCGTTAGGGTTATGTTGAGGGCTAATGTTAGAGATCAGGTTAGGGTTGCGATTGGACCTAGGGTTAGGGTTATGTTGAGGGCTAGGGCTAGAGAACCGGTTAGGGTTCCCATTGGACTTAGGGTTAGGGTTATGTTGAGGGCTAGGGTTAGAGATCGGGTTAAGGTTCCGATTGGACCTAGGGTTAGGGTTATGTTGAGGGCTAGGGTTAGAGATCCGGTTAGGGTTCCAATTGGACGTAGGGTTAGGGTTATGTTGAGGGCTAGGGTTAGAGATCCGGTTAGGGTTCAGATTGGAGCTAGGGTTAGGGTTATGTTGAGAGCTAGGGTTAGAGATCCGGTCAGGGTTCAGATTGGAGCTAGGGTTAGGGTTATGTTGAGGGTTAGGGTTAGAGATCCGGTCAAGGTTCCGATTGGACCTAGGGTTAGGGTTATGTTGAGGGTTAGGTTTAGAGATCTTGTTAGGGATCCGATTGAACCTAGGGTTAGGGTTATGTGTAGGGCTAGGGGTAGAGCTCCGGTTAGGGTTCAGATTGGACCTAGGGTTAGGGTTATGTTTAGGGCTAGGGCTAGAGATCAGGTTAGGGTTCCGATTGGACCTAGGGTTAGGGTTATATTGAGGGCCGTGGTTAGAGATCCGGTTAGGGTTCCGATTGGACCTAGGGTTAGGGTTATGTTGAGGGCTAGGTTTAGAGATCCGGTTATGGTTCCGATTGGACCTAGGGTTAGGGTTATGTTGAGGGCTAGGGTTAGAGATCCGGTTAGGGTTAGGATTGGACCTACGGTTAGGGTTATGATGAGGGCTAGGGTTAGAGATCCTGACAGGTTTCCGATTGGACCTAGGGTTAGGGTTATGTTGAGGGCTAGGGTTAGAGATACGGTTAGGGTTCCGATTGGACCTACGGTTAGGGTTATGTATAGGTCTAGGGATAGAGATCCGGTTAGGGTTACGATTAGACCTAGGGTTAGGGTTATGCTGAAGGCTAAGGTTAGAGATCCGGTTAGGGTTACGATTGGACCTAGGGTTAGGGTTATGTTGAGGGCTAGGGGTAGAGATCCGGTTAGGGTTCCGATTGGACATAGGGTTAGGGTTATGTTGAGGGGTGGGTTAGAGATCCGGTTAGGGTTCAGATTGGAGCTAGGGTTAGGGTTATGTTGAGGGCTAGGGTTAGAGATCCGGTTAGGGTTCAGATTGGAGCTAGGGTTAGGGTTATGTTGAGGGCTAGGGTTAGAGATCCGTTTAGGGTTTATATTGGAGCTAGGGTTAGGGTTATGTTGAGGGTTAGGGTTATAGATCCGGTCAAGGTTCCGATTGGACCTAGGGTTAGGGTTATGTTGAGGGCTAGGGTTAGAGATCCGGTTAGGCTTACGATTGGACCTAGGGTTTGGGTTATGTTGAGGGCTAGGGTTAGAGATCCGGTTAGGGTTCCGATTGGACCTAGGGATAGGGTTTTGTTGAGGGCTAGGGTTAGAGATCCGCTTACGGTTCCGATTGGACCTAGGGATAGGGTTCTGTTGAGGGCTAGTTTAGATATCCGGTTAGGGTTCCCATGGAACCTAGGGTTAGGATTATGTTGAAGGCTAGGGTTAGAGATCCCGTTAGGGTTCCGATTGGACCTAGGATTAGGGATATGTTGAGGGCTAGGGTTAGAGATCCGGTTGGGTTTCCGATTGGACCTAGGGTTAGGGTTATGTTGAGGGGTAGGGTTAGAGATCCAGTTAGGATTCCGATTGGACGTAGGGTTAGGGTTATGTTGAGGGCTAGGTTTAGAGATCCGGTTTGGGTTCCGATTGGACCTAGGGTTAGGGTTAGGTATAGGGCTAGGTTTAGAGATCCGGTTAGGGTTACGATTAGACCTAGGGATAGGGTTATGTTGAGGGCTAGGTATAGATATCCGGTTATGGTTCCGAATGGACCTAGGGTTTGGGTTACGTTTAGAGCTAGGGTTAGAGATCCGGTTAGGCTTACGATTGGACCTAGGATTAGGGTTATGTTGAGGGCTAGGGTTAGAGAACCGGTTAGGGTTCCGATTGGACCTAGGGTTAGGGTTATGTTGAGGGCTATGGTTAGAGAACCGGTTAGGGTTCCGAATCGACCTAGGGTTAGGGATATGTTGAGGGTTAGGTTTAGAGATCTTGTTAGGGATCCGATTGAACCTAGGGTTAGGGTTATGTGTAGGGCTAGGGGTAGAGTTCCGGTTAGGGTTCCGATTGGACCTAGGGTTAGGGTTATGTTTAGGGCTAGGGCTAGAGATCAGGTTAGGGTTCCGATTGGACCTAGGGTTATTGTTATATTGAGGGCTAGGGTTAGAGATCCGGTTAGGGTTCCGATTGGACCTAGGGTTAGGGTTATGTTGAGGGCTAGGTTTAGAGATCCGGTTATGGTTCCGATTGGACCTAGGGTTAGGGTTATGTTCAGGGCTAGGGTTAGAGATCCGGTTAGGGTTCCGATTGGACCTAGGGTTAGGGTTATGTTGAGGGCTAGGGTTAGAGATCCCGTTAGAGTTCCGATTGGATCTAGGGTTAGGGTTATGTTGAGGGCTAGTGTTAGAGATCCCGTAAGGGTTCAGATTGGAGCTAGGGTTAGGGTTATGTTGAGGGCTAGGGTTAGAGATCCGGTTAGGGTTCAGATTGGAGCTAGGGTTAGGGTTATGTTGAGGGCTAGGGTTAAAGATCCGGTCAGCGTACAGATTGGAGCTAGGGTTAGGGTTATGTTGAGGGTTAGGGTTAGAGATCCGGTCAAGGTTCCGATTGGACCTAGGGTTAGGGTTATGTTGAGGGCTAGGGTTAGAGATCCGGTTAGGCTTACGATTGGACCTAGGGTTTGGGTTATGTTGAGGGCTAGGGTTAGAGATCCGGTTAGGGTTCCGATTGGACCTAGGGATAGGGTTTTGTTGAGGGCTAGGGTTAGAGATCCGGTTACGGTTACGATTGGACCTAGGGATAGGGTTCTGTTGAGGACTAGTTTTAGATATCCTCTTAGGGTTCCCATGGAACCTAGGGTTAGGATTATGTTGAAGGCTAGGGTTAGTGATCCCGTTAGGGTTCCGATTGGACCTACGTTTAGGGTTACGTTGAGGGCTATGGTTAGAGATCCGGTTAGGGTTCCGATTGGAGCTAGGGTTAGGGTTATGTTGAGGGCTAGGGTTAGAGATCCCGTTAGAGTTCCGATTGGATCTAGGGTTAGGGTATGTTGAGGGCTAGTGTTAGAGATCCCGTAAGGGTTCAGATTGGAGCTAGGGTTAGGGTTATGTTGAGGGCTAGGGTTAGAGATCCGGTTAGGTTTACGATGGACCTACGGTTAGGGTTATGATGAGGGCTAGGGTTAGAGATCCTGACAGGTTTCCGATTGGACCTAGGGTTAGGGTTATGTTGAGGGCTAGGGTTAGAGATACGGTTAGGGTTCCGATTGGACCTACGGTTAGGGTTATGTATAGGTCTAGGGATAGAGATCCGGTTAGGGTTACGATTAGACCTAGGGTTAGGGTTATGCTGAAGGCTAAGGTTAGAGATCCGGTTAGGGTTACGATTGGACCTAGGGTTAGGGTTATGTTGAGGGCTAGGGGTAGAGATCCGGTTAGGGTTCCGATTGGACATAGGGTTAGGGTTATGTTGAGGGGTGGGTTAGACATCCGGTTAGGGTTCAGATTGGAGCTAGGGTTAGGGTTATGTTGAGGGCTAGGGTTAGAGATCCGGTTAGGGTTCAGATTGGAGCTAGGGTTAGGGTTATGTTGAGGGCTAGGGTTAGAGATCCGTTTAGGGTTTATATTGGAGCTAGGGTTAGGGTTATGTTGAGGGTTAGGGTTATAGATCCGGTCAAGGTTCCGATTGGACCTAGGGTTAGGGTTATGTTGAGGGCTAGGGTTAGAGATCCGGTTAGGCTTACGATTGGACCTAGGGTTTGGGTTATGTTGAGGGCTAGGGTTAGAGATCCGGTTAGGGTTCCGATTGGACCTAGGGATAGGGTTTTGTTGAGGGCTAGGGTTAGAGATCCGCTTGCGGTTCCGATTGGACCTAGGGATAGGGTTCTGTTGAGGGCTAGTTTAGATATCCGGTTAGGGTTCCCATGGAACCTAGGGTTAGGATTATGTTGAAGGCTAGGGTTAGAGATCCCGTTAGGGTTCCGATTGGACCTAGGATTAGGGATATGTTGAGGGCTAGGGTTAGAGATCCGGTTGGGTTTCCGATTGGACCTAGGGTTAGGGTTATGTTGAGGGGTAGGGTTAGAGATCCAGTTAGGATTCCGATTGGACCTAGGGTTAGGGTTATGTTGAGGGCTAGGTTTAGAGATCCGGTTTGGGTTCCGATTGGACCTAGGGTTAGGGTTAGGTATAGGGCTAGGTTTAGAGATCCGGTTAGGGTTACGATTAGACCTAGGGATAGGGTTATGTTGAGGGCTAGGTATAGATATCCGGTTATGGTTCCGAATGGACCTAGGGTTTGGGTTACGTTTAGAGCTAGGGTTAGAGATCCGGTTAGGCTTACGATTGGACCTAGGATTAGGGTTATGTTGAGGGCTAGGGTTAGAGAACCGGTTAGGGTTCCGATTGGACCTAGGGTTAGGGTTATGTTGAGGGCTAGGGTTAGAGAACCGGTTAGGGTTCCGAATCGACCTAGGGTTAGGGATATGTTGAGGGTTAGGTTTAGAGATCTTGTTAGGGATCCGATTGAACCTAGGGTTAGGGTTATGTGTAGGACTAGGGGTAGAGTTCCGGTTAGGGTTCCGATTGGACCTAGGGTTAGGGTTATGTTTAGGGCTAGGGCTAGAGATCAGGTTAGGGTTCCATTGGACCTAGGGTTATTGTTATATTGAGGGCTAGGGTTAGAGATCCGGTTAGGGTTCCGATTGGACCTAGGGTTAGGGTTATGTTGAGGGCTAGGTTTAGAGATCCGGTTATGGTTCCGATTGGACCTAGGGTTAGGGTTATGTTCAGGGCTAGGGTTAGAGATCCGGTTAGGGTTCCGATTGGACCTAGGGTTAGGGTTATGTTGAGGGCTAGGGTTAGAGATCCCGTTAGAGTTCCGATTGGATCTAGGGTTAGGGTTATGTTGAGGGCTAGTGTTAGAGATCCCGTAAGGGTTCAGATTGGAGCTAGGGTTAGGGTTATGTTGAGGGCTAGGGTTAGAGATCCGGTTAGGGTTCAGATTGGAGCTAGGGTTAGGGTTATGTTGAGGGCTAGGGTTAAAGATCCGGTCAGCGTACAGATTGGAGCTAGGGTTAGGGTTATGTTGAGGGTTAGGGTTAGAGATCCGGTCAAGGTTCCGATTGGACCTAGGGTTAGGGTTATGTTGAGGGCTAGGGTTAGAGATCCGGTTAGGCTTACGATTGGACCTAGGGTTTGGGTTATGTTGAGGGCTAGGGTTAGAGATCCGGTTAGGGTTCCGATTGGACCTAGGGATAGGGTTTTGTTGAGGGCTAGGGTTAGAGATCCGGTTACGGTTCCGATTGGACCTAGGGATAGGGTTCTGTTGAGGACTAGTTTTAGATATCCTCTTAGGGTTCCCATGGAACCTAGGGTTAGGATTATGTTGAAGGCTAGGGTTAGTGATCCCGTTAGGGTTCCGATTGGACCTACGGTTAGGGTTACGTTGAGGGCTATGGTTAGAGATCCGGTTAGGGTTCCGATTGGAGCTAGGGTTAGGGTTATGTTGAGGGCTAGGGTTAGAGATCCCGTTAGAGTTCCGATTGGATCTAGGGTTAGGGTATGTTGAGGGCTAGTGTTAGAGATCCCGTAAGGGTTCAGATTGGAGCTAGGGTTAGGGTTATGTTGAGGGCTAGGGTTAGAGATCCGGTTAGGTTTACGATGGACCTACGGTTAGGGTTATGATGAGGGCTAGGGTTAGAGATCCGGTTAGGGTTCCGATTGGACCTAGGGTTAGGGTTATGTTGAGGGCTAGGGTTTGAGATCCGGTTAGGGTTCCGAATCGACCTAGGGTTACGGTTATGCTGAGGGCTAGGGTTAGAGATACGGTTAGGGTTCCGATTGGACCTAGGGTTAGGGTTATGTTGAGGGCTAGGGTTTGAGATCCGGTTAGGGTTCCGAATCGACCTAGGGATACGGTTATGCTGAGGGCTAGGGTTAGAGATCCGGTTAGGGTTCCGATTGGACCTAGGGTTAGGGCTATGTGTAGAGCTTGTGTTAGAGATCCGGTTAGGGTTCCGATTGGACCTAGGGTTAGGGTTATGTTGAGGGCTAGGGTTAGAGATCCGGTTAGGGTTCCGATTGGACCTAGGGTTAGGGTTATGTTGAGGGCTAATGTTAGAGATCAGGTTAGGGTTGCGATTGGACCTAGGGTTAGGGTTATGTTGAGGGCTAGGGCTAGAGATCCGGTTAGGGTTCCCATTGGACCTAGGGTTAGGGTTATGTTGAGGGCTAGGGTTAGAGATCCGGTTAAGGTTCCGAGTGGACCTAGGGTTAGGGTTATGTTGAGGGCTAGGGTTAGAGATCCGGTTAGGGTTCCGATTGGACCTAGGGTTAGTGTTATGTTGAGGGCTAGTGTTAGATATCCGGATCAGGTTCCCATTGGACCTAGGGTTAGGGTTATGTTGAAGGCTAGGGTTAGAGATCCCGTTAGAGTTCCGATTGGATCCAGGGTTAGGGTTATGTTGAGGGCTAGTGTTAGAGATCCCGTAAGGGTTCAGATTGGAGCTAGGGTTATGGTTATGTTGAGGGCTAGGGTTAGAGAT
Source organism: Miniopterus natalensis (assembly GCF_054644295.1). Taxonomy (NCBI): domain Eukaryota; kingdom Metazoa; phylum Chordata; class Mammalia; order Chiroptera; family Miniopteridae; genus Miniopterus; species Miniopterus natalensis. The sequence goes on from NC_142089.1 coordinate 84,809,227, forward strand.
CCGGTTAGGGTTCAGATTGGAGCTAGGGTTAGGGTTATGTTGAGGGCTAGGGTTAGAGATCCGGTTAAGGTTCAGATTGGAGCTAGGGTTAGGGTTATGTTGAGGGCTAGGGTTAGAGATCCGGTTAGGGTTCCGATTGGACATAGGGTTAGGGTTATGTTGAGGGGTGGGTTAGAGATCCGGTTAGGGTTCAGATTGGAGCTAGGGTTAGGGTTATGTTGAGGGCTAGGGTTAGAGTTCCGGTTAGGGTTCAGATTGGAGCTAGGGTTAGGGTTATGTTGAGGGCTAGGGTTAGAGATCCGTTTAGGGTTCATATTGGAGCTAGGGTTAGGGTTATGTTGAGGGTTAGGGTTAGAGATCCGGTCAAGGTTCCGATTGGATCTAGGGTTAGGGTTATGTTGAGGGCTAGGGTTAGAGATCCGGTTAGGCTTACGATTGGACCTAGGGTTTGGGTTATGTTGAGGGCTAGGGTTAGAGATCCGGTTAGGGTTCCGATTGGACCTAGGGATAGGGTTTTGTTGAGGGCTAGGGTTAGAGATCCGCTTACGGTTCCGATTGGACCTAGGGATAGGGTTCTGTTGAGGGCTAGTTTTAGATATCCGGTTAGGGTTCCCATGGAACATAGGGTTAGGATTATGTTGAAGGCTAGGGTTAGAGATCCTGTTAGGGTTCCAATTGGACCTAGGGTTAGGGTTACGTTGAGGGCTATGGTTAGAGATCCGGTTAGGGTTCCGTTTGGAGCTAGGGTTAGGGTTATGTTTAGGGCAGGGGTTAGAGATCCGGTTAGGGTTACGATTAGACCTAGGGTTAGGGTTATGTTGAGGACTAGGGTTAGAGATCCGGTTAGGGTTCCGATTGGACCTAGGTCAGGGTTATGTTGAGAGCTACGGTTAGAGATCCGGTTAGGGTTCAGATTGGAGCTAGGGTTAGGGTTATGTTGAGGGCTAGGGTTAGAGATCCGGTCAGGGTTCAGATTGGAGCTAGCGTTAGGGTTATGTTGAGGGCTAATGTTAGAGATCAGGTTAGGGTTGCGATTGTACCTAGGGTTAGGGATATGTTGAGGGCTAGGGCTAGAGATCCGGTTAGGGTTCCCATTGGACCTAGGGTTAGGGTTATGTTGAGGGCTAGGGTTAGAGATCGGGTTAAGGTTCCGATTGGACCTAGGGTTAGGGTTTTGTTGAGGGCTAGGGTTAGAGATCCGGTTAGGGTTCCGATTGGACCTAGGGTTAGGGTTATGTTGAGGGCTAGGGTTAGAGATCCGGTTAGGGTTCAGATTGGAGCTAGGGTTAGGGTTATGTTGAGGGCTAGGGTTAGAGATCCGGTCAGGGTTCAGATTGGAGCTAGGGTTAGGGTTATGTTGAGGGTTAGGGTTAGAGATCCGGTCAAGGTTCCGATTGGACCTAGGGTTAGGGTTATGTTGAGGGTTAGGTTTAGAGATCTTGTTAGGGATCCGATTGAACCTAGGGTTAGGGTTATGTGTAGGGCTAGGGGTAGAGCTCCGGTTAGGGTTCCGATTGGACCTAGGGTTAGGGTTATGTTTAGGGCTAGGGCTAGAGATCAGGTTAGGGTTCCGATTGGACCTAGGGTTAGGGTTATACTGAGGGCTAGGGTTAGAGATCCGGTTAGGGTTCCGATTGGAGCTAGGGTTAGGGTTATGTTGAGGGCTAGGGTTAGAGATCCGGTTATGGTTCCGATTGGACCTAGGGTTAGGGTTATGTTGAGGGCTAGGGTTAGAGATCCGGTTAGGGTTAGGATTGGACCTACGGTTAGGGTTATGATGAGGGCTAGGGTTAGAGATCCTGACAGGTTTCCGATTGGACCTAGGGTTAGGGTTATTTTGAGGGCTAGGGTTAGAGATACGGTTAGGGTTCCGATTGGACCTACGGTTAGGGTTATGTATAGGTCTAGGGATAGAGATCCGGTTAGGGTTACGATTAGACCTAGGGTTAGGGTTATGCTGAAGGCTAGGGTTAGAGATCCGGTTAGGGTTACGATTGGACCTAGGGTTAGGGTTATGTTGAGGGCTAGGGGTAGAGATCCGGTTAGGGTTACGATTGGACCTAGGGTTAGGGTGATGTGTAGGGCTAGAGTTAGAGATCCGGTTAGGGTTACGATTAGACCTAGGGTTAAGGTTATGTTGAAGGCTAGGGTTAGAGATCCGGTTAGGGTTACGATTGGACCTAGGGTTTGGGTTATGTTGAGGGCTAGGGGTAGAGATCCGGTTAGGGTTACGATTGGACCTAGGGTTAGGGTTATGTTGAGGGCTAGGGTTAGAGATCCCGTTAGAGTTCCGATTGGATCTAGGGTTAGGGTTATGTTGAGGGCTAGTGTTAGAGATCCCGTAAGGGTTCAGATTGGAGCTAGGGTTAGGGTTATGTTGAGGGCTAGGGTTAGAGATCCGGTTAGGGTTCAGATTGGAGCTAGGGTTAGGGTTATGTTGAGGGCTAGGGTTAAAGATCCGGTCAGCGTACAGATTGGAGCTAGGGTTAGGGTTATGTTGAGGGTTAGGGTTAGAGATCCGGTCAAGGTTCCGATTGGACCTAGGGTTAGGGTTATGTTGAGGGCTAGGGTTAGAGATCCGGTTAGGCTTACGATTGGACCTAGGGTTTGGGTTATGTTGAGGGCTAGGGTTAGAGATCCGGTTAGGGTTCCGATTGGACCTAGGGATAGGGTTTTGTTGAGGGCTAGGGTTAGAGATCCGGTTACGGTTCCGATTGGACCTAGGGATAGGGTTCTGTTGAGGACTAGTTTTAGATATCCTCTTAGGGTTCCCATGGAACCTAGGGTTAGGATTATGTTGAAGGCTAGGGTTAGTGATCCCGTTAGGGTTCCGATTGGACCTACGGTTAGGGTTACGTTGAGGGCTATGGTTAGAGATCCGGTTAGGGTTCCGATTGGAGCTAGGGTTAGGGTTATGTTGAGGGCTAGGGTTAGAGATCCCGTTAGAGTTCCGATTGGATCTAGGGTTAGGGTATGTTGAGGGCTAGTGTTAGAGATCCCGTAAGGGTTCAGATTGGAGCTAGGGTTAGGGTTATGTTGAGGGCTAGGGTTAGAGATCCGGTTAGGTTTACGATGGACCTACGGTTAGGGTTATGATGAGGGCTAGGGTTAGAGATCCGGTTAGGGTTCCGATTGGACCTAGGGTTAGGGTTATGTTGAGGGCTAGGGTTTGAGATCCGGTTAGGGTTCCGAATCGACCTAGGGTTACGGTTATGCTGAGGGCTAGGGTTAGAGATACGGTTAGGGTTCCGATTGGACCTAGGGTTAGGATTATGTTGAGGGCTAGGGTTTGAGATCCGGTTAGGGTTCCGAATCGACCTAGGGATACGGTTATGCTGAGGGCTAGGGTTAGAGATCCGGTTAGGGTTCCGATTGGACCTAGGGTTAGGGCTATGTGTAGGGCTTGTGTTAGAGATCCGGTTAGGGTTCCGATTGGACCTAGGGTTAGGGTTATGTTGAGGGCTAGGGTTAGAGATCCGGTTAGGGTTCCGATTGGACCTAGGGTTAGGGTTATGTTGAGGGCTAATGTTAGAGATCAGGTTAGGGTTGCGATTGGACCTAGGGTTAGGGTTATGTTGAGGGCTAGGGCTAGAGATCCGGTTAGGGTTCCCATTGGACCTAGGGTTAGGGTTATGTTGAGGGCTAGGGTTAGAGATCCGGTTAAGGTTCCGAGTGGACCTAGGGTTAGGGTTATGTTGAGGGCTAGGGTTAGAGATCCGGTTAGGGTTCCGATTGGACCTAGGGTTAGGGTTATGTTGAGGGCTAGTGTTAGATATCCGGATCAGGTTCCCATTGGACCTAGGGTTAGGGTTATGTTGAAGGCTAGGTTTAGAGATCCCGTTAGAGTTCAGATTGGATCTAGGGTTAGGGTTATGTTGAGGGCTAGTGTTAGAGATCCCGTAAGGGTTCAGATTGGAGCTAGGGTTATGGTTATGTTGAGGGCTAGGGTTAGAGATCCGGTTAGGGTTCAGATTGGAGCTAGGGTTAGGGTTATGTTGAGGGCTAGGGTTAGAGATCCGGTTAAGGTTCAGATTGGAGCTAGGGTTAGGGTTATGTTGAGGGCTAGGGTTAGAGATCCGGTTAGGGTTCCGATTGGACATAGGGTTAGGGTTATGTTGAGGGGTGGGTTAGAGATCCGGTTAGGGTTCAGATTGGAGCTAGGGTTAGGGTTATGTTGAGGGCTAGGGTTAGAGTTCCGGTTAGGGTTCAGATTGGAGCTAGGGTTAGGGTTATGTTGAGGGCTAGGGTTAGAGATCCGTTTAGGGTTCATATTGGAGCTAGGGTTAGGGTTATGTTGAGGGTTAGGGTTAGAGATCCGGTCAAGGTTCCGATTGGATCTAGGGTTAGGGTTATGTTGAGGGCTAGGGTTAGAGATCCGGTTAGGCTTACGATTGGACCTAGGGTTTGGGTTATGTTGAGGGCTAGGGTTAGAGATCCGGTTAGGGTTCCGATTGGACCTAGGGATAGGGTTTTGTTGAGGGCTAGGGTTAGAGATCAGGTTAGGTTTGCGATTAGACCTAGGGTTAGGGTTATGTTGAGGGCTAGGGTCACAGATCCGGTTAGGGTTCCGATTGGACCTAGGGTTAGGGTTATGTGTAGGGCTAGGGTTAGAGATCCGTTTAGGGTTACGATTGGACCTAGGGTTAGGGTTATGTTGAGGGCTAGGGTTAGAGATCCGTTTAGGGTTCAGATTGGAGCTAGGGTTAGGGTTATGTTGAGGGTTAGGGTTAGAGATCCGGTCAAGGTTCCGATTGGACCTAGGGTTAGGGTTATGTTGAGGGCTAGGGTTAGAGATCCGATTAGGCTTACGATTGGACCTAGGGTTTGGGTTATGTTGAGGGCTAGGGTTAGAGATCCGGTTAGGGTTCCGATTGGACCTAGGGATAGGGTTTTGTTGAGGGCTAGGGTTAGGGATCCGGTTACGGTTCCGATTGTACCTAGGGATAGGGTTCTGTTGAGGGCTAGTTTAGATATCCGGTTAGGGTTCCCATGGAAACTAGGGTTAGGATTATGTTGAAGGCTAGGGTTAGAGATCCCGTTAGGGTTCCGATTGGACCTACGGTTAGGGTTACGTTGAGGGCTATGGGTAGAGATCCGGTTAGGGTTCCGATTGGAGCTAGGGTTAGGGTTATGTTGAGGGATAGGGTTAGAGATCCCGTTAGAGTTCCGATTGGATCTAGGGTTAGGGTTATGTTGAGGGCTAGTGTTAGAGATCCCGTAAGGGTTCAGATTGGAGCTAGGGTTATGGTTATGTTGAGGGCTAGGGTTAGAGATCCGGTTAGGGTTCAGATTGGAGCTAGGGTTAGGGTTATGTTGAGGGCTAGGGTTAGAGATCCGGTTAGGGTTCAGATTGGAGCTAGGGTTAGGGTTATGTTGAGGGCTAGGGTTAGAGATCCGTTTAGGGTTCATATTGGAGCTAGGGTTAGGGTTATGTTGAGGGTTAGGGTTATAGATCCGGTCAAGGTTCCGATTGGACCTAGGGTTAGGGTTATGTTGAGGGCTGGGTTAGAGATCCGGTTAGGGTTCCGATTGGAGCTAGGGTTAGGGTTATGTTGAGGACTAGGGTTAGAGATCCCGTTAGAGTTCCGATTGGATCTAGGGTTAGGGTATGTTGAGGGCTAGTGTTAGAGATCCCGTAAGGGTTCAGATTGGAGCTAGGGTTAGGGTTATGTTGAGGGCTAGGGTTAGAGATCCGGTTAGGTTTACGATGGACCTACGGTTAGGGTTATGATGAGGGCTAGGGTTAGAGATCCGGTTAGGGTTCCGATTGGACCTAGGGTTAGGGTTATGTTGAGGGCTAGGGTTTGAGATCCGGTTAGGGTTCCGAATCGACCTAGGGTTACGGTTATGCTGAGGGCTAGGGTTAGAGATACGGTTAGGGTTCCGATTGGACCTAGGGTTAGGGTTATGTTGAGGGCTAGGGTTTGAGATCCGGTTAGGGTTCCGAATCGACCTAGGGATACGGTTATGCTGAGGGCTAGGGTTAGAGATCCGGTTAGGGTTCCGATTGGACCTAGGGTTAGGGCTATGTGTAGAGCTTGTGTTAGAGATCCGGTTAGGGTTCCGATTGGACCTAGGGTTAGGGTTATGTTGAGGGCTAGGGTTAGAGATCCGGTTAGGGTTCCGATTGGACCTAGGGTTAGGGTTATGTTGAGGGCTAATGTTAGAGATCAGGTTAGGGTTGCGATTGGACCTAGGGTTAGGGTTATGTTGAGGGCTAGGGCTAGAGATCCGGTTAGGGTTCCCATTGGACCTAGGGTTAGGGTTATGTTGAGGGCTAGGGTTAGAGATCCGGTTAAGGTTCCGAGTGGACCTAGGGTTAGGGTTATGTTGAGGGCTAGGGTTAGAGATCCGGTTAGGGTTCCGATTGGACCTAGGGTTAGTGTTATGTTGAGGGCTAGTGTTAGATATCCGGATCAGGTTCCCATTGGACCTAGGGTTAGGGTTATGTTGAAGGCTAGGGTTAGAGATCCCGTTAGAGTTCCGATTGGATCCAGGGTTAGGGTTATGTTGAGGGCTAGTGTTAGAGATCCCGTAAGGGTTCAGATTGGAGCTAGGGTTATGGTTATGTTGAGGGCTAGGGTTAGAGATCCGGTTAGGGTTCAGATTGGAGCTAGGGTTAGGGTTATGTTGAGGGCTAGGGTTAGAGATCCGGTTAAGGTTCAGATTGGAGCTAGGGTTAGGGTTATGTTGAGGGCTAGGGTTAGAGATCCGGTTAGGGTTCCGATTGGACATAGGGTTAGGGTTATCTTGAGGGGTGGGTTAGAGATCCGGTTAGGGTTCAGATTGGAGCTAGGGTTAGGGTTATGTTGAGGGCTAGGGTTAGAGTTCCGGTTAGGGTTCAGATTGGAGCTAGGGTTAGGGTTATGTTGAGGGCTAGGGTTAGAGATCCGTTTAGGGTTCATATTGGAGCTAGGGTTAGGGTTATGTTGAGGGTTAGGGTTAGAGATCCGGTCAAGGTTCCGATTGGATCTAGGGTTAGGGTTATGTTGAGGGCTAGGGTTAGAGATCCGGTTAGGCTTACGATTGGACCTAGGGTTTGGGTTATGTTGAGGGCTAGGGTTAGAGATCCGGTTAGGGTTCCGATTGGACCTAGGGATAGGGTTTTGTTGAGGGCTAGGGTTAGAGATCCGCTTACGGTTCCGATTGGACCTAGGGATAGGGTTCTGTTGAGGGCTAGTTTTAGATATCCGGTTAGGGTTCCCATGGAACATAGGGTTAGGATTATGTTGAAGGCTAGGGTTAGAGATCCTGTTAGGGTTCCAATTGGACCTAGGGTTAGGGTTACGTTGAGGGCTATGGTTAGAGATCCGGTTAGGGTTCCGATTGGAGCTAGGGTTAGGGTTATGTTTAGGGCAGGGGTTAGAGATCCGGTTAGGGTTACGATTAGACCTAGGGTTAGGGTTATGTTGAGGACTAGGGTTAGAGATCCGGTTAGGGTTCCGATTGGACCTAGGTCAGGGTTATGTTGAGAGCTACGGTTAGAGATCCGGTTAGGGTTCAGATTGGAGCTAGGGTTAGGGTTATGTTGAGGGCTAGGGTTAGAGATCCGGTCAGGGTTCAGATTGGAGCTAGCGTTAGGGTTATGTTGAGGGCTAATGTTAGAGATCAGGTTAGGGTTGCGATTGTACCTAGGGTTAGGGATATGTTGAGGGCTAGGGCTAGAGATCCGGTTAGGGTTCCCATTGGACCTAGGGTTAGGGTTATGTTGAGGGCTAGGGTTAGAGATCGGGTTAAGGTTCCGATTGGACCTAGGGTTAGGGTTTTGTTGAGGGCTAGGGTTAGAGATCCGGTTAGGGTTCCGATTGGACCTAGGGTTAGGGTTATGTTGAGGGCTAGGGTTAGAGATCCGGTTAGGGTTCAGATTGGAGCTAGGGTTAGGGTTATGTTGAGGGCTAGGGTTAGAGATCCGGTCAGGGTTCAGATTGGAGCTAGGGTTAGGGTTATGTTGAGGGTTAGGGTTAGAGATCCGGTCAAGGTTCCGATTGGACCTAGGGTTAGGGTTATGTTGAGGGTTAGGTTTAGAGATCTTGTTAGGGATCCGATTGAACCTAGGGTTAGGGTTATGTGTAGGGCTAGGGGTAGAGCTCCGGTTAGGGTTCCGATTGGACCTAGGGTTAGGGTTATGTTTAGGGCTAGGGCTAGAGATCAGGTTAGGGTTCCGATTGGACCTAGGGTTAGGGTTATACTGAGGGCTAGGGTTAGAGATCCGGTTAGGGTTCCGATTGGAGCTAGGGTTAGGGTTATGTTGAGGGCTAGGGTTAGAGATCCGGTTATGGTTCCGATTGGACCTAGGGTTAGGGTTATGTTGAGGGCTAGGGTTAGAGATCCGGTTAGGGTTAGGATTGGACCTACGGTTAGGGTTATGATGAGGGCTAGGGTTAGAGATCCTGACAGGTTTCCGATTGGACCTAGGGTTAGGGTTATGTTGAGGGCTAGGGTTAGAGATACGGTTAGGGTTCCGATTGGACCTACGGTTAGGGTTATGTATAGGTCTAGGGATAGAGATCCGGTTAGGGTTACGATTAGACCTAGGGTTAGGGTTATGCTGAAGGCTAGGGTTAGAGATCCGGTTAGGGTTACGATTGGACCTAGGGTTAGGGTTATGTTGAGGGCTAGGGGTAGAGATCCGGTTAGGGTTACGATTGGACCTAGGGTTAGGGTGATGTGTAGGGCTAGAGTTAGAGATCCGGTTAGGGTTACGATTAGACCTAGGGTTAAGGTTATGTTGAAGGCTAGGGTTAGAGATCCGGTTAGGGTTACGATTGGACCTAGGGTTTGGGTTATGTTGAGGGCTAGGGGTAGAGATCCGGTTAGGGTTACGATTGGACCTAGGGTTAGGGTTATGTTGAGGGCTAGGGTTAGAGATCCCGTTAGAGTTCAGATTGGATCTAGGGTTAGGGTTATGTTGAGGGCTAGGGTTAGAGATCCGGTTAGGGTTCAGATTGGAGCTAGGGTTAGGGTTATGTTGAGGGCTAGGGTTAGAGATCCGGTTAGGGTTCAGATTGGAGCTAGGGTTAGGGTTATGTTGAGGGCTAGGGTTAAAGATCCGGTCAGCGTACAGATTGGAGCTAGGGTTAGGGTTATGTTGAGGGTTAGGGTTAGAGATCCGGTCAAGGTTCCGATTGGACCTAGGGTTAGGGTTATGTTGAGGGCTAGGGTTAGAGATCCGGTTAGGCTTACGATTGGACCTAGGGTTTGGGTTATGTTGAGGGCTAGGGTTAGAGATCCGGTTAGGGTTCCGATTGGACCTAGGGATAGGGTTTTGTTGAGGGCTAGGGTTAGAGATCCGGTTACGGTTCCGATTGGACCTAGGGATAGGGTTCTGTTGAGGACTAGTTTTAGATATCCTCTTAGGGTTCCCATGGAACCTAGGGTTAGGATTATGTTGAAGGCTAGGGTTAGTGATCCCGTTAGGGTTCCGATTGGACCTACGGTTAGGGTTACGTTGAGGGCTATGGTTAGAGATCCGGTTAGGGTTCCGATTGGAGCTAGGGTTAGGGTTATGTTGAGGGCTAGGGTTAGAGATCCCGTTAGAGTTCCGATTGGATCTAGGGTTAGGGTATGTTGAGGGCTAGTGTTAGAGATCCCGTAAGGGTTCAGATTGGAGCTAGGGTTAGGGTTATGTTGAGGGCTAGGGTTAGAGATCCGGTTAGGTTTACGATGGACCTACGGTTAGGGTTATGATGAGGGCTAGGGTTAGAGATCCGGTTAGGGTTCCGATTGGACCTAGGGTTAGGGTTATGTTGAGGGCTAGGGTTAGAGATCCGGTTAGGGTTCAGATTGGAGCTAGGGTTAGGGTTATGTTGAGGGCTAGGGTTAGAGATCCGGTTAGGGTTCAGATTGGAGCTAGGGTTAGGGTTATGTTGAGGGCTAGGGTTAAAGATCCGGTCAGCGTACAGATTGGAGCTAGGGTTAGGGTTATGTTGAGGGTTAGGGTTAGAGATCCGGTCAAGGTTCCGATTGGACCTAGGGTTAGGGTTATGTTGAGGGCTAGGGTTAGAGATCCGGTTAGGCTTACGATTGGACCTAGGGTTTGGGTTATGTTGAGGGCTAGGGTTAGAGATCCGGTTAGGGTTCCGATTGGACCTAGGGATAGGGTTTTGTTGAGGGCTAGGGTTAGAGATCCGGTTACGGTTCCGATTGGACCTAGGGATAGGGTTCTGTTGAGGACTAGTTTTAGATATCCTCTTAGGGTTCCCATGGAACCTAGGGTTAGGATTATGTTGAAGGCTAGGGTTAGTGATCCCGTTAGGGTTCCGATTGGACCTACGGTTAGGGTTACGTTGAGGGCTATGGTTAGAGATCCGGTTAGGGTTCCGATTGGAGCTAGGGTTAGGGTTATGTTGAGGGCTAGGGTTAGAGATCCCGTTAGAGTTCCGATTGGATCTAGGGTTAGGGTATGTTGAGGGCTAGTGTTAGAGATCCCGTAAGGGTTCAGATTGGAGCTAGGGTTAGGGTTATGTTGAGGGCTAGGGTTAGAGATCCGGTTAGGTTTACGATGGACCTACGGTTAGGGTTATGATGAGGGCTAGGGTTAGAGATCCGGTTAGGGTTCCGATTGGACCTAGGGTTAGGGTTATGTTGAGGGCTAGGGTTTGAGATCCGGTTAGGGTTCCGAATCGACCTAGGGTTACGGTTATGCTGAGGGCTAGGGTTAGAGATACGGTTAGGGTTCCGATTGGACCTAGGGTTAGGATTATGTTGAGGGCTAGGGTTTGAGATCCGGTTAGGGTTCCGAATCGACCTAGGGATACGGTTATGCTGAGGGCTAGGGTTAGAGATCCGGTTAGGGTTCCGATTGGACCTAGGGTTAGGGCTATGTGTAGGGCTTGTGTTAGAGATCCGGTTAGGGTTCCGATTGGACCTAGGGTTAGGGTTATGTTGAGGACTAGGGTTAGAGATCCGGTTAGGGTTCCGATTGGACCTAGGGTTAGGGTTATGTTGAGGGCTAATGTTAGAGATCAGGTTAGGGTTGCGATTGGACCTAGGGTTAGGGTTATGTTGAGGGCTAGGGCTAGAGATCCGGTTAGGGTTCCCATTGGACCTAGGGTTAGGGTTATGTTGAGGGCTAGGGTTAGAGATCCGGTTAAGGTTCCGAGTGGACCTAGGGTTAGGGTTATGTTGAGGGCTAGGGTTAGAGATCCGGTTAGGGTTCCGATTGGACCTAGGGTTAGGGTTATGTTGAGGGCTAGTGTTAGATATCCGGATCAGGTTCCCATTGGACCTAGGGTTAGGGTTATGTTGAAGGCTAGGTTTAGAGATCCCGTTAGAGTTCAGATTGGATCTAGGGTTAGGGTTATGTTGAGGGCTAGTGTTAGAGATCCCGTAAGGGTTCAGATTGGAGCTAGGGTTATGGTTATGTTGAGGGCTAGGGTTAGAGATCCGGTTAGGGTTCAGATTGGAGCTAGGGTTAGGGTTATGTTGAGGGCTAGGGTTAGAGATCCGGTTAAGGTTCAGATTGGAGCTAGGGTTAGGGTTATGTTGAGGGCTAGGGTTAGAGATCCGGTTAGGGTTCCGATTGGACATAGGGTTAGGGTTATGTTGAGGGGTGGGTTAGAGATCCGGTTAGGGTTCAGATTGGAGCTAGGGTTAGGGTTATGTTGAGGGCTAGGGTTAGAGTTCCGGTTAGGGTTCAGATTGGAGCTAGGGTTAGGGTTATGTTGAGGGCTAGGGTTAGAGATCCGTTTAGGGTTCATATTGGAGCTAGGGTTAGGGTTATGTTGAGGGTTAGGGTTAGAGATCCGGTCAAGGTTCCGATTGGATCTAGGGTTAGGGTTATGTTGAGGGCTAGGGTTAGAGATCCGGTTAGGCTTACGATTGGACCTAGGGTTTGGGTTATGTTGAGGGCTAGGGTTAGAGATCCGGTTAGGGTTCCGATTGGACCTAGGGATAGGGTTTTGTTGAGGGCTAGGGTTAGAGATCAGGTTAGGTTTGCGATTAGACCTAGGGTTAGGGTTATGTTGAGGGCTAGGGTCACAGATCCGGTTAGGGTTCCGATTGGACCTAGGGTTAGGGTTATGTGTAGGGCTAGGGTTAGAGATCCGTTTAGGGTTACGATTGGACCTAGGGTTAGGGTTATGTTGAGGGCTAGGGTTAGAGATCCGTTTAGGGTTCAGATTGGAGCTAGGGTTAGGGTTATGTTGAGGGTTAGGGTTAGAGATCCGGTCAAGGTTCCGATTGGACCTAGGGTTAGGGTTATGTTGAGGGCTAGGGTTAGAGATCCGATTAGGCTTACGATTGGACCTAGGGTTTGGGTTATGTTGAGGGCTAGGGTTAGAGATCCGGTTAGGGTTCCGATTGGACCTAGGGATAGGGTTTTGTTGAGGGCTAGGGTTAGGGATCCGGTTACGGTTCCGATTGTACCTAGGGATAGGGTTCTGTTGAGGGCTAGTTTTAGATATCCGGTTAGGGTTCCCATGGAAACTAGGGTTAGGATTATGTTGAAGGCTAGGGTTAGAGATCCCGTTAGGGTTCCGATTGGACCTACGGTTAGGGTTACGTTGAGGGCTATGGGTAGAGATCCGGTTAGGGTTCCGATTGGAGCTAGGGTTAGGGTTATGTTGAGGGATAGGGTTAGAGATCCCGTTAGAGTTCCGATTGGATCTAGGGTTAGGGTTATGTTGAGGGCTAGTGTTAGAGATCCCGTAAGGGTTCAGATTGGAGCTAGGGTTATGGTTATGTTGAGGGCTAGGGTTAGAGATCCGGTTAGGGTTCAGATTGGAGCTAGTGTTAGGGTTATGTTGAGGGCTAGGGTTAGAGATCCGGTTAGGGTTCAGATTGGAGCTAGGGTTAGGGTTATGTTGAGGGCTAGGGTTAGAGATCCGTTTAGGGTTCATATTGGAGCTAGGGTTAGGGTTATGTTGAGGGTTAGGGTTATAGATCCGGTCAAGGTTCCGATTGGACCTAGGGTTAGGGTTATGTTGAGGGCTGGGTTAGAGATCCGGTTAGGGTTCCGATTGGAGCTAGGGTTAGGGTTATGTTGAGGACTAGGGTTAGAGATCCGGTTAGGGTTACGATTGGACCTACGGTTAGGGTTATGTTGAGGGCTACGGTTTGAGAACCGGTTAGGGTTCCGAATCGACCTAGGGTTACGGTTATGCTGAGGGCTAGGGTTAGAGATCCGGTTAGGGTTCCGATTGGACCTAGGATTAGGGCTATGTGTAGGGCTAGTGTTAGAGATCCGGTTAGGGTTCCGATTGGACCTAGGGTTAGGGTTATGTTGAGGGCTAGGGTTAGAGATCCGGTTAGGGTTCCGCTTGGACCTAGGGTTAGGGTTATGTTGAGGGCTAATGTTAGAGATCAGGTTAGGGTTGCGATTAGACCTAGGGTTAGGGTTATGTTGAGGGCTAGGGCTAGAGATCCGGTTAGGGTTCCCATTGGACCTAGGGTTAAGGTTATGATGAGGGCTAGGGTTAGAGATCCGGTTAAGGTTCCGATTGGACCTAGGGTTAGGGTTATGTTGAGGGCTAGTGTTAGATATCCGGATCAGGTTCCCATTGGGCCTAGGTTTAGGATTATGTTGAAGGCTAGGGTTAGAGATCCCGTTAGAGTTCCGATTGGATCTAGGGTTAGGGTTATGATGAGGGCTAGTGTTAGAGATCCCGTAATGGTTCAGATTGGAGCTAGGGTTAGGGTTATGTTGAGGGCTAGGGTTAGAGATCCGGTTAGGGTTCAGATTGGAGCTAGGGTTAGGGTTATGTTGAGGGCTAGGGTTAGAGATCCGGTCAGGGTTCAGATTGGAGCTAGGGTTAGGGTTATGTTGAGGGCTACGGTTAGAGATCCGGTTAGGGTTCCGAATCGACCTAGGGTTAGGTTTATGTTGAGGGCTAGGGTCACAGATCCGGTTAGGGTTCCGATTGGACCTAGGGTTAGGGTTATGTGTAGGGCTAGGGTTAGAGTTCCGTTTAGGGTTACGATTGGACCTAGGGTTAGGGTTATGTTGAGGGCTAGGGTTAGAGATTCGTTTAGGGTTCAGATTGGAGCTAGGGTTAGGATTATGTTGAGGGTTAGGGTTAGAGATCCGGTCAAGGTTCCGACTGGACCTAGGGTTAGGGTTATGTTGAGGGCTAGGGTTAGAGATCCGGTTAGGCTTACGATTGGACCTAGGGTTTGGGTTATGTTGAGGGCTAGGGTTAGAGATCCGGTTACGGTTCCGATTGGACCTAGGGATAGGGTTCTGTTGAGGGCTAGTTTTAGATATCCGGTTAGGGTTCCCATGGAACCTAGGGTTAGGATTATGTTGAAGGCTAGGGTTAGAGATCCCGTTAGGGTTCCGATTGGACCTACGGTTAGGGTTACGTTGAGGGCTATGGGTAGAGATCCGGTTAGGGTTCCGATTGGAGCTAGGGTTAGGGTTATGTTGAGGGATATGGTTAGAGATCCCGTTAGAGTTCCGATAGGATCTAGGGTTAGGGTTATGTTGAGGGCTAGTGTTAGAGATCCCGTAAGGGTTCAGATTGGAGCTAGGGTTATGGTTATGTTGAGGGCTAGGGTTAGAGATCCGGTTAGGGTTCAGATTGGAGCTAGGGTTAGGGTTATGTTGAGGGCTAGGGTTAGAGATCCGGTTAAGGTTCAGATTGGAGCTAGGGTTAGGGTTATGTTGAGGGCTAGGGTTAGAGATCCGGTTAGGGTTCCGATTGGACATAGGGTTAGGGTTATGTTGAGGGGTGGGTTAGAGATCCGGTTAGGGTTCAGATTGGAGCTAGGGTTAGGGTTATGTTGAGGGCTAGGGTTAGAGATCCGGTTAGGGTTCAGATTGGAGCTAGGGTTAAGGTTATGTTGAGGGCTAGGGTTAGAGATCCGTTTAGGGTTCATATTGGAGCTAGGGTTAGGGTTATGTTGAGGGTTAGGGTTATAGATCCGGTCAAGGTTCCGATTGGACCTAGGGTTAGGGTTATGTTTAGGGCTAGGGTTAGAGATCCGGTTAGGCTTACGATTGGACCTAGGGTTTGGGTTATGTTGAGGGCTAGGGTTAGAGATCCGGTTAGGGTTCCGATTGGACCTAGGGATAGGGTTTTGTTGAGGGCTAGGGTTAGAGATCCGCTTACGGTTCCGATTGGACCTAGGGATAGGGTTCTGTTGAGGGCTAATTTTAGATATCCGGTTAGGGTTCCCATGGAACCTAGGGTTAGGATTATGTTGAAGGCTAGGGTTAGAGATCCCGTTAGGGTTCCGATTGGACCTAGGATTAGGGATATGTTGAGGGCTAGGGTTAGAGATCCGGTTGGGGTTCCGATTGGACCTAGGGTTAGGGTTATGTTGAGGGGTAGGGTTAGAGATCCAGTTAGGATTCCGATTGGACCTAGGGTTAGGGTTATGTTGAGGGCTAGGTTTAGAGATCCGGTTTGGTTTCGATTGGACCTAGGGTTAGGGTTATGTATAGGGCTAGGTTTAGAGATCCGGTTAGGGTTACGATTAGACCTAGGGATAGGGTTATGTTGAGGGCTAGGTTTAGATATCCGGTTATGGTTCCGAATGGACCTAGGGTTAGGGTTACGTTGAGAGCTAGGGTTAGAGATCCGGTTAGGCTTACGATTGGACCTAGGATTAGGGTTATGTTGAGGGCTAGGGTTAGAGAACCGGTTAGGGTTCCGATTGGACCTAGGGTTAGGGTTATGTTGAGGGCTAGGGTTAGAGAACCGGTTAAGGTTCCGAATCGACCTAGGGTTAGGGATATGTTGAGGGTTAGGTTTAGAGATCTTGTTAGGGATCCGATTGAACCTAGGGTTAGGGTTATGTTTAGGGGTAGGGCTAGAGATCAGGTTAGGGTTCCGATTGGACCTAGGGTTAGGGTTATATTGAGGGCTAGCGTTAGAGATCCGGTTAGGGTTCCGATTGGACCTAGGGTTAGGGTTATGTTGAGGGCTAGGTTTAGAGATTCGGTTATGGTTCCGATTGGACCTAGGGTTAGGGTTATGTTGAGGGCTAGGGTTAGAGATCCGGTTAGGGTTAGGATTGGACCTACGGTTAGGGTTATGATGAGGGCTAGGGTTAGACATCCGGTCAGGGTTCAGATTGGAGCTAGGGTTAGGGTTATGTTGAGGGCTACGGTTAGAGATCCGGTTAGGGTTCCGAATCGACCTAGGGTTAGGGTTATGTTGAGGGCTAGGGTCACAGATCCGGTTAGGGTTCCGATTGGACCTAGGGTTAGCGTTATGTGTAGGGCTAGGGTTAGAGATCCGTTTAGGGTTACGATTAGACCTAGGGTTAGGGTTATGTTGAGGGCTAGGGTTAGAGATCCGTTTAGGGTTCAGATTGGAGCTAGGGTTAGGGTTATGTTGAGGGTTAGGGTTAGAGATCCGGTCAAGGTTCCGATTGGACCTAGGGTTAGGGTTATGTTGAGGGCTAGGGTTAGAGATCCGATTAGGCTTACGATTGGACCTAGGATTAGGGTTATGTTGAGGGCTACGGTTAGAGATCCGGTTAGGGTTCCGAATCGACCTAGGGTTAGGGTTATGTTGAGGGCTAGGGTCACAGATCCGGTTAGGGTTCCGATTGGACCTAGGGTTAGGGTTATGTGTAGGGCTAGGGTTAGAGATCCGTTTAGGGTTACGATTAGACCTAGGGTTAGGGTTATGTTGAGGGCTAGGGTTAGAGATCCGTCTAGGGTTCAGATTGGACCTAGGGTTAGGGTTATGTTGAGAGCTAGGGTCACAGATCCGGTTAGGCTTACGATTGGACCTAGGGTTTGGGTTATGTTGAGGGCTAGGGTTAGAGATCCGGTTAGGGTTCCGATTGGACCTAGGGATAGGGTTTTGTTGAGTGCTAGGGTTAGAGATCCGGTTACGGTTCCGATTGGACCTAGGGATAGGGTTCTGTTGAGGGCTAGTTTTAGATATCCGGTGAGGGTTCCCATGGAACCTAGGGTTAGGATTATGTTGAAGGCTAGGGTTAGAGATCCCGTTAGGGTTCCGATTGGACCTACGGTTAGGGTTACGTTGAGGGCTATGGTTAGAGATCCGGTTAGGGTTCCGATTGGAGCTAGGGTTAGGGTTATGTTGAGGGCTAGGATTAGAGATCCCGTTAGAGTTCCGATTGGATCTAGGGTTAGGGTTATGTTGAGGGCTAGTGTTAGAGATCCCGTAAGGGTTCAGATTGGAGCTAGGGTTAGGGTTATGTTGAGGGCTAGGGTTAGAGATCCGGTTAGGGATCAGATTGGAGCTAGGCTTAGGGTTATGTTGAGGGCTAGGGTTAGAGACCCGGTTAGGGTTCAGATTGGAGCTAGGGTTAGGGTTATGTTGAGGGCTAGGGTTAGAGATCCGGTTAAGGTTCAGATTGGACCTAGGGTTAGGGTTATGTTGAGGGCTAATGTTAGAGATCAGGTTAGGGTTGCGATTGGACCTAGGGTTAGGGTTATGTTGAGGGCTAGGGCTAGAGATCCTGTTAGGGTTCCCATTGGACCTAGGGTTAGGGTTATGTTGAGGGCTAGGGTTAGAGATCCGGTTAAGGTTCCGAGTGGACCTAGGGTTAGGGTTATGTTGAGGGCTAGGGTTAGAGATCCGGTTAGGGTTCCGATTGGACCTAGGGTTAGGGTTATGTTGAGGGCTAGTGTTAGATATCCGGATCAGGTTCCCATTGGACCTAGGGTTAGGGTTATGTTGAAGGCTAGGGTTAGAGATACCGTTAGAGTTCCGATTGGATCTAGGGTTAGGGTTATGTTGAGGGCTAGTGTTAGAGATCCCGTAAGGGTTCAGATTGGAGCTAGGGTTATGGTTATGTTGAGGGCTAGGGTTAGAGATCCGGTTAGGGTTCAGATTGGAGCTAGGGTTAGGGTTATGTTGAGGGCTAGGGTTAGAGATCCGGTTAAGGTTCAGATTGGAGCTAGGGTTAGGGTTATGTTGAGGGCTAGGGTTAGAGATCCGGTTAGGGTTCCGATTGGACATAGGGTTAGGGTTATGTTGAGGGGTGGGTTAGAGATCCGGTTAGGGTTCAGATTGGAGCTAGGGTTAGGATTATGTTGAGGGATAGGGTTAGAGTTCCGGTTAGGGTTCAGATTGGAGCTAGGGTTAGGGTTATGTTGAGGGCTAGGGTTAGAGATCCGTTTAGGGTTCATATTGGAGCTAGCGTTAGGGTTATGTTGAGGGTTAGGGTTAGAGATCCGGTCAAGGTTCCGATTGGATCTAGGGTTAGGGTTATGTTGAGGGCTAGGGTTAGAGATCCGGTTAGGCTTACGATTGGACCTAGGGTTTGGGTTATGTTGAGGGCTACGGTTAGAGATCCGGTTAGGGTTCCGAATCGACCTAGGGTTAGGGTTATGTTGAGGGCTAGGGTCACAGATCCGGTTAGGGTTCCGATTGGACCTAGGGTTAGGGTTATGTGTAGGGCTAGGGTTAGAGATCCGTTTAGGGTTACGATTAGACCTAGGGTTAGGGTTATGTTGAGGGCTAGGGTTAGAGATCCGTCTAGGGTTCAGATTGGACCTAGGGTTAGGGTTATGTTGAGAGCTAGGGTCAGAGATCCGGTTAGGCTTACGATTGGACCTAGGGTTTGGGTTATGTTGAGGGCTAGGGTTAGAGATCTGGTTAGGGTTCCGATTGGACCTAGGGATAGGGTTTTGTTGAGGGCTAGGGTTAGAGATCCGGTTACGGTTCCGATTGGACCTAGGGATAGGGTTCTGTTGAGGGCAAGTTTTAGATATCCGGTGAGGGTTCCCATGGAACCTAGGGTTAGGATTATGTTGAAGGCTAGGGTTAGAGATCCCGTTAGGGTTCCGATTGGACCTACGGTTAGGGTTACGTTGAGGGCTATGGTTAGAGATCCGGTTAGGGTTCCGATTGGAGCTAGGGTTAGGGTTATGTTGAGGGCTAGGATTAGAGATCCCGTTAGAGTTCCGATTGGATCTAGGGTTAGGGTTATGTTGAGGGCTAGTGTTAGAGATCCCGTAAGGGTTCAGATTGGAGCTAGGGTTAGGGTTATGTTGAGGGCTAGGGTTAGAGATCCGGTTAGGGATCAGATTGGAGCTAGGCTTAGGGTTATGTTGAGGGCTAGGGTTAGAGATCCGGTTAGGGTTCAGATTGGAGCTAGGGTTAGGGTTATGTTCAGGGCTAGGGTTAGAGATCCGGTTAGGGTTCAGATTGGAGCTAGGGTTATGTTTATGTTGAGGGCTAGGGTTAGAGATCCGGTCAGGGTTCAGATTGGAGCTAGGGTTAGGGTTATGTTGAGGGCTAATGTTAGAGATCAGGTTAGAGTTGCGATTGGACCTAGGGTTAGGGTTATGTTGAGGGCTAGGGCTAGAGATCCGGTTAGGGTTCCCATTGGACCTAGGGTTATCGTTATGTCGAGGGCTAGGGTTAGAGATCCGGTTAAGGTTCTGATTGGACCTAGAGTTAGGGTTATGTTGAGGGCTAGGGTTAGAGATCCGGTTAGGGTTCCTATTGGACCTAGGGTTAGGGTTATGTTGAGGGCAGTTGTTAGAGATCCGGTTAGGGTTACGATTAGACCTAGGGTTAGGGTTATGTTGAGGGCTAGGGTTAGAGATCCGGTTAGGTTTCCGATTGGACCTAGGATTAGGGATATGTTGAGGGCTAGGGTTAGAGATCCGGTTAGGGTTCCGATTGGACCTAGGGTTAGGGTTATGTTGATAGGTAGGGTTAGAGATCCAGTTAGGATTCCGATTGGACCTAGGGTTAGGGTTATGTTGAGGGGTAGGGTTAGAGATCCAGTTAGGATTCCGATTGGACCTAGGGTTAGGGTTATGTTGAGGGCTAGGTTTAGAGATCCGGTTTGGGTTCCGATTGGACCTAGGGTTAGGGTTATGTATAGGGCTAGGTTTAGAGATCCGGTTAGGGTTACGATTAGACCTAGGGATAGGGTTATGTTGAGGGCTAGGTTTAGATATCCGGTTATGGTTCCGAATGGACCTAGGGTTAGGGTTACGTTGAGAGCTAGGGTTAGAGATCCGGTTAGGCTTACGATTGGACCTAGGATTAGGGTTATGTTGAGGGCTAGGGTTAGAGAACCGGTTAGGGTTCCGATTGGACCTAGGGTTAGGGTTATGTTGAGGGCTAGGGTTAGAGAACCGGTTAGGGTTCCGAATCGACCTAGGGTTAGGGATATGTTGAGGGTTAGGTTTAGAGATCTTGTTAGGGATCCGATTGAACCTAGGGTTAGGGTTATGTGTAGGGCTAGGGGTAGAGTTCCGGTTAGGGTTCCGATTGGACCTAGGGTTAGGGTTATGTTTAGGGGTAGGGCTAGAGATCAGGTTAGGGTTCCGATTGGACCTAGGGTTAGGGTTATATTGAGGGCTAGCGTTAGAGATCCGGTTAGGGTTCCGATTGGACCTAGGGTTAGGGTTATGTTGAGGGCTAGGTTTAGAGATTCGATTATGGTTCCGATTGTACCTAGGGTTAGGGTTATGTTGAGGGCTAGGGTTAGAGATCCGGTTAGGGTTAGGATTGGACCTACGGTTAGGGTTATGATGAGGGCTAGGGTTAGAGATCCGGTAAGGGTTCCGAATCGACCTAGGGTTAGGGTTATGTTGAGGGCTAGGGTTACAGATCCGGTTAGGGTTCCGAATGGACCTAGGGTTAGCGTTATGTGTAGGGCTAGGGTTAGAGATCCGTTTAGGGTTACGATTAGACCTAGGGTTAGGGTTATGTTGAGGGCTAGGGTTAGAGATCCGTTTAGGGTTCAGATTGGAGCTAGGGTTAGGGTTATGTTGAGGGTTAGGGTTAGAGATCCGGTCAAGGTTCCGATTGGACCTAGGCTTAGGGTTATGTTGAGGGCTAGGGTTAGAGATCCGTTTAGGGTTCAGATTGGAGCTAGGGTTAGGGTTATGTTGAGGGTTAGGGTTAGAGATCCGGTCAAGGTTCCGATTGGACCTAGGGTTAGGGTTATGTTGAGGGCTAGTGTTAGAGATCCGATTAGGCTTACGATTGGACCTAGGATTAGGGTTATGTTGAGGGCTACGGTTAGAGATCCGGTTAGGGTTCCGAATCGACCTAGGGTTAGGGTTATGTTGAGGGCTGGGGTCACAGATCCGTTTAGGGTTCCGATTGGACCTAGGGTTAGGGTTATGTGTAGGGCTAGGGTTAGAGATCCGTTTAGGGTTACGATTAGACCTAGGGTTAGGGTTATGTTGAGGGCTAGGGTTAGAGATCCGTCTAGGGTTCAGATTGGACCTAGGGTTAGGGTTATGTTGAGAGCTAGGGTCAGAGATCCGGTTAGGCTTACGATTGGACCTAGGATTTGGGTTATGTTGAGGGCTAGGGTTAGAGATCCGGTTAGGGTTCCGATTGGACCTAGGGATAGGGTTTTGTTGAGGGCTAGGGTTAGAGATCCGGTTACGGTTCCGATTGGACCTAGGGATAGGGTTCTGTTGAGGGCTAGTTTTAGATATCCGGTGAGGGTTCCCATGGAACCTAGGGTTAGGATTATGTTGAAGGCTAGGGTTAGAGATCCCGTTAGGGTTCCGATTGGACCTACGGTTAGGGTTACGTTGAGGGCTATGGTTAGAGATCCGGTTAGGGTTCCGATTGGAGCTAGGGTTAGGGTTATGTTGAGGGCTAGGATTAGAGATCCCATTAGAGTTCCGATTGGATCTAGGGTTAGGGTTATGTTGAGGGCTAGTGTTAGAGATCCCGTAAGGGTTCAGATTGGAGCTAGGGTTAGGGTTATGTTGAGGGCTAGGGTTAGAGATCCGGTTAGGGATCAGATTGGAGCTAGGCTTAGGGTTATGTTGAGGGCTAGGGTTAGAGATCCGGTTAGGGTTCAGATTGGAGCTAGGGTTAGGGTTATGTTGAGGGCTAGGGTTAGAGATCCGGTTAGGGTTCAGATTGGAGCTAGGGTTAGGTTTATGTTGAGGGCTAGGGTTAGAGATCCGGTCAGGGTTCAGATTGGAGCTAGGGTTAGGGTTATGTTGAGGGCTAATGTTAGAGATCAGGTTAGAGTTGCGATTGGACCTAGGGTTAGGGTTATGTTGAGGGCTAGGGCTAGAGATCCGGTTAGGGTTCCCATTGGACCTAGGGTTATCGTTATGTTGAGGGCTAGGGTTAGAGATCCGGATAAGGTTCCGATTGGACCTAGAGTTAGGGTTATGTTGAGGGCTAGGGTTAGAGATCCGGTTAGGGTTCCTATTGGACCTAGGGTTAGGGTTATGTTGAGGGCAGTGGTTAGAGATCCGGTTAGGGTTACGATTAGACCTAGGGTTAGGGTTATGTTGAGGGCTAGGGTTAGAGATCCGGTTAGGTTTCCGATTGGACCTAGGATTAGGGATATGTTGAGGGCTAGGGTTAGAGATCCGGTTAGGGTTCCGATTGGACCTAGGGTTAGGGTTATGTTGATAGGTAGGGTTAGAGATCCAGTTAGGATTCCGATTGGACCTAGGGTTAGGGTTATGTATAGGGCTAGGTTTAGAGATACGGTTAGGGTTACGATTAGACCTCGGGATAGGGTTATGTCGAGGGCTAGGTTTAGAGATCCGGTTATGGTTCCGAATGGACCTAGGGTTAGGGTTATGTTGAGGGCTAGGGTTAGAGATCCGGTTAGGGTTACGATTGGACCTAGGATTAGGGTTATGTTGAGGGCTAGGGTTAGAGAACCGGTTAGGGTTCCGATTGGACCTAGGGTTGGGGTTATGTTGAGGGCTAGGGTTAGAGAACCGGTTAGGGTTCCGAATCGACCTAGGGTTAGGGATATGTTGAGGGTTAGGTTTAGAGATCTGGTTAGGGTTCCGATTGAACCTAGGGTTAGGGTTATGTGTAGGGCTAGGGGTATAGTTCCGGTTAGGTTTCCGATTGGACCTAGGGTTAGGGTTATGTTTAGGGCTAGGGCTAGAGATCAGGTTAGGGTTCCGATTGGACCTAGGGTTAGGGTTATGTTGAGGGCTAGGTTTAGAGATCCGGTTAGGGTTCCGATTGGAGCTAGGGTTAGGGTTATGTTGAGGGCTAGGGTTAGAGATCCGGTTAGGGTTACGATTGGACCTACGGTTAGGGTTATGATGAGGGCTAGGGTTAGAGATCCTGACAGGGTTCCGATTGGACCTAGGGTTAGGGTTATGTTGAGGACTAGGGTTTGAGATCCGGTTAGAGTTCCGAATCGACCTAGGGTTACGGTTATGCTGAGGGCTAGGGTTAGAGATCCGGTTAAGGTTCCGATTGGACCTAGGGTTAGGGTTATGTGTAGGGCTAGGGTTAGAGATCCGGTTAGGGTTCCGATTGGACATAGGGTTAGGGTTATGTTGAGGGCTAGGGTTAGAGATCCGCTTAGGGTTCCGATTGGACCTAGGGTTAGGGTTATGTTGAGGGCTAATGTTAGAGATCAGGTTAGGGTTCCTATTAGACCTAGGGTTAGTGTTATGTTGAGGGCTAGGGTTAGAGATCCGGTTAGGGTTCCGATTGGACCTAGGGTTAGGGTTATGTGTAGTGCTAGAGTTAGAGATCCGGTTAGGGTTACGATTAGACCTAGGATTAGGGTTATGTTGAAGGCTAGGGTAAGAGATCCGGTTAGGGTTACGATTGGACCTAGGGTTAGGGTTATGTTGAGGGCTAGAGGTAGAGATCCGGTTAGGGTTCCGATTGGACCTAGGGTTAGAGTTATGTTGAGGGCTAGGGTTAGAGATCCGGTTAGGGTTCCGATTGGACCTAGGGTTAGGGTTATGTTGAGGGCTAGGGTTAGAGATCCGGTTAGGGTTACGATTGGACCTAGGGTTAGGGTTATGTTGAGGGCTAGGGCTAGAGATCCGGTTAGTGTTCCGATTGGACCTAGGGTTAGGGTTATG
Source organism: Miniopterus natalensis (assembly GCF_054644295.1). Classification (NCBI taxonomy): domain Eukaryota; kingdom Metazoa; phylum Chordata; class Mammalia; order Chiroptera; family Miniopteridae; genus Miniopterus; species Miniopterus natalensis. The sequence continues at coordinate 84,832,946 of NC_142089.1, forward strand.
TATAGGTCTAGGGATAGAGATCCGGTTAGGGTTACGATTAGACCTAGGGTTAGGGTTATGTTGAGGGCTAGTGTTAGAGATCCCGTAAGGTTTCAGATTGGAGCTAGGGTTAGGGTTATGTTGAGGGCTAGGGTTAGAGATCCGGTTAGGGTTCAGATTGGAGCTAGGGTTAGGGTTATGTTGAGGGCTAGGGTTAGAGATCGGGATAAGGTTCAGATTGGAGCTAGGGTTAGGGTTATGTTGAGGGCTAGGGTTAGAGATCCGGTTAGGGTTCCGATTGGACATAGGGTTAGGGTTACGTTGAGGGCTAGGGTTAGAGATCCGGTTAGGGTTCAGATTGGAGCTAGGGTTAGGGTTATGTTGAGGGCTAGGGTTAGAGATCCGGTTTGGGTTCAGATTGGAGCTAGGGTTAGGGTTATGTTGAGGGCTAGGGTTAGAGATCCGTTTAGGGTTCAGATTGGAGCTAGGGTTAGGGTTATGTTGAGGGTTAGGGTTAGAGATCCGGTCAAGGTTCCGATTGGACCTAGGGTTAGGGTTATGTTGAGGGCTAGGGTTAGAGATCCGGTTAGGCTTACGATAGGACCTAGGGTTTGGGTTATGTTGAGGGCTAGGTTTAGAGATCCGGTTAGGGTTCCGATTGGACGTAGGGATAGGGTTTTGTTCAGGGCTAGGGTTAGAGATCCGGTTAGGATTCCGATTGGACCTAGGGTTAGGGTTATGTATAGGTCTAGGGATAGAGATCCGGTTAGGGTTACGATTAGAACTAGGGTTAGGGTTATGTTGAGGGCTAGGGTTAGAGATCCGGTTAGGGTTCCGATTGGAGCTAGGGTTAGGGTTATGTTGAGGGCTAGGGTTAGAGATACGGTTAGGGTTACGATTGGACCTACAGTTAGGGTTATGATGAGGGCTAGGGTTAGAGATCAGGATAGGGTTCCGATTGGACCTAGGGTTAGGGTTATGTTGAGAGCTAGGGTTTGAGATCCGGTTAGGGTTCCGAATCGACCTAGGATTATGGTTATGCTGAGGGCTAGGGTTAGAGATCCGGTTAGGGTTCCGATTGGACCTAGGGTTAGGGCTATGTGTAGGGCTAGTGTTAGAGATCCAGTTAGGGTTCCGATTGGACCTATGGTTAGGGTTATGTTGAGGGCTAGGGTTAGAGATCCGGTTAGGGTTCCAATTGGACCTAGGGTTAGGGTTATGTTGAGGGCTAATGTTAGAGATCAGGTTAGGGTTGCGATTGGACCTAGGGTTAGGGTTATGTTGAGGGCTAGGGCTAGAGATCCGGTTAGGGTTCCCATTGGACCTAGGGTTAAGGTAATGTTGAGGGCTTGGGTTAGAGATCCGGTTAAGGTTCCGATTGGACCTAGGGTTAGGGTTATGTTGAGGGCTAGTGTTAGATATCCGGATCAGGTTCCCATTGGACCTAGGGTTAGGATTATGTTGAAGGCTAGGGTTAGAGATCCCGTTAGAGTTCCGATTGGATCTAGGGTTAGGGTTATGTTGACGGCTAGTGTTAGAGATCCCGTAAGGGTTCAGATTGGAGCTAGGGTTAGGGTTATGTTGAGGGCTAGGGTTAGAGATCCGGTTAGGGTTCCGATTGGACATAGGGTTAGGGTTATGTTGAGGGCTAGGGTTAGAGATCCGGTTAGGGTTCAGATTGGAGCTAGGGTTAGGGTTATGTTGAGGGCTAGGGTTAGAGATCCGGTTAGGGTTCAGATTGGAGCTAGGGTTAGGGTTATGTTGAGGGCTAGGGTTAGAGATCCGTTTAGGGTTCAGATTGGAGCTAGGGTTAGGGTTATGTTGAGGGTAAGGGTTAGAGATCCGGTCAAGGTTCCGATTGGACCTAGGGGTAGGGTTATGTTGAGGGCTAGGGTTAGAGATCCGATTAGGCTTACGATTGGACCTAGGGTTTGAGTTATGATGAGGGCTAGGGTTAGAGATCCGGTTAGGGTTCCGATTGGACGTAGGGATAGGGTTTTGTTGAGGGCTAGGGTTAGAGATCCGGTTAGGATTCCGATTGCACCTAGGGTTAGGGTTATGTATAGGTCTAGGGATAGAGATCCGGTTAGGGTTACGATTAGAACTACCGTTAGGGTTATGTTGAGGGCTAGGGTTAGAGATCCGGTTAGGGTTCCGATTGGAGCTAGGGTTAGGGTTATGTTGAGGGCTAGGGTTAGAGATACGGTTAGGGTTACGATTGGACCTACGGTTAGGGTTATGATGAGGGCTAGGGTTAGAGATCAGGATAGGGTTCCGATTGGACCTAGGGTTAGGGTTATGTTGAGAGCTAGGGTTTGAGATCCGGTTAGGGTTCCGAATCGACCTAGGGTTATGGTTATGCTGAGGGCTAGGGTTAGAGATCCGGTTAGGGTTCCGATTGGAGCTAGGGTTTGGGTTATGTTGAGGGCTAGGGTTAGAGATCCGGTTAAGGTTCAGATTGGAGCTAGGGTTAGGGTTATGTTGAGGGTTAGGGTTAGAGATCCGGTTAGGGTTCCGATTGGACCTAGGGATAGGGTTTTGTTGAGTGCTAGGGTTAGAGATCCGGTTACGGTTCCGCTTGGACCTAGGGTTAGGGTTATGTTGAGGGCTAATGTTAGAGATCAGGTTAGGGTTGCGATTAGACCCAGGGTTAGGGTTATGTTGAGGGCTAGGGCTAGAGATCCGGTTAGGGTTCCCATTGGACCTAGGGTTAAGGTTATGTTGAGGGCTAGGGTTAGAGATCCGGTTAAGGTTCCGATTGGACCTAGGGTTAGGGTTATGTTGAGGGCTAGTGTTAGATATCCGGATCAGGTTCCCATTGGACCTAGGTTTAGGATTATGTTGAAGGCTAGGGTTAGAGATCCCGTTAGAGTTCCGATTGGATCTAGGGTTAGGGTTATGTTGAGGGCTAGTGTTAGAGATCCCGTAAGGGTTCAGATTGGAGCTAGGGTTAGGGTTATGTTGAGGGCTAGGGTTAGAGATCCGGTTAGGGTTCAGATTGGAGCTAGGGTTAGGGTTATGTTGAGGGCTAGGGTTAGAGATCCGGTCAGGGTTCAGATTGGAGCTAGGGTTAGGGTTATGTTGAGGGCTACGGTTAGAGATCCGGTTAGGGTTCCGAATCGACCTAGGGTTAGGGTTATGTTGAGGGCTAGGGTCACAGATCCGGTTAGGGTTCCGATTGGACCTAGGGTTAGGGTTATGTGTAGGGCTAGGGTTAGAGTTCCGTTTAGGGTTACGATTGGACCTAGGGTTAGGGTTATGTTGAGGGCTAGGGTTAGAGATTCGTTTAGGGTTCAGATTGGAGCTAGGGTTAGGGTTATGTTGAGGGTTAGGGTTAGAGATCCGGTCAAGGTTCCGATTGGACCTAGGGTTAGGGTTATGTTGAGGGCTAGGGTTAGAGATCCGGTTAGGCTTACGATTGGACCTAGGGTTTGGGTTATGTTGAGGGCTAGGGTTAGAGATCCGGTTAGGGTTCCGATTGGACCTAGGGATAGAGTTTTGTTGAGGGCTAGGGTTAGAGATCCGGTTACGGTTCCGATTGGACCTAGGGATAGGGTTCTGTTGAGGGCTAGTTTTAGATATCCGGTTAGGGTTCCCATGGAACCTAGGGTTAAGATTATGTTGAAGGCTAGGGTTAGAGATCCCGTTAGGGTTCAGATTGGAGCTAGGGTTATGGTTATGTTGAGGGATAGGGTTAGAGATCCCGTTAGAGTTCCGATTGGATCTAGGGTTAGGGTTATGTTGAGGGCTAGTGTTAGAGATCCCGTAAGGGTTCAGATTGGAGCTAGGGTTATGGTTATGTTGAGGGCTAGGGTTAGAGATCCGGTTAGGGTTCAGATTGGAGCTAGGGTTAGGGTTATGTTGAGGGCTAGGGTTAGAGATCCGGTTAGGGTTCCGATTGGACATAGGGTTAGGGTTATGTTGAGGGGTGGGTTAGAGATCCGGTTAGGGTTCAGATTGGAGCTAGGGTTAGGGTTATGTTGAGGGCTAGGGTTAGAGATCCGGTTAGGGTTCAGATTGGAGCTAGGGTTAGGGTTATGTTGAGGGCTAGGGTTAGAGATCCGTTTAGGGTTCATATTGGAGCTAGGGTTAGGGTTATGTTGAGGGTTAGGGTTATAGATCCGGTCAAGGTTCCGATTGGACCTAGGGTTAGGGTTATGTTGAGGGCTAGGGTTAGAGATCCGGTTAGGGTTCCGATTGGACCTAGGGATAGGGTTTTGTTGAGGGCTAGGGTTAGAGATCCGCTTACGGTTCCGATTGGACCTAGGGATAGGGTTCTGTTGAGGGCTAGTTTTAGATATCCGGTTAGGGTTCCCATGGAACCTAGGGTTAGGATTATGTTGAAGGCTAGGGTTAGAGATCCCGTTAGGGTTCCGATTGGACCTAGGATTAGGGATATGTTGAGGGCTAGGGTTAGAGATCCGGTTGGGGTTCCGATTGGACCTAGGGTTAGGGTTATGTTGAGGGGTAGGGTTAGAGATCCAGTTAGGATTCCGATTGGACCTAGGGTTAGGGTTATGTTGAGGGCTAGGTTTAGAGATCCGGTTTGGGTTCCGATTGGACCTAGGGTTAGGGTTATGTATAGGGCTAGGTTTAGAGATCCGGTTAGGGTTACGATTAGACCTAGGGATAGGGTTATGTTGAGGGCTAGGTTTAGATATCCGGTTATGGTTCCGAATGGACCTAGGGTTAGGGTTACGTTGAGAGCTAGGGTTAGAGATCCGGTTAGGCTTACGATTGGACCTAGGATTAGGGTTATGTTGAGGGCTAGGGTTAGAGAACCGGTTAGGGTTCCGATTGGACCTAGGGTTAGGGTTATGTTGAGGGCTAGGGTTAGAGAACCGGTTAGGGTTCCGAATCGACCTAGGGTTAGGGATATGTTGAGGGTTAGGTTTAGAGATCTTGTTAGGGATCCGATTGAACCTAGGGTTAGGGTTATGTGTAGGGCTAGGGGTAGAGTTCCGGTTAGGGTTCCGATTGGACCTAGGGTTAGGGTTATGTTTAGGGGTAGGGCTAGAGATCAGGTTAGGGTTCCGATTGGACCTAGGGTTAGGGTTATATTGAGGGCTAGCGTTAGAGATCCGGTTAGGGTTCCGATTGGACCTAGGGTTAGGGTTATGTTGAGGGCTAGGTTTAGAGATTCGGTTATGGTTCCGATTGGACCTAGGGTTAGGGTTATGTTGAGGGCTAGGGTTAGAGATCCGGTTAGGGTTAGGATTGGACCTACGGTTAGGGTTATGATGAGGGCTAGGGTTAGAGATCCGGTCAGGGTTCAGATTGGAGCTAGGGTTAGGGTTATGTTGAGGGCTACGGTTAGAGATCCGGTTAGGGTTCCGAATCGACCTAGAGTTAGGGTTATGTTGAGGGCTAGGGTCACAGATCCGGTTAGGGTTCCGATTGGACCTAGGGTTAGCGTTATGTGTAGGGCTAGGGTTAGAGATCCGTTTAGGGTTACGATTAGACCTAGGGTTAGGGTTATGTTGAGGGCTAGGGTTAGAGATCCGTTTAGGGTTCAGATTGGAGCTAGGGTTAGGGTTATGTTGAGGGTTAGGGTTAGAGATCCGGTCAAGGTTCCGATTGGACCTAGGGTTAGGGTTATGTTGAGGGCTAGGGTTAGAGATCCGATTAGGCTTACGATTGGACCTAGGATTAGGGTTATGTTGAGGGCTACGGTTAGAGATCCGGTTAGGGTTCCGAATCGACCTAGGGTTAGGGTTATGTTGAGGGCTAGGGTCACAGATCCGGTTAGGGTTCCGATTGGACCTAGGGTTAGGGTTATGTGTAGGGCTAGGGTTAGAGATCCGTTTAGGGTTACGATTAGACCTAGGGTTAGGGTTATGTTGAGGGCTAGGGTTAGAGATCCGTCTAGGGTTCAGATTGGACCTAGGGTTAGGGTTATGTTGAGAGCTAGGGTCAGAGATCCGGTTAGGCTTACGATTGGACCTAGGGTTTGGGTTATGTTGAGGGCTAGGGTTAGAGATCTGGTTAGGGTTCCGATTGGACCTAGGGATAGGGTTTTGTTGAGGGCTAGGGTTAGAGATCCGGTTACGGTTCCGATTGGACCTAGGGATAGGGTTCTGTTGAGGGCAAGTTTTAGATATCCGGTGAGGGTTCCCATGGAACCTAGGGTTAGGATTATGTTGAAGGCTAGGGTTAGAGATCCCGTTAGGGTTCCGATTGGACCTACGGTTAGGGTTACGTTGAGGGCTATGGTTAGAGATCCGGTTAGGGTTCCGATTGGAGCTAGGGTTAGGGTTATGTTGAGGGCTAGGATTAGAGATCCCGTTAGAGTTCCGATTGGATCTAGGGTTAGGGTTATGTTGAGGGCTAGTGTTAGAGATCCCGTAAGGGTTCAGATTGGAGCTAGGGTTAGGGTTATGTTGAGGGCTAGGGTTAGAGATCCGGTTAGGGATCAGATTGGAGCTAGGCTTAGGGTTATGTTGAGGGCTAGGGTTAGAGATCCGGTTAGGGTTCAGATTGGAGCTAGGGTTAGGGTTATGTTCAGGGCTAGGGTTAGAGATCCGGTTAGGGTTCAGATTGGAGCTAGGGTTATGTTTATGTTGAGGGCTAGGGTTAGAGATCCGGTCAGGGTTCAGATTGGAGCTAGGGTTAGGGTTATGTTGAGGGCTAATGTTAGAGATCAGGTTAGAGTTGCGATTGGACCTAGGGTTAGGGTTATGTTGAGGGCTAGGGCTAGAGATCCGGTTAGGGTTCCCATTGGACCTAGGGTTATCGTTATGTCGAGGGCTAGGGTTAGAGATCCGGTTAAGGTTCTGATTGGACCTAGAGTTAGGGTTATGTTGAGGGCTAGGGTTAGAGATCCGGTTAGGGTTCCTATTGGACCTAGGGTTAGGGTTATGTTGAGGGCAGTTGTTAGAGATCCGGTTAGGGTTACGATTAGACCTAGGGTTAGGGTTATGTTGAGGGCTAGGGTTAGAGATCCGGTTAGGTTTCCGATTGGACCTAGGATTAGGGATATGTTGAGGGCTAGGGTTAGAGATCCGGTTAGGGTTCCGATTGGACCTAGGGTTAGGGTTATGTTGATAGGTAGGGTTAGAGATCCAGTTAGGATTCCGATTGGACCTAGGGTTAGGGTTATGTTGAGGGGTAGGGTTAGAGATCCAGTTAGGATTCCGATTGGACCTAGGGTTAGGGTTATGTTGAGGGCTAGGTTTAGAGATCCGGTTTGGGTTCCGATTGGACCTAGGGTTAGGGTTATGTATAGGGCTAGGTTTAGAGATCCGGTTAGGGTTACGATTAGACCTAGGGATAGGGTTATGTTGAGGGCTAGGTTTAGATATCCGGTTATGGTTCCGAATGGACCTAGGGTTAGGGTTACGTTGAGAGCTAGGGTTAGAGATCCGGTTAGGCTTACGATTGGACCTAGGATTAGGGTTATGTTGAGGGCTAGGGTTAGAGAACCGGTTAGGGTTCCGATTGGACCTAGGGTTAGGGTTATGTTGAGGGCTAGGGTTAGAGAACCGGTTAGGGTTCCGAATCGACCTAGGGTTAGGGATATGTTGAGGGTTAGGTTTAGAGATCTTGTTAGGGATCCGATTGAACCTAGGGTTAGGGTTATGTGTAGGGCTAGGGGTAGAGTTCCGGTTAGGGTTCCGATTGGACCTAGGGTTAGGGTTATGTTTAGGGGTAGGGCTAGAGATCAGGTTAGGGTTCCGATTGGACCTAGGGTTAGGGTTATATTGAGGGCTAGCGTTAGAGATCCGGTTAGGGTTCCGATTGGACCTAGGGTTAGGGTTATGTTGAGGGCTAGGTTTAGAGATTCGGTTATGGTTCCGATTGGACCTAGGGTTAGGGTTATGTTGAGGGCTAGGGTTAGAGATCCGGTTAGGGTTAGGATTGGACCTACGGTTAGGGTTATGATGAGGGCTAGGGTTAGAGATCCGGTCAGGGTTCAGATTGGAGCTAGGGTTAGGGTTATGTTGAGGGCTACGGTTAGAGATCCGGTTAGGGTTCCGAATCGACCTAGGGTTAGGGTTATGTTGAGGGCTAGGGTCACAGATCCGGTTAGGGTTCCGATTGGACCTAGGGTTAGCGTTATGTGTAGGGCTAGGGTTAGAGATCCGTTTAGGGTTACGATTAGACCTAGGGTTAGGGTTATGTTGAGGGCTAGGGTTAGAGATCCGTTTAGGGTTCAGATTGGAGCTAGGGTTAGGGTTATGTTGAGGGTTAGGGTTAGAGATCCGGTCAAGGTTCCGATTGGACCTAGGGTTAGGGTTATGTTGAGGGCTAGGGTTAGAGATCCGATTAGGCTTACGATTGGACCTAGGATTAGGGTTATGTTGAGGGCTACGGTTAGAGATCCGGTTAGGGTTCCGAATCGACCTAGGGTTAGGGTTATGTTGAGGGCTAGGGTCACAGATCCGGTTAGGGTTCCGATTGGACCTAGGGTTAGGGTTATGTGTAGGGCTAGGGTTAGAGATCCGTTTAGGGTTACGATTAGACCTAGGGTTAGGGTTATGTTGAGGGCTAGGGTTAGAGATCCGTCTAGGGTTCAGATTGGACCTAGGGTTAGGGTTATGTTGAGAGCTAGGGTCAGAGATCCGGTTAGGCTTACGATTGGACCTAGGGTTTGGGTTATGTTGAGGGCTAGGGTTAGAGATCTGGTTAGGGTTCCGATTGGACCTAGGGATAGGGTTTTGTTGAGGGCTAGGGTTAGAGATCCGGTTACGGTTCCGATTGGACCTAGGGATAGGGTTCTGTTGAGGGCAAGTTTTAGATATCCGGTGAGGGTTCCCATGGAACCTAGGGTTAGGATTATGTTGAAGGCTAGGGTTAGAGATCCCGTTAGGGTTCCGATTGGACCTACGGTTAGGGTTACGTTGAGGGCTATGGTTAGAGATCCGGTTAGGGTTCCGATTGGAGCTAGGGTTAGGGTTATGTTGAGGGCTAGGATTAGAGATCCCGTTAGAGTTCCGATTGGATCTAGGGTTAGGGTTATGTTGAGGGCTAGTGTTAGAGATCCCGTAAGGGTTCAGATTGGAGCTAGGGTTAGGGTTATGTTGAGGGCTAGGGTTAGAGATCCGGTTAGGGATCAGATTGGAGCTAGGCTTAGGGTTATGTTGAGGGCTAGGGTTAGAGATCCGGTTAGGGTTCAGATTGGAGCTAGGGTTAGGGTTATGTTCAGGGCTAGGGTTAGAGATCCGGTTAGGGTTCAGATTGGAGCTAGGGTTATGTTTATGTTGAGGGCTAGGGTTAGAGATCCGGTCAGGGTTCAGATTGGAGCTAGGGTTAGGGTTATGTTGAGGGCTAATGTTAGAGATCAGGTTAGAGTTGCGATTGGACCTAGGGTTAGGGTTATGTTGAGGGCTAGGGCTAGAGATCCGGTTAGGGTTCCCATTGGACCTAGGGTTATCGTTATGTTGAGGGCTAGGGTTAGAGATCCGGTTAAGGTTCTGATTGGACCTAGAGTTAGGGTTATGTTGAGGGCTAGGGTTAGAGATCCGGTTAGGGTTCCTATTGGACCTAGGGTTAGGGTTATGTTGAGGGCAGTTGTTAGAGATCCGGTTAGGGTTACGATTAGACCTAGGGTTAGGGTTATGTTGAGGGCTAGGGTTAGAGATCCGGTTAGGTTTCCGATTGGACCTAGGATTAGGGATATGTTGAGGGCTAGGGTTAGAGATCCGGTTAGGGTTCCGATTGGACCTAGGGTTAGGGTTATGTTGATAGGTAGGGTTAGAGATCCAGTTAGGATTCCGATTGGACCTAGGGTTAGGGTTATGTTGAGGGGTAGGGTTAGAGATCCAGTTAGGATTCCGATTGGACCTAGGGTTAGGGTTATGTTGAGGGCTAGGTTTAGAGATCCGGTTTGGGTTCCGATTGGACCTAGGGTTAGGGTTATGTATAGGGCTAGGTTTAGAGATCCGGTTAGGGTTACGATTAGACCTAGGGATAGGGTTATGTTGAGGGCTAGGTTTAGATATCCGGTTATGGTTCCGAATGGACCTAGGGTTAGGGTTACGTTGAGAGCTAGGGTTAGAGATCCGGTTAGGCTTACGATTGGACCTAGGATTAGGGTTATGTTGAGGGCTAGGGTTAGAGAACCGGTTAGGGTTCCGATTGGACCTAGGGTTAGGGTTATGTTGAGGGCTAGGGTTAGAGAACCGGTTAGGGTTCCGAATCGACCTAGGGTTAGGGATATGTTGAGGGTTAGGTTTAGAGATCTTGTTAGGGATCCGATTGAACCTAGGGTTAGGGTTATGTGTAGGGCTAGGGGTAGAGTTCCGGTTAGGGTTCCGATTGGACCTAGGGTTAGGGTTATGTTTAGGGGTAGGGCTAGAGATCAGGTTAGGGTTCCGATTGGACCTAGGGTTAGGGTTATATTGAGGGCTAGCGTTAGAGATCCGGTTAGGGTTCCGATTGGACCTAGGGTTAGGGTTATGTTGAGGGCTAGGTTTAGAGATTCGGTTATGGTTCCGATTGGACCTAGGGTTAGGGTTATGTTGAGGGCTAGGGTTAGAGATCCGGTTAGGGTTAGGATTGGACCTACGGTTAGGGTTATGATGAGGGCTAGGGTTAGAGATCCGGTCAGGGTTCAGATTGGAGCTAGGGTTAGGGTTATGTTGAGGGCTACGGTTAGAGATCCGGTTAGGGTTCCGAATCGACCTAGGGTTAGGGTTATGTTGAGGGCTAGGGTCACAGATCCGGTTAGGGTTCCGATTGGACCTAGGGTTAGCGTTATGTGTAGGGCTAGGGTTAGAGATCCGTTTAGGGTTACGATTAGACCTAGGGTTAGGGTTATGTTGAGGGCTAGGGTTAGAGATCCGTTTAGGGTTCAGATTGGAGCTAGGGTTAGGGTTATGTTGAGGGTTAGGGTTAGAGATCCGGTCAAGGTTCCGATTGGACCTAGGGTTAGGGTTATGTTGAGGGCTAGGGTTAGAGATCCGATTAGGCTTACGATTGGACCTAGGATTAGGGTTATGTTGAGGGCTACGGTTAGAGATCCGGTTAGGGTTCCGAATCGACCTAGGGTTAGGGTTATGTTGAGGGCTAGGGTCACAGATCCGGTTAGGGTTCCGATTGGACCTAGGGTTAGGGTTATGTGTAGGGCTAGGGTTAGAGATCCGTTTAGGGTTACGATTAGACCTAGGGTTAGGGTTATGTTGAGGGCTAGGGTTAGAGATCCGTCTAGGGTTCAGATTGGACCTAGGGTTAGGGTTATGTTGAGAGCTAGGGTCAGAGATCCGGTTAGGCTTACGATTGGACCTAGGGTTTGGGTTATGTTGAGGGCTAGGGTTAGAGATCTGGTTAGGGTTCCGATTGGACCTAGGGATAGGGTTTTGTTGAGGGCTAGGGTTAGAGATCCGGTTACGGTTCCGATTGGACCTAGGGATAGGGTTCTGTTGAGGGCAAGTTTTAGATATCCGGTGAGGGTTCCCATGGAACCTAGGGTTAGGATTATGTTGAAGGCTAGGGTTAGAGATCCCGTTAGGGTTCCGATTGGACCTACGGTTAGGGTTACGTTGAGGGCTATGGTTAGAGATCCGGTTAGGGTTCCGATTGGAGCTAGGGTTAGGGTTATGTTGAGGGCTAGGATTAGAGATCCCGTTAGAGTTCCGATTGGATCTAGGGTTAGGGTTATGTTGAGGGCTAGTGTTAGAGATCCCGTAAGGGTTCAGATTGGAGCTAGGGTTAGGGTTATGTTGAGGGCTAGGGTTAGAGATCCGGTTAGGGATCAGATTGGAGCTAGGCTTAGGGTTATGTTGAGGGCTAGGGTTAGAGATCCGGTTAGGGTTCAGATTGGAGCTAGGGTTAGGGTTATGTTCAGGGCTAGGGTTAGAGATCCGGTTAGGGTTCAGATTGGAGCTAGGGTTATGTTTATGTTGAGGGCTAGGGTTAGAGATCCGGTCAGGGTTCAGATTGGAGCTAGGGTTAGGGTTATGTTGAGGGCTAATGTTAGAGATCAGGTTAGAGTTGCGATTGGACCTAGGGTTAGGGTTATGTTGAGGGCTAGGGCTAGAGATCCGGTTAGGGTTCCCATTGGACCTAGGGTTATCGTTATGTTGAGGGCTAGGGTTAGAGATCCGGTTAAGGTTCTGATTGGACCTAGAGTTAGGGTTATGTTGAGGGCTAGGGTTAGAGATCCGGTTAGGGTTCCTATTGGACCTAGGGTTAGGGTTATGTTGAGGGCAGTTGTTAGAGATCCGGTTAGGGTTACGATTAGACCTAGGGTTAGGGTTATGTTGAGGGCTAGGGTTAGAGATCCGGTTAGGTTTCCGATTGGACCTAGGATTAGGGATATGTTGAGGGCTAGGGTTAGAGATCCGGTTAGGGTTCCGATTGGACCTAGGGTTAGGGTTATGTTGATAGGTAGGGTTAGAGATCCAGTTAGGATTCCGATTGGACCTAGGGTTAGGGTTATGTTGAGGGCTAGGTTTAGAGATCCGGTTAGGGTTCGGATTGGACCTAGGGTTAGGGTTATGTATAGGGCTAGGTTTAGAGATCCGGTTAGGGTTACGATTAGACCTCGGGATAGGGTTATGTTGAGGGCTAGGTTTAGAGATCCGGTTATGGTTCCGAATGGACCTAGGGTTAGGGTTATGTTGAGGGCTAGGGTTAGAGATCCGGTTAGGGTTACGATTGGACCTAGGATTAGGGTTATGTTGAGGGCTAGGGTTAGAGAACCGGTTAGGGTTCCGATTGGACCTAGGGTTGGGGTTATGTTGAGGGCTAGGGTTAGAGAACCGGTTAGGGTTCCGAATCGACCTAGGGTTAGGGATATGTTGAGGGTTAGGTTTAGAGATCTGGTTAGGGTTCCGATTGAACCTAGGGTTAGGGTTACGTGTAGGGCTAGGGGTAGAGTTCCGGTTAGGTTTCCGATTGGACCTAGGGTTAGGGTTATGTTTAGGGCTAGTGCTAGAGATCAGGTTAGGGTTCCGATTGGACCTAGGGTTAGGGTTATGTTGAGGGCTAGGTTTAGAGATCCGGTTAGGGTTCCGATTGGAGCTAGGGTTAGGGTTATGTTGAGGGCTAGGGTTAGAGATCCGGTTAGGGTTACGATTGGACCTACGGTTAGGGTTATGATGAGGGCTAGGGTTAGAGATCCTGACAGGGTTCCGAATGGACCTAGGGTTAGGGTTATGTTGAGGACTAGGGTTTGAGATCCGGTTAAGGTTCCGATTGGACCTAGGGTTAGGGTTATGTGTAGGGCTAGGGTTAGAGATCCGGTTAGGGTTCCGATTGGACATAGGGTTAGGGTTATGTTGAGGGCTAGGGTTAGAGATCCGGTTAGGGTTCCGATTGGACCTAGGGTTACGGTGATGTTGAGGGCTAATGTTAGAGATCAGGTTAGGGTTCCTATTAGACCTAGGGTTAGTGTTATGTTGAGGGCTAGGGTTAGAGATCCGGTTAGGGTTCCGATTGGACCTAGGGTAAGGGTTATGTTGAGGGCTAGGGTTAGAGATCCGGTTAGGGTTACGATTGGACCTAGGGTTAGGGTTATGTTGAGGGCTAGGGTTAGAGATCCGGTTAGTGTTCCGATTGGACCTAGGGTTATGGTTATGTTGAAGGCTAGGGTAAGAGATCCGGTTAGGGTTACGATTGGACCTAGGGTTAGGGTTATGTTGAGGGCTAGAGGTAGAGATCCGGTTAGGGTTCCGATTGGACCTAGGGTTAGAGTTATGTTGAGGGCTAGGGTTAGAGATCCGGTTAGGGTTCCGATTGGACCTAGGGTAAGGGTTATGTTGAGGGCTAGGGTTAGAGATCCGGTTAGGGTTACGATTGGACCTAGGGTTAGGGTTATGTTGAGGGCTAGGGTTAGAGATCCGGTTAGTGTTCCGATTGGACCTAGGGTTAGGGTTATGTATAGGTCTAGGGATAGAGATCCGGTTAGGGTTACGATTAGACCTAGGGTTAGGGTTATGTTGAGGGCTAGTGTTAGAGATCCCGTAAGGTTTCAGATTGGAGCTAGGGTTAGGGTTATGTTGAGGGCTAGGGTTAGAGATCCGGTTAGGGTTCAGATTGGAGCTAGGGTTAGGGTTATGTTGAGGGCTAGGGTTAGAGATCCGGATAAGGTTCAGATTGGAGCTAGGGTTAGGGTTATGTTGAGGGCTAGGGTTAGAGATCCGGTTAGGGTTCCGGTTGGACATAGGGTTAGGGTTACGTTGAGGGCTAGGGTTAGAGATCCGGTTAGGGTTCAGATTGGAGCTAGGGTTAGGGTTATGTTGAGGGCTAGGTTTAGAGATCCTGTTTGGGTTCAGATTGGAGCTAGGGTTAGGGTTATGTTGAGGGCTAGGGTTAGAGATCCGTTTAGGGTTCAGATTGGAGCTAGGGTTAGGGTTATGTTGAGGGTTAGGGTTAGAGATCCGGTCAAGGTTCCGATTGGACCTAGGGTTAGGGTTATGTTGAGGGCTAGGGTTAGAGATCCGGTTAGGCTTACGATTGGACCTAGGGTTTGGGTTATGTTGAGGGCTAGGGTTAGAGATCCGGTTAGGGTTCCGATTGGACGTAGGGATAGGGTTTTGTTCAGGGCTAGGGTTAGAGATCCGGTTAGGATTCCGATTGGACCTAGGGTTAGGGTTATGTATAGGTCTAGGGATAGAGATCCGGTTAGGGTTACGATTAGAACTAGGGTTAGGGTTATGTTGAGGGATAGGGTTAGTGATCCGGTTAAGGTTCCGATTGGAGCTAGGGTTAGGGTTATGTTGAGGGCTAGGGTTAGAGATACGGTTAGGGTTACGATTGGACCTACGGTTAGGGTTATGATGAGGGCTAGGGTTAGGGATCAGGATAGGGTTCCGATTGGACCTAGGGTTAGGGTTATGTTGAGAGCTAAGGTTTGAGATCCGGTTAGGGTTCCGAATCGACCTAGGATTATGGTTATGCTGAGGGCTAGGTTTAGAGATCCGGTTAGGGTTCAGATTGGAGCTAGGTTTAGGGTTATGTTGAGGGCTAGGGTTAGAGATCCGTTTAGGGTTCAGATTGGAGCTAGGGTTAGGGTTATGTTGAGGGTTAGGGTTAGAGATCCGGTCAAGGTTCCGATTGGACCTAGGGGTAGGGTTATGTATAGGTCTAGGGATAGAGATCCGGTTAGGGTTACGATTAGAACTAGCGTTAGGGTTATGTTGAGGGCTAGGGTTAGAGATCCGGTTAGGGTTCCGATTGGAGCTAGGGTTAGGGTTATGTTGAGGGCTAGGGTTAGAGATACGGTTAGGGTTACGATTGGACCTACGGTTAGGGTTATGATGAGGGCTAGGGTTAGAGATCAGGATAGGGTTCCGATTGGACCTAGGGTTAGGGTTATGTTGAGAGCTAGGGTTTGAGATCCGGTTAGGGTTCCGAATCGACCTAGGGTTATGGTTATGCTGAGGGCTAGGGTTAGAGATCCTGTTAGGGTTCCGATTGGACCTAGGGTTAGGGCTATGTGTAGGGCTAGTGTTAGAGATCCAGTTAGGGTTCCGATTGGACCTAGGGTTAGGGTTATGTTGAGGGCTAGCGTTAGAGATGCGGTTAGGGTTCCAATTGGACCTAGGGTTAGGGTTATGTTGAGGGCTAATGTTAGAGATCAGGTTAGGGTTGCGATTGGACCTAGGGTTAGGGTTATGTTGAGGGCTAGGGCTAGAGATCCGGTTAGGGTTCCCATTGGACCTAGGGTTAAGGTTATGTTGAGGGCTAGGGTTAGAGATCCGGTTAAGGTTCCGATTGGACCTAGGGTTAGGGTTATGTTGAGGGCTAGTGTTAGATATCCGGATCAGGTTTCCATTGGACCTAGGGTTAGGATTATGTTGAAGGCTAGGGTTAGAGATCCCGTTAGAGTTCCGTTTGGATCTAGGGTTAGGGTTATGTTGAGGGCTAGTGTTAGAGATCCTGTAAGGGTTCAGATTGGAGCTAGGTTTAGGGTTATGTTAAGGGCTAGGGTTAGAGATCCGGTTAGGGTTCCGATTGGAGCTAGGGTTTGGGTTATGTTGAGGGCTAGGGTTAGAGATCCGGTTAAGGTTCAGATTGGAGCTAGGGTTAGGGTTATGTTGAGGGTTAGGGTTAGAGATCCGGTTAGGGTTCCGATTGGACCTAGGGATAGGGTTTTGTTGAGTGCTAGGGTTAGAGATCCGGTTACGGTTCCGATTGGACCTAGGGATAGGGTTCTGTTGAGGGCTAGTTTTAAATATCCGGTTAGGGTTCCCATGGAACCTAGGGTTAGGATTATGTTGAAGGCTAGGGTTAGAGATCCCGTTAGAGTTCCGATTGGATCTAGGGTTAGGGTTATGTTGAGGGCTAGTGTTAGAGATCCCGTAAGAGTTCAGATTGGAGCTAGGGTTAGGGTTATGTTGAGGGCTAGGGTTAGAGATCCGGTTAGGGTTCACATTGGAGCTAGGGTTAGGGTTATGTTGAGGGCTAGGGTTAGAGATCCGGTCAGGGTTCAGATTGGAGCTTGGGTTAGGGTTATGTTGAGGGCT
Source organism: Miniopterus natalensis (assembly GCF_054644295.1). Taxonomy (NCBI): domain Eukaryota; kingdom Metazoa; phylum Chordata; class Mammalia; order Chiroptera; family Miniopteridae; genus Miniopterus; species Miniopterus natalensis. The sequence continues at coordinate 84,849,334 of NC_142089.1, forward strand.
ACGGTTAGAGATCCGGTTAGGGTTCCGAATCGACCTAGGGTTAGGGTTATGTTGAGGGCTAGGGTCACAGATACGGTTAGGGTTCCGATTGGACCTAGGGTTAGGGTTATGTGTAGGGCTAGGGTTAGAGATCCGTTTAGGGTTAAGATTGGACCTAGGGTTAGGGTTATGTTGAGGGCTAGGGTTAGAGATTCGTTTAGGGTTCAGATTGGAGCTAGGGTTAGGGTTATGTTGAGGGTTAGGGTTAGAGATCCGGTCAAGGTTCCGATTGGACCTAGGGTTAGGGTTATGTTGAGGGCTGGGGTTAGAGATCCGGTTAGGCTTACGATTGGACCTAGGGTTTGGGTTATGTTGAGGGCTAGGGTTAGAGATCCGGTTAGGGTTCCGATTGGACCTAGGGATAGAGTTTTGTTGAGGGCTAGGGTTAGAGATCCGGTTACGGTTCCGATTGGACCTGGGGATAGGGTTCTGTTGAGGACTAGTTTTAGATATCCGGTTAGGTTTCCCATGGAACCTAGGGTTAGGATTATGTTGAAGGCTAGGGTTAGAGATCCCGTTAGGGTTCCGATTGGACCTACGGTTAGGGTTACGTTGAGGGCTATGGGTAGAGATCCGGTTAGGGTTCCGATTGGAGCTAGGGTTAGGGTTATGTTGAGGGATAGGGTTAGAGATCCCGTTAGAGTTCCGATTGGATCTAGGGTTAGGGTTATGTTGAGGGCTAGTGTTAGAGATCCCGTAAGGGTTCAGATTGGAGCTAGGGTTATGGTTATGTTGAGGGCTAGGGTTAGAGATCCGGTTAGGGTTCAGATTGGAGCTAGGGTTAGGGTTATGTTGAGGGCTAGGGTTAGAGATCCGGTTAAGGTTCAGATTGGAGCTAGGGTTAGGGTTATGTTGAGGGCTAGGGTTAGAGATCCGGTTAGGGTTCCGATTGGACATAGGGTTAGGGTTATGTTGAGGGGTGGGTTAGAGATCCGGTCAGGGTTCAGATTGGAGCTAGGGTTAGGGTTATGTTGAGGGCTAGGGTTAGAGATCCGGTTAGGGTTCAGATTGGAGCTAGGGTTAGTGTTATGTTGAGGGCTAGGGTTAGAGATCCGTTTAGGGTTCATATTGGAGCTAGGGTTAGGGTTATGTTGAGGGTTAGGGTTATAGATCCGGTCAAGGTTCCGATTGGACCTAGGGTTAGGGTTATGTTGAGGGCTAGGGTTAGAGATCCGGTTAGGGTTCCAAATCGACCTAAGGTTAGGGTTATGTTGAGGGCTATGGTTAGAGATCCGGTTAGGGTTCCGATTGGAGCTAGGGTTAGGGTTATGTTGAGGGCTATGGTTAGAGATCCAGTTAGAGTTCCGATTGGATCTAGGGTTAGGGTTATGTTTAGGGCTAGTGTTAGAGATCCCGTAAGGGTTCAGATTGGAGCTAGGGTTAGGGTTATGTTGAGGGCTAGGGTTAGAGATCCGGTTAGGGTTCAGATTGGAGCTAGGGTTAGGGTTATGTTGAGGGCTAGGGTTAGAGATCCGGTTAGGGTTCCGATTGGACCTAGGGTTAGGGTTATGTTGAGGGCTAGGGTTAGAGATCCGGTTAGGGTTCAGATTGGAGCTAGGGTTAGGGTTATGTTGAGGGCTAGGGTTAGAGATCCGGTCAGGGTTCAGATTGGAGCTAGGGTTAGGGTTATGTTGAGGGCTAGGGTTAGAGATCCGGTTAGGGTTCCGAATCGACCTAGGGTTAGGGTTATGTTGAGGGCTAGGGTCACAGATCCGGTTAGGGTTCCGATTGGACCTAGGGTTAGGGTTATGTGTAGGGCTAGGTTTAGAGATCCGTTTAGGGTTACGATTAGACCTAGGGTTAGGGTTATGTTGAGGGCAATGGTTAGTGATCCGTTTAGGGTTTCGATTGGACCTAGGGTTAGGGTTATGTTGAGGGCTAGGGTTAGAGATCCGGTTAGTGTTCCGATTGGACCTATGCTTAGGGTTATGTTGAGGGATAGCGTTAGAGATCCGGTTAGGGTTCCGATTGGACCTAGGTTAGGGTTATGTTGAGAGCTACAGTTAGAGATCCGGTTAGGGTTCTGATTGGACCTAGGTTTAGGGATATGTTGAGGGCTAGGGTTAGAGTTCCGGTTAGGCTTACGATTAGACCTAGGTTTAGGGTTATGTTGAGGGCTAGGGTTAGAGATCCGCTTACGGTTCCGATTGGACCTAGGGTTAGGGTTATGTTGAGGGCTAGGGTTAGAGAGACGGTTAGGGTTACGATTGGACCTAGGATTAGGGTTATGTTGAGGGCTAGGGTTAGAGATCCGGTTAGGGTTCCGATTGGACCTAGGGTTAGGGTTATGTTGAGGGGTAGGGTTAAAGATCCAGTTAGGATTCCGATTGGACCTAGGGTTAGGGTTATGTTGAGGGCTAGGTTTAGAGATCCGGTTAGGGTTCCGATTGGACCTAGGGTTAGGGTTATGTTGAGGGCTAGGTTTAGAGATCCGGTTAGGGTTCCGATTGGAGCTAGGGTTAGGGTTATGTTGAGGGCTAGGGTTAGAGATCCGGTTAGGGTTAGGATTGGACCTACGGTTAGGGTTATGATGAGGGCTAGGGTTAGATATCCTGACAGGGTTCCGATTGGACCTAGGGTTAGGGTTATGTTGAGGACTAGGGTTTGAGATCCGGTTAGGGTTCCGAATCGACCTAGGGTTACGGTTATGCTGAGGGCTAGGGTTAGAGATCCGGTTAGGGTTCCGATTGGACCTAGGGTTAGGGTTATGTGTAGGGCTAGGGTTAGAGATCCGGTTAGGGTTCCGATTGGACTTAGGGTTAGGGTTATGTTGAGGACTAGGGTTCGACATCCAGTTAGGGTTCCAATTGGACCTAGGGTTAGGGTTATGTTGAGGGCTAATGTTAGAGATCAGGTTAGGGTTCCTATTAGACCTAGGGTTAGTGTTATGTTGAGGGCTAGGGTTAGAGATCTGGTTAGGGTTCCGATTGGACCTAGGGTTAGGGTTATGTGTAGGGCTAGAGTTAAAGATCCGGTTAGGTTTACGATTAGACCTAGGGTTAGGGTTATGTTGAAGGCTAGGGTTAGAGATCCGGTTAGGGTTATGATTGGACCTAGGGTTAGGGTTATGTTGAGGGCTAGGGGTAGAGATCCGGTTAGGGTTCCGATTGGACCTAGGGTTAGGCTTATGTTGAGGGCTAGGGTTAGAGATCCGGTTAGGGTTCCGATTGGACCTAGGGTTAGGGTTATGTTGAGGGCTAGGGTTAGAGATCCGGTTAGTGTTACGATTGGACCTAGGGTTAGGGTTATGTTGAGGGCTAGGGTTAGAGATCCGGTTAGGATTCCGATTGGACCTAGGGTTAGGGTTATGTATAGGTCTAGGGATAGAGATCCGGTTAGGGTTACGATTAGACCTAGGGTTAGGGTTATGTTGAGGGCTAGGGTTAGAGATCCGGTTAGGGTTCCGATTGGAGCTAGGGTTAGGGTTATGTTGAGAGCTAGGGTTTGAGATCCGGTTAGGTTTCCGAATCGACCTAGGGTTACGGTTATGCTGAGGGCTAGGGTTAGAGATCAGGATAGGGTTCCGATTGGACCTAGGGTTAGGGTTGTGTTGAGAGCTAGGGTTTGAGATCCGGTTAGGGTTCCGAATCGACCTAGGGTTACGGTTATGCTGAGGGCTAGGGTTAGAGATCCGGTTAGGGTTCCGGTTGGACCTAGGGTTAGGGCTATGTGTAGGGCTAGTGTTAGAGATCCGGTTAGGGTTCCGATTGGACCTAGGGTTAGGGTTATGTTGAGGGCTAGGGTTAGAGATCCGGTT